>NC_137281.1:153230000-156191776 GCF_054371585.1 Giraffa tippelskirchi
AAGGATAACCTAAGTCATATGTGATAAATAATTAGTGAGGAGAGGGTCACGGCCTTACATTTGGGAAAGAATTTTTCATAGGCCTCTTACTTTCCCACACATCTTTAGACTGTCTTTGTGCCAGACTATCTTTCCAAGAATATTTATGTAGTGAACAATGAACAGTAGAGATAGGGTCTCCTTTCAGAGCCAATGAAACTTTGTTTACTGTGTAATATAATAAACATGTTAATAACAAACATGTTAACTTCCTTTGGGACAAAAGGCAGGCATGGTATTGTCCTGTATAAAAGATCTGAATTCTGTGAGCTTGGGGGCTTCCTCTCCTGTAATGCAGTCTGTTATGAGAGTAGCTGTCAGCCTGGCCCTCTTCTTTGCTCTGTTGGAACTTGGGGGAGGAGCAGCAGTAAAGATGCTGATCCTCTGGCTGCTACTGTTGCTGTGATTAGTAAAGTCCTTGTTCGCCGGCCCACAGGTCCCGTGTCTTCTACCTGTACCCAAGGAACTGACACAGGTAACTTGTTCACTCAGATCCTTTACAGCTTTTTACATCTTTCCCTTCTCACATTTTTTTTAAACCTTCGTTTGATTGTTTATTTACCTGATGAGGGAAATGACAAAACTTAGAAAGATATTCAGAGTAGTAGAAAAATTACCCTTTCTAAGTGACAGTTTCTGGCAGGGAGGATAGAGAAGATGGAAGAACCAGAGGGTTGCAGAAAAGAGACATCACTTTAAATGTGACACCTACTTTTGGATTTTCCACAACTTGGCCCATCTTTCCCGTCTTCACTGTCATTAGCTTTCTTGGTGGCTCAGACTGTAAAGAATCCACCTGCAATAAGGGAGACCTGGGTTTGATCCTTGGGTTGGGAAGATTCCCTGGGGGAGGGCGTGGCAACCCACTCCAGTATTCTTACCTGGAGAATCCCATGGACAGAGAAGCCTGGTGGGCTACAGTCCATAGGGTCATAAAGAGCTGGACACGACTGAGCAACTAACTACTTTAAAAAAAATTATTGATTCTTATTTTATGATTCATCTTCCTTTCCTCATACTTGCCCCAGTCCTTGGCCCAGCCCCTGTACCATCTCTGGGGGCATCTGAGCATGTAATCACATGGAAGTCTTCTGCTAGTGAAGACTAAGTTTAATTTTATTTGATCCAGTAAATCCAAGTACTTTGTTTTATGACTCAGAAGCTTCAGAAAAGTGCTTGCTCCTTCTTCCCCACATCTTTTTGGTGGCACCTAGGTTTACAAAATGCATTATTGTTCTGGTGAAGGAGGTGTGAATTCACAAATTATTGATATCTACACAGTGTCTCCTGATCTTGCTGTTCTCTGCTGTCCAGTGGCTGGTTTGGTTCCTGCTAAGTTAAACTGGTCCTGTCTGGCTTTTTGTGAGTGTTATACTGGCACACAGCTCTTTTTCTTAACTTTTATTTTTAATTGGAGGATAATTTCTTCACAAAGAGCCGACTCATTGGAAAAGACCCCAAACATGAGAAAGATTGAGGACAGGAGAAGAAGTGGGTGACAGAGGATGAGTTGGTTGGATGGCATCATTGACTCAATAGACATGAGTTTGAACAAACTCTGGGAGATGGTGAAGAACAGGGAAGCCTGGCATGCTTCAGTCCATGGGGTCACAAAGTCGTACACATCTGAGCGACTGAACAACAGCAGATTGCTTTACAACGTTGTATTGGTTTCTGCCATACAACAAAGTGAATGAGCCATAAATATAATATGCCCCCTCCCTCTTGAACTTCCCTCCCATCCCTCTCCAAACCCATCCCTCTAATTTATAACAAAGCACCAGGTTGAGCTCCCTGTGTTATACAGTAACTTTCCACAAGCTATCTATTTTATATATAGTAATGTATTTGTTTCAATGCTCTTCTCTCAATTTGTCCCGCTCTCCTTTCCCTGATGTGTCTACAAGTCCTTTCTCTATGTCTGCATCTCTATTCCTGCCCTGAAAATAGGTTCATCAGTACTATTTTTCTAGATTCCATATATATGCATTAATCTATGATATTTGCTTTTCTCTTTCTGACTTACTTTACTCTGTATAACAGGCTCTAGGTTCATCAACCTCATTAGAACTGACTCAAGTTCATTTCTTTTTATGACTCAGTAATATTCCATTATATATATGTAGCACTGCTTCTTTATCCATTCATCTGTCAATGGACATATAGGTTGCTTCCATGTCCTGGCTATTGTAAATAGTGCCACAAAAACAAACAAAAAAGCCAAAACACTGAGGTACATGTATCCTTCTGAATTATGGCTTTCTCAGGGTATACGCCCAGTAGTGGGATTGCTGGATCATATGGTGGTTTTATTCCTAGTGATTTTAAGGAATCTCCATACTGTTCTTCATAGTGGCTGTATCAATTTACATTCCCACCAACAGTGCAAGAAGGTTCCCTTTTCTCCATATCCTCTCCAGCATTTATTGTTTGTAGATTTTTTGATGATGGCCATTCTGACCTGTGTGAAGTGATATCTCATTGTAGATTTGATTTGCATTTCTCTAATAATGAGCTATATTGAGCATTTTTTCATGTGTTTATTTGTCCATCTGTATGTCTTCTTTGGAGAAACAGCTCTTAAGTCTGTGTCTTGGCCATTAGCTGTCAGTCCTGCACAGTGAAGGACCTTTGCTGAACACGCCGTGTCTGATCTTTGTCTCCAGGATCTTCTGGGTTCTCTGAGCATCTGTGTGTAGACCTCTAGGCTATCAGAAACACCTTCAGGCTCAGCTCCTTGGATTCTTTTGTTCAGTTTCTCTTATTTGATTTTGTGAGCTGATGTTAGGTGCTCAACCTCTTATGTTATACCCAGGGGATAACCACGACCTCTGATCATTTTTGATCTATCAGAGCTGATGTTAGGTGCTCAACCTCTTATGTTATACCCAAGGGATAACCACGACCTCTGATCATTTTTGATCTATCAAAACTCACACAGATATCTTATTAACTGCTTTTACCCAACAGGCAACTCACCCCGACCACTGCATACTCTATGACCTAATCTGTTAATAACAAGGGGGAAAGGAATGGCCTGTCTTAGATAAGAGAAATACACACACACACACACACAGACCCAAGTCTATGATCTAAATGTGACTTTTATCTGCTAATGGTTGTTAAGGGAATGTAAATATTTTTTCCCCCTCAAAGTTTAGTTTTAAAGACCATTATCTTGATTCACAACCAACATTCTGGTTTTAAAAACATGAAAGACTCTTCCTCTTTGTATTTATGTGTGAACAGTTTTAATTCTATGTTCGTCTATCATTGATTCTACCCCTCAAGGTAGCGAAGTAGCCTCAGATGACCAAAGACAAAGTCTTGTGCATGAAAATGCCAAGAGAAAGATAATGTTTTTCACAAAATATTCCTTTCAGTATAATTGTTTATTTCCATATCTCCTTGAGTTGCCTCCCTCAATGCTTTCTTCATGCTCTTTTTATTCACCAGTGAAGCTTCCACACAGTTCTTCTAATCTACCCATCATCCATGCATGTTTTAAAATCTGGATTCAACATCATTCCTTCTAAGAATACTTTTCTTCTTTTTACCATGTAAGTTGCATTCCTTTTTTAATTCCTGAAGTGTCAAACCCCTGTGGCCTTGTGGTTTTAAAATTATTTTCTTTAGCGTGCTCAGTTTATAAGGATGTGTTTGGCAAACTACCTAGAGAGAAAACTTAGGTTTTTCCTTTTCATTTCAACCTCTCTTAACTTTATTTGATATGTATTGGTAAAGCTATTTTATTTGTAAAAGTAAACTAGTTCAAGAATAAAAAATATTTTAGAATTTCTGAACCATTTATCATTAATTTTATAATTAACAATAAGTAACCATAAAATGATTCAGTAATTTTTAGGTCTCACTTATTCGCTTAAGTCATATGTGCCTATGTCTTATGTTAATTATATTATAGATTCATTGAAAGCAGTGTATGTGTTTTATTCTTTTATGTTTCCCCTACACCTTCTAATTTGTACCCATACAAGTGATAACCAGTTGTGGTTTTGATTGGCATTGCTAAGATCAAATTCTGTAGTAATGCAGGAAACATTGCTGTTCATCCAGAGCCTCATTGATTAGATTGGATTCCATCTAGGCCTACAAGGATGAATAAGGTTTGAAAAGATAACCAGGAAGAGGCGAAAAATTTATGAAGTGTGACAGCCTGAAAAAAGTTTTGAAGTTTGGAAAAGAAAAATCAATGGTCTCAGCTTTTGCATTTTATAACATGTATCTGGTTAGGCTTCCTCCCAGAATCTTTAGTATAAGTGAATCTTCTCTTGAGAATAGAGGGCTATACAATAAGCAGGTTAAAAGACAAGTTATGTGTCATTATAAATCCCTCTTAAGTATTTGCTGTTTAAGGACCAAACATGTTGTTTTGTTCAAAATTTTCATGAATGAATGAACTAATGTTCCTCTAATTAGCAAAGCCACCTTTTCATTGTATAAAAAATTATAATGCATATTTTTACTAGTGTTAACCACCCACAATGATAACTTAAAAATGATATAGCAGTTTGTAACAGAAAGGATCTTTGAAAATAGAGTTGAATTCCTTATTTAAATAGGTACTAGTAGCCGAGGCCCAGAGATGGGAATTGAAGTCTCCAGGGTCACGTGACTGGCAAACAGCAGAGCAGGGGCTCCTCTGGGGGCTTTGACCCTCCAGACCTCCACTCATGCCCTCTGGAGGAGACCTGCCTTTCCAGCAGAGGTGAATTACTGAATAAGATGGGAGGCTTCAGCATTTTGAAACATGTGATGTTCTCAACACACTACAACAATGCCTCTGTCCCCAGGAAATTAAAAAGCAATTTTGAGAAATGAAATGGGTCAAATGAGCTGTCACTGAAACTAAAGGCTGTGGACCAACCAGTAAATCAGTAACTACTTCCTGGGCTTGAGATTTTCAGCCCCTCAGGGTGGGAGGTAAACCACCAAATAAATTTAAAAGGATTTCCACTGAATGTTTCTTGTGAAACTCTGAAGACATATATATTACACACTCCGCACCCTTAATTTCCGGTGCAAAAACAGAAAGGCAGTCAGAAGCCTCGTTTTTTAAAGAGGTTTATTTTCTATGATATTTTAAAAAATATCATAAAGGGTTTTTAGCAGGAGGAGTGTAATTGTCTCAGCTGAATTAAAAGGCTCAGATATTTTTATAACAAACATTAAAATTTCCTAGTTCTGTCTCTTCTTATTGATGATTGACTGCCATTGCTTTCTTTCCTCTCAAGATTTCAGGGAAGAAAATCAGCCAACAAGATATAATAGCTTCATTTTAACTTGGCTTCATATGCGATTTTAATGACAATTTTACGTACATTACTCAACCAACCCCTAGAACACTCAGAGGTCAAACTGGTATTTAAACAGACATTCTAAATGGAAATGAGTGTCCAGTCATTAATTTATGAATGGTTTGATAGAGCAGCAACTCTCCAAATCATCCCAGAGTATCAGGAGCCTGGAAAATCAACAGCTAGCATTGATTTCTTTGCCTACTTGATTTTAGCAATTGCATTTCAATTGCCTGAAAAGTCAGGAAAGAAAGGTGTTTTGTGCTGTTTTCAGTCTCATCTGCATGGATCAATGCAATTTGCTCGTGTCTGTGGATGTTATTTTGGCTTTGGTTGACCACGTCTGCAATTCAGTTGCAAGTCCCTGAAAAGGTTATTTTAGGTCTTCGCTGAGCCTAGTTAAGTGCTATAAACCTTGGATTCAAAACCCTAAATTTCAAGTAGGTAACAAATGGTGATGATGAGATTGGTATTGACTCTGTGTTGTCTGATTTCCAGAGTTACTTTGTGTAATATCTAAATAAATGAGCATTTCCCAATTTCCTACTGATGTATCTGAACATATTTCATTTCATGATGATGAATCATAGTGCAATAAAGTATTGTCAGAAGCATTTGGTAGGTGCAAATGTGACCCCCTAAATATATCTACATCCTATTCCCCCAGAACTGTGAGTATGTTATATTATTAATACATGGAAAGTAGAACTAACATTGCAGATGGAATTAAAGTTAGTAATCAGATAACCTTAAAATATGGGGATTATTCTGAATTATCTAGGTAATCACATGGATCTTTTAAAGACCAACAGAGGAGTCTGAGTCAGGGTGATGCCACGTGAGAAAGAGTTGACCAGCCAATGTTGGCTTTGTAAAAACAAGAAGGGACCACAAGCTGAGGGATGTGGACAGCCTAGAAATGGAAAAGGCCAGAGAACAGATTCTATGCTAGATCTTCCAGAAGAAAAGCAGTTTGCCAACATCTTGATTTTAGCCCATTGAGACCATGTTTAGACTTCTGACCTCTACAACTATAGAGCAGTAAGTTTTTGTTTTGAGCTAATAAGTTTGTGATAATTTGTAACAGCAACGATAGGAATGCAGTATATTTGGACTCCACTCACCTAGATTGATGTAAGTGTTGTGTATGTGTGTGCACCCACACATGAGAGAGGAGAGAGAGAGAGGGGAAGCAGTCTTTAAGGTGACTTTTCATTTATTCTTTTTACCTGTGAATAATATTTTATAAATCGCCCACAGTGTATTTTATTATTTGTTGTTCTTGCTCAGTCATTCAGCCGTATCTGACTCTTTATGACCCCATGAACTACAGCACACCAGGCTTCCCTGTCCATCACCAACTTCCGGAGCTTGCTCAAACTCACGTCCATTAAGTTGGTGATGCCATCCAAGCATCTCATCCTCTGTCATCCCCTTCTCCTCCTGCCTGCAATCTTTCCCAGCATCAGGGTCTTTTCCAATGAGTTGGCTCTTTACATCAGGTGGCCAAAGTGTTGGAACTTTAGCTTTAGCATCAGTCCTTCTAATGTATATTCAGGGTTGATTTAGGATTGACTGGTTTGATCTCCTTGCTGTCCAAGAGACTCTCAAGACTCTTCTCCAACACCACAGCTCAAAAGCATCAATTCTTATATTTCATTATAGTGTATTTATCTATTCCTCTGTTCATGGAGACAGATGCTTTCCATAGCCTGCTATTACAAGCATCTTACAATAACCTCCTTTACTTGCTCTTTTTACATGCATTTTAGTTTTAGTTTTACATGAGTATTTTCCTTGGGAATAAACTTAGACATAAAATTATTCAGATGTATGAAATTCCCATTTTCAAATAAAATCAGATACCTAATGTTAAACTGCTATCCAAAGTGGCCAGACCAGTTTACACAACCACCATAGTATAAAAGTTTGAATTTACCCACATTCTTGCCACAACTAGTCCTGGGTTTTTTGTTTGTTTTTAAATTTTTGTTGGGAGTACCATTGATTTACAATATTGTGTTAGTTATGGTGTAACCAGTGTGAGATGCTACCTCATTGTAGTTTTGATTTACATTTCTCTAATAATTAGTGATGCTGAACTTCTTTTCATGTGCCTCTTGGTCATCTGTATGTCTTCTTTGGAGAAAGTCCAGAGACAAACCCAAGCAGCTATGGTCACTTTTTGTTGTTTTTTAGGCACTAACTTTTATCTCACTCTTTTGTAACCCCATGGACTATAGTCTGCCAGGCTTCTCTGTCCCTGGGATTTCCCAGGCAAGAAAACTGGAGTGGTTTACCATTTTCTTCTCCAGGAGATCTTCCCAACCCAGGGATTGAACTCACATCTGCTGCACTGGCAGGAAGATTCTTTACCATTGAGCCACCTGGGAAACCCTAAGGCAAACCCTAAGAGAAAAGACAGTCTCCTCAATAAGTAGTGCTGGGAAAACTGAACAGTTACATGTAAAAGACCAAAAGTAGAATACTCCCTAACAGTATACACAAACATAAACTCAAAATGGATTAAAAATCTAAATGTAAGGCCAGATACTAAAAACTCTTAGAGGAAAATATAGGCAGAACATTCTCTTACATAAATTGCAGCAGGATCTTTTTTATCCATCTCCTAGAGAAATGGCACTAAAAGCAAAAATAAACAAGGGACCTAATTAAATTTAAAAGCTTTTACATGGCAGAAGAAACTATAAACAAGCAAACAACCCAATCAAAAAATGGGTGGAAGATCTAAATTTATACATTTCTTCAAAGTAGTCATAGAATTTTAATTGAATCGATTAATTGACCTTATGGGTATTATCAATTATAACAATTGTGTGCAAATGAGCTTGGCCTTCCCTGGTGGCTCAGATGGTAAAGAATCTGCCTGCAATGTGGGAAACCTGGGTTTGATCCCTGGGTTGGGAAGATCCCCTGGAGGAGGGCATGGCAACCTACTCCAGTATTCTTGCCTAGAGAATCCTCATGAAAAGAGAAGCCTCGCAGGCCACAGTCCATGGGGTCACAAAGAGTTGGATTTGACTGAGTGACTAAGCACAAATGAACCTGTTTACAAAACAGAAGTAGAGTCATAGATGTAGAAAACAAACTTACAGTTACCAAGGGGGAAAGTGGGGAAGGGATAGACTGGGACATTAGGACTGACATATACACAGCACGATATATAAAATAGATAACTAGTAAGAACCTACTGGGCAGCGCAGGGAACTCTCACCAGTTCTCTGTAATGACCTGCATTGGAAAGACTCTGAAAGAGTGGATATGTATAACTGATTCACTTTGCTGTAAGCAGAAAATAACACAATATTGTAAAGCAACTATTCTCCAATAAAGATTAATTAGAATTAAAACAAAGTTATAACAGTTGACATCAATTATATAAAATCAGCTAACTTCTGATAGGTGATGATATTTTTAAAGGCTTCACTTAGAACTCTTAACAGCGGCTTCTTCTTGCCTACAGAATGATGTGATGTTGCTAAAAACGAAATGCAAAAAAGCAAAATGGCTGTCTGAGGAGGCCGTACAAATAGCTGTGAAAAGACGGGAAGCGAAAAGAAAAGGAGAAAAGGAAAGATATACCCATTTGAATGCAGAGTTCCAAGGAATAGCAAGGATAAGATAAGAATGGCTTCCTCAGCCATCAATGCAAAGAAATAGAGGAAAACAATAGAATGGGAAAGACTAGAGATCTTTTCAAGAAAATAAGAGGTACCAAGGGAACGTTTCATGCAAAGATGGGCTCGATAAAGGACAGAAATGGTAGGGACCTAACAGAAGCAGAAGATATTAAGAAGAGGTGGCAAGAATACACAGAAGAATTGTACAAAAAAGTTCTTCACAACCCAGACAATCACAGTGGTGTGATCACTCACCTAGAGCCAGACATCCTGGAATGTGAAGTCAAGTGGGCCTTAGGAAGCATCACTACGAACAAAGCTAGTGGAGGTGATGGAATTCCAGTTGGGCTATTTCAAATCCTGAAAGATGATGCTGTGAAAGTGCTACACTCAATATACTAGCAAATTTGGAAAACTCAGCAGTGGCCACAGGACTGGAAAAGGTCAGTTTTCATTCCAATCCCAAAGAAAGGCAATGCCAAAGAATGCTCAAACTACCACACAACTGCACTCATCTCACACGCTAGTAAAGTAATGCTCAAAATTCTCCAAGTCAGGCTTCAGCAATACATGAACCATGAACTTCCAGATGTTCAAGCTGGTTTTAGAAAAGGCAGAGGAACAAGAGATCAAATTACCAACATCCGCTGGATCATCGAAAAAGCAAGAGAGTTCCAGGAAAACGTCTATTTCTGCTTTATTGCTATGCCAAAGTCTTTGACTCTGTGGATCACAATAAACTGTGGAAAATTCTGAAAGAGATGGGAATACCAGACCACCTGACCTGTTTCTTGAGAAACCTGTATGCAGGTCAGGAAGCAACAGTTAGAACTGGACATGGAACAACAGACTGATTCCAAATCGGGAAAGGAATATGTCAAGGCTGTGTATTGTCACCCTGCTTATTTAACTTATATGCAGAGCACATCATGAGAAACGCTGGGCTGGAAGAAACACAAGCTGGAATCAAGATTGCTGGGAGAAATATCAATAACCTCAGATATTCAGATAACACCACCCTTATGGCAGAAAGTGAAGAAGAACTAAAGAGCCTCTTGATGAAAGTGAAAGAGGAGAGTGAAAAACTTGGCTTACAGCTCAACATTCAGAAAACTAAGTTCATGGCAGCCAGTCCCATCACTTCATGGCAGATTGATGGGGAAACAGTAGAAACAGTGGCTGACTTTATTTTTCTGGGCTCCAAAATCACTGCAGATGGTGACTGCAACCATTAAATGAAAAGACACTTACTCCTTGGAAGGAAAGTTATGACCAACTTAGATAGCATATTAAAAAGCAGAGATATTACTTTGCCAACAAAGGTCTGTCTAGTCAAGGCTATGGTTTTTCCAGTAGTCATGTATGGATGTGAGAGTTGCACTATAAAGAAAGCTGAGCACCAAAGAATTGATGCTTTTGAACTGTGGTGTTGGAGAAGACTCTTGAGAGTCCCTTGGAGTGTAAGGAGATCCAATAAGTCCATCCTAAAGGAGATCAGTCCTGGGTGTTCATTGGAAGGACTGATGCTGAAGCTGAAACTCCAATACTTTGGCCACCTGCTGTGAAGAGCTGACTCAGTGGAAAAGACCCTAATGCTGGGAAAGATTGAGGGCAGGAGGAGAAGAGGATGACAGAGAATGAGATGGCTGGATGGCATCACCGTTTCGACGGACGTGGGTTTGGGTGGACTTACGAAGTTAGTGGTGGACAGGAAGGCCTGGTGTGCTGCGATTCATGGGGTCGCAGAGAGTTGGATACGACTGAACGACTGAACTGAACTGAACGTATTCTGAGTCCTCGGCCTGCCTGTGTCTCCAGGCTCACATCTCCCCACACTCTGTAATGCTAAATGACTTTTACCTTTGAACATACAATGTTGGCCTTTGACTTTAAAATTGTCTTCATTTCTATCTTCCGCCCGGTGATCCACCACTTGCATCTCTCCTGGCTAATCCATTTTTCTGGTCTAAACCTTGTATGAGAATATGTATTCATCAAGAAAACCTTAACAACTTTGCTTTGGGTTCCATGCCCTTCTTTTGGTTCTCATCACAATGCACTGCCATGTCAAAATGCTTTTTAAAAACTAGATAATATAGGCAAATGGGTCAGATCTCCAAAGTATAAAAAGATTTAAAAACACGAATTCCCCCCATAAGTGCCTCACAATTGCTCAGTTTTGTTTCGCCTTGAACATAACAATTATTACGTTCTTATTTAACCTTCTAGAAAAATTTTATGTCTATATACAAGCCAATACAACACACACACAAAAATAAATGTAGTTTCTTCTCTGTATTCATTTAATTCTAAACACGGGCTGAGAAATTCTTTCTCTGGAGAGGGAACATAAGGACATAGAGATTATGAATAAGAGGTGGCTAATTATGGGAAGATTGCAGAGAAAGCAACTCAAACAGCAAGTTTGAAGACCTTGATGCAGTAGTGGGAGAAATGGCACCTTCCAGAATAGCAGGGAGGCCACTAGTAGAGTCAGTGAAGGAAGGGTAAAAAAAGACAAGATCAGATTATTAATCGGTTTCTATTTTCATTAATCGGAGAAGGCAATGGCACCCCACTCCAGTACTCTTGCCTGGAAAATCCCATGGACGGAGGAGTCTAGTAGGCTGCAGTCTATGGGGTCGCTAGGGGTCGGACACGACTGAGCGGCTTCACTTTCACTTTTCACTTTCATGCATTGGAGAAGGAAATGGCAGCCCACTCCAGTATTCTTGCCTGGAGAATCCCAGGGACGGGGGAGCCTGGTGGGCTGCCGTCTATGGGGTCGCAGAGTCGGACACGACTGAAGCGACTTAGCAGCAGCAGCAGCAGCAGCATTTTCATTAATAGAAATATTAATGTGTGTGCTGCAAACATTGAACTTTGTTCTGTAATCTACTTTTTAAAATTTTAATAAAGTAATGATGTTTTTTCATTAGTTCTCTGAAAATCATTCATGATTTTTCATTGTATTCATAGATTTTTCTGTTTGTTTTACTCTGTGTTCCATTTTCTTCATTTTCCTGTATGTTTATATGTGTAGTTCTGATATTTAGAAAGCATTGCATTCCTTAAAAATAAAGTTGTATAACAAACATTTCTTTAAAATAAATCAATCTCTGTTATAAAAGAGATGATTAATTAACGTATTTCCACTTCCTTTCTTCTCTTCTCTGTCCCTTATATCCTTCAGTTTTAGTCAATTGAAAAGTCTTTTTTGATTACTATCATTGTAGAGTTAAATACTCTTGCACTTCTATCATTTAATCTGTCAGCTTTCAATGATATGCTTTGACTCCCAGCTATTAACTATTCAGTGCTATCCCTTGTCCACTTGCTATGGTTTTCCCCTAGTCAGTTTTGGAGGCTGAACTTTGTCCCCTAATAATTTCCCCAGAAAGACTCATGGAAACAACTTTTACTCAGCTCTCATTTATTTAACACTATCTGCCTGTAGCTTTTGTAGCTAAATAATCATTTGACTTAATATAATTTCCTTGGCTTATATTTTCTGATTTAAGTTAATTTTATATGGTGATCAACAATCTTATGAATTTGAATGATCTTGTAGATTTTCGTAACATTCATGTTTTAATCTGTTTTTCTGGCTGCTAAAGGGATTCTGTACTTTGAATTTCATTTATCTTACTATCCACTATTATGGATCAGTTTCTCCAGCAAAGATATGCATTTTCAGCATGGAGATTCAAACTCACTTTTATTTCAGGAAAAATTTATTGACTTATGACTCTGTATTTCTTCCTAGTAAGTTGTTTCCTTTCTTGGAGACCCTAGTCTTGTGAATTTCCCTTGTCTGATTCTCTATCATTTGCTTGCTCATTTATTCTTTCTTCCATTTCTTTTTGTAAATTTGATTTGTTTTTATCCTCTCTGCCATTATATTTTCTTCAGTTTTTTTTTTTTTTCACTCTTGTGTGCCTTTTATTTTCATTGTTATGACTGTGTTGGTTTTACTTTTTGCCTACTTTTTTCTTGAGACCTGTCAGCTTTGATTTCATCCCTTTCACTTTTTGCAACATTTGTTTCCTGGGGACTCTGATTTCTGCTTTATGATATTATTCTAGAGAGGCAATAGTCATCCAGATTTTCAAATTCATAAAATATTTACTCACACTTTTCAACAGATGGATTTGTTGTCTATAAATTTGCTGCTTTTTGGGTTTTGCATTATTTTAGGTTTAACGGTAGCTGAAACTGCCATAATTGTTTTTGACATGTGCTACTGCTAAAACATCTTTTTCTTTTGTTAATGCAGTTGATTTTTTAGGGTTTGTTTTCTTTCTAGACTTATCTTTTGGCAGTAGTCTGCTAACACTTGACCTCATCAATTTGACTTCCTGGTCGTAATTAATAAGCACTGTCTTCTGTGTTGCAGGTATTTATGAATATATTATATAGAATAAAACTAAAGAAGGGATTCTGTGACAATCGCTAGATCCCTCTGTTAGGCTGTCATCTATACAAAACTCCATGTCCATTTACTTTTAATTGTTCCACATGTTACCAAGTTTTTTAATTTTATTCTCCTCAGTCTCTTCAATTCTTCTGAAAGTACTTCAGTCTTTATTTTGTCAGTTTATTTTGCCAGTAAAGCACTTAGCTTTTTCAGTAGAAAAGCCTTTCATTAGGTTATAGTTGACTACAGTCAACTTTGACTCTGAAATTTCTGGTGAGTTTTAGAGGCCACAGATGTGTATCTCTGAACTAACTCTTATTTTGTCATGTAACAAAAAGTGATTGATCATCATTGTGATATTATTACTACTATTATGAATAATTAGTGGTAATTGATTGCCATCTGTCTTGCAACTGTACAGACAATTTTATACAAAGTACTTTATTTAATCTTTATAGTAGCCTCAATGGGGCTTCATGGTAGAAAGCCCCTTCATACATAGTTTCTACTCAGTATAGTAGAAACCATGACTCCCATTTATATATAGGAAATCTGACATGCAGAAAGTTTGAGTGGCACAATCAAAGTTACATAGCCAGTAATTAATGGAGCTAGGACTTACACCAAGGATGTCTGACACTGGGACACACTTCTAAAACCACTACTCCATAATACCTTTCTTTATTAGTTTTGTAATGTTAGTCTGTCCTCTAATGTCTCTATAGCCTCGCTCCTCACTTATTAAATAAGGAGACTGAAATAGATCATCTGAAGGATTGTTTTTATTTCTAGTATTTTGTGATTCTGGGAGAGGTTTTCATTTTTTTCTGTATTTCTTATAGAACACATATATGTTTCTTTTTTCATGAAGAGTAGCCAGAAATCCACTTCCAACATCACTCCTGGAATGATGCTGACTTTCTCACTTCTCAAGGGATTACAACCGAGTTGCTGTTGAGAAGCTACCACATCAATATGAACTCTAGAAATGGAAACTTCCTTCCTAAGCGAACTAATATTGTAAGCGTATTCCTTGAAATGCATGCCCTTGGGACCTCCTTAAGTAAGAGGAACTCTACCTCCATGGATAATCCACTTACCTTCTATTAGTTTTCCTTCAATTTTTCATCCTCCTATGTGCTAAATATTGCAAATCCCAGGTGGTGCTAGTGGTAAAGAAACCAGCTGCCAAGGCAGGGGATGTAAAGGATGAGGGCTCGATCCCTGGTTCAGAAACATCCGTTGAAGGAGGACATGGCAGTCACTCCAGTATTCTTGCCTGGAGAATCCTATGGACAGAGCAGCCTGCCAGGCTACAGCCCATGAGGTTGCAACGAGTCGGACATGGCTGAAGTGAGGTAGCACACATGTGCTATATTTGGGGGTGGGGGGTGGCGTGGTGAGTTCATACAGCTGCTAGTCATACGTAAAAACAAGTTCAAGGCCATTTTGCAATCCCAGTCAGTCCTCTGACACAGCTAGCTCAGAGTCACAAGTGACAGGCAGTCCTAGATTAATCCTGTTTGGACTGATTCTCTGTCGTCATAGATTCTGTGCCTCCACCTTGCTGGGCAGCAGCTCCGCTCCGGCTGCCAGCGCCAACGCCTCCTGGGTGTGTCATTGTCAGGTCCACGTCAGATCAAGCCTGCAGAGCACTCGGGCTCCTTTCACCTCGCTCTTCTCCCCACAGAGCAACTCAGGAAGCGATTTCTGCACAGGGAAAGGCTTTGACTCATCTTCCTGTGCCTTTTGAGTTCTGTGCTTGGTGAAAACTTGTCAGTGGGCCGGATGATGATCCAAACCAAATCTAAGCTCGATGTTTAATATTTTAAATTCCTGAATGTGGTTTTTCTTTGCTGTGATAGTCTGTCTCTTTTCTTTCTGTCTCTAGATGAGACAGTCTCTTTAGAAAAGTGGTATTTTTTGTGGGCCCACTTTATCCACCAGGGAATGTGTTCCAAGGCCTCCAGAGGGGATGCTGAAAACCATGAACAGTACCGAACCCTATGTACACCGTGTTTTTGCCTATACATACATACCTGTGGTAAAGTTTAAATTTATAAATTAGGCATAAGAAGAGAATACCTGAATGGCCAGCATTGGTACTCTTTTACTTTGGAGCCATTATTAGGTAAAATAAGGTTTCTTTGAACACAAGTGCTGCAATACTGTTGATAGTCAACCAAAATGCTAATAAATGACTAGCAAGCAGGACGTTCTGGACGCAGGGGTGACTTATGTCCTCAGCAGGACAGGGTGGGATGGAAGGAGATTTCATCACTGATACTCAGAATGGCACACAATTTAAAACTTATGAATTATTTATTTCTGTGAAACTTTCCATCTGATATTTTTGGACCCTGGTTGGCCCCAGGTAACTGAAACCAGTGAAAGTAAAACCACAGATAAGTGGGGACAATTGTACTAACAGTTTCAGATTAGACATTGTGTTCTGGAGGAGATGGTAGGCTCCCTGTATGCGTGTGACCCGGAGCCTCTTTCTAGATACCCTGAGGCACCTGAAGATTCCTGTTCTTTTACTTTTTCGTTCATTCATTACCACTGTTTCTTACCTTTATCTTAAATTTTCTAAGAAAATCTGGAAACACACTTAGTGTTCATAGTCTTATAATCAGTACCTCATTGCAGAGGAAAGCTTGTTTTTCTGAACCTTTGTATCTTCCCCGAACTCGTGCATTGAAACCGTAGTCCCTGATATGATGGTATTAGAAGTGGGGCCTTGGGAGGTGACCAGGTCATATGGGTGGAGCCCTTTTGAATAGAATTGATGTTCTTATAGGAAGAGACATGAGAGAAATGATCTCTCCTCTTCACCATGTGAAAATACAGTAAGAAATCAGCCATCTGCAAAACAGGAAGGGGACCTTCACCAGCACAAGACCTACCAGAACCTTGATCTTGGACTTTCCAGACTTCAGATCAGTGAGAAATGAATGTTTGTTGTTGAAGTCACTCATTCCGTGGTAATTTGTTATAGCAGCCCAAGCTAAGACATCCACTTAGCCAGAAATAACACCTGGATCCCGGGCCAGGCTCTACTCCTGTGACCTTGAACAACTTACTAAACTACTTTAACTTTCAGTCTTTTTCAAATACACTTTTCACTACAGTGATTTTGATGATTTTTAAAATCTTTGTCAACTTTAAATTGCTGTGACTGTACTCATTATAAAGAACTATCATCTTAATTTTAGTGGCACAATAATCTGTAGTCATGTATGGATGTGAGAGTTGGACTGTGAAGAAAGCTGAACGCCAAAGAATTGATGCTTTTGAACTGTGGTGTTGGAGAAGACTCTTGACAGTCCTTTGGACTGCAAGGAGATCCAACCAGTCCATCCTAAAGGAGATCAGTCCTCAGTGTTCATTGGAAGGACTGATATTGAAGCTGAAACTCCGATACTTTGGCCACCTGATGCTAAGAGTTGACTCATTGGAAAAGACTCTGATGCTGGGAAGGATTGGGGGCAGGAAGAGAAGGGGACGACAGAGGATGAGATGGCTGGATGGCATCACCGACTCGATGGACATGAGTTTGGGTAGACTCCGGGAGTTGGTGATAGACAGGGAAGCCTGGCGTGCTGCGATTCATGGGGTCCCAAGGAGTCGGACATGACTGAACGACTGAACTGAATTGAATCTAAAAGATGAAAACCTTCATATCTAAGTAACTGCCTGTCATTCAGGATTCTTTCCCACATGTAGCACTTTTGGATGTATAGCTAATTTTTCAGCTTTGCTTTGGAGAGCTCCCCTGGGTAGAAAATAGAAAGAATAGAATATGGTTTTAGAAGTTTTAAACCTTAATTTTAAAGCTATATAATCTTTTATTGTCTTCTGTAGATGGATCTTTGATCAGAAGGTCTTAGGTGGGTTGTATCACTTGTAAGAACAATTCAAGACTATGTTACATAAAGATATTGATTGATTATCCAAATAAGAGGTGTATATAAATTTTTTCTATTAAAAAAAGATTCAAGATGATATACCTGTCCTGCTAATTGATAAAAAAACAACTAGTTTCATACAATAAAACAACAGTGCACATACTTAGAGCTGGAGGTGGAGATGGGAGAGAGAAGAAAATGGGGAAAGTGAAATAGAAAAAAAGAGATTAAAAGAATTCCCAGTTGCTAAATTCCCTTGAGCCACTGTCACAGCATATCCGCAATTGATGGTAAGATTTAAATCCTCGGGCCTAACTCATGCTGATTTGTAACCTACTTCTGCTGCTCCTGCATTCAGTGTATGATTATCCCTTTTGTTACCAAGCCCATCACTTAAGCATCTTGCCCTTAGACTTGTGCAAGATGGATTCCTTTCCCAGACCTTGGGCTTTAGAGTGTCTTTCTAGCACCTCTGCAGCTGAGACTGGAGGAGCATATGACCAAGAGGATGTCCTCACTAATGATGGTACCTCCCTCTTCTTAACCAGACTCTGAATACGCAGTATTCCACCTGCATCCATGTGGACCTGAGTCAGTGTCCAGAACCTGTGCAGGCCTTCTCCTTGAGTCTTTCCACTTGAAAGTGGACCAGGCCACCAATTTACTTACCCAAAGGATTTTTAAGAAGCTCGTTTTGAAGAAGGAGGTATGCAGTAAGACCTTCCAGATGAAAATCTAAGCTGGGACACACAGGAGTCTGGAGACAACTCTCCCTGCACCACTACCTTTTAGCAGGAAACTTTATTATTATTTTGACTGTGCTGTACTACATGTGTGATCTTAGTTTCCCAAGCGAGGATTGAACCTGTGCTCCTGCACTGGGAGCTCTGAGTCCTAACCATTGGACCACCAGGGAAGTCCTTCAGTTCAGTTCAGTTTAGTCGCTCAGTTGTGTCTGACTCTGCGACCCCATGGACTGCAGCACACCAGGCCTCCCTGTGTGTCCAAAAATGGTAAATTCAAGCCTCATTTTTCTTGCTGTATGAAGGTAGATTTTTAAGGTCAGGGGATAGAACATATTTAATGGTTTGATATCTTTAGTTATAACATTTAAATATTTAGATGTCAAACCCATGAACCTCCACGTGTACTTTTATCCTGAGCCCCACAGATGTTAGGGCCGGGCCGACCTTAAAGTGCTCTTGTCACCATGTGTCTAGTTTTGCTTTATGGTGTTGACAAAAGACGCAGGTCTAGGTTTATCACTACAAAGCTCAAAGTGTGTCAGTGTTAAGCCCCCTGGGAAGAGGGCCTGCAGCTCTCCTTTTCTTCCATGACTTGAAACAGGACAATTTATGGTTGGATTAATTCAAGCCTTTTTGCAGCCTCTGAGGTCAGCAGCCACTTCCTTTGCTATGGCCACTTTTCTGACCCATTTTTTGTTAACTACTGTTTGCTCTTCTTATATGAAAAAAAAATGTAGTTAATATTTATTCAGTTCAGTTCAGTCGCTCAGTCGTGTCCGACTCTTTGCAACCCCATGAATCACAGTACGCCAGGCCTCCCTGTCCATCACCAACTCCCGAAGTTTACCCAAACCCATGTCCATCGAGTCGGTGATGCCATCCAACCATCTCATCCTCTGTTGTCCCCTTCTCCTCCTGCCCCCAATCCTTCCCAGCATTAGAATCTTTTCCAATGAGTCCACCCTTCACCTGAGGTGGCCAAAGTATTGGAGTTTCAGCTTCAATATCAGTCCTTCCAGTGAACACCCAGGACTGATCTCCTTTAGGATGGACTGGTTGGATCTTCTTGCAGTCCAAGGGACTCTCAAGAGTCTTCTCCAACACCACAGTTCAAAAGCATCAATTCTTCGGCACTCAGCTTTCTTCACAGTCCAACTCTCACATCCATACATGACTACTGGTAAAACCATAACCTTGACTAGATGGACCTTTGTTGGCAAAGTAATGTCTCTGCTTTTAAATATGCTATCTAGGTTGGTCATAACTTTCCTCCCAAGGAGTAAGCATCTTTTAATTTCATGGCTGCTGTCACCGTCTGCAGTGATTTTGGAGCCCAGAAAAATAATGTCAGCCACTGTTTCCACTGTTTCCCCATCTATTTCCCATGAAGTGATGGGACCGGATGCCATGATCTTAGTTTTCTGATTGTTGAGCTTTAAGCCAACTTTTTCACTCTCTTCTTTCACTTTCATCAAGAGGCTGTTTAGTTCTTCTTCACTTTCTGCCATAAGGGTGGTGTCATCTGCATATCTGAGGTTATTGATATTTCTCCCGGCAATCTTGATTCCAGCTTGTGTTTCTTCCAGCCCAGCATTTCTCATGATGTACTCTGCATATAAGTTAAATAAGCAGGGTGACAATATACAGCCTTGAAGTACTCCTTTTCCTATTTGGAACCAGTCTGTTGTTCCATGTCCAGTTCTAACTTTTGTAAGCACTAACAAATCAGATACTGTTCTAGGAAATTTATGTGCTTTCTCCCTGCACACTTCAGTTCAATTCAGTCGCTCAGTCGTGTCTGACTCTTTGCAACCCCATGGACTGCAGCATGCCAGGCTTCCCTGTCTATCACCAACTCCTAGAGTTTACTCCAACTCATGTCCATTGAGTTGGTGATACCATCCAACCATCTCATCCTCTGTCATCCCCTTCTCCTCCTACCTTCAGTCTTTCCCAACATCAGGATCTTTTCCAGTGAGTCAATTCTTTGCATCAGGTGGCCAAAGTATTGGAGTTTCAGCTTTAGTATCAGTCCTTCAAATGAATATTCAGGACTGATTTCCTTTAGGATGAACTGGTTGGATCTCCTTGCTGTCCAAGGGACTCTCAAGAATCTTCTCCAACACCACAATTCAAAAGCATCAATTCTTCAGCACTTAACTTTCTTTATAGTCGAACTCTCACATCCATACATGACCACAGGAAAAACCATAGCCTTGACTGGATGGGCCTTTGTTGGCAAAGTAATATCTCTGCTTTTTAATTTGCTGTCTAGGCTGTACCACTTAAACTTTACAAAAAGCCAAGTTTATTTTTATTGGACAGAGGAGGAAGCTGAAGCTTGGAAAAGTTAAGAAGGAACTGGCTCAGGAACCCAAGGTTCTTGGCTCCCAACATTCCGTGCGATTGCCACAGAAGGGCCTTTTCTATGTGAAACTCTGCCATTGCTCTTCTTCCTTTCAGGAAAACCCCAGAAATCCTGCTCACACTTCTCTTGAAATCTCAAACCAGCCTTGTATTGGCTCTAATCCTGATCCTCTGGTTGGAATGCCACCAAGGCTGCTTTAGACTCAGGATAAATTGTGGAAAGAGTTTAAGTTTTGGTATGAAAATAAGAGCTGATGTCAGCTACTGAAGTTTCTAGACAGTGACATTACTCAAGTTCATGACTATGCCTGGATTTCAGCTGAGAGCATCGGCAGGAAGCTGGGCCTCCTAGCGATGCCCACTTAAGTTCACCCGACTAGGTTATGAAGTTCAGTCTAACACCCCACAGGGAGACCGAAGTGCTCTTGAGGGAACAGTGCAGCAAAGATACCACCAATGACCTGTACAAAATGACAGACAGCAAGAGAGGGGACATCAGGGAAGATACCCTGGCACTCACAGGTAGTGCTAGACCCGCCTGTTAATCAGAGGGCAGCCTTTATGGATATAGATTCAGTTAGGGCCTAAGTGGGGTTGAGGTTCACGACAGTTTACCTATCACTGAAAGGAATTAGGAAGATCAGATACAGACAAACTAACATCTTCATCTGTGTAATGGAAATGGAAACCCGCTCTAGAATTTTTGCCTGTGAAATCCCATGGACAGAGGAGCCTGGCGGGCTACAGTCCATGGTGTCACAAAAGAGTCGGACAAGACTTAGTGACTAAACAATGAGCAAGCAATATATACATTTTCAGTTTAATTCAATAATGTTTTATTGAGCACCTACTGCCTGTAAGGAACTATTTAAGCATTGTGAAGGACAGTGTTAAATAAAGATATGATGGCCACTGTTTTCCAGTCCACCAATGCCTCTAATGAAGGAGCAAGCAATGTACATAGATAGCTCCAATAAATTCTCTCAGGGTGAAATGCTAATAATAAGCTATGATAGGAATACAAATTGCAGTGAAATAAAAAGGAAGAGCTAGACTAACTTTAGTACCAGTGGAAAAGGTTTCTATAAATTTGTTAAATCTCAGTGGTCCTTGATTATTTATTTTCTCCTTAGGGACTGTCTATTAAATTGTTTAGGAGGAAAATATTAATTACACAATACATGTTTTTTTTTTTTTTTCTCCCAATTGGAGGAATGATCAATAAGCTCCTCCATTTTTTCCTATAGGAAAAAATCTAGCATTTCCCTCTTAAAAGCAGAAGAACTAATATGTAGTTAAGTTTCTTTCTCTTCATTTTTAGACAGGTAATTTTAACCATGAGTTGATGGTTTTCTGGCTTAAGAAAATAGTCATTACCTTAACATTATGTACTCAATTATGAATCTTATTAACCTTTTAAATTATGTTTCCTAGTTGATAAACCAGATTTCCCCACAGTGGAATATCTGAATAACAATTGTATTTAATATGAATATGCACTTGTTGATCAGAGAACAAACTTTAAGATAAATTATTGGAAATATAAAGTGATACATGGAAAATCCTGTGCTTTTTGTTCTTTTTTCCTGGAACATCAACTATCTGAAGTTTCAACAGTAAGCTGGTTAAAAACCAGTTTATTGAGAAATGATATGGTGACTGTCATTCGCAAGCTCCTAACATCTATCAGGTAAAAGGATTAAACCTGCATCCATCATTCAGCATAATTAATCAGTAAGACACAGCTGCCCATGTCCATGTACTGATTAATCTGTAGTTCAGGTAAATACATCTCAGGCTTCAAGTTCATATGAGAAATACATCCATCAGTGCTGCCACAGGAACTAGTGTGGCCTATTGCAATTATAAAATGGTAGATATTGTTTATAAGAGAGTGGAAAGAGGTTTTTTTTTTCCCCTACCTGGAAGCAAGAAAATACAGAGATCTTCAAAGACTGCTGAACAAAAAAGCAAAGATTCAGAAAAATAGCTTTCTTTTTTATTTTATTTTAATTTTTCCCCTGGAAGCTCTCTGCTTATGAAATAGATCTCTGAGTTTAAAAAGACTTAAATTTAAGAGTTTACTTATTTAGTCATTCAGGAAGTACTTTATTGGGCACCTAACAAGCTCTAAGGGCTTCCACGGTGTCTCAGTGGTAAAGAGTCTGCCTGCAATGCAAGAGACATGGGTTCAGTCTCTGGGTTGGGAAAACCCTGGAGAAGGAAATGACAACCCATTCCGGTATTCTTACCTGGGAAATCCCATGGACAGAGGAGCCTGGCGGGCTGCTGTGCATGGGGTCACAAAAGCGTTGGTTTTGACTTAGCGATTAAACAACAAAATACAGTAGAGACATAGCAATCATCTGAAAAGTTCCCTTCTCCCAAAAAACACTAGATGTGGGGTTCAAAGGCCAACAATGTTTAAAAAGGTATTGCTATCACCTAGGACTTCAGCAGTACAAATCTGAGGTCTACTGTTTCACAAGAAAGCAGATCATTTTTATAGAGTTAGTTAATACAGTGTTTTTAAAATGATAAGTCTTTCAGCTATCTAAAAGAACTTTAAATATTTCTGTAAAATGTCAGTCTTACCTACGTAAAACCAAGATGTGTTTTGATAGCAGAAGAGAACTTAGTTGTCAGTCAGTCAGTTCAGTCACTCAGTTGTGTCCGACTCTTTGCGACCCCATGGACTGTAGCATGCCAGGCTTCCCTGTCCATCACCAACTCCCAGAGTCCACTGAAACCCATGTCCATTGAATCGGTGATGTCATCCAACCATCTCATCCTCTGTCGTCCCCTTCTCCTCCCACCTTTAATCTTTCCCAGCATCAGTGTCTTTTCAAATGAGGCAGTTCTTCGCATCAGGTGGCCAAAGTATTGGAGTTTCAGCTTCAACATCAGTCCTTCCAATGAATGTTCAGGACTGATCTCCTTTAGGATGGACTGGTTGGGTCTCCTTGCTGTCCAAGGGACTCTCAACAGTCTTCTGCAACACCACAGTTCAAAAGCATCATTTCTTCAGTGCTCAGCTTCCTGACTCCTGGAAAGACCATAGCTTTGACTAGATGGACCTTTGTTGGCAAAGTGATGTCTCTACTTTTTAATATGCTTTCTAGGTCAGTCATAAGTTTTCATCCAAGGAGCAAGCATCTTTTAATTTCATGGCTTCAATCACCATCTGCAGTGATTTTGGAGCCCCCCAAAATAAAGTCAGCCACTGTTTCTACTGTTTCCCCAACTATTTGCCATGCAGTGATGGGACCAGATGCCAAGATTTTAGTTTTCTGAATGTTGAGTTTTAAGCCAACTTTTTCACTCTCCTCTTTCACTTTCTTCAAGAGGCTTTTTAGTTCTTCTTCACTTTCTGCCATAAATGTGGTGTCATCTGCATATCTGAGGTTATTGATATTACTCCCGGCAATCTTGATTCCAGATGTGCTTCATGCAGCCCAGCGTTTCTCATGATGTACTCTGCATATAAGTTAAATAAGCAGGGTGACAATAGACAACCTTGACATACTCCTTTTCCTATTTGGAACCAGTCTATTGTTCCATGTCCAGTTATAAGTGTTGCTTCCTGACCTGCATACAGATTTCTCAAGAGGCAGGTCAGGTGGTCTAGTATGCCTATCTCTTTAAGAATTTTCCAGAGTTTATAGTGATCCACACAGTCAAAGGGTTTGGCGTAGTCAATAAAGCAGAAGTAGATGTTTTTCTGGAACTCTCTTGCCTTTTCGATGATCCAGCAGATGTTGGCAATTTGATCTCTGGTTCCTCTGCCTTTTCTAAGTCCAGATTGAAGTTCACAGTTCACTGAAGTTCAGTATTGCTGAAGCCTGGCTTGGAGAATTTTAAGCATTGCTTTACTAGCGTGTGAGATGAGTACAATTGTGTGGTAGTTTGAGCATTCTTTGGCATTGCCTTTGGGATTGGAATGAAAACTGACCTTTTCCAGTCCTGTGGCCACTGCGAGTTTTCCAAATTTGCTGGCATATTGAGTGTAGCACTTTCACAGCATCATCTTTTATATAGTGATGCTTCCTAAGGCCCACTTGACTTCACATTCCAGGATGTCTGGCTCTAGCAGAGTGATCACACCATCATGATTATCTGGGCCGTGAAGATCTTTTTTGTACAGTTCCTCTGTGTATTCTTGCCCCCTTTTCTTAATATCTTCTGCTTCTGTTAATTCCATACCATTTCTGTCCTTTTTTGTGCCCATCTTTGCATGAAATGTTCCTTTGGTATCTCTAATTTTCTTTGAAGAGATCTCTAGTGTTTCCCATTCTATTGTTTTCCTCTTTTTTTTTTTTTTTTTGCACTGATCAGTGAAGAAGACTTTCTTTTCTCTCCTAGCTTTTCTTTGAAACTCTGCATTCAAATGGGTGTATCTTTCCTTTTCTTCTTTGCTTTTCACTTCTCTTCTTTTCACAGCTATTTGTAAGGCCTCCTCAGACAACCATTTTGCCTTTATTTTTCTTGGGAATGATCTTGATCCCTGCCTCCTGTACAATGTCATGAACCCCCATCCATGGTTCTTCAGGGACTCTGTCTATCATATCTAATCCCTTAAATCTATTTGTCACTTCCACTGTACAATCATAAGGGATTTGATTTAGATCATACATGAATGGTCTGGTGGTTACCTGGTTCAACTCAACCATTCACAAATGAGCAAAGTTCAGAAAGGAGTTACTCATGTCCACCCAGCTGGTAATTATCAACATCCAAATACAAATGTGCAGTCCACTTACACAGTTTTCTACTTTGTCTCTACCATGCTCACTTTAGAAACAGTTTTTTAAAAAGTAAATGCTGAAACGATTTGATGTGGCTTTTTTGATGTATATTATTTTTAGTACTTAATTTCCTTTAATGTAAAGATTGTTTTAGCAGTTTGAGTGATTCAGACGTGTGATCCTTCCATGTTATTTCCACATGCATAGAGACATACAAATACATAGACACACACAAGTCTATAGTTTGCCCAAGAAGTGATTATGTTTTGTGTGTTGTTTAGTTTGTAAGAGTTTCCTTAAAGATTACATTTCTGAATCACTTTAATCATAGGTGGGACCTTGTAGACCTTGCCTACAAGGTAGGTCTTGGTTTCCCATTGTGGACCTTAAGATCGAACTACCTTGTCAGTTTTACATGAGTGGAAAGAAGTTTTTTTCTCTTGGCTACTGTTACAACTACTGGCTAATGATTTTGAGTGAGTTCTTCAGTCTCCACCTTAATATCCTCAGAAAATGGGCTGCTGGTAGAGGAAAGAAGAGATTAGTGGGAGAAAGAAGATAGATGAGTGGGCAGATGTATTTCTGACAAACTTACAATGGAGTTTCTCTCAGCAACTTGTTATATGTATTACCTATTTGTAATCACCATTTGAATACACTTTTAGGCAATGGATGTTGGTGGTGGAAACCCTCAGAAAAGAGGCTTTCATGACCCCAACCAGAATGTGTAAGCACCAAGTGTCTTAACTGAAAAATGAGAAAGGACTTTGTCTAGAACTTAAAGTCAGATGTTTCAAACTTTTTCTCTCTCACCAATTACAGTTTTACGGTTCTACACTCCAGCTAGCAGCTAGTAAGATTGAAAAGGAGTTGATATTCTAGATGAGTTGAAAGGAATGATACTGTTTGAGATCCTCCCCATTATGGAAAATAAATCAGTGATTTTAATTGCCTAAGTGTTTCAGAAAGTCTGACTACTTTAAATCAGGGCTTTTGCTGACTGAAGGATGTTTGCGATGAAATTAGTCTTCATTTTAAATTTTGCCTTCCTAAGCCTCATAAAGTCACTTCCACAGTTATCCACTTTTTGAATTAGTTTCTCTGGATAATGACATAAATTAAGCTGCAAAACCTTAACTCTTGAAAAATTACAAAATCTATAAAATGGATTTTAAAAGGGAATAATGGAAAGAAAACTACACACAACAAAGAGAGCCCTTAATGTTTATTTTCCACTTGAAATATTATTTGTGTTTTTAAAAATCTTAATCTAATATATATGTATATTCCTCCATACTTTTTCTGCTAGGCATCTCAATCTAATAAACAAATATCTCACTTTACCATAGTACCAATTCTCCAAACTTCTTGTAAGCTAACACTGTACTGTCTGGGCTTAAAATTATTTTTCTATTTCATGTATTTTTCAACAGCTCAACATTTTAGTAAATGTTCTTGAGGAAAAAATAGAGGTATCCAAAGTTATTAACAGCTCTATAACTTAACATTCAGTGAATCCTATAGGAGGAAACCTATATCAATCTTTTATTTGAATAGCATTTCATTATTTACAAGCACTTTTTTACAAAATAAATTTTAAATCACCTGCATATATCACATCATTTTTTCACGTAGTAGAGAATAGTATACATGCTAAATTATATTCTTGGTAAATTCATGTATTATTTCTAGTAGCTTCTTTGCAGCTTTTTTTTTTTTGGCTATACCATGGGAAGTGTGGAATCTTAATGCCCTGACCAGGGACTGAACCCAGGCATTGAAAGTGCCAAGTCCTAACAACTGGACTGGCAGGGAACTTCCGTCTTTGTAGATTCTTTAAGACAGTCTATATAGACAGCAATATAATCTGCAAGTAAATTCAGATTTATTTTTTATTATCTCAAAATTATTGATTTTTATTGATTTAATATATTTTTAATTGAATTATAGTTTACAGTACTATATTAATTGCAGGTGTACAGTGTAATGATTCAGTATTTTTAAAGACTGTACTGCATTAAAAATTATTACAAGATAACAGCTACAATTCTGTATGCTGTACAATATATCCTTGTTGCTTATCTATTTTATCCATAGTAGTTTGTATCTCATAATCCCATTCCCCATCTTGCCCCTCCCCCTTTTCCTTTACCCACTGATAACTACTAGTTTGTTGTCTGTTTCCGGTTTACTATATACATTGATTTATTTTACTTTTTAGATTCCACATGTAAATGA
Organism: Giraffa tippelskirchi; assembly: GCF_054371585.1. NCBI lineage: Eukaryota > Metazoa > Chordata > Mammalia > Artiodactyla > Giraffidae > Giraffa > Giraffa tippelskirchi. Next base: position 153,257,417 of record NC_137281.1, read on the forward strand.
TATCCTATTGTATTTGCCCTTCTCTGACATTTCACTAAGCATAATAATCTCTAGGTCCATCCACATTGCTGCAAATGGCAAATTTTGTTGTTTTTTTTATGACTGAGTAATATGTATCCCACATCTTCTTTATCCATTCATCTGCTGATGGACATGTGGGTTGCTTTCATATCTAGTCTATTGTAAACAAGGCTGCTATGAACTTTGGGGTACATATATCTTTTCAAGTTAGTGTTTTTATTTTTTCCAGATACATACCCAGGAATAGAATTACTGGATCGCATGGTAGTTCTGTTAGCTTTATAAGGAACCTCAATAGTGTTTTTCATAATGGTTGTACTAATTTACATTCCACCAACAGTTTGCAAGGATTCTCTTTCCTCCATATAGCTGCCAGCATTTGTTATTTGTAGACATTTTGATGACAGCCATTTTGACAGTTATGAGGTGATATCTCATTGTTGCTTTGATTTGCACTTCTCTAATAATTACCTATGTTAAGCATCTTTTCTTGTGTCTGTTAGCCATGTGTATGTATTCTTTGGAAAAATGTTTATTTAGGTTTTCTGCCCATGTATTGATTGGGCTGCTTTTTTGGATATTGAGTTATATAAGTTGTTTATGTATTTTGGATATTAACCCCTTGCTTATCATATCATTTGCAAATATTTTCTCTAATTTCAAAGGTTGACTTTTCATTTTGTTAATGGTTTCCTTTGCTGTACAAAAGCTTTTAGGTTTAATTAGGTCCCATATTTTTATTTTTGCTTTTGTTTCTTTTGTCTTAAAAGACAAATACAAAGTATATTTCTATGGTTTGTGTCAAAGAATGTTCTGCCTGTTTTCTTCTAGGGGTTTTATGACTTCAGCTCTTACAATTGGGTCTGTAATCCACTTTGAGTTCATTTTTGTATGTAGTGTGAGAAAATTTTCTAATTTCATATTTTATACGTAGCAGTCCAGTTTACCTAGTACCATTTGTTGAAGGGTTGAAGAGACTCTTTTCTCCATCATATTGTTTCACCCCAAACCTACTGAAACTAATAAATGAAGTCAATAAACTAGCAGGATATACAATTAATATACAGAAACCTGTTTCTTTTCTGCTAGGTGGTGATTTAGTCCCAAGTCATGTCAACTTTTTGTGGTCCCATGGACTATACATCCATGGAATTCTCCAGGCCAGAATACTGGAGTCATCTGCAAATAAAAACAGTTTTTTATCTTTCTTTCCAATTTGATACCTTTTATTTCTTATATTTATCTGATTTCTGTGACTAAGACTTCCAATACTGTGTTATATAGAAGTGCTGAGAGTGAGCATCTTTGCTTGTTCCTGAATTTAGAGGAAATATTTCAGGTTTTCACCACTGAGTATGACATTAGCTGTGGGTTTTTCATGAAGGGTCTTTATTATGTTGAGATATGTTCACTTCTTACCCACTTCAATGAATTTTACCATGAATGAATGTTTAGTTTTATGAAATGCTTTTCCTGCATCTATTGAAATGATCATATAACTTTATCCTTCCTTTTGTTAATATTGTATGTCACGTTGATTTGCAAATTTTGAGCCATCATTATATCAATGGACTAGATCCAATCTGATCATAGTGTATTATTCTTTTTATGTATTTGGGGTAAGTTTGCTAATATTTTGTTAAGAATTTTTACATCTATATTATCAAAGATATTAGCTGTTTTTTCTCTTTTTGTTGTGTCTTTGTCTGGTTTTGATATCAGGGTAATAAGTGACCTTGTAGGATGAATTTGGGAGTGTTTCATCCTCTTCAGTTCTTCGGATTAGCTTCAGAAGAATAGATATTAATATCAATTCTTTACATGTTTGGTAGAATTCCCCTGTGAAGCTATCTGGCCATGGCTTTTTTTTTTTTTTGGCTGGGAGTTTTTCTTTTTTTTTTAATTACAAATTCAATTTCCCTACTAGTAATTGGTCTGTTCAAATTGACTGTTTCTTATTGATTCAGTCTTTGTCTTTCAGTCTGTTCCATAAATGTGTGATTTAGGTTCCAGCCAACAAAGTGGGTAGATACGAATGGGACTCTTGCCTCCTTGTCTTTCTCTTCTGGGATACTCGCTCTGTGACTAGTGGCCACGGTTTCCCAGATTCAGTTTTCTATTTTCCCCATGCCAGAAAGGTCACAGTTTTCCACTGTTCCAATTACTATATATTTTAGTGACTGTATATTTAGTGACTAAGACTAATGATAAAAGCTGTGAAAATAGAAATTCATTTCTTAGAATTTAGAATCCCCTACTCTAGTTTTAGACTCTCTACCACAACATATCTTCTCTCTAATCTCCAGTTTGTATTAAATCCAGAATTTATAGATGTCATCTTCAGGTTGTTCTATACTGGAGTCTCATTCAGCCACTACTGGATGCAGAGAAGTCTTCCGTGCTTGCTTTTTATATATTCTCTGACATTTCCCTCAATTTTGCACTCTGATGTTTGGCGATTGGTTTATTTAGTGTACCTGTGTCTAACAGCTTCATTGCCACTTCAGTCTATTGCCTCTAATCCAATGTGAACTTAGAAACTAAATCTCCTGACATGGTAGAATTTGGTCCAAATGAAGAGTAGGTGATCTCAGAGACATTCTTTTATCTGTAAAGACTATGGCATTAATTATGTAAGTTTTGTTTAACAAAGTTTGACTGCTTTCAATTTTATTTAATCACTTTCAGGTTTTTGTTTTTGCTGTATCTTTTCAAATTAGGAATTCCTAAGCTCTCATTTATGAAATTTGACAAAGCCAAATGTTTTTCTTATGCATGTTCTGACTCTCATGGATACTTACAAACATGCTTTTTAAAATCTGAGCCAATTTTTAACTTTCAACTTCTTGAGAGAAATATATGCAACCCCTCATAGGTTTATCATTATTAATTATAAAACAACATAATGATTTAAGCATATTGGTTAGGCTCATTATATAGGATTAAAACTAAAATTCATTCCTAACTCTTGATAGGCAAGGGTGAGTTTTTGATTTAGAGTATGTTGCTGATCTTGCAACATTATTTTTAATAAAATAAAGCATTTGCTATTTTCTTTTTTAAAAGCTCTCCCTAGGATGCCCTTGTAAGTGAAAGAGTTTTAATAGGTTTTATTGCTGTGAATTATTTTCACCAATACTTGAGTACATAATATATTCTAGAAATGCTGAGTCTATTCTTTGAATCAGTACAAGCTCACATAGCTTATTGAAACTTTGTTCCATTTCCCAGTTTTTCTATTGACATTTGATTCCAGAACATTCTATACTTTTCCCACATTGAGCTAAACTTGAAGCTTATAGATTGACCAATACTCTATACACTGTTGAACTTTGCCATCTGATCCTAAGAAATACATCTTCCTTTTGCTCTCATGCATAAAAATACATTATTTAGAAAGTGTTTTTACTTCAGTTTTATCTAAAAAACTAATCTATATGAATGGATGAGGTTGATATCTCCATTTAGCAACCATATCTTTATATTTTTCAGGCCAGTTATTGTCTATTTTGCCTGATCAGGCTAAATTTGAAAAGTAAAGAAGCAGAATCTTCATTTCTCCCTTTGGATTCCCATTAGTTATTAGGATGTGATTCAAATAAGATTTTTTTTGCTGGCCCTTAAAGACCAAGCAGAGGAAACATATTTGGAATATGAAAATAAGCACAAGCAATTTTTTATTAGCTTAGAGAGAGCACCTTTTACACATTAAAATGTAAACATTATTATCAAAGAAATAATTAATGGAGCAAGAAGAAATTACTTATGGCTGAAGTAAGTGAAAATCATCTATTGACTCTCAAATGGATTAGAAATATGGTAGAAAAAATTGCTTGAGGGTTATCCGAAAGGATCTAAGTGATAAGAATAAATAATGTTAATTTAAAGAAAAAGTAGAATATCAAATAGTCTACAAACAATAGTCTCCAATGGGAAATAGTAGGAAACTTAAGGAAAAAGATTTCAAGAAGCATGTTGTCATTCAAATACCAGACAAAAGGCTCTAAGAGATCTGATCATTTTATGTCATAGTTCTGTGTCCTGAGTCATTACGATAATTAGAACATTCTACAATGATGATTGCAGATATGCATGCAAGGAACAGTGTGTTTACCTTTAACTAGGGCACTGGTTCATGGCTTCAACCTATTTGAGTTTTGGCAAAATTGTTAAATGACCATAAATTATAGTTACTAGCAACTACAGCTAAAAATCAAACTTGTGACTTACATTGAAACAATACCTGCTGGCCAAATGAAGATGTCTACTGCTACTGCTAAGTCACCTCAGTCGTGTCCGACTCTGTGCGACCCCATAGATGGCAGCCCACCAGGGTCCACCGTCCCTGGGATTCTCCAGGCAAGAACACTGGAGTGGGTTGCCATTTCCTCCTCCAATGCACGAAAGTGAAAAGTGAAAGTGAAGTCGCTCAGTCATGTCTGACTCTTAGCGACCCCATGGACTGCAGCCTACCAGGCTCCTTCATCCATGGGATTTTCCAGGCAAGAGTACTGGAGTGGGGTTCCATTGCCTTCTCCAAAAATGTCTAAGTCATCCACTAATTTTTTTTGGGGGGGTGGTGTGGTTGTTCTTGTCAGTCATTAAGCAAAATCAAAATATACTTTAGATAGAGAACTTGACAGTTGTATGAGACAATAGAAAAAGGAAAGGAACTGAAGGACTGAGTGGGTATCAAATCATTTGGAGGGTTGACTGGTACCTAGCCATCAGAATGGGATGATCCAATGACCTTCTGTTCAATCCAGGAAAATTGGGGAAATGTTGGCCCCTACAAAACCACAGATTAGTCTTTTCTATGTGGAGTTGGCAGAGAGTAAAAAAGCTGATTGAACTGCCACTTATGGTGGCAAGACTCCTACAACCTTGGGAGGTAACAATCTCAGCTGATTGCAGCCCAAACGGCTGTTGGCAGAAACTAAGCAGAGGGGAGGAATTCTTCAGAGAGGTGTTCTAACTGCTTTCAGGATTCTGAGTAGCCTTTGTGTGAGGGGAAGTAGAGAATCACTTACTCTGAAGAGGATGTATTCAATGTATAAGACTGATATAGACACATTCCATGGAATTCTGTTAGGAAACTGTACACACTCAGGTTTCGCTTATGGATAAGGTAAAGTGATTTTATGGATGTACAATGTTTTATTATAACAACATGTGTATAGCGCCAATACTTTCGCCACGTGATACAGAGAGCTAACTCATTGGAAAAGACCCTGATGCTGGGAAAGACTGAAGGCAGAAGGAGAAGGGGGCAGCAGAGGATGAGATGGTTGGATGGTATCACTGACTCAATGGACATGAGTTTGATCAAACTCCAGGAGATAGTGAAAGACAGGGAAGCCTGCCATGCTGCAGTCCATGGGATTGCAGGAGTTGGAATGACTTAGTAACTAAGCAACAACATGTATGTAAGTATATTTTTAGGTAAAATTCATAACATTACTGGAGATAGTTTCCTGCCACCCCCCCCATCATACTTGAAGAGTTCTGTGTTTCTGGAAAAGGGAGCAGACTACACACAAGTAGCCCATAAATGAGTTTACGTGGAGAGATTCTTGGAAGATTATGTGAATTGTGACACTACCTGCATTCCTAGTTTGGACTGGAAAGGCAAGTGTAATATTCTGAGACTTGAGTGCCATTAAAAAATAGATTGGAAAGAAAAGGAGGAATGAGTTTGGAATTAGCAGAAGATCATGGTAGAGATTAGCCAACCCATAGCTAGGCACAATATTCAGAGAACAAGACAGGCATAATGGTGATTTTAAATGGGTACCAGCATTCTGTGTCATCTCAGTGGAATACTAGAAGGTGGGCGGCATGTAGATATGGGAAGCAGAACCTGTAAAATCAGGGCTGAAGGTGACTGTGTGAGTGAGTTCTTTCCACATATGATTGGTCCTTAGGAATCTTGACCAGGGTATGAGCAAGTATGTTATCTCCAACTATCTAGAGGAAATTTGATTTAGAGGCAGAACAAAAGACTGGGAATTACAGTGCCTTGGGTTGGAGGATACCTGTGGGTTAAATAACACCAATGAAAATGTCATATGAAATTGACAGGAAAATGGAACAAAGCCAAAGATTCAGCTGTGCAGAACTTTAGACAAAAATGAAAGTGGGTGGCAGGAGAATTTAGACCTTGACAGAAAGAAGTCTAAGTTCTCTTTTCTCTGCTTACCCATGTATATGTCAAAGCAGTTGTGGTCTTGCATTGCAAAATACCATTGATCTCTGATGCAAATATAATCTTGATACACCCAAATTACCTTCCCCTAATCATAATTCATTTACATAATTCACTACCACTGTCTACTGTTTTTAATTTTTTCTCTACATATGGTTTTGCCATTGCAATTGGGAGGTCTGTGTATTGAAGATGCCAGCTGCTTTCTGTGGAGGCAGAGACAGAAGGTCCCTTTGGAGAAGCTCTTATTTGTCCTGGAAAGGTCAAGTAGCTCTTTGATTATTTGGATGTAGAGTGAGTAAGCATCTAATCCCCTAGGAATGTTTTGTTAGAACCCCATATGCTTTATTTGTCGCTTTGTTCCTTCTTAGCTTTATTGTATTTTTTAAATTTATAATATGCTTTGTTGCTTTTTTCCCTCTATTTATTGATCAGATTTTTAATGGCAGCATGTCACTCAAGCTCCGAAAGCTTTGATTATTGAATACTGAATATACTATAAAAGGAAATTGTGTCCATATGTTTATGGATCTTTGAGAATAAAAGGTTAACACAAAGTTTAAAACTTTTACATTTAAAATTTCTCTTTGCTAAGCAAATTCACCCTATTAAGAGTCATATCTTACTGGATACATTTTTATGTCTACCTGGTTCTAAGAATGACCCCTAGTGCTTTTCCATCTGTATAACCTCTTCCCTTTTGAGTAGGAGTGAAACCTGTGAAAATGATGAGATATTATGATTATTTTACAGCGTACAGCAGAAGGGAGATATCTGGGTGGGCCTAATCTATTTATATAAGCTCTTTAATATAGAAAAGGATTGTTTCCAGCTGGTTATAGAAAAGGAAAGCTACACCATAGCTGGCTGTGGATACAAGAGGCTATGTGACAAGAAATTCAGGGGCCTCTAGAAATACAGGGACCCCTGCTTATAACCAGCAAAGTAATGACACCTATTATTCTTACAAATGTAAGGAACTGAATTCTGACAGCAACCTAAATGAACTTGGAAGCGGAAGCATACCCACATCCTGAGAGTAGGAGCTCAGCCTAACTGACAACTTGATTGTGGATTGTGAGACCATAGGCAAAGAATTTGGTCAGACATCTTTGTATTTCTGATCCATAAAAGGCACAGGACAATAAATGGGCATTGTTTTAAACCATTAACTTTTAACAAATAGTTGCACAAAAATAGAGAACTAATAGAGCCTACTATATGCTTTCTGTAAAGTGTGAAAAACACAAGATGGATAGAATACTGTCACATATTTTGAGATGTTTAGAGCATAGCAAAAAAAGACAGATGCATAAACACCAAAGATAATAATAATGTATTACTTGAAATGATAGAAGCTATTTATAAAATACTATGGGAATACAGATATATGGTGGAGAATTCTGCCTAGGGAAATCAGGAGAAACCTTTCAGAGACTGTGACTGTTGGCATCTCTAATGAAAAAAGTAATATGTAACAGGGACAAATAATGTTACTGCACAAGAGACACAGATTCTTAATGCATGAACGTTCACAACCTTACAAAGCTGATTGAAGGCACAGAGAAGGTCAGTTTCAATTTTATAAGAAATTAACTGGTATAAGTGTAAGTGTACCTTAGTGTTTAAGAAATAATTCTGTCTCAGAATATTCATTTTATCACATTACTGAGATTTTCCTGCAAGCATGTTCTGGCTAAGCAATACCAATCATCAGTGAGTAACTTAACTGAGTTTCTATGATGTATGTAATAGCTTCACTATGCTCAGGAAAGACAGTTTTAAAATTTGCAAACCACACTATCACATAACATTAGATTCAGCTGAGAGGAACTCAAACCACAAAGAACAGTGGCCTTAGTAAGATCCACAATAATTTCTCTGTCGTGTAAAAGTCTTTAGGTTGGCAGTTGGGTGGGAGTGGCTATGGTGACTTCATGGTGTCAGGAATTCTGTGACTGAAGCATCTATAACTTGTATTCCCCAGATACTCTCATAATCTATTTGTCTGTAAGAACTCCATGATATATACTATATTCCTTTCAGTGGGAAGAAGTGAGGGTGATTATGCTAACTGTCCTTTCACATCTCAGCAATGTTATTACCCAGAAGTTGCAACATATCACTTCCACTTCTAAATTAATGATTAGGCCTTATTCATGCAATTACTAGTAGCAAGGACAACTAGATAGACAATGTAGTTCTATTTCAGATGGCTAAATGCACTATTAAAAGTTATAGATCCTATTACTGTTCATTATATAAGTTATGCTGCACCTTGTATAAGTATCAACTAAGAATATGCATCTATTTATTTTAAGTTGTAGATTTAAATATACTTTAAGAAAGGCTGAGCCAATTTTAACATACTGGTGGTGTTTTAAGAGGCCATAATAACACCATTTCCCAAACTTCTTAACTTTAGATGATAATAGGTCATTTAACAATGAAATTTGAAGAAAGTATGAATGTACAAAGAACTGCATTCATACATGGACTAAATCATAGTTATTCACTTTTAAGAACAGAACATAACATAAACTTTTTTAAAGGATATAGTGTTGTTCCTTAAACTTTGAGAACTGAAAAGTCAGGAAAGAGGTTTATAGTCTTAAAGTGCATTAGTCACATAATGATTAGAGTGTGTGTTACTAGGAAGACCATGGACACTCATTTTAGAAATTTACACAGCTTACAAATAAAATTGAATTTAGCAAGTCTAATTTGACTGGAGATAGCAAGGACAATTTCAAGGGAGCTTGAGTGAGCATAATATATGAGCAGGTACTTTTTTTTTTTTTTCAGGTAACTATTCCTTAATTAGAACTTAATGAGTGTAGATTGTGTCTCATTAAATGGAGACCTGGATGAGTATTGGTCAAGTCTTCCTCAGAAAAAAAAAGGAGGGGGCTGGGGGTTGGAAGTAAAATGTTACTCCATAATAATCTTGAAAAAGAATCACCTCAGAACCATAATAGATGTGAAAACCAGCAGACTGTCTCTGAAGAGACCAGAATAGGTTTGGAGCTCCTCAAAACATTCCATCCTCAGAGAATTGTTACTAGTTAATCTATTTGGCAGCTTTTCACCTGTTTTTTGTAGAGTCTGTCTGTCTGTGACTCGACTCAGAGTTTACTGAAGGAAGAAAGCCCTATCCCCAGGACATTTGTTAAGAAATATGTTACTGGCAATTGTTTAACACTGTAGATGACAGGAATGGCTATAGCAATTGAGGCAAACAAGAAACTGGCCAAAAATGTTCAGAGGAAAATATGAGGTATTAGAAACATAAGGCAATGAAGCCTCAGAATACATGAAGCAAAAACTGATAAAACTGAAGGGGAAATAGACAGTTCAGTGATAACAGCCATAGACTTCAATACTTTTTTACCAACAATAAATGGGACAGCCAGACAAGACCAACAGGAGATAAAAGTTGTGAAAACAGCATAGGTCATCTAGATCTAACAGATGTGTAAAGAATATGTCATCCAACAACAATAACTGAATACACAGTTCTCTTCAAGTACACATGAGACATTCACTAGGGTGGGCCATATATTATGCCATAAAACAAGCCAAAATAAATAAAAAAAATATTGGAAATCATATAAAATATGTTCTTTAACAAATTAAATTTAGAGGTTAAAGTCAGAAATAAATTTGGAACATTCACAAAGATGTGGAAATTAAACAACACTTTCATAAATATCCTAAATGTTAAATGGGTCAAAGAAGAAGTGGGAAAAGTAAATGAAAAATGCTTTGAGACACAGGAAAATGATAATACAAGGTACTAAACTTATGCAAAGCAGCTGAAGCAGTGTTCAGAGGAAAATTTATAGCAACAAATGATTGTATTAAAAAGAAGTCCTCCTGGAGAAGGCAATGGCAACCCACTCCAGTACTCTTGCCTGGAAAATCCCATGGATGGAGGAGCCTGGTAGGCTGCAGTCCATGGGGTCGCTAAGAGTCGGACACGACTGAGTGACTTCACTTTCACTTTTCACTTGCTCACATTGGAGAAGGAAATGGCAACCCACCCCAGTGTTCTTGCCTGGAGAATCCCAGGGACGGGGGAGCCTGGTGGGCTGCCATCTATGGGATCGCACAGAGTCAGACACGACTGAAGTGACTTAGCAGCAGCAGCAGCGGCAAGCCATCATCAGTGTCTAACACATCAGTTCTATGGGCTCTGGGCACTGGGTTCTGGCAGGGATGGACCTGGACAAGCGAGGGAGGCTGGAAGATGCCAATGGCTAATGCGGCAGACTGGCCAGGGAGGAGGGGCTGTTTACCCTGGAGACCTGGCCAGTCTCAGGGCCGGGAGCAGGGTTATCTTCAGAGCCCCCAGTGACTGGTTTTAGTCATCTCAGATTTGTTATTTCACTCATCTCTAATAAAGGATTTTTTGGAGTAAAAAAAAAAGAAGTCCTCAAATCAATAGCATAGCCTTAAGAAATATAAAAAAGAGAAAACTAAAGCCAAAGTAAAAAGAATGAAGGAAATAATAAAGACAACCTGAATATTCATTGGAAGGACTGATGCTATAGCTGAAGCTCCAATACTTTGGCCACCTGATGTGAAAAGCCAACTCATTGGAAAAGGCCCTGATGTTAAGAAAGATTGAAGGCAAAAGAGGAAGGGGGCAGCAGAAGATGAGATGGTTAGATAGCATCACAAACACAATGGACATGAATGTGAACAAACTCTGGGAGATACTGAAGGACAGAGGAACCTGGTGTGCTGCAGTTCATGGGGTCACAAAGAATCAGACGCAACTTAGTGACTGAACAATAGAAGGAGTGGTGAATAAATGAAAGAGAACAGAAAAACAATAGAAAAAAGTCAACTAAACCGAAATTTGGTTCTTTGAAAAGATCAACAAAACTGATAATCTTTTAGTTGGACTGACCAAGGAAAATTTACAGAAAATTCAAATTATTAAATTTGTGAATTAAAAAGAGGAATTAGGAATTCATCACTACTGAATCATGTAAACATGATTTTAAGAGGACACTACAGACAACTGAATGCCAGTGTGTTAGGTGATTTAGAGGAAAGGAGCCAATTCCTAATCAAATATAGACTGCAAAAATTTAGGAAGAAATGGAAAATCTGAATAGGCTCAAAACAAATTTAAAAAAAAGTTAGTACATTGAAACTTTTCTAGAAAGAAAAGTCTTGAATTCACTGATGATTTCCACCAAATATTTAAATAATAAGCAATGCCAGTCCTTCACAAACCCTTCGGGAAAATAGCAAAGTGAATAATTACTCTGATGTCAAAACCAAAGACATTATAGAAAAAAGAAAGCTAAAGGAAATATCCTTTATAAATATCAACACAAAATCCTTAATAAAATGGTAGTAAACTGAATGCAGCAACATAATGAAAGATTATATAATATGAACAAGTGAAATTTTTCCAAGAATGCAATTGCTTTAACATGAAAATCAATGTAATATACTATATTAATGGAAAAAGGACATAAACCATATAATAATCACAATACATGTAGAAAAATAATTTGGTAAAATCAAACCCTGTTTCATGAAAAATGCACACATACAAATGAAAACAAAAAACACTCAGTGATTTTGGAATAGAAAAGAACTTCTGGGAAAACCCACAGCTAACATAATACTTGGAGAAGGAAATGGCAACCCACTCCAGTATTCTTGCCTGGAGAATACTTAATGGAGAATCCAGTATTCTTGCCTGGAGAATAACATAATACTTAATGGTGAAAGACTAAATGTTTTTCCTTTAAGAAAAGAATGCCTATTTCCATCACTTCTATTTAACATTGCACAGGATATTCTAGTGGGGGCATCTAGACAAGAAAAAGTCATCCAGATTAGAAATGAAGAGTTAAAACTTACCCCATTCTCAGATAACAATTAGGTGAGACAAAGAAAGAAAAAGCTTCTAGACTGGCAATGAAGTAAAGCTACCTCTATTTTTAGATGATAATTTTGTATGCAGAAAGTTCTAAAGAGTCCATGCAAAGTGACTAGAATTAATAAACAATTTCAACAAAGCTTCAGGATACAATCAATATACAAAAGTTTATTGCATTTCTATATACTAGGCATGAACATTCTGAAAATAAAATTAAGAAAACTATTTTACTTACAGTAGCATGCAATAGAACAAAGTGTTAATACATTAAATAATAGGCTGCAAAGCTTTTACACAAAAATGTACAAAACGTTGCTGAATTAAATTTAAAAAGAAGTAAACAAATGGAAAAAAACATCCCATGTTCCTACATTAGAAGATAGTATCCTTAGGATGATATTCCTCAAAATGATCTTAAGATTTCAATGCATCCTCTTTTTTTTCCCCCAGAAACTGGGAAGCTGATCTAGATTTCATATGGAAATGCAAGGGACACAAATAAGCTTAATGGGTAAAAGAACAATATTTTATAAATATAGTCAAATATATCTTGGAAAATTTTTCTTTACCCTGACCCTCCTCCAACTTGAGGAGCCTTTATGATTGAGATTATTGCTCAAGAAAGAATAAGTATAAAATGGGCATGCTTTCCCTCCCTTCTCTACTGAATACAAACGATGAGTTTGGCTTGGGGAGGGGGAAGCAAAGTACCTGGTATAAAACAGAACAGAAATATTTTAAATTAGGACACAGGGACTGCTGGAGTGTGTTTTCAAACCTTCTGCCCCATGAGGTCTTCCTAAAATGAATTGACATGCCCTTCTCAACATGGGAGAATTGAGCATAGTATTTTGATTTTTAAAATGTCTACTCATGCTCTGCAGTTCCTCTTAGCCGCCCAGTGGGAGAAACACAGGCTGCTGCCTCTGAATTTAAGCAACAGAAATGAGTAATGCTTATTCAGAGAAACGACGTGCACTTTGTCAGATGCCATGCTCTGCACAATCTTTGCTCTGTGGTACAGCGAGACAGTGTGCAATGCCACTGTGTACAGGGTTGGCAGCTGGAAAAGAAATCCTGGCAAGCCAAGGTTGTACCAAAATCCAGCAAGGAGAGACAGAGGTGAAGACACACAGTTCTGGAGAAACATTAGGGAAGCAAGCACTCTAATAGGCACTGAGTTGTTACCGTTCATTACAAGCCAGTTTCTCATGGAAGCATCTACTTTTATCTCTGTCCTCCTGGTTGTTAAAGCCAGATCTGGCTTAGATATGGATAAGAGAAGCTTCTGTGGTTAGGAGAGTGGGCTTTGAGGAAGACAACCCAGGCTTGGTTTTCTAGCTGTGGAACTTGCAGACACCAGGTAACATAGCTAAAATCGCACACCTGTTATGATTCAGTTTCATCTGCTACGTGCGTGCTAAGTCCCATCAGTGTCTGACTCTTTGCAACCCTATGACGATAGGCCATCAGGCTCCTCTGTCCATGGGATTCTCCAGGAAAGAATACTGGAGTGGGTTGCCATGCCCTCTTCCAAGGGATTTGCCCAACCCAGGGATCAAACCCACACATCTCCTGTGGCTCCTGCATTGCTGGCAGATTCTTTACCACTGAGCCACCAGGGAAGACCTTCATTGATTACAGGATGCTAAAAACAATAGTTATCTTCATAGAGTTGATGTACACATTCAATTATATAAAACATAATGTGCTATTACTATGAGGAAATTAACATTAATTAGGTTATGCTACTCACCAGATAGCAAACAGTTTTTCAAAGGTCTATCTTAAAACAAGGTCTTTGGATTCTCAGCCTGTTGACTTTTACTTGAGGCTGCAGAGGAGCGAGAAAAGCAAGTTTGAACAATGACCATCATAGCTTCCAAAGGAAAGTAGAACTTTCACAAATCCTATAGGATAAGTAGAGGAACGCCAGGGCAAGTCCCTTTTCTCATCAACCCAATAAAGGCAAGAATCGTCAATCTTTCACCCTGTGGTCTGTTGGGATGCATATAGTACAGCTGGGCAAAGCCATCCTGGAGAGTACTCACTTTCGGCTTGTTCCAAAGGAAGGTATAAATTGAGCCATTGGGGGACAAATGAAGCCATCAGGCACAACTGTGATGGCTTTTTAATGAGATTGTTTTTACCAGGCCAGCAGGTAATTTCAGTGTTGAGTCAAACCCAAGGGAGGGATGGTGAGAGATCATGGGAGGAGGAAAAGAGAGAGGCAGAGAAGGAGCTCAGAGCTGGCAGCTGGCCGGCAGGCTACAGAGAAGGAGCTAAATTATGCATCTTATTTAGTACATTTATTAAAAGAACATTTCTAGGCAAACATCTCAAAACAAATGTGACTATCAGTTAAGCGCCCCGCCGTCCTGAGCAGATTTAGTGCATGACAATTTTCTCATAATGGCTTTGTGGTGTTTGCTGAGCTTCATCTCTTCATAGCATTTTATGAATTGTCATTCCATGGGGAGTTTAAATAGGCTGACTTTGCCTTTAGTTTGTGGTTGTTCAGCAAAGTCAAAACTGGATAAATGTGGTGTGAAGATGACATGGAATGGGAAGAACAAGGTTATTCAGATGATATTTGACTTAAATTTTTGGTTGGTATTTACCAACAAGTCAGAGTACTACTCTTCCCTATGATTAATTTTTATTCATTAATCATCATTATCCATATTTCAACATTTTTTTTCTTGGTATGGGGATTTGAAATCTAGGTCCTGGGAGTACCAAGAAGTAGAGTTTTAAGAGGAGGAGAAGAACATATAAAAGGTGAGGGTGGACCTGTAGGGATCAGTTCAGTTCAGTCGCTCAGTCGTGTCCGAATATTTCTGGAGGCCATTCTCATTAGGAGAGGACTTGCAGTAACTTAACTGTCTGCAGAAGTGACTCAGAACCATATATTACATAAACCAAAACTAAAATACCCCCAGCTGAAGTGCTGCTTAGGCCCTAGCTACCCAAATGTCACCCAGCACAGTTCAGTTCAGTTCAGTCACTCAGTCGTGTCCGACTCTCTGCGACCCCATGAATTGCAGCACGCCAAGCCTCCCTGTCCATCACCAACTCCCGGAGTCTACCCAAACCCATGTTCATTGAGTCGGTGATGCCATCCAACCATCTCATCCTCTGTCGTCCCCTTCTCCTCCTGCCCCCAATCCTACCCAGCGTTAGGGTCTTTTCCAATGAGTCAACCCTTCGCATGAGGTGGACAAAGTATTGGAGCTTCAGCTTCAACATCAGACCTTCCAATGAACACCCAGGATTGATCTCTTTTAGGATGGATTGATTGGATCTCCTTGCAGTCCAAGGGACTCTCAAGAGTCTTCTCCAACACCACAGTTCAAAAGCATCAATTCTTCGGCGCTCAGCTTTCTTCACCGTCCAACTCTCACATCCATACATGACCACTGGAAAAACCATAGCCTTGACTAGACGGACTTTTGTTGGCAAAGTAATGTCTCTACTTTTAAATATGCTATCTAGGTTGGCCATAACCTTCCTTCCAAGGAGTAAGCGTCTTTTAATTTCATGGCTGCAGTCTAGAAGTATCAAATAGTGTGAAAGTTGCTCAGTCGCGTCCGACTCTGTGAGTCCAAGGGCTATACAGTCTATGAAATTCTCCAGGTCAGAATACTGGAGTGGGTAGCCTTTCCCTTCTCCAGGGGATCTTCCCAACCCAGGGATTGAACCCAGGTCTCCCGCATTGCAGGTGGATTCTTTACCAGCTGAGCCACAAGGGAAGCCCAAGAATACTGGAGTGGGTAGCCTTTCCCTTCTCCAGCAGATCTTCCTGACACAGGAATTTAACTGGGGTTTCCGGCATTGCCAGTAGGTTCTTTATCAACTGAGCTATCACATAGTGCAGGACATAAAGGATGTGCGATTATTCTACTTGAAAGTGATGGGAAGAACAAGAGCAGTTTTCAGAAAGGAAATGATGATGAATGTATCCCCAGTAGAGAAACAGAGTGGACAAGGCGTCGATTACCCTGGTGGTTTGAATAAACAGAAGTAGCTCCAAATGACTGGAACATAAGGTAAGGAGAATGGAGTAAAGATGGGGAGGAGGGGACCAGAGGCTGGATTTCTGTATCTGACATTTTAAGGAATTTGACATTTTCAGGAAAATGCAACACTATTGAAATAGTTCAAAGCAGTAAACATACAAACTTTGATACACAGAAAATAATCATTTTGGAAGTAATGTAAATGATGAGTTGAAATGTGAGACTAAGTAGAGATACAGAAATTAGGTCCAGTTCTATATCCAAGGTTGGAAAAGGAAATGGCAACCCACTCCAGTAATCTTGCCTGGAAAACCCCATGGACAGAGGAGCCTGGCAGGCTACAGTCCGTGGGGTCGCTAAGAGTCGGACACGACTGAGTGACTTCACTTCACTTTACTGTATCCAAGGTAAGAGATGATATAGACTGAGTTAAAGTGGTAGCATTGTGGCTAGAGAGAGAGAAATGTAATAGATTGAAAGGCAATAGAACCTATAGTATTTGATGATACATTGAATTCGAGTTGTATAGTATTGAGTTTGAGTTGTGTAGGGGATCTAAAGTGAGTTTGAAGTCTCTAGGTTGGGTGCCTGGGTAATTTTGTCATGTTAAAAGAATTGTAAACTTCCAAACTGAAAGACAATACTGCATACTGATTCAATATATATGCAAAAAAATACAGTGGAAGGAAGTACTACAGATATTAACAATGACAATCAATAAGTGATATAATTGTAGATCATATTATATGTTTCATTAGATTATATAATATTTGCCAAATTTAGAGAAGTGAACATGAATTATTTTTAGAACAGGAAAAATACATACATGCTCCTTTAATAATTACAAGTGAGATAAAAAAAGAAACACATATAAAATACTTTTCCTTTGAGCTTGACTTTGATAACATAGTCTTCTAGAAAAACAACTCTATTAATCTCTTGAAATATGTGGATTCCAGTTTGGATAGTGCCATGTTTCCTTCTTTATTTCTATTTTTCTAACACTTCTATTATACTTCTCAAACTATATTTACCTGAAAAGCAAACACAATGGTAATGGAAAACACTTAAGGTTGCTGTATTTAAGAAGCACGTGGTTAGAAAAGAAAGACACTGAAGTAGAGAGAGGATTCTGCTATTTTTATGGTTTATTTATGCCTGCTGGATGTGTGGCTTGGAACCAATGACATCTCTTTGGAGCTTCTTGAATCAACCTCTACTGAGGATTTCAGAAATGCTTTAGGAATAAGAAAGAAAGAAAGAAAAGAAAGTGAAGTCGCTTAGCTGCGTCTGACTCATTGCGGCCCCATGGAATGTAGCCTAACAGGCTCCTCTGTCCATGGGATTTTCCAGGCAAGAATACTGGAGTGGGGTGCCATTTCCTTCTCCAGGAGAGCTTCCCAATCCAGGGATTGCACCCGGGTCTCCCATATTGTAGGCAGATGCTTTACCACCTGAGCCACGAGGGAAGTCCTTAGGAGTAAGGGATACTGCTAAAAGTCTATATTCACATGGTTTGTTGGATAGTATCTGTATTTGTCAATTTTTAATGTCTGTGCTGTGTATACTTATACACACACCCTGACTGCCACTTGCCAGCTCTGATGTCCTCCAATATTCTATAGAGTGACAGTTATTTATTAACATTTTAAGTGCGATTTGTCAGTGGATGCCCCAAACGCTTTTAAATGTCAGAGCATTTGTCCATTTTCTTTAGGATTTGAGTTGAATTTTTATCTTCCAAAGTCCTGAGAATTAATAAGAACCCTTAACACTGGAGGTTAAAGAACAATTTTGTGCTGCCTGAAGGTACCTACAAGAAGGAAGGGAAAAGAATTCAAGAACTGACCTTAATCTGTTCTCATTTCAAAGAGGCCATTGCCTTTTCTTTTCCACTACTTGTTTGCGAACCTATATCCTCATGTGAAAGTCTTGGCTTTTGATTAAAAATTTACCTTATGTTTTTTATTTATCCTTTATCCTTAGTATGGCCTTCATCCATAAATAAAGGAACTCATTCTCTAGAGACTGCTTCAAATCTGAGTTACTAAAACCTGGAAGTAGGACTGAACATTTGACTGGATCACATAATTGTGTTCCCTCTGGATACGTCTGTCTGTTTCAGTTTTGATGCCAGCTTCCTTTAGCTATGAGAAGCCCAAGCCTCCCTGTTCTTTTCCACTCCTGGAAGGAAAGCAGCAGAAGCAGTGTTGGACTTCAGTTCTCATTAGAGTGCTATAGGTTTCGGATTTGAGCTGTCCGTCATAAAGTGGCTCTTCTTTCTCTCCTCCTTCCCCTCACGCCTTGCCTGCTTTTTCACCTTGGCTCAATGCCTGTTGTAATGTTGAGATTCCAGAGTTCTCCCAGGGCTCAGAGAGTATAGAATAAGATCATATTCTAGTGGCAGGTAGGCAGATGAAACTACCTTCTTACACATTTGCTAAGAAGGATTAGAAGGAAAGATGTACTTTGAGAATGCATTTTACACCCAGGGGGATCGTAATGACAAGCCATAGCTGGCAATAGATGACTTCAGGATGAACCATCCATCTCTGAAGAAGGCGTTTCAGTGTGATGAGGACAGCAGCTAAGAGAGCAATTGAACTTTTGAAACAGTGAATAGTATACATCTGGGCTTTATAGTCCATGTTCTTATATTATTATCCGCCCCTCTCCCCCCGCCCCGCCCCCCCCCCCCGCCAAGATCAAAGCACAGGGCACAAATTTTGTTTTATTTCGAAAGAGTAGACTTAGGCCAAAAAGAATGTTTTTGACTTGTGTGAGCGAGTGAGCAGAGCGACGGAGAGTGAAATGGTAGCCCTCTACATCACACTCAAACAGTGCATTCCAGTCACTTCCGAGAGATTCATGAGGTTCTATTTGCCTGTAGTTGGGCTGGACTAATATTCAGATTGATGGCAGTGTAGATCAAGTGTAGTGTAGATCAAGAAGATAAGCGCTTCAGCATCAATGAGAAATTGCCTGTGTGGTGAAATGAAACACAGTTTAGGTTTGGAAAGCCTGGCTATGAATTTTGTCCCTGCCACTTTCTGCCCGTGTGCTCCTAGCCAAGTCACTGAGACTGAGTGTCACAGAGATAAAACAGGGACAATGTCTTCAGGAGGTTTAAATAAAGTGTTTAAAATATGTTTAAATTGAAAATAAAATTTCATACCTTAGGACTTAAGAGGTGATATAGTTAAATGACTTTAATCATCATGAATTTTGTCATCGCTATGGTTATAATGTCATAAAGAAACACATTTGATCTTAATAAATCAAACTCAATAAATTCTGGTTTTCCATCTTCAACAAATCTGAGGCTATATTGCCTCTATTTTCCTAGATGGTGACTTGTTATTGATATTTTAACAGAGTTTTGAACTATTAAAATGCTTAGAAAATTCCTCAGTCATCTAGTCCATGACTAGTGATCTGTACAGATTATGATCCTTAAATTGTCTTTGCTGTGACTGGAACAAAACATCTCCTGACCTCACCACCTGTGCCATGAAAACCATTGCTGGTTTGAAGCAGTCTCATTATTTGTACAGTATCACTTAAATGCACTTTTCTTAAAACTTCTCCAGACAGAAGTTGTGTTAGTTAAGATGTGGAAATAGTAATTGTGCAACTCTTGTCCATGGTGTGGGGGACACAGCTGCATAAGGATGAAAGTACAAACCTTTTCTTGCTCACTTGGCTGAGTTCCATTGCACCATGAACAGGAAAGAGGAGAACACAGCTGTCTCTTTGGATGGAGAAAATAGCTGGTTAAATGTAAAGTATATGGATTATGTAATAACATCTCAGAATATATTAAGACTTGCTGAATTTGCAGAGCAAAATTTAAAATCTGCACCCTGGAGAACAGTGGGTATCCCTTGACTTGGCCGTAATTTTTATACCATTTCTTCCACTTCTGGAGATTTACTAGGACGATCTCCTAGTCCTCATATTTTCTTCTCCCCCAAGCTGCACATCTCACACATTCTTGCACCTCAACTGGCTGTTGTAAGCCTTCACCTGGCCACAACATTCCTGTGAATAACTCCCCAGAGTGCTCTTAAGAGAGTGCTTGTGTGTAACAAATGGCGTGTGATTTCTATTGAACAGTTTAAAGAGATTGTGGACCAGGATGTTCGTAAACTTTCATCAGTCTCATCAGTGCATGATTTTAGTGGCAATTGAGAAAAGTGAAGACGTTTCCTCCTTGTCTCAGAAAATAAGAGGGGATAAAACACAAAATTTCAGGACCAGGGAAAGAAAATTATGCTGAATTTCTTTTATAGTTTACACATGGTACAACTCTACTCATAAAACTGTATCTAGAATCTAATAGCTTCTATGGCTTTAGACCTTAATTATGCAAATTATGCAGCTTCTTAAAAGTGGCTTCTCAAACTTCTACAAGTCTGTTTTCATTTCTTATGGGCAGACCATTTCTTTTATGTTCTCTCAGTGAAGCATACCTTCATCATTTTGGTTTGTCAGGCAGGCAGGATCTTAGCAGGAAACAGATGGATATACCTCAAGATTGGTATTTTGGTAAATATTTACTAAAGGGGCTATTTACAAAGATATGGACAGAGTATAAGGAAGCAATATAGGATGGGGCAACACTCAGAGAGTACCAGGGCAATGCACACAGTCTCCCTGAAGGGATCGTTACCAGCTGAGGGAGAAAGATATTGAAAGAGAGAGCATTTGAGAGAGAGAGAAGGTATCACTCGATGCAAAGCAGAGAAGTCCAGCTGAAGTAGACACAGAAGAGAGAGAGCCAGGGTAATGGATGCCCTGAATTTGCCCTCCTAACTCTTCGCCCTTCAACTCCGACAGGTGCTACCCCTGTAGGAGCAACCAGAAGTCAGTGATAAATGAGGCTGCTGACGCTGCTCCGGGAAATCAGCCTCCCACCTCCCAGGGCAGAGCAGGATGGAGGGAGGCAGAGAGTGGGGATGAAGGAACAAATGGAAGATACTCACTACATTGGTTAAGTGTGTTTTGATCTCTGTAACCACTACTGACATGGCTAGGAGCGCTGGCAGTGTCTTGATTACTAGACTGAGGAGGTTGCTACTTATGAACTCATTACACACCCACCAGAACTTCAAAAGTTGATGTTTGACTTGAGTAAGCTATTCTTGAAAAAAAAAAGAAGGAGGTGGCGTTGAACTAGAGCTCTTTAGTCATTGTGCAGTGAATATTTCATACCCGTGTCCTGGCTAATTCTTAAACATCCTTCCCTCCCCAGACCCATTCTCGGCAAAGTTCTGCCCTGCTCTGTCTGTGTCCTGGAAAGCTCCCTCTACTGATTCCATCTCAGGATTCCCTGCCTGCTAGCTTTTGGTTGAGGTTTGCGAAACTCTGGCTGTGCATATAGGCTGTGTTTGTTGTTTTTTCCTAGAAACTAATAGAACTTAAGAGATTAGAGATTGTGTTTCTCCTTTTCTTCCTTTCACAAAGCCCAGTCCTTTTATATAAACAGTGAAAAAGTGCTAAATAATTGATTGGCTAGAGGTTCATAAATACATCTGAGCTTGCATCCCAAAGCAAATTTCAAGGTCAATTATGAATGGCGCTGCAGGGAGAGATTTATTTTCCACTGTTATTCACTCATTCAACAAATATTAATTGGCAGTCCCACCCAGTCTGTGCCATTTATTTCCAATTGTAGGAACTGCAGATGGAATAGAGAAGGGTGCCGACAGAGCGCTTGCCGTGAAGGCACTTAGAGAATGACACGGTGATTCGAGCACAGGCTTCGGAGCCCAGCAGATGTGGGCCCTAATGCAAGACCTGATTGCGTGGGATGCTGGCAAACTTATGTAACTTTCTAAACCTCAATACTTTGTGGAAATAGAGATATTAATATTTGATGACTTTTGGTGAAAATTAAATGAAATAAGTCAGTTAATTCTGGGGTGCTGGGCACATAATGAGAGGTCAGTAAATCGTAACTGCTATGATTATTATAGTGAACTTCACAGGGTGATTAAAGGGTATAGAGTAGCACTGGCCTTAGAGGTGCATTATTCCAAGGGTTTAAGAAGCCATTTGGAAGGGGCTTATACCCAGAGAAAAGACACACCATCAAATCTTTATTTTTTAAATTAATTTCTTTTTTATTGGAGCATAATTGCTGTATAATGTTCTGTTAGTTTCTACTGTAAAACAAAGTGGATCAGCTGTATGTGTACATATCCCCCCTCCCTCTTGGACGGCCCTCCCACCCCCCATCGCACCCCTCTAGGTTGTCACAGAGCACTGAGCTGAGCTCCATGTGCTATATAGCAGCTTCCTACTAGCCATCTATTTTATACATGGTGGTGTATATATGTCAGTCCTACTCTCCTGATTCATCTCACGCTCCAGCAATTCCACAGCTGGGCATAGACTCTGAGAAAACTGTAATTAAAAAAACATATGTACCTCAGTGCTCATTGCAGCACCATTTACAATAGCCAAGAGATAGAAGTAACCTGAATGTCCTTTGACAGATGAATGACTAAAGAAGATGTGGTACATATATACAATGGAATATTGCTCAGCCATAAAAAGGAACAAAATTGGGTCATTTGTAGGGATGTGGATGGACCCAGAGTCTGTTATACAGAGTGAAGTAAGTCAGAAAGAGAAAAACAAATATCATATATCATTGCATATATATGGAATCTAGAAAGATGGTTACAAATAGTATAAAGGTACCTCAAAAATTTTTTAAAAAAAACTAGCATATGATCCAGAAATCCTACTTCTGAGTGTATATCCAAAGGAAATAAAAACAGGATCTCAAAGAGATATCTGCATTCCTCTGTAGATTGCAGCATTATTCACAATAGACAAGACGTGGAAACCATCTGTGTCCACCCACAGATGAGTGGATCCAGCTTCTTTACATATGATTCACTGTTCCACATTCCGTCTCTAACCCAGATTTACTCTTGAGCTCCATACTCACATATCCAACTGTCTTTGCCAAGTAAGCGTTTTTTATTGGAGTATAGCATGCTCAACTAACAGGCATAAAAACCGCTGACCTCCTTGTATTTCCACTCTCCTCCACACACAAAGATGCTTTGGAGTCTTAACTCTCATGCTCCACAGCAAGCAATCAGAGTAACTCTATTCACAGTACCTTTCAAGTATGGCAGTCTTTTTGTCTAACTTTTGTAAATTCGCACAGGCCTCTATTTGGCTCCTCCAGCAGTCACCATACTGTCACTCGAATGATCTTCTAATAAGTTAATGGTGGTGGTTTAGTCACTAAGTTGTGTCCGACTCTTGCTAACCCAGAGACTGTAGGCCGCCAGACTCCTCTGTCCATGGGATTCTCTAGGCAAGAGTACTGGAGTGGGTGGACATTTCCTTCTCCAGGGGATCTTCCCGACCCAGGGATTGAACCCGAATAAGTTAATAGGATTATGTAATTTTCCAGTTCGAAAGCCACTCTTGACTCCTCATCCCCAGTTGCCTGCAGAATTACATTCCAATTTCTTACATGGAGATATAAGGACCTTGGCATGCTGTTCTCTCTAAAATGCTTTTATTCATCTAGAGAAATGTCCAGTTGCTCTCCAGTATACTGCCTAATTGACAAATATTGGTGAAAACTTGCTAAACTGCCTCAGAAATGATTGTTTTATTTCTTTTCTAGACTTCCATGCATTTCTTTATAGCATTACTTTAAAATTTCTCAGAGTGTAATTTCTTAGTTTCTCATGTTTGGATCACATGTTTGAGCCAGCACAGTGCCTGGTGCCCTAAAGGCTCAAGATGGGGTTGAGTGCTGAATGGGTGAATGAATGGGAAATAAATAGTGAAATGTAGGGATTGGTAGTAATTGGCTGCTCCTCTGCCAGTTTTATGGGGTAATGGGCTTGGTATGTGATACCCAGAGGCATTGGTTTCCCCTGATAGAAAATGTGGGTGTGGAGGAAGTTTTATATGCAAACAATACTTTCCTTTGCAGCAGCAAGAGATGGAGAACGCAATGGCGTTTATCAGGGAGGCAGCCTGGTGTAGTGAATTTATATGTCAGGGGAGAAGAGTGCCCAATCAGGCAGTCAACAATGGTTTAGTCAATAACCCCAGAACTTGGGGTCAGTTCCCACTGAGATTCTCAATTCCCTTTGACTGGTGGACTGCTCTTCATCTTCATTATATTTCTGGTTTAGTTAAAAGGTTAAAAACTATTAATCTTGGAATCACTTTCCTATGCTTTCTATTTATAATAACAAACTAAAGCAGTTGATCTGAACTAAAAATTATCATCTCTTTGTGATTTTCTGGTTTGTTTTCCAA
This sequence comes from Giraffa tippelskirchi, assembly GCF_054371585.1. NCBI lineage: Eukaryota > Metazoa > Chordata > Mammalia > Artiodactyla > Giraffidae > Giraffa > Giraffa tippelskirchi. The sequence continues at coordinate 153,281,871 of NC_137281.1, forward strand.
AGACCATATGCTATTAAAAAGAAATGCATTCCTGTGTAGACACAGGCATTCTAGGCTAACTAGGTTTCTGTGGATAGATGACAAATGCTTGTAAATAGAGGCAGTTCCTACCGCTGTCCCCTTGACCCATGAAGGCCAAGAAATGTATTGTTCATTTAAATAAAATTCATTTTGCTGTCATATTAGTTATGCTTGAAAGTTTTATATCCAGCAGAGATTTTCAGGGACATGCTATTCCTGGAACAGTGAACATGCTAATGCAGACAGATATTGAAACTGTAGAACAAACTTTAACCAGCATAGGAAATTGAGTGCAAAGAAAGGAGAGAACAGAGGATGGGAGAAAGGGGAAGAGAGAGAGAGAAAGTGAGGAAGCGTGAGAGGGAGTTAGAGGGGGAGGCAGAGAGCGATATTCTGATTTTTTTAAAACAGTTTTTAGGAAGTCAGTCCTTATGGCAGACTGCATTATTTTTGATTTTCACCAGATATCCATTTCTGCTCCACGAAAAGATTACACATCCACACCCAAGAACTCTGAAATGTCTGAGATTTTACCCTGCTAACAGATGAACACTTTAGCCTGTCACAGTTTCATGGAGCTGGCAGAAGGCACAAGATTCCTGGGTCGGAGACAGAGGGCCTGATTACTCACAGCACATCAGGGAGCCTGGGCTTCATGTTGATGGCAGTTTTGCTTCCTACCCGCTCCGGGTTCCATAGAGGCGATGAAGAGGTGGTCCAAGATGGATGGCACACACACAGTGGGTTCGTATCCCACATGAGGAACCCTAAGCTTAGTGAGCCCTCAGTTTGATGAAGGACTGACAGCATATCTGCCCAATGTTTGCCCTGGAGGGAAACATCTTTACTACCCTGGATGGCAGACAAACCTGCCCCCTACCCCGGAGGGAGACACTCAAAACCTGTTCATTGTATTCATGTCCTTTAAAAGAGAGTCCTTACCTCTACAGGGGTCTTCAAAATTGCTTTTTCCAAAGTTTAAAGCTTCAAAATTGTAAAGCCTGGCTCAAGCAAGAAGGTTATAATGCACACTAATTAAAGAAAAGAGTAATGCGTATCATGTGATGCCTTTCAGTTTACCAAATACTTCCCTATGCATTATTGTGCTCAATCATGGGTAAGGTCAATGATAATGAAGCTGAATTTATTCCAGGTTTGTAGGTAATGATCCATGTTGGTAGGAAGGGGGGTCTATAATTATTATGACTGTATATATATATATTAAGTGTGCTGCTGACAATGGAAGTTGTGGGAGTTGTAATAAGTTATGTGTGTTTGTTAGTGTTCCTCAACAGGTCATTGTAAAAGAAATGCTGCAAATTATCCCTATACCTGCACTGTTGTCTTTCTGTCTCGGTTCTTAATCAATATTATTAAAACTGCATCAGAATAGGGTAAAATTGTGGATGTAACTTAGAAATTAAAAAGTAAAGGTGCTGGATTTTAAAAGATAAGTATAAAATATCAGAAATGGAAAATTGGATTAAAGTATGCCAGGGTCCTATCTCCATGATTAAATTTCAGAGAAAACTGAAAAATGGCCTGTCACTAGGCAAGCCATGGTTACCCTGAGATTTTCCTTTCCCTTTGTCTGCAATAGAATCAAAATCGATGATGAATCAAAATTGCATAGACTGTTAATTTTGGAAGGTGACTATAGACTCCTACAACCTGGTGAATCACAAACATTAGTGCATGCCCCTGGAATCAATTACAAATCATTGGAATCAATACAACTATAGAAGCCTAAGACCTCACTACCCAAGGATCTAATTTCTTAGATGTAGGTATTCTGATCAGACCAGTTCAGAGATGACTGTTCTAATTTAATATTATTGATGAAGAAAACCTTCACTTAAAAAAATCTCTAGTCATTATTTGTTACTATCCTTTTCCATTAGTAGTACCCTAATCTCAATTTTTGTCACCCCTATACCTCTGTTACTAGACAAATGTTGTTACTGGACAAATACTTGTTAAATTAATGATGGTCTATCTTTTAATTTGATATAGTTCTCAATTCTGATAATCATTTTATTTCTATCCAATGTTTGATTAATATTTATTTTAAAATTAAAAAAAACCACAAAACCCATAAATGAGAAAGATTTTATCCATTTGACAGATGAGAAAATTGTGGCAAGGAGGTGTTAGTGATCTTCTTTTTTCTTTTTTTCCTGAGCATAGTAAAAGATCTATTGCTTGAATTAAGAAATAGTATGTTCATGAAGACACGATTCATGAGCCGTTTGTATAATGTAGACATGTCACAACTATTAGCCATCAAGAAGTGTAACAGAAAGAAAATGGAAGTTAGAGGACGTGGGAGATTGTGTATTGTAGTAGTTAAGTAAGCAGAGATTAGAGCTAGACCTCTGGGTTCAAATCTAACATCTGTCATGCCTGACCTTCAGTTATATGACCTCAGTATGTTTAAGAATCTCTCTAAACCATATTTCTCTTCTCCATAAGATGATGGTAATATTTTACTTTAGGGTTATTGTCAGTATTAAATGAAAGTGAAAGTGAAAGTCACTCAGTTGTGTCCGACTCTTTGCGACCCCATAGACTATACAGTCCGTAGAATTCTCCAGGCCAGAATACTGGAGTGGGGAGTCTTTCCCTTCCCCAGGGGATCTTCCCAACCCAGGGATTGAACCCAGGTTTCCCTCATTGCAGGCGGATTCTTCACCAGCTGAACCACCAGGGAAGCCCAAGAATACTGGAGTGGGTAGCCTATCCCTTCTCCATCAGATCTTCCTGACCCAGGAATCAAACTGGGGTCTCCTGCATTGCAGGCGGATTCTTTACCAAATGAGCTATCAGGGAAGCTGTATTAAATGAAGGTCACATGTAAAAGGTTAACATCATCTGGCAATAGTAAGCATTCAATAAATTTTACGTATTATCAATCTTTTCATCCTCATCACTGTCACTAATATAGAAATATTTTAGATTAAGTTTTACTAAGCTCAGAGACGGATGCTGTGTTTATTAATACAGCTGTAAGCTCTTATAAGAGCTTATAATTTTAACCAAAAATTAGGAAAATGGGTATCATCTAGGTGTATAGAGAAGATAATTGGGGAAACAAAGTTCATTGCCTTGAACAAATAGTTTCCTTTCTGCAGAGGTAGGTTCCAATATGCATACACTTGATTCTCTTGCTTAGGAGTATCTTAAATGTATGATGAACTATTAATATTTGGCAGTAGTTGTTCATAAATCCATACATTTAAATATCTGTCCATTTTAAAGCATATGTTAGTGTGATCGTTTGTGTATACAGACTCAGATTCTTTGAATTGGAAATTAGAATATAACTCTTTTGCATATGAGTATAATTGCATTGTAGAATTTAATAAAATGTTATATTCATAAGCTCTTATTAGATTAGCCTTGTGGCAACTTAAATTGTTCTCTTTGCCCTTCTCTGTCATTGTGAGCCATTCCATTGACATAAATACACAAATCAAGAGGCATCAGTAGAATTGTAAACTGGTTTCACTGAGGTTATAAATCAGCTATGCCACTGTTCATAACACTTCTTTGTCATTAGAGGGATCTCACCTTTTATCTAGTACCTTACATGGCTGCCCAGGTAAGGTCTCTGCAGCTGTGTGGTCAGACACTGTCAGAAAGATTCATGACTCAGCAAAAGAAACATCCCTCTCTTGTTACATGATTATATAACAGCTGTCTGTTAAGGAGGTTGTTGTAAAAGACACCAAAACATTTTAGCCAATTGTCTGAATAGTAGCTTTCAGAACTATGTACATATTCCACCTAAATGTAGCTATAACAATAGTAAATATTTATCAATATGGTTTACTAAGTGCTGAGGACTATAATAGATTCTTTACAGGGATTCGTTCATTTGGTTTTTGTGGCAATGTATGAACTAGACCATGATAATATCCCCATTTTACAAGTAAGGATATTAAAGCACAGGGAGATTAAGCAATTTGCCCAAGATCATTTGCCTAATAAGACAGTGTCGGAATTTGAACTCAAGCCATTTGTCCTCCAGCCCTCTTTCTTAAATATTAACTCAATACAGCATTTTTGTTCATATTAACTGTGTGCAATTGATAAGACTCTTTGCAACCATGTGGACTATAGCCTGCCAGACTCCTCTGTCCATGGGATTCTTCTGGCAAGAATATGGAGTGGAGACTTACATCCAGTTCAGTTCAGTTCAGTCGCTCAGTCGTGTCCGACTCTTTGCAACCCCATGAATTGCAGCACGCCAGGCCTCTCTGTCCATCACCAACTCCCGGAGTCTACCCAAACCCATGTCCATCGAGTCGGTGATGCCATCCAGCCATCTCATCCTCTGTCATCCCCTTCACCTCCTGCCCCCAATCCTTCCCAGCATTAGGGTCTTTTCCAATGAGTCAACTCTTCGCATGAGGTGGCCAAAGTATTGGAGTTTCAGCTTCAACATCAGTCCTTCCAATGAATACCCAGGACTGATCTCCTTTAGGATGGACTGGTTGGATCTCCTTGCAGTCCAAGGGACTCTCAAGAGTCTTCTCCAACACCACAGTTCAAAAGCATCAATTCTTTGGCACTCAGCTTTCTTCACCGTCCAACTCTCACATCCATACATGACCACTGGAAAAACCATAGCCTTGACTAGACGGACTTTTGTTGGCAAAGTAATGTCTCTGCTTTTAAGACTCACATTACCATATGTAAAATAGATAGCCAGGGAGAATTTGCTGTATGACTCAGGGAACTCAAGCTAGGGCTCTGTAACAGCCTAGAGGGGTGGAATGGGGAGGAAGGTGGGAGGGAGGTTCAAGAGGGAGGAGACATATGTATACCTGTGGCTGATTCATGTTGATGTTTGGCAGAAACCAACAGAATTCTGTAAAGCAATTATCCTTCAATTGAAAAAAAAAAAAAAGAGTACTAGAGTGTGACATGCCCTTCTCCAGGGGATCTTCCCCACCCAGAGATTGAGCCTGCATCTCCTGAGTCTCCTGCATTGCAAGAGGATTCTTTACCACTTCGCTACCATGGAAGCTTCCCTGGTAGCTCAGATGGTAAAGAATCTGCCTACAGTACAGGAGACACAGGTTCAATCCCTGGGAGAAGATCCCCTGAAGTAGGTAGATTCCGTGGAGTAGGTATGGCAATCCACTCCAGTATTCTTGCCGCCTGGAGAATTCCATGGTCAGAGGAGCCTGGTCGGCTACAGTCCATGCGTCACAGAGTTGGACATGACTGAGCAACGAACACAGTTGATAAGACATCAGTAGTTTTTGATATTCCATCTTTGTTTCACTTAGGATGAAAAGTTGGTCAAACAGTTTCTTATAACGTTATGTTTGTCAGGATAGGCTAAGTTGTGCAGTGGTAACATACATTTCTAAATCTCAGTGGCTTATGGGAAAAATGGTTTATTTCTCAGCTACGTTAAAGGTCAGGTGTTCTCCTCAAATTGTGGCTCAGGGTCTGAGCTGCTTCTCTCCTACAACTTACCAAGTAGAAGGACTTTGCTTCCAGAGAGGGACAGCTTGAAGGACTCATACCAACTCCTAAGTGCCCTTTATGCTCTGATTCCCATTAATGAAAATTCAGAACCACAGTATCAATCTAACTCCAAGAAGACTGGGAAATCTAGCTTCCCTTTGTGAAGAGAAAGAGGAAACACTATGGTAATTACATTGTATGTTTCTCCATAAGCACCAGACCACAACTCTTTCTTACTGCTTTAGTTCATTTTCTTCAAGCCCGCCTCAGTGCACAGAAGAAAATCTTGGAAAATGTGAATGAATTTAATGAAATTTTTGAAACCAATACATTTATTGAATTATGCTGAGACTGTACATAAATATACCAGTTTGCACACATAAATAGTAGAATGTCAAAAATTCTCAGTAATACCATTTATATTAAAAGCTTCTGAGTAGATATTAGATACAAAGGTGAGAAATCATGTAATTAGTTACAATCTTGGTTAGGAAAGGAGTGGGTTGGCTCTAATTAAAGTTGATCTCTGAATCACATAGGTGTGAACTATATGAGTCCACTTACATACGGATTAAAAAAAAAAAAAAAGAATTGTGTTGTCATAATACACAATCCACTGGTTGTTTAATCCATGGATGGAGGGCCATCTACAAAGCTATACTTGAATTTTTCACTACAGTGGATCAGAGACCCTGACCCCACATTTTTCAGTGGTCAACTGTACTAATTTCTTCTTAGTTACCTAAATGTGTGTACATGAATGTGTGTATATGTGTGTGACCTCATTGCACTGGTACAGTTAATTGAAGCTGGCAAGTCCACTTTATTTTCACTTATCCAAAACAGTTTCTCTTTTATTAAGGTAGCTGAGGTTAATTAGAGTGCGGAGGGATAGAGCTGCTTTGAGGACACTTGCTCTTTAACCGTGGCTCGTCCCCACCTGCACTCTAAATGAGGCAGGGTTTACCATTCAGTTCCTTCTCGTATCACCAGTGTATCCTGTTGATTCTTCTCTCAGAGGACTGCATGGTTTCTGTAGGAATGAGAGATACACTGAATCACACAACAAGAGATGAATATTGAAGTATGTGTGACGGTGCTTGATTCATGGATTTGGGGTTCATCAATTTATCTTTGATAGTTGAAATTATGAGTGAGCTCAAGAGAAACACATGCATGGAATACAAAAAGTTCAGGATGAAGGGAAGACTGGCCTCGGTTTTCACTGGAAATGAAGCAGTTGAAGTGAAAAAATAGAGCTGCATAAAAATGACAGTTTGAAGGAAGAATAACATATGAATGTAACACTGACTAAAGCGAGACAGCTGTTTAAATAAAAGAAAAAAAATCTATATCTGCATTGAGGAAAAGCAGTCTTAGAAATTAGTAAGATTGTTTTCCCTCCACAGTTACACTGAACTATTGAGATATATTTTATGAATTCTGTTTTCTTTGAGAATCTGTCTTCCTTTAAAAAAAAAAAAAAAGTAATGCTTTAAAGAGTCTTTCCTTGCTTGAAATTCATCTTGTTGCTTTTCATTATAACTTTTATTTTCCCATGTTGCACCAGAAATGCAGACACTTGAATGTATCGCCTCTGACTAGTAGAGCTAATTTTTCAATTTACATAAATAAATAACCTGCCAAAACTAATTACTTCTCTTCAAAATCTAAATACATTATTTCTCCTCTTTTTCCAGTCTGTCTTGTTTTAATTATTTTCACATCAATTGTCATTTTAGAAGCTGGTTCAGACTAAAAAGGGATAATCAGATGTGTCTTACTGTTTTAATTTGGCTAATTAAGATTGTTGCTTTTGTCTGGGTGTTTGGAGGCATACATTTACAGCCTATTCATAGTTTGGGGTGTTGAGAGGAAATGCAATCAAGGAAAAATTAAAATAGTCGTATATATTTATTTATGTTTATATGTTAAGTGACCATTATCACTCTTCTGCTTGCCTCCTGAACTATGGTCTGCAATGCCCTAAGAACATTTCAGGCAAGTCAAGGAAAGCTGGTCCAATATTCTTTGTTCTTATAGCTCATTATTCAAAAATAAAAAAGCCTCAAATGTTGCACATGCGATTTCTACACCCTCTTTATGCTTTGAATCAAGAAAATTGTGAACACAGCACATGATTGCTCTTGGAAAGCAGATGGTTAGCTGACTAACCACACAATTCACTGGGTGTAATTGCCTGGTTATGAGAAAAATTGTATAACAACACCTGGAAAGAGCATAGGAAGAAAGAGCAGGTGGGAAAAGAGAGTTTTCTTTGTATCAACAATCTAGTTACTGCATTTGAAGTGCTTAAGATTGTGTTCTTCATAGCACTGCTTACTTGGATTTATATAGCACACTGTCTTCCAAATTGATTGTGTTTTTTCTTTTTTTTTTCTTCTTTTTCATACTCTGTCTCATTAACCTTGACTTCATGGTTGTATAAAAGGAATTGACCATCTTAGAATTCTTATTACCCCTGGGGCAACTAAAATAGAGTGAGTGCCTTGCTGATCCCAACTTATGCTGTTAATTAGATCTTGTGTCCTATCTGAAAAACTAAGCTATTCCTTGAATTTTTTTAATAATCTAAGAGGAAGATGTTCTGCTTCCAGTAGTGAAGATATATATTCATATATATATACACACATACATACATACAAACACACACACACGAGAGAGAGAGAGATTGTTCCTATATCAAGTGCAATGAAGATTAGATTCAGTGGAGGGTACACACTATTTTTGAATGAAAAAGGAATTTAGGAAAAGGAAGTTATATTTAGACTGATTTCCTGAAATGACACAGCCTGCTGTTTAGGTGAAATATCTTTACTTATAAGAGTAGTTGCTACAGGAGTCTGCCATGATGATAAATCTACAAGTCCACCTGACATTCAGTTTATGACAGTATTTTAATCAGTTTTTGGTCATAGTGGCTTATTTTATGATATTGTATTTGTAAAACATCTTCCTTCTGTTTTTGCAAGTACATGATGAGACATTTTTACGTTAGGTAGTTCTTGAATCTGTTTGGCAATATTGGTGTTTGTGTGTGTGTATATCCTCTGATGCATCTTACTCTGTGATCCCATGGACTGTAGCCCACAAGGCTTCTCTGTCCATAGAATTTTCCAGGCAAGAGTACTGGAGTGGGTTTCCGTTTCCTTCTCCAGGGGATCTTCCTGACCCAGGGATCAAACCCATGTCTCCTGTGTCTCCTGCATTGGCAGACAGATTCTTTACCACTGTGCCAACTGGGGAGCTCTGTTGATCTTTAGGAACAAATTAAAATAACTTTTTGGCAGCACATTAAACAAATAATAATAATGTGTTTATTAAGTGACCATCACATTATTCTTGGTGCTTCATAGGTATTTTTTTCATTTAAACATTAGATAAATTTATAAAGCAATATTGTTATCATCATTATTACTATTATACTTTACACATGAGCTACCTGAAGCTCAGGCTTCCCAGATGGCACAGCAGTAAAGACCTCCTGCCAATACAGGAGACGCAGGAGACACTGGTTTGATCCTTGGGTCAGAAGATCCCCTGGTGTAGGAAATAACAATCCACACCAGTATTCTTGCCTGGAAAATTCCATAAACAGAGGAGCCTGGCAGGCTACAGTCCATGGGGTCACAAAGACTGAAGTGACTTAGCACGCACACACTTAAAGCTCAGAGGAGTTAAGTGACTCAACAACACTGACATGGAACAACAGACTGGTTCCAAATCTGGAAAGGAGCACGTCAAGGCTGTATATTGTCACCCTGCTTATTTAACTTATATGCAGAGTACATCATGAGAAACGCTGGGCTGGAAGAAACACAAGCTGGAATCAAGCTTGCCGGGAGAAGTATCAATAACCTCAGATATGCAGATGACACCACCCTTATGGCAGAAAGCAAAGAGGAACTAAAGAACCTCTTGATGAAAGTGAAAGAGGAGAGTGAAAAAGTTGCCTTAAAACCTAACATTCAGAAAACGAAGATCATGGCATCTGGTCCAATCACTTCATGGTAAATAGATAGGGAAACAATGGAAACAGTGAGATACTTTATTTTGGGGGTCTCTAAAATCACTGCAGATGGTGACTGCAGCCATGAAGTTAACAGACGCTTGCTCCTTGGAAGAAAAGTTATGACCAACCTAGACAGCATATTAAAAAGCAGAGACGTTACTTAGCCAACAAAGGTCCATCTAGTCAAAGCTATGGTTTTTCCAGTAGTCATGTATGGTTGTGAGTTGGACTATAGGGAAAGCTTCATGCTGAAGAATTTATGCTTTTGAACTATGGTGTTGGAGAAGATTCTTGAGAGTCCCTTGGACTTCAGGGAGATCCAACTAATCAATCCTAAAGGAAATCAGTCCTGAATATTCATTGGAAGGACTGATGCTGAAGCTGAAGCTCCAATACTTTGGCCACCTGAGGTGAAGAGCTGACTCCTTAGAAAAGACCCTGATGCTGGGAAAGATTGAGGGCAGGAGGAGAAGGGAATGAGAGAGGATGAAATGGTTGGATGGCATCAGTGACTCAATGGACATGAGTTTGAGCAAGCTCCAGGAGATGGTGAAGGACAGGGAAGCCTGATGTGCTGCAGTCTGTGGGGACACAAAGAGTCAGATACCACTGAGTGACTGAGCTGACTGACTCTTTGTCTCTTCATAATCTATGGCTTTGAGATGGAAGAGGGCAGGGCATAAACTCTGAAAGAATGACATGGCTGTTGAGGGCATGACATAAACTGCTTAGAACCAGTGAGGTCCAAAATGATGGACAGGTTGACTTCCAGTAGACTTTGATCCTCAGTATAAGCTCATCTTAACACATCAGCATGCTAAATGACATACCCACAGGCAGCGTGACAATTCTGTGGCCAACTATAAAGTTCAAAAAGTGAACTCAGTGGCTCAATTCCTTGAAATCCCAGCCTCTTACCCAAAATAGTTGGAATAATCCTCTCACTCATTAGCCTATGAAATTACCCACCCCTATAAAAACTGGAGGAGGAGAAGGGGACGACAGGGGACGAGTCGGTTGTATGGCATCATGACTCGATGGACGTGAGTTTGAGCAAGCTCCGTGAGATGTTGATGGACAAGGAGGCCTGTCATGCTGCAGTCCATGGGGTCGCAGAGTCAGACATGACTGAGCGACTGAACAACAGCAAAAACAACATAAAGTCTGACAGCGCCATACCCTGGGGCTTCTTGCTTTCCGAGATGGCCCACATTCTGTCTATGAGGTCTTCCCTTGTGTCTGTGAAATGTGATTCTCCCTGAATAAACCTTTCACTTCACTACAGCTTTCTCTTGAATTTCTTCCTGCATGAAGCCAAGACCCACACTCACCTGCCATCCCAGGAGCTTGCCTGAGTTCTGGGACATGACCATTGTCTCGGGCTCCCCTTTCTTTGCTACAGCAGCCAAGTTGCACAGTGTTGGTTGTACTGTGCATATTAGTGCTTTAAATTTTTTTTTTAAGGTAAAATCTTGAGTCTCATACAGATATAAAATGAATACAAGTTAAGGATTTGATTTAACTGTTTTAATGAGGGCATCAGGCAGATATTCAGTCAATGATGTACACATTTATATGAAATAAAGCAAAGGTAAAATAAATTTACAAATAGAAGAAAACTGGCTTTTTTCACAAGTTGAAAAAGGGACTTCAATTGAACTTCTCACAGAATTTATTTGCATCTCTATAGACAAGATTACTTTGCATTGTTACTCCTTGTCTACACTTTATAGAGTTGTAAAACAGCTCAAAGGCATTGAAAAGCTACAATCAGATAACCAAGAATGATGTGCTCTAAACAAGTCATAGTTTTCTTAACACTGGATGAACTTGAATATAGACACCTGAGGCTGTCCATGTGCAAATAGTAGAGATGAGATTGCTAAGTCGCTTCAGTCGTGTCCGACTCTGTGCGACCCCATAGACGGCAGCCCACCAGGCTCCCCCGTCCCTGGGATTCTCCAGGCAACAACACTGGAGTGGGTTGCCAAGAGATGAGATTACTGGTACACAAAATAATCCAATAGAGACTTCAGCCAAAGCAATTTCTCTAAGGAGTACTTCTGTAGGAGAACAAAAAGCAGACACAGGTTGCTGGAGAGTAAGGGGGTTTTCATTAGAGACAATTTAAGATGAGTAGAAAAACTGTAAGAGAAAGATAAATGTCAAAATGCTATTTGCATGATAAATATCATCAAAGCCTACATGATACCTGGCAACCATGGGCTTTTGAGGGTGTCCATTCAAGAGTGAAGAAAATCGGTTGTGATTGGAAACTTTACGTTTGAAATGTTTTGGTATACTGTTGCTTGTTGGAAGATAATTAGGTGGAAAGATCATTAGAGAAAGTCTGGCAAATAAGAGAAACAAAGGGGGTCATTTATGAGGCAGAATGTAGGGTCATATGTCACTACTGATGTCCCTTTGAAACAGGACGTCGATAGATGACATTCTAATAGTACTTACAACATGATGTTAGGAAATACAAAACAGGGACTTCTGTGCTATCTTTTCTGAATATCTCACATGAGGCAGAAAAAGGCAAAGCTTGATATCTTTGTACTTGTCTACAGGCAGCTTTGATGGGAAGATGCAGTTTCGCAGAGGATCAGGATGAGGACGGCTCTGACAGTCCCACATGGATCACATTGGATTCTTTGGACGTGTCTCTCCTCATCCAGAGATGTTCAGGCTCTCACTCATGAACCCAGAATCAGTTTTCTAGAGCAGAGAGGCAGAGTTCTGGGCTTGGTGTTCCTCTTATTTGGAAGAGAATGAACATCTTTATTTTAAGGATATAAATGTAAAAGTAAGAGGTAGACGCATGGAATTAACACATGCTCTATTGCTAAAAAAAGCCTGTTAGTAATTCTACTTAAAGCAATTGCTGATAAATATGTTTGTTAAAAGGCTTGATAAACAGTCTGATCATCTTAAGCTCATTCTAAGAAGCAATATATATTTTCTATTTAATTTGGGGCTTATAGGACCAAGTAATTTTTTAGTGCCAAAGCATGGCAAATTGGCTTTATTTATGAGCTATTACTTTCTGATTACACTGATGTGATAAACAGTGCAAAGAAATCTTTCCGTTTCAAGGGCCTACCAAGTCTCTTTTTTTACATGGTTCAGGCAAGAAGTGTTGCAGGAAGGGAGACCCCTTCCAGGGTCCGAAAGTGGGTTCTTGTATAACACTCAAAAATGAACTGTCCAAGAAGACAAATGGAATTCCCTGGCAGCTCAGTTGGTAAAGAATCTGCCTGCAATGCAGGAAACCTGGGTTTGATCCCTGGGTCAGAAAGATCCCCTGGAGAAGGAAACGGCAACCCACTCCAGTGTTCTTACCTGGAAAATCCCATGGACAGAGAGCCTGATGGGTTACAGTCCGTGGGATCCCAATAAGAGTCGGATACTGTTTAGGGACTAAACCATCACCAAAGGAAGAATGCGTGCTGACATAGCAAGAGATTTTATTGGGAAGGGGTGCCCGGGTGGAGAGCAGTAGGGTAAGGGAACCCAAGAGAACTGCTCTGCCACTTGGTTCACGGTCTCAGGTCTTACGATAATTGGGATTAGTTTTCGAGTTGTCTTCGGCCAATCATTCTGACTCAGGATCTTTCCTGGTGGTGCATACATTGCTTAGCCAAGCTGGGTGCCAGCAAGAAGGATTCTGGGAAGTGGTAGGAAATGTGGTGTCTCCTTCTGACCTTTCGAGAATTCTTCTGGTTGATGTTGTTCCGTGTTCCTTACCAGGACCTCCTGTCGTAAAACAACTCACACAAATGGTTACTATGGGTACCTGACCAGGGTGGACGGTTTCAGTCAGTGTGTTTCCCCTAACAGGAGAGGGATAACTTTTGATCATATTATTCTACCTCAGTGCTCCTCTGGAGTTATCTTCAGAGGAGCCTCTAGAAATTGAAATCATCTGTATTGTGCTTCCAGAACAGTCTCTTCTTCTCTGGGGAGGGTGGCAAAAGGAAAAAAAATCTGTTCGCATGCACTTAAAAGATGTAAATATTTTAGCAGTTCTCTATTTTCAAACATCACCTTAGTTAAAAAGTAGAAGCTTTTATGCCATTTTATTTCTATGAATGGTTTTCGGTGAAAACAGCATTTAAAAAAAAAATTACTTCCATTTCCGGATTGCTTCTTGCCTTCACTGACTCCCACTTTAGCATCTTCCTCAGCACATAAATGTCTCAAAGATGCACCTCTTCCACTCCACTCTGCTTCTACAGTCTGCATTTTCCCTGCCACAGTCAGAGAGTGGGGTAAACAGAGGAAGGAAAGCGAGAATGGAAAATTCCAGACTCGGCCACTGAGAGGTATGGCAAGGCCAAGTTGGCTCTGCTGGACAGTCTCCAATAGAAGCTGTTGGCAGTATATCTTGTCATGGATTTTTATATTAAATAAGATTTTTTCTTTCTTTTTTTTTTTTTTTAACCTTTCACTGGCTAGGCAAATCACCTTTGAGTCACATCTGAAATCAGGTTTGCTTACTTCTGCCTTTTTTAAAATGGATTTTTTTTGTACTTGTTACATTTGAAAAGTGAAAGTCACTCAGTCATGCCTAACTCTCTGAGATCCCATGGACTATATAGTCCATGGAATTCTCCAGGCCAGAATCCTGGAGTGGATCGCCTATTCCCTTCTCCAGGGGATCTTCCCAACCCAGGGATCTAATCCAGGTCTCCCGCATTGCAGGTGGATTCTTTACCAGCTGAGCCACCAGGGAAGCTCAAGAACAAAGGACTTCCCTGGTGGCTCAGACAGTAAAGCACCTTTCTACAATGCAGGAGACCCAGGTTCAATCTCTGGGTTGGGAAGATCTCCTGGAGAAGGAAATGGCAACCCACTCCAGGATTCTGGCCTGGAAAATCCCATGGATGGAAGAGCCTGGTAGACTACAGTCCATGGGGCCCTAACTAGTTGGATATGACTGAGTGACTTCACTTTCTTTCATTTGAAAATGTATTTTTATTGTTCAGAGCTTTTAGACTATGAGCAAAAAAAGAGTATAAAATGAAGTTGTAGCTGTTTTGGAGGTACTCAATCTTTGGGATTTCATACTGGCTTTTAGAAATCTGGCTATTGACTAGCCTCCCTGGATAAAATATTCACCTAAACTCACAAAACACAGTTCTCACAATAAAACCATAGCTATTGAGGCTTGAGAATATTAAGGTTTCATAAAATCTCTAGTAATGTCAAATATTCTTCAAGTTTCTTATTATCTTGGTTTGTGCAATAACAAATTCTTTGGATAATAATATCAGTCTTGGTAAGTAAGTGTTCACAGTCTTACAAGTATTGCCTTTACAATTTAAGGCTTTGGTGTTTTTTACTTAAAAGACATTTTAACTTCTTTTCATGCAATCAGCTTTAGATACAATGCCGTTTTTGTAAATAGTAACCTTACTGAAGTATTTAAGAACATACTAATGTAAAGAGCATGGGATATGGAACTGTATGCATTATATATCTCCCTCCTACGAATGCATGGTAGCAAGGAAATACCATTTGGATTCAGGAAAACATGGGGAAGAATTTTTGGCTTTATGACTTCTATACACCGATACAGTATGCTTACGCATATATATGGAATTTAGAAAGATGGTAACGATAACCCTATATGCAAGACAGAAAAAGAGACACAGATGCATAGAACAGTCTTTTGGACTCTGTGGGAGAAGATGGGGATGGGATGATCTGAGAGAATAGCATTGAAACATGCATATTATCATATGTGAAACAGCTTATTTTATTGTTTCTGCAGAAATGTTACAGAATGGCATTACCATGTATGGTTGTCATCATTTTTAGGTTTTGAATTTTATTCTGCTTCTTACCTAAATATTACATTAGAATGTTTCCTATAAAAAAATCCAATGATTGCATTCACGCCAAAAATAGTGAATCCATTTGTTGCTCAGAGACCAGTTGACTGAAAACGTTAAGATTCTAAATGATATCCAGGTTTTTTTCTTTTTTTTCCCCCAGTGGTCCTGATGATATAAAGAGGCGAGCTGGAAAGACTTGCCTGAGCTGAAGCTTAAAATTTATCCAAGTTAAAAATAAATTTTTAATGGCTGGAGATGTTTGCTTTAAGCATGGGGAAGAGTCTGAATAGAAATGTTTTCTCATCTTGGAAATCTGTTCGGGCACTGTTGCCTCTCCAGTAGCCTCTTGCCTTCATCGTTGCTAACCGCATCTCAGTTTTGGAGGAGCTGGAAATGGGCCCAGGTGCAGTCATTAGCTGATGCTTGGTCTTCCCCACTTTCCCAGGAGATGCGTCTGGAGATGGATGTGTGACACAGTTGTGATCACTGAGACGCAGTTCAGCCTCTGCTAGAGGGATTATAGGGAAGGCTTTTGCTTTCCTGATAGAAAGGTTAGAGAGGGCTGCCACCACCCTTTCCCCTTTCTCCCTGAACAGTGATGTGATTTTTTGGAGCCGAAGCAGCAGGGTTTCAGCCTTCCCTTATTAAGTACAGCCTATGAGGATTCCCTTGTGGCTCATCTGGTAAAGAATCTGCCTGCAATGCAGGAGACCTGGGTTCGATCCCTGGGTTCGGAAGATCCCCTGGAGAAAGGAAAGGCTATCCACTCAAGTATTCTGGCCTGGAGAATTCCACGGACTGTGTAGGGTCGCAAAGAGTCGGACAAGACCCATTGACTCGCACTGATCACTGATGGAGGATAAAGGAGTATAGAGAATGCATCTTAGTTCAACAGAACATCACAAAGCTCTTGAAATAATACCAACAACTGCCTATTCAGTGGTGGGTGGTACATGAGGACCAGAAAACTGATTTTTTTAAAAGCCTTTGTTAATTGAGTTTTCCGTTCTGTGCACATAACATAGACTCTAATGCTTTTCTGATTTTTAAGTCAAAATAAAATAAATCCCATAAAGATACCTTATAATTTGATAAAAATACACAAAGTGTATTTATACCCAGAAACTCATTCTAGGTCCTCACAGTAGACCTCAGAAGTAAGTTATTCTGTCAGTTTTTACAATAGGAAATGTAAAATTAACAATATTTAGGACATTTCTCAGAATTCTAAAGCTAATAATTTCAGAGGTGGATTGAAACTGTTGGAGGGGGTCATGGAAAAGATGACTGCCAACTAAGAAGTAGATCCAGGCACTGAGAGGCTTCACACACCTCCCTGTCTTGGAATGTGTCCTCTGCCCACTGTTCCCAAGGTAGGAGATGCTTCCAAGCATGCATCCTTGAGAGAGCACTGTATTGGTGAGACTATCTGGACGGGATAGGTGACTAAACCCTGTTAAGTCCTCTCTATGAGGCCTTAAGATTATGGCAGGTGTATATGAAGATCTGATCCATGACAAGCCTCATGTAAGTTCCTTTGCTCATTAAACCTGCCACCTACTAATGCGGCATGGTTTTTCTTTTCCTTCAATCTCCCCTTGCCCTCTGTATATGGGGGGCCAGTTTTGAATTTCACCTGGGGAATTCCTCAGCTGCAAACTAACAGTAATCTGAATTTTCTTAGGCCGAGACTAGTGCTCTTTCTCTAATGCTTTACTGAGTGCCATAATATGCTCTTACTATTACTAGGATGTTATGGTGATGCAGAGAAAACAGCCTTACATCTAACTCTCTCCTTGTTATCCATACATTTTTATTTTTATTTAAATATATGAGGAATGAAAGGCTCTATCCAGCTTTATGAAGGCCTTTCTATGTAATATATTAAAGAAAATAGTATTCCATTTTGTTAGCTTATAAGTAATGTTCTTAGGAATATTTCTGTCTTGCACATTATAAGTTCAAGGAACATAAGGAAAAAAAAATGAATCGCAACTGAGCAATCCCCCCCAAATTGGGAATCTTGGGGCTTTTTTATCTTCAAAAGATGTGCACCAAAGTAAGCAGCACAGGCCCTGTGACCAAAATAACACATTTATAAGCACTGACGACTTGATGCTTTCAAACTGTGGTGCTGGAGAAGACTCTTGCAAGTCCTTTGGACAGCAAGGAGATCAATCAGTCAATCCTAAAGGAAATCAACCCTAAATATTCATTGGAAGGACTGGTGCTGAAGCTCCAATACTTTGGCCCTGATGGGAAGATCTGACTCATTGGAAAAGACCCTGATGCTGGGAAAGATTGAGGGCAAGAATTGAAGGGGTGATAGAGGATGAGATGGTTGGATGGTATCACTGACTCAGTGGACATGAGTTTGAGCAAGCTGCGGGATATTGTGAAGGACAGGGAAGCCCGGCATGCTGCAGTTCATGGGGTCGCAGAGTTGGACATGACTGAGCCACTGAACAACAAATGAGATAGAGAAAAAGTCCTATTTATCAAGAACAAAGGTTTGAGGAATTACATCCCAGAAACTCTGTACTCATTCAGAGCAAACCCATTTAAAATTGGGAACAACTTAAATCCAAAGGAAATTTTAAATCAATTATAATACATTAAAGTTTAATGACACATTGATGGCCATTTATTATGTGCAAAGCAGAATGAGAGGATGCAGTACTAATTAAGGTAGAAATGGTCATTATGAAATTTACAGTTGATGAATTTTGTATTATTAGGTCTATGATATCTGTCATCATAGAGTTTTATCTTATTCAATGCATACATAATTTGAGTTATTATCATCTATTATCCCTTTTATCATTTTAAATATTCTTCTTCATCCATTTTTCTCTACATTGAAATCTGCTTTGTTTAGTGTTAATATAGCTACTCCAGCTTTCTTATGCTTGCTGTTCTCGTGAGGTATCTCTTTTATTTTCAAATGGTTTATTTTTTTTATACTTAAAGTACATTTCATATAGAGATTTCATACAGCTGGTCTTGATTTTTACTAATATAATTATAATATTATTATAATATAATGTAAATGAGTTCAGACTTTTAATTGGCATGCTATTATACTTAAAATTAATGTTATTACTGATGTTTTAAATATAGTATCTTCCTCACTCACTTGCTCAGTTGCTACAGTCGTGTCCGACTCTTTGCCACTCAATGGGCTGTAGCCCGAGGGATTCTCTGTCCATGGGGATTCTCCAGGCAAGAATACTGGAGTGGGTTGCCATGCCCTCTTCCAGGGGATCTTCCCCACCCAGGGATTGAACCCAAGTTTCCTGCGTTGCAGGCGGACTCTTTACCTCTGAGCCACCAGGGAAGTCCATAATATCTTTCTATTTGCTCTCAAATATTTTGTTAATATATTTTGACCACATGTTGCTTCTTTCCAGACTTTGCTGGAGTTGTTAGGTATTTTTTAATTGACTTATTGTTTGTCTGTGGGGTTCTACACAGCATGACCTGTTACTTTATTAATGATAGCCCTAGGGCAGAGCTTCTCAGTCAGGAATGAGTGTGCCCCCAGATGGGATATTTGTCAATGTTCGATGACATTTCTGGTTGTTATAAATTAGTGTGTATGGGGAGGAGTTGCTTTTAGCAGCTGGTTGGTAGAAGCCAGGGATGATGCTAAGAAGCCAACAATGCACTGAAGAGATCTCTGAAACAAAGAAGTTGCTGTTGATCAGTCGCTAAGTCAAGCCCGACTATTTGTGATTTCATGGAACGCAGTAAGACAGACTCGCCTGTGGTCCACTATCTCCCAGAGTTTGCTCAAATCATGTCCATTGAGCCAGTAATGCTATCTAACCATCTCACCCTCTGCCACCTCTTCTTTTGCCTCCAATTTTTCCCAGCATCAGGGTCTTTTCCAGTGAGCTGGCTCTTTGTATCAGGTGGTCAAATATTGGGGCTTTGGCTTTAGTGACAGTCCTTCCAATGAAAATTCAGAGTTGATTTCCTTCAGGATTGACTGGTTGGATCTTCTTGCTGCCCAAGGGACTCTCAAGAGTCTTCTCCTTCACTATAATTTGAAAGCATCAATTATTCTGTGCTCAGCCTTCTTTATGTTCCAAGTCTAACATCCGTACATGACTACTGGAAAAACCATAGATTTGACTAGACAGACCTTTGTCAGCAAAGTGATGTCCCTGTTTTTCAATATGCTGTTTAGGTTTGTCGTAGCTTTCCTTCCAAGGAGCAAGATTTTTTTTAATTTCATGGCTTCAATCTCTGTCCTCAGTGATTCTGGAGCCCAAGAAAATAAAATCTCTCACTGCCTGCCTGATGACATTTCTAGTTGTTATAAATTAGTGTGGGAGGATTATTATTAGTGTCTCATTGGCAGAAGCCAGGGATGATGCTAAGAAGCCAACAATACATTGGAGAAACCTCTGAAACAAAGAAGTATCCCACCCAAAATGCCAATTGGATCAAAGCTGAGAAACCCTACTAACAATACACATTCTAAAAGTATTAATGTCAATTTAGGGTCAATATTGTACTACTTTACACTTCAAACTTCATAACTAGCCCTTTACATTTCCTATATAATGTGTCTTTTTGTGTGACTGCTTTTAAATTTGCTCTTTATCTTTAGTTTTTAGCAGTTTGATAGAGTTTGTTTGAAGTATTCATATCTATGTACTTGTTTTCTAAAAGTTAATGTATGAAGACTTATTAGGCAAGGTCCTCTCTCTGTTACAGTTTTGTCAAATTCCCTTTGTATTTTAAACAGTTTAGTTGCTTTTTTTTCTGGTTTTTTTTTATGCTGTGCATAAAGGTTATACAGATTTTTTTTCTGCACCAAGCTTTTTACAATGGAGTGTTTCTTCTTTTTCTTCTTTAAATGCTTTTATTTTCACTCTACTTTGATATTAATATAATTTTAAAATTAAAATTGTTTTTGTTTGCATTTAAATTTCATAAATGTGTGTGTGTGTGTGTTCTCAGTCATATTCCACACTTTGCAGCCCCATCGACTGTCACACGCCAGGTTCCTCTGTCCGTGGGGTTTTTCAGGCAAGTATATGGGAGTGGGTTGCCACTTCCTGCTCCAGGGAATCATCTCAACCCAGGGACTGAACCCATGTCTCCTGTACCTCCTGCACTGCAAGCTGATTATTTACCACCGTACCGTCAGGGTTCCCTCATCAATTTACACATGCCTTCGTTTTTAAAAATCTTTCTGATAACTCCCATTTCTGATCTCGATGATTTTTTAAAGTTTTTTCACTAAATACAGTCTGTACCATATTTGGTTGAAAGTTTTACCATATGATTAACACTATTTCATTCTTTAATATTGATTAAGAATATATATATAATATACATTTATATATGTATTTTATATATATACACACACATATATATGTATATATATGTATTTTTTATATATGTACATATATATATGTGTGTATATATATATGTGTATATATATATATGTGATCATTTGTTTCAGGCTTGGTGTTATTAGTGAAAGCTTACTTTTATTTCTCTACTTCCTGACATGTGTATTGTTAGAATTTAAAAATTTCAAAGGATCCTAAGAAGATCATCTCAGGTAGTATCTATATTATGAAGTTATTTTTTAATTAAATAAGGAAGTAAGCCCTGAATAGTCATTGGAAGGACTGATACTGAACTTGAAGCTCCAATACTTTGGTCACCTGATGTGAGGCTCCTACTCACTGAAAAACACCCTGATGCTGGAAAAGACTGAGGGCAGAAGGAGAAGGAGGCAACAGAAGATGAGACGCTTGGATAGCATGATCAACACAATGGACATGAGTTTGAACAAACTCCAGGAGTCAGTGAAAGACAGGGAAGCCTGGCATGCTGTAATCCTTGGGGTCGCAAAGAGTTGGACATGGCTTAGTGACTGAACAAGAACAAGAAGTTAACACTATGAGCCGAACTTAATAGTAATTACTTCTTACTAATGACAGTTTATTCTTCCTTTCACCTCTTCTTCCTCTATTTCTTCATTATTATCATTAATAAATTATGGTTTTCAAAAATTTTTCTTTGTAAAAACACATCCCCAGAGTGACTTCTAATGGTCCTGCTGTTCCACTATGGTAGTGACTCTAACGGGGAAGTGTTGCCCATCTTAGAAGTGCGCTGTTTCCTCTGGTTTGTAATCCGTCTTTTCTACTGAGACCATCAAGCATTTGGCAAATGAAATAGCTTCTGTAGGTCATAGAAGTGGTTAAATTTTGGCATAAAGCATCCAGCTATCTAGTGTCACTACTCTCACAAGGTGGAACCAACACTGTACAGCATTAATGATTTTGGAGCCAGGAGGAATAGGACAATATTGTAGTCCAAATTTCTCATCTTACAGTGACTAAACTAAGATCCACATTGACTATTTGACTTTTTTACCTGACATACTCATGATGAAGTTTAGATAAATATTAGTCCTTTTCCCCCAGAAGTTTATCAAAGAGAATATATTTAACAGGTAACAAGTTGCTTATAGAAATACACAGGAAAATTTCCTAAAAAAATATAAATTGCAAAAAAAATCGAATCAGTAAGAAGTTTAAAGCCCAAGAAGACCAATTTTTGTGCTCCCTCAAAAAATTTAAATTGTAGATAAGCTATTGCTATTTTATGTAAACTGTTCCGGAGCAAATGAAAAATGCAAAACTACTCACGTACTTTTATATTGGTAGTATAATTCTGTGTCTCAGTTTGAATTCTCTGAAAGTAAGAGCCTAAGCCAAAACTATTGTGATGGTACTTTTTTGAGGCTATAATACCAGGGAAACAAAGAATAAAGAATAAAGGAAGAAGTGGGAGAGAACGTAAATTCAAGGTGGCATGCTACTAAGCTTGCCACACAGCAGTAAAATCCAAAAAGAATACTGCTGTGTGCTTGATTACACTGAATGTTCCTAGACTGGTTGAGTGAAGCTGCTGTGTCTGAGAGCAGTCCTTCACGGGGAGGGAGGGCAGCTCATGTATCTGCCCAGTCTTCCCCATCTCCTGTATCTCGTTAGTTAAAGTCCTTTCTGTTGTAGCTGTAAGTCCTCCATACAGGTAGCATTTTCTGGGAGTTATTTGGCTTCTCAGAGCTTCTGAGATTGTGGCCAGGTCAGATCTGAGTGCTAGAGCTGCTTCAGCTTCTACCAAGTTAGGGGAGATGAAGGCATATCCAAACACAGTATTTGCTCTTAGAAGAAAGGAGGCTGCTGATGTGTTAGGGGGTGAGAAAACTGCCATGGAAGACAGGGTGTTATAATGTTGCATGATTTTGGTATTTATGTAGCATTTATGGTCATAAAACCATGGAACAAGCAGTTGAAGTGCTGTTTTTACAAAGGAACATTGATGCAAAAATGTTTTATGAGTTATAAGCAAAATGACTTTAAGCAGAGTAAATTATATCATGATTAAGTCATATGAAAGTTTAAATATCTGCATATTCTTTGATACTTCTTCCACTGAGGAGTTGGGCATCATGTCTCCTTCCTGGAATTTAAGTGTAGAGAGGTGGGAGGAGTTTGTATGACAAAAGTAAAGCTATATAACTTCCAAGGCTAGCTAATAAAAGGCACACAGCTCCTACTTCTCTTGGGATATTTTCTCTGTGGGAAGTGAGTTGCTATGTAAGAAATCACAACAACTCTGAGACTGTTGCAGTGGGGAGACCACCCATAAGGAATATCCCAACTAAGTCCAGCCTTTCTGTCATCCTGCTAGACGTGGAGTGACACAATCTTGGAGCCTCCTGACCCGCACATCTGCCAGCTGAGTACCACTCAGCTGATGCCACAAGGAGCACAGGAATTGCCCAGCCACCTCCTGCCCAGATTTTCAGCCACAGAATTCATGATTATAATAAAAGCCTGTTGGTTTTTTTCCACTGTATTTGGCATTGTTTGTTGTTCAGCAGTCATGACTAGAATAGGTGGGTTTATCTCAGAAAAGAAAGATTAGTGTAATGGTAACAGGTTAAATGAGAAAATCTATATCATTCACTGGTGGATGTTGGGAAAGTATTTGATGAAATGCAATATGTAGCACCAATTTTTTTAAAAAAATTAGATAGGCTAAGGACAGAAAAGCTCTTTAAAACGTGACAGAATGAATCATATAATCATAACAAATGTCAGTATTTCATATTTGTGATATAGCTAAGATTCTTCCTTACTATGATCTGAATAGTAAGGCCCAAGAAGATGATACTAGAATGTGGAGTCTTCAGAGGTGATTAGGTCATGAGCATGGAGTCCTCATGAATGGAGTTAGAGCCCTTTTAAAAGAAGCTCCAGAGAACTAGTTCATCCCTTCCACTGTGGGAAGATACAGTGAGACGTCTGAGACCTGAACAGGGTCCTCATCAGACTACGCTGGCACCCTGATCTAGACTTCTAGCCTCTAGAACTGTGAGAAATAAATATCTGATATTTATAAGCCACCCACCCGGTCTATGGTATTTTGCTATGGCAGCATGAGCAGAAAGAAGCTCTTAATTAATAATAATTTTAAAAATATAAATAAATAGTTGAAAAGAATCAGTAAAAGATAAGGTAAGTCATTTTCAGAAAACCAAATGCAAATTATCAATGAACATTTGAAAAGTTACTAAACCTCATTACTTGTTATGTAACTACAACTCCAATAACATACCAGTGTTTTACCTATCAAACTTGAACGTTTTAAATTATTGATGATAATCAGTGCTCATAAGAACTTGGGTGGACAGGTACTCTTTTTTTTTTTCTGACCAACAGCTCTTTTTTTTTTTTTTTAATTTATTTATTTTAGTTGGAGGCTAATTACTTTACAATATTGTAGTGGTTTTTGCCATACATTGATATAAATCAGCCATGGGTTTACCTGTGTTCCCCATCTTGAACACCCCTCCCACTTCCCTCCCCATCCTATCCCTCTGGGTCATCCCAGTGCACTGGCCCTGAGCACATAGACAGGTACTCTTATTCTCATCTGGCAGAAATGTAAACAGCTACTGTTATTTCAGAAAGTGATTAGAGAAACATTTTTTAAGAAGAAAATGCAGATAGCCTTTGACATAACAGCTCTACTTCTAGCAATTTTCCCTGCAAGGAAAAATAAAAGTGTGTATGTTTGTGTGTGTGTGTGTACATATAAAAGAACATTAATAGCAAGTACATTTTTATAATGACAAAATACTACAAAAATTATAATAATTGTGTTTGTCAAGAGAGAAATGGCTAAATGACTTAACTTACTGCAGAATACTATACAAAGTTTTAAGACAGAGAGAGAGATGAAAGGGTATTTAATACATAGTGTCAAATAAAATGAAAGTAGAACAATATGCATAGGTTCATTAAAAATCATCCCAAATATGGACACACCTTGGAGACATTGCAAGTTGGTTCTAGAACACTGACATAAAGTTAATGTCACGATGAAGTGAGTCACATGAATTTTCTGTTTTCCCAGAGTATATAAAATTATGTTTACACTATATTACAGCCTATTGAGTGTGCAACAGTATTATGCCCCCAAAAAATCTTGTATATATCTTAACTAAACAATACTTTATTGCTAAAAAAAATGCCAATTTTCATCTCAATCTTCAGTGAACCATAGTAGTAACATCAAAGATCACCGATCACAGATCACCATAACAAGTATAATAATAATGAAATACCAAAATGTGACACAGATACAGAAGCAACCCAATGCTGTTGGAAAAATTGTGCCAAAAGACTTAACTCAATGAAGGGCTGCCACACACCCTCAGTTTATAAAAAAAAAGCACAGTATTAGCACAGTGAATAAAACAAAGTTCAATGAAGCCAGGTATGCCTGTATTTTCATATATTCCATATTCATAGTTATGCAGGCAATTTCTGAAAAGAAACACTCCAAATTCCTCTTTTTCTTTTCATTTTTATTGGCGTATAGTTGATTTACAGTATTGTGTTAGTTTCTACTGTACAGCAAAGTGAATCAGTTATACATATATCCATCCCCTCTTTTATTTTTTTAATTTTTTCCCCATATAGGCCATTATGGAAGATGGAATAGAGCTCCCTGTGCTATACAGTAGGGCCTTTTTAATTGTCTATTTTATAGTCGTGTGTGCATGTTGAAATACTCTAGAGTCTTATCTGTGTTTACTTTTGGGGAGGATGGTAGATGGGAAGTTTTGGAAATATGTGGAAAGAAATGTTTTAAAGACTTTTATTTGAATTTTTTTTAATTCACCTATATAGAAATATTTATTTCATAGTTAAAACTTTAGCAAGCCAGCAAGCCAAACACACAAAACACAACCCCAGAACTTTGCGATGCAAACACGTAGATTGTTAGCTCCAGTGACAGTCCAGAACTCAGGCCTTTTCTCCGTTCCAGCTGCTTTACTGCTCCCGGATTCTATTTTGGATAAAAGTATTTTCTCCTCATTTGGCTTCTGTGGAATGAAGACTGAGCACACTGATATTATGACACCAACATAGCTTCTCAGACAAAAACATGGTCAAGCCCCTTCAAGTTTATAGAGGACAAGAACATTTGTGTTTTTTTTTTTTCCTGTTATCCCACTTTCCCTTGCTGCTCATGGGCCTTTTAAATAAAACAAAACATTTTTTGTTTGTTTTGGTTTTATGTTGGGTAGTGTTCGATTATGTCTCATTTTTCATTCTGCTTTTGGTCTACTTTCTCAGCCCCCTCTGACCTTGCCAAATAATCTACAGTGAGTGTTTTAACTGAGACTGCTTCCAAAACAGCCCTCCGTGTGAACATCTGAGCCATCACTCTCAGGTCGCCTTTCAAAGCATTAATTTGCCTGCTTTAATGTCTTCCTATGATATTATTAAAAATCTGATTTTCATGTGGAAACCGTGTTTCTGTTTTGCTGATTCTGTTCTCTTAGGCCCCAGATTAACAAAATGGATGTTGCCTTCCCTTCAGCGTGTTCTCCCCGTTCACACTCCCATCTTCTCGCATTGTGTGTGTTCCTTTTACTGACACATCCAGTTTCTCACCTGAGAGCTCAGATACACTCTGCAAGTCAAGAGTCTGGATATTTCACTCATCAAAAAGATTCATCATTGGTTATCTCATCTATCAATTCAACACCTGCTAAGGCCTGGAGCCATACTTGGTGTTCTATTTTAAGTGATCCATTCACAAATTCCCCTCCATTATTTCAACACCACCTACTTACTTCCTCCCTCCCAACTAAGCATCCATCTGTAGTCTTATTAGCCTGTTTCCTATTGGACACATGCTGCTATAGACTATGCACCCTGCCAAGTTAATTATTGTGCTCAAAGCTTCTCTTCTTGTTAATGATGCTTCAGTGATTTTACCAGTATTCTGTCTCCTTTCAAAAATATGAGTGGTCTCCTCTTTCTTCTTGCAGTTCTGCTTCTCTGAGATCCTCCCCACACTTTTTTCATGTAGAGTGATGATAGTAAAAAATGAGATCAGGTAAAATGTTACCCTTTCCACTACACATCTCTTCTTGTGCATCTTTGTATTTGTAGATATAATAAGGTCTCAGTCTTGATGACTTTTCAGTAGCCTTGGAATCCATAAAAGAATTAAAATGGTTTCTCTCTTTCCCTTTGAATAAGTAAAATTATCACTGCATAAATACTAATGGTCATCATTATTACTGCTGATGAGACACAAAGCAGAAAGAAAGCAGACACACTAAAATGATTCTTCATATTGGAAAGTTCCACAGTGCTCAACTCCTTATGAATCTATTTACTATGGAACATATACATTCAAATAAAAATTTTTAAAAAGTCACTTCTCTGTGATAGGCATAGTAACGCCCCACCCCTAAATGAAAGTGAAAGTGGCTCAGTCGTGTCCGACTCTTTGTGACTCCATGGACTGAATTCTCTAGGCCAGAATACTGGAGTGGGTAGCCTTTCTCTTCTCCAGGGGACCTTCCCAACCCAGGGTCGAACCCAGGTCTCCCACATTGCAGGCAGATTCTCTACCAGCTGAGCCACAAGGGAAGCCCAAGAATACTGGAGTGGGTAGCCTATCCCTTCTCCAGGGGATCTTCCTGACCCAGAAATTGAACCAGGGGCTCCTGCATTGCAGGCAGATTGTTTACCAGCTGAGCTTTCAGGGAAGCCCTATGTCCTCACTCTAAATAAGGGACCTGTGAATATTGTACCTTACATGACAAAAGGGACCTTGCAGGTGTGATTAAAGGTCAGGATCTTAAGGTGGGGAGACTATTTAATATTATTTAGTTTAGGCCAGTGTAATCACAAGAATCTCTATGTGGAAGAAGGAGGCAGGGGAATGTTTCTTAGTCCTTTGATGTGGGGGAGAGAATACTGCCATTGTTGTATTTTGAAGATGGAGGAAGGGGCATGAGCCAAGGAATGCAAGCCTCTAGAAAGTAGAAAAGGCAAGGCAATGCATTCTCTCCCAGAGTCTACGAAGGACCACACCCTGGCCAACACTGATTAAAGCCCAGATTGGACTTCTGACATCCAGTACCGAAAGATAATAAATTTGTGTTGTTCTAAGCTACTAATACATGGTAATTTGTTTCAGCAGCAACAGGAAACTAACATACTGCCCAAAGAAGCAGTTTCAAGAAGTGATTTACTGGAGTAGTAGAAACATCCAGCTAAGATGCTATAGAGTAAAATAGACTCAAATTACTTCTCGCTTGCCCCTTCCCAAATGAGGTTCATTTTTATTTCAACAACCTAAATGTCCAGCCTCCATTTTTCCCCTTAGGCTGAACTTCTTTAATATCTTCAGCAATTCACCACCTCTGCTCACAGTTACGACAATGACCTCAGTCCTATGATAGAAAAAAATCCCTAAGCTTTACTTTCTCCTTCTTCAGTCAAGTGGAGACTGAACCTTGGGGGCCTTTCCCTTTATTGGAGCAATAAATCCTTGTATTGAGATGGAAACTTGTTTTTACAACCAGTTCCTTTTTTAATGATAGCAAAACCTACCACAAGGCCAGTTGAGGCCTGAGTTGCCAGAAGTACAATGTCTGCAATTTCAAGTAAAACCCATTCCACCAAATACATTGATTTCTGTGGAAAGAAATATCCCATTAAAACACAAGGATATTCAGAAAATAAAGCGTTAAACACTTCTTATGTAATTTTGTTTGTCCAGCTTAGCAGTTTTATAGTGTTCTCAAGTCCTTTTGGACTGAGCCTCTATTCCAATATCCTGTATCATTGTTTGTTAAGCTATTTTAGTTACTTCATGGCATACTAAGTAGAAATTATGCTATTATCCCTCCTTCTTTCCATTACTGTTTTTTTAAATAATGAAATAAAACTGCTTGCTGCTGGGCTTTTCCATATTTCAGCCTGTATTATTTATTGCACGCTACTGGGGTAGGTGTATTTCATTCCAAACCAGATCTGAATGAAAGAAATAACTCTCTTCCTCATTTCATTCAAAACTATTAATTCATTTACTTGAAGAAGGTTAATTGGAAATTAATTGGCTAAACCTTGAGTGTATATTAACATGCTAGGATTTACAGTGATTACAATTTCAAAGAAAGTGTAATGTCTATGGGTCCTGGCTTCAAAGTGCTCACTTGCACCTTTTACATGTATTAAATAGTTAACTAGTACTCTACAGTATAATGATCACACACACAAAATTCATGGTGGGATTTCCCTGCTGGTCCAGTGGTTAGGACTCTGCTCTAACTGCTAAGGGCCCAGGTTCAATCCCTGGTCAGATAACTAACATCCCACAAGCCACGCAGCCAAAAATAAAGCAAAAACAAAAAAACTGAAAAAAATAATTATGGTAAATACATTAACAATGACATGTTTTCCTCATCTTACTGGCCTGCTAATCTTTGTTCTCATTAAAATAGATGATATGTCCCCCAAAGTTCAGGTTTTGATGCCTTTTCCTTCCCATGTAGCCAAGGTTAACATGACTAATTGTATATACTTTAGTGCTGAGTCTTTCTTAAAGTTATAGATAATTGAAACCCTTATGACTTCTTGCCCCAAATAATTTCCCAAGTCAGTCTGATTTCCATAGCCTCGCTATCCATCTTACACAACTGTATGTCATTGCTTCTGAAGTGTGGCTCTGTGGTTGTCTTTTTAAGAGACTCAACATCAACCTTTGACAATCGAATAAATATGTATTTCTTATCTTTGCATTTAAGATGCTGCACAACCTATATTTAGTCCACTCTGAAAGGATTTTAAGGTTTGGTTCTTTATGCAAACTTGACACCCCAGGGAAACCAAGCTACACACATTTCCTCTGTTCTCTTGTCTCCTAAGTACCACATGTCTCTTGCTGCCTCTACTTAATGATCGTCTTTTTCTCATCTTTCCCTTACCAATAAATCACAGTATCTGCTGCCTTTCCCTTCCCTTTTCCCTTTTCTGGAATATTTGGAAGTCTCTCTTTTCCTCAGAGCCCTTCTCTTTTAACAACCGTAACACACATCCGCTTGGATTTTATTCATTTATTCACTGAACATGTTCCCATGTAATCAATATTTATAAAAGAACTCTTTATGTGTATGGGGCTACTTCAGTGAACGAGGAGTTCCTGCTCTCCTGTAGCTTATATTCTTGTGGAAGAGGCAGATAATCAACAACAAAATATATATTAGGTGGTGATAGGTAATAATAAGAAAAACAAAGAAAAAGAAGGAGGCTGAAAGGTGGGGGCAGTGCTGAGCTGTTTTGAAGAAAGTAATTTGGTCTGGAGATGCTTCTCTCATAATTGGCATTTTATGAGAGGCCCCGGTCAGCGAAGCAATGAGCCACACAGCTGACTGGGGGAGGCTGCAGGGATCACAAAGCTTGAAGTGGGAACAGTGGAACAGCAACATGGTCGCTGTAAACACATGGAGCTTATTCTGACTGAAAGGTGATGGCACTGGAGAGCTGGGCAGACAGAAGTGACACCCGATGATCTCAAGTCTGAACGAGCATCTGGGCTGCTTTGTCCACATTATAAATTGGGAGCAAGGATGGAAGCAGAGAGATCTGTTGGGAAGCTAGACAATAATCCAGGTGCTCTGAAGGAAGCAGCATCAGTAAAGACGAATTCAAGGATTCAGGCTTCAGTAAAGAGAGCTGGCTGTGTTGGAGAGATAATAAATAGGGAGTAAAAGTGTTGAGGTTAAGATGCCAGTCTGCAATGAGGAAAATGTGTGATTTGGCTGTTTGAATATGTTTAGTATTTGTTTACCTATTCATTCAGCCATTATTCAGTGAAAAAAGACTCATTTATTTCAAAGAAAGATAGTGTTATAGCTTCAGTAGATATCCACACATTTGTACTTGCACATCACATATGAGTACTAAGATGGATTTTTTTTGAAGGCAATGAAATGAAGTACCAGAGTCCTCCTCTCCTCAAACTTGGCTCTATAAATGCTTTGGAGAAGAAGGGAAGGCCAAGCAGTAATTTGAAAGCATTTCTGATCTATTGTCTACATGGATCCCAGAAAGAAAGTGGCTTTAGTAATTTACTGTCATTTCTTTTTTCTATCTAAATAAATATTTGTGTCTCTAAGTTATCAATTTTCACTTGTAATTTTGTATTCTTTCCCTTAAAAGGCTCCATGTATTATATAGTAAATTATACAGATAAATATGTGGTGTATTTAAGCAGTTACATAAATCATGTAATTTTCTGTGTACTATGTTTATACTATGGTATAAATGTGACATGCCTATATGACATATATATATATACACACACACATATATAGAGAGAGATCTGTTCTATGCATTTCAATCATTATACAATATGTTGTGGTATGATAAAACACCACAGTCTATCCATGCTTTTCCTTTTGGAAAATTAGCTTGTTTTAAAACTTTTTGCTCTTCAACAAAATGGATATGATAATAGACACCTAGTACTCTTTGCTTGAGTTTATCTAGCAATATCATTGAATTTTCAAAAACAAGACCACTCAACGTGCCTGAACTGATTTACGCTCCCATTTGGCATGTTGAGAACATTTCTTGTTTTGATGTAATTCCTATGATTGCTAATTGTGGTGAGCAGAAAATGGACCCCCTCCCCAGATGTCCATGCCCTAATCACCAGAACCTGTGACTATGTTGTGTAGCCAAGGGGAATGCGGGCAGCAGATGAAATTACTGTAGTTATCAGCTGACACTGAGAACAGGAGATTAGCTGGGACTACCCAGGGGGATCCAATTTAATCACAAGCTTTCTTAAACGTAGGAGGAGGCCAAAGAGACGCAGCGAGATGGCTGTGTCGGCAAGTCCAGTTCCTGCACTCCTGGCTTTGAAGACGAGAGGAGCCCACCCAAGGGAGCAAATGGCCTGCAAAAGCTGGAAAAGGTAAGGAGAGTCTCCGAGAGGGGAGGGGCCCTGCAGCCAACCTGACCCAGTGAGGTCTTTGTTGGACTTCCTTCTACTGGACTTTAAAGTAAGAAACTTGTGTTATTTTAAGCCACTACGTTCGTAGTAACTTTTTAAAGTCATAGAAAACTAGTGTGCTGGTAAATATCGGCATCGTTCACGTATCTGTGACTCGTTCAGCTTTCTCACTGTGAGTGTGCTGTCCTCCGCCAGTCCTCATTTCTCTGTCAGTGTGTTTGCCTCTTTAAAATTAATATGCAGAGGATTTAGAAACACTTAAGGTAAACTGTTTTTCGGTTATGTGAACTGTGTTTTAAAGTGCTTTTCAATTTGCTTTTATCCTGCACAAAAAGACTGTTTTGAAGTATTTTGGGGTTGTAAACTGATAATTTTATAAAATTAAAAGAGCTGTGTTCCTTTTTGGGCTTTAATGTTAGTGTAAAAATTTCATCAATACATTTAAGTCTAGTCACTCTTAACAATCACTTATAGAGGTTTGAATAATGCTTAGTCCTATTTACAACTTAGTTAAACTCCATCAAACATTTGGAAGTGCATTTGTAAACTAAACATATTTAATACAATTTTAAGTACTTTATTAAGCAGCTGTTCAAATTAAGAAACAAAACATTTCCAAGTGCTAAAATAACTCTTATGCCCCAATGGAAATAAACATAGTCAGTGCCTTCATCTTCATTTCTAACACCAATATCTGATAAAAGAAACCATGGTTTCTGAAAGTAATGGCTGATTCTAGGTCCAGACATGACATATACAAAATGCACCTGGAGACCGCTCGTGCCACGAAGTAAGGATGTGATTATTAAAACATGCATGTGTGTGCATAAGCCAATGGCCGTCAAAGGATCACAGGATCAAACTGAAAGAGCTTTTAATGCTTAAAGCTGGAACAGTTTGTGCAACAAAATAAAGAAGCATGGGATTATAACCCAAGGTATAAAATAAATATCCATGATTCCATACTGAACTAAATGATCAAATACAAATGGAAATTGGGAGAATAGACGCTACCATGCAGAAAAATTCCCATGATTTAGATAGCTATTTCCCCATCACGGAGATAGAACATAATACCTCATTTTTTAAAATATGGGCTGCACATAGTAACCGCCTTTCAAAGAGTAGCATTTGGAAAAGGGGTCTGGGTGGGCAGAGTGGTGGAGAGAAAGTGCCTGTGGAGAGATAGGCTTTGCATTGCAGAAACTTAACAACACTCTCAGCCAAGAGGCCAAGGTTAATATCAGCAGTGAAATTATTTTGATAGTGTGATGTGATGAGACTGACAGTTGACTTTGTGGTCTTCTTCCCCAAAACCACACTCTTGGTCTAATCATGAGAAAAATATCAGATAAATCCCAACTGAGAGACACTTTACCAAATACCTGATCAGAACTACTCAAAACTGTCATCAAAAATAAGAAAAACCTGAGAAATGCCCACAGTCTAGAGTTGCTTAATGAGACATGACTACATGTAATCCATGAGTGGAATCCTGGAACATAAAAAGATATTGGGTTAAAACTAGTGAAATATGAATAAATTATGAGCTTTATTAATACTGTATTAGTATTGGGTATTGGGCCATTGGTTATGACAAATGTACAAAATTAAGTAAGGGCTAATAATAGGGGAAATGATGTGGGCCACATGGGAATTCTCTGTACTACATAACTTTTTGTAGATCTAAAACTTCTTTAAAAATCCTCCAATGTATATAGCAGATAATATGTATATAGCAGGTAATATGGTGGACCTAAAATTCTCCTAAAAGTATACTTAGATGATAAATTTAATATTCTAAATTTAAGTCAACTATGCATTAAATAGCATTAAGTTCCAGGTATTGAAGACACAGCAAGTGTATCAATTGCTCACTCAGTTGTGTCCAACTCTGCAGCTCCATAGACTGTAGCTGTCTAGGGTCCACTCTCCATGGGATTTTCCCAGCAAGAATACTGAAGTAGATGAATCAGTTCAGTTCAGTCACTCAGTCATGTCCAACTCTTTGTGAAACCATGGACTGCAGCATGCCAGGCCTCCCTGTCCATCACCAACTCCTGGAGTTTACTCAAACTCATGTCCATTGAGTTGGTGATGCCATCCAACCATCTCATTCTCTGTTGTTCCCTTCTGCTCCTGCCTTTAATCTTTCCCAGCATCAGGGTCTTTCCCAGTGAGTCAGTTCTTTGCATCAGATGGCCAAAGTATTGGAGTTTCAGCTTCAACATCAGTCCTTCCAATGAACACCCAGGACTGATCTCCTTTAGGATGGACTGATCTCCTTTTGGATCTCCTTGCAGTCCAAGGGACTCTCAAGAGTCTTCTCCAACACCACAGTTCAAAAACATCAATTCTTCAGTGCTCAGCTTTCTTTATAGTCCAACTCTCACATCTATACATGACTACTGGAAAAACCATAGCTTTGACTAGATAGACCTTTGTTGGCAAAGTCATGTCTCTGGTTTTTAATATGCTGTCTAAGTCAGTCATAACTTTTCTTCCAAGAAGCAAGCGTCTTTTAGTTTCATGGCTGTAGTCACCATCTGCAGTGATTTTGGAGCCCCCCAAAATAAAGTCTTTCACTGTTTCCATTGTTTCCCCATCTATTTGCCATGAAGTGATGGGACTAGATGTTATGATCTTAATTTTCTGAATGTTGAGCTTTAAGCCAACTTTTTCACTCTCCACTTTCACTTTCACCAAGAGGCTCTTTAGTTCCTCTTTTGCTTTCTGCCATAAGGATGGTATCATCTGCATATCTGAGGTTATTGATATTTCTCCCAGCAGTCTTGATTCCAGCTTGTGCTTCATCCAGCCCAGTGTTTCTCATGATGTACTCTGCGTATAAGTTAGATAAGCAGGGTGACAATATATAGCCTTTACGTATTCCTTTCCCTATTTGGAACCAGTCTGTTCCATGTCCACTTCTAACTGTTGCTTCCTGACCTGCATAGAGATTTCTCAAGAGGCAGATCAGGTGATCTGGTATTCCCATCTCTTTAAGAATTTTCCGTAGTTCGTTGTGATCCACACAGTCAAAGGCTTTGGCATAGTCAATAAAGCAGAAGTAGATGTTTTTCTGGAACTCTCTGCTTTTTCAATGATCCAACGCATGTTGGCAATTTGATCTCAGATTCCTCTGCCTTTTTTTTTTTTTCTAAATCCAGCTTGAACATCTGGAGGTTCACGTATTGTTGAAGCCTGGCTTGGAGAATTTTGAACATTACTTGAGTAGCGTGTGAGATGAGTGCAATTGTGTGGTAGTTTGAGCATTTTTTAGCATTGTTGATTTTTTGGAGTTGGAATGAAAACTGACCTTTTCCACTCCTGTGGCCACTGCTGAGTTTTCCAAATTTGCTGGCATATTGAGTGAAGCATTTTCACAGCATCATCATTTAGGATTTGAAATAGCTCAACTGAATTTCCATCACCTCCACTAGCTTTGTTCTTAGTGATGCTTCCTAAAGCCCACTTGACTTCACATTCCAGGATGTCTGGCTCTAAGTGAGTGATCACACCATCATGATTATCTGGGTCATGAAGATCTTTTTTGTATAGTTCTTCTGTGTATTCTTATGACCTCTTCTTAATGTCTTCTGCTTCTGCTTCAAACAACTCAATTACCTAACAAATCCTATTTATATGTAGAAGATGCTCTAAAAGGTTCTTGCTTGGTGATTATTTAAGAAATAAAGTATGCCTAAAGGAAGATGAAAATGATTGTTCTGAGTTTGTGTTCTTAACACTGCTGTTTTATTTGTGTGAAATTTATCTTAAGATTATTTTAGTATTAATAGAGTGACACATGTTTGTGTATGCAAGTTAACTCTAATTTACACCCTTGGGGACTTGATGTTCACAGCATCTTATTTAGGAATCCACACTTCAGAGGTGGTTAAATAGCGTATTATATGAAGCACCCCAAGCAGAAATAGGCACCTTAGAAGGTGGCAGCTTCGCCCTGGTCTGAGAATGTACATGAGAGAGGTTATTATCAGCATCAGGAGTGTTAGAAATAACTCTTATCAGTGAAATAAAGGTGTTAAACGTGGGGAGTTGCTTAAGAAGAGTGTATATTTCCC
This sequence comes from Giraffa tippelskirchi, assembly GCF_054371585.1. NCBI lineage: Eukaryota > Metazoa > Chordata > Mammalia > Artiodactyla > Giraffidae > Giraffa > Giraffa tippelskirchi. Next base: position 153,317,711 of record NC_137281.1, read on the forward strand.
ATGGCAATTGCATGAATGAAGTGTAAGAATTTGGCAAACTTGACAGTAGGGTATCAGTGTGAATTTTGGGTCCTATGACCATTTATTTCATGGAGAACTTTGTCACCTTGGCTTGCTAAATACCGAGTCTTCCACAACAGAGTCTTACTGAGTCTGCTTTCTGAGAGTCTCTTGTGAGGCTAATAGGAAAGTTCAGTTACTGAAAACATGGTCTAACTCCCGTTTATTTTTACTTGCTAATATGTGCTTATGTGGGACACAGAGGAATTTAGTCTTAGACATGCTTTGATTTAACATACTAGTTGCTTAAGTTGTGAGAGGGCAGGCTCTTTTTGTACTCATTAGAAGCCTCTTCTAGAGTAGATGTTTAAAGAAATTTTGCTCTACTTTATCTTTTAAAAAGGTAAAATCGTGATTTTTAGATTTAAAATGAACACATGTTAAAGGTTTTATCTAATGAGGGGATCAAGATGATGTTAAAACTAGTTCAAAGGAAAATTCTAAGAACAGATACATAAATATGAAATATTGAAAAGAATGTGCAAATAGAGGTAGGCTGAGAGCTCCCAAAATTTCCCTCAGACTCAGTGACTTGGTTGAAGACACACAGGACCCTACTCCATACTTTTGGATTATTACAGTGAAAGGACATGTTTTAAAACTGGCGAAGATAGAAGGAAAAAGTCCAGGAGAAACCAGGCGTCAACTTCCAGGTGGCTCGTCCCAGTGAAGTCCCATGGGGTGTGTTTAATTCTTCCAGTAACAGGTGTGAGGTGAAGCACGCCTGACTGTTGGTATCCATGGATTTTTTTATGGGAGGTCAGTCATGCACACATGTAGTGACCATGTAACTGATCTCAGCTACTCAGACTCTAGCCCACCACCCAGAACAACAACATAAAAAGGCTTTCACCATAAATCTCATCATTAGGATAAACTTACCTAGTACAGAGTGGCCCAAAGCATCAAAAAAAAAAAAAAGTACACAAAACATTTTTATCAGGAAGAATGTTCTAAGGGCCCAGAGTTTATCTCCCTGGGACTGACCAAAGGCCAGTCTTTGTTTGGAACATGAAGGATTTGGGCACCTCAGGCCTGCAGAGTTAACCTGTTTCAACTCCAAGTGTCAAAACCATCTTTTCAATGGGAGCAGGGAAAAGTTGTTCTTCTACCACGCTGGGTTCATACTCAATAACCTTCCAGTGATACGAGTTATCTACAACTGAGAGATGTAAAACAGCCCCCACAGAATCAGATGACGTTGAAAAAATATGTTAGAGACAAAGTATGTTAGAGGTGATGCACAGCTTTCTCAGGAAGCACAGCTTTTCCCTAACATCTAAGTACAAATTGGTTTTGTTCAATGAACCACTCTTAGTATGCCTCACACTGTTACTTTTATGAATTAACTCGTACCTTTGCACTCAGGGTTAGCGGACTAGAGCACTATTCTGATGATGAAGAGACCATATTTCAGAAAAGTCGGTGTTCTTGCTCACAAAAGAAAGTGAAACCATAATTCAAAAGTCAGTGCTTGTTCCATATGAATAAACTCTGGACCAGTCACAGACATTTAGGGAAATAGATGCTAATATCTTTCAAAATAGAAAAAAAAAAGGGATTAAATATTGACTTTTAAGTCTTTGCTAGTAGGCTAGACTAAAGCTTGAGTAAGCTCAATTCTTTCTTCACCAAGCACATTCAGATAACCTCAGGGATCCTACCCAAATCCTCTCTACTTAGTGTCTGAACACACAGGTGTAGCTTGTTACTGCAGTCCTGTGAAGGCAAACCTGAGCTACTCACTGGGCATTGTTCACAGTCGCTGGAGGTTTCTTACTGTAATGATCATCCCTTGCTGAGTTCGTGCAAAATATTTTGGAACTTGAGGTTCACAAAATTACAGATTTCCAACCATATGATTTTCTCTTCTTTGAGCAGCATTTCAGAGTGTTGAGTGCCAATTCTATCCCTAGTTGCCTGTTTCTCCAGGCTTGGCAGTTCTTCTCCTAAACTATCTCTGTTAACAGCTTTCAATGCACTCTTTAAATTAGTAGTAAATTAGGAGGTTATTTTGCTAGCTGGTGCTTTGCTTGTATATTTTAAGTTATGTCTTCTCATGGGCTTCATTGAGAAAGGTATTGGAAAAAAATTATGTGTGTTTGAGAAGATATATGGCTAGATTGTGTGATTTCAAGTCAATAAGAGATGCTATGAACATTATAGGAACAATGGCCTTGCTTGCTAATGTACAAGGAAAACTCCTCATAGTTTTAGGGAGACATCTTTGAAACACAGTGAATCTGTGTGTACCTTTCACTTTTAAAAATGTGACAAGTCATTTTGTCCTTTGTAAAGATGGAGGATGGGCTCTGGGCTTTTGAAAGATAGATGCATAATTATAGATACAAAAGCATGATACATTTGATTGAGTAGGGGGAAAGGGGTTAGTTATAAAGAATAGTTTGATATGGTTTCATTAATGTACTAATATATGTGCATAGACAAGATCCAGAAGTCTATACATTGCAGAGTTAATAGTTTTTCTGTGTCTGTTGGGATAATGAATGGCTGTAATTTTCTTCCCTTTGCTCAATAATAAAGATTTCTAAATGTTCTATGATGAACATATCTTATTTCTTTTTAATAAGAAAGTGAACAGAAAATATCTGAGTCTAAATGGGGTGCAGGGAGAATAATTGAATATGTGTTATATCACCTCCCACGGTGGCAAATGTCTTCAGCTATAGAAAGAAAACAATGAAGTGGGTGGAATTGGGTTATATCTGGTATTTCATCCACTTGCCTTAAAATCAAATTCTTACTTTGTTCTGTCACTGAGATCTTTCTAAAGTTAAAAATAAAAAGGCAGGAAATACAGTATTGAAATCCTAAACCCTGCTACATGGTGTTACTTTTTTCACTCCAAATCAGGCTCAAAAGAGGAACAAAAGGGATTTAATTCAGGACTACTTGAGCAACTTCTGCTATGGACTAGTCAGTCTGTATTGAGAGGGGGAGGTAAATTAATTCATGCAGAATTTCTCAATTTTGGCACTGATGACATTTTAAGCCAGATAATTCTGTTTTGAGGAGGGTTTTGTGCATTACAGAATGCATCAGTAGTCTCTTATCTGCTAGTTCCAGTACCAATACTCAAGTTGTACCAACCAAAGTGTTCAGAGACTTCCAAGTGTTCCTTAGGGCAATATTACCCTTAGTGAGAGGTAATTTCTATATATGCAGGATTATTTTTTGCTACATGTGAAAGATTAAGCCCCAAGTATTGATTACTTAAGAAGATAGACCATTTCTCTTTCCTTATGTAAGTATGAATCTGAAGGTGGACAGTTCAGAGTTAGCATGGCCATTCCATGGTTATCAGGAACCCAGAGTTTTTCAAACTTATCTCCCGCATTTCTTACCTTGCCTTCCTTTCTTAAAGTTACCTCATAATTTGAATTTCTTGCGTTGACCAGATGTCCAGAGTAATTTTCCAGGCAAATATCAAGAGGAAATGCAAAGAAGTTGGGGAAGCCTGTCTTCCCTTCTCTTTCAAGAGACCTCATGGAAGTCCTACACTCTTTCACTTTCATCTCATTGACCAGAAATGCCCAGAACTTGCCACACAGCCCCACTTAGCTGCATAGAAGACATAAATGTAGTCTGGGAGCTAAGCACATCTCCAGATTTCTGGACGGAGTTCAGTTAGAAAAAGGGTAAATGGATGTCAGGGTTACATTCTCTTAGCATTCTGCATAATATACAAGTCTACTCTCTGAGAGAAAGCTTTGATTCCAAATAAAATATTACCAAATTGATACAGAATATCTGTTACAAAATTGTCTTAAATAATGAAAATCGAATTGAACTATGGGAAAATAGTGGAAACAGTGGCTGACTTTATTTTTCTGGGCTCCAAAATCACTGCGGATGGTGATTGCAGCCATGAAATTAAAAGATGTTTGCTCCTTGGAAGGAAAGTTATGATCAATCTAGACAGTATATTAAAAAGCAGAGACATTACTTTGCCAAGAAAGGTCCATCTAGTCAAGGCTATGGTTTTTCCAGTAGTCATGTATTGATGTGAGCGTTGGACTATAAAGAAAGCTGAGTGCCAAAGAATTGATGCTTTTGAACTGTGGTGTTGGAGAAGACTCTTGCGAGTCCCTTGGAATGCAAGGAGATCCAACCAGTCCATCATAAAGGAGATCAGTCCTGCGTGTTCATTGGAAGGACTGATGTTAAAGCTGAAACTCCAATACTTTGCTGATGCAAAGAGCTGACTCATTGGAAAAGACACTGATGCTGGGAAAGACTGAGAGCAGGAGGAGAAGGGGACGAGAGAGGATGAGGTGGTTGGATGGCATCATGGGACACAATGGACATGGGTTTGGGTGGACTCTGAGAGTTGGTGATGGACAGGGAGGCCTGGTGTGCTGCAGTTCATGGGGTCGCAAAGAGTTGGACATGACTGAATGACTGAAATGAACTGAATTGAACTAAGAGACTCCAGAAATGCTACTTTTGTTTTATTTCAAAATTTGAAAACCACCCTAAAGGATGGTTGCACTGCCTGGACAAGTGCAGTGTGGATATCATTATATCTGTCTTCAACATTTGGCTTCCTTACAAAAGGCTTACCTCTAGCCTCTGCTGTTTTTCTGAGAGCAGAGCCCAAAACACAGGCTTCTGTGCTGGGAGTTCATTTAAGAAGTCATCTTGGGGAAGAGCAGCGAAAGTGAAACAGGGAAGAAAGGGAAGACAATGCAAGGATGATTTTGATTGGATTGATTGTTGCCATGGGTGATAGGAGATCCTGCAGAATCTGACACTAGGAGAGTCTGCGGAAAGGTGCTTCAAAACTGCCTACCTTGAAAACAAACATTTATCCTATGTTTCCATTGTCACTGGGTCAACAGTGTCTCCAAAGGAATTGACTCACTTAAACTCACATATGTGGAGCAGGTGCTTGGCAAAGTTTCCCAACTCTTGAAGTCAGAGTGGGAATTATATCGTGTGGGTATAGAATCTAGACATCTAGAAAGCCTGTATGAAGCTGGTTGAAGGCTTTATAAAATTGGTCTGTAGGCAGTGGCTGGACACAAGGGAATAGGATGCATTTAACCTTTCTATCTTCGCAGTTTAGGAGAACATAAGGAGTTCATGAAAGCACACTATGTTGATTACCACTGCCCTGGAGATAAGTTATGAACTTTTCTGGTCAGTCGCTCAGTCATGTCTGACTCTGCAACCCCATAGACTGCAGCATGCCAGGCTTCCCTGTCCATCACCAACTCACAGAGTTTGCTCAAATTCATGTCCATTGAGTCGGTGACACCATCCAACCATCTCATCCTCTGTCGCCCCTTCTCCTTCCTTCAATCTTTCCCAGCATCAGAGTCTTTACCAATGAGTTGATCTTCGCTCAGGTGGCCAAAGTATTGGAGCTTCAGCATCAGTCATTCCAATGAATAGTCATTGGATTGACTGGATTGATCTTGCTGTCCAAGGGACTCTCAATTATCTTCTCCAACACCACAGTTCAAAAGCATCAATTCTTCGGCACTATAAATTATTAATTTGGAAATAGTAAATATGACAGATACACATGTATGCACATATAGAATGTGAAAGTTGCTCAGTCATGTCAGACTCTGCGGCCCCTCGGGCTGTACAGTTCATGGAATTCTCTAGGCCACAATACTGAAGTGGCTAGCCTTTCCCTTCTCCAGGGGATCTTCCCAACCCAGGGATCAAACCCCAGGTCCTGCATATATATGCATATGTAATTTCCCATTTTAGTATTAAAGAGTCTAGCTATAATAATGTATTTTTCCAAGTCTGTAAGCCAGGAGAATAGGACCCATTGTTTTTAATGTTGTACCATGTTGTACATTTCTTCATTTGATTTCACTGCTGATGTATTACACTACTTTGCTCTACTTTCTTATTCATTTGACAGTTACTTGATTATCTCATGAACAGATCTGACTCACAATGACTGAGGAAGTTACAATGACTATATTGTACTGAAGTGGCATAAAAATTTTCAAGGAAGACTGCCATATTTGATGTTGAAATTTGTATGTTGATTGGGAAGCTGACAGAACCTTGAATGAACTGGTGGTAGGAATAAATGGTGAAGATGATCAAATCAGTTAGGAAGTGAATGTCTTTTAACATTATGAAACGCATACTTCTTATTAGTGAATCTTTGAAGAAAGTTACTTGTGGGATACACAGTAACCAGAAGAAATTATTACCAGAAATATATCCAACTTCAGAATATCTAAGAAAATGTTGCCAATGCATATTATTGAAAATGCATTTATATATAAACTGTTAATAACATTGGTATGAACATGCTTAAATGCTGAGTCATTTAAGCTCTTGTTTGTAGGAGGGAAGATAAGATTTTAATCTGCCTTACCTTACGGCAGAAAGTGAAGAAGAACTAAAGAGCCTCTTGAAGAAAGTGAAAGAGGAGAGGGAAAAAGTTGGCTTAAAGCTCAACATTCAGAAAACTAAGATCATGGCATCCGGTCCCATCACTTCACGGCAAATAGATGGGGAAACAGTGGAAACAGTGGCTGACTTTATTTTTTTGGACTCCAAAATCACTGCAGATGGTGATTGCAGCCATGAAATTAAAACACACTTACTCCTTGGAAGGAAAGTTATGACCAACCTAGACAGCATATTAAAAAGCAGAGACATTACTTTGCTAACAAAGGTCCATCTAGTCAAGGCCATGGTTTTTCCAGTGGTCATGTATGGATGTGAGAGCTGGACTATACAGAAAGCTGAGCACTGAAGAACTGATGCTTTTGAACTGTGGTGTTAGAGAAAACTCTTGAGAGTCCCTTGGACTGCAAGGAGATCCAACCAGTCCATCCTAAAGGAGATCAGTCCTGGGTGTTCATTGGAAGGACTGATGTTGAAGCTGAAACTCCAATACTTTGGCCACCTCATGCGAAGAGCTGACTCATTGGAAAAGACCCTGATGCTGGGAAGGATTGGGGGCAAGAGGAGAAGGGGACGACAGAGGATGAGATGGTTGGATGGCATCACCAACTCAATGGACATGAATTAAGGTAAACTCCGGGAGTTGGCGATGGACAGGGAGGCCTGGTGTGCTGCGGTTCATGGGGTCACAAAGAGTCGGACTTGACTGAGCGACTGAACTGAACTAACCTTAAGGCTCCCACTGGATTAAAGAAAAGTACAAACTTCTGATCTTGCCACTTAACAGATATTGCATGATATAAGTTTTGCTTAAATTCCAATTAACAAGTTTTGGTTAATTTGGGTTCTCATAACGAAAAACATCACTGCAATTAGAGTAAGTTTGGTTCAATGTTATTGCTTCTGGTCCAGAAGTAAACGTAAGTTCTAACTGAACAGGATTTTTTTTAGTTGAAAGTCTTTCAGTTCCTATTAAACTCCCTTCCTCAAATTCTATAGCATAAAAACACAATCCTCTAGATGCTTAGAAATGGTTGCTTCGTTCTCTGTGGAAGCTGCTGGCTTTTAAGGAATAAACAGTTTGATTTGAGCTAAAAGAGAGAGGAGGCACAGAAGCACAGCTGAGACATCAATTCAAAGAGCATGAGTAAATGAACAGAAGAGAAATCACATTTGCTGGCATTCTCACAGTAAATAAATGAGGTGACAGGAGAGGGTTGCTTAAAGTGGGCCAAAGAAAACCAGTAGCCAAGCACTTTGCTTTCAATTTATCAAGTATTGAATCTGTAAATCTGAATCTAGTTTCTGTTTACCAGGTCCCTAAATAAGGTTTGCCTACACTGTGCCAACAATCACCTTCCAGCCTTCTGAAATTACTTCATTAGCATTTATGAGAAAAGCCTAAGCAGTAGCAATAGAGAATGTTAATCTAATCCAGACTATTGGCCTGTGTTCAAGAGTGGTCGGTGGTTACTTCTTCCTGTGTGATCTTCAGAGTTATTTCTCTGTATCAGACAGCCCTCAGTCATGGAAGGCATAAACAGTGCCTCTTGCCCTGTCCTTTGGTCCCTGGAAAGAAGGAATTTATGGCTGAGTCTTCCACACTCATAATAAGAAAATCCCTAAACCCTTAAGTGTCTCGTTTTTCCTTTGATCAAGTGACTTCTTCATTTCGGATAGGACAAAGGAGGATAATGTAGGAACTCAGTATCTACAACTTGGGGGGCCACAGAAAAGCTTTAACTGGACCTCAATTTATCTCTTTGAAGAAAATTCAGATACAGTGGGGTCCTTGGTTTCTATTGTAAATTGGATTATTATCGAGAGATATCCATTCTTCTTCTCTGATCTCTGTGGAAAAGGTATGTTTGCCTCCCCACTGGATGCTGGCCTTGGCTCTGTCACTTATTTTTATGGGATCTTAGAAAATAGGAGTTGAATTGAGGCTTGGAATGGCCGTACGTTTGGGCTTGTCTCCTTCTGTCCCTGCCTCTCTCCATGAAAAATGTCTTGGCTGGCCTTTCATCCACGGGGCTTGCAAGAGGTTTTATGGACCTGACCTGAACTGAACCCAGGTCCTGGAATTGAGTTCAAACTAAATCAGCAAAAAACTATCCAACCTACAAAGGCAAAGTCCATGAATGCTGGTATGTAAGCCGCAGCTACTCTGATATTCTTTAGCATATTTTAGCGACCAGTTTAATTGGATTGTATTTACAGCCCTTTGCTCCTCCTGGAGCAAAGGAGAGAGTTCTCCTTCCCTCTCCAAGTGTTTGTTTACATGGCTGACACAGTGTTGAGAGATTTGCATTGTTCTTGGTGGTGCTAGTGGTAAAGAACCCTCCTCCTAAGGCATGAGACATAACAGACTCGAATTTGATCCCTGGGTCAGGAAGATCCCTTGCAGGAGGGCATGGCAGCCCACTCCAGTATTCTTGCCTGGAGAATCCCATGGACAGAGGAGCCTGGCGGCTACAGTCTATAATGTCGCAAAGAGTCGGACACGACTGAAGCGACTTAGCACACATGCACGCAAGAGTTGAAAGGACAATTATTTATTTTGGTGAGGTGTTAACAGAACAAGGCAGGTAAGATGTGAGGGCATGTTTGGAAAGGACTTTACAGTGGGATTGAACACTGGAGTCTGCAGTGCGATTCTGAGATGGCCGGGCCCTGGCAGTGCTCATTCCTCCCTGGAGTGAGTATATTCGTATCATGGATGCTGGATTAGGCTTAGCAGCCTGAAGTCTCTAAATGTCAATAACTATCTCTTTCTGAAGCACAGGGGGCTTCCCCAGTGGCTCCGCAGTTAAGATTCTGCCTTTAATGCAGGAGTTGAGGGTTTGATCCCTGGGTCAGGAAGATTCCCTGGAGGAATGTATGGCAACCCACTCCAGTATTCTTGCCTGGAAAATCCCATGAAGAGAGGAGCCTGGTGGGTTCCAGTCCATCAGGGCACAAAGAGCCAGACATGACTGAAGCCACTGAGCATGCGTACACACACTGAAGCACAAGTTGCCTGTATAAACTCCTCCCGAATAATAATGTAGCTGCTACTTTTAAAAAGGTCTGATCCTCTAGCACAAAGCTCCTCTTCTTAGATTTGATAAAATCTTAATGTTCAGAAACAGTGTCACCATTATATGTGCCACTGCCTTTCCCCCACCCCCAAAGGGAACTGAGTGGTCAAAAGTAACTCCTGTGCAATGTGCAGCTCTTGTTCCTACTCTATGTGACCACTTATGTTCACTAAACGCGTGTTAAGTGCACTCAGTCATGTCCAACTCTTTGTGACCCCATGGACTGCAGCACGCCAGGCCTCCCTGTCCATTGCCAACTCCCAGAGTTTACTCAGACTCATGTTCATTGAGTCAGTGATGCCATCCAATCATCTCATCCTCAGTCATCCCCTTCTCCTCCTGCCTTCAATCTTTCCCAGCATCAGGGTCTTTTCCAATCAATCAGTTCTTTCTATCAGGTGGCCAAAGTATTAGAGTTTCAGTTTCAGCATCGGTGAATGATGAGTTCACTTCCAATGAATATTCAGGACCGATTTCCTTTAGGATGGACTGGTTGGATCTCCTTGCAGTCCAAGGACTCTCAAGAGTCTTCTCTAATACCACAGTTCAAAAGCATCAATTCTTCAGTGCTCAGCTTTCTTTATAGTCCAACTCTCACATCCATACATGACTGCTGCAAAAATCATAGCGTTGACTAGATGGACCTTTTTGGGAAGAGTAATGTCTCTCTGCTTTTTAATGTGCTATCTAGGTTAGTCATAGCTTTTCTTCCAAGGAGCAAGCATATTTTAATTTCATGGCTGCAGTCACCATCTGCTGTGATTTTGAAGCCCTATAAACTCATTTACCTTTGGCTAATTACATCACCCGGTTTAGTGGAAGCAGTTATATGGACTCTTCTAAACCAATCTAGTGACTGAAGGGGCTTCACATTCCATTTAGCTCAGGCCAGTTTCTTCCTGACTTGGGGTCCCTGACCAAACGTTCCTTGGAGCATTTACTTTTAGAAAATATGTCATTTTTTTTTCTTTCTATGCCCCTTCGAGAGAGAATTCTTCCCTCAGTCTGTCGCTAGTATTAACAACCATGGAGTGTCTTTCTCAAAGACTTGGGAGCCATGCCTTTGAAATGATTAAGAAGGATGGTGTTCTACGTCCCAGTCTCTGCTGGAGGGTAGGAGCCTAACTCAGGTGCCAACTAGCTGACAGGCAGATGCCTAATCATGCTGATAACTTCCCACCATTGTCCCTCAGTGCTCTCCTGCTAACTCACCTCAGCACTTAAAATTCTCGTGTCTTTTGTTTCAGCCAAGTTGAAGTTTGATCTTAACCCCCGATTGCAGTGCGATGTTTTGGCAGTGCTGGGTCTCTGTTGCTGTGCAGGCTACTCTCTAATTGTGGTGTGTGGGCTTCTTATTGTGGTGGCTTCTCTCGTTGTGGAGCACAAACTCTAGGGCATGAAAGGTTCAGTACCTGAGGTCCAAGGGCTCAGTAGTTGAGATTCCCAGGCTGTAGAGCACAGGTTCAACAGTTGTGGCACAGGGGTTTAGGTGCTCTGCAGTGTGTGGGATCTTGCTGGACCAGGGATTGAACCTGTGTCTCCTGCATTGGCAGGTGGATTCTTTACTCCTGAGCCCCTAGGGAATCTCTATTGCAATAGTCTTTACACTTACTGCAATAGCCTTGAGTAACGTCTTTTTGACCTGTGTAACTAGCCCAGCAAAATATCTCTTTGATACCAGTCAGTCTTAAATACTGCAGCATGCCACAGACGGACAATTTCTGAGCTACCATGAGATAGAGGTTAAATGAGAGGTAGAGAGCTAGTTGTTGTTGCTGTTTAGTTGCTCAGTCATGTCCTATGCTTTGCAACCCCATGGACTGCAGCACGTTCCTGTTCTTCACTATCTCCTGGAGTTTGCTCAAACTCATGTCCACTGAGTTGATGATGCCATCCAACCATGACCCCTTTCTCCTCCTGCCCTCAATCTTTCCCAGCATCAGGCCCTTTTACAACGAAGCAGCTCTTCACATTAGGTGGCCAAAGTATTGGAGCTTCAGCATCAGTCCTTCCAATGAATATTCAGGACTGATTTCTTTTAGGATTGATTGGTTTGATCTCCTTGTTGTCCAAGGGACACTCAAGAGTCTTCTCCACCACCACAATTTGAAAGAATCAATTTTTCAGTGCTCAGCCTTCTTTATGGTCCACCTCTCATGTCTGTACATGACTACTGGGAAAACCATAGCCTTAACTGTATGAACTTTTGTTGGCAAAGTGATATCTCTGCTTCTTAATATGCTGTCAAGGTTGGTCATGGCTTTTCTTCCAAGGAGCAAGTGTCTTTTAATTTCATGGTCACAGTCACTGTCCACAGTGATTTTGCAGTCCAAGAAAATAAAGTCTCTCACTGTTTTCACTGTTTCCCCATCTATTTGCCATGAAGTGATGGAACCAGATGCCACGATATTAATTTTTTTGAGTTTTAAGCCAGCTTTTTCACTCTCCTCTTTTACCTTCATCAAGAGACTCTTTAGTTCCTCTTCACTTTCTGCCATTAGGGTGGTGTCATCTGCATATCTGTGGTTATTGATATTTCTCCTGGAAATCTTGATTCCAGCATGAGCTTCATCCAACCTGGCATTTCACGTGATATGCTCTGCCTTAGAAGTTAAATAAAGAGGGTGACAATATACAGCCTTGATATACTCCTTTCTCAATTTTGAACCAATTCATTGTTCCATGTCCTGTTCTAACTGTTGCTTCTTGACTTGAAAAGAGGCTTCTCAGGAAGTAGGTAAGATGGTCTAGTATTCCCATCTTTTTAAGAATTTTCCATAGTTTGTTGTGATCCACACAGTCAAAGCCTTTAGCATAGTCAATGAAGCAGAATTAGATGTTTTTCTAGAATTCCCTTGTTTTCTCTATGATGCAGCAGATGTTGATAATTTGATCTCTGGTTCCTCTGCTTTATCTAAATCCAGCTTATACATCTAGAAGTTCTCGGTTTACATAATTACAACATACTGTTGAAGCCTAGCTTGAAGGACTTTGAGTATTACCTTGCTAGCAAGTGAAATGAGTACATATGTGTGGTAGTTTGAACATTCTTTGGCATTGCCTTTCTTTGAGATTGGAATGCAAACTGACTTTTCTTAGTCCTGTGGCCACTGCTGAGTTTTCCAAATTTGCTGGCATATCGAGTGGAGCACTTGCACAGCATCATTGTTTGGGGTGGAAATAGCTCAGCTTACCTGGAATTCCATCCCCTCCACTAGCTTTGTTCATGATGATGCTTCCTAAGGCCCACTTGACTTCGCACTCCAGGATGTCTGGCTCTAGGTGAGTGACCGCACCATCATGGTCACCTGGGTCATTAAGACCTTTTTTCGTATAGTTCTTCTGTGTATTAGGGGTATTCAGTAGGACTCAGAGAGTAGATAGTTACTAGACCTCTTAATGGATGAGATTAGATGGAAGGAACAAGTAGACTTGGTCCTGAGCTAATAAGATGCTTTCCAAACCCTAGGACTTCTTGAATTCTTGTTGGAGAGACATTGAGGCATTTGTGTGTAAGGGGGAGTAGAAGAGCGTTATTTAAGCAGATGAGGACTCAGAATTTGGTAGAAATTTGAATGATCATGTTAGAGATTTTCACTTATAGAGAAGGTGAGTCTGAGACATACAAGTCAGAACACATTTCTTCCTTCTTTATATAATCAACACATATACATTGAGCAATTTCTATAGCAGTGACTTCTATAATCATAATGTCATTAAGGAACGTTTAGCTGACAGAAAATCCTAAAGAATATCAGCTTAAATAAGAGAAGCTGACTTTTTTGCTCACATTTACAGGCTGTATATTGTCACCCTGCTTATTTAACTTATATGCAGAGTACATCATGAGAAACGCTGGGCTGGAAGAAGCACAAGCTAGAATCAAGATTGCTGGGAGAAATATCAATACCCTCAGATATGCAGATGACACCATCCTTATGGCAGAAAGCAAAAGAGGAACTAAAGAGCCTCTTGATGAAAGTGAAAGAGGAGAGTGGAAAAGTTGGCTTATACTCAACATTCAGAAAACTAAGATCATGGCATTCGGTCCCATCACTTCATGGCAAATAGATGGGAAACAGTGGAAACAGTGACTGACTTTATTTTTCTTTGTTCCAAAGTCACTGCAGATGGTGATTGCAGCCATGACATTAACAGACACTTACTCCTTGGAAGGAAAGTTATGACCAACTTAGACAGCATATTAAAAAGCAGAGACATTACTTTGTCAACAAAGGTCTGTCTAGTCAAGGCTATGGTTTTTCCAGTGGTCATGTATGGATGTGAGAGTTGGACTATAAAGAAAGCTGAGCACTGAAGAATTGATGCTTTTGAACTGTGGTGTTGGAGAAGACTCTTGAGAGTCCCTTGGACTGCAAGGAGATCCAACCGGTCCATCCTAAAGGAGATCAGCCCTGCGTGTTCATTGGAAGGACTGATGTTGAAGCTGAAACTCCAATACTTTGGCCACCTCATGCAAAGAGCTGACTCACTGGAAAAGACCCTGATGCTGGGAAAGATTGAGGGCAGGAGGAGAAGGGGACGACAGAGGATGAGATGGTTGGATGGCATCACTGACTCAATGAACATTAGTTTGAGTAAACTCTGAGAGTTGGTGATGGTCAGGGAGGCCTGGTGTGCTGCAGTTCATGGGGTTGTAAAGAGTTGGACATGACTGAGTGATTGAACTGAACTGAACAAAACCTAGACGTAAATAGTCCATGGCCGGTATGATGACTCTGTTCCATACTATTCAGAAACCAGTCTCCCAAAGTTATCACTGTATCATGCCTAGAATTTAGTTCATGGTTCAAGATTATGTTATCCATATCCAAGCAGACTGATAAAAGAAAGGAACAAAGAAATTGGGAATGCATAGTGCCATCTGCTTTTCAATGAAAGTTCTCAGATCCTAATGCATGAAAATTTCACTTATGTTCCATTGTCTGGAATCTTATCATAGCTATAAGGGAAGCTAACGTATATTCTGTAGTCTTTAAGTCTCTACTCTTTAAGTCTCCATTCTAGGTTCTCTGTTCTAAGTCTTTAGGTCTCCATTCTAAGCCTCTGTTCTATACATACACACACACTCACACATATATTAATATAAGTAATCAGCAAAAAGTTTGTATTACGACAGAAGAAAAGAGATATTGTGGGACCAGTTGGAGTCTTTTACACAGTTCATCCCATTGGCCCCCTAAATAGTGGTAGAAGCCCTTTTTCCTCCTCGTGGAGCTGCTCATTGCCTTCCCAAAAGAAGCCTAATCAGTGTGTGTGTGCACTCATTTGGGTCCAACTCTGTGCGACCCCATGGGCTGTGGCCTGCCATCAGATTTTCCAGACAAGAACACTGGAGTGGGTTGCCATTGCCTACTCTAGGGGATCTTCTCAAGCCAGGGATGAAACCCAAGACTCTTGCGTCTCCTGCATTGGCCAGCGGATTCTTTACCACTGGGCCACTTGGGAAAGCCACGCTTTAATCATACCACTCACATCTCTCTCAAAGTCTGAGGTCTCTAATGTATAATCCCTTTGAGATTGTTTAGATATGGCTCTTATTGCTGGGCAAACTAACAGGTGGATTTTCTTCCCACACTCACCATTCCCATGGAGGAGATGGGATAAAATTACAAACTTGAGTTCCATTTAGAAAAGAGGATAAAAGGTTATAAGTAGCTGTCACTAGGTCATTCGGCCACAGTAACAGTGTTCACTTTTCTGGAAATTGATTTATAAGCCTGTCTAGAAGACTCCCCTCCTACTTTCTAGCAGGCCCTGTTGTTTTGGGATCCTTCATTATACATCATCCTCCCCGACTCTAAGTAGGGTGGGCATTAGACATTTGGTTTCTTAGATCTACGCAGGTTCAAATCCCAATTCCTGCTAGTGCAGGTTAGAGTGCCCAGGGATGGCATTGGGAATGGAACATCATAGATTTTTATAAGGCCACACTTGCAGTTTCCTTGAAAAAAGCAATTAGTAGGCTTCGAGTTTGTTTTACGTTAACCATAGCTAGAATATCCCTGTACATAGTTTTTAAACTAAATTACTCTGATCTTAGATTTATTAGTATCTGAGCTTTGCCCATTCCCCAGCACTTTCATGTAATGGCTCCTGAAGATATCTGTATCAATTAGCATAAGACCATCCACAAATCTCAGAAGCTTAGAAAAGTGAAGGTTTGGCAGGAAACTCATCTTAGTAGTCACTCAGGGACCTAGGCTGGCAGAGTTGCTCTTTGACAGATGCTGCCAGGGTCGTTAAAGAAGGAAGGGAATATTCTGAACTTTAATGATTTTGAAATGGCTTTAATGATTATGTCAGAAAAAATGTTCATTCCATTCAACATTTCACTGTCCAAAGTAACCAGGCCACCACCCAATCTTCACAAGGAATAGAGAGGTATAAGCCTATTATGTACACCTAAGGTGAACAGTGCTAACAACTGTTACATCTTATACCATAATGGGTTCCATTATTAGTAAGGCAGTTTCTTTAATCTGATCTTTATAATTTATATGGCCTCTGTTGTATTCTTAATGGAAAATTCTTAAATCTCAGGGCCACAGTTTTGTCTTCTGTTCAGAGTATTTCTTTGAGGCATTCTGCTTAAACTGTTTCAGCTTCAGGTAACAAAGAAGTTGACCTTTCTTAATGCCATGAGAATCCAAATCAACAAACTCAGTGGCCTCAAAGTTTAGGCTAAAGCAGCGGAATGGAGGGAGGAGTGAGTAAGAAAACAGCGGTATATCCCAGCATGTTGTAAGGCAAGCTCTCACATGACATTCTATTTATACACTAGTGGACACAATTTTATCACAGGAAGGAAAATACAAGTCCTTTTCCTGGCCATGTGCGTACGTGCATGCTAGGTCGCTTAAGTCATGTCTGATTCTTTGTAACCCTGCGGGCTATAGCCCTCCAGGCTCCTCTGTCCATTGAATTCTCCAGGCAAAAATACTGGAATGGGTTGCCATGCCCTCCCCCAGGGGATCTTCCCAACCTAGAGATCAAACCTGTGTCTTTTATGTCTCCTGCATTGGCAGATGGATTCTTTACCACTAGCACCACCTGTATGACTAATTAAGTCTACGACTAAGGAAAATTGCAGTTTGTGCCACAGATGCTTTAATATTGCTCTGAGATGATATTTACCATGATTGTACACCTAAGGAGATTAAAATTCAGATATATACAATGAATTCGCTTATGGCTACATGGCTACTGGAAAATGAAGGATATAACCCAAGTCCTCCTGAACCACAGTGCAGTCCATCCAACTACTTAACACTATTGCATTCAAGTGCACCGCTCACTGAAAGTTGAGTACGTGAGATCCCCTTTTGCACACTGAAGTACCCCCAAAGGGTGGTGGTGCAGTGGTAGAGAAGCTGCCTGTTAATGCGGGAGACGCAATAGACGTGGGTTTGATACCCCTGGGTCGGGAAGATCCCATGGAGGAGGGCATGGCAAGTCTCTCAAGTATTCTTGCCTGGAGAATCCCATTGATAGAGGAGCATGGCGGGGTAGAGTCCATGGGGTTGTAAAGAGTCAGACTGAGCACACACCCCCCAAAGTGTGACAGATGTGAAACCTTTCCTACTTTCTGCCTTTGACCGCTGTTTCTCCCACTATAATCTGAAGGTTTATGTTGGCCCCAAGTTTGTATGTTGAAAGCCTAACCTCCAAAGTTGATGGTCCGAGTAGCTGAGGCCTTTGAGAGGTACTGAAGGCTAAGGGTGGAACCCTCATAAATAAGGGATTAGAGCCTTATTAAAGAGGATGTGGAGAGGTCCCTAGCCCCCTCCTGTCATGTGAAGGCATCATGAGAATTCTGCAACATAGAAAATGGAATCTTCACATGACCATGTTGCAGCCATCTTCCGGGATTTCCCAGGCCCCAGAACCATACGAAATGTGTATTGATAAGCCCTACTCTGTAGTATTTTGTTATAGCGACTTGAACAGACTTAAGACATCTCCGTGATGATGTTATAGATCAGGAGCATGACTAGAAACATAAAAGCAATTATCTTCTCTCTTTTTTGAAAATGTGATTCCTTTTTGTGGTTCTTTAGCTGGTGCTGACTCGAGTTCCACTTCCACTTCATTTCAGCACAGGGGGTCTTTTAGGTCATCATCCTCTACTTAGTTCAGCTTTCCACAGTCTTTAAGATGAAGGGCTTTATTTTCTATCATGATCGCATGCAGTCCAGATTCCTAGGGTTGGTTTCAAGGTCATGGCTGCAATCCTTTAAAATGTCCACATGGCTGGCCTCCTGGGCTGCCTATAGCTTCCAGAATGAATCTGATGTGGGACTTGTGTTTCCAGAAGGTATTTTGATTACTGAGTGTTTTCATTGTTGATCTGGAATAAGTATATACTTGATTAAAGAGAATGGGTTAGTCCTCGCCTACAGTACCGATTAGCCTTTTATATTTTAAAGGAGAGGTTAAATGCCAGGACTGAGGACAGGGTGGCTGAGATGGTTGGCTTTTATTGTACCTCTTGAATAGTTTATGATGTCTATTTAAAACTTAATTTTTAAAAGTTTAATCTAAGTCAAGTTTGTCAATCTAGATCATTTATCTAACTTCCTGGAATGCCAATTTCTAGCTCACTCTTCTTTGAATTTCAAGATTTCACTCAGAAATATGCAATATTTGTATATTACATATTTCTGCCAAGTGTCAGAGTGCTCAAAAAAAAAAAATCTCATGACCCCATCATTGAGCACTTATGTTTTGTTTGTGAGCCCTTCAGTCTAATAGTTTGTGTTCTTGTTTTACCCTCTGAGTTTCTTAAAAGTTAACTAGAGCTAGCCTGACAGATTCAACATCCCATTTTATTTATTTTCTTTTTTAAATCACAGCTCTGCAGCATTTTCATTGTTCTCATAAAAATCTTTGCTTGTAGAAATGGAAAAGGCTTATTTCAGTGAGCCATCTAGTCCATATTTCTCTGCATGCTTTTTCAAGGTGGTTTCAGATTGGAAAGGATTTGAATACCTGCAAAGACCTTGTGGGGGAATTATTGTAAAGCCATCTGTATCCCTTGAGTTTTTCATGAGAATGGATAAAGAATATGTTAACATGAAGATATTCAAGAACTCCCCTCTTTCAGAAATACTAGAGAAAAAGCCACTGCTTTTCAAGGTGGCTGTTTAAATAATGGCTTTGCTGTCTGAGGGCGAAAAAGAGCTCTGAGTCAGGAGGCAAAAGCTCACTGTTATGATTAGGGATGAATTAATATAATACAGTCTTTGTAGTCATGACTCCCCGGCAAGAGCTTCCAATTGGATAGGGGAAGTTGGGAGGCCACTGTCACAGCTGGGACCACAATCAACAGGTTAGGATTAATCATTGATCTCAAAGCTCTGTCTAGATTATCTCCAGCTAGTTTTCGCCAGTGTGACATTCTGTTGGTTTATAGAGAAGGGGCATACATCAATATTTGCATATTGTCACTCTCTCTCTCTGCCATTTTATGGAAGTAGGGGCCTCAGGGAAAGCGAGTCATTCATCTCTACACGAAGCCTATGAATCCCATTCTAATTGGCTCACTCTAGAGAGCAAAGTGGAGAAGGCGATGGTGCCCCACTCCAGTACTCTTGCCTGGAAAATCCCATGGACGGAGGAGCCTGGTGGGCTGCAGTCCATGGGGTCTCTTAAGAGTCAGACACGACTGAGTGACTTCACTTTCACTTTTCACTTTCATGCATTGGAGAAGGAAATGGCAACCACTCCAGTGTCCTTGCCTGGAAAATCCCAGGGATAGAGAAGCCTATTGGGCTGCCATCTATGGGGTCGCACCGAGTCGGACACGACTGAAGCGACTTAGCAGCAGCAGCGACAGCAGAGAGCAAAGTGACCCAAGAAATCTGTGGAGGCATTCCCAAGGCAAGAGTGTTGCAAAAGCACAGGGCCTAAGTAGTCAAGTTTCTCAAGGTGGTATGGAGAGCATTTCTAGGACCCTTTTTGTACTAGCCCTTTTTGATAGTTTCTTGGACCACCTTGATGAGATTTCACTTCCCCCTTTGGAGTCCTGTCCCTCCTTACCCCAGAAGGAAACATACATACACACACACACAATGCAAGAGAAGTGTATAATCTTTATTTCTGGGCATGACCTCCAATTCTGTTTGTATCATCTGGGTTGGACTAATCGAGAAGGAGGCCTGAGATCCAGGCTTCCACTAATTTCTTACTGTTACATGTTCCTTCAGCCTCTCACCAAACCTCCCACTTTCACACGTGAACGAGGCAATCCTTTGAAATTTGTTGAGCAGTGATGGAACATCTTCCCTATTTCTATTCTAGAGAATACTATTTCCCCTCCTCTAAGATGTAGTTCCTATTTTACCACAGTCTTCATTTAGCTGGTGCACTTTTCTTGCTGTTAAAACCCTTTTGAGTGTTAATGTTTAGTCCAGAAACTTCCAACCATACTTTTATCCTTTGTATCTTGACTTTCTGAAGGTCATTTTTGAGAATCATGGTAAAATGAGTGAACAGCTGAACCACCTAAGATCATGGTCCCTGAGAAAGGAAACTCTTGAAGCTGGAGTTAGTCGCAATGCATTGAATCCACATTTCTGTTCCATAGTAGCTGTGTTGATAATGGGCAAGCGATTTATTCAGTTAATCTTTTCTTGTCTCTAACCTTTAAACCGACACAACCCATGCTAAATTTTATGCTATTATTGTAAATAAAACAATGCACTTGTAATCTGCAAAATACTACACACACATCTGTGACAAGTCACATGTCAAATTGTCATATTATCACCTTTATAGTGCTCACCACTACTTATTCCTTCATCCATTTTTTCCCATTCATTCATTTGTTTATTCATTTATTATCTGTTTTGTCTCCCCCTCCTCTAGGATATAAACTCCATCATAATAGAGACTTTATCTCTTTTGTTCTTGACTGTATTCTCAGAACCTAGAACACTTCCTGGCACACTGGATGCTCAAAACATCTATTGAATGTGTAAAGGGACCAGTGGCAGTTCTTCACGTGAACAATGTTATTATATAAGAGAAATTGCTCACTTTAAAGAATTTCCAAATTTCTTTCCAGAGGCTGCTCGCTTGTCTTTTGTTACTGTTAGATTTGAAATCTGAGCATGAGAAGACTGTCTTGTAAGAGCTCATGCTACATAGAGACAGCCATTACAGGCACCCTGTCCCTCCTAGCTCCTTTCTATCACCATTCAAAGCCAAGCTTTTTAAATGTATCACTTTATTTTGTGCATCTAGAATTATATATGGAGAAATCCATATGGTACTGAAAGTCTGAAAAATTCTATTGCATCATTTGGGTGGAGATATTAGAATATTGTGGTACATGGGAAAATTAATGTCTGCTTTGGCAGCCCCTGAATCTCATCAGGTTTATGCAAGCAAAGAATGAAGGGGAAAATATATAGACAGCCTAGTGTTTAGTATCCACAAAGAAAGATGTTTGTGTCTTACTAGAAGAAATGGCAGTGTTGAATATTCATGAGGGAGATCCGTTTTACACCCCCTGCAGGCACAAAATATTTGTATAAATATGAAATCTGCGCATAATTATGTGAGAACAGACATTCCCCAGAGGTTAAATATGCTAACACAGTAAGGAAGGTCTCATCCTCCTGTAGATTTTACTAAACAAATTCAAGTCACTGGAAGGATGTAAACATAGTAAGAGCACAATACTTGAAGGTGGTCCAAAGGAGCATAACTAGAAATAGCAAGACTGTACTAAGTAAGGCAGGTACTGAGGAACATTTTTAACTATGTTGTATTTCACTCCATAGCAATGCTTATAGAAATGCCTTTAACCTAAAATTGATAGTCTAATGACATCTATTAGGCTGAAATTACCTTTCCTGTGACATGATTAAAGCCTTGTTCCTTGAGATGCTGAATGTGACTTGACTCACTCGCAGTCCATCTTAAAATTGGATTGAATGCAGAAAGGCAAAAATCATGTGTATCTGGCTGTCTACCGTGTCAGTGACTGGTGTGTGACCTTGCACAGTAAATTCAATAGCTTAGTATTCTTATTTTTCTTCTAAAAAAAACACTTCATATTCTCTTTTCTTAAATTTTATTTATTTTAATTGGAGAATAATTACTTTACAATAGTGTGATGGCTTTTGCCATGCGTTAGCATGGATCAGCCACAGGTATCCGTGTGTCCCCCCTCCTGAACCCCCCTCCCACGACCCTTAGCACCTCATCCCTCCAGGCTGTCACAAGCACTGCCTCTGGGTGCCCTGCTTATGCATCAAACTCGCCCTGGTCATCCATCCTACCTGTGGTAATAGACATGTTTCAATGCTATCGGCTCAAACCGTAAGAGTGGCTCTAAATATTAAGTTGATTTTTGCTTTTAGGTTGACTGTGTTCTCTTTTTAAGAAGAAAGAAAATTTCTATATTCTGGCTGTTGTTTTTCCCCCTGACTGTATATAGCAGAATGCACAATGCCTTCCAGACTCCCCTATAAATGGTGCAATAAAAAGTTTGCTTTGGGTGATGAAATATGCAAACTTCTAAATGCAGAGGAGAACACACTTGTTGGTGCCTTCCATGTCATTCCATTCTCTGAAGTTACAGGTATAATCAAATGCGCGCCTGACTGCATGAACAATATGTGTGCAATGTCTGTAGTAGCTGCTGAACTGGGTAGATAGGTAATGAGAAAATCAAAGGGAGAAAGCTCTTCTAGAACAACAAATATATCCTCTTTGCTGATTATAGGAGTTTCCTGTCTGATTTGGCCACCTACCTCTATAAAGGGTTGACATGTACTTTTGACACGTAAATTCTGATATAATCAGTAAAGTAAAATCACATTTTTAGGTTCAGTCAGTGCAGTTGCTCCATCGTGTCTGAATCTTTGTGACCCCATGGACTGCAGCCAAGCTTCCCTGTCCATCACCAACTCCCGGAGCTTGCTCAAACTCATATCCATTGAGTTACTGATGCCATCCAACCATCTCATCCTCTGTCGTCCCCTTTTCTTCCAAACCTTCAATCTTTCCCAGCATCAGGGTCTTTTCAAGTGAGTCAGTTCTTCTAATCAGGTGGCCAAATTATCGGAGCTTCAGCTTTAGCATCAGTCCTTCCAATGAATATTCAGGACTTCTTTCCTTTAGAATTGACTGATATGATCTCTGTGCAGTCCAAGGGACTCTCAAGAGTCTTCTCCAACACCACAGTTCAAGAACATCAATTCTTCGCTGCTCAGCTTTCTTTATAGTCCAACTCTCATATCCATACATGACTACTGGAAAAACCATAGCTTTGACTAGATGGGCCTTTGTTGGCAAAGTGATGTCTCTGCTTTTTAATATGCTGTCTAGGTTGCTCATAATTTTTCTTCCAAGGAGTAAGCATCTTTTAATTTCATGGCTGCAGTCACCATCTGCAGTGATTTTGAAGCCCAAGAAAATAGTCTGTCACTGGTTCTATTGTTTCCCCATCTATTTGCCATGAAGTGATGGGACCAGATGACATGATCTTAGTTTTCTGAACATTGAGTTTTAAACCAGCTTTTCACTCTCCTCTTTTATGTTCATCAAGAGGCTCTTTAGTTCTTCACTTTCTACCATAAGGGTGATGTATTCTGCATATCTGAGGTTATTGATGTTTCTCCTGGCATTCTTTACTCCAGCTTGTGCTTCATCCAGCCCAGCATTTTGCATGATGTTCTCTGCATATAATTTAAATAAGCACAGTGACAATATACAGCCTTGACATACTCCTTTCCCAATTTGGAACCAGTCCATTGTTCCATGTCTGGTTCTAATGGTTGCTTTCTGACCTGCATACAGATTTCTCAGGAGGCAGGTAAGGTGGTCTGATGTTCCCATCTCTTTAAGAATTTTCCAGAATTTGTTGTGATCCATATAGGCAAAAGCTTTAGCATATTCAGTGAAGCAGAAGTAGATTTTTTTAGGTTAGGAATTATTAACTCATCTAGGTTATTTCAGTCTTTTTTAGGAGGAAGAGGGTTAGCCATAAACTGGTGGAGTCTTTCTGCAATCTTTTCACTTGTTGCCAGGCTTCAGTAGCATGTCTTCCTTACCACCCTCTATACTTGGCCATATTGACACTTTCTGGGTAAAAAGACAACTGGCTACTCTCACTTGGGACAAATTCTTTGTGTAGCAGGATCTTCTATATCCTCCCATGTTACCAAGCTGGTCAGGACCCAACGTAAGCATATATTTGAACCTATTTCTTCAAACTCTTTGCTACTCTTATTTTTAAAACCTGAAACTTTTGATATTTCCCCAACTTTTGCCTTTTTAAGGTTCTAGAAGTTGAATATCTTCAGTGCTGATTTTGTGTTTAGACCATGTATATATGATATATAAAGTGACATGTGTCACATTATAAAAAGACCAGATATTTTCTTTAGATCAAAAACATCATTGACATAGTGGTGCTAGGATATAGGCTTCCCTTCCAAAGATTGTTTTGAGTGTTGTTGTTGTTCAGTCACCTAGTTGTGTCCAATTCTTTGCCACCCCATGGACTGCAGCATGCCAGGTCTCCCGTTAGAGTGGTGTTGCATATCTGAGGTTGTTGAGGTTTCTCCTGCCTGTGTTGATTCCAGCTTGTAACTTACCCAGCCTGGCATTTCTCATGATGTGCTGAGTGTATAGGTTAAACAAACAGGATGACGACAGACAGCCCTGTCCAGCTCAGTTCTCAATCCTGAACTGATCACTTGTTCTATACCGTGTTCAAACTATTGCTCTTGACCTACATACAGGTTTCTCAGAAGACAGGTAAGGTGGTCTGGTACTCCCATCTCTTTAAGAGCTTTCCACAGTTTGTTTCCACACAGTCAAAGGCTTTATCATAGGTGATGGAACAGAGGTAGATGTTTTTCCAGAATCCCCTTGCTTCCTCTATAATCCAGTGAATGTTGGCAATTTGATCTCTGGTTCCTCTGTCTTTTCTAAACCCAACCTGGATGTCTGGAAATTCTTGGTTCAGGTGATGCTGAATTCTAGCATGCAAGATTTTAAGCATGACCTTCCTAGAATGGGAGATGAGTGCAATTGTCTGATGCTTTGAACTTTCTTTAGTACTACCCTTCTTGGGAATTGGGATGAGGATTGACCTTTCCAGTCCTGTGGTCACTGCTGGGTCTTCCAGATTTGCTGTCATATTGAGTGCAACACTTTGCTACCATCATCCTTTAGGGTTTTGAAAAGCTCTACTGGAATTCCACTGCATCCACTAACTTTATTGACAGCAGTGTTTCCTAAGGCTCACTTGACTTCACACTCCAGAATGTCTGGTTCTGGGTGACTGACCACATTATCGTGGTTATCTGGTTCATTAAGATCTTTTTTGTATAGTCCTTCTGTGTGTTCTTTCTATCTCTTCTTGATCTCTTTTCCTCCTACTAGGTCTCTACCATTTCTTTCCTTTACTGTGCCCAGCTTTGGGCAAAATGTTCCCTTGATATTTCCAGTTTTCCCAAAGAGACCTCTAGTCTTTCCCCTTCTGTTGTTTTCCTCTATTTTTATACACTGTTCATTGAAGAAGGCCTCCTTGTCTCTCCTTGCTATTCTTTGGAATTCTGCATTTAGTTGTGTGTACCTTTCACTTTCTCCCTTGCTTTTCACTTTTTTCTTCAGCTATTTGTAAAGCCTCCTCAAATAACCACTTTGTTTTCTTGCTTCTCTTTTCCTTTGGGATGGTTTTGTTCACTGCTTCCTGTACAATATTACGGACCTCTGTCCATAGATCTTCAAGCACACTGTTTACTAGATCTAATCCCTTGAATCTATTCATCACCTCCACTGCATATTCAAAGGGGTTTGATTTTAAGTCGTACTTGGCTGGCCTAGCCATTTTCCCTGCTTTCTTTAGTTTAGGCCTGAATTTTGCCAAAAAATCTGATGATCTGAGCCACGGTGAGCTCCAGGTCTTCTTTTTTGCTGACTGTATAAAGTGTCTCCATCTTTGGCTACAAAGAATATAATCAAATTGATTTCGGTATTTACCACTTGGTGATGTCCATGTATAAAGTCATCTCTTGTGTTGAAAAAGGGTGTTTGATATGATTAATGCATTCTCTTGGCAGAATTCAGTTAGCCTTTGCCCTCCTTCATTTTGTACTCCAAGGCCAAACTTGCCCATTACTCCAGGTATCTCTTGACTTCCTACTTTTGCATTCCAATCCCCAGTAATGAATAGAACATTTTTTTTTTTTTGGTGTTTTGAGTACTCTATAAAATACTGGCCTTCTCATTATTCCAAGGCACTGTGAGTATGCAAAATACTAAGGTGATCATTTTACTACCTACCTTATAAATTTCTGCTGATACCCTGTTTCCCCAGGGCACAACTGAACTCGAACAAGTGGCCTTTGGAAACTTTTCAGGATATGGATCATTGTCTAACATTCCTTAGTTCACCCTGTCCTTTCTTACATCAAAACTCAGCCACACCCTGCTCAGTTTTCTAAACATTCTGCATCTTTTCTCTGGTGCTTTATCTACCTTGCCTGACTGGGTCACAGCTGCGTTTAATGCACTTCATCTCTTTCCCTAAACATCAGCCTCTGCTTGTTTTGCTCTAAATTTTCCTTTTTTTCCCCCTACCTTCCCTCTTAAAATTCCTTTCTGTTTCCCTTTGGGTTAGATGCAAATATTTATCTTAAGAGTAGTTACTGATTGTTCTTGCTATGATTTTACACAGCTCTTCTGAACTTACCTCCTACATAGCTCCTGAAGTGATTCTTTTCTCACGAACTGCATTACCACCTTAGGATTTTAGTATGTTGCAATCTCTTAACTGGATATCATGTTCGTTAGTGAGCTTCTAGTGTCCTATTTTCTCAAATGCATTCTTCACACTACAACCTAGAATGTTTTCCCTGAAATAGAAATTTAGTCCTGTTGATACTTGATTTAAAATTATTTGTAAGATATCCACCTCTCTATCTAAACTGTGATACTTATGAGAGTGAAAGGAACTACTCTAATATTGAACACTAGATGGTGGGTGTAAATTATGATTGTGCCAAGCAAACATATGTTCATCCTACTTCTGTGGGATTTGTCAAAACAAAGAAACAAAACAGCAGTTCAGGGTGCTTAATGTAGCACAGGAAGCCCTCCATAATCTGGCCCCATCTAATCTCCCCATTATAATTTGTGTATATCCCAAACCTGTTATTCTGTATTCCAATGATTCTGTGCTTTTCTTTATGCTAATTTTGCAGCTGAAATGTTCTTTCTCTTTTTCTGCCACCATCCTTTCTCTGACTTACCCAGGAAACCTTTAGAAACCTTTGTCCTCTCCAAGATGCCTTTCCATTGTGCTCCAACAATAAACATCACACACATGTCTGTCTCAGCTCGTGTCATGTTTTAATTATTCCATTGGGACAAGGGCTTCTTTAAGGCAATCAAATGTCTTCTTTGCATTATATTTCAGGATGCACAGGATAAATAGATGCTAAATTAGCATTTGATTGTAAAAAGGAAAAGTGAAGGAAAGTGAAGTTGCTCAGTTGTGTCCGACTCTTTGCGACCCCATGGACTGTAGCCCACCAGGCTCCTCTGTCCATGGGATTTTCCAGGCAAGGGTACTGGAGTGGGTTGCCATTTGCTTCTCCAGGAGATCTTCCCCACCCAGAGATCGAACCTGGGTCTCCTGCATTGCAGCAGACGCTTTACCGTCTGAGCCACCAGGGAAGTCATAGAAAAGGAAGGGAATAGCTAAATCAAAGGTCATCCTATAAGTAGATAAAAGGATTTGACATTTAACTACCTAAAATTTTTTTGAAAATCATATTCACCAGCCACTCTAGACCCCTCCCATTATTAACCCCAGGGCTAGAGGATTACGTGCTTTAAAAGTTTGTACCGTAAATCCCCCAAAGTTTTTCTTATTCTTTAATTCATTTCTCGGAGAAGGCAATGGCACCCCACTCCAGTACTCTTGCCTGGAAAATCCCATGGACGGAGAAGCCTGGTGGGCTGCAGTCCATGGGGTCGCTAGGAGTCGGACACGACTGAGCGACTTCACTTTCCCTTTTCACTTTCATGCATTGGAGAAGGAAATGGCAACCCACTCCAGTATTCTTGCCTGGAGAATCCTGAGGACGGCGGAGCCTGGTGGGCTGCCATCTGTGGGGTCGCACAGAGTCGGACACGACTGAAGCGACTTAGCAGCAGCAATTCATTTCTTCACCCACTTTTTCCCTTTGCTTTCACATTTTCTTCTATCCATCCATAGTCATTTTCTCTGTTTATTTGTAACTTCTCTCTGATGGCAATTTGCTTCCAGCTTTCCTTTGGGATACTAGAGATTAAGAGGGTGATTAAACAACCTCAGTCCAAACTTGTTCTTATAATCATTTAATAATTCTAACATTTTCATACTCTATAGAAGTAACTTACAAATAACACTTTTAAGTGCACAGTTTGTTTTGGTAAATGTGTAAACCATATAATTGAAACAGCAATAAAGCTGCAAATAAATGTAATCATTCACATTGTCCTGGAAAATTTTCTTGTGCACCTTTGTAGTTACTCCATATACTTCTGTCTCAGGCAGAAAGAAGATTAATTATCTGATTTTTATTTTTGTAGATTACTTCTGTAAATTCCAGAATTTTATATAAAAACATACAGTCTGTGTACTTTCTGTGTTCAACTTCTTTTGCTCAAGATAATTTTTTTAAAAAACTCATGTTATTTACATGGCTCTGCTTTTACTGTAGTTGTTAGCTGTATAGCACTCTAGTGTAAGCATTAGCTATATTTTGTTGCATTCCCTTGTTGATGGACAGCAGGCAGCCATTTTGTTTGCTTTGAGTTCTTCATTATTAATGGATAAAGCTGTTGTAATCATTCAGGTACAGTAATTTAAGTAGATATCTCTTTTCTTTTCCTTGAATAAATACTTAGGAGTGAGATTGCTGAGTAAGATGGAAGATACATGGTTAATATCATAGGACTGTACCAAAACGCTTTTAAAAGTTGTCATGACATTTTATACTTCCAATATTATAGTTGTTGCACATCCTCATCTACTTTGATATTATAGGTCTTTCAAATTTTAGCCATTCTAGTTGTTCTAATGGGTATGAGGTAGTATCTTACTGTTTTTTGTTTGTTTTTCTTAAATTCTGAGAACTGTGTTTTTAAATTAATTTATTTTTTATTTTATTTTTTTAATTAATTTATTTTAGTTGGAGGCTAATTACTTTACAATATTATAATGGTTTTTGCCATGAAGGATAATTGCTTTACAGAATTTTGCTGTTTTCTGTCAAACCTCAACATGAATCAGCCATAGGTATACACATATCCCCTTCCTTTTAGTATTTCCTGTCGGCTAATGCTGTTGAGCAGGTTTTCATGTGGATATAAGCCAATTATACATCTTTTATGAAATGTTATCCAAGTCTTTGCTCTTTTTTTTGTTTTGCTTTCTAAAGGTTAAAAATAAATTGGCTATTTTTTTTATCAACGTATAAATGCTTTACAATGTTATGTTAGTTTCTGCTATATAAAAATTTTTGTCTATTTTAGATCATTGCATTTCCATATAAAGTTTAGAGTTACCTTGTAAATTCTTATAAAATCCTGCTGAAATTATGATTGGAATGGAATCGGCTTTATAGGTCAATTTGGGGAAAATGAATATCTTAGCAATAGTGAATGTTTCAGCCAATAAACATGACAAAACTCTTCCTTTATTTAGGTCTTATTTCATTTTTTCTCAACTATGTTTGTATAGAAATCTTGCACACACTTTGTTATCCTTATTTTAATTTTTAAAAATACTGTTTTAAATAGTGTTTTTATTTCCTTCTCCAGTTAATGATTGCTACTACGTAAAGAAATACAATTATTTTGTTTTACATTAGCCATGTGCCTTATGGCCTTGATACATAAATTCACCTGATAATCTTAGTATGCTTTTTTGGTAGATTCCTTACAACTTTATATATACTTGTAGACACATACATATATACAAACAGATCTTTTCAATATATATGCTTTTGCGTATGCCTTTTACTTTTTTTCTTCCCTTAATGCACTTGCTAATACTTCTAGTAACATTATTGAAAAGATATGGTGGATATGAGTTCTTGCTTCCTTGCCAGTACAGTACTTAGCTTTTCACCATTGCCCATGAGACCAGCTCTAAGATTTCAGGTATCTGTGTCAGGTTGAAAAAGTTTTATTCTATTCCTAATTTTCTGAGGTTTTGTTATGCATGGGTTCAGTTCAGTTCAGTTGCTCAGTTGTGTCCAACTCTTTGCGACCCCATGAATTGCAGCACGCCAGGCCTCCCTGTCCATCACCAACTCCTGGAGTCCCCCCAAACCCATGTCCATCGAGTCAGTGATGCCATCCAACCATCTCATCCTCTGTCGTCCCCTTCTCCTCCCGCCCCCAAACCTACCCAGCATTAGGGTCTTTTCCAATGAGTCAACCCTTCGCATGAGGTGGCCAAAGTATTAGAGTTTCAGCTTCAACATCAGACCTTCCAATGAACACCCAGGATTGATCTCTTTTAGGATGGATTGATTGGATCTCCTTGCAGTCCAAGGAACTCTCAAGAGTCTTCTCCAACACCACAGTTCAAAAGCATCAGTTCTTCGGCACTCAGCTTTCTTCACCGTCCAACTCTCACATCCATACATGACCACTGGAAAAACCATAGCCTTGACTAGATGGACGTTTGTTGGCAAAGTAATGTCTCTACTTTTAAATATGCTATCTAGGTTGGCCATAACCTTCCTTCCAAGGAGTAAGCATCTTTTAATTTCATGGTTGCAGTCACCATCAGCAGTGATTCTGGAGCCCAAAAAAATAAAGTCTGATACTGTTTCCACTGTTTCCCCATCTATTTCCTATGAAGTGATGGGACCAGATGCCATGATCTTAGTTTTCTGAACGTTGAGCTTTTAATCAATTTTCACTGTTATTCATTTACGTCTGCTTTCTTTTGTGTAAAGCCTATATGATCTTAGAATAGGAAATATATATACTATTTAGTATACTATATATATAATATATTATATAATTATATTATATATTTATATTATATTGTTATATATATTTATATATGAAATTATATATCATATATAATATATTATATTATATTTTTATAATTATATATTATATACATTATGAAATATGAAATATATATGGAATATTATATAAATATATATAATAAAATATAAATATAACAATTTTTATATAGTATAAGTTGATTATATTTATAAATATATATTTATAAATATATTAATATATAAATATATGTATTTATATACTTATAAATATATAATATATAGACATATATTATAAATATATAATATATAAACTTATATATCAAAATATATATTATAATAATTATTATATATATTATATTATAAATATATAATTAAAAATATATATAATATATATAATATGTATATATAAGAGTATATTATAATATATATAATATTTTATTATAAATAATATATATTATTTTTATTATATATTATATATAATAATATATCATTATATTATATATTAATTATAGTTAATATATAATATTATATAATTATATTGTATATAATATATATAATATTATAGGTATAACTATATAATTATAGTTATATAATTATAATGTATATATATTATTATATATATAATATATATACATTACTATATTATATAGTAAAAACACATCATTTATTATAAATAGGAAGAGGGGCATTTCCAAGCTAAATAAATATTCCTGTTGATTCTCAAACAATCTCAAAAAGAAATAAGAAGTAGCAGATTTTAGGGTTCATAAAATCTTAATCAAATAAGATTCAAATGCAGAGGTGATAGACAAACTATTCTTTTTTGACTGAATTTAACCAGTTGGGATTATTTTTAAAGCACTATTTCATTCATGCTTTTGAAATGAATTTGCCTGTATAATAGGAAATCTGTATTTTCTCATAATAGTAGAATGTTTTTGACTTACTCCAAAATGTCCATTTTTATTTTGTGGATTTATTAGATAGTTGAGAGATATCTCCTAAATTAACAAGAATGTATATAACTTCTTATTACATTCTTATAGTATAACAACTTCCAGTATTTCCTGACTGTCTTAAAAATACAAATGACATTTGAAAACTTCAAAGTGAGTCACTATTATGTATGGCTTTATTCTGGAATAAGAAGGGTAATATTTTTCATACTTATTTAATAAAAATGCATTCATGTTCACAATGTGCTGTATGTTGGGGACACAGATCATGTATAAAATCCTTGTCCTTGGGGTGGTCAGTCTAATGCTAGTAAGTGTCTGATAAGCAAGCCAATTGACAATCATACACTATTAAATAATAGGATATGTATGGAGGAGACAAAGTACCAAGGAGAAAAATCTAGCCACAATTTTCCTTGAGGACATGAGGCATCTGCTAACTCCTAAAGCATGAGTGTAAGCTCTTCAAGCAAATCATGGAGGGAATGTATTACTGGAAATGAAGAAGAGCATATGGGGGAAATCGTCAAGGAGTGGGGCAGACTTGGTTCATTCAGGAAACTACAGATGTTTTACTACGGTTCCACGATGAAGCATATTTTGAAGGAATGGTGAAAGTTGAGAACTAAAGAGGATCTGAACCAGAAGTGGCCATGATGAGAGAATTTAGACTTCATCTTAATGATGGAGAAAAATTGGACGATAGTGTGCAGGAGAGTGATCATATTTTGATTTCTGAAAATAACACTGGTAACATTGGTAACAGTAAGAAGGACATATTAAAATAGGGTAAAACTAGACCTGGGAGACTGACGTTTCTACAGTCATTGAGGTGGTAAATGATGAAAGCTTACAGTGAAACAGCTTCCAAGAGTTTGGTCAAGGGAAAGAGGAGAGATGAAGTAGAGAGAATCATTGTGATGAGACACTTGGCTTTTTCTGCCTATTATGGGAGAAAAAATTTGACTAGAGATTTAGCTGGATTGACCTACTCTTTGTTTTTCTATGACAGTTCTTCAGGTTTTTTGCAAATCTAAAAGGGAGAATGGCAAGTTCTATACTGTGGAATAAATTTTCCCACTAGATAATTAAATTGTATGTTACAAAACTATAATTAGAAAAATGATTTAAATTCCTTAACACAGTGGTCTTGGTAACAGTAGCTTGCTCCAGGGACAGAAATAGAATTTTTATATGAATTTTTTTTCTTCTTCTGACATTATTTCAAAAATTTAGTTACCTTCTCAGGGATATTATAATAATTTAAAGGTAATTCTCAAACTCTTTCTGAAACTACTCAAATCTCAGACTTGATGCTTAAATTGTGTTTTAAAAATAGCTTTTAACCATGATTTCAATGTGTTTTGTGTATTTTGTACCTATGCATGACTTCTCTCTTTTGCACATAAAGTCATGCACCAAAAGTTTGCACATGAGTTTGTGTGTAGGAAATTTTAGTAGACTGGGGATTTTATTAGATGATTTTGAATTAGGGTGATAAGAAAAAGAAAAATAAGAAAAAATTTCCTAGAGCATAAATATGACTTCAGAAATTTTTCCATCACTTTTTTAATTAGGCCTAGCTGTCTGTTTCTAATTGTGATCAGTTTTATGCTTACGTATATCTAATCCATTCCAGAATTTGAAATTTGTGGAACTCAGTCTTATTTATTATTTTCTCATATTGCAACATAAATCTTGACATTTATAAATTTGTTTTTCTCATACAGATATCAGTACATCCTTGGACAATAATGTCGCTCTTCAGTTCAGTTGTGCAGTTGTGTCTCACTCTTTGTGACCCCATGAACTGCAGCACGCCAGGCTTCCCTGTCCATCAACAACTCCTGGAGCTTTCTCAAACTCATGTCCGTCGAGTTAGTGATGCCATCCAACCATCTTATTCTCTGTCTGCCCTTCTCCTCCTACCTTCAATCTTTCCCAGCATCAGGGTCTTTTACAGTGAGTCAGTTCTTCACATCAGGTAGCCATATTGGAGTTTCAGCTTCAACATCAGGCCTTTCAATGAATATTCAGGACTGATCTCCTTTAGGATGGACTGGTTGGATCTCCTTGCAGTCCAAGGGACTCTCAAGATTCTTCTCCAACACCACAGTTCAAAAGCATCAATTCTTTAGCACTCAGCTTTCTTTATGATCCAACTCTCACATCCATACACGACTCCTGGAAAAACCATAGCTTTGAGTATATAGACCTTTGCTGCAAAGTATTGTCACTGTTAGTCTCATTTAAGTGAGGTTCTCTTGTTAAAGTTGAATTTCTTGTCAACCATTAAGAGCATGGTGAATGGAATGCATAGATCTCTAGGAGTGTGTGCGAGTATGCTTATTCGCTCAGTCATGTCTGACTCTTTGTGACCTTATATACTGTAGCCTTCCAGGCTCCTCTGTCCATGGGGATTCTCCAGACAAGAATACTAGAGTGGGTTACAATGCCCTTCTCCAGGACTCTAAGAGACTTGGCCCAAATACCTTACAGCTCCTTACAAGCCATGCATTGGAGAATTGTTACTTGCCCTTTCTGGGACTTCATTTCTACATCTTTTAGTGGGTATACCTTATCTGTTTTGCATGAAAATTGGAAAAATGAAGTAAAATATTTTGTATGAAGTTCATATTACACTATGTAACGTAGGTGCTTAATTATTGGTGCTTAATTATCTTCTCTTTTGTGTTCCCTTCTGCTACTAAGCTTGTCCTCTAAGACTAGGATGGTAGTTCTCAACTGGGAAGGTACTACTTCCTAAGGCAAATTTGGGTATCTGTGGGTGTGTTGTGGTTGGTTATAAGGTTTGGAGACCATTGTTGGCCTTAGCGGGCTTCTCAGGTGGCACTAGTGGTAAAGAATCCACCAGCCAATGCAAGAGACATGAGAATTGCGGGTTCAATCCCTCAGTTGGAAAGATCCCGGAGGAGGGTATGGCAACCCACTCCAATATTCTCCAATATTCTTGCCTGCAGAATCCCATGGACAGAGGAGCCTAGCAGGCTCCAGTGCACAGGGTTGCAAAGTGTCAGACATGATGGAAATGACTTTGTATGCATGCCTGCATTGGCCTTAGTAGTTAGGCAACAAATATATCTGAATACCTGCAAATGAATATTTTGCAAGACTTATTTATAGAGACTATTACCCAATTCTAGTCTACATACAAAGCCATGGTGTGGTTTTAAACTGAATTTTTCAAGCATGTATTTGTGCATAATTAAGTATATAGTGCATAGTTTTCACTTCTTAGGATGAAACTGTCTGACGACTTCTCCACTACTTTGAAAAGTAGCATGAATGACTCTTCTGCTCTGTAGGTTACATAAACACACATCTGTATCAATTTGCTTTTATAGCCTTAATATTCAATTTGTTTTGTATATACATCTATCTACTTCATTATTTATTCTTAGGAAGTTGTGCCAGGATCATTAGTGTATTGGAAAGATACTTTTAAATCAATTTCATGACCTAAAAGTCATATAAGGAATAATTTACAATAAAAATACCTTTGTAAGTCATTATGTATAAATTGTATTTCAGGATTGTGAACGGATGATAATGGTAGATTATTACTAATTTGTTGTGATGGCTTGAGATCCCTTGGCCCAGGCCATTTACTTTATCCTATCTGGTCTTTAGTGGTGAACCAGGTCCAAGGGCTTCTCTTGAGTACTCATAAGCTGTGTGTCAGTGATAAGCTGGTGACTGTTGCCTCTCTTGCCAGTTGCTTTCTGTTACACTCTTGAGCTCAAGAAGAGTGACCTGCCAGGCTGCAACTCTGATTGCTGCAGACCTAGAGGTACTGACCCCAACATCTGTGAATCTGAACGGCCTAGTGAATAAAGTCTTACAAAAGAATTATGTTTCAAGCCCTCAAGCTGTCTCATTACTCCACTCTTGCCTTTTATCTACCTGCATTTCTGTTGTGGCTTCCTCTGAAAGTAGGAATTTAATCTGTTCACTTTTACACAACTTCCCTGTAAGTTAAAATAACTTGCATTAAGCCATTTCAAGTCTCCCTAATTTCCTATGAGAATAAGTATGACTTTTTCAATTTTGATGAGTAATATGAGACATAGCTTACAGCCAGTAAATTCTAGAGCAATATTCCTACCTCCTTTGATTTATATTTTAGCTTTTTAATAATACACTCTAGCAACCTGTGTGACATTTTCATTACTGTCTACATGCTTGGGGTTAAAGATGAAACTTGAAAGCTACATAATACCTTTGAAAAAAAGAATGTGTATATTTTGATTCTTGATTTTAGGTTCGTTTTCAAAAAAATATTATTCATTTCAGTAGGGTTTGAATGATAGTTCTTTCTCCTCCAAACAATAAGAATGTACATGTAAATAAAATTACTGTGTTTGTTACAAGATGCTTCTCCGTAACCCAGAGCAAAATTGAATTATTAGGGGGATTTTGCAGCAATTTTACCAACTCAGTTTCTGAGTAGAATTATTTTCACATGACCTTTCTGTTGAGATGAGTATATGTATTTTTTAATCTCCAAAGAATGTATCTTCTGTTTGGAGATGGTGATCACCTACTATGTTCACTATGCTTTGGGAAAACCGTCAGGTTTTCAGAGTAGGTTAAAAAAAATGCTTCCATGTTCCCTAGGTTCTTTGTGAAGTGATGTTGTTTCAATTAAGCTCCCCTGCATTCTAATTCTAATTCCTACATCCCAGGATTGTGAATTCCTAGACGGAAAGGACCAGGTTTTATTTCTGTAACATCGTATGGAAAAAACCAAGCAAGTTTTTTTTGCCAACTCAATGCTTTGCACAATCAATTCCAAACCATAGTTTTCATTTTCCATGTCTGTCCTTCCAGAAGTAAGTGGATAGAACAGTATTAGCTAATTGTCTATTGCTGTACTTGGAGCAGGGCTTCCCAGGTGACTCAGCAGTAAAGAATCCACCCATCAGTGCAGGCACCGCAGGAGACTTGAGTTCGATCCCTGGGCTGGGAAGATCCCCTGAAGGAGGAAATGGCAAGCCACTCAAGTATTCTTGCTGGGATAGCCCCATGGATAGAGAAGCCTGGAGAGCTACAGTCTGACCGTGGGGTCATAGAGTCAGACACAACTGAGAGACTGAGGGTGCACACCCTTGGATCAATGGGAGACAGTAAGTAAATGAAACTCAGTCTATCATGTGCCAGAGCTTGAATCGTGTGTAAAGAGAAATACTTCAGAGTAGGATATAAATGTCTAGGATAGAGTGTATATAATGTAAAAGCTATAGAATCTTAAACACAAGAAAGGAAATGTCACTACAAATTGAAAAATTATCTGGGAAAGGTGAAGAATATTCACTTCCCTTAAGTTGCTATTTGAGTCTACTTTCGCTTTGTATCCATAGTTTTTGTGGATATAGGCATAATCTGCACATAGTTTTGATTTTTTCTTGTCTATTTTATAGCTCATTGATGTATTCAGGGTCACAACAGCTCTCCAGGGGCATCTTTTATGTCAAAGGAAAAGTGCTATAAACGGTGTGATTGTGATCACTGATTGGCAGTAAAGAATCTGAAATTACTGTTTTATACCGCTGAGAAGTGTCACCTGTTAACTTGGGTCTGATGTTGATATTCTTGGGATGTTTCCTCGCACAAGGCAGGTTTTCCCAGCTTGTTCTAGACTTGTTTGGTACTACTCACGTGACAGAGTTTCCAGGAATCTGAAAAGAGGACCTGGGGCAGGGGCTTCAGATATAAATCAGAGAGTGGGTCTGGATGAGAATTTTATATGCATCTAAAAGTCCTTCCCCCGAAGTTTCTCATGGCTTAAAAGTTTAGGGTGTGTGTGTGTCTGTCTGTCTGTCTGTCTGTGTGTGTGTGTCTGTGTGTTGTGTGTGATTAGTTTAAATAGAATGAATGAATAGCTTTTCTCAATCTAGTTAGGATTTGTGGAATTTTCCCTGAACCCCTATGAATTACAAAATTAGTTCATATATCTTGTCTTATGAATTAAACCTCAAAAGCTCAACATCTTTTCCCTTTCTAAACCCTTCAATAACAGTTGCCCCTTTGCACTGTTGTTGTTCAGTCGCTAAGTTGTGTCTGACTCTTGGTGACCCATGGACTGCAGCATGTCAGGCTTTCCTGTCCTTCACCATCTCCCGGAGTTTGCTCAAACTCATGTCCCTTGAGTCAGTGATGCCATCCAACCATCTCATCCTCTGCCGCTCCCTTCTCCTCCTGCCTTCAATCTTTCTTAGCATCAGGGTCCTTTCCAATGAGTCAGCTCTTCATATCAGGTGGCCAAAGTACCGCAGCTTCAGCGTCAGTCCCTCCAGTGAATGTTCAGGGTTGATTTTCTTTAGGATTGACTGGTTTGATCTCCTTGCTGTCCAAAGGACTCTCAAAAGTCTTCTGTGTTATTAGGATAATTGCCCCCATCAAAAGGCACTTTGGGCAGTATCTTTTTGTATAATCATTTTATACTGACTGAAAAGCAATTGTTTCCTCTCAAATTTAATGATTTTATTTAAATCTCAACTATCAAAATGATGCTTAAATATCCTCTCAAGTAACAGTTTACATGCAGTTTCCAGGTGTAATTCTAAACAGAAGGTTGGATCTTCTCCTCCAGGTATGAGTTAACTTTGTTCCCTGACTGAGGATTGGGTAGGAAGAGCCAGGCAGAACAGCCCTCAAATCCTAGTGCCATCTTTTCAGTTTTATGTCTTAGATGAGTCAGTTAACTGTGCTGAGCCTGTTTCCCCATCTGAGAAAAGCTGGCAATAATAACTCCCTTGGAGAGTTGCTCATGCTGAGAAGCGGTGAAATGTAAAGAGCCTCAAGTACTTCCAGTCCTGTTCAAACTCACTAAGAGAAGCTCTTAGGATCAAACCAGGAAAACACAATAAATGGTTTCATGACTCTGGGATCCCCAAAGGTCAACATCATGATGATTGGGGATACAATCATCCCTCAGTATCTGGGAGAGTTTGCCCCAAGACACCCGCAGACCACAAAATCCATGAATGCTAAAATCTGTTATAGAAAATGGAACAGTTCAGTGGGCTCTCCCTCTCTGTAGGTTCCACATCCACAGGTATGGATGGCAGACTGTAACTAAAAGAAGTTTACAGGGATTGGGGAAAAGGTAAGAGGTTAAACATCTGGAAGAGCAGGAATGATGTTTTCTTTAGCAACTATGAGAAATGCTCATGCATTTGATATGCTGGGACATAGAACAACACACTGGTTCCAAATTGGGAAAGGAGTATGTCAAGGCTATATATTGTCACCCTGCTTATTTAACTTATATGCAGAGTACGTCATGAGAAATGCTGGGCTGGATGAAGCACAAGCTGGAATCAAGATTGTTGGGAGAAATATCAATAACCTCAGATATGCGGATGACACCACCCTTATGTCAGAAAATGAAGAAGAACTAAAGAGCCTCTTGATGAAAGTGAAAGAGGACAGTGAAAAAGTTGGCTTAAAGCTCAACATTCAGAAAACTAAGATCATGGCATCCGGTCCCATCACTTCGTGGCAAATAGATGGGGAAATAATGGGAACAGTGAGATTTTATTTTGGGGGGCTTCAAAATCACTGCAGATGGTGACTGCAGCCATGAAATTAAAAGACATTTGCTCCTTGAAAGAAAAGCTATGACCAACCTAGACAGCATATTAAAAAGCAAAGACATTAGTTTGCTAACAAAGGTCCATCTAGTCAAAGCTATGGTTTTTCCATTAGTCATGTATAGATGTGAGAGTTGGACTATAAGCAAAGCTGAGCACTGAAGAATTGATGCTTTTGAACTGTAGTTTGTAGAAGACTCTTGAGAGTCCCTTGAGCAGCAAGGAGATCCAACCAGTCCATCCTAAAGGAAATCAGTCCTGGGTGTTCATTGGAAGGACTGATGCTGAAGCTGAGGCTCCAATACTTTGGCCACCTGACTCAAAGCACTGACTCATTTGAAAAGACCTTGATGCTGGGAAAGACTGATGTCAGGAGGAGAAAGGGATGGCAGAGAATGAGATGGTCGGATGGCATCACCAACTCGATAGACGTCAGTTTGAGCAAAGCTCTGGGAGTTGGTTACGGACAGGAAAGCCTGGCGTGCTGCAATCCATGGGGTCGCAAAGAGTTGGACATGACTGAGCAACTGAACTGAACTGATGATGGGAGCTTGGTCATTGTCTTTCTGTATTCCTTAAAGAGTAGGAAGAAGAGGCCATGTGTTATGGTTCCTGACATAAAATGATCATTGACAGATGCAAGAGATTAAAGAACTATATCTGGATTCTTCATTTTACTGGGTTCCTCTGTCATGGTTTACCTTATGGAGATTCTTTTCAAGAGCTGGGAACCCTGTTGATGATTATTAGAATTTTAGAGTAGGAACAGTTTTCTTGAGTGAAAGCGTAACTTAAAAGATTGAGTGTTCAGTTTTTCAATAAGAGTTATAAATATCCATGAAAGTTTATTTTCTGATAGGGTACCAGGCAGCCCTTTCCTTCTTTAATAGCTAATACGGTATCCCTTGCTGTACATCCCTTTTTCAGATTCCAGGGAAATTTCCCATTCTCTTTCCTATACTTCTTGTCCAAGAAATATAGCTTGTGACTTCTGAAATAAACCAAGGATATGGCAAAGAATATACTCTGTCAATTTCCATGTACCTTGGTGGCCAAATGTTTATTTCAATCAGCTCAACCTTATTTTCTTGTCCAAAATCCATTTCTTGTCCAAGACACCTAAAGTAATCTCTTTACTGAATTTAGACTCCATCAGAGCAGGAGATGGCAGGAGCCTCTGCCCCCTGCCTTTTAAAATTTGAGGCAGTTTTGCAATAGGCCTGGCTACCTGCTTAGAACATTGATGTTCTAGTGTGTAAAGATGTGTGTGTGTGTGTGTGTGTGTGTGTGTGTGTGTGTGTGCCCGTGAGTGATGGGTTTGGAGAGAACAGAAGAACTATAGATGGAATAGACTCAAATTAACACCTCACATGGTTGTGCTATAACTAGATTGAATAGTTTTTAATTTTTTTTTAATTCAATGTGCCCAATCCTGTTGGGTTCCAAGTAAAACACTGAGATGGATTAAAAATTATATTAGAATGATATCATGATTCATTTTATTGTCATTAATGCAGATATCAATGGACCCCTTGGTTCTCCTTTGTCAGAGATTAGTTTTTAGTGAAAGAGGTGTGGTACCATTTAGACTTTTATTATAAAGAGGGGAAATAAGTCTGGACTCTAGTATCCTTAAGCAAAGGAAGGACTCACTGTTAGCAAAAATCATGTGTGATATTTTGAAGGCATTAAACAGCGGGTATAAAGAACATTACTTACAATAACAATCATGTGTTATCCAATAAAAACACTCAGAGATAGCAGGTTATACCCATACAGGTGGTATGAGTTTTGCACGTTAGCTAAAAGTTTAGGTTTCTATGATTTCATAAGCCAAACCAAAGGAAACGATATCAATAGATGGGCTTCTTAGAGTTTAGACCATTCAGTTGCTACTGTATTCCTTACTTAGCAGAGTCCTCTTGTATTTCATTTTGATGTTTATTTAAAAACATACCGTGATTTTTGTTCATGGGGATTCAACTACCTGATTTCCAAAGAGCAGCATATGGACTGTGATTATAAAGCATGGCTGCAGAGTGGAATAAGCATGGGTTAAATCATGAAAGAAGCTAATTTGGTCCCAGTAGAAATATTCATTTGGACTGACAGTTGAGAGTGTTATAAATAGAATGTTTCTAACTGAGGGAAAATAAGGTTGAGCTGATTGAAATAAACATTTGGCCACCAAAGTACATGGAAATTGACAGAGTATATTCTTTGCCATATCCTTGGTTTATTTCAGAAGTCACAAGCTATATGTTTCTATCCTACCACCTTGGATCAGGTAAAGTTTCTTATCCAATGTCTTGAATATTATCAGTGTCTTATAGAGCAACATCATAGACAGTTAAGAGCAAGAGTACTAGCAAAGCCACATGGATGTAGCTGTGTTGTGTGATCAGTTGGCTGCACGAAGCTGAAAAAGGTATTCAGAATGTTACCATTTCCAGACACTGTGTTCTTAGGTCATTAATTTAGCTCAACTCAGCTTCCACATGGCCTACAAGCAACACAGACCAGTCATTCCAGATGCTCAGACTTGCGTGCAGGCTGAAAGTACTATGACATGCAGAACCGATTTCTTAAGAACGTTTGCCTCCGTGGGGTCCTCAGTCACCACCTCAGGAAAAGCTGGCCATTCTAAAGGCAGTCTTCTCTCTTTTCTGGTCTGTGGAATGACCAGAAGTCAAAAGATGGGACCTTGGCAAGTAGTAAATTAAGCACCCACATTACTTCCTAACAGAACCTGAAAACTAGACTATTACCCAATTTGTATTTGAGCTCTTATTCTCTTGCCTTCAAATCTGTTTTTTTTTTAATTCCTGTTTGCTAATGCTCTCTTACTGTGAAATGGCACACATGTCAGAAACCCAAACAAAAATGAGTAGCTCAAGAGTCCCAGAATAAAGCCAGGATATAATAGTCACCCAAGTCAAGAAAATATGATTTAATACTCTAGAAGGCTATCTTCTCGTGGCCCCCTTTGCAATCTCTTCTCTGTCTTTCCCCTCCAAAAATAACCATTGCATGTTATTAACTGCGACTGCTTTCTTCTTTTGCTTATCATTTAACCATCTAAAAACACATCCCTAGATACTAAAACTTGGTATTATGTGTTTTTGAACTTGGCTGAAATGGAACAACTTTTTATGTGTGGTATTATAGTTAACTCATTTTGTTCATTTCGTTTGTGAAATTAATCCATGTTTCACTGGATACATCTCATTTTCATTGATCCGGCATTGCACCATGTGTCTCTTTCACAACGAAGTATCTTTTATTAATAGACCTCTAAATAATCATCTCCCACTTGGAGCTCATATGACAGCTCTCCGTAGAAACAGAAGCAATAGGATGTGTTTGTGTTTACAGTCATGTTGTATACATACACATACATACACATACATACATATACATGCATGTGCACTTGTATATATGTGTGTATGTATGCGTATAAGATTTTAAGGACTTACGGGTCCTCATAAGTCCAAAGTCTTCAGGGCAGACCAGGGAAGACTTGACCTTGCAGACTTGAGTCTGAACGTGGTCTGGAGGTAGACCTGCTTCCTTTTTGAGGATCTCACTATTTTCTCTTAAGACCTCCAATTGGCTAGATGAGGATTACCCATGTTATGGAGGGTAATCTGCTTTACTTGGTCTGTTGATTTAAACGTTAGTCACATCTGAAATACTGTCACAGTAACATCTAGACTGGTGTTTGACCAAAGATTATATACTTGGGCTAACCAAACTGGCATGCAGTATTAA
The DNA here is from genome assembly GCF_054371585.1 of Giraffa tippelskirchi. Lineage (NCBI taxonomy): Eukaryota > Metazoa > Chordata > Mammalia > Artiodactyla > Giraffidae > Giraffa > Giraffa tippelskirchi. Next base: position 153,360,664 of record NC_137281.1, read on the forward strand.
CCATCACAGGAGTATAGGGAAAATGCTGGTATGTGAATTATTGCGTGTGTTTTGATGAACCTAGTTACCTTGACTAGACGGACCTTTGTTGACAAAGTAATGTCTCTGCTTTTTAATATGCTGTCTAGGTTGGTCATAACTTTCCTTCCAAGGAGTAAGCGTCTTTTAATTTCATGGCTGCAGTCACCATCTGCAGTGATTTTGGAGCCCAGAAAAATAAAGTCATCCACTGTTTCCCCATCTATTTCCCATGAAGTGATAGGACCAGATGCCATGATCTTATTAGTTTTCTGAACGTTGAGCTTTAAGCCAACTTTTTCACTCTCCACTTTCACTTCCATCAAGAGGCTTTTTAGTTCTTCACTTTCTGCCATAAGGGTGGTGTCATCCGCGTATCTGAGGTTATTCATATTTCTCCCGGCAATCTTGATTCCAGCTTGTGCTTCTTCCAGCCCAGCGTTTCTCATGATGTACTCTGCATATAACTTAAATAAGCAGGGTGACAATATACAGCCTTTATGTACTCCTTTTCCTATTTGGAACCAGTCTGTTGTTCCATGTCCAGTTCTAACTGTTGCTTCCTGACCTGCATAAAGTTTCTCAAGAGGCAGGTCAGGTGGTCTGGTATTCCTATCTCTTTCAGAATTTTCCACAGTTTATAGTGATCCACATGGTCAAAGTCTTTGGCATAGTCAATAAAGCAGAAATAGATGTTTTTCTGGAACTCGCTTGCTTTTTCGATGATCCAGCAGATATTGGCAGTTTGATCTCTGGTTCCTCTGCCTTTTCTAAAACCAGCTTGAACATCTGGAAGTTCACAGTTCATGTATTGCTGAAGCCTGGCTTGGAGAATTTTGAGCATTACTTTACTAGCGTGTGAGATGAATGCAATTGTGCAGTAGTTTGAGCATTCTTTGGCATTGCCTTTCTTTGGGATTGGGATGAAAACTGACCTTTTCCAGTCCCGTGGCCTCTGCTGAGTTTTCCGAATTTGCTGGCATACTGAGTGCAGCACTTTCACAGCATCATCTTTCAGGATTTGAAATAGGTCAGGACCCATCTAAATAAATGTAAGACCTATTCTAACAGTTATATCCTATGGAAATGTCTCCTTCCAAGTTAGCATCAGCATTTATGGGTTGGTTAGTGAGAACTAGGGATATAGACAAGCAAATTAACAAATAATGGATGAACAAAATATTATTTGCACCTTGAAATTCATTTGGGATGTTTGCACATTGATCTCTGTAAGTCATGAAGCTTTGAGACTTTTGCCCTCTGCTTCAGAATTGGGCACCACCACCTCATATATTCTTAAGTTCAAAAGATAACTCATCTAGAATGATGATGATTTTACTTATAAAACAGATGAACTCAATACATTACAATTTCTTGATCAGAGAATAAAATAATACTGAACACCTGGAGCACTTACTGTGAGCTAGGTACTGTTCTAAGTGTAATGTGTATAGTAATTTATTTAAACTTCATTACCACACTGAAAGATGTATGTGTGTGTGTGTGTTAGCTGCTCAGTCATGTCCAACTCTTTGCGACCCCATGGACTGTAGCCTGCCAGCCTCCTCTGTACATGGAATTCTCCAGGCAAGAATACTGGAGTGGGTTGCCATTTCGTTCTCTAGGGCAACTTCTCGACCCAGAGATCAAACCCAGATCTTCTGCATAGCATGTGGATTCTTTACTGTGAAGGGAGTTAGCTTTCTTGAGGTTACACAACTAGTTATTCTATTTGAATCCATCTAATTTGGCTCCAGAAGCTAGTATGTTAAATGTTACATACTAATTCTTCAGAGTAAGTAGTAGTGGAGGTCCCAGAGAGTCAATTAAAGTTTTGTTGTCCTGTCTGAAGAGCATTTCTGATGCTCTCTAAAAAACAGACAGATTAGCAAATATTTACCATGAAGTGCTATCTGTACTGTATGTACTTTATATGACATTGTAATGATTAGGATGTTCAATTAGTGTGTTCTTTTCCTTTATGTCCCACTTGCAGTTATTTAGAGTAGGATTTGGCCTTGATTTTTTTTTTTTAAGTAAAAGATTCTTACCAAAGTCCCAAACTTTGTGTGTTTACTGATTGCCAACATTTTTTTTATAGAATTAGAGGTGAATCTTGTCTCAGTTCCACTGAGACATAAATATATCATGACTTTCTCTACTCCTCTATGATTAGTCTAACCATAGGCAGTTTTAAAATGTTTTTGGCTTTGATATCATCATGTTCAAACACATTTCGAGATGTGCAATGTAACAGGAATGGTGTGACACCTAGTTCGTAACAAGTATACTGCATGGAATAGGATATCGATTAAGGGCAGACTACAAAGGGATGGCTACCTGAATTCAAGTTCGAGCTCTCTTTGGGGTATATGACCTTAAACAATGTGCATATACATTTTCTGTGCCTTTGTTTTCCCATTGATAAAATGTGACTCTACTAGTTTTAAATACATCTTAGTTGTTATGCGTGCTTAGTCGCTCAGCTGTGTCCGATTCTTTATGACCCCATGGACTGTAGCCTGCCAGGCTCCTCTGTCCATGGGGATTTTTCAGGCAAGAATACTGGAGTGGGTTGCCATGCCCTCTTCCAGGAGATCTTCCCAACCTAGGGATTGAACCAAGGTTTCTCACATTGCAAGGAGATTCTTTACTGTCTGAGCCACCAGAGAAGCCCAAGAATACTGGAGTGGGTAGCCTATCCCTTCTCCAGGGGATCTTCCCAACCCAGGAATTAAGTAAATTAACACGTATAAAACTAATGCTGTCTTTTATAGAATTAAAGTGAGTTATAAGTGATAACTTGTATTATTAATAATCAACCATTTTCTTGAGTTAGAACAAACTAGCTCTCACTGAAATTTATGTAGAGACATGTATAAACTAATAATTACTACAAAAAAGTCACTATGCTATAGAACATATAACACAGAAACTTAAATGAGGTCAGAGAGGCAAATGAGAGTTCAAAGATGTGACATTCAAAATAAGAATGATGGGTGGGTGGACGACAATATATCCAAATGGAAGAAATGGAATTAGCAAAGATCCTAGGCACAAAGAAGTGTGGCCATGAGTAGAAGAGAATGAGTAGAAGCCCAGTCTGGGTTGAATTTAAGAGAGAAGCAGAAATATTAAAAAAAAAAAAAAAAAAAGTTCCTGAGAGTTAAGCTGAATTGTGCAGGGTCATGTAGATTATGTTATAAATGTGATCTTTATTCTCATGGCAAGGTATGTCCATGAAGCAGGGAGGTAACTCAGCTCACCATGGATATTCTGTCCTGCAGTCTCTGTTACTATCCCCCAGCCATGTTTGGCCAATTCCCACAAAACAAATCACCACATTTTCCCTTAATGGCTTTAGGTTTCTTCCTTTTGTTTGTTCTTCCTGCTGCTGCTGCTGCTGCTGCTAAGTCACTTCAGTCATGTCCAACTCTTTGCGACCCCATGGACTGCAGCCCACCAGGCTCCCCTGTCCCTGGGATTCTCCAGGCAAGATTAGTGGAGTGGGGTGGCAGTGCCTTCTCCGTTGTTCTTCCTATTACAGACTAAATTGTGCCACCCCCAAAAAATGTTTTTTTGGTTGAAGCCCCAACTCCCACAGCCTTAGAATGTGATTGTATCTAAAGATAGGACTTAAGAGCTAGTTGGTATCGTTTTAACTTAATCAGTAAGGCCCACTTCTATTATTATCTGGGGCTTCTGGGTAGCCCAAACAGTAAAGAATCTGCCTGCAATGCAGGAGATCTGGGTTTGATCCCTGGGTCGAGAAGATCCCCTGGAGAAGGGCATGACAACTCACTCCAGTGTTCTTACCTGGAGAATCCCATGGACAGAGGAGCTTGGCGGGCTACAGTCCATGGAGTCGAAGAGTTGGTCACGACTGAGTGACTAACACTAACTAATGATTATCTATTATCATAGGATGATATCAGGACATACAAAGAAACAACAGGGATACAAGTGCACAGGGGGGGAAATGCATGTGAGGACAGAGTGAGAAGACAGCCACTGGCAAACCAAGGAGAGAAGCCTCAAGAGGAACCAGATTTGTCCACACTTGATCTTGGCCTTCTAGCTCCCAAAAGCCTGAGAAAGCAAATCTTTGTTAAATCACCCAGTCTGTGATATTTTGATATGGCAGCCCTAGCCAACCAATACTTTCCCCTCTCCTTTCTTGTTCTTTTAAAATTAAGTCTACAGTCTTACCCCTGGGGAATACTGTGACAAAGCATTTGGTATCGGGAGATGATGAGTTGTTATTTAAAGGACCCTCCAATGTACCATTCCCTGGAAGTTGTTGATTACAGTTAAATTCAGTTAGGGGGACATTGAACGTGGGATCATGTTTGTGGCCTTCATTCTAGCAAAGCTCTCCTAAGGGAGCTGGGAGACTTAAGCCCTGACTAAGGGCTTCCTTGGTGGCTCAGATGGTAAAGAATCTGCCTGCAATGCAGGAGACCCAAGTTTGATCCCTGGGTTGGGAAGATCCCCTGGAGAAGGGAATGGCTACCCACTCCAGTATTCTGGCCTGGAGAATTCCATGCACAGAGGAGTCTGATGGACTGCAGTCCATGGGGCTGCAAGAAGTCATACACAACTGAGTGACTAACACAGTAATAGTTGTACCATCCAGAGCCCTGCAGTTGGTGCCCTGGGATAGTTCTAATAATTGCTAACATGACTCCTTCAATAATTAATGATTCAGTTGTTTTAAATGTCTTAATACATAAAAGCTCACATGTGGTGTCAGATCTCCAAATTGTAACACAAAATAGATGTTTTGCATTAACTTACATGGAATTAATTCCATCCTAGAGTTCTTGTAGAAATTAGAAGTCATTTAAAGACTGAGCTCTGACGGTTATGTGTCACTAGACTCCCTCTGTGGAACCATTTCCTTGTAAATTTTTGTAATCCATTTATATTCTATACACATGCGATCTCTTGATGGCTTTGATGGTTCTTAATTGCATTTCTCATAGGCAATCCCAATGGTAGGTTCCTTTCAACTAACAACTAGTAGTGATGTGCCATCATGCACAAAAACAGAAACAAACAAACAGAAGAAAAAAACTGGTTGATTTAATTACTAATGGTAAATGCCTTTCTAGCTTCTTCCAAGAAAACAAAAGCACATCACTTGATTAATAAACTGTTTCAGTAATGAAATATAATTTTACTTGGTTAAGTTTTTCTCCTAAGTTTTTAGTTCTTATTTATGGATTCTTAATCTCAGGTGCCCAGGATTAGTTTCTGGAGTTCTAGTATTGATCTCCCAAAGAACTTGTGCCTTTTAAGTGTTTTTGTTTTAATTATTCTCCACATTTGTCACTCATGTCCCTCTTCACTTTTTGGAAATGTTCCAAAGTATTTTTTTTTTTTAATCTATTTCCCAGATTTATTGAGATGTAATTGACATACCATTGTATAAGTTTAATGTATACAGTGTAGAGATTTTATATATGTATATACTGAAAAATGATTACCACAATAAAGTAGTTAACACATCTATCACCTCACATAATTACAATTTCTTGTGTGTATGATCAGGGTTTAATTTATTCTCTTGGCAACTCTCAAATATTCATTACAGTATTATTAACTGTAGTTGCCATGTTGTACATTATAGCCCCAGACTGTACTCATTTAATCACTAGAAGTTTGTATCCTTTAACAGTCTTCACTGATTCTCTTCCAACCTCCCACCCTTGGAAACTACCAGTTTATTCTGATTTTTTTTTTCCATTCTCCTAACTCACATATACTTCTTTTGCTTTTGTATAGTTGCTACGTCCTTTGGACTTCCCAGGTGGCGCTAGTGGTAAAGAACCTGCCTGCCAATGCAGGAGATGGGGGAGAGGTGGGTTCAATCTCGGGTTGTGAAGATCCCCTGGAGGAGGGCACAGCAACCCACTCCAGTATTCTAGCCTGGAGAATCCCATGGACAGAGGAGCCTGGCGAGCTATAGTGCATAGAATTGCAAAGGGTTGGACACGACGGAAGTGACTTAGCAGGCATGCATGCACTATGTGCTGTATTTTTTCAAACAAGTTCTAAGTTTCTTAGGACAGTTTCCTTTATTAAAAATGGATAAAAGTATTTCTAAGCCCTCATTTGAAAACAAACAGAACAATCCTTAATTAGTCTTACTTCCAATTAATTGAGTAATGCTACATATGTATGAATGGGTATGTCATTTAATGTCAGTAGCTCAGCAATGCACTCTGTTTGAAACACTAGGTCTGCAGAGCCCACTGGAGAATTCGTTATGAAAGGGAAACATTTCTGATTAAGAGTGAAATATGATTGAAAAAGACAAAGGATGGCACAGGCCAATCAAAAGAACTAAAATGTCCTCCCTTTTTTAGCAGCTGAATGAATTTGGCCATGCCTATGGTTCTAGTGCAGAGTAGACAAGGTAAGCATTAACTAATATTCAGCCTGTGACTTCACAGAAGATAGTAAATAGCAACAGGGCAGCAAAGTAACCTGAGAGTAGGGATCAGTGTCTGCGGAAAAAGGGACCTTGGGTATTAGGCTAATAGAAATTAACTGGCTATTTCTACTATTCAGAAGATGCAAGGAAATGGAAAGCTAACCACTGAAGGAATATGCCTCAAATCTTTTCCATCTGCCTAGAAAAAGAAAGCAACGGTCAACGATACAAGTGAGGTGACTTGCTTCTGTTAATTAAAATCGTGCCATGTATTTTCATCAACTCTGTTCACTAATGAGATGAACATTATATTTATGTATTTTTTTCTGTCACTTAAAGATATTAATTTTATGGTAAGAGTATTACCTTGATTTCAAATATTCCAAGAAAAGCTGGAGAGAGAGTGATGAGAAAGAGACCAGTTCCGAGAAATCTTTCATTACAGGGGTTATCTGGAGAAATTAGTGTCCAAATGCTTGATGTTCTCATAGACAATTTGGTGAACTTGTTGGGGTCCAGTGTGTTTCACTGAAGTAGGAGTCAGTAAACTGCAGTGTGTGGGTTAAACTTGGCCTGCTGCCTATTTTTGTAAATTAATTTTTGTTGGAATACAGCAACATTCATTTGTTTACATACGATCTGCAACTGTTTTTGTGATATAATTGCAGGGGCTGAGTAGTTGTTAAAGAGACCATTTGGCTCTCAAGCCTAAAAATATTATCTGGCTGTTTACAGTTTGACAACTTTTTCATGGATAATGCCAAACAGGTCAAGTTTCAGAGGTGAGTATAAACCAATGCAAAGATAATTGGATGGAGATGAAATTGGAAGAAGGTTACACTGAGCTTTTAGCACCATACTGGGAGGGAGTATTTAAAAACCAGAGCAAATAAAAGTAGAGTGACAATGATCTTGTCAGGGGGATGAAAAGAAAAATCAAACATAGATCTTTACATTAGATGTAATCTGAAGACAATGAGCAAAGTTGAATCCTATAGCTTTCATGCATGGCTTAGTAGCTGTTAGCTATATCTAATCTAGTCTTCATAATTCAGTTATTGAAATGACAAGACCTGAATGAGTCTATAGGTACTTTGTTCCTGAGTACAAGTACATAATCTTAGGAGCTAGGAATAGAGGCATAAGGTTAATGTACAGATCAGTTCATTTGCTAGAAGAAAGCTACAGATAACCAGGATGAGCCCTTAACATTCATTCTGTTTGTATATGACATGCTCTGTAAGTGATTACTTACCAAGGGAAAAATGACACAGTCCCTTATTCTGGTGAAAGAGGCATGCTCAGTTTGGGGTGTCTGAGCTATATATATAGTCTTCTAGAAAGGTACCAATATTTTTTGCATAAAAGCAATTTTTTGTTTGTTTGCTTGCTTTTTAAAGCATTTGAAGATCTTTTTGAAGTCTCCCCAGTTTGTAATGTTTCTTTGATCAAAATCTCTAGGTCAGAACTGTAAGTGGTTTCAAACACTGACTGCTTTTCACTTGGAGGCCATGTTTATGTGACTGCCAGGATGGGAAGTCTGAACATAAGCCTGATGTAAGAGTGTCAGTAACATGCGTTAGCTACCTCGTGTGATCGGGACCATGAGTTTAACCAAAGGATGCTGATAAGTACTTTTACATTGATTTCAGTTTATGGTAAAACTTTTTTAAAAACCTCTTCATGAAAGTGAAATTGATAGACCCTTATTTGGACATCAGATGTAAAGTCTAAAGTTATTCATTGATATTGTTTAATATTTTACAATGGCATTTTTAAAAGGAGAATGTAGATGAATGAAATACAATATTTTGAGAATAAAGGAACCCAAGTGAATGTTACATGATTATAAGTGTTTATTCCATGTGAACTAACCTTGGAAAATGATTCCAAGATTAAAGGCAAAAAGGTTTCCTGAAAATGCCTCAAATCTAATTAGAAACCTCTGATTATTACTGGCAACCTCGAAGATAGGGAAAACCTTGCTAAACCACAGGAAACTTCTTGTTGAAAAATTCACAATTATATATTATGTTATAATCTGAAGAAATTTCTAATTTGCATTTGAGCTTAAAAATGGGCCCCGTGACAGTTCTGTATCTTGAGTGAGTTTATAGCCTGTGAATTAGAAATTTGTATAGTGCTATTATTTTGAATGAAGGGAGCACCATTACACGTTGTTGAGAATATTTCAAAGTACTTAACACAACCATAAATATTTTCATAAATGTGTTACTGTAAAAGTTGAGGAGAGACAATTAAATAGGACTGGAGGGATGAGTGTCTCTTGTTTCTGCTTTTGACATTGGTAATGGGTATGAAGAATGTAGACACACATGATCTAGGTAGATAGCATGGAGTAAGGAAGGTTGTTTTTTTTTCTGCCATGATTGCTGTGATTCAATACTCACCAATGAAGCTGTGCTTGGCCGTGAGAACTGGACTCACTCAATTTAAACTAATAAAACCTACACCCCAGTGCCTCTCTAACTAGATTGATCACGTCCTTGGGAACAACCATCATTATTCATGTTTAGCATCCTAGAGCAGTACAACACCAAGGATTAAACAAACGCTGGCAACATCTGGGACATAGGAACTGGAAGCAATGGTCTCATTGAGTTTCAAGAATGCTTTATTCCATTATGCAATTCTTAATTTTCAAACAAAAGCCATTCTTTATCCAGAAACAATACTAGTATGTGGTTGTGACCGAGGATCTCCTTTACAGCTCACTAATATCCCATAATCTTCAATAACAGGCAACAGTTTTAGCCATAACTGAACATCTGTGTTCATTTATGCAGTAGTAACTCTTGTGGTCCTAGACCATGTGGAGTTCCAGGGATTAGTAAAATAAATATATCTCAGGGAACCTACTTTCCCCCTCACTTTTGTTTCCTTGTGGTTTCTCATAATGCAGCTTCAGAAACCAAAGTTTCCAAAAATGTTTTTTTAAAGCAAGTTGCCAGTGCTGTGGAATGAACTTTCAACATCTCTATCAGTGACACATTATCAAGATCTGTTAATAACTCATTCCTGTATATATTTTTAAATAACCTACCTAGATAGGAAAAGGCTGCAATAAAAGCTGTTCTGGAAAAAAAAAAAAAACTGCATTAAAGCTTTTCAGAAGAAAAATTTTTAAGTTCAAATGAAATATGTGATGACGGCTTGCAGTTTGTTTTCTTTGAATATGTGTACATATTGACCTTCATGGGTTATGGTAACAGACAAGGGCTTGATTCACAGAGAAAGCTTTGTACTATCTCAGACAAGATACTGAAATTTGGGATACTGTGAAACTAAAATGAGAGAATATACATATAACATGAACATGATGAGGAAGTTTTCAGAAGCAGGTGCTGGAGGACTGTAGGTGAAAATAGCCTTTCTGATTTTGAAATCCAGGGAAAATGTCTCAGAAATACTGTTAGAAGCAGAAACCAGAAAGATACAGTGAGAAATCTTTTTTTTTTTTTTTTTTTGTCTTTTTTAGGAATAGTACTAAAACGTACATAGATGATTCAGAGAACACAAAATTGAGCACACATTCAAGAAAAGAGAGCCAGACATTGTGCCTGGAAGAGCTAGAATTAGAAAAAGCACACTCAGAATTTAACCCAAATGTGTTGGAATAGCTGAAGCAAGATATATATTAGAAACTCAGTGACTGGGATAAAAATACTATCAGCAATGTTAGGAACACATACAGATGAATGTTTTGTGTGATTCTGTTTTCATAACAAATTGTCTTTTTGACATTGCATTGTTCTATATTTCATTAGATTATATTTTTGAAAGTAAGCTTGCAAGTGGAGAAATGCTGTCTGTCTACTCTGTCCTACTTCTCCTGTTTGCGTGAGTGACAACGTGAAATAATGAGGGTGTTAACTATGCAAGGATTAAAACAATGGTGTATCATTATATGCATGAACTCAAAATTCTCGCAGTCTTACATTCCTTTCCCAACTCCGGCTGCGTACCCACAGGGAACATTTCATAGTTACCGTAGCAGGTATGAAGTGTAAATTACTGAGCTGAGCAAAAGGAATCTCAAACCAGCACCTTCACTGTGTGTGATTTCACTCTGCTGTCCCCACATGTGTGCCCTCCAATCCTCATCTTTTGCTGCTGGCACTCTTATTTTGTGAGATGTAAAAGTGATTGCAGAACTTGGCATAAATTCAGTGAATCTAATCATTGGGAAAGACTCTCAGGCATCTAGTTCAATATTTCAGCCAAAGAAGCGATTCCCAGTTTCTGAAGGATGCAAGAAAAGGGACTTATTTTCTCCTTGCACACCTGAAGTTTAAGACTGTTTCATTCCCTTCTATTTTGTTTAAATCTGATTGTTGGATGTATGATTTAATACAAGGTCCGAATCTATTTCTCTGTCCTTATTCTGTTTTCTGAAGATACACAGAAAAAGTATAGTGTCCTTCCTATGTAGGCTTTAGTAATTTTAAGAAATCATCTCTTGATTCTGTCTCTAAATCTGCCCTTGTCCTAGCTATAAATATACGTGATTCCTCCTAACTTTCTTCCAGCACATGTTCTTAGTGCTTGCTTTTTGAGTGAATAAATATGGCATGATTTAGATTCTCTGTCATCCTTTCCCTTCTTCTGGATTCCAGACGGTATTTTATTTTTATGTTTCTCTCCAAATACCATGCCCAGAGTAAAGCATTATGCCCAGACTTTTTCTGAACACCTTTTAGAACAAAGTATCTATTTACTTGTTACAGAATTTGTATTTTATTATGACCTAAGATTTCATTAAGTTTGACTAACACATACTGTTGCTACATATTGAAATTAAACACAACAACTCTTATATATCTGTTACAATCTCCTCTTTAGTCAATCTCTCTGACCTTATCCATGAGTAATTGGAATGCTGTAGACAGTATTTTTTTCTAATTTAATATTTGGGAAATATTCTGAAATTGATTAAAACATTATAGATATGTTCACTTTTGAGCGTAAAATCATTAAGTGATGAATTCCATTACCACTCTTCCCCTAAAGGCACCCTACAAAAAATAGCACCTGGAAAATATCCTATTTACTTATTGTCACTGAAAGGCCGGTGGTGCCTTTCTTCAGAGAGGATTAATGTCATGTCTGATCAAAGGGTCTATTTAAGCTAGAAATAATACCCTTGAGTTAAAGAACATTTAGTCTAATTTGTCTGTCTCTTGTTAACCAGGAATTCATGGTCAGTGGGGATTAATAGTTCATCTTGTAATTCATTCTGCTTAATTCTTACCTGGTCTAACATCACCTGCTGTGCCACACTTTAGAGACTTAGCAAAAGCTACTATATTAAGCAGGCATGCTGTGATGTTTCCAGTGTTTAGAAGTTTAATACCTTTCTGCAACACATATCCACAGGTGTCTCGTGAATATTTATTGATCCATGGTAAGGTAGTCACAGAGAGAAATAGATTTTTGCCAGTGTATTATAGACTTGAATTAATTTTTAAATCATGTCTTCCATCATTAGAACTGTAACCTGCCACAGTGGTGTTTCTTAGTTAATGACTTAATTTTTATGCGATCTTTTTAATAATTTTCTTTTTTTTTTCCTCCATGTGTTTGTTTATTGCCTCACACAAATTTAAATGAGGTAAAGATAAAAGGACTGTGGATGGAACAGTGGAAAACATATCCACTAGTCTGGTATTTTTGAAAGGCAGATAAATTGGATACAGAATATAGCAGACAACAAAGGGTACATGTGCTATTTCTGATAAGGTAAAATTTTACTACTAAAAGTTCTAAACTTATTTTTTCTTTAATTTAGAAGATAAAAAATGATACTCCACATTCCCTTTACTCTTGTAATTTAGTATAGAAAGTCTGCCATGACCAAGACAGTTGAGCCAAGGCTTTATCAGAAAGGATGTATTCAAGAACAAATACATGAGTGAGTTTTTTGAGGCAGGAGCTAGATATGGTTGAGTTGTTAATCAAAAAAATCTTGGTAGTATCTCCATATGAGAAGATCGTACTTGTCTCGACTCTTCTCTCATGCACCCTGTGTCTGTTGCCTTCCAAACTGGCCATGTTTCGTGTTTTTGCAAATTGAATGTGAGCTAAAGTGATGCGTGTTGCTCTCAAGTAACAGCCCTCCAAGCCTTTCTCTCTGAGTCTGCTTCTTGTGCCACAAGATCAGTGTGTTCTTATTAGTGGTGGTTCCTTCAGCTCTGGTCCCGGAATAAAGCGGATGTGGAAGGAACCTTTGACTCTGTGTTAGAGATACACGTAAGAAAGAATGAAATCACTGTTGTTATAAACTATGTATATATAATACAGGTGCTTCATTATGTATAAACAATCAGCTGTCAATGTTCAGAGCTGTGTACCGGAAGAAAAGCACATTGCCGCACATTAAATAATGGCCAACTGTGAGTTGTGTTAGCATTAGCATTTCCAAATAAGTATTTGGGACCTGTATTAACAGAACAATAGTGATGGTTTATAAGATCTAACATATGCTTTAATTGAAATAGTGAGCACAAAGCATATTCTTGGACAATTAATAAGGATAATATGATCAAATTACTATTTAAATAGTAAAACGACTAGAAGCGTAGATCATGGTTGGATTTTTTAAATTTTTTTTTAGTTGAAGGATAATTAGTCTACAATATTGTGATGGTTGCTGCCATACATCATAATGAATTGGCCACAGGGAAACGTTCGTCTGTCCCCCTCCTCCTACACCACCCGCCCACCTCCCTCTCCTGCATTTTTCATTTACAAGAAAATTATGTGTGGTGGGCTACACAGAGGAAGAAGATATTTCCACATCCTAATCTCTGGAAACTATGAACTACTGCCTGATAAGGCAAAGAGAGTAAATCATGTCAAAAAATGGGATTAATTTAAGGACCTTGAAAGAGTTTATCCTGGATTATGAGTTTGGACACTAAATATAAAAACAACAATATGTTTCCTTATATTAGAGTTTTAAAACAGATACACAATAAATAAGATTCAGTTCAGTACAGTGCAGTTCAGTCTCTCAGTCATGTCCTACTCTTTGTGACCCCATGGACTGCAACACACCAGGCCTCCCTGTCCATCACCAACTCCTGGAGCTTATCAAACTCACATCCATTGAGTCGGTAATGCCATCCATTCATCTCATCCTCTGTCATCCCCTTCTCCTCCCACCTTCAATCTTTCTCAGTATCAGAGTCTTTTTAAATGAGTCAGTTCTTCACCTCAGGTGGCCAAAGTATTGGAGTTTCAGCTTCAGCATCAGTCCTTCCAATGAATGTTCAGGACTCATTTCCTTTAGGATGGACTGGTTGGATCTCCTTACTGTCCAAGGGATCCTGAAGAGTCTTCTCCAACACCACAGTTCAAACTGGAGAGGTAAATGTGAAGATAAGGCAGAGACAGAGGCAGCCACAAGCCAAGGAATGCCTCATCATCAGAAACCGGAGGAGTCAAAAAGCAGAATCCCTGTAGAGCCTCTGAAGGGAACACAGCCCTGCCAATAACCTGGTTTTGGACTTCTAGTCTCCTGACCAGAAAGACAATAAATTTCCATGTTTTCAAGACATGGAGTTTATGGTAACTTTTGACAGCAGCCCTATGAAGCTAATATATGTAATAGATCAATAATCACTAACTAAACGAGCTGGATGAAGCACAAGCTGGAATCAAGATTATTGGGAGAAATATCAATAACCTCAGATATGCCGATGACACCACCCTTATGGCAGAAAGTGAAAAACAACTAAAGAGCCTCTTGATGAAAGAGGAGAGTGAAAAAGTTGGCTTAAAACTCAACATTCAGAAAACTAAGAACATGGCATCCGGTCCCATCACTTCATGGCAAATAGATGGGGAAACAGTGGAAACAGTGGCTGACTTTATTTTTCTGGGCTCCAAAATCACTGAAGATGGTGACTTCAGCCATGAAATGAAAAGACGCTTACTCCTTGGAAGGAACGTTATGACCAATCTAGACAGCATATTAAAAAGCAGAGACATTACTTTGTCAACAAAGGTCCATCTAGTCAAGGCTATGGTTTTTCCAGTAGTCATGTATGGATGTCAGAGTTGGACTATAAAGAAAGCTGAGCACCGAAGAATTGATCCTTTTGAACTGTGGTGTTGGAGAAGACTCTTGAGAGTCCCTTGGACAGCAAGGAGATCAAACCAGTCCATCCTAAAGGAGATCAGTCCTGAGTGTTCATTGGAAGGCCTGATGTTAAAGCTGAAACTCCAATACTTTGGCCACCTTATGCAGAGAGCTGACTCATTTGAAAAGACCCTGATGCTAGGAAGGATTGAAGGTAGGAGGAGAAGGGGACGACAGAGGATGAGATGGTTGGATGGCATCACCGACTCAATGGGCATGAGTTTGGGTAAACTCCGGCGGTTGGTGATGGACAGGGAAGCCTGGTGTGCTGCAGTCCATGGGGTCACAGAGAGTTAGACATAACTGAGTGACTGAACTGAACTGAAACAAGAAATTCCAGAAAACTAAACCTTATGTTTACCCTAGAATACATGTCTGGAGAATGTAGTTCTAGTAAATCCACAGTGCAACTCATGCTTGAATATCTTTCTAACAGTTGTTCTAAGGGATGTAAATACTGTAAATATGAAGATATTCTGGGGGAGGGAATATCTGGAATAGATAACATACACTCAAAGATGCATAGTGGTACCTTCTGATTAGTAGATTGTGGGAAAATATCCCAAGTTCATCTTTTATGTTCACCAGTGATTTAGCACACAATTTCCTAGTATATCTCTATTTCTTCATTTCATGTTTTCACATTGTTTTCATGAAAGTATAATTGGTTTACAGTGTTGTTAGGTTCAGATGTATAGCAAAGTGATTCAGTTACACATATACATATCTATTGTTTTTCAGATTCTTTTCCTTTATAGGTTATTACAATATATTGAGACTATTTCCCCATGCTATATAGTAGGTCCTTCTTGGTTATCTATTTTATAATCTATATAGTAGTATATATATGTTAATCCCAAACTCCTAATTTATCCCCTGTCCTCTTTCCTCTTTGAAAACAATAAATTTGTTTACTAGGTCTGTTAGTACATTTCTGTTTTATAAATAAGTTAATTTGTATCATTTAATATTTCACATATAAAGCAATACATGATATTTGTCTTTCATTGTCTGGCTTACTTCACTTAGTATGATACTCTTTAAGTCCATCCATGTTGCTGCAAATGGCATATTTCATTCTTTTCTACAGATGATTAATATTTCACTGTGTGTATGTGTGTGTGTGTGTATGTAAAATAACTCCTTTATATTGTTGATGGACATTTACTTTGCTTGCATATCCTGGCTGTTTTAAATAGTGTTGCAACGAACATTTGAATACATTTATCTTTTCAAACTATAGTTTTCTTCAGATGTATACCAGGAGTGGGATCTCTGGAATCAAGTGGTAACTCGATTTTTAGTTTTTTAAGGAACCTCCATACTGTTCTCCATAGTGGCTACACCAATTTACATGCCCACCAATGGTGTGGAAGAGTTCTGTTTTCTCCACACCCTCTCCAACATTTATTGTTTGTAGACTTTTTTAATGATGGCCATTCTGACCTGTGTGAGGTAATACCTCATTATAGTTTTGATTTGCATTTCTTTAATAATTAGAAATGTTGAACATTTTCTCCTGTGTCCATTGGCACTTGTATGTCTTCTTTGGAGAAATGTCTGTATAGACCTTTTGCCCGTTTTTTATTTTCATTTTTTAATATTTATCTGTATGAGCTGTTTGCATATTTTGGAAATCAATCATTTGTTGGTAACATTGTTTGCAAATATTTTCTATATATTATAGGTGATCTTTTCATTTTGTTTATGGTTTCCTTGCTATGCAAAAACTTTTAAGTTTAATTATGTCTATTTGTTTATTTTTGTTTTTATTTCCATTACTCTAGGAGACAGATCCAAAAACATATTGCTGCAATTTAATGTCAGAGTGTTCTGCTCAGGTTTTCCTTTAGAAGTTTTGTGATATCCGGTCTTACATTTAGATATTTAATCCATTTTGAATTTATTTTTTTTATCTGTTGTTAGAGAAGGTTCTAACTTCATTCTTTCACATGGAGCTGTCCAGTTTCCCAGCACCGCTTATTGAAGACTGACTTTTCTTCATTGTGTATTCTTGCCTCCTTTGTCACAGATTAGGTGGCCATAGGTATGTGGTTTATCTCTGTATTTTCTATCTTATTCCATTGATCTATATGTCTGCTTTTGTGCCAGTTATGATATTTTTCATGACTATAGTTTTGTAATATAGTCTTGAGGCAGGAAGCTGATTCCTCCACCTTCATTTTTCTTTCTCAAGATTGCTTTAGCTATTCAGGGTCTTCTATGTTTCCTGCTTTTTTTTTTTTTTCCTTCTAATTCTGTGAAAAAGACTGTTGGTAATTTGACAGGGATTGCATTGAATCTGAGATTGCCTTGGGCAGTATAGTTACTTTGACAAGTGGATTCTTACAACCCGAGAACATGATATATGTTTCCACCTTTCTGTGTCATCTTCAGCTTCTTTCATCAGTGCCCTCCAGTTTTTGGAGTACACATCTTTTGGCTCCTTAGGTAGGTTTATTCTTAGGTTCATGGGTGTGTGTTTGCGCTCAGTTGTTCAGTCACGTCCGGATCTTTGTGGTCCCATGAACTGTAGCCTGCCAGGCTCCACTGCCCATGGAATTTTCCAGGCAAGAATACTGGAGTGGTTGCCACTTCCTACTCCAGGGGATCTTCCCAACCCAGGGATGGAATCTGCATCTCCCGCATTGGCTGGAGGATTCTTTATCACTAGCGCCACCGGAGAAGCCCTGTGCTGTGCTATGCTTAGTCACTCACTTGTGTCTGTCTCTTTGCGACCCCATGGACTCTAGCCCGCCAGGCTCCTCTGTCCATGGGGATTCTCCAGGCAAGAATATTGGAGTGGGTTGCCATGCCCTCCTCCCTGGGAAGCCCTAGTTTCACATAACTTAAAAAAAATATTTGCCAAAAATTTTATGAGAAATATAATCAGCAGCCCTGTCACTCTCAGAAAAAAAACGACCAATAACCTCCCACCGAACACCAGAGTTCCATAATACACAGTGTAAATCCATAGAAACTGCGTTTACTTGTTATTGAGATGTAGTCTTAAAAACATCTAAAATCATAAACTGCTACCAACTTTGCCATTTCAAATCATATTGGTGAGAAAGGAACCATCTCATTTTTGTCTGGAAGATCCTAGCTATTTGGGTCACTTTGCTATGGAGAGGCAGCTTTGATTTTCAGTCAGCTTCAAAGTCTAAGACAAAAGGCTTTTGGACACAAAATTTCACCTCTTCCTAACTTGTAGTTTCCAAGGAAATGGGACACTGAGTCCTGGTTCTCAGCCTAAGCCTAAACCTTTACACATAAGGGCTGCTTCATTTTGTTCCAAATAAAATGTTGCATCATTTAAATTTTACCGAAACTCTCCCCTTTTCAAAACCGTTATATCCTTAGGTCCTCTTTCTATTTGGTGGTACATTTTATGGTTTCTTTGGGGTATCCTCTGTTTTTTCAGCAAGTTAGTAATCTTAACTTTTTTCATCTCTCAGTTGGTTCTTGTTGGTCTTTGGCTGTGGGATTTAGCAACAGTTTGAGACATGCTAGAAAATAAAAGGTATGAGTTATGGAGAAGATGTGACTATCATAGAACAGAGTAGTCTGAGGACTCATGGGAAGGGAATTTGAGCTGGATACTAATGAGTATATTGGATTTATGTAGGCAAAGATTGTAGAAGCAGCATTTAAGTCAGATCATCAGTGTGACTAAAGACAAAATGGTGGGACATTCAGTTCTTTCACAAGTTCTACATACTCTACCTTCAAATTTCACTGCTCTCTTCACATATTCAGATTCCACACTGACCCCAGCCCTGTTTGGATTAATGCGGTAATTTTCTAACTTGGTTACCTACTTATCCTTGTTCCTATCTATTAAGCATAAACCACTCAGCAACTAGAATTACCATTCAAAATGTAAAATGTCTTATTTCTCTCCTTTGTAAGGTAGGCATTGACTTTTGCTATGCTTAAAATTCAAAGTCCTTCCGTGTGTGTGTGTGTGTGTGTGTGTACACAGTCTACCCAATTTCTAAGAACTCTTCCCCCACTGGATCTGATCCAGCCATGCAGACATTCTGTTTCTCCATCAGCCTGAGAGGCTCTGTATTGTTTTCTCTGCCTGTAGGAGGCAGGAGGGAAGGAAAATCTGAGAGCAGAATTTGAAGTAAAGAAGGGATTGTATGACCACATTTATGACTGTCATTATACACACAAGGACATTTTCCCTGCTGCCTCAGATGGTAGAGAATCTGCCTGCAATATGGGAGACCTGGGCTCAATCCCTGGGTTGGGAAGATCTCCTAGAGAAGGAAATGGCAACCCACTCCAGTATTCTTGCCTGGAGAATCCTGTGTACCGAGGGGCCTGGTGGATTACAGTCTAAGGGATCACAAAGAGTTGGACACTGCTGAGTGATTAATACTTTCACTTTCATGACACACACATATAAATGTCAAAAAAGACAAGTATACATATTTCATTGTAACAGTGTTTTTTTTTCTCTCACATGTGGACATAAAAAGTATCCAACAAATGCATGCAAGATGCCTCTTTCATGTTTAAGAAAAAAAGAATTGTTGAAACAGGAACCTCTCAGGTCAAGTTGCAATAATGATGCTGTTTTATGACCCAAGTTACCATTACATTTCTCCTTTCCCACTTGCCTTTAAATTACCTCTATAGAGCAAAATCATCATCATTATCTGAAGTTAAAGTCTTTCTATGGCAATGTGAATATTGTATAATAACAGGATTAAGATAAATACACAATTATTTGTGCACAAATGTGTTCCTTCTACAAATGATGGATTAGATTTTTACTGCCAAATTCATTGAAAACCCATAAATTTGCATATATTTCTACTGATTTGACCTAATTAAGAAGTGAGTTGAATGTTATTAAAATCTATGTTCCAGGACTTTATTCTATTAAAATACTCCTAGCAGGCCGCCTTTCATGTCTCACTGAAGGGTTTATTTCTACAAGCTGATGTATTTCAAGTTTTGACTCTCAACTCTGTCTGTAAATTGTCTTCCTTTACTTGTTAGTAGCATGTCTTACTATCATAGGTAATAGTATTCCACCTGGACTACCACACCAGCTGTCTACATAATTACTATATATTTGATGAATGGTCCTTTATGGGACTTTATGGTGCTTTATGGACTGAATGTTTGTGTGTCTCTAAAATTTGTATACTGAAGCCCTAACCCATAATGTGATGGTATTTGGAGGTAGGGTCTTTGGTACTATAAGCAGGTTGAATGAAGTTTTGAAGGTAGGTCCCCCATGATGATATTAGTGTCCTTATAAGAACAGGAAGAGGCCCCAGAGTCTCTCCCCACCGTGTAAAGACAGAGCATGAACTGACTTTCTGTAAGCCAGGAAGAGTCCTCAGTGGGAAAATAAATCAGCTGAAACCTTGATCGTGGCTCTCCCAGCCTGCCAGAACTATGATAAATTCCTATTGTTCAAGCCACCCAGTCTGATATTTTGTTACAGTAGCCTGAACTAAGTCAGATGATCATATATCAGTGGATGTGATTAGGTGCATAGTATAAAAGTTCAAAGCCTCATTATCTTGAGTTTTTAAATTAATTTGTTTACTTGTTTATTTTTGGCTGTGCTCGGTCTTTGTTGCCCTGTGGGCCTTTCTCTAGTTGCGGAGAGTGGTAACTTCTCTCCAGTTACCTTGTGCAGGCTTCATTGCAGTGGCTTCTCGTGTTCCAACACAAGCTCTAGGGCTCATGGGCTCCATAGTTGCAGCTCCTGGGCTCTAGAGCGCAGGCTCAGTAGCTGTGGTGCATGAGCTCAGTTGCTCTGCAACATGTGGGATCCTCCCGGACCAGGGTTTGAACCCGTGTCTCCTGCACCAGCAGGTGGACTCTTTAGCATTCAATTAGAAGAGCCACCGATCTTGACCCTGAATTCCTTCTGTTTTCTGAAATAATGATTTTTCTGTAAGTACTCTCATCCTTTACCATATATAACTGGACACTGTGACCAAATGAGAACATGGAATTTGCTTTAAATATGCTCTTCAATTAAAAAAAAAAAAAGAAAAGTTCTTTGGTAGTGGTTTCTAAGATCTGTGAAGGAGTTCAAGGATTTTCCAATCATAGGTCTATATGCTAGCAAAAACAAAAAAGCGTGCATTCAATGAAAATTCATTTTGTGGCGTATAATTCCGTGGGTTTTGACAGGTTCATAGATTTGTATATTCACCACCACAGTTAAGATAGAAAACAACTTTGGAACCCAAAGAAATCTCCTTCTGCCCTTTTGTAATCAACCCAATCCCACATGGCCAATTCCTGACCATCACTAGTCTGTACTCTATTCCTATAGTTTTGTTTTCTGGAATGTCATAAATAAAATCATATATATTATTCAGTCTTTCATTTAACAAAATGCATTTGGGATTCATACATATCATGTAGACCAATGATTTGTTCCTCTATTTCCTGAAGAGCAGCCCATAGTATGACTGATTCCCGTTTACCTGTTCAGTTGAAGGACATCAAAGATTCCTTGAGGTTCATTATTTGTGCTGTAAATGTCTATGGGTTTTATCTGATGCATAGGGACACAAATTTTTGAATACTGGATCAACCTTGTGAATAAATCCCACTCAATTGTGACATATTATCCTTTTTAGATATTGTTGGATTTGATATGCTAACACTTTGAGGAATTTTTGTGCTGATGTGCCTGAGGGAGATGAAAGAAAACTGTAGTCTTAATACTTCCAGTTAGCTCACTGCTAGAGCTCTTCATGTCTTTGTGTACATCCAGATTTAAGCTTGGCCCCACATTCCTTTTACCTACAGAATTCCTTTTACCACTTCAGCGTGTCTTATAGTTTAGGTCTGATGGCCACAAATGTGCTGTTTATCTGAAAAAATTGTTTCTTCATTTAAATTTTACATATATATATTAAGTTATAAATTTCTGGACTTTGTTTTGCTTTTTCTTCTTCTTCCCTCACTGTGAAATGTCCCCTTATTTCCTTTTGGCTTCCGTGGCTTCTCTTGGAGGGTCTGGTGCAATCCTGACCCACTCTGTATGTAAAGTGTGTGAAACAGTATGTAGTGTACATGTTTTCTTTCTCCTTTCTGCCTTGAAGCGTTTTCAGCAGTTTAAATATGGGATTACTAGGTGATTGTTTTTCTTGGTGTTTCTCTTGCTTGGTGTTGCTTGAATCTGTTACTTGTCTGTCATTAATTTTGGAAAATTCTCAACATTAAATCTATAAATATGTAGTCTGCCTTATTTTTCTCTTGCTTTGGGATTAAAATTATATCCATGTTATGTTAGAATTGTGACATTGTCCCACATCTTTTGAATGCCCTGTTCTTCCCCTGCAACCCCCTTTCCTTGTGTTTCACTTTGGGAAATTTATATTGACCTATCCTCCAGTCCGCCGATACTTTTCTCAACTGTGTCAAGATTACTGATGAAATCTTTGAATGCGTTCTTTTATCCATTACTGTGCTCCTGCCTTGCCCTCAGAATTTAATTTGATTCTTCCCTATAGTTGCTATTTTTCTATTGAAAGTTCTCAGGTGGCTTACATATTTTCATTTTCTTGTTTAGAGAATTTATTTTGTAGTTATTTTCAATACTCTGTGATTTATTTCAACATATGTGTTGTATTTGAATCCAACCATGTTGATTTCTTTGTCTACTGGCAGTGCATTTTTTCATGCTTTCTGATTGATTCATTTTATTGTTGGTGTTGAAATTGGGTCATATTGTGTAGACGGACAGAGTAATGTAAAGTTAATTGTTTTGTAATGTATATGTATGTCAAATCACTGTGTTGTATATTTTCAATATATAATTATATATAATATCCTTCAATAAATTTAGGGAAAAAAAAGAGTGATGGAGATAGTTTCTTATTCTTAGAAACGAGCTTGCCTTTTTTACTACTTGACTTTTAGTTTCAAGATTTGGCCTGGTGATACTTTAGTCACTAAAATGTGTCCGACTCTTGTGACCCCACTGTCTGTAGCCTGCCAGGCTCTTCTGTCCATGGGATTTATCTAATCCAGAATTGTGCTGTGTTTAAGGTTGATTAATTTTACCAATAAAGATCCATCTATTCAGAGCTATGGTTTTTCCAGTAGTCATGTATGTGAGAGTTGGACTATAAAGAAAGCTGAGAGTTGGACTATAAAGAAAGAATTGATGCTTTTGGACTGTGGTGTTGGAGAAGACTCTTGAGAGTCCCTTGGACTGCAAGGAGATCCAACCAGTCCATCCTAAAGGAAATCAGTCCTGATGAATATTCATTGGAAGGACTGATGATGAAGCTGAAACTCTAATACTTTGGCCACCAGATGGGAAGAACTGACTCACTAGAAAAGACCCTGATCCTGGGAAGGATTGAAGGTGGGAGGAGAAGGGGACGGCAGAGAAGGAGTTGGTTGGATGGCATCACTGACTCAATGAACATGAGTTTGAGTAAGCTCCAGGAGCTGGTGATGGACAGGGAGGCCTGGCGTGCTGCAGTCCATGGGGTTGCAAAGAGTCAGACACGACTGAGAGACTGAACTGAACTGAACTGAACTGAACTGAATGCTATGAATAAGTTCAATACACCCTTGGCTTCATATTCCTCTAGGATCATTTATGCTTAGGACAGGAGCGGGTTTGTCAGAGGATTTTACCCGGTGGCTATTTCATCCTCTACTCTAGGTCTTGTCTTTGTGCTTGACCTTAGAGAGGGTGTGTTCCTATATTCTTACAATTCTTCCAGCATTATTTCAGTTTTACTTGATATTTACTAACCTGGTACTGGGGACTTGTTTAGTTGCTAAGTCATGTCCGACTCTTTTGCAATCCCGTGGATTGTAGCCCTCCAGGCTCCTCTGGCAAAGTTTCCCAGGCAGGGATACAGTAGTGGTTGCTGTTTCCTTCTCCTGGGGATCTTCCTGACCCAGGGACTGAACCTCACGGCTCCTGCCACATCTCCTGCTTTGTAGGCAGACTCTTTACTGCTGAGTCACTGGGGCTTGAGGTGAAGTATTTTCTGTAATTTAGGTTAAACAACCATTTCAAGTAAGCACCGTGACCTTACTTAGGTCTTTGGCATGCAGGTTTCTCAGAGCTCCTGCCCCATTTGCAGATGTCTAGAGGCCAGATTCCTGGCCTTTTTCTATATTGTCATGGTTTCCTTTCCTTCCCTGCAATATGTTTTCCTTAGACCAAACTGTTCATGCCTTTCCCCTCAGATTAAAGCTTTTATTCCACAGTGAAGATGGGGCAGAAGGTTGGAGTTTCTTGCATCTCCTATAGTGCCTACTGTTTTCCTTAATCTGGAAATCCTTTCTCGGTATTCTTGCCAAAAACGTTGTAAGTGTTCACAAAATTCTGTCTAGAGGAAAAACTTCAGGAACAGGCACATTCCCTCTGTATCTATGGGGCTTCCACCTATTTGTTAGCCATTCTAGCTGAATTCTTTCCAGTGCCAGGAAATATTTGCCTCAGATAAGCAAATGTTTCATCCTGCCTCTTTTGGGCTAAATTTACTGTGCCTAGGTTATTTTTGTTCTAAGTATGGGAGTAACTATTGAAGTTTTGCTTTGTACGTTTTTGTTTACTGAAATTTATTATACCTCTACATCTGAATGTTTTAATTTTATATTTCTGTGCAATGTATATGCAAATAGATACATATGTCAATGCCATGTTTCTTTTCCTGGCTACGCTAACTTAGAGAACTGGGTGACAGGAAGTATACCAATAAAAATAAGACCATATTCTGACATGATTTCAGAAGGAAACCCGACCTCTCATTACCTTGTGAGATCTCTCACGCTGGCCTGAAGGTGCACATCAATTTCTCTCACACTCCTGGAGATAAAATTCCTTGTTGGGGGTCACAGGTGACTATGCCTTCCCACTGTGTTGAACTTCATTGTATGTCAAGCAACACAACAGACTAACATGTTCTCATTTTCTTGCATTGTCTCCAGTAGTAGCATTTGTGTTTGATTTCCTCTTTTGATTCCTTAGAGTCCTGGACCAGAAACCTGGGAAAAACAAGACAGGATTAGGGACAGGACACATGGGGAAGAGGAGAATAGAGATGAGTAGTGAGTCTGAAAATATACTTTATGCTATATTCACCTCTGCCCTTCACTGCCACTTTCTCCTCCACTTAAATCAAGCTTGTTGGCTTTACTCTGTACAATGGGTTATCTAATTTTTCTTATTGATAAGGCGATGGAATCAATTGGAAGCAGGAGCTGGTATAGTGGGGATGGTTATTATTTTCTCCAAATGGTTTAGTCTTCAGGAGCAGTAATCAGCTTCGTTATATTGTTGTCATCTTTTCATTCATTCCAAAACCCTTATTAAACTTTCTGTGTACCGACATTCTGCAAGTTTCTGAGAATAATGTGCTGAACAGACTTAGTTCTTAAACCTTAAAGAATTTAGAGTTTATCATCAAATCCTTCTGCAAATGAAATCCTAACAATTTCTCCCTACCTAATAAATCATCAACTTTTAACACTACATATTATTGTGTTCTTATATATGTGCTAGGTCTCTTAGAATCATTATCATATTTCCTTTAATCTGCAAAACAGTCTTAGGAAGTAGATTAACATCTCTACCTTATAGTTAAGGCAACTGAATGCATAAGTGATTATGTAAAACAGTCATGTAGCTACTAGAGATAGAGGGAACTTCAACAATAAGTCATACAGGGCAGCTTGATCCTGATAGTTGTATTCCCAGGAATGCAGAATTTGGTCCCTCTTCTCTTTAGTCTGAATTAGAAGTGGACTCCTCTATGTTTGGGCTTTTATTCCAGGAAGGGGCAAAATTTTCATCTACAAAAGTTGGCTTAAAACTCAACCTTAAGAAAACTAAGATCATGGCATCCGGTCCCATCACTTCATGGCAAATAGCCGGGCAAACAATGGAAACAGTGAGATAATTTATATTTAGTGGCTCCAAAATCACTGCAGATGGTGACTGCAGCCATGAAATTAAAAGATTCTTGCTCCTTGGAAGAAAAGCTATGACCAACCTAGACAGCATGTTAAAAAGCAGAGACATTACTTTGCCAACAAAAGTCCCTCTAGTCAAAGCAATGGTTTTTCCAGTAGTCATATATGGATGTGAGAGTTGGACTATAAAGAAAGCTGAGCACTGAAGAATTGAACTGTGGTGTTGAAGAAGACTCTTCAGAGTCCCTTGGACTGCAAGGAGATCCAACCAGTCCATCCTAAAGGAAATGAGTCCTGAATATTCATCGGAAGGACTGATGCTGAAGCTGAAACTCCAATACTTTAGCCACCTGATGCAAAGAACTGACTCAATGGAAAAGACCCTGATGCTGGGAAAGATTGAAGGCAGGAGGAGAAGGGGGCAGCAGAGGATGAGATGGCTGGATGGCATCACCAACTCAATGGACATGAGTTTGAGCAAGCTCCGGGAGTTGATGATGGACAGGGAGGCCTGGCGTGCTGCAGTCCATGGGGTCGCAAAGAGTCAGACATGACTGAGCGAATGAACTGAACCGAACATCTTTATTTTACTAGTCATATCTATTTATGCATTTATATGCCTATGTATTAATATATTACGGAGAAGGCAATGGCACCCCACTCCAGTACTCTTGCCTGGAAAATCTCATGGACAGAGGAGCCTGGTAGGCTACAGTCCATGGAGTCGCTAAGAGTCAGACATGACTGAGCAACTTCACTTCCACTTTTCCCTTTCATGCACTGGAGAAGGAAATGGCGACCCACTCCAGTCGTCTTGTCTGGAGAATCCCAGGGACGGCAGAGCCTGGTGGGCTGCTGTCTATGGGGTCGCACAGAGTCGGACACGACTGAAGCGACTTAGCAGCAGCAGCAGCATTAATATATTAACTTAAATGTAATAGTAAACCCATTCTTGCAGCAGTGGTTAGATTGATATAATTAATATCAAAAAATGACAGACATTACCAAATATGGTAAAAGAGTCAAATATTCACAACCAACTGAAACGTCAACATATTTTTGAAAGCTCTGATGCCAAAACAAACTTGAAATTAGAGATAAGCTTGAGATAAGGACATCACATAAAACAAGAACATATATTTAGATACTTCCCTGTACTTGGTATTAACTATTTATAATGGTGAAGAAAGACAGTGGCTCGTTTTCCCATTTGGCAGGGCTTTTAAAAATAATGCTTATTAGAATAGTTTTTAATGCCCATGTGCTTTTCCCTGTACCTCTTTGCAAAAAGGCCGTTTTTCATATTTGGGTCAAAATGCATATTTTTGGACATATTTATTGTCTTTTTATTAGTATAGACCTTTTGGGGAGCAAGAATGTGTTTTAACAACAATGCATTCAATCAGAGCTCAGTGAAATTACCTTAAAATTCCGTATGTATCATGGTAGTTTGAAAAGCTCCTAAGTGTCAGGTGTTAGGAGTTCAACGGGGTCATCTATTACTCTCTGTGTGTGTGTTAGTCATTCAGCCTTGTCCAGCTCTTTGCAACCTCACGGACTGTAGCCCGCCAGACTCCTCTGTCCGTGGAGTTCTCCAGGTAAGAATACTGGAGTGGGTAGCCATTCCCTTCTTCAGGGGCTCTTCCTGACCCAGGGATTGAACCTGGGTCTCCTGCATTGTAGGCTGATTCTTTACTGCCTGAGCCGCAAAGGAAGCCCCTAGTGGATGTAATATATAGTAGTAGAAAGAGTATATATTTGGGGGTCAAATAAACTTGTAACTTTCAGTGTTGCTTCTTCTCCATAGAATAATCCTTTGGCCTTTAACATGTCAAATGATTTGCATATGATGTATGTGACTGGAAAAAAATTACTAACGTATTTATCAACAATAGGTACAATGAATGATATCCATCCAAATCAATGGAACTAAATTTGTAAGCCAGAAGTAAGTATAAATGTGCATCCTCATTTGTAAAATGGGGATGACAGTAGTTACTTTGCAGGGTGGTGGTCAAAATATTAACAATTATATTTATAGCATAAAGCCTAGAACCTGATTCTAAGCAGATACTCATACACAGATGATACTGTTTAATTTTAATTACTATAAAATTAGTCCCTGGATTCACTGTGTTTATAGTTTAGTACAATCATTTTCAATTTATTTTTGACCATAGCCCTCAGCAAGAAATCCTTTATACATTATTTTCCAGTATGTAACACAGTGAATGCACACACACACACACACACACACACACACACACATTCTTCTGTTAGAAGAATTTATTAGAGCAGTATTATCTTTACTATATATGATAAACTATATTTCCTATCCTATCCTACCTTACTGTTACACTCTTTTCCTAATTTGTGATTCACTAATGGGGTACAACTCATAGAAGTGCAACTGAATCTGTCTTAAAGTGTTAGGAAGTGCTTTATAGAAAATATCTCCTGTCATAGTTTGGGGGGAAATAAGGTTTCAAGATAAATGATAATGGGAGGGAGGTAGGGGACTTCTATTTGGGGTGTAGAGTGCATGGAACTTTATTTGGACAATTCTAAACTGTTTAGTGTATCTTGAACATTCAGTACATGTATATCCTATAACTAGTGCTAAGGTAAAAGAGAGTCCCTTGGACTGCAAGGAGATCCAACCAGTCCATCCTAAAGGAAATCAACCCTGAATATTCATTGGAAGGACTGACGTTGAAGCTGAAGCTCCAATACTTTGGCTACCTGAGGCAAAAAGCTGACTCATTTGAAAAGACCCTGATACTGGGAAAGATTGAGGGCGGGAGGAGAAGGGGCAACAGAGGATGAGATGGTTGGATGGCATCACCGACTCAATGGCCATGGGTTTGGGTGGACTCTGGGAGTTGGTGATGGACAGGGAGGCTTGACGTGCTGCAGTCCATAGGTTCACAAAGAGTCTCGGATACGACTGAGCGGCTGAACTGAACTGAACTGAGCTGAAGTAGGGTACTGAAATGGTCATGTTTGTATTTTAGAAAGTGGTAGCAGAGAGGATGACCATTCACAGTTTGAGAACAGAAGCTTTGAGGAGACACTTAGATAAAGCTGTGGAAAGATGATGAGGACCTAGAGGAAAATCTGAATGATAAGGATAGAGAGAACGGATTCAATATATAGTTATGAAATAATTAAGTTTTTTTATTAATTGGATGATTGGAAAACAAGTATATAAAACTGCCCTTCTCTTTTATTTGCTATCGAGCTAGAGAAGGCTGGCATCTCTCATTGGGTATGAGGATACAAATCTAAGCAGACCATCAAGATGGGAAACCAGGTAGATACATAGGGAGTCGAGAAGAAAGAGCAGATGGTTATGCGATTACTTTTTCCATGTGTTTTTAGAAAAATTGGATTTCTGAGTTTAAATTGGTTAACAAAGGAATTCTTTATAGTTTTGATTGTGGTGAATTGACAGGTCTTTTGACTACAGTCATGGGAATTATCTAACTTGAGGGAAACGGTTAATTGTTGGGTGTTAGAGATTCTCCTCTGTACAAATAAGCCAGACAATGTACTGTTCTGTTAATCATCTCTGCCTAGTCTTCTTAGTTTTTGTAATGACAGGAATCTTTTTGAAAACATAAAGAATAGCAAGAGATTTTGGCATGTGGGTGGAAGTATCTTGATCTTTATCATATCGAGTGCTTTGCACATAAATATATATGACTGGAAAAAATATATTTGTCAGAGAAATAAGTTAGAACCAGAAATGAAATGCATTTACATGTATGGAATTGAAATTTTGTAAACCAAACCCAACAGATCGTCTTTCTCCTCTACCTTTTCTATGCAGCTTGTTTTATTTTTGCCATTCTCCTGTCTTTATATCATGCTCAAGTCTTCTGTCATTGGTTAGGACTTCTACCTGTCATCTTTACTGTGTAATACATTAACTCCAAACATAGTAACTTAAAACAGCCGTTTTATTTTGCTCATAATTTTGAGGTATTTTATGTGGTTGCAATATGTTCTTCATTGAGTGGAAGATCCATGCAGCAAACCACTTAGAATACAACTGTAACACTAAACCAAAAACTTCTACTTATCAGCAATAAAGATAATATTTTGAACCTCACATTCCACAACTTTTGTTTTATTTCTAATTGTGTCTAGAAGGGACATGGTGAAACTACTATTTACTGTGTCAACAATAAGCCATCATTGTCATAGCCTTTTAGTTAACCCTCCCTCCATTTCTCTTTGTTTGAAATTTCAGTGATAAATTCTGGAGGGAGTTTTAAAATAATTGAGTGAGAATATCTTCATGCTGCTATAAACTCTTATTCAGGATGGCTGAAAACATTAAGAAAGGAGATCTCAGCCACTGCGTTGGTATCTTAGACGTCTATCATCAGAAGCAGGTAATTTAAATACATATGTGGAACAAGCATATTTGTTCGTTATTCAACTATTATGCAAATTAAATAATCCTAGAATTAAATGGGAGCTTCCCAGGTGGCTCAGTGGTAAAGAATCTCCATGTCAAGGCAGGAGACACAGGAAATGAGGGTTTGATCCCTTCAGATACCCTGAAATAGGAAAGGGCAACGCACCCAGGTATCCTTGCCTGGAAAATCCCATGGTCAGAGGAGTGAGACGGGCAAGGGGTTCAGAGTCAGCACAGCTTAAGCAACTGGGCATGAGCGTAATAAATTAGAGGATAAAGAGAGATATGGGGAAAGGAGAGGGATTCCATCTGACTTCTAGTTCTCCAGGTGAAAATAACATGTACATTGGATGCATTTCACTTTCTTCCACTTTCTGTTTTTCCCCATGTCCTAATGACTTGTATGTCTGTTGCATAATGCACAGAAATGATTTTCTAGGGCGGAAGGAGTCTTTATGACATGGGGAAGTTTTTGAAGCAGGGTACATCTTTAGTGAACTTGGCCTTGAGGAATGGGTTATTCAGTGTTAAAGACTTGACCAACAGAAAAGGGGAAGTCTTATTATACAAAAACTCATATTGCTTTAATTATTAGGATAAGAGGTGAGGTGATTGGAAAGAAAAACCCTCACAGGCTAGAAGATGAGGTTTTTGGTTTTTTTTTTCCTCATTTGAAGGAGCTTCCCTGGTAGCTCAGCTAGTAAAGAATCTGCCTGCAATGCAGGAGACCCCAGTTCAATTCCTGAATCAGGAAGATCCCCTGGAGAAGGGTTAGGCTACCCACTCCAGTATTCTTGGGCTTCCCTGGTGGCTCAACTAGTAAAGAATCTGCCTGAAATATGGGAGACCCTGGTTTGATTCCTGGGTTGGGAAAAACCATTGGAGATTCCCTTTTTTTTTTTTTTCTTATTTGAAAGAGAGCCATCATTATGAGCTGTATGGAGTGAGAACAGTAATAGGTGATGCAAAGACATTGGAGGTTTTAATGGGCCTTGTTTAAGCTCTCTTTTAATCTCCCCATTTTCTTCAAGTGAGGAACCCGGGTACAGATTTGTTTGGGGCTGTTTTCTTCTCTCCTTAGTTACTCTGAGGCAAGTTTATTGTTACTGTCACTTAGTCTGCCTCACTAAATGATTAGCAGAGGTGCTCTAAAAGAAAACAAATCTTCTGTGTTGTTCTTCTGAGGAATAGCAAGGAAATTGGAGGATGGGGAAATGGTGATCCCCCTGAAGCAGTATTGCAGAGGAGTTGGCTGATGTGAAGTAATAAACTCTAAGTAAAAAAGTAAATGGTGACAGATTGAAAGAGGGAAGGAGATGAATGGACCCCAGGAGGACCTCCAGAAGAGAGAAACATGCTTGGCAATAGAAAAATGATGATCAGAGTGTAACCAAAGAGAAAGCTCCATGGTTCTACTGGAGCACTTACAAGAGAATTGTAGGAGATACATGCTCCTTTTAGACAAAGATTATTCATTCTTATTTCCTTTCATTTGTTACTCAGTTTTTCATTCAGAAATGTGCTGCTACATTTGGGGGCAAAGTTTGGAATATCTTGTGTCTGAGATGACGTTATGGTTGGAGAAAACAGTCTAAGAATACTGTATTCTTATTGACTACCTGTATTATTGGGCTTCCCTGGTGGCTCATTGGAAAAGACCCTAATGCTGGGTAGGATTGGGGGCAGGAGGAGAAGGGGATGACAGAGGATGAGATGGTTGGATGGCATCACTGACTCGATGGACATGAGTTTGGGTAGACTCCAGGAGTTGGTGATGGACAGAGAGGCCTGGCGTGCTGCAATTCATGGGGTCGCAAAGAGTCGGACATGACTGAGCGACTGAACTGAACTGAACTGGTGGCTCAGATGGTAAAAAATCTGCCTGCAATGCAGGAGACCCAGGTTCAATCCCTGGGTCAGGAAGAACCTGTATTCTTACTGACTACCTGTATTCTTATTGACTACCTGGTCTGATTACATGCCTATATCTGCCACTAAATGAGCTCTTTGAATGTGGAAGCAACTCATATACTCCTGTGTATTCTCTGCGGAGAAGGCAATGACACCCCACTCCAGTACTCTTGCCTGGAAAATCCCGTGGATGGAGGAGCCTGGTAGGCCACAGTCCATGGGGTCGCTAAGAGTCGGACACAACTGAGCGACTTCACTTTCACTTTTCATTCTCATGCATTGGAGAAGGAAATGGCAACCCACTCCAGTGTTCTTGCCTGGAGAATCCCAGGGACGGCGGAGCCTGGTGGGCTGCCATCTATGGGGTCGCACAGAGTCGGACACGACTGAAGCGACTTAGCAGCAGCAGCAGCAGCATGTATTCTCTGTACCTCACATGATATCAGGCACAGCATAATAAGTGTTTGTGCAATATCAAATGTGCACCACCTCCTGCCCAACACAAGGTATGCTCAGCGATATTCATTATAGTTTTGCTTTGCTTTTACATGGACAATGTATATCCTGGGGAGAAAATAAAAAAAAAAAAGATTTTCTGTTCGTCTCTACCTTCTTCAGCTTCAAAGAACTTGAAATAGGTGTAACTTCCCCTGTAAACTCAGCTTTACCTGAATCCCAAGCCAATCGTGACCCATTGAGAAAGACAGCAGTTACATCCACACAAAGGCTTTAGCGTAGTCAATGAAGCAGAAGTAGATGTTTTTCTGGAATTCTCTTGTTTTTTCTATGATCGGATGGATGTTAGCAATTTGATCTCTGGTTCCATCGTTAGCAGGTAATTATAGTATCGTTTACTCGTTACATATTCTATTAACATGTTGGTGGTAAACAAAGTATTGTTTGGGGCAGGATTTGAGTTAAGAGGTGGGGCAGCTGCTAGCTTGTTCCTTCAGTGACACTTGCAAATGTCTTATTTATGGTGACCTCTAGTTTAAATTTGTGACTCACTTAAATGTCAAACCAGCTAAGTGGTGCATTTCATTAATTAAAAATTAATGAAAACCTTGGGCTGGCACATACTACTTGTTTACAATATATCTAATTCATTAGGAAGACATCCATCAAGTGAGGGCTTTGGCATGGCTCTGGTTGCATTGTGAGCAGGCTCTGTTCTCTTTTTTCCAGTTAATGAAAGTACGAGGCTGGGAAAAATTCACATAAAATAGATTTAATGAGTCTTTCGGGGAAGTTTTACAGAATAGGGTACATGAGTCATAAATATCACATGTAAAATCTATTTGGCCCAAATTATTTAGGATTGAAGATGGCTATAATTTCATTTTGTAATTAAAAAAATGCCCAAGTGTTTAGATCAGGAACTTAAATCCAGGCCAAAGGCCCACATTCTTTTTAGATCCTTGTCATTAACTAGGCTCAATACTGAACAAGTCACTTTAGGATTTTAGAAAGCTAATTTATGTCCCCTAAATGGAGGTGAAATTGTGGGCTACATCCATAGATACAGGCTTTAATCACTTATTTTCTAAAAAGTCTCTAAAAAGTGAATATCAGTACATAATCCATTTTTGTATGTGAAAAGTTCCCTGACCTTGATAATTTCATTGTAAAAAAGGGTGGAAAGTGTTTTGAAATTTGTTTCAAAGGATTTCTTTATTTCTGCATGAATAATGATTCTTTCAATATTCAAATAGCTGACAATATCATTGGTTTCTTGTTTCTGTTCCTCTCATTTTCTTGCTCAAATTTTCCTCCATTTTCACTATTATTTTTAAATGTTTATAGAACTTTGATTTGCAAAGAATGATAATAGGTACTGGGGGAAATAGGTACTGGCCCTGAATATTCATTGGAAGGACTGATGCTGAAGCTGAAGCTCCAATACTTTGACCACCTGATGTGAAGAACTGACTCGCTCAAAAAGACCCTGATGCTGGGGAAGATTGGGGGCAGGAGGAGAAGGGGACGACAGAGGATGAGATGATTGGATGGCATCACTGACTTGATGGACATGAGTTTGAGCAAACTCCAAAAGTTGGTTATGGACAGGGAAGCCTGGCATGCCGCAGTCCCATGGGGTTTCAAAGAGTCAGATGTGACTGAGCTGCTGAAGTGAACTGAACTAGGGGAGAGATGAACTATTGATCTGTAGACTACATAACAGGTACTTTATTCAGCACTTTTTTTTTAGCACATTCAAAAGAGCTTGATGCATAGGTAGGACTCCTTTTAATAAATGCAATAGTCCTTGACCTGAAGGAATATTTTTGGTGGAGAGATGCAATATTCAACTACAAGAATAATTTGTAAAGTTGATTTCTGTGATGGTCAATTTTGTATGTCCACTTGACTGGCCTAAGAGAGGCTCACAGAGCTGTTCAATCATTATTTCTGGGTGTATCTGTTAGGGCATTTCTGGAGCATAGTAGCGTTTGATGTGGTAGACTCAATGAAGAGAACCACCCTCACCAATCCTTTGGAGGCCCCAATAAAACAAAAAGGAGAAGGAAGGGCAAATTTCCTCTCTTCTTATGCTGGGATGCACATCTTTTCCTGCCCCCAGACATCAAAGCTCCTGGTTCTCCAGACATTGCAATCTGAGACTTTTACCTAGGGGACTCCTGGTGCTCAGGCCTTTGCCCCTGGACTGAGAGTTGCACCATCAGCTTCTCTGGTTCTCTGGCCTTCACACTTGGATTGAATTATACCACTAGCTTTTCTGGTTCTTCGTTTTGCAGGTGGCAGATTGTAGGAGTTCTCAACTACGATAACCATCTGAGCGAACTCCTATAATAAACCAAGCTCTGTGTGTGTGTGTGTGTCTGTACACGTATGGATTGGTGTGGGCATGTATGCTCTGCTTCTCAGGGAAACCCTTATAGTTACCAGACTGTACATCACACCAACTCTGTGAAATCTGCATTCGAGGAGATGGAACCATCTCTTCTGGCCTGGCTTCCTGGAGAGAGTAGGATTTCAGTTGGTTCTTGGAGAGGAAGAATGTTCCATAATTATTCTTTATCTTTGTGGTACAAACTCCCACCAGTGCTGGACCCACTATGTGATCACAGATATCTAAGGAAGAAGATATGGTGAGGAAGAAGGGAGGTTAAAGCAGAAGAAGGGGGAATTTAACCACACTCAGAAAGAACTCATAATTGTGTAGGCAAGTGTGACTGAGGAATTGAGTTACAGTGGAGGAGAGGAGTGGAGGGGTGGGGACACACTTGGAGCATGGAAAGTCATCTCTGGAGCCAGACTTCCAGCATTTAATTTGGCCAGTATCACTGATCACCAACCATCTTCTTAACTCAGGGCAATATATTCTGGATCACTCTGCCTACATTTCCTCATTTTTTAATGGGAGATAATAAAAATGGCTCACAGTGTGGCCAAGAAGATTAAATTAATATCATGAAGCACTAAGAACAATATTTGCCACACATTCAGGGCTATATTCATGTTTATTTAACATGATTAAGGAGGCGATTGTGGAGACCTCAGGTACTCGGTGAGATAATGAAGCCATTCAAAATTTAGAGAAGAGATGAAAAATAATGGTGGGATTATGGCAAGATACAGTTGGCAGCAAAATCTATATAGGAAGGACTGATGGACAGAAATTAAGAACAGGAAGGTGGCTGGTGAAAACCTTCAATAGTTCAGGAATGAATGAAGTGTTTGGAGTTTAATGTCATGGTTGAAATGGTACTTGGAATTCTACTGAAAATTTGAAGGAGAGAATGTTTGAATAAAACAGGAAAAGAGATTACCTTGCATAAGGGGTAAGGTCTGCAGTCATTAGAGTATTGTATCCGTTTTCCCTTTCTCTGCTCCCACTTGTTGCTTTAAATAATGGGTTTTGAGCTCTGCAGCATCGTGCATTTCAGAATCTCTGGGTAGTGCAAAAGATACACTTAGCTGTGTGCAGTGTTCTCAAATGTAGCTGCCTGTGAGACCACTGATCCCTGGCTTCTGGCACTAGAAATGCTATTTCATTTATGTTGGGTACGACCTGGGCAGCGGGAGCTGTACAGTCTTCCCAGGCGATTCTCATGCATTGATTTCAAGAGGTAATGGAGTAACTTGCTTTGCATTCTTCTCCTTTGCTTTCCTCTACCATGTTCATACAGGTCCCAAACACTATTTCTGTGTTGGTAAATTTATCAAACCGCATGGTATCCTAAGCCCCTATTTACCCTACTGTTTACATTTCCCGTTAGCTATTAGTGAAATGCTGACAGTTGTGATAATTGTTCCCTTTGTCATGAAGAGTTTTTATAATTTTTAACTGAAGTACAGTTGATTTACATTGTTAGTTTCAGGTGTAGAGCAAAGTGATTCTGTTTATATACATATACATATGTTTTACATATATATATATCTATATGAATTTCTTTTTCAGATTCTTTTCCATTATACATTTTGTTTTTACAAGATACTGAATACAGCTCCAAGTAGGTCCTTGTTGTTTGTTTTATACTCGGTAGTATGTGTCTGTTAATCTCAAAGTCCTAATTTATCCTTCCCCCCGTCCTTTGGTAACCATAAGAATGTTCTCTATATCTGTGAGTCTGTTTTGTAAATAAATGAATTTGTATCATTTTTAGATTCCACATACGAATGACATCATATCTTCCTTGTTCTGTGTTACTTCGTTCAGTATGGGAACCTCGACTGTGCTGCTGTGCTCAGTCGCTCAGTTGTATCCGACTCTCTGTGACCCCGTGGACTGTAGCCGCCAGGCTCCTCTGTCCATGGCATTCTCCAGGCAAGAAGACTGGAGTGGGTTGCCATTCCCTTCTCCAGGGGATCTTTCCAATCCAGGGATCCAACTCGGGTCTCCCACGTTGCAGGAGGATTCTTTACCATCTGAGCCACCAGAGAAGCCCTCCATATTGTTGCAAATGACATAACATTTTTTTTTTTTCGTTCTTTCCACCTAATGGAATATTACTTAGCACCACATCTTTATTCACCTGTCAGTATATATCCACTTAGATTGCTTCCATGTTCTTGGCTGTTGTAAACAGTACTGCTGTGAACATGGTGGTGAATGCATCTTTTCAAGTTAGAGTTTTCAGCTTTGCTAGTTAAATGCCCAGGAGTGAGATCGCTGGATCAAGTGGTAACTCTGTTTTTAAATTTAAGGAACCTCCAAACTTTATCCATAGTGACTGTGCCAATTTACATTCCAACCAATTAAATATGTTTTCAAGGGTTTATGTCAATTTGATATTTGCCTTACATGGAATGTGTGTCCCTGGATTCTAGAGATGATGCACTTGAGTTAAACCGTATCCATAGTAGCATGGAGAAGGAAATGGCAACCCGCTCCAGTATTCTTGCCTGAAAAATCTGATGGACAGAGGGGCCTGGTGGGCTACAGTCCAAAGGGTCACAAAGAGTCAGATATGACTGAGTTAATAAGCACACATGCATGCAGAGTATGGATATCTGATACATGTGGGGTATTTTCAATTGCTCATGGGTTTTAGGTGTCAACAAATTCATCAGGTCAGATTCTTAAACAAAAATACTTCCATATTAGAGTCAAAAGTTATTTTTTAGCTTCCTTTTTCCATCTGCTCCATTTCAAATCAATGCTTGGGTTATTGGTGTTAGGAGGAGGACTTTTATAAATGGACATCATGACATAGTGGAACATAGACAATAACAAAACCTTTACTAGAAGCTCACAAACCAATATCTGGAGGGCTGCAAGCAACACACAAACATGTCCTGTTTTCCACCTAACATAAGCCTGCACAGGGTTTTAGATTTAAATTAGTTGAAAAGATTAAAATTTGGAGTGAGTTGCTCCTTTATATCATATTTCAAATTTTTATAAAATGGACTATTTGGGCATTATCATAATAATCTGGAGCTATGTGCAAGCTGCCTGCTGCCTCTTTAGATGTGAATTTATGTATGCTTGTGCTGGTGCTTAGCTGCTCAGTCGTGTCCGACTCTGTGACCTGCGGACTGTAGCCCTCCAGGCTCCTCTGTCCATGGAATTCTCCAGGCAAGAATACTGGAGTGGGTAGCCATTCTCTTCTCCAGGGGATCTTCCCCATCCGGGGATCAAACCCGGGCCTCCTGGATTGCAGGCAGATTCTTAACCATCTGAGCCACTAGGGAAACCCCAAATTTATGTATGTCTTTTTGCCAAATAGATTGTAAGCACCCAAGGATGAATCTTGATTTTCTGTCACTTCCTCTCATGCCTTGCAATGTGCCTGGCTAAAGAAGAGATGACTATTTATATATTTATCTAACTTATACCACTTAGTCCATAAAAAATATTAAATATATATAAGTTTTATGGAAAAAGTGGTATAGGTTAGATAAACACATTACCTTTTAGCCTATTTGGATTTCACAGATGAGAAAGGTATTATCGCCTGCATTGCCTCCTGCCTGTCTTATTTTCCCAGCAGTCTGCCGTGAGGTATGCAGTCTAGAGGAAGGATTCCAAAGTCATCTCCTTGCTGAGTTGAAATCAACTCACACTGCTGCTCTAGCAAAGGTCTTGGCTGTCAAAGCAGTATCAGTGCAAGCTAAGGACACTGTAAATGGCAGCTGCCAGCCTATATGCTGCCATCATAGGAAGCTGGTAGTCGTCCAGAGAGCCACTGAAACAACAGAATCTTAGGGTATCACCAAATGGGGAAATCTGTCACGCTCAGGCTTAGAGGACAGGATGAAGGTTCTTGATATGCTTTAAGGGTGCCAGGTGCCACATCTTCTCAAAAGAGAGCCCAAGGTCTGCCAATCATGGCAATCATTGTAATGCAAAAAGGTCAGATAGTCTTGTCTCTGCGTATCAGAAATGCCAACCTTCTGTCAATGATGAGGTCAAAAATCTGTACCAGGTTAAAAGTATTTGTGCTAGGAACTTTCGACTTCCAAAAGGTCAGAGTCTGTGCCAATCAAAATTCATGTCCAGAATGAAAGTTAGCTTATGCCTGAACTTAAATGAAATGGTTTCTTGGCATTTATTCCCTCACTAAATAATCCAACTTCTGTGACTTTATCATCAAACTGTGGATAAAAACTCTCAGTGCTCTATGCAAACAAAGTACAGGTGTAGGAACATTTTTTCTAACCCAGTAATTCTCAGACTTAAGGGAAGTTACATCAGATTCGCGTGGAGGGCTTGTTAGAACACATCGCAGGGCTCCATACCCAGATTTCTGATTCACTGAGTCAAGGATGAGGTTTAAAATTTACATTTCAAATAAATTCCCAGGTGAATAAATGCTGCTGATCTGGAGACCATTCATTGGAACCAGTGCTGTGGGTGGTCATACAGAAAGTGGAAAAAAAAAAAAACACAAAAACCCAAAAACTAGTTAGAGTTAATAAGCTCTTCACATATATAAGTAATAGGGATGTATCACAATTTTTGGCTTTTATTTCAACTTTTTTTTTTTTATTAAAGTGTTTGGCCATTCTTGTCATTTGAGTAAGACAATATTACTATACATTATTTTTTTTATAACCAGATGGTTTCTAGTGTTAAGCTAATGAAATTTCTAGATGGCTAATCTCTCTCTCACACACACACACGCACGTATTCTCAGTACAAGAAAGGAAATGCTGTTTTTATGGACACTAGCTAATAATGAAATGATAATAGTGATAAAATTTCTTAGCCCAAGTGACAACAGCATATGATGTACTTAGTAGATATATAGGTAAGAGCCTTTCAAAATGCAGACTTTCTTATTTTCTTAACACCTGAACAGATCCTCTACTGGAGGTTTTGCCCCTTTGATGTCTCCCCTGGCATGAATAAAGAGGCATCTCAAATGTAACAGTTACAGAAATGGTACACTATCTTTTTCTTCAAATTAGTCCTGTTCCAGTGTCCCTACAATCTTATTTTATAGTATGTCCAACCACCTCGTTTTAATTCCTGGAAAATGAGCGTAATTCAAGACATTTCTATCGCATACAACTAATCCATCTGTTGGTTCTATTGGTCGACAAAATCTCTAACATATATCCAAAATCTGTTCACTCCTGTCTCCTCCAGCATCAATAATAAATATCATCTTTCCCCATGACTATGACATAACCCATTTAAATCAATAATTGTAATTGTGTCTGTTAATCTATGTTTTCTTAATGTTTCCAGTCCTGTTTTTATTACTAACCAGATAGCATAATGAATGTATTTTTATCATAAATACTTTAAGTAGATAAATACTATGAAACATGAAAGTCTTTTTATTTTCCATCTCTGACTGCCCCTTTCTGCCCAGAGGTACTTCAGTTAAAATATGATATTGATAGCTTATGGTGAACGATGTTGGATTCATGATCTCTGAAGAAGATATAGCTCCGGGACCAGAGACCAGGCTTGATCACTCAAAAGCTTTGGTGCAGCAGAGTTTTATTAAAGTAAAAGGACAGAGAAAGCTTCTGACATCAGAAGGGGGATGGAGAGTGCCCCCCCCCTGCCCCGCGCGCTAGTCTTAGCAAGGGAGTTATACACGTTTTATGTTTTCAATTGGTTATCACAGTAAATCCAAAGAATGTATCAAGGTTGTAAAGGTCTTATCAGACCCACTCCCACAATATACATTTTAAGATAACAGGATTAGAATTAACAATAGAAAGATTTTACCAGACCCACTCCAATGATATACATTTTAAAATGACAGGATTAGTCAGCAGGTTCTCAAGAAGGAGAAACATGTCCTCAACCAGGATACATTGTTGTTATATAATCATTGGTACATAGTTTAAGCTGAGTTGTTTTGTTGTGTAATCATCAGTTCCTGGGCTTAAAGAAAAACATGTTTTATGTGACTAAGACTAAGGAATGTAGAAAAAAAAGTTTGTCCTTTTCTCCTTCTTGAGAATTCCAGACCTCTATCTCCTCTTTGAAAGCCTGAGACCTCTCTCTCCTCCTCTGGGATCCTGGACTTCTTATCAACCTGTTATATGTATTAGATTATATGAGGGCTTATATGTTAACATTTGTGTTCTTCAGTCTATTGTTTTGGTCTGGTTTTATCTGCCCTATTCTTAAACTCTTATTTATTAAAGTAACTAACTTACAATATTATATTAGTTTCAGGTATACAACATAGTGATTCAATATTTTATACAACACAAAATGATCACCATAAGTTGCTAGCATCTTTCACCACACAAAATTATTACAGTATTATTGACAATATTTCCTGTGCTCTACATCCCTATGGCTTATTTTATAGCTGGAAGTTTATACCTCTTATTCCTGTTCACCTGTTTACCCATTTTACCCTCCAGCCCCTCTGTTCTGGCAACTGCTAATATGTTCTCTGTGCCTACCTATCAATATGTTTGTTGTTTCCCATTTGTTTTTCAGATTCCATATATAAGTGAAATCATATGTTATTTGGCTTTCCCTGTCTGACTTATTTCACTGGGCATAATACCTCCTAGGCCTGTGTTTTCACATCTTTATCCATTCATCTATTGATGAACACTTAAGTTGCTTCCATATCTTAGCAATTGTAAACAGGGCTGCAGTGAATATTAGGGTGCATATATTTTTCAAATTATTGGGGTGCAATACTTTTTTCAATTATTTTTTGTTTTCTGTGGATAAATACTCAGAAGTGGGATTGCTGGATCATATGGTAGTTTTACTTATAATTTTGGGGGTAACACCCATGCTGTTTTCCTGAGCAGGAGGGTTCCCTTTCTCCATATTCTTGCCAACAGTTGCTATATCTTGTCTATTTGGTGATAGCCACGCTGACAGGTGTGAGGTGGTATCTCATTGTTTTGATTTGCATTTCCTTGGTGATATACTGAGCATGTTTTCATGTACCTATTGGTCATCTGTATGTCATCTTTGGGAAGATATCTGTTTAGGTAATTTGCCTGTTAATTTTTTTTTTTTTTCTGTTTAGTTTTGTTAAGTGCTCTCTATATTTTGAATATTAATTTCTCATCAGATATATCACTTACAAATATCTTCTCCTATTCTAGTAAGTTGCGTTTGTGTTTTGTGGTGGTTTCTTTCACCATGCAAAAGCTTTTTAGATTGTTTTGGTCCCATTTATTGTTGCCCTTGCCTGAGAAGACAGCCCCAAAAATATTGCTAAGACTAATGTCAGTGTACTGACTATGCTTTCTCCTAGGCTCTTTATGGCTTCAGATCTTACATTTAAGAGATCTCCAATTCATTTTGAGTTTATTTTTGTATACAGTGTAAAGAAATTAGTCTAGTTTCTTTTTTTTTTTTTCATGCAGCTATCCAGTTTACCCCAAACTAATCATTGTTTAGGAGACTGTATTTTCCCCATTGTATATTCTTGCCTCCTTTCTGACAGATTAATTGAACATAGAAGCATGATTTTATTTCTGGGCTGTCTATATTCCATTGATTTATGTACCTATCTTTGTGTCACTACCATACTGGTTTGATTTTTGTAGCTTTGTAGTATGGTTTAAAATCAGAGAGAGTTGTTCTTCTTTTTTAAGACTGCTTTGACTATTTGGAGGTTTTTGTGGTCCATACAAATTTTAGGACTGTTTATTCTAGTGCTGTGTTTTCATTTGCATTCATTTACATGCATTTTTTAATTTCCTCTTTAATTTCTAACCTATTGGTTGATTACTAGGATATTGTTCAGCCCCTATGTGTTTCTGATTTTTCCAGTTTTCTCCTTGTATTTGATTTCTAACCTCATACCATTATGGTTGGAAACAATATTTTATGTTTAAAGCTTCTTAAATTTGTTTTGTGACCTAAATTGATCTATCTTAGGGCATGTTCTATGTGCACCTGAAAAGACATTTCTGCAGTTTGGGGAGGGAACTTTCTGTACATATTTATTAAGTCCATCTAGCTTAATGAGTTTTTTAAAGCCAATGTTTCTTTATTGATTTTATGTTTGGAAGATCTATCCACTGATGTAAGTGGGATATTAAAGTTCTTTACTATTATATTACTGTCAATTCCTTCCTCTATGTTAATATTTACTTATATATTTAGATGCTCATATGTTGGTATATAAATGTTTCTGAATGTTATATCCACTTCTCAGATTGACCCCTTTATCATTATGTAGTGCCTTTTTTGTCTTTTGTTACAGTCATTGTTTTAAAAATCTGTTCTGTCTGATACGAGTATTGTTACCTCAACTTCTTTTCCTTTTTCATTTGCTTCTCTGTCACATCAATTACCATCTCTGTATGTCTTTAGATCTGAAGTGAGTCTATTGTAAGTAACATATACATTGGTCTTATATTTTTGTCTATTCAGCCACCCTGTGTCTTTTTATTGGAGTG
This sequence comes from Giraffa tippelskirchi, assembly GCF_054371585.1. Classification (NCBI taxonomy): domain Eukaryota; kingdom Metazoa; phylum Chordata; class Mammalia; order Artiodactyla; family Giraffidae; genus Giraffa; species Giraffa tippelskirchi. The sequence continues at coordinate 153,403,873 of NC_137281.1, forward strand.
TTTGCTTAATCTACATTTAAAGTGATTAGTGATAGGTGTGTACTTATTTCCATTTTTGTTAATGTTTTCTATTTGTTTTTACAGTTCTTCTCTGTTCCTTTCTTCTCCTGCTCTCTTTCCTTATAGTTTGATGCTTTGCTTTACTGTTGCATTTGGGGTCCTTTCTCTTTGTTTTTTGTATATTTATTGTATGTATTTGTATATTTATTTATTTATTGTATATATATTTTGTATATTTATTGTAGGCTTTCAGTATGTGATTACCATGAGGTTCATGTATATTGACCTACATATAACTGTTTATTTTAAGTTGATAGTCACTAACTTTGAACACATTCATAAAGGTACTACATTTTAACTATTATCCCCTACCCCCCACAACATTTTGTATGTTTGATGCCATATCTTACATCTTTTTAGCTTGTGGTATCTTTTAACTTCTTATTGCAGTTATAATTGATTGTACTACTTTTGTCTTCTAATATTCATACTAGTTTTTAAGTGACTGATCCACTGCTGTACTATATATTTGACTTTACTGAAGATATTTTTTTCTTTCATATATCTTCTTATTCCAAGTTATGGCTTTTTCCACATGAAGAAATACCTTTAACTTTTCTTCTAAAGCCAGTTTAGTGGTGATAAACTCCTTTAATTTTTTCCTCTCTGGGAAGCTCTTTCTCTCTTGATTTTGAATAATAACTTTGCCAGGTAGATTATTCTTGGTTGTAATCTTTTATCTTTGAGCATTTAAAATATATCATGACACTTCCTTTTGGCCTGCAAAATTTCTGCTGAAAAATCAGCTGATAGCTTCATGGCGGTTTTCTTGTGTGTGACTAATTATTTTTCTCTTGCTGCCTTTAAAATTCTCTTATCTTTTTGCCACTTAATTTTGATACATCTTGGTGTTGATCCCCCTGGTTCATCTAGTTTGGCACTCTCTATGCTTACTGGATCAATATATTGGTTTCCTTGACCAAGTTAGGGAATATTTCAGCCATTATTTCTTCAAATATATTTTCTGTCCCTTCTCCTCCTAGGACCCCTATTTTCCAACTCTTGTTCCTTATAATGCAAATATTAGTACACTTGATGTTTTCCCAGAGATCTGTTAAACTATTTTTTTTTTAAATTCCTTTCTCTTCCTGTTGTTCTGATTGGGTGATTGCTACTGTTGTGTCAGCCAGCTCCTTAATCTGTTCTTCTGTGTCCTCTGATCTGCAGTTGCTTCTCTCTAGTGCACTTTTCATGTCTGTTCTTGTGTTCCTCGGCTCAGATTAGCTCTACTTTATAGCTCTTTATTAAAATTCTCACTGTATTCTTCCATTCTTCTCCCAAGTTCAGTAAACATGTTTATAATCATTACTTTGAACTCTCTATCAAGTAAATAATTTAGTTTTTTTAAACCAGAGTTTTAGCTTGTAATTTTATTTGGAACATATTCCCCTGTCTTCTTCTTTGACTTTCTATGTTTATTTATGATTTAAGCAAAATAGCTCTCTCTCTCTCTCCCTGTCTTGAAGGTGTGGCCTTGGTAGCAGCATGCCATATGTAAACTTTGTGTGGCAGGGGACCTTGGCAGGTTAAGTGGAGCTGGGATGGGTTCAGGCTAGTAGGTCTTGGGGCACTTCTCTCTGAACTGCCCTGGTAGGATGCCTGAGGTGGGCATGGCCTGGGGTTGGGAGGGAGGTGGTCTCGGGGACTCTGTGCTCAGACTGTCTGAGTAACATACCTGGAGCTGGACCAGGCACAGACCAGGCCACACTGAGCTGAGGCCATCTTGGGGGAGTCGTTGGAGCTGGCATGGGCCAAGAAGCAGGGCGTGCTGTGGTGGCCTTAGCGGGCCCACTAGATGCTTGAAATATGTTCCTGCCTAAATTAAGGTGGAGCAAAAAAGCAAAGAAAATGGTGCTCTCTGGCATCTATAACCCTGGAGAGAGTTCTGTCAGTTCCCTGCCCATTTGGCAGATGCTCTAAGGTTAATAAATGGATTTTCTTCACGTATCATCTACGTGCTCTTTCAACTGAGTTTTTTTCTCTTGCTCTGCCTCAGGGCAGATGAGTCCTTGCCCAGGTTCCTCAGGGATCTCTCTCCCTACTGTAGGTCACCACATCAGGGGTGGGGTATCTATTGATATTTTGTGTTTCTCTGTGTGGTTCCTCTACAGTTTGTACAGAAGCTTTTCAGTCAGGCCTCAGTTCTTCAGGAAGAATTGCTTTTGGTGATTTGCAGTGACAGTGGAAGAACGTGAGTTGAGCATCATCCTACATCTCTATCTTGACTTAAAAATTTAAATCGTATTCTTGTGTACAGATGTATCTTGCTTTATTTAATTATTGTTCTATTAATAAATGTTTAGATTTTATTTTCCACTTTCACTTTTTAGCAAGCACAGTAATTAACATATTTTTAGATAAGTCTCTTGGAATATGGGTGAGCTTTTTTTTAAAAAAAAATATTAGAATAAGCTTACAAAAATCAGATAAAAAATGGTTTTGTTTTGCAGTTGAGAATACACATATGACAAAACCCAAATGTACCTCCTTTCCAACCCTGAGGCAATCCCTCCTCTACCATGTTCTGTTCCAACTATAAAGCCTGTTCACTAATTCTGAAAACAGTTTATGTTTTTTTTATTTTTGTGTTTTTCCTTCACATAGTTCCCATTCCATGGAAAGGTCTTTTTCAACTCTTGTTCTTATTAACTCTGATTTTTACCATTGTCTTATTCATATGCTCAATCCTTAGAAATGTGGAGTATATTCCAATGAACCCACTTCTAATGAAAGCAGGCTTGCTCGTTATTATAAATAAATCTTTCATAATATTTTAATTTAAGCTCTTATAGCAATTTGTCAGATTATTTAAGATAGGCTGTCTACCCCAGCCACCTCGCCCTCATCTCACCTCATAATTTGTAAATTCCTTGGAGACTAGGGCCATTTCATACACAGAGTCAGTTCAGTTCAGTCACTCAGTTGTGTCCAACTCTTTGCGACTCCGTGGATTGCAGCACGCCAGGCCTCCCTGTCCATCACCAACTCCCAGAGTTTACTCAAACCCATATCCATTGAGTCGGTGATGCCATCCAACCATCTCATCCTCTGTTGTCCCCTTCTCCTCCCTCCTTCAATCTTTCCCAGCATCGGGGTCTTTTCCAATGAGTCAGCTCTTCATATCAGGTAGCCAAAGTATTGGAGTTTCAGCTTCAACATCAGTCCTTCCAGTGAACACCCAGGACTGATCTCCTTTAAGATGGACTGGTTGGATCTCCTTGCAGTCCAAGGGACTCTCAAGAGTCTTCTCCAACACCACAGTTCAAAAGCATCAATTCTTTGGTGCTCAGCTTTCTTTATAGTCCAACTCTCACATCCATACATGACCACTGGAAAAACCATAGCCTTGACTAGACGGACCTTTGTTGGCAAAGTAATGTCTGCTTTTTGCTGTCTAGGTTGCTCATAGCTTTTCTTCCAAGGAGTGAGAATCTTTTACGCAGAGTAGTGACTCAGTAAGTTGTTGTTTTTTTTTTTTGAATGTCAAATGTTGAACCTGTCGAGGACTTGGTGGTACTTTAGTCTTCTGCCGTTTCCAAACAGACAACTTATTTTTTATGATGCCTCCTGCATTATTGGTATACGTGGGTTGGGTGTTTGGTTTTGCCTGTTCTGTTTTGAGAAAAAGTTCAGATAAGCAAAACTGAATTGATGGTATTTAAAAATTCATGGTATGCTGTTATCAGCAGTTTGTGTACAGCCCTTTATTTTATTATTTTTACTCTTTTATTCCTTATCCCCAAGCTCAAACACCAAGAGTTACCCACACCTGTGTTTTGAGCATGCTTTCTCTCTACCTTCCATGGTTGTTTATACACTCATTTATTTTAGATAAGTATATAGTGCTGTTTTATGTGGTTTTCAAAATTGACACAAATGAAATTCTGCTAGAAAACTTGAACAATGGTTTTTATCCAACATTTTTTTTCACATCTATAGTTGTTGCTGTATGTTAATCCATGTCATTTTATCTGATTGTTGCACAGTATTTCAAAACATCTACTGGGCCCACTTCACTTGTCCATCCTCTATTGATGAACACAAATTTGCCTCCCAATTTTTTGTTATCACCAATGACACCAATTCACATTTTTATGTATGTATTCTCCATCTTGCTTTACTTTTTCTGAGGATGTATAAACTAAGAGTGGAATTAATGAGCCATAGATATACTTGTGTTAAGGACTGGTATTCCTCAAACTCCTTGCTTTCCTTCCTAAGCTCACAGCTTGACTATATTTCCCATATTCCCCTGCAGTTAGGAATGACCACACGACTCTGTCTAAGCCTATGAGTGATGGGTGAAAGTAGTGTGAGTCACTTCCAAGCCTGCCCCATAAAACTCTCCCTTATTCCTTCCTACCATTTTCCCAGCTGGAACAGCATTGTGTTCCTGGGAAACCTTAGGAGCCATGTAGTAAGGAGGATAGAGCAATATAATAAGAAGAAACTAGGTCTCTGCAGCACAGTTTATAGGAGAATCATCTGACAGTAAGACTGGCAGTGCACAGTTATATGAGGGAGAAAGGAAGTTTCAGTGCATTAAACAACTTAATATTTGGGCTTTTAAAAAAATCAGCTTTTAACATTACCCCCAATTTACTGTGCCCAGAGCTAGTTTTCTCTAAATAACTCCATATTGTTTAAAAATGGCTATACAAAATTAATACTCCCCATTACAAGAAGATCCTTCTCTTCCCTGCTTGATAGCTATGCATATGCTTTTCTTTATTTTACTAATATCTTACATTTTCATGGAGCTTCGTCAATCGATTGTTCCCTTAGTCACTTGTGTTTCATGAATCCATTTTAAAAAACTTTTTCCAGTCCTAAGATCACAAATATATTTATCTACATTTTCTTCTAGGGTTTTTTTTTTTTCTTTAATATTTATGTCTTGCTGTACTTGTGCTAAGTCATGTCCAATTCTTTGCAACTCTGGATTTAGCCCACCAGGCTCCTCTGTCTGTGGAGTTTTCCGAACAAGAATACTGGGGTGGGTTGCCATTTCCTCCTCCAGGGGATTTTCCCAACCCAGGAATACACCTCGCATCTCCTCTGTCTCCTGCATTGAGGTGGACTGTATCCACTGAGCAACTGGGGTCTACCTGTTCTTAAATTTTAATACGATTGTGGTAGAAATCTAAATTTTTGTTCTATATATTGAACAACACTATGAACTAATTCATTTTTTCAAGTTGCTATACCCATTTATATGTTCCCATATAAATGCTCTCATTTCTATATTCTCTGCTATCTCTCCATGTTATATTAATCTATTATTGTTCCAAAACTGGTCTGGTTTAAATTCTAAGAATTTCTTATATGAATTAATGTGTGATAGGGAAGTTTTTCCTTTGTACTCTTCTTTGAAAAATTATATTATCTCTTTATTTAAGCTTTGTTCTTCCATGAAAATCTGAGTCATATTTTCCCCCCTATCCAATAAATGTAGTTTAATTAGAATTGGATTTAACTTCATTAAGAAATTTGGAGAGAACTTACATCTTTGCAGTGGTAACTCATTCTAACTATGGAGCGGGTTTAGCTGACAATTTATCCAGTTCTTTTATCCTCTTCATCATTTTGAAAATTTTCTCTATATAGTCCAAAGCAATCTTTATTTGGTTCATTACTATAAACTCTAGATGGCTAGGAGGATAAAGATATTGTAAATGGTATTTATTGTCTTATTTTATTGCATTTTCCATTGATAATTACTGGGGTGTAAAAAACTTAGTAAGTTTGTGTATTGATATATTATCCTGTAATCATGTTAAATTCTTCTGCTAGTTTCATTTTAGTGTTTTTTCTCTTGATAATTTTACATTTGCAGTGACAAATGAAAGCAAATATTTATTCCTGTCTTTGGTTTTTTCCTCTTGTTTTGCTTGAATCTAATCTTTAATTCTTTCGTAAGCAGGGAAAATAAGAGAATGGGCCCATATCTTTTTGTGCATTTTAAAGGTGATATTTCTCTCTTTACATATGATGCATGCTATAGGTTAAGGTATATAGGCTTTATAAAGATGAGAGAGTTTATTATTTACACCTAGATGTTGAAGTTTATCAAATAAATTTCTTTAGGTATGAAGATAATCAATTTAACAATGTGTTGTATACGCTGAGAGATGAGGTAAAAATTGTATAAATAATAGTTGTTAGTAAGAACTAGTGTTTACCTGTAGAATATTTATAATACAGTCATATACAGAATAAAGTACTCCTTTAATCAATATTTCCCCTTTACACACAATATAATCTATTTTCTATCTGTGTAGTTTAGTCTGCACATAAGCTGGTATGCAGCTTCAGTTAGTTTTAAAAATTTCATCTTTTAAATATGGTAAATTTAAAGATTTTTATCCATAGAAGGATTCCAATCCATTTTATTGGAATCCATGAGATTCCAATCTTCTACACAAATCTTGGTTCTTTATTTTACCTCTTGCGTCCTAATTTCATCTCATCCTTTCCTATACTGAGAATGACTTTTCCACTGATCCTGATCTTCTGAAATCCTCCCCATCCTTAAGTCAGGTTCAGTGTAAATGCTCTCTTCTTCCAGAAGATGTCTCTAATATACACAGAACAATAAAAATGTCTCCTTTCACTGTGATCTTAGATTAGTTTTTGCTCTTGTAACATTTTCTACTTTGGTTTAATAAGCATGTATTGGGTAATCATGTGTGTTAAGTACTGGGGTTACAAAGATGAAAAGAAAATGCTGTGCCTTCCCACAAATAGGTCAGAGTAGGGGGAGAGAATGAGACATACTTTACAAACAAAATGTAATGTGATAAGCTCAGTTCCAGGGACTGATGGAGCAGAAAGAAGGACTGAGCAGGACTGTATGGAGTTAGGGGCAACCTTCACAGAGAAAATGATGCTTAAAGAGCAAACGTGTGAAGTCATTTCAGACAGAAGCCACTGTAGCCAATAAGGCATTGAGGCATGAAATGGTGTGTTTTTGCAAAACTTTGAACAAGTTGGTGATTTGCTTGTAAATAGAACACAGAGGAGAGTAGGGAATAGGTAGCCAGCGGGGTGGATGTGAGACTGCACAGTTATGCCCTTCCCAGTTCTTAATGGATAAGCCTAGACTGGCAGCATGTGAATGAGTGAATGACAGGGCCAGGGGGAGGGGGACGCACGGGGCCGCTGCCAAAGATCAGCCGGCTGCCAAAGACAGTCTTGAGTGAGGCCGTGGCATCTGAGAAGGGAATAGACACACTTAGATGATGCTGAGATAAACCCAGGAAGACCTGCTTTCTGACTTTAATAAAGAGAAGTAAAAGAAAATGGGGGTTTTCATTCTTACATACTGTTTGCATACATTCTTACAAAACTCACATGAAAGTGGGAGTTTTCATTCTTATACAGTCACTTATAGGAGGAAAGATCAGTTTTACTGGTTACTCAAGTTTGGACATGTGGAAATTAATGCAATGGAAAAAAGACCACAGCTCAGATGAACGCCAGAATGGGAGTTGCAGGTCTTATATATATATATGCATATGTATATATATACACACACATATACATAAAATAAAGTTGCTCTGCAAATGGTAATTGAAGTCTTGGATGAAGGTGCTTAAGATTTCCCAAGGTGATCACGTACAGTGAGAAGGTCTCTGAGGTCAAATCCTGAATGATACTGAATTTACTAAAATAACTGAGGAGGTGAATTCACAAATGTGGCCAGTAAGGATAGTCAAAGATACAGATGAATAACAGAGGGGTTAGTGTGAACATAAAAACATGTTTCCCGAAGATTTTCGCTCTCTCTTTTCCTCTGTCATGATTCTTCACCTGGACGAAGCTTCCGTTTCTGTTGCCAGCTCCTGGACCTAGTCTCGCGGTGGTGGCCCTCCAACCTACCTTAGCCACTTATTACCACAGCGTAACATGCAGTACTTTTCAACTGTGACTCACAGAGGGTCATTAAATGAATTTCATGGGTTATAACTAATATCTAACATATGAACAAGGAAAGAAAAGGGTACAGCAGGATTAGATAAAAAAGAACCAGTGTAGCAGATGATATGGTGAAGTCATGAAACTCCTGTTAATGAAGCTCTCTTGTCCAACCATATGCCAAGCAGGAATGATCTCATCCCTTTCTGAATTCCTGAAGCACCTTCTTTACATCTCCCAAAAGGCGTTTATAAATTCTCTAATCCTCCCACTAGAATGAAGTCCTTGAGAGCAAAAATCTTTTGTGTCTGATTCTCCATTGTGTCTTCAGCAACTAAAATAGCGCTTAATACTAACCAGGCAGAAAAAAACCAAAAAACCCAGAAACAAAAACCCTACATATGTTGAATAAATAAGTAATAGAGTGAAATGAACAATTCTTCCCCATGTCATGTGTTAATAATGGTAACAATCCACTTATTACCATGGGTGCATCCTAAAAATCTGATTGAAATGAATTCAGTCATTTATGTACTTAGTATAATTCTCCGATCAAAAAAATCCACTACTTTGATAAAGTAAGAGTCAAGCATCATTTTCTCTGTAGTCACTGAAGTATTTATTCATAATGATTGTATAAATTTCTCACAGATTAGCTGGGATCATCCTTGTTGAAATCTGAATTATAAAGAATAAATAACATTTTTGCTTGATTAGAATATATTTTTTAGGATGAAATTACACTCCTCATTTGTGTTCAAATAATTTTCCTGTTTTCTCTTTCTTTTCTTTTTGTAGAATACCAATTTCCCTGAATATAAACTGAATCTGCTTCCTATTTTTAAAATCTGAGAGCAGATGGCCTTGCTACATGAGCAATAACCTATAAAAAATGGTGTCTTCATGACCATATGAACAGATTTTTGATGATATAATGAAGTGAAATTTATATAAATTGAGCTGACACATGTATAATTATATGTCCAATTATTTTCTGCATGGAAATTATACAGAAATGACAACAGTACACATAAAATGTAACATTGCATCTATATAACCAAAACAAAATTTTAAATGGCTTATTTTTTCTTTTATTATTTCATCGATATCTACCTAAAGTCCCTGTTAAGGTCAGGAGCATTTCCTTACCCTATGGGATACACATGCATACACACACACACACACACACACACACACACACACACACACACCCCATTTCCTTACCCTATGGGATACACATGCATACACACACACACACACACACACCATTTCTTTACCCTATGGGATACACATGCGTACACACACACACACACACACACACACACACACACACACATACATACACTCTGCCTCTGAGTGATACTTGGCAGTGGGTCTGGGAGGAAGCCCACTACACACACACACACACACACACACACACACACACACACACACACACTCTCTCTCTCTCTCTCTGCCTCTGAGTGATACTTGGCAGTGGGTCTGGGAGGAAGCCCACTACACACACACACACACACAGAGACACACACACACACACACACACACACATACATACACTCTGCCTCTGAGTGATACTTGGCAGTGGGTCTGGGAGGAAGCCCACTACACACACACACACACACACACACACACACACACACACACACACACACTCACTCTCTCTCTCTCTCTCTGCCTCTGAGTGATACTTGGCAGTGGGTCTGGGAGGAAGCCCACTAAGAGGAGAATGAGACTAAGTGTGGTTTCTGTTTCAACGGCATGTAGCCATTCTCTGGCCAAAAGAAGTATCAGATAAAACCATAAGCCTGTTCTACCCCATACCCTAGCCCTTTCTACCTGAAGTGATTTAATTCGGTCCTACTCAACATCAAAATAAGACCTGCTGATCACAAAGGTATCTTATGAGATATCTTTGAGAGGTAATAACTTTGTTGGTAATGTAATCTTTTTGAAAATCCTATACTTGGTGTTTACCCTTCTTAGAAGAACAGGAACAAAACGTTAGTGAATATTTACCTTTAAGTCCACGCAAATTCTTTTTTAAAAAATTAAGAACTTTTGTTCAGCGGTAACTAAACATTAAGGAAGAAATTCCCTGAGATGTGAAACTATAAAAAATGTTTTTACTTAATTTCTCAGAAATGCCACATTTCATTCTGAACCAGATTATAAACACACATTATAAAGCTTGCATTTTATGAGAAATCAAATTTTTAGGTAATCTATAAATTGTCTTTTTTTAAAGTAGGAAATGGGGTTTGTCCATGTAGCTTGTAAATGAAATCATGATCCTATAATCATGAAGACACCACTATGTAAATAATGTAAATTAATGGATGTCCTTGTATTATCCAACTGGTGTGGTATATGAGAGCACGTGGTATTTACCCTTCATGAGAATCCTGTTGTTGAACAGAGAGTGCCAAATTTTTTTATATATTAGAAACACCCTTCAAGCAATTCACAAAGAAAAGGCTGAGTCTAAAGATAAAGCAGAACATATTGTTTCACAGAAGCAGAAACTTAAATGAAAGCTGTATTTAAGCATTTATTTAGTCTATTAATTTTAACCCTGGAATTCTCTCTCACCTCTTTTTCCAACTAACATATAGAATAAAAAGAAAGATACAGGCATCAATACAGAGTCCATGTTTAATTAATTTTCTCCCCTGATGTCTATTTTTTTTAACTCTTTTCTCATGTTTTCCCTTGTGTCATGAATATAATTATCAGTGAGAGATTTTTGCTATAAGAAATGCATGATAATTATATGTGTTCTTCACTAGAGCTTAACTGGTTCTACAACATACATTTTTCTCTTGAAGGAGTTGGAGTTTGTTAAGTGAAAGAGTTTAGAAAGGCGCCATCTAGTGAGGCCAATGTCTGGCTAGACAAGAAATCATAGATTAGACATATCTTTTAACATTATGACATTCCAGAGACTGGATTTAAGTTTCTCCATCTCTGAAATGCTGTTTTGGAACTCCTCGAGTTTATTAACACCTGTGGAATTGATAACTAAATTCACAAAAGACTGATGTGAATAAACTAAATCACCACCTTGGTAATTAGAACTGTAGACATAAATCAAATATTCTCTCCCTAAAAAGAAATGGTTGATGGTTGCCAAAATTTCCTCAGGTGTATACTTGATTCATTGCAGAGAAGGGAGATAATCTGAGGAGCAGTTCAATTAGACAGCTTGATGTATCCATCTCCTTTGTAAGGGTATACTTGCCAAATGGATACAAATTTTGCTATCAGATGAAAATATCCTCTTCTAATCCATACTAAAGATGCATTAATAATCTGTAATTTATGGATTTTCATTTGTTGAGACCTCTTAGAAACGACAGTCTTTCTTAAAACTGAGATCACAGAATCGATTAGGTTTTGGTGAAACTACACTCCTATGTCAAGCCTGCTTCCAGAGTCCAAATTCTCATGAAATCAACTGGGCTTTGGCATCCCAAATCTCCTCTACTTCCCCACTCATAATTTTACAATGCCTTTTACAGTTTTTCCAGATATATCTGCATGGATTTTACTTCTATAGTTTTTGATGTGACCACTACTCTTATTACAATTTCTACTACCACAATTTCTACCAGCTAACAAGTACTGAGTGTAAACCAGGTGTCTGGCTTAATCTAATCTTCAGAACACTCCTAGATGGTAGGTATAATTATTATTATCATACCCATTTTACAGATGAGAAAATTAAGGTTTAGCAAAATCTGAGGCCAAATAGGAAGTGACTGAGCTGAGATTTGAACTCAGATACATCTGCCACAAATCTAGATTCTAATTCAGAATGATTTACTCTTGAGATGGTGCTCTTTCACATTCATAGATTTTGAAATGCCACTATGCCAGCTCTGAGATGTTTTTTCTTCCAGGAAGCTAGAAAAATGGATAGTATCTGATAGTTGCTTTGGAACTTAGATTTTTCTAGATAAAATATTACAGAGTAGGTCACTACTATAATTTATGGAGCTTTAAGTCAACCAGGGTACAGTGATCCTGGTAAAATTGCTTGTCCTGTTAGACTTGTCATAAATATTCTGGGAGAATATTTATTGAGTATGGTAAGTGTAGATGGAGTTTAGCAAAGCATAAAGCAGAACAGACAAGGTGCTTGCCCCAAAGAGCCTGTGATCTAATTTAGATGTACACAGAATACTACATTCCTATGAGATACCAGAGTTTGTTGATCGACTCATAACCTCACACTCATAGTGCCATAAATCAGCTGGCCACACTCTCAGCATCCATTGAGCAGCTGGACAGATCAACAAAAACATGTTCTAGCCACAATAACAGCAGCAGGTGGATTTTTTTTGAAGTAAAATGGGAAATGGTCTAGAAGGCAAGAGAAAAAAAAAATGTAAGATATGACCGTCCACATTACATTCTACACACTACAGCATCCTGAAAGGACAGCGATAGAAAGTCACATTCAAAGGAGACTGTGTTTCACTTTGGTCAATGAGGCCATTTCATTTCTATACCAAAGAAGGGTCATTTTAAAAGCACTTTAAACATAGCTTCTATCGGTTACTCATTTTTTACTTAATATGCTAACAGTAAGACTACTCAAGCCAAGTAAGATAGAGGAATAGGTGGCAGTCACTAAACTGAGTGACTCATAGAGTTGCTAGAGAAGATGGGGCATTGGAAGGAAACGTCACTAGACCGTGTGCTCCTTCAGCCATTGTTTACTCTTGATCACACACACACACACACACACACACACACACAGATTTTAAATGCAAAAGGCCCATCCAGTCCCGTTACTTGGGTCCTGAGATTGGGAGAGAGAACAAACCTATGTGGCTTAGCTCCTTCTAGGCTTCCTCTTTTGGCTCAGTCTTCCCACTGAAGCCATGCATTTTCTTCATCTTTGCTCCTTCGTTGTGTGTGTATGTCAGCTTCCAATCCAATGGGCAGTGGGCTTGGAGTAGCTACCAGTTCTGCTTGGCCAAGTTTAAATCAGGGAAAGTATCAGAAAGTCTGACTGAGGCCAGATATTTAATTTGTATCTGCTAGTCCAGCTTTATCGGTAATAAAGTTGTCTTTCTATCTGTTTGTCTGATTCTGTGTTTTGCTCTGAGCTAGATCAAACTTTGGAAGGAACCTTAAGTGATTTGTGATTAAACACTAATACTCATAACAAGTGTTTGTTGAAAAAAAGGTCCAGGTAAATTATCTACAAAGGAAAAAAAAAAGAAAAGTTGACTAGGTTAAGTATGAATTTGCTGATCTCTCAAATGTTTAATATTATTATTCATACATGAATTTTATGTGTATACGTGGCTCAGCGGGTAAAGGATCATCTGCAATGCAGGATACACAGACTCGGGTTCAATCCCTGGGTCAGGAAGATCCCCTAAAGGAGAAGGTGGCAGCCTACTCCAGTATTCTTGCCTGGGAAATCCTGTGGACAGAAGAGCCTGGTGGGCTACAGCCCGAAGGGTTGCAAAGAGTTGGACATGACTGAGCTAAACACACACATACAAACACACAACATATAGAAATATATATGTATATAATTCATATATATATATGACGATATATATAAATCTTAGTTTTCTCTTAGATCTTATGTTAGACTCTGGGTCTCTTGAAGTCAAGGTCTATACTTCACCTTTATGGGAATTAGCACTTAATGTTTTCAGGCATTGAGCAGATGTGATTAGATGTAACAGTTTAATATTAAATACTACATGTAGTATTGAATAGACAAGTATTTTTGGTTCTAAATTATACATCTAATCATATGTGTAATTACAGACAGATATTTAAAAGTTGGCCTTGTACACTGCATATTAAAAGCTATTCTAGTAAGTGGTATCACAGTTTATCTTTTTGTTATAGAGAAATGCAATAGATTCTTACCCCTATAATCTTTTAATTGAAAAAAAAATTTTAAAAATCACTTACATTGTTTAGAATTTGTTCTCAAAGCGTATAGCAAGTGGGAAAGTATTCATTCCATTCATTTCCAAAATGGACTATGCATGTGTGCCTGCTAAGTCTCTTCAGTCATGTCTGACTCATTGCAAACTAATGGACTGTAGCCTGCCAGGCTCCTCTGTCCATGTAATTCTCCAGGCAAGAATGCTGGTGTGGGTTGCAATGCCCGCCTCCAGGGGATTTTTCCCCACTCAGGGATTGAACCTGCATCTTTTATGTCTTCCTGCATTGGGAGGAGGCTTCTTTAACAGTGGGAAGCACCAAATTGACTATGTTGTTGTTTTTGTTCATTCGTCCAGTTGTGTCCAACTCTTTGCAACCCCATGGACTGCAGCATGTCAGGCCTCCCTGTCCCTCACCAACTCCCGAAGTTTGCCCAAGTTCATGTCCATTGCATCTGTTCAGTTAAGTCGCTCAGTCATGTCCGACTCTTTGTGGCCCCATGAACCACACACGCCAGGCCTCCCTGTCCATCACCAACTTCCAGAGCTTACCCAAACTCAAGTCCATTGAGTCGGTGATGCCATCCAACCATCTCATCTTCTGTCATCCGCTTCCCCTCCTGCCCTCAATCTTTCCCAGCATCAGGGTCTTTTCCAATGAGTCAGCTCTTTGCATCAGGTGGCCAAAGTATTGGAGCTTCAGCTTCAACATCAGTCCTTCCAATGAACACCCAGGACTGATCTCCTTTAGGATGGACTGGTTGAATCTCCTTGCAGTCCAAGGGACTCTCAAGAGTCTTCTCCAACACCGCAGTTCAAAAGCATCAATTCTTTGGCGCTCAGCTTTCTTTATAGTCCAACTCTCACATCCATACATGACTACTGGAAAAACCATAGCCTTGATTAGATGGACCTTTGTTGACAAAGTAATGTCTCTGCTTTTTAATATGCCATCTAGGTTGGTCATAACTTTCCTTCCAAGGAGTAAGCATCTTTTCATTTCATGGCTGCAATCATGCAACCACTATCTGCAGTGATTTTGGAGCCCCCAAAAATAAAGTCAGCCACTGTTCCCCATCTATTGACCAGGAAGTGATGGGACCAGATGCCATGATCTTAGTTTTCTGAATGTTGAGGTTTAAGCCAACTTTTTCTCTCTCCTCTTTCACTTTCATAAAGAGACTCTTTAGTTCTTCTTCACTTTCTGCCATAAGGGTGGTGTCATCTGCATATCTGAGGTTATTGATATTTCTCCTGGCAGTCTTGATTCCAGCTTGTGCTTCATCCAGCCCAGTGTTTCTCATGATGTACTCTACATATAAGTTAAGTAAGCAGGGTGCCAATATACAGCCTTGATGTACTCCTTTTCCTATCAAGACTATCCCCAAGAAAAAGAAATGCAAAAAAGCAAAATGGCTGTCTGAGGAGGCTTTACAAATAGCTGTGAAAAGAAGAGAAGCGAAAGGCAAAGGAGAAAAGGAAGGATATACCCATTTGAATGCAGATTTCCAAAGAATAGCAAGGAGAGATAAGAAAGACTTCCTTAGCCATCACTGCAAAGAAATAGAGGAAAACAGTAGAATGGGAAAGACTGGAGATCTCTTCAAGAAAATTAGAGATACCAAGGGACCATTTCATGCAAAGATGGGCTCAATAAAGGACAGAAATGGTATGGACCTTCCTCCACCAATAACTAACTTGTATGGTAAATGTCTCATTCCAAGCTGTCAGGCTGAGAACATTGAGTCCTGATATCACCCACTACTAAAGGCTTTATGGGTAGAAGTTCCATCCCAGAAGGGCCAAGCCAAAAAAGCCTGGACCAAGTCAAGAAGAATAGGACATATCCTTCTCCCAGCACCCATTTGTAAAGTAGAAATGTCATTCTGGGAGGCGTGTGGACTGGCACTGCCTGTAGGTCTTTTGTGGGACTGCCAAGGTCCTTCTTATGATGGAGGAGGGTTCTTCAACACTAAGGAAATTGGCTTCATTTAGAACAGGGGTTGTGAAATTCCATGCTAACAGATGATGGAAAAGAATTTTAAAAATGGAGTTGCTGATGGAGAGCAATTAAGAAAGTACATTTATAGCTCCATGATGCAATGTGCTATAGTCACTCAGTGATGTCCAACTCTTTGTGACCCCATGGACTGTAGCCCACCAGGATCCTCTGTCCACGGGATTCTCCAGGCAAGAATACTGGAGTGGGTTGCCATGTCCTCCTCCAGGGGATTTTTCCAACCCAGGGATTGAACCAAGGTCTCCTGCATTGCAGGTGGATTCTTTACCATCTGAGCCACCAGGGCAGCCCATGACACAATAGCAAAAAGTAAAATAGCAGAGCAATTGGAAGTTTAACAAAGAAAATCATGGAAGGAGATACCAAGAAGAGTCCTTCTGAGATCACTGTGAACCCTAGGGTTTGGGAGCGCTGTGCACTAGGCTGCACTCAATCAGGAATAATCAGAGTAGGACATGGAACAGATGTGTAAATGTCCTCAAATTCCCACAGCCATCTGCAGCATGGAAGCTGTACTGACACTGGGGTTAAAACACAGTATCTGTCCAGTGATGAGGTGAACAATAATTTACTGTGACCCAGGGCCACCTCTTCTTTAAACCAGACTTAAAACTATAATCAGATGAAACCCTAGAAGCTTGGAAGACTGTGCAAACCAGATAGTAAGCCCTCTCATGAGTGATAAGAAAAGATACAAACTACTTAGTCTCGGTCCACATATGGGTCGAGAACGTGAATTCCTGGAACTGAGAGAGCAGCCTCCAAGCCACACATGTATCTCAGTGGTAATGAGTAAAACTTGGATTGCTAAAAGAGATTTAGTACAATCTCTAACAAGTAAGTGGTTATAGTGATTCAAGGATGAACCATAGGTAGCAGGCTAAAAGGTGAATAAAAGAGATCTTAGTAAGGACATCAAAACCTACAGTTTACAGGAGATAGACCTCAGAGTTACTTCAGCTAAGTCACTAATCGAACGACCACAGGAACGAATGACAACGTCAGCTCCCCAGGGGTGGCAGACATCAGATCCAGAGTTGCTATGATATATTGTCTAAAATGTCTAGTATTCATCAATATTCTAGGTTTCAACAATATCATAAAGGAGGTAAAAGGATCCATTAAAAGGGCAAAAGGAGCCAACTTGAAGGGGATCCCACTGGACAAATCTAGAATACTTTGAACATCAAATTACTAATAGATAAAAGTCATTGACTAAAATAGAATATATGTCCACGGTCATATAAACAAAATTTTCCATGAACGTATTAAGCCAGTCTCTATGTTAATATACCAAGTATTAAATGTGATAGAAACAGAAAAAAATCACCATTTGGCAATCATAGTAGTGGGTATTTTAGGTGAGAATCAAAGGATACCAAGACTGATGAGTGGAATCAAATAGGAACAGGGTATTGCCATAATCTAAGGATATCTTCCTATAAAATTCCATTTGTTACAAACGGAAATAACATTTGTTTTAGACCGCAATGCATGGCTTGCGGGATCTTCGTTCCCCAACCAGGAATCAAACTCATGTCCCTGCACTGAGAGCCCCTGGACCGCCAGGGAAGTCCCCAGGAAAAACATGTGTCTGTGTGTGGATAAACCCGGCAGAAATGTCACCCACCATGCTTACATGTATCATGTTATATCAGTGGTGGCGAGGCATCTCTTGGGTCCCTTTTAATGAGCTGCACTGAGAGGAACATGTCTGGGATGCTCATGCTGAGGATGCCCCAACTGAGTCTGCCTAAGGAGAAGAAACAGCAGACAGACCTGCCCTGGAGCTTCTTTAGACTCTGAATCTGTCAAGGACACGAACGCGATGGCAAGTCTGAGGGAGGGCTCTCTGTTAAAGAAAGGAGATGACTGTCTCAGAGTGGGGGGGCGGGGGGAGGAATGAATATCCAGACCACTGAGCATTTGGCCGAATTTAAAGGAGTCTGTGGACTGGATTCCATTGGAAGGACCGATGCTGAAGATGAAACTCCAATACTTTGGCCACCTGATGCGAAGAGCTGACTCATTTGAAAAGACCCTGATGCTGGGAAAGACTGAGGGCAGGAGGAGAAGGGGACGACAGAGGATGAGATGGTTGGATGGCATCACTGACTCAATGGACATGAGTTTAAGTAAGCTCCGGGAGTTGGTGATAGACAGGGAGGCCTGGCGTGCTGCCGTCCATGGTCGCAAAGAGTCGGACATGACTGAGCTACTGGACTGGATTGTAGAACTGAAACAATGTTGACTTCATTTCGGGTTATGTGGAGGTTCTATATAATGTTCTTTTTCTGAAGGAGTCTGGAATATTTTGTGTGAAGAGGCAAATATAGTAAAATATTTCAGGTTTGAAAGTATTTCAAAACACAATTATTTGAGTAAATAATGAAAAATTTTTCTAAGTAAACCTTTTTTTTGGTTCTTGACTCAAATATGAAAAAGAGAAAGTGTGAGTCGCTCAGTCATGTCTTGGCTTTTTTCGACCTCATGGACTGTAGCCCGCCAGTCTTCTCTGTCCATGGGATTCTCCAGGCAAGAACACTGGAGTGGGTAGCCATTCCCTTTTCCAGGGGATCTTCCTGACCCAGGGACTGAGCCCTGGATCTCCTGCATCACAGGAGGATTCTTTACCAACTGAACCACCAGGGAAGCCCAAATATAAACACCTAAAATTAAATTTGCTTTAAAGAATAAGCAAAGGAATAAAGTAGAGAGAAGTCTTTTCAGTTTGTTTTGGCTTCAAAGCATTATTTGCTTAAAAAGTTGAGGAAATCATGGATTGATACCAAGAAGTTTCTACTCCAAAACTAATATAATAAATTTTGTCATATGTGCTTAGTCATGTCAGATTCTTTGCAACCCTTTGTATTGTAGCCCACCTCATCTTTCCATGGCATTTTTCAGGATTGCCATTTCCTCCTGCAGGGCATCCCCCAACCCACATCTCCTGTGGCTGCTGTGTTGCAGGTGGATTCTTTTTTTTGTTGTTGTTATTTAGGAAGATTTTTTTATTTTTAATTAATTAATTTTTTTTTCTTTTTACTTTACAATATTGTATTTGTTTTGCCATATATTGACATGAATCCACCACGGATGTACATGTGTTCCCCTTCAAGAACCCCCCTCCCACCCCCCTCCCCATCCCATCACTCCGGGTCATCCCGGTGCACCAGCCCTGAGCACCCTGTATCATGCATCGAACCTGGACTGGCGATTCGTTTCACATATGATAATTTACACGCTTCAATGCCATTCTCCCATATCACTCCCACCCTCGCCCTCTCCCATAGAATCCATAATACTGTTCTATATATCTGTGTCTCTTGCTGTCTCGCATACAGGGTAATCTTTATCAACTTTCTAAATTCCATATATATGCGTTAGTATACTGTATTGGTGTTTTTCTTTCTGGCTTACTTTACTCTGTATAATACGCTCCAGTTTCATCCACCTCATTAGAACTGTTTCAAATGTATTCTTTTTAATGGCTGAGTAATATTCCATTGTGTATATGTACCACAGCTTTCTTATCCATTCGTCTGCTGATGGACATCTAGGTTGCTTCCATGTCCTGGCTATTATAAACAGTGCTGTGATGAACATTGGGGTACACGTGTCTCTTCAATTCTGGTTTCCTTGGTGTGTATGCCCAGCAGTGGGATTGCTGGGTCATATGGAAGTTCTATTTCCAGTTTTTTGAGGAATCTCCACACTGTTCTCCATAGTGGCTGTACTAGTTTGCATTCCCACCAACAATGTAAGAGGGTTCCCTTTTCTCCACACCCTCTCCAGCATTTATTGCTTGTAGTCTTTTGGATAGCAGCCATTCTGATGGTCGTGAAATGGTACCTCATTGTGGTTTTGATTTGCATTTCTCTGATAATGAGTGATGTTGAGCATCTTTTCATGTGTTTGTTAGCCATCTGTATGTCTTCTTTGGAGATATGTCTGTTTAGTTCTCTCTCACTGTTTGCAGATGACATGATCCTCTACATAGAAAACCCTAAAGACTCCAGCAGAAAGTTACTTAGAGCTAATCAATGAATATAGTAAAGTTGCAGGATATAAAATCAACACACAGAAATCCCTTGCATTCCTATACACTAACAATGAGAAAACAGAAAGAGAAATTAAGGAAACAATTCCATTCACCATCACAATGAAAAGAATAAAATACTTGGGAATATATCTACCTAAAGAAACAAAAGACCTATATATAGAAAACTATAAAACACTGGTGAAGGAAATCAAAGAGGACACTAATAGATCAATATAGTGGAAATGAATATACTACCCAAAGCAATCTATAGATTCAATGCAATCCCTACAAAGCTACCAACGGTATTTTTCAGACAACTAGAACAAGTAATTTCACAATTTGTATGGAAATACAAAAAACCTCGAATAACCAAAGCAATCTTGAGAAAGAAGAATGGAACTGGAGGAATCAACCTGCTTGACTTCAGTCTCTACTACAAAGCCACAGTCATCAAGACAGTATGGTACTGGCACAGAGACAGAAATATAGATCAGTGGAACAAAATAGAAAGCCCAGAGATAAATCCACACACCTATGGACACCTTATCTTTGACAAAGGAGGCAAGAATATACAATGGAGACAAGACAATCTCTATAACAAGTGGTGGTGGGAAAACTGGTCAACCACTTGTAAAAGAATGAAACTAGAACACTTTCTAACACCATATACAATTATAAACTCAAAATGGATTGAAGATCTAAACGTAAGACCAGAAACTATAAAACTCCTAGAGGAAAACACAGGCAAAGCACTCTCCGACATAAACCACAGCAGGATCCTCTATGACCCACTTCCCAGAATATTGGAAATAAAAGCAAAAATAAACAAATGGGACCTAATTAAAATTAAAAGCTTTTGCACAACAAAGGAAACTATAAGCAAGGTGAAAAGACAGCCTTCCGAATGGGATAAAATAATAGCAAATGAAGCAATGGACAAAGAATTAATCTCAAAAATATTCAAGCAGCTCCTGCAGCTCAATTCCAGAAAAATAAACGACCCAATCAAAAAGTGGGCCAAAGAACTAAGCAGGTGGATTCGTTAACCTGCTGAGCCACTCGGGAATTGAGGACATCTTAAATAGTGTTTAAAGGGATAAGCAAGGCTCTTTATATGGGATTCAGCATTGAAAACATTCTGTGAACAAAGTATTTCACAATCTAAGGAACAAATGATTTGTAAATATTTCCTGAATCTTGGTTAACATTTTTCCTTATTTTATTTCATATAATCAATTTCTTTTTGAATTATTTCAAGTGATTATTTTTTCTCAGGCTGGTGACCTTCAAGTTCAATATGTGGTGAGAGCTCTTATTCTTGGCTCTGGCAAGTAATTATTTTTTGGTTTTCATCTTTGTGTTTGAAGATTCTTTTATCACATGAATGTAGTCATGGGTGAATACAATGTTTTTAAGAAGAAACAAATGTTTATTTTTTTTTAATACCAACTCATTATTCGAATTGGCACATGCCTTAATGTTTAATTTGATACTGTTGTTCCTTAGCACAGAACTAGCTTCTGTTGTGGCTTTGGAAACCCTTCAGCATGAAAAATCAATATGATATGAAAAGGCTAATATGCTGTAAATTATATTGTTATAACCTGGCCAGAAAAGCTAGTCCATGACTTCAGTTTCGGCTGTGAAAACAAGTCAGTCTGACACAGTGCCAAAAACAGTGCCATGTTTATTTACAAGATCATAAACCAAGAAAAATTGTAAATTGACTAACTAGTGCTTGATTAGATTTTTAAAAGAGAAAAAAAGTCTTCATATACTTTTAATCCTCTCTTTAAAAATAAAACTCCCATCTTTTTGGTCATAAATTTAAGGTGACCCTAAAGTTCAACAGTACTATACTCTGTGAATGGTAAAATATTGTAGAGGAGTAATTGTCTAGATTTGGATACTTGCTCAAATCCTGTATCTTCATTTTAGCATATTTGATCATGAACAAGTTAAACTTAGTCTTCTTCCTTATAATTTTTCCCAAGGAAATTGTGGAAGAATTAAATAAGGACACGTTTATAAACATTGAACATGGTACCTTGTAATCAATAGCTATTCAAAAATGCCCTGTTTTCTTTCCTATTTATTTTGAGATAGTTCTCTTAAAATTTTGTTTCTTCTGGTTTCTCAAAGTGGTTTTTACGTTGAAATTATGTAGGCTTTTATGAAAATTGCTCTTTGCTTCAGTAAAGAGCTTGGTTTTGGATTTGCTCATCATTCCAAATTTCATCAGGTCAGTAAGACACGTTTCTTTAATAGGATGAAAGGAAAAAGGAGACATGGCAAATAAAAACCATGAGAATTGTAGGTAATCAAATGAAGCTGAACTTTTCCCCTCTAAACATACCCTATAGTTAAAAATCTATGTTTTGGAAAATATTGAACAATGTGATGTCAGTTAATGTTCTTAGAGTTCGTGTAAGTTTGCCTTGCTCTTTGAGTTCATGTAAGTTTGCCTTGCCTTAAAGCAGATGCAAAAACTATTTTGGGGGACAATATCCTCAGGTCTGAGTGGTCTGTGCATGTCTATAAAAATGCTGTTGTGAAGTGTCCTTCAGTCTTGGCTTAGTCAAGGTCTTAAGTCTTGACCTGATGAAGGCTGTCTTCCCATCCACTCCATCAGTCATGAGTTAAATATCTGCCAGAGGAATCCAGGGTAAGTCTAAAAACAGAGCTCATCAGAGTAAGTGCAAAACCAGATATGAATGTTGAGACCGACCCTTAGGAGACAGATGGGGGAGTTTCTACCTGGTTTTGCCCTTTCAGAGCCCCAAAATTTTGACTTTGTATTCCCTGTAGGTCAAGCATCTGTATCTTTCAGGATGTTCACAATCCAGACATCAAAGAACAACAAATATATTTGCTTAAAGTAACTAAACTTTTGCTCAGAAATAAAAATCTCATGCAATTCACTACGAAAAGTTATATTTAACAAAATAATGTGCAGCATATCTGCTCCTTTTAAGTAAGGAATTATTCAGTTTCCTTTTCCAGTTTGATTAAAACATGAGTTTACCTATTCTGTATTTTTTTTTCCTGTTCTGCCCTCTGAGAGCTTCTTAATCCAGGAAAAACTGACCTACTAACTCAGTTGTTTGTTCTTTACTTGCCTATGTTCTTCTACTTTTCCAACCTATTGAACTTTCATTACCTTGTATTTTGTATTCCTAAATCAAGCAAACAACTGACAATTTCGTAGCCTATCCTATTTCATTACTTAATGCTTATAAGACCTTCATGAAGTAGATGTCCCACCTGATTAACAAGGTGCTAATGAGGCCAGGAAAGTTAATTGATTCACTCCACATCCTAGTTATATAAGTCAGTCTGAACTTCAACTCAGCAGTCTGATGGTAAGCATAGGCTCATTTTACTATATTGTACCCTCAGCATAATTACATAAACAAGCCCCATTTATTGATGGCCTACTATTTGCTAGAAATTGTGCTCATTTTAGGGGAAACATACAGTATATTGTAATAAAAGTATAGTATAATAAAATGCAGTCTAGAAGTATATCAGATTAACCTGGAGAGAGATTTTCCTAAATTAATACAGTAGTTCTGAGTGATAAAAAATGGAGTGGACAGGAGGAGGCAACTACATATGTGGGAATATACAGGAATGGCTATAAATAAGTATGCAGTTGTCTTGTATTAATAATTCTTTGCGTTTCACACACTAAATTGTGGTTCTTGTGTCCTTTGCATCAGGTTCTTGGTATGTGCTCAATAAACAGTTGTTGAATTAATGATAATTAATCAAAAGGTCAAATGTCAGCTAAAAGGTCAAATTTTGCAGAAAGGGTAGCAATTCTTAGCCAGGTTCAAAAGAGCAGAAAGAAATTTCCAAGCAGAGAGAGTAGAATATATAACAACAGAGAGCATCATAAGGGCTTCACAGAGAGGAACTGCAGAGAACAGCTTCACCTGTTCAACAAACATTTATTCAGTGCTTCCTGTGTTCCAGGAACTGTTAAAGGCACCAATGGTGAATAATGCACAAATTTCAATGTCCAAATTAAAATATTTATGGGAAAATGGTGGGAGAGCATGTCTAGGATGTAGGTGATGGCCATGTGTCTGAATACCGGGCCAATGAGTTTCAACCTTTATTGAGAACATGAAGCAAACTCATGAAACTAATTTGTCAAGAGTAAAATAAATTAGTACTGACATTTATCGATTTCATCAAGTTTTATGAAGTTGGCCAAAAAGTTCGTTCATAAGATGGTATGGAAAAAACAAGTGAAATTT
Organism: Giraffa tippelskirchi; assembly: GCF_054371585.1. Classification (NCBI taxonomy): domain Eukaryota; kingdom Metazoa; phylum Chordata; class Mammalia; order Artiodactyla; family Giraffidae; genus Giraffa; species Giraffa tippelskirchi. The sequence goes on from NC_137281.1 coordinate 153,428,095, forward strand.
TTGGCCAACCCAAAACGTCACAAGGTGTCTTTTGCCATGAGAAAAGTAAGTATATTCATCACTACAATTTTAAAGTGAGAGCAAAATATTTGACATTTGAGAAATAATGCTGCTTGGGTGGGAGAAAGATATGCATGGTGAGTGTCAGACAAACGGGCAGGAGCAGGGGGGTGGCTGGAAATCATCCTATTAAGAACTGGGGAGAGACTGATAGCAAGTAATAGTTCTCAAGTAGGAACAGTTCTGGAGAAGGTCCTGAGTTAGGATTGAATTGATCTGATGACTGGCTGGCTGTCCTGGGAGAGTGTGGGAGTAAAGGAGAGGAAGGAGTCAGGTAGGAACGTGAGGTTTTCTTTTTGTGCAGCATTGGCAACATGGAGCAGAGGCATCAGCTCAAGATGGGAGTGCTCACAGAAAAACAAATACGGGCTCGAGGCGGGGAGGAAAGCATGAGCCAGTTTTGGATTTGGTGGTTAGAGTTGCATTTAGTAGGCAGTTGGAAATACAGGTGTGGAGCTTCTGCGAAAGGCTGATCCTGAAAATGTGTAATTAGAAGTTATCATAATAGAAAATTTAGCTGAAGCCAGGAAGGCAGATGTGGCCACCCAGGGAGAAGGTGAAAAAGAAAAAGAGCAATCAACCTGGTGGGGAGCCAACAGTTGGAGGGAGAGTGGAAAGAGACAGGGAAAGAGCAGACAGGGGAAAAGGGGCACCCTCCCCCGGGCCTCTGCCTAAGGCTTCTGATTACATTTGTTTACAAGCCTGGCAGAGCAATAATTCATGCTGATGAGCTGAGTTGCTTGCAGATCACAGATTCTGTTTTGCCCTTGACACTGGGAATTGCAAGGCTCCCCTGAAGGTCTGAAAACAAAAAGCAGCCTTTGTGGAATTTGAAAGCCAACTTATGAATAAAGCACTCAAGTGGGTCTAAATGGAGCCTGGGGACTTGCTTCAACTCTTTTCAAAGAGGAGACTATTTCTCTAGCTGCTTCTGAGCATCCACATTCTTATAAATCTTTGTTACAGAAATTAATTTTTGTGGATTAAAAGAGTCTCAGTACTGGATCCTGGCCTAACCAGGAGTTGTCTTTTTCAGTGCTGCAGTTTTTATCTTTATTGTTTTCCTAGTTGCCAATCTCTGTGAAAGAATGACATCAAATTTAATCTTAAATAGAAAATGCAGTCATAACTGCATTCACAACTGCAGTCACAACTTTCCATAGAAAGTTGAACAGAGAAATGATGAAAATGTAGACATTTTTATATTTTCATGTTCAAACTTTCATTCACCATTGATTTTTCTTAAATTAATTAATTTATTTTAATTGGAGGCTAACTACTTTACAATTATTGTAGTGGTTTTTGCCACACATTGACACGAATCAGCCACAGGTATACATGTGTCCCCCATCCTGAACCCCACCTCCCACCTCCCTCCCCACCTCATCCCTCTGAGTTGTCCCAGAGCACCAGCTTTGAGTGCCCTGCTCCATGCATTGAACAACTTATAGGAGGAATGATTAAATCTGTGATTTGCCTCAAAATGCAATTTTTTCCTTAAGTTTGGAAAAATCCATGAATAGGTCTGTTACTACTTCTATCCATGAAAGAACAATGCTGAAGGGGCAATATTCAAATACATATTTAATTTAAAGTGTTCAAATGATCACTAAGAATTCCAAGCTATGCACCTAGTCCACCAAATATAATTGTGTGAATATATATTTTTAAAAGAATTGAACAAATGAAGATAACATAAACTGTATGGTAGAAACAACTCAAACACATACAACATAATGAATTTTCTAAGTATGGTAATGTTAAATCACAGGCCTATCTTATTATCAGAAACCTTAACCTGAATAAGATATAGAGTTACTTCCAGTTTGATATAGAGAATACTTTGGTGGTTCAGTAGCTTTAGGAAATATATTATAAAATTATGTATGAATATTAGTTTACCAAGATAGAACTGTGAGCTTTTAAATTATTCAGGTTTTAGTTTAAGAAAAAAAAAAAGTTATACTTCTGATTTAGATTTAACGAAAGCTTGATGTTTGGGGGACTTACGATTCACTATTTACATCCGCAGTTCTAATAAAAGCATATGATGCAAATATTCTGAAAGGTGAGGGCTTCCCTAGCTTAGTATTTCCAGCCTATTTCAAACAGCACATCTTTATTAAAATATCCTTGATATAGTGATTTTCATAAAGCATACACATAATATACATCTATTAAATCATTATCCTCAAGGTAATTTTGGACCACCTGGCCTGGTACATTTTTAAAGAAACCTCTTCTGTTCTTTTGGATGGAAGTTTTCAGAACTTTAACTTCCTTTGTTATGTTAATCATTGTAACGATTTTGTGGTAGTTCAGTTGCTCAGTCGTGACTCTTGGTATTTTTGTAACTGAGATTTTGTGGTAACTGGACAAATTTCTTTATATACTCATATGTAAGGCAATATTTCAAAAATAGTGACAACAAATTCACTTTTCTCCCATGTGCTCAAAGCTCAACAATACACAAATTATCTCTGTTATTCTGTATGAAATAACAGTGATTTTTATAACTGTTCCAATCAATTGCTTGTCTATTAGTCTCACAAAAGTAAGGAGTTCTACATTTTTAGACTGAAAGAATCAGGAAAGATTTTTAAGGTACAGTATAATACATTAGTGGCTCTTTAAAATGATCTCATAATAACATTCTTCTCCAAATTCTCTGGTCCTCACTGCAATCTAACACTTATTAATTTCACTACAATCCACTTTAGCGTGTTTTTGTCATCTAATTTTTGTTTTTGTATATGCTGTACTTTTTCCTTCAACCAAACTGTAAAATATTTGAAAGTAGGATAGTCATTCTTTTCCATCTTTGATACCATTTACCCTAGTGTATGACCTATAAAATGCTTAATTGCTTAATAACTCCCTGAAAATATACTGGTGTTTGGGTTAAATGTTACCTTAGGGATTGTATACACATTATTCATAAAACACTTGAGTGTTTATTCAGCATGGCATTAAGAAATTGGGCTGCAGAGTTACAGATCATGACTGTCATCCTTAGTTGCATGACCTCAGGAAAGTTTCTGAAGGTTTCTGTGTTTCCATTTCACATGCTCTAAAAGGAGCATAGTTTACTAGTAGGAAGTTTCCATTATTTTTTTCAGGCTTTAAACTTTTTTATTTTGTATTGGGGTATAGACGATTAATAACGTGGAAGTTTCAGGCAAACAGCCAAGGGACTCAGCTATACATATACATGCATGCATTCTCCCCTAAACTCCCCTTCCCATTCAGGCTTGCACATGATATTGAGTAGAGTTCCATGTGCTGTATAATAGGTCCTTGTTGGTTACCCGTTTTGAATATAGCAGTGTGTACATGTATATTATTCATATATATATAAGTTCATAGAAGAATGAATGTCTCATACATGATAAACATTATTCTTTGGTAACCATGGAGATGAAAAAGATGATGGTGATGTCAGGGACTGAGTATATACAAAGTTTTTCTTTAATGAAATTTACTTTCTAGAAGTAAGACCAAAATGGACACTATAAAAGGTGATGCTATGTCATAGGCTAAGGTACAAGACTTTGCAGAATCAAGTGGAAGCTTGGGAGAAGGTTCCCTATGGTTACGTAGGGAAATCAGTAAATGCCTCACAGGTGAAAGTATATTAAAGAGATTCTTTTAAAAAATAGCACTTTGGCAGGTGGACAGACTATTACTCCTTGTACATTTAGGTAAGATTATTCAATCAGAAGGAACTGTCAGTGCCAAGTATTCAGATTTAGCAGAACATGGGATATTCTGAGATCCAAAAAATTCAGTATCACAGGAACATTGAGACAGGGTGTCTCATGAAACTAAACTGAGGTAGGTAACTGACAAGATGATGATGCTAGTTAAAATAACAAAAACAGTAATGACAGGCATAGCTATCTTTTTTTTTTTTTCAGTGTTTTTATTGCAGCATAGTTGATTTACAGTATTGTGTTAGTTTCAGGTATGGTGGTGGTGGTTTAGTTGCTAAGTCCTGTCCAACTCTTACTACCCCGTGGGCTGTAGCTTGCCAGGCTCCTCTGTCCATGGGATTCTCCAGGCACAAACACTGGAGTAGGTGTCCATTTTCTTCTCCAGCAGATCCTCCTGACCCAGGAATCAAACCCCAGCCTCCTGCATTGTAGGCAGATTCTTTACCAACTTAGCTATGAGGGAAGCCTCATGGCTTGTTTCAGGTATACAGCAAAGTAATTATTTTTTCAGACTATATTCCCTTATAGGTTATTGCAAAATATTGAATATAATTTCCCATGAAAAGTGAGTGTTAGTCGCTTAGTTGTGTCTGACTCTTTGCGAGCCCATGGACTGTAGCCGGCGAGGCCATGCTATAGGTTCTTGTTATTTATTTTATATATAGTGTGTATATGTCAATCCCAGTCTCCCAATTTATCCCTCCCCTGCCCCTTCCCCCTTTGGTAGCCATAATTTGGTTTTCTACATCTGTGACTCTATTTATGTTTTCTAAGTAGGTTCATTTGTATTTTTTTTTTTTTAGATTCCACATGTAAGTGATATCAGATGATATTTGTCTTTCTCTGTCTGACTTACATCACTCACGATGACAATATCTAGTTCCATCCATGTCACTGCAGATGGCATTATTTCGTTCTTTTTATGGCTGAGTGATATTACATTGTATATATGTACCACATCTTCGTTATCCATTCATTTATCAATGGACATTTAGGTTGCTTCTATGTCTTGGCCACTGTAAATACTGCTGCAGTGAACATTGGGGTGCATGCACCTTTTAAAGTCCAGTTTTCTCTGGTTATATGCCCAGGAATAAGATTGCTAGATCATATGACAGCTCTATTGTTAGTTTTTTAAGGAACCTCCATACCGTTCTCCATGGTGGTTGGACCAATTTACATTCCTAACAACCATGTAGTAGAGTCCTCTTTTCTGTACACCCTTTCCAGCATTTATTGTTTGTAGATATTGTGATGGTGGCTATTCTGACTGGTGTGAGGTGATACCTCATTGTAGTTTTGATTTTACATTTCTCTTATAATTAGTGATGTTGAACATCTTTTATATGTGCTTTTTGGCTATCTTTATATCTTCTTTGGAAAAATGTCTATTTAGATCTTCTGTCCATTTTTTGATTGGTTTTTTTGTGGTTTCGAGCTGCACAAGCTGTTTGTACATTTTGGAGATAAATCTCTTGTCAGTCGCTTGTGTGCCCCCATTCTGTAGAGATTTTTTTTTTTTATCATAAATAGGTGTTGAATTTCATCAAAAGTTTTTTCTGCATCTGTTGAGATGATCATCTTGTTTTTATTCTTCAGTTTGTTAATGTAGTGTATCACATTGATTTTACAGATATTGAAAAATGCTTGCATTCCTGGGATAAATTCTACCTGACTCTGGTTTATGATCCTTTTAACGTGTTGCTGAATTTGGTTTGCTAGTATTTTGTTGAGGATTTTTGCTTCTATGTTCATCAGTGATACTGGTCTATAATTTTCTTTTTTGTGATATCTTTGTCTGGTTTTGTATCGGGCTAATCATTACCTCATAGAATGAGCTTGGGAGTATTCCTTCCTCTGCAATTTTATGAAGTAGTTTGAGAAGCATAGGTGTTAACTCTTTTCTAAATATTTGATAGGATTCACCTGTTAAGCCATCTGGCCTTGACTTTTGTTTGTTTGGAGATTATTCCTCACAGTTTCAATTGTAGTACTTTTGATTGTCAAGATTGCCGGGAGAAATATCAATAACCTCAGATATGCAGATGACACCACTGTTATGGCAGAAAGTGAAGAAGAACGAAAGAGCCTCTTGATGAAGGTGAAAGAGGAGAGTGAAAAAGTTGGCTTAAAGCTCAACGTTCAGAAAACTAAGATCATGGCATCTGGTCCCATCACTTCATGGAAAATAGATGGGGAAACAGTGGAAACAGTGGAAACAGTGTCAGATTTTCTTTTTTTGGGCTCCAAAATCACTGCTGATGGTGATTGCAGCCATGAAATTAAAAGACGCTTACTCCTTGGAAGGAAGGTTATGGCCAACCTAGATAGCATGTTTAAAAGCAGAGACATTATTTTGCCAACAAAGGTCCGTCTAGTCAAGGCTATGGTTTTTCCAGTGGTCATGTATGGATGTGAGAGTTGGACGGTGAAGAAAGCTGAGCGCCGAAGAATTGATGCTTTTGAACTGTGGTGTTGGGGAAGACTCTTGAGAGTCCCTTGGACTGCAAGGAGATCCAATCAATCCATCCTGAAAGAGATCAATCCTGGGTGTTCATTGGAAGGTCTGATGTTGAAACTGAAACTCCAATACTTTGGCCATCTCATGCGAAGGGTTGACTCATTGGAAAAGACCCTAATGCTGGGTAGGATTGGGGGCGGGAGGAGAAGGGGACGACAGAGGATGAGATGGTTGGATGGCATCACCGACTCAATGGGCATGGGTTTGGGTGGACTCTGGGAGTTGGTGATGGACAGAGAGGCCTGGCGTGCTGCAATTCATGGGGTTGCAAAGAGTCGGACACGACTGAGCGACTGAACTGAACTGAACTGACTTTTGTTTGGTCTGTTCATATTTTCTCTCTCTTTTTGGTTCAGTCTTGAAAGAGTATACTTAAGAATTTGTCCATTTCTTTTAGATTGTCCATTTTATTGGTGAATAGTTGCTTGTAGGGCTTCCCTGATAGCTCAGTTGGTAAAGAATCTGCCAGCAATGCAGGAGACCCTGGTTTGATTCCTGGGTCAGGAAGATCCCCTGGAGAAGGGATAGGCTACCTACTCCAGTATTCTCAGGTTTCCCTGGTGGCTCAGTGGGTAAAGAATCGGCCTGAAATGCAGGAGACCTGGGTTCAATTCCTGGGTTGGGAAGATCCCCTGGAGAAGGGAACAGCTACCCACTCCAGTATTCTGGCCTGGAGAATTCCATGGACTGTAGTTGCTTGCAGTAGTCTCTTATAATCCTTCATATTTCTGTAGTGTCTGTTGTAACTTCTCCTTTTTCATTTATAATTTTACTGATTTTGAGTCCTCTCCCTTTTTTGCTTGAAGAATCCTGTCAAAGGTATATCAATTTTATTCATCTTCTCAAAGTACCACCTTTTAGTTTCATTGATCTTTGCTATTAGTTTCTTCATCTCTATTTCATTAATTTCTGCTCTGATCTTTATGATTTCTTTTCTTCTACTCACTTTCGGTTTTGCTTATGCTTCTTTCTCTAGTTGCCTTAGGTATAAGGTGAGTTGTTTGAGATTTCTCTTGTTTGCTGAAGTAGGATTGTATTGCTATAAACTTTCCTCTTAGAACTGCTTTTGCTGTATTCCATAGACTTTGGAATGATGTTTTCATTGTCATTTGTGTAGGTAATTTTTTTATTTCCTCTTCAATTTTTTCAGTGATCCATTCATTGTTTAGTAACATATTGTTGAGTCTCCATATATTTGTGGGTTTTTTTTTTACAATATTTTTCCTGTAATTGATTTCTGATCTCATAACACTGTGGTTGGGAAAAGATGCTTGTTGTGATTTCCATTTTCTTCAATTTACTGAGCCTTGATTTGTGACCCAAGATGTCACCTATCCTGGAGAATATTCCATGTACACTAGAGAAGAAAATGTTTTCTGCTGCTTTCAGATGGAATGTCTTGTAAAAATCAATTAAGTCTATCTGCTCTAATATGTCATTTACATAAGAAAGACACAAGAGGAATACCAATTCCTCCTAGAAAGCTAGCTTCAGTTGAGTTCAGTCGCTCAGTCGTGTCCAACTCTTTGTGGCCCCATGAGCTGCAGCACGCCAGGCCTCCCTGTTGATCACCAACTCCCAGAGCCTACCCAAACTCATGTCCATTGAGTCGGTGATGCCATCCAACCATCTCATCCTCTGTTGTCCCCTCCCCCCTGCCCTCAATCTTTCCCAGCATCCGGGTCTTTTCCAAGAGTCAGCTCTTCTCATCAGGTGGCCAAAGTATTGGAGTTTCAGCTTCAACATCAGTCCTTCCAGTGAACACCCAGGACTGATCTCCTTTAGGATGGACTGGTTGGCTCTCCTTGCAGTCCAAGGGACTCTCAAGAGTCTTCTCCAACACCACAGTTCAAAAGCATCAATTCTTTGGTGCTCAGTTTTCTTTATAGTCCAGCTCTCACATCCATACATGACTACTGGAAAAACCATAACCTTGACTAGAAGGACCTTTGTTGGCAAAGTAATGTCTCTGCTTTTTAATATGCTGTCTAGGTTGGTCATAGCTTTCCTTCCAAGGAGTAAGTGTCTTTTCATTTCATGGCTGCAGTCACCATCTGCAGTGATTTTGGAGCCCCCCAAAATAAAGTCTGCCATTGTTTCCACTGTTTCCCCATCTATTTCCCATGAAGTGATGGGACCAGATGCCATGATCTTAGTTTTCTGACTGTTGAGCTTTAAGCCAACTTTTTCACTCTCCTCTTTTACTTTCATCAAGAGGTTCTTTAGTTCTTCTTCACTTTTTGCCATAAGGGTGGTATCATCTGCATATCTGAGGTTATTGATATTTCTCCCAGCAATCTTGATTCCAGCTTGTGCTTCATCCAGCCCAGCATTTCTCATGATGTACTCTGCATATAAGTTAAATAAGCAGGGTGACAATATACAGCCTTGACTTACTCCGTTTCCTATTTGGAACCAGTCTGTGGTTCCATGTCCACTTCTAACTGTTGCTTCCTGACCTGCATACAGGTTTCTCAAGAGCTAGCTTAACCAGTTACACAAGGCTCATTTTGATAAAACAGCACAGCCATTAAAGGCCATTGTTCTCTAGATCTTTGGGTGGCTCTCGTTAATCAAGGAAAGTCACCGCAAGACTCCATGCATACTATTGGACAGCCACCTTGGGGTTTCCCCCACAACTTTCAGGATCACCCCTACAACTTTTAGGACTCCCACATCAGTGGGCAGTGCCTGCCAGTTTGCTTAGTCACCTGGCGGGCTCTGCCAATTTTTTTTGGCTTCATCCCACAGGCCTGAAAGGTCTGTGTTTGCCTGGCAGCAAGACCAAAGAAAGAACCCTGAGTCTGCAACAGACACATCCAATGGTTTAATGGATGAGGAACTTAGGCATTTGAAACAAGGTCCTGCAGGAACACCCCATCGTGTGTGACACATGGCAGGCAAGACATAGTGTTAGTCTTCACTCGATCATTTCTTAACTTGTACCTAACAATAGTACTTAAGTACTAGGTATTCATAACATATTCCATTCAGTCCTAACAATAACCCCATAGGAGAGTTATTTGATCTCCATCTTACAGAAGGGAATGCTACTTATTAAGACTGAGTGATGAGCTCAAGTTCACACAACTTTGAAGGGATGGACCTCTTTTTAAATCCAAAGAGTTTGGTTGGGGCATGAAACGAGGATAGTTAATTAGAGTGAAAAGTCTATGCTACTCATTGCTAGATGGAGCCTGCTGTGCTACCGTCCATGGAGTCACAAAGAGTTAGACACGAGACCATAGGAGGATTCAGATGTGCTGATTCCCTAACCCTTTCCAACACAAAAGCCTTTTCAGTTTTTTTGGACACCTTATTATTAACTTTAGAACCTACTCTGACATTTAAATGGAATATGTTGCATACATTTCTGTATCAGTATTTCCGATCAGGGAATGGGAGCCACCCATTGGAACTGAGAATTAAAATATAAAAAATCAACTAGGTTTAATATTGTTAACTAGCAACCCTAAGAGGGTAAAATGAACAATGGCATATATAAATAACAATTGTGGGAAGCAAGTACAAATACCAAAAAAATTATGCTACATAGTTCTTAAATAAAATTTTGTGAAAATTCTGTTAAAAATATTATGTTAAGTATTAGAAGTCATTATTTGGGATATTGAATTTAAGTCTTTGCTTAGACCTTTAGATTGGCATCACTTTATGTGTTTACAAAACTTGAATATATAATGATAATAATATAATTAATGAAATTAAAGATTCATGGATATTAAAGGTAGAAAGAAGTTTCCTTAACTTGTCATAGCAGAGAAACCTGAATACTAAATATGAATTTAGTATTTTAAAAAAATTTAATGTATCAACCAAAATTTGTAATTTTCTTAATCAGTTTTCTATAATCTTATATACTGTCACAAATTAATATCTATTTTTCTCCAGAAATATTTATAAGATGTCCAATGGTTCCTTCAGTTTGTCTTAATTTTTTTCTTTGGAAAATAGAATTAAATTTAATAATTTTATAATAGCTTGAGAAGTATCATCACAATGTTATGAGGTTTTTCTAATTTTAAATATTTCTATTGGCCTTTTTTATATGGAAATGCATCAGGAATGATTTCCAGCTGTAAATGTTTTAAAATGCTTATAAATTATTTTCACTGGCATGTTTTCTCCTTCATCTTTAAAGATGTTGCATTGTTTGTATAATTGGTATGATGAGTATGTATTATTTAATACACAATACATTTATTTAAAAGACTTCATTTCCAAGGTGGATACTAGATACTCAAAAAAAAGTAATCTGAGTCATGTATTTGGAGGCTCCATTTGCTAGTGAGAGTGGACTTTTTCCTGTTCTAGCAGCTCTGTTCGTCCGAGGCCCAGGAAGAGGGTCAACCTCTGGTACCTTCAGCAGACCAGAGGCAGGGAGGCACAGATTTTAGGATTTATTCTTTTATTCATTCTTCCTTTGACTTCAAACCCTCAAGAAAAGCTTGCATTTTCAATGGTGTTGACTCCCAGTTCTTCCTAAGGGCTCAAGCTCTCAAGAAAATCTTGCATTGTTAACAGTGCTGACTCCTAGTTCTTCTTCAGGGCTCTTTTCTCTGCCTGCATTTAGAGCTTTCCTCACTGCTCTTGAGTGATTATTAATCCCCAGTCAGTGCCCAGGTCTCCAGTTCATCACCATGTCCCGTAGAGGGCCACACTCTGTAAGGAGTTCTCATCCAGTGCTAACAGTAGGCTTTGTATCCATCTATTGCTTGCTGGTTGCTTCAGGGCCCTGGTGACATCACACAGTGCACAGCTGAGTGAGTGCTGCAGTTGGAAATGGTCCACATGGACTTTAGGAGAAAGGGTGGCTTGTATTATCATGTCTGTTCACATCTCTCTCCTTCTGATGGCATGCCTGCCTCAGCGTGGGAGAATGACTAGACCCACTGTTCCCTGATACTCACCATAAGAAAGAAACATTCAGGACTTTTTGTGGGTTTTTCTTTTCCCTTCTTATTGTCAACCCACATCTAGAAATGTCTGAATTTTACAAAGCCAGTGATGTGATGATTAAGTAGAGCCAGCATGGGCACTAGACATTATTTCTTTCTTCTGAGTCTCTGGCTCACAGGTATACTTGGAAGTAGTGTATTACTTGCAAGGCACTAGGGCTTTGGGGTAGAATAAGAACGTCTCCAATCAGGATCACGTTTAATAAATCTGCTGCAATTAGAATTTTACGCTGCATTGTTGAGATTGCCAAATGGATCCACAACATAACTTCGAAGGTTTTCGGAGTAAAATGAGGATGAACTCCCCTCACTAAACCACACCTGACTCCTCCCAGAATTCTAACCCCAGAATTCTATTGAAAGATAGACATGTCCTTTTTCTTGTTTCCTTTAAATAAAATGTCTAGCTTAGATGAACTGACTTAGATAATAAAGCTACAGGTATATAGTACTTGGACACAGGCTTGCCCTTAAGACCCCAATCCAGCGGGGCAGACAATCAGAAAATTCAAACCCAGGGAGATAAGAACAACAATGAAAGGGAGTTCAGGACCATTGAGGAGAGCGTCCTACCAAAGACTGGGGGGGCAGGGGGGGGAGGTCAGGGAGTGTTCCCAGGAGAGGTGACATCTCAGTGGAGTCTTAAAGCTTCTGTGGGAATGAGCCAGGTAAAAATCTAATGAAAGTCTCACTGAGGAGATTATGTTTAAGCTTCTCAGAAGAACTGTCGCAAATGAAAGCGCTGCCTCTTTTCCATTTGGAGCTTTTCTCCTCCCTGAGGCAATTATAGCAGCAAATTTTCCTGCATAAAAAAAAAAAAAATCATCAACAGGGGCTGGCTTGCAATTTTCCTGGACCCTTAGAAAACTGTCAGTCAAACCTACAGAGAGGAGCTCTCCAAGGACAGGGAAGGAGAGATAAACAGGCCTGGGCTGTCTCAAGATGCCTGTTTGTTCCCTGACCCCCTCACCCCACCCCACCCCCCCCAAAAAAAGAGAGAGAGCTGCCAGCAAGGTTCAGTATCAAAGAATATTTCCTCAGGAGCCACAGAGATGCTGAGTGAAGTGGCTGGGTTATCAGTGCTGCGAATAAATGGTGTCAGCCAGGACATTTTCTTGCTGGCAGAGACAACACCCCTGAGGTAGACACTGATCTTAGTTTTGTTTATTCAGTTGGGGGCGATGTCTTGCCAGGTTTTGATAAATGTGTTTAAAAAGTGAAAGGGATATGGCCATTGTGCCGCTTCTGCTTGTGGCAGTGTTGGTGGTTGCCTTCTGAATTTCAGAGTGGGTCCCAAGTGGTGCATATTTAAAACACAAGCCATCAGGTAATAATTACTACAGCCAATGCCTATTAAGATATGCCTAGCAGTGCCCCTCAAACCTTCTTCCTCCATTAGCCAGGCTGGGATGTATTTGTGTAGGATTTTTAAAAAGATACCTTGTTCCCTGTAATAGCTGATCATTGATGTATGAAATTCCTTTAAGTGAGATAAACTTTTAATTCTGCAAGCTGCAGCTGAGGCTCAAAATGCAAATAGCTCAATGGAGATAAAGCTTTTGATTTTAATACTTTGCTATGGGTGAATTTAATGAAATTTAATCTTATAAGAGCAAATTTCTAAAATGTGTATATGGACTAGGGTGCTTATGTGTTTGTGTGTATATCATATGAGAGAGAAAAAGGAGAAAGAGAGGAATTAGAGAGATTGAGAAAGACTGAGAGACAAACCGGTTGCCACAGTAGAAAGCTGGAATGGTGAAGAGGGGTCTACTGGGAGGAAAAAAAAAAAACAAGCCCTAATTATGACTCTGAGGAGCCTCCCAGATTTTTGGTTAGCCAGGTGCCATCGTGTCATTCTGCATTTAAAAATGAGATAACACTCAAAACATAACACACCAACCAATATGTAAATATCCCACTTACCCTTGGGGTTTCTTGGAGTGAAAGGAAGATTTTGTGGACATGTGAAACTGTTGGCTATGGAAATGCCCCTCCTCTTCAGCACCACCGCCCCACCAACCCGGTGGGGGTGACAGGACCCTCACTTTTGGGGATAGCCTTGATGGTAAGTTGGAGTTCACAAAGAGGGTGAGATGAGGTCTCTGAGGTCCTCAAAAGTGGAGGTAACAAGACAGCAACAAATGCCAAGAAGGTCCATCTGGCTCACTTAAAAATGAACCTCCCCTGAAGCCAGTCCCGGGAGATGCCTTTTCTGATATCATTAAGCAGGTGGGCTGCTGAAAGGGTGAGGAATCAAGAAAATTGTGCTAGCGCTAGGCTCAGGCAAACCAAAAATTAAATCTAGGTGCTGCCACTTATTATTTGTGTGACCTTGAACCTGTTACAGATAAAGAAACTGAGGTTTAAGTTAAATAGAGGTAATACTATCTAGATCATGCGATTTGTTATGATACTTTGTGAAGTACTTAGTGAAGGAAGAGATGAGTCTATAATTATTTTGATATCAACATCAGACAAAACTCATTAGAAAATGTCCCCGAACTTCCAGCAATGCTTCTGCTGTGTGCTACCGGGTAGAAGCAAAGCAAAAGTATTAACCGATGATCTTGTCTGAAAAATGAATATTGAATTTCTGCTCTCCTGGGAAGTAGCAGAGTGGAAGCTGTAAAAGCTTGTAGTCGTTGAGTCGGAGGGGCTGGTTCAGGTCCTAATACCACCACCCAAACTACTTACCTTTCCTAGGCCCTTGCGTTTTCTTACACAGAAATGTTTACTAATGGTACCGACCTCAGAATTATTGTGAAGTTTAAATGAAGTGATACTTGTGCCTGGCATAGAATAAGCTCAATTATTAATACCGCTTCTCTCTGTGTCCTACTGCTTGTTGGGAGTAAACTGCAAAAAAATTAAAAGATAAAGTGTCCAGTAACAGCATAACCAGGAAGATCTGTGTTCATGGATGGTTGTTTACAATCTCTAAATTTCAGTTTCCTAAGATGGGTGTAATAGCTTGGGGATATGGGAGGTGAAAGATCCCCCAGGAAGCAAAAAAATGAGATAAGGAACTGATGAAGGGAAGGCAGCCAGGGAGTGGAGAATTATCAACCAGGGAGCACTGTGCTGTGCTTAGTTGCTCAGTCATGTCCGACTCTTTCCTCAGTCATGTCGGACTCTCTGCAACCCCATGGACTGTAGCCTATCAGGCTCCTGTGTCCTTGGGATTTCCCAGGAAAGAACACTGGAGTGGCTTATCATATCCTCCTCCAGGGGATCTTCCAACCCAGGGATCGAACCCTGGTCTCCCGCATTGCAGGCGGGTTCTTTACCATCTGAGTCACCAGGGAAGCCCAAGAATACTGGAGTGGGTAGCCTATCCCTTCTCCAGGGGATCTTCCCAATCTGGGAATCGAACTGGGGTCTCCTACACTGCAGGTGGATTCTTCATCTGCTGAGCTACCAGAGACCACTAGGGACAGCTAAAGCTTCATCCTGCCGGGGGAGTTCTGGGAAAGAAAGGGAAGTCGCTCAGGAGTGTACGACTCTGCGACCCCATTGACTGTAGCCTACCTGGCCCCTCTGTCCGTGGAATTTCCCAGGCAAGAATACTGGAGTGGGTTGCCATTTCCTTCTCCAGGGGATTTTCCCGACCCAGGGATTGAACCCAGGTCTCCCACATTGCAGGCAGATGCTTTACCCTCTGAGCCACCAGGGAAGCTTATGGGAAGTTATGGAGGGTCTGTGTAAAACAAATGGAAGAGATGGGTGAGGGAGCTGGGGGATGGACAGGAACTCCTCTGAGTCCTTGTTTGGGACTGTTCCTGGAGTTATTATTAATCATTCCTGTTGCAGCCTACCAAGGAGATAGCTAGGTGGGATCCAGAGGCCTCAGAAAGTCCTCAGGCAATGAGAGGCAGGTGAGGACTGGGCAGAGCACAGTGCACTGAGGCTGGCAGAGAGTGGACGTGGGCAGGCAGCTTCTGCCACAGGGAGGACTCAGTCCTGTCTTCCCCCACAACGGCTCATGTGATGATGACTCTTATCATACAATCTACTCATCTGTTTGCAGATTCATTACACATACTTGTCCAGTTTTAGAGGACATGCCGTTTGTAAGCATCTGGTTCTGTGTGTCTAGTAAAATCATGTTTATTTCCCCCACATGGGAGGAAGTGAGAAACAGAAATTTCAGGGCGTCCGTTTCAGGGTGTTGAGTTAAAGCAGCGGATTCCAGTGTGATGTGCAAACTGTGGCTCCAGAAAAACACAAAAACAATGGGATTCAACTTCTTTCCTAATCAGTTTATAATTAGACATACCTGGTGTACTTTTCTTGGGAGTTGCTCAGTGTCATCTTTGTATTTGCTTGTTTACATATAGTACAGGTATTTTTATAGTATTATAGGGTGTCTTGATGGATGGTTAGGAAGATAGACCACAGGAGAGACTGTCTTGCTTTTAATGCTTAAATTTGTAGAATATTATTTATAATACAATCTAACTGACAAACACCAAGCTTGGCAAAGAATTGGGAATTAGTGTAAATGTGCTAATTTTATTTATTTTTTTATAATAGAAAATCAACAGCTACATTTCAACAGATTGAAATGTGTGAAAACCATATGTAAACACTAAACCAAACCCAAAGCAGTGACCCTATAAATTTAACATTTTTACATTTGACTTTTCATTTTAGAGCAGTGAATAGTTAAGATGTGGCCCATGAACTAAAGCTGTTCTGTTACCTTTTTTGTGTGTGCAGATAAAGTCTTACTGAAACACATTTACACCCATTTTTTTTAATATATTGTCTGTGGTGCTACAATGTCAATTACATAGTTGTGATAGAGATTGGATGTGGCTTGCAAAAATGAATATAATTACTCTCTGGTCCTTTGCCAACTTCTGTTGAGGAAGAATATTTTAGGAAACACTATACTGACCATTAAAGAAAGCCTCATGTCTCCTCTCAACACTCTCCTCTCAATAATTCTGGTCCCCAAATGTGTGGGACTTTCCCCTTTCATCCCCAGCAATTCTCCAACACAGTTTCATGTCCTACAACTTAACTCAGTTCTAATACTGTGCGTGCTAAATCACCTCAGTTGTGTCTGACTCTGTGCAACCCTATGGACTACAACTTGCCAGGCTCCTGTCTCCATGGGATTCTCTAGGCAAGAATACTGGAGTGGGTAGCCAAGCCTTCCTCCAAGGGATCTTCTCAACCCCGGGATCAAACCCTAGTCTCTTATGTCTCCTGCACTGGCAGGCAGTTTCTTTACCTCTAGGGGCTTCCCTGATAGCTCAGTTGGTAAAGAATCCGCCTGCAATGCAAGAGACCTGGGTTCGATCCCTGGGTTGGGAAGATCCCCTGGAGAAGGGAAAGGCTACCCACTCCAGTATTCTGGCCTGGAGGATTCCATGGACTGTATAGTCCATGGTGTCGCAAAGAGTCAGACACGACTGAGCAACTTTCGCTTTCACTACCTCTTTTCTCAAAGAAAGATTACTACTTTCTTTACCTCTAGATTTACCACCTGTGAAGCCCCCAATTCTAATACTACCTATCTGGATATAGGGCTTCCCCATTGGCTCAGCAATAAAGAATCTGCCTCTTATGTAATGCAGAAGACAGGAGAGCAGGTTCAGCCCCCGGGTCAGGAAGAACCCCTGGAAGAGGAAGAATGGCAACTCACTCCAGTATTCTTGCCTGGGAAAACCCCATGGACAGAGGAGCCTAGATGGGTACAATCTGTAGGGTCTCAAGAGTCGGACTTGACTGAGGGACTGAGCACACCTGAATATAGCATCATATCCCACAGATTAAAGCCCAAGCTCCATAAGAATTCTTTCCTACTACTTCTGATGACAATCAAAAGTTCTGATTGTCCTCTGGGATTCTGACCAGCTATAAATGAGAAGTTCCCAGGACTCCTTCAATTCAGTTCAGTCGCTCAATCATGTCTGACTCTTTGTGACCCCATGGACTGCAGCAAGCTGGGCTTCCCTGTCCATCACCAACTCCAGGAGCTTGCTCAAACTCATGTCCGTTGAGTCTATGAGGCCATCCAACCATCTCATCCTCTGTCATCCCTTTCTCTTCCTGCCTTCAATCTTTCCCAGCATCAGGGTTTTTTTTTTCCAGTGAGTCAGTTCTTGACATCAAGTGGCCAAAGTATTGGAGTTTCAGCTTCAGCATCAGTCCTTCCAAAGAATATTCAGGACTGATTTCCTTTAGGGGGGACTGGTTGGATCTCCTTTCAGTCCAAGGGACTCTCAAGAGTCTTCTCCAACACCACAGTTCAAAAGCCTAAATTCTTTGGCACTCAGCTTTCTTTACAGTCCAACTCTCACATCCACATATGACTACTAGAA
This sequence comes from Giraffa tippelskirchi, assembly GCF_054371585.1. NCBI lineage: Eukaryota > Metazoa > Chordata > Mammalia > Artiodactyla > Giraffidae > Giraffa > Giraffa tippelskirchi. The sequence goes on from NC_137281.1 coordinate 153,445,700, forward strand.
AAACTATAGCTTTGACTAGATGGACCTTTGTTGGCAAAGTAATGTCTCTGCTTTTTAATATACTGTCTACGTTGGTCATAACTTTTCTTCCAAGAAGCAGGCATCTTCTAATTCCATGGCTGCAGTCACTGTCTGCAGTGATTTTGGAGCCCCCCACCCCAAATAAAGTCTGCCACTCTTTCCATTGTTTCCCCCTTTATTGCTGTGAAGTGATGGGACCAGATGCCATGATCTTAGTTTTCTGAATGTTGAGGTTTAAGCCAACTTTTTCTCTCTCCTCTTTCACTTTCATCAAGAGGCTCTTTAGTTCTTCTTTACTTTCTGCCATAACGGTGGTGTCATCTGCATATCTGAGGTTACTGATGTTTCTCCTGGCCATCTTGATTCCAGCTTGTGCTTCATCCAGCCTGGCATTTTGCATGATGTACTCTGCATATAAGTTAAATAAGCAGGGTGACAATATACAGCCTTGACTTAACTCCTTTCTCAATTTGAAATCAGTGTGTTGTTCAAAATTGTTCTAACAGTCTGTTCTAACTGTTGCTTTTTAACTTTCACATAGATTTCTCAGGAGGCAGGTAAGGTGGTCTGGTATTCCCATCTCTTGAAGAATTTTCTACAGTTTATTGTGATCCACACAGTCAAACACTTTGGCGTAGTCAATAAAGCAGAAGTAGATGTTTATCTGGAACTCTCTTGCCTTTTCCATGATCCAGTGGATGTTGGCAATTTGATTTCTGGTTCTAAATCCAGCTTGAACATCTGGAAGTTCATGGTTCACGTACTGTTGAAGCCTGGCTTGAAGAATTTTGAGCATTACTTTGCTAGCATGTGGGATGAGTGCAATTGTGCGGTAGTTTGAACATTCTTTGGCATTGCCTTTCTTTGGGATTGGAATGAAAACTGACTGTTTTCAGTCCCGTGGCCACTGCTGAGTTTTCCAAATTTGCTGGCATATTGAGTGCAGCACCTTAACAGCACCATCTTTTAGGATTAGAAATAGCTCAACTGGAATTCCATCACCTCCACTAGCTTTGTTTGTAGTGATGCTTCCTAAGGCCCACTTGACTTTGCATTCCAGGATATCTGGCTCTAGGTGAGTGATCATACCATTGTGGTTATCTAGGCTATGAAGATATGTTTTATATAGTTCTTCTGTGTAGTTTCCACCTCTTCTTAATACCTTCTGCTTCTGTTAGGTTCATACCATTTCTTTCCTTTATTGTGCTCATCTTTGCATGAAAATATCCATTGGTATCTCCAATTTTGTTAAAGAGATCTCCTGTATTTCCCATTCTTTTATTTTCCTCTATTTCTTTGCATTGATTACTAAAGAAGGCTTTCTTATCTCTCCTTGCTCTTCTTTGGAATGCTGCATTCAAATGAGTATATCTTTCCTTTTCTCCTTTGCCTTTAGCTTCTCTTTTCTAAGCTATTTGTAACGCCTCCTCAGACAACCATTTTGCCTTTTTGCATCTCCTTTAAACTTAGATAAACTTGAGACAATAGGTGAATTTATTATAGTTTTGAACACCACAGCACATAGTTAAAAGTTTCCAGGTTTAGTTTTTTTTTTTAATTAAGATACATGATGAAACACCTACACTGCTTTTCCAAACTCTTTGTTTCTTTTATTCAGTCATACTTACACATAGATTTGGTCTCCTGCATTGCAGGCAGATTCTTTACTATCTGAGCCAGGAGGGAAGCCCTCCCATGTAGCACAGTAGTAAAAAAAAATCCACCTGCCAATGGAGGAGATGCAAGAGTCTACAGTTTGATCCGTGGGTCGGGAAGATCCCCTGCAGTAGGAAATGGCAACCCTCTCCAGTATTTTCGGCTGGAGAATCCCATGGACAAAAGAGCCAGGCAGGCTATAGTCCATGTAGCTGCAAAGAGTTGGACACAACTGAGTGCATGCACACACACACACACACACACACACACACACACACTATACCTATATAACAAGTACCTGTATAATGTTGAAGGGTAGTAGAATATGCAACCCTCAAATATGACACTTTAACATAAGGATTATTTTGAACTAAAGGTACTTGTAAAAGAGTGGATATGAAAAGAACACTCTGTTTTTCCTGCATAGTGAGAGAAGAAACTTTCTAGTCACCAGAGACAGTCGAAGCTGAGAAAAATCTGTACAGGCAGACCTTTTAGAATAACTTAGCTTCTGTTAGCCTCCCCTCCCCATGCATTTTACTTTTCCTCAGTTTCCACTTGGCTCATCCTACTGGAAAAACATGAGGCTTTTCCTTTGGTAATCCATTTACCTCTGTGTGCTCCCACGTACTCGTAAAAATCTGTATGCTGTTCTCCTAACCTCTTACCTCAATGTAATTCTCAGACGCTTAGAGAGTAAAGGTGCATTGTTGCCTCTCCTAGTGTTCTATATTCTCCATGACTGAAAAATGAAATTGTTGATTAATGGAAATAGATTAAAAATGAAAACTTGGACTTGATGCAAATCCCTTAATTTTCAAAAACACTAAAGCACAGCATATTTAAAAGCAGAGACATGACCTTGTCAACAAAGGTCCATCTAGTCAAGGCTGTGGTTTTTCCAGTAGTCATCTATGGATGTGAGAGTTGGACTATAAAGAAAGCTGACTGCTGAAGAATTGATGCTTTTCAACTGTGGTGTTGGAGAAGACTCTTGAGAGTCCCTTGGACTGCAAGGAGATCCAACCAGTCCATCCTAAAGGAGATCAGTCCTGGGTGTTCATTGGAAGGACTGATGCTGAAGCTGAAACTCCAATACTTTGGCCACCTCATGCAAACAGTTGACTCATTGGAAAAGACCCTACTGCTGGGAAGGATTGGGGGCAGGAGGAGAAGGGGACGACAGAGGATGAGATGGTTGGATGACATCACTGACTCAATGGACATGAGTTTGGTAGATACTGGGAGTTGGCGATGGACAGGGAGTCCTGGCTTGCTGTGGTTTCCCAGGGTCGCAAAGAGTTGGACATGACTGAGTGACTGAATTGAACTGAAAGCGCAGTGTATTTTTGTAAGAATTTAGACTTATGCTTGACAGTTCTTTCAATAATCATCAAAATTACATAAAAATTATTTTAAGCTGCACAACTCCTTTCACCTCTAAGATATTAAAGCTACAATTTCCCAAAAGTACTTCATGAAAGAAATGAGACATAGAAATTGATAAGTGGTTTCCTATTCCAGACACTATTACGTATGTATATTTAAGTTATAGGGCTGTCTAGGTGTCCCAGTGGTAAAGAATCTGCCTGCCAATGCATGAGATGAAAAACACAAAGGTTTGATCTCTGGGTTAGGAAGACCCCCTGGAGGAGGGTAAGGAAACCCACTCCTCTATTCTTTCCTGAAAAATTCCATGGATAGAGGACCGAGATGCAGTCCACGGGGTCACAAAGAGTCAGACACGACTTAGCAACTGAGTGCACACACACACTCACACCCTTACTTACATTTAAGTTATGCTAAAAGATTCCGATTTAAAAGGACAAAGACAGTCAGTATAAGATTTTCTACTGTAGAACTATATTCAAGAATGTGGCTGTATCATGATAATATACCCTTAAAGACAGAGTAATATTAAGAAAATGAAAGTCTACAATGTCTCCTGGTAGCATTTTCTGCTTCCTTAATGGTGGCAAGGCAATTGGTAGACAATGCAAATGTTACATCTGTGCTCACGTTGCTGCACGTGGAGGGTCACAGATACTTAACCACACAGGATGGAGCAGAAGAGGTTCTGTTAGTAAAATAACCAGAATCAACATTAGAAATGGTGTAAAAATCTAACTGCAAGTGGTCAGATAATTCAAACCTTTACTTCCCTTTTACCTCATAATAAGGTAAAATTTACATTAAGAAACGCCATAAAATGCAGTCATTTTAAGTGTACATTTCCTTGAGTGTTTGAATATGCATACACATGTTTGGGGCTTCCTGAGTGACTCAGTGGTAAAGAATCTGCCTGCCAGGCAGGAGACCTGGGTTTGATCCCTGGGTTGGGAAGATCCCCTGGAGAAAGAAATGGCAACCCACTCCAGTATTTTTACCCAGGAAATCCCAAGGGCTGGGATAGAGTCTGGTGGGCTACAGTCCCTGGGGTCACAAAAGAATTGTACACGACTTGGTGACTAAGTAACCACAATATAGATACACAGACATGCTTTTCCCTTTCCACATTTGCTCTTGGTAATAATATTCCCTGGACACCAGTCTATGATGCAGTCTTCTCTTTTAGTCTAATTTATTAAAATTAATCAAATGAAAATTCAGAAACCGGAGCCTCCTTAGCCGTATTGTGTTTATCAAAGGAATAAAAGACCTCAAATCATGGCATGAGGATAAGTGCTCTGTTCAGTTCAGTTCAGTCACTCAGTCTTGTCCGACTCTTTGCAACCCCCTGGACTGCAGCGCAACAGGCCTCCCTGTCCATCACCAGCTCCCAGAGTTTACTCAGACTCATGTCCATTGAGTCCGTGATGCCATCCAACCATCTCATCCTCTGTCGTCCCCTTCTCCTCCTGCCTTCAATCTTTCCCAGCATCAGGGTCTTTTCAAATGAGTCAGTTCTTCGCATCAGATGGCCAAAGGATTGGAGTTTCAGCTTCAACATCAGTCCCTCCAATGAACACCCAGAACTGATCTCCTTTAGGATGGACTAGTTGGATCTCCTTGCAGTCCAAGGGACGCTCAAGAGTCTTTTCCAACACCACAGTTCAAAAGCTTCAATTCTTTGGTGCTCAGCTTTCTTTATAGTCCAACTCTCACATCCATACATGACTACTGGAAAAACCAAAGCTTTTAAAAGTGCTCTGAGCAGTTATTTATTAGACACTAATGTTTTTGTTTTCCCACACTTACTTTAGTTTTTAGCGATCACTTTCACTCATATGAGCTTATACTACTGGTAGAATTTTGAATAAGTGAGGTGGGATAGCCAGGTTCCAACCAAGTGATATTAAGCTCCAAATATTATGCTTCTAGACTTCCCTGGTGGCTAAGATGGTAAATCGTCTGCCTACAATGCAGGAGACCCAGGTTCAGTCCCTGGGTTGGGATGATCCCCAGGAGAAGGAAATGGCAACCCACTCCAGTACTCTTGCCTGGAAAATCCCATGGGCAGAGGAGCCTAGTAGGCTATAGTCCATGTGGTCACAAAGAGTCAGACACGACTGAGCGACTTCACTATCTGCCTTTCTTTTTTTTTTTTCTATTATGCATCTAAGCATTTGTTCACTTTATTTGTCCACTATATTTTTCAGCTCATGGAACACAGCGTTCTACTAGAGTCATTTGTCTCTAAATTGTATCAGCCCTTTAGAGCAAGTTTAAGAAATTGAGTATAAGATTTTATTAATCAGTGTTATAAAGATTTAGAGGTGTTTCTGGAATGAATTAATCTTCATTGACTGCCTTACTGCCTCCTTAAACTTTTAAGTCAGATAGTGAGCACTTTCAGTATATATATTGTTCAGTCACCCAGTTGTGTCCGACTCTTTGGGACCCCATGAATGGCAGCTCACCAGGCTTCCCTGTCCTTCACTATTTCCCGGAGTTTGCTCCAACTCATGTACATTAAGTCAGTGACATATATTTAAACTCCGTTTCCCCTCAATCTTAAATTAAGACCAGTAGAAAGCAATGGAGCAATAAGAACAGTGGAAGGAGAGGAAATAGGAAATGGCTGGGAATTCAAGCTCATTCTCCTCATTTTAGAGTGTGCAGTTTGGATGCCTTCTTTAGAGCGACATTTAGCCAGGTCCCTACCTGCATGACTGGGACAGGATGCAGAAGCCACAAATAGCTCTGGGAAAGCAGGACCGGCTACATAACATGTGGTGTCCTGTGAAAGATGAAAAGGAGGGATTCCTCATTCAAAACTACGAACCATTTCAAAATCGTGATGGTAGAGCATGAAATCAAGCATGATTTTCCATAATGGTGGGTTGTAAGAAGCACTCCCCTATGAAGACCCTGGGGCTGAGAGTGACTCTTTTATCCCTTAGCTGTTGTTGTCTCCTAAATTCGATTTTCTGCCTAGGAATGGGGAGGGAACTAGCTTTAACTGGTCTTTAACTCTGTGTTAGAAGCTTCCTTGCATCTTACTTAGCTCTCACAGTAACTCTGTTGGGCAAATGTTATCACACTTTACATACATGAAGCACAGTCGGAATATTCACTCACCTTGTCAAGATCCTGAGCCTTTCTCCCCGTGGATCTCTGGTTTCTTCCACCACACCTCGGTCCCAGCATCTGTGAGCTCTCTTTCATTTACTGTCCATATGTCTCTTAGGGCACCTGTTGTCCTATTGGGGTACAGTGTGAGGCTTAAATAACACTGTAAAGTTGTTTCTATAAAGAAAGCTGAGCTCTGAAGAATTGATGCTTTTGAACTGTGGTGTTGGAGAAGACTCTTGAGAGTCCCTTGGACTGCAAGGAGATCAAACCAGTCCATCCTAAAGGAAAACAGTCCTGAATAGTCATTGGAAGGACTGATGCTGAACCTGAAACTCCAATACCTTGGCCACCTGATGTGAAGAGCTGAGTCATTTGAAAAGACCCTGATGCTGGGAAAGATTGAAGGCAGGAGGAGAAGGGGACGACAGAGGATGAGATGGCTGGATGGCATCACTGACTCAATGGGCATGAGTTTGGGTAAACTTCGGGAGTTGGTGATGGATAGGGAGGCCTGGCACGCTGCAGTCCATGGGGTTGCAAAGAGTCGGACACAACTGAACAACTGAACTGAACTGAAATTCCCCTGGATGGGTGCACAATTCTGAGAAACACAATCCCCCTTTGCCGGGCAATAATATGAAGGTATTCTTTTCTACTTTATCCAAAACTTTGTCTTTGAGATTCGATTCAGCACCGGTGCACAGAGACTGAGTTTTGGGCATCAAAGTGAGCAAGACAGAGAAAGTTTCCATTTTCCTGGCTGTATATTCTAACAGATTGAAACAGGAAATAAGTAAATGTCTAAGGTGATTTTATATAGTGATATTTCCATGAATATAAACAGGATGATGTGCTAGGGGTGACTCTGAATGTCTGTGTGTGTGTGTGTGTGTGTGTGTGAAAGCTAATTTGAGGAGGTGATAACTAAGACTTTTAAGATGAGAATGAGATATGTATGCAAAGAGCTGAGCAAATGAGTTGATTGCTTTGCTAGCTTGACTAAGTAATTGCCTTGCACCTAAAGACCTTTGGAATCTCTTTCCCTAAAGCTATATGTCACCTCAGTGTTCTCCTGGAATTATTTGAATTTCAAATAAGCACAATAATCTAACTTCAGGGAACCTTTCCTTAAGTCATGGAAGTGGGGCCACTACTTCATTGTATGCTGTTTACATAAAGCAAAATGACTTCACATCAGTCCTCTTCATCTGGGTTTGCAGTGAGAGAAACTGGGTATGGGATGAATTGCTTTAATCCACTTTCTGCCATGGTTCTATGCTGCTGCGTCGCTTCAGTCATGTCCGACTCTGTGCGACCCCATAGACGGAAGCCCACCAGGCTCCGCTGTCCCTGGGATTCTCCAGGCAAGAACACTGGAGTGGGTTGCCATTTCCTTCTCCAATGCATAAAAGTGAAAAGTGAAAGTGAAGTCGCTCAGTCGTGTCTGACTCTTTGCGACCCCATGGACTGCGGCCTACCAGGTTCTTCTGTCCATGGGATTTTCCAGGCAAGAGTATTGGAGTGGGGTGCCATTGCCTTCTCCCCCATGGTTCTATAAGGAAGCAAAATTTGCCCCTTTAAAATATGTCTTTGGCATGAGGAAGAGATAGAAAACTCAAGCACGTTTTTCTTTTCACCCCACCCCCTTAACTGCCTAAAACAATTTGATAGAGGGCCTATTCCAGGAAAGAGAAGTATCACCAGATAAATCCATAGTATGTTATAAACAAGATATGGTAGACAGGGAGGAACATAGCAAAGTCTGTTTGTTAACATACCTCCCTGTGTCGCATTGATGCTCCATGGCCCAGCAAACATCTGTTTGCCACACATTTGCTCTTTTCTCATCTTCCTGTAAATTGTCTGTCTTCTCTTTGAAGTCTCAGACCCCTGCCCCTTCTTCTTAGTCAAGAATGACAATATGCCTCATTTTGCCTGACTGCCTTTGGGATCTGTTGGGTTCAGTTCAGATTCCCTGTACATACATAGTTAAGTTAGATTTTCTCTTGCTAATCTGTCTCACGTCAACTTAATTCTTAGACCAGTCAGAAGAACCTTGAAAGGTGAAGGAATATGTTTTTCTTTCCAAGAAGTCCCACACCCTAACTGGAACTCTCTTTCATCAAGTTATTTTTTTTTCCCCCACGAGCCCTGGAGGGAGGCCTAAAAGGAGAAACAAACGCAGAGATCATCAGCCGATCATCACCCAATGATGAAAGATCATCAACCAATGATGAAAGGCAGACCAATCATCAACCAATAGGGAATTGTGTATATAGTTTTCCTGCTTTGTACCAGACACAGTACTGAAGCTTTAGAACTGAAATCTTATGGGGCTTCCAGACCAGCAAAATTGACAATCCCTGGAGGCTGGACAGGAAGAGGGCAAGGGACAACCTTGAAAAGAATGACAGTGCACTGAGAACACAACATAAACTGGTTAAAGCAACGAGGTCCAAGATGCCAGATGATTGACTTCTAGTAAACCTTGAGCCTTATTATATGTTCATTGTAATACATTAGCATATGCTAAATAACACACCTATAGGCAACATGACAGTTCTGAGACCGACCATGAAAGGCCAAAAAGTGGGCAATGATCCAACTCATAATCTCTACCCCTTCTCTGAAATAGTTGAAATAATCCTCCTTCTCATTAGACTATGAAATTACCCAGCTTACAAAAAGTAGCCACCACACATTTTAGGGCCTCTCGCCTTCTAAGATGGCCCACACTCCGTCTAGGGAGTGTGTATTTCTGAGAATAAACCTTCCTTCTCTTTACTATGGTTTGCTCTTGAATTCTTTTCTGTGTGAAGCCAAGAATCCATACCTGGTGGCCATCCCTGGGTCTCTCCTGAGGACTCAGACATGAACATTCTCTCGCACTGTACTGCCTTTCCTACAACAGAAGCAGTCATGAGTCTCGTGGACTCTTGTCTCTTTGGAAATGAGAAGTGTATGTGAGAATACAGAAACTATGAAATCAATTTAGTACTTTGCGATTGGACACTCCACTCCCCCCTCCAAGAATCAGCTACTTTCTCTTGAATTTCAACTCCTTAGCATAATCGGTGATACACTAGAGAGGGCTCCTGAGTTTCAGTTCAGTCACTCAGTCGTGTCCGACTCTTTGCAACCCCATGAACCGCAGCACGCCAAGCCTCCCTGTCCATCACCAACTTCCGGAGTCCACCCAAACCCATGGCCATCGAGTCGATGATGCCATCCAACCATCTTCATCCTCTGTCGTCCCCTTCTCCTCCCGCCCTCAATCTTTCCCAGCATTAGGGTCTTTTCCAATGAGTCAACTCTTCGCATGAGGTGGCCAAAGTATTGGAGTTTCAGCTTCAACATCAGTCCTTCCAATGAACACCCAGGACTGATCTCCTTTAGGATGGAATGGTTGGATCTCCTTGCAGTCCAAGGGACTCTCAAGAGTCTTCTCCAACACCACAGTTGAAAAGCATCAATTCTTCAGCAGTCAGCTTTCTTTATAGTCCAACTCTCATATCCATACATGACTACTGGAAAAACCATAGCCTTGACTAGACAGACCTTTGTTGGCAAAGTAATGTCTCTACTTTTTAATATGCCATCTAGGTTGGTCATAACTTTCCTTCCAAGGAGTAAGCATCTTTTAATTTCACTGCTGCAATCACCATCTGCAGTGATTACCAGCATCTAATTACTACATTTTCCAGAATTTTCTAAGGAGTTTGACATCACATTGATAGCTTGAAACTGGCCATCATGGGATTATTTATATCATGGCAACCTGCAGTGGGTACCAATCAGACTTGCCCCACAGAGAGCTGGCTGTTCATCTTTTTACCAGAATACCACTGGACTCTAAGCATCAGGAAGGATTTCTCCTTCTTTGTCGCTCAGCACCACGAGTACTTACTATAGCAGGAAGTAGCACAGACTAGCCATAACTAAGGAGTGATTACTTCCTGGTGTTAGAGTTCAGCTTGGACAGAGAAGTTTGGGGAAGGGGCTGATACTTTCTGCTTTGCAGGAAGCTACTGGTTTATTCAAGAGCTCTCAAGCTAAGGCAGGCCCCTAAGGTTCTTCCAGAGTAACTGGCCCTTCAGGGCTGGCCTCTGGCCACTTTCCCAGGCTGTGGCCTGTGGTTTCATGCTCGGAGCTCTCTCTGGCATCCGGGGGAACAGACTCGGCAGAACAGGTGCTGAATGTAGGGCAGAAGCCCATGGGGTGCAGGACTACCTTGCTGATGCTGTTTCCTCAGGACTATTCTCCCTCATTTTCCGGTTCCAGGTGTGCTGGACAACATGTGCATTATACCCTAGTTTGGTGAGGTTTAAAAAAGAAAACAAAAAGAAATAAATAAATAAAATAAAAAACAAAACAAAACAAAACTTGGTAGCTTCTCCACCTTAATTTTTTAAGGAATTTAACTTAGATATAGTCACATCTTAATCCCACCCTCAGAGTTCTGCCCTAAGTGATATCTTTTATCCTATGGTCCCTCATCCTATTTGCAATAATAATTCTAAGGTTGAATATAAGGTCTATTAATACATTGAGTTGGCCAAAAATTTCATTGGGGTTTTTCTGTAAATGAAAATGGGAAAAGTGTATTTCCCAGTCTAATAACAGACTTGTGTTTTCATTGCTTTTCTCTCCTCTTCAAATTTGGATTGTTTTGGAGTTCAGGGAAACAGATGATGTTCCCAGTATCAGCACTTTTTTAAGACATGACTTTAGGGAAATAATTGAATCCTGCTGTCTATGAAATGGGTGTCAACATTTCTTTCCCATAGACCTCTTGAGAGGATTGTGTAAATAAGTGAGAACATGTGAGATGTTTAATACTTCCTAAGGAATAGAATGCATACAGGGAAATACAGGAATGCCATTTCTGCAATTCATGCAAGGCCCCCTTTTCCCTCACAGCTCCGTTTTACTTAGATTACTAATCTGTCTTGCTAACTCTCTCAATCATTCCTATATTAAGACATTGGCTGCTCTTATATGAGGTGAGATTTCTGTTCTGCTACTTAGTACTGCTTTAGATGGTGATCTTCTTGAATCTATTGATCTTATTATAGAATTGCACTGAAATTATTATGTATTAGTGAAACATAACTCAGCCTTGAAATAGTCATCTCCTTAAGAGTGGGACATTATGTGTTCCTAACATCTCTCTTTATGTCTCTTTGGCATCCTGCCTTCACCCCTCGTCTCTCTCAACCCAACCTGCTTTTCAACCGATCTTTCTCAAGCTCACACAGACAAAGCTGTGTGTGATCTGTATTTCCCTGCTGCATTAGCTTCTGATGCCATCTGCTTCATCGCCTCAGCAAGAGGAACATGGAATGGACTCTTTTTGACATGGTGCCAATCACATTAAAGAGGGAGGGAAAACCAAATAAAACACCTAAGAACCAAATGAGATGACCAGCACCTGCGGACAGTGGCATGCCCACGCAGCCTTTCATGCTTGTTGACAAGTTTAAATGGAAACCTCAAGCTGTTGTTTGAGTAAATAGCTGTGCGTTGTATTCCAGACTTAACCTGGCCTATTTCGTGCCTCTTGACACTTCTTACTCTGTGACTTCTCTGCATCTTCTTCCCCCAAGTTTTCCTACGCGTGAAAAGTCAATGACTTCAACATCCATGGGATGCAGTAGCTGGATCCAACTCCAGTTCACTTGGTTACAAGGATCCAACTGCACCAGCCTTCTGAGGGCCAACTCCCTCCTGGCAACCTCTCCCTTCTTTTCAATTAGGTGGTCAAGCCATGAAACTTTTGTCCTCCTCCTATAAGGCTTTCATTTCTCCTATTTGAGGAATTTTTTAGGGTGACCAACCATCCCTGTTGGACAGAGACTTCCCTGGGTCTAGCTCTGCACGTCTCACGGCTGTGAAACCCCTCTGTCCTGGGTACACTGAGATGCTTGTGCATCCTACTTCTGATTTATTAACTGATGGACGTGAAACACATCTTCCATGACACTGGGCTGTGTTCAGTCTTTTAAGTGAACTCAATCCTGGGTCCCTCTCAGGTAGAAAAACCATAGCCTATTGGCCAGATTCAGTCAGGGGTTTGTTTTTGTGCAGCCTATGACTTCAGAATTTTTTTTTACATTATTAAAGAGTTGTTAAAATAAAAGCAAATGTATGACAGAGACCGTATGTGTCTACAAAGCCAAAAAATTTTACTCTCTGTCCCTTCACAGAAAATCTTGGCTGAGCCACAGATTAAAGTCTTCTTCCTTTGTTATGTAACAACAGGTTTTGAGATGCGCAGAGTCCATTTTGCCAATGAGATACAAGGAGAATATAATGATCTTTGATCAAAGTAGTTCCTAAAAATGATTCTATCATTGTTAATATTTTATTATTCAGGACAAAAGGGAAAGCAGTATATATGGAGCATAATTGACAAAGAATTTTGTTAAACAGAAAAAAATTTGTTTTTAATTATAGTTAACAATAGTAAAATACAGTGTTTATGTGGCTAATAATTTTCTAGTATATCTAGATTGTTTCTCCATCTCTATCTGCAATAAATGATTAGTTTCAATAAGCAAACCTTTCCTGATCCAGGGATAACATGTATCCTCAATTGGCCTAGTAGACCAAAGGAAAGGATTTATATTTCATCCATATGAACAAAAAGGTACTGGACCTGTAATGTGGTGGCTGTTCTTATTGTTCAGTTGCTAAGTTGTGTCTGACTCTGCAACCCCATGGCCGGCAGCATGCCAGACTTCCCTGTCCTTCACCGTCTCCCAGAGCTTGCTCAAACTCATGTCCACCGAGCCAGTGATGCTATTCCAACCATCTCATTCTCTGTCACACCCTTCTCCTCCTTCCCTCAATCTTTCCCAGCATCAGGGTCTTTTCCAATGAGTTGTCTATTCACATCAGATGACCAAAGTATTGGAGCTTCAGCATCAGTCTTTGCAATTAATATTCTGGGTAGATTTCCTTTAGTATTAACTGGTTTGATCTCCTTGCTGTCCAAGGGACTCTCAAGAGTCTTCTTGTGAGCAAGTTTCAAAATTTAATATAGTGGAGAAAATTCCTTCAACTTATGACACAGGCTATCCTCTTTGCTTTCTGCCTTGCATATCACAACACTACATTGTACACCTGAAACTAATATAATAAATCAACTATATTTTGATAAAAAACAGTGACGGACTTAATTTTTTTGGGTTCCAAAATCACTGCAGATGGTGACTGCAGCCATGAAATTAAAAGACGCTTACTCCTTGGAAGAAAAGTTATGACCAACCTAGACAACATGTTAAAAAGCAGAGACGTTACTTTGCCAACCAAGGTCCGTCTAGTCAAGGCTATGGTTTTTCCAGTGGTCATGTATGGATGTGAGAGTTGGACTATAAAGAAAGCTGAGCACTGAAGAATTGATGCTTTTAAACTGTGGTATTGGAGAAGACTCTTAAGAGTCTCTTGGACTGCAAGGAGATCCAACCAGTCCATCCTAAAGGAAATCAGCCCAGAATATTCATTGGAAGGACTGATGTTGAAGCTGAAACTCCAATACTTTGGCCACCTGATGCAAAGAATTGACTCATTTGAAAAGACCCTGATGCTGGAAAAGATTGAAGGCAGGAGGAGAAGGGGATGACAGAGGATGAGATGACTGGATGGCATCACTGACTCAATGGACATGAGTTTGAGTAAACTCCAGGAGTTGATAATGGACAGGGAAGCCTGACGTGCTACAGTCCATGGGGTTGCAAAGAGTCGGACAGGACTAAGTGACTGAACTGAACTGACTGATGGAGTCAATTATCATAGTCATGAACAGGTTCATCAGATCTTCACGTGCAAGCCTGAGTTTTGTGTCAATCAATAGGCTTGAAAAAGCCCTTGGAATTATTTAATGAAATCACCTAGAGATCACCCAAATATGATTCTATAATAAGTTAGAGCTCTGGTCCACTGGTTGCAATTCTAGAGACCTTTCAGGATTTTTCCAATTAGTAGCCTTCATCACTGTTGGGCCTGGCCTTCACCTGAACTAGCTGGTATAAGTTAAGAGAAACCAAGTTCGTTAATTTGAATGATTATATTAATTTCCTCAGCAAATCTGAGGATATTCAATTACTTTGGGAAAATTTTTGACTATGGCTTGAAATTCACCTTTAGTCCAGGGAATACAAAAGTCTAGAAATCCTGAATCAGGTAATTTTAAAAGGGCAGGTTCTGACAAGTCCAGAGGAGAAGAGAGTGTGGGGTGAGTTTCAGAGAAGATGATATCAGTGAGAGAATTAGCATGGGGGATTTGAGGGTATAAAGGAGGTGGAGATGGCATAGAAGGGGAGGAGGACAGTGGTGCCAGTTGCAGAGACTGAGGTAAGCCAAAGAAGAGCCTGAGGCCTCAGGAGCCATTTTTCGTTTGTTTGTTTATTTGCTTCAGTAATGGCTCAGATGGTAAAGAATCTGCCTGCAATGAGAGACAACTGGGTTCAATTCCTGGGTTGGGAAGATCCTCTGGAGGAGGGCATGGCAACCCACTCCAGTATTCTTGCCTGGAGAATCCTCATGAACAGAGGAGCCTGGCCGGCTGCAGTCCATGGGGTCACAAAAGTGTCAGACACGCCTGAGCCACTAAGCCAGCACAGCACACACACAATCCTAATCTTATGTCATACAGAAGCAATTTTGGACTTCTGGTGACATTTGGAAGCCTCATAATACCAACCAAAACGGAAATTTTTGAGCTTCTTTGTTTCAATTCAGTTTTAAGAAATTAAGTTTGGGAAGTTTGAAAGTTCCCCTAATCACCATTGCTATTCTAAATGGCCACTGGTCTGGTCAGTCCAGTTAGTTAGAAGTACACATGAGGAAATACTATAGTTTAAACAATAACGTTGAAGTCTCTGTAAGGGGGCCCTCAAAATATTTACATAACTGAAATCGCATTTCTCGGAGATATTTTTCTAGAGTAAAAGAACAATTTTCAAACAGTTTAAACAGCTTACATCTCAAACCATCTCAGTTCAAACAGCTTGCAAGCTAATCTTAGCCAATTCTAAGGAAACAAATTAATCCAGAGGAACCTGGCTGAACGGCCAGTTTCCAGAGAATAATACCTATTCCAGAGAAAGAGGCCAAAGGCTGAAAAACTGACGCAGTTTCAGTTAGGCAGTCTCTCTTCTGCACGGAATGGCTTGAAGGTGTTTTCGGCCAGCTTGGGTTGAAATAGTCTGATCTTAAAGTCAGACTGGTGTGCCAAACAAGTACTCAGAGAAACAGGCCTTTATCAGAGAGACAAAACCTTTAAAATGGTTCTTGAATAAAGGACTGAGAGCTTCAAATGTCATCCAAGAGGAAGACATACCTTCAGATTCCAAGGCTAGGAAGAAGGCAGTGAGTGACGATGGACTCAGCTGTGGTCATGTACCTGCGTGCTCACTAGCCCTGAAGCCTTCAGGATCTCCTCCGGTCCCCACATTGAGGCCACCAAAATATTGGCCTGAAATGAATATATTGCCAGATAATTTCTCCAGCAAAAATGAGTTCATTTAACATCAGCTGTGCTGTGCTTAGTCGCTCAGTTGTGTCCGATTCTTTGCGACCCTGTGGACGGTAGCCCGCCAGGCTCCTCTGTCTATGGTGATTCTTCAGGCAAGAATACTGAAGTGGGTTGCTATTCCATTCTCCAGGGGACCTTCTTGAGCTAGGGATCAAACCCAGGTCAAACCCACATTGCAAGCAGATTCTTTACCATCTGAGCCACCATGAGAATTACAATTCAAGGTGTGCGACAGTGGCAGATTTTATATTCTTAGACTCCTGAATCATTGTGGATGCTGACTGCAGCCATGAAATTAAGATATTTGCTCCTTGGAAAAACAGCCATGACAATCCTAGACAGCATATTAAAAAGCAGAGGCATCTCTTTGCTGACAAAAGTCCATCTTGTAAAAGCTATGATTTTTCCAGTAGTCATGTACGGATGTGAGAGTTGAACCACAAAGAAGTCTGAGTGCCAGAGAACTGATGCTTTGAACTGTGGTGCTAGAGAAGACTCTTGCGAGTCCCTTGGACAGAAGGAGATCAAACCAGTCCATCCTAAAGGAAATCAACCCTGAATATTCATTGGAAGGACTGATGCTAAAGCTGAAGGTCAATACTTTGACCACCGTATGCAAAGAGCTGACCCACTAGAAAATACCCTGATGCTGGGAAAAGATTGAAGGCAGGAGAAGGGGGCAACAGAGGATGAGATGTTGGATGGCATCACTGACTCAATGGACATGCATTTGAGCAAACTCCAGGAGATAGTGAAGGACAAGGAAGCTGGCATGCTGCAGTCCATGGGGTCTCAGAGAATCAGACAGAATTTAGAGACTCAGCAATAACCACGATGAGCCATATGTAAGTCCCCACGTGGCAAGGGAAGGAAAACTCTTTAACATTAATAGATAGGAAAAGGAATTGGTGAGGGTTATAGTAAACAATGTCCATACCTATTCACTGAATTGTTGCGGCGGTGCGGGGGGAGGGGGTGGGATAGAGGAGTCTTGCTGTCTTACTCTCCTATTATCAGAGTAGGAGAGATTCCCCTTCTGGTCTCATTTCTGTTTACTAATTTTTTTTTTTTTTTTTTTTACAGTTTATTCTGAGACTAATACCATTTCTATTCTAATGTGAATGGTCTTAACAGAATTTTGAAGGTTGATTTTGCTTATTGCCCTTTGAAACAGAGATAGCTTATCTCCATTCTCTTTAGAATGTTCTTTGCTGACCCAGGTGGCCTTGTTCTTGACAATAGTCATTAGCCAGGCTACTCATGGGTGAAACAAATTTCCTTTACTAATTCTTCATACTGTCTAGCTGAAATTTTTCTTAGAATTGGAAATGGTATAAGGACCTGGTTTAATACAGAGATTGTTAACCAGTGGTCAGATGATTTCTAGTGAACTCATAAATGGGCTTTAAGGAATGCTTTGAAAATCTATGCACTGAATATACATTTGAGGGGAAGCGCATCCAAGCTTTGGCATTCTCACATGGAGTCTTGCTGAAGAGTAACAGAAAATGATTCTAACTATCCATTGTACAGATGGGTAGAGTGAGGCACCAGTGGGTATGGGGCTGATCATCATCACCTAACTAATTAGAAATCCTGTGTGAGGACCAGAATGAAAGACATCACACTGTTCTTGTCACATAAGGGAAATGTGTGAGGGAAGGAGGGAGGGGATGGGGTTCTCAGACACAATCTTCCTGCAACTTAATGAGTCTCTATATAGGATACGCTTTCCAGAAACGTGGTTGATGTTTGCATGTGGCTTGGGAAACCTGGTTTGTTTTTGCATATGCCCAACCCTCATATGTGATAGAGCTGGGCCCATTACTGTAGTGAATACATTAACAGATGATGTCATAGCTTTAAACATTTAAACTTACAAAATTTAAAATTTAACTTAAAAATTAACTATCATTTAAAGTGCCATCTGTAGATACGCTAAAACCTGTGCCAGCCTAATTAGCAATCAGAAATATGGTAATTGCTTTTGGCATATGAATGTGGAAAACTTCTCTGGAGTAAAATAACGCCAAGATGAGCATTTCTGAGTCTTTTTTTCCCTTTCAAATGGATAGTGTTGTGTTCTTTGGCATTTTGTTTCAAGTCGCTCTTAATTTTTTTGTTTTCATTTTTTAACAAAAGAATATTATCTCTTTCATTGTCATCATCATTACCTACCCATTTCCTCGAGTCTAGAGCTGAATTTCTCAAGTGGGCACCATTAACTTTGTGAAAAGATAATTCTTCATTTGGGAGACTGTTCCATACATCATAGGCTGTTTAATAGCATCTCTACACACTAGATGCTAGAACCCTTTCCTCCTATAGTCATGATACCAAGAATATCCTTAGACAGTGTTCCTGGATGAGAACACAGGTGTGTGCATGCATGCTAAGTACCTTCAGTCTTGTCTGACTCTTTGAGACCCCCTGGACTATAGCCCACCAGGCTCCTTTGTCCATGGGGATTCTCCAGGCAAGAATACTGGAGTGGGTTGCCATTCCCTTCTCCAGAGGATCTTCTCAACCCAGGGATCGAACCCGCATCTCTTGTGTCTCCTGCATTGGCAGGTGGGTTCTTTACCACTAGCGCTACACATATAGAGCATTTATTCAGTAGACTGAAATTTCATGAGCATAATAGAACACATGATTAATGCTTCGGGGAAAATGGCTTTCTAAAATTAACAGAAAAAAAAAAATGTTAGGCCTCATGCTTAGTTCATCTAAACACCCACTGCACATAGCAAGTTGTTCCAAGAAATCACACTTAATGTTTGTTTGATATATACATGTACCATGTTTCCTATTTCAAGGGTCAGTAATTACAGTTTATTAACTTTTTAACTTGTTTTACTGTGAGTATTCAACTTTTTCATGGTTCGTTTTTTTCCCCACTACTTTCACAACTAAAATTCCTTTCACAGAGCAAAAATAAGTTCTTTAAAGATGAGCAGAAGAAGCCTGATTGTGAAGTACTGCACAGCTGCACAGGGTAAGACTTCACTGAAGTAAGGGCTAACTTGTGGTTGGGCTGGTGCCCTCAGCTATTCGAATGGCCACCCATGGGTAACACTCATATTTGTACCTGGGTGAGGTCCCTGGCCTGTGCAACGGTTCTTTTCTATATGCCAGGTTGCTAGGAAACAAGAAGGGAGGGATCCCTAGGAGGATAAAATATGCCTTTTGTTACACTGATAGGCAGTTTCAGAAAACAGCCTCCACTTGTACCAACCATTCCCCTTTAAATGTATATTTCTATTAGCTTTCAGACACGTGATTTTGAAATGCATTTTTCAAAAGTAGAGGATTGCTTTTATTTTCTTTATATTAATAACACAAATTACTCTGCAGATGTATATATATATATATATATTTTTTTTTTTTTTTTCTTGTCCCCAGTATCCCTTTCTGCGCTGGCCAGGCCAGGGTGATGTCTCAGATTTCCTTCTGAGCTCAGCCTTGCTATTCTGATCCTTAATCTGATAGTGATTTCCCCAGCAGCAGTCCTCAGCTGTTTGGCTATGAATCCCCCCCACCCGGTCTTTGGAAAGCAGTTTCATCTTTCTTCGTGTCACCTTGTTTGAGGAGCAATGAAATCCAATTATCCTTTACAATGATTTGTGAAGTAGCAAATGGAG
This sequence comes from Giraffa tippelskirchi, assembly GCF_054371585.1. Taxonomy (NCBI): domain Eukaryota; kingdom Metazoa; phylum Chordata; class Mammalia; order Artiodactyla; family Giraffidae; genus Giraffa; species Giraffa tippelskirchi. The sequence continues at coordinate 153,465,071 of NC_137281.1, forward strand.
TTGACATCTGTTCAGTGAATTCTGAAGACAGACCATTTTTATTTTTCCCCCTATGGAACTAAAGTCATCACAGATTTTGTCCTTTGGCCTTCCTTTGGTCCCTTGTTAAAGCCTTGTGACAGTCTAAGCAAAGTTGATTTTTAAAATGAAAGAACAACCACAGAGGATAAGGCAAAAATGCCTTTTCATTATACAGTGGGAGGTGCAGTGTTTGGTCCTAAGCATTTAATTGAGAAGTTAGGATAACTAAGCAACATTAACAAACTATGGACATTTATTATTTGACTGTTGAACTCCCATAATGTGCCAGGTGTTTTTCTATGTATGGAGGATAGGGGTGCGAATAATACGATTTCTGTATTCTCATGGGAGCAGGTAGATGTTAAATAACTAACCAATGTATGCACATGCATGCTAAATAGCTTCAGGTGTGTCTGACACTTTGCAACCCTGTGGACTGTAGCCCGCCAGGGTCCTCTTTCCATGGGATTCTCCAGCCAAGAATACTGAAGTGGGTTGCCATGTCCTCCTCCAGGGGATCTTTCTGACTGGGGATCGCACACACATTCTATAAGCAAGGTAATTACTAATAGTAAAAATTGCTATGAAGTGAGTAAGGGAAACTGCCATGAAACAGAGGGAAGCAAGTGCTACTTCTCTAGGGGGATCATGAAACAGTATTTAAATTAAATTCTGAATTGAAAGAAGAAAACCATCCAAATGCCAGAGGCACATAAAGGGGACCAGTATACAGCCCTCTAAAATATGCCACTTTGACGTAAAGATCATTTTACAGCTAAAGACGATTGAGAAAGAGTAGACAAGAGAGCTCTCTGCCCTTCCCCTTTCTGCCCAAAAGCTGACATAAATTTCCTTTTGGAGGGGTGACATAAATTTCCACTTATACATGGAAGAGGAGAAAGATTCTTAATCATTGGAGAGAATGCAGACTTATCAATGGAGTCAGCACCAATAATCTCTGCGTAACATACTTTGTTAAACAACCCTAACCTACCATACACTCCCTAGTCAGTTTTTTAGAATTTATCTCTTATAGAAGGCCAAATTTTCCTTTTCCTTTGTGCCTTCCCTTCTTCAGTCTATTGCCCTTTGTTAAAATAATGTAAAAGTTTCTGATTCTAACTACTTAGTCTTCTCTTCTGTGTATCCTATGTGCACATAAATTTAAAACCATAAATTTGTGTGCTTTTCTTTCTGTTAATCTATTGTTTGTTAGTTTAATTCACAATTCCCAGACACAAAACTTAAGAGGGTAGAAGAACAGATTTTTCCTCCTATACAGTCGAGGAATATTTCCAAGAAGTGAGTGGGTTGCCATTTCATTCTCCAGGGGACCTTCCCGACCCAGGGATCAAACCCAGATCTCCTGCATTCCAGGCAGACTCTTTAACATCTGAGCCAAGAAGGAAGCCCTGACCAACACTCCCAAATACAGAACTTAAGAGGGTAGAGGAACAGTTTCCCTCCCATACAGCCAGTGAATATTTTCAAGAAGAATGAAATAGTAAGTAAAAAGTATCTGAATCAAGAGCTACCTTGATATGTTTAAAAGGGGGAAAAAAAATGTAGTAATGGAGGGAAAGGTCCAATAAAGGTCCATATAGTCAAAGCTATGGCTTTTCCAATAGTCATGTATGGATGTGAGAGTTGAACTATAAAAAATAGCTGAGTGCCGAAGAATTGATGCTTTTGAACTATGGTGTTGGAAAAGACTCTTGAGAGAACTTGGACTGCAAGAAAATCAAACCAATCAATCCTAAAGGAACTCAGTCCTAAATATTCATTGAAAGGACTGATGCTGAAGCTGAAACTCCAATACTTTGGCCACCTGATGGGAAGAACTGACTCATTGGAAAAGACCCTGATGCTGGGAAAGATTGAAGGCAGGAGGAGAAGGGGATGACAGAAGATGAGATGGTTGGATGGCATCACCAACTCAGTGGAGATGAGTTTGAGCAAGCTCCAGGAGTTGGTGATGGACATGGAAGCCTGGTGTGCTGCAGTTGCTGGGCTCAGACAGGACTGAGTGACTGAGCTGAACTGAATGGGGGGAAGGTTTTGAAACTTAGGAAGGGGCCAGATGATGACTTTATAATCCATAGAAAGACCCTTTTGTATGTATACATGTATGTATGTATTTATCTAAGAGTCAGAAGAAACTATTGGGGAAGCTAAATAGAAGAATAACAAATTTTGTTTTTTAAAACATTACACTGGTTATTCTGAGAAGAATGGTTGATAGGAGATGAAGAACAGGAAGAGGTGAAACAATTTGGGAAAATAACCACAGTATCAGAAGAGGTTTCTCAGTCTCTTCAAACTGCCTTCTAAAAACAGAAACACTCCATACCAAAACAGAACATAAAAATGTGACAATGATAGCGCTAGTGGTAAAGAACCTTCCTGCCAATGCAGGAGACATAAGAGACACAGGTTCGATCCTGGATTGGGAAGATCTCCTGGAAAAGAGCATGGCAACCCACTCCAGTGTTCTTGCCTAGAGGATTCCATGGACAGAGAAGCCAGGTGGGCTGTATAGTCTACAGGGTTGCATAGAGTCAGACATGACTAAAGTGACTTAGCACACGTGGAAAACAAAATCAGATGCGAAGGTACCCCCCCTCTCCCACCAAGTGCCTCCAAATATGAGGGAAGTAAAGACGGTCTACGTGCACACTCGAGGGATGTGTTTATGGAAGATAGGGAAGGAAAGCAGTGAGGTAGGTCGATTGTAGAACAGGAGCTTTGAAAGAAGGGGTTTCCACCCCTGGATGAGGGAAAGCCTGCAGGAAGGAGGACTGAAGAGGCTACAACAGTTTAGTCTCTCTTGATTGATTTGCTGGGTTTCTTCCTAGGATTGAGGAGGTTTCTTCTGCCCTGAGGACACAGCTCTTGGAGTGGAACTGATCTCAAGCAGAATAGGGACAACAGAGATGAAGGCAGAAGATGCTTTAGACCAAAATCAGGACACCTCATTCGACAGTGAACCTATTTTTCAACACTATACTCTTAACCCTGGAGGAGGGAACGGCAACCCTCTCCAGTATTCTTGCCTGGAGAATCCCATGGACAGAGGAGAGCCTGGTGGGCTACAGTCCATGGGGTTGCAAAGAGTCGGACATGACTGAGCGACTTTCACTTGTACACTTAAAGCCGAACAGGAAGTCTTGTGATGCTTGAAAAACTTTTATGATTCTTGCCTCTTTGTTAAAAGTTCTGAAAAACTAATTTCAAATAAAAAAATGCTCACAGTGATAAAACCTCATTGTTACTTAAAGGGTAAGTGATTATGGAGAAAATGTAGGTGGTAATGATGATATATGTGAGTTTAAAAAAAATAGTGGTTAAAGGAGTCTACAGACTAAATGCTTCTTTAGATAAATTCCATTTAATACATTCAGAAAAACAATGGATTTCTTGATTTATTCACTTTAGCTCCTAGGAAGCTGTGACTAGGAGAAGCTGCCTTACTGAGGTGAGTACTTTGTAACCACCGCATATCCTTGTGGACTGTTTTATTTAACTATAAATACTGTTTTTAGAGAAGTCTGGAGGCTTACACAGCATTTGCATTCACCTTTTCAATCAATTTTAGCAATATCTTAGTTAATGAAGTACTCATCATAGGAATCCTTGGCAGTGTGAGCTAAGGAAAGCAATCTCTCACTGCTTTAATGTTCATTGTCTTAGACTTGAATTTTTGTCAAAGCTGAGTGTTAAGATTTAGATATGGATCCCTAAACTAAATGATCATCATTTGAATTTCTTCTCAGATGATTTTTGTCCTATTTGACCTAATATGCACTGGCCAGCTGTGGTTTTCTTTTACATGCAGACTAACCTTTTTATACAAATTTTTGTTCAGTGGCTCGGTCGTGTCCAACTCTGTGACCCCATGGACTGCAGCACACCACATTTCCCTGTCCGTCACCAACTCCCAGAGTTGTTCAAACTCAAGTCCATTGAGTCAGTGGTGCCATCTAACCATCTGGTTCTCTGTTGTCACCTTCTCCTCCCACCTTCAATTTTTCCCAGCATCAGGGTCTTTTCCAGTGAGTCAGTTCTTCACATCAGGAGACCAAAGTATTGGAGCTTCAGTTTCAGCCTTAGTCCTTCAAATGAACATTCAGGGCTGATTTTCTTTAGGATAGACTGGTTTGATCTTCTTGCTGTAAATTTTTGTTACAAAGCCCATAAGATGGGCTACCATACAGAAAGTACTTCCTAAGCTATTGAGAAAAAAACTGGAATGGGCAAATTCAAGAGATAAAATAATTAGGAAGATATTTAAAGAAATGTTAGATGCTCTCAATAATACTTTCTCTGTGAGTTTTCTGGGCCTCTCTGGTAGCTCAGATGGTAAAGAATTTGCCTGCAATGCGAATTGAACTCAGGAAGACTTGAGTTCAATCCCTGGATGGGGAAGATTCCCTTGAGAAGGAAATGGCAACCCAATCCAGTATTCTTGCCTGGAGAATTCCATGGACAGAGGAGACTGGCGGGCTACAATCCGTGGTGTTGCAAAGTTTTCTACTTATGTAGACAAACAGCTGGTGCCATTTCTGCACCTCACATAGAAGCTCCCAGGGGCCTTTCACTGGATCCCCCACAAGGGACAAAGGAAGCTGTCTGCGCAGGGAAGCCAGTGGCTCTAAGGTCTGGGGACCAACACCTAAGAGGCTGCTCCCTGTGCTGGAAGGCACAGGTGTCATTTCCATCCTAGGGACAAACCTTCCTCAAACTCTAGTAGCACCTGGTAGGCTGGGCTTGGACTCACCAGGCATTCTCATCCCAAAGAGAGTGGTCTCTGCTGCTCCTCCCACTACTATCACCCTTCTCCCCCTCATGCCCTATCCTGGCACCTTTTCTGAAGATTCTCTGCCAACAGAAAATCCCTGAATTTTCAATATTCCATCCACTTGTCATGTCATGGAGAACACCATGTTCCCTGCCTTTGGAGTCGGGAAACGTGCTCATTGCACCTCTGAAATCCAGTCAGTATGGATGAAGGGGGAAGGCTGTTAATACCGCGTTGTGCTGACCGTAGGTGGGAATCCAAAGGACAGATTATTAAGTTACTATTACCAAAGACTAAGTTTGTAATCATGCCAGAGGTATATAAGTGAATAACAATTTTATTCTGTCCTCAGAAAGCTTATTTTGTGGGGGAGAATTCATATCAATAGACAAGAATAAAAATGAAAGTACTTCAAACAAAATAATAGTTTTCTATGGAAACAGACTGGAAGGGAGAGTAGTTTTGCCTACTGGAGTTGAGGAAAGCTTCAATAAGGACTCCTCCTTTAAGCCACGTCCAGCTATAAATGTGAGTCCACTGGACGGAAGAAGGGGGCAGGGTATGCTGGGTGTGAGCAGATAGCAGATGGGTCTTCAGTTTGAAATGTGATCCAGCTTCTGCTATTCCTTTCCCATGTTTCAGGTCTTTACTACAGTCCCCAAACTGCTGTAGTTTTCTCTTTAGTCCGTTGTTAAATTTTCCCATTTCAACTCGCCAAAAACAGCAAGTGCACTGCCCGATGCCCCTGACGTAGCATTTTCTGGAGACAGCTTGAGTGTAAAAGGGAATAGGGTCCTCTCTGCTTCTCCGCATTGCTCCCGACCGAAGCTTTTCAGGAATATAACCAGAGGGGGACAAGAAAGGCCACCCTTACTAAGTCTCTTTCAGCCCGAGGTTCCACCCATGGTGAATTATTCTAAGGCATCAACAGGCACCACGTTCCCTTTCCCCAAGACTTTGCACCCTCTCTGCCCCCTGCCGCAAGCCTTTTCCATCACCATTTAGCTCACCTTATTTCTGCTGATCAGCAGAAATTCAAAATATCATTTTGGAGCTCCTTCTTTATGTAGCCTTCCCTGAATTTTCAAACCTAACAGACCACTGCATATTAGGTGTCTCAGCTTGTACATCATTTAAACCTCATATTTCTCCTATAAAATAACTCTGCATTATAATTTCTTGTTCAGTTGTCTCTACTCACCACCTGACAGCAGATTCCTTCAGAGTCAAGACTGTCCTCTTTATCATTAAATTCCCAGCATCTACCTTCAAGCCCATGTAGACTCACTCTTCACTAAATATGTGTTAAATAAATTAATGGAGTTGTGTAAAATAATGCTGGGCCTCCCTGGTGGCTCAGTGGTAAAGAACCTGCCTGCCAGTGCAGGAGATGCAGGAGAGATGGGTCCCGACCTCTGGGTTGACAAGGTCCTCTGGAGAAGGAACTGGCAACCCACTCCAGCATTCTTGCCTGGAAAATCCCATGGACAGAGGAGCCTGGAGGGCTACAGTCTTAGTCCATGGGGTCACAAAAGAGTTAGATACAATTTAGCGACTAAACAATAACAACAAAATAATATTACTAATAATATCTTTGATTTATTCATCATTTGTTATTTTCAGATACTTTAATATATATTACCTCATTTTAATTTCAATATAATAATTTCTGAGAGCTATTATTATCCATATTTTTTAGACAAAGTAACAGACTTGGAGAGGGAAATTGCCAGAGATTTCACTCTTTAAAATGGGGTCACTTTGGAGCCTCTAGAAAGGATTTATTTTTCCCTAATATGCTTCAGTTTATAAATCATTTAACCTAATAACACTGCAATGCTATATTCTGTAAGTGCGCTATCAAATCCATCTTTTTTCCCCTAGAAAAGTGCCTTTGCCAAGAGTCAATAAACAGGCATCTCAAGTGGTTCCACCTTGAAAGGTAGACATCAGAAGCTTTGAGAAACATTTAACCTTGATATTCTTCTATCCTAATTGACAAGCCTGGTGTTGGTAACTTGCTGAGATAAGAAGGATTTTCCATGTATAATATGCAGGTCATTGGTTTTAAGTTTAGGCCCATTATAATCTATCGGAGTCCTGACAGTTCTAGGTGATATAAAGAAGAAAGATTGGTTTTATTAGGCGATTTCCCCATCTTCGGCAGTGCTACTTTAATAGATAATAATGGTTAACAACTTGATGACATTTCCCTGATTTTATTTTAGCATTTGGAAGGTGATGGATTCTAGGACTAACTAATGTTAGAATGAGCTCATCGCTCAGAACAGTGAGCCTGGGAATTGCAAAAACGTCCATTTTCCCTAAACTTTAGCCTCATGGCTTTAGCTTTTGTTCCTTTCCAAGTACAACCTGACATTTGTGTCCTATTGGTTGAGAGCTCTTGGAAGTAATTAAGAGTACACTTGGATACCCATCCAAATATTCTAACTTAATATAGTTCAACAGAAACAGAAGGCTGAAGTGGTTTGCCAAGTTTGGAAAGAAAGTTTTTGATACCAGTTCATACTTAGAGCCAGGCTTCTATGGAAGCAGCTTGGTGACCTCCTTTACTGGTTAAAGTTCAGGGGCATACATAAGTTACCTTGTCCCTCAGTAGCTCCTCTAGTTTATTTCCAAATCCCAGAACTGAAAGATGGGGAGAAACTTTCATATCATGATTAGAGATTGAGATTATAATCAGGCACAGAAATACTCACACCTTGGCTTACGTGTATGATTCGACATGTGTAATTGTAACAAATCTTCCTCATTGGTCTTCGATAGGGTAAGAGTGAAGGAACATCAGAGCCCTGGCCAGCTGAAAGCAGAGAGGGGAAAGCTTGTGCCCTGGGGACAAGATGGCTATTTTATACTTTTTCAAAGAGCTCCCCCTGTCTACTCCCATTCATCTCTGTTCGTCTTCCCTTCCTTTGATCACGGAACCACCTCTCCCCAAACTCTCTCTGGGCTTGTCCTTCATTTATAAGGGCTGATAAGGTAGGAAGAGGGCTTCCCTGGCAGCTCAGGTGGTAAAGAATCCGCCTGCAATGCAGGAGACCCCAGTTTGATTCCTGGGTTGGGAAGATCCCCTGGAGAAGGGATGGGCTACCCACTCCAGTATTCCTGGGCTTCCCTCATGGCTCAGCTAGTAAAGAATCTGCCTGCAGTGCGGGAGACCTGGGTTTGATCCCTGGGTTGGGAAGATCCCTTGGAGGAGGGCATGCCAACCCACTCCAGTATTCCTGCCTGGAGAATCCCCACAGACAGAGATGCCTGGCAGGCTACAGTCTATGGGGTCAGAAAAGAGTTGGACACAACTGAGTGACTAAACACAGCACAGCAAGGTTGGAAGAATTCTAAGAATAACCCCTAGTGACCCTTCCCTTTGAGTATAGATGAAACTTGTGAATATGATGCCATATTACTGTGATTATTCTATGATCATACTACCACAGGTGGTGTGGTGGTAAAGAATCCACCTGCCAATGCAAGAGAGACACAAGAGACCTGGGTTTGATCCCTGGGTCAGGAAGATCCCTGAAGGAAGAAATGGCAACCCACTCCAGTATTCTTGCCTGGAAAATTCCATGGACAGAGAACCCCGGTGGGCTATAGTCGAGGCAGTTGCAAAAGGTTGGACGTGACAGGGCACTCACACACTCACATTACAACCTAGAGAAAATCTGTGAGCCTAAATTAATCATGTGAATGCTGCAAAAGCAGAAGTTTCTCCGACTTGTGGCAGTCAAAAGGAGAAGTCAGAGATTCAAGTACAAGGGGAATACAATGCATTGTTGTGGTCTTTGAAGGTGGTGAGGGCACATGATAAGAAATGGTGGCCTTTGGAAGCAGAGAGTGGCTCAAGGCTTTCTGCCAGAAAGGAAATGGGCGTCTCCTTCATTTAACTACAAGCAACTAGATTCTTCCGACACCTAACACACCTGTAAGAGGATTCTTCCCAAATCCTACAGCTAAGAGTCCAGTCCAGTCAACACCTTGATTTCAGCCTGTGAGACTCTAATCAGAGAACCCATTTGAACTGACCTGGACTCCTGACCCACACAACTCTGAGGTAACAAATGGATATCATTTTAAGCTGCCAAGTCTGTTGTAGTTGATTACTCAACAATAGAACCCTAACACAAATGACAATTTCTTCCTCATCCATGGGAATATTTTCCAATTTGTACTGAAATTCACAAATACAAATTTTCAGCTATTAAAAGACATAGTGTCTATAATTTTGTTGTTAATGAAGTTTTACTGTGTTCTGTTCAGTTTTGTTTATAAATTCTCTGTACTTAAATTTTTTTTTTTTTCCGTCAAAGAGCACTGCCATATATACATTTGTACCAATAGAGATGGTAAGCATTGAAGAGTGTGGTGATATTGAAATTATTGTGTGTTTCATCATAACCATTATTATCACTTGGAGGGTCTAGGATTTTTTTTCAACTACAAAGTAGTCATGGGATCTTAAGAGTTGAGGGACTTTCTTAAAGATACACAGGATCCATTGATGCTCAGTCTGGGTGAAAAAGAGAACTACCCCATAATAGCACATCGTATTTTTGTGAAGAATTAGGTGGGAGGGGACTTTTAAACCTCAATTAATTTTTGTCATCTGTATCATCTTCTGGTAAACAGCAAGTTATTGAACTTTATTTTTCAGAGATGAAAACGAATCCAGGAAGGTAAAATAACCTGTACAAAACCGTACCATTGTTATGGGAGTGGAATCAATTTTAAGGGTCAGAGCTCCTTTGGTACTATGCTTTTCTATCTCTGGTCTTTTTCAGGCCTCCCAGATTATAAACTCAGCGTATCAGTTTCAATTCTTCCAGGGCAAAGAGGATTCCCCAGAATTGAATGCATCTAAGAATTGCTTATAAAAGCCATCAGTGTCAGTATTACTCTTTATCTTTCCAAAGTCAGTGAGTTCTGGATTATTTTGAAAAGATACTGTCTATGCCTTTGGAGGCAGAGAAATCACACCCATCACCCACCCACCTCCCACCTTGAAGAGTCACCAGAGACTCCTAACGCACATGCATCTGAGTGAAAAACACCTTTAAAGACCACAGGATAAATCAGTAATGTTATGGTTCTAATAATAGGAAAAGATGTGTGGAAAAAGTTTAGACAAGAGTTAATAAAATCACTGATTGATGATCAAAGTATAATAATGTGTTTCCTTGCATCTTCCTAGCCAAGGAATTAAAAGTTAAGAATATGTGTTACAGTATTCGAACCTCATTGTACACCAGTATCACTTGGAGGGCTTGTTAAACTACAGCTTACTAGACCACACACCTAGAGTTCCTGGTTCAGTAGACTTGGGGCAAGGCCCAGAATTTGTAGTTGTAACCATCTCCACGGTGATGCCACGTGCTGCGGCTGCTGCTGCGGGTCTGAAAATCACACTTGGAGAAGTACTGGGGTACTGAAACTGCTCAGCTCTTTCCTTAGCACCAGTGTGACTCCAGTAGGATTTAGAGCCTTTCATAGCATCGTGAGAAGTAAGGTTGTAAATAAAAACGTCCCTAGGAAAAGGGCGATGATCTATTTTCCAAAAATTTACTGAGGATTTTGTGTGGCTAACCGCTCTTTCTACCATCATGGGTACAGTTCATAAATCGTTTCCCAATCAGAGAAAGAGGAACACAACAAACTAGAATGTTTGACCCCTCAGTCTAGATGTGGAGCACGCTGCACAGTGCTCCCCAAAATATCCAGAAAAGAAGGGCTCATGAGTTGATTAACTTGCTAAAATGCAGCCTCTACCTAGAGAAACACATGTTTAGACGGTATGCTAAGCACAATTCATTATTTTATCTGACATTTATACACATATGTGTGCATGCAACCTTAAATGTTACTAACCTTTGATTACTCTAGATTTTATCTCTGCTTACTTACTCAGGCACATGGCTCAAAGGTCCCTTTAGTCCTTGTTCCATTATCAAATTTTCCCTATTATGAAAAAATTGAAGTATTAGATTACTTCCAACAGCAGAGTTGCATACTGTAATCCTCCGATCTGAGAAAAGAATCCTTTCTTTTGGCTAAATTTCCCTCTGTAGTGGCGACTCATGTCTCTCTTCTACTCTACAGCAACTTCTTAAAAATCTATACCTGTTTGCCAATTTCCCTTTTGAACGTTTGCTAGATTGAAAGCCACCACTCCACCTAAATTGTTCTTATCAGTCAATGACTTCTACTGTATTATATCAGCTCTTAGCCACTAGTATTTGTCACAGTACATCACTGTCTTCTGTAATCTACTCTGAATGTGGATCTACCTCAAAACACTTTCTTTCCTTGGTTCCTGGGCCATCATAATATCCTAATTATAATAATCTCATACCTCACTGATTACTTCCTCTAAGTTTCTTTGTTAATTCTGCTTCATCTTTATACCTCTAAAAATATGAACTATATATTTTGAGAAATGTTAGAAAATTTTTGTACATAAATTATGTGTGTAGTTGCATGAATCTTTGCAAATGTATAAACCATGTTTCCTTCACCTTGGGAATTTTCTGTACACTACTGAAGTAACTATTCTCCTGAGTTCTATAATCATAAATAGCTTTGCCTTTTTTGACCTTCTCATAAATAGAAAATATAGTATGTAATCTGACCTCTTTTGCTTGGCATATGCTTTTGAGTTCTATCTTTAGGCTTATCCATATTGGGGCATGTAAGAGTAGCTCTTTCTTATTGTTTAGTATCACATTGTATGCCATTTCTTCTTTGTATACAGATGGACATTTGAGTTGTTTCTGGCATTTGGCTCTGATGAATGCAGCAACTCTGAGCATTCTTGGGGAAACCTTTGTATGGGCTTCTGTTTTTATTTCCATTGGCTAAAATGTAGGAATGGGTTTGATGGATTGTTGAGTAGTTATATATTTAACTTTATATGAAGTTGACACCTTTCCAAAACTGAAGTAACATTTAGACTCCTATGAAAGTGAAAGAAAGTAAAAGTCACTCAATCGTGTCCGACTCTTTGCGACCCCATGGGCTATACAGTCCATGGAATTCTCCAGGCCAGAATACTGGAGTGGATAGCTGTTCCCTTCTCCAGGGGATCTTCCCAACCCAGGGATTGAACCCAGGTCTCCCATATTGCAGGCAGACTCTTTACCAGTTAAGCCACAAGGGAAGCCCAAGATCCCCATGTGCAAGCACAAAGGTTAACATTTCTTATTTGAATTAATTTTTACTTACTGAAGTATAGGTATTTTGGAAAAGAATCTGCCTGCAATGCAGGAGACCCCAGTTTGATTCCCGGGTTGGGAAGATCCTCTGGAGAAGGGAGAGGCTACTCACTCCAGTATTCTTGGGCTTTTCTTGAGGCTCAGCTGGTAAAGAATCCACCTGCAATTCAGGAGACCTGGTTCAATCCCTGGGTTGGGAAGATCCCCTGGGGAAGGGAAAAGATACCCACTCCAGTATTCTGGCCTAGAGAATTCTATGGAGTGTATAACCCATGGGGTCGCAAAGAGTAGCACATGACTGAGCGACTATCACTTCCACTTTCACAGGTACTTTACAATGTTGTTAGCTTCTGCTGTGTAGCAAAATGAATCAGTTATATGTATACATATATCCACAGTTTTGGTTTTTTTTTTTTTTTAGATTTCCTTCCTATTTACATCACCATAGAGCACTGAGTAAAGTTCCCTGTTCTCAACAGTTGGTCCTTGTTAGTTATCTATTTTATATTAATACATAGTAGTGTATCTACGTCAATCTCAATCTCCCAATTCCTCCTACCTTTCCTTCCCCACCTTGGTAACTGTAAATTTGTTCTCTACATCTATGACTCTGTTTCTGCTTTGCAAACAAGTTCATCTTTACCATTTTTCTAGATTCCACATACAAGCAATATTGTACATTATTTCTTTCTGACTTACTTCACTCTTTATGACAATCTCTAAGTCCATCCATGTCCCTGCACATGGCACCATTTTATTCCCTTTTTAATGGCTGGGTAATATTCTGTTGTATTTATGTATCACATCTTCTTTATCCATTCATCTGTTGATGGACATTTAGCTTGCTTCCATGTCCTAATTAATGTAAATACATGCAAGGAACATTGCATTGCATATGTCCTTTTCAAGTTTGGGTTCCTCAGGATTAATACTCAGGAATATGATTGCTAGATGATATGGCAGCTTTATTTTTAGTTTTTTAAGGAAGCGCCATACTATTCTCCATAGTGGAGTAACAATTTACATTCCTACCAACAGTATGGTCGAGTTCCCTTTTCTCCACACCCTCTCTAGCATTTATTTGTAGATTTTTTGATGATGGCCGTTATGACCAGTGTGAGGTGATATCTCATTGTAGTTTTGATTTGCATTTCTCTATTAATTAGTGACACTGAGGATCTTTTCATATATTTGGTCAACTTTATGTCTTTGGGGAAATGTCTTGCCTTCTTTGTCATAGATTAGGTGGCAGGAGGAGAAATGGTCAAGAGAGGACGATATGGTTGGATGGCATCACCAACTCAATGTACAAGAGTTTGAGCAAACTCCAGGAGATGGTGAAGGACAGGGAAAGCTTTCGTGCCTCAGTCCATGGGGTCACAAAGAGTCGGACGCGACTGAGCAACTAAGCACAGCACAGCACAAGCTATTTATATTTAATGTAATTACTAATTTGGTTAGCTTTTTAAGCATACCATCTTGCTACTTGTTTATATGGCCCATCTGTTTATTCCTTTGTTTCTCCTTTTCTGCATATGTTTGAATTAATTGAGTAGTTTTTAGTATTCAGCTTTGTCTCTCTGTTGTTCTTCAGCTATGTCTTTGTTTTATTTTCATCTTTGTGATTGCTCTGGGGAATAGAACAGGCATCCTTAACTCATTTTGGTTTACTTTTAAACAATAAAACTTTACAAATGAGAAAAGAGCCTTACAACAGTATAATTCCATTTAACCCTAGTTTTGTCCCTTTCACTTTTGTTATTCTACATTTTATTTTTACCTGTATAAATTTTACCTATATAAATATATTTTTGCATATTATAATTTTTTCACTTCTAAATGTTGGAGAGGTCTAGGAATGAACCCTTGGGTCTTCTCACTTTTCAATCTATATACATTTTCTTATTGGTCTGATGCAGACTTGTGGCTTTAAATATGCTGAGGACCCCCAAGTTATATATGTATCCCTAACCTCTCACGTGAATCTCAGACTCGTGAATTGAACCTAATACTTGACATATTAGTTTTGATTTCTAATAGGAGTCCATATGTTTCCTTATAGAAGTATTGTTTTACTCTCTGACATAAATCATAGCAACATCTTTTTCAATCCATCTCCCTGAATAATGGGGAAAAAAAAAGGGAAAATAAACAAGTGGGGACCTATTTAAACTGAAAAGATTTTGCACAGCAAAGGAAACAATAAACAAAACAAAAAGACAACCCAAGATTTGGGAGGAAATATTTACAAATGATATGACTGCTAACGGATTAGTCTCCAAAATTTACAAACAGCTTAAGACACTTAATAGTGTCAAAACAACCCACTCAATAAACGGGCAGAAGACCTGAATAGACATTTCTCTAAAGAGGATATACAGATGGTCAAAAGGCACATGAAAAGATGTTCAACTTTGCTAGTTACTAGAAGATGCAAATAAAGACTACGATGAGCTATCACCTCACACCAGTCAGAATGGCCATCATCAAAATACGCACAAAAACAAAATGCTAGAGAGGGTGTGGAGAGAAGGGGACCTTCCTGCACTCTGTTGGTGGGAATGTAAATTGGTATAGCCACTATGGAGGTTCCTGTAAAAACTGAAAAGAACTACATATGACCCTGAAATCCCATTCCTGGGCATATATCCAAAGGAAAAATGGCCTGAAAATATACGTGCACCCCAATGTTCATTGCAGCACTGTTTACGATAGTCAAGACATGCAAACAATCTAAATTGCCATCAACAGATGAATGGATAAAGAAAATGTAGTACATATATACAAAGGAATATTACTCAGCCATTAAAAAGAATGAAATATGGCAGTTTGCAACAAAATGGATGGACATAGGCAGTGTCATACTGAATGAAGTCAGACAGAAAAGGAGAAATATCATATGACATCCCTTTTATGTGGAATCTAAAAAGAAACAATACAAATGAACTTGGCTACAAAACAGAAAGAGACACACACACTTGGAAAATGAACTCACGGTTGCTGAGGGGAGGCAATAGTTAAGAACTTGGGGAAAGTCATGTACGCACTGCTACATTTGAAATGGGTAACCAACAAAAATCTATTGTATAGCACACGGGACTCTGCTCAATGTTATGTGCCAGCCTGGATCCGGGTGGTGGTTTGGGGGAGAATGGATACATGTATATGAATGGCAGAGTCCCTTCACTGTTCACCTGAAGCTGCTGCAGCATTGTTAATCGGCTATATCCTAATACAAATTGTTTTTGGTGTTTAAAAAAATAAAATTAAAAAGTATTGTTCTCACAACATTCCCCATTTCATTTAAGTGTAACTTGATTCTTACAGTTGCTCAGAACCGGACCCTGCTGTCCTTGATGACCCTTTCCTCACATGTCTGTATCTGCTCCTTCAAAAAATCTGACCTCTTTGATTTTCCACGTGTCTAGAATCTGCTCTTCATCACTTCCACTACTCCTCCTCTGACTCACGTCAGTTCAAAAAATAAAATAGCCACTGTTTGTGTTGTAATCACCTTGATCATAAGAAAATTAGTTATTCCAAAATGTACTCGTCCTTACTTTGTCTGCCAACCCACTTTTCAAGAACTTTCCTTGGACAGTGAAACCTGAGCTAGAATCATCTTACAGAATGAACCCTTGCTGCCACAGGGGTACAACACATGAGTTTTCCCACTTCTGGTCACTCACTGGGCTAAACTTGAGTCTCAGGTGGCAGGCTGGGATAGACACAGAGTAGGTGCTGGATAGGGCTTCTCTTGGCCTCTTGTAAGATGATGCCCACATGCATGCTTTGAATTCTCTAGTATCCTCTCAATTTTGCCCGAGTATTGTTCCAAGTCATTTTGTTGACTTGAATGAGTTTCCATCAATGCTGCTTAGCTCTGTTCTACCATTAACCAGGTATAGTACGCAGTCCCCAATTCTCCCCAACCTTGAGCCAAACATATAACTTTTTTTCCTTTGGTTTTTGTCCTAGAGGCTGAAAGGAACTGGGAATATGTCCCTCTGTCTCTTCCCAAATCTCTATTCACCTTCTAGCTACCTGCAACCACTCTAAACTCTCCATACTCCTTGCTACTTCTCTCCTCAACTAAAGTTTTCCACTTAAGCCTGACCAGCTATAGCACAACTATTCAGATACACAGAAAACAATGAAGTATATCTGAGTAATTTTTTCATCTGTCTAGTTAGCATCATCTAGATACTCAGCCATTCCCAAGCCCCGCCCCCATCCCTTCCCACCCTGATTCTGTTCCTTAGATGATATCTAAAAATGAAGATAGACAACTGAGAAATGGAATATTTCATGCCATATCTGTAAACAAAGGATGTCATGGGCATCAGTGACTGCAGCCCCCCAACATTAGCCAGTGAACCCTGAGGAAACTCAGGAAGGAAAAGAATACCTGCCATCCAGCAGCTATTAAACTGTAGCCACTCCCTACAGTGAGCCCTGAGGAAACTCAGGATGTGAAAGTATCTGGCCCCAGATAGCTGAGGTGCACATCAAAGGAGTGACTTCAGTGAGCCCAGACTCTTGCATCTTCCTACACATAGGAAAGCACTAAATGCCTTAACTTGAGATATCCATTTTTCTTTAATTAACAATAATCTTTTGATGTTCAGACTATCTACCCTTTGTTGCAAAACTTTTATATATAACCTGGCTCCCCCTTTTGCCTCTTGCCTCTTGCCTCTTGCCTCAGGGTTACTTGAGATGCTGCCTCCTTGGCTTGAAGTCCTCAATTTTTCTGCCAAATAAAACCTAACCTTCAACTTTTAGATCACACATATTTTTTTTCAGTTGACACAACATTGATTTTAGATATTCTACTAGACATAAAAAGAAAAACACTACACCTTTGCTATTCTTTTTAATGAAATAGACTCCTTTTACCAATTAACATTTAAATATTTCTTTATACCTCACAAAGCATTTTCACATATTTCATTTTTTCCAAGAAATGATGGGTGACATAGATAAAGCAATGATTATCTGATTATACCCATTTTTTTATAGATAAAGAATCTGAATCTCAAGGTGGTGAAGGAGCTCTGCCAATGTCACTCTGCTAATAAGTCCAGAGCTGAGACATAAACTATATTTTCCAAACCTGGGAAGTGTTGTGTTATAGGGCTAAATTTGATCCTTTGCAGAGGAGAGACAACAGCATCCATGGGAGTTGAATTCAGGGGCTTGGATGACGGCAGAGCACTTCTGCTCTTCCCTTCATCATCTGTTGGCTGCCTTGGCTGCCTGTCTCTGTGGTTTGGATGGGGTTTCTATGGCTATGGTTACTCGGTGCCCTGCGTTACGTTTTGTGCGAGTCATTTACTTGGGCTTTCGGGTTCAGCAGAGCACACGTACGTTACACACCTTTACTCCCTGTGGCCACTTGGAGAACACTTCAGCATGAGGAAGGCCCTTCAGCTCCCAGCAGGTTCACCCCTGGACACAGTGACAGCAGACTGGAGCTTATCAAGGGGCATGTCCCCTTGTTACCTAACAGGGGAACCATTCATCTTCCAGGCAGGAGACGCCAAGCCTCTGACAATATTCTATTATGATGTTATCTCGAGTGAGATCATTTGATTTGATAAATGCAAATACAGAAGATTGGCAGTTACTACATTTTCTCCCCTTTAAAAGGATTTGAATTTTTAAAGGGAATTCAGTTTAGGTGAATAATGTCAGATTCCTGAGTCCTTTAACAGGAACGGTAACCTTGAAACCTTCTGAATCCTGAATCCCAGGAACGAGTCTCTATCCCTCATTTAAGATCTTCCAGAACCTCATGCATGTCTATATGACACTCTGGCCCTACCATCAAGTCAATGAGTAGATAAGGTAGAATAAGGAAAACTACATATGTGACATTATTTAGAGTAAAAAAAAAATAACCATGTGATCAGTTGTAGGTTTCACTGTAACTTAACTAGCTAGTACTAATGAAACCGTTTACCTCAGATTGGGACTAATAGAGTTTTGCCAAGAGAACTCACTGCTCATAGCAAACACCCTCTTTCAACAACACAAGAGAAGCCTCTACACAGGGACATCACCAGATGGTCAATACTGAAACCAGATTGATCATATTCTTTGCAGCCAAAGATGGAGAAGCTGTATACAGTCAGCAAAAACAAGACCGGGAGCAGACTGTGGCTTGGATCATGAACTCCTTATTGCCAAATTCAGACTTAAATTGAATAAAATGAAGGAAACCACTAGATAATTCAGGTATGAACTAAATCAAATTGCTTATGATTATACAGTGGAAGTGAGAAATGGATTCAAGGGATTAGATTTGATATACACAGTACCTGAAGAACTATGGATGGAAGTTTGTGACATTGTACAGGAGGCAGTGATCAAGACCATGCCCAAGAAAAACAAATGCAAAAAAGCAAAATGGCTGTCTGAGGAGGCCTTACAAATAGTTGTGAAAAGAAGAGAAGTGAAAAGCAAGGGGAAAAGGAAAGATATACCCATTTGAATGCAGAGTTCCAAAGAATAGCAAGGAGAGATAAGAAAGCCTTCCTCAGTGATCAGTGCAAAGAAATAGAGGAAAACAAAGAAGGGGAAAGACTAGAGATCTCTTCAAGAAAATTAAAGATACAAAGAGAACATTTCATGCAAAGATGGGCACAATAAAGGACAGAAATGGTATGGACCTAACAGAAGCAGAAGCTATTAAGAGGTGGCAATAATACACAGAAGAACTATACAAAAAAAGATCTTCATGACCCAGATAATCACAATGGTGTAATCACTTAGACCCATACATCTTGGAATGAGAAGTCAAGTGGGCCTTAGGAAGTATCACTACAAACAAAGCTAGTGGAGGAGTTGGAATTCCAGTTGAGCTATTTCAAATCCTCAAAGATGACACTGTGAAAGTGCTGCCCTCAATATGCCTGCACATTTGGAAAACTCAGCAATGGGCACAGGACTGGAAAAGGTCAGTTTTCCTTCCAATCCCAAAGACAGGCAGTGCCAAAGAATGTTCAAACTACCGCACAATTGCACTTACCTCACACGCTACTAGTAAAGTAATGCTCAAAATTCTCCAAGCCAGGCTTCAACAGTACGTGAACCGTGAACTTTCAGATGTTAAAGCTGGATTTCGAAAAGGCAGAGGAACCAGAGATCAAATTGCCAACATCCATTGGATAATCAAAAAAGCAAGAAGTTTCCAGAGAAACATCTATTTCTGCTTTATTGGCAATGCCAAAGTCTTTGACTGTGGGGATCACAACAAACTCTGGAAAATTCTTAAAGAAATGAGAATACCAGACTACCTGATCTGCCCCTAGAGAAACCTGTATGCAGGTCAGGAAGCAACAGTTAGAACTGGACATGGAACAACGACTAGTTCCAAAGTGGTAAAGGAGTACGTCAAGGCTGTATATTGTCACCCTACTTATTTACTTATATGCAGAGTACATCATGAGAAACGCTGGGCTGGAGGAAGCACAAGCTGTAATCAAGATTGCTAGGAGAAATATCAGTAACCTCAGATATGCAGATGACATCACCCTTATAGCAGAAAGTGAAGAACTAAAGAGCTTCTTGTTGAAAGTGAAAGAGGAGAGTGAAAAAGTTGGCTTAGAACTCAACATTCAGAAACCTAAGATCATGACATCCAGTCCCATCACTTCATGGCAAATAGACGGGGAAACAGTGGCAACAGTGACAGACTTTATTTCTTTGGGCTCCAAAATCACTGCAGATGGTGACTGCAGCTATGAAATTAAAAGATGCTTACTCCTTGGAAGGAAAGTTATGACCAACCTAGACAGTGTATTAAAAAGCAGAGACATTACTTTGTCAACAAAGGTCCGTCGAATCAAGGCCATGGTTTTTCCAGTAGTCATGTATGGATGTGAGAGTTGGACTATAAAGAAAACTGACCACTAAAGAATTGATGCTTTTGAACTATGGTATTGAAGAAGACTCTTGAGAGTGCCTTGGACTGCAAGGAGATTCAACCAGTCCACCCTAAAGGACATCAGTCCTGGGTGTCCATTGGAAGGACTGATGCTGAAACTGAAACTCCAATACTTTGGCCACCTGATGCAAAAAGCTGACTCATTTCAAAAGACCCTGATGCTGTGAAAGATTGTAGGTGGGAGGAGAAGGGGACGACAGAGGATGAGATGGTTGGATGGCATCACCAACTCAATGAACATGAGTTTGAGTAAACTCCAGGAGTTGGTGATGGACAGGGAGGCCTGTCATGTTGCACAGTTTCCATGGGGTCACAAAGAGTCAGATACGACTGAACTGAACTGTGACTTGAACTCACATGCTGGGACTCAAACCTAGCCAAAACCCAGTTTGCGACTAGAACCCAGGCAAAACGCACAGTACCTGGTTTCAGGACCTAATGAAGTTCAGGTTCTTGATGCCTCATCACAGAAAGAATTCAGTGAGACAAAGTGATTGGTAAGAAATGGCTTTATTCAGATTCAGAGAGAATCCACAGACACAGTGTGTGTGGGCCATTGCAGAAGGTGAGTGCCATGCAAAATGTGGCATGGTTAGTTTTTATAGGCTGGGTAATTTCATATGCTAATAAGCGTAAGAATTATTCCAACTATTTTGGAGAAGGGGTGGAGATTTCCAGGATTTGGGCCACTACCCGCTCCTTGGTCTTTTGACAGTGCCTTTCAACTGTCATCGCACCTCTGGGTGCGTCATTTCTCTTGCTGTTTGATGATCAAGGTCTAGTCTTGTCTGCCGTCTTGGTCCCATTTGATTCTAATTGGTTTATGCTGTTTATGTTTTGTCCTTGGGCCATTTCATTTCAAAAGTTTTGCCCTACCCCTTTCCCTCCTGTTACACTAATATTATGAAGAAAGAGAATTTTACTATATATTTCCACATCTTGGGCATTAGATACCGAATGCCCAAGAGAGACAATGAAAAGGTCCCAGCTTGGAGATGGGATGGAGAATTGCTAATGAAATAGAAATAATCATTATTTTTCCTCTGCACTTTTCCCAGTATTTGGCAAAGTATGTGTTCAATGTATTTACTGAAATAATTTCTCCATAGTTTCAATGACTAAAAAGTAAACCCATATTAATAATTATCAGATGATAATTTATTATTTGATGACAAGGGGACTTTATTTATTTTGTCCTCTCATTACGTAGGTGAGAGAGCTGAGGCCTGGAGACATTACATGATTTGTCCAGTCACAAAGTCTGAGACTGAGCTAGGATTAGAATTGAAGTGTTCAGGCTGGTAGTCTATGTGACCTTAAGCCCCTGAATATAGTCAGCACTTTATTAAATAATCAGTAATAAGTTATTAACATGTAATTTCTATAGATTTTCACATTGGAATGTATTAGCTACGCTAATATCTTCTTAGGTCTTAGAATTGAAAGTCAAAGATTTTGCTATTATATCAATAAGAAACAAAATCTCCATTTCTGGATTTATTACTAATCCTAAACTGTTTTATAGTTTTTTTCTTTAAGGTGTTAATACTTGATATTTGAAAAAACAAAGAATTTAATTCATGGTTCCCATTTTCCTCTTCCCACTCAATTCCTAAAATTGTTTTATTATTTAACTTTTGTTTTTAGAGGATTCATCTACTTTTTACTAATAAACACAATTAAGCGCTATGTATTTTATTTCCTTAAGGAAAGACATAAAAAAAAATTCCTACTTGCTGGAAGTGAGAGTAGAGTGTAATTAGCCATTCTTTGGAGAATGACTTGGGAGAAGAAAAAGGATGGGCATTTTGAGTCAGAGTTAAAAGCATTAGTGAAGAGAAATGTTCCATTTCCCCCCTTCATACTAATGGCATAAATTTGTTTGTGATTGTAGTGATGGCCATTTCTCATGAGGCTAATAGCTGTGATGTGTCTTCCAAATGATTCACTACCATTCCTATCCACATGCCAAATTACTCCTCTTAAGTGTAAGTATTAGATACTTCAATTTCCTGAATGTATAAATGTAGTCATTCTATCTGGTATAAAAGTAGGGAAAGTCAGTATAACCTGCCAGTAAACTATAATCTTGTAATGTTATAGAAATAGCAACCTTCTTCATGTTTTTAAATAAAATGCCCATCCACCCCCATCACAACACCCAAAGGGGTTCGAAAATGTGACAAGTCATGGAATCAGCTATTAAAGGAAGACCTGCTTCTGGCTGATGTATTGAGCCAACTTGTGTTCCAACTCAAGAACAACATGGCTACGAATGCCAGTGCATAAATTATCCCTGAATGTAGGTGGAAACACTTTCTTATAAGCTGACAGAGTATCACCCCAAAATATCTCTGATAGTTTATACATAAAGAAGTCTGCTTTTCTGATCCAGTACCTGCAGTCAGGCACAAGAGAAAGAATGGGTACTTTGGAATTTCTCATTCCAAATTGGGATTAAAACCTAGGTTTGCTATTTTTGTGTGATCTATCACAAGTCAGTTAACTTCTGTGAACTTCAGCTTTTCTCATCTGAGATCTTAGAAGTTGCATAAAATCAGTTAGCTTACAGTACAGTTGTGAAAAAAATGGATAATGTTTGCAAATATTGGTTGTTATCGAATACCAGTCCCTCCCCAATCCTGGTCAGGTTGAGGCTTGTTTCTTGCAGAGCCAGGTTCTGCTTTGGTAAGGATTGGAATGAAGTTTAAGGGTTATTTCAAAAATAACGCTCCCACAACTGTTATTTACCAAGCGTCTATTTTATGCTGTGCAGTAAGGAATATTTCTAATGTATATTTATCCCTTTCAAAACCCTATCACATGGTATCACTATTTTATAGTAAAGAAGGTGCAGAGCTGAGTGGGTTAAGCTTGTCCCAGAGTTTGACTCAGTGTCAATTACTAAATAATTACAAACTTATTCTACAGATATTTTTGAAGCCAGATAATATGCTCTACATTGAGCACTCTGGTGAAGAAAACAGGAAATGTCAGAGCAGTGATGTTCCTGCTGAGACAGAGACTATACAGGAGTGAACAAATTGTGATGAAGCCTGTGGAAGAAATGCAGCGGGCTGCTATGGAAGTGGGTCACAGATGTGCTGACATGGAGGAGAAAAATGGCAGAAGCTGGAATGGGCCCAGCACTCTCCCCACTGTGCCTTCCCCCAGCAAGGAGCTAATGAAGGAAAGGTTCAGGCAGCAATGACCTGCAGAGACTGTCCTTCACCAAAGGTGACCACTAAGGAAAGGAGCTTCCCTGAGAATATTGAAGTCCCTGGACTCCATGCAAAGATAGAAGGAAAGAGTCAGCTAGAAATACATACAAAGGAATAAGCACCTTTGTGGAGTCAGAAGTCAAAATGACCCTGGGCTGCCCCAAAGACACCTGGCTGAAAAGGGAAAGAAGAAGAGGTTCCAGACCCGTACTGGGCCCTAACTGGGTGGGATACATTGACAGATACCCTCAATCTCTGGGCCCCCAGACTTTTCATCTCAGTTCAGTTCAGTCACTCAGACATGTCCGACGCTTTGTGACCCCATGAACTGCAGCACGCCAGGCTTCCCTGTCCATCACCAACTCCCAGAGCTTGCTCAAACTCATGTCCATTGAGTCGGTGATGCCATCCAACCATCTCATCCTCTGTTGTCCCCTTCTCCTCCTGCCTTCAATCTTTCCCAGCATCAGGGTCTTTTCAAATGAGTCAGTTCTTCAAATCAGGTGGCCAAAGTACTGGAGTTTCAGCTTTAGCATCAATCTTTCCATTGAATATTCAGGACTGATTCCTTTAGGATGGACTAGCTGGATCTCAGGCATAGGCAAAATGTCTTTTCTATATAATGTGAAAGATACGGTCATCACAGGGACACTCAGTCATAGATTCACTGCTCCTTTGGTGCTACTAAATTCCAACATTCAACTCAGAATCAATGGTGCTCGTTTTCAGAGAGCATGGATTACATCTATTTCCACGCAAAGCACTTTTCACAAAATATGCCAGTTGTCTCTACACATTCTAATCTCGGCACCTGCCCTCTGTTCTTGGACCTTGTCATTAATCTTTTGTCTGCATTGCTGATCTTAAGAAAAAGTCATTTTCCATTTTGCAGACAAGCTGATCTGCCCACAGACGCTATGCTCCTGCACTGAACGGAGCGGTTTATCTTGCAGGCTGAGCTAGCATCCTTTCCCAGCTCAGCCAGCAGTGGGGAAGGACAGACACAGTCATGGGCCCTTCAGAGCAATGTGCTACCGGAAGCGTCTCTCAGATTCTCAGATACATTATGGGTTTACATGGCAATCTCTTGCTGGGAAATATTTAGAGTGAATCTCCTTAATTTATTAGAGAATAATAGGCAGAGGAACATTGGATTCTTAGGCAGGAGCTTGGCGTGAAATATAAATCAGTTTAGTTCAGTCGCTCAGTCATGTCCGACTCTTTGCGACCCCATGGACTGCAGCATGCCAGGCTTCCATGTCCATTACCAACTGCTGGAGCTTGCTCAAACTCATGTGCATTGAGTCAGTGATGTCATCCAAACCATCTCATCCTTGGTCATCCCCTTCTCTTCCTGCCTTCAGTCGTTCCCAGCATCAGGGTCTTTTCCAGTAAGTCAGCTCTTTGAATCAGGTGGCCAAAGTATTGGAGTTTCAGCTTCAGCATCAGTAATTTCAGTGAATATTCAGGACTAATTTTCTTTATGATGGACTGGTTTGAACTCCTTGCAATCTGAGGGACTCTCAAGATTATTCTCCAACACCACAGTTCAAAAGCATCAATTCTTCAGTGCTCAGCTTGCTTATGGTCCAACTCTCACATCCATACATTACTATTGGAAAAACCATAGCTTTGACTAGATGGACCTTTGTTGACAAAGTAATGTCTCTACTTTTTAATATGCTGTCTAGGTTGACCCTGGAGAAGGAAATGGCAACCCACTCCAGTATTCTTGTCTGGAAAAATCCATCGACAGAGGAACCTGACAGGCTACAGTCTGTGGGACTGCGAAGAGTCAGACATGACTGAATGGCTAACACTAGGTTGATCATAGCTTTTCTTCCAAGGAGAAAATGTCTTTTAATTTCATGGCTGCGGTCTCCATCTGCAGTGATTTTGGAGCACCCCCCCCAATAAAATCTCTAGCTGTTTCCATTATTTCCCCATCTATTTGCCATGAAATGATGGGACTGGATGCCATAATCTTCATTTTTTGAATGTTGAATTTTAAGCCAGCTTTTTCACTCTTTCACTTTTCATCAAGAGGCTCTTCAGTTCCTCTTCACTTTCTGCTATAAGGGAGTTTATTGATATTTCTCCCGAAAATCTTGATTCCAACTGTGCTTCATCCAGCTGGGCATAAATAAGCAGGGTGACAATATACAGCCTTGATATACTCCTTTCCCAATTTGCAACCAGTCCGTTGTTCCATGTCCAGTTCTAATGGTTGCTTCTGACCTGCATACGGATTTCTCAGGAGGCAGGTCAGGTGGTCTGGTGTTCCCATCTCTTTAAGGATTCTTCACAGATTGTTGTGGTCCACACAGTCAAAGGCTTTGGCTTAGTCAATAAAGCAGAAGTAGATATTTTTCTGGAACTCTCTTACTTTTTCGATGATCCAGTGGATGTTGGCAATTTGATTCTGGTTCCTCTGCCTTGTCTAAATCCAGCTTGAACATCTGGAAGTTCATGGTTCATGTATTGCTGAAGCCTGGCTTGGAGAATTTTGAGCATTACTTTACTAGCGTGTGAGATAAGTGCAATTGTGCGGTAGTTTGAGCATTCTTTGGCATTGCCTTTCTTTGGGATTGGAAGGAAAACTGACCTTTTCCAGTCCTGTGGCCACTGCTGAGTTTTACAAAGTTGCTGGCACACTGAGTGCAGCACTTTCACAGCATCATCTTTTAGGATTTGAAATAGCTCAACTGGAATTCCATCACCTCCACTAGCTTTGTTCGTAGTGATGCTTCCTAAGGCCCACTTGACTTCACATTCCAGGATGTCTGGCTCTAGGTGAGTGATCACACCACTGTGGTTGTAGGGTCATTGAGATCTTTTTTGTATAGTTATTCTGTGTATTCTTGCCACCTCTTCTTAATATCTTCTGCTACTGTTAGGTCCATACCATTTCTGTCCTTTATTGTGCCCATCTTTGCATGAAATGTTCCCTTGGTATTTCTAATTTTCTTGAAGAGATCTCTGGTCTTTCCCATTCTGTTATTTCCTCTATTTCTTTGCATTCATCACTGAGGAAGGCTTTCTTATCTCTCCTTGCTATTTTTTGGAACTCTGCATTCAGAGTATTTCTTTCCTGAAGATATATGGTTCTATGATGACCTATAAGACCTTCTAGAACTAACACCAAAAAAAGATGTCCTTTTCATCATGGGGGACTGGAATGCAAAAGTAGGAAGTCAAGAAACAAGTTTGGCCTTGGAGGACAAAATGAAGCAGGGCAAAGGCTAACGGTGTTTTGCCAAGCAAACACACTGGTCATAGCAAACACCCTCTTTCAAGAACACAAGAGACGACTCTACGCATGGACATTACCAGATGGTCAATACCTAAATCAGATTGATTATATTCTTTGTAGCGAAAGATGGAGAAGCTCTATACAGTCAGCAAAAACATGACCAGGACCTAACTGTGGCTCAGATCATGAACTCTTTATTGCAAAATTCAGATTTAAATTGAAGAAAGTAGGGAAAACCCCTAATCCATTCAGGTATGACCTAAACCAAATCCCTTATGAATTACACAGTAGAAGTAGCAAATAGATTCAAGGGATTAGATCTGATAGACAGAGTGCCTGAAGAACTATGGATGGAGGTTTGTTGCATTGAACAGGAGGCAGTGATCAAGACCATCCCCAAGACAAAGAAATACAAAAAGGCAAAATGGTTGTCTGAGGAGGCCTTACAAATGGTGAGAAAAGAAGAAATACACATAAAACAATGTACAGTTAGCCAGAAGAAAAACTTCACACGCATGAGGTTTCTGAACCATTTGATACTAATTTCAGGGCACAGAGAGACCTGGTTCTCCCACAGCTGAGCTGTGACTCTGGCCAAATGACCTCATAGTAAGTGACTTCATTCTTTCTACTTCTTTTGAGAGTGAAACAAAATAACGCAGGTAAAATTGTTAGCACAGTGACATGTCAATAGTGATTGCTCAGTAATTTGTTCACCCTGTCCTTAATATTAATTATAATGACTACTGTTACTAAAGTGTCAAGTGACCAGTAAAACAATGGCTTGAGATCATATGTCATTTTTGAATTACCCATATGGCAAGATTTTTGAGTATGTGTTTAATTATCTAAATAGAGCAGCAGAAGTGATCTGGGAAAAGATCTGTTTACTGTGCTGTCAGTTTGCATCCGACCCCTTAATCTCCCTTCCAAACTTAGTTTGTTTTTAGCCCTAATTAGTGATTTTAGATTTGTAAATAAAATACAGAAGTCAAGAGCTGACAGTAGACTTCTTTCTAATCCGGGATAAACAGAGTGGTTGTGGTCCCTTCTCACTCTACCCGTCCTCAGCAGAGTGGAAATTTGACCTCTTGATTCCTCAGTTTCTATTTCAGAAATAACAATTCCTGCCTGCCTCCAGGATTTAGAGGTACACTGAAAATGACACTTTTAAAGACAAGAGTAAAAATGACAATGAAACAGCCATTTTTCAGACAAATATATTTTTAATTGAATAACCCAAGAATGGGATCAGTTTCTTTACCAAAAGTTAATTTACCTTCCTCACGAATAAAAACAAAATGTCTGCAAAAATGGTTAACTCATTAGTGCATAACTGGCATATAAAAGGCAACAAGATATTAGTTTGTAAATAGATGTTTCACGTGGTGGTAAGTTCCCTAAAACTGCTATTCTGGGGTCTATGAATTTTAGACCTAAAAGCACATGAGAATTGTGAGAGGGGCTTCCCTGGTGGCTCAGTGGTAGAGAATCTGCCTGTCAATGCAGGAGATCTGAGTTCGATCCTCTGATCGGGAAGATCCCCTGGAGAAGGAAATGGCAGCCCACTCTAGAATTCTTGCCTGGAAATCCCATGGACAGAGGAGCCTGGGGGGCTACAGTCCCTGAGGTGGCAAAAGAGTTGGACACGACTGAGCAACTAAACAACACAGTTCATGTAGAGAAGATGGCAGGCTGGGAAGCCCTACAAAGAAACCAAAATCAATGTGTGTGGGATATATATAATGTATATATGAAAGTGAAAGGGTTAGTCACTCAGTTGTGCCTGTGTTTATACTTCACAAAGCTAACCTATCACTCCCTGACACTATGCAAAGTGCATGCTGTACCTGGTGCTTACCTTCCCGGTGTAACAGACCACCCCTGTAGCCTTTTGCACTTCAGAAAGAATGTCACGGGATAATAAGCCAGGGATGTGCAGGCTCCGCTGTGCGCATTCCTGTCTGTCTCTTTGACACCGCATGGACTGTAGCCCACCGGGCTCCTCTGTCCAGGGGATTTTCCAGGAAAGAATACCAGAGTAGGTTGCCATGCCCTTCTCCAAGGGATCTTCCCCACCCAGGGATCAAACCCACAAGACAAACGACCCAATGACTGGAAGGCCGGCTCTAACTGTTTTGAAACAATGCAAGAAGACGAAAGCAAGATTCTTACTCCTCTGTTCCTTATCACTCACCCCAGACTGTGAGCCCGTCTGTAGTCTACATGGTCCTCTCAAATCCCCCAGGGAAGGGGGGGCACAGCTCTTGAGGAACTAGCCTGCTGCATTCTCCCCTTTTCCAGCTGAGGATTAAAGCCATCTACTTCCTCCAAACTCTGTCCCTGTTTTTCTATTCAGCATCAGTGGACAGTGAGTCAAGGTTTTCACCTCAGAAAAACTTAAAGGCTGGCTCTCTGACAAATAGCAAATTCCTTTTCTAGAACTAGGATTCTGAGATGATATTCATCTACATTTGAGTGTGAGTCTCATCCTTTTACAATAATAAGTTCAGTTGTACATTGATTTGAAGAAAAAAGAGAAATATTATGAAAGACTGGTCTTTGAAACAGTGAGAACAACCCTCTTAAGTTTTCCCAATATTAGAGTTGCACCAAGTGATAGAAAATGTAATTCTGAATCAAAGGAAAATACCATTAAAAGGTAGCAAAGGCATGCCAGGTATTTAGAAATGAGTTACCTTGTTCAGAGTCACAAAATATGTTCTACATAGGTTTCCAAACTAACGTTTGAGAGGGAAAACCATCATTTGAAATATAGTGCCTCCAAAACACAATTAAAAAAACATACCTCAACTTAAATATATATATATATAAAGTTTAATTAAACTGATTTATATTTAAAATCCATAAGTAAAAATGCCAAACATACATATACTCACTCACATACATAATTATCTGAGATAGAAAAAATATATGTATGGAGAAAAAGTCATAAGAGTATGCAAACCAACAGAATGTTTCCCCCTGAGTAAAGTGAAAATAAATCTCTGCTTGAACACCTTTCAGGCTCTGAAGGTCCTGTCTCCAGCATCTGTGAGGCAGCCATGAGCAGGGTGACTGCAGCACTTTTTGCATCCCATGAATAATTATCTCTGTTCTGAGTGCTTGCCAGCATGACGCATCTTCATTTCATTAAGGGAAAGAAGGACAGGCTGGAATTGGCAATGGCAGAATTCATTTATCACATTTTAATGGAGAAGCAGCTCAGGAAGGGTGGGCCTAATGAGATATTTCTAAAGAAATTAGGCAGTTTCTATTAAAGGGCCATCTCCCCTCCGGGCAGTGATGGGCCACAGGGAGAGTTCCCACCTTTTCCTCTGCTTTGCTTTGGCTCTTCTCTGAGGCACATGATTATTTTTGGATGATCTGTCTTTCAAATGTTTGAATGATCGCAAAGTTATGCCAGTTTTTAACATGGAGAAAAAAGGGACCTGGTTTGATTTTCTGGATTTAATTTGTGGAGAGAGACATACCTGTAGACCCAAGCTTGTCCTAACACTAACATTGCTAAAACTGCTCATGAGCCAAGCCTGCAAAATACAAAGTTTTCTCTCACTTTTTTTTTTCTTGCCATTATAGCAATATCCTTAGTTTGGAGTATATCAACTAAAATTATTCTGACAGAAGCTCCTGCCAAAATTTCTGACAATGACAAAAAACATCAAAAGCAGAAAACAAAAACTTCACTGCATTTTGATTCAGTCAATTTCCCAAGGCATAATATACGTAGTACTTGTATCAGGTGGGAACTTAAGCCTGCATTCTATATTTCCCCCTGTTATTGCTCCAATGTGAAGAAATTCTCATGTGAACGAGGAATTGATTGTGTGCCTGATTCACCACTGTTGCTTTTCTATTAAGAAAGAAGTTTTATGCTGAGATCCTTATGCAGAAATTTACATAAAATTGGTGATAAAGAGCAGAAAGTTAATCCAGAATCCTTTCACAAAAATTTAGAAAATATGATTGTAGTCTGTGCTAAAAAGCAACAGGCCAGATCTATGGTGGTTTATTACCCAACAGATATTTAATGAGCTTCTCCCTTAGGCCAGACACTATGCTAGACAATAGGAAGATATTAGGGAGTAGACAAAGAATCTGCTCCTAATAAACTGACATTCTCATGAAAAACCCAGCGGACAAATAAAAATAAGTAGTGTGTTGGCTTACTCATGTTATAGACTTCATTGGGCTGTTTATTTACATACTAGATATGGGAGTGCTTTAAAAATAAAGTACTTACATTGGTACAAAATATTGTTAGTTGGGTCAATATTGAATCAAAAGTTTGATATCAGTATACTTCTTAGGACATGAACCTGAGAAGAAATATTGAGAAGGTATATGAATTTAGCGGTGTACCTCAAAGTCAAAAAAGGTCCACTTCAACACTAGGAATAGTTTCAAAGGCAAAAAAAAAAAAAAAAGAGAGACTATTTAACATTTAGGGAAGAAATCATAAATAAGGTCCTGGGGCAGGAAATCAGAGACAGACACATTGGCAAGAAAGAGCAGTGATCTTGTCACAAATCTGTTGGATAAATTCAAATAAAAAATGAACAACACAGCTAGGAAACAGAAGGTTATAATAAGCAAAGCTGGGAATGTGTCGGGTATGAACTAAATGTTTGGCTTTTTGCTTTATCAGATTTCCATCTGCTGTCCAAACTTTGCAGATTCTCAATAAGCCCTGTTATCTTGACATCTTTTTCCTACAAAATTATGTATTTTTCTTGGGTCACCATAGCGTCTGTAGGGCTGTCCAGAGTGGTAGTTCCCAGCCACAGTGCTTCAGGGCTAAGTCACTCCAGTCGTGTCTGACTTTTTCGCGACCCTATGGACTATGGCCCACCAGGCTCTTCTGTCCATGGGGATATTCAGACAAGAATACTGGAGTGGGTTGCCATTTCCTTATCCAGGGGATCTTCCCAACCCAGGGATCGAACCTGCGTCTCTTACAAGTCTCCTGCATTGGCAGGCAGGTTCTTTACCACAAGTGCCACCTGGGAAGTCCCTGTTCCCTGCCACATGTGACTTTTAAAAAGTTTTATACACAAATAAAAAGAGTGTATCTTAGTCACACTAATCACATTTCCATTGTTCAATAGCCACAAGCGATTAGAAGCTGCGTGGTGGGCCAGGCAATTATAGGCAGTTTCTATCATTACAGAAAGTTCTTTCAGACTGCCCTGCTCTAAAGGACTGAAAGATGGTGGAATGTGTCTTCCACACAGTGGAGCTTAGTGGACCTGTTAAATGGGTGTTGAATAAATGTAATGCATACTGCTCAAACAGCATCTCCTCAGAGATTAGACTGGCGCAAGACCTCTGCAGCACACTCTTTTTGCATGCTATATTTCTGTATATTATTTATAGGGTCATTAGTAATTACATTATTCATATGTAATATCTCCTCCCCCGAATAACTGCATAAATTGTGATGACAAAGTCTGTCTCCCTCTTCTTGTACTCTTTCCTACCTCTTAATGTTATGAGCTGAAGGCTGTGTTGTTTCAATGAATACATTTAAAAGGTGTATCAGAAGGGATGGTGTATTCTTATAAAATCAGGTATCGTTGCATACAGTTTTGCGTGCAGCTAATTATGTGTCACAGAAACACCTAAGCCAGATCAAGGACAGGCGGGACACACAGATAAGCCCTCTGCCAGGGCTCTAACCCTGTCTGCTGAGCAAGAGTGAGGTCTTGATGTGCTGAGCTCCTCAGCAGAGGAGGCAGGTCTGGCTTGGACCTATCATGACGTTCTGAACTATGATGAAGGATGACTAGCCGCTGAGTGGAAGCAGAATATACACTTTGGTGATGCTTATCTTTGGGAGACAAGTGGGAGGCAAAGACTCACGCTCCCTGGTCCACGCAGGGACTACTGGTGCCAGGAAAGGGCCATCACGCATAATGACTGATTCTTCAGGAAATGCTGTGTCCCTACCCAGAGCAAGTAACAGAGTTTCAGTACACTTCCCAGGGTCATCTTGAGTCCCGACGTGCTTTGGCACGTGGTCACAGGGAGGGAGGCATTGCGGTCCTGGCCGGGGAGGGTTATTACTGCTGGTTTCTGGAGCACTGCTTTGAAAAAAGGTGTCAATGTTCCTGTCTGGCAGGCTGAACAAAAGGAAAGAATTGGGTGAAAGAGCCTGACAGAAAAAGAAGCTACAGTCGGTGAGGAAGTGGGTCCTGTGCTGGAAGAGGGGACATCTCCTGGGAATTCGTTCAGTTCAGTCGCTCAGTCATTAGAAATGCGGATCCTCATGACTCATAGGTTGTGGGCCAGTGGTGGGTCTTTGAACAAGTCCCCAGGTGACTCTGGCGGGCACTGAAGTTTGAGGACCACTTTGTCAGAGGATGGTGAAATGCTACCACAGCCCTGCCCCCACAGGCGGATGGATGGGATGGAGGCTGGGTCTGCTATTCTTGCTCCCACCCCATGCTGCAGGGCTCACTGCTTACTGTATGCTTGCTGCTGCTGCTGCTAAGTCGCTTCAGTCGTGTCCGACTCTGTGCAATCCCATAGATGGCAGCCCACCAGGCTCCACCGTCCCTGGGATTCTCCAGGCAAGAATCCTGGAGTGGGTTGCCGTTTCCTTCTCCAGTGCATGAAAGGGAAAAGTGAAAGTGAAGTTGCTCAGTCGTGTCCGACTCTTTGCGACCCCATGGACTTAAGCCCACCAGGCCTCCCTGTCCATCAGCAACTCCCAGAGTTTACTCAAACTAATGTCCATAAAGTCAGTGATGCCACCCAGCCATCTCATTCTCTGTCGTCCCCTTCTCCTTCTGCCCTCAATCCTTCCCAGCATCAGGGTCTTTTCCTATGAGTCAGTTCTTCGCATCTGGTGGCCAAAGTATTGGAGTTTCAGCTTCAGCATCAGTCCTTCCTATGAATATTCAGGACTGATTTCCTTTAGGATGGACTGGTTGGGTCTCCTTGCAGTCCAAGGGACTCTCAGTTCAAAAGCATCAATTCTTCAGGACTCAACTTTCTTTATAGTCTAACTATCACACTCTCAACTCTCTTAACCCACCCAAATATCTTCCAATACTATCATCTCTGTTTCAGAATATCTCTTCAGCTACTTTCAGAGATTTCAAAATGGCATTTTGACCCTGTAAATCCTATATAGTTAATAAGCTAGTCCTTCTGGAGTGGAATAAGATGAAAAAATGGAATCCAAACAAATTTGTCTATAACCTACTCTTGTGTGTGGAGTAATTTTCTTATAGGAGAAAAAATAAAAAAAACTAAAATATTTGAACTCAAAAGAATCAGTCTCTTCATCCATCTTATTTTGGTTTTGGGGTGCTTGAAGATCTGGCTATCACTTCCTCATGACTCTATCCAGAAAATAAAATTTTACAGCTAGCCATGGTCATACATCTCAGTTATTAAGTTAATCCATTCTAACCTAAAGTCCTGATCCCAACAATTCATCCCTCTATTTTCACAGTCAGTACTTAGTGAGAAGGGAAACAGCTGGGTAGCATCTTATATGTGATTTCCCAAGGCACTGACTTATTTTTGGCAACAGAGTTTTTATTTTAATCATTGGCTGTGGGAGAGATTATAGGGATGGGCAATATAGAAAATGACACCAGATCATTTTTCTGGGAAATTTCAATCAGTCCCCTGCAGGCAGATAATTATAATCTTTTGATGATGAGAATCAAATGGAAAGGTATCATGACCATATTCTTACAGTGAGTTCCATCTGGACATAAGTGATCCCTTTTCAGAAAAACACGTATGATACTTCCATTGAGAGCACCTTCTACATCAAGGCAACTTCATTCCAACTAACACAAAACATGATATCAAAATCTGCCAATTTTCAAAATGTGATAACCTTTTACTATAACTCAAGGAACAGAAGAAAATAGTTTGATTTCTCTTTGATATGCCTATGATGTCATAGCTATATATGGGTCTAATCCAAGACTCTGTTTTGAAATCCATTGTAGAATATAAGAAGGGGTCACTGTTTCAAAGCTCCTTGAAATGGGACCCTTGTAATAGGATCTGTTAAATCATCTAAATTTTCTTCTTTGTCGCTGTATTAGTGTTCAAAGAAGATTAATGTTTAGAAGATGACCCTGGACTTTATGAGATCGGTTAGCATCAAAGATTAAATTACCCTGATTGAACTGTATCTGTAAAGGAAGAAAGAGGGGATTAGCTAAGCTTTAAGAGGTTTGCGAAAAAAGACAGAAGAAAAAACAAAGTGAGACAGTAGGATAGGAAAAAAAAAAGTGAAACCATCAGTGGTTGCTAAAATTACTAGGTAAAATATTAGAAAATAGGATGGTCACAGAGGGTCAAACTATTACCCCATAGATGTTTTGACAATTGCAAAAGGAAAAATACACCAGAGATGTATGGCAATGGCCACCTTAAAGCCATCAAAGTTAATATTACTGGTAACAGGAAAAACCTGACAGTGCGTGCCCTCCGCTGTGATACGATCTTGAAGTTCACAGCATCTCCTATAAATTATTTTTTGCCAAAAATGTTTAGCCTAAATCTCATCAAGCCTGAAGACCTAACCTTTACTGTATAAGATACATGGCAATAGAAGAACAAGTTAAATGACATAGTGAAGTAATAATCAGGCAGATCCAGAAGGTGGGGCAATCTGTAAGAAAATTGGCCTCATCTTTTCAAGGAATGAGTATCACCACATGCAGTGGTAGGCTGACAATGGTGCACCAAGATGTCCAGAAATTAAGATTAGGAAACCTGAGTCCTCAGAACCTGTGAATGTTACCTTATATGGCAAAAAGCACTTTGTGTATGTGATTAAGAATCTTGAGATGGGAAGATAATCCTGGTTTAGCTGAGTGGGCTGTAAATATGTCACAAGTGCCCTGTAGTAGGAATACAGAGGGAGATTTTATTACAGTAAGGAACAGGTGGTGTGTCCAGAGGAGCAGCGCTCAGAGGGACGTGGCCAGGATTCAAGGAGAGCTGGCAACCTCCAGAGGGAAAGATGTAAGGAACGGACTATCTCATGATCTCCCTAAGGAAACACCTGACTCAGTCCTTAGGACTCATTTTGGACTTCTGATCTCTAGAACTGTAAGAGAATAAATTTTTAAGCCCCTTAGTTTGTGTTAATTTGTACACTGGCAACTGGAATTGCACACAGAAGGGGAAGAAAAGATAAAGACACGGGAGGTGGTGTGTTTCTGGTTTAAAAGATTCAAGAGATAGGAGCAGTTCCTAAATCCTGACTGGGATCCAAGTCTATCAAAAGCAGCTATAAAATGCAACTGTTAAATATTTGCGTGTAGACTAGATATTAGATATAATTATATAAAAATCCTTGCCATTATTCCCCTTATTTTCCTACCTTAAGAGATACATTCTGGCGAATATTTTGGAACAAAGCCTCATGATTTCTGTATCTTACATGTAAACACACACACACACACACACACACACACACACACACACAAATGTATACAGAGAGGGAAAACTTTAGAAAAATATGACATAATGTTACTAACTATTGAAACCAAGTGATGGTGTGTGGATTCATTATACATCTTTTGTTTTTAGGGTATGTTTGAAGCTTATTCTTAATTTTAAAAACCTTTAAATTTTTTAGAATTTACTTGGTCAAGTTTTATTAATCAGTTTAAAATATTCATTAAGCAGAATGTCATTGTGTTAGTTAGAGTATCAATAGCTGAACAAAACAAAATTTGATTTCTCAATCATGCAGAAGTCCAAAGTAGACTTCTGGTCTGAAAGATCTCCTGGGAAGCTTACTTGAATGTGATGTCACAGGGTTCCTTGGCAATTTCCACCTTATATTCTCACCATTCTCCAAGACCTCTTACCGCTGGTGGCAGGGGACAGGATAGGAGAAATCAAAGATTGCTCAGGAAGCTGTCCATAGCCTGGCCCATCACTTCATCCCATATTCCACTGGCTATAACTTAGCTCTATCACCAACCACACTCAACTGCACAGGATTTCAACTTTGTTGTCAACTTGTATCTCAGGAAAAAGCTGTTGTTAAGATCTATCACTACCCATATCCCCCCTATTTTTTTTTAATATAACAATATATTACCATAATTTCCTCCAAGGAGATATGGTACAAAAATTTAAACTGCCCACATCATTTTATTGGCCACATATCTAAAGTAAAATCATAGAGAAACCATTAAAATAATCTTCCTAAACATTTTTATTAATTTTACTTCCCAAGAATCAAAACATTATTGAATAAGGTTAATATTATTGAATCATTTTATAGACTACCTATGCATTCACATACATACTCAAACTTGGCCAACAAAACAAAAATGCATTTTGGGATATTACTAAGCATTTTTTTTTTTTTTTTTTCTGAAATCGTGTAAATGCCACCACCTCTGACTGATGATCTGTGCTGCTACTGCTGCTAAGTCACTTCAGTCGTGTCTGACTCTATGTGACCCCATAGGCAGCAGCTCACCAGGCTCCCCCGTCCCTGGGATTCTCCAGGCAAGAACACTGGAGTGGGTTGCCATTTCCTTCTCTAATGCATGAAAGTGAAAAGTGAAAGTGAAGTCGCTCAGTCATGTCCAACTCTTAGCAACCCCATGGGCTGCAGCCACCAGGCTCCCCTGTTCATGAGACTCTCTAGGCAAGAGTACTGGAGTGAGGTGCCATCGCCTTCTCCAGATGATCTGTAGAACAGCTGATGAGCTCACACTTTTGTGTGCTCCTCTCAGTCATGTATTCTTCCTCACATCTATTTTGAATCATAACCTCAGGCTTTGATCCATCCTTCTTTCTTTCAAATGTTTGTTAAGAGTCTGCAGTTGAGCACTGTGGTAGGAGCCTTGTGAGATCAGGGATGATTTCCTGTTTTTATTTTATTTTTATTTTTTAATGTTGCAGGGCATATGGGCTCCAAGAGTAAAGAGAAAAACATGGGATAATATTTGAAGGCACTCATATAGATACAAATTCCAAATGAAAATAAGGATCGTCAGTTCTATGGGAAGGGACAGAGGTCAGGAGACTTGCTAGAGGCAGTGATGCTGAAGGTTTTGTTTTTCAAGGAATATGGTGTATTCTAGGCTTATCGATAAAGTCATTGGGGGCAAAATTTTACCTGGCATGAAGTGTCTTCTATAGAGAGGTGCTAGTAATCCCTTCTTCTGGGAGATTTTCTACTTATCATTTTTTGGGGGTAACTTTCTGAGCACTCTCTGTATTTAGTATTATCATTTTACAGTGAGGAAAACGAAGACACAAAGAGGTTAATAAAATTGCTGAAGGGTGGGTAGCTATTAAATATCAGAGATAAATTTTGTATCAAATATCTTTCCAGAAACTCTGTCCTTTTTACCACACACAGAGGCATCTCCAGTGATATACAAGTTTATTATGTGGGTAAAAACAGTGGAATATAGGCTCATTTGTTTAGTAAATGACAGGAAATAAAACAGTTGTAACTTTACATGAATTGATTTATACTGTCTTGCAATTTATCTTGTAAACATAATCCGTCATTGCAAGCTGTTTTGCTTTAGCATTCCAACTTTGCAAAGTTACAGCAATAGGCTAATAAACTGAACAGAACATCATGAGGACATGGGAAGGGGATCCAATTTATTGTATCAAAAGAAAATTTTGGTCCACCCAACATGTCTTGTCTTTAATAAAGGTG
Organism: Giraffa tippelskirchi; assembly: GCF_054371585.1. Lineage (NCBI taxonomy): Eukaryota > Metazoa > Chordata > Mammalia > Artiodactyla > Giraffidae > Giraffa > Giraffa tippelskirchi. The sequence continues at coordinate 153,503,245 of NC_137281.1, forward strand.
AAGCATACAGGGCAAACACCTAGCAAAACTCTCCAACCTGTCTAAGACCTAGCGATATGTCTGAAGATATCATAAAGGTTCACACGCACACACGTTACTCTGAATGCTTCCTGTGATCCTGCTCTCCAAAACGTGCATAATCCATTAAACATCCATCATGTGGAGGGTCCAATTTCATACCTTATCACAGCTCTACCAGGAGTCCAACCACCACTGCTTGCTTATGAGTGGTATTTATAAATAAAAATATTTTTTTAATAACAAGGATTTCTATTTTAATGAGTTTTATGGCAACAGCTTTGTCTCCATCATTTGAGAAATTCTAGCCTTGTTATAGAATCTTGTCCTAAAGGATGGCATGTCCAGATGAGGGTAATGAACCACAGTTAACAATTTTCATACTTCACATGAGTCACGGTCACGTGTACTGAAGCCCGTAAAGGACTGGCTTGGCTAAAATCCAGTCCTTTTGCTCCGTGAAACCTCTTTCCCATGGTTTGTCTTTTTCTACATCATTTATGATCTTTGTAATTTATTCTTTAGATTTAACTAAAATATAGGTGTACTACAGAAGTCAGCATAAGCTATGTGCAAAGGTCTCCTGATTGCAGAAAAGAATTGGGTGCATTTGACAAGCCCTGACAGCACTTGTTATCACATAGGTGATCACACTCACATGGACCGTTGGCCAATTTCCAGCCAAAAGTAATGAAGCAGGAACTTTTAAACCCCAGATACCCAATCTATGAGAGTGATAACGTGGATCACAATTGTTTTGATAAAGAGAGCTTTCAAAAGTATTGAAGTCAAGGATGGCAATTTCAGGAAACAACTAATAAAAATACACAATAAACTTAACAACTGAACTCCTTTTTAAGTAGTTTAACTTTTACATATTTGTCAATGTACTGTAATAAACAAGTTTTTTTTTATAAGCTCAATCCTTCTATGGACTTTTTTTTTCTATCTAGGCATTATTCATCTAAAAAGCATGAAAACTTCTAGAAGAGTCCTAAAACCAATTCTTTGCTTTGTTGGCTTGTGAGAAAAAGTGCCAGTGAAGTTGGAATGTGAATAAAATGACTAACCTTAGATGCAACATACATGATCACAAGTACAAAACTGATGAAAAAGTCATTATCAACCTTTTGCATGAAAAATGCATAAATAGTCAAATGAGAAAGTACAGAATCCAGAGAAACAACTATCAAGTGTCCAAACAAAAAGTCAAGGTATATACCATATATTTCTATAAAATCCCTTTAAGGACCATGTCACACCATTTAGAGCTCTTTACTGATAACTAGTGGTGAAACAAACTATCATTCCTCTCTCAGGCTTAATCTGAACTTTTCATTTTAAAACAAGTTTATGTGTTGCCTTATTTTGTTCTTGAATCATTCCCATCAGCAAGTAACTGATCCCATGCAAAGGCACAGAAAATCCACTGTCATTTGTGTTCAGGCTACATCAATCTCAGTTTGAAACAAATTGTCTATGCTATGTTTTGTGCTGGAGGAAGTTTCTTTTCTCTACAGCTGATTAGTGTCTCTTTCTTATTTATTTTTCAAGGGTTATACTTCCCCCCCCAAACTTTTGAAGTTATACTTGTTAGAGACTGGACTGGCAATACATTATTCTAGGACTCAAGGTAAAATTTCTTTTTTTTTTCTTTTTTACCATCCTAGCTGTAGGGAGCAGCTAGTGATTCAATAGACAAAATCTGTGTAAGGCTATGACAAGCACAGAAATGGTCATTTCACAATAAACATTGGGTTGACCAAAAAGTCCATTTGGGTTTTTCCTCTGATGTTACAGAAAAATCTGAACGAATCTCTTGGCCAACACAACAGTTCCTTATTCGTGGCACCCTTGCTAAAATAAAAAAAAATACGGAGAAGGCAATGGCACCCCCACTCCAGTACTCTTGCCTGGAAAATCCCATGGATGGAGGGGCCTGGTGGGCTGCAGTCCATGGGGAGGGTAGGGGTCGGATACGACTGAGCGACTTCGCTTTCACTTTTCACTTTCATGCACTGGAGGAGGAAATGGCGACCCACTCCAGTGTTCTTGCCTGGAGAATCTCAGGGACGGCGGAGCCTGGTGGGCTGCCATCTATGGGGTCGCACAGAGTCAGACACGACTGAAGTGACTTAGCAGTAGTGGCTAAAATATCAATGCAGAGACATCCTTGTGTTCCGCACTTTGCCTGAATAAACATATAAGGCATTTGGTCAGTATTAGGAAATAGTGATACCTGAAAGTTTTGCAGGGAAAGGAAATGCCTTCTTCCTTAAACATCACTTATTTGATCTCTTGTGGATATTTTACATCATCTACTACAAATATGTATTTAAAATATGTAGGCAAAAAATATGAAAGTGATGTGTTCCCTTTATCTCTATATATAAACACTTTTATTGTTCCATGTGATGTTGTGGAAAAACATTTCCCTATAGCCAGAAAAAAAAGTCTGCAAATGAGAAGATATCTGTAGTTTTAAAGATTAGCCTGAATTGAGAACCACCTATATATCTATCTACTCAGTAGCAGAAGGGATAAATTTTGTGCTATGTTCTCAAAAATAAAATACTATACAGCAATGAAAATAAATGCTAAAACTATATCCTACATTATAGATGGATTCTCACAAACATAATGTTGAACAGAAGGAGATAGATCCAAAAGCAGATATATATCTAATTCCACTATAAAGCACAATAACCAAACTATGCTTTTACAGGTTAGGATAGTGGTTACTCTTCAGTGGCTTATATAACTTAAAGGGGGAAGAATAAAGAAAGAAAGAATAAAGAAGATAGCAAAAAGCACCAGACCATTCAGGAGTGACCTAAATCAAATCCCTTATGATTATACAGTGGAAATGAGAAGTAGATTCAAGGGATGAGATCTGATAGACAGAGGGCCTGAAGGACTAAGGACGGAGTTTCGCGATATTGTACAGGAGGCGGTGATCAAAACTATCCCCAAGAAAAAGAAATGCAAAAAGGCAAAATGGTTGTCTGAGGAGGCCTTACAAATAGCTGTGAAAAGAAGAGACACTAAAGGCAAAGGAGAAAAGGAAAGATATACCATTTGAATGCAGAGTTCCAAAGAATAGCAAGGAGAGATAAGAAAGCCTTCCTCAGTGATCAGTGCAAAGAAATATAGGAAAACAATAGAATGGGAAAGACTAGAGATCTCTTCAAAAAAATTAGAGATGCCAAGGGAACATTTCATGTAAAGATGGGCACAATAAAGGACAGAAATGGTATGGACCTAACAGAAGCAAAAGATTAAGAAGAGGTGGCAAGAATACACAGAAGAACTGTACAAAAAAGATCTTCACGACCCAGATAACCACGATGGTGTGATCACTCACCTAGAGCCAGACATCCTGGAATGTGAAGTCAAGTGGGCCTTAGGAAGCAACACTTTGAACAAAGTGGAGGTGATGGAATTCCAGTTGATCTATTTCAAATCCTGAAAGATGATGCTGTGAATGTGCTGCACTCAATATGCCAGCAAATCCGAAAATTCAGCAGTGGCCACAGGACTGGAAAACGTCAGTTTTCATTCCAATTCCAAAGAAAGGTAATGTCAAAGATTGCTCAAACTACCACACAATTGTGCTCAACTCACATGCCAGAAAAGCAATGCTCAAAATTCTCCAAGCCAGGCTTCAACAGTACATGAACCATGAACTTCCAGAATTCAAGCTGTATTTAGAAAAGGCAGAGGAACCAAGATCAAATTGCCAAAATCCACTGGATCATCGAAAAAGCAAGAGAGTTCCAGAAAAATATCTACTTCTGCTTTATTGACTATGCCAAAGCCTTTAACTGTGGGTCACAACAAACTATTGAAAATTCTTCTAGAGATGGGAATACCAGACCACCTGACCTGCCTCCTGAGAAGTCTTTATGCAGGTCAAGAAGCAACAGTTAGAACTGGACATGGAATAACAGACTGGTTCCAAATTGGGAAGGGATTACATCAAGGCTGTATTTTGTCAACCTGCTTATTTAACTTATATGCAGGGTACATCATGCAAAATGCCAGGCTGGATGAAGTACAAGCTGGAATCAAGGTTGCCAGGAGAAATATCAATAGCCTCATATATGCAGATGACACCACACTTATGGCAGAAAGCAAAGAAAAACTAAAGAGCCTCTTGATGAAAGTGAAAAGGAGAGTGAAAAAGTTGGCTTAAAGCTCAATATTTAGAAAACCAAGATCATGGCATCTAGTCCCATCACTTCATGGCAAATAGATGGGGAAACAATGGAAACATTGACAGACTTTATTTTTTGGGGCTCCAAAATCAGTGCAGATGGTGACTGAGGCCATGCAATTAAAAGACACTTGTTCCTTGGAAGAAAAGCTATGAATAACCTAGGCAGTATATTAAAAAGCAGAGACATTACTTTGCCAACAAAGGTCCGTCTATTCAAAGCTCTGGTTTTTCCAATAGTCATGTATGGATGTGAGAGCTGGACCATAAAGAAGGCTGAACACTGAAGAACTGATGCCTTTGAACTGTGGTGTTGCAGAAGACTCTTGAGAGGCCCTTGGACTGCAAGGAGATCCAACCAGTCCATATTAATGGAACTCAATCTTGAATATTCATTGGAAAGACTGATGCTGAAGCTGAAACTCCAATACTTTGACCACTTGATGTGAAGAACTGACTCATTGGAAAAGACTCTGATGCTGGGAACTGTTGAAGGCAGGAGGAGAGGGGCATGACAGAGGACGAGATGGTTGAATGACATCACCGACGAGATGGTCATGAGTTTGAGTAAGCTCCGGGAGTTGGTGATGGACAGGGAAGCCCTGCATGCTGCAGTCCATGGGGTCGCAAAGAGTCGGACACGACTGAGTGGCTGAACTGAACTTCAGTGTTGTTAATGTTCTGTTTTCTAATACAGTTGTGGCTATTGAGATGTATCCAATGTGTGAAAGTTTGCTAGCTTTTACATCCATGTGTTATATATATATTTTCTATATATTTTCTATGTATGAAACGGACAAAAATTCTTGGCTTACATCTCCCACAGAGGAGACATCTATTTTCACTGCTCTTCAATGTGGGTTAGTCTTAGTGGTGTATTTAATCAACAGAATGCCGAATATGTGATATTCTGAGACATTTAAAGATGAGTCACAGGAACCTACAGATATTACCTAGGCCTGTTGAAAACAATTTTCTGGAGTCCTGGGCCATCCCAAACGTATCTGATTACCCTGAGGCTGCCATGCTGCAGGGGAAGCCAGTCACTTTTGCAGTTGACTGTTTCCTAGTCATCACCAGTAAGGCGAACACATGTGAGCGAAGCTGTCTGAGATCCTCGAGACGAGGCCATCTGTCTGCTGATTATGACCAAACGACTGAGCTGACATCACACTATACATTAAAAAAAAAGAGTCAGCTGATTGCTGAGCAAAATCCTATCCTTCAAAATCATGATCCATGATAAAGTAGCTGTTAGTTTAAGCCAAGTTTTAAAGCAGGAGATGGTTTGGTACACAGAAGTAGATAACTAAAACATACACTGCTGTTTAGTTGCTAAGCTCTATCTGACTCTTTTGGGACCCCATGGACTGTAGCTTTCCAGGCTCCTCTGTCCATGCAATTTTCCAGGCAAGAAAACTGGAGCGGGCTGCTATTTCCCTCTCCAAAAACATATACATTATTATCCTTTTATTGTAAAGGCTTTTTATCTCAAGAAAATAATTTACAATCCTTTGAAAATGTAAATTCCCCCTTGACTGACTGACTGCTGCCAGTTATATGCTGTTAAAAAAGCTTTCCACTGAAAGTGCATGTAATTCACTGAAATTACTTTGAGATTGGGGCTTAGGTCTAGAGCCTTTTTTCCCCACGACATCTCACTGCTGCCAGTTACAGAAATAAAAGTTATTTATTTTTTTTTTTGCAATAATTATAACAGAAGCCAAAATTCAATACATGTCTGTTCACCTATGGCAAATTTCACCACTCATAATTAAAAGTTACATTTTAACAACAGAGTTTTTAATGCCATCATTTCAAGACCACAGACTTCAGATGATTAAACCACAGCTGATTTGATTTTCCTGTTTATTATTGGTTTTTTTTGTTACCTTATAAAGGTTAGGCATCAGGCTATTTGGTCAAAATTATTTAGGCATCATGCTATTTGGTCAAAATTATTCTATCAGTTTGAAAATGTTGATACACCAGCCCTTTTTGTTTCCGAAATTTTCACTTGAAAAAAATAGCAAACCTTAGAATTCTTTTTTTTTTAATATAGTAATAGCACTAGATTTTTTTTCCTATTTGTAAATAAAATGAATGCTTTTGTCTTATCAGTTAGGTAAATAATGATCTGAACAAACTGTATTTTGAAAGTGATTAGCTAAGAATAGAAAAATCTCAAATTTAGTGTGTTATTAATAGCAAAAATAAAGGATAAGTAGACTTATTATAAGCTTTCCATGAAAGTAATAATCGAGTATAAATGACTTTGAAGCTTTATGCTAACACTTTTATGGACTCACAGATAGAATAGAAAATGACCGTAAGGGAAATACTACCTTCTGGCCATTACACTGCTCTTTGGTCTGCGTGTCCTATACTTGCAGGAGAGCTGGAATTGGTGGCTCTTGCAACATTGCAACAGAATGAAACTCCAGATGCTCACAGATGGTAAGCCTACAAACTTAATTAAAACTCATGCTTTATTATTCCAAAATAGGAAAATTGAGAAAGCTTTGCCCAAAGAAAATGTTTATGTTTTCCCTGTCTTATCTCCAACCATCCAGAAAAGTTTAGGGGTCGTGGAAATGAAAAAATCAAAACAAAACAAAACAAAAACCTTCTTGTTGCCAGGCAAGGGAGTAAATTAGAATTACCGGCCACTAACCTAAATACTGCTTCAGACTCAAGTTCAACAGTTATGAATTGTGTACCATGTACCTAGAATTCTATTATTGATTGAATCAGGGTTTAATAAGAATATTATAAAAAGGAATTAAAGGACAAACATCCATCACCAAATATGTATTGAGGACATGTCATATTCCGGACACATTTGATTATAAATTTTTCTAGTAACTGTTAAAGGCACAATTTTACTTTCTCTTGAGAGATACTAAAGTGAAATTTACTGACCATCCTATGTCTATTTACATGCAATTTAGGCTCTTGGAGGGCTTCCCTGGTAGCTCAGATTGTAAAAAATCCAGTTGCAATGAGGGAGACCTGGGTTTGCTTCCTGGATCAGGAAGACCCCTGGAGAAGGGAATGGCTACCTACTCCAGAATTCTTGCCTGGAGAATTCCATGGATAGAGGAGCCTGGAGGGATACTGTCCATGGGGCCTCAGAATCAGACACGACTGAGACTCTAACACTTAGACGCTTATAGAGGTTTTTTTTTTTTTTGCTTCATATTGCAAACTGATAGTATGTTTTTATACAGGCTCGTATCTAGGTAAATAATATTGAAACTTAAAGATTGTGTTCATTAGTAAATGCAGTTGTTTCTCTCGATGCTCACTGTGGACCTGATTGTCTTCTAGCTAGAAGAGCAGAAATAAAGAAAGAACGGTCTCTCAGAGGTCCACTTCTTTGAAGAGTCTTATAGTCTGCTAGATTTTTCTTTGTGGGCTTCCCAAGTAGCCCAGTGCTAAATAACCATTTGAAAATGCAAGAGATGTGGGTTCAATCCCTGGGTCAAGAAGATCCCCTAGAGGAGGAAATGGCAACCTATTCTATTATTCTTGCCTTGGAAATCCCATGGACAGAGGAGCCTTGCAGGCTACAGTCCATGGGATCACAAAGAGTCGGACATGACTTACTAACTAAACAAAAGATCTTTCTTTAGTTAGCATGGAAGAAGTGTGTCAATTTAAGCATTACCCCAACTGAAAATAAATACTATACTCACCCTATTAGCTCCATTAACTTTCTTGATAGAAATATAAAAATGTCTAAATTGTTTTCTTTTTGCTGACAAGGTACATATCATGTACTTGCTATAAATTTTTTCCTAAAAACTAACATCCATATTTATAGGCATCAAAAAAAGCAGAATTCAAATTACCTTATGACAATTATTCAACAATTTAATAAATAAAAGTTATTTATCTGAATAGCCAAATTCTATATTATCAGTTATTTTAATATATTTAAATATATTGAATTTTTAGAAATTAATTTTGAAGATGGTCACATATTTAAACCATCTTATCTGCTCTGATCATTACTTTTGGTCCATCTTTGACAACTTTTTCTGCTTTTTTATGGTGAGCTGTGATTTTTTAAATCTAGGTTATTGTATTTTTCTAAGCAAGAATAGTTTATTTTAGTGGTTTGTTTGTTTATTTATTGTTTATTTATATGTTTTATTTTGTTTCAGCTAGAGAATCTAGTTCCTGACAATGATCATATTTTTGTCTTCACTTTCCCAATATTTTTATATTTAATTTTCTTGCCTTAATATGTGATTGACACTTCTAGAAAAATAGTAAATAGTGATGCTTCTAAATACATTTTTGTCTTTACCTTATTGCAGTGAAAATGAATGCACTGCTTCACAATGCTCATTGGTAGACATATACTTATCAGCGAAGAGTGCTTGATGACCACAGATAGACTTTTAAGAGACTATGTATGGCATGTTTTGGAGAAGGCAATGGCGACCCACTCCAGTACTCTTGCCTGGAAAATCCCATGGATGAAGGAGCCTGGTAGGCTGCAGTCTATGGGGTTGGGAAGAGTCGGACACGACTGAGCGACTTTACTTTCACTTTTCACTTTCATGCATTGGAGAAGGAAATGGCAACCCATTCCAGTGTTCTTGCCTGGAGAATCCCAGGGACAGAGGAGCCTGGTGGGCTGCCGTCTGTGGGGTCGCACAGAGTCAGACATGACTGAAGCGGCTTAGCAGCAGCAACAGCATGGCATATTTATTTATAAGAGCCTGAGTTGAAAATAAAATGTCCAAAGATAAAATCAATTTTTAAAATTGTGGCATATTCATATAATTTAAAATTACACATCAGTAAAATTAAAAACAAACTATTGATATATGCAACTGTATAAATAAATCTCAAAAAATTACATCAAGAAAACAGACACAAAGGACAGGTATTTTATAATTCCATTGATATGAAATTTAAGAATAGATAACATTAATTATTGGAGATGAAAGTTAGAATAGTGGTTCCAGGTAAGGTGGAGGATACTATTTGAGACTAAAAAGGGTCTCTAATGCCATAAATATTCAACAGCTTAAATTTTCATCTAGGGGGGTAGTTACACAAATGCATAATTATATAATATGTATCTATCTGTGTAACTACAATTTATGCATTTTATTATGTTTTTTCTTTTTCAAAAAAATGAGTAAACAATGACAACAGCAGAAGAATAATGCAGAAAACCTTTTTCTTTTAGTTAAGATGGAGTAGCTTGTGGAAGATAAGTGATTTCACTTAAAAAAAAATAGACTAGATAAAATATGTAAAATTAGGAAAACAAATAGTCTGAGGGCATCAGTGAAGCTTCCATGCCTAGGACTTGGGGATTAAGACCTATACATTCTATTAGCCTCTTTCTGTTAGTGGCATTTGCAATTTACGGAACACAAGAGGTGGAGAAATCCAGACAAAAGGACATGGCTAAGAGGAATCAAAATCAGTAGAACTTGGAGGGATGACATAAATCTGAGTAAATCAAAAGATAAATTCAGCACAATCAAGCAGCTAGGATTTAAAGGGCTAAGAACATGATGAGTGAGTCAAACAGTTCATAGTTTGCTCTTTATGGCATTTGCAGGACAGGGAACTAAGGAGCTAAGCAGAATGCCACTAAAGTATAGCAGGTTATCTGTAATCTTACAGAGCTCATTACTCAGCCAAACTTGGGTTCATGTGCCCGACTTGCAGCAAAGTGATCTGCTGATACCTAGTTGTGGTAAAGGAAAGAACATCTATTGTGTGGCCAAGCAAGGAAAATGGGCAGCTCATGCTTGAAAGATGCAAACTCCCTGATGACTTTTAGGTAAGGGTTTTTAAAGACAGGGTGAAGGAGAGGATTGTGGAGTTTGTGATCAGTTCATGCTCAATTTTATGATTGGTTGATGGTGAATTAACAGGGTGATATTTCAGGAATCTCAGTTGACAACCTTTTGGTTCCAGCTGGTCTAACGTCTATGTGCTGGTGGTCAGTATGTAGTTAACTTTTACCTGATGGGTGTTAGTACATGTGAAACAACTCAAGAATGTGACTGAGTATATTATTGATAGCCCTAGAGGAGGAACTAAAGGTCCCTGACTTTGTTTTATTACCAAACTATTATTATTTGTCTTACTGGATGGTTTTCCTTGGTTTCTACATTTTCTTATTTTTCTGATTGAATTTGATCTTTGGAACTCGAAGGCTGAGGAGGCTAGAGTTTTCTTATAGACAAGAGGCAGGAGATATGGGAGGGTCCATCCCTGGGAAGGTACCACTACGTCTATTTGGTTCCTAAAGAACCCAAAAAGAAAAATCAAAAATGGATATACAATCAAATAAGAAAAGCTCACTGCCTGGCATGCTCCAGTCTAAAATAAAATGGTTCTTCAACAACAACAACAAAAAAATAATAAGAAAAGCTCTAGTTATCACCAGAGACATTCAGGTGGGATCCCTGGAAAGCTCCTTCTTAGTAGTATAAGAATGCAAGATGCTAGTAAAACTGAGCCTCTGCTAAGTCACCTCAGTCGTGTCTGACTCTGTGTGACTCCATAGATGGCAGCCCACCAGCCTCTGCTGTCCCTGGGATTCTCCAGGCAAGAACACTGGAGTGGGTTGCCATTTCCTTCTCCAGTGCATGAAAGTGAAAAGTGAAAGTGAAGTTGCTCAGTCATGTCCGACTCTTAGCGACCCCATGGACTGCAGCCTACCAGGATCCTCCACCCACGGGATTTTCCAGGCAAGAGTACTGGAGTGGGGGTGCCATTGCCTTCTCCAAAACTGAGCCTCTAAATCAGTCCGATCACTGGTTTAGTATCATCCCCTCCAGGCTATCCATCAGAGGAAAGAACGGACCGTCTCAGGATAAAGAATACATCATCCAAAACCTTCACAATTTTATAGAATGATGGTTGACATTAAAAAAAAAAAAAAAACACCAAATAGATCAAGACAAACAACCAAAAGAAAAAAATATTTAGAGAAACTGAGTCACAGAAGACCTGTGATGGAAGTTACTGGACCCAGATGCTAAAATAACTTTGATTAGTAAGTTGAATAAAATAGTTTACAAGGTGTATTACAGAGTTTCAGAAAATATAATAAAATTCTAAAATGAAAAATGGGATAATTAATGTGTCAGTAATGGTTCATCAGTTGTGGTAAGTGTACCATACAAAGGTAGGATATTAGCAATAAGTGAAACTGGATGTGGGGTATATAGGAATTCTCTGTACTATTTTTGTAACTTTTCTGTAAGTCTAAAACTCTAAAATTGAAAATTCATTTAAAAATGGAGTAATTGAAATTGTTAGCTCTAATGTATTAATAAGTTCAGAACAAACCTTATAGAGAAAAGGAAAGGAGTTATCAAAGAATGACAAGTCAGCAGAAAATATCTGAAATGAACAATGAAGAGCAAATGAATAGAAAAATCCATAAAAGAATATAACTACAGAAAAAAGTTAAAAAAAATTATATGACTTTTGTAATTGAAGCCCTAGTGATAGAGGAGAAAGAGAAAGGGATATAAACAATATTGGTAGGGATAATGGACAAGAATTTTCCAAAACTGGACATCAAACCACAGATCCAAAACACTCTACAAGACAGTCAGGATACATATGATAGAACCTGGACAGACTGATGTATCACTCTTGAAACACAAGGAGAAATCTCAAAAGCATCTTAAATCAATAAAACTGATAATGACTTCTCAACAAAAATGAAGACTAGAAGATAGTAAATTAACACCTTTAAGAAGCTAAATAATAAAACCAGACCTCCTAAAATACTACATTCAAGTGAAAGTAAAAAGACATTTCCAAACAAGTACAGTGAGAAGTCTTCATCGGCATATTCGCCCCAAAAGGATAAATGGCATTCTTCAGGCAGAAGGAAAATTGGACTAGATGGAAAAAATGGAAATGAAGAACACTAGAAAAAACTTAATATGTGAATATTGATGATATAAAATAGTTACATGAATATTCATGGTATAAAGTAATAGTAAGTATAATGCAGGGCTTAAATATAAACACATAGTTACTATACATATATATATATACACACACACAAATATACATATATATACACACACATATTTATATAATTTAGTTCAGTTCAGTTTAGTCACTCAGTCATATCCAACTCTTTGCGACCCCATGGACTGCAGCACGCCAGGCTTCCCTGTCCATCACCAACTCCTGGAGCTTGCTCAAACTCATGTCCACAGAGTCAGTGATGCCATCCAACCATCTCACATCTTAATGACAGTGATAATACAAAAGTTGGGATTGGTAATGAGGATAACAGGAGTTAGTCTTCTAAGATCATCTCTTGTCCACGGAGTGGAAAGAAACTAATTTGAAGTATACTGAAATAATATCTATCTATCTACTGAATATATAATGCATATATGTTTTTCATTTATCTTTTGTGTATACACAAACATAGAAACTTTCTGTCTCTTTCTTTCATCGATGTTTTTTCTCTTTAGGATTTAGCTTATTCACAGATATGCTTTCTAATTTAGAGTGGATTGTTGATACAGCGATTGGAATATTTATGAAAAAATCCTGCTCTGTTTACAGCAGGGATCCCTCACCAATAAACATTTATCAAGCAACATATTTTCCTGTTGCTACTGATGCTGTATCTGTTGTATGACCTAAATAAAGATTTTAAGTCTGTGTTAATAATCTGGCACCTTTCAAATGCATTACATTCACTTGAAAGAACAAGAATAAACTAATAAAAAGTTACATAAAAAAGTGACAACTCGGAGTTTGCCTAGAACCCAAACAACTTTATGGCAATTGGTGTTTTGTTCCCCAACCTAAGATACAAATTTCCATACATATTTAGATATTCCTGCTAACTGGCATGTTGAAGGTTGTGGTAGGGTTCTGACCCTGTGAAAATCTGTAAGGACGTATAAAACAAAAGTAATAAGATAGCAGTGACAGGACAAAGGAACATCACAATTCCAGGAGGATAGAATGATAAATTATCTGACTGGATGGTTCTAGGGGGCCCAATTCTTAGAGTTACCCGATTCCCCTCTAGCACAGAGCTCTCATTGACTTACGGTGAAACTCTGAACTTGAAGACAAAATTGGAGTCAGGAGAATTGAGAGCATTCTTATGCCCTTTCTTTGCAATAATTTTAAAGGACATATGTCTTTCAAATAATTCTGTTGGATTTGATTTTAGGCAATAAGAGGTCAGTAAATATATTTATGATAGAAGGAAGAGATAAGAAATATATTAAGGGGAAAACCCCAAGTCACAGCAATAAACTCCTCTCACAGAACATAAAAAGGAATACCTTCAGAGGAGCTTAAATCAGCAACCCTTGGAAATGTGTAAAGTTTCAGTCTGCATAGTTTGTTTTCTCTCTCTTTTTAAAAAATCTAACATGAAACAATCTTTGACAGCTTGTCAGAAATCATTTATTAGTTTACCACGTTCTACTTATAATTCAGTCCAATTGAAGGAAAGGTTTAGAGAGGCATGTTTATCTGGTGGTTTTGGTCTCCCCTGTACTTAGAGAGACTCATGACCTGTGAGAATTGATGAATCTTTATTAAATACATTCACAGCTTGCTCCCTCCAATGCCTCTCCTAGGGCCTTATGCGTACCTGGGCCATGGATGGGGCAACACTGTCACTGCATGCTGAGTTCCTTAAGGGCGAAGATGACTTCTTCGCTCAGCTCTGCATCGCCAGCACCCAGCAGAGTATGGGCTCCAAGTGGAAATCAATCAAAGTTTCCCAAATAAATAAATGATTAAAAGAAAGCTTAAGTTGCAGGTGGAATGTGGCATGTTGCCTCATCTCTTCTAATCTGTGAAGGAATACCTGGTTTTTGACAAAGATGCTCATAAACTTGCTTGTTCGCAAGATAAGATCAAGAAGCGTGAGACGAGAGAGGGAGTGATACATAAGAGACAGTGTCGGGAGATAATAAAGGTTTAGAGGTCAACATCCATTAACTCAGACATTTATTCCTGATTAATATGTACCACCAAATATTCAGAATTGCAAATTAACGTAGTGACAGACATTTACATAGTAGGGATAGAGTGTTGAGGAAGGCGTTCGTTACAAAACATACCTTTGAGAGAAGGAAGATAAATCATTAACCTCCTGCTATTGTCAGTTATATAAACAGACAAGGAAATCCGATGCTGATAAATGCTTTGGAGAAGATAAAAGGGGGTAAAGAGTCATGGAGGCATCAGAGCTTAATGGGGTCTGGGAAATGCTCTCTGAAGAGGTGACCTTTGATTGGAGAAAGAAGCAGCCATATGAAGATATGGGCAAAGTGTTTTTGAGACAGGGAGAACAGCAAGTGGAAAGGTCTGATGTAGGAAGGAGCTGCTGCTAGGTCGCTTCAGTCGTGTCCGACTCTGTGCAACCCTATAGATGGCAGCCCACCAGGCTCCGCCATCCCTGGGATTCTCCAGGCAAGAATACTGGAGTGGGTTGCCATTTCCTTCTCCAGAGCATGAAAGGGAAAAGTGAATGTGAAGTCGCTCAGTTGTTCGACTCTTAGCGACCCCATGGACTGTAGCCTACCAGGCTCCTCCGTCCATGGGATTTTCCAGGCAAGAGTACTGGAGTGGGGTGCCATTGCCTTCTCCAAGGAAGGAGCTACAATGTTAAAAATACAGGAAAAGATACCACTGTGGATGAGTCTGTCCAGCAAGTGGCACAGTGAGTAGATACCAAAAAGAGGGATATATATATATATATACATATATATATATTTTAATATAATAGGGTTTAGAGGTTTTCACACACAAGACTACTGTTTACTGGTACATACTTACGGGTACTAATTATTAAGGTGTTGAAATATCTCTATACTACTTGGTTAACAGTCACTGGCCAAAACCCTCAAAAGGCCCACTTTGATGACGTCAGTCTATACCTGGGACCTCATAGCTCTCTTCATGATTTGGCAATTCAAGGGTAGCTGAGATCTACAGGAGGCAGCCCCTAGGACACTGCTTCAGCATCTCCTGTGCACAATCTGACCCTTAGTGTACATGCTGTGCCCAATACCTATTTTGGACATCACATCTGATTTGGGACAATGGTGGGGGAGATAAGTAGATTTTATTCAAAGAGCAAAGGGAGGCTATTGAAGGTGTTCACATAAAAGAGAGCGGTGACCTGATTTAAACTTTAGAAAGATTGCTCTGGCTGCTATATTGAGGGCACACAAGTAGTAGGAGGAATCGGAAATCAGAGCCCAAGTGAAAGTGAGGGGTGATGGTGACTTAGATTAGAATTGAAGCGATAGAGAAAATGAACGATCAGATTCAGGATATGATTTAGAGACAGAGCTGTTTATTTTTTTTTAGTTTAATTAATGTTTGAGATATGGGATTGGAAAACCAAAGAAGAACACAGAATGATTCTTAATTTGTTAATCTGAACAACTGGGTATGTAGTAATGCATTTGATTGAGGTGAAAAAAAGCATGGGGAGTCAGGAGCAAGTTTTTAGAGGGTTAGGAATCTGTAGTTACATTTTCACCAAGTTGGGTTTGCAATATATAGTAGAGATCCACTTGGAAATGCTGAGTTGGCAATTGGGTATTTAGGGGTAGGGTCCAGCAGCAGAGAAATAAAATAAATTCTGTTATATACAGAACATTGGAGAAGGAAATGGCAACCCACATCCAGTACTCTTGCCTGAAAAATCCCATGGATAGAGGAGCCTGGTGGGCTACAGTCTGTGGGGTTGCAAAGAGCCAGACATGACTGAGTGACTAAACAATAAAGAATGTACACATAGGGATTATGAGAATGAGATTAACAAATAACACAGTGTTTGAACCTGCTAGAATTTCTCTCTCCTTATTCACCACAGATAGAGTACACATGGACTGGGACGAAGGAGGGCCAAGATTCCAACATTTGCATATAAAGGTAAATCCAGTAAAGGGGACTGAGAAGGAGACACTAGTGAGGCAGGTGCACAACCAGATACATGATGTCTCTGAATAAAATAAAATAAGAAGTAAATATCTAAAGAATGAATTAACTTGAACTTCAGAGTTTGATATTTCCCCCTAGAATTCCTCCTTCTCAATTTCAGTAACAGTGTCATCCCGACACAGTCTTTGCTGGGAACATCACCACTTAATTAAAAACCACATTTCCTGGTCTTCCTTCTACCTAAGAAGCCGTGGAACTAAATCCTGGTCAGTGAAATGTGACCAGCATGATATTGTATTGCATACAATATCTGGGTCAGATTCTTCAGGTAGCATTTGCTCTTTGCAGTCACTTCCTTGCCAATGGAGATAGCAGGAGTGGCTGCCTTGAACCCAGACATGGAATTGCCATGTTGAGCAGGGCTGCACCATAGATTTGGCTGAGGACTGCCAACTTAGGGACTGTTATATAGAAGAAAAATAAATAAATTTCTGTCTCATTTAAGCCTCTGTAGTTAAAGATGTCTTTGTTACAGCATTTCATCCATACACTAATTTAATAGATAAGGTTGCTACTGTCACTATTTTGTAGGGCTTGTTGTTAGGGGAGCCCTTACCTGGAACGCTTCCCAGGTGGCACTAGTGGTAAAGGACCTGCCTGCTAATGCAGGAGACAAAAGAGATGTGGGTCCAAGCCCTGGGATACAACAGCGAACAAAACAGACGGAAAACCTCAGCCCTCATTGAACTCACATTGTAAGCAGGGTTTTCTTTCTGAGGTTAACTCTTTTTAGCCTCTTCTTAACCTTTGGCATTTTTCCTTTTTGTTGGATGCTGCTTCTCACTGACAACATGGAGGTCCAAGCTGCCTTTTCCTATTCCTTATAGATACTAATTAAGTAAAATCTACTCTGTGGAGAAAACTTTTCTTGAATTCCATTAAGCAAGTTAAGCCCTCCAACCTCTGAGAATTAATAATACTTTCCACTAACAGCACAACTTTTCTATTAATTTTCACAGTATACTTGTATTCTGTCTTTTCATACATACCTGTATAAACTGCTAGATTTTTCATAAAACTAGTGTTAGTAATGTTATGACCAACCTAGACAGCACATTAAAAAGCAGAGACATTACTTTGCCAACAAAAGTCCGTCTAGTCAAGGCTATGGTTTTTCCAGTGGTCATGTATGGATGTGAGAGTTGGACTATTAAGAAAGCTGAGTGCCGAAATATTGATGCTTTTGAACTGTGGTGTTGGAGAAGACTCTTGAGAGTCCCTTGGACTGCAAGGAGATCCAACCAGTCCATCCTAAAGGAGATCAGTCCTGAATATTCATTGGAAGGACTGATGTTGAGGCTGAAACTCGAATACTTTGGCCACCTGATGTAAAGAACTGACTCATTTGAAAAGACCCTGATGCTGGGAAAGATTGAGGGCAGTAGGTGAAGGGGACAACAGAGGATGAGATGGTTGGATGGCATTACTGACTCAATGTTTGAGTAAACTCCAGGAGTTGGTAAGGATCAGGGAGGCCTGGCATGCTTCAGTCCATTGGGTTGGAAAGAGTCAGGCACGACTGAGTGACTGAACTGAACTGAGTGTTAGTAACTCAGTTGTGTCCAACTCTTTGTGAGTCCATGGACTGTAGCCCTCCAGGTTCCTCTGTCCATGGAATTCTCCAGGCAAGAATACTAGAGTCGGTAGCCATTCCCTTCTCTAGGGGATCTTCCCATCCCAGGGATCGAACTCAGATCTCCTGCATTGCAGGCAGATTATTTGCCATCTGAGCCACCAGGGAAGCCCCATATACTTAGGGCAATGATGTGTTTATTTTTTATATACCATGTGCATGTGTAACATGCTCAGAATACACTGGTTAAATATGTGACCCAAATACTATCATTCAGGTTGGTGATGGACAGGGAAGCCTGGCGTGCTGCAGTCCATGATGCCGCAAAGGATTGGACACAACTGAGCGACTAAACAAACTGACTATCATTCAATCTCTTAGAATTTATCATTAATTTGTTGATTTATTCAGTTATTCCATCTGCTATGACTATGTCTTAGGTCTGGTATACAAGGATTTATGCATTCAGAGGGCATGTAGAGAAGAAAAGACAAGAAAGAAAAGTGAAAACTTGAACTGAAACTCTCATTATTTAGATCTTTTACCATTTTACAGTTAGAAATGGACATGGAACAACTGACCGGTTCCAAACTGGCAAAAGATGTGTGCTCCTTGGAAGGAAATAGATGACAAACCTAGACAGTGTATTAAAAAGCAGAGACATCATTTTGTCGACAAAGGTCTGTCTGGTCAAAACTATGGTTTTTCTAGTAGTCATGTACAAAAGTGAAAGTATGTGTTAGTCGCTCAGTCATGTCTGACTCTTTGCAACTCCATAGACTACAGGCTGCCAGGCTCCTCTGTCCATGGAATTCTCTAGGCAAGAATAATGGAGGAGTAGCCATTTTCTTCTCCAGGGGATCTTCCAAACCTAGGGATCGAACCCAGGTCTCCTGCATTGCAGTCTGGTTCTTTACTGTCTGAAGCTACTAGGGTATTCTGTGGCTCTAGGGTATCCACCAGAGTATATGAATGTGAGAACTGGACCATAAAGGAGGCTGAGCGCTGAAGAATTGATGCTTTCAGATTGTGGTGCTGAAGAAGACTCTTGAGAGTTCCTTGGGCAGCAAGGAGATCAGACCAGTCAATCCAAAAGGAAATCAACTTTGAATATTCACTGGAATCACTGATGTTGAAACTCCAACACTTGGGCTACCTGATGCAAAGAGCCAACTCGTTGGAAAAGACCCTGATGTTGGGAAAGACTGAGGGCAGGAGGAAAAGGGGCAACAGAGGATGAGATGGTTGGATGGCATCACTGACTCAGTGGACATGAGTCTGAGTCAACTCTGAGAGATAGTGGACAGAGGAGCCTGGTGGGCTGCAGTCCATGGGGTCACAGTGAGTCAGACATGACTTAGTGACTAACTACAAAAAAAAAAAAATATTTTAAATGACATACAGAGAATACTAACACTGATGGATTTCAACCTGCCAACAACAGAGACTGATTCTGAGCCACCAGTGGCACCGTTGCTTGAGAAGATAAATTGGGCAGCCAATGGCAAGTTGATTATGTAAGTATATTCCAGAAGCAGGCAGTCTCAGGCAGCACCATATCCAAGGACTTATGATGTGTTTGATTTGCTGGCCTGCAGTCCCATAAAACACATCACACTAAACAACTGACTTCACAGCAAATACAGCTCATAAAAGGACCAGCAACTGTGTTATCAGCCAGCCATATTGCATACTACACTCCCAGGAAGCTGTCTATCAGACAGCTTTGGAACAACCGTATGAAGACAGAGCTAAGGCTCTATATTGGAGGAAATACTTTTCAGAGTTAGGACAGCATCCTCCAGGACACAGTATGTACCTTGAATCAATGAGCTTTATCTGCTACCTTTTCCCCAGTAGGAAGACTACCTGGGTTCAAGATGCTCAAATGTTCCCACTCACCATCACTTCCAGTGGCTCACTTGGGGAATACATGCTTCTTGTCCCCACAACTCTGGATGGAGTAGGCTTAGAGGTCCTGGTCCCCAGTGGGGAATACATGCCAGAAGACATGCCAGGAGTATCACTGCATTGTAACCCTGACTTCTAGCAGGACACTTTGGGTGCCTTGTGTTCAAAGACTTCCATGAAAGAAGGGATATTGTCATCTTGGGTTGCTCAGCATTGATCATCAGAAAGTTGGTAGATGCACAATGAAGATAGGGATATACTGAGTATCCAAGCCATCCACTTGGCTTTTTATTCAGTTCAGTCGCTCAGTCATGTCTGATTCTTTGCGACCCCATGGAGTGCAGCACGCCAGGCCTCCCTGTCCATCACCAACTCCTGGAGTTTTCTCAAACTCATGTCCATCATGTTGGTGATGTCATCCAACCATCTCACCCTCTGTTGTCCCGTTCTCCTCCTGCTTTTTATTACTTTACCCAATTGTCATGGTGAGTGGTCATAGTAATCACAGCCTGTTACGGGCTGAACTGTGTCCCTCCCATATGTTGAAACTCTGGCCCCCATGTGACTTTAAGACAGAGACTCTGAGGAAGTGGTAAAATCATGGATGGAATTCTAGTCTGACTGGATTGGTACACTTCTAGAAGAGGAAGAGACGCCATAGATCTCACTCTTTCTCTCCACACATGCACAGAGAAAAGGCCAGAAAAGATCACAGACAGAAGGTTGTCGTCAGCAAGACAAGAAAAGAGGCCTCATGAGAAACCAGCTCTGATGGAATCTTGATCTTAGACTTGCTGGCCTCCAGAACTGTGAGGAAATAAATGTTTGTCGTTTAAACCACTCTCTCTGTGGTATTCTATCATGGCAGCCTAGGGAGACTACCATATAACCTTGGAAGGGCATGACAACTGGGAATTCACAGAGAGAGAGAGAGAGAGAGAGAGAGAGAAATGTCCCCAGCAAAGCCAGTGCAGCAGGCAGAATTGCCCCCTAAGCAGCAGATCTGGCTCCCTCATCAGATCAGCTGTTACTCGGGGCTGTCGTTTGTTCCGATCATCTTTCTCCTCTAAGTTTCCTCCGGTAAGAGAAGAGCCCCAGAGGGCACGAATGGAAAAGTGTGTTTGAGCAGCACAAGAAGTGGCCTGCAGCCAGCATGGAGAGTCACCTCTCAGATCTTGTGGCCCCAGCTGCGAAGCGTATGCTCCCTCAACTCTCTTCAGCGGCCGGTTTGTCAGAGATGGCCCCAACTGCAGAGAACCACCAACGGCAAGGCTGCCCCCTTCGAGCAGAAGCCCGTATTTCATATCTGTTGGAGGCAGAACTGAAAAGAACTGGCCAATCTGGTTCAATACAGGACGCTCTGAAGGGCCACTTCAGGTCCCAAGCTTCCCACGGGGTTGGGTGAGGTACTCGGTCTCCATCAAGCCCCCACTCCTCTAGCCAGTCCTGCTTCCCCTCCTCCCTGCGTAGGGATGATTTCAAGGTCACTTCCTAATAAGCTTTCTGAGCAATAAACTGTCTTGGAGTCTGCTTCCCAGACAACCCAAACTGTGACATGCTATGAATGACATCAGTGATACAAATTGTCATTTTGTCCAGACACTTTGAAATTATTGTTTAAGATTCCATGAGTAATGTTTCGTATAAAATAACCAGATTAAACGTTTTTCTTAAAAATAAGAGTAAGGATATTTTTATATTTTTAAGTTTAGTATTAGAATTTATAATGTAGTAATAAATATATAATAAATATATTAGATTATCATAATTATATAGATATATAGAAGAAGTGAAGAGGAACTAAAGACCCTCTTTGATGAAAGTGAAAGAAGAGAGTGAAAAAGCTGGCTTAAAACTTAACATTCAAAAAACAAAGGCCATGGCATCTGGTCCCATCACTTCATGGCAAATAGATGGTCAAACAATAGAAACAGTGAGAGACTTTATTTTCTTGGGCTCCAAAATCACTGCAGATGGTGACTGAAGCCATGAAATTAAGATATTTACTCCTTGGAAGGAAAGTTATGACCAAACTAGACAGCATGTTAAAAAGCAGAAACATTACTTTACCAACAAAGGTCCGTCTAGTCAAAGCTATGGTTTTTCCAGTGGTCATGTATGGATGTGAGAGTTGGGCCATAAAGAAAACTGAGTGCTGAAGAATTGATGCTTTTGAACTGCGGTGTTGGAGAAGACTCTTGAGAGTCCCTTGGACTGCAAGGAGATCCAACCAGTCTATCCTAAAGGAAATCAACCCTGAATATTCATTGGAAGGACTGATGTTGAAGCTGAAACTCCAATACTTTGGCCACCTGATGGAAAGAACTGACTCACTGGGAAAAAACAAACAAACAAACATGATGCTGGGAAAGACTGAAGGCGTGAGGAGAAGGGGATGACAGAGGATGAGATGGTTGGATGGCATTACTGACTCAATGGGACATGATCTTGAGCAAGCTCCGGGAGTTGGTGGTGGACAGGGAGGCCTGGCATGCTGCAGTGCATGGGGTCACAAAGAGTCGGACACGACTGAGAGACTGAACAGAATAGTTATATTAGATAGGTTATCATTTACATCTAATGATAAGATGATGCTTCTGACTATTAGATAAAAAATAGAAGTTCATTCAAGTGGAAAACTATTAAAAAACAAGTTCATTTTGTCAAAAGAATTTAACTTTGAAGTTTTAAGCATTCTAATATGAAATGTACAAATCTGCTTAATTACATCTTAATAACTGTATTAAAACAGCCCATAAGGTGGTAACTGCAAAACATATGTATGACATGGCAGTTTTTCACATATGAGATTTGTCAATTTTCTAAGAACAGAGAACTTCCTTGATTACTACTGTTAGGCAGTTTGAGGGGTGGCCTGGCTGAATGGGATGCAAACTGTTCTCTAAACTCCATCCCAGACATCCCCAGGAGAGCTCACAAATATACTACAAGATAACCACAGAGACTTTTCAACTCCTGCACATGCCTGTAGGTACACAGTGCATACAAAATAACCACAGGGGCTTCTCCAAGTACCTTAGGTACTTAGGAGCCCAGTAAGGGCTAGTGAATATTTTACATCTAATTATAACAGGCTGGATTACAGACATAAACAACACAGCCTGCTGTTATATAACTTAAAATTATCAATTGGCCTTGTGCAAATGCCCCATTCCATTCTCTGTCATTAATTGGTGGTGGGTGCCAGCCCTACTTTGCACACACCACAACCAAAATGAGGAAAGTGGAATTATGAAATTGGAAGCCAAGAGGGATTGGAACAAAAGATGTGGTAGGCTCTTTTGGGGTCAGCCTACTTCTATGTCTTGGGAGTGTCTGTCTAATAAAAAAATCTCTCTGCTTAAGCTGAGCTGAGCTGATCTGTATTTTGTTCTTCTACATCCTTTGGTCCATTGCTCCAAATATTTGTTGTGACTTATGAGGTATTTGACAAAGGTTTCTATGTAGAAAGAATCCATACAAACAAAATAAGACATATATCACTGCATTGTAATGCTTCAATGTGTAAATAAAACTCTCTCTCTTAGGACTTGCTATATGTATTGTTTGATTTTTATTTTTCTCTATAACTAAGACATCATATTCTCAGCAAGTCTGAACTTGCTTCACTGGATTATGTAGACTCAGTGGGTTCTGAACTCATTTCTTTGGTTTCATATTTGGAGTAGTGGTGGTATAAAAAAAAAATCAAGATGTCAATAATCTAAATATAGATAGAAATAATACACTTAGGATATTTGAGTTCTCAGGGCACAAAGATTGCACCTAGCCTGGTATTGCACAAGCCAAATACCTCTAACTCCCGACAGATGACAGTAATCAGGTGTTGGAAAAGAAAGTGTGGGTGGACACTGTAGCAAGATGAGGAGAGTCTATTCTTTCTAAAAGCAATGAAATACAATTTTAGAAACATAGACTAATACTTCCACAAGTCTTAGTCAGTGTGGTAACACTGATGACCCATACTAGGGCACCCAAACTCATTTTTTTTTTTAACTGATGAGATTTTTTTTTTTAACTGATTCCTGAGTACAGTGATTGAAGAGGCTGTAATATTGAAAATAAATCTTTTCACAAGAAATTTGAAGGGAATGATCTGGAGATGGAATTAAAGTCTCCTGACACCCAATTTGGAGTTGTTTCTCAGAGGTTAACATCTTTGAGTCTGAACAACATTTGCTCTCTTCAATTGGACATTCCCAAATTCCATTCAAGATTTGACAATTATTTCCAAATGCAGCTGTGATGTATTAGATTATATTATAGTTACTACGGTCTCAGCCTCTTAGAAATATGCGAAATGAGATATTCTTTCTCGGGGTATCCAGATTGTAAGGCAAATTATGATACATAATGTCAAAAAGAAATTCTGTTTATATTCTTCCGTTGGTGAAAAATAATTTCTGTTTGAGCAATTCTGTTCATTTTCCCATGTGGTGGTATTTTTAGTTTCTAAGTCAGGCATGTCAATGTACAAGGGGGAAAAAAAAGCAATTTACAACTCTGCAAAGAAATACAGCCTCTTCCACCTCATTTGTGTTTCATCTTGATTATCAACACATTTGTCATCCCCCTGTAATTTATTCATTATTTTTACCAGAGGAATATGCAGGGAGAAAAGAAGATAAGTGCACTTGTCAAAATGTGAAACAGATGCTCTAACAATGATTGGAGACAATTAATGTTCTCAGGAAGAAGCAACAGGCTGGGTTTGTGTTTTAGCTTCAGATTTTTACAGCAAACAGACTTGGGGAAAATGCAAATGTGAAATAAAGGTTTTTATTTCCCAAGCAAAGGAAAACAGTATTCTCTGACTACATTGTTGTGCATTTCGGTTATGATCTGACAGTTTAGATCTTTTCAGCAAAATCGTTAAGAACAATGGGAGCATAATTCAAATGAGCAGCTTTGAAGAGTGATTCAGTGACTCTTCCTTCGGAATCACCAAATTGAAAATGTCCTGCGACTGAAAAGGCTGCGGGGTGGTGGACTGACAAGCAGAATGAAGATAAATGTGTCTGATCACACTTTAATTCCAATTGGACACAACAGAGTCAGAGTGCCTCCACTCACCTTTGCAATATTTCCCTTTGTTCTTTCTTTTATTGGAGACATATCAGTTCTACCACCTTTTGGACTCTGACACTAATTTCCTCCACCTTGTCTAGCAACCTACTCCTATAATCTTACTCTAGACCAATAAAATCAATAAAATCTCATTCCCTGATCATTACCTCCTACCCCTATAACTCACTTATCCTTTCTACTCACCCCAGTGCTTCCATTTTAACAAGTTTCCAATCATGTGGAATTTATTAAATATTCATTGGAAAGACTGATGCTGAAGCTGAAACTCCAATACTTTGGCCCCCTCATGCAAAGAATTGACTCATTTGAAAAGACCCTGATGCTGGGAAAGATTGAAGGTGGGAGGAGAAGGGGACGACAGAGGATGAGATGGTTGGATGGCATCACCAACTCAATGGACATGAGTTTGAGTAAGCTCCAGGAGTTGGTGATGGACAGGGAGGCCTGGTGTGCTGCAGTCCCTGGGGTCGCAGAGTCAGACACGACTGAGTGACTGAACTGAACTGAAACAATGTCTGATTATCCTCTGCTATAAGATCCCTGGGAGGATCATACCACCCCAGAATCAGGACTGGCCTCTGTTCAAAGTTATGACCATAAATACCAATGTGTCCTCAACATTGACAACCAATCCAATGTGTTATGTTGCGCTGTGTGGAAAATACACACAATGGCTCAACAGAAGTTTACTTCTCATTGACATAACAGTCCTAGGTGAATTGTATGATTAGCTCACAAGACCTAAATAGATCATGTTGTTTAGTTACTAAATCATGTCCGACTCTTTGCAACCCTATGAACTGCAGCATGCCAGGCTTCTCTGTCCTTCACTATCTCCCAGAGTTTGCTCAAACTCATGTCCATCGAGTTGGTGATGCCATCCAACCATCTCATCCTCTGTCACCCCCTTCTCCTCTTGCCCTCAGTCTTTCCCAGCATCAGGGTCTTTTCCATATAGGTCAGTTCAGTTCAGTTGCTCAGTCGTGTCCGACTCTTTGCAACCCCATGAATTGCAGCACGCCAAGCCTCTCTGTCCATCACCAACTCCCAGAGTCCACCCAAACCCATGTCCATTGAGTCGGTGATGCCATCCAACCACTTCATCCTCTGTCATCCCCTTCTCCTCCTGCCCCCAATCCTACCCAGCATTAGGGTCTTTTCCAATGAGTCAACCCTTCGCATGAGGTGCCCAAAGTATTGGAGTTTCAGCTTCAACATCAGACCTTCCAATGAACACCCAGGATTGATCTCTTTTAGGATGGATTGATTGGATCTCCTTGCAGTCCAAGGGACTCTCAAGAGTCTTCTCCAACACCACAGTTCAAAAGCATCAATTCTTCGGCGCTCAGCTTTCTTCACCGTCCAGCTCTCACATCCATACATGTAGGTCCATATAGGTCAAAAGACCTCCAACTCAGAGGAGACCTAACTGGTGATCATGGGACAGGGACTTCTTCCATCTTCTGGATTTGCCTCACCAGAGACTTAGTTGCTGCTGGTGTCCAGCTGGCACAAAGAAAAGAGAGGGCATAGAGAGGCTTCTCTGCTTCTGAGAAGTCTTTTGAGAGGGCAACACATGACGCTTCTGCTTACATGCTGCTAGAGAGCTCATTTTATAGCCACATCCAAAAACTGCAGTCTAATTCTCTGACCAGGAAGAAGAGGACAAATGAAAAAGTATCTTGATGAACAGCTGACAATCTCCACCACATATTTCACTCTAATTTCCTGAAGTTGTATTTTTATCCTCTTAGAGAAAACTATTACTTCTCTCTCTTCAAACCACAAACCTCCAAAAATGAACTGGCTTCCCTGAGCAGGCAGATACGATCAGATAAGGGTGTACCTGATGAGATACAGCAGATGAGGTGTATCCAGTCAGATGAGAGTGGCCATCTACTTTTCACCTTCTGAGCTGCCTGTGAGCCCGGGTACTTTTTTCCCTTCCCTTTTAACAGAGTAAACATCCTTGCAAGATCTAAAGAAAAACCTCTTTTTGTTCCCTGGGCACAATTGCCTCTATATTTCACATGCATTTCACCCCTGCAATTATCTTTTTTCTAACCTCCATCATCAATTTCTTCTGTTGGGCTAATACCAATAGTAGGCAAACGTGCCTATCACCTAACATCACTTAGATTTATACAAGTGAGCAAAAAAAAAAAAAGTCTTTACCCCACATCTCTTTCCATTTATTGCCTCATTTCTCTACTACCCTTAACAGAATATTCGTAAAACATTTAAATACATTATTATTTCTACACTTGTACCTCCCATCTGGATAGCCCTTTAATAGGGATTTCATTCAGTTCATTTCAATAAAACAGTATATACCAAAGTCACCAATGATCTACATCTGGCTCATGTCCATGACATGAGAATGCCCTTGGCCTGTCTCTAGTAGCATCAGACATGCATCATCTAGCAAAACAAGTTTAAGATGGTTCAGAGTAAGGAATACATCTATTTACTTTCTAAATTAATTGAACATCTGAGTAGTATTTTCCCAAGATTAATCTAAATATATTTTACTCACTTATATTCTGATATTAGGTAAACCTAATGATTTTCCAAAGGACAATCAATGTTTCTTTTATAAAAATGGCATACCTCACACCACTGTAATAATATTTGACAGACAAGGGAGACTTCCATTTTGTTTCCAGGTATCTCTTAGAGTCATTACAGGCACAATACCAGATGATTTCGTTGCTTCAACGAGAACATCATTCAAGTCCATGGGGTAGTAGCATTCTTCAACTCAATATCATAAATGAACATGCATATGTACTCATCACTGACCTGGATGCTTCAGATCATAAAAACAACTGAGCCCAAGGAAAGAAACCTGAAGGAGAAAGTAAACGTGTGCATCCTACAAAAACGGAGAAAGTACTTCTTATGAATTTATAAGTTCCTTGTAAATTACAGCAGATTGTGTTTCCTAAATGCAGCTAAAAGTATGTGCTCTTCCTACATGGTCTTCACATACATTGAGTCTGTTTCTCTGTCCCCTTGAAATCTGGTGGTTCCTAGGAGCTCTTTAACTAACAGAACATTGCTGCTTTGCAAATTCTGGTTGTAGCTCTCTGTTAGAAGCTGAAGGCAAATGAAGCAAATGTGGAGACTCTTTGATAGAGAGTGTCCAATGAGATTCCATCTGATGTCCAGGATCAGTGGTCAGTCAGATGAATGAGTTGCCCTGAATGTTCACCCTTCAGATGATTCCAACCATAGCATTTGAGTGGACTGAATGAAAGTCCACATAGAAAATGCACAGATGAGCCCGGTCAACCCACAGAATCATGAGGAAAAATAAGAGTGTGCTGATTTAGCCATTAGAATTTTGGATGTTTTGTTGTGCAGGAATATATAACCTAAAGGTTAGGCCTGAGCAACAAAGATTATTTACGTATATTTTCTATGTTGTGAACCCGCAATCTAATGCAGGACATTAAGGAATCCATCTCATCCCTTCACATGGCATCACTGACTCAATGGACACATGTTTGAGAAAACTCCAGGAGACAGTGAAGGACAGGGAAGACTGGCATGCTGCAGTTCATGGGGTTGCAAAGAGTCAGACGTGACTTAGCAGCTGAAAAATAAGGAATGCATTAAAATGTGAATATAACAAAGTTATGGTGAGTAAAATATGAGAGGTATGATTCCATGTGAATAGAACAGGAAAGACTTGGTTAGAAAAGTGCCATTTGAGATAGAATTTGAAATGAGTGTAGACATTTTCTAATTGCTATTTGATAAGGCAGAAACTGTTAAGGAATTCTACCACGAGTAGACAGCTTGAGAAAAGAAATCTATAGTGGTAGCAAAAAGCTGAGTAATATTAGCTCATATTAATAAAATTGCTGCTAAGGTTTGGGAACTTCATATAAGTTGCTGTTGTTTAGTTGCTAAGTTGTGTCTGACTTTTGTGACCCGCATGGACTCTAGCCCTCTAGGCTTCTCTGTCCATGGGATTTTCCAGACAAGACTACTAGAGTGGGTTGCCATTTCCTTCTCCAGGGAGTCTTCCCGATCCAAGGATTGAACCCCTATCCCCTGCATTGGCAGGCAGATTCTTTACCTCTGAGCCACTTGCGAAGCCCATATAAGTTGCTTCGTATCTTTATGAAACAATCCAACAAGAAAGGAATTACATCCGGGTTCAAATGTAGTACTAGAAACCTATATTCTTCCCAGGATGCTACCATGCTTCAAAGAAGAGTAGGAAGAAAAGTGGGAAGAATCATTTAAGTACTAAGTTGAAGCACTCATGATAGAGAAAGTTGAAGGCCACACAAGAGTTTCTCTTGAATCACAGTAGCGAAATGTACTCTAAAGATTTTT
Source organism: Giraffa tippelskirchi (assembly GCF_054371585.1). Taxonomy (NCBI): domain Eukaryota; kingdom Metazoa; phylum Chordata; class Mammalia; order Artiodactyla; family Giraffidae; genus Giraffa; species Giraffa tippelskirchi. Next base: position 153,532,425 of record NC_137281.1, read on the forward strand.
CAGTAGAGACAATCATATTTTCATTGCTACTCAAAATATTTACATGATTTCCTTTAACATTACTATTTTCTAATTTGACTATGTACACTTTTAATATATATATGCAGGCTTTGGTTTCTTATTTGAGTAACAGAATTATATTTCTTAGTAATAATTTAGCTTTTTTCAAAAGTTAGGGTAAGAGACTCTTTAAACTTATTAAATGAGAGAACTAATAAAACATGGACTTAAGTTAGTACAACGTGATGTCTCTTCTAAATATTGATTTTATTAATTAATGTAAACATTAAAACAATTAAGCACTGCTAAATTTGGGGGGATTAGAATGCAAAAGTAGGAAGTCAAGAGATACCTGGAGTAACGGGCAAGTTTGACCTTGGAGTACAAAATGAAGTAGGGCAAAGGTTAACTGAATTCTGCCAAGCAAAAGCACTGGTCATAGCAAACACCCTTTTCAACTACACAAGAGACGACTTTACACGTAGACATCACCAAATAGTCAATACCGAAATCAAACTGGTTACATTCTTTGTAGCCAAATATGGAGAAGCTATATACAGTCAGCAAAAACAAGACCTGGAGCTGACTATGGCTCAGATCATCAGCTACTCATGGCAAAATTCAGGCTTAAACTATAGGAAGTGGGGAAAACCAATAGGCCAGCCAGGTACGACTTAAATCCCCTATGACTATGTGGTAGAGGTGATGAATAGATTCAAGGGATTAGATATAGTAAACAGAGTGCCTGAAAAACTATTGATGGAGGCAGTAATATTTTACAGGAGGCAGCAAACAAAACCATCCCAAAGGAAAAAAGAAAAACAAGAATGCAAAGTGGTTATCTAGGAGGCGTTCATCAACTATGCTGAAGCCTTTGACTGTGTGGCTCATAACAAGCTGTGGAAAGCTCTTAAAGAGATGGGGATACCAGACCACCTTACCAGTCTCCTGAGAAACCCGTATGTGGGTCAAGAAGCAACAATTAGAATCCGGTATGGAACAACTGATGGGTTCAAGACTGAGAACGGAGGAAGACAGGGCTGGCTGTCTGCTGTCACCCTGTTTATTTAACTTATATGCTGAGCACATCATGAGAAATGCCAGGCTGGATGAGTTACAAGATGGAATCAAGATAGGTGGAAGAAACATCAGAAATTCTCAGATATGTGGATGATACCACTGTAATGGCAGAAAGTGAAGAGGAACTAAAGAGCCTCTTGATGAGGGTGAAGGAGGATAGTGAAAGAGCTGCCTTAAAACTAAATATTAAAATCTAAGATCATGGCATCTAGCCTCATTACTTCATGGCACATAGAAAGGGAAAATTTGGAAGTAGTGACAGATTTCCTTGTCTTGGGCTCTAAAATCACTGCATATGGTTGCTGCAGCCATGAAATCAGAAGATGATTGATTCTCGGCAGGAAAGCTATGACAGACTGTGTGTTGAAAAGCAGAGACATTACTCTGACAACACAAGTCTGTTATAGTCAAGAATGTGGTCTTCCCAGTGGTCAAGTATGGTTGTGAAAGCTGGACTGTAAAGAAGGCAAAATGCCAAAGAATTGATGCCTTCGAACTGTGGCCCTGCAGAAGACTCTTAAAAGAGTCCCTTGGACTGCAAAGAGATCAAACCAGTCAATCTTAAAGGAAATCAGTCCTGAATACTTGTTGGAAGGACTGATATGGAAACTGAAGCTCAGGATTTTGGCCACCTGAAGCGAATAGCTGACTCATTGGAAAAGTCCCTGATGCTAGTAAAGATTGAGGGCAGAAGGAGAAGAGGGCATCAGAGGATGAGATGGCTGGATGGCATCACCGATGCAATGAACATGAATTTGAACAAACTTCGGGAGACGGTGAGGGGCAGGGAGGCCTGGCCGGCTGCAGTCTGTGGTATTGCAAGGAGTTGGACATGACTGGGTGACTGAACAACAACAGCAAATTTGGGGGGATAGGTAATTGAAACATTTTATAGGTAACAGACTTAAATCTTTATATACCATTTTGTTTGATTTTAGAACATTAACATAGATAAGAATTTCTATTCTTTTCATTTTGGGGGGAGGGTGGCGGTTGTTTAGTCACTAAGTCATGTCTGACTCGTGCAATTCCATGGACTGCAGCCCGCCAGGCTCCTCTGCCCATGGGATTCTCCAGGCAAGAATACTGGAGTGGGTTGCCATTTCCTTCTCCAATTTTAGGGGGTAGGAACATTTAAGTCAAAATTGTGACAGTTCACACAAATTAGCAACAATAATGATGGAGAAAACAACTAACTAAGAAATAAAATTACAGTCCAGGTAATGTGACTTTTACCTGAGTGTCTTGCTATGCTAAGCTCATTTATTTTTAAAAACTTCTCTTGATGAAGTTGTCTATTTATCTCTCCCTGAATAAATAACAATGTTAGGAACATCCAGGTCTTTATTTGATTTTCAGAATGAATTTCTAGAGGACTGACAAAAGACTCAGCTATAATTATTTAAAATTACAGATATATAAGGTGAAAAAAACCTTTAGTAAATCTATGCTGGTTCGAGGTCACATCTTGGAAGTAAATTCAGGTGTTTATTTAAAACATTTCTTCATCTAATCTTTTTTCTCTCTCATTTTATGGGACTCTATTTGCATTTTTCTTTGGTTAAGAAATAATATATTATTGGCTATAAAATTAAAGCATGACTATAATAGAAAACGTGGCAAAATACAAAATAGTATAAAAAACAAAGAATCACATTTAACCTGTCCACCTGGATATGACAGCTTCAAACAGTTTTTGTTTATCACCTACTATTATCAGCTAACATCATTTATTCTTTGTGCATCCAGAGTTGTATCATGTTTATCATCATGTCTCCAACACTGCCAGTTTCAAGTGGATAGTAGGAGCTCAAAAATGTATTTTGAATAGAAAATAATGGAGTTCATTCCCTTGTTTCTTTCTAAAGATTTTTTAGAAGTTGGAATTATTCTGTATTAATTAATTTATGCTCACTCAACATCTTTTATACAGAATATCATACTGTCATACTTACCAGTCATCAACACCATCTACCTCTGCAGTGACTCATCTCATCTATCATACAATTCTTACATATGGATACATTGAATATTATTCAAATAACCCTCATTTTAATCACTTAGATGGATTCTAATCATTTGCATGGGATCTTAACTGACCAGGAATGTAACCCAAGCCCCCTACAGTGGAAGGGCAGAGTCCCAACCACTGAACTACCAGGGAATTCCCCAGGAATTCTTTGTTCTTGAACCAACATTATTGTTGTCTCTTATAAGAGAAGCTGAGTCATTTGTAGCAACTAATACAGTCACAGAGCCCATAATAAATGTGTGTCAGCTGGCTCATCTGTTGCATTCTCGATTCATAAGTGTTTCTAAGAAGGAAACTGTGCTTCCAAGAATCATTTCTCCCATGTTGTCTCAAGTTTAGAGTTTACCAATAAATGGACAACAGACCAGAGGCTGGTTTCCACTTGGAAATCTATGGAGTGAGAATGTGACTGACCAGTGTCCTTGGGGCATCAGGGATATTGGAACATTTGTTCTTAACTTTCAGTGTGTTTCAGAATCACCTGGAGGGCTGCTCAAGCAGATTGCCAAGCATACCCCCAGAGTCTCCAATTCAGCAGATGTGGGGTGGGTTCTGATAGCATGTATTTTTAACAGGTTCTCAGGTACTGCTGTTGCTGCTGGTCCTGAGTTTGCATATTAAGAACCTCTGTTCTTGAAGAACCAGAGCTTAGTTCTTTCAGAATGGCAGAGGGGGAAGTAAAGAAAATAAAACCTTCCCAAGTCTATTTCTGTGAGTAGGTTTTTACAGGAACTTTATAGAAGTCAGCATTTTCTCCATGCAACAATAATTATTTGAGCTATTTCACTTGTCTTTATATCTCTAAATAGGCGGCAAACACTTGGAACACGCTGTCTGATGGCTGTCCTTTGCTTTTTTTCTTCCCTGAGGAAGTTTTAGTGATCACGTGGATGAACTAACACTGCTGAATCAAATGATCTCCATATCTACGGGGCCACTGGTCTGTGACAGAGACTGCTTTTTTCCTTACTAGCTTGTTCCAACCATCAGATGGTTAGCTTATCACTGATGCTTAACACTTTAAATGATCCACTTGTCAAGTAGGGCTATTAATCTTCATGGCTTAAGAGAGGATTCCAGACATCAAAAAATGGGAGAAACATCTGATCACTGAAACTACAGCACAACACTTTTCACCTCTCCAGTTTGGCCATTTCATTGGCTTATAGAACAGAACTGCTTAGTTCAGAGTGTGGGAGGATAAATTTTAGTGACATTCATTGGAAGGACTAATGCTGAAGCTCTAGTACTTTGGCCACCTGATGCAAAGAGCCAACTCATTAGAAGAGATCCTGATGCTGGGAAAGATCGAAGACAGGAGGAGAAGGGGATGACAGAGGATGAGATGGCTGGGTGGCATCACTGACTCGATGGGCATGAATTTGAGCAAGCTCCGGGAGTTGGTGATGGACAGGGTAGCCTGGAGTGCTGCAGTCCCCAGGATCACAAAGAGTCGGGCATGACCGAGCGATGGAACTGAACTGATCAAGACTACAAATTATTCATTTGCAAGAGCAGTTGCCTTTCAGCAACTCTTTTCTCTGACATTTTATATTGCAAGACTATTCACAAAACTTTTGTTTTTTTAATTTATGTAACTTTCCCATTAAGAAGACTACAATGTCATTCCTACTGTCCTCTGAATCTAAGTGATTTTTTCTGTCATTATTCTGCCAAATTAGGGTTTGGTGTTGGAACGGATATCTCATTTCAGTCATCAACGCCAGCTACTTCTACAGTGACTCATAACACTTAATAACACATAAAATATATTGGTGTTTATCTTTAGTCCAATCTTTATCTTCTGAAGCATGTGGTATTATATAAAAATGATTATTTGTTTTACTTAAGGCATATCTTAGGGCAGGAGGAGAAGAAGATCACAGAGGATAAGTTGGTTGGGTGGCATTACTGACTCGATGAACATAAGTTTGAGCAAACTTTGGGAGATAGTGAAGGGCAGGGAAGCCTGGCATGCTGCAGTCTATGGGATCACAATGAGTTGGACATGACTCAGTGACTGAATGAACAACAGTACCAATCTTTTGCAGAGAATAAAGAGATAGTTACTTATATAAATGAATCAAAAATCTTTTTACTTTCTGGTTAAAACTCGCCTGTTTAGATATGATGTTGCCAAGAAAATAAAGTGCCCTTTATAATATCCTATGTAATTATAGGCTCCATACTCTAGGAGGGCCAGCGCATGAAAAGGAAAACTGTGTTGGCAACTGTGAAACTTTTGTTGGACAAAAATCCTCAGAGAAGTAAATCATAGGTTTCTAATTCAGATCTTTTAATCAAGTAACTTTTACTTTCTGTATCTTCATGCTCTGTAATTTTTTAATGTAAATTCACATTAGGTACTTGCCCTGAAAGTGAGGCTGAGTCACAGTCATCCTGTGTTTGCAGGCCTGAGAATTACTGCAGGTCACTGGTTTGACCAAGATAGAAAATCATCATAGCTTTGCTTTTAAAAAAAATTTAAAGAGGTCACAGTAGTAGTGACAGTTATTAGCATCTGACAGATTCCCTGGAGGCATCAGAAGAGTGTCTGAGTATGAGTGGCCTGGGGGACAGCAGCTGAACCAGGAAACCATGGCTACCATCTTCCGTGCTCCAGGAAACCCGTGTTGAGACTGTCGGGCCAGGACAAGTCTCACTGGGAGAGGCTCTCTAGCAGGCACTGCGCCTGCTACCATGCAACCATAACAAATATTTCTAATTCAAAGGGAAAGCAACAATAATTGTTATACACACTTGGTGCCAATTATTTGAGTATATTGAGAGTTCAGGTCAACTTCTATTTCTATCATATCTTTCTTAAACTTTGAGTTGATTCCTTCTTAGAATGCTTCAAAATACCATCTTAATATAAAGAATGACCTTTCTAATATGATGTTTTATTGGCAAAGCCCCTTATGTTGTCCCATTACAAGTTACTTCCAGCTCTGGAGTCAGATATCTGAGGCTGGGGACCTCTGCATTGCCTCTCTGGCCTTAGACAAAGAACTTAAATCTCCTGATTTGTGTCTTTAGCGTACTATTTTTGGAGGATAAGATGAGGTAATGAAGAACCACATATAGCAGGTACCTAATGCAAGTCAGGTACTATGTAAATTTAGCCAGTATTATTAGATCACAATAAATCTTTTTACCTAAACCTGTGTAAGGTTATGTACATGCCATCGATGAACATATCTTTCTCATTGAGCAGTTGTTTACACAATAAAGTTGCTTTGGCTAGAAGAAATTATCTCTGATTAGCATGTAGATGCAACTGCAGATATAAAACTTTAGTTAGTATCAGTTATATATTCGTTAAGATAGTTTTTGTCATAATTTCTGATAGCAGAAAGAGCTAAGAACACATGTTTTTCAAGGGAAAGAAATATCTTGAAACTGTCTGCACAATGATTTGGTACATAGTTAAGCAAATTGTTTTTGCTTTAGTCATTTATCTAGTACATAATTCTTGAGTGACTATTAAGGCGCTAGTCAAACAAGCAAATCAAGGGTAAAACCGTACACATTGCATGCTAATGCCTGTCCTCACGGGACTTGCGTTCTGCTTTGAAATTTTCCAAAGTGCTGTCCCCAGTTGAGTAGGACAACACTAATTTCCACTAAAGCTGTGAATTGTACACTGTCTGTTGTAATTGTCAGAAAAGCTTGACGTAGGACTTTTTTTTTTTTAAGGAAATTGAATGAATGCTCTTATTTATTTGATAAATGCTCATCACCACTTATCCTCTGCTATTTTATAAATGTAAATGTATTATACTTTCATAACAAGCATATTTAATAGGTATTATTCTTCTTCTTCTCATTTTATAGATTGGAAACTGAAACCCAGAAAGTTTAAGTAAGGTTAAGTAACTTGCCAAAAGTCAAACAGCCAGAAGTGATAGGCACAAGATTCTAATCCAGGGAATTTGATTTGAGAGTTTGGGATCTGAGCCCTTCCATTTGTTCAGGCAATGTTATTCTTGACTCTACTAGGAACGAAAAACGTTGGTCTGAGAAAGATGAATGACATTCGCTCATTGTCATAAGGGATCTCACCTTCATTTCTAGGGTCCCCTCTTGTTCTGACTGTATATACGCATTAGTCTTTAGACGAACACCACTGGTTGACACTGTGCTTATTTCTGCATTTCTTTTCCTTATGCCCCAAACATAGGAATATGTGAGATTTGCTTGCATGTTGACTTGCATGACCCTTTTAACACTATTTTTGACCTCAGCTTCTAAGTTATTCCAAACTTTTCTTGTTTCGTCCTCCTTCTTACAGCCCCGATACAGCTTGTGTTTCATTTGCATTATATGAAGAGACAGCTTGATATGCTGGGATATTAATAGCTAATACATGAGGACTTTTTTTTAACTTTATATTGTCACTAGAAAAGGTGCTGGATCCATATTATCTTATTTAATTCTCACAATAATTCACTAAGTTTGGATTTGCTTTTATTCACATTTTATGAGATATAAAACCAAGACCTTTAAGACAGAAACGTAGGCCAAAACATTCAACAAAGTTTCTGGCGTGTAGAATGGAATATTGACATGTCAGAATTTGAGTACAAGTTCATGAGATGTCAAAGTACAAACTCTTAACCAATGATGATTTTTAAAAAGCAAAGACCTGGCTTGATGCCTGAGTCCTAACTAGGCATTGTGTTCTTAAGTGAGTTACTCAGAGTACTTGCCCTTCAGTTTAGTTATCTTTAAAGTACAAAGCATTCCTTCGTTAATTATACATTTATTCATAGTAACACTCTATGCCAAAACCTGTGGTATAAATAGACTGTACAAGGATGAATAAAATATCTTTCATTAATGACCTTGGAAAGTAATGGTAATATAGTATTTACATCATAGAGTTATGTAAAGATTGAATCAATCAACAGAAAGCTCTTCAGAATAAAATCCATATTATAATGATACATGCACATGCATTATTAATATATTGGTAAAGACTAAGGGTAGTAATAATACGTGTGTATGTGTGAGGGTCTCACATAGAAAAGAGCCTCTATGTGTTTGCTTTCTAAGTATACGGCAGAAATTCATGCCAAGGAGAATATTGTGAATGATACAGAAGTTCAGTTTTGAAAATGCTTTTCTTCACGGACGCTGCCATAAAGTCACCTACCTACAAAGAAATGATACTTTGTACTTCCCAACTGTTAGTACATTTCAGGGAGGATGTAGACAGATAGGAGGAAATGTATGTCAGGCTGCATGCTGTTTAGTTTTAGTTTGCTAGTCACATTTATAGCCTATACAAGTAACTAAGATTCTTAAGTGACTTAAATATTTTTATCACTTTTACAGTGTTAATAATGATTTATGAATGATTAAGCATGCGTTAAGGTAGCTATTTTGTGTTTGGAGACATATTAGTAACTGAGGACCACTTACTAGGTATTATAGCATCATTTACAAAGAATACTAAACATTTCACAAAATAAAGATATCTGAATCATCTCTTCAGAGGCTTGAGATGATTTTGTTAAGAAGTGCTGCGGAGAAATCTAAGTTCCATGTGTGACTAATGAAATGAAAGGCTTCTTTGCATATAGATATTAATGTAAATATCATTTTCCTTAAGAAACATTCCACATAATTATACCACTTATGTTAAATTTAGATAATTTTTGGCCTGTACTAACAATATCTAAATTGGTATTTCAAAACTGTCCTTAAAACTAACACTTTCTACACTACTATGAGGCAGTGTCACATGAGAATTGCAAAGAAAGAATTGAAATTTATTTTAAAAAATAGCCATAGCTTTGATTTAAAACAATAGGTCACATTTTCCTCTGAGATCTGATTTGTTTTTGATTTGGTAGCTGATTCCATTACGACTTTCTATCATGCACTTGGTTTTGACCTTTGGACTTCATTCCCTTTCAGTTCATTGTTTAATTACAGGACCTGGAATCCTCTGGGCTTTTTCCTCAGCTTCTGCAGTTCCCTCCTCTCTTGACCTAACTAACTCAGAGCTCCACTTCCTCATCTTGACCTTGAGTTGGAGAGATTAGCAACAGAAGCCCACCTCTCTCGGGCTTAGCATCTCTTCAGTTATGCTGCTAGTGTGGTCCTGCCTGGTCCCACCTCCTTTGTAATCCTTCTAATTCTGGGTCCTGTCCGGTTGCATCAGTTTCTCTGCATCTGCATCTCTTTTTAAATGTCGTATCGATCAGACAAGACAACGTTTCTCAAACTTTATTTTGCCACTCATGACTTTTTGCTATTCAGGCTCCACTTATATTGTTGTTAAATGGTACACTATTTTTAAATTAAAAGAATTCACATTTTTTAAAACTTTTTAAAGATTCAAGCTGGTTTAAAAATCAAACCTCATATCCGTCTGTTATATGGAAAAGAAATATTCCTTATCTTTAAAAAAGAGTAACTATAGAATGAAATTTAATGAAGACACAAATCATGGGATCAAACTCTCTCCAGATATTGTTTCAGGTCTGAGGGCTAGTCTCTGTTGGATCATAGAGACTAGCAAGAGGTAGAGGGAAGTTACTGAACACAGTGCTGGTAAACTGAGTTTTCTTTCCACAACCAGAAAGACTAAAAGATAATCAAGATTTGACTAAGGTGACAAATTGAGACAACAGTGCAGAGTTGCGCTACAGTCGGTCACCACTAGCAAGTAAACCAGGAAAGGGGCATGAGAATGCGATCAGCTAATGAAGGGGGCAGGCGGGAGTGGGTGCGCGGAAGATTCAGGAAGAGGGTAGAAAGGTGCAGAAGAGTTTTGCTCCTTCCCCTAACGCTGGTCCCCAGAAGCCATAGTGATGAGGTGATTCTCCCTACTTTCTGATGGGGTAAAATATTAAAAAATAGATATTAAAAAACGGTTCCATTTTAAGGGGTAAATGATTCCTAGTTTATGACTATGTATGATATATTTTATATAGGGTGTTCTAGTTAGCGTTCAGCATTTCTTTTTCTGCAATGCAACTTCATATAATACAAAATATAAAAATTATTAAGGTAAGTCCTGGTCAAAAGGAAGGTTATGTGCCAACCATTGCCATGATTAACTGAAAAGTCTTCATACTACAAAATGCTTGCCTTTGTGGTCTCTGAAGTTCATTTTAATTTATATACCCTAAACTGTGCTGTTTCAGTTATAGAATCCTTCAATAAAAAGAGTTGCCAAAACTTTACACTATTCAAAAGGAAGTCCTTCCAAGCTGAAATTCTACAAAGCCCGTCTTATAGGTGATGATATATTAAATAAAAGGTTACTTTAATAATAATTTTTTTTGCCAGCACAGCTTCAATGCCATATAAATGTTTCCTATTCAATTACCTGCTCACATTTTTCATCCCCACTGATTTTGCAGTGATCAGAATATTTCTCTTAAACCCCACTATGTTAATCCATCAGAGTGCTTTTTTCATTAGGTGATGAAGTCTCCCACCCAGAATATTACCAGGAAGGATGATGGCATCTCCTATTGTTCTGCCTCTAGACTGTTACTTGTGAGGATATTTTTATTCCTCCAACCTCCCCTTATTCAAGAAGCATAAGGGGTTTACTATGCAGAAGGGAAAATTGGAAACCAACTAGAATCAGACTCCTTAAATCCTTCAAAGGAAACTTTTCTTGGAAATCAGCCTCTTGCTGATTAATTATGGCTTACTTAATCACCTTTTCATTGATTATTCAATGCATTTAGTAACTGGAATGTTCATTTAATGCAGTGTCAAGCTCAAAATTAAAAAAATAAATAAACAGCCCACACTGTGGTAGACATCAGAACATCAAGCAAAACAGATATCAAAAACTCCTCTAAGGTCAATGGCTGAAAAGGATAAATAAAATCTCCTGAAAGACCAAACTCAACCAGAGAGCCTCTTATACCAGAATGTAGGCAAAGAACATTCGTGTCTTTGATGTAACTTTCAAGTTGTTGGTTTCTTCTTTTGTTTATTAATTTACCTTAATAGTTAGATGACACAGAATTAACTGATTTCCCAGTAACATCCACAAGGCTCCATCAAAAGAAGGAATTGTAAACAACAGCAGCAGAGTACTATTCTGGACTGGCACTGAGAGCAATGGGCTCTGTGTTGAATTGAGAATAAATAAAAGAAAACTCTTTCCAAAAATATTTTCTTTTTGCCTCCTAAGACTCCTATAAGTGCTTCCCAGGTGGTGCTAGTGGTAAAGAATCTGCCTGCCAAAGCAGGAGAAGTAAGAGATGCGATTTCCATCCCTGCAATGGGAAGATCCCTGGAGGATGGCATGGCAACCCACTCCAGTACTTCTGCCTGGAGAATGCCATGGACAGTGAAGCCTGGTGGGCTGTAGTCCATAGAGTCCCAAAGAGTCAGACATGACTGAAGAGACTTAGCATGCAAGTACACTATATGACAGACGTTCGTATAGTCAAAGCTATGGTTGTTCTAGTAGTCATATGTGGATGTGAGAATTGGACCATTAAGAAAGCTAAGCACTGAAGAACTGATGCTTTTGAACTGTGGTGTTGGAGAAGACTCTTGAGAGTCCCTTGGACTGCAAGGAGATCCAGCCAGTCCATCCTAAGGGAAATCAGTCCTGAATATTCATTGGAAGGACTGATGCTGAAGCTCAAACTTGGCCACCTGATGCGAAGAGCTGACTCACTGGAAAGACCCTGATGCTGGGAAAGATTGAGGGCAGGAGGAGAAGGGAGTGACAGAGGATGAGATGGTTGGATGGCATCACCGACTCAATGGACATGAATTTGAGCAAACTCAGGGAGATAGTGGACAGGGAAGCCTGGCGTGCTGCAGTGCGTGATGTTGCAAAGAATCGGACATGACTGAGTGACTGAAAACAAAGACGTGAATAGGCATATTTTCATCATTCCCTCCTTAATATCTTATTGAAAGTTATACACTTTGACCTTTGGACACACTGTGAGAGGACTTGATTGGGGGGCTAAATCAGGTTTGAGCAATGTGTTATTTTGAAAAAGTAAGATAGTGGGAAGGGTAAGGTCACAGGACATCTGAAGTACTGCATCACCTATCTTCCAATTTACTGTAGACTGGTTCTGTTGAGGGAACAGTTCTGCAAGCAGTAGGTATTCACTGAGTTCTGTATTGGAAGGTAGACTATTGAAGAAAGGAGCTTTCTTTCTCTACAACCGTATGCTTTAGCTGAGAGAATGTATAAATAAAAGGTGATGTACTGCAGAGTAAGATGGAGACTCTTCCTGCAAAGGAGGTTTTGAAAAGGGAAAGTTTAACATGAGCTAAAACAGGCAGAGACACTCCCTTGGAAAAGTACCGATTTAACAGAACTTGGAACACAGGCAGGGTTTTATAGGCAGGGATTGTGTTTTGGATGTCTTGAATGGGACGTAGAGAGGAACCCAGAATGAGAAAGTGAAAAAGAGCTAGGAATCTAACAGTGGTTACAACTGGGCAGAGCAGTTCTTGCTTTCTCAAGTCTGGATTTAATGCTTAAAGCCCTGCCTGAAGTATGGAAGGAATGGAAGAAAAATTTGGCTTTAGACAGTTAATAAAAGACATTGTCCAATTTTATTCATTAGGTATGTGTTCATTTGGTTAATAATTGTATCTAGGTGGATATTCATGGTTTGATGGATGAAACAGGACCAGGAATGGCCCAAAACTTTGTGCTCAGGATACAACGAATGGCCTACTGGAATATGGTACATTTGTTGCTCTGAGCCTCAAAGTCTCCTAAGACTTGATAGGTCTTCCGGCAAATTCTACAAGTCTTCCCCTCCGCCCTGGGTTTATTTATTTTTCTTCTGGGGCTTCTTGCAATATTAGAAGACATTGTATTGAGGCTACTCAAGAAGTTGAAAAGGAACTAGATTACAATTGCAGGTATTTGATACAAGAGATTGAACACAAATCAAACATAAGACTAAATGTGTACCAAGGGGAAAACAACCAGTTCTCATAAGGCACATGCAAAATGCTGAGTTTGTTATAAAATACACATTAGGGCAAGCATGCATTTTATGTTTAACACAGGGGTATTAACAGGATAAAACTAGGGAGGAGCCCTCCTCCTCTTATTCCACATTCTCTGGGCCTTTAGAAAGCTTTTTCTGATTCCCAACATAAACTCTTAACCCTTAACCACCACTCATGACCCGCCATTCAAAACCATCCTCTCTAGCATTTCTTCCTGAGGTATTTCTTCACAACAATGTCACTGTGAAATGATTTCATTTATTGTCTTTCTTTCATAGTAAAATAAAACTCCATGAAAACAGAGGCTTTGATTATCTTGGTCACTATACCTAGAATAGGGTCAGACACATTGTGGGTGTCAATAAATGTTTGTTGAGTCACAGGAGACTGAGCCAGACCTGCCTGTGAGTGTCTGAGGGTTTCCCATGGAGGCGTGGGTCAGCCGTGGCCTGCCGCGGGGACAGGGGCCCTGGCAGGAGTCCTGGGAAGTGCGGACATGTCTTAAGTCCTCTCGGAGGAGGCCACCATTAGCCTCACCATTGTAGAGCCACCAGGAGGACAATTCACAAACCAGAGAACAATTATACCAAAGAGGTTCTCACACTGTTGTGAAAGTTCTAGGTCCCATAATAGGCTTCCCGACCTGGGAATCCAGCAAAGGGACTGAGAATCCCCAGGAGATCTGCCTTTGAAGGACAGCAGGATTTGATCACAGAACTCCCACAGGCCTGGGGGAAAAGAGACTCCTGGAGGGCACAAACAGAAACGTGTGTGCACCAGGACCCAGGAGAAAGGAGCCATGACCCCCCAAGGGACTGAGTCAGACTTGCCTGGGAGTGTCTTGGAGTCTCCTGTGGAGGCGTGGGTCAACAATGGCCTGCTGTGGGGCAGGGGCACTGGTGGCACATGTAGAGGAGGTCCCCATTACCCCTACCATAGTTTGGCATGAGGCCAAAATACAGGCAGGGAGCACAGCCCCACCCATCCACAGAAAACTGAATTAAGCATTTACTGAGCATGGCTTTGCCCATCAGGGCAAGACCCAGTTTTCGCCATAGACAGTCCTTCCCATCAGGAAGCTTGAATAAGCCTCTTATCCTCAGCCATCAGAGGGCAGACAGAATGAAAACCACAATCAGAAAACTAACCAAAATGATCACATGGATCATAGCTTTGTGTAACTCAATGAAACTATGAGCCATGCTGTGTGGGGCCACCCAAGACAGATGGGTCATGGTGGAGATTTCTGACAAAACATGATCCACTGGAGAAGGGAATCACAAACCACTGCAGAATACTTGCCTTGAGAATCCCATGAACAGTATGAAGAGACAAAAAGATATGACACAGAAAGATGAACCCCTTAGGTCAGTAGATTCCCAATATGCTGCTAGAGAAAAGCTGAAAAACAGTTCCAGAAGGAATGAAGAGTCTGAGCCAAAGCGGAAACAATGCCCAGCTGTGGAGGTGACTGGTGGTGAAAGTCAAGTCCGACTCTCTAAAAAGCAATATTGCATAGGAACCTGGAATGTTAGGTCCATGAATTAAGGTAAATTGGAAGTGGTCAAGCAGGAGATGGCAAGAGTACATATCATTTTAGGAACCAGTGAACTAAAATGGATGGGAATGGGCAAATTTAATTCATATGACCATTGTTTATCTACTATTGTAGGCAAGAATCAGTTAGATGAAATGGAGTAGCCCTCATAGCCAACAAAAGAGTCCGAAATGCAATACTTGGGTGCAATCTCAAAAACGACAGAATGATCTCAATTCACTTCCAAGGCAAACTGTTTATTATCACAGTAATTCAAGTCTATGCCCCAATCAGTAATGCTGAAGAAGATGAAGATGAACAGTTCTATGAAGACTCACAAGACCTTCCAGAACTAACATCAAAAAAAAAAAAATGTCATTTTCATCAGAGGAGGCTGGAATGCAAAAGTAGGAAGTCAAGAGACACCTGTAGTAACAGACAAGTTTGGCCTTGAGAGTAAAAAATGAAGCAGGGCAAAGACTAACAGAGTTTTGTCAAGAGAACGCACTGGTCATAGCAAACATTTTTTCCCAACAACACAAGAGGCAACTCTATACATGGACATCACCAGAAGGTCAATACTAAAATCAGATTGATTGCATTCTTTGTGACTGAAGATGGAGAAGCTCTATACAGTCAGCAAAAAAAGACTGGGAGCTGACTGTGGCTCAGATCATGAGCTCCTTATTGCCAAATTCAAACTTAAATTGAACAAAGTAGGAAAAACCACTAGACCATTCAGGTATGACCTAAATCAAGTTCCTTATGATTATACAGTGGAGGTAACACAAAGATTCTAGGGATTAGATCTGATAAGAGTGCCTGTAGAACTATGGACGGAGGTTTACAACACTGTACAGGGTATAGGAGGCAGTGATCAAAACCATTCAAGAAAAAGAAATGCAACAAAGCAAAATGCTTGTCTGAGGAGGCCTTACAAATAGCTCAGAAAAGATGAGAAGCCAAGGGATACAGAGAAAAGGAAAGATACCCATCTGAATGCAGAGTTCCAAAAATAGCAAGGAGAGATAAGAAAACCTTAAGTCAACAGTGCAAAGCAATAGAGGAAAACAACAGAATGGGAAAGACTAGAGATCTCTTCAAGAAAATTAGAGATACCAAGGGAACATTTCATTCAGAGATGGGAACAATAAAGGACAGAAACAGTAAAGACCTAACAGAAGCAGAAGATATTAAGAGGAGGTGGGAAGAATATACAAAAGAACTGTAAAAAATGTCTTAATGACCCAGATAACCACAATGGTGGACTCACTCACTTAGAAACCACACACCCTGGAGTGTGAAGTCAAGTGGACTGTAGTAAGCATTACTACAAACAAAGCTAGTGGAGATGATAGAACTCCAGCTGAGCTATTTCAAATCCTAAAAGATGATGCTATGAAAGCGCTGCACTCAATATGTCAACAAATTTGGAAAACTCAGCAGTGGTCACAGGATTAGAAAAGGTGAGTTTTCATTCTGATCCCAAAGAATGGTAATGCCAAAGAATTTTCAAACTACTGCACAATTGCACTCATTTCACATGCTAGCAAGGTAATGCTCAAAGTCCTTCAAGCTAAGTTTCAACACCATGTGAACCAAGAACTTCCAGATGTACAAGGTGGATTCAGAAAAGGCAGAGGAACAAGAGATCAAATTGCCAACATCCATTGGATCATAGAAACAGCAAGATAATTCTAGAAAAAAACATCTACTTCTGCTTCATTGATTATGCTTAAGCCTTTGACTATGTGGCTTACAACAAACTGTGGAAATTTCTTCAAGATACTGGGATACCAGACCACCTGACCTGCCTGCTGAGAAACCTGTATGCAGGTCAAAAAGCAACAGAACTGGACATGGAACAATGGACTGGTTTAATATAGAGAAAGAATTATGTCAAAATTATATATTGTTACCTGCTTATTTAACTTACATTCAGAGTATATCACGCAAAATGCTCAGCTGGAAGAAGCTCAAGCTGGAATCAAGATTGTTGGGAGAATATCAATAACCTCAGATATGCAGATGACACCACTGTAATCGACAGAAAGTGAAGAGTAACTAAAGAGCCTCTTGATGAAGGTGAAAGAAGAGAGTGAAAAGGCTGGCTTAAAACTCAACATTCAAAAAATGAAGTTCATGGCATCAAGTCTCCTCACTTCATGGCAAATATAAGGGGAAAAAGTGGAAACAGTGAGAGACTTTATGTTCTTGGGCTCCAAAAATCACTGCAGATTGTGACTGCAGCCATGAAATTAAAAGATGCTTGCTCCTTGGAAGAAAAGGTATTATCAACCTAGACAGCACATTAAAAAACAGAGACATCACTTTGCCAACAAAAGTCCATCTAGTCAAAACTATGGTTTTTCCAGTAGTCATGTATGGAAATGAGAGTTGGACCATAATGAAGGCTGAGCGCCAAAGAATTGGTGCTTTTGAACTGTGGTGTTGGAGAAGACTCTTGAGAGTCCCTTGGACTGCAAGGAGATCCAATCATTCAATCCTAGGGGAACTCAGCCCTGATTATTCACTGGAAGGACTGATGCTGAAGCCCCATACTTTGGCCTCCTGATTGGAAGAGCCAACTCATTGGAAAAGACCCTGATGCTGGGAAAGATTGAAGGCAGGAGAAAAAGGGTCAACAGAAGGTGAGCTGGTTGGATGGCATCACCCACTCGACAGACACGGGTTTGAGTAAACTCTGGATGACAGTGAAAGACAGGGAGGCCTGGCATGCTGCAGTCCAAAGGGTCAGAAAGAGTCGAACATAACTGAGTGACTGAATAGCAACAGAGACTACATATTTTTTCTTTATCTCTTCCTTTAGAAAGAATGTGGAACAATAACTGAATTAGTTGTAGCAACTTCTTGATGGTTCTTTACCATGGAAATGAGATAGAAAAATAAGTACGGAGGATAAAGACATAATCTATTTTGGAAAAATAAGGAAGATGATTGATGACAATAATAGACACAAAGGGACTGAACAGCATTAGAAAAGGGAAATTGATAGCTAATCCTGCCCCATAGTGAAGGCTCATTAAATACATAAAGACTTTACCATGTGTAACTGCAAAAGTTGTGGAGTGCCTTATAATGCCCGTTATAACATGTGTTAGACTCTTTTGCCCTTTAAAAAAAATCCTTAAAATGTTAGAATACAGTACCTCAAGATTTATTGCAGCATCTTCCCTAACACAGAGAACTTGTACTGTCTTATCTGGGGTACAAACTTATATGAAGGGACTTTACCAATCTCATTCACCAAGTTTTACAAGTGCTGTAAAGATTATCTGTGGTGGGCTACAGTCCATGGGGTTGCAAAGTCAGACACGAGTGAGCAACTAAACCACCAAAGATTGTCTGACACACTGAAGGTCTTGATTTTGGTCAAATTAATAATAAAAAATTAGTTATTCAGACTGTACACTTGGGTAAATGCAGTTATGGCATCAAATCTCCCAGTAGTTTAGGGAAAAAGAGCCTAATAAATTAATTATATAATATTCTCCACATGCAAAAACTACGTGATTTAGTTGTTTTTAAAATAGCATTATTACCATTTTAAATGTAGACCTTGAGAACATTATGGAATCAAGGAGGTAATAAAATTAATTAGTTAGATTTGACCTTTCAATCAGTGACTTTGAGACAAATTATTTCCAGGTAAAAAATTAGCTAAAACAACTTTCTGGTGACTTAATTTTTTTAGGTGATTGTTTTTATTTTCCTTACTTTCATTGCCAACTTTGGACTCTGGACAAAAATCTCAGAATTTACAACTGAAGTTTTACAGGAAGGCCTAATATTACAAGGTTTATCACTTGGTTTGTGAGATTTAAGAGTTGTTAAATTTAAGATTTAAGAGTTGACAGTTCGGATTAGGTTTTGCTAGAAAAGCATCAGTGAAAAAAAATAAAATCAAATAATTTTTTAAAGGAAAAGTGACTTTTCTCCTACCAATAAAACTTCTAAAAGTCAGTACATATGACTTTGTCTTCAGAAACAGACATTAAAAATGGCAGATATAGGGCCTGTTCAGGCAAAGACTGAAAGCAGAAGATAAAGGCAATTGGCTGAAAGAGGAGTGTTTCTCCAGTAGAACTGGCAATGAAAGTGACCAGGCCCAGGGTAATGGTCCATGCAGCTAAGATTTGTGTGCAGTGGGAGGGTCTCAGAACTAAAGAAAGGTTTAGAGAAAGCAGGATTGGGCAGGGGAGGTTGAAGTGCAAAGCTGTTGAAAAGGAGGCCTCAGACAATACTATGGGGAGTTCCAGACCTGGCAGAACCCTTCAGGACTTGTTCCAGTTTGAGGTCAAGGCCCAGGCCCTTATTCGGCTGCATGAGGCAGCTATGAGATTAGGACTGCCTTCTCAGGGGGCATCACCGTGGGTCTGCCTGAAGATAAGATCTGAAGAGGGACTCAGCTCTAACAGCCATTGGCCACACCACCACCAGCTAAGGCAATAAACAACTCAGTTTTGGTAGAGAATCTGGATCACATATCATAGGATCCAGGCAGAGAATATTATGTTATTGAAAATGATGGTATTTACAAAAACCTTCTTTTGATTTTATTCAGGAAGCTGTAGTACACACAGAAAAACACATGATAAAATAATAACATGTTGCCATTAAAAAAAAGAAGAAGAAAGAAAGAAAAAAGAAAAGGGAAAGCATAGCACAGAGAAAAGGAATTGCCTCAGTGTGAGATTCTTGAGATAAAGGGCCCTGCCTAGATAGTTTACCACTTAAGAGTATTTGAAAACATTCTGACACATACACGTGTTCAAAACTTACTGCTTCACATAATCAGTGCGTTCATTATTCCTAGGCTGTTTTAAAACCAACAGAAACAGTTTTCCATGAAAACAATAGGTGGAAAATTCTCCTTTGGTTATTTAGTTGAAGCTCTTGTAGCCTCCTTTCTGTAATGAATTACTCTTTTCCTGTTAAAAGCAATACCCTACACAATATAGCTGGCTCAGCAGTCTTCTCAAAAAGGAAAGGAAAGAATCATCTAAAGGGATCACTGTGGATTTTCTTTAGGTTCACATTAACTTGTCCACTGCTCTGAGTAGAATTTGGTTTCAAACTGGGGCTCAGTCACTTAAGAGCTCTGGGACCAAAAGCTAGTTTCTCAACCTGTCTCAGTCTCAGTTACCAGATTTCAAGAGTGGAATGTTAGTGCAAAGTTGCAGGCTTGTTGTGAATTTTTTTTTTTTTTTCAGGTTTGGAGCCTTTATTTTTTATTTATTTTTTCTTCTTTTTTTTTTCATTTTAAATTAGTTTATTTATCTATTTTTTAACTTTACAATATTGTATTTGTTTTGCCATACACTGACATAAATCCACCATGGGTGTACATGTGTTCCCCATCCTGAACCCCCCTACCACACTTAATTAATGTTTTTTGCAGAGCTAAAAGGATACTTGGGAAATGTTGTTAATAATTCTGTTGAAGTGGGAAATTTCTTTACACACAGCGCAGAACCTAGAAATCACAAAGGACAACTTTGTGTGTGGTATCTTTTTTAACTTTGCAGAGAGATGCAATTTATAAAACAAGAAAATATTTGTAACATTTAACAGAAGGCTGATATTTTAAATACATCAAAGCATTCTGGGCTTTCCGAATGGCTCAGTGGTAAAGAATCTGCTCTCAATGCAGGATATCCAGGTTCGATGCCTAGGTTGGGAAGATCCCCTGGAGAAGGAAATGGCAACCCACTCTAGTATTCTTGCCTGGAGAATCCCATGGACAGAAGAGCCTAGAGTCCGTAAGTTCACAAAGAATTGGACACGACTGAGCATACACACACACACACAAAACATTTCGTGGAATAATGAGGATAAAGCCAAGAACCCAATTAAAAGTTGAGTAAAGGACATGGACATACAGATATAGTTCTGAAAGCAACAAGGAACTTACTGTACATGTTCCTATGGAAAGAAGTCAAAATTAAATAAGAAATAAAAGCAAAAAATAGAAGACTGTAATATACTTCCAGTTATATAATTATATAAGGATATGCATATTTGTAGACAAATTACATTGAAAAGAAAAGAATTGGAGGCTTATCTGCATGCATTCACCTCAAAGAGGAGACTGGGGGCTTGGGATGAGAAAGAGAGATACTTTTTCATTGTATACACTTTATACAGCTTGATTTGTGAACTATACATGTATTGTTTTTAAATTTCAATTACAGCAACTCAAAATGAAAATTCTAGAGAGCACTTACCTAGTCTATTTCATTTAGTGCTATATGCTTACTACCTGGGTCTCTGTCTTGCACACAGTAAACATTTAATATTGCTGCATTAATCCACATTTGAAAATTACATAGGAAATTTAGGATTCCCCCTTTATACCTCCAGCCCAGATTCTTCTCCTGAGCTCTCAAAAGGCATGCCAACTACGCTTTTGGAACCGCTACCTAAATGTGCCATAGTTACCACATTCTCAGCACACTCAAGACCTTGGGTCCGTAGTCACCTCTCCTCCAATATCTCCTGATCTTTTAAACTCTGTCTCACTTAATGGTATTACCACCCACTGAAAACAGAAGCCAAGATTTTGATTCCTTTTTATCACTAATGTTGCTGACATTGATTTAGTTCACTGAAGCTAGTGCAATTGAATCTTTCCCCTCTTCTTTTGCATTATAGATTTATGTAGCCAGAGAAAGATTGCTGAAGCATAGTTATCATCATATAATTCTTGAGTTTACAACTCTTTCATGATCTCCCACTAACTGCAAGATAAAGTCCCAACTATTACCTATGGCCTATGTGGTGCTTCATGTTTGAGATCTTTCCCAACTGTGCAGCCTCACCTATGGGCACTCCTACAGATACTGGACTATTTGTATTCTTCTTGTCACATGCGGTTTCACACTTCTATACCTGTAATGCTGTCTCAACAATCTCAGATATGGAGATGATACAACTCTAATGACAGGAAGTGAAGAGGAACTGAAGAGTCTCTTGATGATGGTGAAAAGGGAGAGTGGAAAAACCTGGCGTAAACTCAACACTCAAAAAACTAAGATCATCACATCTTGTCCCATCACTTCATGGCAACTAGATGGAGAAAAAATAGAAACAGTAACGGATTTTATTTTCTTGGGCTCCAAAATCACTGTGGACAGTGACTGCAGCCATGAAATTAAAAGACGCTTGCTCCTTGGAAGAGAAGCTATGACAAACGTAGACAGCATGTAAAAAAGTAGAGACATCAGTTTGCTGAGAAAGGCTTGTATGGTCGAAGCTATGGTTTTTCCATGAGTCATGTGTGGATGTGACAGTTGAACCATAAAGAAGGTTGAATGCTGAAGATTGATGCTTTCCAATTGTGGCTCTGGAGAAGATTCTTGACAGTCCCTTAGTTCAAAGCAGTCAATCCTAAAGGAAATCAGTCCTCAATATTCATTGGAAGGACTGATGCTTAAGCTGAAGCTCCAATACTTATGCTATCTGATGGGAAGACCCGATTCATTGGGAAAGACCTTGATTCTTGGCTTCCCCAGTGGTTCAGTGGTAAAGAATTTGCCTGCAATGTAGGAGACACAGGTTTGATCCCTGGGTCAGGAAGATCCCCTGGAGAAGGAAGTGGAAACCCACTCCAGTATTCTTGCCTGGGAAATCCCATGGACAGAGGAGCCTGGTGGGCTGCAGTTCATGGGGTCACAAAGGCGTCAGACACAGATGAGTCACTAAACAGCAAGCACCAACTGATGCTGGGAAAGATCAAAGGCAGGAGAAGGGGTTGCAAGAGGATGAGATGGTTGGGTGGCATCACTGACTCAATGGACTTGAGTTTAAGCAAACTCTGGGAGATAGTGAATGACAGGGAAGCCAGGCATGCTACAGTCTATGGGGCTGCAAAGAGCTGGACATGACTTAGTGAGTGAACAACAATAGTATGCCTGTAGACACACTTCTCTCTGGCTAAATTACCCACTCCCTGTTTAATCCTAAAATAATACTATCTCAACCCTTAATGTACAGCAGAGGTATCCTTTGATAAGCCGTTAGTCAGACTAGCTATTCTCACATTCTCAAACGGCCTTCTATAAACATACTTACAAAACAATGAGGTAACTCTCTGCCTGTCTGGCTCTTCACTAGACTATCATTTAGGGGGTTGACTAGTATTGAGCTAAAAGCAAACAGGGAGATTACTGTAGGTAAACATCAAGCGGGCAAAATTGGAACTGATGCAATACGTGTTATAATTTACAGAAAGGAGCTAAAATTTACTATCTACTATATGCAAGTGTTTGTGACCTTCCTAAAACCTTCCCACTTTCTGTTAATAGTATCTTTGTTAAACTCACCTAAAATTACTCATTTTGATGGAGCCATCCATTTTCTGCCTGCATTGTGACTGATATGCAGTCTCACTCCTAGTTGGTGATTATGAGTTCATACTACTAAACTGTGTTAAATTACTAATGTTTTTTCTCCAATTGTTCTTATTAAAAATAAAGTCCTTGTGAGTGTTCTTACGGTTACTTTGTTTTGTATGAGAGATTTTGTAAAAACTAGTTTATAAGTCAATTTTTGTACTTCTAAGGACAGTTTTGTAAAAAGTTGTTACTGATATTCTGGCATATAGGTTTAACCTTATGGAGGAACTACCTCATCTTTCCCCTGACTTCTTACAGTCTCTGCCCTTTGTTCTTATCCTCGAAACCCACATCTTTATGTATCTTTATAAGCACAGACTTTGTTATTCATCAGTTTATTCACTTAAAGCTATTCCCCCCATCTAATTTACATTATTGGTTATAAGGGCTAAATTCCTTTATCAGAATTCAGTCTCCTTTGTGTAAATTCAATATCAAGAAAATTCTAAAAAGCAATTCATTCAAATTCAGCATTTCTATTAATGATCTGATAATATTTGTAAATAATTATTGATATAGAAATGGAGAAGAAAATTTTTTATTTACATTGATTACCAGTCAAGCTATAATTACACAACAAATTTTAATCAAAGAATTTTTATTGTTTCTGTTAGTTCTAAGTGAGAATAACTGTTTGATTTTGTGGTTTATTGAATTGATAATGTTGAAATATGGAAAACTAATGCTAAAAGGATAAACATTTTAAGTTAGCAAAAATAGAACTAAAAAAGGGAAACTATTGTTTGTAATAAAGAGAATTAGATTTGTTTCCTTAATGGAAGAAAATTAATATCAGTTGAGCACATTATACTAGATATTGTTTAGTATTATCATGTAGCATTTCATTTAGTCGGCAGAGTAATTTTCTGAGAAAGTATTACTGTTTTGCTTTTGTTGTTGACAGAACGAATGATAGCTCAGAGAGATTTTGAATCTTGACAACAACCACATTGGGCAGGTCAGTAATCAAGTCTCAGACCCTAGATATATTTGTTACCATAACTATCTGCTGTAACAACTCCCAGATCCTGATTTTCCCTTTAAAAAAAAACATGCTGGGCTATTTCTCTTTATCAGCCTGTTGAGCTATTTAAAGTAGCTATGTAAGTAAGTAAGAATGAATGTATGGAAAAGTGTCTGAAATGGTATTTATCTATTGTTAATCACGGTAGCTTAGATAGTAGGTTTCAAATGACTTTAAAAATATTGTTCTTTATTCTGGTTAATACTGATTCTTTAAAAAATGAGCATGCATTTCTTTTACAATTGTTCACCCCAAATAACTAAAGAACACACTACTTCTGTATATATTTAGAAGGTCTTCATCTTATGTCAAACCATGGTTTGACCTGTCCTATTGTGGATTTTTTTCAGTTTTATTGCGATATGATTGACACAAAACATTGTACGGTCCAAGCTTCCCAACATGTAATTTGGTATAAGCACACACTACAAAATGATCACCACAGTAGGTTTAGTTAACATCCATTGCCTCACAGATAGAAATTTTTTTTTTCTGATGATTACCTTTAAGATTTACTCGCTCAGTTGTGTCCGACTCTTTGCGACCCTATGGACTTTACATTCCATTGAATTCTCCAGGCCAGAATACTGAAGTAGGTAGCCTTTCCCTTCTCCAGGAGATCTTTCCAACCCAGGGATGGAACCTAGGTCTCCTGCATTGCAGGTGGATTCTTTACCAGCTGAGCCACCAGGGAAGCCCAAGAATCCTGGAGTGGGTAGCCTATCCCTTCTCCAGTGGATCTTCCTGACCCAGGAATCGAACCGGGGTCTTCTGCATTGCAGGTGGATTCTTTACCAACTGAGCTATTAGGGAATCCCATTAGCAACTTTCAAATATATGATACACTCCTGTTAACTGTAGTCACCATGCTGTATATTATATTCTCCAGAACATATTTATCTAAAAGAAGCTTTTATCTTTTGACTGCCTTCACCTATTTCCCCCAACCCTACCTCTCGGCTCTGGCAACCATCAATCTGTTTTCTGTATCTATAAGTTTGCTTTTTTAGATTCCACATATAAATTAGATCGTATAGTATTTGTCTTTTTCTGATTATTTCACTAGCATAAAACCCTCGAGGAGATCAGGATATCCTTTTTTATGGCTAAATAATATTTCATTATTATTCACATCTTTTATCTATTCATCCAAGAGACATCTAACTGTCAATTGTCAAGACATGGTTGCTTCCATATCTTGGCTATTGTAAATAATGCTATAACAAAGATGGGGATGCATACATCTTTGTGAGTTCATGTTTTTATTTTCTTTGCATAAATACCCAGAAGTGAATTACTGGATCACGATAGTTTTGTTTTTAATTTTTTTGAGGAAGCTCCGCACCAGTTTACCTTCACAGCAGCAGTGCACAGGGGTCCCCTTTTCTTCATATCCTCACCAACACTGGTAATATTTAAAATAAGAGCCAGTCTAACAAGTGGAGGTTCATATTTGCACTTCCCTGCCGAACAGTGACCTGAGCACCCATATATTTTGACCATCTGTATGTACATATGGAAAATGTATATTTAGATAATATATTTTAATCATTTTTTGTTCTTGTTTTGTCTTTTTTTTTTTTTTGCTGTTGTTGAGTTGGATGAGTTCTTTATATATTTTGGATATTAACCCCTCATCAGATATATGATTTACAAGTAATTTCTTTCATTCTATAGGTTTAATCATTTTGTTGATGGTTTCCTTTGCTGTGTCAAAGGTCTTTAGCTTGATGCCATTCCATTTTTTTTTTTTTTTTTTGCTTTTGTTGTCTCTACGTTTGGTGTTAACGTCTAATCTTGGTGGTTTGACTACTTTTTTCATCTTGCTCATACTGTAAGTACAACTGGGATAGAGGTGAGGAAAAACCAAGCTGCTACCCCTTCTATGCAATCATGCAAGATTCCCAAAAGGAGGCTGTGCTGTATTTATTAATAACATGTGGCTGCAAAGTCACCTAGGACATCAACATCAGTTGGAAAAAAGGGAGAGAGAGATAGAAGAGAAAGAATCACATGAGAGGTTTTATGGGCCAGGCTTGACAGTGGTGCATGTCAACATCCTCTTGGCTAGAATTCAGTCATATGGTAATATTTAAACAAAAGAAGCCCTGAAAAATAACTCTAGACATGTGCCCAATGAAAAAGGGACATGGATGCTGTGAAAAACTAGTTGGTTTCTGCCATAAAAAAAAAGAAAATTGGGAGCCCTTTACTAAAATTCATCTATAGTATCCTCTTATCCTCTTATAAGTTACTAACTATACCAATAAACCATCAATTGCATTAACATGTACCAGGCTAAGTCGAAAGGACTGTACCGGAATTGGGGTTTTTAAGAGTTTCCATGACTGACTGCTTTATTTTGGGGGGAAGAGTCTCACTAATGATATGGATCTGCTATTTATCATTGTGTTAATATCCTCTACAGATGCAATAATGACTAGCATCATTTCCAGTTTTATCTATTACTTGTACTTTTTCAATAAATTCCATGTGAAAACTATCTAGGAAACTCTGACCTATTTCTATCCCCAACCCTTAAGCCTAAGAATTTAATTTGTCTTAAGTATTTAAAAAAGTTAATCATTCTCTTAACCTATTTCAACAGCTTACTAGAATGAATACATTGGATTAAAATTATTTCAATTGCTGTCTTTTTCACATTCCTTAGTGTTTATCATGAAAATGGGATCACTACATAAAAAAACAAAAAAAGCACTTGGCAAAGACCCCTTCAATGAAAACACCAACTTAGCCTCATTAAATAAATATACTTATCACATTTGTATTACAAACATCCATTTTTATCACATGAGAAAAATATCAGGTATAAAAATAATAAATTTGCTGCAATTCTTGATCCTACTAGGTTTAATAAAAATTTAAAGATATACTGGGGTATTTTCCATATAGTATAAATTATGATTTAACTTTTTGACAGATTGAATTTTCAAATATGGCTAGAAAAGAAAATATTAATCAACAAATATTCTAGCATTCAGATTCATGATTTGAGCTTAAGATCTGAAAATGGATCCTGAATTAACCAGGTCTTAAGGAATTTGATTCAAAATTTCTGAGGTAGGTAAGCTTCTACAACATCTGGGGCTTTGATTTTTTGTTTTATTTTTCTTGTATTAACTGAGCAGGGTAAATATGTTTTAGCCAAACATCTGCTTGGTTAACCCCAGAATTGAATTGGTTTCATTTTAGAGCCATAATTTTCCAGTAGAAGATAGTAATGAATCAACCATAAAAAACAAACTACCTATTGTATTTAATTTCCTAATTCTTAGGAAGAAAATAAGAGAAGTCTTTTTACAACTTTCTGATTTTAAATACATTTTTTGCTTTACATCAGCTTGCTGTGGTCCACATGGTAGAAATACTTATCTCAAAGTCCACTTCAATGAAAGTGAAATATAAAAATACAATGTTCAAATCTTTGTACTTAAACTTGTTAAGTCTGCTTTGAACAATACAAAATACAACAGGCAAGTCACAACAACTACACAAATATTGGTTGAATATATGTGCAAATTTTACTTGGTTTACTTCATCCTAGAGAAACAGAAATTGCTTCATCATGAACAGCATTGTTTTCATAATAAAACATTCCTCACTTATGATACAAGCTCTTTCAGTGCAGACTGAGCACATTGTTATTGACAATTGAACGGTGACTTTCAAAAGGACGAAAACTGAAGGTCATTTTTGCCTTTCTCATTTTCTAAGACTTCACAAAAGTGAAGAAAATGTCCAGGCATTATTTTTTCCTACTATATGTGTAGAAATTAAGCCAGAGAGCTAATGATTTCATCTGTCATATGAATTTCAGTCTTCAATATTAAAGAAATTATCCTTTCATTTTTTTTTTTTGGAATGACCAACAATAATAGAAGGGCTTGACTGGTTTCTGAACAGATATTAGTGTTTATAACTATCTAAACAGATGTCACTAAACTATGATCCATGGGCCAAATATAGCCATCTACCTGTTTTTGCCGTCTTAAGCAAATGGAACCATTTAAAAGCTACATCAGTTTGTCAAAAAGCATAACACCTTTTGTCTTTTTTTAATTCAGAAAAAGGGGGTTCAGTGCAGTACATGGAAACATGTGCTCTAAAATCAGAATGGGTATGGCACTGTGTGCCCAGGTGACATAATTAAGAATGAGTTTGCATTTTACAGAACTGTTCTGTGCTAAGTCTCTCAACGTTAACCTGGTAATTCATTCCTTATATATTTAACTTCTGAATGCAAATTCCTGAGGAAGTGTATGGAGGAGAGGACGTGAAAGGACATAAAGATTACATCTGAAATGATGTCTAGAAATAATACAGACATATTATCTAATAAGAAAGTGAACACATCCCAGGTGGTTATAATTACTTTTGGTTTACAAAAACTTACCGATTTGGTATAAAGGATGTTTATTTTATGACAGCAACAACTGGATACCCCTTCTTAGGGGAATGCATAGCATATTTCATCTGAGAAACATGTATGAATTTTATAACAGTGTCAACAGTGACGCAGGAAGATGGTTAAGCAAAATCAAAAGAGATTACACAAATATATAGGCATTGGAACAAACTGCAAAGCTCATTACTTCTGTGGCTCTGTAATGTGGCCTAAATATATTCATCCGTCATTGAAACCTATAGAACGTCCAGTGTTAACTTAGACTTGCTGACAGTTGTGTGGGAGGACTAGCGTCAAAAGCACAGCCGTATACTTTGCACCCCTTAGTTGAACGTCACTCACATTTTCCAATATGAACCTTTTATTGACTGAGATTTCACCTCAGAGGTGAAGACTGGCAGTGCAGAATGCTTAGTTGTTTTGAATTGGTTATTTGTTTGATGCCGAGTCAAATAAATGCCCAAGTCAATCAAGAGATTTCCAAATGCCTTTGAATTTTCAGGGCATAAATAAAGCTTTGCCTTTGAAAGGACAGCAAATTTAACTTCATGTTACAAGACCTGCATCTATGTCACCAGAAGCACCATTTTTCAAATGGTTCCTAGGGAGAAGATTAAAAAAAGAAGTCAATCCTGGCCAACATTCTGACATCTTCTTTCCTCAGGGATTTAGAACAAAATTGTCGCCATTAGTTCAGTATGAATTGATGCCTCTGGATATTTTTAGGAAAGAGAAACTTTAAAACAAGTGAGATATTATATTCATCCAAAAAAGCTGCAGGCGAAAGGTGTTATGCTTTGTGACAAATTGTGATATGGCTTTTGAATAAATGACTGTCAATTTTCTGTTGTAACTCTTCTTGTTATTATATATGCTGGGAATTGTAGGTAAGTTGTCTCTATAGAACATTGCTTATCATATTAGTACCCATGATGTGGGTAAACAAGTGGCTCATCTTTACACATTAAATATAAACTGTCTTAAAAATTTTAAAGTCTAAAAATAATTCTGAAAATTTGGCTTACACTGTAGCTTGTTACCATCAAAAAGTGGATGTGGAAAGAGTGTATACCTATTGGAAAATGTCTTTTGAATAACACATTCAAAATTGATACATTCAATAATAAAACAGAAGATTATTCAATAACATGATTCTAATTAGTATATTATCTTATCTAGTTTATTTTGATAAAACTGGTTTCATAGGCTTTTTATTTAATACTTGGTAAATGATCCCCAGCTGAATTATGAAAATCCAGCTCTAACTTCTCATTTATTCAACCAGGCAGAATGATGTGGAGGTGGTGATAACTATGAGAAGGAAGCTACTATTACTAGCAAAAACATCAACTAGCTCATTACTAAGGGTTTACTATATGCCTGACCGAGTTCTACATAAATACTATTAATAGCGCTAATGTAAATGCTATGAATAACTACATTTCACAGATGACAACATTGATATTTAGAAAAGCTAATGCTCAAAATTAGCTGATCATCAAAAAAGCAACAGAGTTCCAGAAAAACATCTATTTCTGCTTTATTGACTATGTCAAAGCCCTTGACTGTGTGGGTCACAACAGACTGTGGAAAATTCTTCAAGAGATGGGAGTACCAGACCCCCTGACCTGCCTCCTGAGAAATCTGTATGCAGATCAGGAAGCAACAGTTAGAACTGGACATGGAATAGGAGACTGGTTCCAAATAGGAAAAGGAGTACGTCAAGGCTGTATATTGTCACCCTGCTTATTTAACTTATATGCAGAATACATCATGAAAAAACGCTGGGCTGGATGAAGCACAGCTGGAATCAAGATTGCTGGGAAAAATATCAATAACTTCCAATATGCAGATGACACCACCCTTATGGCAGAAAGTGAAGAAGACCCAAAGAGTCTTTTGATGAAAGTGAAAGAGGAGAGTGAAAATGTTGGCTTAAAGCTCAACATTCAGAAAACTAAGATCATGGCATCCAGTCCCATCACTTCATGGCAAATAGATGGAGAAACTGACAGACTTTATTTTGGGGGGCTCCAAAATCACTACAGGTGGTGACTGCAGCCATGAAATTAAAAGATGCTTACTCTTTGAAAGGAAAGTTATGACCAACCTAGATAGCATATTAAAAAGCAGAGACATTACTTTGCCAACAAAAGTCCATCTAGTCAAAGCTATGGTTTTTCTAGTGGTCATGTATGGATGTGAGAGTTGGACTATAAAGAAAGATAAGCACTGAAGAATTGATGCTTTTGAACTGTGGTGTCGGAGAAGACTCTTGAGAGTCCCTTGGACTGCAAGGAGATCCAACCAGTCCATCCTAAAGGAGATCAGTCCTGGGTGTTCACTGGAAGGACTGATGTTAAAGCTGAAACTCCAATACTTGGCCACCTCATGCGAAGAGTTGACTCATTGGAAAACACCCTGATGCTGGGAAGGATTGGGGGCAGGAGGAGAAGGGTACGACAGAGGATGAGATGGCTGGATGGCATCACCGGCTCGATGGACATGAGTTTGGGTAAACTCCGGGAGTTGGTGATGGACAGGGAGGCATGGCATGCTGCAATTCATGGGGTTGCAAAGAGTCGGACACGACTTAGCGACTGAACTGAACTGAATTTAACTGAATTAAAATAAATTAATTAATTAAAAAATATACTGCTAAGTGGAAAATAAAGCAAGAATATACATCCCTCCAGGCCATATATAAACCTAAAATATAGCATCAAATAAATAGCAGTCAGAAGAGAAATACTAAATAGCTGGGCCTAGAAATTCTAGAACTTCTCTTTAATGAAGTGATAGATTAAGCAGCAAAAACAGAATTAAATAGAATTTGAATAATGTAAGTTATTAGCCTGATAAAGATTATACATCTACAAAGATTACTACAAAACAATGCAAATAAAATATATTCTGAAAAATGGAAATGTAGCCCATGTTCTTGAATGGAACAACTCATAAATCTTCCATTTTCTCCCAGACTAATCCATATGTTTAATGAAGCGTGTAAATTAATGAGCCTACCAAATTAAAGCGGGCAACATTCATTTTTGCAGAGTTCGCGTATATGAAGGGAGTTCACCACCACCGTCACTAGCCTTTAGCAGACGCAGGACGAAGGCAGGCGAAGCGTGAGGAAGCTTTGCTAGAGAACTAAAGGCAGGCTGGATACAAGTGGATTCTACGTGACTGGTTGTGGTGCACATCCGGCCTTCTCAGGTTGGTCCTAAGTTGGAAGTGCGGACAGGATTAGGAGAGTTATCAGTTATTAATCAGGTCCTGGCTCTTTAGAGCCTACCGTTCCAGTAGTTATTGTTTGATTTTCTTGACTGTTTACTAGACAAAGTGGTCTGACTTCCCATAAGTCTAAGTTGTAGATTAATAGGCTGGCTTATTGGGCTGATTACTGTAGATAATGGCTTTATTTCCTGGGCTGCTTATGGTAGCTTGAGTCAGAATTCTATTTTTATAAACGATCTGGACATTATTTTTATATATAGTCTTTCACTATCAAAATCAATGATTCTGGTGGATGTAGGGGGAGAGCTTAACGAATTCATGAAAAAATTTATAAAATTTAGGGAAAAAAATGTATTCACTCCTGAGCTATTTAGAAATGAAATGTAGATTTTCAACAACTGCACCTGCTTCATTTTAACATTGTCTGCCAACAAACGCATGCCTCATTTCATTCTTAATCCCATCACTATCTATTAATTGTTTGGACTGGACACTGTGCTGGGTGCTAAGAATATGATTATGAAAAATTTATGTTTTTTTTTTTTTTTTTTTTACTTTAGGAACTCATGGATGTAAATATTTTTCCTGCACAATTAGAGCCAAGACTGTAAATAGAGAAAAAGAGAAACTCAGTACCAGGTGAGGTAAAGGGACGAAGTACACTGGATAAGATGTGCGAAAACACAAGTTTGAAAGAGTTTGATTTGTTTGGAATGTTGCAAATTTTTTCTAGCAGGAGGGTTAGTTAGGATGGAGTCAGAAAGAGGTGTTGTTAATGCAGGTGAAACTGGGTTATAAATGGTTAGATGTCATCCTCATGGATCTAACCATTCCTTGGGAGAAAAGCTATGACAAACCTAGAGAGCATATTAAAAAGCAGAGACAAAACATGTACACCCATAGTGGATTCATGTCAATGTATGGCAAAACAACTACAATATTGTAAAGTTAAAAAATAGAAAATAAACATTTTAAAATGCTAAAAAATAAAAATAAAAAGCAGAGACAATACTTTGCCAATGAAGGTCCATATAGTCAAAGCTATGGTATCCCCAGTAGTTGTGTATGGATGTGAGTGTTGGACCATAAAGAAGGCTGAACACCAAAGAATTGATGTTTTTGAGCTGTGGTGTTGGAGAAGACTCTTGAGAGTCCCTTGGACTACAAGGAAAGCCAACCAGTCCATCCTAAAGGAAATCAGTACTGAATATTTACTGAAAGGACTGATGCTGAAGCTGAAGCTCTAATACTTTGACCACCTGATGTGAAGAACCAACTCATTGGAAAAGACCCTGATGCTGGCAAAGATGGAAGGCAGGAGGAGAAGGGGATGACAGAGGATGAGATGGTTGGATGGCATCACCAACTCGATGGACATCAGTTTGAGTAAGCTCCGGGAGTTGGTGATGGACAGGGACGTCTGGAGTGCTGCAGCCCATGGGGTTGCAGAGTCAGACAAGACTGTGCAACTGAACAACAACCATCACCAGAAGAAAATGAAGGAAATATCTCAGGTTCTATACAGACTGTCAAGAACTATTCCGCATTTTGAACAATAACTCAGGCAATGAACCTATAGGCTGAGAATTAGGGTAGAGTGTAAGTAGGGGCAAAGGGCCAAATAATAAGTACATTTCTAGAAAGAAAGAACAGACTCCTATTATTCCTTCACTTACCTCAAATACTCATTAACACATTCCTTTTAAAACTGTGCATTCTGAAATCTATTCATCTCTCATAGCCACATTCCAAATTCTAAATATTTACCAAACCACCATATTGAATATGAACATTGAATATTTTTCTCTATTCATCTATTATATCTATTATAACAGTTGTTCTTCTGACTTTTATTATATATACATGTGTGTATATATATATATATATATTTGGTTCTGAGAAGTTCAATTAAGAATTAGGATCTTGTGTTTGTTGTACCAAACCATTTTACCCTGGGGGGTGGCGAGGAGAAAGTTAAAGGCCTGTGGCTCTATGGCAAATGGTTTTATTCCTCTTTCTCTAATTTGTCTTTTGCCTTAAAAAATAAACTGAGGGAGAAAGAGGAAGAGGAAAAACACAGATCAATGGCTCAACATTTTGGAAGAATATCTTGAACCCTTGAAATCTGAGAAAGTGTGCTGAAGCAGAAAAACTCAGGTGTCGTTTTTTATGCGTGTTAAGTTTGTGGTACGTCTAAAAGTCCTGAAAATCTTTTTTTTACATTCAAGTTCAGCAAGTTTTTTTTAGTTTCTCTTTTTAGAAAGAATGTATATCATTTTTACTTCTGTATCCAATCCCACACTCAACTCTTACTAACTTGTTATTCAGATTTAGACTGATTTGTTGCCACACAATTTTTAAAAAATAGTTTTGAATAATTATGTCATCAATCAGAATAAATATATATATATACTTTATAGGCACTGTTCCAGGAATTTCTGGGTGCTGTTTATTAGACTGTTCAATATATCAGTATTACTAGATGATAAAGATACCATATAGTAGACATATTATGGTATAAAATACTGATCATTTACTGCCACAATTATTATGTGTTTTTATTAAAGTAAATTTATTTTAGAAATGTTGGAAAATTCACAAGATATAAAACTATTATGAATAATCTATACTTCCTCTCTGGCAATACCCTTTGTATAAATCATCCCTGTCATGGTTTTATATACTCATGTATCTTACATAGGAAGATTTTATTTCACTTACCAATATCATGGACATTTTCTCATTTTCTTGAAAAACCTCTTAAAATCATACTTCCATGGATACAAATTATTCTTTAATAATGGATGCTTTCATTTAGAAACCTTTATAGCATAGAGAGATTATGGAACTGAGCCTCAGGACCAGATTGCCTGAGCTTTAATCACTACTTTACCATTATTGACTTTTGAACTTGAGCAAATTCATTAATTTCTCACTTTCTCAGTTCCCATAAATGAAAATCAGGAGTAAAAACAATCCTACTTCCTAGGCTTGTTCTAATCAGATGGTTTTATATGTATGTTTATTGATTTAATCAATGCCTCTAACATGATATATATTATTTAAAACACTAGATTGCATTATTGTCATTTATTTTTAAAACTCCATGTTGTGAGACATTTATATTGTTTCCAACTTTATGGACTTTTGAATAACGATATGTTCAACAAATCTGAATATAAATCTTTCTAAGAATATCATGGTCAAATGATCTGTGATTTTGATATACAATGCAAAATTCCCTTCTAGAAAAGTTATAAAATTTATCTACCATCTGTCAGCTTGAAAGATAATGCTTGATGAGCATTAAGAGGACCCGTAATTAAGTAGAATGCATTTTATTGGTGGAAAAATTAAATATTTGTTTTACTGATTTATATATTTCACTTTTAAAATTGCCTACTTTTTAAATTTTCTTTTTAAAGATTTTTATAGTTTTAATATTCCGTAGGTGATGATACTTGTCTTATTACAAAATATCATTATTTGGTTTATATTTGAATATCTTGAGTGGAAATTATCTTTTATGCTTTTTGCTTGAGCATACTTCTTAACATTAACTTTGTATTTTTCTCATTTACATGCTTTCCTGGCATATTTGTGATCATCATCTCATTTAGTTTCCCCATGTTTTCTGTTTTAAATAACTTCCTGAAAGCACCATACATTTAGACTTTGTTTCTTGTCCAATCTGTCTCCTAATAGTGACATTTCATTCATTCACATTTATTGCTTTAATTAATTTATTTGCTCTTTAATTGACCATCTTTATTGTGTTAATATTGGATACCTCATTGTTCTTCCCATCCTCTTAATTTTGATAAATATAACTAATGCCTTCCTTTCTCTTTCAGAAATTACATCTGTTAGTATAATCAGTTCAGTTCAGTTGCTCAGTCATGTCCAACTCTTTGCAACCCCATGGACTGCAGCACACCAGCCCTTCCTGTCCATCACCAACTCCTAGAGTTTACTCAAACTCATGACCATTGAGTCGGTGATGCCATCCAACCATCTCATCCTCTGTCCCCTTCTCCTCCTGCCCTCAATCTTTCCCAGCATCAGGGTCTTTTGAAATGAGTCAGCTCTTCGCATCAGGTGGCTTAAGTATTGGAGTTTCAGCTTCAACATCAATCCTTCCAATGAATATTCAGGACTGATTTTCTTTAGCATTGACTGGTTGTATCACCTTGCAGTCCAAGGGACTCTCAAGAGTCTTCTCCAACACCACAGTTCAAAAGCATCAATTCTTCTGTGCTCAGCTTTCTTTATAGTCCAACTCTCACATCCAAACATGACTACTAGAAAAACCATAGCTTTGACTAGACAGACCTTTGTTGGCAAAGTCATGTCTCTGCTTTTTAATATGCTCTCTAGGTTGCTCATAGCTTTTCTTCCAAGGAGCAAGCATCTTTTAATTTAATGGCTGCAGTCACCATCTGCAGTGATTTTGGAGCCCCCAAAAATAAAGTCTCTCACTGTTCCCATTGTTTCCCCATCTATTTGCCATGAAGTGATGGGACCGGATGCCATGCCGTGATAGTATATATAGTTAGTATAATATATAGTTAGTTAGTATATATAGTTAGTATTGTGGTTATTATTAAATTTATTTTTATCTAATTTCAAAGCCAATACTGAAACTCTATCAGTTTTCTGGTTCTAAATAGTGTGTGGCTAATTGGCTCAGTGGTAAAGAATCTGCCTGCAATGCAGGAGACATGGATTTGATGGGTCAGGAAGGTCCCCTGGAGGAGGAAATGGAAACCCACTCCAGTATTCTTGCCTGCAAATTTCCATGGACAGAGAAGCCTGGTGAGCTACCGTCCAAAGGGTTGCAAAAAGTTGGACAAGACTGAGCACAAGCCCTAAAAAAGTCTTTACTGGAACTTCTTCAGTATGTCGATTAAAAATGTATACAACAGAATAAGAGACACAGATGCATAGAACAGTCTTATGGACTCTGAGGGAGAAGGTGAGGGTGGGACGTTCTGGGAGAATAGCATTGAAACATGTATATTATCATATGTGAAACAGAACACCATTCCATGTTCGATGCATGAGACAAATGCTCAGGGCTGGGGCAATGGGATGACCCAGAGGGATGGGATGGGGAGGGAGGTGGGTGGGGGGTCCAGGAGGGGGAACACATGTAAACCCATGGCTGATTCATGTCAATGTATGGCAAAAACCACTATAATATTGTAAAGTAATTAGCCCCCAACTAAAATAAATAAATTTATTAAAAAAAAATAAAAAAAATAAATGGGACCGCAGAGGGGAAAAAAAAAAAAATGTATACAAAATCGAAAACAATCTTTGCTAGGTAAATGGAGTCTAGAATATTTGAGGAATGCCCACTACCTGTCAGTATAATCTCTCTGACACAGATGTAACTCCAGAGAAAGATTTCTAGAGAAAAGGGAAGCTGGAAACATTATGTATCTCTTTCCATGTCTGACTGATACAAAAGCTAAGACCCTGAGTTACTGGGAAAATTAGACAACATCTCACTGAAAATGGAAGAAAATATGATAGACATAAGTGGAGAGAGTGATGTTTCTCTAGAAGAGAAAGAACAGATAAAGGGATAAAAAAGAAGTTGTCTTTTATTTAAAAAAGAGAAAGAATAGATAAAAAGAAGTTATCTCTTATTTAAAAAGGAAAAAGAAAAGAAGAAAGAAAACCTGACTACCAGCAGAGGGACGTGGAGTAGCAGCAGTACAGCTGTCATACTTCCAGGACCTGGGGTTTGATTGCTAGAAATTAAAGAAGAGAATGTCAGCTAGAGCATGAACATACACAGGTTTATGTTACTCTTGACAAATTTTTACTCTGGAAGCAAAGTATAATATTAATAGTAGTCAATACTGACAATTACCAAAAGCTATCCATTCTCATGTACAAAACTAGCTTGAAAAAGCCACATTCCCAGCTTATCAAGACAGAAACAGTAAATTTTTTTTATTATAACACATTTTAAGCTATTTGGCCTCTCAGCTAAGGGGTAAATGTGTTCACTTGAAAAAATATTTATTATATTCTGGATCCAAAGCGATGGAACAGAATATACTCAAAGTGAACATGTTAGCAAGGATCAGAACTCTGAACTTGAGGCAGTTTATAAATTTTCATAGGTACAGAAATACCTAGTTGGAGTGCTTTATTGAGCTGGCATTTCCAATCAATACAATATGTACAACATCAATGTGCCATTAAGGTCAATCAGTTATGTAAGATCATCAAACGCTGTGTAGTTGATATTTGCATGGAAAGGGGAAAGAAACCTTTCCTGAAACCTGTGAGTTTCCATGACTTCACCAAGTATGTATTTCACATTGTTAATCCCTAGGGTCTTTCACTAAAGATATTAACAGTTAACCTAAAATCATTGCATATTGATTTGTTAAATGTGAATCTTGTAGGGAAAAATGGATGATGGTGATTATGACGAAGATAGTAATGAACCAATCATTTAATGAGACATATATGTGCCTAATTTTGTGATAAGTTATTTATGTGTGTGTGTGTGTGTGTGTGTGCTCACTCATGTCTGACTCTTTGTGACTCCATGGACTGTAGCCCACCAGGCTCTTCTGTCTATGGGATACTCTAGGCAAGAATACTAAAGTGAGTTGCCATTTCCTCCTCTAGGGAATTTTTCCTGACCCAGGGAACAAACCCAAGTCTCCTGCATTGACAGGCAGACTCTTTACCACTGAGCCACCAGGGAAGTCCAAGTTATTTATATGTATTGTCAACTTAGACCTTACAACAATGCTATTTATGTCTCTATTCCATAAGTGAAGAAAATCCTTGTGACAGTAAATAAGTCATCCACAATGCCACTAGCTGACTCCTAACACCAGGATCTTAACTTCTTAGCTGTAATGCCCCTTAAGCATTATATCTTACATATGGTATATATCATATAACCAGTCGGTGCCACCTCTGTGTTCACTGTAATGTTTGACTCTGTTCACAGAGAAGAGGGTGCTATTGGCTAAAGTGTGCCTCCTGAGATCTCCTAAGAAGACATGTTAACTAAGTAACATCTCTAGTCTTATTACCATTATGAGGTAGGTCTTTCACAAAAAATGTAAGATTCCTTCTGTTGTCTTGTCCTACAAAGAGTATAATTGTGTTTCACTTCTTTTTCACTACATCAGTCTTTTTTAATCTCTTAAGGAAAACTGAACTATTTCTAATGATAAACTGTCAGGAAAAAAATCAGTTTTCTTTCAGTGAGATCTCATTTATATTTAAGGGTTACAAAGTAGCTCATTTACTAGAGCGTAGAGATTTGCCAATGCTTTCGTATTTTCCTGGCTTCTGGTCTCCATATTATCAATTAAATCACCCTGAATTTTTTTCTCCTTATAAAACATGATGATTGGAACACATGAGTTAAAATGACACTGTTTAGACAGTAGATTATTTATATTTTAGTAGGAGATTCTGAAAAAATGCCCTGCAGTTCAAGACCCTAGGAATGACTATTTGGGTCTTTAGAAGGACTGCAAAAAGGCAATTTGGAACCAAAGAAAAATCCTATCATAGAAACAATCATCTACTTTTTTTAAAATTAATTTATTTTTTATTGAAGGATAATTGCTTCATAGAATTTTGTTGTCTTCTGTCAAACCTCAACATGAATCAGCCATAGGTATACATATATCTCCTCTCTCCAGAGCCCGCCTCCCACCTCCCTCCCCATTCCACCCCTCCAGGTTGTCACAGAGCTCCTGTTTGAGTTTCCTGAGCCATACAGCAAATTCCCATCAGCCATCTATTTTACACATGGTAATGTAAGTTTCCATTTTACTCTTTCCATACGTCTCACCCTCTCCTCCCCTCTCCTCATGTCCACAAGTCTGTTCTCTGTGTCTGTTTCTCCACTGCTGCTCTGTAAATAAATTCTTCAGTACCATTTTTCTAGATTCTGTATATATGCATTAGAATACAATATTTATCTTTCTCTTTCTGACTTACTTCACTCTGTATAATAGGTTCTAGGTTCATCCACCTCATTAGAACTGACTCAAAGGTGTTCCTTTTTATGGCTGAGTAATATTCCATTGTGTATATATACCACAACTTCTTTATCTATTTATCTGTCAATGGATATCTAGGTTGCTTCCATGTTCTAGCTATTGTAAATAGTGCTTCAACGCACAATGTTCTTTTTCAATTTTGGTTTCCTCAGGGTATATGCCTAGGAGTGGGGTTGCTTGGTCATATGGTGGTTTTATTCCTAGTTTTTTTTTTTAAGGAATCTCCATACCGTCTTCCATAGTGGCTCTATCAATTTACATTTCCACCAACAGTGCAAGAGTGTTCCCTTTTCTCCACATCCTCTCCAGCATTTATCATTTGCAGACTTTTTGATGATGGCCATTCTGACTGGTGTAAGGTGATAGCTCTTTGTGGTTTTGATTTGCATTTCTCTAATAATGAGCAAGGTTGAGCATCTTTTCATGTGTATGTGTTTGTTAGCCATCTGTATGTCTTCTTTGGATAAATGTCTGTTTAGGTCTTTTTTCCACTTTTTAATGGATTGTTTGTTTTTCTGGCATTGGGTTGTGTGAGCTGCTTGTATATTTTGGAAATTAATCCTTTGTCAGTTGTTTCATTTGCTATTATTTTCTCCCATTCTGAGGGTTGTCTTTTCACTTTGCTTATAGTTTCCTTTGCTGTGCAAAAGCTTTTCAGTTTAATCAGGTCCCACTTGTTTGTTTTTATTTCCACTACTCTAGGAGATGGGTCATAGAGGATCTTGCTTTGATTTATGTCATTGAGTGTTCTGCCTATGTTTTCCTCTAAGAATTTTATAGTTTCTGGTCCTACATTTAGGTCGTTAATGCATTTTGAGTTTATCTTTCAGTATGGTATTAGGAAGTGTTCTAACTTCATTCTTTTACATGTAGCTGTCCAGTTTTCCCAGCACCATTTACTGAAGAGGCTGTCTTTGCCCCATTATATATTCTTTCCTCCTTTGTCAAAAATAAGGTATCCATATGGGCTTTCTATCTTGTTCCATTGTTCTATATTTCTGTTTTTGTGCCAGTACCATACTGTCTTGATGACTGTAGCTTTGTCGTATAATCAGAAGTCGGGAAGGTTGATTCCTTCAGCTCCATTCTTCTTTCTCAAGACTTCTTTGGCTATTCAGGGTCTTTGTGTTTCCATATGAATTGTGAAACTTTTTTTCTAGTTCTGTGAAAAATGCCATTGGTAATTTGATAGGGATCACAATGAATCTGTAGATTGCATTTTGTAATATAGTCATTATCAAAATATTGATTCTTCCTACCCAGGAACATGGAATATCTCTCCATCTGTTTATGTCATCTTTGATTACTTTCATTAGTGTCTTATAATTTTCTGTGTACAGTTCTTTTGTCTCCTTAGGTAAGTTTATTCCTAGATGTTTAATTCTATTTATTGCAATGGTGAATGGGATTGATACCTTAATTTCTCTTTCTGAATTTTCATTGTTAGTATAAAGAAATGCAAGTGATTTCTGTGTATTGATTTTGTATCCTGCAACATTGCTAAATTCACTGATTAGCTGTAGTAATTTCTGATCCTATCTTTAGGGTTTTCTATGTACAGTATCATGTCATCTGCAAACAGTGAGAGCTTTACTTCTTCTTTTCTGATCTGGATTCCTGTTATTTTTTCTTCTCTGACTGCTGTAGCTAGGACTTCCAGAACTATGTCGAATAATAGTGTTGAAAGTGAACACCCTTGTCTTGTTCCTGATCTTAGGGGGAATGCTTTCAGTTTTTCACCATTGAGAATAATGTTTGCTGTAGGCTTAGCATATATGGCTTTTACTATGTTAGGTAGGTTCTTCTATGCCCATTTTTTGAAGAGCTTTAGTCATAAATGGGTGCTGAATTTTGCCAAAGGCCTTTTCTGCATCTATTGAGATGATCATATGGTTTTTATCTTATCTTTCAGTTTGTTAATATGGTGTATCACATTGATTGATTTGTGTATATTGAAGAATCCTTGCATCCCTGGAATAAACACAACTTGATCATGGTGTATGAGCTTTTTGATGTGCTGCTGAATTCTATTTGCTAAAATTTTGTTGAGGATTTTTGCATATATGTTCATCAGGATATTGGCCTGTAGTTTTCTTTTTATGTGTGTTTTCTTTGTTTGGTTTTGGTATCAGGGTGATGGTGGCCTCATAGAATGAGTTTGGAAGTGTTCTTTCCTCTGTAATTTTTTGAAAGAGTTTTAAAAGGATAGGCATTAGTTCTTCTTTAAATGTTTGATAGAATTCTCCTGTGAAGCCATCTGGACCTGGGCTTTTGCTTTTTGGGAGAGTTTTGATCACAGCTTCAATTTCAGCACTTGTAATTGGCTTGTTCATAATTTCTATTTCTTCCTGGTTCAGTCTTGGCAGACTGAAATTTTCCAAGAATCTATCCATTTCTTCCAGGTTATCCATTTTATTGTCATATAGTTGTTCAAAATAGTCTCTTGTTTTGTTGATTTGATTCTTCTTTTTGTCTTGATGAGTCTGGATAAAGGTTTTTCAATTTTTCTTATCTTCTCAAAGAATGAGTTTTTAGTTTTATTAATATTTGCTATTGTTTCTTTCATTTCTTTTTCATTTACTTCTGCTCAGGACTTTATGATTTCTTTCCTTCTACTAATTTGGGGGTGTTTTTGTTTTTCTTTTTCCAGTTGTTTTAGGTGTAAAGTTAGGTTGTCTATTTGATGTTTTTCTTGTTTCTTGAGATAGGATTGTATTTCTGTAAACTTCCCTCTTATTACTACTTTTGCTGCATCCTATGGTTCGTGACAATGTACAGGAGACAGGAATCAAGACCATCCCCAAGAAAGAGAAATGCAAAAAAGCAAAATGGCTGTCTGAGGAGGCCTTACAAATAGCTGTGAAAGGAAGAGAAGTGAAAAGCAAGGAGAAAAGGAAAGATATACCCATTTGAATGCAGAGTTCCAAAGAATAGCAAGGAGAGATAATAAAGACTTCCTCAGAGATCAGTGCAAAGAAATAGAGAAAAACAAAAGAATGGGAAAGACTAGAGATCTCTTCAAGAAAATTAGAGATACCACAGGAACATTTCATGCAAAGATGGGTTCAGTAATGGACATAAATGGTAGGGACCTAACAGAAGCAGAAGATATTAAGAGGAGGTGGCAAGAATACACAGAAGAACTGTCCAAAAAGATCTTCACGATGCAGATAATCATGATGGTATGATCGCTCACCTAGAGCTAGACATCCTGGAATGTGAAGTCAAATGGACCTTAGGAAGCATCACTACAAACAAAGCCAGTGGAGGTGATGGAATTCCAGCTGAGCTATTTCAAATCCTAAAAGATGCTGTGAAAGTGCTGCACTCAATATGCCAGCAAATTTGGAAAACTCAGCAGTGGCCACAGGACTGGAAAAGGTGTTTTCATTTCAATCCCAAAGAAAGGCAATGCCAAAGAATGCTCAAACTATCACACAATTGCACTCATCTCACATGATAGTAAAGTAATGCTCAAAATTCTCCAAGGAAGGCTTCAGCAACACGTGAACCATGAACTTCCAGGTGTTCAAGCTGGATTTAGAAAAGACAGAGGAACCAGAGATCAAATTGCCGACATCTGCTGGATCATCGAAAAAGCAAGAGAGTTCCAGAAAAACATCTACTTCTGCTTTATTGGCTATGCCAAAGCCTTTGACTGTGTGGATCACCATAAACTGTGGAAAATTCTGAAAGAGATGGGAATACCAGACCACCTGACCTGCCTCTTGAGAAAGTGGAAGACAGTGGAAACAGTGGCTGACTTTATTTTTTTGGGCTCCAAAATCACTGCAGATGGTGATTGCACCCATGAAATTAAAAGATGCTTACTCCTTGGAAGGAAAGTTATGACCAGCCTGGACAGCATATAAAAAAGCAGAGACATCACTTTGTCAACAAAGGTCCATCTAGTCAAGGCTATGGTTTTTCCAGTGGTCATGTATGAATGTGAGAGTCAGACTATAAAGAAAGCTGAGTGCCAAAGAATTGATGCTTTTGAAGTGTGGTGTTGGAGAAGACTCTTGAGAGTCCCTTGGACTGCAAGGAGATCCAACCAGTCCATCCTAAAGGAAATCAGTCCTGAATGTTCCTTGGAAGGACTGATGTTGAAGCTGAAACTCCAATATTTTGGCCACCTAATATGAAGAACTGACTCATTGGAAGGGACC
This sequence comes from Giraffa tippelskirchi, assembly GCF_054371585.1. NCBI lineage: Eukaryota > Metazoa > Chordata > Mammalia > Artiodactyla > Giraffidae > Giraffa > Giraffa tippelskirchi. Next base: position 153,576,379 of record NC_137281.1, read on the forward strand.
TTCATGCTCGGAAAGACTGAAAGTGGGAGGAGAAGGGGATGACAGAAGATTAGATGGTTGGATGGCATCACTGACTCAACGGACATGGGTTTGGGTGGACTCTGGTAGTTGGTGATGGACAGGGAAGCCTGGCGTCCTGCGAACCATGGGGTCACAAAGAGTTGGACACAACTGAGAGACTGAACTGAACTGATACCCAATATAGAGGTTGTCTTACGAGACTCACAACAGAAGCATATTCTTATTAAATCTTTATGAATGGTAGCTATGAATTTAAAGATATACACTTGTTCATATATTATACATACACATACATATATTATATGTATTTTATATCACATGAAAATGATCTATGTTAACTTCAGAATGAAATATATATATAAATTCAAAATTCTGCCATCTATTTTAATATGTATGTTTTATTGGTAAACTGAACACAGCTATCTTTGCTCTGACATTTCCATGAACCATACAGGTGCAGTTGATGTAAGCTCCTTCTGTTACTGTTGTTGTTCAGTTGCTCAGTTGTGTCTGACTCTTTGTGAACCTAATATTACTGTACTGATTATCATATCCATCCTAGACAATTCTACAATTAATGCATCTACAGATCCATTTTTACATATTTTCTTTAATTCTACACTCCATATGCTTTCTACCAATTTAAAGATTAGTAGAAAGAAGCCAAGAACATATGCACAAACTTTCTTAAGCCAAGTTTTGGCCATCAAAAGTAATAATATTATGGTGCCTTCTGGTCCTCCTAAGAACATCTCTGACAAAGACATACAAGATCCTGCCCCTCTCACCATAATCACACTGAGGAGTAGGATTTTAACTATGCTATAGAACTTTAATTTCATCAGTATCTTTGGATTGAGTCAATTTAACCAAACTCATAAGAGATTACTAAGTAAACCAGAATTCCATTATGTTAACAAATACACCAAAAGTAATATTTTACTAGCTGACCAATGCACTTTCTTTCCTCTGTAAATATTACTAGTATATAATGAAATGATTGTATATTACACATCATTTTAAATCAAATGGAGTTAAATAATTTTGACGACTAAAATCTTGAAACCCTGATATATCCATCTCTGCCATTAGGGACTGTGTTCTTTTCTTAAAGCTCCAATAAGAAAATTACCACAAACTAATATTTTTGTAGGTTTGAAACAAAATGAATGCATTTTCTAAGAGCTCTGGAGGACAGAGGTCTGAAATCGAAATGTTGGCAAGGCCACACTCCCTTGGAGGCTCTACGGAGAATCCTTCCTTGTCTCTGTCAGCTTCTGATGGCTCTGGGTGTTCCATGGATTCCTTGGCTTGTGGCCACATCCCTCCCATCTTTGCCTCTGCATTCCATCACTTTTTCCTACACTTCTCCTCTGCTCTCTAAGGACACTTATTACTGAACTTAGGAACGACGTACCTGAGTAATTTGGGATACTCTTAAGATTCTTAATTACATATACAAAAACCATTTTCTCCCCCAAACTAAGTCACATTCACAGATTTCAGGGACAAAAAAAAAAAAAAAACAACATTATTTTTTGAAGTCACCATTCAGCCTACTACAGGCACCATCTACTTGAGAACTGGTATGTCAATAGCACTCTCTGCTTCTGCACTGAACAGCACTGACAATATGCAAATCATAAGCGTGCATCTTTTTAACTTCTTCCTTTCTTGATTTTAAATAAAGTGTCCCCCTTTATGAACTCATTTAATGTATTTTATAGATTGACAGAAGATACAGTGTAAAAGATGAGTGACATCAGATGAATTTCTAGAGGTAAATAGATGCTGGTTAATGCAGTGTCTTGGAGGCCATAAAAAATGTGAATTTTATTCAAAGTATAATGTAGCATGTGTGTGTGTGTGTGTGTGTGTGCACGCACACACTCGCTAGTTGTGTCCGACTCTTTAGGACCCCATGTACTGCAGCCCATCAGGCTCCCATGTCCCTGGGATCTTCCAGGCAAGAATACTAGAGTGGGCTGCCATCTCCTCCTCCAGGAGATCTTTCCAACCCAGGCATCAAACATGGGTCTCTTGCGTCTCCTGCACTGCAGGCAAATTCTTTACCACTACACACCTGGGAAGCTCTTACAACTGGTGAAAGCTATCTCAATTTTTACCTATAGTTAATTATGGATGTCTACATACATGTGTCTATTTGCATCAGTGTCCAAGTTCAAGAACATCATTTTCTGTATACATGTAACACTAGAACTTTCAATACTGAACAAGTATTGAGATGGCTCATGGCATCACTGATGCAATGGACATGAACTTGGGCAAATTCTGGGAGATGGTGAAGGACAGGGAAGCCTGGCATGCTGCAGTCCATGGGATCACGAAGAGGTCAGACATGACTTGGCAACTCTTCAATACGAACAATTGTTTAGTATTAATAAAATATCCATCCTCCCATGGATGCCAATGAAACATGGAGAAAAGAAACATTTACATTTTGCTCCATGTCCAACAGTTCAGTTTTTCCACTCATCTTGCTAAGGCGCTAACTGATGCTGATTAAAGGATGCATAAATGGTCCTTGTTGCATAAGCAGAGTGGAGGAATTGTATGAGCATTTCCAGTTTTGCTACTGTTCTCCTTTTTACTTCAGAACTTTAGACATTCTATATTCTTTGCTGTAGACTCGAAAACATACTGAAGCACCCCTCCTTTTCTTCAAGTCCCACTCTTTTGTTTTTGTTCAGTCCATTTCCTCCTTTGTTAGTCTTCTCTCAAACCATACCATGCCATGACCAGGTCACCACACAATCCCACTCTCCCTCACTGGAGCAGATTCTAGAATCCCACCCATTCCCCAGCTAGGCAATGATTAATTAAATCACAGGGCAATGCCCCATATCTCTACCACTCCTTTACTGCTCTGCCTAAATACCTAAATATTCATGTTTTTGAACTTCCCTTTCACTCACCACTTCACAAAATATCCTGACTTCAGTGTTCATATATAACGTTAAGGGTTTATTTTATGTTACCGTTTAATGTTTGCACAGTTGTCTGGATGGGGCCCTTCATCTTTCCACACAAATGAGCAGACATTTCGCATTATGCCATTGGGTTGTTTCTAATGACATGTGGGCTCAGATGGAATGTGAAAACGAGCCTGCAGAAAGTTTGGTCCACATGTGCCAAGAAAAAGAATGTTTTTGTTGATACTCACAGTCTCATCTAACTGTTAGCCGCATGTGTCAATCAACTCACTGTAAGGTGCTGAGAATTTTATCGGAAACAGAATACATGGCCTCTGACATGTGGGAGTTTACAGTGTAAGTGAATGCACATGACTGGAAATAAGAAGCCATACAGAGAAAATTAGAGAAATTTGGGAATTTGTTGGAGTCGTGGTGAATGAATTATCTACTTCCAGATGGATCTGAAGAGTTTTGAGATGTCACAGACATGTAGTAGGGTTGTCATCACGAGGCAGACAGGGGAGTTACCGAAACTTGGCTTCAATACTCATAATTGCATATTCTAGAGTTTCCTATTTTTCATCTGTAACATGGAAATTCTGGTATCTTCCCCTCCCAGGAGTATCCTGAATATGAAATGAATATGTATATGAAAAATACTTGGGGTATAGAGTACTTGCTTATATGTTAATTCTCTGCCGTCTCCACCTCAACCAGGATCTATCATTTAATCACTGCCATCTCAAGCAATCATATAGCTATTTGAAGTATCAGATACTACATTTCTAAAATCTGGATGCTATATGAAAATGGCATCTCAGAGGATCAAATGGCAGGATAGTTTGGCATCAGAACCTAGCTATTCATTCATTCAAAGCAAATCACTTTTCTCCTCCCTGCATCAAATCTAATCTAAACTCCAGACAAATGAGCTCAGGCCCAAATACTTATATGTGTAGTGGTTGATTCATTCTTCCATAGATCTTCTGTATGGTACTTTCAGTGGGAAATCAGCCATGGGCATACTCTGGAAATCATATTGGAAATTTATCACCATTATTGCCCATGCTTGAAGTGATATTGCCTTTGATTACTGCCTGTTTTGAAGACAGCAAATCTTGTGTTAAAGTGTGCACAGAACTTATAATTTTAAGTTTCCATAATAGAGGAATATTATATCATGCATTTTTTATTAACTTTCAGGAATTTAGTATAAAACCAGGGCTCTGTAAAAACCTAAGGGCCTGGGAAGGGGTTGGAAGTGGGAGGGAGGTTCAAGAGGGAGGGGACATATGTATACCTATGACTGATACACGTTGATGTTTGGCAGAGACCAGTGCAGTATTGTTAAGTAATTATCCTTCAACTGAAAATAAAAAAAAATAAAATAGTACCAAATCTCTGGGAAGTAAAAAACATAATAATAATAAAAATGGTTAATCATGCTTACTTGGGTATGGTTCAGAGGAAGGGCTATTGAGGCAAAGTACTTTTCCAAATGTGAAATATCTTACATGTCTCTCAATAATGTTATAAAATTAACCTTCTAAGGGGCCATGGCCCCAAACGCATCCCTCCCTTTAGAATAAGTATTGTGTGATTGATGATGGCGTGTTACACCACTTGCTTATGTTGGAGTAGAAACTGGTTAAGGAATCATTGGTGTTAAAAGCACAATTTTTGTTTCTTTTTAATAAAATAACTATCAATTACGTGGCTTCTTATACATGCCTCTCCATTTCTTGATTTCTAGTTTACATTAGTAATATTTTTAACATATCAGTAATATTTTTTTTACACTCTACTACAATCACCTACTCACAGAGATTCTATCCTTAGTCATCACCAGATTGGCAACTACAGAATCTGTTTCAACTCTTCCACTCTCTAAATATTTTTCCCTTATTTCTCCAGCTCACTCTTGGAGATGTTTCAATCCATTAACTCTAAGGCTTGTTTTTTATAATGCCTTTTCTCCACAGGTCTTCATATCCTTACTAGGACAATATTCCATATTTTAATATTATTTGGGTTGATGAAAAGATTCATTTAGGTTTTTCCATAACATCTTATAGAAAAACGTGAGCGAACTTTTTTGTCAACCCAAGAGATACACTTAAATGTATCTAATTTGAATAAAATGAATAAATTGAAAATTCATTTTTTTTCCCTTTCCTGTCTCAAGAAAGTGCTTGCTTGACAAACCTGTTAACAATACATGCAATCATATATACCATCAGAACATTGCTTGCAAAAAAATATTTTGATGACTAGATTCACTTCAAATTTATAACCACAAATTTCAAATGGATACTCAACACTGCCAGACAATCCTTCGATACTTGGCTGGTTAATTCATCTCATTCTCAGAGAGGACTCTTTCACAGCCTCTCAAATCTCTCTCATTTTTTTCCAACCCTCTGTCATAACTTTGAGCTGATGGCACTACAACATCTTTTATCAAGAAAATCTATATGAACAAGTTCCTACTGCATAGCACAGGGGACTATATTCAATATCCTATAGTAAACCATAATGGAAAATATGAAAAAGAATATATATATATGAATCATTTTGCTCTATAGCAATAATTAACATAAAATGATAAATCAACTATACTTCAGTAATAAAATCCATGTGAGTATTGCCACAAACTACCAATGTTATGAACCTGCACCACTACAGTTTGACTTCCTTATTGCTACAGTGGACATGTCCCCTTTGCTCCTAAACTGAATCTTCCATTTGCTGCTCTGTTTGCCTTCTCCTTGCAATTTTTCAGGAATGTTATTCCTGAAATTAGCTCCTATATTTCTTGCATCAGCATTTTATCCTTCTCTCCTGGGCTACTCACATTTATTTCAAAACTCTGTCAGGTTTACGCTTGCCAGAATATCTTGTCTACACTTTTCTTCGACCATCCTCAAACCTTGTTTGCTTCCATTCATGGTAAAAAGCTCTCTGTGAGTTGTCTATGCTGTCTCTATTTTGTCTCCTCCTATTCTCTCTCAACCCCCTTTAACTGGGGTTTTATCCCACTGCACCACAGGAAGTGACCAGTGTCACTAGGAATAAAAGCTTGTGAAAACCAAATTTTCCCTCATTTTATTGAACTCAGAAAAACTTTACACTGTTGAACACTCCCCATCCCTACCTCAATAAACATGCTGTCCTCTAGTCTTCTATGCCTCTACACAATCATGTTTTCCTCCTGCTTTGAACACTCCTTCTAAGGCTTTTTTCAGGCAATTATTCCTATGTAGTTGTTGTTCAGTAGTGAAGTCATGTCTGACTCTTTTGCAACCCCATGGACTGTAGCCTTCCAGGCACCTCTGTCCATGTGATTTCCCAGGCAAGAATACATGAGTGGACTGCCATTTACATCTCCAGGGGATCTTCTTGACCCAAGCGTCCAACCGATGTCTCCTGCATTGGCAAGCAGATTCTTTACCACTGAGCCACAAGCGAAGCCCAATTATTCCTGTACTATTAATGTATTTCTATTTTTTGCAGAGATTCTTATCCCTCTTCTCAATCCTTTTCTCACTTTATGCCTTCTGTCTAGGAAATGTTATCTACTTTTATGGTTTCAAAGACCACTCTCTAGCTTGCTGAATCTCCAACCTTTAGATCTCTAACCTTTATCTCTTCCTTACAACGTGAACATATGCCCAGATATCTTCTTGGAATTTCTGCATAGAAGCTAAATGCTTTCAAATTGAATATGTCCAAAACATGTTCCAAATATGTTCCCATGTAATACACTCAATGTTTTCCTTGCAAAATAAATGACACCATCCATTGCACCAGACCAAAACTATTCAATCACTCCTTATTCATTCTTTATTTTTACTTCTAACACCATATCCAGTTGCCTCTACCTCCAAAAACATCTAAAATCTTACCATCTTCCAAATGATAGGCCTCTGTTACCTACACAGCAATCTAAATGGTTTTATTATCTCCATTTTTGCATTTGATGCTCCCATACACCAGTTTATCTAAGCATTTTCCCATTTCTAATAGTTGCATTTGTGTAGTTTTATCTACCAATAATTTTTAGCTGTCACTACTTTCAAGAGTTAATTATTGGTAAGTATATTTTTAGATACATTACACTCAATATTTCTAATTTATTATTGTATGATGCTCTTTGCCTTCAATTCCTTTGTTTTCAAATCTCCCTTGTCATCTAATTTTACTATTAACTATAGTTTGAGCTCTTTATGAAGTTTATATTTTTATTGTATAATTGTGAAGCATAAAATGATAAAGAGGTTTACATTCTATCCTTTGTGCTATAATTTTTCTAGGATGATTCTTCGTCTTTTTGTTTCCTTCATTCTTCCATCCCTCCCACCTTCTTTCCAGTGCCTCAAGCTCTCATTACTAGGTAGCAGAGAAAAAAATAAACTGGCCTCTGGCGAGTAGAAACAGAATCATGATCAATTAATCAGTCAATCAAAATTCCTCATAAAAGCAAGGTCTGAACAAAGCTGCAGAATGAACGTCTGCCAATTTTTGTGTTGTAGCCACTCCTGTGTGGCCAGGGAAATGGAGGAACGAGCAGGAAAAGTCAGTTGAAACAATACTCTATCTTTTGAATGAATTTTTTTTCTCTCCACTTGAAGTGACACATATCATTTTTCTAGCTGGAGTGGTAAGGCTATGGGTCATTTCTCCAACTCTTGTGTTTGGTTTTCACCTACTCTTGTTAGCAAGGTATATTATGAGAACTGTCAGAGTTTTGTCAAATCTTAAGACAGACTTCCATGGAATCACTCCTTACTGTATATGTGTGTGTGGTGATCTAACTGGCCATCACCTTCAGGAGTATTGTAGGAGATTGTGCCTATTTTCTAAACTGATTGCTGATGGTGCTTTTATTGCCCCCCTTTTTAATAGGCATCAGGGGAAGAACATGATCCAAAGAATTTTCTATCTTTCGGTTCAATGGTGAAACCTGACTAAACAATGTTATTTATTTCCCCAATATAAAGAAATATCTGCAATTTCAGCCACTTCGCAGGTCAGCTGCCTCCATATGTTAAAACACATTGTTTATTTTGCTGTTTCCTCAACCCTAACCCCCTTACCTAGCTCATCTCAGCGAGTTTTGAGCACAAATTGCTGGAGGAATGTGCCCTGAAACCATCCTTTCTTACTTTTTAGTTTCTCACTAGTTCCAGCTCAGGCCCATGGGTACCAAGAGAATGTCTCAGCTGGAGGAAAGCCTAGAAACCATTTCACTTAAAAATATCCTTGAATAAAAGCCTCTACCACCACTTGGCATTGTTAAATTTGTTCTCTAGACCTGTGTGGAGATTTCTTGGACAGGAATGAAATATGAGCACATAATTTAAGATTTTCTATTTTCCATAGTTTGGTTTGTATAGAGGATTTTATAGACAGAGCTTACTTATTATGATTAGGACACCTGTACTTCCTTCAGTTTAATGAGCTAACTTCATTTTTCTCTTTGAGAAAATCATGGGCATATATACAGACAATCAGGAAGTATGGCTTGTGTGATCAAAGGAAAGTCAAACATGGAAATGCTAACGGCTCCCTATCCTATACACATTTATTGACACACAGCAACAGCTTTAAAAGATGAGCAGATTATGCATTTCATCATGGTCTACCTACAGATTAATACTGAGTCATATTTACTCTATTGAACAGAATAAACAAATTCCTCTTAAAGGAGCACCTTGTGACATATTATGGAAAATTCCTTAAAATGCAAATACTTGTACAAATGGTTTATGACTAGCTTGTGAAGTTTTATAGAGTGAAAAAAATCTCAATAATTACTACTCATATAACTTCTCATTTATTAAGCACATCCACTAGTATACAAAAATTTATAGAGGTATGTTTGATGAGACATGAATGATAGATTCTGCTCATAATTATAAACACTATTGTGAAAATACTGCATTAATCATGACCTTGAAAAATGGAAGAGAACCTGGTAAGCAGCGCCATGCTAAAAAATGTTATTCCTATTGCAGAAATTATGCCACATTTTCTGAGGTTTTTGCCAGTCTTGCTAACCTTTTTCCTTGCTTTCATGTTTTCCCAACTTCTTTTTTTTTTTTTTTTTATAAATTTATTTATTTTAGTTGGGGGCTAATTACTTTACAATATTGTAATAGTTTTTGCCATACATTGACATGAATCAGCCAAGGGTTTACATGTGTTCCCCTTCCCGGACCCCCCACCTACCTCCCTCCCCATCCCATCCTTCTGGATCATCCCATTGCCCCGGCCCTGAGCCCTTGTCACATGCATCGAACATGGAATGGTGCTCTGTTTCACATATGACAATACACATGTCTCAATGCCATTCTCCCAGAACGTCCCACCCTCACCTTCTCCCTCAGAGTCCATAAAATTGTTCCATGCATCTGTGTCTCTTATTCTGTCTCGCATATAGGTTTATCGTTACCATCTTTCAAATTCCATATATATGCATTAGTATACTGTATTGTTGTTTTTCTTTCTGGCTTACTTCACTCTGTATAATGGGCTCCAGTTTCATCCATCTCAGTAGAACCGATTCAAATGTATTTTTTTTAATGGCTGAGTAATATTCCATTGTGTATATGTACCACAGCTTCCCAACTTCTAAATACCATCTCCTATCATATCTTTTTAGTTATAAATATTACATAAGTTCATGACTTTAAAAAATTAAGACAACATAAATTCAATGTTTATTTTAGCCACTCGTTTCTCATTCTCTGTTTATTAAGACTCAAGGCCAATAGACAAGATAAATTAATGGAAAACTCCACCTTTTGTATAATTCAGCCCTTTATTTTGGTAAATTTTAAATCATTTTAGTAGCAAAGTTATTATTCAGTTGGTACTAAAGACTATAAACACTTCAAGATTTACACCTACTCCAGGTATGAAATTTACTGTTCTTTGTTGAAAAAGATTTATGGAATTAAAATAAGTCAGAAAGGCCAAAAAATTCATCTCACTTTCCTTATTATCTTCTCTGGTATGGTACTAATGCAACTGAATGGATGTGGTATACAATATAATGAATAACTACATTTTTGTGAGAAGTAATTGCAATTGTAGATTTTGAAAGCCCATGAAACATGTACATTATCATATGTGAAACAGAACACCATTCCAGGTTCGATGCCTGAGACAAATGCTCAGGGCTGGGGCAATGGGATGACCCTGAGGGATGGGATGGGGAGGGAGGTGGGAGGGGGGTTCAGGATGGGGAACACATGTAAACCCATGGCTGATTCATGTCAATGTATGGCAAAAACCACTACAATATTGTAAAGTAATTAGCCCCCAACTAAAATAAATAAATTTATTAAAAAAAAAAAAAGAAAGCCCATGAGATAATTTAACTGCAGGGAGATTTTCAGATTAGGTTGCTAGAAGAAACGTATGTAAAATAACAGGACAGGGATTTCCTAAGCTTGTGGGGCGTTACATCTAAATTCAGGTATTGCTATTGTAATTGAACGGAAGTCATTAAAAAAAACTAAAATTTCAGAAAATATATTTAGTACTACCACCATTTAGTAAAATCTAGTAGTTATGTCATTTTGCAATTCTAATGAATCATTCTTCCTTGAATTGGATTTATGAACCTTTCTGATGGTATGTTTTGTTCTCAGGAACACAGGGCAGTGAGACTATTTTACTGATTATTACTTAGTCTGAATGTTCTGGACATACTTCTCCTTCCTTCTTCTGATATTTGGAGAAACAGTGCAAGCCTATCAACCCTCCCTCCAAGACAGGGACAGCAGCTGAAAAAGGCTTTAGGCATTTGTTTTGCTTTGCAAGTTCATAACCAATGTTTTTAAATAATAAAGAAGGCACTTTCCTGTATTGTTTAAAAAAAGTCATTATTCCTATGCTTAGTTTCCTCATTTTCCTAATGTCATAAAAATAATATATACAGCAAACTCTTAACTTCATATTTTAGCCACTCACCCTTTATGTTTGAGAAGTCCTTTTCGAGACTCACTTGAAATCTAAAGTGTTCCAGACTCTGAAAGGTGCTCTGAAGCAGCTTTAATTTAATTATATGAATTATTTAAGAACATCCTTTGCTGTACCGATGTTGCTCCTGGAAATTTGTGTGTGCTAAATCAGGCAGCAGAAGCACAGAAACATCTTTGTAACTGCCAAGTTGTTTTTTTTTTTTTAAGAAACAGAAAAGCCTACACAAAATCAAACATCCTAACATTCCTTATGCTAAAAATTAACGCTATGCATTTCCATAAACACAGTGGTTAAAACAAGCCAAAATATACAGCTGTTTGGGGCTTCAACAAGAAATAATAATGATTATAATTATTCGAGATTGAACGGGACCAGGACGCACAGAACCTTCTGGAGTCCACTGAGCAAACTCGGAATTAACAGAACCAGAACCTCTTGGAGTTCACTGAGAAGTCGAAATTAAACGAAGCCAGAACCTTCCAGAGTCCACTGAGAAAACTCTGAATTAAACGGAATCAGAACCTTCCAGAGGCCACTGAGTAAACACTGATTAAGGCAACCAGAACTCACCGAGAGGCGCGGGGCTCACAGAACCACGGTGCAACCTTCCGCGTCAGGCTTGGCCCTCCGACTGGTCACTGTCGCTGTGCGGGGCTGTCCTCGCCTGTCCTCGGGGGTCCTGGCCTGTCCTCGGGGCCGTCCTGGCCTGTCCTCGCAGCCTGGCTGCACTGACCCTCCTGCGGAGGCTGGGGTGCTGTGGTGGCTGCTGATGCCGCACTGGTTTATGCAACTGCCCGTTGCTGGAGGCGGGATGGGAGCTGAAGCCACGGCCGTGGCTCCACGTGGGCCACGTGCAGGCCCATTGGCATCACCTGCGTCTTATTAAAGCGAATTCTAGCGCTGCGGCAGCTGCAACAGATTGTTAGACGATCTGCCCTTGACCAGGTTTCTCAGTTCTTGAGAGCCAGGTAACAAATCATGCCAAGGCGGAGAGATTAAAAACAGAAAACATTTATGATCTCACACTGTTTCTGAGAGTGAGGGAGCAGCTTTGCTGGGTGATTGGCTCAGTCCTTCCTCAAGCTGCAGGAAGATTGACCAAGGCTAATGTGGAGCGCAGGGCCCACTCGCTGCCTGGCTAGTTTAATAGGGGTGCGGCTGGAGAGGACGGCTTTTCCTCATGGGCCCCTCCACCCCATGGGACAATTCCAGTGTTCTGGCGTCAGCTGGGGCCCCGCAGCAGGTGGTCCAGGAGAGCCAGGAGGAAGCCCTGTTGCCTCCGAAGTGGCCTGTGTCATTAAACAGGCTGGCCCCGCTCAGGCTGGGAGGGATGGCTGCGCCGTGATTGCCACGGAGCGGGCTCACTGGTGCTGATGTGAGCTGCCAATCATATGTGTTAGGGGTGCAGAGACACCAGCTTCTCTGCGAGCTCACGCCCCTGATGGTCGCCGGCTGGAAAGCTTTCTGAGATTCGTTGGTGGTGGTGGCATGGGGCCTTCTTCAGGACGGTGGACTGCTCTCACAGGCCAATCCAGACGCCCGATGGCTAGACACAGCACTACTCACAGAGCCACCGACAGCAGAGCTATTTGAACAGCAGGGTGTCCAGTGAGTACCACTGTCTTTCCAAGGGGTCGAGGTGACTTGCTTTCCCACCAGCATCACCATTCCTCCAGATCGCATCAACACCTGGTTTTGTCCAATTTCTAGTTTTTACCCATGTGATGGGCATAAAATGGGCCTCATCGTTTTCAAGTGGATTTTTCACATTACTAGTAAGGTTTATTAGCCGTTTTAGATTTCCTTTGTGTGAAGTGACCATTTTTCTACTACAGTGTTTCTGTCTTAACCACTGGCATTCTTTATATGTTTTGGATATTAACCCTTTACAGTTACATGTGTTACAAATTTTTAAAAAATGCTAATGGCTTCCCTGTTGGCTCAGATGGTAAGGAATGTGCCTGCAATGCAGGAGACCTGGGTTTGATCCCTGGGTCAGGACATGGCAACCCACTGCAGTGTCCTTGCCTGGAGAATCCCATGGACAGAGGAGCCTGGCAGGCTACAGTCCATGGGGTCACAAAGAGTCAGACACAACTGAATGACACACACACACACACACTATGCTGGGTAAAACTACCAGATGCTGGGGATGATGCAGATGGCTGACTAACTCTCCTCCCAGGTGTATCCAAGCCCTGAATCATGATTACCTGGCCTTACTCAATACCCATAGTCTTGGAGCAGACTTTTCTTTATGAAAAGTTAGTATTGGAATGAAGTGCCAATGCTATATATAGGGTGATGCTACCCTATAGCCAGGAACAGTCCTTTGGAGGATATTGCTTCGCTGTAAAGAAGGATTTAAATTTTCTAAGTTATGCAAATTGAAGGCAAGCAGGCAATCCTTGACAGGGAAGGTTTCTGTGTAGGTATATATATAGTTGTGTAAAAGGACTGTGTGTTTGTTATCTTTCCCCTTTATGTGCAATGTCGGGATCCCTTGTTGAAATGTGCTGAGATGGTCCATTGTGGGGAGGGGAGCAGCAAACGAGGCTCCATGGGGAAGAGTTATTCCAGTCCCTCAGGAGCTGGGGCCAGGTTCTTCTCCAATGTGGCCCACCTGGTACCATGCTAAGCTTTAGTGGGGAATGTCTCAACACGTGAGTGTGATATAAAAGAGGTGTCTTCCAGAAATATAGATCAATGGAGCAAAATAGAAAGCCCAGACATAAATCCATGCACCTATGGACACCTTATCTTTGACAAAGGAGGCAAGAATATACAATGGAGAAAAGACAATCTCTTTAACAAGTGGTGCTGGGAAAACTGGTCAACCACTTGTAAAAGAATGAAACTAGAACACTTTCTAACACCATACCATACACAAAAATAAACTCAAAATGGATTAAAGATCTAAACGTAAGACCAGAAACTATAAAACTCCTAGAGGAAAACATAGGCAAAATACTCTCTGACATAAATCACAGCAGGATCCTCTCTGACCCACCTCCCAGAGTAATGGAAATTAAAGCAAAAATAAACAAATGGGACTTAATTAAACTTAAAAGCTTTTGCACAATGAAGGAAATTATAAGCAAAGTGAAAAGACAGCCTTCAGAATGGGAGAAAATAATAGCAAATGAAGCAACTGACAAAGAATCTCAAAAATATACAAGCAACTCCTGCAGCTCAATTCCAGAAAAATAAACGACCCAATCAAAAAATGGGCCAAAGAACTAAACAGACAGTTCTCCAAAGAAGACATACAGATAGTTAACAAACACATGAAAAGATGCTCAACATCACTCATTATCAGAGAAATGCAAATCAAAACCATCTCACGCTGGTCAGAATGGTTGCTATCCAAAAAACTAGAAACAATAAATGCTGGAGAGGGTGAGGAGAAAAGGGAACCCTCTTACACTGTTGTTGGGAATGCAAACTAGTACAGCCACAATGGAGAACAGTGTGGAGATTCCTTAAAAAACTGGAAATAGAACTGCCATATGACCCAGCAATCCCACTGTTGGACATACACAGCGAGGAAACCAGAATTGAAAGAGACACGTGTACCCCAATGTTCATTGCAGCACTGTTTATAATAGCCAGGACATGGAAGCAACCTAGATGTCCATCAACAGACGAATGGATAAGAAAATTACTCAGCCATTAAAAAGAATACATTTGAATCAGTTCTAATGAGGTGGTTGAAACTGGAGCCTATTATACAGAGTGAAGTAAGCCAGAAAGATAAACACCAATACAGTATACTAATGCATATATATGGCATTTAGAAAGATGGTAACGATAACCCTATATGTGAGACAGAAAAAGAGACACAGATGTATAGAACAGTCTTTTGGATTCTGTGGGAGAAGGTGAGGGTAGGATGATGTGAGAGAATAGCATTGAAACATGTATATTATCATATGTGAAACAGATCGCCAGTCCAGATTCGATGCATGAGACAGGGTGCTCAGGGCTGGTGCACTGGGGTGACCCTGAGGGATGGGATGGGGAGGGAGGTGGGCGGGGGGCTCAGGATGGGCAACACATGTAAACCCATGGCTGATTCATGTCAATGTATGCAAAAACCACTACAATATGGTAAAGTAATTAGCCTCCAACTAAAATAAATAAATTAAAAATAAATAAATAACCTAAAAAAAAGAAGCGTCTTCAGAGCTGAAGGGGGCACTGCTGGGGTATTGGGAAGAAAAGAGCTGAATCAGTAGGTGTGTGGTAGGAGGAGAACAGGTTTCCTGCCGTCAGAATGTGCGGCACCGCCTCTAATCTCATGTGGCTGAGACCCAAGCCGTGGTGTTAGTGGACTGGCCACGTGTCCCGGTTTTCTCTTGCTTCCTGGCTTTTTGCAGCAGGAGTAACTCTCTCATGTTCCTGCCCCAGGAGGGTGGTTGGGGGAGGCCTTGGGTGATGAGGGGGCTTCTATCACTAAGGCCAGGTGGGTGCTCGAGCAATAACCTGAAAAAAAAAAAAAAAAAACTATTTGTTTCTTATGATTTTCAAAATTCTTTAAAAAAAAATCTGATGTTGGATGCTGGGAACAACTCTCTGAAACAGGCATTATTAAACCCCAAATTGTTAAGTGAGGGAGCTGAGACTAAGGATGATGAAAGGCTCTAAGTTCACAGAGAGGAGACTGAAACTCAGTCTCTCAGAGAGCAAAACTCAGTGTTTCAAGAGATTCAAAAATACTACTTCACTTTATTGACCCTTTCCTTAAATACACGTTAATACTCGAGCAGTGGGTACCACTTTCATCTGAGAACATGATGTCCTTGTTTAATCATCCAGTAAATTATCCTAGTCACTGTGCTAGTGGGGTGCCTACATGTCCCCCACTGACATGTCCCTGATATGGACAGGCTGTATAAACTTGAGTGAGAGCAGACTCTGTGAGCAGGAGGAGGTCTCTCTTTTATGACGATGTTGTGTTATATGCCAGAAGGAAGTTTAGCCAGACCTAATCAGGTATGGGGGCTTCCCAGGTAGCACTAGTAGTGAAGAATCCACTTGCCAATGCAGGAGACTTAAGAGATGTGAGTTTGATCCCTGGGTCGGGAACTTGCCCTGACGGAGGAAACGGCACTCCACTGCAGTATTCTTCCTGGGAGAATCCCATGGACAGAAGAGCCTGGCAGGATACACAGTCCATGGGGTCGCAAAAGAGTCGGACATGACTTAGCAACTAAACAGCAACAACAAATCAGGCATGGTTTAGCCTGACCTAGTCAAGTGAGCCCTTAAAAAGCAGACAGCATTCTCTGGCTGGTTGTAGAGGAAGATGTCAGAGAAACACACTCCTGTTGGCCTGGAGGAAGTAAACATCCATGTTGACTTCTATGGGGCACATGTGCTAAGGAACTGTGACTGGCGTTTAGGCACTAAACTGACAACCGACAGGTAAAAGAGACCTTGGTTATCCAGGTGCGTGGAGATGGATTCTAACAACCAGGGAGTTTGGAAGAGGACTCCAAGCCTCACATCATTTTTGCTGGTTTATATCTTCATTGCAGCCTAGTGATCCCCTGAGAAGTCCTGCTAACCCGCACCCAGACTCCTGAGGCATAGAAACTTTGAGCTGATCAGTCTGTGTTGTTTTAAGCTGCTGAGTCTGTGGCCATTTGTTAGACGGCCATAGAAAATGAATACAGTTCTCTTTCCTGGTGATATTAGTATGCATGTCAAATTCCCAAGTGACTATAATGTTCAATCAGTTTAGTTCAGTCGTTCAGTCATGTCTGACTCTTTGAACTCCATGGACTGCAGCACGCCAGGCCTCCCTGTCCATCACCAACTCCTGAAGCCTACTCAAACTCATGTCTGTCACATCGGTGATGCCATCCAACCATCTCATCCTCTGTCGTCCCCTTCTCCTCCTGCCTTCAATCTTTCCCAGCATCGGGGTCTTTTCCAATGAGTCAGTTCTTCACATTAGGTGGCCAAAGTATTGGAGTTTCAGCTTTCACATCAGTCCTTCCAATGAATATTCAGGACTGATTTCCTTTAGGATTGACTGCTTGGATCTCCTTACACCCTCTTCCAACAACAAAAAAGACTCTACACACGGACATCACCAGATGGTCAATACTGAAATCAGATTAATTATATTCTTTGCAGACAAAGATGGAGAAGCTCTATACAGTCAGCAAAAATAAGACTGGGTGCTGACTGTGGCTCAGATCATGAACTCCTTATTGCCAAATTCAGACTTAAATTGAAGAAAGTAGGGAAAACCACTAGACCATTCAGGTATGACCTAAATCAAATCCCTTACGATTATACAGTGGAAGTGACAAATAGATTCAAGGGATTAGATCTGATAGACAGAGTGCCTGAAGAACTATGAATGGAGGTTCATGACATTGTACAGGAGGCAGTGATCAAGATCATTCCCAAGAAAAAGAAATGGGAAAAGGCAAAATGGTTGTCTGAGGAGGCCTTACAAATAGCTGAGAAAAGAAGATAAGCTAAAGGCAAAGGAGAAAAGGAAAGATAATATTCAGTAGTGAGAAAAAAAAAAACAAAACAGAATTAAGAAAATTTTAGACTATTGATGGAGATTTTGAGGTTTTTCCCATTTTACTGTCACCAGCCACTTTTAGAAGGATAGATTTCCTGAAAAGATACAAAAATTTCTAAGTATCACGTACTGGCAATTACTTCCCCACTGATATGGCGCATCATTGACTCTCCCTGTTACAGATTCCCTACAGGGTTATCCTCCTCTTAATTCTTTTCTCTGGATATTCCTGCTATATTTTTCTTTTTGGTAAATTCTGATTACTTGGATGGCTTTACTTTCACTGTATGTTTGATTGAATGATACTTTCTTGGTCCAGGTGTAAAGGTTGCTTTGATTCTTTCTCAGAGGTGAAGTAACCATTCAGGGTTTGCATAATTTGCAAACAAAAGGGAATGTAACTGGTATTAGCCTGTAATACCTCTGAGGAAGGAATCATGGGATCACTAGTTTCGGAAGCAAAGCTTGTCATGCTGTGAATGAACTTCGCTACTGAGGTTTTGTGGGCTGCTGAAACAATGAGAAACATACCTTGGGCCTCTAAGGATCTGAACAGGGAGCCCTGCAGTCTTTTGTGGTGCTTTTGTCTCTTAAGAACAATGCTACCTTTGGCTGTCTTTTTCTGGACTTGATAAACTATAAGATGAAATGGCAGCTTGATTGATTACAGTGATTGATTAGTAATATCTGCAGTGGCCATGACATAGGAAAATGTTTACACTCACATGAATTACATGACTGATAACCCTGAAATAACTATAACTATCTATAAAAATGAATGGAAAATATGAATCATTTATATGAAAGATTTCAAGGAATAAAACATGTAATTGGAGAAATTATCATATTTCAGTTTTATGTTCTTTATTATCTAAATTTATCTGAGTCAGTGGATATTTGTTCTTGCTTTAGGCAAACATAGACACCCATACAATTTTCTTGTTATATCTCATCCTAAGATTTATTCAGACATTTAAGGAAATCATAAATTCCCAAATTGTTTCCTAGCTTAAAATTGATTTTATTTTTCCCAGTTTGAACCTTTCAAATCATGCAATGAATTAATCAGATACCACATAAAGTATCCTCTTTATCTTTAAATACTTTATTTACATGGTGATATCTGGAGGCCTACATCTGAAAGCTGGTGTCTGGGAAGTCAAAGTGTAATTACCACCCATGTGCAGCTCTCTTCTCCACTTCTAATCTGGTTAGAAATTGCGTAGGAATGTTGACATAAGAGCATGTACATTACTTTCCTACACTATGGAATGGGACTAATTTCAAAGCTATTTATTTTCCTCCTATTCTTAGAGTGAGAGTGGGAGTTTGACACGTATTTAACAGATATCTGGGCTGGGAAATTCTTCAAGCATCCTTATGTTTCCTAGAGAAAATAAAAAGTGGGAATTATGCTACCATCCACAAAAGGCAGTTGGTGAAACCTGTAAGGCAATTGCTGGCTCCTGTCGGCATGAAAGGCCCATCTCTCACTACCTTTTGGTCCCCTTTTCTCAGTATCATTGGCATCAGATTAGCACTGGGAAGATATAGGTTATACTAGAGATTTTGCTTCTATCCAAGATAACTTTCTGCAAGAACAATAAACTTCATTGAAGGTCTACATAGCAGAACATGCTAACTTTTTCTAAGCCATAGACTATAGAAACTTATGTCATTTTCTTCTGATCTTAATGACATCTTAAGAAGGCTTAAAAAATGCAGCTGGTTATGCCTGAACACTCATATGAAAATTAGCCAAGCTGTCAGTGGTTTACATCTGCTATGTGAAGTTCTACTGTAATATTTTAGCCCCAATACACCATGGTCCTCATAGGCAGAAAGAAGGTCATATTATGCAGAAAACAGTCTTGTGTATAAACAGATAAGAACAGCTAGTTATATACCACGATTTGACAGAGCATAGGAAGAGCCCTTCTTGAAAATATGAACTTGACTGATTATCAATCCAGCATTGCCGTCATCAGGTCATAAACACAATCTAAACTTTATTGAGTTTTTTTTTTCTTTTTCTTAATTTTCTATCAAAATAGAACTCTTACTGATCATAGTCTTAGGAATATCCCCACAATTAATCTGCTGCCATTTCCTAAGCACTCAGCATCTCTGGCATGGCTTATTTTTATAAACTTCCTGATACGTTCTTATTAATAACAATATGTTGTGTTCGTCACTCAGTCTTGTCTGACTCTTTGCAGACCCCATGGACTGTAGCCGACCAGGCTCCTCTGTCCATGAGATTCTTGAGGCAAGAATACTGGAGTGGGTTGCCATTCCCTTTTCCAGGGAATCTTCCCAACCCAGGGGTCAAACCCGGGTCTCCCCCATTGCAGGCCGATTTTTTCCTGTCTGAGCCACCAGGGAAGCTCATTAATAACAGTAGTTAACATTTATTAAGTAGCTATTATTTGCCAGACTCTGTGCTAAGTCATTTACATGTATTACATCATTGTAATCCTCAGAGCAACACCATGAGGTAGGTAATATTTTTACCCTCATTTATAAATGAAGAAATGTGAAGGTTCCGCAGCCAATTAAGTAGTGGAGCTGAGATATATACTAGTCTCTTCCCACTCCAGTTCATCTTCACTGAGGATCACAAACTCAGAAGCCTATGGGAGCAAGCAGGAAACAGAAATATGTGATGAAAGGATATTCTAAACCGTGCTGTGCTGTACCATAGTTACTGGCTGGTTACATTATCCTTTGAAATACAGCATTGGCCAAACAACCTCTTAAGGGGGAATAGCCACTAGTTATCAAATTCTAATCATTTTCCTCTGTACAATAATAGTGTAGTATTATTAAAAACAATTTAGCTATGTACTTCTGAAATCTTCACTAGGCTCTGTATCATATTTAAGGTTAAATATTTGGGCAGTTGCTCTGTACAATTCCCTTCGCAGTGTGATCTTAAATTATGTCATATCTCCTACCTACGTGATCAGACAGCCTATGGTCCAACCACAATAAGCATTTGACTTTCCCTAAGTAATTCTTTCTTTTGATGTTCGGTGTCTCTCTAGTTTCTGTTCCTTCTACCTAAAATACTCTTTCTTTATTTCCACCCAGATAATGCCTATTCATCCTTTGCAATGCGAGTTGCACATAGCTAGAAACTGATAACCATTTCCAAGTCATATGAAAACACTCTGTGCAATTAATGCTAAACCAGCATGATGAGTCTTATTTCTAGCAGTGTAGACAATATCGTGAAGCAAATATACACCCTCTGAGTCTGTCCTTAAGAGGGAACATTGTTTGAAGCAGTTTTATCTGAGGAGTTTTATCCAGATAAGTGATTGAAGAATAAATAATTATGTTTTCCAGTCAACCTCATGTGTCATCTCACTATCAATTTGAAAAAAAAGAAGCTTTTGACCCTTGGAATATCCAGAGGGCAGTAATCAATCATTAGAGCAATGAGAATCTTCATTTATTCACCCACATTGCTTTCTGTGCTTTTGAGTACCACTATGTGTATTTTTTCTTAATTTCTATGTGCAAGTTGGATTGAAAATGAAATTTTAAATATCTAAAGATATGAAAAACAACATGATTCTTGTTTGGTCCTTTATTTTCCTATGAGTTTGTTGAACAAAATATTACCTGTTTCCTTTCACAGAGTTCAAGTAAATTACTGACCTTTGTACATAGTTTTGAAGAATCCTGCTGTACAAATATAGAGTTTGCTCTAACATAAATCACAGTATATAACATACACTAGAAAATCAATTGTTTCTCAAAAATTTGGAAACTTGATTGTATTAAGACATACCAGCTAAGAAAAAATTCATCTACTGATCATGCATACATGTTGAAATGGGTTTAATAATGATAAAGGTTTGAAGGTAAATTTATATATTAACCAGTATTTGCTATGATATTTTCTTTTATCCTTCCTTGTAGTTCTTTCCCCTACCCTCCCTCTCAAGAGAATGTAGATGCATAAAGATGAAAGGGTGAATCAAAAGTGAGAGGAAAAGGATAACATAGTATGATAGTTATTCATGTATTCAGTTATCTGTGTGTATTTTTTAATGTATCTGTTTGTCTGTATGAGCCATCTTGTTGAACAAATATAAATCAGGAAATGTAATCAAGAACCAATTTATTTTTTTTCTCTTGTGGTCCTTTTTTTTTAATATTTTTCAATTGGAGGATGAAATAACAGACTGGTTCCAAATAGGAAAAGGAGTACGTCAAGGCTGTATATTGTCACCCTGCTTATTTAACTTATATGCAGAGTACATCATGAGAAACCCTGGGCTGGAAGAAGCACAAGCTGGAATCAAGATTGCCAGGAGAAATATCAGTAACCTCAGATATGCAGATGACACCACCCTTATGGCAGAAAGTGAAGAAGAACTAAAGAGCCTCTTGATGAAAGTGAAAGAGGAGAGTGCAAAAGCTGGCTTAAAGCTCAACATTCAGAAAACTAAGATCATGGCATCCAGTCCCATCACTTCATGGGAAATATATGGGGAAACAGTGGCTGACTTTATTTTTCTGGGCTCAAAAATCACTGCAGATGGTGATTGCAGCCATGAAATTAAAAGACACTTACTCCTTGGAAGGAAAGTTATGACCAACCTAGACAGCGTATTAAAAAGCAGAGACATTACTTTGCCAACAAAGGTCCGTCTAGTCAAGGCTATGGTTTTTCCAGTGGTCACGTATGGTTGTGAGAGTTGGATGGTGAAGAAAGCTGAGTGCCAAAGAATTGATGCTTTTGAAGCTTGGTGTTGGAGAAGACTCTTGAGAGTCCCTTGGACTGCAAGGAGATCCAACCAGTCCATCCTAAAGGAGATCAGTCCTGGGTGTTCATTGGAAGGACTGATGTTGAAGCTGAAACTCCAATACTTTGGCCACCTCATGCGAAGAGTTGACTCATTGGAAAAGACCCTAATGCTGGGAAGGATTGGGGGCAGGAGGAGAAGGGGACAACAGAGGATGAGATGGCTGGATGGCATCACCGACTCAATGAACATGGGTTTGGATAGACTCCGGGAGTTGGTGATGGACAGGGAGGCCTGGCATGCTACGATTCATGGGGTCGCAAAGAGTCGGACACGACTGAGCAACTAAACAGTGAACTGAACTGAACTGAATTGGAGGATAACTACTTTACCATGTGTTTTCTTCTGTTGTACAACAATGTGAATCAGCTGTAAGTTTACATATGTTCCCTCCCTCTTAATCCCCCCTCCTGCCCACCGGCCATCCCACCCCTCTAGGTCGTCACAGATCACTGGGCTGAGCTCCCTGTGTTACACAGCAGCCTCCCACTAGCTGTTTGTTTTACACATGGTAGTGGGTATATGTCAATGCTGTTCTCTCAATTGATCCTCCCTTTTGCTTCCTCTGCTGTGTCCACAAGTCTGTTCTCTATGTCTGCATGGCGATTCCTGCCCTGCAAATAGGTTTGTCAGTACCATTTTTCTAGATCCCATATATATGTGTTAATATTAAAAATGTGTTTTCTTTTTCTGACTCACTTCACTCTCTGTAACAGGCTCTAGGTTCATCCACCTCCCTACAACTGAATCAAATTTGTTGTTTTTATGGCTGAGTAATATTCCATTGTATATATGTACCATGACCTCTTTATCCATTCATCTATTGATGGACATTGAGGTTGCGTCCATGCCCTAAGTAGTGCTGCTATGAACATCGGGGTACATGTGTCTTTAAAATCTACCTAGAGTAAGTTACTTTTTCCTCTGACCCATGGATAAAATTACAGATGGCCCCATTACTAACTCACTCATCCTTCCTTTTATTTCTTTACTTCTCTTTCTTTTTATTATTTTCTAACTTTTTATTTGGAAGTAACTTCAGTTTACAACATAATAGAAATATTTCTCAGGTCACTTTAAAGTAATTTTGGTTTAGTAATTTAGCATTTCTAATGTCATGTATTTATGAAAACATGAATGTTGATTTAGTTTAAAATGCCCCTCCCAAGCTCAAGCTGGCCATAAGTGAGAGCATGCGGGCTTGAAACCAAGTATTACTAGACTCTTCTCCTTCTACCCAGCACTTCTACTCCTCTAGTTTTGTCTTAGGAACTGTAGTTTCAGAAATTTTAGACTTGGATTGAGGAAAAGGAAAGCCCTTGTTTGTCTGAGTTGCATATGGAGAGCCAGTTTTGGTGCTCTCTGATCTTGGCAGGTGTTTCAGATATTTAAAGTTGCTTTCCACTTAGCATCTTCATTAATTTTTAAAAGAGCCAATCATTTCTCTCCATACTCTTCCATGTCCCTGGCTGATAGTGGCTTGGTTGATAATGAGGGCAGGTTCAGTTCTCAGGAGCTGTTCACTTCTGGGTCATTCCTGAGTATCCAGCAGTGCTTTCAGCATCCTTACAAGTTTCTGCTAGAGCCACCTCTCTGAGTTTCTTTCACAAATGGTTCTTATCTAGTCCAGCTTGCACTGACAGATAAAATACAGGACAATATGTTAAATTTGAATTCCTGATAGGCAAAAAATAATTTTTTAAAGCATGTCCCCAAAATCAAATGCAACCTTTTATATTAACCAGATATTCTTTGTTTATCTGAAGTTCAAATTTTACTGGCATCCATAAATTTATTTGCTAAGCCTGACAACCCTCAGTCCAAGATATATATTCACACAACCTCTGTCCTAATGAACTGCCAGCTTAGAGTTGAAACAGATACCTTACCGTTTGCTTCACAATCAACACAATTAGCCTCTTTCTACATTAGATTTTCTAGATAGGAGACAGACACCACACAAACTAAGGTCTGTAATAATTCTAATAATTTAAAGATGTAATAATCATAAGAGTCTAATAACCCTACTCTGATCTTCAACTTCTGACCTTTATGTGCTTTTGATGAGACTGAGAAGTTAAGAGACACATAACTGGGCATGAAACATCTCCTTTGTATATCCAGCGTCATGGTGTCTTACCTCACTTTGGAATGTTGACCTGTGTCTTAGAACCTCAGATAAAACTTTTGGTTTAGCATCCTGTAACATACACACACACACATGCAAACACACTGCTCACAGTTTTTCTTACAAATATGAAAATAAAATATATGAATTAAGTTTTATATCCTATATTTGAATGATTTTCACAGTGATTGCATGTTGCTCTATTATTTTAAATTTAATATAAAATGAATATCATTTAAAAATATGGTAATTTTTAATTTATGATGAAGTAAAGGAGAACAGGGCTTCTCTTGTGGCTCAGCTGGCAAAGAATCTACCTGCAATGCGGGAGACATGGGTTCAATCCCTGGTTTGGGAAGATTCCCAGGAGAAGGGAAAAGCTACCCACTCCAGTATTCTCGCCTGGAGAATTCCATGGACTGTATAGTTCATGGGGTTGCAAAGAGTCAGTCATGACTGAGCGAATTTCACTTCACTTCAAAGGAAAACAAGATTCACATTTTGAAAAATGTTCTGTTGAAACACCTAATGATAAGATTTACAGAGCATATGACACAGAAATGTATGTATAACTTCTAAATGGTTCAAATAATTATGTATTAATGGTGGGCTAGTGGTTTAGTTTTATTTTCCTTATTTTATTTTGCTTTGTAATTTTAAAATTATTATATATTGTTTTTTAAAATCAGAAAATAGCAAAAGTACTAATGGCATGATGTAGACCTAGTTTAATCTCAAAATAACTAAGAATCTACTAGAATTATAGCTATGTATGACTGACAGTTCTGCTTTGCTTTATTGAAATTAACATTCAACACGCATAACTCTTCTAAGGGGTAAATCTTACAGTCGCTTCTCCACGAGTTTGCGTAGAGAAAGATTGTGAAAAAGCCTCAGCCTTAGAACAGTCTGTGTTTGGGAGTCCATGTTACTCAGTTTCTTTCTCCTTTCCCAGAGTTAGTTCTTTTAATACAAAAGTTCATGTTCTTTTCATTTTAATCTCTGACACCTTTATTTTTTCACAAATCAAACCTACACATCCTGCTGCTGAATTGGGGAAACCTTACTGTGGGCAATGTAGTTAACTGTTTTAATGACTCTGTAGTCATGGCAGTGATTAAAATAAGTTAAAATTGGTAAAGAGAAAAACCATTGGCTTGTCATCATTTCATGCACACAAAATAGCCTCATTATACCCTGTAAAATAAGTGCTTCTGTTCTACCTATTCAAAGAAGATAAAAGAATATCCAGTAATTTCCTCTAAAAATGAAACATATTACTATTGATAATAAAACATCGATCCAAGTGGTGGACACAGAAAGTAAGATTAAAAAAATAAATTTTACACATTATAAATTATCATCAATCCTATTACCAAAGATGGTGAAATGACCCTGGACATTCGTTTATTTTTTTATATATATAACCCTGTTCTGAAATCTAGAAAAGATTATCAGAGTTTTATTTAAAATCTAACTGTTGAATCTTCTACGATTTTCAGTTTGGTGTTTTTCATATATGACGAAGTTAAATTATCTCACCTGAACTCAAGCCCCTTCTCATCAGTCATTCAGTGGGCAATATAATTAACTGCTTTTTGAAGACAATTACAGTGATTGCTTTCCATAACCCAGATAATAGAATCTTGAACACATGATACAGTGGTCTCTGCATCTTAGGTAGAATTTAGAACAACCCCTTACTATCATGAAAATGCATGGTTTTAATCAATGGTTTCAAAGGCAGGAACAAGGGTAATATTTTCTGTATTTTTCATTTCATTTGTAAGAAAGAAACTAGTAGAGATAAGAAGCACCCTAGTCAGAAGAAGCTGGAAGCTTGTGAGGCCTAGCTTTTTACTCCCCACCTGGGCCAGTTCCTTTACCATCTGGGCTTCAGTTTATGGTGTTTTCTCTAAGACAGAGAAAATAGAAATATCCACCTGTTTCTACTGACTTTCAAATCTAAAAATGTAACTAAAAGATTTCAATATATTATATAACACTAAATAAACAATTGAGGCTTCCAAGGTGGCTCAGTGTTAAAGAATCCACCTGCAATGCAGGAGACATGGGTTCAAGATCCCCTGGAGAAGGGGTTGGCAACCCACTCCAGTATTCTTGCCTGGAAAAATCCCAAAAACAGAGGAGCCTGGCGGGCCACAGTGCATGGGATCGCAAAAGAGTCAGACATGACTAAACAACAACAAATAAACCATTGTTTCTATATTTTTTCCTTCCAGAAAAAGAACCCTGCCGTTTCATGGTCACATATAGTAGGAAAAATCACACTGTTTTTCTTCAATAACTGAAACTGTTTACTCAGTATAATTTGAGGAGTCGTAAACAATACCTTCTCACAAGCAGTATAATCTTTTTGAAGGTGGTTTGTTGTTGTTGTTCAGATGCTAAGTTATATGCGACTCTTTGCTACCACATGGACTGCAGCACGCCAGGCTTCCCTGTCCTCCACTATCTCCTGGAGTTTCCTCAAATTCATGTCCATTGAGTCGGTGATGCTACTAATCATCTCATCCCCTTCTCCTTTTGCTTTCAGTTTTTCCCAGCATCACGGTATTTTCCAATGAGTTGGCACTTCACATCAGGTGGCCAAAATATTGGAGCTTCAGCATCAGTCCTTCCAATGAATATTCAGGGTTGATTTCCTTTAGGACTGACTGATTTGAACTCCTTGCAGTACAAGGGACTCTCAAGAATCTTCTCCAGCACCACAATTCAGTTCAGTTCAGTTCAGTCACTCAGTCATGTCTGACTCTTTGCAAACCCATGGACTGCAGCACGCCAGGCCTCCCTGTCCATCACCAACTCCCGGAGTTTACCCAAACTCATGCCCGTTGAGTCGGTGATGCCATCCAGCCATCTCATCCTCTGTCACCCTCTTTTCCTCCTGCCTTCATTCTTTCCCAGCATCAGAGTCTTTTCCAATGAGTCAGTTTTTCACATGAGGTGGCCAAAGTATTGGAGTTTCAGCATCAACATCAGTCCTTCCAATGAACACCCAGGACTGATCTCCTTTAGGATGGACTGGCTGGATCTCCTTGCAGTCCAAGGGACTCTCAAGAGTCTTCTCCAACACCACAGTTCAAAAGCATCAATTGTTCGGTGCTCAGCTTTCTTTATAGTCCAACTCTCACATCCATACATGACTACTGGAAAAACCATAGTCTTGACGAGACAGACCTCTGTTGGAAAGCATCAGTTCTTCGGCACTCAGCTTTCTTTATGGTGCAGCTCTCACAACCCTACATGACTACTAGAAAAAACATTGTTGTAACCATATGACTTTTGTTGGCAAAGTGATGTCTCTGCTTTTTAGTACGCTAAGTTTGTCATAGCTTTCCTTCCAAAGAACAAACATCTTTTAACTTCAAGGCTGCAGTCACCATCAGCAGTGATTCTGGAGCCCAAGGAAACAAAATCTGCCACTGCTTCCACTTTTCCACCATCTATTTGTCATGAAGTGATGGAACCAGATGCCATGGTCTTAGTTTTTTGAATGTTGAGTTTTAAACCAGTTTCTTCACTATCCTCTTTCACCCTTATAAAGAGGCTCTTCAGTTCCTCTTCATATTCTGCCATTAGAGTAGTATCATCTACATATCTGACGTTGTTTATATTTCTCCTGGCAGTCTTGATTCCAGCTTGTGACTCATCCAGCCTGGCATTTCACATAATGTACTCTGCATAGAAGTTAAATAATCAGGGTGAAAACATACAGTCTTGTTGCACTCCTTTCCCAGTTTTGAAGGTACTTTAACAGACTCTCAAATTCAGTGAGAAGATAATTATTTTGTCAGCAATTGTTTATTTTCTTGGGCCACCTGTTCAAGCCTCTGTTTCCCTATGAAAGTAAATACAACTAGCAGTGGGCAGCTTCTAAGAGTGTTTATAATTTACTGAAATGCAGCCTAACAGATCTTTACCCCAGATAAGTTGTGGAAGTGTAAGATCCTGAGGATAACATGAGGAATTCAGGTGTCTGGTGGTGATATAATAAAGAGGTGTTATAAACTGAGAACAAGAGAGCAATATGATGTCTGAAAAGAACATTGATTTGATATCGCTGAGTAGATGTCTGAACTTGAGCAAGTCATTGAGTATCTCTGAATTTTAAATTTCTCCTCTTTTAAATAGGGATATGAGCATATATTTCCCCAGAAAGTTTGACTATTAATTGAAATATAGGGTGTAAAGTGCTAATTAAAAGTAAAAATATTTTCTATAACCTCGGACATAACATATCATGTTTTGATTCCCTTTCTGCCAATAAAAATTACGGATTTCTACTCTTGCCTGGAAAATCCCATGGACGGAGGAGCCTGGTAAGCTGCAGTCCGTGGGGTCGCTAAGAGTCGGACACCACTGAGCGACTTCCCTTTCACTTTTCTCTTTCATGCACTGGAGGAGGAAATGGCAACCCACTCCAGTGTTCTTGCCTGGAGAATCCCAGGGACGGGGGAGCCTGGTGGGCTGCCGTCTATGGGGTTGCACGGAGTCAGACACAACTGGAGTGACTTAGCAGCAGTAGCAGCAGCATACTTAAAATTAACTCCTGTGGATGATTTTACTTGGAGCTCATCCAAAATTTTTTAATTGTGTGAAAGTCACCTTATTTTGCCATGATTTTCATAGCTAAAGTTTCCTAAACTAAGTTTCACATACTTTAATCTTTTATAACTGTGTGTGTGACAAATTATTTGACACCACATGGATGTTATTTGGAAGATAGCATTTGCAACATGGTTGAAGATTAGAGTTGACATTTAATGGATTCTGCAAGGAATTGTATCATGTAAGTCCAAAATAATATTTATCATCTCTTACATGTAAAATGATATCCTTTAGGAAAAAAAAATAATTTGTATAATAAGAAAAATACAGATTCCTTGTGTCTCATGGAAGACAAAATATTTCCCTCACTTTACTAGATATTGCTATTATAGGTCATATATACTTGTCATATGAGACATGTGAGAGTTGGACCATAAATAAAGCTGAGCGCCGAAGAATTGATACTTTTGAACTGTGGTGTTGGAGAAGACTCTTGAGAGTCCCCTGGATAGCAAGGGGATCCAACCAGTCCATCCTAAAGGAGATCAGTCTTGCACATTCATTGGAAGGACTGATGCTGAAGCTGAAACTCCAATACTTTGGCCACCTGATGTGAAGAACTGACTCATTGGAAAAGACCCTGATGCTGGGAAAGATTGAAGGTGGGAGGAAAAGAGGACACCCGAGGATGAAATGGTTGGATGGCATCCATCACCAACTCGATGGACATGAGTTTGAGCAACTCCGGGAGTTGGTGATGGACAGGGGGGCCTGGTGTGCTGTAGTCCATGGTGTCACAAAGAGTCAGACATGACTGAGCGACTGAACTGAACTGAACTGAACTGATCCTTATCAACTGTTGAAAAGTTCAGGTAATTATCAGTGGCTTTTAACAGGTGCCATTTATTTGTTTCCATTTTATTCTAAGTGGAGGTCATTTCATTAATTTCTCACTGACTCTTCTAGCTCCACTGGCATATTTTTCATTGTACATTTGGAGTAAAATAATTTCTGAAGGAAAGTGGTTGAATTAAGACTGCCCAATTTTCTTATTTGATAGATCTTCAAACTTCTAAATCTTTTTCTACTTATTTGTTTATAATGCACACTTTATTTGCCCAAAAGATATTTGATAATTTATTTTTCACAACTAAACATTTTGTACATACATGCTCACTGCATGAGAGAGAATTTGTAACAATGGTAAAATTAGACGAAGTAGTGCTTCCAGCTTTAAGTTTCCAATTATGAGAATGAGTCATAGATGCCTTTCCATATTAAGCAATCAGGCAAGGATACTCTATGAATATCCTATATTTGCTTGAGTGTTAAAGAGAGATCTGAATAATTCAATCAACCTAAAATTCAAAAAAATAAAACCTCATTTTCTAATTTTATTTACATTATTGTTCAGTTACTAAGTCATGTCTGACTCTGTGACTTTTTATTTATATATCTATTTGTTTACATATCTATATCTATATATATATTGTCTTTATCTCTATGCACATGAATGCACAGGAGAAAAAAAAAAAAGACAACGTAAAACTTCAATGACTTAGAACACACAATCCAGATTTACAGCTTCTGAGTTTTAAGGCCTCTTTCCAGGTAACCCCAGCTAGAAGGGAACTTCTCCCGTGATAGCACTCCATTGTTCTCCTAACAGCAATTGCATCCTGCCTGGGGCCAAATTGGGCTTCCCAGGTGGTGCAGTGCTGAAGAATCTGTCTGCCAATGCAAGAGATGCAAGAGATGTGGGTTTAATCCCTGGGTTGGGAAGATCCCTTGGAGGAGGAAATGGCAACCCAGACCAGTATTCTATCCCATGGATAGAGGAGCCTGGTGGGCTACTCTCCATGGGATCACAAAGAGTCAGACATGACTTAATGACTAAACAACAATGGGGCCATATTTGCTTGCTTATTGCTCTTCAGTTGTGAGGGATAAATAAGATAATGCCTATGTAATGTGCTTTCAAGCCAATAACACGTGACATAGCTTACGAGACGATGATGAGAATGACTTTTTGCCTATATTTTATGATCCCCTCTACCATCCATATTCAGTTTTGTCATTTGACCTAATGTTCTTTATGCTCTTCCTACTCTCATTTTTTGGTCCTCCAGTATAGGATATAGTTTAAAATCATGTATTGCATTTAATTATCAGTTGTCTTTTGTCTGTTTTCATCTGAAATATTTGCTCAGCCTTTGATATTTTCAAATAATGCAGGTCCCAATGTCCCTTCTGAATAGAATGCTTAATATTTTGTTTTTCTGATGTCTCTCACTTTAGATTCAGGTTATTCATCAGTAGTTTCCTGGGTGGGGAAGATCCCCTGGAGAAGGAATAGGCACTCCAATATTCTTGGGTTTCCCTGGTGGCTCACCTGGTAAAGAATTGGCCTGTAATGCAGGAGAGTTGGGTTCGATCCCTGGGTTGGGGGGATTCCTTGGAGAAGAGAACGGCTACGCACTCCAGGATTCTGGCCTGGAGAATTCCATGGACTGTATAAGTCCATGGGGTTGCAAAGAGTGGGACACGACTGAGTGACTTTCACTTTCACTTTTATGATCTAGGTAAACTCTGAACTCCTTCACAAAGTCTTTCCTCACCAACTTAGGTCACAACAATCAATCTTTTTTCTGACATTCCATTGGAGGTAGGGTAATTTTTATTCGCATTGTATGATTCCTGGTCCAAAAAAAGAGTGCAGGTTCAGCAAGAAGAGTGGCCAAATGTCATTTCTCTTTGAATCTCCCACAGTGCCTAGCACAAGTCAAGTGCCTGGCATAGAGAAAGATGAATGCCTATTTGCTGATAACTCTATGCAATACCTAGAGGCCAATTATAAGCTTTCAATAAACAAATTATTTAAATAGTTTATATGTTCCACCCTTTCAGTCTTTTCTTTTTTAAACTTTCAGAAAATTTCTAATGGAAAACCAATGTACAGATATCAAAAATAAAATACACCTGCTGTCTGTGTGATATACTAGATACAAATGTGATGTTCAGGTTTTCTTGTACCCTTGCTTCAATGTCTATTTTGTTCTTGTTACAAATTCTACTCAGTATCGCGCAGTTCGTAGCCACATGTTTTTCTGCTCCAACCCATGTTTTCTGATGTCTGGGCATGGATTAAATTGATCAAGAAACAAACTGGCTCACATGAAAGAGTTTCTTGGTATGATTTTATTTCAAAATCTTTCCATCTTTTATGAGTAAGCACTATTTCTGAAAAATAATCAGTCTGGGCCATTTTCTTCTTGCTGTTATGTTTTTCTTTTAATGAGGAACTTAGAAACCAGAAATTGTATTTCACATTCAAGCGTCCCAGAGGCCTTCTACACTGTATTCTATCTGGTCTCCTGTCGACTTTCGGATCCATTTCACGCTGTCACCCCCTCCCATTGCTAAAGCAATAAATAATCCTTTTAAAATGCAAATATTGATATTTAAAATAATGGAATATCTTTCGTGAATAGAATTGTGAAATTTAAAGGCAAATAAAAATTACGGTTTGGAAATTGCATCAATAACTCTCTGTGACTTTTTTTAAACCAGAGTTGCAGGAATGAAGGATATAGTCCTATTGTTACATAAGCACAGTTGGTGATTTTTCTCAATTATCTATAAAGATGAAATTTAGTCCTAGTGTGGACTGGTACAGACTATATCTAAGAATATATTGTCACGGAAGTGTAACTAGATGAAAAACAATTCAAACAATCTTTAAAATTTGCCAAGTAATTTGAGATCTTTTGTTATGAATAATTTTAAAAATGCCATAAGTTTATCACAATTTTTAAAATAACAAGTACTTAAAGTAATTCAAATTTCCCTAAAGCTTCAGGAGTTATTTTAATCAGTGATTCACTATTAACTGTCTTTCATGTTCTTCATCTATCTTTACAGTAGACAAAGCTATCAGAAAAGTGTAGAGCAATATGTCACTGTTTTCTGGTATTTGCCTACCTTTAAGACAAGAAATTGCTATAGGAGACCAATTGGAACAAAAACCCCAGTACAACCACAAATGTGCCAGACTAGTTTCTGTACAGGAAACAGTTTTACTTTGCTACCAATGGATTTCTTGAGGTTAATCTTCTTTTCATAATATTGTCGCCAGAAGTAGCACCAGGATCACAAATTTTACTTGACATTATTATGATGGATGGATTACGAAGACACTGTAAATGATGTAAACATCTCAATAGCATTAAGAAGCCAAACTCAAATGTTTATTGCAGAAGATATGTGGTATGTCTAGACATAACAAAGCAATAAAGAGCTGCAGAGACTAAAAATTAACTCTACTCAAACTCTAATTGCAAAAATTATGTGTTAAATTAGAATAAATAACTATACTTAAAACTGAATTAAAGTGACAATGGAAATCTTGAAGCTATTTGGTTCTGATACATTTGAAATTGTTAATATAGAAATAAAGGGTGAATAAGAAGATTAAAAAGTTAGCTATTTAAATGTGTGCTCAGTCTTCAGTCCTGTCTGACTCTTTGTGACCCTTTGGACTGTAGCCCTCCAGGCTCCTCTGTCCATGGGATTTTACAGGCAAGAATACTGTAGTGGGTGGCCATTTTCTGAGAAAATAGGATTAACTTTGATATCCAAAGCCTTTACCCTGTGCCAGTGTGTGCGTGCTAAGTTGCTTCTGTCTTGTCTGACTCTGTGTGACACTATGTAATGTAGCCCGCCAGGCTCCTCTATCCTCGGGATTCTCCAGGCAAGAATACTACAGTGGGTTGCCATTCCCTTCTCCAGTGGATATTCCCTACCCAGGGATCAAACCTGTATCTCTTATGCCTCCTACATTGCAGGCAGATTCTTTACTCGCTGAGCCATCAGAGAAGCCCAGCTATTTAAATACTACCCCGAAATGGATTACAATATTATTCATATTACCAAAATTTTATCTTGTTTGTAGTCTGTTCTAGAATATCCATTAATAACAATGGTGATTTTATTTATATTTTTTGGTTTTGGTGAAGGAGAATTGTCCTAAATCAATTTCAATAGAGCTTGGTTTTTAATTTCTTAGAAATTATCCTTTGCTTTAAGTATTAGATTCCTTATTATAAATACCCTTAGTGGTTTGTTCTAATTGAAACCAAAGGGGTTGCCTGTGCCATCATATCAATTTAGAATAAAGTAATATCATTCACCAATTATACTATTTAAAGCAAAAATTAAATTTCCTGTTATTTAAGCTCAATTGAAATTTAAATAAATGTAATAATAAACTACCATTACAGTAAAATCCTTTACCCATACTCTAACACTGAGAAGATGCAGTCTTTGAAAAAGAAATATGCAACTCAAAACCCCAACCAAATTTTGACTTACTTTGTGATATTTAATAGAATTAAGGATGAACCAAATCAAATAATTTAGACAGATGCTTGGAAACTGTTGAAATGGTACTGTATTCTCAGAATATCTCAGAAGTAGTAGTCTTATCTTATTTTGAAAATATAATCAACCTGATAGAACTCTTAGTTAGAGCTAAACATAAATTGCTTGGTAAATATAGTCTTGATCAAATGCAACCTCAGACAATTACATCAGACCAATCAATCTTTTGGGATTTGGGATATGCTCAGGTATCAATACTATGATGGTTATGATCTGAGCTTACTTACTTTAAAGCCTGGCTCTGCCATTTACTAGTTCTCTTTTCTTAAATAAGCAGTTTCATCTCTTTGGGGCTTCCCTAGTGGCTCACATGGTAAAGAATCTGCCTATAGTGCAGGAGACCCAGGTTCAATCTCTGAGTGGGGAAAACCCCCTGGAGAAGGGAATGGCAACCTATTCCAGTATTCTTGCCTGGATAATTCCATGGAGAGAGGAGCCTGGCGGACCACAGTCCCTGGCGTTGCAGAGTCAGACAGGACTGAGTGACTAACACTTTCTTTTTTCATCTCTTTGTGCCTCAGTTTCCTCATGTGAAAACCTGTAGTGATATTAGGGTTCTTGTGATGTTTAAATAGTTAATATACATAGAGCACTTAGAAGTGTGACTGTCATGGTGTTTTTCCACAACTATTCACTCTTACAAGTGTGAGTTCTTGCCGTAATATCTGTAACACTTTTATTCACCCCAAAGTCTTGGGCTCAAGCCAGAGTTCCTCATCTGAACCACTAAACACAGAAAATGATTTTTTTTATCCATCATCACACAGTTACATTTTTTTTCTTATAATAAAAACTTTTAAGATGTACTCTCTTAACAACTTTCAATTAAAACAATACAGTATTATTAACCATAATCATCACGAGGTATGTTATATCCCCAGCACTTACTTTATGACCAGAGGTTTGTACCTTTTGACCACCTTCACCCATTATTTGAATGCCTATTTCCTTGACCCGCCCAAAGATGATACAAAACTCCTGTTATTCTAGAGGCAAAGCAGAGTGATTTGTTCATTACATACAGTGTATGTTGTGGTAGACTAAAAAAAATCTTTCAACCCCCCAAAAGATATCTGTATCCTTATAATGGGTTGAAATGCATACCCCCAAAATTCATATGTCAAAGTCCTAACCTCTAGTACCTCAGAATGTGATTGCATTTGGAGAGTGTCTTTAAAGAGGTGATTAACTTAAGATGAGATAATTAAGGTGGGCCTCCTTCCAATATGACTGGTGTCTTTTCCAGAAGAGATGAGAACACACACATGGGCAGAAGGAAGACCATGTGAAAATACGGGGAGATGACTGCCATCTGTAAGAGAGACCTTGGAAAAACTCAACTCTGCTATCTTCCATACTGTGAGAAAATAATTTTTTGTTTATTATATTTATTATATAATAACATATATTATACTATATATATATAGATACCAATTCTAGATAAATGATATAGATACCAAATTAGATACCAAATCTATTTGATAGGTAAATTTAAATTTATTTAATATATTTAATTTAATATATTAAATTTATGTTATATATATATTTTAAATGTATCTATCAAATAGATTTGGTATCTAATTTTGACTTAATTGGTTTAATGCTTTATATCCTCATCATAGTCACTGGTGACTAATAATTATTGAGCATCTCATTATATACTTATTGACATTTGTGTATTTTATTTTATGAAGAGGCTTTTCAGTGGTTTTGTTCATTTTTTTATTGGACTTGTTTCTAAATTTTGAGTTGTAAGGGTTCTTTATACTTTCTAGTTATATGTCCTAGGTCAGATAAGTAAACTGAAGACACTTTTTTCCAGTCTATGCCTTGGCTTTTCACTACCCTACCAGTATTTTTCAAAGCAACTTTAAAATTTTGGTGAATTTTATTAGTTTTCTCTGATTAAATATGTATTTTGTGTTTATTTATGAAATTGCCACCTATATCCAAATTGTGAGGATGTTTCTTCCATATTTTCTTCTAGAAATTTTAGTTTTGGCACTTAATTTTAAATCCGTGATATATTTTATTTTCTATTATATATGATGTAAGGTAGGAGTTGGGTTTTTGTTTTTTATGTAGATACTCAACTCTTTCAGCACCACTTGTGGAAATGTCATTGGTTTTCCTAATTAGCTGCTTGGATACCTTGATAAAAAATCAAACAAACTTATGGTTGTTTAGAAATCTATTTCTGGCCTCCCTTTTCCTTTGTCCTGATATACACATCTTTATATTCCTACCATATTGCATTAGTAACTCCAAGAATCAGATATTAGAAGTCCAGCAATTTTGTTTTAAATTTTGCAGTAAAGTCCTTTGCAATACCATATAAAATTAAGACTCAGCTTAACAGTAAACAAAACAAAAGCAAAAAACATCGTGGTTATTTGAATTGGCATTATGTGGAATAAATTAATGGATTTGGGGAAAATTGGCCTCTTAAAAAATTGAGTTTTTCTACTTTATAAACTTTATAATATAGATTTATTATGTTATTCCATTTGTTCTTTCAAAATTTATTTTTAAATCTGTGCTTTTGTGGTACAGATCTTGTCTAAATGTTAAATTTTGCCCTATTTTATATTTCCAATGCTATCATAAATGTAATTTTACACATTTTTAATTCATGAACCTTGTTGATGGCATATAGAAATAATTTCTCTGTTTGTATATTGAATTTATATTCCATGACCACACTATATTAAATACTTAATTCTGTAAGTTTTATCTAGCTACATTAGCAGGTTCCACTTGACCATTTTGTTTACAAACATAGTTGTTTGTATATCTTCCTTTCCATCCCATTTTTCTTTAACTTCTTTTCCTTGCTACATTGAACCAGAATAATATTGGATAAAAGTAGTGAGAGTGGACAGTCTTGCCATATTTCCAATATTGTGTAGTAAATATAATTTTTTTAAACCATTAAGTTAGCTGTAGGGTCTTCTATATATTTCTTTTTCCATTCATATTTTTTATTATAAATGGCTATTGAATTTTGTAAAATGCTCTCTCTGTATTTTTCAGAATACTCTTATTTTTCCCCCTCTTTTGATTTGGTGAATTACATTGCCTTCTTGTGATAAATCTCACTTGGCTTTTATGTATTACCTTTTTACAGGTTAAAGCACATGCTTTGTCATTTAGAAATATTGCTGCCTGTATGTACATGAAGAAATTTAGTTAGGGATCTTCTTCGAATGTACCTAATTGGCTTACTATCACATGTTTCTCCTGACTGTTTTATGAAAGCACGTGTGGTGGTTGATTTTTATTTTTTTCCATAAATGTTCAATAGATGGCTCCAAAAGAGTGATCTGGGCCTGGTGTCTTCTTGGTGATAAGTTTTTATTTAATAGATGTAGTACTTTTCTGATTTTTCATTTCGTCTTGATTCAGTTTTGGTATATTGTATCCGTCATGAATTTTTCTATTTGTCTTATTTGTCAAATTTATTTTAAAATCATTTGTTTCCCTTTTATCTTTTTAGTTTCTGTTGAATGTTTAATGATGTTCCTCTTTCATTCCTGACACAGTTAATTATTTAGTGTCTCTTTTTTCATTTCTCTCTCTTTCATCGGCATAGATAGAAATTCATCAATTTTATCATCTGCTCAAAAAATCCTCTTTGGTTTCATTGACTCATTCCATTTTTTAATCTGCTTTCTATTTCATTGGCTTCAAGTTTTCCCTTCCTAGCTATTTTAAATGGAAAATTAGGTTTGATGTGAAAATTTTTTTCTTTTGTGATATGATCATTTGAAGCTATCAATTTATCTCTAAGCGCTGCCTTAGCTGAGCCCCATAAATAATAGCTGGCTTAATTTTAACTGTGTCAAATTTTTTCTTATATACCTTATAATGTGACCTTTAGAAATGTGATGTTTAATTTCCCTATATTTGTGAATATATTTATGTTACTGATTTAATATAATTCCACTGTGCTTCAAAATAATTACATCAAAGGACATAATGTGTACTCTGTATATTTTTGATACTTTGTTGATAGTTATTTTCTCTGGAGTAGCATATGGACTTTATAGATAAATGGTCTATATGTTTTAAGTGTTGAGAAATATATTTCTAAGGAGTTTGGAGTTGAATATTTTTAAGATGTCAATTAAGTCAAGTTTTGACAGTTTTTGCAGGTCTTGTAAATGTCAGTGATTTTTTTTTTTAATTTTGCTCTGTCAATTATTGAGGTTGTTTGAAATTTCTGACTATAACTGAGAATTTGCACATTTCTCCTTCCAGTTTTGTCAGTGTTTGATTCATGCAATTAAAAGCTCTTTTAATAAGCAAAATGCAAAATTACAAATACTATATGATTCCACTTACATGAGATGCCTGGGGGGTAGTCAAATGCACAGACACAGAAAGTATAACAGTTGGTGTCATATGCTGAGAGGATAGTGGAATTGGAAGTTATAGTTTATGGGCACAGAGTTGCATTGGGAAAGATGACAAAGTCCTGGAGATAGACTATGGTAATGGCTATACAACAAGGTAAGTGTGCTAATGGTACTGAAGCAGACTTTTAAGAGCATCATTCAGTTGCTAAGTCATGTCCGACTCTTTGCAACCCCATGGACTGCAGCATGCCAGGCTTCCCTGTCCTTCACTGTCTCCTAGAGTTTGCTCAAACTCATGTCCATAGATTTGGTAATGCCATCTAACCATGTCATTCTCTGTCCCCTTCTCCTCCTGCACTCAGTCTTACCCAGCATCAGGGTCTTTTCCAGTGAGCTGGCTCTTCATATCAGGTGGCCAAAGTATTGGAGCTGTGCTAAATTGTATATCATATGTAGTTTATTGCAATTTTTAAAGGCTTTACACTTGATTTTTTAAAGATAGCTGTGATTTCTTGCTCTGTTTCTATTGACTCCTTTGTCCTCTGGTAATTGGTCAAAATGTCCTGTTTCTTCACATTTTTTCAATAAATTTTGGTAAAATGCTAGACCCTATGAATGTTACCAGAGAAGTCAATGGCACCCCACTCCAGTACTCTTGCCTGGAAAATCCCATGGATGGAGAAGCCTGGTAGGCTATAGTCCATGAGGTCTCTAAGAGTCGGACACGACTGAGCGACTTCACTTTCCCTTTTCCCTTTCATGCACTGGAGAAGGAAATGGCAACCCACTCCAGTATTCTTGCCTGGAGAATCCTAGGGACGGCGGAGCCTGGTGGGCTGCTGCTCTGCTCACAAACCTCAGATACCACATGAGAGATTAGGTTTCTTTACATTGTATCTTGTTTGGGCATCCCCTGGCCTATGCTGTAGTTTGTAAATTGC
This sequence comes from Giraffa tippelskirchi, assembly GCF_054371585.1. Lineage (NCBI taxonomy): Eukaryota > Metazoa > Chordata > Mammalia > Artiodactyla > Giraffidae > Giraffa > Giraffa tippelskirchi. The sequence continues at coordinate 153,616,133 of NC_137281.1, forward strand.
CTTCCAACCGAAAGCTGAGGAGACTTTAGTGTTCAATTTTCATATTCCACTCCCCTGAAAGATCACATTCTTTGGCTATATGTTGTCAATTGTTGAAAATAGTCACTACATATATAATATTTTTCCAGATTTCTAGTTAGGTATAGTGGGACCACAGGCTATCCCAATGACTTCATCCTGGCTGGAATTTGAAGTACTTTATTTTGGTTTGACTTTCCATTTTCAAAATGATTAATTATGTTGAAAACCTCTATTTTTTAATGTGTCCATTGCAGATTTATATATCCTATTTATGAATTCCCTGTTAAAATTTCCCCCTTTATCTATTGGTTAGTCTTCCTTTTAAATATCATTGCTTAGCATTTATTTTTATAGTCTTAATGCAAGTTCTCTCTCAACTATACATTGTACAAACAGATTCTCCCAATATGAGACTTACTTTCTAATTTTTTAATGTTTCTGTTTGATGAAAAAAAATGTGCTTAGTTTTATTAAGCTTCCATTGATCATTTACTTTCTTCTCTCTGTTAACATTTCATGTTCTTTGCAAATACTCTTTGACAACCTGAGGTCATAAAAATACTTTCTTATGTTTTAGTCTAAAAGCTTTATTGTTTTACCTTGCACATTTATGTTTTTAATCCTCCTAAAGTAGACTTTTATGTAAGATGTAAAATAAGGGTAGAAATTCAATTTTCCCAGCACCATTTTATAAAAAGGACTGTTCATTCTTCATAGCACATCAGTTTATCATATATGTGTAGAACAGTGTCTATAGTGTCTGCTCCATTACATTATTCATTTTGCATGTCTCTGCTGCTTTAGTTGACATCATTTAAAATAAACATTAGGGTTCTCCCAGTAGCTCAGTGGCAAAGAACCTGCCTGCCAATGCAGGAGACTTGGATTCGATCCCTGGGTCAGGAAGTTCCCTTAGAGTAGGAAATGGCAACCCACTCCACTATTCTTGCCTTGGAAATCCCATGGATGGAGGAGCCTAGAGGGCTATAGTCCATAGGGTCACAAAAGAGTCAGACATGGTTAGCAACTAAGTAACAACAACAACAAAATAAAGATCGTGTCTTGTATGTTAGTCTTCAAGGTTTATTCTTCTTCAAGATTGTTTTGGGTGTCTGGACCTTGCAGATTTTCATATAAATTTTATAATTGACTGATTTTCATTAAAAAGACAGTAATTTTTTAATGAGAGTGAATTAACTCTAGTTCAGTGAGTAGAGATTTGACATCTTCATAACACTTAGTGTTTTGTTACCTAAACATAGGGTTTCCCTGGTGACTCAAACAGTAAAGAATTTGCCTGTAATGCAGGAGACCCAGGTTTGATCCCTGGGTCAGGAAGATCCCATGAAGAAGGAAATGGCAACCCACTCTAGTATTCTTGCCTGGAAAAATCCCTTGGACAAAGGAGCCTGGAAGGCTACAGTCCATGAGATTGCAAAGAGTTGGACACAACTGAGTGACTAACACTTTCCATACTTTACCTGAACATGCTGTATTTCTCCCAATATTTAGGTATTTTAATGTTTTAATAGTGATATGGATTATTCAGAGTAGAAGTTTTACAATCTTAGATTCACTAGCAAATATTTGAGATTTATGGGTGATATTGTAAATTATGTGCTCCTTAAATTTTCATTTCTGTTTGTGAGTGGTAAATAGAAATAAGACTGAATTATCCATGTTTACACTGTAGCTTTAAATCTTCCTAGATAACTTACTAAATGCCATAGCTTCTTTAGATTTTCTATGTATATATCATGTTAAATAGAAATTATGACAGATTTATTTCCACTTTTCCAGTAATTAAGCTTTTCCTTTCTCTTACTGATTATATAAATAATAGGTCACAATTAAGTCAGATGCTTATTAGAACTTTGTGTAGTCTTTATTAGACTAAGGAAGTTCTTTTCAAATTATAGGATGTTAAGAATTTTTAAAAATCTTTCATAGATGTTAAATTTTGTGAAATGCCTTTATTGCATTTGTTAAGATTGCCATCTTTTTCTACAAATGTGATAAAATACATTGGTTTATTTGGTTTTACAAATTAAGACATAATTTTTATACTGTAGATTCTATTCCTAGTCATGAGAAATTTTTCAAATTTTGACAAATCCAATAGTTATACAAATAGCACCACAATCAAGATATAGTACATTTACATAATATCAAAAAAATTCTTCATGCCTCATCGGAGTCAACTCTCTCCATATTGTCTGGCAAACAATGATCTTTTCACTGAATCATTTTGCCTTTACAGATGCCATGTACAGGGTCATACAGTACACAGACTTTGGCATATAAACTCTTTCACTTAGCATGATGCATGTGAGACCCATCAATGACAGTGCATGTAACTGCACTCTAGTAGTAATTCATAGTGCGGCGATATCTCAGGTTGCTTATTCCAATATTAAGGAATATGTGGGTTATCACCCATCTCTGTCAATAATGAATAAATTCTCTATGAACATTTCCATTATGGTTTTGTGTGAACATTCATCTCATTTCACTGGAGTAAAAAAGAAAAATGGCTGTCTGAGGAGGCCTTACAAATAGCTGTGAAAAGAAGAGAAGCAAAAAGCAAAGGAGGAAAGGAAAGATATTCCCATCTGAATGCAGAGTTCCAAAGAATAGCAAGGAGAGATAAGAAAGCCTTCCTCAGCGACCAATGCAAAGAAATAGAGGAAGACAATGGAATGGGAAAGACTAGAGATCTCTTCAAGAAAATTAGAGATACCAAGGGAAAATTTCATGCAAACATGGGCACAATAAAGGACAGAAATGGTATGGACCTAACAGAAGCAGAAGATATTAAGAAGAGGTAGCAAGAATACACAGAAGAACTGTACAAAAAAGATCTTCGTGACCTAGATAATCACAATGGTGTGATCACTCACACTCACCTAGAGCCAGACATCCTGGAATATGAAGTCAAGTGGGCCTTAGGAAGCATCACTACGGACAGAGCTAGTGGAGGTGATGGAATTCCAGTTGAGCTATTTCTTTTTTTTTTTTTTTTATTTTATAAATTTATTTATTTTAGTTGGGGGCTAATTACTTTACAATATTGTAATAGTTTTTGCCATACATTGACATGAATCAGCCATGGGTTTACATGTGTTCCAGTTGAGCTATTTCAAATCCTGAAAGATGATGCTGTGAAAGTGCTGCACTCAATAGGCCAGCAAATTTGGAAAACCCAGCAGTGGCCACAGGACTGGAAAAGGTCAGTTTTCATTCCAATCCTAAAGAAAGGCAATGCCAAAGAATGCTCAAACTACCACACAATTGCACTCATCTCACACGCTAGTAGAGTAATGCTCAAAATTCTCCAAGCCAGGCTTCAACAATACATGAACCGTGAACTTCCAGATATTCAAACTGGTTTTAGAAAAGGCAGAGGAACCAGAGATCAAATTGCCAACATCTGCTGGATCATCAAAAAAGCAAGAGAGTTCCAGAAAAACATCTATTTCTGCTTGATTGACTATGACAAAGCCTTTGACTGTGTGGATCACAATAAACTATGGAAAAACCTGAAGGAGATGGGAATACCAGACCATCTGACCTGCCTCTTGAGAAATCTGTATGCAGGTCAGGAAGCAACAGTTAGAACTGGACATGGAACAACAGACTGGTTCCAAGTAGGAAAGTGAGTACGTCAAGGCTGTATATTGTCACCCTGCTTATTTAACTTATATGCAGAGTACATCATGAGAAATGCTGGGCTGGAAGAAGCACAAGCTGGACTCAAGATTGCTGGGAGAAATATCAATAACCTCAGATATGCAGATGACACCACCCTTATGGCAGAAAGTGAAGAAGAACTACAGAGCCTCTTGATGAAAGTGAAAGAGGAGAGTGCAAAAGCTGGCTTAAAGCTCAACATTCAGAAAACTAAGATTATGACATCCGGTCCCATCACTTCATGGCAAATAAATGGGGAAACAGTGGCTGATTTTATTTTTCTGGGCTCCTAAATCACTGCAGATGGTGATTGCAGCCATGAAGTTAAAAGACGCTTACTCCTTGGAAGGAAAGTTATGACCAACCTAGACAGCATATTAAAAAGCAGAGACATTACTTTGTCAACAGAGGTCCGTCTAGTCAAGGCTATGGTTTTTCCAGTGGTCATGTATGGATGTGAGATTTGGACTATAAAGAAAGCTGAGTGCTGAAGAATTGATGGTTTTGAACTGTGGTGTTGGAGAAGATTCTTGAGAGTCCCTTGGACTGCAAGGAGATCCAACAAGTCCATCCTAAAGGAGATCAGTCCTGGGTGTTCATTGGAAGGACTGATGTTGAAGCTGAAATTCCAATACTTTGGCCACATGATGTGAATAGCTAGCTCATTTCAAAAGACCCTGATGCTGGGAAAGATTGAGGGCAGGAGGAGAAGGGGACAATAGAGGATGAGATGTCTGGATGGCATCATCAACTCGATGGACATGGGTTTTGGTGGACTCCGGGAGTTGGTGATGGACAGGGAGGCCTGGCGTGCTGCGGTTCTTGGGGTTGCAAAGAGTTGGACACAACTGAGTGGCTGAACTGAACTGAATATCCTAATAATGAGTCTTGAGTCTCTCTCTTGCTGGCAAGAATATGTATCTCTCCATTTACTTAAATCTTCTTTCATTTCTTTCATCAGCTTTTTGTAGTTTTAGCACACAAATTATGCATGTATATTGTTAGATTTCATTTAAGTATTTCCTAATCTTTTTAGAAATTTTGCAAATCATACTTTAAGAAATTCAATATCCAATAGTTCATTGCTAATACATGGATATACAATTGATTTTTAAATAATTTATATCCTGTGACCATGAACAATCACTTATTAGTTCTAGCATCATTTTGTGCAAATTCTTTACAAAAATTTATATTGGCATGGCATCATGAGAATGGAGAAACTTTTGTCATTTTCCTAATCTGTCTACATTTTATTTCTCTTTTATGGCTTACTGCATTGCATAAGACTCCCAATATAATGTTTCACAGGAGTGTTAAAAAGAGCCATTATCACCTTGGTATTCTAACAACTACATTAGTTTTAAGTTTTTATAGATTTTCCTGATCAGGTTTAGTTTGCTGAAAATTTTGATCAACGATAGATACTGAAAAATGCCAAATGCTTCTTATGCATCTTTTGAGCTTATCATTGTTTATTCTTTTTAGTCTGTTGATTTGCTGAATTACAGTGATTAATTTTAAGATATTGAAACGTACTTCCATTCTAGAATTTCCTTTTGATTATTTTGAAGATTATAATCATCTGGTTAAATTATCCATATTTCAACTTTGTCTTCATTTTTTCATTTTTTTAAGCATCTTTATCATAATCATAGTGTCCTTTATGATTAAATGTTGTATATAGAACATTTGTGGATTGACGTTTGTGGTCTGATATTTTTCTTGGATTTTAGACATGTTGCCTTCGTTATGACATGTGAAGTAATTTCTGATTAAATCTGAAAGTATATGTAAAACGTGCCTGGCGAGGCTACCAGAGAAGTGTTTGCTTCAAATTTGCCATACTTAAGGGCTGGAGACTGCTTATTTTAACAAAACACTGTTTTGAATAGTAGCTAACTTGTTCTCTTGGTAAGGCTTAATCTTCAGGCTTTCAATAGAGAGCTCATTTTCTTTAAGCCTCTAACCCTGGATAAGTATGGAACACTAACCTTTGTCTCAGGAGATTGTTGACACTTCAGTTCTTCTTTTTATAGCCTTTTTAAAATTTTAAATCTATGCTTTTCAATGTATGCTGCTCTCAAATACGGCCAATGTATCAATAAGGCAACTAGCTATATTCTTGAGTCCACTTTCAAAATCTGTCCAAAGTTTTGCTATTGTATTCTGAACACCAGCAGAAATACTCAGTGGATAAATTTTCAGCTTTCTACCCCTATTCATAACCAGAAATTGCTGTAAAGGCAAAAGTGACTACATATCATCAGATCACTTTTTTGAAGTTCTTCCATTTTTGGAATCTTGGCCTACCCAGTTCTCACTGTATCTAAATTTCTACTGTCCCCCAGCATATGTTTTTGTATTCTATGAAGGAGTTTGTTTTATTCTGTTTTGCTGTATCTTTATTGTGATCACTCTCAATAGCAGCATTGGTCTGTCGCTGGGCACTGTGTATCATCCACAAGACGTTTTCCCTCAATTTCAGTACAATTTTTTCGCCATGAGATCAGAGATTTTATCTGTTGCTTAAACACTTTCTCTGATTCCTGGATCATAAACAGTGCCTCAAACATAGCCGACTCTCATTGACTATCTCTAAGTAAGTGGATAACCAACATATTTCCAGCAAAGCATACAAGTCCATCAGGATATGTCATCTTAATTTGGGTGGGTCCATTTAACTCCAGATAACTGTATTTCATGTCACTATTGTGTCGTAACATTTTTTTCTGTAATTACAGGTTTAGTTTCTTTACCATTTTGATTTTTCTTTTGGTTACGATAGTAAAGATATATTCTGTCACTATCCTATCTTACCTTATTGTTGATATTAAAAGTTATTTTGCAAGAGAATACGAAAGAATAATAAAGCTTTCTGTCAACATAGGTGCACTTACTGGATATTTTCTGAAGTTTATGCAGAATGATTGGTGATATCTCTTAAAAATATTTAAGTAAATATAGGTGAGGAGTTAAAATCACAATACCAGTGAATATTATCCCTCAGATAATATATGATAATATACAAATAGTTAGGTGTTTCTGATTTCTATTAAAATATATTGATAGATTTTCTCTACATACACTACTGCAGCAGGAAACAAGAGAAAATTGCCTCCTAAAATGCTTTTATTTGAAGCAGTATCAGTTAAATTGATTCCCCTGGAGGTGACTAAAATCAAGGGTAGAGACTGACTAGGAATATTATTCACTAAAAGAATAAAAAGATCTTCATATGCAATGTTTATTAGCAGTCTCTGACACAAATCCAAGGAATCTGAACTTCATTTTAAGTCCCTGGGGTAAGCAAGCGCTTTAGAATTGGTTATATTACCTTTTATTTGACTGCGATTACAGCTAAAGAATTAATAATTATCATGAAACAGTGAATTTCTGCTATCAGAGAATACCTTAGTGGGCATAGGAGTCATATCACAATGAGTCTTAAACTTATCCTTTAGTATTAGGATTTGATCATTTCGTATATGCTGATCTTAGAGTTATTTATTTGCATGCACATGTGTGATATCTATTTTTTTACATAATATTTAATATAATTCCAGGGAGACATCTTCAGTCATGACTTTTATTTTCTTTCATGCATTTATTCTCAGCTTACTCACATCATTGACATCATGGCTTTATTACTAAATTTAGAAGAAAATAAGGAGAAAATAAGTAAGGTACCTTTTTCCAGGTTTAACAAGTCCCCAAAATTCATCAGAAATGGGCTTTCAAAACTATACTGCAATTTTTCTATTACATTTCCCAGCATAAGAGTTTGAATCTCTCAATCTGAAATACCCAAATGACCCTGGGCTGTTCATTTTAAATTAAAGCCCTGATGGTATTATTGCCTGTTCCAGCACAATTTTATTCTCCACTTTTGTGAGGCATCCACCTTAAAGGAGCCACCACTGTTATTTAAGGGCATTTCAGAAGGAAAGCTGACACTGCCAAATAAACACATTTAATGAAGTGAGATTACTAGTCACTAAGGCGCTAATGAAGTGTGAGATTAGCTGCAGCAAACAAAACTTCTCCCATGTCCCCTCCTGCCAATATCCAGGACTCCAGCTGTAGAGATAAGACTGGGGTTCATCTGGTATTCAATACTCAGACAGCTGAGACAGTGTTCTTCCTCTATAACTCTACACTGTCAAAAGAGCAGCTGAATTCTGGGTCAAAATGAGATGAGGAGAGAGATATGGAAACTTGATTTTTTTTGTTTGTTTCATTTTCACAAAGAATTATTCTTTATAGTCTTTAAAATATATAATTTATAGTTATATATTAGTTAAAATTTATTTTGCCAAATGTCTTTACTATCAATATTCTGCTTAAACATACAACATTGATTGATCATGAGAGAAATACTGCAAATTGTCCACGACAATTTGGCAAAGTATCATACATGTTTAAAAATCCAGGACTAACTTGGGGTTAATGCCAAAGAAACCGCACAGATTGCATCTTAAACCTATACCACCACCTCAACCTCCCCACCCCTCTCACCCCCACCCCCCAACACAAACACTGCCCCTCTCGAGACAAGGAACACTTGTCTCTCTTTTCGTGCACTTGAAGCAAATAATTTGTTTTGTTTAAGTGTTGTTTGCCAACTGCTCCTTGCAGATCATGTCACTGAACTAATACAATGCTTAGATGCACTAAATGTGAACATCACATATGCACAGCGGAATGTGGCGACCGAATAAAGAAGGAAAAACTAAGGAGACTTGAACAAGGGAGGAGAGAGGGTGACAAGTCATACCAACTCCCAGACTCCTCTCACATCCTTTCTTCCCAAACGCAGCAGCACCCAAGGCACATCCTGCTTATACTAGGCACCAAGAAAGCCACTCGGAAGCAGCTGGTACAAAATTGTCATCTATGATAAATATATGTTTGATCATTCAGATGACCCAGCTGAGAAATATATAGTTGGTCTTCCTCAATGATTCTTGGCTTGCGGCAGCTAGAGCCCTCAGAGTGCCCTGAGTGGTGGGAGCCACAGGAACGGCTTTTGTTGTAATATTTTGTCTCTTGTTCCAGTTCTTGAAGACGTTTCAGGGCCATGGAGGTGAAGTGGGTGTCTTGCTATTCATAACAAGCCACTGGTTTTCTGTTATAAAGTAAATTTTGGAAAGCATCTAAGGATGGGGACTGGTTGCAAGGGGAACCAGCCTTGGACAGATGGGTGGAACGTTCTGTCCCACCCCATGATTTCCAGGGAGGGCAGAGGGGATAGAAGTTGAATCAATTACTAACGGCCAGGTAATTTATGAATCATGCCTATGTAATGAAGCCGCCATAAAAACCCAGAAACAGAGTCTTTGGTGAGCTTCCAAGCTGATGAATCAGAACACTTCCATTGGCCATCATTTGTTGTTGTTTTGTCATTAAGTTGCGTCTGACTCTTTGCAAGCCCGTGGCCTGCAGCTCACCACTCTCCTCTGTCCATGGGATTTCGCAGACAAGAATACTGGAGAGAGTTACCATTTTCTTCTCCAGGGAATCTTCCTGACCCAGGGATCAAATCAGAGTCTCCTGCATTGGAAAGCAGATTCTTTACCATTCAGCCACCAGAGAAGCCCATTAGCCACCAAGCCAGGCCCCAAACTCCACATGGATGGAACCTCCTTCTTTTGGAACCTCATCCTTTGTATTTCTCTCTTTATCTGGCTGTTGATTTTTATCCTTCAGTATCCTTTACAATAAATTGGTAACCTTTGGAAAATTCTTAAAGAGATGGGAACGACAGACAACCTTAATTGTCTCCTAAGAAACCTGTATACTGGTCAAGAAGCAACAGTTAGAACCAGAAATGCGACAACAGACTGGTTCAAAATTGGGAGTATTCAAGGCTGTATATTGTCACCGTGTTTATTTAACTTACATGCAAATTACGTCATGCAAAATATTGGGCTGGATGACTTATAAGCTGAAATCAAGATTGCCGCAAAAAGTATCAACAACCTCAAATATACAGATGGTACCACTCTAATGGCAGAAAGAGAACAAGAACTAAAGAGCCTTTTGATGAGGGGGAAAGAGGAGACTGAAGAAGCTGGTTTAAAACTCAACATTCAGAAAATTAAGATCATGGCACCCCGTCCCATCACTTCATGGCAAATAGATGAGGAAAAATGGAAACAGTGACAGATTTTATTTTCATGGGTTCCAAAATCACTGCAGATGGTGACTGCAGCCATGAAGTTAATAAGCACTTGCTCCTTGGAAGAAAAGCTATGACCATCCTAGTCAGTATTAAAAAGCAGAGACATCACCTCTCTGACAAAGGTCCATAGAGTTAAAGCTGTGGTTTTTCCAGGAGTTATATATGGATGTGAGAGTTGGGCCATAAAGAAGGCTGCATGCTGAAGAATTGATGCTTTCAAACTGTGGGGCTGGAGAAGACTCTTGAGATTCCCTTGGACTACAAGGAAATCAAACCAGTCAATCTTAAAGGGAGTCAACCCTGGATATTCATTGGAAGGACTGATGCTGAAGCTGAAGCTCCAATACTTTGTCTACCTTATGCAAAGAGTCAACTCATTGGAAAAGACCCTGATGGTGGGAAAGATTGAAGGCAGGAGGAGCAGGGGTTGACAGAGGATAAGATGGTTGGAGGGCATCACTGACTCAATGGACATGAGTTTGAGCAAACTCTGGGAGATAGTGAAGGACAGGGAGCCTGGTGTGCTGCAGTCCATGGAGTCACTAAGAGTCCAACAAAATGTAGGGACTGAATAGTGAGTTGAAAAAAAGGCGGAAGGGTGAGAGAGAAGAGGGGAGGAGGGAGGAAGACATGACCCAAGGGTTTCCAGTGATCTATTAATCAAAGAGGCATTGTCTGTGTATCGATTGAACACGATGAGTGGTAGTTATGCATATATTTGAAAAAAATGTACCTTGTAGTCTGTTAATTTTGGTTGTTTAAAGAATTGCTGTGTAATCAATTTGGTCATAGCAGTCAGTATCGATCAGGAAACAGACAGATTGACTGTACAGGGTCCGATTTATTTGCTTACCTGCTGTGTACAAGCAGGCCTGTTTAAAATGGAGACGATTCAATCTATTAAAATGAAAATGGAAAGCCTTCTATATGACAAGTAAGTTGCTAATGCAATTTCACAGTCTAGATAGTATTGGATTTATATTATCATCGTGCTCACGTGGTGTATATGCTATGGAGTGGTGCAGGTTCCTCACCAGCATTACAGAAGTGGTGTATGTCATCTCCTTCCTTCCTCTTTTTCTTTTTTTTATAATTTTGTTTATTTGTTTATTACTTTCGGCTGTGCAGGGTCTTCGTTACTACAAGGGCTTTTTTCTCGTTGTGGCAAGCAGGGACCCCTTTCCAGCTGTGGTGCTTGGGCTTCTCCTTGGGGTGGCCTCTCTTGTTGCAGAGCACAGGCTGAAGAGGCTTCAGTCTCCGGTAGCTGTGGCCGCCGGACTCTGGAGCACAGACTCAGTGGTTGTGGCGCACGGGCCCAGTTGCTCCGTTACACGTGGGATCTTCCCAGATCAGGGATGGAACCGGTGTCTCCTGCATTGGCAAGTGGTTACTTTATCCCCAAACAACCAGGGAAGCCCTCCTTGCTTCCTCTTCACCTCCCTACTTAATTCTGCTCCACTTGATTTGTGCTAGAGGAGCATCATTACAAGGCTGCTTGAAACCCTAACTTCGGCACATTCTGCGTAGGAAGGTAGAGAGCGATCAAGATTAACATATTCTCCCTGTGGAATCACATGGGCTTTGCAAGATTTCAACAGTTATTTCCAACCTCCTGGAGGAATTTCATCAAAAGCACATTTTTTGTATGGGGTGGGAATACAGTTTACTTGCCTCTCATCTTTTGTTCTGCAAGCTTCTTGTCTTTATACTTTCTGGATCTGCTTTTATTACATCTCCAGCTAGTTGTGAATTCCAGCTTCTTATCCAAAGAAAAATCTTGCCTCTGTGAATCACCACTCGAAAACATATCTAGAGGGAACACCAAATCAAGCTCCTCTGAAGTTGGAACTAAGCAACGGCTAATAGGCAGCAGGGGAGTGCTCCAACTGTACCTGATGTCAAGGGATGCTCGTGTCTTTTCTTGAGAACATAAGCAATGATGACAAGTCTGCTTTTCTTCCACTTACTTTTTTCTGGTACTAAAAGTGTTTTATAACCAATCTTACCACCACCAAGGCTTCCCAAGTGGTGCAGTGGTAAAGAATCCACCTGCTAAGGCAGGAGATGAAAGAGACGCAGGTTCAATCCCTGGGTAGGGAAGACCCCCTGGAGTAGGAAGTGGCACCCCACTCCAGTATTCTTGCCTGGAAAATTCCATGGACAGGGGAACCTTGTGGGCTACAGTCCATGGGGTCACAAAGAGTTGCACATGACTGTGCATAAGCACACACATGCATGCACGCACACTACTGAGCCTTTCCAGAATAAGGCAGAGAATAAATATGTAAGTAAAGCTTGGCAGCTTTGGAATTTACAAAGACCTTTATTTTTAATCTTGCCAATGATCTCCAATTAAAAGCAAACTTTGTGAAATTCAGAGAGACTGCACAACTTGTCCAGTCTCATCTTTGGAAGTTGAGAAACTGAACTGAAGTTTTCTAGAAATTGAAGTCTTTTTGATGAACATTCATAATGTCAACAGTTGAGCTTCTTTCAGGAGTGGTGGAAAAGCCCAGCAGTTTTCGGAGTGACATGCAAGGATTTTCCATCATCTGTGCACTTCTCCTCTGCTCGCTCTATTTTCCATCAGCCCTCACCAGCCACCGTTAAAGATGCCCAATCTTGGACGGGCCGTTACTTGTGTCTTTTAGACCCTTTTCTGATCTAATGCTATTCTCCCCTCTGCCTGGACAGCTGTTTTCTTTCAGTGGTTAAGAGGACAGAACCTGGGATCGCTGGTCTAGGTCAAAAACCTCATTCTGCTGTTCCTAGATAACTTTTAGGTCAACTGCTTAAGTGTTCTGTGCCTCAGTGCCCTCCTTCACAATGTGAGGCTGGTAATGGTACCATCCTCACAGAGCTGCTTGCAGGTTAAAGGGTTTAATCTATGGAAAGTCCTGAGACAGATGTTGATTAACCAGAGTCCAAAGAGTAACCTAGTTTTATACTTCACACATTTCATACCATACGCTCCTAGATCTTGAAATATTTTCTCCACATTGTGGATTTCACAGCTATTTCCTCTCCTAAATCTCCTCTGCCAGTAGTATAACCCAGACCTTAGTCACTTACTGGTTGAATTTCTTTTGTTTTCTGTCATGTGCTCTTCCTGCATGCTTCACAGTCTTGTTAGTACCTACAAATCTGATCAATTCACTCACTTGCTTAAAACTCTTCAATAGCACCCTATAGCTTTTAGTCTCTACAGACTTAAATCTCTACTCCTCCCACCTGATGCCATATGAGCAAGTATACCTACACCTTCTAACTTGCAGAAAGTGCTAGACAGTAGTGAATGAATGGATGAACAAACGTTTCATCGCATAACGAGTCATGGTATACGCCTAGCCACTATACCATGAAGTCCTTTCCGATCTGGTGTCTAGGACAAAGACCCAATCTGTGTCTTAGGAATAGAGGAGGAAGTTGCGTTACTGAAATGTGTTGGCTGCAGAATAATCAAATGTTTTTATTATGCTTTAAAAACTAATGACCCCGAGAATCATTAAAAGGGGACAACTACAGAATCTAAAAGCTGTGTCCTTCCTCTTCACATGGTTTCCTTTCCTTTGCTTATGGGCACAATGCCTTGGGGAGTTATGCACCTAGATGGCATTCCTTCTTAATATAACCCTCCTGATATTTTTCCTACATAAAAATTGAAGTACAAATGTATGCAAAGAGTATTAAAGTTGAGCTCAAATCTACAGTCTGTCAGTGTTTCATATTTGTGTACACCCATTCAATTACTATCCAGATTAAGATAAACACGTTAAACACTCAAAAATAGTCCTTGTCCTCCTACTTCTCAGCCCATAGCCAGCCACAGTCTGGAGGTATCCTTGCTATCCTGACTTCTTCCAACATTAGTCAATCCTGATGTTTCCAATAGGTACTCTTTGTGTCTGGCTTCTTTTATGCCACAGCATATCTATGAGAGGTATCCAACATGTTTTATGTCTCAGTAGTTTATTCTTTTTTACTGCTGCATAATATCCTATTATATAAATAAATCATGGTTTGTATTTTCCAGTCTCCTGTTGCTGGACATAGTGGGGTGTTCGAGGTCTGAGGCTACCATGAATAAACATTCTTGTATGTGTCTTTTGATGGATATATGTGTTAATTCCCTTGATATATGCATAGATCTAGGATTGAAATTACTGGGTCATAAGATCCTATGGCTTTTGATGTTTTGATTTTCCTCTTTCCTACCTTCCTACTTCCTTTAATCTTTGGAAGGCCCTTCTTGACTTTCCCATCTATATTCCCACATTATATTATTTTCCATGATTGTTTTCCTTTTACACAATCTCAGTTTCTCTTTAACTAGAAACCTGATCTTGAACAATTAGGAAATCTAATAATACAGAGAGAGATGTACATTTTCTTTGTTCAACAGTTGGCATCTTTTTCTTCTACTTTATAAGAGTATTTTGAATTATTACATATCACTGACATATGGCTCTCAAAGTTCAGTGTTTGCTTGCAGATATTTTTTTTTTATTTTGCAATTTTATGTGTGGTCATCCTTTTGATTTTTGACCCCTTTACTAAATTACCTAGCTATGATTGTAACTTATTTGAGTTTTGTAAATTACTTAGCTTGGCTCTTTCATAGGTAAATGCTCCCACAGTACTTACTGTGTGCATGACTGTCTTTCCAAGCACTTATATCTTTTTATGTGTTTATTCTTGGGAAGGGGGAGACACCAGAAAGAATGCTTACAGCTTCATCTCAAAACACATCTCTTGAATGTCTAACTTAATCCTTTGAGTCTAACTCCAAATGGCTAGGCAGAATATTCAGACTTCTCAGTGACCTTCACTTCCTTCATGGTTTCAAAATAACAGGATTTATGTCTTTGTGATTCCCCGATTTGCTGTTAGAAACTGCTTTAATGATTTCTGCAATGAAGTCTCATGTTTCACTTTAGCTGTAACACTTTTGAAAGAAAAACATGAGAATTTAACAATGCTTCAGCAGAATTTGAAATAAAAGAAAAAAAAACAGGGCTTTTAGTGTTACGATGCCAGATAATGGTGTTTCTTTGTTCTTTCTAGGAAATGCAAGTGATAAATATCAGAGACAGAATGAAGCATATGATAAACAAGAACAAAATCTGAAGTAGGAAAGTAATCTTTGATACTGCTGATAGGGGCAATAAAATCCCACCCACACTTATACATAAAATATGAACTCCTTACTAAACTATATAAGATATTAGAAATCATTCAGAATTTTAGCTTTATTTAGATGTATTGAAACTTTTCACATAGAAGTAGAGATTATCTCATAAAAATAATTCATTCCCTCTGATTTCCTGGGGGCAAAATATGATCATCCTTTCCTGGTTATCAGTCTAGCAAGAACTTTATCCGTTCTGAATTCTACAAGGGTCAAACCAGTAGGACAATATTTATGATGCTAGGTTTCTCAGAATAGCTTCTACATGTCCTTTCTTTCTTCTTCTTTTTTTTCATTTTCTGTTTCCAACTCATCATAACTTCATCGCTAAGAAGTGACAGAGTGTCTTTGAGAAGGAGTTCTGAGATACATGGTAACTCAGATACCACAGAATGTTTCTCATTTCAGTGTATCCCAGAGTTTAACACAGATCTGACAACTGCTGACTTTAACAAGGTAGCACTTACTTTTTCTGCATAACAGCAATTTATCCCAGACGGCACAAATACCACGAGAGGTGTAACAAAGAGGTAGAGTCTCATCATTCCCATATACATTGCATCCCATATACATTACTTCTTGTGAAGACAGTGTTAACATAGAAGTTAAGCAGACTGACAAACCTTTTTTTTTTGCAATATTTAAGTCTTCAAAATTTGACCCAGAAATATTGGACATGTTAAAAATAATTCTATATTAACTCCCTATAGTAGGAGAAACTATCTTCAGTCAGATAATTGTGATTGGGACAAAAGAACAAATTAATTGGATCACAACGTCATTTAAAAACACAAAATAATTTATCTCAGCAAAATTAATTTCAGCAAAATAAGTGGAAATCCCTCAAATTGGATGGCATTTATCTGTGTTGCATAAAAAATGGAGTTAAGAAAACCCTAAACTGGCTCAATGGCTACTGCTCGGTATGTGACCCTTTGTTAGTTAATACACACTTTGTGATCCTTGGTTTCTCTTATCCATGACTCAGAAATAATTATGCCCTCTTCTTACAGAATTGTAATAGCAAGAATTTAATGATGAATATAATGGCTTCCCAGGTGGTACTAATGGTAAAGAATCTGCCTTCCAATGCAGGAGATGCAAGTGATCTGGGTTTGACCCTGGGAAATGGCAACCCACTCCAGTATTCTTGCCTGGGAAATCCCATGCACAGAGGAGCCTGGTGGGCTACAGTCCATGGGATCACAAAGAGTCAGACACAGCTGAGCGACTGAGCAGATGCGCGCGCATGCGCACACATACACACACACACACACACACACACACACGTAATGATAAATATCAGTTCAGTTCAGTCGCTCAGTCATGTCCGACTCTTTTCGACCCCATGAATCACTGCACACCAGGCTTCCCTGTCCATCACCAACTCCCAGAGTCTACCCAAACTCATGTCCATCGAGTCGGTGATGCCATCCAGGCATCTCATCCTCTGTCGTCCCCTTCTCCTCCTGCCCCCAATCCTTCCCAGCATCAGGGTCTTTTCCAATGAGTCAACTCTTCGCATGAGGTGGCCAAAGTATTGGAGTTTCAGCTTCAACATCAGTCCTTCCAATGAACACCCAGGACTGATCTCCTTTAGGACGGACTGGTTGGATCTTCTTGCAGTCCAAGGGACTCTCAAGAGTCTTCTCCAACACCACAGTTCAAAAGCATCAATTTTTTGGCGCTCAGCTTTCTTCACCATCCAACTCTCACATCCATACATGACTACTGGAAAAACCATAGCCTTGACTAGATGGACCTTTATTGGCAAAGTAATGTCTCTGCTTTTAAATATGCTATCTAGGTTGGTCATAACCTTCCTTCCAAAGAGTAAGCGTCTTTTAATTTCATGGCTGCAATCACCATCTGCAGTGATTTTGGAGCCCCCAAAAATAAAGTCTGACACTGTTTCCACTCTTTGCCCATCTATTTCCCATGAAGTGATGGGACCAGATGCCATGATCTTAGTTTTCTGAATGTTGAGCTCTAAGCCAACATTTTCACTCTCCTCTTTCACTTTCATCAAGAGGCTCTTTAGTTCTTCTTCACTTTCTGCCATAAGGGTGGTGTCATCTGCATATCTGAGGTTATTGATATTTCTCCCGGCAATCTTGATTCCAGCTTGTGTTTCTTCCAGCCCAGCATTTCACGTGATGTACTATGCATATCAGTTAAATAAGCAGGGTGACAATATACAGCCTTAACGTACTCCTTTTCCTATTTGGAACCAGTCTGTTGTTCCATGTCCAGTTCTAACTGTTGCTTCCTGACCTGCATACAGGTTCGCGCAGTGGCTGCAACAGACCACACAGAAGCGTGGCTGAGAGGAGCTACTCCATGGCCGAGGCTGGGGCCGGCGGCCGAGAGGAGCTACCCCACCTCCAAGGAGCAGCAGCTGCGTGGGCACAGGAGGGCCGAAAGGAGTTACTCCACATTCAAGGTCAGGAGGGGCCATCGTGCGTAGATACCCCTTGTCCAAGGTAAGGAGCAGCGTCTGCCCTTTGCTGGAGCAGCCGTGAAGATATACCCCACCTCCAAGGTAAGAGAAACCCAAGTAAGACAGTAGGTGTTGCGAGGGGGCATTAGAGGGCGGACACACTGAAACTATAATCACAGAAAACTAGCCAATCTGATCACACGGACCACAGCCTTGTCTATCTCAATGAAACTAAGCCATGCCATGTGGGGCCACCCAAGACGGATGGGTCATGGTGGAGAGGTCTGACAGAATGTGGTCCACTGGAGAAGGGCATGGCAAACCACTTCAGTATTCTTGCCTTGAGAACCCCATGAACAGTATGAAAAGGCAAAAAGATAGGACACTGAAAGATGAACTCCCCAGGTTGGTAGGTGCCCAATATGCTACGGGAGATCAGTGGAGAAATAACTCCAGAAAGAATGATGGGATGGAGCCAAAGCAAAAACAATACCCAGCTGTGGATGTGACAGGTGATAGAAGCAAAGTCCAATGCTGTAAAGAGCAATATTGCATAGGAACCTGGAATGTTAGGTCCATGCTGCTGTTGCTGCTGCTAAGTTGCTTCAGTTGTGTCCGACTCTGTGAGACCCCATAGACGGCAGCCCACCAGGCTCCCACGTCCCTGGGATTATCCAGGCAAGAATACTGGAGTGGGTTGCCATTTCCTTCTCCAATACATGAATCAAGGCAAATTGGAAGTGGTCAAACAGGAGATGGCAAGAGTGAACGTCGACATTCTAGGAATCAGCAAACTAAGATGGACTGGAATGGGTGAATTTAACTCAGATGATAAATATAGATGCATCAAAATATGCATCATAATACTAGATCCTTTACCAAAGTGCCTTTCCATTTTAACCTAATTTCATGTGTTTAAAAGTTCTGGTAGATGCAGGGAATATAATGAAACTTTTATGTTACATTAGGAAGACAGTGTGAAATAGACCAAAAAAAAAAAACAAAAGAGGGACAGAGTCATAGGAGCTCATGTTGCAATGGTGACAGCACCACTGAGTTTTGAAATTTGACCAACCTCTTTGAACCTTAGTTTCTTCAACTATAAAACAGAAATAATAACTGCATAACAGGAACCACTTGAAACTACTGACAAGCTGGTTTCAAGGGTGAAAGTGTGTTTCCAGAATAATAAAGATAGGAGTGTTTCTAGTAAAATGCATCTTTTGAGCTTCCCTGGTGACTCAGATGGTAAAGAATCTGCCTGTGATGCAGGAGGTTCGGTTCAATTGCTGGGTTGGGAATATCCCCTGGAGAGAAGGGAATGGCTACCCACTCCAATATTCTTGCCTGGGAAATCCCATGGACAGAGGAGTCTGGCGGAGTACAATCCATGGGGTTGCAGAGAGTCGGACACGATTGAGTGACTAACACTTTCACTTTTCATTGGATTAAAAATAGTATAGATCTCATCTACAGTAGGATTTAAAATACATCTCTGGTTGTACATTCACACACAGAGGCACACACACACTGGATATACCATAAAGTTTTCCCATCACACTTATAATGACGTTAAACACCTCTTCTGGGACTGGTCTTGTTTACCTCTTCCACCGCATCGCCCGGCGTCGCCCACATTTGCTTCAGTCATCACGGCCTCCTTGCTGATTTTCAAACGAGCCAAGCTCCTCCCCACCTTGGGACTGCTGCAGATGTCCTTCCTTTGCTGACGTGTTTTCCTTCCAGAGATTTTCAAGGCTCATTTCGGCATTTCATGCTTGCCTCTCCCAAACATCTACTCTGACTCCACCTTTTAAAAACAGCACCGCCCTCGTCACAAAACTCTAGTACTTTACCACATCATATGTGTTTTGATATGAAATTTGATATTAAAATATGTATCCATTTGTTTGCATATGAATTCTCTATCTATCTTAGACAAGAGCCAATGCTTATTATTATTTTCCCCTGTATCACAAGCTGTAGAAAAATTCTTACTGTAATAATCAGTTAATACACACAAGTGGAATAAAGGAATTTATCAATCAACCAAGTCACACTCAATACCTAGGAATATGCAGCATTCTCTTCTGCCCATTTTGCCAATATTTTGTCTCCAAAGCACACATACAAAGAAACAATATATTCAAAAAATATTAATAATATTTACGGTAGCCGCTTATAAGGAAGATATCTGTAATGGTCACATCAGAGTTAGAGTTTAATTATATTTCTTGGGCAGTGTTAACAGTGAATTAGGGAGAGATAAATGCTCTGGAAAATAAATTTTGACAACAAAAATAAAATTTGCATTTTATTTAAATACCACCAAGTTCTAATATGGGCAATATTGTTATCTTCTATTGTACCTTTGAATTTCCATAGTATTTTTTATTTTCCACAAGCTAGAAGAATTCCTTTGTCAACACAATGTATCCTTTTCTCTTTGGTTTCTTCTGGTGCACCCAGAGAAATATGTGTGACATTGATACTTATTCAATGTAAGTGACTTCTGTCCTAATGAAATGTCTAAGCTTTTTAACCATTTAGTGATTCAAAAAGTAGTTTGTCATCTTCTCTGATCCTCTGTCATAAATGCTAAACATTAATTACTTTGGCAATTCCTTAGACCATTCCCAAGATTTCTGCACAGATATTCTTTTGTATATTCCAGTAGGTGAATGAACATTATCCCACCTAATTTGGGAAACTGACCAAAAAAAAACCTCTGTAGAAAAAGGGTAGCAAAAATCAAATAGTCAAGTATGAATTGGAGGCTCATGACAAACAGCATTTTAGCAGGTTATTGATGTGCATGTTAAAGAGTAGCAGACATGTGACTGCTTTCAGGAGAAACTTCATAAGCATATGAGGTTTGTACAAGAACACACTTATGAATGAAAAGGTAAGCATAAAGACATCAACATTTGTGTAAGAAGGCGAAAAGTGAATGTAGGGTGATTTCATGGAAGAAGTTAACTGGGGTCAGGCCTTGAAGGATGGGTTAAATTTGCTTAATGATCCAGGTCTGGTGGCTCAGTCGCTAAAGAGTCTGCCTGCAGTGCAGAAAACCTGGGTTCAATCCCTAGGTTGGGAAGATACCCTGGAGAAGGAAATGGCAACCCACTCCAATATTCTTGCCTGGAAAAGGACAGAGGAGCCTGGAGGACTACAGTCCATGGGATTGCAAGAGCTGGACATGACTTAGTGACTAAATCAATGATCCAGGTAACATCTCCTATATGCGTACTCTGTAATGTGCACTTTTACAACCATTTTTATCTGTTACTTATTTAATCCCTATGAGAATAACCCTCTATAATGAATACTACTATTTTCTCCATTTTACACTTGAGGAAATTAGACACAGTTAAACAATTTACTCTACTCCTGACATAAAGCTTGGGCTTAATCCTCAGTTTACATAATTTATTTCTAATTGCCCATAACTGCCTTAACATTGGATTTCAGAATATTTAAAATTCCGTATAAATCAGCTAGAAATGCCTTTTAAATCTATAGGGCCAAGAAGGTCCAAGACATTATCAGAATTTCTGCTTCGAATATTTGGCTAGAACATTGATTCATTCCACAAATAGGTACTAAGTAGATTATATATGCTAGGTTCTCTGATAAGAGAAACTTTGCTGTGTATTGTTTTATAAATTTGGTTGCTAGTTGCTAAGTCGCTTCATTCGTGTCCGACTCTGTGCGACCCCATAGACGGCAGCCCACCAGACTTCACCGTCCCTTGGATTCTCCAGGCAAGAATACTGGAGTGGGCTGCCATTTCCTTCTCCAGTGCATGAAAGGGAAAAGTGAAAGTGAAGTCGCTCAGTCGTGTCCGACTCTTAGCGACCCCATGGGCTGTAGCCCACCAGGCTTCTCCGTCCGTGGAATTTTCCAGGCAAGAGTACTGGAGTGGGGTGCCATTGCCTTCTCCGTAAATTTGGTTAATTTGCCCTTAATGTCATTATTTTCACTTAGTGCTTACTTATGGATTGATCTCAGGCTTTGTTTTTTGTTTTTTTCCTCTTCTTTTAAAATTTCCTTCTTCTTTTCTTTTTCCTTGACACCATATAGAAAAATAAAGAATCATTTTTATGGCTGAAATGCATTCACCTTGGGGAAAGCTGTGAAGTCTCTTTTTTTATGATTATTTTGATGATATGACTTCCATTAGAAAGAAGACATTTCTATTGGCCCTAACGCTTTCAGAAAGTCATTGACACAATAAAATGAAATCTTGCTCAGCTTTACACTCATGGTGGAATTCTTATTTAAGGGATACTGTTTGATATTCATAACTAGTTCAATAGAGAATGGACATTACTGAGACAAAATGTGGATCAATCCATGGTCTGGGCATACAGTAGACAAAATATTTGCAATATAGCAGATTATGGTAGAATCATACAAATAGGACCGAAAATTTTTAACACATTTGTATTTTAACAAATTCACCATCACTTGATAACTTACTTGAATTGATGCTAGATTAATGACATGCAAATAGTAAGTGCATTATGGATTTTCCAGAAACTTCTAACTTATCAGGAAAGCAGGAAAATAAACTATGACCCCATGGACAGTCCATGGAATTCTCCAGGCCAGAATACCGGAGTGGGGAGCCTCTCCCTTCTTCAGGGGATCTTCCCAACCCAGGGCTCAAACCTGGGTCTCCTGCATTGCAGGCAGATTCTTTACCAGCTGAGCCACAAGGGAAGCCCCACACCAGTTTATAAATAAACAAAAGACAGAAAGAAACAAGCAAATGAACTGCTCAGTTACATGAGCAGGACTGTCCAATAGAAGTACAACATAAGCCAGATAAATTACTTAAAATTTTCTAGTAGCCACATTTTAAAGTAAAAGAAAAAAAGTAAAATTAATATCAAGAACATTTCAATTAACACAAATTTTTCAACATATTATTTTAACATATAGTCAACATTAAATTATTGAGATATTTTACATATTTTCAGTCTAAGACTCTGGGATTTGATGTATACTTTAAAATTACAGCACATCACAATTCAGATTCTGAATTTTTATTGACAGCACTTCACCTGTATTTAGATTTTTAGAACTATAGTTTGAAAATTAGATTCACCTACGTAAGTGTTCTAACACACTTCTAAAAGTGTGTCAGTCCTCTGTGTCCACAGGTACTGCATCCATAGACTCAATTAACCATGGATTAAAAATATTCAGAAAAATATTTCCAAAAAGCAAAATTTGAATTTGCTACCTGCTGGCAAATATTTATATAGAGTTTCATCTAAGTTAGACAGTTTGTTGGCAAATAATTATTCACAGTACTCTCTTCTAATCTCTTATTCTACAGAACTAGTAATGATATATCCACTTTCATTTCTGATTTTAGTAACTGGATGTTTTTTACTCTTAGTTCACCTTGCTAAAACTTTGTCAATTCATTGGTTTCAAATGACTTTCAATTTCATTGATCTTTTCCATAGGTTTTGTTTTTTCTATTCTTTATTTTGTTTACCGCTGCTCTAATATTTATGATTTCCTTACTACTGCCAGTTTTAAATTTATTCCTCTTTCTCTAGTGCCTTATATTGTAACAGGTTGTTAATTGGGGATCATTTTTACTTTTTAATGTAAGCATTTTTAGCTAAAAATTTTCCCTTTAGTGCTATTATTACTGTGTTCCATAAGTTTCTTCATGTTTTTGTTTTCACTCAATTCTTAGTATTTTCTCATTTCTGTGTGATTTCTTCTTTAATCCATCGGTTAAGAGTGTGCTGTTTAATTTCCATGATTTCATAATTTTTCTGCTTTTCCTTCTGTCATTGATGTCTTACTTAATCTCATTGTGATCAGATAAGATAATTTGTATGATATCTAGTTTTTAAAAAAATCTGTCAGGACTGAATTTGTGGCCTAACATGTAATCTGTCCTGGAAAGTGCCCCAGGCACACTTGAGAAGAATGTGTGTTCTGCTGTCATTGGGTAGAGTGCTCCCCGCTGTCAGCTGGACCTAGCTGGCTTCCTGTGCTGCTCAGGTCTTCTATTTCCTCCTTTACCTTCAGTCTGACTCTTCCATTCATTACTCAGGATGGGGTATTACAGTCTCCATTATGTTTGTAGAGTTGTCTATTTCTCCCTTCCTTCAATTCTGTCAATCCTTGCTTCACTCATTTTGATGGTCTGTTATTAGAAGCACTCTTTAATTATATTTTAAATTAGAAAAATTATTTAATTCTCATTAAAAATAGTATTTTAATTTAAATACCAATTACAACCTCTAAAAATATAATTATAATTCAGGCTTTCTGCAAAAATGATACAAATAAAACATTTTACAACATTATATCAATGTGTAAAAAAACTCATTTAATTAAGTCAATCCATTAACACTGACTAGATCAGTGAAATGTTTGTGTGCAAGACTATATATGACATAAATGCCCTAACTCACCCATAACTACAGTGGTGCCCTTTGTGATACAATGGTTAAAGTGAAATGTAGACTTACCAAATAATACAGCTGTATCTAACATAACACATATTTTGCAGTTTTCATTTTTTAAGTAAAATTTAAATGAAATTTAAAAATTAAAAATTTAGTTCCTTGATTATACAAGTCACAGTTTTGGTGCTCAGCAGACATATGTCTAGTGGCTAACATACTGACCATGTGGCTTATCATTTAATGTTAATGATTTTTAGGTGATGAAGTTGAGGAAACTTCTCCATTGAAATTTCAGCCACTAGTATGACTCTAAATCTGAAGCTTTCCATATCACAGGGCAGAGGTTACATATATCTATCTGTTGTTTGGCAAGCACTCAATAAAGGACAGACATTGTTACCAGGACTTTTATTGTCAGTACTATATGTGATATCCATGAGATCATTTTAATGCAAATTTTAATGTCAGATTAAAAGTGACATATCACATAGAGCTTTCTCTCTAGTCATTGAATTTCACCACAAGTCTATCTAGCTTGAATAACTCTTCTTTTTCTGTTAACTTTATATTTTTATGATGCTGTTATTAAACAAAAACTTTTATAAGGTACCTAATGAAACTAAATATTCATTCTGATTTCTTCTGAATAACTGTTTTTGAAACATTTCAACTGTGAAGGCTAGACAACTGAAGCTTTGGGTGGATAAACACAGATAGGAGGAGGCAGGTGGAGGGTTTTTTTTGTTTTTTTAGGTTCCAAGTTGCTCTTTGGGAGCATTTTTACTGGAAAAGACAAATGCTGGAACTTGCATGATTAATAGATATAATTAGTTTACAAAGGCTGAAAAATCAAGATTATCTAATGGCCAGCTCACTCAATAGAGCCGTCCTGGCCAGAATCAATAGTGTAATGACCATTCTTTCCTCAGTTAGAGAGACTTGAAGTGCAGTGAACGTGTGATGTGTACGGTGGGGAGAGTAGAAGTGGGTAGGGGTGGGTCCACAGCAGAACAAGGCAGGCATCACGTCTAGGTCACCACCTATTAGGTTTCCAAGGATTTCAGTACTGGACAGAAGACACTGGGCTTATCTTCTTTGAGTCTAATTGCTGCAGAAAATAGTGAGAGATTAACAAATAAAAGATAATGAAAGCACTTATGCCTTGGAAGACAGGCGAGAAAATGAATGTTGACTTTTCCATTGTTAGGAAAAGACAGATAGGTAACCACTGTAAAATGAAGAAGGGGGTGTCTGTTAACTAAAATAACTCACCTTTACTATCTCTAGCAAAGCTTCAAATCAAAATGAAACATTAAGTACAATTATTACAGATAGTTACATAAAATATGCTTTTATGAAATATTAAATATTTCTAGAACTAAGAAATACATATGTTGGATCCTTTTTTCCTTCCTAGTGACTTTGGGCAAATGACTTAAGTATCCTTATATATTTAATATACTTCATGAGATTTATTATATGTACTGTACAAGTCATATAGCAAAGAAGCTGGCAGAGAATAAAGCACTAAAATATTTTTGCACCATATTATTATAATAATTTTTAGATAACATGGTTAATTCAAATATAGAATGAGAGTGAATCATTGTAGGATGCTATTTATATACATATGTAGAGAGAGATGATAGACAGATGGATAGAAAGAATATTAAACTATATTTATTATTAAATATAGTTAAGAAAACAATGGTTTCTCTAGGAAGTGGAATATGGTGGCAGGATTATTAATCATTCATCTGAAATCTTGCTTTCTACTTTATCTTTGCTCTTTGTTCCTCTTTTTTTTTTTTTTTTTTTAGTTCTATCAGTTTATTGCTACCAACCCATCTCCCTCCACCCTCATGCACACGTGCTCAGTCAAGTAACCCCATGGACTGTAGCCCGCCAGGCTCCTCTGTCTGTGGACTTTTCCAGGCAAGAATACTGGAGTGGATTGCCATTTCCTTCTCCATATTTGTTCATTTTTGAATTTAGGTATATAATTTGTTTTGGTAAGTGGGAGTTTCTTCTCTGGAAAAGATAGAAGAATTAATAATACTCTTTCTGGTCTTTCAAAAAGAATTATTTAGAGATTCAAATAAAAAAGATAGATGGAACATATGTTGCTGTTGTTCTGTCACCCAGTGGTGTCTGTCTCTTTGTGACCCCATGGGATGCAGCAGGCCAGTCCTTCCTGTCCCTTACCCTCTCCTGAAGTTTGCCCAAGTCCATGTCCATTGCATCAGTGATGCCATCCAGCCATTTCCTCCTCTGATGCCCTCTTCTCCTTCTGCCCTCAGTCTTTCACAGCATCAGGAACTTTTCCAACAAACTGGCTGTTCGCATCAGATGACCAAAGTACTGGAGCTTCAACTTCAGCATCAGTGCTTCCAGTGAATATTCAGGGTTGAGCTCCCTTAAGATTGACTGGTTTGATTTCCTTGCTGTCCAAAAGACTCTCAAGAATCTTCTCCAGCACCTTGGTTTGAAGGCATCAATTTTTTCTCACTTTGCCTTCTTTACTGTCCAGCTCTCACAACCGTACATGACCGCTGGGAAGACCATAGCCTTGATTATACGGGCCTTTGTCGACAGAGTATTGTTTCTGCTTTTTAACACACTGTCTAGGTTTGTCATAGTTTTCCTGCCAAGAAGCAATCGTCTTCTGATTTCATGACTGCAGTCACCATCCACAGTGATCTTCGAGCCCAAGAAGAGGAAGGAAATTTGTCACTACTTCCACCTTTATCCCCTCTATTTGCCTTGAAGTAAAGGGACCAGATCCATGATCTTAGTTTAATATTTTCCTTTAAGCTGGCTCTTTCACTCTCCTCCTTCACCCTCACCAAGAAGCTCTTTAGCTCCTCTTTGCTTTCTGCTATTAGAGTGGTATCCTCTGCATATCTGAGGTTGTTGATGTTTCTCCCGCCAATCTTGATTCCAGCTTGTAACTCATCCAGCCTGCCTTTTCTCACGATTTGCTCAGCGTATAGGTTAAACAAGGTGACAGCAGACAGCACTGTCTTCTTCCTTTCTCAGTCTTGAACCAGTCAGTTGTTCCATACAGGGTTCTAACTGTTACTTCTTGACCTGCATACAGGTTTCTCAGGAGATAGGTAAGCTGGTCTGATATTCCCATCTCTTTAAGAGCCTCCCACAGTTTGTTATGATCCACACAGTCAAAGGCTTTAGCGTAGTCGTGAAACAGAGGTAGGTGTTTTTCTAGCACTCCCTTGCTTTCTCTATGATCCAGCGAATGTTGACAATTTGATCTCTGGTTCCTGTGCCTTTTAAAAACCCAAGTTGGACATCTGGAAGTTCTTGGTTCACATAATGCTGAAGCCTAGCATGCAAGATTTTCAGCATGACCTTACTAGTGGGGGAGGTGAGTGCAATTGCCTGTTGGTTAGTACATTCTTTGGTACTGCCCTTCTTGGGAAGTGGGATGAGGATTGACCTTTTCCAGTCCTGTGGCCACTGCTGAGTCTTCCATATTTGCTGACATACTGAATGCAGCACCTTGATGGCATCATCCTTTAGGGTTTTGAATAGTTCTGCTGGAATCCCATCTCATCCACTAGCTTCATTGACAGCAGTGCTTCCTAAGGCCCACTTGACTTCACACTCCAGAATGTCTGGCTCTGGGTGACTGACCACGCCAGCACAGTATTCAGGTTCATTAAGATCTTTTTGGTACAGTTCTTTGGTGTTTTCGTTTCATCTCACTCTCTTAAGCATCTACTAGGTCTCTACCACTTCTGTCCTTCATTGTACCTACCTTTGGGCAAAATGCTCCCTTGATATTTCCAATTTTCCTGAGGAGATCTCTAGTTCTTCCCCTTCTATCATCTTATGCATTTTTTCATTGAAGAAGGCCTTCTTGCCTCTCCTTGCTATTCTTTGAAACTCTGCATTTGGTTGAATGTACTTAGCCTTTTCTCCCTTGCTTTTTGCTTCTGTCCTTTCTTCAGCTATTTGTAAAGACTACTCAGATAACCACTTTGCCTTCTGCTTTTCTTTTTCCTTGGATAGTTTAGTTCGCTGCCTCTTTTACAGTATTGCGGGCTCCATCCATAGTTCCTCAGGCACACCGTTTATTAGATCTAATCCCTTGAATCTATTCACTCCCTCCACTGCATATTTATAGAGGATTTGATCTAAGTTGTACCTTGCTGGCCTAGTGGTTTTCCCCACTTTCTTTAGGTTAAGCCTGAATTTTGCTCTGAGAAGCTGATGATCTGAATCACAGTCAGCTCCAGTTCTTGTTTTTGCTAACAGTATACAGCTTCTCCATCTTCAGCAACAAAGAAATGTAATCAATTTGATTTTGGTATTGACCATTTGGTGATATCCACGTGTAAAGTCATCTCTTGTGTTGTTGAAAAGGGTGTTTGCTATGACCAGTGCATTCTCTTGGCAGAATTCACTTAGACAAGAGAAAACATTTTAGGAAAATGTTTTACGTCTGTTTAAAACTTTCCAATTTTCAAATATTGTTATCAATAGAATTATCTTATTAGGTGTGAGATAGAGCAAATGAGGTCTCTAAGATAATTAATGTAGAAATTAAACAAGTTTAAAAGAAATTGACTATCTAGCTTGCAAGAGTGGAAGGGTTATGATTTTAATCTCCTTAACCCTTACCTGGTATAGCTCATGACAAAGAAAATCAAAAGTCCCAGGCTTAAAAAAAAAAAAAAAAAAAAAAAGTCCCAGGCTTAAATTCCAGTGTTGCCACTAACAGTCCATTGGCTATAATACCTAGCTTACAGGGCTGTTTTAATAGTAAAAGAAAGTGTGTTTTTAAAGCACTTAACATAGGCAGCTGATACATAGTTCTCAATAACTGTAACTAATAAAATTAATTGTAGAGTAATCCTTCATGCATATTTCAAAAAAAGTAATCCAGGCATTTAATCCTGCTCTGGTCTATAAAAAGACGGAGTTTTGGAGATATGTGGATCATATGGCAATATCTGTCCTAGTGATTCAGTATGGCTATACAATCAATGCAACCATAATAAATTAAAACCAGATTCATCGTACCTATAAAAGTAAATACAGCAACCAGCAATAATGACAAATATGAATCACACTTTTAGAGTCTACCTCTGAATCAAAATTGCCTCTCCAGGTATCACCTCATTAATTCTCTTACCCTCAAGATAAATGAACCAGTTTTATAATCTTAACAACATTGAATTATACCTGTGAGAATAATCAGAATTACTGATAGAAAAGAACATACTTGAAATCTCCCTGATTTCATAAGCATTTACATTTCAATGCAAAGTCAAGGTCCTTTTACAGGCTGAGTTCTATTTATGGCTAGATTTTTAAAAATTTCTCAATTAAAGGGAAAAAGATTGAAATCTCTCATTAAAGGGCACTAGGCCCTCACTTGGCTGTATTTTGATGACTTTAGTATGAATTAATCATACACACAGAGGTAAAAACCCTGAAAGACATATTCAGTTTTTAAATTAATAAGATAATGCGCTTAGAACAAATTGCCTTTGGAGAAAGCAACTATTTAACACAAAGTATTTTCAACCAGTGTCTTGCACCAAATCTAACAAAAAGCACATTCTCCAGAGGCAAACTCCAGTACTACTGATATTTGTCTCTTACTAGTGTTCTTTAGGATTGGTTCCTGGAATTAATGATTGAAACTGACCTGTGGAAGAAGAAGTGCCAGGGTTATATGAAACCTGGGTTAAATTTGAAGATGCAAAAGTTTTAGACACAGTTCTAGGAAGACTGTAGTTCTCTGAGGTGATAGGGAGTTGGAAAGCTGGAACAGCTGAAAAAAGTGAGGAGAAGAGACCCTTCTATCCATGTGACAAGACGGTATCACTGTAAAGTAATTAGCCCCCAACTAAAATAAATAAATTTATTAAAAAAAAAAAAAGACAGTATCACATATTACCTCTTACAAATATTGAGTGTTCATGGAAGATTGCATTTTAGGGGTAAAATAGCAACCACCACAACAAAATAACTGTTTACCAAATAAACATGAAACCCACCATATTTGAAGATGAAAGTTTTAAAGGCAAATGTCTATAAAACTAGCCCAAGGTTCTGGACTGAATTCAGATTGAATATGGAGAACTAGAGAAATCTTGTGAAGTTCCTTATTAAAATCATTCTGCATGTCTTTTCTTTGGATGTTTTTTTTCCATGAGTTTCCAGGCAATAATGATGGCGATAAGGGGGAGGGAGGTGGGGGTGAAGAAGGGTAGTGATGATGGTAATAAGAATATAGTCCTGTTCTCACATGTGTCTTGATTGGAGAGGGTTGCCCCTCCAGCAGTGGTTATGGCATTTGTTGGGGAAGAGCACAAATTGAGATCCTTTCAGGGTCAGAATTGAGAGGAAAGCTGATTTATACAGATCTGGATTGGATTCCTGCTCCAGAAACTTGATATTCATGTTATGGAGGAGGTTATCTCACTTGATGCCTCAGTATGCCTTGCTGTAATGAATCCAGACTGCAAGTGAAATGTGTAGCCATGTCCTGGAAGATGGCATGTGCTCAGTGAATAGAGTGTTCAGCTCACCCCAAGACATTGTACCTGCTGGGCACTTCCAAGGACGTGGCTACTCAAACATTTCTTTTTACCTCCACAGATGAATAATATATTGGTTGGAAAGAGCCTAGAAGTAGATCCTTTTGCTATAAATAATGTGTAGATATAAATTCTGTCTTCTTGTTTTTTACACATTAATCTAATTTACTTCATCACTATAGGCAAATTGCTCTTTCTGTTTGAAAGTGTTTCTCTTTATCCTTAGAATTAAAAATTTTCCAGGACTCTGGCACTTCATGGTCTTTTTAATCTGGAGACCCAGGACTTTTTTTTTTCAGTTCAGGGAACATGTTTTTCTATGTTTATTTATCTCTTCCTTATGCTTCCTTTCTCCTGGAATGCCTATTCAAGGTATCAGATTTCCTAGATATATCCAAGATAAATCACCTTTTTCATGATTTTTATCTCTTTAGATTGACCACATTTTCCTCTCTCCATGATTTAACTACTTTAATGACAAATCATGTTTTAATCTCTAGAAAGAGGTATTTTGGAGGGAAAAGAGAGAGATATATTTGCATTTATAATATAAAATCTATAATCATCTTATTAGTTTTCCTTCTTAACTTATCATTGGAGTATAACGTATTATAAATTTCATAATCTTATGTGAACCACAAAGGTAATTTTTCCTATATCAAAATTTCAAGTAATATAAAATATTAATTAACATGCAAAATCCTCATCCCTGGAGCCTCCTTTATACCCTCACACAGTCAACACCCTCCCTCCAAAATTACCATTCTGATGTTAGCCACAATTGAATGGTTTTGCTTGTCTTTGAATTCCTGTAAATGGAATTGTATAGAAGGTATATGTCTGGCTTACAGCATTCTTTTTGCAAGATTCATCCATATTGTTCTATATAGTAATTTATTACCACTGCATATCATTCCATTGTATATGTAAACCATACATTGGTAAAACATCTATTTATTCTAATGTTGATGAATGTCTATATTGCTTCAAGCTTTTGGCTATTATAAAGCTGTTATGAACATTTTTTACATGTTTCATGGAACATATGTATACTCATTACCATTGGAGTTCTGAAGTGAAATTGCTGGATCACTGAGGATGGATGTTTTCACTTTCAGAAGATATTGCTAAACAGTTTTCTAAAGTTATTTACCAATTTCATTTTTATCAGTAGTGTATAAAAGGGACAACTTAACTGCTAAATATTCTTATTATTTGTAATTTCATTTTAATTTCTGTCTTTTCCTAAAGTCCTGGTTAATTCACTGTAGTTTCTGCCATTTCTGACTAACTGTTTCTTCTTCTTTTGAGCCTCTTTCATGGATTCTTATTATTAGCTGTCCCTATAGTAGGACTCGGGGCTTTAATTTACATTTCCTGAGTGGCAGCAATCCAAGAGGAAGTGGAAGAGGAAGTGGTCCCTTAAACAGGTCACATGATTCAGCAAAACTATCTCAAAGGTTCATGTTACTTACTCCCATGCCTATCTATACTCCTCACTCTTAGGGACACAGAAAACAGTTTATATTAATTTCATTTTTGATTCAGGCAGACTAAGGATTCTTATGCAAGGACAATGTCAACCTGCCCAGGTGGTCAGCAGACAGCAGGCTAAAGTCTGCCTGTCGTGAGGTGATGTGATCAAGTCCTCTTCATGAGGCTCTAATTCTACAAGAGGCGATCATCCTATAATGCAAGCACCACCCATGTCCACAGATGACAGAGCCACACACTACTCACTCCGCTTAACGCTTATGACATTCACATCTCATAGGGTAATATACAAATCAGAATTTCAGCAAAAGCTAGTTACCCTGGCAAACTTGCTTCCTCTTTCTAACACATCTTCTGCTCTGTATTTCTTTCAAATGGCCTGATGATGTCATTATTCTTTTCTCATTCGATACTAAGGGGAAAAGTTACATTTCTTATGTTTATTCATTTAAGTTCCCATTAAAATAAGTTGCTCTTTTCAGAGACAAGTGATGAACTGGTGTGTTATTGAGAGAAGAGATATTCCATACTATACCCTGTACCTATTTAACTTCCCATACAATGGCAAGCAGAAACATTTATAAGACCAAGTATGTTTGAATAGAAATATGTCAGTTTTTAAGCACAAAAGGTAATATTTACTTCATATCAGTCTAGGCTGTCTTGCTAGTGGTTGACTTTTTAATACTGTATTGTAAACAAAATATAGTCAAATGTTGACCTCTGAAGTTACTCGAGATTTTTACAGCTTTCTGAAACCTATCATAAAATGTTGACTTCATATTTCCCTTGATGTATAGTTTGTAGCTCGGTTTATGGGTGGTTTACAAATCATCATATATATATGTGTGGAAGTGTGGATGAATTATAAGCACACATATTCCTTCTTCCACTATATAATTCTAGAAATAATTTAACCTAAACTCTTTACATGAGTTTGAGATTATCTTTGCTTGCAGTCATTTTTGGTCTACAAAATTAATTCAAGATGTTCTCTGTCCTAGTCTTCTGCCAAGAGTAAGATGTTTTAAATCATAAGCACATAAACCTGAAACCATCCCAAACAATAATTTATTGACTCATGCTCAAAAGAATCTCTCTTATTTCAGAGCTTTGGAAGTAGAAAATACATATGTAGAACAATAGATTCTCAAGATAGAATACAATTCTAGATGTCGCCTAAACTAAGGCACCATCTCATTGCTTGAGTGTCCTCTCTGATCTCAGTTAAGAATTGAACACTTCCAGAGTGCTCCACAAAAGCTGGCTGTGTTGAAGTAAACAACTCTCTCTGCATTGAAGTAAAACCGGTTAGTCAGTGGTTGTCCTGATCCTAGTTGTCCCTTCAGGAACAAACAGCACAGGTTTTTCACTTTCCTTCAGTGACACCTCTGAAATATTTAAGGGTCACTCTCCAGGCTTCCCTGCAACTCCCCTTCCTTAATTAAACCCTTGGTTCCTTCACCTGTTCCACACGTGCTGGGCTTTGATTCCTCTCCCAGGCACCATCCCTACTTGCTCTACACATTCTGGTTTGTGGCAGAGATAAACATGGCCAGTATAGTTTTGAACCATTCATGGGAACAGAATACCTCCATTCTTTCTGTTGTTGTGCTGCATAGCTTGTGGGATCTTAGTTCCCCAACCAGGGATGGAACGCATACCTCCTGCAGTGGAGGCCCTGGAAGAGCCGCCTGTTAACCACTCGGCCACCAGAAAAGTCCCAACATTCTTGACATTAGACATTCTTTGAAGAAGCAGTCTACATTTGCCTTAACATTTTTAGCAAACATGTATATATATATTTTTTTCACTCACATGAAACATTATTAATAATTCTAAGGCTATTTTACATATTCTTGTAAAGCCATATTTCTATCATTTTAAGTTGGGAAGTTTGATTGTGGCATGTTAAGGGGAGCACTGGTGAAGGGTGATAAAAAATGGATTGAAATGGGCTAAAAGCAACTATTATATTTAATATTATTTATCTTTTAACTTCAACCATCTTTTTCTTTGTTAAGGTGTTTTTGAATTCTGATAAGTCCTTCCAGTATTGATCAAAAAGTTGATCACTATCTTAGCAATACTCTTACTAAGTCTTAAATTAAAAACAAAATTCAAAATTAAAGAGAATATAGTTCTAAATAGAGTCCTATAAAGTTGATCTATATTCTTTTGATATATATATATATATATATATATATATATGTATGTATGTATGTATATTTGAAGAGCTTCCCTTGTAGCTCAGTCAGTAAAGAATCTGTCTGCAAAAAAAAAAAAAAAAAAAAGAATCTGTCTGCAGTGCAAGGGACCTGGGTTTGATCCCTGGGTTGGGAAGATCCCCTGCAGAAGGAAATGGCAACCCACTCCAGTATCCTTGCCTGGAAAATCTCATGGACAGAGGAGCCTGGTGGGCTGCAGTTCATGGGGTTGCAAAGAGTCAGGCACGACTGAGAGACTAACACTTATTTACATACTTATATACACTTTATATATATCAAAATCTATATTCATTTGATAAATACTTTAGTCAGTTGGGAATCCATCCAGATAACACTAGTTTTCCCTCTTCTCTCCATTGATAACAGAATTTCTTAAAATGTTACAAAGCTCTGAGGAGGTCTCACAGCAATACAACATGTCCTTGATCACTGCTGCAGCCCTGCTGAAATTGTTTACTGAAAAGACGGCTTCTTCCCTCATCACAGCTCTCTATGACTTCTTTGTGGTGCTTTACATTTTGCTGAATAAAACAAACTTCCCACATAGAAATCTACCACCAATGATATATTTTTTATATTGAATACTTAAATAACTGCAAAATCTAATTCACTAACATTGAAATTGTATACCAAGTTATCAGAAAAAAAAAATAGGTGAAATTAACTGGATATGAACTGTTCTTATTTCCAAGTTTTCTCAACTCCTAGAATATAAGTCTCAGGCTAATCAGAAATTTGGATTATCATTCATTCCTAGTAGGTAATTATTTTGTTACCTAATCTATGAGGCAGTTAGAAACAGATGATTTTAAAACATAGGATGAGACCCCTCTCCTCAAGAAATTTCCCATCTTGAGTAAGAAATTAGAAGTCAAAAGTGACTGTTGAAACACACTATTTTGGAAGGCACTGTGAAATTTAGTAGGCTCTGATCAAGGAATTTTTGGAGAGTAAGTTGATTTAAAAAATGAACATCATGTAGATAAACTTCAGTGAAGGTGTAAAGGTGTAGAATTTGGGGAAGAGAAAAAAAAATATGCAAAGAGGAATTTTAAAGTGTTCTTTAAAAAACAAACAAACAAAAAAAGCGATGATTTAATCCAACTGTTGTAATTCTTTTAATTGTTCAATAAAGAATAAGATTGCCTCTTAATGATTTTGTTTTCCCATTTTGGTTCTGACTTTTTTGATGTCTTAGTAAATTGAAGCTACTCTCAATGTGAATGGCCTGGTGCACTTAAATGGGAATCTAATTTAGGTGAAATTTCAGAAGAAATTCTCTTTGACTTTGAAATATCTATCCATCCAGTCCCATCACTTCATGGCAAATAGATGGGAAAACAAAGGAAACGGTGAAAGAGTTTATTTTGGGGGGCTCCAAAATCATTGCCGATGGTGACTGCAGCCATGAAATTAAAAGGCGCTTGCTCCTTGGAAGAAAAGCTATGACCAACCTAGACAGCTTATTAAAAAGCAGAGACATTACTTTGCCAACAAAGGTCTGTCTAGTCAAAGCTTTGGTTTTTCCAGTAGTCATGTATGGATGTGAGAGTTGGACTATAAAGAAAGCTGAGTGCTGAAAAATTGAACTGTGGTGTTGGGGAAGACTCTTGAAAGTCCCATGGACTGCAAGGAGATCCAACCAGTCCATCCTAAAGGAGATCAGTCCTGAATATTCATTGGAAGGACTGATGTTGAAGCTGAAACTCCAATACATCGGCCACCTGATGCGAAGAACTGACTCATTTGAAAAGACCCTGATGCTGGGAAACATTGAAGGCAGGAGGAGAAGTGGACAACAGAGGATGAGGTGGTTGGATGGCATCACTGTTGCGGTGTGCATCAATGGACATGAATTTGAGCTGACCCATCCATATCTTTATATCTCTTCTCAAATACCAATGATCCAATGAAAGAAGTATGTTACTTCAGCTTCCCAACCTGGACTTCATAGTTCCTAAAGACAACTCATCGGTTCTGGAAGAGTCAACATGAAGATCAACAGAGGCAAGTCTACAGTATTTTTGATAAGTTTAGGCAGTTTTGTGACATTCTGGATAAATGTTCTAAAAAAGCATTGTCTTTTAAATTGGCCAGATCAGAACTATCCGCATAAGTTTCTTCAGTGTTCTAGCTACTAATGTGATCCATTTCTTCTTTTTAGGTTTGGAGCAATCTAATAGTTAAAGATACTCTTAATTAATGTTTTTAACATTGAGAAGACTACAAGGGAGAAGGGAGGTCACCAATATTTCAGAACTTCATACTTCTACAGAATTGGAGTCTTTTGAAACTAAAATATTTCAGCACTTTCAACACTTTCAATGTCCCAGACATTTTTGAGACATTTTTCATCTCTCTATTTAATCCTCACAATATCTCTCTAAAGTAGCTATTATTGTCCCTATCTTATAGAAAAATTGAGGTTCATGGAGTTTATTAAAGATGTCTTGATTCAAGTGTTACAGCTATTAACTATTATAGTCAGAATTCCTTAGTTCATTCTCAACTTCTAGATCTCTACTCTTTACATGGGAGCTCCATAGACTTTTTTCTGAAAGGTCTGGGTTATCCATGAATAAACTATCTTATTCATGGCGCGATGGACATGAGTTTGAGCAAGCTCTGGGAGTTGGTGATGGACGGGGAAGCCTGGCGTGCTGCAGTCCATGGGGTCGCAAAGAGTTGGACATGACTGAGTGACTGAACTGAACTGAAACTATCTTATATACTTCATGACCTCATCACTTCAGTTTGTGTTCCTTTTAGACAAAAACAAACCAAAACTGAAAACTCTATCAACACCATAGCATCAAGTTTTGGTTTTTTGAATTTGATATGAAATATGAAATTTCAGAACAAATGGAATAGCTGAGGTTATCAAAAAATGTGAGCAATTTGCTTCTCTTCACTGATTCTTTCATTCTTTCATGACTGAGTGAATATTGCAAAAACACAGAAGCAATACAATGGGATTCATGATTCAGTCCAGGACCACAAATCCAAACCCAGGTCAGTGAAAACTTTCAAAAGGCCCCACAAGAACATGTAGAAACCTCTCCTGTAATGAGGTATAATATTAACATGCTGAAAAAATGTCACATAAAACTAGATAACAAATTTTAAGCCTTGGCACTATTCCAGATGCAAGAACAATGATTGGTAGTAGGAACACAGTTTCAAAGGTCTACCAGTCCTACAAGATGTATGAAGAAAAACAGCATTCTCCTTTACTTCTTTTATTTCCTCTATCCTTCTATTTTCAGCATCATATATCTAAATAAATAGCTTATGATTATGCTTCTTAAAGTTTTTTCAACTTTAGAAATTATCAGTCAGGTAACTATTAATACTACCTCAAATGATGGTTTAGCTTTTTTAACACTTCCATCATAACAAACATTCTTGTACCCAGTAGTTCATATACATATGAATATATAAAATATGTATTTTGGTTTATAAAAATGTTAACTACATTACCAAGGCGAAGTAACTAGCATATATGACTAAGATACACATTACCCTTTAATTCCTTGTGTTTTTCTTGAATGTTTATTTTGCTTAGATTTTGTTTTTACCATGAATTTATTACTATACTATTTCCCAATTTTCTTAGAATTCTCTCAGTACTGTAAAACATCTCAAATAATCTCACAGTTTTATTCTTTTCTGAATCTCTTTTTGAGATCTTTCTGATCTGCTGTGGGATGAACTGGTTGCTGTTTAAGCAACTCACATGCTGGATTCTTCCTTCAAGCTCATCTCGAGGAGTTCCTTCTACACACTTTTTTTTTTTAACATTTAAGTCAAAAATATTTTCACATCCTTGTCTTTTTTTTAATTTATTTACTTTTTAATTGAAAGATTATTGCTTTACAAAATTGTGTTGTCATTTTCTGGATTCTCTGTTGATTGGTCCTAGTGTCTCTCATTGTGTAATTTGTTTTTCTCTTTTGGTGGAACAGATTCTCAAGCAGCCTCCTGGATAAGGGTGCTCTTACGAGAGTGAAGATGTCTTTTGGCCACCTTTGCAATTAACTGAGAGCTTTCCTGCATAGAAAATTCTAAATCATAGCCAGAGAATCCCTCTTGTCTCTTTCATCTAAACTTATTTTTCTGTTTGTTTGCCTTTTTCTCGGCTAAGGTTTGGAGTGAAATCCAAGGACTTAATACCTAAGCTACAGGATGTATTCATTTTTTTCTCAGAGAGAAAGCAGACAGCAGGAAAATGTGGGTGGCTGGTGTGTTCTTCAGAGATTGCTTCTCTTATTTAAAGACCTGGTGATGCCCACACTTACTTTGGAAAGTACTGTTATTATTTTTAATGACATTAGTTATGCCAATTTTAAAGTAAGTCATCACACTTTAGTCAGATGCTGACATAAAGCAAAAACTTCATAGATTGTTTTTTTCCTCTCTCCTTTACAGAAGAACCATATGTAAAAAGATTTAGAAAATGTGAAGATGAATCACCTCTACCATTTCTACTCACTTTCTGCATTTTAATGGCAGCATGAAGAGAAATTAGTTGCATGTATATAATAATTCCTCAAAATTGACAATTATCTCTAGTGATTTGTAGGTACAAAATCGATTCTTTTTTACATAATTTTATTTTATTTTTATGTCTAGCTCTGCTAGGTCTTCATTGCTGCACAGGCTTTCCTCTAATTAATTTTCCTCTAATTTCCTCTAATAGCGAGGGCTATTCTCTCATTGTGGTGCATGGCCTTCTCACTGCGGGGGCTCCTCTTGTGGAGCACAGGCTCTAGGGAGTTTGGGCATCAGTAGTTGCAGCGTGTGGGCTCGATAATTGTGCTTCCCAGGCTCTAGAGCTCAATGGTTGTGCTGCTCAGGCTTAGCTGCTCTGGGGCTTGTGGGATCTTCCTGAATCAGGGATCAAACCCATGTCTCCTGCACTGGCAGGCAGATTCTTTACCACTGAGCCACCAAGGAAGCCCTGAAAAAATCGAATCTTGATGGAGTTTCTCCTTTGCCATTTAATTCTGTAACACAGATTGCACCCTTACCAGCAATCTTAGACTATTTTCTCCAGAAAGCAGGGTCTGAGATAATGTCTCATGTGCTACTGTTCTTTACTTATTTTTTAACTGGGGAGTGCAGTCTTCATGCAGGCTATACAAGAGATGTGGGCTCGATCCCTAGGTCAAGAAGATTCCCTGGAGAAGGGCATGGCAACCCACTCCAGCATTCTTGTCTGGAAAATTCTATGGACAGAGGAGCTTGGTGGTCACAGTCCATGGGATCACAAAGAGCTGGACATGACTGAGCATAAGCACATGCAATCTTATTATATATTCGATTGCTATATCTTAGATTTATATATATATACTATATATATATATGTACATATATATATAGAGAGAGTATATATTAGATTTCTATGGCTATCATGACAATATTTCACAGATTTGGAGCTTTACATGACAAAAATGTATTTTCTCACATTTCTGGAGGCTGGAAGTCCAAGATCAAGGTGTTGTCAGGTCTGTTTTCTTCTGAGGCTTCCCTCCTTACCTGACAGATGGCTGCCTTCTTATCAGATGCTCAGATGTCTTCTCTCTGTCTTGTGCATCTCTTGTTTCACTCTGTGTGTCCAGATTTCCTCATCTTGTAAATGGGCTGTGCTAAGTCGTGTCTGACTCTTTGAGACCCCCTGGACTGTAGCCCTCCAGGCTCCTCTGTTCATGGGATTTCCCAGGCAAGAATTCTGGACTGGGTTGCCATTTCCCTCTCTAGGGGATCTTCTCAATCCAGGTGTGGAACCCGGGTCTCTTGTGTCTCCTGCATTGGCAGGCAGATTCTTTATCACTGCCACCTGGGAAGCCATCTTATAAAGACATCAATCAGATTGGATTAGGGCCCACTCTCATGGCCTCACTTCATTATCTCTTTAAAGCTCTTATCTCCGAGCACAGTCACATTCTGATATACTGAAATAGAGCTTCAGCATGATAGTTTTTTTGAGGAGATACATTGAGCCCACAAGATGGAGGAAAGGTAAGGAAGGAAGAATAATAACCAATAAAAAGGACTAAGCCACACTTATGATTAAAGACAAAGTATTGCTTTATTTTTCAGGGCATTTTCTGAAAGGCTATTTTAAAAAATTGCTTTTCAGGACGTCCGAGGAGAAGAAGGAAGAAAAAATGATATACTCAGCAGCTTTGGTCTCCCATCGGTCAGTGTTTTGCTCCACGGGCTGTTAATTTCCCCATGGTCACTTTTGGGTCATGACTGCTGAGTGCAGGGCAAATCTAGGGAGTATCATGAAGTGCCAAAGCCTGGAATGAGGGTATAGAGATGAGGCACTGTCCAGTTATATTTGCATTAGGTTGTTTGGAGGCGCTCAGCACTGGCCAAGCACCCAGAGCAGAAGACAATAAGCTGACAAAATGCAAGAGGCAGGTGAAGTCAAGAGAATCTGATTGTGGCACTTTAGGAATCCTGAGAGAGTTTCTTTGTGACTTTGACTCTCAATTTTCATTTCTGTAAAGTAGGATTTTTGTAATGCTTACTGCAGAAAATGCATCTCAAGGGCTTAGCCTGAAGCCTGGCACTTAGAATATATTGAACAAATATAAACTATATTATTGCTAAAAACCTTAATCCTTGAAATGAGAATAGTTATGGGTTACAGATAATTATATGCAAAGCACCAAGTGTTTGGAACATAGTTGATGGTAGGTAGTCTGTTGCTGTTTTTGTCATTACTGTCATTGTTATTGCTATTAAGCCATACATAGGTTAACACTCATATTCTGTTATGGGAATTCGAAGGTTCACAGAATTAAAATACATTTATCAAATTTCAGAAGATGACAATGAGAAAAGGGAAACATTACTTTTAAAAGTATTGCTATTTGGGGGGGAAGTTAATCAATATGGTGTCACATTTACGATATTGATTATCTGATGTTTTCTATGTAGGTTAAGCCAAAATAGAAAAGTAAAATGCACCCATACATGTGGAGTACCTGGCATAGTATAACTTCTCGCTAACATCTAATGAGTACCCTGACTTCCAATGGATTTTTGAGTGTTATTATTAACACTATGGTGATATTCACATGGTATTCAAGGTCTGGCCTAAAAAGAACATTAAAAAAACAACAACAACAACTAGGCAGACTCCTTATCATGGACTCCCAGACATTGGTAAATGTCTTGTAGGAAGATCATATGTAATAAAAAATTGTGGGACTTAGCCTCCTATAAATCATTATGTTGCTTACTAAGAAAAGATTGTTTCAATACACCATTTGCCTATTAAACAGGTTTTATCTTCTGGAAATTGCTTAAAGAGTATTTTATTAATATAAAACAATCCAGAAAATATTGAGAAGCACTTTCTGTACTATTTACTTGATATGGCTATTAAAAATAGAACTTTTTAAAAAAGCACACAAACACAAATATGTGTGTGTCTATGTGTGTGTGTGTGTGTGTGTGTGTATACTCTAAAGCACTTCATAAAGTACTATGAATCTAAAATTAAAAGATGCAACAAAAACATCTGGTGAAAAATGGAAGAAATGGAATGCCACTGAACAACTGGGAAAAGAGGGGCAATATAACTCAAAAAATGCCTTCTAAACAAACTCCATAAAAGCAAATTTTCCTGGATTTGTATATATTTTTATTAGACATTTTTCTCATTCTTAAGAAATGGAATCTGGAGACAAAGTGCTTCTTGGATATGCAAAAGAAAGAAGTAGAGGCATTTCACAAACCTTAAAATAGTTGTTTTGAATAAATTTTCATTAGGGTAGAGAAAATTCATAACAATTATTTAGAGTGGGTGTTACCTTGAAAAGACTTGGTTGTCAAAACAACAATTATTCTAGAGATGAACACTGTGGAAAGATTTTTAAATCTCCTTTATGACACGCCTATCATTTTCCATGGGAGATGCTCAGACTTTTTGAATAGAACACCTATTAAAAACTGGGGCTCCAAAAACATTTTCTATTTCGTCTTACTTAATTTTATCCTATTTTTAAAACCCATATATGACATTAAATTACTTTTTTTTTCACTGTTAAAGGTAGAGCTTTGATGGCAAAGGCATACTTTAATGTTCTCCAAACTATCCCTTGAGCTATGATCATTTTTGTAATTTTATACTATTCTTTATGTACCACAGATAAGTGAATTAATGGATGTATTTATGTAAAGAATAGACTCACTCCTACAGCCATTCTTAAAGCCTATATTTACGTCTTAACCACCTTACATCAAAACCCCTTTACTAACAACTGTTGACAGAATAAGCTTCTTCTTGTTGTCCAGTCACTAAATCGTGTCTGACTCTGTGACCCCCACGCTTCCCTGCCCTTCACCATCTCCAGAGGTTTGCTCAAACTCATGTCCATTGAGTCTCTGATGCCACCCAATCAGGTCATTCTCTGTCACCCATCACTCCTCCTGCCTTCAATCCTTCCCAGCATGAGCGTCTCTTCAAATGAGCCGGCCCTGTACGATTGTCCCACAGCCTAGTAGTAAATGTAGAATTTCAAGGTGCATATTGGCCAAGGCAATGTTCCTCATTTAGAACTTATATCTCTTAGATTTGTGTATTTAGATACAGTTTAAATAATATACCCCAAAAGATTAAAAAATGACAAAAGAGAATGGGTGTATTTTAAGCATCCTGCTCTACCCTCAGAAATAAACAACAGAAACACATTTACAATCCCATGAGAAAAATCAATGATGCCATAGATTCAGCTTTTCCCAAAATGCTTATTCACTAATTGGCACAATAAACTCCTACCAGGAGGCTTTGTCAAGAAGCCTGTGAATAACTCAGCGGGGTAAAGTTGTGGAGTAAATGAAATAAAATTGAAGATTAAGATAACTTTTTCTTTTCAAAAACACTTTGTAATGAACATCCCCTGAGCTTCTATTTACCAGTCCCACTTGACCAGATCACCTGGAATTCCTTAATTGTTTGGCATGGTTAGCTTCAGGTTTAAAATCAAGCGTTTGCTAAACTAGGTTCTTCAGCTTCATTCTCCACTGTACATGACTTTGGATAACTGGATAAATTCAGAAAATAAAGTTAATTTTTAGCTTGCATGATGAACTATTTGCTTTACAGATGAAGGAAGAGAGAGGAAAAGATTGCGTGAGTGAAAGTATTTTTAAATGCAAAGAAATGAATTCATAGTGTCCAGAATTTGAAATCAAATGATATAGAATTTCAAAGCTTGTGAATTCATTAAATTTTATGTTTTAGGTCACAGAAAATGAAGATTGCATTTCTCTAAAATAGAATTAACATCTCTATCCATTACAGTCTCTCATTAAACCTTCATGAATGCCTTGTTTTATCACAGTGTTTATAGAAACTTTAGGGCAGGTCGAAATTGGCTCTTAATCCCCAAATTCTTTATCCAACTGTTAGATTTTTTAAGACAAAGTTTGCACTGTTTTCATTTCAGAACTACCATGCTTTTAGTGAATGGTAACTTCCATAAAGCAGGACCACAGCAAATGCTTTTAAAAGTTCAATTTAGCTTTGCATAATTTAAAGCCTCAGTACATAAAACAGATAAAGAATTTTTAATTGACTTTATTTTTTAAGATTGTTAGTTTCATAGAAAAAGGGGCAGGTGCAGTGATTTCCCATTGCTCCCCTGCCCCCACTCATACATAACCTCTCCCATTATCAACATCTCCTACCACAGTGGTACATTTGTTACAATTAATAAACCTGCATT
Organism: Giraffa tippelskirchi; assembly: GCF_054371585.1. NCBI lineage: Eukaryota > Metazoa > Chordata > Mammalia > Artiodactyla > Giraffidae > Giraffa > Giraffa tippelskirchi. The sequence goes on from NC_137281.1 coordinate 153,660,139, forward strand.
GACACATGATAATCACTCAAAGTCCATGGTTTACCTTAGGGTTCACTCTTGGAGTTGTATATTCTGTGGGTTAAGACAAAGGTAAGATGGTATATATCCATTAGTATAATATCATACAGAGTATTGTCACTGCCCTAAAAAATCCTCTGTGCTTCACCAATCCATCCCTCATCCTTCTCCTGACAACCACTGATTTTCATCCCGTCTCAGAAATAAACAACCAAAACACATTTACAGCCCTGTGAGAAAAATCAGTGACTCCATAGACTCCAGCTTTCCCCCAAATGCTGAAAGTTTTGGCGTTTCCAAAAATGTCAGACAGCTGGAATTGTATAGTATGTACCTTTTTCAGATTGGTTCCTTTCACTTAATAAAATGCAGGTAAGGTTCTTTCATGGCTTTTCATGGCTTGATAGCTCATTTCTTTCTAGTGCTGAGCAATATTCCATTGTCTGGGTGTAGTATGGTTTATCAGTACAGTCATCTACTGAAGAACATCTTGGTTGCTTCCAGGTTTTGGCTATTATGAATAAAGCTGATATAAACACACATGTACAAGGTTTTTTCTTTGTGGACATTGGTTTTCGGCTTCTTTGGGAAAATACTAAAAAGAGTGTGGTTGTTGTGAGCTTCCCTGATGGCTCAGTGAGTAAAGAATCCACCTGCAATGCAAGAGTGGGTTTGATCCCTGGGTCGGGAAGATCCCCTCTAGGAGGGCATGGCAACCCACTCTAGTATTCTTGCCTAGAGAATCCCATGGACAGAGGAGCCAGGTAGACTACAGCCCAAGGGGTTGCAAAGAGTTGGACACAACTGAGCAACTAAGCATGCATGTGTGTGGTTGTTGTATTGTAAGAGCATGTTTACTTTTGTAACAAACCACCAAACTATCTTCCAAAGTAACTATCATGTTGCATTCCCACCAGCAATCAATGAGAATTCCTGGGCTCCATATCCTCACCAGCCTTTGATGTTGTCAGTGCTATGGATTTTGGCCATTCTAATAAGTATATAGTGGTATTCCATTATTTTCTTAACTTGCATTTCTCTGATAATGTGGAATATATTTTTATATGATTATTTTTCATCTATATACATTCCTTGGTGAGATGTCAAAGTCTTTGATCCACTTCTTAATCAGATTATCAAACAATGTAACTTTTACAACACCTCCATTAAATAAGTATAATTTCTATGTAAAAGAACCAAAGCCTTAGTAAGATTAAGTACCTGGCTTGAGGTCACATATCACCAACTTGAAGAAAGTAACACAAGTCAATTCTGTATGATCCCAAAACCCGTGCCAAAATCACTGTGCTTGACTGACTCCTATTCAAGAGACTGGAAATGATACATGTGCCTAAATGTGACTTGAACTAACATATGAAAGAAGACTTATAAAACTGAGATATAAACACTCCTCCAGAGAGAGGAGAGGGCCTGTGACTGGAGTTAATCATTAATCAGTTAAATTAAATTAAATTAAATTAAAGAAAGCTGAGTGCCAAAGAATTGCTGCTTTTGAACTGAGGTGTTGGAGAAGACTCTTGAGAGTCCTTTGGACAGCAAGGAGATCCAACCAGTCCATCCTAAAGGAGTTCAGTCCTGAATATTCATTGGAAGGTCTGATGCTGAAGCTGAAGCTTCAATATTTTGGCCACCTGATGCGAAGAAGTGACTCATTTGAAAAGATCCTGATGCTGGGAAAGATTGAAGGCGAGAGGAGAAGGGGATGACAGTGGGTGAGATGGTCGGATGGCATCACCGACTCAATGGGCATGAGTTTGCATAAGCTCGGGGAATTGGTGATGGACACGGAGTCTTGGGTGTGCTGCAGTCCAAGGGGTCGCAAAGAGTCGGACATGACTGAGCGACTGAAATGAACTGAACTTACATGAGGAAACCTCCATAAATCCCCAGAGTACAGGGCTCAGAGCTCTTCCAGGTTGGGGATGTTCTGGGAGGGTGACACAGGCCAGCTCCACAGGGACAGAAATACCTGCACTCAGAACACTCCCAGATATTGCTCTCCATATTTCTTCATCTGGCTCTTCATATGTATCTTTGATCATATGATTTAATAAACTGGTAAGAGTATGGTATTTCCCCAAGTTCTTTGAGCCACTTCAGCAAATTTATGGAATCTGGGAAGCGGTTAGTGTTCTGGGAACTTCTGATTTGTAGCCAAATCAATCAGAAATTGTGGATAATCTGGGGACCTGCTACTTTCAATTGGCATCTGAAGTAGAAAGGAAGCAGTCTTGAGCCCTTAACCTGTGGGATCTACACTATTTCCAGATGAATAGGACTAGAATTGAGTTAACACATAGGACAATCAGGCTTCCCTGATAGCTCAGTTGGTAAAGAATCCGCCTGCAATGCAGGGGACCCTGGTTCGATTCCTGGGTTGGGGAGATCCCCTGGAGAAGGGAAAGGCTCTGCACTCCAGTATTCTGGCCTAGAGTATTCCATGGACTGTATAGCCCATAGGGTTGCAAAGAGTTGGATACAACTGAGTGACTTTCATAGGAAAATCAGCTGATGTCACAGAGGATTGCTTGGTGTGGTGCAAAACCACACATTTTGCAGCCAGAATGTTAGAAATGAAGTGTACTATGCAAGTAGAAAAGAAAACATGCAGTGGGGAAGACTGTGTAGTTTTTCTAATAATCAGTAATTCATTCCTTTTCAGGGATGGAGTCAAAGACAAATATTAGAACAAGAGAATCTCCTAGTGCTCTTATTTTTTAAGGAAATTACAAGGGTTTTAGGAGCTCTCTCCATGCCAGCAACTGAGGGCAGAAACCAATTATCTCATACTGATATATACAATAATATGGATTAATTTCAAAGGCAGCATATGATTAAAAGAAGCCAGAGTCATACACACTGTAGGATTCTGTTTATCTGATATAGGCAAAAATTAGGACAGAAAATAGGTCACTGATTGCCAGTGGTTGGTGATAGCTAGAGAGAATGACTACAGAGGGGCATAATAAAATAATCTTGGATGATGAGACTACCCTGTATCTTGATTGTGCTGGTGATTCCATAACTGTAGGGCATAACTCATAGAACTGTACTCTTGAAGGGTAACTTACTGTTTGTAAATTATACCTCAATTAAGCATGCACGTATTCCCTGAAGACCTGCGATATAAAGCTAAAGGAAAAGAAGGCAGCATATTTGTTAGTTACTCTGTCTCTTCTTGTATTAGTTTACTAGGGCTGCCATAACAAATTACCACAAACTTGGGGACCTAAGCAATATAAATTTATTCGTAGTTCTGGAGGCTAGAAATCTGGAATCAGGAGACATGTCAGCTGGGCTGTGCTCTCTCTCTGAATGCTCTAGGGAGATTGAAAGACACTAAGTATTACCTCATCTTAAATGAACTAATTATATCTATAAAGATTCTATTTGTAATTGAACTCAGGTTCTGCTGTTCACCATTCAAATGCCAATACTCAAGACAAGTGCTGGTAAACATGGAAGTTATTTTAATCAGAAATTCTGGCAATCTGGGGTAAAGGTTGGACTCATGTCCCAAAACCAAGTCTAAAGATTCTATTCAGCCAGGAAAGTTTTTAAAGGGAGAAAGGGGAAATAATCTGAGTTAACCATTAAAATAGGAGGTCAGATTCATCATCAGATCTGCCGATTTCTCCTGATCTTCGTTTGCATGCTGTTTTGCCCGCATGGTCTGGTGGCAGATTTGCTAAGGGGGACGTTGGGGGTAGAGACTCAGTTCATTCTTCAGCTACTAAATTCTTCATTTGTTGTTGTTGTTCAGTCACTAAGTCGTGTCCAACTCTTTGTGATTCCATGAACTGCAGCATGCCAGGCTTCCCTGTCCTTCACTATCACCCGAAGGTTGCTCAAACTCATGTTCCTTGAGTCAGTGATGCCATCCAACCATCTCATCCTCTGTTGCCCCCTTCTCCTCATGCCCTCAACATGTCCCAGCATCAGGGTCTTTTCCAGTGAGTCAGCTGTTCACATCAGGTGGCCAAAGTATTGGAGCTTCAGCTTTAGCACCAGCCCTTCCAATGAATATTCAGGGTTGATTTCCTTTAGGATGGATTGGTTTGACCTGCTTGCTGTCCAAGGGACACTCAAAAATCTTCTCCAGCCCCACAGTTTGAAGGCATCAATTCTTTGCCATTCAGCCTTGTTTGTGGTCCAATTCTCACATCTGTATTTGACTCTACAGACCTTTGTTGGCAAAGTGATGTGTCTGCTTTTGAATATGCCATCTAGGTTTGTCATAGCTTTCCTTCCAAGGAGCAAGCAACGTTTAATTTTATGGCTGCAGTCATCATCCACATTGACTTTGGATCCCAAGAAAATGAAATAAATACAAATATAAATATTCATTTATACTCCTTTTAATCTAGGAATGTAATCAATAGGTAAGGCAAGGCATGGTGTACATTCAGTAGAGTAGAAATCAAGAGTTAGGTTAAATGTTACCTAGTGATCTCATTTTTATGCTTAACATTTAAGAGGAACAGATTAGGCAAGCAGGAAAGGGACAAAAGAACTGCTTATATATTTCCAAATAAGGTTACATTATAAGATTCCAGGTGAACATGAAATTAGGGGAAGGGCACTATATAACCTATTAAACTTCTAATGGAAACTATACATTAAGTTATATTTTTGATATGGTGATTTTATGTAGATATTTCTAGATATTTTCTGTGCAAAAAATTATCTTGAGAAATATCTGAACTGAGATTCTCATATCATAATGGTGTACAACACATTTTAAATTGAGTAAGGATGTGAACAAGCAGGTTAGGTACAGCATCCAAATGAAACAGCTGGGGCACATTTGGCAAAGATTAAAACCTTCTAAAGAGATATTGCAAGAATATTTCAAATAATGGTCACTCATTTATGAAAGTGTCAGAGGACCATTTTATAATTGGTGAGAATTTCTGTGTAGCTTTTAACTAGAAGCAGTAATTCCAGCAGTGCTGATTCAAATGGCTTCATCTGCCAGTTACCACAAATCCCATCTGGTTCTAGTAATCTGGCCAAGGCCATATAGGACAAATAATTATGGTTACATAATGCCTCCCTAAGAGCAGATAAGCCTACTTTTTAATAACATATCGATATTTCCTTATACTCACCAAACACTTATTTACAAATTCATTTTGCTTGTATAAAAATTCAGTCTTAACTCTTCACTTCTGGGCACTAGCTTAGAGCAGATGTGACATTTGACCATTCCAAGCCTGTATTCAAATGGTTACATGTTTCTACTCTTTTTCTCTCCTGGAGCCAAGCCTAAGCAAATTAGGCCTAAAATACAGTACAATGAGAAACATACTGCCTATTCACCCAATCATTTTTATTGATAATAAATTGCCAGATATGTTAGTAAGGCTCTTTTTGTCCAATTGGTGCCAGCCAAGCTGACCCTCAAACATATGAAGACATCCAGTCCAGAACAGCCATGCCTGACTCAGATCAGCACAACTGCCTTGTTTATCCAAAGACATGTGAGCAAAAACAAATGTTAATTGTTTTAAGCACATGTTTTTAAAATGGTTTGTCAATAGCAATACATAATATATTAATACAATAGGGTTAAGAAATACCCATAAACACCATACAAGAGTACTTGATGAGTACCTGTCAGGTCAACGTAGTTTTTCCCTTTTATTTCAGTAGAAGAGATACATTGGGAGGGGGTGATCATTAGCACTTAATTAATCAAAATCAAAGTTTCCATAATCAATTCTTTTTTAAATCCAATAATCAATCATTTGCTTTCCATTGTGTATTCACCATTATATCTTTATTAAATTTAGATTCTGGAAAATGTTTCAGCTAAAAACAGAACTCATTATTTTTTCTCTTTGCTTTATCATATATCTTCTTTTTTTGTTTAAAATATGACCACAGCATAAGTACTAAGTGTTCATTGTAGCAGTCTGCACCTGAAACATGCAAGGGAAGCCACCAGAACATCTCATCCAGATTATAAGATGCAAAGATAATCAAGAAAGCTAGAACTATCTTTCATGAAGCCAGGGTACCTCTTTGTGTTTTTTTTTCTCTGGCCATCTATTGTGAAATGTTTGGCTAATTATCTTCCCTTTTTACTCTTCACCAAAAATTACTTCAAAGAATCGCATTGCAGTTGTATTCATTTTAAAGCAATTCATTTGCACATTTCAGTTCATGTAAAAATTGTAACAGCTAAATCGTTTTCTGTCTTCCTTGATTGTAAAGAATTTTCAACCATAGATTACGCCTTCCATCCACCTTCTCGAACAAAAGAACACAAAACTCACCAGATATTTTGAAGAAAAATCATAATGTTAGGAATGAAACATAACCACCTCCTGGCCAGCATGTGAAATTATTTTCTCTAGAGAGCTGATCTTTGTAGAATGGCATTTCATAATTATTATTTTTTAGCAAGGTCTTTTCACCTATAAAATGAAGACGCACGATGGTGCAAGATTGCTGACAGAGACACTGTGGGATCATACTAGGCGTCTAAAATATTTATTTTTTAATGCAGGAAATATAGAGGTTTCTGAGAAAATAGGATTAACATTGATACCAAAAGCCCGTACCCAGTGTCCATAGTTCAAATCAAAGCTACACATGTTTAAGGGTCAGTTGCTGTTTGGTGATTGCAGTTTGACAAATAGACTGACTTGGTCTGATCCCAAAAGTCCATGTGTCTCTCTCACATTTGTGACATTAATTGACTCTTCTGTGGCTTTACAGAGGCCAAAGTTTGAATAAGCCTTGAAATATGGTCTTCTTCTTTACCATAGATATATTTACCATGGATATTGTCTTTGCTTTATTAGTAGAACAACTTGAAAAAGTTCTGCTTTACTTCTACATGCAAACTATAGAAATAATGAAAATAACTTTCTGAGCTGAAGAAATGAAAATGGAGCCCAACCATAACAACAAAACCACATTTTCAGTCATGGTCCTCCCAAGGTTCTATTTCCATTGTCCTTAAAATTTATGGGAATATTTTCAAACTGCTACTCATTGTTTTCAAGAATAAGGTCTTCCATTACAGAATCTGTGTAAATTTCATCTTTCTTCCAATTTTACTTTTCTAAAAATAAAATAATCTAAATATATCCCCAAGTCATTTTATTGTTTGGTTTGTCTTTCTGTGAAACTATCATCTCTTGTTGTTGTTGTTCAGTCTGAGTCATGTCCAACTCTTTTCCATTTGCCATAAAATGATGGGACCAGATGCCGTGATCTTAGTTTTTCAAACATCTCTAGCAGTTTTAATTCTGCCATTGTTGTCCAGAATATGGCTCTAGCAGTGCAGATTAATCTTAGAAACTAAACACGGAAGTGCCAGGCAAAATTAATTGGTAGTTAGGTATAGCATAGATTAGATCAGTCTTTCAGCTCAAACAAGTTACCATCCTTAATCTTGAATCTTTCACCTACAATCTGATAGCACTTTGCAGAGAGGTAGTTTATAGGCCATTCAATACAATAAAAGAAAGTCATATTTGATGCATGATTAAAATACATCCTACTCCACATAAGCTGATGATCTTCAGCTCTTCAAAATTTATCAAATTACCTAGTATATCAAGTGTGGATGTGAGAGTTGGACTATAAAGAAATCTGAGCACTGAAGAATTGATGCTTTTGAACTGTGGTGTTGGAGAAGACTCTTGAGAGCCCCTTGGACTGCAAGGAGATCCAACCAGTCCATCCTAAAGGAGATCAGTCCTGGGTGTTCATTGGAAGGACTGATATTGAAGCTGCAACTCCAATACTTTGGCCACCTGATGCGAAGAGCTGACTCATTTGAAAAGACCCTGATGCTGGGAAAGGTTGAAGGTGGGAGGAGAAGGGGGCGACAGAGGATGAGATGGTTGGAAGGCATCACTGACTCAATGGAGATGAGTTTGAGTAAACTCCTGGAGTTGGTGATGGACAGGGAGGACTGGCGTGCTGTGGTCCACGGGGTTGCAAAGAGTCAGACACAACTGAGCAACTGAACTGAACTTAATATATGAGGTAATTTAGTTTTTAATTTCAATTATTTTAGCACAGAAAATTTTTGAAAAGGAAGCTGATTTTTTTCAGCTGTTGATGCTGTTCTATATAGCACTTTACCCAAACGATAATACTCCCTTAATACTTAAGAATCCACAATGATTTTCAAATATTTACTTGGGTAAATATGAAAATACTCCTACTTGTTGCTATTTTTGACATATTAACAGAAGAATGGAAATATTTCAATACATTGGTAGAGCGCAGAGGCTTTAACCTATTAAGGTCATCATTCATACCTACTAAGAGGTTAAGGACTATAGAAAAACTATATGAAAAAACATAAAAGTGGATTCTGTGGGGGGATTTAGAAAGTATGAAGACACATTCTTTTTCTATTCTTGCCTCCATAGAGAAAAAAAAAAGAAATTAATACGTAAAAACACAATTTAGCAATATTTGTCAGAGGTTTAAGTTCAATTATAAGAAGCCTAATATCAATCTGCTACTAGTTGGCTATACATTTTTGAACAAGAAATTTACCTTGTTTCCTCAATTAAAATTAATTTATTTATATATAATTGTTCATTATATATAACAGGATGTAGTCATAAAGTGTCTGAACTCCATGAAATTGTGACACTCTAAGCTATCTTCTGGACTTTAGGGAGAAATAATATGTGTATTTACATGAGCTCCCATGAGGGATATAATTAGCCAGAGTCCAGTGGTGTTACTCTTGGGTCAATATCCCTCTCCTGTGTGTTTCCTTCCTGTCTAATCCTGCCCATATATAATTTAGAGTATGTATACATTGCTAAAGTACTATACTGTTCCTTTAATGTGAACACATTCAACAATGTATAGGCTTTCTCAAACAGGGAAGTTGGTAACTATGCATTACAGTAATGGAAACAATATGAAATTTTAATTGATTTTTTCATATTTTCATTTCTGAATATAGCTACCTTTGTATTTCTTAACTCACAAATCATGAAATGGATTTAATCATAATGAAAATATAAAAGAAATCAGAATTATGAATTTAAGTAGATATTTGAAATAAAATACAAATACTAAAGAGTACCAAGAAACCAAAGGTCTGCCCTCAAAAATCATTGTAAACATCATATGTTAAAATTCAGAATAAAAAATTAATATCTCTTCCCAGAGGATAGCGCAAATGACTCATGTCTTTAAACTGTCCAGGAATAACCCCAGAAGTCAACCTAATAAATATATTGAGAGATACTTAAGTTATTGAAGTTACATTTCTCCATACTAGAATTTGGAGAGGAATTAATCACTTTAAGCTATGATCTTTTTCACTATAACAACAAAAACTTGTGATAGTGAAGTATGAAGAGAGATTAGTCTCTCATTTTATTGAAGTTCAGACCAAATATAGAGTAATCAATAAGCACATGGGCTGTTTGCTTGTGCACATGTGTGTGAACACATGCAAGTCTGTGTGTGATATGTTTGAATTTTCTCTATAAACTTCTTTAAATCAGTTTAAAATTACCAAGCCAGCCTTCTGATGATTTCTTATCTTAGATGTATTCATTTCACTTTAGTTATCAAAAACATAGTGCTCTCATAAATTAATTGAGATTTAAGTCCAATTTCAACAGAACGTAAGCCAAAAACAACAGACAATGTTAACATAGATTGTAAGGCCAAAATCTTTCTTAGGGTGTGGGGAGCAGTGAGGAGATGAAACAAATCTGGTAATTGTCATACAAAGATAGAACTACCCAGTGACCTTAATACTAAAAGAAGGCTTGGGTGGAAGAAAGAGTTAGGACTCAATTTAGCAATTTCACTTGACTGACACATTCATCAGTGTCTTTTATGATCCAGCTGACCCAGTTTGATGGAAACCTGAGCTATATTTCCAGGATCTAATGAAGGGTTGTTATGTTGCACTACTCGTTTGGAGCAATCTTACATTTAATATCATAGGTTAAACAGGACAGAAGCAAGTGTTGGATGAAACTGTGTTTTTTTGTTTTGTCACCAAGACTGATCTTATTACTTGCCTTTGAGCTGTTGAAAGAAAATCTTAAAGATAATTTTAAACTTTTCATAGCTTGCCTGTAACTTTGACCCTACACGATGAGCAACGACTGATATTGTTCAAGATTATTGTCATTTGACAATTTTTGCCAAAATACCGAAAATTTCAAATGTCTCTGTCTGCACTTGATGTGGATACATCTGCAGGCTTTTATTCCCACGGGAAACAATTCCAAAGAGAGTTACTCGTATTTAATATTTCAAGACTAATTAATTAGAGTAGGACTTAGGCTGCAGCTAATAGTTACAGTGATTGACAATGAAGTTCATTTTCTACTGAGAAAAAATAAGGTTTTAGCTATCAAGATTAAGCGTAATAATTATGCTGTAGATTTTTTAAAAATTTCTCTTGAGCTAGCTATTGTAATCAATAGATGAAGCTCAAATCATGGCCAAACCCTCTGGCTATAGCTCAAACTGCTTTTAGTAGAAATACTGCGTGGGCATTCATTGGCTCCTTTTTCTTCATTTTCCATTCCAAATGCTGCCCTTCCCTCCCAGAAAACTGCATGTTCTTGTCTTCTCTACTCCAGTGGTTCTCCATCTGAGCTATGGGGAAGTAATTTGATTCTTTTCTCTTAAAATGGACTTGAAAAATCAGCTCAAATGGCCTGAGATAAACTAGTCGCCTGGATTAAGAGAAGGGGCAGAAGGTGGCTAGGAGACTTTCATGCTGGGGTCACTATATTAGGACAATTTTAGAAGGACAATTGCACTGAGCCTCCCTACACTTCCCCTGCAGAATCTCTATCCGATACTTATTCTCCATTAGCTCTTGCCTCTAAATTGGCTACTGCATTCCCAGGTTATTTCTGCAGGGTATTTATTTCTCCTAATAGGGGTCCTTGAAGGTTCAGGTGTACTTGGTTAAATTTTCTGATGCCAGAAGCCAACTAATTCAATTTGTTAGTATTTAGGGTCTGGTTTTCCCTGTGGGAAAAAAGTGCTCCTTTTAAATAATATAGTACTCTAAGACACACACATTTACTCAACTTACTAATCTTATGGAAAACAAACTGCTTGAATCTAAGATTGTTTGAATACTACTTCCCAGAATGAATGTGGAAACTATTTCACCTCCTTCTGAAGTCATGGGAAATAAAAAGCATAAAAAGGATTATATTTTTATAATTATATGTTTAATAAATCACAAGGTTGGTCTCTTTGCAAAATAAACACCATAGGTGACATAAAAATGTAACTTATCTTGGACAAGTGGAGATCATAAGAAAATTACTTGTTGCTTTATGCCTTTTATAGAGTGGATTCCTTTTCATATAATCATAAAGTTAAACATATTCTTTTTATATTTACTTTGCAATTATTTATGAAGCACTGTGCGTACCAGCTCTTTGCGACCCATGGACTGTAGCCCACCAGGCTCCTCTGTCCATGGGGATTCTCCAGGCAGGAATACTGGAGTGGGTTGCCTTGCCCTCCTCCAGGGGATCTTCCAAACCCAGGGATTGAACCCAGGTCTCCCACATTGCAGGTGGATTCTTTCCTGTCTGAGCCACCAGGCAAGCCCTGGATAGTAATATGAAGCACTAGATAGCAATAATAATAAAAGCACTACCAAAATTTCTGAAGCATTTATTAATTGTCAGGCTGTATATTTAAAAATTGCTAGACATTGGTTTGTGGTACCTGTATATTTCACTGTGGAGTAAATAATTAACATGTTAAACATGCTAATGTTGAGGCTAAGTCTTATTAAATCGTATACTTCACATTCACACAGCAACGACGTGGCGGAGTTGAGGTCTGACTCTGAGTGGTTGGGACTCCAGGTGACATGAAGCCTCCCCGGGTGCCATGCCCAGTGCGTTTATCCAAAACTGAACAATGGAGCGTGATATTTTGTATAAGGTTATCTGTGCTTCGGAAGAGAAAAAAAAAAAATAGAACACCTAACTTAGGTGATCCTTAGGGTCAAGAAGATTGCTAAGGGAAGGAGACATTTACAGCAAGAACCGAAAAATGACCAGGATGAGACAGTCCCCTGCTAGTGGGAGGGCAGGATGGTTGTATTAGTCAGGGTCCAAAAGGGAACGCAAGTGAAGAAGCGAAGTCGCTCAGTCGTGTCCGACTCTTTGCGACCCCGTGGACTGTATGTAGCCCGCCAGGTTCCTCGGCCCATGGGGTTTTCCAGGCAAGAGCACTGAAGTGGGTTGCCATCTCCTCCTCCAGGAAATGGAGGGTATCCCCAAAGTAGGATTATTTAAGGGTAGTTTAATGGAAAGTTACTTACAAAATGTGGGTATGGTATAGAGAAGTCCCAGGAATGATATGATATTGCAGGACTTGTAATATGAGTGAGCTCCATGAATGACAACGTGGGAGTACTTTATGAAGGGGGCCTTTTTCTGGAGCCAGAGCCCCTCAGCTCATGGGCACAGATGTGGTACTCTGCCGATGCAGCAGGGGCAGGTCAAGATGTCCCTTGACCATATTTATCTCACTGACTAGATTCAAGTGGTTACCTGTTCAGACCATTGTCTCCACATTGCACCTTCTAGAGGAGGACAGGAAAGCACCAAAGCTGACATTGGTGAAGCGTCTACATGTGTCAGGCCCTGCTCTTTACCCCAGAGATAGGAGGATGAATTACATCCGCTGATTCATGCATCTGCTTGGTGAAGCAGGAGGGCGAGGATTACTGCTGCTGCTGCTGCTGCTGCGTCGCTTCAGTCGTGACCGACTCTGTGCGACCCCATAGACGGCAGCCCACCAGGCTCCCGCGTCCCTGGGATTCTCCAGTACTACTATCCCCTGAAACTTCGCAAGTAAAGAAACATGTACAGCGCTGAGAGAGGTCAAATTACGGCTACAAGGCATTCAACTGGTAAGAGATGAAGCTGAGGGCTTGCTGCCCACGCGGATCACGATTCCATCGCCCACACTGCTTCTACTGCTAAAAGATGCACGTGGCCTTCGGCAAAGGGGACAGAGGAAACGTGACCGGCGCAAGAGCTTTAGAGACAGTGGAACAGAGGGGTTGCTTGCGAAAGGCTTTGAGACAGGCTAACTGGGGCGGAATCCCAGCAGTGCCATGTATTAGCTATAAAACATCAAAGTTGTCTTCACCTAAAACGGATAAGCATATTATGCTGAGTCATCCTGAGATACCGCCCAGTTCCTCAACGATGGCCTCCCACCCATGAGCATATGAGTCCAGAAATGGATGCACAGAAGTGTATGCTAGTAGGACTTCCCTGCTGGCGCAGTGGATAAGAATCCACCTGGCAACGCGGGAGGCACGGGTTTGACCCCTGGCCAGGAAGATTCCACGTGCCTCAGAGCAGCTAAGCCCGAGGGCCGCAACTGCTGAACTTGTATGCTCCGACTTCTGAGCCCGCATGCTACAGCTGCTGAAGTCCACACATGGCAAGAAGAGCAGCCCCCTGCTCGCCACAGCTACAGAGCTCATAGGAAGCAGTGAAGAGCCAACACAGGCAAAAATAAAGAACTAAAAGTACATGCTATTACATGCTATTAAACCCCAGGAATACTTGTGTGCATGCCCAGGTAGTCACAATCTTGTGTTAAAACCACAAATTCCAAGAACCAGTCATGATTTTAAGCTACCATGTGGAATATTATAAAATAAATCCACTAAGATATTTAAGTACTAAATGTGCAGCATCGTATTAATACACAGCCTTGAGAAACATACAAAATGGGACATGACTTCACTATCATGGGCTTCACTATCAAGTAAAATTTATTACAACTTTATGAATATCTGTTAATTATGCTCCTGTAAGAGGACTTCAAGTCATATGGATGTTTGACAAATATTAAGTCTGTTTCTTGTATAGAATTTGGCTAAATTGACACATTCCTTAAAAGAATAAAACTATTTGCTGAGGCTTCAGAAACTTATTGTACAAAGCTTTTATTGTTGCTGTTATTTCTAACTGTCCATTGTAACAGGATGTTATTTGTTAGGATTTAAAATAAAGTTTTATGTTTTAACTTGATTTTAAAATATAAGCAGATATAAAAAGAAATAAGGGTTGTTTTTTTTTCAATTAAAGATAACTTTACTCTCCCAATCCTCACATAATAACAAAGATACATGAAGTAAGCATATTGGAAGCAAAAACAAAGGAAAAAAAAAAAAAGAACCGAAGAAACCATTTAAATAAAAACAATTCAAAAACATGCAGAAGGAAAATATAGCTGGTCTAATGGATGTTGATAACCTTAGAATTATAGATTATAAAACACATCTCCCCTTGGAATCTTCAAAATGATTTTAGTTCCTTTTCTGAAATTACGCATAATTTTTTAATTTTTTTTGCTGGTCCCAAGGAAAAAACTCTTGCTTTTATCTATTTGACTATTTTGGAGGGTAGGAATTAGAGAGGAAGGAACTTTTTTATTTTTATTTTTTCCCTGTTTTTCTTTTGTTCTTAGTTTTTTTCTTGTACCAAGATTTGCTTTTAGCCAAGTTTCTTTTTCCTATTAATGACTAATTCAATCAGGAATGAGTGGATCAACTTACAAAACTAAGTATCTTTAGATCTAAATCAAATTGCACTTGCCTTAAACTTGAAGTGAAAGCCTTAGATTAGCTGGAAAAAGATTTGCTCCCTTCTCTTTATAAAATGCTCTATTTTCACACACTTGGGTTCCCAACAGGGATGAGCACTCATGCATCAAACTACAGTTTCAAGAAAAGACTTATTATTTTCCGCTATAACTTTTGACGAAGTTTCTCATATGCTGAGTCTATCAATCAGCAACTAGGGCTTCACATTTTTCTTAATACAAACTGACAAATAAGTGTTTGCATTTGTTCATCTACCCACAAGTATTTGAAACCCTTGTGGATAAGATTTATGCCCTGACCTTCCTTGAACTGGTCTTCCTTGAATCACAATTTCGAGTACACAGTTTCCCAACGTGTTGTATGGAACAGATTTTACAGTCAGTAAAATTTATTGAACAGGTCTACTATCATCATGGATTTCGCACATTATTTTTCTCAAGCATTCCCCAAGAATATGGGGTTAGAAAAATAGTTTCCAAAATATTTATTAGACAACAGACTTCATATATTGCTTTTAATAGTATTTATCTCTTCAGCATATATAAAAAAGGTAAGAGGTATAAGGTAAAAAAAAAAATACCAACCATTCCTTTCTTCAGAGATAAACATAATTTTCTGTAACACTTTTCTATGAAAAGTGAAGTCGCTCAGTCATGTCTGATTTTTTGCAACCCCATGGACTATAGCCTACCAGGCTCCTCTGTCCATGGAATTTTCCAGGCAAGAGTACTGGAGTGGGTTGCCATTTCCTTCTCCAGGGGATCTTCCCTACCCAGGGATTGAACCCAGGTCTCCCGCGTTGCGGGCAGACGCTTTACCATCTGAGCCACCTGTAAAATCATGCCTTACAATGATAATATCTCATAATCTTTTTAAGTGTTACATACTGGATGCTTAGGGCTTCCCAGGTGGCTCAGTGGTAAAGAATCCACTTGCCAATGCAGGAGACACAGGTTCAACACTTGGGCTGGGAAGATGCCTGGAGAAGGAAATGGCATCCTATTCCAGTATTCTCGCTAGGGAAATGCCATGAACAGAGGAGGCTGACATGCTACAGTCTGTGGGGCTGAAAGAAATTCAGACACAACTTAGGGACTAAACAGCAGCAACAACAACTTTGGATACTAATACTTAGGTTAAATTAAATGTCTTTTTTAGCTTACTTTAAGCCACAGATATATACTTAACAACTACTGTCTACAAGATGCTTTGAAATGTGTTTTATATATACAACTGATTTTTATATATTGACCTTATATCTTTTGCCCTTGCTAAACTTGCTTATAAGTTCTAGAAATTTCTTATACTTTTTTTTTTTCAAATTACTCTATGTAAACAGCTACATTGTCTACAAGTACAGTCAGTTCCGTTTCTTCCCTTCATATCTGTGTGTGGAACTGGGTAGGATTTCCTGCATAATGTGATTAAGAGTGGTGTGTGTGGAGACACTTGCATTGTGACCAATCTTCAGGGAAAAATATGTTTTCACCATCTCATCTACTGTTATCTAAAGCTCCTTGTAGGTTGTCTTTAAGTTCAGTTAAATTGCTCAGTCATGTCCACCTCTTTGCAACGCCATGGACTGCAGCACAGCAGGCTTCCCTGTCCATCACCAAATCCCAGAGCTTGCTCGAACTCATGTCCATCACATTGGTGATGCCATCCAACCAGCTCGCCCTCTGTCGTCTTTACAAGCTTAAGAATGTTTCCTTCTGTTCCTAAATGCCAAGTGTTTTTTTATCATGAATGTGTATTAATTTTGGCAAATGATTTTTTTTTTCTATTGAATTGATCTTATTTTCTTCTTTAGTTTGGTGTGAATTACACTGATTGATACTAAATGGTAAATTAGCCTTGGATTTCCAGTATAAACACAGTTTGGTCAAGATGTATTTTTTAAAAAGATTGCTGTGTTTACTGACGGTATTTTCTTTTCTCTTCATAAAGCGTATGCTTTAACTAGCATTATGTCTTTCTTTGGTTTTGATACTGGCCTCAGAAAATGAGTTGGGAAGAGTACCATGATCTTCTATTTTCTGGAAAAGATTGAGTAGACATGGCATTATTTTATAAATGACTCAGAATTGACCAATACAATTGTACTGACCTTGAGTTTTCTTTGAAGTATGAATTGATCTTATTTAATACATAAAATAATTCAAATTATCTTACTTGAGTGAATATTGATAGTGTGTTTCTTTCAATGATTTTATTCATTTTATCTATGTTGTATAATTTGTGAGCAGAGAAGTGCTCTTAGTCTTTTCATTATCTTTTTAGTATTTGTAGATTCTATGGTGATTTTCCACTTTCAATCCTGATATTGATAAATTGTATATAGCTAAAGGATAATCAGTTTATCTAACTTTCAGAAAATTAGCTATTGGTCTCAGAGATTTTGCTTGAGAGACTTTCTTTTTATTTCTATTTTTATCTCAATAATTCATTTTTGATTGCTTTGGATATAATGTGCTTTTGTTTTTCAAGTTTTTCCTGATATAAGCATAGATTATTGACTTGAAAAACATTTATCTCCTTTTCTAATGTAAACCTTCGATGCTATGAATTTTATTCATGCCCTTTTTAACTGCATCAAATTTTGACATGTTGTTATTCATGTTGTTATTCCTTTTATTCAGTTCAAAATATTTCTAAATTTCCTGAGAGTTTCTCTTTGTATTGATGTATTATTTAAAAGTGTTTTATTTATTTTACTTCCCAAGTGGTTGGCGATTTCTCTGTGATCTTACTGTTATTAGTTTCTCATGTAATTTTGTTATGGTTAAAGAATACACTTTGATGGCTTGTATCCCACTACATATAAAGACTTATGTACAAGATTGTGATCTGTCTTATTAAGGACACAGGCACACTTTAAATGAGTGTGTATTCTACAGTTGCTTACTGCAGTATTCAATAAGTCAGGTCAAGTAGGAGAATAGTGTTGCTTAGATCATCTATGTTCTGCAAATTTTATCATTTTCTCTTCTTCCAGTTATTGAGAAAGGAATATTCAAGGATCCATAAATAACTGTGGATTTGTCCTTTTCTCCTTCAAATTATATGTTTTGTCTCAAAACTTATAGATATACACATATTTATATATGTTAGATTCATTTACATTTTATGAATTTGCTATGTTTTCGTGGTGAATTAATTGATCTTTTATCATTATGTAGCACCTTCTTTTATCCTGGGTAATGTTTTTTTCTTCTAAAGTCTACTTTGTCTGATATTATTAATAATACAGCAATACTAGGTTTTTAAACATTTGTGTTTATATTATATATATATTTTACCCTTTTTCTTAAAATTATTTATGTAATTTTGAGTAAAAATGTTTATTTTAGACAGCACATAGTTTTACCTTCTTTTTAAAAATCCAATCTGACAATCCCAATAATTGGTATATTGATCACATTTACATTTCATGTAATCTTAATATTTTTGGATATATGTTAATAAACCAGTTTATAATTTGGTCTATTGTTTTCTTTACTCTGTTTTTTCTTATTTATCTTCTAGCCAGCATTCTTTCAGTAGATTTGAATGTATTTTTAGTAATACATTTGTTGATGGAATAATCAGTGAATAAACGGAGGACTATAGCCCAGGTAACACAGTTTCAAGAAGCACCTGAACTATGGTCCACTGGACTACAAAATGAGGGAAGCTTAAAGGCAAAAACAGAAAAATTGCATAAGTTTTCTGCAAAAAATTATAATTGGAGTTGGCAAGAAATAATGGCGTTGATTAACTAATGTCTGTTGAGGTCTGAAATGGTTACTAGTTACAAGTGGAGAACTTGAGACCATAAGGTTGTATCTGGTAGCCAGCAGATCCTGTTTTGAGAGTCGTTGATGGTGTCCTTCAATCTAATGTGGTTCAGAAAATTCAAGTTCTCAGTGATGCAGGAACAAGTCTGAAACCATATTCACAATGACTATGTGGCTCCAGTTTGGATGCCTATACCACAATTACACCATTTTGATTTGTAAATGCATTCTTTTCTTTAATGGTTAAAGCACGTGTGCAATGCATGTCTGTTTGGCCGCAGACAAGCTGTTTTAGTTAGCACAGAATTGGGCTTCTCCGATAGCTCAGTTAGTAAAGAATCTGCCTGCACTGTGGGAGACTTGGGTTCAATCCCTGGGTTGGGAAGATCCCTTGGAGAAGGGTAAGGCTACCCACTGCAGTACTCGGGCCTGGAGAATTCCATGGACTATATAATCCATGGGGTCACAAAGAGTCAGACATGACTGAACAACTTTCACTTTCACTTTTAAGTTAAATTATGTGTAAGTCAGAATGATTTCCCTATAGCTCAATACATAAAATTTTCTTCCACCACATTTTATTTCTCTATTAATTTTTTACATTGATTTATTTGTATTATTTTAAGAAGTTGCTATGTACATTACTATGTAGCTAGAATTACTACATACATATCTGATCTTTCACAGTTTATTTACAGTTAAGCTTTGACCATTTCAAGTAAAAAACATTTATGCTATAGTTGCATAGTGTACATTCGTACATTGAAAAGTCATCTAAAATGTGTTTCGCTTTAAAGATCTTGAAAGAAGAAAAATAATCTGTCATATTTACCTAGATATTTACCACTTGTGTTACTATTCCTTTTTTCTTAACTTCTATTTTTCTCTGGTAAAATCTCTCTTCAACCTGAGGAACCACTTTCAGTACATCTTTTAAAAATGTTTCCTGGTATGGCTTTGTTTATTTTGTTTGTTTTTTTTTTAGATTTTCTTCACTTGAGAATGCCTGGTTTTTGTTGTTACTCTTGACAGATATTTTCACTGAATATATACTTTGGAATGGACTCTAGTTTTATCTTTTTAAGCACTTCAAAAGATGTTCTTCCACTGTCTTCTGACCTCCAGGTTTTCTGATAAGAAATCTGTAGTCATTTAAATTGTCATTTTATATATATATATATATGTATATATATATATATATAAATATAAAATACTATCTTTTTCTGGCTCTATAAAGATTTTTATCTTTGATTTTTAGCATAAAGACTATGGTGTAAGTGAATGAAGTCTCTTGAACTCCTTAACTATGTGCCTTTTTGTTCCCCCGCCACCCCGCCACAAGGTCATTATTTTGTCCAATTTTTTTTCTGAATCATTTTTTTTTTTCTTTCTCTTGGACTTCATGATATAAATAGTACACCATTTGGTAGTGTACCATAAGTCTTTTAGAGTCTATTCTTTTTTTAAAAAAAAAATCTTATTTTTTTCTCTTTTCTCTGTTTTCTGGATTCTGCTATTGAGACCATTTTTGTGGGGGTGTTGCAGTTGTGATTTTTAGTTCAAATATTTAATTCTTTCTGACACATCTAACAGATGTTTTTTTAATGGTTTTAGTTCTCTGCCAAAAAATTTTGTCTTTTCACTTATTTCAAGGATGTTCATCTTTATTTCATGGATCACGGTTATTACAGCCATGATTAAGCCTTTGACAAATAATTTCAATATCTGGGTAATCTCAGAGTTGGCTTAGCATCTGTTAATTATTTCTCTCTTTGAGAATTTGTCACATTTTTCTTTCTCTTTGTATATTTAACAATTTAGTTTGTACACTAGATATGTTTAATTTTCCGTTTAGGTCTTTTCTATCTTTTGTAGAGTGTTTATTTATTTTTATTTTAGTAGCCTATCAACCAAGTCTGATTTTGATCAAAATTTCTGGTTTGTTTTGGCAGGTGGTCATTTCAATATTACTTCAATTTCCAAAGCCATTGCCCTGCCTCTTTCGGTCTTTCTCATCTATAAATATCTCATAGGCCCAAGGCTAAGGTTGCCTCATATATAATATCAAGGAATCCCTTTTCCAGGAGTTTCTTTAGAATTTGTTCCATAGCCTCTATCCTAGTTTAACTCTTCCCAGTCCTATAATGGCAAGGCTTTATTTATTTTTCTCAGATTTTATTCCTAAGCAATGTTTCAAAGTCCTTATGACTGGAATGGTTATCTAGACAATGCAGTGGGAAGAGAAAGAAAAAATAATGAGATCCCCATACATTCTTTGGTCTCCTGGGGATCTTTTCTTTCAAATTCTCTGTACAGCAAAATGTTTGTTTTGTTTTATTTTCTGGCTTTTTTATGTGCACACCACAGCTGTTGCCACTGCAAATGCAGTTCTGCAACTGAGGATACCCTTAGGGTAGGACCAGAAGAGAAAGCAGATTTAACATAAAATATTATAACAAAATCAAATCAGATAAAACTGAAAGGAAAGAGAAAGAAAAAAGGAAAGAGAAAAGAAGGACAGAAAATGAAAGAGAAGAGATTTGCATCCCTGGCCCTCTAGTCAGAAATAGATGGGTACTGCTGCTGTCCAAGCCCATGGCACAGTGGTACAGAAGAGCTTGTTGTTCAGTAACTAAGACATGCCTGACTCTTTGCGAACACATGGACTGCAGCATTCCAGGCTCCTCTGTCCTTCAGTATCTCCTGGAATTTGCTCAAACCTCATGCCCATTGAGTCAGTGATGATATCTAACCATCTCATCCACTGCCACCTTTTGCCTTCAATCGTTTCCAGCTTTAGGGTCTTTTCCAGTGAGTTGGCTCTTTGCATCCAGTAGCCAAAGTATTGGAGCTTCTGCATACAGGTTTCTCAGGAGACAGGTTAGGTGGTCTGATATTTCCATCTCGTCAAGAATTTTCCACAGTTGTGATACACACTGTCAAAATCATTTGTCCTTCCAATGAATGTTCAGGTGTTCAGCCTTCTTTATGGTACAACTCTCACATCCATACATGACTACTGGAAAAAACATAGCTTTGAATATATGGACCTTGGTTGGTAAAGAAATGTCTCTGCTTTTTGAGTACATGAGTATATATTGGAGAATTCCCCCTTTTCCTGCTCTTGAAAAAGCACTAGGCAAAATCGCTTTTAAACAGAATTTTTATCTGGTAACTGAGGAAGAATATTATTTTTTTTTCATTTGTGCTTCTGGATACTAATAAGTTACATTTTTAAACACTGCCTAATAGATTTTGACATTTTTGTGAGTTTCCTAGATACCATATTTTTTGATTCATAAAAATTATTCGGGTTGTATGATCTTAACTTTTTATCATTTTTATTTACCAGTGACTGCCTTTTAACTTTATTCACAGAACTATCTTGTCAAATAATTTTTAAATATAGTCAATCTAGTGATGATTTTTGTATTGTATCTATTTTGATTGCACTCATCTCACATGCTAGTAAAGTAATGCTCAAAATTCTCCAAGCCAGGCTTCAGCAATACGTGAACCATGAACTTCCAGATGTTCAAGCTGGTTTTAGAAAACGCAGAGGAACCAGAGATCAAATTGCCAACATCCGCTGGATCATCAAAAAAGCAAGAGAGTTCCAGAAAAACATCTATTTCTGCTTGATTGACTATGCCAAAGCCTTTGACTGTGTGGATCACAATAAACTGTGGAAAATTCTGAAAGAGATGGGAATACCAGACCATCTGACCTGTCTCTTGAGGAACCTGTATGCAGGTCAGGAAGCAACAGTTAGAACTGGACATGGAACAACAGACTGGTTCCAAATAGGAAAAGGAGTACGTCAAGGATGTATATTGTCACCCTGCTTATTTAACTTATATGCAGAGTACATCATGAGAAACGCTGGTCTGGAAGAAACACAAGCTGGAATCAAGATTGCCAGGACAAATATCAATAACCTCAGATATGCAGATGACACCACCCTTATGGCAGAAAGTGAAGAAGAACTAAAGAGCCTCTTGATAAAAGTGAAAGAGGAGAGTGAAAAAGTTGACTTAAAGCTCAACATTCAGAAAACTAAGATCATGGCATCCAGTCCCATCACTTCATGGGAAATAGATGGGGAAACAGTGGAAACAGTGTCAGACTTTATCTTTTGGGGCTCCAAAATCACTGCAGATGATGATTGCAGCCATGAAATTAAAAGACGCTTACTCCTTGGAAGGAAGGTTGTGGCCAACCTAGATAGTATATTTAAAAGCAGAGACATTACTTTGCCAACAAAAGTCGCCTAGTCAAGGCTATGGTTTTTCCAGTGGTCATGTATGAATGTGAGAGTTGGACGGTGAAGAAAGCTGAACACCGCAGAATTGATGTTTTTGAACTGTGGTGTTGGAGAAGACTCTTGAGAGTTCCTTGGATTGCAAGGCGATCCAATCAATCCATCCTAAAGGAGATCAATCAATCAATCAATCAGATCCTGGAAGGACTGATGTTGAAGCTGAAACTCCAATACTATGGCCACCTCATGCGAAGAGTTGACTCATTGGAAAAGACCCTAATGCTGGGTAGGATTGGGGTCAGGAGGAGAAGGGGACGACAGAGTATGAGATGGTTGGATGGCATCACTGACTCGATGGACATGGGTTTGGGTAAACTCCGGGAGTTGGTGATGGACAGGGAAGCCTGGCGTGCTGCAATTCATGGGGTCGCAAAGAGTCAGACACAAGTGAGCGACTGAACTGAACTGAACTGATGTTACACATAGCAAGCATTTTATATCCTCATCATAATATAAGATTCATATACAGCTTCTTCTAGCCTTTATAGTACCTAAATTGATTTTGGTATAGTATTTGAGACAAAGATGTAATTTTTTATTTCTCTTTTATTCAGATGTTTTGGAAAGATTTAGGCATTTAGGAAAGCAGTAGGCATTTATTAGTATAACCACATATTAGTCAAAGCATATATTAAATACTTAGTAGATAGCAATGGTTTTTAGTTGATAATATTCTAGTAAAAAGTTAAGAATTTTTTCTGGACAAGTTTATATTGAGTTCAATTTTTAATTTTTTTGTAATACTTTGAAATATTGAAAGTATTACTCACACTACTTTGGTGACTTGAGTTCTTAGAGACATATTCTTCAGTTCATCAGTTAAACCAATTTGAGAAACAGAAACAAACTAATATCCTTTGTTTTTTTTGAAAAAATAATGTTTTCTTAAGAGGGAAATTAAAAGACAGAGGATATTTTGTTTTGGAAGAGGAATAGATCCAAATGACTAATGACTGGAGTATTATAAAATATGATGACCACATTCATTCCCAAGGCTCACTTAAAAAAACAAACAAACAAAAAATCTCAAACCATAAATGATACAAGCCAGTAAAAAATTATGAGGATTTAATAGAGGAAACAATTTAAACAATTGAATCAGGCCAATTTTCAAGCTTAAATTAGAAAACTATTTATGAAAATCACTGAACTTACTTCCTCCTAAATAATAAATGATTGTGCTAGCGCATCCTCCCACCTACCTCCTGATTGGTCAGAGCAACAGGCATGTGACACCATGACTCCAAACTTTACTTGAAGGCAGAGTCAGACAACCACTTTGCTGTCTTATATTTCTTTTTCTTTGGGAAGATTTTGGTCACTAACTCCTCTACAAAATTATGAACCTCTATCCATAGTTCTTCAGGCATGCTGCCTACCAGATCTAACCCCTTGAATCTATTTGTCATCTCCACACAGGACTGGAAAAAGTCAGATTTTATTCCGATCCCAAAGAAAGGCATTGCCTAATAATGTTCAAACTACTGTACAATTGCGCTCATTTCACATGCTAGCAAAGTAATGCTCAAAATCCTTCAAGCTAAGCTTCAGCAGTACATGAACCAGGAACTTCCAGATGTACAACTGGATTTAAAAAAAGCTGAGGAACCATAGATCAAATTGCCAACAACTGCCGGATCATAGAAAAAGCAAGAGAATTTCACAGAAAAATCTGCCTTATTGAATACACTAGAGTTTTTGACTGTGTAGATCACAACAAACTGTGGAAAATTCTTAAAGAGATGAAGTACCAAGAAACCTGTATGTAGGACAAGAAGCAACAGGTAGAACTGGACATGGAATAATGGAGGAGTTCAAAGTTGAGAAAGGAATACATCAAAGCTGTACATTTTTACCCTACTTATTTAACTTCTATGCAGAGAACATCATGTGAAATGCAGGGATGGATGAAGCACAATCTGGAATCAAGATTTATCAATAACTTCAGAAATGCAGATGACACCACTCTAATGGAAGAAAGTGAAGAGGAACTAGAGAGTCTCTTGATGAGGGTAAAAGAGCAGAGTGAAAAAGCCAGCTTAAAAGTCAACATTCAAAAAACGAAGATTATGGCATCCAGTCCTATCACTTCATGTCAAATAGATGGGGAAAAAATGGAACAGTGATAGATTTTATATTATCTTGGGCTCCAAAACTACCGTGGAGTGTGACTGCAGCCATGAAATTAAAAGACATTTGCTCCTTGGATGAAAAGCTATGACAAACCTAGACAGCGTATTAAAAAGAAGAGACATCACTTTGCTGACAAAAGTCCATTTAGTCAAAGCTATGGTTTTCCTAGTAGTCCTGTGAGAATGCGAGAGTTGGACCATAAAGAAGGCTGAGCAATGAAGAATGGATGCTTTCAAATGGTGGTGCTGGAGAAGACTCTTGAGAGTCCCTTGGACTAGAAGATCAATCCAATCAATCTTAAAGGAAATCAACCCTGAATATTCATTGGAAGGACTGTTGCTGAAGCTGAAGCTCTAATACTTTGGCCACCTGATGTGAAGAACTGAGTCATTGGAAAAGACTGATGCTGGGAAAGATTGAGGGCAGGAGGAGAAAGGGGCAGCAGAAGATGAGATGGTTGGATGGCACCACCAACTTAAGGGACAGGAGTTTGAGCCAGCTCTGGGAGATAGTGAAGGGCAGGGAAGTCTGGTGTGCTCTAGCCCATGGGGTTTCAGAGTCAGACACTACTTAGCGACTGAACAACAGCAGCAAGGGTCAGACAATAAGCAGGGACTCTGTTAGGAACTTAGAAGACGTAAACCGCCCTTAGTATTGACAGCATGAGCTTCAGTATTGCCTTGTGTTTTCCAGTGCAATTTGGATTTCCATCAGCTCTGGGTGTTTGGTTAGGCTGTGGCAGATCAAGGTAACAAGGCAAAAGGAAAAAGTGAATTGAATCATAGGTGGAAAATAGCACTGGATTCTGGCAGACATTGTGCAATGGGGGTTTTAGCTGCTGAGTGCTGAAACATCCCCATTAAAAGTTACAGTTTGGATGATCTCATCCCATTATTGCAATGGGATAGATTATTAGATGGAGGTTTTCCTTTTATTGCTGGGCTGGTCTTACATGATGCTCAGTATTTTAATATTGTTTTCACATTGCAGTTGATTCAGAGCAGAAAGAAAATGAGGAAATAATTAGTTCTGAGGGTCACTGACCTAATCCGGGGTTATATTCATACATAACTTTACCTGGAATTCCACTGAGTGTTGTGCCAAGAATGACTTATACAGGAGAAGGAGAACAATTGAACAAATGGTGCAGTGTAGCCTCAGGCTTAAATTAAATCTGGACAGAAGCAAGATTGACGGAGGCAATTGAAGCTGCAGAAAGTGCCTATCTGCAGTGGGTCAGGAGAGCTGGGAGTTAGAGAATTCTAAAGTGGTCTGTGAATGACAAGTACAGGTATAGGAAGCCCAAAGCAGAACAATCAAGTCTCTGTCCCAGCTTGGCATGGAAATATCCAAAAGCTAGCTTTAGGGCAGTCAGGTTTAGCAAATAAAAATTCAGAACACCCTATATTTGAATTTCAGCTAAACAATAGATACTGTTTTAGTATGCATGTGTGTGCTCAGTCAGATCCAACTTTTTGTGACCCCACAGACTGTAGCCCTTCAGGCTCCTCTGTCCATGGGATTTCCCAGGCAAGCATACTGGAGTGGATTGCCATTTCCTCCTCCAGGGGATCTTCCCGATTCAGGGATCAAACCCTCGTCTCTTATGTCTCCTATTTTGGCAGGTGGATTCTTTACCACTGTGCCACCTGAAAAGCTCAGTGTTTTAGTGTATGTCCTAAATATTATGTGCGTGCATATTAAGTCACTTCAGTCGTGTCCAACTCTTAGCGACCCTATGGACCATAGCCTGCCAGGCTCCTGTCCATGGGATTCTCTAGGCAAGAATACTGGAGTGGGTTGCCATATGCTTCTCCGGGGGATCTTCCCCACTCAGGGATCAAACCCGCATTTCTTAAGACTCCTGCACTGGCAGGCACGTTCTTTACTACTAGCGCCACCTGGGAAGCCCCTAAACATTATGTGGGACATACTTAGATTGCAAAGTTATTTGTTGTTAATGTGAAATTCAAAATAAACTATGAGTCCTATATTATATCTGACAACTCTATGACTAATCAAACCCTACTTTCTTATTAGCTCATGATTATACAGGTTAGTAATCTTGGGATGAGAGGTATTGAAGCTCCTGAGATTTGTATACTTCCCTTGTACACAAATACAAGGCCTGGCATGCTGCGGTTCATGGGGTCGCAAAGAGTCGGACACGACTGAGTGACTGAACTGAACTGACCTCTGATGGATGAGTGAAATAAGCTGAGAAAGACTCAATGCAGTTGCAGAACTTAAAATAAACTTCTCTAAACAAAGCAAAAAAAAAAAAAAAAAAGAAAGCAAATTTATCTGAATCTT
This sequence comes from Giraffa tippelskirchi, assembly GCF_054371585.1. NCBI lineage: Eukaryota > Metazoa > Chordata > Mammalia > Artiodactyla > Giraffidae > Giraffa > Giraffa tippelskirchi. Next base: position 153,687,335 of record NC_137281.1, read on the forward strand.
CTAACTTTGGAATGAATGGCTTATCAATATATCAATAAATCTGAGTAAGCTACCTCTTTTATAAATAAAATTTTTAATCATAATGGTATAAAATAACTATGTTAACATGTGTTTCATCCCTAGATTATCTTCGCAGTATATTCAGCCATATAATAAACAGAAAGACCATATTTAAAAATAAATATACATTTCTGGAGAAATGAGTTGGTTGAAACTATTTGAAATTGTATCCTTTTGACATGTAGATTAGAACTGTTTGAGATCTCAAATAAAATGGTACATGATAGTCATCTTGACTTTCCAAAGCCTACATGAAACTTTTCCCAATTATTTCTGATTTTACTTTATTCTATAGGACACAGAAAGGCATTCATATACAATCATGTGTGAAATAATTTTGCACATCTTGACAATGAGGAATCATTGAATATTTATTGATAGACTAATGCGTTCTGACAAGTACATGTAAGATATAATAGAACTGCAGAATAACTGCATTTTAACCCAGTTTGGGCTCTCTGGTAAAAAATATTTTTGAAAAATAATCTTCAAAAAGTACAATAGCATTGCCATAATGATAAGCTAGAGAGAGTGATAGGGCATGAAGTTAAAGCTGCCACTGACACACCTCCCTCCCAAACCTGCCTTGCAGCACAGAGTTGAGAAATCACCGGTCCAGGTGTCTCTCCTCCGTCACTCATCTCTGAACCACAGTTTCTGTAGAGAGTGGAAAATGAGTATATGCCATTCCCAGGGTGAGACACAGAGTTGTGTCTGCTACCCAAACTGACTTGCCTGATTGAAGGGACGTGAATTCTCCCAGGTGGCTCAGTCTCCACTTATTGACAATGATATCATTTATCAGCTTCAGCTGTAATAAGCTGCCTTATTGACTTCTGCCTTGTCATTCTTCCAGCCAGTTCCTTGTCACAGGCACCACTGCTTTGGATCAGTCTGCCTTCGCTTTATTGGCGTATTGATAGTTCCATCCATCTTCTTCAAGGAGGTTGACAGGCTGGCATCTGACTCTTCTGTCTTTCTGTGATTTTACAGCCTGAAGGATGGCTGCCTGAACTCCCTGGGGTTTTGCCCAAATAGCCAGTATGCAAACCACTGCTCCTCACTAAAGCTAGGGGTGCGACAAATTCTTTTTTTTTTTTTTGCAAGTTATGGAATCATTGACAAATCTTCATCTGCATGTGCTGAGGTGCAAGAAGGAACTACTATTTGACCTAGTAACAGCTTGAGGCTGTTTTCCCAGGTTTTGCCTGTGAGAGCTCTCTGACTGTTGTACCAACACAGCACTGTTTTTCCCCAGATACCCAAGCTGAACCAAATAGCTGCAGGGGTGTGAACCGATTCCCCCTGGCTTTGTACAATATCAAAACCATGTCAGAGGAGCTTTGACAAGATTCTTTGGTACTGAGGGAAAGAAAAAACTAATTCCTAATACTGAACGCATTGATTTTCAAAGATGGAATAATAACAACTTGATTTTTTTTTTTTTTAATTTAAAGCCAATGTTTATGCCTCTGGCAAGTGGGGAAATCATTTGACTTGTAAACTGAGTGCGTTTGATTTGAAACTATCCAAAGAGTGATACAGCATGATGTAATGAGGGCTTTCATGGGAAAAGAAAAGAGGGATTATATGGTGAGAAAACTTTTAGGGGTCCACACTGTTAGATTTCATTAAAAACGCAGTTTCATCTTATCCTTAGTAGATCTTATTCGTGAAAGTCATCCAGGCAGCATCTGTTAAAGATGAATTAAGGAGTTATATCAGATGTAACCAAAAGTCTAGTAAAAAAGTTTTTCTTTAATCTAATTGATCTCTTTAGGATTGTAGAGTATCCCCTGGATGAGCTTCACACCAAAGCTTTGAAAACATGCTCTTTTCTTTTGAAGAACAACAAATGACTTGTAGGGGTGGGGGGAGAAAATTAAAAAACAATGAGAACAAGAGCTTCCACCTATTACACCATATGATGATTATTACAGGATTATTATATGATTTACTTATTAAAATTCTTGTTAAAATATATATAAAGTAAATATTAATTTATCATTACAGATGATAAAACTGAGGCATGTAGCTATTCCCTTTATCTCCAAAGCACAGTTTAGTAACTACTATGTGGCTTTGTCTGCACCCTGCACGGGTTTCTGGTTTTTATTATGAAAGTTTTGAAAAAATAACGTCTAGACATCCAGGGAGAACACTTTATGGCTGGGAAGAACAATAAACATAAACTTTAAATTAATTTGATCTCTGATTATGATCAGGAAACAAGGCCAAAAGAAAGTAATTAGAAAATGGTAAAATTTCAATAGATAAATATTTATTTTTTAATCTAAAAAATGGCACCATTAATTCACTTTCATGTCATTCTGCCTTGTTGTTACAAAAAAAACCCCAAAAACTACATTTCTCTACCTCCACCCACCACTTTTAGGAGCCTGTCCTTTATAGGTTTCTTCCACACTGCTAATATTTTTGGAATACGATATTTAATGGTCCATACTCATTCGCCTCTCTTTATGAAACAAGCATGGATAGCTTATTTGACACTTTGTTGTACTTTTTCTTCTAAAGTGATAGAACAGAAAAATTTTAATGACTTGCACAGAATTACACAATATTATCTGTGAGGAACTTAATGTCCATAGCAACACAAGCTCAACATTATATATCCAACCAACCCCTTGAAGTCAAGAATAGTTCCTCATATCAGAAACCAAATACAGTAATACTACAATACAAGTGTTTCCATAAAGTCTTGATAAAGTACAATAAGGCAAAAAATAATCTTTGGTCCACAAAGCTGGTCATAGAGACCATTGAAAAACAAAACTGAAGAGCTATGTATCAACGGCAAGAATGTTGTGTGTAGATATTTGTGAAAATGGTGCTTCAGTTTGACAAGCTGTGGACCCTCACCTGTCTATATATCTCACCTAGTATCATTGTATAGAGACAGCACTAAATTAGAACACAGCATTCCATTTTAGTTTGGTAGGGTGAAGTGCTGAATTGCTCAGGTGTGTCCAGCTCTTTCTGACCCCATGAGGCTCCTCTGTCCATGGAATTCTCCAGGCAGGAATAGGTTGCCATTTCCTTCTCCAGGGGATCTTCCTGACCCAGGGATCAAACCCACGTCTCCTGCATTGGCAGGCAGGTTCTTTACCACTGCGCCACCTGGGAAGCACAATTTGGTAGGGATGCCATCATAAATTACCATTAATTGAGTTTAAAACAACAGAAATTTATCTCCTCACCGTTCTTGAGGCTAGAAATCCAAAAGCATGGAGGTCAGAAAGTTCCATAGAATCCTTCTCTTCCTCTCCCTAGCTTCTGTGGTGGTCATCAATCCTTGCCATCCCTTGGCCAGAAGCTGCATTATTCTAATCCCTGCCTTTGTCATCACATCGTCTTCCCTCTGTATGTGTCTAACTCTGGGTCCAAATTGCTGTTTTTCATAAGGCCACCAGCTATTTTGCACTAGGGCCCTCTATTATGACCTCATTTAACTTGATTGCTTCTGTAAGACCCTTTTTCACCCCCCTTCAAAAAATCACATTCTGTGATACTGGGGGTTTGACTTCCAAGATATCTTTTGCGGGGACACATCTCGACCCAAGTCATCTATGATAAAAGGCAGACCATGTTTATGCCGCAGTAAGAGGGCTGAATGGAGAAGGGAATGGCAACCCACTCCAGTACTCTTGCCTGGAAAATTCCATGGACAGAGGAGCCTGGCGGGCTACAGTCCCTGGGGTCGCAAAGAGTTGGACACGACTGAGCGACTAACACAACAGCAACAGAGGGTTAAAAGGACACTTTGGCTGAAGGAGGAGGTGGGGGAGGCGGAGGGCAGGACAGGCCTATTCTTTGTATTTCTGCCTGGATTAGGAACTCCTTGTCAATAAGTTACCATGCCTTCTTCCTGCATGTTCTCTACCATCTCTCAGCAGGTCAGGGGATGTCCCTCACTGTATATCTGGGAAAAGAGTCCGTGATGTCTTCCATGCAGTACCTGCTGCATCAGATCTCCTCCTTTGCAAGGAAATCAGCATTCATTTCAGCCTGGTCACAAAAGGTTTAGGGATGGAGAGTTGAGTGACATTTTAGAGAGCCACTCACCACCAGTATCCAATTGCTTCAGAGCTAAGGCAACACACTTCTCATTTATGTTGCTGAGAAATAATCGGTCCTTGAAGTTAGATGATGTCTGGATCATTTAACATGAAGAAATAGTGGAAAAAGAAGTTACTCTTCTTAATCTGAAACATGCTGAAATGGACTTAGTTTGACCTCCAAAAGATGGAGGAGTAGTGATGCCCCAGTGCATTTTTAAACTGTGGACATGATTAGCATTTCTATAGCAGGAATGGTACAGAGCCCAAGGGCCTGCAAAATCTCCATCTGCCTTTCACATCAGGACAGAACAGACAAGGATCAAATTAAGAATAGGTTGGAGACATTCTGTTGCCAGGAGAACATTCTCAGAGACTAAAATTGATTAAAGCAGAAAACCATTCATTAATAATATTGAATTATAATAGTATCAGGGAAAATGGCATCATTTAAAAATGAATTAAGTAATTTACTTCTTTTTATTTCTCGTTTGTTTATACATTCTTTTTTGTTTTTAGAAATCATACGTACACTCAATGTCTCAAGTAGTATTTGTTATAAATCAAGCTAACACATATTTATTAAGTGCCTACTGTGTTCAAATTGATGCACTTGGCTCTGGAATACTAAGGTTGAAAGTCCTCGGCTCAAGGTTGCTTTATTTAATGTTTTACCTTTTTTATACTGTGAAATATTGGTATTAAGCAGTTCATCATAACCAATATAGACAACAACTGCTTTATAGGAAGGAGAAACAAATTTGGCCAAAGCTGCATTTATTAAATTAAGGACAGACCATGTGGGTAGATAGTTCCTCCTGTTAACTGGCATTCTATAAATAAAATTAAACCACTCTACAGAAATGTTGGGGTGTTGCAAGTAAAGGGACAATTTTCTTTAGATGTCATTCTTCTTCCCCAAATGACCGATCACTTTGAAAACGTTTTCAGACTCTCAGAGGTGAGTATTTAAATTGATTTTTAAAGCAATTTCTTCTGACTCTTGGCAAAAATTTATCACTTAATTAAATAACACCTTCACGGTGTTATTTTAATACTTCTGCTGTTGGGTGATAAAAGCATTTTAAGTTAAATCACTCTTCTTAAGGTTAATTGGGGATATAAAATATAAACAAATGGTCATAATATTGTGTGCTGTAGTCTATGTCATAGTGACATAGGATCCAGGAACTCAGAGGAGAAGCAGTAGTGTGTCAGTGACCTACCCAGGGTGAAAAGTTCTCACTGAGCTGAAGAAAACCTGAGCTGCGTGGCTTTGTATTATCTTCTCCCATCTCCTTCCATCCACACTCCCCCAGCGTTGCTGAGTCATTAGGAAGAAAACAAACATCTCTGCGAGCTCAGTTTTCTTATCTGCATCATTCTTCCTTCTCAGTGGATTTGAACGCTTCACTTTGAAAAAAATCTCGAGTTGTTATAGGAAGGATTCTTTTTCACTTCGGTTATCAAATCTTATCCACACACATTCCTCCTAAAATATACCTAAAAATTTCACATTTCCACTGTGCTATGGTTTTGACTCTACCAAACCAAAACCTCCCCAGCAGCTGATTATTCCCGTTTCTCTCTTGCGTATTCCAGACAAATAGCAGAGAAGCAATAAACACACTTAATCATGGAGTGTACGTTGATCAGTTTCTTGTCTCACCTTTCTGTTGTGCAGCTGATATAAAGGACTTTTGGTAAATAGATAACAGATTTGGTCAAGTATTTAATCTTTTTATAGAGCTAAATAATGTAAATGCTAATAAGACATCCACCTGAGGATCTGGCCAATGTGTTTCTCTAGTTCTGGTAAAGACATGATCCTGGCCCCCTTTGAGATGTTTGAAGATGAGAATATGTCTTAACTAGAAGCCTTTCCTTCTTTGCTATGACTGCCTTTCTGGTACCTTGCTGTTATTTCCTCTGTTATTCACATTCCAAGAATATGGCAACCACATAAAGAGCCATGCTTGTCTACAATCTTGTCTGTTAGTTCATCTTCCTACTGTGACTATTTTCTCTATTATCCTACTCTCTCAATTTTTTTCATTAGCCGAAATTGTTGCTAACTTTCTCCTTTACAGGTTCTTTTTATTGCCAGTCTTCCAAGGATTCTCTTCTCAAGGGTATGTACTAGTCAGGGTTCTTGGCTGCAAATAGCAGAAGTTACTTCTAGGACGTTAAGAAGAAAAAGAATTTAGAAGAAAATAACAGACATCTCAAGGCACTAAGGGAAGCCTGGAGAATCAGGTTGTGAAGATAAGATAAGGGGTGAGCACCGCAGCCCTGTCACTCACAAGGAAAATCAGGTTGGGATGCCCTTGTTACTGCTGCAGGACACACTGCAGGACACCGTGACCCTCACCATCACACTGGACTCTGGACCCTGTTTGCCTGAGTCACCCTGTTGCCTGCCTTGAAACGAATTTTCTATTATTCTTTGGTTCACCTACTCCAGGGTCAAAATCATGAATACTGTTCAGTTGCTAAGTCATGTCCAACTCTTTGCTACCCTTGGACTGCAGCATGCCAGGCTTCCCTGTCTTTCACTATCTCGCAAAGTTTGCTCAAACTCATGTCCATTGAGTCAGTAATGCCAGTAACTCTAAAGTACAGGTTCTTGAACACATTTTCTTTCTTTCTTGGCCCTTATATCTTTTATACCAGAATCTGTTAATATGCTGTGTAGTTCAGAACCATCAATAGACTATGACAACAGTTGTCTCAGATTTCTTAAATTGGAACCAACTCTCTGGAGGCATACATTATTCCCCAAAGTTACACTGTGAGCAAATATAGATGTACTTAAAACATACAAACATGCACACACATACACATACAAAGAAGGTCACTATACAAAAGGATACCGCTTTGGTTAACTATCTTGTTGTTGTTCGGTATAGCTGATTATCTATAGCTGTAAGACAAAAAAAATCTCAAAACTTGCAACTTAAACCTATGATCATTTGTTTAGCTTTGGATTCTGCAATTTGGGCAGGGCTTACTGGGGTAATGCTTGACTCTGTTCCGTGTGGTTAGGCAATCCACTTTCAATAAAGCTCACTCATGTTTTTGCAAACGGGTGCTTCTTTTTGCTGGAAGCTTGGCAGGACCTAAGGGTCAAGGACCCCAGTTAAACTTCACCTGATTCTCTCTATGGGCTCCCTGGCTTATGCTAGGCATGGTGGCTGGTGAAATCATGTTCATCCCCTTGCTGCCAGGAGTAGACGACTGAGTGGTGGGAATTTATTGCATTTATTGTTTTTGAAATGAGAAGTGAGTTTCTGCCTTCCACCAATATTTGTACAGTGGTTGATTTCCCAGGGGCAGAAGAGTATCACATCCCAGGCCACCAAAAAAAGAAATAAAAAAGGCAGACATCAATTACTGGAATATTCTATAACATGAGCACATTATGCAGAATGCTTAAGTTGTGACTCTGTCCTTGAGAAATTCACAGTTCATTTGAATAGACACTTATACCAACAGATGAAAACATGAAGTTCTTGTAGATATCATGAGGCATTTCACAGATTGCTTTGGATCACCGAGATAGAAGGAAAGGATCCAGCATGTAGGAACACAGGAAGACTTCACAGAAGAGATGCTGTTTATTCAAAAACTAGTACTTGTGCCCATTTAATAACTGCTGTGTTTTTTGTTAGCTCCTCATGTATATTAACATTTTCAAACCTCCTACATGCAATCAGAGACAGGTGTTAGTGTGGCCATTCTGCAGACAATGATCAAAGAAATTTCCCACAATAGATCAAAGAAATTTCCCATAATCGTAAATGGTTAAATCAGAATGTAAATTCCGGCTTTCATAGGTATTCTTGTCATCTAAACACTACAGAGAACAAGAGAATGAAGGTAAGATCAAGGCAACCAAGTGCCATCAGATGGGCTGGAAAATTTGGAGAACTATTAAAAGCCAATAAAGGAATAATAACAAATATTTTATGAAGATTATTATACACTAAATGTGGATCCAAGAGCTTTTCACGTCTTGCTTATTTAATACCCACACCAACCCAATGAACTAAGTGTTATTATTAGAATCCCAATTTTAAAATGAGATAATTAATAAGATCCAGTGACTTCCAAGCTTTCACAGTTAATGAGTTTCAATAATCTATTGCTATCAAACCGAACTGAAACTCAGTAGCTTAAAATTTAAGCAACAGCATTTTGTTTGTTTGTTTTCTTCATGATTCTGTAGCATGCCTGGGCTCAGCTGGAGCATTCTTTGGGCTTGAGTAGGCTAGAGCTTTCCAGATGATCTGGCATATCTGCTGCATATATGGGGATGGGGAAGGTTGGGCCTCTCTCCCTTTGGAGCCTAAGAGTCTCTTCACTGCCACGAGGTGCATATCTCTACACGTTCTCTTGAGCAGGGTAACCAGGTCTTCTGCATGGCACCACAGGGATCCCAAAAGCACAGGAGCAGGAGCTACCAGACTTTCTTAAAGGCTTAGGCCTGGAATTGTAATGACTTCACTTCTGCTATATTCTGTTGACCAAAGGGAGTTACAGGCTCAGTCCAGATTCAGTGTACAAGGGGAGTCTACAAGAATCTGAATTTGGGGAAGAAATGGGCACAGAGGTCGCCTTTGGAGAACTAGTTACCTCAGTACGTTGTGTAGCTTGGCTTTGACAACTAGGTGCCCTGATCGGGAGCCCTACATTTCAGCATACATTCTATGGAAGTCAAGAATAGGCGGAGGAGGGGAGGATGAAGGGGTGTGACGGAGGACAGGTGGTAGTCACACTCTAGGACAGAAGACAAAGGCTCTGTCTGCCAGGCTGAAGGACGCTTTATCTTTCCGTTTACTTGCCCACCGGTGATTCACGCTAAATGTGTTCTTCGTAGCTGCATTATATATTGGAAAATTCTTCCACTTCTTGAAATGGTCATTTTTCTTTCTTTAATTGGAAGGACTGTTTCTTTCTATACATGCGTGCTAAGTCGCTTCCGTCATGTTTGACTCTTTGCAACTCTATGGACTGTAGCCCTCCAGGCTCCTCTGTCCTGGGATTCTCCAGGCAAGAATACTGGAGTGGGTTGCCATTTTCTCCTCCAGGGGATCTTCCCGACCCAGGGAGCGAACCTGCCTCTCTTATGTCTTTTGCATATGAGAACTACATATGAGTGTCAGATATCTGTTGTCTTCATATTATTTTTTAAAAAATCCCCAGTAGGTCTTTTCAAGCTTCCAAAAGAATTCACAAGTTACATGTGAGATTTATGAGGATTTAGTTGTTTGAGCTAAATCACAGTTGATTTGAAACTTAGACTAAAATAATTTTTGTTTTGATTTAACATCTTGGTTAGCAATAATAGTATGGGCTATTACTATAATTTGGGGAACATAAATTTTATGTAGTTAAGAGCTCACATAAAATTACAGAAATGAACTCTTGAACTCTCCATTTCTAAATTTCTTTTTGTGACTGTAACATTCATACACTGAGCTTATCTAATGTAGTTGTACTTAGTAGTCCTCATCCAAGTTTTCCTCCAAGGACCACTTTTGTCTTTTTAAAAAATTCTTCTAAAGCTATTGTAGAACATCTTATCTTCTATAATTTTCTATGCATATTTGTTCCTTTTATCTTATATTATTTTTGCACAGCTACATTCATTTTTATTCTTATCCTTTAAACAAATGATAGCATGTCCTAAAGTGTGCAGTTTGAATTTTAGTTCCTTTAAGTATATAAGCAGCATACTACTCAAAGGCTACGTAATAGTCCATGGACGGTTTTACCACGGGTTTTTAAAGTTTCCCTCTATTCGCTACAACCTAAATGTCTAGCATCTTTTATTATAACACCCATTGACTCAGTGGGAATCATTCCAGTCCAATGTGTGCTCAGTAGTATCTGACTCTTTGGGACCCTTTGGGCACACCAGGCTTCTCTGTCCTTAGGTTTTTCCAGGCAAGAATACTGCAGTGAATCACCATTTCCTTACCCAAGGGATCTTCCCAACTCAGGGACTGAACCTGTGTCTCCTGCATCTCCTGCACTGGCAGGCAGATTCTTTACCCACTGAGCCATTGGGGAAGCCCCAGAGGGGATCATTACACATGTCATTTCTTAACTAAGTAAACTATAGAAGACATGTTGAATGTGAAATATTTTAAAGAAATAACTTTTTAACTTTTTTTCTTCTAGTTTTATTGAGCTATAATTGACATAAGCACTACATAAGTTAAAGGTGTACAGTGTAATGATTTGACTTATGTATTCTATGAAATGATTACCACAGTAAGTTTAGTAAACATCCATCATTTCATATAGATACAAAGAAAAAAAGAAAAAAATTTCTTTGTGATGAAAATTCTTAGAATTTACTCAAGAATTATGGGCATTTTATTTCTTTTCTAATTCTTCTTTGGTAATGATTGATTGCTTTATAATTTTTACCTCCCATAGAGTAAATTTTGGTAATTCCTGTTTCCATGAAAATCATATATTTCGTATATTAAAGCTGAGAAAATTTTCTCTAAACATGTTTACTTTCTGCTGCATCTTTCGTAATTCCATATTATAATTTCTTATTTTGTACATTCAAGCTTTCTTTCCTTATTTCCTTTTTTATTTACTAAGGATTCATCTGTTTTTCCCATCCATGAACCAGACCTTGGATATTTGTGAGATTTAAATATTTTTGTTTGTTTTCTATTCAGTTTTATTTCTTTTTTTTTTATTTGCATTCATTTCTCTTTTGTTCCTTTAATTTCTTTTTATTGTTTTGTGAAGCTTGAAGTCTCATATTTATTTACATTCTTTCAAGCTTATTAATATATGCCTTAAAGATTGAATTTTCTTTTTGTCTTTGTTTATTCTTCCCATATGATCTGATTTAAAAAGTCTTAATTATTATCATTTTTTTCATATTAGGCAATTATGGTTTTAATTTTTATTTGAACCCAGTGACCCTGATGCTTTAGATTATGTACTATTTTTAAATTACCACATGATAAAATTTTGGGCTTTGTTTTTTCTTTTTGTTTCCAGTTCTGTTAATACTTCTAATTTTATTGCATTATGAATAGAAAATACTGACCGTGCAATCACTTCTTTTTTTGAAATTTATTAAATATTCATTTGTAATTGTAATACTATCCCTTTCAAGCCTTCTCTCTAAAGAAAAAAATTAAATTAAGCATATCAGTCTAAAATAATGATCTGACTGTCTAAAGAAGAGAAGACTTCTGAAACACCTCTAAGGAAGGCATTCTTGAGGAAATTCCCATTCGGTACTTCTGTCAAACCAGCCACAGCCAATTGTGCACAAGGAGACAGTGAGAGTGGTTAAACTCTAACTAAGCAGTTGTTACAAGTTGCCACTTAAAAAACATTAAATTTGCAACCACCCAAAGACCTTCCTGGCGCTGAAGGTCATCTTCTACGTAGAGATGTGACTTGGCTTTGATTTCCAGACTTTTTCTACTGCTTTTAAAGGTACAATTCACTTGTTAAGCATGGCACTGCGGGACAGAGCTTGATTACTGAAGATCAGGAAATATTTAGCATCCACCTGTCATTCTGCCAACTGAGGCTCATTCCTTTTTCTTAGTTTGAAGAGAAGGAAATAGATTAAAAAAAAAAAAAAGAAGTATGTAATGATAACTAAAGATGCGATACTTTTTTCCTATCATCAGTCTACCTGAAAGGATCTATGATAATGTTTTCATCACATATTTAATCTTAATTAAAACTCTGGCATTGAGCTTTCCTGTGTCTCCATTCTACAACAACATGCAGTTACCAAACCAAGGGTGGTAACAATAAATATGGGGAAAGGTTCAAGGCAAATTTGACATAGTGTTTCTTATATGCATTATTTAAAATTGTACTCACACAAGCATTCCATACAAACTGTCACCTGGAATTACTCCCAGAACACTCCAGAATTATCGTGGTTACAAATAATCCTAAAAGGAACTGGAAAAATAGTGTTGAATCTTACTTCGTAAGATAGGCCCAAGCATTAACGTTGCTACTGAGAAATAAGGTTAAATTCTTCAAAATCTGGTTTGATGACATTCTCTTTAGTTGGTATCCTTTTCATCTTCAGGGCTTCCCTGGTGGTTCAATGGTAAAGAAGCCGCCTGCATGGGGGAGACCCAGGTTCAATCCCTGGGTTGGGAAGATCCCATGCAGAAGGAAATGGCTTGTCTACTCCAGTACTCTTGCCTGGAGAATCCCATGGACAGACTAGCCTAGCGGGCTACAGTCAGTGGGGTCGCAAAGAGTCGGACACCACTGAGCAACTAACACTTTCACTTTTTGTCGTGTTAAATTGGAACAACTGTCCATGGCTAAAATTCATTCTAATACAGAGAGAAAAAAAAAATCAACAATATTTAATCTGGAAAAAAGTTCAAAGGCTGAAGAATATTTGCTTTTTTCAAATTTAAGACCAGTTTATATCCAAGTACATCCTTCTTCAACTTTCAGTTCAGTTCAGTCGCCCAGTCATGTCCAACTCTGTGACCTCATGAATCGCAGCACACCAGGCCTCCCTGTCCATCACCAACTCCCTGAGTTTACTCAAACCCATGTCCATCGAGTCGGTGATGCCATCCAGCCATCTCATCCTCTGTCGTCCCCTTCTCCTCCTGCCCCCAATCTTCCCAGCATCAGGGGCTTTTCCAATGAGTCAACTCTTCGCATAAGGTGGCCAAAGTATTGGAGTTTCAGCTTCAACATCAGTCCTTCCCATGAACACCCAGGACTGATCTCCTTCCTGGTTAAATGAATCCATTTCCCTGACTCTTTGGACACACTCTGATCCACCCCTGACTCCCTGTGTGAACTGACTATACTTTTTTGTGACCTTAAAGACCAAAGACAACTCAAAATCCACTGTCTTCTTCTGATTCAACCAGAAGGTTCCCATAATGTATATTACAAATGCAATAAATATTTATTGGGAAGAGTTCCATCCTTGAGTTCAAAATTTCTCATGTAAGATTTTATGAGTCTCATCATTCACATATCGCAATGAAGCAAGATGTCTTTTCTAGGAAATGTGTTCCCAGTGAGAACACAATTATTAAATACCATCATCACTGATAATAATTAAACTTTATTACCATAGTTCCAACCTTGTGAGATCCGGCTCCCCAGAGGGATGACTGTATGTGAGAGGGTTTAGAAAAGAGTGTAGTATGAAAACGAATGGAACACCTGACCAGGGACAGCACCTGAGAGACTAAAGACTGTGCTAAAGCCCTCTTTGGGTAGGGGTGTAGCATGGCTCCGCTCTGTTTTCGGTGCCTTTATTTTTAAAATTTCATTGTATTTTTGAAAGTGCTGTGTCTTTGTTGCTGCACGGGCTTTCCTCTAGTTGCGGCGAGCAGATGCTACTCTCTAGCTGTCGTGTGCGGGCTTCTCAGTGCCGTGGCTTTTCTCGTGGCAGAGCACAGGCTCTATGCAAGTGGGATTCAGTACTTGCGGCTCCTGGGCTCCAGGGTGCAGGCTTGGTAGTTGTGGTGCGGGGGCTTAGTTGCTCGGCAGCATGTGGAATCTTCCTGGATTAAGGATTGAACCCGTGTCTCCTGTGATGGCAGGCGGATGATTCTTTACCACTGAGTTACCAGGGAAGCCCCTTCTTAATGTCTTTAACCAACCTTCGAGAAAGGAAATCCCTTCCTAATAAGAAATAAGGATTCTAGGAATCAAAGCGGATTGAAAGGAAGGTGACAAAGGAGACGCCATTAGGAGAGAATGAATTAGAATCAATTATAGTCACTATCTTTAAGCATCATCTCAGTACTGGGCACTTTTTCTCTTATCTTTAAAACACTTCTCAGGAGCTATTATATAAATAATATTATATATATATATATATACACACTATATTTATGGTATTTATGATATATTATATTATATATAATATATAAATACTATATGGTATTATTAAATGCTATGGTATTTAATAATATATAATATATAATAATATCAGGAGCTAATATTATAAATAATATTAAATAGGTTTACCAGTATATATAGTATATACATTATCAGGAGCTAATATTATAGATAATATTAAATAGGTGGCTTATCAGAAATCCATTTAGCGAATAACTGTAGAAAGGATATTCAAAACCAGTGCACCCTGCTTCAAGATGCATGCAGTTCTTTTTCAGCTACACTGTGCTTCCTTTTGGAGAAGAAAATGGCAACCCACTCCAGTGTTCTTGCCTGGAGAATCCCAGGGACGGGGGAGCCTGGTGGGCTGCCGTCTATGGGGTTGCACAGAGTCAGACACGACTGAAGCGACTTAGGAGCAGCAGCAGCAGCAGCAGTGCTTCCTTTTATTGGTGAGAGGAAAAAAAGTATATATGTGAAGGGGATAAATCAGCAAGATTCTGTTTACTCAATGTTGGTAAATATTTGGCTGCAGTTAATTTTAACTCAGCCACTTAAAGTGCACAGTAATTAGCCTGGCTGCCTTGAGAATAATCTTAAATGAGGAGCCTGGACTAAGATTGCAATGATGCACAGAGGTAGCCAAGCTTGTGTAGTTAGTAAGGATGACGCTAGGTGAATAGGGAAAAGCAAAGTACAATTTTGCATGTTGAAGACACAAAAACAAAACTTACCAACCTCACGATCAATGGAAAGTTAATCCAAACCTGGTGAAGCCGTGGGTGCTACTTCTGTCGTTGGATGCATAGGACCTCACATGATCACATACTGAATCAGACACACGTACTGTCAGATATTTACAGTTCTGTGGATGAAGAATTTAAAAGGCCTCGTCTCCTTTCGGGTATTGTGCTGTAGTGCTGATCCTGCTCACAGTGCCAATTGTCTTGGGGTGTCTGAGTGTGTGCACTGTTGCCTGAACCCATGGTCGGCCGGGTGCAAGCTCAGAGGCTGGAAGAAAATGCGAGGAGCCATAGGAACCGCAGACACGGGTCTTCTCTCCTGGTTGGCACAGCAGCCGCAGCAGCAGACATCACGTGACACAACATAAACACACAGCCCTCTGGGCTTTTCCAGGTGAAGCTTGTATGTACTTACAGAACAAAAGTAGCCCGTGGCCGGGTACCTTGTGACACGCATGTGCACTGCCATAAGCGATCTCAGCTGTTACACAGCTGTGCAGAGTCACTGTTTATGGCACGCGGGGCGAGAGGGTGTGAGAGGGTGGGGCAAGAAAGCCTGGCTGTCTTTCTAATTTCCCCTAATTTCCCCATGTCTGCTTAGTCCACATTGTTTTCCTTTATCTGGTTTGAACTCTCCAGATTCCTGTTTTCTTAATTTTTACAAAGTTTGGAAAATTTTTGCCTCAAAATGTCACCCAGATCCAGATTTTCGTACTGCTTCTGGAGAAACCAGCCACAAGCCAAGAATGAGAAACCTTAGGCAGATGGAAATATTTTTCATGACCATGAACCTCAACTTTTTTACTGTCAGTCTAGTTAGTTAAAACAGAAAAGATAGGGAGATAAAAATAGCTTCCTGGGCATAGGGGAAATTTCAAAATAATAATAGTGGAAGGAAAAGACAAAGAAAATAAGAAAGGGGCAGGCCAAAAAGCAAAGAGTGTAAAAATAAAAAAAAAAAAATTAAGATTTATGATTCACAATATGATAATTTAAACATCTTAAATAACTGAAATAGGACTGACTTTGAAATGGAGCAGGACCATATGGTTCTGGCCCTCCCCCACCACATCTTCTACCTGCCTTTTGCCTGTGGAAATCTTTAGTCAAAGAATAAGTTTAATCAGAGAAGTGAGAAATGCTGAAACAAAGAAAACAATCCAAGAAAACTAAATAATAACAATGGAGTCATTAAATACAGTTAAGGACCTTTCCTTCTTTCTCAAGGGCTATAGATAATTTTCTGGTGTCTTACAGATACCAAAACACCAGGTGAAGAAGTTAACTACATCAAGACCAGACTATACCCAGAACTTCAGCTGCCATAATTCAGAGAATTGACCGCAAAGAACTGGAAACAAGTGCACCCCAGAACTCAAGGTTAACTGTACCAAAACAAACCAAAAACAATACCAGGAGCTGACTGTGGCTCAGATCATGAACTCCTTATTACCAAATTCAGACTTAAATCAAAGAAAGTGGGGAAAACCATTAGACCATTCAGGTATGACCTAAATCAAATCACTTATGATTATACAGTATAAGTGAGAAATAGATTTAAGGGACTAGCTCTGATAGAAAGAGTGCCTGATGAACTACGGACAAAGGTTCTTGACATTGTACAGGAGACAGGGATCAAGACCATCCCCAAGAAAAAGAAATGCAAAAAAGCAAAAATGCTGTCTGAGGAGGCCTTACAAACAGCTGTGAAAAAAAGAGAAGTGAAAAGCAAAGGAGAAAAGGAAAGATATACCCATTTAAATGCAGAGTTCCAAAGAATAGCAAGGAGAGATAAGAAAGCCTTCCTCAGCGATCAATGCAAAGAAATAGAGGAAAACAATAGAATGGGAAAAACTAGAGAGCCCTTCAAGAAAATTAGAGATACCAGGGGACATTTCGGGGAAAGATGGGCTCAATAAAGGACAGAAATGGTATGGACCTAACAAAAGCAGAAGATATTAAGAAGAGGTGGCAAGAATACACAGAAACTGTACAAGAAAGATCTTCATGACCCAGATAATCATGATGGTGTGATCACTCACCTAGAGCCAGACATCCTGGAATGTGAAGTCAAGTGGGCGTTAGGAAGCATCACTACAAACAAAGCTAGTGGAGGTGATGGAATTCCAGATGAGCTATTTCAAATCCTAAAAGATGATGCTGTGAAAGTGCTGCACTCAATATGCCAGCAAATTTCGAAAACTCAGCAGTGGCCACAGTACTGGAGAAGGTCAGTTTTCATTCCAATCCCAAAGAAAGGCAATGCCAAAGAATGCTCAAACTACCGCACAATTGCATTCATCTCACATGCTAGTAAAGTAATGCTCAAAATTCTCTAAGCCAGGCTTCAGCTTAGTCCTCGCCAAAATTCATAAGATGAAATCTTAACCCACAATGATGATGGTATTAGGAGGTGGGATCTTTGAGAGAGGCTTAAGTCATGAGGGTAGAATCTCTTGAAGGTAGAACCTCATAAATGGAATTAGTGCCTTTATAAAAGAGGCTCCAGAGAGATTCCCCAGCCTCTTTTACCATATGAGAACACAGAGAGGGGATTGGCAAGGAAGCACCCTTCACCAGAGACGACGACGCTGGCAACTTGATTTTAGACTTGCAGTGTCCAGAACTGTGGGAAATAAATTTCTCTTGTTTTTAAGTTATTCAATCAATATTCATTCATTGATTATATTAACTAATAACCAGAAAGGACTAAGATGGTCTCCAAAGTTCTGTAAGTTATATGTAGGGGTGACAGATTTAGCAAAAACAACAATAAAATAACCAATCAGGCAATCAGGCTGCTTAGTTAAATTTGAATTTAAAAGAATGAGTATTTTTATAGCATAATTATATCCCATTAAATATTCATCATGCATTATTTAGGGATATTCTTATACTAAAATATTATCCATTGTTGAGCTGATAACATTCAAGTCTCTAAAGGATCAGTACTGAGCAAAACAGACAAATCCTCTTTCTCAATGGAATTTATAGACAAGAAGTCAATAAGTAAAATATATAGTGTTTCTGAGGTTGATTTTATTTTTATCGATTGACATAAGCCAAGTGTTTCCCTGTAGTTGTAAGATAAAAAGAGGAGAAGGAGAGGAATAAATTTGGAAGAAATATGGAGGCAATATGAAAAGCAGAATTTTTCTTTAATAAGTTTTACGAT
Organism: Giraffa tippelskirchi; assembly: GCF_054371585.1. Lineage (NCBI taxonomy): Eukaryota > Metazoa > Chordata > Mammalia > Artiodactyla > Giraffidae > Giraffa > Giraffa tippelskirchi. The sequence goes on from NC_137281.1 coordinate 153,705,283, forward strand.
TTTAAGTTTCTGAGCTACCAAAAAAAAAATGAAAAGATAATACAGAGGATTTCTTCCCACTTTATATTGATATTTCTAAATGTAACCACATGCATCTACATTAAGTTAAACTTATAAGGAGTTTACAACTCTGATCTTTTATTGCATAGATGATGCTAGACCCTCCTTCTTTTGCTTATCTGCAAATTCCTATTCCCACGGTGGGATATCTGGTTCTCACCACCTGCCATTTATTTACCTATATTTTTCAATAGGTAAATATGTATGTGTATATATATATATATATGTATATGTATAAAAGTTTTAGAATTGTTAACCGGCACCACTCCCTCAGGTATAACTTTGTATCAGCTGCAGCGTAGTGATTGTGTGCAGTTCCCTCTGACTTTAGGCCTTTAGTCTTGCAGACTTTACCCCTCTATAGTTTCTGACAGCAGGCTCTAGGTGCACAAGCCTCAGCAGTTGCAGCACACAGTCAGTAGCTGTGGCACACCGGCTTAGTTGTCAAGAAGCTGCCAGTCAAGTGTCTTGGGTCAGCGCCTTCCCCCACGCTGCCCTTGGCGGGGTTGTCTCATGCATCTGAAATACAGCTAGATGTTTGGGCCATGTTCACGTACCTTCCTGGGCTCCCCTGACTTCCTGACAATTTGCATATATTAACATATTGCTCTTAGTGCTTTAAAATTCTGTGAGTTTTGACAAATTCACAATGTCATGTGTCCAACAACCTAGAATCATAGTTTTACTGCCCCAAAATCCCCCGTGTTTCACCTACTCATGTCTACCCTTCCCCCAACCCCTGGCAACCAAAAATCATTTTACTCTCTTAATACTTTTGCATTTCTGGAATGTCAAATAATTGAAATCACACAGTATGCAGCTTTTTTTGTTCCCTTAGAAATAAACATTTAAGTTTCCTTTTTGCCTATTTGTGGCTTGATAAATCATTTCCCTTCAACATTGATACTATTCCATTGCATGGATTTACCATAGTCTATTCATTTATTGACTAAAGATATCTTGGTTGTTTCCAGTTTTCTGTGATTATAAGTAAAGTTCCTGTAAACATTCAACAGCAGATTTTTGTATAAATGTAATTCTCACCTGAATTGAGTAAATACCCAGGAGCGCAGTTAGTGGATCATATGATAAGATTATGTTCGGGTGTGTAAAACTCTAGCAAACACTTCCAAAAGGGCTGCATTGTTTTGAATTCCTACCAGCAATGAATGAGAGTTTCTATTGCCCCTTTAATTTTCTTTTTTTTAAATTTTAGCTATTCTGATAGGTATGCTGTGGCATCTCATTGTTGCTTTAATTTGTAATCCCTTCATGACAAATGATATTGTGCAATTTTCACTATGCTTACAAAATCAGAGTTTTAATAGATATTTTTAAGAGGTGATTTTAAAAAAATAGAGGGGAACCAAAGCACAATAAACTCCAGTCTCCAGAATTTTCCTCTAACATCTGTGAAGGTGAGAGGTAAGTGACAGATATCAATCCAGCAAAAAATTCTGTACATTTTAACCTGTGCTGGGGCCAAGTCCTCATACATGCAGAAAAGGGCAATTCTATTTTTATAGTGATGGATGTCTTAAACTAAAGTGATTTGATACATTAAGAATGGTTACCCAAAGTTATATTTGTGTGCTTAGAAAAGACATTTTCTGAAAGAGTACTCCATGAACTTCTCTAGTGGTCCAGTGATTAAGAATTTGCCTGCAGTGCAGGAGACATGGGTTCCATTCCTGGTCTGGGAAGATTCCAACATGCCAAGGGATAACTAAGCCAGTGTACCATGACGACTGAGCCTGGGTGCTGCAAGTACTGAAGCCTGTGCACCTATAGCCTGTGCTCTGCAACAAGAGAAGCCACTGCAATGAGAAGCCCATGCACCACAGTGACGAGTACCCCCCGCTTGCCACAACTAGAGAAAGCCCATGTGCAGCCATAAATAACTCAGGGGAAAACAAGCCCTTAACAAATAAATTAGAAAATTAAAAAATAAAGTATTCCATGCCGTTAGTCCTTAAACCAACATTAGTATCTGTGAAACACTTACTATGTGCCAAGTGGTATATACTGATACAAGCAAAATGCTGAGAGACCATAGAAGGTAGACTCTGATTATCTTCATTTGTGTTGACAAAAATTCAGAAACAACTGAGGATCTCATCTAAAGTCCACGGCAATGCATGGGAAAGCCTGGATGTGCAATAGCCATTTGACTGCAGAATCTGGTTTCTTAATCAGTTCAGCATATCATCTATCTCACAGAGCTTATCCTGTCAGAAATCAAGAGGAAAAGATGAGAAAAAAAGGAAAAGGAAGACCTTTCTTGTAAGTGGAATCATCTTCGTCTCTTGAAAGAAGACCTCTTTTGCACACTAAGTTAAAAGTTTATGACAAAAACCCATGTCTTTGTGATTATAAGAATCTAGAACTTTAGGTGTGGAAGAAATCTTAGAGGTCACCTTGAAGTCTTTCATTTTACAAATGAGGACCTTTAAGCCAGAAGTATTTCCTGCCTGACCCCCAGACTGACAGTCTTGGGCTGATAGCCATAATAGGTCTTCAGACCTAGTGCCACTTTCACAGCATCAATATTTTTCCATATGATCATTACAAAAAATTATACAATAAATATATTTTCTTTTTTTTTCGGGTCAACCTACCGTTTTCTGACCAAAGCCTCAAAGTACCTTAATGGGAGGGTAGAGTCCTGGACTCCACTTGCGTTTATCTTCTGTTACATCAGGTAAATGTATGCAAGGAAGCCATCTGTGTGCCTAGCTGCTATCATAATCCCTTAGGCTAATGCTCACTTCATTTAAAAAGAAATGATTCTCTTCCTTCTAAAGGAAGTCATGAAAATCTGACTAGCAGAGAGCATTTCTGTTTTTTTTTTTTCCCCCAAGTGACACAAACAGCAATGCCACAGTAATTTGGTCTTGATTACTACAATATCAAAAGAAAACTCTTTTGAACAGGTTGCATTTTTTTCTAAGAGATCTGAGGGAAGGTGGTAGCTAACTCCACACTTTTAATTCCTTGGTGTGCATACTGGTCTCAATATGAGACTAGAAAATGAAAGAGAGATAACTGGAAATAATGTGTGCAATTATTTTGTTATTAAGATTTTATTGGTGGTGTAAGGATGGGAGAAAGTAGCTAAGAGAACAAAGCTCAAGTTAATTCCAATTCATAGCTTTTATTGCATTTGATAAATCTTCCTGGGAAGTAAAAGATAGCTGGGGAATCTTTCAGTTTGTTTTGTAAATGAGAAAGTATGTTGGAGCCTAATTAAAGCATTAATAATATAATTAATGCAATTTTGAATATATCTATCACTAGATATTAATTATCTTCTAGTCACTAGAAGAGATAACAATTGTATTGTTTTATGAGATTAGCATGGTGTATATCTCCTGAATATGAATGCTATTGAACTAAAATAAATTGGTTATCAAACTAAATATTAAAAAAAAAAGATGTTTTCATTAATACTAGCTTATAGTGGTAGAAATATGGAATCTGCCAATGAACATGTTTTATTCCTGGCCAAAAATCTAATTCCTAAAGAGTCTAAGGAAAAAAATAGCTAAACTCAATAAATAAGGTGATGTGAATAAAATTAATGCCAAAGGAGGAAAAATATGTCCTTTAAAGGTAAAGGAAAAGGATATACTTGTTGATTAAACGAGGAGACCGTTAGACTGAGGTGGTTCTCATGCATTGGCACCTATACAAGCAAACCAAAATTAAGCCTATAAATGCCTCAAGGTTAAGAAATTGAAGGACAACCAATCACAGCTAATTAAGCTTTTTCAAATAAGGCAGCCACTTCAACCAGTGAAATAATTTCTTATTTTGCTTCCTTGGCTTCTCTGTAGGAGTTCTTCCCTGTTGGTAGAGTGTTCCTGACCTCTTCTAGTTTGGTGCTGCCCAAATAGAATAAATTTTTGCTCAAACTCAACATTTTTAATGTGCCTGGATTTGTCTTTTAACATAGAGAATTAAGAGAATTTTTTTTCAATTACTGATACAATCGTTTATTTTTACCATCTTAAGCTTTCATAACTCATGATTTCATTTGGACAAGAAACTTAGTAATCTATACAGGGTAAAACAAATTCTAACGTTTTGAAGTCTCTTCTTTTAAGCTCATCTTAGATTTTAAGTAAAATATTTATTCTAGAAGATTATTTTAACTTAAGAAAATTCTAGAAGTAGTGTGATACAATGTCCTAAGAAAAAAAAGTAGAAAGTGAAAGTCGATCAGTTTTGTCTGACTCTTTGGACCCCATGAACTGTAGTCTGCCAGACTCTTCTGTCCATGGAATTCTCCAGGCCAGAATACTGGATGGGGTAGCCACTATTTTCTCCAGGGGAACTTCCTAACCCAGGAATTGAATTGGGGTCTCCTGCATTGCAGGTGGATTCTTTACCAGCTGAACTACCAGGGAAGCCCAATGTCCTAAGTTCTTTCTAAATCCTCTGTATATATCCTACGATTCTGTGAGGTAGATGGCATCAGAAAATATTTTACAGTCGATAAAGCTGATGATTTAGAGGTTAAGGAATAGACCCAGAGTACTCAATACAGAAAATTACAGATCTGGGATTTGAATTGTAGCCTCTCTAATGCCAAATATCATGATACTTCCTTGCATCTATTAAAAGTTAACCAAATATTTTGATGATTAATAAAAGAAAATGCCTCAAATCTAGAATACAGTTTATCATGTGACACTTTTATAGACCTAGAGTAACAACATTGTGTGTGTGTATGTGTACTCAGTTGCTCAGTTGTGTCCGACTCTTTGTGATCTCATGGACTGTAGCCCACCAGGCGCCTCTGTCCTTGGAATTTTCCTAGCAAGAATATCGGAGCTGGTTGCCATTTCCTACCCCAGGTGATCTTCCCAACCCAAGGGTCAAACCTGTGTCTCTTACGTCTCCTGCATAGGCACGTGGTCTTTATCACAGCATCACCTGGGAAGCCCAGAATCAATACAGTCTAATAACACTGTAAAGAGCACAAATCCTTTCAAGTTGTTAGATTTTTTTACACAGTACAATTCTTGATTTTAAAATCCTGCAAAAAATGTGATCCCCACCTGGCCCCCATTGTCAGAAAACAAAAGCATCTACTAGTCATGGTTCTCATGGCTCATGTCATGAGCGGTTTAACAGTCGTCTCATGTTTGTTAACCATGTTCCCTCACTCCTGGACCCCTGGCCAACATACCCTTAGCTTCTGGGTGGGATGAGTGTGGTTGGTGCCAAACAGGCCATATTCGTTACTTCTGGACTCCGATTCTGCTCCAGGAGAACACCATCTGATCCCATTTCAGAAAGTAGTAGGGGTTGTGGCTCGTAATCAGACACATGGTTAATATTTGTCAGGAAGGACCAACTTCTCTCTGCCTTCTTTTCTCTAAGGCTGATCCATCAAAAACAGGACCTTAACTCTCATTTGTTTACTTCCCGTGACTCTAAGACAGCAGTCCCCAACCTGTTTGGCACCAGAGATCAGTTTTATGGAATACAATTTTTCCACGGACTCTAAGGGTGATGGGGGGTGGTGGTAAGTGCGAGCGTGGTTCAGGTGGTGATGAGAGCCATGGGGAGAGGCAGTAGCTAAAGAAGCTTTGCTTGCTTTGCTTGCTAACCCCATGGCACACCTCCCGCTATGTGGCCCAGTTCCTAACCAGCTATTGACGCTACTAGTCCAAGGCCAAGGAACTGGGAACGTTGCTCTAAGAGATCCAGAAGACCATATATCCAACAGTTTTCTTACTTAAAGCATTACTATTAAATAAACATGCACAGCTGACTTAAGTGATAGGACTGAAGCCCAATGGGTCATAACTTCCAGAAAGAATAATGGGAATAAAAACAAGGAATAGAAAGAAGTATTCTCATGCCTATGGTCCTTCACAATTAAGCTCACTCAGAAAACAGTGTGTGTTTGCTTGGCCCTCTGGAAACCCAATGCACTTAGGCATGACTGACTCGACTTTGTGAGTCTGAGCCACAGAGTACAGCAAGCCATGAAAATTGAAAATGCTCTAGTAGGTATATTAGGATGCTAATGCTGCATAACAAAGCACTGGAAATCTCAATAATATATAACAATGGAAATTGATTTCTCATGCATCTGCAGGATTCAGCATGTGGTTGTCTCTTCTAGCTGGGGAACAACTGGGCAGGTCGGCTTTACACATCCCTTACCCTCCCTCTGAGCCTAGCAGGCTGCTCGAGGCATGTCCGTGTATTGGCCAATTGCACATGGAAAGTACCTTATCTAGTAACAACGTGACTGCTAATATTCGGTTGGCCAGAATAAGTCACATGACTGAGTCTGGACTCAGGGAGAAAGTGAGAGGGGCTGCAAAATCACAGGGCAAAAGTTAATCTTACATGAAGGGCTGAAGAATTGAGGCCTTCAGTGCAATCTGTCCTAGCAAGAAACCAAACACATAAGCAGCCAAAATGAATGTAAGTATTTGACAGTAACATTAAAATGGTTCCCCAAAATAACTTTTAAGTCACTCTGCAATCAGAATGGTTAGTTACCCTTCGATGCAGTTACTGTCTGTTGTAACTGTGCTGAGGTTGTAAATTACTCACACAGGCACACTGGGAAAATGTAGGTACCCTGCATTAACTTGACCTCCGATTTTGTCTTATTTTCTGTACTTTGACTTTCTTCAACCCTCCCTTAAAAATATGATTTTGCCAATCTTTTATGAATTAGGTAAGATGTAGACAAACTGTCAATATAAAATCTTAGATTCAAAGTCAAATTAGAAAATAAAATTAGCATATGATCTGGTTTCTTTTCACATTTCGTAGATGGTATTACTGAGATACAAAATGGTAATATGACTTGTAAAAATTTAGATGAGATAATTTGGAATAAAAGTCCTTTAATTAATGATATAATATCATTTCATATTTCACTTTTCCTGGCCAAGTTGAGGATAAAAACTCCAGTTTGCTTTACCATTTTTTTTCTTATCACTATGTCATACACAACTCTTCATCCTTATTTAAATGTCTGCAGAAAACATTAACTGAAAAATGTTGATTATGTTTTATTCTTTTTATCAACACAATTAATTTTTTTTTCTAGTTTTAAGTTTCTAAATACTAGAAGCTGCTTTTCTCTGTTTAGCTATATTTCTGGAATTGTGGATAAGAATTTAATCAAAATCCTTTGGCCATATGATAAGAAGTACTTTTTCCCATATACGGTCCGCAAAGCTAAAGCTAAGATAACCCCAAATAAACTAATTCTAAGGGTACAGGTGTTTCTCTGGAACTTTTTGACTGCCTTGCAAGGTCATTGGAATTCCAGGATTATAAGAACCCAGAACTAAAAACCAACATGTATAGTTATGTGGTTTTACCTGGACAAGGCACAAGGATTCTGAAACAAAACAAAACATGACATTCATTTGTTGCTCCAATGATTTGCCTCTCAGACAAAAACAGTGGCTGTTGAAATAATGGTAAGAAGAATGGTTCTAGAGCTTTCCCCTAAGACGCAAGACAAGCATTTACATTATTTAGACACTCAGTGTCTCTTCTGACTTATGATTGCCTTGCAATCTATGGAATATATTTAGTTTCCCCATGGAAGCAATTACACATGAAACATCAACATATATCTATTTAGTAGACAGTGTTTTCATAGATCTCTGCAGTGCACTTTTAACATAGTGGAAACTAAAATTTTGATATAATGTGTTTTTATCTATCTTTCAGATCAAAGAAAATCCAGTGCTTATAAATTTTAGAAAGCCAGTGAAAGTTTCATAAAGTTGTAGAAAGTAGTCAAGTGGCATAAACTGAAAGTATTAAGGTATAGAAGTAGACCTGTTTTTGCTCTTTGTTTTAGCTTTTTATGTGACAAAATACACATAACATTTACCATCTTAACCATTTTAAGTGTACAATTCAGTGATAGTAAATACATTATTATGCTATCATCACCGCCATCCGTCCCCCAACTCTTTTTTTTCATATTGTAAGATTGAAACTCAATACCCCTTAAATAATAGCTCTGCATTTCCACCCTCCCTCTCTCACCAACCTCTAGCAACCACCATTATACTTTTGTCTTAATGATTTTGACTATTCTAAGAGACTCAGATAAGTAAAATCATACAATATTTGTCTTATTTAATGACTAGCTTATTTGACCTAGTATAATGTCCTTAAGTTACATTCATATTAAAGCATATTGAAAAATTTCACTCCTTTTTAAGGATCATTGATCTTCTAGTGTATGCATATGCCACATTTTTTTACTTATTCATTTGTTGATGGAGACATGATGTGCTCATGTGTTTTAGCTATTGTGAATATTGCTACTATGAATATAGGTGTACAAATATCTCTTGGAAACCCTATTCTTATTTCCTTTGGGTGTTATACCCTGGAGTGGAATTTCTGAATCATGTGGTAATCCTATTAAAAAATTTTAAGGAGAATCTACACTGTAGATTCCCACAACAGCTGTACCATTTTTCAGTTCTATCCACCAACAGTACATGAGTTCCAATTTCTCCACATCCCTTGGGACACTTACTATTTTCTGGTTGTTTAATTTTTAATAGTAACCTTCCTAATAGGTATGAGTTAGTATCTCATTGTAGGTTTGATTTTCATTTCCTTAATAATTAATGATGCCGAGTATCTTTCATGTGCTTATTAGCCATTCACATATCTTCTTTGGAGAAATACCTATTAAAATCCTTTGCCCACTTTTAAATCCAGTTGTTTTGTATTGTTGAGTTTTAAGACTTCTCTGTAGTTTCTGAATATTAATCTCATACTGTGAGATTTGCAAATATTTTATTCCATCTTGTGAACTCTGTGGATTGTGTCTTTTAATGCAGGATAGTTTTTAAAATTTTTATAAAGTCAATTTGTCTATTTTTTTCTTTTTACCTGTGCCTTTGCTGTCATATCCAAGAAATCATTACCAAATCCAGTGTCATAAAGCTAGTGTATATTTTCTTCTAAGAGTTCTATTATTTTAGGTCTTACATTTAGATCCTTCAATTATTTTGAGTTAATTTTTGTATATAATGTTAGATAAGTGTCCAACTTCACCTTTTGCATATGGATATCCTATTTTCCCCTGGAGTAAGAAACGGCAACCCTTCCAGTGTTCTTGACTGAAAAATTCCATGGACAGAGGAGCCTGGTAGCCCACAGACCATGGGGTTGAAAAGAATCAGAAACAACTGAGCAACTAAGCAACACGTACATCCTGTTTTCTCAGCGCCACGCGTTGAAAAGGCTGTCCTTTCCTTGCACATTTTTCACACTCTTGCAAAAATCATTTAACCACACATGTGAGGTTTATTTCTGGACTCTCAATTCTATCCGATGGTATATATGCCTACATTTATGCCAATACCACGCTGTTTTGATTACTGCAAATTTGTAGTAAGTTTTGTAAGCAGGAATTGTGAGTTTTATTCTTTCTCATTTTACTATTTCTACAAAAAATATCATTGGAATTTTGAAGGAGATTGTGCTGAATCTGTAGATCTTTGTGTATTATTGGCATTTGAATAATATTAAGTCTTCCAATCCATGAACATGGGAATTGTTTTCATTTATTTATGTGTTTTTTATGTTTCTTTAAGCACTATTTTATATATTTCATTGCACAAATCTTTCACCTCCTTTATTAATTTCTAAGTACTTTATTCCTATTAATACTACTATAAATAAAATTATTTTTGTAATTTTCTTTTAAGATTGTACATTGTGTTTAGAAATGTCAAAAATTTTTGTTAGTTAACTTTGTAATCTGCTACTTTCTTAGATTTGTTTATTAGTTCTAGCAGTTTGGATTTTTTGTGTGTGCATGGAATTTTTAGGGTTTTCTGCACAAAAGATCATATTATTTGCAAAAACTGATAATTTTATTCCATCCCCTGGAAACTGCAAGTCTTCAGCAGATTTCAGGGTTCTGAAACAGTTACATCAGATTCTGTGAGTAAAATCATTGACTCCATAGGAAGATAAATTTCTAGTGCTTCCTATTCTGGCACTTCAGGTTGCTCAGTGAGTGGTTAAAGAATCTGCCTGTGATGCAGGAGAGTCAGGAGATGTGTGTTCCATCCATGGGTTGGGAAGATCCCCTGGAGGTGCACATGTCAATCCACTCCAGTATTCTTGCCTGGAGAATCTCAAAGACAGAGGAGCCTGGTGGACTATACAGCCCACCAGGTCACAAAGAGCCAGCCATGACTGAAGCAACTGAGCACACACAATTCTGCCATTTTTTCAGAGCCCTCTGAGTAGACTTGGTTTTAACATTTAGTTTCCAAAATATTTTTAAATTTTAATATAGTTCCCCAAAACATAAGATGACAATAATGCAGATTTATAGGCAATTCGTGATTAAAATGATATTTATTACACAAATATCCAGGCCATTAAGTTGAAATGCTTTAAGTTTTAGTTGTTCACTGGATAGTAGAAGACTCGTTTAGACCTCCTTGGGCATCCCAGGTGGCAATAGGGGTAAAGAGCCCGCCTGCCAATGCAGGAGACGTAAGAGAGGTGGGCTCGATCCCTGGATCAGAAAGGTCCCCTGGAGAAGGTCATGGCAACCCACTCCAGTATTCTTGCCTGGAGCTTCCCGTGGACAGAGGAGCTAGGCAGGCTATGGTTCTAGGGTCGCAAAGAGATGGCCATGTCTGAAGCATGCATACACACACTTTAAACCTCTTTAGAATTCTGTATACCCAAAATAAAATAATATACCTAAAGATGGAATTATCCAAAAGTAATCAATATCCTTATATTGGAGGTGGCTACTGTCTCTTTTACAATTCAGGATTTTTTCATTATTTTATTAAACTATAGAAATAAATAAATAGAATATTCTGATATTCACTGACATTAAGATCTTCTGTAGATGTGTTTTTCAAGGAGAAGATAGACACTTGATTGAAATGAGCTTTAGGTTGTATTTTGCCTTGAATGTTTCCGCCTTCTCAGATTTTCTCAGTACTATAATAATTTATAGAAGGGTAACCCATGTGCCAAAGGAAGAGATATATAAAAAACTTACTATGGCATACTCAAATTTGGATTAATTAGAAACCAGTAAATAAATCACTAAAGATACAATGAATGCTTCAGTTTCAAGATAAATTTTATTGAATGAAATTAATTTAAACCATAGAACCCAAGTGGCAATGGGAACTCATTTGCTACTTTCTAACTGTATTAAAATGTTTTATTCATAAAAGTTTAAAGAAATTAACAGTAATCAAACAATACAGAAAACACTTGTATATAAAATTTTTTACCAGTAGTTATTTATAAAATAGCTCCAACTGGTGAAAACAGGACACCATAGTAATTCAGCTGCTAAACTTTCATAAATTAGTTATAACCTTAATGTTCAGCAATAAATATTATTTATGAATAAAAAACATAAATATTTATATCTTTTGTTCCAATAATTCATTTTCTAAAATAAAATTCTAGAAACATATTTTTCAAGATTTATACAAAAATAAATTAAAACTACTTACACCCAATATAAATACTCATTTCCAGAGAAATAATTTAAGTAAATTGTAGCATATCCATACCATGAAATACTATGTAGCCATTAAAATGATGCTTATAATTTTCAAAGAAATGGATAAAAATATCATTATAAGTGAGAAAGAAGGCTATATGGTTTTATGTGCACTACTATAATATATTATGATGCATAATACATAGAGAGTAGAAGGAAATAAAATATCTAACCTTGATAGTGGTTTATTATAAATTAAAAAAATGTTTTAGAAACCTAAACATTGAACATCTACTAAGTATAATGAACTGATTATACTAAAACCTTAAATTTGGCAACACCATTTTTACGCACAGTTTGGTGTGTATATTGATATTTTGTTTTGGAAAACTTGATTACCATGCATGGTTATAAAAAAGAAGGGGTTTTTTATTTAAAATATTTGCTCATCCTACCTAGTACAATTTTGGAACTGTTATTTTTTATGAACCTAGTTTATTCTGTACCTTAAAGAAATCTTTAAGCTCTTTGCTCCTTTGCAATTAAATAGGCCTCATAAAACCAAAGATTAACTATAATCTCTTGGCTGTCCAAGGAACCCAAACAATTACTTATCAATACACATTCCACTAGCCACTTGCTTACTGCAATAGTTGCTTTAGGTAATACTTCTTCAGAACTCATAATGTGCTAATATTTTAAAAGTTTAAATAACAGTTCCCATCTTCTTAGTTGACATTGCCATAAGACTAGATAGTTGGAAAATTGATTTTTCTTACTTTTGAGTCTACTTCCTGGAAAGTAGTTGCATTTTTAATTCATGCCTTTTCAGGCATGCTTGTAATTATGAAAGAATAAATTGTATTTGATTTCATGAGAGAGTTAAACTGTCTGAACCAAAACACTGTTGAAAACAACAGTTAGTCCCAAAGACAATCCAGCTGCTTCTCTTTCTCCTAGAACTAGTTTCTCACCGATGTCCTAAAGTTAAGACATAAAGGTGAATTTTCTGAATCATTAGAACAGTACCAATCTGCCAGATTCAAACAACTCAAAACCAGTTGTTACTAAGTATTTTTCATTTCTTTTATAACTGAGCCTAAAACAGTAATGAGTGGTTCTCAATGTTTTGCAGTGTAATCTGAGATGAAGATGAGGTGGGATGTATTTAATGAAACTAGAGCTGGGAAAGCCCACCTCTATAATGAATGGCAAGAAAGGTCAAGTGGAGATGCTCCCATTAAAGAACAATAAGATCATCATGTTCACTGCTGTTACAGAATTATCTATGGTTTCTCTTAAGTTCCTAATGTGACCTTAATGCTGCATAACTCTTGAGACCCTATCAGTCAACATTCAGGGAGAAAAATGGCTTTGGCTGAACAACCTCCTTAAAAACATTCTGTAGAATCAGAGAATGCTTGAAGAATTGCCCTACAAGCAAGGAGAATTGTATTAGAAAGAACTTACTCACTTGGAATGAAAATAGTTCACCAGAGGCTAATATCACCAATCACAGAAAAAAGGATGGTAGAGTCAGACCTGAGAAGAAGTGTAATTTATCTAGATCCTTCTTCAAACTCCAGAGAGGATAGTAATTAATTCAAGGATCGTGAACTAAATATTTCTCCTAAGTGTAAAGTTGACCAGAGTTAGTTTGTTCCCCTATGACTTGGGGTCTAATGCCATGGATTTTGTTGGCATTCGATACATATTAATTATTAGTAATGATTCTGTATCCTCTGTACAATTTTCTTCAGTGTCTAATGTAAAACTTTTTTGTGACAACTAATTTTAATCTATTTTATGCTTGTAAATGAAACATCATAACTTGAGAATGACTGATGGCCTTCTTAGACAATAGCTTTTATATACAAGGTCGCACCAAAGCCATTGTTTTCCCTGGGTTTAAATATTTACTCTTTGTCTTCATTTTTAGTCCATCATCCTCTGCATCCACTATGAAATCAATAAGAATGCAATGTCATTGAAATATATTTACTACAAAATATTCCCCTGCACTAAAGTCAGGGCATAAAAGTAAAGCCATTATTTATATTTTTATTAATAATAAAATTTAAGGAGGACTTTTCTTAACATTTTAACTAGGCAGTCAGCATTAAATTCCATTGTTGTTTATTGTTGTGTGTGCATGAAGAAGAACACTTCAAGTTTTAGATTAGATAAAACTGTACCTTCTTAAATCATAAACCATCTGTCAGCATATTCAGGTCTTCTCAGACATCTCCCTTGTCCCAAATTACCCACTCTGGCCCTTTGCATTTCCTGTGGTTCATAGTATGACTGGGAAGCAGGGACATTTGCTGGCAGATTATGATAAAATAATTGAGATCTATTTGAGTATTTTGCAAATATTTCAAGGTGAAAAAAAACTCATACAATTAAGCTCCAATAATTTAATCCTTATTACATTCAAGAAATAATCTCATCTAATTTTACCCTTAACATATTAATAGGTTATTAATACACTGGGCACTTTAGTGTATCTAATAAGTATATTAATATACTTTCTAATAAGAAAGCATCTTACCTTTCTAGATTGCTATTAATAAATGGAAATGTCACCCTATTGTTTTGAAAGTGTAGGTAAAAGGTGATTTTCACTCAATTCAAGATTTTGAGGTCTGCAAGACTCTTTGAAAGTCTTATACTTCTTTAGATAAATTTACAAAATTAGATTTATTAGGTTTGAAAAGTAACCAGGTCTAGCTTAGTGCCAGAGAGAATCATGAACTTTTGCAGCTACATACTATTGTCTCTGTCTTGAGAGCCATACTTCATATTAGCATATAAATGTTGTGGGTGATTCTGCAATATATACAAGTGTTTAACTTTCTTAACAATAAAATTAAATCTGTTAGCATTTTATAGTAACTGTGTTCTTCACAAAACCATTCATGAAAGCTATCTGAGCCAACTTATTTTTTACAGATAAAGAAAGCAGAAAGAAATGATTGCCTAATATCTTATCCAAGATTACAGTCTGTTAATGGTAGAAATTGATGTCAACATAGATATCCAGTCATATATATTTATACTCATTCATTTCCTTGGTCAGGCTGTGTTCATTAGTCTTTATGCTGTAAATGTCAATTAAGTCACTTTTCCAAATACCTTAGCAATTATCATAAAATTATCTTCAGGCTGGGTTCATAGCTATAATCACTGAAAGTGTTTCTACCTTTTAATGATATTTTTTGGTACATTAGCAAATACATCATGTTGAGTGAGATTGATTGTCTTCCATAACACACACACAGCGATATAGTGCTTTTCCAGGGAAGTTTCCATAAAGCACACAGCTTGAATATTTGTTTCAGTTCTTACATCTTAAAATGGATAAACAACTTCACCCATATCACCATATGTCATGTCCAATCTCTGTTTATTTTAAATTTCTGTTGTACTGCCCTCTGCAAAGAATCTAACAAAAGAAATTAGGCTTAGCATGTCTTTCTTTACAAAATCAATTAGTGTAGTGACATCATTTTTTGTCCACTTCCTCCTTATCTTATGTCAGACAACTGAGTCCAAGCTCCTTATCCTGAACAAGTCAAATGGAATATAATTAAGTCATCCTTGCCTCTCCATATTGTGTTAAATAAATCATTGAGGATTGACACAACCCTCACTTCTGAACAAGAGCTGAGAAATGAAGCCATTCACATACTCTCAAAATATTAATTTCATGTAATTCTAACAGGCTTGTATTGAATGTATAATGTGCATCAGACACAGTGCTTATGGAAATCAAACATACAGCCCAGCTTTAAAAAATCTCTTATTTTTAAATGGCAAATAGATAAAGAAATAAACAAAATGTGGTATCATTAGTCTATATAACAGAAGTGTACATAGGGTGCCAGGAGAGGGAGAAATTCTAGAGAACTCATGTCATGTCTGTGACAAAGAACTGTAGCACCATTGCCCATTCCTTTTTTTCAATTTTATTTCTTTTCCTGGCTAAAAGAATTAGAGAAGACAGTGATGAACAAATAAGTAATGAACAGCAAGAGGATGAGTGAATGTGTATGTGTACATATCTGTATAATGAAACAATTGAAACGGATCTGTTAGGATGAAAAATCAAAAATTTTATGAAAATAACAACTGTATTTCAGGAAATGGTGTCCACAGTCATTTACTAACCCGCATATGAAAAGCAACCCCATTTTCCCAGCTCTAGACCTCATCACAGCGCCTACTTGACAATGTTAATATGGAAAGCTGTTCCTTTCTTGCCTAATGTACACTCATCAGAACTTACACTCAGCTTTCCTGCAGACTACATGAAATAGAAAAATCTAAGCAAAGCCTCTAGTTCTCTCTCTTAAAGATTCAATAAACACTCTTGTTCACTCAGTTGTGTCCAACTCTTTGCAACTCCATGGACTGCAGCACACCTGGCTTCCCTGTCCTTCACTATCTCCTGGAGTTTGCTCAAAATCATGTCCATTGAGTCGGTGATGCCATCCAACCATCTCATCCTCTGTCACCCCCTTCTCCTCCTGCCTTCAATCTTTTCCAGCATCAGGGTCTTTTCCAGTGAGTCAGTTCTTCATACCAGGTGGCCAAAGTATTGGAGCTTCAGTATCAGTCTTTCCAATGAATATTCAGGGTTGACTTTCTTTTGGATTGACTGGTTTGGCCTCCTTGCAGTCCAAGGGACTGTCAAGAGTCTTCTCCAGCACCACAGTTTGAAAACATCCATTCTTCAGCACTCAACCTTCTTATGGTCCAACACTAACACCCATACATGACTACTGGAAAGGCCATAGCTTTGACTAGATGAACATTTGTTGGCATGGTTATGTCTCTGCTTTTCCATATGCTGTCTAGATTTGTCATAGCTTTTCTTCCAAAAAGCAAGAATCTTTTAATTTCATGACTTTTATGTAGCTGATAAATGGTCTTCCATTGAATTACCTTGCTGCTGAAATTCAGACAGGACTCCAGACAAACTCAAGCAAACTGAGGAATAAAGTTATAACCAATATCATTACATTCTGTTAAAGTACCATGAACAAGAATTACTTAGCAACTTTTAAACCATAAGATTCCTAATATCATAGAGAGATGCCACTATGTTCAATGGCTAATTATCAGAAAAAATGAACAAGACTCAGCCTAAGCCATGTAAAAATTCAAACAAATCATAAACCTTATGGAAAAAAGCCCATCTAATGAAATAGACCTAAGTTAGGAACATTTTTTCTATTCCCATTGTAGATACCTAATAACAGTAATTATCATAATATTTTAAAACTAGAAATTAGTGTGGTAAAATTGTTTTAACTGCCAATATTAAAATCACATACAGTATTCATACCTTTGTCAGTAATTAGTAGTAAACCTGTATGTCTATTCTGAAATTCTATATTTCTCCCTCCATCCCCTAACCTGTAATTGAGGCATCTGTCATTAAAATAAGTAAACCAAAAACAGCCCAAGCCCACTACATACTATTTTCTTAAACCACCCATGTGTGTTATATTTCACTGGAGGCTGTATGATCTGGACTTCACATGTTTTCTCCTGTAGAGGATGAAACAAGCATGGGGAAGAATAGAAAATGAATTTCATGAACGCTGTTTCAGCACAGTGAGGGGCTGTGGGTAACATCTGGAAGGGACAAGATTTACCATGGAATTTAAGCTTTTTTCATTCCACACTGTAGTCTTTCCTGCATTCCTACATCTCCATAAAAATTTGAAAAAACACATGGACTTTAAATCATCATGTCTCCCTCAAGACACCTACTATATCCTACCTAGGTATCAATAATACCCTGTATTATTGATATTTCACTTGGATAAATATGAGAATAATATGGACATCAGAACTTTACAGGGCACATCAAGAATATTTTAATCCAAGTTTGCCATTAATGCCTAAACCTTGAAGCTAAAAGTAAAGTAAGGGCCAAGTTATTTTCAGCTGCAAACAACAATGAAAGAGTGGGAAAGTGAGTTAAGCAATAAAGGAAATTATTATTACAAGACATTGGGATAAATAGGAATCCACCCATGGAAAAGAAATGCAAAAAAGCAAAATGGCTGTCTGAGGAGGCCTTACAGATAGCTTGGAATGTCCTTTTCATTATAGGGGACTGGAATGCAAAAGTAGGAAGTCAAGAAACACCTGGCGTAACAGGCAAGTTTGGCCTTGGAATACAGAATGAAGCAGGGCAAAGGCTAATAGAGTTTTGCCACGAGAACACACTGGTAATAGCAAACACCCTATTCCAACAACACAAGAGAAGACTCTACACGTGGACATCACCAGATGGTCAATACCGAAATCAGATTGATTATATTCTTTGCAGCCAAAGATGGAGAAGCTCTATACAGTCAGCAAAAACAAGACTGGGAGCAGACTGTGGCTCAGATCATGAACTGCTTATTGCCAAATTCAGACTTAAATTGAATAAAGTAGGGAAAACCACTAGACCATTCAGGTATGACCTAGATTAAATCCCTTATGAGTATACCGTGGAAGTGACAAATAGATTTAAGGGTCTAGACCTGATAGACAGAGTGCCTGATGAACTATGGACAGAGGCTCGTGACACTGTACAGGAGACAGGGATCAAGAAAATCCCCATGGAAAAGAAATGCAAAAAAGCAAAATGGCTGTCTGAGGAGGCCTTACAGATAGCTGGAAAGAGAAGAGAAGTGAAAAGCAAAGGAGAAAAGGAAAGATATTCCCATCTGAATGCAGAATTCCAGAGAATAGCAAGGAGAGATAAGAAAGCCTTCCTCAGCGATCAGTGCAAAGAAATAGAGGAAAACAACAGATTGGGAAAGACTAGAGATCTCTTCAAGAAAATTAGAGATACCAAAGGAATATTTCATGCAAAGACGGGCTCGATAAAGGACAGAAATGGTATGGACCTAACAGAAGCAGAAGATATTAAGAAGAGGTGGCAAGAATACACAGAAGAACTGTACAAAAAAGAGCTTCACGACCCAGATAATCACGATGGTGTGATCACTCACCTAGAGCCAGACATCCTGGAATGTGAAGTCAAGTGGGCCTTAGAAAGCATCACTACGAACAAAGCTAGTGGAGGTGATGGAATTCCAGTTGAGCTATTTCAAATCCTCAAAGGTGATGCTGTAAAAGTGCTACACTCGATATGCCAGCAAATTTGGAAAACTCAGCAGTGGCCACAGGACTGGAAGAGGTCAGTCTTCGTTCCAATCCCAAAGAAAGGCAATGCCAAAGAATGCTCAAACTACCGCACAATTGCACTCATCTCACATGCTAGTAAAGTAATGCTCAAAATCCTCCAAGCCAGGCTGCAGCAATACGTGAACCATGAACTTCCAGATGTTCAAGCTGGTTTTAGAAAAGGCAGAGGAACCAGAGATCAAATTGCCAACATCTGCTGGATCATCGAAAAAGCAAGAGAGTTCCAGAAAAACATCTATTTCTGCTTGATTGACTATGCCAAAGCCTTTGACTGTGTGGATCACAATAAACTGTGGAAAATTATGAAAGAGGTGGGAATACCAGACCATCTGACCTGTCTCTTGAGAAACCTGTATGCAGGTCAGGAAGCAACAGTTAGAACTGGACATGGAACAACAGACTGGTTCCAAATAGGAAAAGGAGTCTGTCAAGGCTGTATATTGTCACCCTGCTTATTTAACTTATATGCAGAGAACATCATCATGAGAAACGCTGGGCTGGAAGAAACACAAGCTGGAATCAAGATTGCCGGGAGAAATATCAATAACCTCAGATATGTGGATGACACCACCCTTATGGCAGAAAGTGAAGAAGAACTAAAGAGCCTCTTGATGAAGGTGAAAGAAGAGAGTGAAAAAGTTGGCTTAAAGCTCAACGTTCAGAAAACTAAGATCATGGCATCTGGTCCCATCACTTCATGGGAAATAGATGGGGAAACAGTGGAAACAGTGTCAGACTTTATTTTTTTGGGCTCCAAAATCACTGCTGATGGTGATTGCAGCCATGAAATTAAGAGACACTTACTCCTTGGAAGGAAGGTTATGGCCAACCTAGATAGCATATTTAAAAGCAGAGACATTACTTTGCCAACAAAAGTCCGTCTAGTCAAGGCTATGGTTTTTCTAGTGGTCATGTATGGATGTGAGAGTTGGATGGTGAAGAAAGCTGAGCGCCGCAGAATTGATGCTTTTGAACTGTGGTGTTGGAGAAGACTCTTGAGAGTCCCTTGGACTGCAAGGAGATCCAATCAATCCATCCTAAAAGAGATCAATCCTGGGTGTTCATTGGAAGGTCTGATGTTGAAGCTGAAACTCCAATACTTTGGCCACCTCATGCGAAGGGTTGATTTATTGGAAAAGACCCTAATGCTGGGTAGGATTGGGGGCGGGAGGAGAAGGGGACGACAGAGGATGAGATGGTTGGATGGCATCACCGACTCGATGGACATGGGTTTGGGTAGACTCCTGGTGTTGGTGATGGACAGAGAGGCCTGGTGTGCTGCAATTCATGGGGTCGCAAAGAGTCAGACATGACTGAGCGACTGAACTGAACTGAACTGAACTGAAGAGCTTAATAATAGGCCCAGTTGGCTTTTCTCATAGCTCAGACAGTGAAGAATCTGCCTACAATGTAGGAGACCTGAGTTCAATTCCTGGGTCAGGAAGATCCCCTGGGTCAGGAAGAAGGGAATGGCTACCCATGCCAGAATTCTTGTCTGGAAAATTCCACAGACAGAGGAGCCTGGCAGGCTATAGGCCATGGTGTCACAAAGAGCTGGACACGACTTGGGGACTAACACACACATGCCAGACTGAACAGCTGCCCATCCACAAGATTAACTCAGGCTATGCGACCACAGCCTCATTGACTGTAATCACAACACCTCTATTCATCATTATTGTTGAAAGTGCAAGAAATCTAAGAGTTATCTTTATCATAAGAGACATGTTGTTTTCATTTAGTCACTAAGTCACTAAGTCCTCTGTCCATGGAATTCTCCAGTCAAGAATAATGGAGTTGGTTACCATTTCCTTCTCATGGGATCTTCCTGACCCGAGTATTGAAACTGCATCTCCTGCATTGGCAGGTGGATTCTTTATCCCTGAGGCATCAGCAAAGCCCCTCAAAGGGCATATTAACGTATATACATATTAACTCTGTTTTGGACATGGGGGCACGGAGGTACTTTTTTAGTGACACAGGGGAAGTGTGTAGATCTGTTGAGTTCACAAATAACCAGTTTCATCATAAGAGTTGCTTTTCTTAGTGATTTACAGGTTTAAATATTTTTAATTCCTAAAAGTTCCTGCCATGGTAGCTTCTGTACTCACTGCAAAGTATAAATTTCACTTTGCTTCATCATACACTCAAAATCCCTCTATTGCTATTTCAAGCAGCAGCAGGATAGATATGGAAACTCATAGCCCAAGATCACAATAGCCCTGATTAATTGACCCCATTCTTTATATTATCAAGAGCCCAAAGGTTGTATTTCTATTTAGAAAAACCTCTATTGTCTATTGTGTTACTACAAATGATACTAGTCCTCAGATATTACAATCACATCACTTCAAAAAATGTGAAGTCACATTTCTACCAACTGTCTTCCTTTGTGGCTCAGCTGGTAAAGAATCCATCTGCAATGCAGGAGACCTGAGTTCGATCCCTGGGTTGGCAAGATCACCTGGAGAAGGAAATGGCTACCCACTCCAGTATTCTGGCCTGGAGAATTCCATGGACTGTATAGCCCATGGGTCATAAAGAGTCGGACACAACTGAGCGACTTTTTCATTTTCACTTTTCTACCAACTAATTTATTCAAATAGAACTTGGTACAACCTTAACAGGTAAAAGTCAGGAATACTTAACAGGTTATACTTATCAGTGATAAGATCAAGGGTTGAAAAGTTCAATGAGCTGAGTTATCAGGAGACATTGTAAGGCAGATAGAAACAGAATATCATTTTTTTTTTTAAATCAATGGAAATTTCAGTGAAAACCTGAAGTGGGAGTTAGATAAACTCAGCCAGGATATGTTGCTCTGCTTGTCCATAATATTATCCTTAATCAAGAAAGCACCAAAGATCTCAATTTATCATTATTTACCATATGTTGATAGTGTTACCATTCCACTTGGAAATGTACTACCTTATAGTCAGGACAAAGAACTGAACAAAGTAAATTACAAACAACCTGGTAATGGACAAAAATAGACAATTTCAATACGGCCCATGAGATTTCATGCATAACCTAGGTAAATCCAATTGAGAAAATTTAGAATTGTCACTTCCTGACCATTCACAAACAAAAAATGACCATATTACTCAAGAAATAGAGACAAGATAAAATAAAACTTAGAATTCTGCCTATCAATTATTCCTATTAATGCCTTGTGAATCCCATTAAACTTTTTCTCTAAGGAAAGATGATATAATTATTTACATCATGGGATTATTTTTTCCCCTCTATTCAACTTTGGTTGTTATTAATACAAGAAATCTGGAAAAGTTATTATGATTCCAAGTCACTTTAACATATGAATAGCTTAACAATAGGAGATCTCAAATTTTCTAAGGACACATTTTCTTTTCGATAAAGCAACATTTCACAGAATACTATCGTCAGACACTTGGCAATTCCCCTGGCTTCTAAATAAGAGATTTGCTTAGCATATGTGGGAATTGAAAGATTGCACACATTGGTTAAACTTGAATTCAAATAACCAACATGTGGAAGCCATCAGCAAAAGTTATTCCTATGATCTCACATTGGCAAATATGGTGCTCTGACTGTTCCAGAATAAATAGATCATTCCACTTGAATGTGCACACCCATGTATGAACACATGTAGACACACAGGGAGCTGAAGAGCAGAATTGAAGAAAGAGTAGAAACCCAAGAAAGAATGTAGATGTGCATCATTGGATGACTATAATTATGCAAGATAATCCACACCATTGAGTCGTTAAGATGGGTGCTCAGTTAAAGGAAAATATTGTGAGAGGAGAGAGGAGAGTGAGAAAATGAAGGGAAAATCCTTTTTCTGTTTTACCTGAATCCATTCATATGCATGGCGAACCACACTAAAAATTTAAGAATTCGTTAAGCTTGGAATCTAAATGACATTTTTCTTAAGATTCAGCTTGGTAAAATATATGACGAGGGTTGCAGCTATGAAAAGGGCAGAATGTATTGACTGCTTAGATAACAACTCTACTGGACTATTATTTCCTGAAGGAATTTGGCTGCCTCCTTCCACTGACAAGTTCCCTTATAAGTAATACTAACGTGAGAAGAAAGGTACTTGTTTATTGAAAATTCCTGACCAAGGAGAGCAGGAAATGCCTTGGGTGTAGCCAAGCTTTGGACACTCTTCAAGGACTCCTGAGAGTCAAGACAGAGATTTGGCTTCATAGAAGTTATTTCTTTTTTTAAAACAATACTTTTGATTTAGAAAGTCAGTTACTGTTGTTCCCAAAGCTAAGCCAAAGAAGATAGATACCAGACTTGCCCCCATTTTCTGTTTTAAATATTCAAGCGATATTTTCCTGATCTTTGGGGAAGGCATCAAGTATTGAGATTGCAGTTTAAGGATTTATCTGAATTGTGGAAAATAACCTAAGTAGTAAGAAAAAGAAAACATGAGTTACTCCACTATCCACCATCTGCAGTCCCCAAATAATGCCATACTTTTAATGATTTTATATTTCATTCAGTCAATACCATCTAAATAGTCACAGGAATTCACCTATAAAATATGAATTATTAAATTATTATAATTTTTTCTAGTAGAAGTTTGGGCCAAATTACTTATTTGTTCTCACTTGAGTAATCCTTGAACAGTACATAGTCGATTAACGAATTCAGTACTTTAAAACAATACAAACTCGAGTCACAAGGAAATTGAGAGAGAAAGGAGCATGTACTGTGTTACTTCTTTTGAGTTTTATTATTTTCTTTATTCCTTTTTTTCCCATTAATATTGTATAACAATATAATGTAGGACGTGGTAAGTTCAATTTAACTCAGCTCACCTGGTAAACTTCTAAGATAGGTGAACTAGTTAATATTCCATTCAGTGTGGTGTGAGAAAACCCCCAAATTATCGTAGCTTAAACAAGGGAGGAGAGTATTTAATGCCCACATCAATGAAGGTGAATAACCAATCTATTAAGGTATTGAAGAACTAAAGGTGTGGTCCTTGTGGATTTCAGTTTAATGACCTCCAACACATTAGGTATGGTCCCTATCTTTG
Organism: Giraffa tippelskirchi; assembly: GCF_054371585.1. NCBI lineage: Eukaryota > Metazoa > Chordata > Mammalia > Artiodactyla > Giraffidae > Giraffa > Giraffa tippelskirchi. The sequence goes on from NC_137281.1 coordinate 153,729,105, forward strand.
TGGTCCACGAGCATGGCATATGTGTCCTAATCAGCTCAATGAAGATAGAGAAGAAGGCAGGAAAGACATGGCAAACAAGCACCAGTAGTATCTTCAAGATGCTCTGAAAAGATGACATAAGAAACCCACATTTGTGTCCTATTGACAATTAGTGAAATATTTAAATCTTGCTACAAAGAAGGTTGATACATTGGTTTGTTACTTTAGGTGTGTTAAGTTTTATTACCATGGATAAAAGCACACTGAGACACAACTGGCAATTATCAGTCTATCCCATAATATTTCTAGCTTGGAAGCCTTTGACAGGTAATTCATATTTTTCTCTACAAAGTCTAAGAAAGTCATGACCAGTACAAAGAAGTTTCTGACACATTTACTAACATCACGTTAAATAGATAAATAAACAGGTAAACAGAGTCTTCGCTAGGACATTCTGAATCTGTAGCTTAAACACTGTAAAGAAACACTAGAATGCACTGTAAATGTTCACTTCTACCTGATTTTATTTATGTTTCTAATTCCTTTGGAATTTATGCAGATTTTACACTGAGATACATTAGTTATGTTTACTGAGTAAGCATTAAAGACTTCTAATGTTCATCCAGAACTCTAAGTTGAAATTCTTATTAGGTAAAGTATTTTTATACATAACAAATATGAGGTCCAGGGAGAAAATTAATCAAAATCATATAATTAAAATCTATTGATCTTCTGAATATGCAAGGTGAGGGTTTTTTCTAATTTTATATTCTGACTTACCTTTACTATAAATCTGAATGTATTGGAATTTTCTAAATCTAGAATACAAAAATATAAGGTAGTAAGAGAGTAAATAAACCAAGAAATCAAAATATGGCTCTATTCGGTGTCCCAAACTATGCTAAACAATTTATCATTAATATTTGCCAAATGATTCTTAAGTAGATAATAACCAAGAAACTTTTAAAAAAACAGGGAAAACTTAGATCCTTCATTTCTCCTGATTCAAAAAATCTTCTAGTGAGCATTTATATAAATGGTTTTTCTTGTACAGAAAGAGACAATTTTCATATTCATAATTTCAAATTCACTTCAGCTTAGAAAAGTGTTGCAACATTCAGGAAAAATAAAATGGAAAACCATATGCTCAAACATGTGTGGAGTCAAAATGTCATGGGAAAGTTGGAGCTTTTAAGAAGGTGGGTATTACATTAATCTTCTCATTCACTATAGAATGTTTTTGCTGATGCTATTATTACCTTAAACATTCTTTCTTCCTTTTGGATGTTCTATGTTTATTTTTTAAATTATAAGATAGCGGTCAACTAAAACACAAACAAACAATAAAAAAAAAACAAACTAAGACATAGTGCCATTTTTGTCAGACCAGAAATAGAAATGTATCTTGGAAGTACAGGTCTTGACAAAAATGTGTTTTATTTCAAGCATTCGACTTGGGAAAGGTGACCCCACTTGTAGAGAGAATTGTGTCTGCCTGAAGTACTTGTATATTCAAGGGAAAAAGCAGTAATAAAAGAAATCTGAGTGACTTCTTCTTCCTCTTGGTTACTTATGCTTACTCTTTTCAGAGACTAGGTCCTTTTATTAAAGAGGAAGAAATTAAGTATGCCTTCTTTTTTAAATTATGTAGAGTACATCATGCAAAATGCCAGGTTGGATGAGGACAAGCTGGAATCAATACTGCCAGGACAAATATCAACAACCTCAGATGTACAGATACCACTCGAATGGCAGAAACTGAAGGGGAAGTAGAGAGCCTCTGAATGAAGGTGAAAGTGGAGAGTGAACAGGCTGGCTGGAAATTCAACATTCAAAAAACTAAGATCATGGCATCTGGTCCCATCGCTTCATAGCAAATAGAAGGGAAAAAAGTTAAATTCGTGACAGATTTTCTTTTCTTGGGCTCCAAAATCACTGTGGACACTGACTGCAGCCATGAAATGAAAAGATGCCTGTTCCTTGGAAAGAAAGTTATGACAAATCTGGCATATTAAAAAGCAGAGACATTACTTTGCCAACAAAAGTCCATCTAGTCAAACCTATGGTTTTTCCAATAGTCATGTACAGATGTGAGAGTTGGACCATAAAGAAGGCTGAGAGCTGAAGAACTGATGATTTCTAATGGTGGTTCTGGAGAAGGTACTTGAGAGTCCCTTGGATAGGAGGAAGATCAAATCAGTCAATGCTAAAGGAAATAAACCTTGAATATTTATTGGAAGCACTCTTGCTGAAGCTGAAGCTCCAATACCTTGGCTACCTGATGTGAAGAGCTGAACCACTAGAAAAGACCCTGATGCTGAGAAAGATTGAAAGCAGGAGGAGAAGGGGACTACAGAGGATGAGATGGTTGGATGGCATCACCGACTCAATGGACCTGAGTTTGAGCAAACTCCAGAAGTTCATTATGGACAGGGAAGCCTTGTGTGTTACAGTCCATGGGATCACAGAGTCAGACATGACTGAGGGATTGAACTGAAGTGAAGGAAATTAGAATACATTCAAATAAGAGTTCTTTTAATTCTGTATCCCTCTCTGATTGTTAGGAAGAAAAGAAGTATCTGGAGATCATTAGTATGTAATGACGATTCAACTGAGGTTCAGACAAGATAAAAATCTTAGAGGTGGCTGATAGCTGAGGGCTTTAGACAACAGCAATTTCCCAGGAGAATGATTTCTTTAATCTGAAGGCAGACTTGTATGTCATAGCATATTACCCATTCTAATCCACCGCTACATCACTTAGCTCTATCTGTACAAGTTATGAAAGCAACTTTTCTAGGATTCTTGAGGGTCTGTGGTGGGAGGGAGGGAGACTTATGAGAAAAAAGACTTGTGGAAAAAAATATAACCCTCATAGATGGAGCTGGCTATAAGGTCAAAATTGATTCTCATGTATATTATCATATGTGAAACAGAACACCATTCCAGTTTCGATGCATGAGACAAGTGCTCAGGGCTGGGCAATGGGATGACCCAGAGGGATGGGATGGGGAGGGAGGTGGGAGGGGGGTTCAGGATGGGGAACACATGTAAACCCATGGCTGATTCATGTCAATGTATGGCAAAAACCACTACAATATTGTAAAGTAATTAGCCCCCAACTAAAATAAATAAATTTATTAAAAAAAAATTAATTCTCAGTGTTTCCTCCTTTGTTTCCACTTCTAGATTCCTTCATGTTCAGTCCATCCCTTTGCTAATCTGGTAATTTATATAGTGGGGTGACACAGACGCTTGTTAACAAAGGTCTGCATCCTTGTCACCATGTTCTTCTTAGGCCATACCCACTACATTTGTACATTTATCATCAAAACTAGGATATATAATAAACTGTGGAAAATTCTGAAAGAGATGGGAATACCAGACCACCTGACCTGCCTCTTGAGAAACCTGTATGCAGGTCAGGAAGCAACAGTTAGAACTGGACATGGAACAACAGACTGGTTCCAAATAGGAAAAGGAAAACGTCAAGGATGTATATTGTCACCCTGCTTATTTAACTTATATGCAGAGTACATCATGAGAAACGCTGGGCTGGAAGAAACATAAGCTGGAATCAAGATTGCCGGGAGAAATATCAATAACCTCAGATATGCAGATGACACCACCCTTATGGCAGAAAGTGAAGAAGAACTAAAGAGCCTCTTGACGAAAGTGAAAGAGGAAAGTGAAAAAGTTGGCTTAAAGCTCAACATTCAGAAAACTAAGATCATGGCATCTGGTCCCATCACTTCATGGGAAATAGATGGGGAAACAGTGGAAACAGTGTCAGACTTTATTTTTTTGGGCTCCAAAATCACTGCTGATGGTGATTGCAGCCATGAAATTAAGAGACACTTACTCCTTGGAAGGAAGGTTATGGCCAACCTAGATAGCATATTTAAAAGCAGAGACATTACTTTGCCAACAAAAGTCCATCTAGTCAAGGCTATGGTTTTACCAGTAGTCATGTATGGATGTGAGAGTTGGATGGTGAAGAAAGCTGAGCGCCGCAGAATTGATGCTTTTGAACTGTGGTGTTGGAGAAGACTCTTGAGAGTCCCTTGGACTGCAAGGAGATCCAATCAATCCATCCTAAAAGAGATCAATCCTGAGTGTTCATTGGAAGGACTGATGTTGAAGCTGAAACTCTAATACTTTGGCCACCTCATGCAAAGAGTTGACTCATTGGAAAAGACCCTAATGCTGGGTAGGATTGGGGGCAGGAGGAGAAGGGGACGACAGAGGATGAGATGGTTGGATGGCATCACTGACTTGATGGACAGGGATTTGGGTAGACTCCTGCTGTTGGTGATGGACAGAGAGGCCTGGCGTGCTGCAATTCATGGGGTCACAAAGAGTCGGACACGACTGAGCGGCTGAACTGAACTGAACTGAGAGTACATCATGAGAAACGCTGGGCTGGAGGAAACACAAGCTGGAATCAAGATTGCCGGGAGAAATATCAATAACCTCAGATATGCAGATGACACCACCCTTATGGCAGAAAGTGAAGAAGAACTAAAGAGCCTCTTGATGAAAGTGAAAGAGGAGAGTGAAAAGTTGGCTTAAAGCTCAACATTTAAGAAAACTAAGATCATGGCATCCAGTCCCATCACTTCATGGCAAATAGATGGGGAAACAGTGGAAAGAGTGGCTGACTTTATTTTTCTGGGCTCAAAAATCACTGCAGATGGTGATTGCAGCCATGAAATTAAAAGATGCTTACTCCTTGAAAGGAAAGTTATGACTAACCTAGACAGCATATTGAAAAGCAGAGACATTACTTTGTCAACAAAGGTCTGTCTAGTCAAGGCTATGGTTTTTCCAGTGGTCATGTATGGATGGGAGAGTTGGACTATAAAGAAGGCTGAGCACTGAAGAATTGATGCTTTTGAACTGTCGGGTTGGAGAAGACTCTTGAGAGTCCCTTGGATGCAAGGAGATCCAACCAGTCCATCCTAAAGGAGACCAGTCCTGAATATTCATTGGAAGGTCTGATGCTGGAACTCCAATATTTTGGCCACCTGATGTGAAGAGCTGACTTATTTGAAAAGACCCTGAGGCTAGGAAAGATTGAGGGCAGGAGGAGAAGGGGACGACAGTGGATGAGATGGTTGGATGGCCTCACCAACTCAATGAACATGGGTTTGGGTGGACTCTGGGAGTTGGTGATGGACAGGGAGGTCTGGCGTGCTGTGGTTCATGAGGTCGCAAAGAGTCAGACATGACTGAGCGACTGAACTGAACTGAACTGAAGTGGGTCAGTTGAGAGTCAAAAATTTTCCCCCCTGACTCCCTAATGTAAAAGAATTCCCTGATAGCTCAGTCAGTAAAGAATCTGCCTGCAGTGCAGGAGACCCAAGTTTAGTCCCTGAGTCGGGAAGATCCCTTGGAGAAGGAAATGGCAACCCGCTCCAGTATTCTTGCCTGGAAAATCCCATGGACAGAGGAGCCTGTTGGGCTGCAGTCCATGGGGTAGCAAGAGTTGGACACTACTTAGCAACTTAACCACCACCAGTGTAACAGAAGTCCTCCTTTAGCCTTATTCTAGTCTTTGTGGAGAATAGATTATAGAGAGGCAAGGTGAAAGCAGAAAAGCCAGTCAGCTGCTATTCAACTAGAGAACAGAAAAGAGGATTGGGGCTTGGGCCAAGGTGGTGGTAAAGCAAATGGTGAAAGGTAGTCTAGTTCTGCATGTGTTTTGAAGGTAGAGCCAACAAGATTTGTTGAGAGTGTACATGAGGTATGAGATGAAGACTGCAGTCCAGAATGATTATTTTCAAAACTGTGCAGGTCTTGAAAACTCCATTTTTTGGCAGTGAGCTTATTTTATACACCAAAAGATTTATTGTAGAAGCAAGGTTATTCTCTGTTCCTTTCTAATGGGATTCTCACTTCAGTAACATGTTTCTGATGATAATACAAATCATTTTCTTTAGGAATACGGAGGTACAATCTTGTTGACTAATATTATCTCACCTCATATAGGCTCTATTGGTTCAATGAGTTTAGCCAAATACAATTTATAAAATAAAATAGGGCAAGAAATTTCACAAGTGAATTCAGTAGACTCCTTCATCTTCTCTCTCATTTCCACTGTTATTTTCTGATGCAGTAATAAAGAGCAAACTGCAGTATCTGAAAACACCACATCATTGATACATTTATTTTTATTTTTAATTGGAGGATGATTGCTTTACAATATTGAGTTGGTTTCTGCTGTACAAAATCACAAACCAGTTATATATATATGTGTGTGTGTGTGTGTGTGTGAGTGTGTGTGTGTGTGTATGTATATGAGAGTGAAAGTGAAGTCACTTAGTTGTGTCTGACTCTTTGTGACCCCATGGACTGTAGCCTACCACGTGCCTCTGTCTGTGAGATTTTCCAGGCAAGAATACTGGAGTTGCCATTTCCTTCTCCAGAGGATCTTCCCAACCCAGGGATTGAACCTGGGTCTCCTGCATTGTAGGCAGATGCTTTACCATCTGAGCCACCAGGGAAGTCATATATATCCATTTATATATATATATAAAATCTCCCCTCTCTCTTAAGCCTCCCTCCTGTACAAACTGCCCTCTAGGTTGTCACAGAGTACCAGGCTCAGCTCCCTCTATTATACAGCAGCTTCCCACCAGGTATCTGTTTCAAACATGGTAGTATGTACACGGCAGTGCTACTTTCTCAATTTGTCCCACCCTCTTCTTCTTCCCGCAGTGTCCACAAGTCCATTCCCTATTTCTGTGTCTCCATTGCTTCCTAAAAATAGTTTAATCAGTACTATTTTTCTAGATTTCATATATATGCTTAAATATACTATATTTGTTTTTCTTTTTGTGACTTACTTCACCCCATATAATAGGTTCATCCTCCTCACTACAACTGACTCAAATTTGTGCCTTTCCATGGCCGTTCCATTGTATATACATGGATGTATTTCATTCTTACTTAACTGCAATTACCTGCTAATAAGGTGTGTATACCTATTGGGCATTGAAAATCCTTTAAAAGCTTAGAATCCTGTTGGATATGACTGGCCTATTTTCTTCTCTGCATTGATTTTCATGTGGTACTTAATTTTTATCTCAGCAATCTTCAAAAAGCTTTCACAGAGTTATGATGTAATCAGAAGGAAAATAGTCTGATCTAATCTTGGAACTGGGAACAACCTGGAGCTAAAAGTGCTGGGAATGTCCAGAAGACACTTCAGTGTGTCCCTAGGATAGTCCCTGAAAGTAGCCCATGGTGAGCCCGTGAATGCATCATGGCACCCTAACATGCATTAGTGCAAAGTTTAGGAACTACAGCCTTGTTCACAGACTTCTTGTTTCATAGCTCATATTAAGTGCTATCTGCAAAGAGGAGTGGTATATGATATTAGGAGTTTCAAAGACTAACTATATAGTCCTTACTTTCAGGCTACAAGAAGCTAAGAACATGAGTCTAAGGCACAGACAAGGTAAAAATGGGGAGATTATAAAAATGGGGCAAAATAAAGAGCAGAGGCTTAGAAATAAGACAGCCCTGAGAAACCTGGCTTGAAACTGAACATTAAAAAACTAAGATCATGGCATCTGGTCCCATCACTTCATAAATAATAGAAGGGGAAAAACTGGAAGCAGTGACAGATTTTCTTTGCTTGGACTTCAAAATCACTGCAGATGGTGACTACAGCCATGAAATTAAAAGACGGCTGTTTCTTGGAAGGACAAGGACTCTGTCCGACAAACTTAGAGTATTAAAAATCAGAGACATCACGTTACCAACAAAGATCCATATAGTTAAAGCTATGGTTTTTCCAGTAGTCATGTATACATGTGAGAATTGGACTATAAAGAAGGCTGAGCACTGAAAAATTGATGCTTTCTAACTGTGGTCCTGGAGACTCTCGAGAGTCCCTTCGACTGCAAGGAGATCAAATCAGTCAATCCTCAAGGAAATCAACCCCGATTATTATTGGAAGGGCTGATGCTGAAACTCCAATACTTTGGCCACCTAATGCGAAGTGCTGACTCATTGGAAAAAACCTTGATGCTGGGAAAGATGGAAGGCAAAAGAAGAAGGGGGTGGCAGAGGATGAGATGGCTAGATGGCATCACTGACTCAATGGACATGAATTTGAGCAAACTCTGGGAACTGGTGATGGACCAGGAGGCCTGGAGTCCTGCAGCCCATTGGGTTGCAAAGAGTCAGACATGACTTGATGACTCAACAACAACAGTAAAGCTTGCAATGAGATCGTTAACAATCCTGGTCCTGCTCTAAGCATGAATGCGCGCCAATTCTTCCCATGTCTTAGAGGCACAAAAAAGATTTTGCTAATAGAATCCAATTAGGTAACATGTCAAATAAATATTATAAGTAGAAATGATATCCTGTCACTTCCACCTCAGTAATAATCCCTAAATTCATTGCACTTTTTGACTTTCCACCACAGTTACTTTAACTAAATATTTATCAGTTGTTATTTACTTGGAAATGGAATTTTGGCATTGTAGGAACCCAGAACATAGTTTTTACTAGAATGCTACTCAAAGTGTCTTCTGAAGATGCTTGTCCATTTGGAAAAAAGTTTATTATTGATCTGCAACACCACAAGGGCAGAAATTGACATAACAATTTAGAAACATTGTAAAGCAATTTGGCAAAGTAACTTAATTTCTACTTAGTTTAATAATTAAAAATGAGATTTGCATTTTTGGTCAGTGTGTTAGACTTAATTTACCTAGGAATTCATTTTTATTCTATTTTACATAAGCATTTGTCCACAGAAAATTGAACAAGAAAGGATGGAACAAAAAAAAGGTTCTCTATCACAGATAGCTTGAGAAGCACTTGCCTAGAAGTATTTTGTTGGGTGGGCATATTCCTTGATCCTGTGGGCTCCTGGTCCCATGGGAGGGACATGGATGGGAAAAGGCTGCATATGGATCCTCCAAAAGCATTAGGCCTGTGATAAGGCCCCAGAAGCCCAGGTCTATGTGCTGTACTGATTATGATCATTGACCCACAATGAGTAGCATCTTAGATAGAGAACTCATCTAATTGCTATCTCCCCAGCACTTATTTGGTGAAGGAAATGGCAACCCACTCCAATATGCTTGCCTGGAAAATCCCTTGAACAGAGGAGCCTGGTGGGGTACAGTTCAGGGGGTCTCAGAAGAGTTGGGCATGACTTAGCGGCTAAACAAACAGCACCTAGTACTATAGGTGATGAATTAAAGGCACTAAACAAATGATATTTGAATGAACAAAAGATTAAGTACAATAATGAAAATGATGATGGTAACAACAATTTCTAGCATTTATTTATGCCCTGTGCCAGGAGCTATGTTAGATACTTTATATAAATTATCTCTAATTATTACCAGAACCACCAGGATAGGTATCATATTCCCTACTGAGAGATGAAATCTCTATAATTTTGAAGAAAGAATGCACTTCGGAGGTTAGGCTTGGGAAAACGAAATGGTGGCTTTATTGAAAGAAATGAGATTTGAGCTGAGTTGTAAAGTATGATCAGAGGTGTTGGAAGCAGATCAGAGAAAAATAGTACAAACAAGCGAAAACAAGATACAAGGCACCCTCAGAGTGAGATGGATAAAAAACATATGAAAAGTCCAAATATGAGACATGAAGGACTGTGGAGCATGAGATCTAAGAGGGCATGTTCCACTGAAAAGCTTTCACATTTATTAAAAGCACAACCACAACAACAACATAAACAAAAGTGAAACACTGTGCCATTAAACCAACATTATTCTGTAGGCTTGATACGGCACTGGTTTTCTGGCTTATTATACTGTATCGCTTCAGAATGAGCTTTCTTTACTCCTAACCTATCTCTTTTGTATCACTCTGCTTTGATTTCCTATGCAAAATATATCACTATGTAGTATGCTTATATATATAACATTTTCCTTTGCATGTCCTTATTTATTTTTATTCATTCTCTGCTTACTAGGTGTTAAAATCCATGAGATCGATATCTTCACCTATATTTTTTGTTAGTTAGGAGCCTGGCCCCTAGAAATGTCTCTGATGTGAAGAACTGACTCATTGGCAAAGACCCTGATGTTGGGAAAGATTGAAGGCAAGAGGAGAAGGGGATGACAGAGGATGAGATTGTTGGATGGCATCACTGACTCGATGGATATGAGTTTGAGCAAGCTCTGGGAGCTGGTGATGGACAGAGAGGCCTGGAATGCTGCCGTCCATGGGGTCACAAAGAGTCGGACATGACTGAGCAACTGAACTGAACTAAAAAATGTCTCTAGCACATATTTTTATCAACTATTTTGCTACATAAGAAACTACTTAGCAACAAATACTTAGTGGTTTAAAATGTTGCATTATCATTTTCACAGTTGGCAGCTCCTCTGCTGGTTTCACCTAGGCTTACTTCTGTGGTTACACTTAGGTGAAACACCACCTGAGCTGGAAGATCCAACACCATCTCACCGGTGCCTGGCTATTGGTACCAGTAGTCAACAAAAAGGCTTCCTATCTCCTCTGCATGTCCTCTCATCCCATCCTCAACTAGGCTAGACTGGCTTCCTCATGTGGTGTTCCCTGGACTACATACCAAGGCGGTGAAGAGAGAATCTGTTATTACTTCTGCTGCCTGGATTGATTAAAGTAGGTCGTACCATTGGTCCAGATTCTGGGAGTGAGAAAACCAACACTGCTTCTTAAGGGAGGGAGCTGACAAGTGAGGACATATTTTTAATCAATCACATTTGAGATTTGATAAAAATGCTTTATACAAATGTATAAATACTGTGATTAAAGGCACAGAGAAGAAAGAATACAGCATATCCCTTAAGTTATCTGCAATGAGTAGTCATGTGGATTCCTGAGTATGAGATGAAATGATCAAAGTGGAGTTTTAGGAAGATTGATCTGCGTGTGCCTATAGGAGAAAACAAACTGGAAACAAACCAGATGCAGGAAAGTCATTCGAAGCCTTCCATGATAAACCAAAAGTAAAAAAAAAATGAGGAAATGGAGATTCATTATGACCTCTACCCTGATTCCCCATTTACTTATTTGGGGTTTGCAGCAACGTAAGAATGTGGAACAGTGAGAAAGGATGGTTTGCTGAGTGATCAATGCACAGGACCTGGTAGATGGATGGCAGGAGGATAAATATAATGAACCTGGAAGGGAATCAGGACAATACTGATACCTGAGTGGTTCCAGCCGATTGTCCACATGTTTACAGGTTCATTTGAATTTATTGGCAATTTGAGGTAGCTTGAATAATTCTAGGTAGAATGTGAGATCTGTTCTTTGGAGAAAAAATTTTCCTTGGGTTGTTTTTTTTTTTTTTTTTAACTTCTGAAGACATTACATTCAGAAGTGGTGCTTCATGTAGTAAAGTAAACTTGAAGCCTCGTGGCCATTTACTTAGAACTGACTTATACAAAAGAAACAGAAATATCAACAGACATAGCATTTCAGTTTTCCCTAGAGACATTCCAGCTCAGCATCTTCTCATGTTGCTAAAAAATGAAGATGCTCGTATATCTCAAGGTGTTTTTACCCTGGATGATTATGCTTCTCCTGTTCAAAGATAGATATGAAAAACACTTCATTTCTAGGGATGTTTTCCTTTAGAAAAAAAAACAAAACACATTATTTTCTCTCTTGGAAAGGCAATAGGGAGAAAATGCAAGCTTAACAGAATTCAAGTTATAAATTTATCTGCTGATTTTTATACTTCACCATACAAAAGAGGAATTGATGGAAATGTACCTGATCCCTATGTAGAAGTGATCTCTTTCAGAGTTTGAAAAGATATGTCATTTAAAAAAATTGGACAATTTCAATTTGTATAAATTTAAGTTTTAAAATAATATACATTGAACAAAATGTGAAGTCTCAACTGCAACACATTGAATAGCTACCTAGTAATTAAAATACTTTGTATAATTGTGATCTCTTTGACAGTTGAAAAATAATAAGCTAACAAGGGAATATTCAATCAACTTTCATTAAATCAGCTTTTCCAAAATAAAGGTTCTTAAATTTATGGGTGTAAGACTGTGAGGCTGGCATATCTTTTATGTATTACTTATAACCTGATTCAATTCTAGCTCTAATTTTTGGTAAGCATTTTTGTTGTAAGTAGATTTTGACCTTCTGTGATACAGATAAGGTTTCAGGCAGGATTCAGACTCATCCCCTTCCTTTAAATTTATTTTTTATCCTTGGCTGCACTGGGTCTTTGCTGCTTGCATGGCCTTCTCTAGTTCCAATGAGTGGGGTCTACTCTTGGTTGTGTTGAGCAGCTTCTCACTGAGGTGGCGTCTCTTGTTGTGCACCATATGGTCTAAGCACATGAGCTTCAGTAGTTATGGCTCATGGGCTTAGTTGCTTCATGGTATGTCTTCATCAACCCCATGCATCATTTTAATTTTTTATCAAATGTGGAAACGTCCTGGACCAGGGATCAAACCCATGTCCTCTCCACTGGCAGCCAAGTTCTTATCCACTACACCATCAGGGAAGTCCAAATCCTCTTCTCTTAATTCCAACCATGAATTATACTACTTTATCTGGTTGGGAGAGTTTTTTTTTTTTTTTTTTCATTTTTTTCTTAGAACCCTAGTTCAGACTGCAGATGGTGACTGCAGCCATAAAATTAAAAGACACTTACTCCTTGGAAGGAAAGTTATGACCAACCTAGACAGTATGTTAAAAAGCAGAGAGATTACTTTGCCAACAAAGGTATGTCTAGTCAAGGCTATGGTTTTTCCAGTATTCATGTATGGATGTGAGAATTGGATTGTAAAGAAAGCTGAGTGCCGAACAATGGATGCTTTTGAACTGTGGTGTTGGAGAAGACTCTTGAGAGTCCCTTGGACTGCAAGGAGATCAAATCAGTCCATCCTAAAGGAGATCAGTCCTGAATATTCATTGGAAGAACTGATGCTGAAGCTGAAATTCCAGTACTTTGGCCACCTGATGCGAAGAGCTGACTCATTTGAAAAGCTCCTGATTCTGGGAAGGATTGAGGGCAGGAGGAGAAGGGGACGACAAAGGATGAAATGGTTGGATGGCATCACCGAGTCAATGGACATGAGTTTGGGTGGACTCAGGGAGTTGGTGATGGACAGGGAGGCCTGGCATGCTGAAGTTCATGGGATTGCAAAGAGTCGGACATGAATGAGTTACTGAACTGAATTGAAGTTTTGTCTGTTGAAAATTTCTATCAAATTTGTCAGTGGCCCCAGTTCAAACATCCAATGTCAGAATCTCTGAAAATGTGTTTTTGGATCTTTATTTTAAACAAGTTATTTAGGTGACAATGATAATTTTGGGCAATAAAGTTTAGGCATTTGCTCTAAATTTGGTTCCTAAGAAATTTTCTTGATACATTTTCTTGATTAGTATTCCTCCTTTAAAATAAAATAGGAGTCACCAAAATATTTTACAGATACTTATTGACTGTTCTCTTTATTCTAGAAGATGTTCAGTGCTGGGAATACAGTATCTAATCAGATTGATTCTTTGTCTTAGGGAGCTCTAGAACTAGAGAGACAATTCAGTTACAACACAATAGAGATACACTATGAGACATGTTAAGACACAATATCAAGAGAACTTCACAGGAAAGTGGGTGAAGGGGGATTAGGAAAGGTTTTCTGGAGGAATTTACATCACACCATAGTCTTAAAGGATAAGGGATAGGAAGCTTTCATAGACGTGGAAGAGATATCGTTATGTAACCAGTTAAATTGTGTGTTCCAGTTCTTTGGCACCCTGAAAAACTTAAATGCTAAGGACACAATGGAAAACAACATCAGCAACGAAAACAGGAAGCCTCTGGTGTAAGGTCTTTAAATCCCACCTTCATTTCTTAGGGATTGTGTATTCTTGGTCAGATTCTTCATCTACTGCACGCTTCATTTGAATTTTTTTATCAAATGTGGATAATTGTAGTACCCACTTGCCATGGTTTCCTATAAAAGAGTAGCTACTAATGCTTACAACATTGTGTGTATATAGTAAGTGCTCCATAAATGTTTGCTCTTATTATTGTTTCTAGTTTGCAAGTCCAGTTTCACATTCTTTCCATGCATTTAGATATACTTTGTAAGCCCACTGTCACTACTCATGCCTTCTGATTTAAACAATTATCCAAAGATAATTTTTAATAAAAAATAATATGGTATATTACTACAGAACTACAATTACTCCCCTACATTTTATAGGATGAGAAAATGAGATAAATGGATATAGTAGCATACATTTTGTTTTGTTTTTTTACTTTCTGCTTTATTTGAAAAAGATAGAAGTACTGCAAAGAACGGAGATAAATAGAACTATATTACTAACAAAGCTGTACAAAGACAGTTTCTTCATTTGTCTGAACTTTTTCGCTACCTGGATAGTGATGCTTAACAAGGAAGACTGAAAATATATCTATAGATAATTTTGTGGAACCTATAGGCAGACTATCATTCATATAATAGCCTCTTTCCCCAGCCTGAGCTGCCTGATTGAAACTGTTTCCCAGGAGTGAACAAAACAGGTGGAAGTGTAGAAGTTGAGCTGATAGCCAAGTTTCCTTCCAGATAGGTGAGGTCAGTAAGGGTAACCACAAAGCTCTCTCCAAGCCAGAGGCTTCAGAATGGAACACAACACATGTGGCGGTGGTCCCTTAGAAACCACAGGAGGAGACAGACGTTTCTTGAGAAAATAATTATAAACTATACTAACCTATGGTAAGAAACAAAATACCTAACATGTCTCTTAAGAGTGGTAAGGTAGTGGTGTTGGTTAAGAAGTAAACTACCTGAGGAAGTATAGTCAAGGCTATGGTTTTTCCAGTAGTCATGTACAGATGTGAGAGTTGGACCATAAGGAAGGCTGAACGCTGAAGAATTGATGCTTTTGAACTGTGGTGTTGGAGAAGACTCTTGAGAGTCCCTTGGACTGCAAGGAGAGCCAACCAGTCCATCCTAAAGGAAATCAGTCCTGAACATTCATTGGAAGGACCGATGCTGAAGCTGAAGCTCCAGTACTTTGGCCACCTGATGCGAAGTGTTGACTCATTGGAAAAGACCCTGATGCTGGGAAAGATTGAGGGCAGGAGGAGAAGGGGACAACAGAGGATGAGATGGTTGGATGGCATCACCGACTCAATGGACATAGTTTGAACAAACTCCAGGAGACTGTGAAGGACAGGGAAGCCTGGTGTGCTGCAGTCCATGAGGACACAAAC
Organism: Giraffa tippelskirchi; assembly: GCF_054371585.1. Classification (NCBI taxonomy): domain Eukaryota; kingdom Metazoa; phylum Chordata; class Mammalia; order Artiodactyla; family Giraffidae; genus Giraffa; species Giraffa tippelskirchi. The sequence continues at coordinate 153,744,319 of NC_137281.1, forward strand.
AGTGGGACAAGACTTAGCAAGTAAACAAGAACAACCTGAGGAATTAACATTTGAATTGAGATGAAAAGGATGAGTAGATTAATTAGGCAAGGCTGAGGCTTTCAAGGAAGAAACATGTCAAAAGTCTTGATAACAAGAAGGAACATATCCCATCCCAAGGTCAATGTGGCTTGAAATAAGGATGAGCATAAGAGAGGAGATGACTTGATGCTAGAGAGGAAGGAGCCAGTCCATTAAGGGGCTGGTAAGCAATTTAAATATAGTTATTATTTAAGGAATGAAGGGGAGCCCTTGAGAGTTTTAAACTACCTGGTACTATTCTCAGTTTAATTAAAAAATTATATAAAAGGCTTTAATTGGGGGCAAAAGTGAACGCCAAATGAAGATTTAGGAACCCTATGAATAATTTTTAAACCTTCATCAGCTTGTTCCTTTTCACGTACCCTGACGACTGTGATTCATATTTAATGGAGATAATAAAAGAAATTAGAAGAAATTAGCATAAGCGTCTATCATCACCTCTGTTAGATTACATATGTCAATATTCATAAATTCTGCCTCCCCCTTTGGAGGGAAGGTCACTCTTCCTATTCAAGGCTAATTCTTCTATCTGTTCAGTAGACCTCACTCCCATATCCCCCATCAGTCATCAGCTTTTCCATTCATCTGCTTCCTTTATCAGCAAAGCTTTAAAAGATGTTAGCTCTACTTACTATCCATTTCCACATTTCTAATATCCATTTTTCTCTTGAACTCATTCCCTTGCTTTAATTCTCATCAATCTTCTCTAATAGATTTCAAAGTCACCAATAGCCTCCACACTAATACACATTACAAATGTACAGTATTTGACTTACTAGTATTTGATATAGTTGATCATTACTACTTTCCTGAAATATTCTTTTCCTGTTTTCCATGGTTCTACTTCTGCTTGTTTCCCCCCACCCATATTATTGGCTTATCTTTCTGCTCTATTTTTCAAATCTTTAAAAAAATAGAATGCCTCCAGGATCAGTACTTAAATATTTTTCCTTTTCTTTATTTCCTTTCCTTTTTCTTTCTTTCTCTGTCTACGTATACTTCCTTATGGTTCTCATCCCCTCTCAAGTCTTCACATTCTACCTGATTTTTTTGTTAGCCAGAAAAGATTGTTGTTAATTAAAGGAAAACCACGTATCCGAAGTTGAGGAATTTAGCACTTTTTTATGTATAAGAAAAGTTTTAAGGATCTGCTTTATTATTCTGGCTTGCTCAGTTAGCTCAGTGATGGTAGTATTCCCTAAGGAAGAATACTCTGCTTCGGACAAAGTACTTTAAGGAAGAACATAAGTTTGACTAGTTGAGGCTGAGCTGCTTTAGAACCTGAAAGAAAAGATATCCAGCCCTGAATAAAATCCTCGCAAGTCCCATGCAAGACATTGAAATTCAAAAGTTCCGGTGCAATACATCATCTTCATATTATCTTTTCCTTTCCCGTTTCTTTTCTCTATACAGCTTTTTTTTTTAAAGTCACAAATCTAAGAATATAAATTACCTTCTTCCCCACATGTTCTGAAATATGAGACTACACTTTCTCATTTTAGAAGTCACAAAAGATCATATTTTTAAAATTTGAAAACTTATATGGCTATGTGGATAAATAAGGAAAAGATGAAATTTCGCACAATTTCCCTGACAAAGCATATTCGAATTCACAAAGTTACTGTCAAAAAGAAATTTGAGTTTTTTGATTCAGAAATTGGATGAGGCAGATATGAGATAATTCAGGGCCAGAGACTTCTCAAGCTACTGATACGAATATCACTGAGTGAAGTTAACGCTGTGAAATCCCAGATTCCAGGCCAGAGGGGTCAAAGGATTATGAGTTAAAGCATATCAGCCTTTAGAATAACATGCAAGAGATTGTCTTTAAAGCCCAGCCATGCCTCCCAGTCTATGCCTCCCTCTTAATACCAGCTTGTTTTTAATTAAATACTGACAATAAGAAAACAATACAAATAAAAAGGTTTTGTTGAGAAAGACCCAAGGCAACATTCCCTGTATGTTCAATACTAGCAATTATACTCTGTAGGAAAAATACGATTTTGATTAAATGCAGTTGAGAATTGCAGAGTTAAATAGTGATGCAGGTTTGACTTACTCTAGGACTCTTCACTATATAATGTTCATCTTGGGTCTCTGAGAAAATTATCAGACATTCAAATAATTCAAAATGCTTTCTGCCAGTGAAGTTTGTTTGTTTGTTTGTTTTTTCAAGAAATATCTCAAAAAATGATTCATGGGAGAGATTTTGAGACATGTTAGCATGGATTAGTATCTGATAACTATTATATTAAAATTTGTATTTTTGAAAATATAAATATCATCAAGGAATGTTGCCAGTGAATTTGAGGTTCTTGCTTCATCTCAAGAGAATTTGATAATGAAATGATAGGTAAGAAGTGGATTTATTTAGAGAGAAACACACTCCACCGACAGAGTGTGGATCATCTGAGAAGGAGAGAGCAGCCTTGAAAGATGACCAGGTTAGTTTTTATGAGTAGTTAGTTTTTATGAGTTTTTATATGCTAATAAGTGAGAGGATTTTTCCTGTAATTTTGGAGAAGAGGCAAGGATTTACAGGCCACAGTGTTTTGATCTTTTGTGGTTACCTCAGAACTGTCATGGCAGTGGTAGGTGGGTCATTTAGATGCTAATGTATTACAGTGAGTGTATAGTGAGGCTCAAGGTCCACTGGAAACTGAATCTCCCACCATCTTGGACCCAGTTGGTTCTAAAAGGATTTGTCATGTCCTATGTCTGTCATTCTCTTAAAGGTTGTGTCCTTCCCCCTTCCCTCCTGTTTCTGAAAGACCCAGGTTATGGCAGGAAAAGGATTAGGACATACTGCTTATTCTTATAAGTCTTGTTGGGAACCTCATTTTTTTATTTGTAAAAAGAGATACTAATAATCATCATAGGATGGAAAATTAAAAAGAAGAAAATTACCATCTGCAATGTCACAGAGTTTTCATGGGTCTAAGGGTATCTAAATTTTGAGGATCTTGTTTTTCACTTAAATTTCTTTCCATTTCCTCTTATTCATTTCTTCTAACCTTTAAACACCGCGGAGTCACTCTTCTTTCCTGCTTAGCCCAGCAATTATTACAAGGGACTATTCTTACAATCAAGATAGAAATTAAAGACTTTCTGTATTGTTTTTAGTTTTTGAGTATGTCTTCTAAAATCAAGGTTCAAATCTTTTCAAATATCTATTGCTTGCTCAGTAGCTCAGTTGTGTCCGACTCTTTGTGACCCATGGACTGTAGCCTGCCAGGCTCCTCTGTCCATGGGATTTTCCAGGCAGGAAAACTGGAGTGGGTTGCCATTTCCTTCTCCATTTAATATTTATAACTAGAAGTTTAATGGCTCCTCTCTGGGAAAATTATCTCTGTTTCAATCAAGGCAGAATCTCTCACCAAAACTAACCACCATTCCCAGGATATATAAACAGAGCAGGAATGTATCCTATGCATTTACACAACATTTTGGATGACCTAATACCTTCATTAAAGACAAAAAGGGTCTTGTTGCAGAAGGAAGGTGTGGTCACAGAACTCTGAGAGGCTGTGTCACTGTTGTTATAGATACAACTTAACAGTGTAAGGCTAATGATACTAAATATATCCTTAATAAGAGCGCTGGGATTACTTGAGGCTGGGGAGTTTGGGGGTGGTGGAGTGCATTTTACACAGCTTGTGTTGTCACTTGTCACGAAAGGATTGTTTGCATTTATAATTGAAGAAAAAACGAAGTAGAAATGTTAGTATTTTTTTTTCCTTTTTTAACCCAACTCATAAAATTCTTAAAATAGAGTAGGTGTTCAATGGTAGCTTTTAACATTTTTATTACTAGATTTAAAGCAGCTGACAGCTTTCCAGAGGAAGTATAGGTTTTTTTTTTTTAAAGCAAACCAGAACAAAGTGGTTAGCAGGGAAAATTAGTCTTTCTTTTAAAAGGAGGGGGTTGGGGATGAAGGTGGCAGATGAGATGTATAGTTTGCAGAAGGACTAGATAGATACACATCATTGTTGTAAAGTTTTAAGACTTATAATGATGGCATATATGCTCCAAATGCCATAGCTATTGAAATACTTGTTATTTTCCAACCGTACTAACTCCTAAGAAAGTCACTGCACAGGAATCATCCATCACTGAGAGAAAACCATTGATAAATGCATATCCAACCATACCACACAAAGCTAACCAGAGCAAGGTGTCTGGAACTCTGCAGTGTTCTGCTGGAGTGTTCAGCTGATACTGATCAGCCGTTCCATGTGAGGAAATCACACAGGGCCGAGAAAAGAATTCCCTGAAAGGATTAGCGGGAACAATGCCTGGCATTCATATAGGGTCTGGAATTGTCCAACAGCCAGATTGGAGACTCTCATGATTCATGAACCATTAGGTAGAACCCAGAGATGGTTTTTGTCTCATTCTGGGGGAAAAAAATTTGGCTTAGAATGGGCATATCTGTTGTCCGTCCTAATAAATATTAATGAAAGCAAGACCTCTTCTTCCACCAAAGTTGAACTATTTCCAATTAACACAGTTTTGTCCCAGAATGAAGTTCAAGTATGCTAGTAACAACTTTTGAAATCTAGCTCCCCAAAAGGCAAAATCAAAATGTTTAATACCCAATCAAAAACAACAGGCATTATTACTTAAAGAAGTAAGAAAATATCACCCATAACCACAAGATAAGCCAAATAATCAAAACCAAAGTGCAAGTGGCATGGATTTAGAATTCACAGACAAGGATATTAAAACAGAAATATATCATATATACTCAGGTAAAGTTGTTGAGCAGACTGAGGGACGGGAGCTCAAACTGAAGTTAAAGTTTTCATCCACGGGCACATTTTTCTCTTACCGTGTTCCTACAAACCCCAACTAATGACAGAGAGGGGTGAGTGGAATAACACCCCTGCTTCCTCAGTCTCAACTGGGACACCGCTCAGGCTTACCCTATCTCTCCTACGAATTCCCTAACAGGATGAATTTCAGTTGTGCAAAATGGACATTCTCTTGGTTATGCACCTTTTTTTCCCTCTTCTCATTTCAATCTCACTTTCTTAACTCCCTTAATTGTGTGTCACGGTCTCATCTCCTCAGTAAATAACTTGAACTCAAATCTTTGCCTCGGGGTTAGCTCCTGGAGAAATCTAAACTGTGACAGTGACTATTTTGGAAGACATATACTAAATTTCCTGCTGGCGTGCTTATTGCTGTCAGGAAAACCGGTGATGAGATGAGTCCGAATTCCCACAGTTCAGACTCTGGTTTCGTTTTCTCATAAGTGTTTCAATATCTCAGATAAACAAGTGATATTTACCTCCGATTTCTTCTCTAAGCTCTGACACAGTTGAGGTTAACCTTTTTCATTAGGCACTGGGTGTGGGAAGAGTAGGCAAGATGCCTGAGCACCACGCCCAGTACTAGTATCCTCCAGCAGACTTAAGCTTGGAAAATAACTGACAGTATATTTACCTTTGGACATTATCTTACTCTTTTACAGCAAAACAACAACAACAACAAAAAACTTTATTCCAGTTAGACAGCTTCTCCATCTCTTCATTTTTCTATAAGCACCAGAAGTCTGTTGAGATAAGACTCATGCAGTTATTGCTACATTTTTTTTATCATTTTAACATGTTAGCATTATTAAAATGTGCATGCATGCATACTCAGTCACTCAGTTGTGTCCGACTCTTTGTGATCCTACAGTCTGTACCCGACCAGGCTCCTCTGTCCATGGGATTCTCTAAGAACACTGGAATTGTTTGTCATTTCCTCCTCCAGGGGCTATTCCTGACCAAGAGAGTGAACTTGAATCTCCTGCTTTGGCAGGCAGATTCTTTACAACTGAGTCATCTGGGAAGACTCAAAATGTTAAAGTGTATGATTTCCCTTTATTAATGAGTATTTCATCACTAAGCTAAAGTGAAAGAGATGACATTTTTGTGTGAATACTTATAGGATGTAGTGGTGGAAATATTCTATAACTATTACAGTGTCCTCTGTTGAGAGAATATGCAGTAAAATGTCCTACCCAGAAAGAAAAACCAAAAGCACTTCCCTCATTTTTAATATAGTCTAGGAAGTTCACATCACCTCAGGTTTTAGGGAAGACATTTTGATTTTTTGTTCATTAGAGTGTGTGGTTTGTTTGAAATTAGTTTGCTCTTTGATGGAACAAACCACTGGTTGTTACCTAAATATACATTCTACGGACATTTTTATAAAGATTTTGCTGCTGCTGCTAAGTTGCTTCAGTCGTGTCCGACTCTGTGTGACCCCATAGATGGCAGCCCCCCAGGCTCCACCGTCCCTGGGATTCTCCAGGCAAGAATACTGGAGTAGGCCACCATTTCCTTCTCCAGTGCATGAAAGGGAAAAGTGAAAGGGAAGTTGCTCAGTCGTGTCCGACTCTTAGCGACCGCATGGACTGTAGCCTTCCAGGCTTCTCCGTCCATGGGATTTTCCAGGCAAGAGTACTGGAGTGGGGTGCCATTGCCTTCTCCATAAAGATTTTGAGATACTCCCAACTCCCCATCAGGTGCCATATTGAATAAGTGTTTATTTCTAATGCAGTGAGAAAACAGCTCAAAATTTACAAAAGGCAATGTTCAAAAGAGTATTCAACAAAAGCCTTTTACTTCAATAACCAAAATAATATTAATTAATAAATAGTTATTACCTATAATTGTTTTTCACAGCTCTTTAAATGGGTCCCTTCCCTTGAACTATTTCAAAGACCTGAGCAGACCTGGAGTGCCATACCCACTTACCCACTCATCATCTTTGAAGAGAGGACCAAGAGAGGATCGTTTGCCATCTAACCCTGTGGACATAATCTTGTCACTACTTTTCTCTCTAGGAGAAAGCCTACCTTTTTACTTTGTTCTCAAAGTGATTGAGGGTAAGGACATAGGACCATACCTTTCCCTTACTATCTGGGGTGAATTATCTCAAACAAATGTTGCCAATTTAAATCCAATGTCATGTCATTCTTTCCTTCTCCCACTTGTTGCAACTGATGAACATTATCTTACAATGGAATACATTAGGCCTTAATGTACCATGCTCTACTAGTGACAGTATATATCAAGTCCCTTTTCTCAGAAATGAAGTAAGCATCTCCAAAAGGGCAAAGGGGTATCCCTACTGGCTGATGCAACACTACTTGATGTCCTCTGGTATATTCCATCATCTAAAACAAAAATAATGACACTCTAAATATTATATGAGCTCATTTATGCAAGACATTTACAATAGAACCAGATAAAGAGGAAAAATTAAATAAGTTAGTTGCTGCTATTGTAAACCTTTGCGTTGGGGTACTATCCAAGGCAAAAATGAAACAGAGAGGTCTTTGTCTTTCTAGCTTTTCAACAATATAGGTTAACAAATTAATGGCAATGGTGTAACAGCAACAAGAATTCAAGTGTGGGTGGTGTGGGTGTTTTTAACACTAGCAGACTCAGAGCATTTTAAATTGTTATTAATTTAGATTATATACTTGCTTTGGAATTCCTTTTATGAATTCAATTTCCAACATTATGGAATTTTCATTCTGTATTAACTTCTTATGTAATGCAGATAAATATATTTCATTTGGATTTCAATCAGATTACGATAATCTACAAACTGAGATTCCTTCCAATTCACCAGGGCACCACTATACTAAATCTGGCCTTTATTCAATAATCAAGGCACCGCATACTCTTGAACTGTCCATTTTTCCTTATCTAAGGAGAAAGGCTAGTGATTATAGATTTCCTACTTTTGGAGGCCTGGGCCTTCATGGGAACTTTGAAAGTAACATTAATCTTCTTAATTACATCATAATTCCCTAGTCCAGTGCTAAATTATCTACTCTTTTCCTAAGATTAAAAGGGAAGGGAAGTCGCTCAGTCGTGTCCGACTCTTTGCGACCCCGTGGACTGTAGCCTACCAGGCTCCTCTGTCCATGGGATTCTCCAGGCAAGAATACTGGAGTGGTTTGCCATTTCCTTCTCCAGGGGATCTTCCCGACCCAGGGATCGAACCCAGGTCTCCCGCATTGGAGGCAGACACTTTAACCTCTGAGCCACCAGGGAAGTCCAAGAATAGATTTACTATGTAAAATACTTCAACTTAATATTTATTTAAGCCCAATGACTGATTTCACTCTCTTCTTCAGTAGAACAGTTCTATCCTTTCAAGAGTTGAATGACCTCTCATATAGTCTAGTCTCAACCTTCAGAAAATTTCCAAGTTTATGAAAGGATATTATTCATATTATCTAAACAACAACAGCAAATTGAGTTTAGCTATAGACATGTAGATATGGGGGGTTCCCAGGTAACTCAGCTGGTAGAGAATCCGCCTGCAATGCAGGAGACCCCAATTCAATTCCTGAGTCAGGAAACTGCCCTGGAGAAGGGATAGGTTACCCACTCCAGTATTCTTGGGCTTCCCTGGTGGCTCAGACAGTAAAGAATCTGCCTGGGGCGATGCGGGAGACCTGGATTCGTCCCTGGGTTAGGAAGATCCCCTGGAGGAGGGCATGCCAACCCACTCCAATATTCTTGCCTGGAGAATCCCCATGGACAGAGGAGCCTGGCGGGCTGCAGTCCGTGGGGTCGCAAAGTCAGTCATGACTGAGGGACTAAGCACAGCACAGCGTATGTAGATGTAGATATTGGGCAACCATGCTTGGCAAATAGAAAATACTGAATAACTGTTGGGCATTATAATCGTTCAAGATGAGTTTTGACCAAGCCCTTGCTCTGGCATGGAGTCTGGTACAGGGCCAGTTCTGATAGGCAGCTGCACTGGGGGGACCAGAAGAAGGAGTCACCTATTCTAGACCTTGAGTAGGGTCACCACATTTTGGAAACAAAAGAAAATATCAAGTAAATAATTTTTCATTCCAGATGCTTATCAGGCCTTAAATTATATCTTTCATGACCACATTTAGCTATATAATCAGCATTTTCTGGGTTCTCAGCCACGACATTTCCCTCTGTGGTTTGGTTCTAACAAACAAATTGTAAGTTAACAAATTGTTAATCATAGCAATTTCCATTGTGATAAAGGAGACTTGAAGTTTGGTTTATTGACTAAGGAGCACTCTCTGGGTGCGTGCTCAGTCGCTTCAGTCGTGTCCGACTCTTTGCAACCCCGTGGGCTGTAGCCCACCAGCCTCTGTCCGTGGGATTTTCCCAGCAAGAATACTGGAGTGGTTGCCATGCCCTCCTCCAGGGGGTCTTCCCAACTCAGGGATGGCACCCAGGTCTCCTGCAACTCCTGCATTACAGGCAGATTCTTTATCACTGAACCACAGGGGAAACTCCACACTCTGTCTACCCAAACCAAAATGTTCCTGACAGCAGCGATGAGGAAGACAAGGAAGCAACGCTACTCTTACTTGAGTATGAGTTCACTTTAATACAAGGATAGTATAAATGTGCTTCCTAACTTTTATATTTATTTTTATATGTCTATTTGTTTGGCTGTGCCAGGCCTTAGCTGCAGCATACAGGATCTCCAGTCTTTGTTGCAACTTGTGGGACCTTTAATTGCAGCATGTGAGCATCTTAATTGCCACATATGGGCCATTGTGGGCTTCCAGACTCAGTAGAAGGAGAAAGTAGAGTTACTATTTTATTGGATATCCACTGATGTTTCATTTACCCAGAATGTCTTACAAAAGTCACATGCCCTGTATGCCATGCTGCAGGACAACTCGAGCATCTGTGGTTTGCAAGATACTCAAAAGGCAAGGCCTAAAGCACTGAGAATCACAGAACTCAGAGTCTATGCAGTAAATGGGTGCGTGTTCAAACAGTTGGGAGAGTTGCCCTGACTGTCCTGGTGGCTCAGAGGTAAAGCATCTGCCTGCCAATGCAGGAGTCATGGGTTCAATCCCTAGGTCAAGAAGATCCCCTGGAAAAGGAAATGGCAACCCACTTCAGTATTCTTGCCTGGGAAATCCCAGGGACAGAGGAGCCTGGTGGGCTGCAGTCCATGAGTTGAAAAGAGCTGGGCATGACTTAACAATTAAACAACAAAACATGAGCAGCTGAAGGCAAGAGACTTCCTGCCCCCAAAGTCAGTGCTCACCTATCTTCAGAACTGGAGGCAAGCTCTGACTGGTGCTCCTCACGTAGTAGCCAGGTGTGACATCACTAAAATGATTCAGAGACAGTTACATGGGAAAAAGCTCCGTGTGTTCAGCCCAGTTGGTTACATGAGAACAAGGGGATTTTTCTTTTCCTTCTTAACAGATAAAGAGGAAAACAAGGATTTTCTGATTTGTGACTGTTTTGGTCTTGGCGGGTGTGACTATGTGCCATATTGTCAGGTGTACAAAGCACTTTAAGACCCAATTAAAGTTATGTGTCTTTCCATATTTTACTGATCAGTATATACCATGTGACATATCATGTCAAACTCTTATCTTATATTGTACCTATATCACTTATTTAAACACTTAAAAGTACATCTTCATAAATATCTCTTTTGTGTCTTTGTTGTTCTTTCTGATAGAGCTCAAAGTTCCTTAGGGGTCAAACAAGGTTGTAAGACATTTCTCTTAATATCCAGATAAACACATGGTCAGTTCTTCATGTGATTTCTGCAGTGGTTTCAAGTTAAATCAGTTCCTTTAAGGAGTTTGGATTTTTTTATTCCTTTTTCTTATTTTTCCACACTAAATAGGGATATTTTCTCTTTCATTAATCCTCTTTTAATACTTTTTCACTGTTTCTGGGTAAAATAGAGCTGACAAATGCACTAATTTTGTGTTAAAAAAAAACTGAGATGCCGGTATCTAAATCAGCTGTAGAGTCCAGAAGTAAAATTTGACAGGATGAAAAACAGGTGATGAGAAGCTAGAATAGAAGCATTTAGGTCAATGAAGAGTGGTTTGGGAAAACAGATTTATACCCGATTCCTGCCTTGAACATCAGAAGTTGTGCCATTTACAGCAAGCATTAAAAATAAAGGAAATAATATAATAGTTCCAAAAATTATGAATTGAGAACAAAAGATAATACTGGCAAGAGGACATATAAGTTCCAGAAACACCATGTTAGTGTTCCTAACTTTGAGTCCAAGTAAACCACAATATGGAGAAGGAAATGGTAACCCACTCCAGTATTCTTGCCTGGAGAATACCATGGACAGAGGAGCCTCATGGGCTACAGTCCATGGGGTCACAAAGAGTCAGACACGGCTGAAGTGACTTAGCAGCAGCAGCAGCAAACCACAATATCTCAGTTTTACTTCTAAAGACATAGTTAGTCTTTTCATACCCAAATATGGATAACAAGCACCAAGAGGTATTTCGTATATTAGGTTTACCATCGCAACATTCTCTTACACTGCAATATGCTATCTAAACATAGGGCTCTTTTCTGTATATCACATAGCTACTCAGAGATATACTGTTATAGGCAAAACTCCATGTAGTATCTGGAGGAGGGCGTGGTAATCCACTCCAGTATTCTTGCCTGGAGAATCCCATGGACAGAGGAGCCTGGTGGGCTGCAGTCCATAAGGTCGCGAAGAATCAGACATACATGACTGAAGTGACTTAGCATGCACCCCATGTAGTATCACAGTGACCATACAATTACAATATGTGTGCCCATAAGAAAGTTACTAAATTTGATGTAGTAAGAGATTAATTACTTCTTACACACACATACACACATTCATTTTTATTTCAGTGTTCTTAAATTCATGCATATAAGTTGTGTTTTATTTTTAAAGTAATTCTAACAAGAAAACCAAGGGAATTTGGAGAAACTGTGATGTAGCTTAGAGGAACACTCAAATTAAAATACAAAAGCACAGAACTTAGAAAATGAGGACTTACACTCAAATCTTATTTCTGAAATTCATTAGCTATGTGACCGAGGAAAAACCATTTAACTCTCTGAATATCAGTATCCTCATCCATAAAAAGGAAGCAGTATGTTGTGGTGTCATGCCAGCTACATTTATCACTTGGAAAGACTGATCTCAGTGTTGTGTGGATAGACAAGCACCCAGTTTAAGAGTCCTGACCTTCCCCCAGGTCTGGCACTCAGCAGGTGTGTTGAGGACCTCCTGTGTGCAAGGAGAATACTAAACACGAGGAATTAAAGGGTGGGGATGCCACACATCACAGTACGTATTTTATTATCTGATGTGTGTATAAAGTATATGTACAAATACACAGACACAAACTTACACATGTGCTAAACACCCCAAATTGGCATTGCTAACTGTAGGTCATAGAGATGTTAAATCTCTTGGTTAAGACATTATATGTTACATAATCTCTTATATAAAATATAAGGCATTTTATATTCCATATATTTTATATAATATACATTTTTAAAGTTTTGGAACCCCACAAAACATCATCTTGTGATTCATTAATTAAACACTTACAGGACATTTTTGTTCCTGAGAAATTTGCAGCATGTTCGAGCTTATTTTATAACAGAAATTTCTGAGATGGCTCATTCTTCCTTCCTTTCTTCCTATCACACACACAAAAAGTCTTGGTTTCTCATCTCCTCGTCTCTAAGATTAAAATAATAAAAAACTCCTCCTGGGGTCACTTGAGCATGGAATGTATGGTCTGGAAAGGTGTATTCAAATGTTTGTTCTCTTTCCATTGCTGTGATCATTGAGGGAATGACTTCATTGCTTGTAGGAGGACAGAAACAAACTATTTTTAAAAATGTCATTAGTAGCTTCCCCATGGCTTTACTGCTACTTTCCTGCAGCATGTGGGATCTTTGTTGAGTTATGTGGAATCGTTCTTAGGGTGCCCGGGCTCAGTAGCTGTAGCAAGTGGGATTGGTTGCTCCATGGCATGGGGGATCTTAGTTCTCAGATCAGGTTTCGAACCTGAGTCCCCTGCATTGCAAGACAGATTCTTAACCACTGGACTGCCAGGGAAGTCCTGGTACGTTCATTCTTGATTTATGTAGCAGAGATGGCCTGGAACCTGAGGGCAGAGATGATGTACTTTAAGAAGAGGCTGACTCAATGTTAATTAAGTACTACTGTTAAAAGCCAAATTTACTTGTATTTGCAAAATATAATAATTTCAGAACTAAAGTTAGTACAGATTTTCTGAAAGACAACTTTTAAAAATTATATACACACAAATACATATATACATAATCTTAAAATTCTGAAATAACTGGACTTGGACCCAGTATTTTTACTTCTAGGTAATTTCTAATTGCTTATACAAAGTTTTGTGATTTTGATTGTACAAAAGTTTTACCACAGCATATTTACATTGTTTTCTATTTTATATTGTTCATGATGTTCAAAAAGTAAAAATCACCTAAATTGATGGCTATCAGCAGGATAATATTGGCACTTTAGAGGTGCTGTTCTTCATTTTTGTGCCTAGTCTGTGCATTGCAGGAGGTTTAATATCCTTTATAAAGGAGGTTTCTTTAATCCATTAAATGTCAGAAATGAACCCACACTAATCCCTGGGACAACCTATAGCACTCTGCCCAATAATATACATCTCTATCTCCCCAGAGTAATAGCATTGTCTGTGTTTCAGAAGCTGCAGTCCAAGCATTTGCAAGATGGAACTGGTTAAATAAATACTGGTGTAGTATCCATTTGTGAAGCGCTATGATATGTTTTATCATAGGACTTCCCCGGTGGCTCAGTCGGTAAAGAATCTGCCTGCAATGTGGGAGACCTGGGTTCAATTGCTGGGGTGGGAAGATCCCCTGGGGAGGGCATGGCAACCCACTCCAGTATTCTTGCCTGGAGAATCCCCATGAACAGAGGAACCTGGCAGACTACAGTCTATGGGGTTGCAAAGAGTCGGACATGACTGAAGGACTAAGCACATGATATGTTTCAAATGATTATTTATTGACTTGAAAGTCTAGTTTGCATTATAATGTATGACGTACATGCAAAAGCACATATATACACATACAGAAACATATGGGATTATATTTAAATGCCTCAAAATATTCAGTGGCATACAGAGTAAATAGAGTTTATATTTTTAGTGTGTCAAGTGGTTTATGGTTGGCAGTCTGGGTGGTTTCTATCAATCAACAATATCCTGTGGCTTTCTTCTCAAAATTACAAGGCAGCTTTTTGAATTCTAGGAATCACATCCTCATTTCAGGAAGGAAAAAAAGTGAAGAAGAACTAAAGGGCCTCTTGATGAAAGTGAAAGAGGAAGGTGAAAAAGTTGGCTTAAAACTCAAATTTCAGAAAACTAAGATCATGGCATCTGGTCCCACACTTCATGGCAAATAGATGGGGAAACAATGGAAACAGTGACACACTTTATTTTTTTGGGCTCCAAAATCAGTGCAGATGGTGAGTGCAGCCATGAAATTAAAAGATGCTTGCTCCTTGGAAGAAAAACTATGATCAATCTAGACAAAATATTAAAAACCAGGGACATTACTTTGCCAAAAAAAAATCCATCTAGTCAAAGCTATGGTAGTCATGTATGGATGTGAGAGTTGGACTATAAAGAAAGCTGAGTACAGAAGAATTGATGCTTTTGAACTGTGGTGTTGGAGAAGACTCTTGAGAGTCCCTTGGATTGCAAGGAGATCCAACCAGTCCATTCTAAAGGAAATCCGTCCTGAATATTCATTGGAAGGACTGATGCTGAAGCTGAAACTCCAATACTTTGGCCACCTGATGCGAAGAACTGACTCATTGGAAAAGACCCTGATGCCAGGAAAGATTGAGGGCAGGAGGAGAAGGGGATGACAGAGGATGAGATGGTTGGATGGCATCACCAACTCGATGGACATGAGTTTGGGTAAACTCCAGGAGTTGGTGATGGGAAGCCTGGTGTGCTGCAGTCCATGGGGTCGCAAAGATTTGGACACGACTGAGTGACTGAACTGAACTGAAAGGGCAAAGTGTCAAGGAATTTGCCTTTGTTAAAATACCATTGGTCAGAACTAGGTCATATGGCTCCTCAGAGCTGTAAGTAAATCTCAGGAGGTGAATCCTTTTGAAGGGCCCTTTGGAAGCTCAAACAAAATCAATATATATCAGAAGAAAAGGATCCTTAAAATTAGATAGCATTGGTCACTCAGTCATGTCCGACTCTTTGTGACCCCATGGACTATAGCCTGCCAGGTTCCTCTGTCCATGGGATTCTCTAGGCAAGAATACTGGAGCGGGTAACCATTCCCTTCTCCAGGGGATCTTCCCGATCAAGGGATTGAACCTGGATCTCCTGCATTGCAGGCAGATTCTTTACCATGAGCCACCAGGGCAGCCAAGTCAGATAACTACCATCATTTTTCCACTTATATAAACAAATATGTTTCCTTTCACCATCAACTGTCTTTTCTATACTTTTCATGTTTATTCTTTATTATGTAAGCATGTGTTGTAGTTCCTCCTTAACATCTATGCTACCTCTCTGTACTGAATACACACAGAAAAGGTCTTTGATCAAAAGGAGTAATTTTGCCTCATTGAAAGGAAACTGAATGCGAGTACAAGGAAAGATGGAAGAACATGGAGAGACCATGACTGCAGGAAAGGAAGCAGCCCAACCTGAATAATGTAAGGAAACAAGTGGCCTAGGGTAGGAGAGAGAATTAAGAAGACCAAGTAGGAAGTGAGGGAACACTTCTTAAGCTAGGATAACTTACTAAAACAGTATTTGAAAAGCTTAAGAATGGAACGAGAAATTGGTAAGATGCCGTCAAGTCATTAGGCTTCCTTTGCAATCCATTTCAACAATCTGAGAACTTGACTCAAAAGCAGAGCCTGAAAGAGCAGTGTTGTGAAGGCTGATGATATTAGACTTTTTCTGAAATACCTTTCCAAGGTTTAATCTAATTTTATTACCAAACTTTATTTCTAATTTTTCCCCTTCTCCTGGGGGGTTTCTTCATGAGTGGGACTTATGAAAATGTGAAGTGACAACATTCTGCTTTGAGTAGAATTTTGTAAGAGCAGAAACACGGAGGCCTTTGATACTTTCCCATTTTTAAAAGCTTCTCAGGGGTATTTTCAGGCTTGGAAAGTGCAAGTCAGTGAATTTGTCTATTTTAAGGAAATGAAAAATGCATGTCTTTTTGTTCCATCAAAAAAGCTACAATGCACAATACTGAATGACAGAAAAATAAATTTAACCATTTTTATTAAGTTCATTGGCAAAAATCTTACTTATGCTCTTTATATTCTTATTCCTTGTTTTTCTCCACTAATGTGCAAGATGCGAATTTAACACTACATGAAACAAGGGACAATTATGAGAAGTGGAGATACAAAGTATATTTTTCTTGATTAGAAGGCCCATTGGTGAAGCACTGCCTTTGTTTCTTGCCTCCTTTTTACTCACTGGAGCCACCACTGGCCATGTTTCTTCATAACTCACCCTCTTCAAAACAGCCATAGAACAGTTATTCTCACAATCTGCCTTGGGAATTCCATGATAATTCATTTCAATCTAATGTTGTTTCTCTTTAAAGTATATTTTTAGCCTGAAATTCTGTCTCTTATATTTTATTTTTAATTCAAGATGATCTAAGACCTCTCTGTCCTTCTCTCTTCCTCTAGGAGTCAAAATAGTATATTCAATAATCTATTAAGACTTTTTCAGTTGCAAGTGACAAAAAACCCAACCTAAACTAGTTCAACTAGAATCTGACAACACAGTAAGAACCTGTTCTTACTCATCTTACCTCTATTTCTCTCTCTGTTGGCATAATCTTCACTCAGTCTCTATTTTCATAACTCTGAAAGACTGGGAGCAGCTCCAAGCTCACATCCATCAGGATTCTGAGTCCGCTGGGAAAACAAAGGTACCATTCTCTTGATTAGCCATTGGTAATAGATTTCAAAATCATGGACCAATTGATCAACTGGGGTTACATAACACTGGTTCAGGCAGATGTGCATTACATTTATATGTCTGGAATAGGATGAGGTCGGCCTTTCCCGAAACAGTATGATTCAAGACTGAGAGTGGTAATAAAAGGCAATTTTAAATTCTGGTATAAGGAAATGGATATATATGTTTGGGGAAGACAAATGAGAATGCACACGTACAACACGATTTTCCGAAAGCTCTTCTAGTTTTGAAGCAGTAAGGATGTGTCTCAGAGCGGTTTAAACCCAGATTGAGTTACAGAATCTTCTGCTTCTGTCACTGTCTATAGAACTTGAACCAGTGTCTACAGAATGACAAATCAGGAACTTGGCTACCAGCACAGAAAAAGAAAATACAGCTTTCCATGCTTTTACTCAGAAATTCTTTTGCCTTGTCTCCAAGCTGGTTGTAGTCCCACAGATGCCAGAGCTGCCCGTTTGGGACCTGAATGTAGGCATAGTTTATACTTATGCAGTTATCTCTCTATTGGAGAAGGAAATGGCAATCCACTTCAGTATTCTTGCCTGGAGAATCCCAGAGACGGGGGAGGCTGGCGGGCTGCCATCTATGGGGTTGCACAGAGTTGGACACGACTGAAGTGACTTAGCAGCAGCAGCAGTTATCTCTCTGGGTCAAAGTTCCTGTGTACAGACTGAATTTGATTGGAGTAAACACTTAATATTGAATTAGAAGGCAACATGTTTCTTCAGGAAATTGAAACATGAGCTTCCGCTGGGCACTAATGCCATGCTGTACTACATAGAGGAAATTTAAGAATGCCAAAGTAACAGCAAGTTGTAGTGTTTTCTGATATTTCTACCTATTCTCTCATTAATTTTCTTATAAAACAATAGCCATATTTGTTAAAACTTTTTAATGAAATCTGACATGGGAACCAGCGGATCTTGGGTTTAGTACTGACTTGAACACTTGCTATCCAAACAACTTTGGTCAAGTTATCTTGCATGAGCCTCTTGTTTATTTTCACAACTACTTCAGAGTAAGTAATCAGAGGTATTCCTTAAAAAGTGATATGACTATTCTAGGTTTTATCAGAACTTCTATCTTCCTCTTCAGTATAAACTGATTATAGTCTTTCACCAAAACTTGTATTTCTTCTCATCATATGATTCTAACAATCAAACTTAATGCTTCTCTGGAAGAAAAAAGCCTAAAAATATTACTTCAATTTGTAGGTTTCTCTTTCTGGTTACAGTGTCCATTTTTCTTTCAATAAACCTTTCATTTTTTCCTCTCATATAGACTCTAGCTTCCAACATGTGGCAACTGACACGGGCCAGTTGAAAGCTAATAGCTATAATCCTAAATCTTTGCCCAGATGAATCAGAGAAGCCCACACAATTTGTTTTTGTCTTAGAAAAGCCTCTGGAAACAAAATTAACACAAGTTCAAAAGAGAAATGCCTTTTTAAAAGTCCTATATTTGTTTCAAACTGCATAGAAAAATTTGAGGGGCATAAGATTCAAACCAAGTAATTTGCTTCAACCAAAAGAACAAGATGGGAATTACTAAGACAGCTACCAAGGCATGGGAAGAAACATCTAAAACACTTGATCACTCCAACTTCTCAACACTTTAGAACAGAAAAAATACTTTCAGTAAAGTTTTGGTACTAAGAAACATACTTTTGACACTGGAAAATGGACAGAGTTGGAGAACACACAATTACCAATTTCAAAACCTGTGGTAAAGTGAAGTGGTAAAGTGTATGGTAAAGTGTAATCAAGACAGTGTGGCACTAACATAAAGATGGATATATAGATCAATGGAACAGATTGGAGAATCTCAAAATAAACCCTTACATTTAGGATCAATTAATTTTCAACAATGGTGCCATGAGAACTAATTAGAAGAGTTTTTTCAACAAATTTCAACTGTATATCTACATAAAAAAGAATGGAGTTGGATGTCTTTCTTATATTATATGCAAAAATTCATTGAAAATGGATCACAGACCTAAACACAAGAGCTAAAAAATGAAACAAAACAAAAACAAACAAACCAAAACCACAAAAAAATTAAAAACCTCTTAAAATAAAATATAGAAATAAATTTTGTAACCTTGGTTTTGGCTTGGGTGATATTTTCTATAAACCAAAAGCACAAGTAACAGAAGAAAAAAAATAGATAATTTGGACTTCATCTAAACTAAAATATCTTGTGCTGCAAAAGAAAGTGAAAAGATGAGCCCAGAGAATACGAAAATATTGAAAAGCCACATAACCAGTGTGGGATTAGTATTTAAGGTGTATTAGTACTCTTATATCTTAATAATTGAGATACATAACCCAATTAAAATTTTGTCAAAGGACCTGAGTAGTCATTTCTTCAAAGAAGATACAGATGGCTAATAAGCACATGAAAAGATGCTTACATTATTAGTCATCACGGAAAAGCAAATTAAAATACACGTGAGATACCACTTCATAGCCACTAAGAAAGTTACAATAAGAAAAAAATGGTAATGTTAGAGATGATGAGAAACTGAAACTCTCATGCATTGCTTGTAGGAATGTGAAGTGGTGGAACTGCTCTGGAAAACAATGGGCATTTCCCCCCAAAACTACACATGGAGGTACCATTTGACCAACAATTTCATTCCTAGGTATATAACAAGTGAAATGAAAGTACAAAGTGAATGAGACTTGCTCAGTTGTGTCTGACTCTTTTTGACCCCATGGACTGTAATCTGCCAGAATTCCTCCATGGAATTCTCCAGGCAGGATTACTGGAGTGGGTAGCCATTCTCTTCTCCAAGGTATCTTCCCCACTCAGGGGTCAAACCCAGGTCTCCCACATTGCAGGCAGATTATTCTCTGAGCACCAGGGAGCATATCCATATGAAGTGTGTATGTAAATTGCTCATAGTAGCATTGCTAATAGTAGCCAAAACATGAAAATCCCAAATGTCCAGAATCTGATGAATGAATAAATAAAATGGAATACACACATAATGAAATATTATTTGGCCATACAAAAGAGTAAAGGCCTGATACATGCTACAACATGAAAGAACCTTGAAAACAGAATTCTAAGAAAAAAAAAAAAAGTCAGGCACAAAAGACCATACATGGTATGACTGAATTTATATGAAATATTGAGAAATGCAACCTATAGAGATAGAAAGTAGATTAGTTGTTCTCTTGGACTGGGAATGGAGGAAAGCAAGAGGAAAAGATGGTGTGTGATTACTAATGGGTTTTCTTAGGAATGAGGTTTCTTTTTGGTCTAACAAATCTTTTCTAAGTCACATTTTGGTAATGGTTGCACAACTCTCTGAAACACTAAAGCCTCTGGATTTTTCAGCTATGATGGTTGAAATACGTGTGTGTTGATGTTCAGTCACTAAGTCATGTCCGACTCTTTGCCACCTCATGGACTGCAGCACACCAGGCACTCTACATTCAGTTGGGCATATCTTTCCCTTTCTCTCTTGCCTTTCACTTCTCTTCTTTCCTCATCTTTTGTAAAGCCTCTTTAGACAACCACTTTACCTCCTTGTATTTCCTTTTCTTTGGGATAGTTTTGGTCACCGACTTCTGTACGATGTTAGGAACTTCCATCCATAGTTCTTCAGGCACTCTGTCTACCATATTTAATCCCTTGAATCTATTTGTCACTTCCACTGTATAATCATAAGGGATGTGATTTAGGTCATAGCTGAATGGCCTAATGGTTTTCCCTACTTTCTTCAACTTAAGCCGGAATTTTGCAATAGGGAGCTGATGATCAGAGCCATAGTCAGCTCCTAGTGTTTTTTTTGTTGACTATATAGAGCTTCTCCATCTTTGGCTATAAAGAATATAGTCAATCTGATTTTGGTACTGACCTCTGGAAATGTCCATGTATAGAGCTATCTTGGGTTGTTGGAAAACTGCCATGACCAGCATCTTCTCTTGACAAAACTCTGTAATGTACTCTGAAAAGTATACTGTGCAAATTATATCTCAATAAAACTCTTTTTAAAAAAATAGTAAGTTGAAAATGATTAAGTCAACCATGAGCACACAGGGAGAAGCAGACATAAGATCTATTTAAAGCGAAGTAATATTTTCAAACTGAGAAATAAACTTTTGGACACTTGAAAAGTTGTCAATGACCATCCATAATGAGTCATTAGTTTTACATCTGTAGATGGAAAATTTGTTTTTACTGTTTCTGTTATAAATTTAACCCTGTGCATTTAAAGCAGAAAGGACTAGTCATTATACCTTGATCATTTCAACATCTCGAGTCTATTGAATACTATGGGATTCAAAATGTATGCATCTACAGTGTAACTACCTAAGTAACAGATAGATTATAGATAAATATACAGATAGATCAAAATGAAGGGAGTGCTTATAGAATCAACTCTAAAGTATTACCATTGAGATACCTTTGAATTCTGATTCTATTAATAAGTGGTGTTTTGAATATTCAAAGGGGGATATCTTCATAGTCTTATAGATATATTTTCATTAGTATAGAAATGCAAGGACTTATGTAAAATTTTGTGAGAAAAAAATAGAATCCTAGCATCCATCTAACCAGCAAGTTTAAACAATCTTATCTAAGAGAACAGTCTTTCTCCAGAACAAGTCAGGCATTAATTTTGGCTGCAAATACATTTTTCAGGTCTGAATTTTGCCAAGTGGCATGAGGCCAGGTGTAAGAATATTTACTTTTCTTTTACTGTGCTGAAAACTTGTCAAATCCAGAATTAGAGGGATACACACAGCTGGTGGAAAAATAGTTCAGTACCTCAATACATGTGCAGCTCCTACAATTTTTTGAGGCATATTAATAACCTAGAAACTGTCAAAACCCTGGTGATGTTGACAGAGATATCGTTTTTTTCCTGCCAAATTCATGCTCATAGCTTTTCTAGTGTAGAATCCATATGCTATAAATATAAATAAAATTCCAGCTCCCCTTCAACTTAACATTAATGGAAAACAGGAGAGGGTACATTTGACAATCCATGAACCACAATTTCAAAATGGAGGTAGCAGACAGATCATATGAGTTACAAAATGCAGAGCTTTTAATACTCTGAGCCAGAATAGATCAAACTGATGATATACAAAGTAGAGTCCAGGGCTGAGAACCACCTATAGTTGAAACAAACCAATGAATATTTCAGAGAATGTTTCTCCCTTAATTGTGGAAAAGCAACTGGCATCATAATGGGCCTTTTGCCTTAATCCCCCTCCCATAACCATGAACTCTCAGGCATGATGTTAACCACACACACACACACACACACACACACACACACACACACACACACACACACACACACACACACACACACACACACACACACACACACACACACACACACACACACACACACACACACACACACACACACACACACACACACACACACACACACACACACACACGCCCATATCATCTGTCCTAAGTTTTTCCAAACCCTTTCACTGAATTAAATTCCTAAATATAACAGATCTTTTATTAGAGTCTTTTACCTTCAGGTCTTGGAGCCAAAAGAACTGCAAGGATCACAGAATTGGCTTCTTACCCTGGGATTAAACAGCTCATGAGGGTGGTTCTACCAGCAGAGGGCAGAGGCATACTACACACAAAACATGGCCTGGAACACGCTTCCAAGTTTGCCTTACAACCTGTGGTTAATAAAGACCTGGGCAGGAGGGCAAACTAGCTGGACTTAGAAAAGATTTATTTCGACTGCATAAGCAAGAAAGTTATACCGTTACCCGAGAAAACTCCATCCAGGGAATTCACAGCAGGGCAAAGTATGCCAGTGATCAAAGGCTACAGTGAAGCTCTAAATCATTGCTAAATGTTCCAGAGTCCATGTACCTGGTGCTGCCAGCCTCCATCCACACTGTGAAATGCTTACAGACGGGCCTAAGACATATTACAATTTCAACAACAGCAAAAAAAGAAAAAAAAAGAGCAACTCAGTGATTTCAGATTTGGAGAAGTGGATAGTTTCTAAATAAATCTGAATGAAAATCTGTGGGCTTTGTTCAGACAAAATGGAGAAATATGAGTTGTTGTACCAGCTTTTCTACTAAATGGCTATGTGACTCTGGGTAGGTCTTTTAACCTCTCTGACAGTCAGTTCAAAAGTTTCAAAACAGAATTGGATTGTGCAATTCTGAAGGCAACTCCAGCTCTGATATCTATGTATCAGATATCAGATATCTATGATGGGGAGTCCCTATCAGCCTTCTTCTCAGTATATCTGGAGAAGAAACTAAATCCAAAGAGGCTAAAATTTTACAGTAGATTTTGCACTGTGTCACCCCAGTGATCCAATTAGGAATACTGAAGCTGACTCATTGCTATATGATTCTTGCCTGTCCTATTCTCGGGCATTCTATTTTATTAATCCCTTGTTAATTTCGTTTGCGTACATCTTTCCTAATGGAGGATTAGAGCCTTTGGAGGACATGACCTACATGTAATTCATCTGTGTAGCAGCCTCAGTAATTCTTGTGGAACTGGCACCATGATACTTTGTAAAACTAAATCTCAGAGACTGCACCACAGCTGTGTCTCTATGACAAATGTTGGGAAGCCAAATGGAACATCTGAGAAAGCCATGGCAGGGCAGTAGGGATGGCAGCTGTACACACAGCTCCAGCTGAAATTTTCCAAGCGCTTTTGGGGAAGTGGAAAGAGAATAAAGTGACAACATTTGCTAATAAAATGCCCTGTGGGCACATTCTGTATATCCAAGCTGCCATGCCTGGAAAGGAGCAGAGTACATAAAGAGAGAAACCCCCACCAGTCACCCTTTCAAGCCTCATTGATTTTTATGCACAAAATAATGATGTATATGAACATGATAAACTGATGGAGCCAGGAAGTCAGAAAGGGAATAACCACAAGTCAGTATGGGGGTTGTAATTAGTATTGGACTTTTAAAAACAGAACCAAGGTTCTATCCAAGTACATGTTTTTCCTGTTATGAACATGTGGGCACCAATATGCTTTCCAAATAAAACAGTAATTTTGAATGGCTTCAAGGACAGTAACAGTAAGGCAGACTTAGCACTGAGAGGAGGTGTTGGAAATGGACTGTATGTTGATGTCTTCCCAAAATTCACATGTTGAATTCCTAAGACCGGGGATGTCACCAAGGTGGTGACATTTGAGACCCCTGAATTTTCCTCCTTCCATAGATGCACCCCATATACAGCTACATGTGGTTTGAGTCCCTCTTAGAGAGATCCAGAGTGACTCCTGCACAGCAGGTACAAGAAAGTACCCACATCAAAATGGTGAGACATGGTTGCCATAAAGCCCATCCTGTTTATGGCAGGGTTTCGCCAACATCGTAGAGTCGAAGGAGAGCTCCAGTTCTCAGCTTTTCTCTGAGGAGTAAAACGTTTAGACCACATATACAGGGCCCCGACACTTAAAGCTGCCACTCAAGATACAGGACCTCAAATCACCCAGCTGTGAGAGGCCAAATAGAGCTTGTGTCCATGAGTCTCACAGGACAGTAGCAAACAAAAAAAAACAATTACTGAATGCACAGGTGAACATTCCCCACAAATAACAACCCCCAACTCCAGCCCCTACCTCCTCCTCGCCCCCCACCCCCCTACTGGCACTATGCAGAAGGAGCAGACAAAAATGCTCGTCTTCCAGTTTTTGTCAGAAGTTTGCATCCTTGGCCAACTGCTTCTCCAGGGTCTAGCTTCTAATTAGCAAGCACCTGGATGCTTACAGGATCATCCAGGTAGCCTTAAAGAGCTGATGGGACCTTCTTCTCCCTTCTCCCTCTGGATGTCTCCAGCAGTAAAACCAAGTCTCCAGGGCTTCTCTGGAAACACATCTAACACCCCAACTGCTGTGGCTGCACCTGAGGGACTGACTTCCCCATCACACAGCTCTGGGAGCCCGTGGGGTTGGCCTTCGTGGCTCCCCCGGGGCCACCCACACAGAAAAGGTGGTTCTGTTTGGGTGTACATGCACTCCCAGGGTCTACTCCCTCGGACTCAGAACAGGATGAGAAGCTCCATCCCTGAGTTCCCACCCTGGATAGGGGCTTGAATGCATAGATATCTAGTGTCCTGACTTTCCCAGATGCTGCCTGAAGATTAGGCTTCCCATTAGCCTGCATCGAGGAGCTGAAGATACAAAGAGTATCCTTTGGCAGTTTAAGCAGGTACATGGGCATTTCCCACTCCATTAGGACACTGACAGGTCTTGGCACACCCTCAACTTCTAGAAGCCACTAAGAACAAAGAAGGTGGTGAACAGTCACAAAAGTCTCAGAGGCAGCCAACTGAGAATATGCTATCCATCAAAGTTGTTCAACGGAATTGAAGGAGAGATAAAGAATTTCCTAGACAAGAAAAAGCGAAGTTTATCACCACTAGGCTTGACTCACAAGCCACATTAAAAGACCACTGAAAAGAGAAATTAACAAAGCAGTCCCATTTACAAAGCATAATGTAATTGTATAGAGTTCACTTAACCGAAGAATTGAAAGATATATACATTGAAAATTACAAAACATTGATAAAAGGAATGGAAGAAGATATAAATAAATGGAAAGTTAATATATAAATGGAAGTATAAGTAAATAGTGGTTTCCTGCAGCTGGTAGTGTAAGAAATGGGAGAAGTTGGGAAAATGGAGCACTTTCAACCTTAAGATGAATGAGGTCTTAGTATCTATGCAGGCAGTCTGAGGATCTAATCATCATGCTGTATGCTCTAAATATATTATAATTTTTTATCAATTAAACTTCAATAAAACTGGAAAGAAACAGAAATCCTAATTCCAATATTACAGTATTAGGAGGAGGTGGGGTCTTTGGAACGTGGTTAGAGCCTGAGTGAAATGAGCGTGCCTTAGAGGATCCCGGGGGGGCGCTCTTACCCTTCTCAGTCATGGTAGAGACAGCAGGAAGATTGCTGTCTTTGAAACAGGAAGGGGACTCTCAGAAGACGCTCTGACAGCACTGTGATTTTGGACCGGGGGATTCTTGTTTCTTATTGTCACTCAGTCTAAGGTACTTTGCTATAGCAGCCCAAACTAAGAATTAGCCGCCCTGAAAGGGGTGAGCCTGTATGAACCCACCAGTTTCTTATTCCATTTTCCACAACTGTGCACCGGTGTTGAACATTCGCTGCTTACTCACGAAGTAATGCCTTAGGCCTGGAAAGCGTTCAGTGGAGACTCTCGGTTTAAGAACCAGAAAGGACCTTTATTTTGTGTCTTAGAATACTGACTACTAAACCCACTAAGTTGAGCCAGATTATCCATAGTATCAGAGTTTAAATCTTAGTCTTCTGACCTCAAATCTAGTCTGTTGGTCCCTAGATGGCAAATATGTTGCATTTCTTAGAATGAACAGTATGAAAAATTAAAATAGAAACAGATTTAATGTACTTACTTACTTTATAAACTTTGCTTTCAAAAGAAAAGCATGACCATTTGTTTTAAATGCAATAAAAAGTCCTTAAAAGCTTTTGCACAGCAAAGAAAAACATCAACAAAACAAAAAAGACAACCTACAGAATAGGAGAAAATATTTACAAAAGATGTGACCGACAAGGGATTAATTTACAAAATATATAAACAGCTCATATAGCTCAATATTTTTTTTTTAAAAAAGCCAATCAAAAATGGGCTAAATAGATCTAAATAATTTCTGCAAAGAAGACACCCAAACAGCCAACAGGCACATGAGAAAATGCTCAATATCGCCAAATATTAGGGAAATGCAAATTAAAACTACAATGTGGTATCACCTCACTCCAATTAGAATGATCATTATCAAAATATTTACAAACAATAAATGCTAGAGAGGGTGTGGAGAAAAGGGGACACCCCTACAGTATTGGTGGGAATGTAAGTCAGTACAACCACCGTGGAAAACAGTATGGAGGTCCCTTAAAAATCTAAAACTAGAGTTACCTGTGATCCAGCAACTCCACTCCTGGGCACAATCACAAAAATGACAAAAACTAAATCAAAAAGATACATGCATCCATGTTCATTGCAGCACTATCTACAATAGTTAAGACATGAAAGCGACCTAAATGTTCATCAACAGAGGAATGGCTAAAGATTTGGCATATATATACAATGAAATATTATTCAGCCATAAAAAGGAGTGAAACATTGCCATTAGTTGCCATATGGATGGACCTAGAGACTATCATAGTGACAGAAGTAAGCCAATGACAAATATCATATTATCATGCTCTTTAGTAGCTCAGTCGTATGCAACTCTTTGGTGACCCCATGGACTATAACCCACCGGGTTCCTCTGTCCATGGGATTTTTCCAGGCAAGAATACTAGAGTGAGTTGTCATGTTCTCTTCCAGGGGATCACCCTGACACAGGGGATCAAACCCATGTCTTGGTGTCTCTCACCTTGTAGGTGAATTCTTTACTGCTGAGCCAACAGGGAAGCCCTTCATATTATCATATTATCACTTATATATGGAATCTAAAAAAAAAAAAGAAACAAACTCACTTATTTACAAAACAGGAATAGACTTACAGACTTAGAAAACAAACATGGTTACCAAAGAGGAAAGGAGGGAAGGAATAAGTTAGGAGGTTGGGATTAACACATACACTGTTGTTGTTCAATCACTCAGTCGTGTCCAACTTTTTGCAACCCTGTGGACTGCAGCATGCCAGACTTCCCTGTCCTTCACCATCTCCTGGAGTTTGCTCAAACTCACTGTCCATTGAGGCAGTGATGCCACCCAACCATCTCCTCCTCTGTTATCCCCTTTTCTCCCTGCCTCCAATCTTTCCCAGCATCAAGGTCTTTTCCAATGAATTGGCTAATCGCATCAGATGGCCAAAGTATTGGAATTTCAGCTTTAGCAACAGTCCTTCCAATGAATATTCAGGATTGATTTCCTTTAGGATGGACTGGTTTGATCTTGCAATCCAAGGGACTCTCAAGAGTCTTCTCCAACACCACAGTTCAAAAGCATCAATTCTTCACTGCTCAGCCTTCTTTATGGTCCAAATTTCACATCCATATATGACTACTGGAAAAACCAAAGCTTTGACTAGACAGACCTTGGATGGTAAAATAATGTCTCTGATTTTTAATACACTATGTAGGTTTGTCATAACTTTTATTCCAAGGATCAAGCATCTTTTCACTTCCTGCAGTCACCATCGGCAGTGATTTTGGAGCCCAGGAAAATAAAGTCTGTCACTGTTTCCATTGTTTCCCCATTTATTTGCCATGAAGAGATGAGACTGGATTCCATGATCTTATTTTTTTTAATGTTGAATTTTAAGCCAGGTTTTTCACTCTCTTTCACTTTCACCAAGACACTCTTGAGTTCATCTTCACTTTCTACCCTAAGGGTGGCGTGACCTGCATATCTGAGATTCATTGATATTTCTCCCGGAAATCTTGACTCCAGTTTGTGCTTCATCCAGCCCAGCATTTCTCATAATGTACTCTGCATATAAGTTAAATAAGCAGGGTGACAATATATATGATGTACTCCTTTCCTGATTTGGAACCAGTCTGTTGTTCCATGTCTGGTTCTAACTGTTTCTTCTTGATTTGTGTACAGTTTTCTCATGAGGCAGGTGAGGTGGTCTGTATTCCCATCTCTAACAATTTTCCACAGTTTGCTGTGATTCACATAGTCAAATGCTTTAGCATAGTCAATGAAGCAGAAGTAGATGTTTTCTTCCTGGGATGATCTTGCTGTTGCTGTGATTCAATGGATGTTGGCAATTTGACTTCTGGTTCCCGTCTTTTTTAAATTTTGCCTGTACATCTGGAAGTTCTTGGTTCACAGGCTGTTGAAACCTGGCTTGGAGTATTTTGAGCATGACCTTGATAGCCTGTGAAATGATTACGATTGTGTGGTAGTTTGAGCATTCTTTGGCATTGCCCTTCTTTGGGATTGAAGTGAAAAATGAACTTTTCCGGTCCTATGGCCACTGTTGAATTTTCCAAGTTTGCTGTCATGTTGAGTGCAACACTTTCACAGAATCATCTTTTAGGATTTGAAATAACTCATCTGGAATTCCATCACCTCCACTAGCTTTGCTCATAGTGATACTTCCTAAGGCCCACTTGACTTCACATTCCAGGATGTGTGGCTCTAGGTGAGTGAACACACCTTTGTGGTTATCTGTGTCATCAAGATCTTTTTTGTATAGTTCTTCTGTGTATTCTTGCCACCTCTTCTAAATATCTTCTGCTTCTGTTAGGTCCATACCATTTCTGTCCTTTATTGTGCCCATCTTTGTATGAAATGTTCCCTTGGTATCTCTAATTTTATTGAAGAGATCTCTAGTCTTTCACATTCTATTGTTTTCCTCTATTACTTTGCATTGTTCACTTAGGAAGGCTTTCTTATCTCTCCTTGCTATTCTTTGGAACTCTGCATTCAAATGGGTATATATTTCCTTTTCTCCTTTGCCTGTAGCTCCTCTTCTTTTCTCAGTTATTTGTAAGGCCTCCTCAGAAAAACATTTTGCCTTTCTGCATTTTGTTTTCTTGGGGATGGTCTTGATTCCTGCCTCCTGTATGCTCCTTCCACAGTTCTTCAGGCACTCAGTCTGTCAGATCTAATTCCTTGCATCTATTTGTCACTTCTACTGTATATTCTATGAGTTTGGGATTAACATATACCCTGTACTATATATGAAACTGATAACCAACCAAGACCTACTGTATAGCACAGGGAACTATACTCAGTATTTTGTAATAACCTATAGGAGAAAAGAATCTGAAACATACATATATGGTATACAATATATATTGCATATAATGCATACATACATATATATATATAAATGAATGACTGTGGTGTACACTTGAAACTACCACCTTGTAAGTCAACTATATTTCAATTAATTTTTTTATGGAATGTATTACAAATTCAGCATCATTTTTCACAATTATCCTCAAAAGGAATTTTAACATTTTAAAGCTCCTATACTTTCCTCCCATTTTTTATTGGAGAGGAATCATAGAGAATGACCGGCAGTACAGATTCTGCAAGTTAGATGACCGTTTATCTGTTCTGTGACCTTGGGCCATTTATTAACATCTCTGTGCCTTGTTTCCTAAGCTGTAAAACTGTGATAGTAATGTTACTTCATAGGGTTTTTGTGAAGATTAATCTTATGTCTTATAACAGTACCAGGCACATAAAGTATTATCATATAAAGAAATATTTTGCATATGTATATTTAAGAAGGTGTCACCCTCAGTTTGCAGGTTGACTTAGCTTCAGAAGGGCTCTTAAAACTGCTATCACTGCAGTCATCATGGTTAATCACCAGATAGTTCATTTCAGGCCATTTCTTTAACTGAATTATATATTTCTGCAAAAACATCTGAACTACTCTGAGGCAGATAAATTCAGTCTATCATAAGAGCATATTAAATTTCCTCTCTGACTCAGGACCTGCTTTAAGATTTACCTTAGATGATAAAAGTGAAGGAGAATGATACAGGCCCTGAAGCATCTGGCTTGACAGGACAGAGAAGGGTGGGTCTTTGTGGAGGAATGGATATTTTTGCACACTCTAATCATACTAGTGTTCAGACGTGTTCTCTCCCTACTCTTCAAATGTGAGAATGCCCTAGTACCATCTCCATTTCCCATTATTCCTCAGTGCCTGGTGGGGACCTGAATGTTGGGGGCAGAGATATAAGGAAGTGGAGGTGATCTGAGCCTGTTAAGGGGGAAAAATCATAGATTATTTGGGTTGGTGGGCTAAAAACTAGAAAAAAAAAATGAATGGGGATCTGGTTGAATCCTTCCTTCCTTGGGGGTGGTGATGGTAATGGAATTTTCTGGACATGCGGTATCCAGAAGAGACTTGGAGACACGGGCTGTGGCTGAGCTGCCACGTGGTAAAGAGGAGTCTGTGCTTCCATCATGCTTCAGAACTACCTAGTCCATACATCTCTCTCTTCCTCGCCTGCTCTCTCTCTTTCTTTATCTCTCCTTTTCCCTCTTATACTCTGCTGCCATGAACAAGAAAACAAAATTTCCAAGTAAACTGAGGAGGCATGAAGTAAAAACAAACAAAATCTGGCCCCATGATGCCTCTGACCATAAATAACTTTGCTCTCTCTGGCAACTCTGAACTCTACCCCACCCACTCTGCAACACACACAAGTTCTCAGGATACTCCTAGATCAAAGGGTCTAGGTTTCTTTCCTGTTGTGACATTCAGTGACTTTCATGGCCTTTATTAATGTTATTCTCTATCCACTATGAATTGCCAGTGGAGAATAACTGGATAGTTTCAGAAGACTATAAAGGGAAAAATGAAGATAAAACTGGGTAGAATATTTAAAAACTCAATCACAACATGTCGGGGATTGACTTGATGGCAAATTCAAAAAGTCCTAGTACTGGGAGAGTTCAACAAAGTCATATTTATTTGGTATAAAGTGTTAATGCCTATTATAATGCAAATAAATTGTGGAGGTAAGAGAAAATTTGTATTCACCACATCAGTCCAATTAGGAAAAATGTTTTGCACTACTATCCATAAGTGTATATGTGTGTCTAAGCATTTACCTCCAGTGTGCATATGTGTATTTTATATGTATTTTTGATATACTTAAATCAGTATAAATCATATACATAATAAATATATATCAAATACTTTTTTTTTAACTTGAGAAACCCAGTAGTAAAGTGGGCAAATAACTTGTTCAGGCACTTCATAAAAGAGGAAATAAAGATGCTCAATAAACATATAAAGGGTGCCCGATTTTATTGCAACCAAGAGAATATCTAATAATAAAATCACAAAGAGATACAGTTTCACACCTACCATATTGGCAAAACTACAAAGTCTAACACTTCAAGTGTTACTTAGCATGTGGAGCAAAGGGGCTGAAGCAAGTGTTGGCGGAATACACAGAATAAGAGTTTCATAAGCTGCAAAGAATGTGTCAGTCGTTTAACCTGCTTCAGATTTAGTTCAGTTGACAATACCTATAGTCTGTGATGCTACATGTTCACCTCTGGGAATACACATTTGAGTGTCTCATACATGATCCATGCGTAAATATGCTCATAGCAAAGATACTCATGTCTGTTTGTAATAGCCCATCTGAAACTATATGGCCTCCATGACAAGCCCTATTTTTCTTGTTTGCCTCTCTTTATGACATATTGGTCAAAAGTGCACTGTCTGGCTGTTTAAAGAAGAAAGTTTGCTGACCCTGGGTAAAGATTAATGGAAAGAATGAGGGACCCTGTACCCTCAGCAGCAGACAGAATACTACAGTTGAGTGGCAAGGAAGGGAATATAATAGTGCCTACTTCACAGATTCCCTGGAGGTTTCTGAAGAAAGATGTGACTCTCTGCTTTAGCAGCATTTATCAGGACTGTGCCACACAGGCTTAGAAGAACATGAGCAGCTCTGATGTCAGGACAGCCTTCTCTTCCAGGCTTTAACAGAGGCTGCATCCACCTGAAAATCTGTGTCTGCCTTGAGTGCACCCAGCTAATGGAAAGCAACTGACCAAATTAACCCCATCCTGTCTTTGGCAAGTCCTGACTGTGATCTTTCAAGGAGGACTCTGTTTTCCTTGTCTTTCTTTGTCCTGTAGCAGAAATCCTCATACTTTTTGTTACATGTACTATTCAATCTTTGAAAGGGGTCAGAAAGCAAAACATAAAGTACAATAGACCGATCTTTCAAAAAAGTAGCTCAAGCTCAGTCACAAAAATTGGAGTAATTCTTGCAAGTAGTATGGATCATAAAATTTCTGCATTAACTGAACTTAGGCAATATTTATTGAGTTCCTACTATTTACAAGAGATTACTCATTTAGCATCCAGTTTAGGCCGTTAAGTTCAATTGTATTCTAATGTAATTATTCACTAGATCAAAGGAAGTAATTATAAATATTGTAAGAAAAGGGAGAATACATATGGGTTGTCTTCCACTCTGTTTTGCGCATCCCACTTGATACCTTGTACACGTCTTGCAGTCTTATATCTCTTCAGAATCTTCTGATAAGTGTCGATGTATTATTCATGTACTGGATATGGAAACATCTTTGAATAAAGAGCAGGGGACCAGGCAGGTGTCTTATTATATTTGCAAGGTTGTTTCCATAAAAAATATATTCTTAAGTTAAATTTTTATATGGTTGGGACTTCCCCAGCAGTCCAGTGGTTAAGATTCCACCTTTCAGTGCAGGGGATGCGGAATTGATCCCGATCAGGGAAATAAAATCCCACATGCCAGGCCATGTGGTCAAAAAGAAATTGTATGGTTTATTTTAACATGATTATGTGCCAAACTTTTATAAAGAAAATATTTTATACTGCATGGTTAATAGCATAAGTAAATAAACAAACACACTCATCTTCATCAAGCATGGGGCTCCCCCGGTGGCTCAGTGGTAAAGAATCTGCCTGCCAATGCAGGAGGCACAGGAGAAGAAGGTTTGATCCCTGGGTCAGGAAGATACCCTGGAGAAGGAAATGGTAACCCACTCCAGTATTATTGCCCGGAGAATCCCATGGACAGAGGAGTCTGGCGGGTTACAATTCATAAGTTCACAAAGAATTGGACAGCAGCAGCAGCAGTCACTAACACAGATTCACTCTTCATTAGTCCATGCATTTGCTGGTTAACTCAACAAGCATCTACCACCTGCCTCCAAATTAGGGGGTGTGTGCTAGCATTGCTTGGACAGAATTAAAGCAGTGTGATTTCTGACTTCAAGAAGCATAGCATTCATTTGAAATTCCAATATAAAAACTACTTAGATGCTGAGTTTAGGAAAAGGTAAAATCATTTCTATACCACCGTCAGATTTAATTGGTATACCTAGTAATTTAATGCTTTTGTTTAATCATTACTCTTTCTTCCTTAAAATTTTACATAAAAAAAAATCATGAGTCATATACAGAAAGCACAGTGAGTTGCAGATGACAGGAGGGAGGTACAATCTGGAAATTACAATTGTTACCAACTTTGAAAGGCAGATGCCAACTAAGACATTTAGACTTGGTTAAATGAGAGGCAACAAAAGAATGGGGACTTGAAAGAGGGGCATTCTTGTTGATACTTATATTTCTAGTTAGGCTTCTGCCTCCAGCTCACTGTCAAACCTACTTAAATGTAGGAGTACATTAGCTTTCTGGGGAGGAAGAAAATACACTTTGAAAATAGTGTTTTGCACTTTGCATGAAACCATTTTATTAATTTGTGTTTTGCACTTTGTATGAAATGACTTTATTAATTTAATCTTTATGGAATATATTTTGTTCTGTCATGGTAACAATAAAAACTTACTATAAACAATTTATAAGAAAAATTTATATAGAAAAGTATAAATACTCAAGTCTAGGCCCCACAATTATCCATAAACATTTGCAATATTTTCTAAAGATCCTTTTTTTTCCACTAGAGAAATACCCTTGAAAATCTCACAGAGTCTTATAGAATTAAAAATGGTTATATATGGATAGGACTGTTTTTCTCTTATTCATTATGCAACGGTAATTTTACCATCCAATGAAATATTCTTTGAAAATATGCTTCTTAGTGTCTGGATAATATTAGACTCTATGTGTGTCAGAATTTATGTATATTAGCAAAAAAAACCAATTATAAGCTAAACCCCAGAACACTTTTGAAACATTAAATAAATGTGCAAAACACTCACCAGATCAAAGGAGTTAATCCATTCTGAAATGCTCTAATTGCCTCAAATATTTTCATCATTAAATAGGGAAGGAAGGGAAGGGGACATGGGTGTACCATGGCTGATTCTTGTTGATGTATGACAGAAAACCACAAAATTCTGTAAAGCAATTATCCTTCAATTATAATTTTTTTAAAAAATTAAATAAAAATACAGAAAGAAGAATGGGATCCTTAAACACTGCTTTTCTATTGCGGAAACACTAGTTTACCAGACCTATTAATTTAAATTGTTCCTTTTTAGTTCACTATTGTTTTTCTAAAACACTTGAAAGTTCTGTGCTACTGGGGCTATACTCTGGTTATAGATTCTTCAAACTCTTTTCTCTGATCCTCATATTGTTTTGGTTTAGGGGCATATAATTGATGCTTTTGAACTGTGGTGTTGGAGAAGACTCTTGAGAGTCCCTTGGACTGCAAGGAGATCCAATCAATCCATCCTAAAAGAGATCAATCCTGGGTGTTCATTGGAAGGACTGATGTTGAAGCTGAAACTCCAAAACTTTGGCCACCTCACGCGAAGGGTTGACTCATTGGAAAAGACCCTAATGCTGGGAAGGATTGGGGGAAGGAGGAGAAGGGGACGACAGAGGATGAGATGGCTGGATGGCATCACCGACTCGATGGACATGGGTTTGGGTGGACTCCGGGAGTTGGTGATGGACAGGGAGGCCTGGTGTGCTGCGATTCATGGGGTCGCAAAGAGTCGGACACAACTGGGCAACTGAACTGAACTGAACTGAACTTGAGAATATGTGTAGCTCTAAGTTTATAAAATGTATTCACATCTATGATCTTATGAGCTTTACTATTCTTTGGCTTTCTTGGTTATTAACACTTTGGAATCTCCAGCATCCATTTCTCCTTCCTCTTCATAATGACACGTCAATATTTGTACTGAATTTCTTCTCCTCATACTCAACTAATATGATTAGAGGAAAGTTGATCCTAGCTCCAGGGGTGCTAAAAAGTCTTATTCCTGTGACCCCACGACTGGCTGATTCAGGTACTAGACTCATTTGGGTATGACAACACCTGTGTAGATGTTTCCTGAAAGCTTTGGGAAAAGAGCTTCTTTCTTCTTTTCCTGAGTTACCTGAAAAGATGCTTTTCCATGTTGGATACTCCAGGTTGGATCTAACTACTTATGCCAGTTGAGGATTCCTACCATGTAGAGGACTGCAGAGATCATAATAATGCCAATCTCCAGATATGGGACCGCACAGACCTCAACCCACTGTCTGTTCTGTGGGTTGGGAGTCACTAAGGAGGGCTCAACTCAGAGACATGGGTTGGAATAATGCTTTACTCACCGAGAGAAGGAAAGATGCAGTAAGCTCAGTGTCTGTAGGAAGTGCTGGTCTCAGGGCTGGTGGATCCTTTCTGAAACCCTGCTGAGGGTGAAGGCGTGTACCATGCCTATCCTACTGCAGAGATCTTATTTCTTTCTCACAAGGGATGAGGGGGCAACTAAACTGATGGGGAAGACAGGTGGAGTATGATCCATATGCTTTAGCAATTCAAGGAACTTCAGTGTGTACCCAGCACAGGGTAAAGTTTTATCTTAAGGAGGACAATCTGAAGCCAATGCGCAGGCTGTCACCCAGCTCCCCTGCTGGAGGATATCTCAGACCCAAAGCACTCGATGGGCAAACTCAGAGAGAGGTGGCAGGTCTCTTGATGGCTGCCTCTCCAATGTTCATGTTTGGAACTACACTTGCTACATATTCGACCCTATATTTTCCTATCATGCTACTACCAAAGTAATTATGGTTGTTATTACAGCCATCTTCCCTTCTTTCATTTCTTTCCTTTGCTGACAACTATGTTGGACCAAGACAGCAAAAGTTTACTGAGAAAGAAACCAAAACAAAGAAGAGGCATGAATATGGGAGAGAGAAGAGAGAGAGAGAATAAAATAATATCCTCTTCTTATCTGACTGCTGAATGAAATCCTGCCTCTGGACTTTTCAAGACTAAGAGCTAAAAAATTCCTTTGCTTTAAGCCAGTTTGTTTAAGCCAGTGTGAGTTGGTCATTTTAACTACTTGCAAATTTAATATCCCAAATGACACAGATATTAAATTGGCAAGATGAGGCTGAAAAAAAAAACCTGTGACATCAGTAGAACTGACCTGCCCAAGTTAACAAAACTAGAAAGCATTAGAGACAGGAGTTAAAGTAAGAATTTTGAAATCTGAATCCAAAGCTATATTAACCTTCTCTCTTAGCTGATTGCTTGGCTTGGCACATCTAGAGTTAAAATCAGCTATTACTCTCAGAATTTGTTTGTTTTGCAAATACTTCTGCAAATGTTCATGAGCTATTTGTCCATTGAGTGTCTAAACAACAACAAGATCATGCTTCTCAGCCCACTGGGAGTAGTTGAATGCAACAACCAGATAAGGCTGATTTTCTCCTTTTCCTTTGGGGGAGAGGGGATGGGATTTGGTGACTTAGCAGGTTGTTTCCAACCTCAATAGCTGAAGTCTTAGACCTGATAATGACCCCTCATGAGTCCTATAATCTTAGTCTCTGCATGACCAGCGTTGCTAAAGTGAGCCAGGTTTCAGAGGGCAGGAAGCTCCTCAGGTGATGGGTATTTCACACAGCCCCTTAGTTCTTGGAAAGCAGTCATTTGCCTCCCTTTTACTCTGCAGGTAGCAGCCACGAGCCTCCAGTTCAAAGGCAGAGGGGCCCTTCTTTTCTGACAGATTCTCTCAGACCACCCGGCTGCTCTCCCTGTACCACGGCCAAATTCTTCTAGGCAGGGGCTGGGGAGAGGCCTAAGAGGGCAAAGATGTGTTTTTGTTGCTGGCTGGAATTATTTTCACTTAGAATTCAGCTAAAGTAAAGCCATCTATTATTGTCTGCAGGTTTTGAGGGTTGGCTGAGAGAGATGGATAGATAGTCCAGGCTCCAACAAAGGAGGTTTTTGAGTCAGGCAGTGCAGATGTTTCTCCCCAAGCCACACCATGGCAGCTCCAGGCTGACTGGGGTTTGTCTTGGGTTCTGGTGCAGCCTGAGGCTTTTCAACAGTGAAGACTGATTAACAGTATCAGACTCTTCTATCACTGTACTTAACGATTTTTTGAATCTTATATTTTTATTGCCAGTTGAAGTTGTTTTTATAGGTTTTTTTTAATTGACACACTCATTTTTTAAATTATTTATTTTTCGTTGCACTGGATCTTCGTTGCTGAGCACAGGTTTTCTCTGTAGTTGTGGCGAGCAGGGGTCCCGGTGCGTTGCGGTGTGCGGGCTTCTTAATGCAGCGGCTTCTCTTGTGGCCAAGCACGCGCTCTAGGGGCGTGGGTTTCAATACTTGCAACATGGGGGCTCAGTAGTTGTGGCTTGTGGGCCGCATTGCCCCCTGGCATATGGGATCTTCCAAGACTAGGGATTGAACCCATGCTCCCTGCATTGGCATGTAGACTTTTTTATCCACCGTACCACCAGGGAAGCCTGATTCACTCATTTTTAAACCCCTTTGTATTTTATGGAAACTACTCTAACATGTTTGAGCTTCTCAGGTGGCTCAGTGGTCAAGAATCCACCTGCCAGTTCAGAAGATTCAGGAGACATGGGTTTGATCCCTGGGTCAGGAAGATCCCCTGGAGGAGGAAATGGCAACCCACTCCAGTATTCTTGCCTGGGAAATCTCATGGACAGAGGAGTCTGGTGGGTTATAGTCTGGGGTTAGCAAAGAGTCAGACATGACTGGGCATACATGGAAGGAAGGACATTTTATCCTGAAAATATTCACATATACAGAAAACTTGGAAGAATTGACCATGAACATTCAAATAGACACTCTCTAAATTCAGCAATTTACATTTGCTATATTTTTATTATCATGTAGCCAGTTGTTCATGTACCTTCCTATTCATTCATCAATTAATCTTTTTCTTTTAATTTTTATAGCATTTCAAATTAATTTTCAACCATCAGTACTCTACAGGTCTAAACACATCATCAATATTTAAAGTTTACTGTTCCTTTTTTCTTGATGTAAAATTTATGTACAATAAAATGTGCAAGTTGTAAGTGTGCCAATGACTTTTAACAGATGCATACATCTGTGTAAACCAATTTTCTCTTGAAACCCATAAAGTTCCTTCATACCTTTTTCCAGCAATTCCCACCTCCTTGTCCTCAGATGAAATTTTTACTCTGTTTTGCTTCAACATAGAGTGGTCTAGGCTATTCTAGAATTTTGTTTAAGTGGTATCATACAGCAAATGTTCTTTCTTTAAGGCTTATTTTACTCATCATAATATTTGAAATTTATTTTTGTTCTGTGGATCAATAATTCCTTCCTTTTCATTGTTGAGCAATATATTTTATTGAATGACTATATTTTAATGTGTTTATTGTCTTGATGGATATCTACTCTATTTCTAGACTTAGGTTATTATTAATAAAACTCCTATGAATATTCTTGTACAACTATTTTGTGGACATATATTCCTTTTTGGGGAGAGCAAGTAAGTATCTAGAGGTGAAATTGTTGGATTACAGGGTCAGCATATATGCAATTTCATAAGAAACTGCCAAACCCTTTCCCAAAATGGTTTTACCATTTTACACTTCCATCAAGAAGAGAACATTCTGTCAACATTTGATGTTGTAATTCTTTTAAAATTTTAGCCTTCTAGCAGGTAATTAGTGGTACCTCATTGTGGTTTTAATTTGTATTTTCCAAACGAATAATATTGAGCACTTATTCTCGGGCTTATTGGTCATTTATTTTCTTTCTTGTCTGTTTTTACATTTTGCTCACTTTCATTTTTCTCTTGATTAGCAAATATTTATTGATTGCCTATCATGACACTATTACAACCAAATGGTGAATTAGTTCACGTTCTCCAGAGAAACAGAAGCAGATTACACATGCATATAGAAAAGATTTATCATCAAGGATTGGGTCATGTAATTATAGAGGCGGAGAAGTCCCATGACCTCCCCTCTGCAAACTGGAAGCCCAGAAAAGCTAGTAGTGTAGGTACAATCCAAATTCAAAGGTCTGAGAAACAGAGGAGCCAATGGTGTAAGCTTTAATTCAGTTCTGGAGGCCTGAGAATGAGTGGGTTGATGATATAAGTCCTGGTTCCAGTCCAAAGGCCCAAAGACCAGAAGCACGTTCAAGAAAAGAGGGATGTCTCAATTCAACCCGAGAGGGAAAATTCACCTTTTCTCCTGTTTGGAGAATTCAACTATTTGGACTTTCAATGGATTGACTGAGGCTAATTCACATTGGTGAGATCAATCTTCTTTACTATGTAGATTCAAATGCTAATCTCTTATAGAAACATCATTACAGATACACACGGAAGTAAT
Source organism: Giraffa tippelskirchi (assembly GCF_054371585.1). NCBI lineage: Eukaryota > Metazoa > Chordata > Mammalia > Artiodactyla > Giraffidae > Giraffa > Giraffa tippelskirchi. Next base: position 153,784,302 of record NC_137281.1, read on the forward strand.
ATTTTACCAGCTATCTGATTCTTTGAGTCAGTCAAGTTGACACATGGAATTAATCATCACAAGTGTTAAAACAAACAAATGAACAAATTGGCGTTATCCTTGCTCTCAGAAAGCAGATGAGAAGGTTGGATAGTCAGAAAATTAAATAAAAAATCACAGCTGAGTGAGTGCATGCATCAATGGAGCTGTTAACTTTATCTTGTTGGCAGGAAGTGGGGAGAACATTGGAATTGTCTGTCTTTGAACGCAATAGGGTAGTAAGATTTGCCTATTATTGATGAACAATGTGTTCCTTTTCTAGGGTGGCTATAACAAATCACCACAGATTGGATGGCTTAAAACTGCATGAATTTATTCTCACACAGTTCTAAAGGCTAGAATTCTGAAATCAAGAGATCTTCAGGGTCACATTCCCTAGAAAGGCTCTAGGGAAATATCCTTTCTTGCCCATTCTTAGCATCAGGTGGTTACCAGCAGCCCTTAGAGGTCCTGGATTTGTAGACACATCACTTTCATCTCTGTCTCTTCACAGGACCTTCTTCCTGCTGTGTACCCTCTGAACCTGTATGCAGATCTCTCTCTCTTTCTCTTATAACCATACCAGTCATTGACTAGGTGCAAAGTCTAATCCAGGCTGATCTATCTTAACTACATCTGCAAAGATCCTATTTTCAAATAAGGTCACATTCACAGATACCATGGGTTTGAAAGTATCTTTTTAGGGGATAGAGTTGAACTCACGACAGAGAGTAATGAAAGAGTTAATTAATGGTAAATAAGGAGAATCCTAAACGAGACATCTGGGTATATCAAATACTCTTCCAAGTACTGCTTCTGTCAAGTTCTAAGGAATTCAGTAATTCATTACGCCTCAATAGATTTCATATGCCTCATTTGAAAAAAAAAGTAGTGACATTAGATTTGATCATTTTTAAGGTTATTTCCCAATCTCAATCACAAAACATTATCTTATTTTGCTCTTACCCTCTGTCAGCTCCTACTCTCTCCTATTTATAGTGTGTGTGTGTGCCCATTCTGTATGATCCTACAGCACTCTAGGTATATTGCTATCATAGCATCTAACACAGTGTCTTATAATTACTAAAATGTAACATGCAAACTTTCTTTTGCAAGAAAAACACTGATGTCATTTTATTCTTGTTCATCGATGTTGCCTTTCATTTGGGATCAGTTTTGTTGCCTCTTTCATTTTGTGCATGGGAAGTATATTCTAGACTACTGAATTCAGTAAATGCACTTTGTTTACCCTGCTTCTCATTGTTTCACATCTATCAGTTATCTTCCTGTGCCAATTTTAACCCCCTGAGGTTAGTATTCTGACTGCTCAAGTGAAGAGAATGTCTAATCTAAACAGTCAACTCTCATCGTACTTTGTTCTATTTTGACAAGTGTGGTTTAGCTTTTATTTATTAAAAAAATGCCTCCCAGTAACCCGTAAATGTACTGTAATACACTGTGTGAAAATAACAGCATCTGAATAATATGAGCCAACACAATTTCCTGAAAATAATCTGGTGTACATATTGGTTAGGAGATGAATGTGGTTTGCATAAATATGCAAAATTACATCACATATTTAAATTAGTCATGCAACTATCACTCTATTGTATTCCTGAGAGAAATAAAGAAAATAATTAGAAATTGAGGTAAGTGCTGAAAAGGAAATAAAGGGCTAAAGTAGAAATTAGGGATGAGTGGAATACTCAGAGCAAGTGATCAGGAAAGGTCTTGCCGAAGAGGAGACACTAAATCCAAGACAAAAAAGATAAGTAGGATCTGGCTGTGTGCAAAATTAATGTGGGATGTGTATGTGTGTTTGTGTTGAACGAGTATCCAAAAGAGTGGGTACATGGCATGAAAAGACATGTTGTCAGGACAGAACTTGGCATAATAATAATGTGGTTGGACTAATTTAGTAGAAATTGTACAAAATAAGGGTTTTTGCTAAGTAAGGGCCAAATCTTCAGGGTTTTCTTTTTTTTTTTTTTCTGTTATGCAATAATTTAGATTTTTTTTTTCTTAGTGTTCTGAGAAGTCACTGAAGGATTCTCATATGAGACAGGATCTGATTTGATTTTCTAGAGAAATGATAGTGGATTGAGTTGGATATCAAGGACATATGGAGATTGCTGGGATAGCTGGATTGAAAGATGATTTATGATACAAAATGCTCCAAATTAAGAAATTGCATATATAAGTATATTCTAAAAATGAAAATATAAATGATGCTATAGATAGGAGCATTGTTTGGAAATTTGTGTAAGAAATACTTGGACTCCCAAATTGCTTTCCTCATTAGTAATTAGATGTCCTTCACCATCACAGAATATTTTAGTGAATTGCTATCTAAAGAGGTTGGTGACTTAAGAGATTCTCAACTCAGATAAAGAGGAGGAAACCATATTCATAGGAGGAGATAATGTGAAAGTCTGCAAACAAAAAATTATAGCCCTGAGTTTCCTCTACTCAGTTCCAAGGACGTTGCAGCAAGACTTACACTGAAAGAGATTGAAAAATTGCAAGTAAACCAATAACTTCAATATAAAGTACCTTCAGATACTAACAACTGGGGGTCCAACAAGAGTTCAATGAGGTCATCCTCACAGATCCAGTACTTGTGTTTTCCTAAGAGATATTTATTGTATCACTTTCAAATGTGACAGACATCAAATGACTGTCAAATACTTGAGGAAGATCTCAAATGTTAAATACTAGGAGTGAAGTAGAAATTATGTCAAGAGCTATAAAAAATACATACAGACATAAGAAAAATGATACATTCATTAAATAGTGTCAAGTTGCTATAGAAAATACAAATATTCAGAGAGGAAAAACAAGTCCTTGCAAAAGAAAAATAAAACAGCATACATAGAAAAGTGGGGCTTGGAGTACAATTTAACAGGAGATATGGAAGGATAAAAATACGAAAATTAGAGAAAAAAAAAAGATCAACTGTCTTCTTAGTCCAGAGACTCAGCTTCTGAAATATAGTTTGTATCTGAACAAATTGAAAGAAACAAAAAGGAGATAATTATTAAACAATTGAAGCAAACCTCCTACAACTGAAGTTCATGATGTTCCAAACTGAGAGGATTGATCAATAGAGTGACCAACTGTCATGGTTTATCAGGGATCAGAGGGTTTACAGAATGTGGGACCTTTGATTTTAAAATCATAACAATTCCAGGCACAGTAGGAAGAATTGATCACCCGACTCACAAAATGTCAGCCTAATGGATAAAAAGACCCAGCCCAAACACATACCATCATGAAACCCATGGGATAGAACAATGGTCTTATGTAAAGTCAGGAAAAAAAAAGCTTGACTATAAAGGTGATAGATTCAGAAAAGCATCAACCTGCTCAATAGCCCACTGAGAATTAGAAGATAATGGTGCAAGGCTAACAAAATCAGAGGATAAACATTCTCCAACCCAGTATTCTGTACCTAGAGACACTGTCATTACGGATGATCTCAACAATTATCCCCAGATGCACCTTTTTCCAGATATCTACTGCAGGATATATTCCACTAAAATAAAGAAGTAAGATAAGAAACTAATAGTCATGGCATCTGGAAAATTTAAGATCTCACATAGAGAAAAAGGAAAAAGAAGTTTAAGGTGATGGCAAAGATGTATCCCAAGATGACATCCTTTCAGCAACTGTAATGGAAAATGAAGACCTCCAGAAAGGAGAGCACTAGGAAAAAGAGGGTTTAAATTAATGAGAGAAAATTTTACTTAAGACAGTATGTAAAGGATGAGTCTAAAGAGAACAATAACAAATAAAAAGAAAGTTTGACAAAATTTTTTTCAAAAGAGAAAACATAGACTGCATGAATTACTTACAAATATTTACCCAGCCATAATTATACGTTTCCAAAGAATATTAAGGAGAGATAAGAAAGCCTTCCTCGGTGATCAGTGCAAAGAAATAGAGGAAAACAATAGAATGGGAAAGACTAGAGATCTCTTCAAGAAAATTAGAGATACCAAGGGAACATTTTATGCAAAGATGGGCTCAATAAGGACAGAAATGGTAGGGACCTAACAGAAGCAGAAGATATTAAGAAGAGGTGTCAAGAATACACAGAAAAACTACAAAAAAGATCTTCATGACTCAGATAATCACGATGGTGTGATCATTCACCTAGAGCCAGACATCCTGGAATGCGAAGTCAAGTGGGTCTTAGGAAGAATCACTAGGAACAAAGCTAGTGGAGGTTATGGAATTCCACTTGAGCTATTTCAAATCCTGAAAGATGATCCCATGAAAGTGCTGCACTCAATATGCCAGCAAATTTGGAAAGCTCAGCAGTGGCCCAGGACTGCAAAAGTTCAGTTTTCATTCCAATCCCAAAGAAAGGCAATGCCAAAGAATGCTCAGACTACTGCACAATTGCACTCATCTCACACACTAGTAAAGTAATGCTTAAAATTCTCCAAGCCAGCCTTCAGCAATATGTGAACTGTGAAATTCCAGATGTTCAAGCTGGTTTTAGGAAAGGCAGAGGAACCAGAGATCAAATTGCCAACATCCTCTGGATCATCGAAAAAGCAAGAGAGTTCCAGAAAAACATCTATATCTGCTTTACTGACTATGGCAAAGCCTTTGACTGTGTGGATCACAATAAACTGTGGAAAATGCTGAAAGAGATGGGAATACCAGACCACCTGATCTGTCTCTTGAGAAACTTGTATGCAGGTCAGGAAGCAACAGTTAGAACTGGACATGGGCCAACAGACTGGTTGCAAATAGGAAAAGGAATATGTCAAGGCTGTATATTGTCACCCTGCTTATTTAACTTATATGCAGAGTACATCATGAGAAACACTGGGCTGGAGGAAGCACAAGCTGGAATCAAGATTGCTGGGAGAAATATCAATAACCTCAGATATGCGGATGACACCACCCTTATGGCAGAAAGTGAAGAAGAACTAAAGAGCTTCTTGATGAAAGTGAAAGAAGAGAGTGAAAAAGTTGACTTAAAGCTCAACATTCAGAAGACTAAGATCATGGCATCTGGTCCCATCATTTCATGGCAGATAGATGGGGAAACAGTGGAAACAGTGGCTGACTTTATTTTTCTGGGCTCCAAAATCACTGCAGATGGTGATTGCAGCCATGAAATTAAAAGACGCTTCCCCCTTGGAAAGAAAGTTATGACCAACCTAGACAGCATACTAAAAAGCAGAGACATTATTTTGCCAACAAAGGTCTGTCTAGTGAAGGCTATGGTTTTTCCAGTGGTCATGTATGGATGTAAGAGTTGGACTATAAAGAAAGCTGAGTGCCGAAGAGTTGATGCTTTTGAACTGTAGCATTGGAGAAGACTCTTGAGAGTCCCTTGGACTGCAAGAAGATCCAACCAATCCATCCTAAAGGAGATCAGTCCTGGGTATTCATTGGAAGGACTGATGTTGAAGCTGAAACTCCAATACTTTGGCCATCTGATGCGAAGAGCTGACTCATTGAAAAAGACCCTGGTGCTGGGAAAGATTGAGGTCAGGAGGAGAAGGGGACGACAGAGGATGAGCTGGCTGGATGGCATCACCAACTCAATGGACATGGGTTTGGGTAAACTCTGGGAGTTGGTGATGGACAGCGAAGCCTGGCATGCTGCGGTTCATGGGGTTGCAAAGAGCTTGACATGACTGAGCGACTGAACTGAACTGAATCATATATGTGTGTTAAGCTATGTGCTGAGTCACTTCAGTCATTTCTGACTCTTTGAGAAACCATGAACTGTAGCCTACCAGGTTCCTTTGTCCATAAGTTTCACCAGCCAAGAATACATATATGTGGGATATAGTAATGCAACTAAAAATTAAGGTATAAATTTATCAAGTGGGAAAAAAAAGTAATTCATGTGTATAGGTATATCAGAGCATATACTCAGAGATGATAAGGAGATAAAATATTTACCCAGGAATTCTGATTTATGATGAGAAAAATGGAGGGAAGAAGAGAGGAGAGAAAGGAGTAGAAACCTATGACGTGAAGGGATTGGGGCATGTAATATTTGCAGTGGCATATAGTACAAGAATTTTATATAAAGATAAAGATAAATCTATTGTTCTTCTTTCCTTTTAAATCTTTGAGAAATGTAGGCCAATCTTTTACAAATAACTTGAGGATACAAAGTTGAAGCTGCAAGATACAGTATGTCCCCAGGATTGATGTCTCCTAACTAGGCACAGCCTTATCACAACAAAGACCAAATGGGGCAGGTAGAAATGGTGAAGAAAGGGGATGGGTGATATGGTTTAGGAGGGAGATGGAAAGCAGCAAAAGATGAAGAACAAGGACTGTTTAATTCATGTGCATGGAGAAGATAGGCCAGGTGGAGAGTTAGGGACTGGGACTTGGGGCCCTCTGTGGCTCATAAAAAAGGCACTGTGTGGTGAGATTGGGTGTTAAAAGATGAGAAGGACTGAGGGAGAATGGGCAGAAAAGACAGTGAAGGAGAAGAAATAACACACAGGGCAGTGTGGGATTGAAAAACTCACATGATTTGTGCTTTAAAAAAAGTTCTAGAAATCTATGTATATGTTCTGTACACAGCTGTTTTTCAGTTGCTTAGTCATATCTGATTCTTTGCAACCTCATGGACTGCAGAACACCAGGCTTCTCTGCCCTCCACTGTTTCCCAGAGTTTGCTGAAATTCTTGTCCATTCATGCCCATGCTATCTAACCATCTCATTCTCTGCCTCCTCCTTCTGCTTTTGTCTTCAGTCTTTCCCAGCATTAGAATCTTTCCCACTGATCAGGTGGCCAAAGTATTGGAGCCTCAGCATCAGTCCTCCCAGTGAATAGTCAGGATTGATTTCATTTAGGATGGACTGGTTTGATATCCTTGCTGTCCAAGAGATTCTCGAGTCTTCTCTAGCACCGCAATTCAAAAGCATCAATTCTTTGACACTCAGCCTTCTTTATGGACCAACTCTCACATCTGTACATGACTACTGGAAAAACCACAGCTTTGAGTATATGGACCTTTGTCAGCAAAGGGATGTCTCTGCTTTTTAATGCACTGTCTAGGTGTGTCATAGCTTTTCTTGTAAGGAGCAAGTGTCTTTTAATTTCATGGCTGCAGTCACCGTCTGCAGTGATTTTCAAGCCCAAGAAAATAAAGTCTGTCTCACTGTACACAAAGCTGGGTTTTATGCCTGGACTTAAGGAAAGATATTCTCATCTGAATGCAGAGTTCCAAAGAATAGCAAGGAGAGATAAGAAAGCCTTCCTCAGCGATCAGTGCAAACAAATAGAGGAAAACAACAGATTGGGAAAGACTAGAGACCTCTTCAAGAAAATTAGAGATACCAAAGGAACATTTCATGCAAAGATAGGCTCGATAAAGGACAGAAATGGTATGGACCTAACAGAAGCAGAAGATATTAAGAAGAGGTGGTAAGAATACACAAAAGAACTGTACAAAAAAGATCTTCACGACCCAGATAATCACGATGGTGTGATCACTCACCTAGAGCTAGACATCCTGGAATGTGAAGTTAAGTGGGCCTTAGAAAGCATCACTATGAACAAAGCTAGTGGAGGTGATGGAATTCCAGTTGAGCTATTTCAAATCCTCAAAGGTGATGCTGTGAAAGTGCTGCACTCAATATGCCAGCAAATTTGGACAACTCCGCAGTGGCCACAGGACTGGAAAAGGTCAGTTTTCGTTCCAATCCCAAAGAAAGGCAATGCCAAAGAATGCTCAAACTACTGCACAATTGCACTCATCTCACACGCTAGTAAAGTAATGCTCAAAATTCTCCAAGCCAGGCTTCAGCAATACGTGAACCGTGAACTTCCAGATGTTCAAGCTGGTTTTAGAAAAGGCAGAGGAACCAGAGATCAAATTGCCAATATCCGCTGGATCATCGAAAAAGCAAGAGAGTTCCAGAAAAACATCTATTTCTGCTTTATTGACTATGCCAAAGCCTTTGACTGTGTGGATCACAATAAACTGTGGAAAATTCTGAAAGAGATGGGCATACCAGAGCATCTGACCTGTGTCTTGAGAAACCTGTATGCAGGTCATGAAGCAACAGTTAGAACTGGACATGGAACAACAGACTGGTTTCAAATAGGAAAAGGAGTACGTCAAGGCTGTATATTGTCACTCTGCTTATTTAACTGATATGCAGAGTACATCATGAGAAACGCTGGGCTGGAAGAAACACAAGCTGGAATCAAGATTGCCGGGAGAAATATCAGTAACCTCAGATATGCGCATGACACCACCCTTATGGCGGAGAGTGAAGAAGAACTAAAGAGCCTCTTGATGAAGGTGAAGGAGGAGAGTGAAAAAGTTGGCTTAAAGCTCAACGTTCAGAAAACCAAGATCATGGCATCTGGTCCCATCACTCCATGGGAAATAGATGGGGAAACAGTGGAAACAGTGTCAGACTTTACTTTTTTGGGCTCCAAAATCACTGCTGATGGTGACTGCAGCCATGAAATTAAAAGACGCTTACTCCTTGGAAGGAAGGTTGTGACCAACCTAGATAGCATATTTAAAAGCAGAGACATTACTTTGCCAACAAAAGTCCGTCTAGTCAAGGCTATGGTTTTTCCAGTGGTCATGTATGGATGTGAGAGTTGGACGGTGAAGAAAGCTGAGCGCCGCAGAATTGATGGTTTTGAACTGTGGTGTTGGAGAAGACTCTTGAGCGTCCCTTGGACTGCAAGGAGATCCAATCAATCCATCCTAAAAGAGATCAATCCTGGATGTTCATTGGAAGGTCTGATGTTGAATCTGAAGCTCCAATACTTTGGCCACCTCATGCGAAGGGTTGACTCATTGGAAAAGACCCTAATGCTGGGTAGGATTGGGGGCGGGAGGAGAAGGGGATGACAGAGAATGAGATGGTTGGATGGCATCACCGACTCGATGAACATGGGTTTGGGTAGACTCCGGGAGTTGGTGATGGACAGAGAGGCCTGGCGTGCTGCAATTCATGGGGTCGCAGAGAGTCGGACACGACTGAGCGACTGAACTGAACTGAAGAGACAGATAGATAAGGCAATGGCACCCCACTCCAGTACTCTTGCCTGGAGAATCCCATGGATGGAGGAGCCTGGTGGGCTGCTGCCTATGGGGTCGCACAAAGTCGGACACGACTGAGCGACTTCACTTTTGCTTTTCACTTTCATGCACTGGAGAAGGAAATGGCAACCCACTCCAGTATTCTTGCCTGGAGAATCCCAGGGACAGGGGAGCCTGGCGGGCTTCCATCTATGGGGTCGCACAGAGTCGGACACGACTGAGCGACTTCACTTTCACTTTAAGAGACAGAAACTAACCTCAGCAAGTGTGAGTTATTGCAGTAGATCTTTTGATTAATCCATGCTAATGGTTAGTGATGTGGGAGAAATCAAAGAGTGACTTTTGTCTCAAGTGTTCAAGCAGAGATACAACTGAGATAGGGTAGATGGAATAAAAGTTGTTCTTACCTAGTTGGCATTATGTCATGATTTTGCCTTGTTTTTAATCCATTATTTTCTAACACAAGGAATATTCCTGGCCTTCTTCTTTGTTTTCTGGTAGTTTTTCTTCTCCTACTTTCTCTTCTCCCTCCTCTTCCTCCACTTTCTGAACTGTCTCATCTGTTGTAAGGTTGTGAGCGGCGGACAGTGAAGACAGCCCTCATCATGAGTCATTGTCTGGTTCAAAGAAAATGCCCAGTCAGTCCTCTTCCTCCCACCCCAGTCATTCATGTAATAAAATCATTCACCATTTGAAAGGAGACATTTAAAAATTGAAGGTCAATTACTGAGAAAGAGGCTATCGAGAGAATAAACTTATATTAATATTTCCAGGCCAGTGGTTAAAGTCCATGTAGGCTGGGAATACAGAAGAATATCTTCCATCTGGGTTTAGAAAATACTGTTACCAAGGAACTGATAAGGTCTGATCACAGATATATTTAGTCTAGAATCAGAAAGAGTGGTGCTGGAAAATCAAAAGACTTAAAAAAATTTCTGTATAATTACACCTTGGAGTCTATTATTTCCCCCATTGAATTGAATTCAATTGAATGTCCTGATTGACTTTAATATGTTTTTTTAGAAGCTGAATTTTAACTTAGAAATATGGAATTGTGTCAGTGATGGGCACAGGTTTTTCTTCTTTTTTTTTTATTCAAACCTTTGTGTGTCAGGTTTAATACAGTAGCCCAATCTAGTCATTTTTACATGCAAATGTAGTGAAAAGTCAAAAGACCTCCAGTATAATTCAAATGAGTACCCCTAACTGGTCATTTAAGCCTAGATGGATCATTTAATTGCAGCTTCCTCATCAATTTAAAAAAAAAATAGTGATAAGATCATTTTGTATTCTTAGATTTTATTAGTTTCCTTTAATCACGAGGCTGGCTTCTATTGTTTGGTTTGGTTTTCATTGATGAAAGGGAAAATTATGACGATTATGAGAATATATGCATTTGTCCAAGCCAGGCTTCAGCAATACGTGAACCTTGAACTTCCAGATGTTCAAACTGGTTTCAGAAAAGGCAGAGGAACCAGAGATCAAATTGCAAATGTCTGCTGGATCATCGAAAACGCAAGAGAGTTCCAGAAAAACCTCTATTTCTGCTTTATTGACTATGGCAAAGGCTTTGACTGTGTGGATCACAGTAAACTGTGGAAAATTCTGAAAGAGATGGGAATACCAGACCACCTGATCTGTCTCTTGAGAAACTTGTATGCAGGTTAGGAAGCAACAGTTAGAACTGGACATGGGCCAACAGACTGGTTGCAAATAGGAAAAGAAGTATGTCGAGGCTGTATACTGTCGCCCTGCTTATTTAACTTATATGCAGAGTACATCATGAGAAACACTGGGCTAGAGGAAGCACAAGCTAGAATCAAGATTGCCGGGAGAAATATCAAAAACCTCAGATATGCAGATGACACCACCTTTATGGCAGAAAGTGAAGAAGAACTAAAAAGCCACTTGATGAAAGTGAGAAAGGAGAGTGAAAAAGTTGGTTTAAAGCTCAACATTCAGAAAACTAAGATCATGGCATCTGGTCCCATCACTTCATGGGAAATAGATGGGGAAACAGTGGAAACAGTGTCAGACTTTATTTTTCTGGGCTGCAAAATCACTGCAGATGGTGATTGCAGCCATGAAATTAAAAGACGCTTACTCCTTGGAAGGAAAGTTATGGCCAACTTAGATAGCATATTAAAAAGCAGAGACATTACTTTGCCAACAAAGGTCCGTCTAGTCAAGGCTGTGGTTTTTCCAGTGGTCATGTATGGATGTGAGAGTTGGATGGTGAAGAAAGCTGAGCGCCACAGAATTGATGGTTTTGAACTGTGGTGTTGGAGAAGACTCTTGAGAGTCCCTTGGACTGCAAGGAGATCCAATCAATCCATCCTAAAGGAGATCAGTCCTGGGTGTTCATTGGAAGGACTGATGTTTAAGCTGAAACTCCAATACTTTGGCCACCTCACGTGAAGAGTTGACTCATTGGAAAAGACCCTGATGCTGGGAAGGATTGGGGGTGGGAGGAGAAGGGGACGACAGAGGATGAGATGGCTGGATGGCATCACCGACTCAGTGGACATGGGTTTTGGTAAACTCCAGGAGTTGGTAATGGACAGAGAAACCTGGTGTGCTGCGATTCATGGGGTCGCAAAGAGTCGGACACGACTGAGCAGCTGAACTGAACTGAACTGATTCTCCAAAATGGCTTCCCAGGTGGCTCTTTGGTAAAGGATCTACTTGCCAGTGGAGGAGATGTGGGTTCGATCCCTGTTTTGAGAAGATCCTCTGGAGAAGGAAATGTCAACGCACTCCAGTATTCTTGCTTGGAAAATCCCATGGACACAGGAATGTGGAGGGCACAGTCCATGGGGTCTCAAAAGAGTCAGACATGGCCTAGTAACTAAACAACAATTTCCCAAAACACCCAGATCCATTATGGGCACTTAAGAAAAAGAAAGTGCTCAAACAGTCTACATTAGTGTCTCACTGGTATTTGACCTAAGACTTGGTTATTAAGGCAAGAAAGCGTCTGTCTCAGGATAGTAATTTCAGATGCTTTAATTTTCTTTCCATGTAGAGTTATGTGTTTTGATTCTTAACTTGTAAATTCAACTTATATTTCAAACTGAAAGAAAAGAATAAGAGCAGACTGTAAAATGATATGGACACCAATTTAAGAACAAAATGACAGCTAATGAAATGATAGAGCTATCTGGCCTCCCCTTGAGGCCTCTGCCATCAGCCAACTTACAAGTTGGTCTCAAATTCTAAAGATGTAGGTAATGATTTCTTTTTTTTTTCCCTACAAAGGAACAAGTTTGCTGTCAGCAGTACTTCTCAGGGTACATGCATCCTATGTTTCTGAGGAGCAATTTTTTGTTTGTTTGTTTGTTTCATTCTCTCCTCTGGGATCCAATTCCATGAGAGGAACAGCAGACCTTATGGGAAGTAATAGCAGGCTTTTTATGGGCTTTAATTGATGAAAGTATAAAACGCATTAACTAATTGAGAAAAGAAAATTGGAGCCCAGGATCCCATTAGAAATCTCTTTTAGTTTCTAGATATTTTTAAAGATTTCCAAAACACTTTTGGTTGACCCCCTCACTGCTTTCCATCTGTTCTGATTTTCTTACTAGCGTCCCAGTTGCCATGAAACAATGAATTTTCCCATGAGACCAAGCAGATAATGTATTTTCAGATGGATTAGAAAATGAAAGAGAATGACTTCTTAATTAGGTAGCCATCCATCACTTCACACGACCAAGGATTTACAATTAACTCCTTCCAATACTGGGGTGGGGTGAAAAGTGGAACACAATGCAGTATCACGGGGTTTCCCTGAAGTGTAAACATTTGTCCTGAACAGACATTTATGGTCTTCAACAAGCTCTGGAATAATCAGCTGTTGTACTTTGCGTGAGAGCAGGACTGTGGATACTAATATGGAACTTGATAGTTTACACAACATTTTGCATGCTTTGTTGTGTTCAATCCTCAACCTGACCCTAGAAAATAGCCGGTATCCATCAATTTTGTGGATAACAAATTATGTCAGGAAGATTTAGGAGAACTCTCCAAGGCTATCCTGCCAGAGAACATGTAAATTCAGCAAAGTGCTCTCTGTCACAGAGGAAGAAGATGTTATGACTCTAGAATCCCTGGGGAGGAGAATGCTTAGCTTGTCACTTAGAGTTCAAAAGCATGCGTCTAGGCAACTTGTACTTGCCCTCTTTCAGGAGAGGCTCATCAGAGGGTATATTCTATTAACTGGCATTTCAGTCTTATCTGCTTTATTTCCAAGGGTGACTCCGATTCCTAGGAGTTTCATTGCAAGAAGTTCAGCCAGGAGTTAGGTTGCTCTGCTGCTGTTGCTGCTAAGTCGCTTCAGTCGTGTCCGACTCTGTGCGACCCCATAGATGGCAGCCCACCAGGCTCCCCCGTCCCTGGAATTCTCCAGGCAAGAACACTGGAGTGGGTTGCCATTTCCTTCTCCAATGCATGAAAGTGAAAAGTGAAATTGAAGTTGTTCAGTCATGCCCTACTCTATTCCAGAGCCAAGGAATGGTCTGATAATGCATATATTTCAGGAAGTTCCCTCTGATTGCAGTGTAGGAAGTGGAACAAAGGTGAGGAAGACAAACAGAAGGGTAAGCTGGAAAGGAGTCTAGCTAAAGGACAATGGTCATCTTGAGCAAGGAAGTAGAGACAGGTTTATGAACTACTTGGATTTGAAGCAATAGATCTCAGTGATTAATTGGCAGAAGGGCCTGACACAGAGAAAGAAGTCCAAACAGAGAAATTAGATGTATGGCAGTAGTAATAGGGATGTAGGATGAGGAGGTTGTCTGAGGATAAATATGACTTATGATGTTTTGTTGGGCTTCCCTGGTGGCTCAGACAGTAAAGAATCAGCCTGCAATGCGGGAGACCTGGGTTTGACCCCTGGTTTGGGAAGATCTCCTGGAGGAGAGCATGGCAATCAACTCCAGTATTCTTGCCTGGAGAATTCCCATGGACAGAGGTGCTTGGCAGGCTACAGTCCATGGGGTTGCAAAGAGTCGGACACCACTGAGAGACTAAGCACAGACCATTATGCTTTGTAGATGTTAAATCTTTGATCCACCCAAGTAGACATGTCTAGAGCTCGGCTGATCTGATTTGGGAGTTGTTAACAAATCTGTTAATGACTGTTATCTGTTAACAGAGGATGAGATGGTTGGATGGCATCACCGACTCAATGGACATGGGTTTGGGTAGACTCCGGGAGTTGGTGATGGACAGAGAGGCCTGGCATGCTGCAATTCATGGGGTCACAGAGAGTCGGACACGACTGAGCGACTGAACTGAACTGAACTGAACTGAACAAATCTGTGAAATTTGAACCCATAGAGTGATGAGCTATACTAGGAAGGTTAGAATGAGGAGAGAACCAGACAGGACCTCCAGAGCAGGAAAGAAAAGTCTATAAGTAAAGTAATATTAATATAAATAAAAGTAAAAAAAATATAAAGGAAGAATAAAGGACAACTACAAGTCAGGAGAAGAAGCCACTTAAAATGGACTATCATGGATATACTTCTGTTCCTTTAACTTCAAACAAATTGAGTTAAAGCCATAGATCTCCAGGAGTTGTTGAAGAATAAATAAATAAGTCAGCTGGAATTCTAGAGGATCTAAAAGTTCTTACACCTGTCATCACAGATTTTTCATTTAATCCATTTCTCTGTACTTCCTCAGCTCTTTTAAAATGTAAAATATCCAATAAAAATGAAGTTCAGATTTTTGTGTTTATCAACCTGCCTCTGTGGCTTCAAATTCTATGGCACTTACAGTCCAAGGTGAGGTTGAAAAGTCAGCCCAGACTCTATCAGTCATTAATGGCCATACATCTGTGAATCTGCCTGGGGAGCTGGTCATTAGGAAGATTATGATTTAACTTGTAAAATGGAACCAATTAAATCTGGACACCATCCTCAAGTTCATATCCCCAGTCTCTCCTATGCCTTCCAGCACAGTTTATTTCTTGTCCCTGGAATACTAATCATGCATTGTTCAGTTCTGCCTTCTCTTGAGGCTGGTGATTATTTGGCCCCTACGAAGCAGCGACTGTTTTCAAAGTATCAGATTCACTTCTTGGCCTCATCTAAGACTATCCTGAAGCACTTAGGACAGTTTCATTAAAAATGGTGGTAGACTAAAATATTAGTCCCCCTATTCAAATTCTGTGACTCTGATGCCTTGGTTCCTGATATACTCTTATAAACATCAGTTCTGCCGGATGCTGTGTATCAGGAGCACAAAGCTCTGGAGGACAAAGTCTATAATTCAGTGACGTATGCCAAATACTTGGAACTAAGTTTTCACAGTTTATCCATCATTGAGATGTTTTCAGAGGTAATAAGAGCAAGATCCACTTAATTCATGAGAAGAGTTCAGGTTCTTGTTGACAAAAGAGTCATTTAAATTTTTCCTATCAAGGGTTCAGATACAATTTCGTGATCCACGGTTCAGCAATAGCTCTTGCTCCTTATATGTTCTCTCTCCTCTGTATTCTCTTCTCTCATTTCTTCTCCCTGGACATCATATCATATTGTCTATAGCTACTATCATATATCTTGTTCATTTTTATCTGCACTTCTCTGAATAGTTTCCTGCACACCGAGTTTCTCCTTCCTTACTTCTCTACAATCCACAACTTGCCATCTGGCCCTGTCTTGGGGCTGAAACTCTTTTTCTTGAGGTCATCATAGCATCTGGACTCTCAGGTTCTGGGAGCCCCATTCATTACCTGCCTGGACCTGTTTGTGCCCTGGTCTGTGCCCACCATTCTCTCTCTGCTATAACTTTGCTTTGATCTCATAATACCACTCTGTCTCCTGCTTATTTCTGAACATCCCTTCCTCTTCCTATTTAAACAAGCACCCCACTCTATTCTGCTATCAGCCTAGTACTTTCCTCCTGCTCTGGAGTTCTAATCCTCCTACAGCGTGATTAACAGAGATACATAAAATCCCAAATTTAAATAACAAGTTGAGATGTCTGCCATGATTGAGACCCCTGTCATGCTGCATGTAAGACGTATCCTTTTGTACAAGCACAGCAACACGTCTTGATATCCTCAAATGCATCTTTTTTCTTTAATGTGTTGTTTGTTGTTTTATTGAATAGTCTTCATTCTACCTCAGCAATCAGGTTGTGTTATTCAACTCTTGATGGTCTACTTTACCTCTGCTCTTAATATCCAGAACTGTCTCAAAAAATTAGTAAACAAAATATTTTATGCAGAACTTAACCCCTTCGTCCTCTGGGACTTACTAGTTTCTTTTGTATATCAAACTGGCTTGATGTGGAACCTCTGAAAGCCTTTAATATCATCATTTTTTCACTCTTTCAGGGGACTGTGAGCTCCCCTTGTGGCCGTGGCTCACTAATGACTATTTTGGTTTCTTGAGATGGTGACCTTGTAACCATTAGCAGACCAGGCATTCCTACAGAAAACACAGTGTGGGGTGGAACAATGCAGACATTAGAGATAGCCAACGATGAATTTTAATCTGGCTATGCCACTCCCAGCAAATTGACATTCAATAAATTTCTTAGTAAAAAATTGAAAATGTTGTAAAGAACATATGAGACATGTTTATGAAATGTTTAGCAGTGTGCCTAGATGAGTAACTGGTAATTACTGAGGTTTTTCTCTTTGTTTTCTGTTTTTGTTACTATTGTTATGTTTTATGTCCATGTCCTGATTAGCCAAACTAGATTTTTACTGATTTTTTTATACTCTTGTCCTTGTTAAAAAATTGGGTGTGTCTGTGTGTGTTTCTGTTTATACATAGTGGGGAGAAGTTGGGAGTATCATGGTAAGACCATGGTCTCTGTGCAACAAATAGGAGTTAATGTTGAGATTGGACTAGGTATGGTCTACTTCATTCCTTGTTCTAACAAGTTGGCAGATACTTGCATTGAAACAGACTTGTCATGTTTCTGCACCACCAAACACCCTGAATAACAGGGTAAAGTGAGGGACATGTGTATTCATGCCTGTTCATATGTTTGTGGAGATATAAACTTTGAATCTAATTATTTGCATCCTACCTCTCTCTGGATTCAAACTGGGGGTGAAAACCTTGTTAAGGGTTTCCCTTATAGCTCAGTTGGTAAAAAAAAATCTGCCTGCAATGCAGGAGACCTGGGTTCGATTCCTAGGTCAGGAAGATCCTCTGGAGAAGGAAATGGCAACCCACTCCAGGATTCTTGCCTGGAGAATCCCATGGACAGAGGAGCCTGGCGGGCTACAGTCTATGGGATTACAAGAGTTGGACAAGACTTAATGACTAAACTACGAAACCTTATCATTCTGGTAGCTCAGCTTTTATTTCAAGGTCTATTGCAATTTTATTTTTATTATTGAGCACTAATATATAGAAACAAGTTAAATATGTAGAAATAAATAAATGTCTCCCAAAACATATTCTACTTTGGGATAAAGACTCTTTGTCACTAAACCTTCTTACTGGGACACGAGCAAAAGCACCCCCAGCCACTTGGCATGGGTTCTCTGTCTTCCTACTTGCCTGTCCTCTCTCTTTGCTGACACAACTCTCGTGACTACTGAAGTTGTGAATTCATTTTTCATCTTTGCTCTGTTCTTTGTTCACTTCATTTAATAACTTACTTACTGTACTCAATGAGTCTTTTGTGTGAAAGATAATGTGTAGAGTGGTGTTTTGTGATGTTTTACACTAGTATGATATTTATAGACAGCCCTAGTGGTTCATATCTGAAAGAACTAAAATAATTGCACTGTTTTTATTTATTTATTTTGGTTTTGTTTTAAAGAAAAGGCTTTGGCTTTAAACTAACCAAAATTTAAACCTCGACTCTGTCAGCCAATGCCAGGCAAATAGTAAATTATATAATCTATAAATCTATGTTCTCCAAATTGTCACATGGAAAAAAATCAATGCATTTTCAAGTCCATTTTAATAATCAAATGAGATAATCATTATAAAGTGCTTAACCTAGCACAGAAACTTGGTGAAAAGAAAGGGAAAGTGTTAGTCACTCAGTTGTGTCAGACTTTTTTTTTTTAATAAATTTATTTATTTTAGTTGGGGGCTAATTACTTTACAATATTGTAGTGGTTTTTGCCATACCTTGACATGAATCAGCCATGGGTTTACACGTGTTCCCCATCCTGAACTCCCCTCCCGCCTCCCTCCCCATCCCATCCCTCTGGGTCATCCCATTGCCCCAGCCCTGAGCGTTTGTCTCATGCATCGAACCTGGAATGGTGTTCTGTTTCACATATGATAATATACATGTTTCAATGCTATAGATCCCATGGACTGTAGGCTGCCAAGCTTCTTTATCCATGGAATTCTCCAGGTAAGAATACTGGAGTGGGTAGGCATTCCCTTCTCCAGGGGATCTTTCTGACCCAGGGATTGAACCCAAGTCTTCTGTATTACAGGCAGAGTCTCTATAGTCTGAGTCACCAGGGAATAGCAACTTTATTTGGAAAGCCATCAGACCAAAAAGATGGTGAACTAGTGCCCCGAAGAAACACCTTACCAGAGTTAGGAAAATTCATGCTTCTTTTATACTAAAAGAAGAGGGATATGGCTGCTTGTTACAAATTTCTTGGTGTAGGAATCCTTTGTTCTTTCAGTTATTCATATAAGTCTGGTCACAATATTCCTGTAAACTTCCAACATGACAATTGTTATTTTCTGTTCTGCAACTTTTTATCTCTAGATAAATGGAAAAGTGTTGTATGTTTATAGGCCATGCCTGAGAGGCAGAGCCATGAGAATGGGCTATCATATATATTTCAGGCTGCAGGCAACTTTCTTTAGAAAGGTGCAGAGCCAGCGTGACGAGGCACAAGTGACAGGACACAAAGGTTATAGCCAAAGGAGCAGCCCCTGTGTTGCTCTTCTCTGCTACTAAGGCGCTTAACCGTTCATCTCCTACCCCTGAGTAAAGAGGTCGACACATACATATATGGGTTGAAGCTCTCTGTAGTAGGTCCTATGTAGACAAACGGTGAGAATTCCCAACTTGAGCACTAGCAATAATGAACTCTCCAAAGGAAATTTAACACATGGTTTTGCTCACAAGTAAAACTTCTGCAAAAAACCCTCTCCCATCTATAATAGCATCCTTAAATGAAGAAATCAGGAATCTGACATCTTTTTTTGTCCCCAACACCTGTATCACTGCCAAACTGTTATAGGAGCTTCACAGACCGATGAATGAATGGTTAAAATAGCTATTTCCCTTCTGCTAACTTGGCAGGTATACTTTCTGGATTTTTTGTATTAAAAAAAAAAAACTTTATTATGATCTCTCTCTCTCTCTCTTTCACTCAATACTTTTTGGATCTTTGATCAAAACAAGTGAGTTTGTGGACGTATAAGAGAATATGAGTTTAGACCTCACCCTGTCATGAATTAGCTCAAGAAATGAGGCAAGTAACATGACCTATCTAGGCTTAATTGAAAAGCTAAGAGCTGAACTATATAGCCTATGGCTGTTTTAACTCCAAAATGATATTATCATTAATATTTCTTGGTAAGAGTTAAAGTTTCGCTTTGTGGTTCCAGAATAAATCTAGGTAATCAACCCAGAAGTCACACTTTTAAACACAATGTACTAAGTCTTAAACTTCTGAGATAATTAGTCTTGCTCAAGCATTGGCTTTGGACAGTGCATATCTAAAGTAAAGAAAAATAATCAATTATTCTATGTTCAATACTACATTCTACATATGTCCATGTTCTTTCTTATTCTTTTCATTCAAATAAACAGTAAGAAGAGAGAAAATAATGAGTACTTTCCTCTAGAAGCTTGTCTTTTCTGTTTGTTTGGGGAGTGTGCATATTTTTAGCTACTCATTCTTTGGGAAGTTGGATATACAACATGAAAGGTTGAGACTTTTATAGAAAAGAATCTGTCCTTATCTGAGAAATCTGTGTCATGATGCCTTTCAACCAACAATAATGAGCCAATTTGTCTCTTGCTTCTCAGAGCATTCCCTGTCTTATTAAAAAAGTAGTTCGCTATAAATAAAAGTAAAGACTTAACAATAGAACATTCAATTAAAATGAAAAGTTCCCAGGATCCAAAAAAGACCTAATTAATTTAAAAAAGAAAGTAAAAGGCCACAAGAGACAAAGATGCTCACTTCAGTGGTTTGAGATGAAGTCTCACAAGTGGCAAGAAAGTGTTTAAAATATTTACTGATATGTGAGATATTATTAATTATTAGATTATTTTTTTTGAGAAAGGCCAATAAATATCTCTCAACCATATCATAATGTTGTCTTCCAGCTGTAAATTTTCATCCAAAGTTTACAAGTTAAGAAGGAAAAATGGATAAAAAAACAAAATGTGTTTATAGTCATAAAGTTGTTCTTTTACAATACCATTAGAATGAAAAAAGAAACTTTTTCTCCCATTTCAGGTCATCTCTTTTCATTTGACTATGTCATCAATGCATATCTATATGGCAATTTGTATTTGCAGAATACAGTGCCATTGTACTATATGATAAACTTATCAGGTAACACAGACCATAGGAATATAGCTTAAGAAAATAAGATGCTATAAATATTGTGAAATAATTGAAAATGTTGAGAGTTTCTCTAATAATGAAAATCATACAGATTCAGTAGGTACTGATGCACAATTTTTCATGTAAATAAAGATTCTCTACATAATTAATTTTTACAAAAGATATGCTAAAGATAGATTATAGTCATCAACTTTTTTTTGAGAAATGGTTTTCTGGGATACAAATTATTATCTCATAGTTTAATTTTTCTGTGTTTTAAATTGGACACTGTATGTACATTGCCTTGTAGACTTGACACATTTGAACCAGATAAACTATTTTAAAAGTATAGTTTAATCTTAAAAGTTCAAAATCATTGCCTTAAGTATTTTGCTTAAAAATTTAATAATATTTATATCACTAGAAGTGTAACTTTCCTTTTAAATAAAATTATTTGTCTAGTGTTTCAAAGAGTGAATCATGAATCCCTAGTAATGCCTTTCACAATAGTCTGCATTGTAGCTTTGATTTCATCTTAGTTTGGCCTACAATTTAATATTTCAGAAGTATGTTAACTTTTAATTTAATCAATAGGCAAGGTGATTTTAACTTGTAAAATCATTTTTAACCAGTAAATATATATTAATTTGTAGCAGAAGAAATATAAGTCAATCATCATAAATGTGGTGGTAGTGGTGGTGGTTTAGTTGCTAAGTCGTGTCCAACTCTTGTGGACAGTAGCCTGCCAGGCTCCTCTGTCCATAGGATTCCCCAGGCAAGAGTATTGGAGTGGGCTGTCATTCCTTCTCCAGGGATACATAACACGTAATAACACTGAATACACTGCATACAATGGCTATAGTCTCAAAGTGTCATCTAAATAGGAACACTCTAGCCAAGAACCCTTCCCCTTCTCATCTCTATCAACCCAGTGGACAAGTCTAATAAGCATCTATAATGCTTAGAGGGGATTTTAACAATCAAAAATGCAAAGAGATTACATCAATGGTAAAAGGAACTATTTTATTATGTCGGCTGGGACTCTCTGACCAGTAAAACAAAGAAAGCAGGAAGAGATGATCTATGGATTCTGAAATTTAAAAAGCGTTTTTTATTTTTTAACGCTAGACCTTTTCAGTGTTTCTTGCATGGTGCCGAGTCCCACTGTGATAGTCACTTGTGACTATATATTAGCAATACCTAATCATACAAATGGGCTTCTCTGGTGGTTCAGATGGTAAAGAATCTGCCTGAAATGCAGGAGACCTGGGTCAGGAAGATTCCCTGGAGAAGGAAATGGCTACCCACTCCAGTATTTTTGCCTGGAGAATTTCACGGACAGAGGTGTCTGCTGGGCTACAGTTCATGGGGCTGCAAAGAGTAGGACACAACTGAGCGACTAACACACAAATAAGTAAATAATTGACAGTTTTCTTTTTAATTAAAAAATAATATTTGGACTTCCCTGGTGGAGCAGTGGATAAGAATCCACCTGCCAATGAAGGAGACTCAGGTTTTATCCCTGGCCTGGGAAGATTCCACAGGCCATGGAGCAGCTAAGCCCGAGCTCCACAACTACTGAGCCCGTGTTCTAGAGCCTGTGAGCGGCAACTACTGAAGCCCGCATGTCTAGAGCCCCTGATCCACAAGAGAAGCCACCACAGTGAGAAGCCCGCTCACTGCAATGAAGAGGAGACCCCCCTTTCTGCAACTGAACAAAGTCCGTACAAAGCAACAAGTGCAGCCAAAAGTAAATAAATAAACATTTCAAACTAATAATGATAATAGTTAATATACATTCCTACTATCAAACCTGAATATCTCCATTCAGGATACTATTTTTTTCAGTAATAGTAATTCACATAAAATATATTAAAGGGAAGGTGCTAGATATGAAATATAGAGTCTGCAGCCTTAGATCATCATTAACTTAATGTGTGTGAACATGAAAACTTAAGTGTCCCTGAGGGGGCCTCAAAATGCTAAATAAAACATTCTAGCTTGGTTGCATTTTATGACTCTAATATTCAAGTCAATTGCATCCATATAAAATTAACCTGCACAATATTTTCATGTTCTCTCTGTAATTAAAGGGATAATAATATTTCACCTTTAGCGGTAGTCTTAAGGGTTGTTCTTAAAACACATAAGTCGTCTGAATAGAAACAGCTTAATCTGTCATACAGATGATATTTTATTTGTAGCATATCATTATGAAATCAGATGAAATTGAAAGTTAGATAATTATATGTTTTCAATTAATTTCTTAACATCTTTAGTGCAATATCTGTATGTTGCGGTCAATTCCTTTAACTTCGTTGGGCATTAACTGAGTCCTATAGTAAGGAAGTTACTGTTAGTCACAGACCATTGTTCTCAAATTTTTGAAATGATAGGCAGTCTGTGTTTATAAAACTAAGATGGAAACAGCTCTCTTTTGCATTATTATTTCTCACGGAATTGAAGCCTTTAATATGTATCATATAACAATGAAATTAATTTGACCCAATCATGATGATAGTAATGATGATGATTAGGGTTGCAGAGATGTTGCTGGTTGATTGCTGCAAGGTGATTGAATCAGTGACATATAAATGCAAAGAAACCATCACAGAATAATTTTGCTTACTTATGGAGAATTCAAAATATAACTAGGAAAAAAGTACTTAAAAGGGTGTTTCTTAAATGTTAATTATTTAAATAATATTCTATCAGTAATTGTGCCAAAGTTTCTTATACATTTTTAAAGTCAGATTGTTACTAAATATATAGGTGTACAAATAATAGCATGGAAATTATTATTAAAACTACAGCTGTACTTTGAATAATACAGAAATATTTCACATATATGGAAGAAAATGTTGGGCATCTCTCGTAAGCTTAAAATGAACTCTTAGGGAAAAATGTTTAAGACCATTGCAGATGTTCTCAGTCAAAATAATACTCTCATGAAACATTATTTCAGCTGTTTAACTAATATAACATGAAACCTGAGAGGAAATTAAAAGGACTAGCTTTATGGGATTTAAAAACTAAAAAAAATGTAAACCTACATGTGCTACTAGTCATTTGCTTTGGAATTGGTCATCCTATCCATAACAGGTATACACTTAGACTTGGAAAATGCTACCTATTAATTTGTCTTCTTTTCCACCTTGGCATATTTACATATACAATTTAAGAAAACTGTATTTACATTTGAGAAGATTACTGATCTCAGAGCTCTGCTAATATTCAGTGACATTGAATTACATGTGTCTTCCTGTTGTTAGGACAAGTAGATTTATAAGCATTAGATGTCCCTGTACTGAAGGGTAATATAGCCTCAAGTGAAAAGCAAGTGTTCTGTAGCGAGACTACCTCTGTACCTGCT
This sequence comes from Giraffa tippelskirchi, assembly GCF_054371585.1. Lineage (NCBI taxonomy): Eukaryota > Metazoa > Chordata > Mammalia > Artiodactyla > Giraffidae > Giraffa > Giraffa tippelskirchi. The sequence goes on from NC_137281.1 coordinate 153,808,261, forward strand.
GGGAATCTCTTTCCTCTGCTAGCTCTATGATTTGGGGCAAAGTATTTCATCACCCTGTGCCTCAGACTCATCTATGAAATGAAAATAATTTAATCATTTCCTCATAGGTTTGTTGTGAGGGTTAAATTAATTGTATAAGGAAGTGCTTTGTACAGTGCTTGTCACACACATATGTTATTATTATTATTATCATTTTGCTGGGTCTCATAGTTTTAGTACATATGCTTGAGTTGTAAAAAATCTGGATAATACTTAATCTTTATGAATTCAATCAGTATCTAACCAACAAAATGATTATAGACTGACTGATATACCTAAAAGCAAACAAGATGTGAAAGGCAAATGTTGGAACTCACTGAACGAGAATAACAGGGGAAGGAAAAGACTTCCAACAGAGTGAGAGAGGTTCAGTCATCCAAAAGGGGAAGGGGGAATTACTGTCAATATCCATTTGCCCAGTGGTTCCCACAACGGGTGGAAGGAACATTGCTAATTGGGAGGAAGATCAGAGGGATCTATTATACAGCTCAGTAGTACCGCACCAAGTCAGTGCACGGTGCAGAAGAGTGTAACATTAGCATCAATTCTGAGGGTTAAATTGTTGGATACACTGCAATCTTATTCATTTGTTTAATTTTACTTAAAATATGATAATGTTTAGGGTAACAGATGCTCAAGGTGAAAAAAATTTCACATGTCCAAAATTATATAAAAAGTAAAAGTTATGATTGGTTCTGCAAACTATCCAGTGTTACTTATGCAACCAATATTAAGAGTGAAACCACAAAGTTTTTTAGCAGAGTACACATATGCGTAGATGTTCACCAGACAAGACACTGATATTGCATTATCTCTGCCTCCATTTCCAGATGAGTTGCTCATATAAGAGAAACCAGGTTGTTAAACTGAATATGATACAACCTCAAACACCATAATATATTATGGAGCTTATTAGGAAACATGAGAACAATTTGTGATTTTTGAACCCTGTAATTCACTTAGAGAATATAGAAAGATGGAGAAACTGGAAAGAATACTGTCAGGATATTAGAAAAGAGATGATGTTGGCAATAATGGACACATGAGAGACTCAGCTTGGGGCTGCTTAGGGCCCTAAAAAACTGAATTTTCCTAAGATGTAAGGTGACTGCAGTAGATAAACTCTGCAGAAGTATCACATAATGCTCAGAGTATGAAGAAGGGTCAACTCAAACCATCTTCCAGGCCCATAGTGCTTTACGTCTCATTGAATCTCATCCATATTCTTTCAGCTTCCCCACTGCATCTGGGAAAGAGCAGACAGGTAAGGAAGGAGAAGGGGAAATGCTGAGCAGGAGGGAGTAGAGATTTACCAAGACCCCATCCTCTCTCTCCACTGCTGGCTTCCAGAATGAAGTAGGTCCTAATTAGGGATGAAGAGAAAAATTTAACACTGAGTCCATTTAGAAATTTCCATCAATTTCTTGACTGATTAAAAAAGGTTGTAGAAATGTCTGCATTACCTACAAGAGAGCAGAGAAGGTACAGATGTGCAGAGGACTCAGAAAAAGGAGCTGGGGAACATAAACTTCTCAGAACACATTTTAAAGGGAGAGTAAGAAATCTATGTTAAAAATCTATTTTTAACAAAAATGGGATCATAATACATGCAGTGCCTTCACTGCTCTAAGTCTCTTCTTGTATTAACCTATTTGTTTAGAAGACTGTCTTCTTATATCAGCATATGTAGATAGCTCTAAAATCTCTTTCAGAAGATAGAAGTGGAATGTTTTCTAACTTATTCTGTGAGGCCAGTATTACCTACCCTAATACCCAAACCACACAGACACAATAAAAGAAAACTAACAACTGATGTCTCTCATGTACATAGATACAAAAACCCTTAACAAAATATTAGCAAATTAAATCAAATAATGTATAAAGTGATGTATACACTATGACCAGATAGGATTTTTCAAGGTGCTTGAGGCTAGTTCAAGGATGGGCCACCAAGTGAGGTTCCTTGCCTTCATGCAGGAAAGAATTCAGAGAAAGACAAGGCAAAGAAAGGGAAAGCAAGTTCATTTAGAGATACAAATTCCATAGGCAGAAGAGCCAACACAATGTTGAAGAAGAGCAAAGTTTGAGGACTAATGCTACCTAAATTCAAGGGTTACTAGAATACATAGTAATCAAATAATGAAACATTTATGAAAGAATAGACAGATCAGTTGAGTGGACTAGAGCTCACAGAAATAGACCCACATAAATATAGTTGACTGACTTCTGGCAAAGGGAACCGGCAATACAATGGAGCAAATATTTTTTTTCAACAAATTATGTTGAAACAACTGGATATCCAAATGACAAAAAAAAGAGAAGAATCTAGACACAGACCTAATATCCTTCCCAAGAATTAACACAATATGCATCATAGATCTAAATGAAAAATTATAAAACTCTTAAAAGGTAACATAGGAGAAATCTAGTTGAACTTGAGCATGGCATTGCCTTTTTAGGTACAACACTAAAGGCACATTCCATGAGAAAAATAATCGATAAGCTGAATTTTATTAAAATGAAAACTTTCTACTTTGTCAAAGACAGTTTCAAGAGAATGAGAAGACAAGCCACAGACTGTGAGAAAATATTTGCAAAAGACACATTTGACAATGGTTATCAAAATTTATAGCAAACTCTTAAAACCCAACAGTAAGAAAACAACCTGATTAAAAATTGAGCCAAAGACTTTACCAGATGCCTCAACAAAAAAAAATATGTAAATGGAAAATAAGCATATGAAAAAAATGCTCAGCATCAAATCAAAGAAATGCAAACTAAAATAACAATGACATACCACCACACATCTCTTAGAATAGCCCAAACTGTAACACTGACAACAGCAAGTGCTGGTATGAATGTGGAGCAACAGGAATTCTCATTCATTGCTAGTGGAGATGAAGAATGTTATAGCCAATTTAGAAGAGAGTTTGCAGTTTCCTACAAAACTAACCATAGTAAATGCTCCTGCAATTGTGCACCTTGTTATTGATCCAAGTGAGCTGAAAACGTATCCACACAAAATCTTGCATAGGGATGTTTATAGTAGCTTTATTTATGATTGCCAAATCTTCAGTTCAGTCACTCAGTAGTGTCTGACTCTTTGCGACCCCATGAATTGCAGCATGCCAGGCCTCCCTGTCCATTACCAACTCCCAGAGTTTACCCAAACTCATGTCCATCGAGTAGGTGATGCCATCCAGCCATCTCATCCTCTGTCGTCCCCTTCTCCTCCTGCCCCCAACCCTTCCCAGCATCAGGGTCTTTTCCAATGAATCAACTCTTTGCATGAGGTGGCCAAAAGATTGGAGTTTCAGCTTCAGCATCAGTCCTTCCAATGAACATTCAGAACTTATTTCCTTTAGGATGGACTGGTTGGATTCCTTGCAGTCCAAGGGATTCTCAAGAATCTTCTCCAACACCACAGTTGAAAAGCATCAATTCTTCAGCGCTCAGCTTTCTTCATAGTCCGACTCTCACATCCATCCCTGACTACTGGAAAAATCATAGTCTTGACTAGACGGACCTTTGTTGGCAAAGTAATGTCTCTGCTTTTTAATATGCTGTCTAGGTTGGTCATAACTTTCCTTCCAAGGAGGAAGTGTCTTTTAATTTCATGGCTGCAATCACCATCTGCAGTGATTTTGGAGCCCCCAAAAATAAAGTCTGACACTGTTTCCACTGTTTCCCCATCTATTTCCCATGAAGTAATGGGACCAGATGTCATGATCTTAGTTTTCTGAATGTTGAGCTTTAAGCCAACTTTTTCACTCCTCTCTCACTTTCATCAGAGGCTTGTTAGTTCCTCTTCACTTTCTGCCATAAGGGTGGTGTCATCTGCATATCTGAGGTTATTGATATTTCTTCTGGCAATCTTGATTCCAGCTTGTGCTTCCTCCAGCCCAATGTTTCTCATGATGTACTCTGCATATAAGTTAAATAAACAGGGTGACAATATACAGCCTTGAGGCACTCCTTTTCCTATTTGGAACCAGTCTGTTGTTCCATGTCCAGTTCTAACTGTTGCTTCCTGACCTGCATACAGGTTTCTCAAGAGGCAGGTCAGGTGGTCCGGTATTCCCATCTCTTGAAGAATTTTCCACAGTTTATTGTGATCCAAATCTTAGAAAGAATCAAAATAGTCTTCCACATATGAATGAATGAACTGTGTTATATCTAGACAATGAAATGGTATTCAGAGCTAAAGAAATTAGATATCAAATCTTTTAATGCCATAAAGGACCCTTTAAATGCATTTTCTATAAGTGAAAGAAGCCAATCTCAAAAGGCTTCACAGAGTTTGACTTCAACTATATGACATTCTGGAAAAGGTAAAACTATGGAGTCAAAAGATCAGTGGTTGTCAGGGATTGAAGAGGCGGAGGGATGAAAAGATAATACTACAGTGATTGTTATGTGTCAATATACATTTATTCATCCCGTAGTATGTATAATATGAACCTTAAGGTAACCAAGATATTTTGGATTATTATGCCTTACTGATGCAAGTTTACCAATTGCAGCAAATATACCACTCTGGTAGGGAATGTGGATGATGGGGGAAGCTGTGCAACTGTGGGGGCAGAAGATATAAGGGAAATCTCTGTAGTTTTCCCTTAATTTTTCTGTGAACCTAAAACTGATCCAAAATATTAAAGTCCTCAGAAAAAAGAAGACTACTACCTTGAAACTAGCATCCAGATTTAGAAACAAAAATTATCAAAACCCAGAAATTTTCCTTGTGTCCCATTTCATTAGATAATTCAAAGGTAGTTATTATCTTGCGATTAACATTACCTGATTTTATCCTTTGGAGACATAGAAATATACTGCATGTACTATTTTATCTGGCTTATTTCTCATCACAGTGTTATGTTTGTGAGATGCTTTTATATTTTTGTGTGTAGTTATAGATCATTCATTTTTATGCTGCATTGTATTTGTGTGAATATATTACATTTTAATTTTTACATTATGTTCCAATAAGTATGTGTGTTGTTTCTAGTTTGCAGTCTTACAAATAGTGCTGCTTTAAATATTTTAGTATATACCATTAGAGTTACATTTTTCTTCAGCCTTTAAAATCAATTATGTATCTTTGGTGAAAAGAGGGAAAATATTGTATTTGAATGTAAGTGATGGATACTTAAAATAGTCTTATATTCAAGTGGCATATTTGAATATTATTACATACACCTGGAATTATACTCTTTAAAATTGTAATCAATGATAAAATACATTACTCTAGTGAAAAGGAGAAAAAAAGAGAACAGCTACTGCTAAAATAAAAAGAGCACATGACAAAATAATGCAAAAAGCTCATTGATGCTGGTCTTATACCATGAATTAACCAAGTCTTAGCTCTTTAAAATTACAGAAGTTACCAAAATTTCTCTGTGCTTCAGTTCTGTCTGCAAAATGGGAATAATGGTAGTGTCTACTCAAAAGCATTATGGAAATGAAGTTAATATATATAAAGCACCTTGAGCAGTACCTGGGATGCAGTGAGTATCAATAAGTGTTTATTTTTATTGTGCTGAAGGAAAGCTCCAGCTCAGAAGAATAAGAGAAATTTGTAAATAGTATTTGGCAATGTACCCAATAATAGTGAAGGAATAGTTCCTTACATTAGAATGAAACTTATACTTTAAAAATTCTTTCAATCTCATTAGTTGTCTTCCAAGAGAAATTACTCCTGTTTTAAAGAGGAGAACACGATGTCTCAACAAATTTATATACAGTCAGCCCTCATTTCATGGGTTCTACATCCACAGATTCAACCAATTGCAGATTCAGAATATTTTTTTAAAATTTCCACAAAATTTTGAAAAGCAAAACTTGAATTTGCCATGGCAATTATTTACGTAGCATTTACATTATATTAGATATTATAAGTAATCTAGAGGTGATTTAAAGTATAGGTGAAGATGTGCACAGGTGATAGACAAATACTGTGCTACTTTATATAATGGACTTGAGCATCTGAGGATTTTGATAACTGTGGGCTTCCCTGGTAGCTCAGCCAGCAAAGAATCCACCTGCAATGTGGAAGACCTGGGTTCAGATCCCGGGGTTGGAAAGATCCTCTGGAGGAGAGCATGACAACCCACTCCAGTGTTCTGGCCTGGAGAAACCCATGGACAAGGGGTCTGGTGGGCTAAAGTCCGTGGGGTTGCAAAGAGTCAGACACGACTCTGTGACTTAGCATAGCAAGCACAGCAAAGGTTGGGGGGCAGCAATTCCTGGAACCAGTCCTCCATGGATGCGAGGAATAACTGTATTTGGTTCAGTTCAGTTCAGTTCAGTTGCTCAGTCATGTCTGACTCTTTGCAACCCCATGAACCGCAGCACACCAGGCCTCCCTGTAAATCACCAACTCCCGCTGTCCACCCAAACCCATGTCCATCGAGTTGATGATGCCATCCAGCCATCTCATCCTCTATTGTCCCCTTCTCCTGCTGCCCTCAATCTTTCCCAGCATGAGGGTCTTTTCCAATGAGTCAGCTGTTCGCATCAGGTGGCCAAAGTATTGGAGTTTCAGCTTCAACATCAGTCCTTCCAATGAACATCCAGGACTGATCTCCTTTAGGATGGACTGGTTGGATCTTCTTGCAGTCCATGGGGCTCTCAAGAGTCTTCTCCAACACCACAGTTCAAAAGCATCAATTCTTTGGTGCTCAACTTTCTTTGTACTCCAACGCTCACATCTGTACATGTCTACTAGAAAAACTATAGCTTTGACTAAATGGACCTTTGTTGGCAAAGTTATGTTTCTGCTTTTTATATGCTGTTGAGGTTGGTTATAGCTTTTCTTCCAAGGAGCAAGCGTCTGTTAATTTCATGGCTGCAGTCACCATCTTCAGTGGTTTTGGAGCCCCCCAAAATAAAGTCTGTCACTGTTTCCATTGTTTCTCCATCTATTTGTCATGAAGTGATGGGACTAGATGCCATAATCTTTGTTTTTTGAGTGTTGAAAAAAAAAAAAGAAGCCCTTTTCATTATACGGAACTGGAATGCAAAAGTAGGAAATCGAGAGATACCTGGAGTAACAGGCAAATTTGGACTTGGAGTACAAAATGAAGTAGGGCAAAGGCTAACAGAGCTTTGCCAAGATAATGCACTGGTCATAGCAAACACTCTCTTCCAACAACACAAGAGAGGACTCTACACATGGACATCACCAGATGGTTGACACCAAAATCAGATTGATTATATTCTTTGCAGCCAAAGATGGAGAAGCTCTATACAGTCAAAAACAATAAGACCAGGAGCTGACTGTGGCTCAGATCATGAACTACTTATTGCCAAATTCAGACTGAAATTGAAGAAAGTGAAAAAAAAAAAAGAAAAAAAAAAAAAAGAAGAAAGTGGAGAAAACCACTAGAACATTCAGGTATGACCTAAATCAAATCCCATATGACTATACAGTGGAAGTAAGAAATAGATTTAAGGGACTAAATCTGATAGACACAGTGCCTAATGAACTATGGATGGAGGTTCGTGACATTGTATAGGAGACAGGGATCAAGACCATCCCCAAGAAAAATAAATGCAAAAAAGCAAAATGGCTGTCTGAGGGGGCCTTATAAATAGCTGTGAAAAGGGAAGTGAAAAGCAAAGGAGAAAAGGAAAGATATACCCATTTGAATTCAGAGTTCCAAAGAATAGCAAGGAGAGATAAGAAAGCCTTCCTCAGCGATCAATGCAAAGAAATAGAGGAAAACAATAGAATGGGAAAGACTAGTGATCCCTTCAAGAAAATTAGACATACAAAGGGAATATTTCATGCAACGATTGGCTCAATAAAGGACAGAAATGGTAGGGACCTAACAGAAGCAGAAGATATTAAGAAGAGGTGGCAAGAATACACAGAAGAACTGTACCAAAAAGATCTTCATGACCCAGATAATCACGATGGTGTGATCACTCACCTAGAGCCAGACATCCTGGAATGTGAAGTCAAGTGAGCCTTAGGAGGCATCACTATGAACAAAGCTAGTGGAGGTGATGGAATTTCTGTTGAGCTATTTCAAATTCTGAAAGATGATGTTGTGAAAGTGCTGCACTCAATATGCCAGCAAATTTGGAAAACTCAGAAGTGGCCCCAGGACTGGAAAAGGTCAGTTTTTATTCCAATCCCAAAGAAAGGCAATGCCAAAGAATGCTCAAACTACCGCACAGTTGCACTCATCTCACATGCTAGTAAAGTGATGCTTAAAATTCTCCAAACCTAGCTTCAGCAATACGTGAACTGTGAACTTCCAGATGTTCAAGCTGGTTTTAGGAAAGGCAGAAGAAGCAGAGATCAAATTGCCAACATCCGCTGGATCATCGAAAAAGCAAGAGAGTTCCAGAAAAATATCTATTTCTGCTTTATTGACTATGCCAAAGCCTTTGATTGTGTGGATCACAATAAACTGTGGAAAATTCTGAAAGAGATGGGAATACCGGACCACCTGACCTGCCTCCTAAGAAATCTGTATGCAGGTCAGGAAGCAACAGTTAGAACTGGACATGGAACAACACACTGGTTCCAAATAGGAAAAGGAGTACGTCAAGGCTGTATATTGTCACCCTGCTTATTTAACTTATATGCAGAGTACATCATGAGAAACGCTGGGCTGGATGAAGCACAAGCTGGAATCAAGATTGCCAGGAGAAATATCAAAAACCTCAGATATGCAGATGACATCACCCTTATGGCAGAAAGTGAAGAGGAACTAAAAAGCCTCTTGATGAAAGTGAGAGAGGAGAGTGAAAAAGTTGGCTTAAAGCTGAACATTCAGAAAACTAAGATCATGGCATCTGGTCCCATCACTCCATGGGAAATAGATGGGCAAACAGTGGAAACAGTGTCAGATTTTATTTTGGGGGGCTCCAAAATCACTGCAGATGGTGATTGCAGCCTTGAAATTAAAAGACACTTACTCCTTGGAAGGAAAGTTATGGCCAACATAGACAGCATATTAAAAAGCAGAGACATTACTTTGCCAACAAAAGTCCGTCTAGTCAAGGCTATGGTTTTTCCAGTAGTCATGTATGGATGTGAGAGTTGGATGGTGAAGAAAGCTGAGCACTGAAGAATTGATGCTTTTGAACTGTGGTGTTGGAGAAGACTATTGAGAGTCCCTTGGACTGAAAGGATTCCAACCAGTCCATCCTAAAGGAGATCAGTCCTGGATGTTCATTGGAAGGACTGATGTTGAAGCTGAAACTCGAATACTTTGGCCACCTGATGTGAAGAGCTCACTCATTTGAAAAGTCCCTGATGCTGGGAAAACTTGAGGGCAGGAGGAGAAGGGGACAACAGAGGATGAGATGGCTGGATGGCATCACTGAGTCAATGGACATGGGTTTGGGTAAACTCCGGGAGTTGGTGATGGACAGGGAGGCCTGGCGTGCTGCGATTCATGGGGTCGCAAAGAGTCGGACACAACTAAGTGACTGAACTGAACTGAACTGAATTGAAATTGCAAAAGGAGTATGTCAAAGCTGTATATTGTCACCCTGCTTATTTAACTTATATGCAAAGTGCATCATGTAAAATGCTGGACTGGATGAAGCTCAAGCTGGAATTTAGATTGCCAGGAGGAATATCAATAACCTCAGATATGCAGATGACACCACCCTTAAGGCATAAAGCGAAGAAGAACTAAAGATCTTCGTGATGAAAGTGAAAGAGGAGAGTGAAAATGTTGGCTTAAAACTCAACATTCAAAAAACCCAAATAGTTGCTTCTCAGTATATTCATAGATTTATTTTGAATTTAGGTTTAAAAAAATAAAAAGAAAACTTTCTCCCCTTTAAGGGAGAAACACAGTGAGATAAAGTGGCCTGCATCCTACAGTCATTCACACAACACATGAAAAACCTCAGCAAGTTACAAGTATAATATGACACCCCACCTCCATTGTAGTGAAATGGATTCTTTGTGGGGACAACATAGTTTCTCAGAATGACATGTCTCAACTCTCTCTGGCTGGATGCAGGAATGATTTCTGCCAGCAAATCTTCAGTTATCACTAATAGTTCACAATGGCAATAAAGAAATTGCAGTCCTTTACCCATGAGACCTCTAATGTTGAGAAGGGTAACTTCCTGATGCTGGAGAAAATGAACTCCTGATGTGAGATGTCCCACCAGGTCAAGTTGCTGGATATAAAACAATTCCATGTCAGAAGGGTCTGTGTAAGGGCTCTGAAAGCAGTGTTGAGCCCAATTCCCATTCCCACATTTTCCTAGATTGCCGACTAGTTATTGAACTACTTGCAGCTTGTTTTTTATCTGTAAAATAATACTTTTAATATCCACATGACAGAAAAGTTATGATGATCAAATGAGATAATCCATGTAAAGTGATGAACATAGAGACTAATCCACAGGAAGCACTCAGTGTTAGAAATTTTTAATTTTGTTATTTCTAAAAGAAAATCAGTCTTAGAGAAAAATTATCTCTAGTCAGCCTATCTGGCAATTTTCAGTTTCACTCTTTCTTAGCATTTGTTTCAAATTCATGATGAAACTCAATACTGTCTGCCTAGAGGAGAATAAACAGTTTTCTATAGATAGGGGCTGTGGCATTTCGCTCAAAAACAATTTTTTCTATGAAATGATAGTCTAAACACATTTATATTTTATGGAGCTTAAAATGACTAGATAACCTGTTAATGACCAAATATCTGATGACCCTGCTTCTTAAGGTTAAGCTTTAAAATCTATATCAGCAATAAAGGAACATCTAAGAATTATATTTTGAAAAAGAGACAAACAGCAGTTCATCATACCAGAAAAGGTCACTAAGTGGAAATAAAGTTTGAAAGACATAATATTATAAAGTTTTTGTGTGATATGAGAAAGAGTAGGGCTTCCAGAGCCCCTATAAGAAGAGCAGAAAGCTGCTGACCCCTGTGCTAATAGGCTGGGTGACTACGTCAGGACCCCAAACTCTTAGATTCTAGTTCCGTGTCTGAAGAGGAACAACTTGCTGATTGTCCTGGCTCAGATTCAGAGGGGAGAGTGAGTACAAGGGGCAGTCAATACACACTAAAAGTGCAGCGAAAATCCTATTTTTTATTTGGTTTCTATTTTTAAAAATGATTAAAACACTTAAGATATATAATAAGGAACTGAAAGTGTCTCTCTGTGGCATCATTGAAAGATTAATGATATCTGAGTGGTATCTAAAATGCAACAGACATGCTGAAAACAACATAATCAAATTAAGAAGAAAATCGTAATATAAAACAAAAGGAGAAGTCCCTGAGGGTACTTCTGGGGAATAATTTTAGGAAATGATACGACCTAATATGGGTTTCTCTTCAGCAACGCCAAGGCACTCTTGAGAAGTTTTAAAAAGATATGTTATTTTTTCAGGTTCGATGCATGAGACAAATGCTCAGGGCTGGGGCAATGGGATGACCCAGAGGGATGGGATGGGGAGGGAGGTAGGAGGGGGGTCCAGGAAGGGGAACACATGTAAACCCATGGCTGATTCATGTCAATGTATGGCAAAAACTACTACAATATTGTAAAGTAATTAGCCCCCAACTTAAATAAATAAATTTATTTTTTTAAAAAAAGGAAAAATAAATAAATAAATAAATAAAAAATAATAATAAATAAAAAATAAAAATAAAAAAAAAAGAAATAAACTGAGGAATGTATTATACAGCCTAGACACAAACTTGAGTTACAGTGTTATCACAAGGTCACTTAAGAGGGAACTCTGAAGGACAACAATGATTTGTAGAAACAGTAAATATGGGTGAGGGGGAAACTGAAGATGTCATACCTCTGACCTAATGTTTTTGTAAAAGTATAAAAGAAAACCTGATGCTTAAAATAAACATGCAGCCCAGTGCTTTGAAAAAAAAAAAAAAGATATGTTATTTTTTTATGAGAAAAAAATTTACAGCAGACATTCTTTGGGAACTTTTCTGCTTTTTCACTTTCTAAAACAGCTATCCTCATACTACAGTCCATGGACCAAGTGTGGTCCATCATCTATATTTGTATATAGTAAAGTTTTATTGGAGCAGAGTCACACTCATTCAGCCACACATTGCCTATTTTGCTTCCACAGTATTATACAAAGCTGAATATTTGCCACAAAGACCCTGTGGAACCTAAAATGCTTACTACCTGGTCTTTCAAGATGAAGTTTGCCAGACTGTGTTCTAAAACACGCTTTATGCATCTCTATAAACACAGATTATATTTAATTAATAATGCAAGCACCAATTTTATACATTAGAATAAGAATTTGCAAACTATGGAATAAAAGTAAAATTATATCTAGTTTATCATGTTGTTAGAGGATTAAGTATTGAACCTTTGACTTTTACTTTTTCATGTAGTTAGGCCTTATACATTTTCTTACGTGTTTTTTCTTATATAAAGAGAAGTTGTTTAAACATCTTTAATTATTTTTCAAGAAAACACAAACAGATTTAACCTCTTTGGATACAGGCAGCCTGTGTTACACATTCTTTGTTAATTGTTTCATTCAAATATTATTTTTGTGAGCATCTTACTAACTGCAAAGCAATTTTCTTGATGTTAAGTATATAGAAATGAATCAAGGAGAAAAGACATCCCTGCCTTCTCCTTGCTTCCCTTTATTATGTAGCCCAGGCCATGCTGGGCACTGGACTAGTGTTCATGAATGACTGACTACATTGCTGAGTGATACATAATGGCTTCAAAAGGCACAGCTTCCTTGTAGGGAGATAAGAGAGGAACTCTTGAGAAATCATAATGACTGCTTCTAGACCACATCTAGTTTAGACTTTCAAAAATTAAGAGAAGGACTTCCCTTGTGGCTCAGCTGGTAAAGAATCCTCCTGCAATGCGGGAGACCTGGGTTCAATCCCTGGGTTGGGAAGATCCCCTGGAGAAGGGAAAAGGTACTAACTCCAGTATTCTGGCCTGGAGAAGTCCATGGACTGTATGTTCATGGGGTCACAAAGAGTCGGACACGACTGAGCGACTTTCACTTCACTCAGTCAAAAACTAAGAAAAGCCTAACCTCTTTGAGATGTTTACTCATGAGATGTATATATATAATGTTATGGGAATAAAATTTTTGCCAACCCAATATTTGGTTGGCCAAAAGTGTATTTGTGTGTGTATGTGTGTGTGTGTGTGTGCATGCTAAGTCACTTCAATCACGTGTGACTCTTTGCAACACTGGACTGTAGCCCGGCATGCTCTTCTGTGCATGGGATTTCCCAGGGAAGAATACTGGAGTGGGTTGCCATTTCCTTCTCCAGAGGATCTTCCCAACCTAGAGATCGAAGCCATCTCCCGCACTGGCAAGTGGATTCTTTACCACTTTGCCACCAAGAAAGCCCCACATAAACACATACATGTTTAATGCCTGTATTTGTTGACTAGAGAAATATACTTAACATATATGGGACTAGAATTCTCTGAAACATGCACATAATTTTAAAAATTAAGACTATTTATCACATCTAAAGCAATATTTGCATCTGAATTAAGGAGAAAAATTTGCTCATTTACCTCAAAAAACTGTCCTGTTGGAATTTCTACAAGTGAAATGCTGGAATTCTTACACACTTATATCCACTAACTACTTTTATTTATTTTGATGTATTATTTCGGACAGGTTTTGTGTATATAAAAAAACTAAATGCAGCTGAATAGCAAAATAAAGAATCATTCAACGAGTTTTCAACCTATCACAGCTCTACTTCTGCCAAAAGGAATATTCAAATTATCGCTATTACTACACACCTAATCTTTTGTTATGATGTCTGGAATGTTAATTTACAACACCATGTCAACCTGGCTATTTGCTTTTCATGTAAACATGATCACCAAATAAAAATCTCCTTTAGACTCCAGCTCTGAACATGAGGACATCACTGAATATTGGATTTAAAAAGTCATATTTCTCAGACTGGGAATCATTTGGGGATTGGTGGGGAGACTACATGCTTACCTTTCACTTTAAAGGAAGTGGATTTTATTTCTGAACAACTATACATTGCTAAAACTTTGGCTTTTGCCCTATTTTCCAAATGATGTTTATCCCTGTGGCCGTTATGAAGGATTGCTTTGCCATTTTAATAATCAGATCTGCAAATTTCCATTTAGCATCAAATCCAAACAATCCAATCTGCTGGTGATTGACATCTCTGCTTGTGCATCAACATCTATTAAACCAGATGTTTTACTTCTTCTCCTGCCAAGAGTGAGCATCTCTTTATGATCAATTGTCAAGGCAAGTCTGTCAATCAAGGCATTACTAATGTTTACATAGAAAAGCGTAAGTCATTCAACTGCAGTCATGCTATACCCTCCATCTAGACTGTTACCATTTTGAAATTAGATTTTTTTTTAAGAAGAAAATCAGTTGAAGCTTTCCCTGAAAATATCTGCTAATGTCAAAAAGTGCCTCCTGACCCTGAACAATATAATCTTCTAATTGCAATCAAAATGAAGCTCTTGTTTATGTGAGGGACTAACATGAGCAACAAGACTGCTGGTGACTCTGAAAGTTTCCATAGTTTCCTCCTAAATTTAGATCCCTGCAACAACTTATCTTTTTAAAAAGCACATTTCCTTCTCGGTTAAATTAGGTGGTGCAAAAATTGGGAAACAGAGCACAGCTAATAATCTTCTATAGCATCGTATTCACGTACTTCTTCCCAACATAAAATGATGCATTGTTTAATGAGTGCAAGAGGATGATGTTTTAACATGGCATGGAATTATGCTGATTACAATATCAACAAGAAAATATTATCTCCTATATTTAAAACAAACTTAAAATATACTAGTCTTCTTCAAAGACTGTTGGCAAATAATAAAGGTGGATAATTTTTCCCTTGGGAGAACACTTCATAGTTATCTGAACAGACCTTTATAAAATATTTAGTTCAAACCTTATCCTGAAATGAAATATAAACACAGTAGAAACAAATTGTTCATTCTGGAATATTTTAAGAATAGTAAGAAAACCTTTAATCTCAACAGTCAAATCTTATTGCACTCATTGTTTTTCAAAATCCCAACAACTTTTGGAGTGTGTTCTATATATATATGTATATGTATGTGATGTGTCAGTCATATCTGACTCTTTGCAAGTCCGTATATGTTTATGCAAAATTACTTGAAGGAGTATAAGTGAATAGAAAAATTGATAAATATTTTCAAAAGAATATGGAATGAAAGCACTTAAATGTCAAATACTTCCTTTGAAGTTCAAGTGTTATGTTCAGAACCAATGAATGGCATGTGTGTGTTACTTCATTAACATTTAGCTCATTTGCTCACTTATCACATCAAGAATCAATACGGGCTGAAAAGCTCTGTCAATTTTTAGCACTACTTATGAAAGAAGTCTAAGATTGTACTCAGTTCTGAGATAACTGACAGATGAGAAAGTTTACCTCTCTAGCAACATTTCTTTTAGAGACAAAATCTGGGAAGAGATGAACCAAAGTATGACACAAAATAATGATTCTTGGTTACCCCGTACATTTAAAGTAGCAGAGTAATAAAATATGGCAAATTTGAAAGTTTAGTACTATTAATTTTCTTGGGCTTTCCCATTTATTATACTTTTCTGCTATTCTTTTCACTTCTTTTCTAGACAATGGCAGATCAGCCAAATTCTTTCACAAGAATTAAATCTGAAATAGGAAAGTAGATTAGCAAAACATATCAATCCACATGCTCTGATTAGTTACATGAACGCTTTTAAAGGTTATCTGTATTACCATCATCAGATGAATGGATAAATTAGATTTGAGATATATATATCAGTCAGTCAGTCAGTTCAGTCACTCAGTCGTGTCCGACCCTTTGGGACTCCATGAATCGCAGCACGCCAGGCCTCCCTGTCCATCACCAACTCTCGGAGTTTACCCAAACTCATGTCCATCGAGTCGGTGATGGTATCCAGCCATCTCATCCTCTGTCGTCCCCTTCTCCTCCTGCCCCCAATCCTTCCCAGCATTACAGTCTTTTCCAATGAGTCAACCCTTCACATCAGGTGGTCAAAGTATTGGAGTTTCAGCTTCAACATCACTCCTTCCAATGAACACCCAGGACTGATCTCCTTTAGGATGGACTGGTTGGATCTCCTTGCAGTCCAAGGGACTCTCAAGAGTCTTCTCCAACACCACAGTTCAAAAGCATCAATTCTTCAGCGCTCAGCTTCCTTCACAGTCCAACTCTCACATCCACACATAACTACTGGAAAAACCATAGCCTTGACTAGACGGACCTTTGTTGGCAAAGTAATGTCTCTGCTTTTTAACATGCTGTCTAGGTTTGTTATAACTTCCCTTCCAAGGAGTAAGCGTCTTTTAATTTCATGGCTGCAATCACCATCTGCAGTGATTTTAGAGCCCAGAAAAATAAAGTCAGAAAATATGGATTCATGTAAATCCATTCAGATGGAGTACATCGAGTAAGGTTTAGTAGATCTGTGGGTGAACTGAGCCTTGGTAGCAGCAAAGCATAAATTATGTCCAAAAAAGAACAAACCTCTTCAGAGTCTCAATAAAAGTGCAAAATTATTTCACACTTCTGCCAGTGCATCTCCCTTAGCAGGGCACAGCTCACAGTGAAAGATATGCAGAACGGCCTCCATAAAAATCTGACTGATGGGAGCAGAAAGAGAACGTTTGCCAGGACCTGAGATGTTCGCCCTTTGTCTTTAAAACATACTGCTTCTCCTTGGGATGATTTTCCACCTGTAAAGACAGACACTTGGAGAAGGGGATGGCAACCCACTCCAGTGCTCTTGTCTGGATAATCCCATGGACAGAGGAGCCTGGTGGACTACTGCCCATGGGGTCACAAACAGGCAGACGTGACTGAACACACACAAAGATAAATACTATTTAATTTGGTTTTACTCTACATATAGTCTGAGAGGCCTTTGTATGTGGAGGATTAGAGAAATTAGTGAGAGGTTTAAGTCAGCAAAGGTTGTCTAGAAGGATTGTGAGACTGAATGAGCCTTTTCAGAACTCTGTGGGAAAGAACAGTGGTGGCTGATGGGTCAGAAGAGAGAAATCTGGGTACGCCGATGTTGTCCTAAGATCATCGGCCCTAGAGAACTTTTTTTTTTTTTTGGAATATGATTGTTCTGCAGTTTTGGTTAGTTTCTGCTGTACAGCATGAATCAGCTATGTATGCCCATAGGTCCCCTCTCTCTTTGACCTCCCTCCCGACCCCCTTCACCCCGCCCCTCTAGGTGGTCGCAGAGCACCAGGTTGAGCTCCCTGGGATTTGCAGCCCCTTCCTGCCAGCTGTTTCACACGGGATAGTGGATGCGTGTCCATGCTAGCCTCTCGGTTTGTCCTGTCCCCCTTCCGCCCACGTCCACGCGTCTGTTGTCTAAGTCTGAGTCTCTATTTCTGCCCCACAAATAGTTTCAGCTGCACTGTTTTTCTAGATTCCACGTTTATGCACTAGTATAGGACATTCGTTCGTCTCTTTCTGACTTGCTTCACTCCCTGTGATAGACTCTGGGGCCATCCACGTCTCTACAATGACCCAGTTTTGTTCCTTGCTTTTCTGGCCACTGTTTGCCGAGGTGAGAAAGACCCGCTGCTCGTGTTGTCTTTCTCTTTGCAGTAGCTTTCCACTGCAGAGCAGTAATGGGAGGCGGTGTCTCCCTGAGTACAAGAGAGACACAAAGAGAAGTGAAGCTTTTGTGATAAAATATGAATCTGCGATTTTTGAAAAAAAATAAGGTAGGACAATTCCTCTTGGTCATTAGTTGGTGTGATTTTCTTTAATTCTTTGTTGCATCCATGAGTCTAGAAACGGTGAGAAAGGCAGGAAGAATGACAGGCTCATGAAACAAACGATATCAGCTTTAAAAGGCCATTTGAGTGGTTCAGGACAAGTAAGAGATTTGTGCCCAACTTAATAAACAAACTAATTAAAAAGTATGAGTGTATTGAAACAGGTTCTTTTTTTTTGTTAAATGCTTGTTTATCTTTGCCATTGCCTGGTAGTCTTCACGTGGCCCAGATACTCTATCAGCATTTTTTTATGTTAATTAAAAAAAAAAAACAATGAAAAATGTTAAAGGTTACAAATAATCTGAGGAGGCTGAGTCCTTCTCTGGTTGTTTCTCCAGAAAACTTTTAGTGACAGGAAGTTATTTATATATGTGTTGTCCTCAGCATCTGAAATGAAATGTCTGACTCATTTCAGGTATAGAGACTAGGGATTTGTCTTTGTGAGTGCTAACAGTGCTCTGTTTAGGGACCTATTTCAAATCACACATAAAATTTTGTGTCTGAGATCTTTCAGTGAGGAGTAATAGTTTTTTCAATGGTTTCCTTCTCTGTGGGCAATTAATTGATTCCAATACACTTTTTGCAGTAGGAAAAAAATGAAAATACACACAAAAAAACCCACTTATGCCTTCAGTGTAAGTTGAAGGCACCTGAACTTGAAAATTACTGAAGAAAAGGTGAATAAATTCCAGGCATCTAATATACAGCAGGATGACAGTAGTTAACAACACTGTAAATCTGCTAAGAGAGTAGATCTTAAAACTTCTTACAACACAACCAAAAAAGGTAATTATATGAGGTGATGAATATATTAACTAACTGTATTATGGTGATCATTTCACAAAAGATGTACATACCAAATCATCACATTCTCTGCCTTAAATTCATGCAATGTTGTTTGTTAATTATATCTCAGTAACCATGAAAAAAAATTACTGAAGGAAAACCCAATAGCATAACATATTTAAAATTATAATCTAAGAAACTTTCCATGAATTAAAAAACATTCAAATATAAACCTTTATTTTAAAATAATATGATATACTCTATGTACTGATGTGGAAAGATTTTAAAAGTATATTTGACTCAAATAAATTAATATTAAAGGATAGCGAAAGAATGTATGTGAATATACTTTGTGTGTGCACTTTAAATAAATGGGAAATTTCTAAAAGGATATTCAAGAAATTATTTTTCTGGATTTATACAGAATATCTGTTCTTGAAAAACTCTAATTTCATTTTACAATATTCATGCATTATTTTTATAGTAATAGTCAAATCAGTAAAAAACTAAAACTGGTTATGTCAACTGTAAGTGCAATGCTAATTCACACAAAGAGAGAAGACCTAAGAAAACTAACAAATCATTGTAAGTAATGGTAAACCTATGAGAATTTGACTGTGTAAACTTTAAAATATAAAACAGTGTAGCAGACTCAGTCCCTGCAAGTTTGGTCTTCCCAATCACAGCTAAGCAAATGGAGCTAAATTGTTCTCTGAGCTTGGAATCCCGTAGTTTAGTGCTTAAAGGGACCTTTGGGATCATCTAATAGAACTTCTCATTTTATAGATGAAGATGTAGAAGATAAAGTGACTTGCCTTGGTTCACACATAATCAGTGCTAGAGCTGTGATGATAAGGCAGGTTTTTTGATTGCTCCATTGGCCGTCTTCCTTCTAAATGACAGAGAACAACCTATTTGTCATTAGCAGAGAAAGTGACCCGTCTGCTAATTCAGTGTCATTACTGAGTAACTTGCGTTTGCCACATCATTTCTCTGCTAGTAATTGTAATTATGGGAAATGTTCCAAAAGAAGCCAAAGAAAACAGAAAAAAAATTTAAAAAAAATAAAAGAATGAGGACATATTTTTATCCATGTGTACAGCGAGTTTTGTGCAGGTATGGTTTGATCATGTTGATAGAAATAATTCACTTTTAAAAATTCACAATTAATTGACTTAAAAAATAAAAGCAAATGAATTTTATGAGTAATCAGGGTCTCTAAGGTCCTGTCTCCAGAGGCTCTGAAATCAGAATACTTAAGGTAAAAACTGGCTCAAGTGGTTTGACTTGCCAGTGTCGAAGATAAGTAAATGTCTACAGACAGCAGGATATAAACCCCAGAAAATCTACAAAATGCTTCCAACAACAGTTTTCTGCACCTAACTCTGATTGTTGACAAAAGCTTTTGTTTTCATAATAATTTCACTTGGTATAATTTGGTCCCTGTTTTATCTCTAAGAAATTTTCCAATGCCTCTAAACCAGTTCTGGTCTGTTTCTGTCTTCACTTCCCAAATTCTTCTAAGTTTTCTGTCACCTTCAATTTGCAGGCATACTTTGCAATTCTCATTGTGCCCTCAGGAGCCCACCTAGGGATTCAAAACACAATATCAGGTTCCAGTTGTCATCAAAGATTTAGTTTGGAAAGTGGCCCAACTTCAATAAGGTCCTGGTTTACCACCACACAGCTTGATTCGATTGTTAGCGAGGTGATACTTCAATCACCAACTGGTTGCCAAGAAGAATCAAGAATCATCGCAAACACTGGCTGTCATTTTCATCAGAATTCCCAAGAAGGAATGAAAAATGAGGAGTAGACTCACAATGACCCTGAGCTCCTGACGTCCATGTAAGTCTTTAGGCCAGCAAAAGTTTAGCACCTTGGTCACATTACCCCACATTTAGCTGAGTCTGTCCAGAGACGTGAGAGGGTGGAGAGAGCAGGAAGGATGCTTTGTTCCAAAGTCTTCCTCATGCCTGCGGCAACTGTTAGATGCATGTGGGATGATGGAGGCAGACTCCAATCCAAGCCATCTCCATCAGAATTCTCCCATGTTGTAAAACTGGCCAAGAGATTTAACACTCACAGGACAGATTTCCTAGACTCATTTATGGCCACCTGAGCCCCAAACGGGATGAGGGTTCTCCTGCTGGGAAGGTAAGGTATAATGACTCTACTGGGGCAAAATGCATTACAACATAAGATAAATAAGACATCCATTGTTGCATTAAAGGTGTTGAACTATGGTTATTCTGTCAGCTCACTCTGAACAGAGGTCTGTGATGAAGCCATCATTCTATTTTTATTTATTTATTCATTTTTGTTTCATCATGTTTTGATTTTGCATGCCCTGGTGTTTAGATTGTCACAACCTGAGCTAAGGCCTGAATGGCTGAATGTGTGACTGTGAAGTCGCTCAGTCGTGTCCGACTCTTTGCGACCCCATGGACTGTAGCCCACCAGGATCTTCCATCCATGGGATTTTCCAGGCAAGAGTACTGGAGTGGGTTGCCATTTCCTTCTCCAGAGGATCTTCTCGACCCAGGGATCGAACCTCGGTCTCCTGCATTGTAGGCAGACACTTTACCATCTGAGCCACCAGGAAAGTCAAATCTTTTAAAACATCATTTTGCAAGTTATTAGATTTGGGGCATGTATAATGTTTTAAAATGGCTAACCTTTCCTTTAAAAAGTGAACTCATCTTTCTCCATCCAGACTATTTCTGTAAGAGTCATATAAGAAGGTCATTAGCATCATTCGTATTGCTCCTTTTCTTTTAGCAAATCCTGGGTGAAAGAATAACATCAAACAGTCCTACAGCACTTCCTACATGTCAGAAATTCTTCCAGGGACTGTGCAAGTACTAAAACCATTAACCCTTCCAGCAACCCCTGTCAGTCACCGGTAGTCACTGCTCCAGACAGAGATCCTCTCGGGGAGGCAGGATAGCCCTTCCCCCAAAGAATTCTTGTCCTTTACACCCTTGAGGACTGATCACTGGAAGGACTGGTGCTGAAGCTGAAGCTCCAATACTTTGGCTACCTGGTGCAAAGAACTGACTCATTGGAAAAGGCCCTGATGCTCAAAAAGATTAAAGGCAGGAGGAGAAGGGGATGACAGAGGATGAGATGGTTGGATGGCATCACCACCTCAATGGGCATGAATTTGAGAAAACTCCTGGAAATAGTGAAGGACAGGGAAGCCTGAGGTGCTACATTCCATGGAGTTGCAAAGAGTCGGACACAACTTGGCTACTGAACAACAACAACACACTTGTGAAGGCAGGGTAGAACACAAGAATAAAACAATAACCCTAAATTAGACCCTCAGAAATTTAGACTCTTAGCTTCTAGGCATCAGATATGTTTCTCACTGGAGAAAGTGAGGCCAGGGATTCTGTATGATACAGTTTTGCATAATAAGCAGCACTTTTCACAAAATTCAAGGCAAGCACTGATAAATGCTTATGAAATCAGTTTGGACTCTGCGCCCTCCTTAATCTCACCTGTGAGTGTGTCCCCTCTGCTTACCTGTGCCCATTTCCTAGGGTTCTGTGCCTGGTCCTCTGTAGGAATGCAGCCATGGACTGTCCAATTCACTAGTTCCATGCCTCCTACACAGATTGCCTTTTGAATTCAGTGTCCCAACCTCTGAAATTATTCCTCTCCTACCTTCCATTAGAAGGTGGAAAGAGATGTAATTAATGGGATGGTGAATTTAATATTTTACTCTCTGTAGAGTATTTTATTATTGTTCTTGTTAATTGTTTGTTTTAAAAAAAAGACCTTGTGTTGAGACTCTGATGCTTGTATTTAAAGCACAAAAGCAAGATGACAAAGAGGAAAGGTTTAAGTAAAAAAAAAACATCTCTCTGATTTCTGGAATCAGGCAGTATGGTCAGTTCTCGACTCTGCCTACTCATGTAAGTATTGTCCAGTTCTAAGGACAATCCTTGCAAAGGAGTTCTGACACTTGAGCTGCCTTTTCAGGCTAACAATCAAACAAGTGATCACAGTCAAATTGTGACTTATTACTCTGCCTCTACAGCTGGGTTTGGTGCTGGGTATTAATAGATCTGGTTGAACAATGCTGGCTCCCCTTTCCTGAATATGCAATGCTCCTGACCTTTGTGGATGCTGTTCTTCTGCCTGGATAACTTTCTTCCTGCTTGCTACAATCCCCCACATCCAACCTTCCCTTTACACTGAGTATTGCTATGGGCAGGACACAATTTCAATGGGAACTCATCCTGAAAGGAGTATAAAATGCATTTCATTTGTGGCCATGTCATACTTATCTCCTAAGTGTCCCCATAAGGACCAGAGTGTACAGCCACATCACAAATGGACAAAGAACTGTTTTCTGTACAGAGTTTCTGAACACAGATATGGTGTGATTTTTACCTTGGTTAATTTTTCATATGTATTTATTCTTTGCCTTATACTTACCATTCTCTAAATCAATGGTATCATCTTTCTGGAGCTATATGAACACTGGGCTTCCCAGGTGGCACAGTGGTAACGAATCTGCCTGCTAATGGGAGACACGGGTTTGATTCCTGGGTTGAGAAGATCACCTGAAGTAGGAAATGGCAATCCACTCCAGAATTCTTGCCTGGGAAATCCCATGGACAGAAGAACCGGGTAGGCTACAGTGTTTATGTCACTTTGCCAACATGGGCTGCTACTGAAGATATTTTAATTATTGAAGATGAAATAAGAAACAAAAGCCAAATATATTCTAATAGTGTATTTCAATTTAATTCCATGTTATAGTTATTAAATATTTGCTATGACCTATTTAGGGCTTCCCTGATAGCTCAGTTGCCTGCAATACAGGAGACCCCAGGTTGATTCCTGGGTTGGGAAGATGGGATGGAGAAGGGATAGGCTACCTGCTCCAGGATTCTCAGGCTTCCCTTGTGGCTCAGCTGGTAAAGAACCCACCTGCAATGTGGGAGGCCTGGGTTCAATCCCTGGGTTGGGAAGATCCCCTGGAGAAGGGAAAGGCTACCCACTCCAGTATTCTGGCCTGGAGAATTCCGCGGGCTGTATAGTCCATGGTGTTGCAAAGAGTTGGACATGACTGAGCAACTTTCACTTCACTTATGACCTATTTACTCTTTTAGGTACTGAAAATAGAGGTGAATATGTTCACAATAGAGATTAGGAAGAAAAAAGTAACAATGAATCTGATTTAATGTGCTTTTATACAAGCAAATTTTCAAAAATCAAAACTAACCTGTAACGGAGGCTGAGTTCTGTACCTTTGTAAGGCCCTCTACAGTCCTGGCTAATTGCAAATACTTGAAGTGGAAAATACCCAAAGACACGAGGAGTGGATACTTGAGTAAAAGGAGAATGTGAAGCCGTGAGAGAAAAGGCTGAATCAAAGCTCTACACTCTGATTAGGACCTTTAGGGAAAAGTGGCAAGTGTGACAAGAAGGATGAAGGGAAGGAAGGAAGGAAGAGAGGAAGGGAGGGAGGAAAAGAAGGAAGAAAAATGTCTCGAATTGAAACATAGACTTGTAATATGTCCCTTCACTGCCAATATGTTCTGTGAGCTAATTCCTCTACCTCTTCATTTTCCCACCGTATCATCAGAAAACCCTTCTCAGAAATGCATTCCCTTTTTGGCAGTCTTGATGTAACACTTTTTCCTTCTCCTTTGGTGCAAATTGATAAGCCTACCTGGAGCCTATTTGTTCAGGTGGTTTGGAACAAATCCCATATGAGCTCCTTCTCCATGGAGACATGGCTGAACATTAGGTCATTCCCTCTTCTATTCCTTGTGTTTTTGGAAGTCACTCATGCAGCAGCTGTGGCCACTCTGAGAGTGTTCAAGAGGCACTTCTCCTCCAGGTGCCATTCCCCCGTTGTATTAATGCTTTCCTTCCATATCCTGTGTGTACTGGTCAGGTCTTGCCAAGTATAATATTCTCCTTTCATGTAGAAAATAATTTTCAATCCTAGTATCCATCTGAGAATGATCTAAGAACTTTCTAGAACATATGATAATTTTGCCAGCGTGAACATATTCTCTTTGAAGGCAATGCTTATAGATGTTCTTACATGTAGATTTTCAGATGCTTCATTTTATGAGTGAAGAAAAATCATTTATGAGAAAAAAAATTGTGAGGAGAGTGTGGTAGTTTTCATATGCAGAGAGGTGTGTTAGTATAACTGAGATTCTGGCAATTTTTCAAGAAAATAAACTGCTTTATGGAAACAAAAATGTATGTTGTTATTAGAACTGAGTAGAAGGTCAAAGTCCATTCAGAGAAATAAGAAAAGAAAATTGAGTCAACAGATCTTGGTGTCTAGGTGAGATTGACTCCATCCTGCTCAGGTTTAAATTTCCCTGGATTAAGAAAGGACTAATCTCAGAGCCTGAGATAGACTTTGACCCATACCCAGGAAGCAAGTGGCCAACAGCTGTGGGAAATGGAGGACTAGTAAGACTGGGATCCTATTTCTTTGTGTAAAATAAAGATAAGTCATACATGCTATGGCCATCACAGTCTCTTAGGTACTCTGGAAAGGGTTGTCAATAAAGCTGTCCAAATATCCATATTGAAATTAGGTCTACAGAATCTAAAAAATGATATTCATGTATTGGTGTGGCAAGGCATAAACTACTCTGGGTAAGGAATGAGAATGACTTCACCAAGGGAAGAGAACCCAAATGTAACATGAATCAATAAAGCAGACATATTTCATATGAACTCTATTAACGCAATGCTTTGAAAGTGATGTTCTAGTTTATTATTTAGATGGAATTATGAGCCTGCCATGACTTCACAGCATGAAGTTTCATGAAATTCATTTCTTAGTTTCTATTATCCTTAGAAACAAAAAATAATACAAAAGGAGAATTTAAAAGAGATTAAAGGTCACTTGAAAGTTTCTTCAACTCAGAAGCAATAAATATCATTTCTAGTTTCTTTCTGTTGCTTATGTATTTAATACCATCTCCAGACTTTGGGATTCCTTGATTACCCCTTCAAAAATTATGATATCCTAGGAATCATCTTTCAAAACATGAATATTTTGTTAAATTATGACATTAACACGCATGCTTAAGTGAATCCAGCATTATGATTGAATGCTAATAAGAATGTTTTCCTATCAACCTTTCAGATTAGTTTTCATTTTTTTCTGATAAGAAAATCCTGACCAAATGTTACTATACAAAACGAAAAAAAAAGCAAATGGTCAATTGTGCATACTATAATCACAGATAGATTTCACTTAAACCATTACTTAATATATAAAATAAAGCATCAGCATAACATAAAACAAAAATAAGAATATTTTAATTGTGTTAGTTTATACTTTTCAGCCAAGTTATATTGAGTAACTATCTACTATGTGCCAAGTTATATTACTATCTTGCTTATATCCTTCCAATAACTTCTCATTGTCATTAGAATAAATGATGATGTTCTTAACATTTCCTCCAAGATCTAACCTGAACACATGCATTTCTCTGACTCACTATTTCTCAGCAAGCAGCTCTCCTTTCTGTTTCCATAAATCCCCCAAGTTCAGAGTTTTTGCACTTACTGTTACGTCTAGCCTCTTGGCAACACCCATCCCCTCCCTACCCCAGTTGCCTAAACCTCTGCTCCTAGAATGACTGATTGTTTTTCATACTTTACAACTGACCTCAAGTGTTACTTCCTCAAAGTGGCCTTTTGACAGCCCTCATTGAATTTCTATCTTGACTTTTGTCATTAACTGATTTTTTTTCCCCATCGTTTGTTTACTTGCTTTATTTTTTACTTTCTCTACTTTGAGGGGAAAGAATTTGTAGATTTTGTACTTATTTTATTCTGAATACCCCAAATAGTGTCTATCATAAAGTAGATTATCGATAAATACATTTTGCATGTTCTAGATGCGAGGGATTTAATTGTAAACAGAGTTGTGGATTTGACCTTAACAGAGTTTATGATCGCTAATGAATATGATCCCAGTTTCAAAGACATAGTCAAAGAAAGCTATGTTGCTGTTTTTGCTGTTATTTATCTACAATACCATCCAGTCTTGCCAAGTGAGCACAGAACTTTATATGTATAGTCAAAGCTCTGGCATTATTGCCGTGTAAGTGAGTTTCTCATACAGCAAAGCAGAAGAAAGATAACTAGTTCATATTTATTGCAGAGAAAGAAAGTGTTTAGGCTTGGGATTTTTTTCCAGAAAGTTGTAACTCATTTACAATGTCTCATTATTCCTAATACGCAAGTATACCTTTATTCTTGCTTGACATTTGTTTCATAATCAAGCAATGCTCACAGTTTAAAGACTGCAAGTTTTGGGGGCAAATGTTTTTTCTTTATTATCTTAAAGATAGACTTTATTGCATTATATGGGTTAATACAATGTTCATATCGTGAATAATGAGTTCAATCCTTCCATTGTTGCATTTCTGAATATTATTTTTTAGATGTAAGTTATAGTATCATTCTTTTGAAAGGAGAATAAAGAGATTAGGAGATATCAATAATAAAAATATTGCTACATTATTGCCATGACGTTTATGGTTAAAGTTGTATTTGCAGGTAAACAAATATCTAAGTAAAAAGTAAAACTTTATTTCGCCATTAAGATGTTTTAATGTGACAATATCAAACAGATATGTTTCTAAAACTTCTCATATTTTCCCACTCTTTGGATGAGACTTTAGTAGATTTCTTCCCCCCAAAAGAAGAAAATTCCAAATGCTTAAACTGTTTGTTTTTACTTTTATTTATTCTTTATAATTTCTTTTATCATTGTTCATATTTTTGTTCTTTATTTGCTCTATTATTCTCTCTCTAACTTCTAAAACTTACTGAAAACACAATCACTCATATGTGATAAGTAGTTCCTAAGTCCTCCCTTAAGGATTATTGTTGTCATTTGTTGTTGTTCAGGCGCTCAGTCGTGTCCAACTGTCTGTGACCCCATGGACTGCAGCACGCCAGGCTTCCCTGTCCTTCACATCTCCTGGAGCTTGCTCAGACACATGCCCATTGAGTCGGTGATGCCATCCAACCATCTCATCCCCTGTCACCCTTTCTCCTCCTGCTCTCAGTCTTTCCCAGCATCAGGGTCTTTTCTAATGAGTATGGTCAGTGACTATCCTCATAGTACCAGGTACATTTGCAATGGTTTTAAACTGTTTGGACTTGTTTTGTACATTTGCTACAGCTAGTGTATTTTACAGGCTTCCCTAGTAGCTCAGCTGGTAAAGCACCCACCTGCAATGCAGGAGGCCTAGGTTCAATCCCTGGGTCAGGAAGATCCCCTGGAGAAGGAAATGGCAACCCACTCCGGTATTCTTGCCTGGAGAATCCCATGCACAGAAGAGCCTGTGGGATGCAACTCATGGGGTCACAAAAAGTCAGACACGACTGAGTGACTAACACACACACACAGTATATTTTAAGATGCCTGAGAACAGGTAGTATTTTCACTCATAGTTGCATTCACTTAACACCTAGACTGGATTCTGGGTCATAGCATTATTCAGTACATCCTTTGTAAATTTAATGTCTTTGTGGTTTAAGTTCCAAGAGCATTACAAAAGAGGTTGTCTTGAGAACCAGCTGTGGTGGACCAGTTTGGCTTAACAATTGCATTTGATATCAATAAATACTGTTCCCTGATGAGAAAGGCATCTAATTTTTCCTGATGTAAATATTGAAAAAAACGCCATAAATTTAAACCAATAACATATTAACAAGAGAACTGAACATTACAGTTTACCTAATTTTATAACATGTTAAAATACAGTTCAGTTCAGTTCAGTCGCTCAGTCATGTCCAACTCTTTGCGACCCCATGAACCGCAGCACATCAGGCCTCCCTGTCCATCACCAACTCCCGAAGTCCACCCAAACCCATGTCCATTGAGTCAGTGATGCCATCCAACCATCTCATCCTCTGTCATCCCCTTCTCCTCCTGCCCTCAATCTTTCCCAGCATCAAGGTCTTTTCCAATGAGTCAGTTCTTCGCATCAGGTGGCCAAAATATTAGAGTTTTAGCTTTAGCATCAATCCTTCCAATGAATATGCAGGACTGATTTTCTTTATAATGGACTGGTTGGATCTCCTCACACTCCAAGGGACTCTCAGGAGTCTTATCCAACACCACAGTTCAAAAGCATCAATTCTTCAGTGCTCGGCCTTCTTTATAGTCCAACTCTCACACCCATACATGACCACTGGAAAAACCATAGCCTTGACTAGACAGACCTTTGTTGGCAAAGTCATGTCTCTGCTTTTTAATATGCTGTCTAGGTTGGTCATAGCTTTCCTTCCAAGGAGTAAACATCTTTTAATTTCATGGCTGCAGTCACCATGTTCAGTGATGTTGGAGCCCCGCAAAATAAAGTCTGTCACTGTTTCCATTGTTTCCCCATCTATTTGCCATGAAGTGATGGGACCAGATGCCGTGATCTTAGTTTTCAGAATGTTGATTTTTAAGCCAACTTTCTCACTCTTCTCTTTCACTTTCATCAGGAGGCTTTTTAGTTCTTCTTCGCTTTCTGCCATAAGGGTGGTGTCATCTAATCCTTCTCTCTTCCCCTAATGTATCCCACCTCTCACGTGTCTCCATATTGTCTTTTTAATATCCAAATATAATCATGTAACATTTCTGTTTAAAAATGCCTCCATCTTACTATTTTATGTAGATTTATTCAAAGAAACAAACTTTGAGTAATTCTCACTGGCCACTCTTTCTTGCAACCACACAGATCTTTTTATTGTTTGATAGAAATATTGATTAGGTATTTCCTGTCTCCCAAGCGCTGTGCTTATACTTCATATATATATGCCATGTGCTCAGTCACTCTATCATATCCCACTCTGTGCGACGCCATGGACTATAGCCCGCCAGGCTCCTCTGTCCATGGAATTTTCCAGGCAAGAATACTGGAGTGGGTTGCCATCTCCTACTCCAGGGGATCTTCCTAACCCAGGGATCGAACTCTCATCTCTTGCATTTCCTGCATTGGCAGTCTGATCCTTTACCACTGCATTACATGGAAAGGCCATACTTTATATCTGTCATCATATTTATTCCTTGTAGTGGACACTGCTGATGCCCCAGCCAGATACCCTTTCCTGGCAGGTACCACCCTCTGTTGCAGTGAGGGTTGGATGCTAACGACTAATAAAGACTTGCCCTGCATCAAATGGAAATCACTTCACCCAGGAGGTTATACACTGCTCACTCACACTCTTCATCCCACCCTCAGCCAGTGACTGAGGCATCAAACACCAGTCATCTGGTCTCCAAGTGGAAGTACCTTTGGAGACTTCATGTTCTTCAAACTCTGCATCCGATCAGACCAAGGCTGGGGCAGATCCCTAGCCGAGACCCATCTTTGCTTAGATTATGTTCTCCTGTCTTATCCATGCTTCACATTTTCTGCCTCATGAGGGAACTCTTTCCACAAAGCCTTGGCACAAAAATCTGTTTCTCTGGTTCTACCTTCAGGAAAACTAATTTAAATTACTTCTCACTTGAACGCCATGAAGCTGGTATTGTTACTGTCAAGTTTTCCTATGAGAAACTTAGGGTTTAAAAAATAAGTTACTTCTTTCTCTGTTCTTTCACTATCACTGATATGTTACTTCAGAATAATTGGTAAATTACTACAGTGGGTCACCAGTACAAATGGTTTTATTTTTCATGGAAGTTAACATGCCTGTGAAGAGGCTGAAGCCAAGACAATATATCTTTGAAATAGTTGTTTAAATGAGATCTCAGGTCACCACACAATCCATTTAGATTTTATTTTATTTTTTAAAATGACTTTTATAGACCTGAATTGATCTGTAGCTGCAGGTTTGAAATTTCAGTCCCAAAGTCCCAAATGGATAAGGGCGTATGTTTCCATAGTTTTACTTTCTTTGAGATATCAGATGAAATGATTTAGTATGTGACCAGCTTGAGCCTCCGCTGTACCATGTAAACTGGATATTTGATATTTGTGATGGACAGGTGCTGTTGCCTTTGTCCCCGGGAGTCGTCTCTCTCCTCTTTCCCACACTTGAAGCACTTAGTTTGTACCATGATGGCTGAAAATGTCAGACTCTTTCCTAGTCTTTCCTGCGACTAGGAATGGTCATGAGACATCTCCTTTGGAATTCTGGCAATGTGTCTCCTCCTTGGTTAAAAGGAAAGAAAGAAAATCAGTAAGTAAGCACCGCCTGCCATTCCTGGTGTGTCTGTGAGAATGTGCTCACAGGGACGCTCCAGCCATCTTCTGACCACGAAGGATGACAACTGGCCTCACAGCGGTGGAGATCAGGGAGGTGGTGAGAGTCAGGCATCAGATGAAAGATAAACCCGAGCCCTGAGTCAGCTCGAAACTCTCCCCTTCAGATGCTTTTGTTTTGTTAAAGAGAGAGAGGAAGAGAGAGAGTGAGAGAAGGCACAGTTGTTTGGGCAAACTTTGTCGGTATTCCGTTATTTGCAGCAGAAACCCTCCTGACTGATGTGCTATGAGAAAAGCAAGTCTCAAATAATTTTAGTGGCTTGATAACTTCTTTTATAGTTTGTTGGTGACAGTGATAGCATTCAGATTCGGGCCACCTGTGACTTCTGTGTAGAGGATTTCTCCTTCCAAGACATCATTGTTTAAGGAGACTGCCATGTCTTTGTATGGTTTACATTAGGCTTCTTTCAAATACTATGTTGACCAAATGATTCAGGACAGCTGGATCGCACAGTGATAATAAGCATAGGGAAGAATATTTCACTGAAGTATTGAGAATGAGCACCCAGCTTATTTCTCTTTAAAATATGAAAATAAACCTTTGCTCTCTGAAGGAGTTGGACCAAAAACTGCACACTTTTCTACCTCCTGTTTACTTTTCTCTTGAAAGGAAATCCATATGAGTGAAGGATAAGATAATTTGATTCAAATACTGATACTCAATTTTTTGATACATAGGGGATATTTTCTATACTCAGGAGATTTTTCAAAAGGCACATTTAAACGATCTGGAAAGTTTAGCCCTCTACCTCAGCACATAAAGTATACAGAAAAAGTGAAAACAAGAATACTTGCCTGAAAATAGTCTCCAAGTTCTCCATGAGAGGTAAATATGCATATATTTAAATAGAGTTTTCTATAAAATCACCAGTGTTGTTAAGTCACCAGGCTGTGACCAACACTTTTGCGACCCCATGGACTGTAGCCCACCAGGCTCCTCTATCCATGGGATTCTCCAGGCAAGAATACTGGAGTGGGCTGCCATTTCCTTTTCCAATAAAATCACCATACCATTTGCATTAAAGAATATTTTTCATAATGCAGATATCCTCTGTTTGAACATTTAAATCTGAAAGAGTAAGTGATTTTTATGATCAATGTGGCATTTCTATTTCTCAGGACGTTTATCTGTGTATTGCAAAATGCTTACCAGTTTTTATTTGTTTATTTATTTTTTTTAAGACCTCTGCATGAAACTCAGTAATCATGGTCTTATTACTACAGTGAAATTTCCATCTAATATATCATAGATAATCACTGCTACAGTGAAATGCCAGAAAAGTGTAAATACCCAAGAGGAAATAATTTAGAAGGAACATATTTGTTAACAGGATGAAATTGAATAAGGGCAAATGAAGTATAAACGGTTGATTGTTAGAAAAACTTCAGTAGTTTCCCAATCAAGAGACAGCAACTATTTCCTTTGGGAAAAATCAGAATAATTTCAAATGTTCCAAACTAGTTTGTTTGATTAAAAAAAAAGAATAATGCTGCTTTTTATATATTCCCCTGCAAATTAAAATGGATTACCATGCATATTTTATCATTTGATTGTTACAATTTTCCTGAAGGGTATATAGGTTAAAGATTATTATTTCATTATTTTACAGATGACAAAACTGAGACACAAAAAAGATACTTGTCTAGGGTCACAGAGAGTAATTGGAA
This sequence comes from Giraffa tippelskirchi, assembly GCF_054371585.1. Lineage (NCBI taxonomy): Eukaryota > Metazoa > Chordata > Mammalia > Artiodactyla > Giraffidae > Giraffa > Giraffa tippelskirchi. The sequence goes on from NC_137281.1 coordinate 153,840,821, forward strand.
GATTTTGGTTTAAACTCAATTTCTATTCTGCTGTTTCTAAATTCCACTGTTAGAATTTCTGAATAAATCAACTTGAATAAAATATAGATTTTTCTGAAGTTTCTATTTTAGTTGCTAAGAAAAGATGTATTTAAAAAAATATTTCAGAGATTTTTGCAATTTTTATTATATAGAAGAACACAGAAGGTTGAGAATCAACCTTCCCTTAAAATTGAAAAAGAATAAAAACAAGTAAGAGGAGATAAAACTCTACTATAAACTGAAAATATTTTATATCTTACTCTAAGTGATGATTACACAGAGCATATATTACAAAAATTATCAAGTTGTATGTTTCATATTAATATACTTCACCCAGTAAGATTCATCTTACCAAAAAAGGTTCAGTTCCGCTCAGTTCAGTCACTCAGTCATGTCCAGCTCTTTGCAACCCCATGGACTGCAGCACACCAGGCCTCCCTGTTCATCACCAACTCCCAGAGCTTACACAAACTCATGTACATTGAGTTGGTGATGCCATTCAACCATCTCATCCTCTGTCATCCCCTTCTCCTCCCACCTTTAATCTTTCCCAGCATCAGGGTCTTTTCCAATGAGTCAGTTCTTTGCATCAGGTGGTCAAAATATTGGAGTTTCAGCTTCAACATCAGTCCTTCCAATGAATATTCAGGACTGTTTTCCTTTAGAATGGACTGGTTTGATCTCCTTGCAGTCCAAGGAACTCTCAAGAGTCTTCTCCAACACCACAGTTCAAAAACATCAATTCTTCAACGCTCAGCTTTCTTTACAGTCCAACTCTCACATCCATACATGACCACTGGAAAAACCAAAGCTTTGACTAGATGGACCTTTGTTGGGAGAGTAATGTCTCTGATTTTTAATAAGCTGTCTAGGTTGGTCATAGCTTTTCTTCCAAAGAGTAAGTGTCTTTTAATGTCATGGGTGCAGTCACCATATGCAGTGATGTTGGAGCCCAAAAAATAAAGTCTGTCATTGTTTCCATTATTTTGCATCTATTTGCCATGAAGTGATGGGACCAGATGCCATGATCTTCATTTTTTGAATGTTGAGTTTTAAACTAGCTTTTTCACTCTGCTCTTTCACTTTCATCAAGAGGCTCTTCAGTTCTTCTTCTCTTTCTGCCATAAGGGTGGTATCATCTGTATATCTGAGGTCATTGATATTTCTCCTGGAAATCTTGATTCCAGCTTGTGCTTCATCCAGTCCAGCATTTCTCATGATGTACTCTGCATATAAGTTGAATAAGCATGGTGACAATATACAGCCTTGACTACTCCTTTCCTGATTTGGAACCAGTCTGTTGTTCCATGTCCAGTTCTAACTGTTGCTTCTTGACGTGCATACAGATTTCTCAGGAGACAGGTCAGGTTGGCCTGGTATTCCCATCTCTTGAAAACTTTTTCAGTTTGTTGCTATCCACACAGTCAAAGGCTTTTGCATAGTCAATGAAGCAGAAGTATATGCTTTTTCTTGAACTCTCTTGCTTTCTCAATGATCCAATGGATGTTGCCAATTTGATCTCTGGTTCATCTGCCTTTTCTAAATCCAGCTTAAACATGTGGAAGTTCATAGTTCATGTACTGTTGAAGCCTGGTTTGGAGAATTTTGAGCATTGCTTTGTTAGCATTTGAGATGAGTGCAATTGTGCAGTAGTTTGAGCATTCTTTGGAACTGGCTTTCTTAGGGATTGGAATGAAAACTGACATTTTCCAGTCCTATGGCCACTGTTGAGTTTTCCAAATTTGCTGGAAGATTGAGTGCAGCACTTTCACAGCATCATCTTTTAGTTTTGAAATAGCTCAACTGGAATTCCATCACCTCCACTAGCTTTGTTCGTAGTGAGACTTCCTAAAGCCCACTTGACTTCTCATTCCAGGATGTCTGGCTCTAGGTGAATGATCACACCATCGTGATTATCTGGGTCATGAAGATCTTTTTGTATAGTTGTTCTGTGTGTACCTTAAAAGGTAAATATATATTATATATAAGTATATATGCATACTAATTTGTATATATGTGTTCATGTGTATATTTTTTCTTTTACTGATCACTTTGCTGTACACCTTAAGTGAACACAACATTCCAATATAGAATAAAAATTAAAATAAACAAATAAAACATTATTAATCATGAACAAAATGGTTTATATATACAGCAAGACCTTTTTCAGAATTGCTTTGTATTCCCCACTTCTAATACCTAGAAGACTAATGAGCACAAGAAAGATATTTGACAAATATATGCCTTCTGAACAAGTGAAAGAAATTTCATAACTACAAGTCAAATCTTGCAAGCCTCATTTCTTTCTCTCCCGATTTCCAGACTACCTCATACTACACGTGCTTCTTGACAGCGAAGTCACTGTATCTTCTTTGGTCAATGCCCCTCGATGCTCCAAAGATTTCCATAAAGCTATCTCAGCTTGTTCCAACAAAGCATGCATGCCTACATTCACAATTTTGGCTCTTATATCTAAAGTGACCTCAGTTAAGGGGATGGGTAAGGGGAGTGTATGTGTGTGTGCAAGTGAGTGTGTGTCTATGCCTGTGTGTGTGTTTGTGTGTGGTAGGGGAAGGTGAGTTGATGACAGATGAGATAATAGTTACTATATTTCATATATTACATATCTTAATAATCTTCACAAAACTGCAAGATAAAGATTGATCTCAAACTAATTATTTTGCCAAAGTATATCCATTTGAATAAAGTTGAAAAGAAAAGCCAGATATGTCTCACTTTGAGGAAAATTTTATTACTATTCAATTATTATAATAATTCTTACCCATATTCTACTAAAATTATGGGATTCTTTTTACCTTGGGGCTTTCCAGGTATAGATAGATATCAGAATGTGTGAATATTTTATATATTTCTAGATGAACATATATATATATACATATATATATATGGTTGGATGACATCATCAAGATGATTGGATGGCATCATCAACTCAATGAACATGAGTTTGAGCAAACTCCGGGAGATAGCGAAAGACAGGGAAGCCTGGCATGCTGCAGTCTGTGGAATTGCAGAGTCGGGCACGACTGAGTGCCTGAACAACAACAGCAACAATAAATATATATTCCTCAGACTATTGCTTGCTTGTTTTGCTTTAGTTGTTTCTGTCTCTTTGCAACCCTATGGACTGTAGCCTGCAAGGCTCCTCTGTCCATGGGATTCTCCAGGAAAGAATGCTGGAATGGGTTGCCATTTCCTTCTCCAGGGGGATTTCCCAACCCAGGGATCAAACCCACGTGTCTTTCTTTTCCTGCATTGGCAGGCCATGGGATCGCAAAGAGTCGAGCATGACTGAACAACTGAACAACAACAATAATCTATATTCCTCAGACTATATACATAGATATAGTCCCATAAAAGCAAATTACTCAGTATTCCACAGTTAATTAACAAATTAATTAGGACTAAAATGTAGATCTTTCAATTACTATTAATTTCTCTCACATGAAGTACTAAGGTGCTAAATATCCACCCAATAATGCATCACTTCTGCCAAGAGCTAGCAACAGTTTTTAAAAGACTATTGGAAAGAAAAAAATATATAATTTGAAGTAAAAAAATCCATAATGGTGCTATAACTCCAGCCCTCCAATACATGTATCATAGTCATTTTTTCACCGTTTTTTTAATCACATGGATTTTCTCACTTCTCATAGTAGTCACAGAGTTTTGAAATTGAAATCTCTTTTGTTTGGTTTACTTTTTGGTTTTTAATTCTGGGGAAGAGCTTGGCATATACTCTGTACAAAATACTGGTTGCTGAATGAATGAGGAATGAATGGTCCATAGGATGGGGAGTGGCATTCTGGTCACCATGATAATAAATGAGGAAGTTTTTTTATAACCCAGGGAAGCTGTGAGCTACCTTGAAAATATCACCTATATGACAGCCTACTTAAACAATAGGTAAGAACAGCAGCCAGGGTAGAAGTAAATCTGTCGTTCCCACAGTGGCTATCTGTCATTACAAGAGGTACACATGTTTTACCCCAAAGGAGAAAGATACAGTGCTTTCATTCACTGGATTTCATTTCAAGAAAAGAAAGGTGGTGAAATAACTCAGAATATTGGCCAAAACAGACATGTTAGTTTTAATCGACCTATGTGATAAATCATTTCAAAAAGATTATTAGATTTTGTTACGATTCTGGTTTTTTTGTTTTTTTTTTTCTTTCCACACCTTGCAGCTTGCAGAATTTCCATTCCTCAACCAGGGATTGAACCCATGCCCCCTGCAGTAGAAGTATAGAGTCCTAACCACTGGACTGCCAGGGAAGTCCCTGCTACAATTCATTTTATATGCTAATTTATAAGAATAGTTTCCCTATCCCAAAAGGAATGAAGCCGAGGAGATTGAAGGTTCCTTCTGCTTTTCTTATAATTGGCCAGATCTACCCTTCTTTTCAATGATCATTGCTCAATATATCCTTCCTAGGTGCCTGGTCAATTAAGATCAGATGCACAACCAAAGTGAATTTCTTCCCGATAGTCAATGTGTTTGCTGCACGGAAGTCACTGGGCTTGAAGCTATGGATACAGATGTTGGAAATAGTCAAAGAAATAAGACAGATGGAAGGGGCTAATTTTTTTTTCAACAAAAGTAAGGTCATAAGTCTGATTAAGAATTCATAGAGCATCTTGGTGAGATTTAATTATAAAAAGCAGTTTGTCAAGTCACTGGCAAATTTTATGAAATGCCATCACTGTCTGTAATGACACTGGCAGTCCCTAGCCCTGAGAGTGAATGCCTGGTTCTTGTGGTCACCATGAGAAATATTAACATACAGCCTCATTGGAGGAGAAGAGAAATTAATTCCTGGGTGTGAAATTAAATGACATGTGTGTGTGCATGTTCAATCACTCAGTTGTGTCCCACTCTTTGCGATCCCGTGGACCATAGCCCACCAGATTCCTCTGTCCGTGGAATTTTCTGGGCAAGAATACTGCAGTGGGTTGTCAGATCCAGGAGATCTTCCTGACCCAGGGATTGAATCCACATCTCCTGTGTCTCCTGAATTGAAGGTGGATTCTTTACCTCTGAGCCACCTGGGAAGACCATAAATGATGAGGCAGATAAACTATTTTTCTTTTTGTGCTTAACAAGGGCTCTTGCAAAAATTTTATTTGTATATCACTGAACTTCACACTGGGAAGAGATGTAAATGCTAAAAGCCTCACACACATCTACTATAGTAGGAAAAAAGAAGAGAGATTGCATCTTCAAATTCTGTTTTCAAGAAAACAAGCTGCTGCTTTCGAGCTCCCTATAGACCCTTCTGAAGGCCAAAGACTCCAGGTTGCCTCCTTCCAGCCCTGATGCTGATTGGGTTTAAGCACTCAAAGAATTTGGCAGCTTAAGAATGCCCTCTCTTTATTGTAATCTGTACACTGCTCTCAAGGCGACCCTCTAAATCCACAGCTTTACGCTGTATGTGGTTAGGAGGGAAAGTGCCATTATTCTAGTGGGAATAAGAAAGGGTCTTCTTTCTCTGCCCCTTGCTATAAAAACAATCCAGGCCTGGGTAAAATCCGTTTTCTTTCTGTTCTGTCCATTTAGCATGACTGCATCTTCACTACAGTTGTCATACATAGTTTACTCAGATCAAAAATCTACCGATGACAATACCTGGAAGGATTTTTTTGTTTTGTTTTGATTGCATTTTTCTTTTTCTTTTTTTGATTCATCTGTAGCTTTACAGGAAAATATTTTGTTTCAGAATGACTTAAAGCTATACTATGACATGTGAATTGCGTATAGGTTTCTCTATAGCTACTTTTAGCATTGTGATGCATAATATTCTCCTATTCTTTCCTATTGTGTTTTAATAGTGTTTCCAAAGCTTCATGAATAACTAGCAAATATCCTTGGTCATTAGAACTGAATCATTTTTTCTGACCTAATTTTCCCTCTCCTCCTCATCCCCTCCCTGTTTGCTTTCCTGTTCCTCCTCCCTCTCCTCTTCCTTGCCTCTTCCTTTTTCTTGGTCTTTCCAATTTTAGCTAGGCATTGTTTCACACAGAATTACATGTATGTGTCTTCTGTATAAGGCTTCTTGCACTGGTGTCTTTATTACTATTTGTGGAATATCTCCGTATGTATACCTGTTTAAAGGTGATGGTTTCTTCCTCCAAACTTTTTAAATTGAGTTGAAAAGAATAACAATGCATAATATTGAATCTCTTGTGATGCCAAGAACACGGTTACTAAAGGAGATAATTGAGCAAAAGGATGCAGGTAGGGAAACAGATGTCATCAGGCAGGACAGGGTATAGTTGTTGAACGGAGAGGAATACGGGACATATGCAAAGGCAGGCTGAAGACAGATTGGGAGAACTTTGCCTGTCAGGTTGAGTAATGTCAAATATTTCCACATGTCATAAAGCATCACTGTAGATCTTTGATAAAGAGAGGTGCTTGCTCAGAGTAGTAGTAGTGTTAGTCGCTCAGTTGTGTCTGACTCTGTGACCCCACGGGAAAGAATCCATGGGATCCTCCAGACAAGAATACTGGAGTGGGTTGCCATTTCTTCTCCAGAGGATTTTCTGAACCCAAGAATTGAACCTGAGTCTCTTGCATTGCAGGCAGATTCCTGACTGTCTGAGCTCCAGCTTGAATACAAAATTCACATGGGGTGATAATTGGACTCTAGAGCAAATGCTAGTAAACAGAGTAGGAGAGAGAGACCTAAGAGGAAGACCAATAAAGAGGTGATTACAAAAATATATGCAAGTACCAATGAAGGTCTTAACCAGCAGAAACAGTATTTGGGCAACTGCCTTACAAAATACAGAGACTTGGGGCTTAAACAAAGACATTTATTTCCTCATAGTTTTAGAGGCTGGGAAGTCTAAGATTAGGATGTAGGCTAATTCGATTTCTGGTGCAAACTCTTTTCCTGGTTTGTGGATGTCAGCTTTCTGGATGTGTCCGCACATGGCAGAGACAAAGGAACAAGCTTTCTGGTGTCTCTTCATATAAGGGTACCAACTCTGTAGGGTCAGGGCTCCACCCTTATGACCTCACTTAACCTTTCATATGGCATATAGATGCTTTACACCTCCAAAGATGCTTGCTCCTTGGAAGAAAAGGCACGACAAACCTAGACAGTGTATTCAAAAGCAGAGACATCACTTTGAAGACAAAGGTCCATAGAGTCAAAGACAAGGTTTTTTCAGTAGTCATGTACAGATGTGAGAGTTGGACCATAAAGAAGGCTGAGCACTGAAGAATTGATGCTTTTGAACTGCAGTGATGGATAAAACCCTTAAGAGTCCCTGGGACAACAAAGAGATCAAACCCATCAATCCTAAAGGAAATCAAGTATATTCACTGAAAATACTGAAACTGAAGCTCCAATACTTTGGTCACTTGATGCAAAGAGCGAACTCATTGGAAAAGCCCCTGATGCTGGGAAATATTGAGGGCAGGAGGAGAAGGAGATGACAGAGGATGAGATGGTTGAATGGCATCATCAATTCAATGAACATGTATTTGAGCAAATTCTGGGAGACAGCAAAGGACAGGGAAGTCTGGTGTGCTGCAGTCCATGGGATCGCAAAGAGTCGGACACACCTTAGCAACTGAACAACAGTAGCCTTCTGAAGGCTCCATCTCCAAATAGAGTTATGTTGGGAGTTAGGCCTTCATTATATAAACTTGAGGGAGGGGATGCAATTCAGTTTGTAGCTGAAGGGAAGAAACCTAATCTAGCTGCTCCTCTCTTCAGACCTCTTCTGTGTCACAGTATCCGAGTTTTGGGGTCATATGTAAACTTTATCAGCTCATTCTACTGTTACAGGCACTGGGAAGAACTCTAATAGTTGAAGAGCTGCATTTAACACTGGAAATAAGCTTGTGCAGTACAGAAATAAGTGTTGTAAGTATAAAACAGGGAAATGTTCAGGACATTGGGAAGGAGGAGGATTCTCCTCATGTGTGCAAAGTTTCACGCTGGTAACCTGATGGGCGCTGACAACCCCAAGCAGCCTCGACAGTAAGCTCCTCAAAGTCTCCAGATTTCTGGTAAAGTGAACAAGTGGCCATTCCAGCTCTATAACTCAGGGAAGTCATGCAGTGTTGTTTGTTGTGTTTTTTTTTTTTAATTTATCTGACTGTGTAGGGTCTTAGTTGCAGCACGCAGGATCTTTTGTTGTGGTACCTGGACTCTCTAGCTGTGGCGTGTAGGTTCCACAGAGTACAGGTTCAGTAGTTGTGGTTAGCTGCTCCATGACATGTGGGATCTTAGTTGCCAGACCAGGGATTGAACCTGAGTTTCCTGCATTGCAAGGCGAATTCTTAACCACTGGACCACCAGGGAAGACCCATGTAGTATGTTTTTTATCTCCACATGACATGAGCTCTGTACAGAGCTCTGAAAATACCTAAGATTCAATGGTTCTAAAACCCCAACTGAGGATGGCTTATTAGTCACGTGGAAAAGTTCAAGGAGAGAATTTGAATCCTTTGGTTCCTCCTTCCATGATGATCTGGCAGGAAATCCTGTCTGGTCGTAGAAGCCACATTTTGTCCCAAGACCCATGCTAGCCTGCTTCTGCCTCCTGTCTCTTATTAAGAGAGAAATGGTGGGTGTCCCTGGAAAGGAAACATGTATACAGTTGGTGGTATGGTTTTAAACGTGACCTCAAAGCTAAATGCTGGCCTTCACTTCCAGTATCTGACTGAAAGTAAATGACAGTTGGACTGTTTCATTCTAGACTTAGTGCCGTGCTTGTGAGTCCAAGCTATTCCAAAAGCTGATAGAATCCTGAATCCTTTCAATTCCAGGACACACAGTCATATATCTAATCTTGTATATGTGACTTTTTTATCAACCACTCTGCTGTCTTGCCACATGACCTGCATTTTTAAGACCTCTGGGCACCTGCATTGTTCCTAGAATTTTCATAATTTAAAGATGTGACATGATGCAAGTGGCTTCCTACCTATTGTCTTCCTCTTATTTCCAGGGAACTAAACTGGTCTGAGCTGCTAATGGGCAATGGCATAAGAATCAACTGTGGGGAAATGAGAAACTTTCTAATTTTGTTCAACCTTGAACACAGAGGTACATTTCTACTAAGTGAGCATTTATCTGCAGTATCTTGAAGACTCTAGGATAAGATGAAAGTTTTGAGAAGGTGAGAGAGGAGAGTGAAAAAAGATGTCTTAGAGCTCAGCATTCAGAAAACTACGATCATGGCATCTGGTCCCATTACTTCATGGGAAATGGATGGGGAAACAGTGGAAACAGTGTCAGACTTTATTTTGGGGGGCTCCAAAATCACTGCAGATGGTGATTGCAGCCATGAAATTAAAAGACACTTACTCCTTGGAAGGAAAGTTATGACCAACCTAGATAGCATATTAAAAAGCAGAGACATGACTTTGCCAACAAAGGTCCGTCTAGTCAAGGCTATGGTTTTTCCAGTGGTCATGTATGGATGTGAGAGTTGGACTGTGAAGAAGGCTGAGCACCAAAGAATTGATGCTTTTGAACTGTGGTGTTGGAGAAGACTCTTGAGAGTCCCTTGGACTGCAAGGCAATCCAAGCTGTCCATCCTAAAGGAAATCAGTCCTGGGTGTTCATTGGAAGAACTGATGTTGAAGCTGAAACTCCAACACTTTGCCCATCTGATGTGAAGAATTGGCTCATTGGAAAAGACCCTGATGCTGGGAAGGATTGGGAGCAGGAGGAGAAGTGGACAACAGAGGATGAAATGGCTGGATGGCATCACAGACTCGATGGACATGAGTTTGGGTAAACTCTGGGAGTTGGTGATGGACAGGGAGGCCTGATGTGCTGCAATTCATGGGGTCACAAAAAGTCAGACACGACTGAGTGACTGAACTGAACTGACTGAATTTGTAGTTATCTCATCAAATCTATCAATTCTTGCTATTGATACAGAATTTGTAGTACAGTGAATATAAATATGACTGATGTTTTCCTGTTATTTACTGGCCTAAGTTTCCATGATTGGGTGGGGAGAATTATTGGAAGAACATCCATTGATTTGGGAATTATTAACTTAAATCATTCTACATAAGTCATATGTTCAACCCTGAATATATTACAAATGTACAATTTAAAAAAAATTATTATTAAGCAGAGTTTAGTTCATATATATATATGTATATCTTGTATCTCATATGTATATCATATATATCATATATATGTATATCATATATATATATCTTGTATATATATGTATATCTTGTATATCTTATGCCACAGAGTATTTAAAGTAAATATAAGGTAAATGGCTCAGGCTATTTGTCCATTTTTACTAACAGCAAATAAATTGGATTCTGGCCATTTTGCCAGTATATCTTGCTGGCAAAAGTCTGAAGATTTTTACTCCAATCCTGGTAATGTCCTCCCTGTCTTGAAGTCCTCTGCTTTGTTTTATTGGATTGCTTGGGGTAAAATATTAATTAAAGGTAAAAGATGGGGAAATGAAGAAGCAAATATTTGTAATTCTATGAGGACTTTTGCTATAAAGAGGAAATGAGAAAGTCAGTAGTAGCTGGAGGGGAATATAAAATCAAGTGGGGTTTTGCTTTACAGTGAATGTTTTTTGCTTTTTTCATATTTATCTATTTAAGACAGGCTATTCTACAGCAAGTTGGCCTTATGCAGAAGCAAACTTCAGAATAAATGAGAGAGAAATCTGACTGCTACTGAAGGAGAAGAGTTAACAATGGTTCCATTGTCTTTAATGGTTAGTCTTTTTGGTTCGCTGGCTATTCTCTAGAAGCTGATGTTTAGCTATTGTTCCAGGTCCCATTATTTAAATCTGCCCCATTTCATTCCAATTAACTTTATTAAGACATGGGGCTAGATCATTCCACATGCACTGTTTCATTTGCCTTACAGAAACCATGCAAGGTTAAGATGGTCAGTATCCCCATTTTACTGAAGAGGAGACTGAGGTTCAGAAGTGTGAAAGAATTTACTAACATCCTTACTACTTGGAACTATTGGTTTTGCAATTAGAACTCAGGTACTAATATTTCCTCCAAAGGCTGGCCGTGGTCCTAGTCATCTCACTGGTAAATAAAGCTTTGCAGAGGAATAGGAGTGGCCAGAATTTGGACTTGTCAGTTACTAGAGTTTGACGCAAGGCTGAAAAGTAATAAAGGACAGGGGACTGTTGACACTTCAGTGGTTTTCCCACTAACTATTAACTTTTAATAAAATTATAGAGGACAACCTGATGAGCTATAGAACAGGTATTAGCATCATCTCATTATGCTGTAATCAAAACCAGCTACCTGAAATAATTACCAACACTTCTAGTGGCTGGATGCTATTTGATATACCCAGGGTCCGGTTGTTTGAACTTAAATATCTGTAAATTGTTAGAAGCATCAATCTCTCAGTTATGTGAGGATCATTTATGACACAGTGCTTTCTACATTTCAGCATTGGAAAAAAAAGAGAGAGAACTGAAAATATGAGGCCACACACACACACTGCAAGCCATCTGCCAGTGCAGGCTCTTAGAAGAACAGGCACCACCCTGAGTATCCTCTTTAGAACAGCAATGATCCTGGAGTCCATTTTCCTAAAGTCCTAGAGGAAGAATCTGGAGGTAGTTCATGTTAAAATACCTCATTTCAGTAGAGAAAAACCATGCAGATTATATACGAATGAATGCAAGAATTTCTTGAATAATCCAAATATCATTGCTTTTCTTTATTTCTCCATTGCCATAGTGCCAGCCTTTTAATTTCTAAAATATTTGTAAGACATATTTAGAAAGTCTCCCTTAACATTTTTACCTCTGACAGATGCACTGTGATCATATACAGTTGGATCCAAATTGTTTTCTTTATGGAAGAAATACGTGGATTTGAGAAATACCATTTTTTCTTGAGAATAAACCATGGAGAACTTTCAAGGATGCTGGATTTTTTTTCTTGTAAACAATTTCAGCTTTCATTTATCTGACTGCCAAGAACCGGGGCTACTTCAGTGAATTGAATGGAAGTTTACTCTTCAAAATTAACTCTTTGGGACTATGGTTTATTACCTTACTGCCAAGACAGAATCAATATTCAACAAATGTAACTTAGCTTTGTAGCTTTACATCATGCATTGCTTGGGATCAAAGATTTTTAGAGGGCTGTGCATCTAAAGAATTATTATGTCTGATCATTACAATCTGTGAATGTGGGAGCCAAATTCCAGGAAAAAAAACAAAAAACAAAACTACAATATGCTTTGTTCTAAATCACAAAGCAGGGAAGAGGCAGAGCCGGGACTCGACCCACTTGTCAATTTTGATACTGAATTTATTCCTATAGAGCTCTCTTTCACCATCATGACATGGTTACAGATGAAATGCGGAGTTTAGTTGAAAGGACAAAGGTACAAAATGTTTAGAAATAAACGGTAATATCAAGTGAGGCTTTATTCCTGTCTTCTGCTGCTGCAGCTAAGTCACTTCAGTCGTGTCCGACTCTGTGCGACCCCATAAACAACAGCCCAGCAGGCTCCTCTGTCCCTGGGATTCTCCAGGCAAGGACATTGGAGTGGGTTGCCATTTCCTTCTCCAATGCATGAAGGTGAAAAGTGAAAGCGAAGTCGCTGAGTCGTGTCTGACTCTGCGCGACCCCATAAACAGCAGCCCAGCAGGCTCCTGTGTCCCTGGGATTCTCCAGGCAAGAGGACTGGAGTGGGTGCTATTTCCTTCTCCATCCTGCCTTCTACTGTTCATTAAGAAAAAGCCCAAACACCACTGCTTTGATTTCAACCTACTTAATACTTTAAATTTATACTGAGAATGTAAGTTTCAGTCTATCAATTATTTTCTATATTCTTTCTAAATTTTTTCTATTTCTTTTCAGGGTATAAATTCTTTACATCAAAAGTCTTTTATCAAGTGTGGCATTATTTGGTTTACTTGTATGTGACTCCTGATTATGTCCCTGAAACAAGCTAAACAAGTACGTCATGGTAAATGCATTCAACGATGGGGTGCCAAGAAGAGAAAATTGTAGTATGTTCTACTCTAATGTCTTATACTTGAGTTTGTCTCTTCTTAATTTCTTGGGAGGCAGATAAGACCTGGAGTGCCACCAGGCTGTGACACTGTGGCTTGAGAACGAGTCGCATTTCACAGAGAGAAATGACCCCGTGGTTGGGATGCCGGGGCTCACTGCCTCTTCTTCCTGCTGCACCCTCTTGAATGTCCACGGTCTGCTTGCTTCCTAATCTGATGTGTTTTCCTCCAGCTTCATGGAAAACTTCTTGATTTTTCCAGTCCATAAAAGAGACCTGAATTCCTGCATTTTTCAGGGTCCTTAAAATTTTACTAAGCCAGTTTTCTATTGATGTTAAGTAAATATTACTTGATCATAGAAAAAAAAAGTTATGTGGAAAAATAATAAATTCAAGAAAATCTTAACAAAAACATACTAAATCTCCTACCTTCAGAGAATGCTAAGTACATTCTTACACAATCATTGAAGGAAATGTACACAACTACTTAAAAAGTTTGTGAACACTGAAATAACATAGAAAAATGTTTGTTTTCTATAAAATGAAAAAGGTATGACTCACAATTATAAATCAGTATCCCTGGTGGCTAAGATGGTAAATAATCTGCTTGCAATGCAGGAGACCTGCGTTGGGAAGATCCTCTGGAGAAGAGAATGGCAAACCACTCCAGTATTCTTACGTGGAAAATTCCATGGACAGAGGGGCCTGGGGGGGTACGATCCATGTGTCACAAAGAGTCGGATATGACTGAGCAACTTTGACTCACTCATGATGATTACAGAGTTTTAAAAAACTTCTGCATAAACCTGCTGGAAGGATTTACATAAATTTTTTTATAGTATTTTCACATGGGTAGTGGTATTTTGGATGATTAAAAGTTCTTCATACTTTCATGTATTTCTCAAATTCTATTTAACTTATTCACTCAACAAATATTTATAAAACAAAAAATATGTATCAGGTTCCTCGCTAAATGTTGCCAACAGAATTGTGATAGGCAAAGAGAGTCTGCTAATTGCTTACAAGGAATAATGAAAAAACAATTCATACGCAGCCAGAGCATAATGAACTAAGAGCAATGATGAGGTAAGCCAAATTTTGTAAGAAAATATGAGTATCCCAAATCTGTGGGGAGGTGAAAGAAGGGGATATTGACCAGCATGCCTTCAGCTGCAAATAATAGAAGCCATAATGCAACATGTTTTTAAAAAGAAGAAGCATGTTGATTCATGTGGGTTGAACTGTATTCTTGAAGAATATATGCTGAAGTTCTAACCCTATACCCATAAACCTTATTTGGAAATAGGGGTTTTATAGATGTAGTCAAGTTTAAAATTGAGGTCATTCTGGGTTCGGGTGGGCCCCAAATCCCTTGACTGGTGTTTTTATAAGCAGGGAGAGATTTGGAGACAGAGATCCAGATGAGATGCGCACACACAGAGGGAAGCGGACCATGTGATACTGGAGGCAGAAGTTGGGAGTGTTGCTACTCCATGCCCTGAAGAGCTGCCCTGACAGACAAACTTGGCTATAAAACTACCTGGTGTCCCCAAGGAATGGCTTAAGGAGAATTTGTCTGGCCCAATTCATAAAATGCCTTGGCATCATTAGGAGGTGCAACCCACTCCACCCCCATCCCCACCCCCACCCACATCTCCATATAGTAACCTTTTCAATGTTGATTTCAGTTCCTCTCTCTAGCTTCCTATTCTACTGTCTTCTACTTAAGCAGTGTGCTTGATCCAGGCTGGATAGAGGCTTCATTGCCTTACAGGAGGCATCATGCAAGGATGGAAACCGAAAGAGCACCCAGTCTTTTGTCTTTGCTCTCTTTGAAACAAGTATGTTTTATTTTAAAAGAATAGAAGATTATGACAATGGGATGTATGTATGGAAATGTCTTCAAGAAAATGACTGCCGGCCATTGCAAAACTCACTGTTCAGACCTTTCCTCTTCAACATCTGGACGTAATCAGTGGATTCACCTGATTCGGTGGTATTACTGAACACGTTTCACAGGAGAACAGGACGGCGCTTACTAGCAAGAGGATGGAAGTTGCGATTCCTAGGGGGAGCACATAGGAGAGACGTTTCTTTGTTACCATTTCTCTTTCAACAGGAAAGGTAATTGGAAAGTCAAGGGTGGTTTGGCCATAAAAGTCCACGGTGAAATTCCAGCTCACTGCAATTACGGTACAAGCACCGCTGAGGAAGAGCATCAGGGCAGACGCCTTGTAGCACAATCGGAGGAAATCAGGGTACGGGGCCTTGATCCTGCTGACGAAAAGGGCCACCGAGCTAAAAATCAGGGCCACCGACATCATAAAATTCGCCAGCAGCATCAGGCCCTGCCCATATGAGATTTCATCAGAAACGACCCAGCTGGAGTTGATCACGCTGTACATCGGTAACTCAACCATTGTGCCAGATACGTTAAATTTTTGCCGGTAGAAGGCTTCCCAGAGTCCAATGAACACGACGGAAATGACGTCGCTGTCAAACTCCCATACACGCCAGGATCTGCTGTGGGTCAGGCTTAAGCTCAACATCCAGACCAGATAATTAAGAAAAACGCGGATCAGTTTTAAGAAGTACTTCATTTCGGGTCATCTAAAAACACGCAGGTAGCCAGAAAGGCTAGAACCGCACCGCCCGTTGCTGCCTGTCCGGCTCGGATGGCTTATTGAAAGATGGTGAGCAGGCGATGTCCTCTTTCTTCTTCCGTGAAGAGTGAATTCCAGAAGACGCGGGAGTGATGTCACGATCGCTGTTGAGAAGCTGTGTTGAGAATCCTTCCAGCATTCTCAGTTGTTAGGTCAGGGGCGCCAGGACAACAGTTTCTTTTCTGTTGACCATCCTGGTGCGACCTTTTCTTCATCCTCTGTCCTCTTTAGCAGCCCGCCCCTTGTTCAGACTTCACTTATCACCAGTGTCTGTTTTTAAAGCCTAGTTCCTTGGGGAAAGTAACAAAGTATTATGCTTATGGATGGTGGACAGGGAATAGGGAATGAAAATAGGAAAATATTCCTAGAAATACAGATGTCCCTTGATGATTTAGGAAAAGAGAAGGGTTTCTACCAACTGGACACCTCTTCCCCGGGGCCTTGAGAGAGAAGGAGGGAAAGAAGAAAGGAGGGAGGGAGGCAGATAGAAACCTGAGCGTTTCGAGTAGCAAAGGAGAACTAACATCACACAGTCTTCTTAGGAACATTGCCTGGGAGATGTCAAGATTCTAAAAACTGTGTGTAAGGATGGTGTAGATGTGGGCAAGTAGAAATTAGGCACGCTCACAAAAACACAGATGCTCTGCTGATAAAGCAGCAAAACCCCTGTGGACTTGAAGAGGCCATGCTGATAAGCACAAGGACATCTCCATTCAACCCCTGTGAACCCGTGACTAAGACAGACAGTTTCCCTTACTCCTTGACACCAAACACAGCACAGGACTCCATGCCTGTTGTTAAGGAAAGAGAAAAATTGGGAAAGGAAGACTTGTTTTTTTTATCCTGACACCTAGTAGAATAATAAAAGATAGTTCCATCATTTGCACATCTGAACTTGTGGGCTAAAATCCATATCCACATGCCATTTTAAAGAATTGTATTATCAACTATTTCGACTTCAATGCCATTGTCAGGATTTGCACCGTATTTTTCACCTAGCTTGTTTTAACCTTCTAATAAAAGAAAAAATTACAGCTTTAGAAAACGGATGTTTGTTCATTTTTCTCAAAATAATAAGAGAGAGACATTTACAGCTATCAGGTTGAGACATTCAGGGATGTCATCTGGCACCCAAGCGTGTTATTTCTGCCATGCCTACTTGGCGTCACAGTCATGCTTGTTTGTGTCATTATCTCAACCTCTGACATCATGTTCATGTTCAAAGTAAGTTTAAAAGGGAAGGTAGGTGCCAGATATGCTGCTGCTGCTGCTGCTATGTCGCTTCAGTCATGTCCGACTCTGTGTGACCCCATAGACAGCAGCCCACCAGGCTCCCCCGGCCCTGGGATTCTCCAGGCAGGAACACTGGAGTGGGTTGCCATGTCCTTCTCCAATGCATAAAAGTGAAAAGTGAAAGTGAAGTTGCTCAGTTGTCTCCGACTCTTAGCGACCCCATGGACTGCAGCCTACCAGGCTCCTCCGTCCATGGGATTTTCCAGGCAAGAGTACTGGAGTGGGTTGCCATTGCCTTCTCCGGCCAGATATGCTAGAATCTCTTTATTAGCAAAGAAAAAGATTTCACAGGAAGCTCCAGTTCATCTCTTTGAAACTTTAATGGTATGCCTACCTATATGGGATATTGGAGCTGATTGCTATAATAAATAAAATCAGGATAACATTAGTAAGGAATCTTCAGGAATGGATATGGGTTATGCAACTGACAGTGTTTCTAACTCACTAATAGAGAAGTTAGACAAGGAAAAAAGCCTTTCCTAATTGTCTCCTATTACTTGTCAACAGTCTCTCTCATTTACAAGCCCAAAGTTTACCTGGAGTCTGTACAAGTCTTAGGCCAGGACAATGAAGTGTGTAACTTAATATGGCTGTGCATTGATGATGGATTTTATATTCATTATTTGATTGTTTTCTCACTGCCATCTCTGTTTATCAAACACTGATTGGTATCAGACCTCTAAGCTTCTAATAAAAAAGGAAGAAAGAAAATCTTGGCTCTTTTTCTGTTTATTTTCTATTTATACTCTGAATTAAAATAAACTTTAGCTGTGAATATAAGCCATATTCTGTCAGGGTTGGTGAGTTTTGATAATACTTGACAAATCCTAAATTGAGAAGGTACACTTGAACGCTGATTATGAAGCCCAAAGGCACAGCAGTGTAAATCCCTCTATAGTCATTCCCATCTGTGAGGAGAGGGAGCAAAAATGGTGGGGCTTGGGGACAGTGCTTTAGATGGCTTATTTAGCACCCTCTCATTGATGATGGTATGTTCGAATCTATCACATTTTGACCAAAATGCCCTCAAAACTGCAAAGTACAGGCAAGCAAGAGGAAAGACGAAAGAGAGAGTGTGCCTTTTAAAAATTTTTCTTGGAGTAGCATTGATTTACAAAGTTCTCTTTAGTTCAGATGTAGAGCAAAGTGAATTACTTACACATATACTTACACATTGGGAAAGGAAGAGTTGATTTTTTTTTTATCCCGCCTCCTAGTAGAATAATAGAAAACAGTTACATCATTTGCACATCTGAACTTGTGGAGTAAAATCCATCTCCGTGTGCCATTTTACAAAACTATGTTATCAACTATTTCAACTTCAATATATCCACTCTTTTTTAAAAGACTCTTTTCCCCTATAGGCCATTACAGAGTACTGAGTAGGTTCTTATTAGTTGTCTATTTTATGTATAGTAGTGTGTATATGTCAATCTTAATCTCCTAATTTACCCCTCCCCCATCCCCTGAGTTTGTTTTCTGCATCTGTGACTCTACTTCTGCTTTGCACGTAGGTTCATTTGTACCTTTTTTTGTTTGTTTTTTAAGATTCCACATATAAGCAGTATCATGTGATATTTGTGTTTCTGTGTCTGACTTACTTCACTCAGTATGATAATCTCTAGGTCCACCCATTGTACTGCAGGTGGTATTACTTTTTCTTTTTCATGGCTGAGTAATACTCCATTATCTTTCTGTACCACATCTTCTTTATCCATTCCTCTGTTGATGGACATTTAGATTGTTTCCATGCTTTGGCTATTGTAATAACTAGCGTTACAATGAATACTGGCGTGAACGTGTCTTTTCAAATTATGGTTTTCTCTGAGTATATACCCAGGAGTGGGATTGCTGGGTCATATGGTGGTTCTGTTTTCAGTTCTCTAAAGACTATGCTTTCACCAAGTAACTCTTCCTAAGCTAGCTAAGAGAATTGACGGATGTCAGCTCTAAAATTAAAACTGATTAAAACTGTAAGTTTATATATTTCACTCCTTTGGGAGAAGGATAGACTAGTCCAGTAAAATCTATACCATATGCTGACTTGTTTTGGCCTTTACCTTTAAGCCTATGGTCATACCAAGGCCTTCCTTGAAAAAGTCAACTATGGCCTAAATATGTTAGGTCATTTTCATGTTTTTTAATTTACTGGCCTCTATTCAGATTCAAGCCATGTTGAAAAGACATTGTCACTCAAAGCTGTGTACACCTGTGTGCGTGTTTTTGTGTTATTTGTTCTGGAACACTTAGTTGCACTTATTCATTCACTAAAGTTTTTATTCAATCACCAAACATTTATTTACTATCCACTTGCTTGCTTGATGCTGCAGATCCCATGGTTAACAAGACAAAGGGGGGCTCTGATCTTCTGAACTGATACAGCTCTTTGTGCATCACAGCCTGGCACCAAGCAAAACATGTGAGCCTCACACCTCCTCCCCATGCGTAGACATAGTACTGCACCTAACTGGTAGTCATGTATGGATGTGAGAGTTGGAACATAAAGTAGGCTGAGCACCGAAGAATTGATGCTTTTGAACTGTGGTACTGGAGAAGACTCTTGAGAATCCTGAACATTCATTGGAAGGACTGATGCTGAAGCTGAAGCTCCAATACTTTGGCCACCCGGGGAAGAGCCAACTCATTAGAAAAGGTCCCGATGATGGGAAAGATTGAAGGCAGGAGGAGAAGGGGACAACAGAGGACGAGATGGTTGGATGGCATCACCGACTCAATGGATGTGAGTTTGAGCAAGCTTCAGGAGGTGGTGAAGGACAGGGAGGCCTGGCGTGCTGCAGTCCACGGGGTCGCAACGAGTCGGACACGACTGAGTGACTAAACAACTTGTGCTTCACTTCTTTCCTGACCCCTAGCCCCAGACAGAAACACTCTACGTTCTGCCTGTCTCTTGAGTGAAAGAATTAAAAAAACAAGCTCTTTCAGTAGAGCGTCTCTCTTTGTTTTTATTTTTGTCCTCGTTCTAAATTCCATGATTCTGTACAAGAAACAGGAGACCCAACACCTGCCTCTGGGTCATTTCAACATAATCATTCTCAATCTTCCATCTTCATTAATATTTAGTTGCCAATAAGAGGAATTTGTTAAAGAAAGCAGGCTTCCCAGAAGTTTGTGTCTACCTGCTTTTAGATATTTTGTGTTGCTTGATGCTCTCTTAAAGAATTCTAAGTTTGAGTTAAATGTGTATAAAATATTTGAAAAAAAGCTCACAAACTGGGGCAATTTTAAAGTGTATTTATATCGCAGTATAATTCTCTTACTTGAAAAACTGAAAAACACTTTAATACTGTCTTAGATAATGACTTCATGTTAATCCAAGAATGATAATGGTTAAGAATTTGTTTTTTCTAGAGCTGAAATGACCTCGAGATTATCTAATTTAACTGCCATCTTTAGGCAATAAGAGATTATTACATTTTATAAAATGCAACTGAGGCAGTAAAGGTTGAACATTTGCTGAAGGCCACACAGCAGGGTTTTCCACCAACTGAGCATTTATGTCCTCCTTTTATTTTACTTTTTCTTATCATTCTAACTTTCTTATACTAGTGAAACTTGCCTTATGATCTCACATTAATTTATATCTGAAACCTTGATTTATATCATACTAGCGATATAGCTTTCTGCAATCTGCTTAATTTGTTAACTTAAATATCCTTATTTTGAAAAATGTGGAAAACTTCTATTCTGAAAGGAGTCTATAAAGATTGGAAATTACATATGTAAAACCCTTTTAAAAAGATGCCTAAATAATTGTTGCCATTTTATATCATTTAATGCACAATATTTACTGAGTTCTTAGTCTATGAAACAATATCAGACATTAGGAAAATAAGATGAATAAGACACAGCCATGTGAAAGAGCAGCTCGCAGTCTTAGGGAGGATCAAAAGCAACATATAATTACTTCACAATTCAAGGGCTTCCTTGGTAGCTCAGCTGGTAAAAATCTACCTGCAATGCAAGAGACCCATTTGATTCCTGGGTCAGGAAGATCCCCTGGAGAAGGGTTAGGCTACCCATTCCAATATTCTTGGGCTTCCCTGGTATCTCAGACAATAAAGAATTCACCTGCAAAGCGGGAGACCTGGGTTCAGTCCCTGAATTGGGAAGACCCCCTGGAGGAGGGCAGTATTCTTGCCTGGAGAATCCCCATGGACAGAGGAGACTGGTGGGCTACAGTCCATGGGGACTTCTTAAAAAACTTCTTTAAAAAGTGTCTTCAATTCATTTGAGATACGTAAGCCCAGCCCTTCTTAACTTCTGTTTTGGTAGCTGCAGTGATCTGTAGACATGGAAGTAGGAACCTGCTTTAAGAATTCTGTGAGTTTCCCATAAAATTCCTAGAAGAAAACCTAGATAGTAAGCTCCTTGACATCAGTCTTGGCAATGATTTTTTTTTTTTTTTTTTGACCCTAAAAGCAAGGCAACAGTAGCAAAAATACAAAAGCAGGACTACATCAGACTAAAAATCTTCGGCATAGCAAAGGAAATCGTCAACAAAATGAAAAGACAAACTACTGAACGGGAGAAAACATGTGCAAGTCAGATATCTGATAAGGGATTAACATCCGAAATACATAAAGAACCCAATCAACTCAACAGCAAAACACACAACCAATCTGATTGAAAATTGGGCAGTGGATCTAAGTAAACATGTTTCCAAAGAAGATATACAGAGAGTCAACAGGTACATGAAAAGATTCCAAACATCATTAATGATCATTAACAATCAGGCAAATGCAGTTTAAACCCGCAATGATGACATATCACCCCACACTTGTTAGAATATCTCTTATCAAAAATATAAGACGTATGTGTTGGCAAGGATGTGAAGAAAAGAGAAGCCTCAAGCACTGTTGGTGGGTCTGTAAATTGGTACAGGCACTACAGAAAACAGTATAGAAGTTCCTAAAAGAGAAACTAAAATTGCATCTATCATATGATCCAGCAATTTAACTTCTGGCTGTTTATCATAAGTATATAAACACATTAACTCAAAAGATATGTGCACCCCATGTTCACTGCAGCATTATTTTTAACATGAATTTATTTTATTTATGCACTTATTTCTTAGCTGCACCAAGTGGCTTTTGGGATCTCAGATCCCCAACCAGAGATTGAACCTACACCCTTGGCAAAATGAATAAAGAAAATGTGGAGTGTATATATGTGTGTGTGTGTGAATATAATTCAGCAATAAAAAATGAATGAAATATTGTTGCCATTTGCAACAATATGGATGGACCTTGAGGGCATTATGCTAGGTGAAATAAATTAGCCAGAGAAAAACAAATACCATATGATCTCTTATATGTAGAATACAAAATTTTGTTTCAAAAAGCTCATGGAGATAGAAACTGGTTGATGGTTGACAGAGGCTGAGGATGGAGGGTGAGCAAACTGGGTGAAGTAGGTGAAAAGGTACAGACTTTCAGTTATAAAATAGATACGGGGATGTAACATATAGCATGAGAACAATGGTTAACAACACTGTATTTCATATTTGAAAATTGCTAAGAGAGGATATCTTTTAAGATATCATTAAATTAAAAAAATCTGTAAGTATATATGGCGATGTATGTTAACTCTACAGTGTGGTGATCCTTTTGCAAAACATACACATCTCAAATTGTAATGTGTGTACACGTAACTAATATGATGTGCATAAATCATCCTTCAATCTTTAAAAATCGTATGAGTTTCTATGTTGCAGTGATGAACTGACTCACTGAACATTTTTGTTCAGAAAGGTTGACTACTTCTCAAGGGTTCTCACTTTTTCACGATGGAGAACTCTCAGTCTTGGATGAATAGCCCCTACTTCTACTTCTTTGAGCTTAGCAACATAGCTGGTTAATGACTTGTGGCAAATAGTTCTTTCCATCCTCAGATTTCACCAAGGTCGCCAAAACCAGGACACTTCTTTCCGAGTCAGTCTTGTTAGGAGAGGCTCGTCTTGCCCCTGGTAAGCTATTTGCGTAATCTCCTGACCATAATCTCGATATTCAGAGCTAGTCAGGCAAAAATCCGCAATTCCTCAAACTGCATGTGTGCCCTCCACTTCTGTGCCTCCCTGCCTAAATGACTGGCACCTCTGAACCTCAGACCATCCTCTTGAAAGCATTGGGAGGACCCTGATCCAACCCAGGGAAAGTGTGCCCTTTCTGGTCTGGCACCTGCCTGTTCCTTCAGTTCCATAAACTGCAGACTAGCAGGAGCTCCTCACACAATATGTTAGTAATAATCCAATTATTGAAGTTTAGCCAGGAGAGCTTATCCCAAACAAAGTAGTGCACGTTGGCATTCAAAAGAAAGGGGCCAAGCAAGGCAGGAAGCAAGGGAAAAAAAAAACAACTTTGGAGCTGCCAGAGCAGCAGTGCTGCTGAGTGACTGATTAAATTCTTTTTGTCTTTTCAATCAGAGCTTTCCCATAAAGAGTAAAGAGCATCTCTAGTTGCTGCGAATCTGGGCGTCTTGACAGCGGGGTTTAATTCGGTCTCGCTTTCTGCCTGATGCGGAGTGACACCCTATATAGGCTGGACAGACAGGGCAGATGGATGGAATTGCTCAGGAGGACCTTCAGCCCCCAGGTCCGCCCCCTCCTTCCCCGATCTTAGACAAGCGGGGAGGTCCCAGGCAAGCAGGGACCCTGCATCCGGGTCCCGGGAATGAAGGCGACACTTTCTCTCTGGAAGTGACTCCTAGAAGCTGAGAGCAGAACTGATTTGACAGGTGACCTTACTGATCAGCTTTACTCTGCGGTTTAGAGTCATGGTTAGGAACACAGGTTCTGAACTGGATTCTGCTCCTTCACCTGACCAAAGCAATCCCACACCTCTTAGCCTCACTTTTCTCATCCCTAAAATGGGGGAGATATCAGTTCATACCTCAGAGGCTTATGGGGCTTCCCAGGTGGCTCAGTGATAAACTATCTGCCTGCAGATAGTGAGAATTAATTCCTACCAGGTTCTTAGCAAAATAGTTGACACAGATTATGGACTGAATTAGTGTTTCGAATCAGAAGAATATGTTGTGGTTAAATAATAATACCTGGAGAAGGAAACAGCAACCCACTCCAGGACTCTTGCCTGGAGAATCCCATGGACAGAGGAGTCTGGCGGGCTACAGTCCATGGGGTCACAAGAGTCCGACATGATATATCGACTAAACCACCACCAGTAATAATAATAACAGCATCAATAGTGTGGTTCCTAGACCAAAATAATTTGGATACTTGAATGACACTAGCCTACAGATTGTCTGCCTAATGAAAACGATAACTCTGACCTCTAAAAGGCCATCAGAATGTTATGCTTTATTTAACATAAGTGAGATGAGCATTTTGCAGCAGCCTCCATAGCGTCTGTTTTATCAACCAGTGAGGAATTGGAAGTCCCCAGAAACCAGACAAGTTGGGCCACTGCCACGTGAACCCAGTTAGAGGTCTAGGTGGGAATCCAGTTTTGTGTAGGGATAAATGATTATTACTGAATTAGCACTGCAGAAAAAAGATGGGAAGGGCAGATGCTAAGGCTGATCCTTGATCCTTTCACCTGGATTATTCCATTCACAGCACCCCTTGCTCTTTAAATGTCAGAACTCACAGCTTTAATGAAGGGTATATATGGTAGCAAAGGGGAGTAATGTAAAGTCTAGAAATCAATGTGAAACTCCAGCCACTGTGTTTCTTTAAATCCAAGGGAACAAACGACTTTGAGAAACATTTTTCTGCTTCCACATATTTCTGTTTCCTTAATTTGGCATTTACAAAAGATATATGAATTGGGCAAACTAAATAGAAAACAATAGATGTAAAATGTGAATTTGCATGAAACTTGTGCATGAAAATATTTTCTTATGATGTGCTTGCTTTAATGAGTGTGCACCTAATACATATGAATACAATGTCTTCACCTTCACTGACCTACTAGAGGTATTTCCTATAATCTCTGCACTTTGTGCACCTGGGATATTTGGAATTTGCTCAGGTGGGCTTACATGTTTGTGAATCCTGGCCCCAGAGATTCTAACTGATGAAAAGCCTCTGGTGGCTTCTGTTTTCTAGTCTTCCCAAACAGCTGCTTACCCCACTATCCATTTTCCTCTGTGTTTTTGCACAATTCATTGCTAACACTTCATTAGCAATTCAAGAAACACACTTCTACTGAGACTTATAAACATTAAAAAATAAATAAACAGGTAACAGTCTCAAAAATAGCTGACCTAAAGTACCTGAGTCTTTTCTAATATGGTTGCTCTGGTTAGCCTCTTACCTGCCAAACAAATAAGTTACTGAAAATTCTCTCCAGACATTTAATTGCATCCTTTTTTAACTTTCTTCTCCTGCTACTTTCTCCATCACCACAACTCCGGTCTCCACCTCCCTTTTAAGGAAGAATTGAAGTCCTTGTTCCTTAATAATCTTCATTCCAGCTCACTTCTTCTACCAGGTTCCAGAAACTACACGTGGATATTTTAAAAGTTGCTCAAGTACTAGGTCCCCTTCGTACATCACAGCCTTGTCATGAGAAGGGGCTTGTGTAACTCAGAGCAGCCATGGGCCATGCCAGTACAATGAACACAACTGTATGGCAGTTGGAAGATTCTTTGGCATGGTGCTTCTTTGCGACTGGAATGAAAACTGACCTTTTCCGATCCTGCGGCCTCTGCTAAGTTTTCCAAATTTGCTGGCATATTGAGTGCAGCACTTCAACAGCATCATCTTTCAGGATTTGAAATAGCTCAGCTAGAATTGGATGGCATCACTGACTCAATGAACATGAATTCGAGCAAACTTGGGAGATAGTGAAGGACAGGAGAGCCTTGCCTTCTACAGTCCATGGTGTTGCAAAGAGTTGGACACAACTCAGCAACTGAACAACAACATCAAAAATACTATGTAAAGCCATAAGATCATCTATCGTGGGTTTCGAAATACCACATACCTCTTCTTTTAAGTCATACTGTGGTTCACATTTCTAAGAAAGCATCCCTCTCACAGAAGCAGATCCAAGAGACAACATGGGATGTGGAAAGATCCCTTTCATTTATAAGAATGTAGTATATGTATCTTTGATAACTGCAACCACTAACACGTGTAGAGAACTCACAGGATGCCAGGCTCTGTGCCAAACCCCTTTTTTGCCCCAATTAGTAAGTCCTTGCAAAAAGCTTTGGAGAGAAATGGTATTATATTTTCCATCTTCCCTTTGAGGAAATTGAGATTTTGAGAAGGAGAGTAATTGATGAAAGATGGCGGTGGTTACATGGGGATGAAACGCAGATGGTCTGACTCGGGAGCTCTCATTGCTGGCACTGAACGGCTACCTGTATGTTATGTTAACCTGAGCCATGTGGAGTCACTGGGCCAGAGAGAGGACTCTCCATCCATTCATAATGGACTTGGCCCAGCCTCGTGTCTCAACGTCAACCAAGGTTACACTTGCCATTTGTGTTCTGACTTTGGTACAGGAGGGTGTTTTGTGCAAAGAGAACCAGAGAGAGCCATAGATACAGCAAATACATGACCTTAGGGAAAAAATGTTAATATACTTAGGTCTCACTTTTACATCTGGAAATTGGGAGAAAAACAACTTTCCAGCTCTCTCCTATATCATGAAACATCAAAGCTGAAATTTGAAAACTCTGTAGAAATGCCTGCCACAGGCTCATTGTAAAATTCTTAGTAGTAGTCTTTTATATGGTTGCATATATCCGTATGTTACTGCAGACAATCAGTCTGTCCATTTCCCTGTCTCTCCAAGGTTTTGCTGTTGCATTTAAAATTCGCCATTCAATTTATATTTAGCAGAAAGTGAAAGATTTGCAGACTGATTTACAAAGAGAAATTTGCTAACGCGCTGTTTTTCTACATTCAATACCATTTTTAATAGTGTCACACACCCAGTAAAGAGCACGGTTTACACTGCTCCCTGTGGAAAGACTGAGGAGAAACTGGCCCCAGAGAAGTTTCTGGCTCTCCATCACTCATATTTTTAGTAATTAGCCTACAGAAACCTCGGTGTAAGGGCAAGTATGCTATCAGTCTTGGGGCTGATCTCAAGCTATCCCCTATGTGCTAAGAGTCTTGGAATCCCTCTGCAGACTTTATTTTCTGGGATGAATTTCAAAGCAGATTCATTATCAAACATCTGCCAGGGTCACTCTGAGTGTGATGTGGGTATTAGCCTTAAGTCAGCAGTGAAAAATCAAAGACAGATGCCCCCTTTTTTATTTTAAAGGAAAATGGTTTTTTTTTTATTTCCCTTAAAAACTAAGTTTATAGCACTTAATTTTATTTCTTTTTAGGCAATAAATTTATCCCTTCCTACCACTAGGAAGCAGAGAGAAGACCCAAAACTCAACCCCAATAGTCAGAGCTATGTCTATGAAATACACTATCTCATGTCTCTAGGGGCCATATGTCCTGAATGCAAACCTTCTTTTTTGGTACATCCCTGTACTTGACCATACCAGACCATATGCCCAATAGAAGCACTACCGCTAGGTTTTAGGGTGTCCAACTGTGGTTTTGGTTTTGGTGCCTGAAACTACAGAGCGGCTTAGAGAGGAGGTGCGCAGAATGACAAAGCAGCTTCACCAGCTAGTAACACAAAAGGCCTAAATGGTATCTGAGCGCCAAACAGCAGGGCAATAGCAGAACAACTGAGGTTATCTACTCAGCAATGCTTTTCCATCACTGTGTACTTGGCCTGGTACTGAGTAAAACTTCACTAAATGGTATAATAAAGTAAATGCAATAAAACAATGATTAAATGAATAAATGACTGGGTAAAATAGAGAGCAATTAGATCCCTAGGTCAACATTTCACTCTCAAACTTAATCCTCCCCTTCTATAATTTCTTTTTTCCTTTGTCTCCCTTCCGAAGGAAACTTTCAGTTCATTTAAAGCAGACAAAGCCAAACACATATGCACACATGCTCACACACACACACACACACTCATATGGGCTAATCAGGTGGACAATGAGCATGCCAGGATTTGTCCAATAGCATTCATGACCTTAAGAATGAACTTGACTTTGTCCCAAAGCACCTAATTCAGCAACATCCTTCACTGCTCAGTCTCACTAAAACCAACTCAACTAGAGGAGAAACAATTGTGTATTTTTGCAGCTGCTAGTCTCAAAGTCTCTACTCACCCTTGGCTAAAGGCGGAGGTATGACCCTTGAAAGAGCCTCTCTTTGCTAAAGACAATAATAAGGATAATGAAGATAAAGGTCTGAACATGAGGGATGTAGCTCGGCTGCTCTGGCTTTCACACACACCATCCTAAGTAAGAAATGCATATATAGGTCACCCTCCCTATTACCATTTATTCTCAGCCACAGGGCTATAAGAAAGAAAAATGCTTTTTAATGGGATTGTCTAGAAATGCTCAAAGACATAGAGGTGGTAATTTGTTTCAGAAGACTGAAGAAAGTTAGAAATGGAAAGTATCTGCTCAAGGTTTGGTGTGCTTCCCCTTGGAAATGACTTGCAATCTTTAATTAGAGTTATAATGTTTAGGTAGAGAAATACATAATTGTATGTTAGAAGATATAGACATAGACATACATGTTATATGCATATATAGTAAATATTATCCATGGACATGTATATTCTTATTTACATTTACACATAAAAAAATATTTAGTACTTTAGCAAGTTCTCGCCTCTCTTTTGAGTTTTGTAAACAAAGGTCTCTTGGCCTTACTGTGTTAATACTGGTAGCTATACTTTTTATCTTTCTTTTCTCTTTTATGTTCCTCTGAAATAACGACAGTCCTCTTTCCCACTTGATTTCCCTTCATTTCTTTGCTCTCATGAAGCTGTCAATCATGGTGCCCAGCATCCCGGGGCCATATGGATGGGCACGAGAGCCAGGAGCCGCAGCCGCTATAATTCACCCCTGGAGTGCTCTCCCCGTCAATGACATCCAGAGAGACTCCAGACTCCTCACTTCAATTTTCCCCAGGAAATCCTGAGATGGCCCAGAGACTCGAATGGCCACTGTCTCCTCTCATTTATGGAGAGACTGTCGGAAGCACAAAGCTTCAGAGGAAGAAAGAGACAGAAACACAACGATTACTTTTCTCCCTGAATTTTGCACTAAGTTTGACCTTATAAGAGCTCCATGCCTGCCTGCAGGAGCCACAGCAACTAAAGGCATTAAGAATAATATCTTAGTAATCGTTGAGCAACCAGGTAGAAAGTTCTATGGTCTTGGAGTTGAGTACCAGAATTTCTCCTTTATTGGGAAAATAACTGGAGAGCCCTGGGGTAAGTCAGCTTGAGCTAAGATTTCCGACTGGGGAAGTATTATTCTGCAGAAGGGAGAACGATGTGCAGTAGGTGGGGTGTGCTGGAAAGAAGGGTACTAAGAGGAAATAGAACAGGAAAGATGGAAATGAGGAGGCTCAGGTGAGCACAAGAAGGGATGTATAACATACAGATTACCCTGCCCTGCCCTCCTGCAAAGACCCGCTCATGGCCCTGAATCCATTGGAGTTTTGAGGTGTGTGTACTTTTGCATAAAATGATAATGGGTGATGCCTTCACAATAGGGGCAACTGTAGCTTAGGTCTTCACTGGTCACCATCAAATCTTAAGTCTTAGAAAGGGGACAAAAAGTTATTTGAGAAGAGATGGGCTTTCACACACAGCAGGAGTAATTCCTTACTAATTTATTTCCAAGATCTCGGCACACACTGGTTGGCTCCTGGGTTACAGTTGTAAAATGAATGTATAATACCTTGAACACTGGAAGATGAGTAAGGCAGGATATTTCTCATTTGAACAAACATCACTCTCTGCGGGCCCATTTCCAAGACTGTGCTCCAGGATTTAGGTGCTTTGCAAACCCTTATGAATAACAATGTCGTAAAGCACAATAAACTGTGGAAAATTCTTCAAGAGATGGGAATACCAGACCACCTGACCTGCCTCTTGAGAAACCTGTATGCAGGTCAAGAAGCAACAGTTAGAATGGGACAGGTAACAGCATACTGGTTTCAAATAGGAAAAGGAGTACATCAAGGCTGTATATTGTCACCCTGCTTATTTAACTTATATGCAGAGTACATCATGAGAAACACTGGGCTGGATGAAGCACAAGCTGGAATCAAGATTGCCGGGAGAAATATCAATAACCTCAGATATGCAGATGACACCACCCTTATGGCAGAAAGTGAAGAAGAACTAAAGAGCCTCTTAATGAAAGTGAAAGAGCAGAGTGAAAAAGTTGGCTTAAAGCTCAACATTCAGAAAACTAAGATTATGGCATCCGGTCCCATCACTTCATGGCAGATAGATAGGGAAACAGTGGAAACAGTGGCTGACTTTATTTTTCTGGGCTCCAAAATCACTGCAGATGGTGACTGCAGCCATGAAATTAAAAGACTCTTACTCCTTGGAAGGAAGGTTATGACCAACTAGACAGCATATTAAAAAGCAGAGACATTACTTTGCCAACAAAGGTCCGTCTAGTCAAGGCTATGGTTTTTCCAGTGGTCATGTATGGATGTGAGACTTGGACGATGAAGAAAGCTGAGCGCCGAAGAATTGATGCTTTTGAAACTGTGGTGTTGGAGAAGACTCTTGAGAGTCCCTTGGACTGCAAGGAGATCCAACCAGTCCATCCTAAAGGAGATCAGTCCTGGGTGTTCATCGGAAGGACTGATGTTGAAGCTGAAACTCCAATACTTTGGCCACCTGATGTGAAGAGCTGACTCATTGGAAAAGACCCTGATGCTGGGAAAGATTGAGGGCAGTAGGAGAAGGGGACGACAGAGAATGAGATGGTTGGATGGCATCACCGACTCGATGGACATGGGTTTGGGTAGACTCAGGGAGTTGGTGATGGACAGGTGATGGTGTGCTGTGGTTCATGGGGTCACAAAGAGTCGGACACGACTGAGCGACTGAACTGAACTGAACTGAAAGCACAATAATCCTTGTAGTTTTTTCAACTTTAAATAAATGCCTTTGAGGATGTTGCCAGCATATGATACACTGGGCTCTGGTCGGGAATTCAAATTGCATAGTGCTTAACCAAATGTCCACAATTCTCACTAACAGCGGTGAAGATTTGGAGCTGTCTTCCCTGACCTGCTCATGTACGTCTTTCTCTTCTCAAAATGCGTGGTTCATCAAACCCGAGAAAGGTCAGAACTAACCAACCACTAACAGTGGTTACGCCACTGTCAAAATGTAAGGCCACTAAAACACCCTCCCTCCTTTTCCCACTAAGTGTACCCTACCATATCAGCTTCCACTAGGCTGAAGAACTTCATTTTCATTGCATGGGAAGGTCACACTCTAGAAAAAGACAAAGCTTGGTAAGAAAGCATTTAATCTAATGAGTCTGATCACTCTGCCCCCACCAGCTCTTACCGATCCTAGAGTCCTCTTGTCATCTTCTGATTCGCTCATGCTCTATTAGATCTTGAACTCCTTTTCTCAGCACAAATGCCGTGTCCATACATGCAACGAGCGCTCATAATTTATAATTTAGTGAAAAACTATCTTCCCCAGGAGCTTTCCAGCTATCTCTTACATCTTCTGCATTATTGATCTAATTTTCCCTCCCACTTTTTTGTTCCCATCAGCACTCAAATATGCTGTGATGTTTCCTTACTTAGTTTCTGCGTCTCACACCGGCTCTCTGCTATTATTCTGCTTCCATGTCTAGTAGAACTCCAGGAGTTACTTGTCTATACCAGTTGCTTCTATTGTCTTTTCTATCATTCCTTAATCCAATGTAAGCTTTCCAATCTCCTCCCCATATAACTGAAAGCTACACATGACCTCTACACTGTACCATCTGTTCAGTTCTTTTCTTATTAAAACTCTTCACATGATTAAAGCTGAACAATCTCTAATCTATAGTGAGGAACACTAATAAGATACATACTACCACATATAAAGTAGATAATCAACAACGACTTACTGCGTAGCACAGGGAACTGTGTTCGATATTCTGTAATAACCTATATGGGAAAAGAATCTGAAAAAGAGTGGATATATGTACATGTTTAGCTGAATCATTTTGTTATACATCTGAAACTTACAAAACCTTGTAAATCAACTATACTCCAATATAAAATAAAATTTTAAATAACCAAATAAAAGAAAGATACAGAAATTTTTAAAAAATGGTACTGCTCACACATATAATACTAGCTATTGCAGGACTGGGGATCAAATCCTGCAGCAAATGTGAAAGCATTTTGTAAAAATAATTAGCCATCATATGCAAAATGATTTGTTGAGAATATTATACAAAACTCAGCTCACTAAATTATCTTTAAAACTAGCAGAGCTGAGGAAATACCAGTGACCATATGCCATCCCTTAGTCTTTCTAATCTTGAATCTGTGGCATGAGATTTTACTCCATTTTTTTTTAAAGCCTTAGTTTTACACCATTTATAATTGTTTCTTTGTCTCACTCTCATTTTGGAAAGCTGTCCTAAAATGAAAATAACAGAATATGAGCATGTAAAGAGACGTGATATAGCTCTCAGGACAATCTGTGTAAAATTCATAGTTGCGATTTTACTTTTAGGCCTCGATTCCTATTTCAATGGCCTCAATATTAATCTTCCAATTCCTACACTTTAAAAAATAAGACAGAATGTTCCAGTTGGAAGGATACTCAAGAAAGAGCGGTTTAAAATCTTCATTTGTAGATAGAGACTTAAAGCCTCATAGCAAATTTTGAAGAGTGGAAACTACCGTGATTCATGGATATTGTTCCTTGAGCCCATCTTTCCTTTGCTTTGCCATCCAGTCTGCCCTCCTAAGTGCCAGACTTCAGAAAGTTTGGGGTATGATAAGTCACTGTGGTAGCATATTAAATAAGAGTAATTTTTCATAGTAGATTCTGGACTAGACTCGTAAGCACTTCCTTATGTAACTGCAGTGCTTTAATCACAG
This sequence comes from Giraffa tippelskirchi, assembly GCF_054371585.1. NCBI lineage: Eukaryota > Metazoa > Chordata > Mammalia > Artiodactyla > Giraffidae > Giraffa > Giraffa tippelskirchi. Next base: position 153,873,784 of record NC_137281.1, read on the forward strand.
TGAGCATCCCTTTTACAAAATAGTTTCTAAGACCAAGTCTATAAATTTGGATATTTTGCAATAAAATGACAGGAGTTGGGGAGGAGATTGAGAGAGTCAATTCCTGGGCAGATTGATAAGAAGTCCAGGGGTCCCCAAGGAGAGAGGGGTCTGGAATTCTCAAGGAGGAAGAAAGGACAAACTTTTTTTTTCCTCTACATTCCTTAGGATTATATAACAATAGTGTGTCCTGCTTGAGGACAGTCTCTGGAAAAAACCTTCTGGATAATTCTGTCATCTTAAATTGTAAATTATGGGAGTGGGTCTGGTGAGGTCTTTACAATCTCCAGACATTCTTTTGATTCACTGTAATAACTAATTTGAGAGTATATAATTCCATTGCTAACACTAGCAAGTGGGTACTCTTTCTGCCCCCTTCTGATGTCTATGTCAGAAGCTTTCTCTATCCCTTTTATACTTTAATAAACTCTATTGCACAAAAGCTCTGAGTGATCAAGCCTCATCTCTGGCCCCGGATTGAATTCTTCTCCTCCAGAGGCCAAGAGTCCTGGTGTCTTTTCGTGGGTTCAGCAACAACCTTTCAAGATCACCTATGCTTTCTTTGCCCACATCCAGTAGAACATTCTCAAGTTTATCTATTTTTTTTCTTTAAAATAGATGTTGCTGGGATTGAGCATGAGAGTGTAACCTCTTTATATTGTAACTTGGTTGCCCCAGGTCCCTGTATTTGATTGCTTTCCTTGTGGTCATGTGAAAAATTACGGTTAAGCCAGTTTCGAATTCCCAGTTGGAAAATTCACTTCTTACTGGAGTCTCAAACTTACTCGTTCCTGTTTGTATCTTGCTGATCCCTAAAGATTTTTACTGAATCAGAGGGTCATTGATCATTGGCTAATTTGTTCCTAAGATCCAACTGAAGAGATAAGTATCTATAAATCATCTTTGACTCAACTAATTTTTCATACTTTGCACAAGAGTGTTTGAATAATCTTCAAACACAATATGCTTTTCTGATGAGATAATGGTAACCAGTGCAGAAATATCTTTGATGACAATGAATCTGAAAATAAATGTATACAGTATCTAGCCTTAGCCTAAGGAATGTGATTTTCTATCTCTTTTTCTAAGAAGAACAGTCATAAAAATATTCTGTAAGAAGATTCCCATTCATAGACAGATACCCATTGTCCTTTTCCTTATATTGCAGATGAGACTTTTAAGAAATTGCCATATTTTGTGACAACTACTATTATTGCTGCTGTTATTGCTTTTGAGGGCTGTCCAAGAGAGACCAAACCAGACATTAGTAAAAGGTGATAAAGGCAGATTTTATTCAATAACTTCTGTAGTAGTGAAGAGAGTTCAGGGTAAACTGAGCTCAACATCACCAAAACAAAAGGGAGGAGACTTTTTAAACGCTGGGTGTGCTAAAAGAAAGACATGGCAGGACACTAAGGGGAAGTGGGTCCATGTGAGTCAGCCATCTGGGTTTGCTAATTACTATTTGCCTGCATGCTAAGTCACTTCAGTCGTGTCCGACTCTTTGCGACCCTGTGGACTGTAGCCTACCAGGCTCCTCTGTCTGTGGGATTCTCCAGGCAAGAATACTGGAGTGGGTTGCATTTTCTTCTCCAGGGGATCTTCCCAGACCCAGGGATCGAACCTGCATTTCTTACATCTCCTGCCTTGGCAAGAAGGTTCTTTACCACGAGGCCCACATAATTAATTACTGCTTATCCAGAGGGAAAAAAGACTGCTCATGTCTTGTGACAAAAGATAGTTGTGCAACTTATAGCAGGGCGCCCAATGAAGGTAGGCCCTTACCCTCCCAAAGGAAATGCAGGTGAGGGCTGTTTCCTTGAATGTTTGCATTTCAGAGAGACGGCGCCTAAATCCTTGAGAAGACAGTTCTGAGTAGTAGAAGATTTATGTTTCAAACAAGCAGAGAAAACATATATATAATCCCAAACTTTCTAAAGGAACTGCTCTAAGCAAAAGTTTAGAGGAACTATTCACCTATCACAAGGTTTCAGCTGGAGCAAACAGTAAATTCCTCTGGCAGTCAAGCAGGCATTTAAGGGCGCCTGGGGTCATGTTAGGAATATGGCCTTACGTTCTAGAAGGCATGTTAGAGTTTGATCAAGTCTCTTAATGTAGGAGTTCAGATAAAATCATTTTGTGCTGAGTGTTTTGCAGTTCTTAGGGCATACTCTGAGTCAGATATAGAATTTGTTGGAACATTGCATGTAATATTGAGTTCACCGCCACTAAAACCCTAAAAGGGACTATTTTCAATTCCTTTCAATGTCTTAATTAATTTAGGTTCATAGAAAGATTTCATGATTATTAATTGGTAAGCCTAGGAGTTGAAGCCAGTTATGTCTTCAATGCAAATCTTACTGATTCTCCAAAAGGTAAAATGTATAAACTCGGTCATTTTTTTCAGATTCTTGTTTGAAGAAAATGTTTTTCTGATAAACAGTATTTTTCTAAAATTACTTTAAACTGACTTTTTGGGTGGGTGTATAGGCTTCACATCCTTTTACCATCTCTCATTTAAATTGAATTAGATCATTGAGTAAAGCAAAATGAAGAGAAAATGAGATCCATCTTACTTTTTTAACTTTCTGTGAGCTCTTTGCTTTTATTTTCTCTATGTATTCATGCTTTTCTTTGTTAGGAGAAAAGATGGTGACTAGCAGAAGAAAGAGAAACATGAGTCTGTAAATGAATGAAAGCAACAAACTGCATTTTAAGAATTTTTCAAGTTTAGGCAAAATGAGGAGATTCTCAATCTCGACAGTATTCACGTTTTGAATCAAACAGTTCTTCGTTGTGAGGGTTCTCCTGTGTATTGTAAGATGTTTAGCAGCGTCCCTGACGTCTTCCAGCTCCATGCCAATAGCAACCTCCCCTTGTAATTTGTTGTAATTACCAAAAATATTTCCAGATATTGCCGAATGTCCTCTAGGAGGCAAAATGGTCCCCAGTGAAAATTATTGGGTAAAAGTAACCAAAAAAAAAAGAAGACGAAAAACATTCTGCTTAATCTATGTCTCAACTGCTGCCCTGTTTTGGTTAGAAAAGTCTTTTGAATTTTACCATAGTGCTTTTGGAGTATGATCTTCCTCAAAGCCTGGCTAGCATCCTCAGAAACAAGTTGGCCCAGTTTTTATGTGACTCATGGTTTGGCCCAGGTTCATCACTGAGTCCTTGCTTTGTTTTGTTCTTTGTCTCATACCCCGATTTCATTTGATTTGGTTTTTTTTTTTTTTTTTTAACATGGAAATAGCAACATTTCCGGGGACTAAGGTACTGTTCTGCCTCTCCAGCCTCCTTGAGTGAGTGAAATCTTTATTTCCCTGACTTAGCCCACTGCAGTGCTGGTTGCCCACCTGTAGGGCATTCTCCACCTTTCCTGCTGCCAAACACTTTTGATGCTGTGCCTTGTTCTCCTGCCTAGACCTCTAACCCTGGCACAGGTACTTCATAAATAAAGCTGCTCTCACTGCAGTATGCTTCAAAAATGAAACTTTAAGACCTAGATCTAAGAAAGAAAGAAAGAATATCCTGGAAAATTTGCAAGAACTGGCAAAAACAGAACAAAATTGATTTACAGAGGGAAGCAGGGAAATATGACAAACTTAGCCTCCATGAGGAGACCACACACGTCCACAGAAAGAACTCTCAGGCTGTACAGTAGAGCAATCAAAGAAGCAGAATTGAATTTCAAAGAAGGACCAACCCACCTCCCCCCGCCCCGCCCCGCCTCTGACTAGTGAATTTCTCTTTCAGTCACTTCACTCTTTTCCCTTTTTATTTGTTGGTAAAGATTTTTTCCCGGCTGTTCATTGTTGTCTTAGTTTTGTTGTGCTCTGTGTTCATGCTCAGTCATGTTGGATTCTTTGTGACCCCGTGGACTGTAGCCCACCAGGCTCCTCTGTCCATGGGATTCTGCAGGCAAGAATACTGGAGTGGGTTGCCATTTTCTACTCCAGGGATTATTCCTGACTCTGGGATCGAATCAGCATTTCCTGTGTCTCCTGCACTGGCTTTACCACTGCGCCACCTGGGAAGCTCTTAGTTTTGTTAGGGGCCTTATATGTGCTCTGTGGTTGTGAGATGTGTTTAGAAATCTTTGGTTCTCATTTCCCCAATACAATTCAAGGCACCACATTATTAAACAACTGCTGATCCCTCAGTTTCAGTTCTTGAATGGATTATGGGTAAACCAAAGATATCTCTATATTTTTTTTGCTGGATTTTGTTTTGAATGAAGAGAAGATAAATCAGTTTTAATTCAGAATTCAAAGTAAGAACATCCTGAGAATTTAATCAACAACCTCAGGAATTAAATCAATAAATAAGAAATTTTTCCATATGCAACTTCCAAAGCTCTGATCAATTTCTAGCCACATTTAACTCGTTACCATTCCTTGACCTAGCAAGCACTTAGGGAAATGAATGTCATCTAGTGGGAGCCACCCTTACCATAGTCTCTCTTGATTTAAAACTGGGCTAAAATAACTCAATTTCCTAGACCATCTTCTGTTGCTGTTTAGTCGCTAACTTGTGTCTGACTCTTTCGTGACCCCATGGACTGTAGCCTACCAGATTCCTCTGTCCACAGGATTTCCCAGGCAAGAATACTGGAGTGAGTTGTCATTTTCCCCTCCACGGGATCTTTCCAACCCAGGGATTGAACTCACATCTCTTGCCTTTCCTGCATTGGCAGGCAGATTCTTTACCATTGAGTCACCGGGGAAGCCCCAGGGCATCTTCCAAGGGCAGACAAATAATATATAATTTCCTTTCGACCCTTATCTGAAAAGTCCACGGAGATACTTAGCAATCCACATATTTATTTCATCTTTACCAGAAATTCTTGTTCTAGAACAAATTTAGAACAGCATAGCTTAGAGATACTTACTGCACTTAAACTAAAGATTAATATATCCAGAAGACACACAGCGGTTTACAGCAATCGTGTATTTTGCAAAAGATGTGTTTTTTTAATTCTTTAGAAAAAAATTCTGTCCCTCTATCAGTGAAAGGCTCTAATTGCAAGTACTAGGAATCTAAAATTGGTGGTGTGTTTCTTTTTGACCTTTCATTATTGGTTACATTAGCTTATTAAGTACATTTCTTGTTCAGAAAAGGCCATTGCTCTACTTACTCTGAATTAGGCTTCTAGAGAGCTTATCAGATCTTTTTCTTCTTAAAATAATTAGAAATCATCAGCAGTGATCTCACAAACTATTGATAACACCCAGTATACATACTTCCTGAATTTACTGATTGGATTATGTAAAGCTTTTTCAGATATCTCTTTGGTAAACTTGGAGTTGCAGTTATTTGATAGTGTACCTGATTTTTGCTGTTATATTTACATGTGTTTCTCATTAGACTATCATAAGACAAATAAAATAGTTTAAGGAGAAGATTTTTTTTTATATAATAGGAAGAAAAGCACTATTTCCACTACTGGTCAAGAAGACAGGTGTGAGTGGCATGCTCAGTCGCTCAGTCATGTCTGACTCTTTGTGACCCCATGGACCGTAGCCTTCCAGCTTCCACTGTCCATGAGATTTTTCCAGGCAAGAATACTGGAGAGGGTTGCCATTTCCTTCTCCAGGGGATCTTCCTGACCCAGGGATTGAACTTGCATCTCCTGTATTGGCAGGTGGATTCTTAATCACTGAGCCACCTGGGAAGCCCCAAGAAGATAGGAAGTAGTAGTAAAATAGATTTTCTTAAGGGTCCAAAATAATAATAATGATAATATGCTTAAAAAACAACAGTGTATTTTCAAGTATGGCTAGGGTTGGGCTTTTAGAGTATGAAAGAATTTCCCTGTTTCAGAAACTAAGTAATAGCTAATTAAAAAGTACATCAAAACCAACAAAGGCCAGTCTACAATGTACAAAGCAGAAGATTTAGCTGTGACTTAACAACATGAACATGAAGAGAAGGAAAGAGTCACAAGAAAGGCACAGACTTAGAATGACTAAATATCACTGTCATCTACCATAGTAATATATAAACTAGCAGTGCAATACATTGAATAAGCCAGTACAGACAATATAATCATGAAGCAGTTGTTTTTTTTAATCTCACACTTATTTTTCCCCCCAAATGGAAACAATGATCCTTCATCAGTAGTGTGCATTTGCTTGAGTGCATGCGTGCCCAGTTGTGTCTGATTCTTTGCCATCTCATGGACTGTAACCTGCAGGCTCCTCTATCCATATAATTTTCCAAGCAAGAATACTGGAGTGGGTAGCCATATCCTCCTCCAGGGGGTCTTCTCGACCCAGGGATCGAACCCGAGTCTCCTGTGTCTCCTGCATTGCGGACAGATTCTTTATCTCATCAGAAGGGATTAGATGAAGTATGGTACATGTATGCAATGGAATACTATGAAATCATTTTACATGGAGTAAAAACATACAGCTGGACTTTGAAAGATATATTTGTCTTATGTAAAAAACGATTGCAAAGAGCAATTTTTTTCCTTTCCCTTAGATGAAAATCTGGGAAGCCATTGGAGCAAAACAAAGAGTTGGTTACCATGTCTTAAAACACAATCTCCATCAAGTAACAAAAATATCCATCCCCATGAAATCATTAAGGTCAAGATCTGATTTAAAATTCAGTTCAGTCACTCAGTCGTGTCTGACTCTTTGTGGCCCCATCGACTGCAGCTCACCAGGCTTTCCTGTCCATCACCAGCTCCTGGAGCTTGCTCAAACTCATGTCATAAGGGAGGCTTTTTCATTTTCCCACCTAAATCTGGAAAAATCTTAAAATTTGGCAAAGAAAGCAATAGCTTCCTTCCCACACACCCCCTAGCTTCCTTCCTTCCAATCTTTCTCACGTCTCGTTCTTTTTCCTCCTTTTAGCTGTCCTACTCCTTACCAGCAACATCTAGAAAAATAACAAGACTAGAAGTAACAGAAAAAGAAGACTTCTCTGTGGACACTGGATTAACTAATGCTCTCTGAATTTGGCAGATATTCAAGGCTGACTCACTTTTATAGCTCTTGGCCAACATTCCTAATCCATTTTGAGGAATCAATTCCTTGCAGTCCTCCTGACAGGAGTCACTGCGCCTCTACTTCTGCTGGTCCCTTCATCTGTTCTCATCACTAAGGATTGTCCCCTCTATTTTTTTTTTTCTCATTGCCATCTATTTCTCCTTCTAGACTGGGTTTTGGACAAGACCTAAAATCACCCATGGAAGTTCTCACTCATTCTTGGCCCACAGCTGGCTGGAGAATACTGCCAAATTCTTGGAGAATGTCTTCTATCCAGCCCAGCAAGCTCTTCCTTTGTTGCGGGTGTTGTTCAGTCTCTAAGTCATGCAACACCATGGACTGTAGCATGCCAGGCTCCTCCGTCTTCCACTATCTCCTGGAGCTTGCTAAAACTCATGTCCATTGAGTCAGTGATGCCATCCAACCATCTCATCCTCTATTGTCCCCTTCTCCTCCTGCCTTCAATCTTTCCCAGAAACAGGGTCTTTTCTAATGAGTTATTTTACATTCAAAACAGCTAGTTAGGAATCTCTTGGCCTTAGGTCTTCCAGGTGTCAGTCAGACCTCAGTTTTTGCATTCCCCAACCTTCAGGAATACACGTTAATTTTTTTTTAATATTTATTTATCTGGCCGCTTTGTGTCTTAGTTGCAGCATGTGGGATCTTTCGCTGCAGTACACGGACTTTCTAGTCGTGGCATGCTGGCTTTGGTAATTGCAGCTCACAAGCTCTGGAGCATGCAGGTTTAGTTGTTCTACAGCATGTGAGACCTTAGTTTCCTGAGCAGGGATCAAACCCATGTCCTCTGCATTGCGAGGTGGATTCTTAACCACTGGACCACCAGGGAAGTCCCCCACATTAAGTATTAAATGTTCTTGCTGAACCCTCTTAATTTTGTTGGAGGGGAATCAACATCAATGTTGCACTCCTTTTTGAATAGAAGAGAATCCTAGTCCACAAAAAAATGTCCTTTTAAATAATTTATTGGAAGTTCTTCTAATTGGTTTTGGAATTTGGAGGTAACCACAAAACTCCTCTACCCTTTTGGTGGAGTAGGACAGAGAGATTTACAGTACAGCTCATTCCTGATAAATTTTTAAAATCCTCTCTCAAGCTCAAAGTCTTATCACCTGCTATATCCTTGTTATGAGTGAGAGGATCAAAGTTTATGGAACATACTTCAATAGGTATACTAAATTTTTTTCATTGTTTTAGCCTCTCCTTTGGTGTATACCTCACCAGTCTTAATATTTACTTCTGTATTCTGTCTCAGATAAACTCTAGGTGTTCTTTATAGTTTAGAATTGTACTATGGAAATCTCTCTTATTTGTATAAATTATTACAGTAGCACAATTTCTTTCAGTGATTGTCAGTGCTAGTAAATGTTCTGGGAATGTTTTTTTCCTTACACGGACTTTAACTTTCCTAATCTTCATCAAAGTAATATCATGTCTCATTACCAAAACAAGTAATTTTCTTTTAAAGTCTTTTATTATTCTCTTTTCTCCATTAAAACATCATCAATCTCATCCTTAATGTTAAATCATTGTGAGTTAAAGAAAAGTTCATCCAACTTCTATAGACAAGTTACAAAATTAATTACAACTTTGTCAAAAAAAAGAATGTAAATTGGGATGGATATATGAAATGAAATGATATTGAAATGATATATGTAGTCTGTTGAGTAATATTTGATCCTGCTAATTTCCTGGGAACATTCATACTCTTAATATTTAAATTTCAAGCAATGACAGTTGAGATGAAGCACATTCTATTATCATGGGTAGCTCTCATTATATAGCTATCATTTAAGAAAAGGGTCCATATACTCATATTTCAAATCTTTCTAAAACTGCATGCTGTTTTATTGTTTAAAAATTTTGGACAGCTTTCATGAATATATGCATGAGCAAGGAAGATTCTCCTACTTTGTTCTGAGGTTTTACTTTCAGGGTAGAAAAGAAGAAATATTTTCTAATATTTTCCCCACTCCTCTTTCCCTCTTTTCCTCTCTCTTCACTTCCTTCTTCCTTCCTTCCTCAAAATTTGTTTTAAATAAAAAGGAAGTTGGTACAATACAAATTTGCTTCTCCTAAATCATTTCCATTAGCAATGTATATCATATCTACCCCAAAGTTTGTTCATATCACATATACCCTAGCCACTTACTATTCAAAGTTAATTTCTGCAAGCCAGAGAGAGCAGTAACATCTAATACGTGCCATATCACCTAATTTCTTTCCTCTACATAGAGAAAAGACAGAGGCAAATGTTTGTTCCCAAGTGCCTCAAACTGCTTAATGTTTAGGGGGGAAAAAAAGGAAGGTAATTGGGAAGTGCTTTTAAGAGAAATTAGTTTCTCTTGTCAACTGTCATCAAGATGAATTACACTCAGTTGCACTGCAGAAGCAGAAATGAAATCTAACATATTTGCAACTAAGACAATAGCGTGCATATTTTTAAGTTGCATCATGTAGGGCCTATTATTTAAGATTCGTTGCTACTGTCATTGTCACAACATCCTACATTATTCAAGCCAAGCATCAATTCCATTAGTCAGTCTCTCCTTTGCTGTCAAAGATGCAAATACAGGTTTGTGTTGCTTAGAGTAAATGTATCATCTGAATGGAAATGTGTCAGGAAATATTAAATGATATGAGGTATGATTCGTGAAATAAAATCAAATAAACAGATGAGTCCCTCTCTCTGCCAAAAGGGAAAATTCTTTATAAAAAGCTGTAAGGTTAGAGTTCTTTGTAGATAAGAAGAGTAATATAACCATTTCTGTATTCCCAGTAAATAAGGTATAGCTGGTGTTTAACAGATACTCAATACATACTTTTTAAACGAATTCATTCAATAAGTAAATGAATGAATAAAGAAATGAAGATCAAAGTAATCTTGCTTAATATATTAACAATATGGTAAGGAAAAAATTTGGCCTATTAACATCTCCCTGGGTGATCAGGAAATATGAAATAAATATGCATTATTTCAAGTTCTCAAATATTCTATAATGAGTCATATTTATGTCAATGTGTACACTTAGGAATTGACCATACTTCACTCTGGTTAGCAAGACTGAAGTGCCCTCATAATTAACTACACTTGGATAGATTTTATCATATACTTGCCACTTGCATGCTTTCATTAACATGTATATCCAGGAGTCCAAAACACCAGGGGGAATTATTTTTGTCAGTGAGAAATATTAAATCAAGATCCATATCATGAGTTAAGGATGAAATGTACACTTTCGCCAGAGCTAATTCTGAGGCAGACATCAAAATTAGCTATTGGTCAGCTGCTTAAAAAGTTTTGAGTTCAAAGTTCACAAAAATGATTCTGTTAAAACATGGAGACTGTCAGGTAAATTTAATCAGATTAATAGAATATCTGCTTTGCTTAAAAAATTTATGTAAATGCTATAAGTGTTTTTATTTATTTGATGGATGATCCAATTCTTTCATACTGTATTATCTATGTAGTTAGAAAACACCACATTTTACTATACTATCACTATTTATTATATGAATATTTTGCTAAGTACTTTGAAATCTGCATATAATGCCTTGTGGAGTCCATGATAATTTAAATTTGAAAAACAATTTGTTTTTAATACTAAGTACTAAAAATAGTGATTATTTATTGCAAATATATTATAGTTCATGCAACTTACATACAGAGTACATCATGCTTAATGCTAGGCTGAATGAATCACAAGCTGGAATTAAGATTGCCTCAAAAATCTCAGGTATGCAGATGATACATACCACTGTAATGGCAGAAAGCAAAAAGGAACTAAAGAGCCTCTTGATGAGAGTGAAAGAAGAGTGTGAATTGAAATTCTAACATCCAAAAAACTAACATCATGGCATCTGGTCCCATCACTTCATAGCAAATAGATGAAGAAAAAGTGGAAAGAGTGAAAGATTTCATTTTCTTGGGCTTCAAAATGACTGCAGATGGCAAATGCAGCCATGAAATTAAAAAACACTTGCTCCTTGGAAGAAAAGCTATGACAAACCTAGACAGTGTAAACAGAGACAGCGCTTTGTGGATAAAGGTCCATGTAGTCAAAGCTATGGTTTTCCCTGTAGTCATGTATGAAAGTGAGAGTTGGACCACAAAGAAGGCCGAGCACCAAAGAACTGATTCTTTTCAATTGTGGTGCTAGAGAAGACTCTCGAGAGTCTCTTGGACTGCAAGGAGATCAAACCAGCCCATCCTAAAGGAAATCAACCCTGAATATTCATTGGAAGGACTGATGCTGAAGCTGAAGCTCCAATACTTTGGCCACCTGATGTGAAGAGCTGCTTCGTTGTAAAAGGCTCTGATGCTGGGAAAGATTGAGGGCAGGAGGAGAAGGGGCAACAGAGGATGAGATGGTTGGATGGCATCAGCAACTCAACAGATGTGAGTTTGAGTAAACTCCAGGAGATAGTGAAGGACAGGGAAGCCTGGCATGCTGCAGTCCATGGGGTCACAAAGAGTCGTATTCGACTTAGTGACTGAACAACAACAATGTGTCATGTACTTTATTTTACTTGATAATCATTTCAAATCTATGATTTTGGTATTAAAATCTTATGTCATAATTAAAGGAGTCACTCAAAATGTTTGAGCAACTTATCCACATCTAGACAACTAATAAGTTATATTACCAGCTTATCCATTCTTTCACTCTGCCAAACCTCCACTTATAACTGAATGAATGGAAGAGTCTCTCATTCAGGGACATCCCTGCCAAGCTAGGCCTGGATTTAAAGCTCCTTCTCATTAAGGTCTCTATTCAAATAAAGGTGCAAAAGGCAACCAAATGTATACATAAATATGGAGAGTACTGTGGAAGAATGTGGATTCTCAAATCCATAGTGTGTCATCCACATGGAAGAAACTCAACAGTGTAACATATCTGGCCTGTCTTTTTTTTCTTTACTTATTTTGGTCGTGGGGATGTGTTGTTACCTTTCTGATCAATCATTAGGAAAAGAAGGTTTGGAAAAACAAAGTTTGGTTCAGCAGCTCCCTCGTTTATGTTAGGAGCATGCTCCGTACTAGGATCGGGGCTTTGTTCGTTCATGTCTTAAGTACTACCTGGACAAGCCTTACCTGGGGCAAAGGCGGCCTTATCCAGTGTTCTCACAGACAGGCATGCCTGCTCATACCTACCTGGACGTTATGTTAAACCCGATTTGCTCCCATGCTAAACTTGAACTTTCGTCTCCGCTTTTATTTGCAGGGCAGGAATAGAGACACGGGTGTAGAGAATGGATATGTGGACAAAGCCGGGGGAGGGGAAGTGTGTGAGTCACTCATCTGTGCTTTGACTCTTTGCCACCCCGTGGAATGTAGCTCTCCAGGCTCCTCCATCTGTGGGATTCTCCAGGCAAGCATACTGGAGGCGGTTGCCATTTCCTTCTCCAGGGGATCTTCCCAACCCAGGGATCGAACTCATGTCTCCTGCACTGCAGGCAGATTCTGTACCACTGGGGCACCAGGGAATGCCAACACTGAAGTTTGGCCAACATTTAATACTCCTTTATCTTATTTCCTAATTTGTATACTTTTGGATTAAAATTAAATAGAATGCCGTTTATAAGGCTCCATCAGACCCCTCAGTTGTTTAGCCGATAAGTTGTGTCCAATTCTTTTGCGGCCCTGTGGACTGTCGCCGGCCAGGCTCCTCTGTCCAGGGGATTTCCCAGGCAAGAATACTGGAGGGGACTGCCATTTCCTTCTTCATCAGACCCCTCAGAGCCCTCGGCAAATGATAACAACTACATACATTTACAGACATATACACGGGGCTTCCCTGATGGCTCAGGCGTAAAGAATCTGCCTGCAGTGCGGGTGATACAGGTTCAGTTCCTGAGTTGGAAAGATTCCCTGGAGAAGGAAATGGTAAAAATCAAATTACAAAGTTTTTTTTAAATGACAATTTCATCATGTTTTATCTCAGTGGCAACCTGCTGTATTTAAACCCCGAAAGAAAAAAAAAAATTGGTGCATACAATTTTTTCTTTATGAACATATGCAAAAACATACATTTAACTACAAATAACATAAATATTGACATATGAGTACCTATTTCTATGTCTGGGCATGAAATATTTAATTTTAATGTCCTAAATGTTTTACATTAGCATCTGTTTTTGCAAGCATAGTCTTATAAATTACACTGACATACTGAATAAAGTATATTCTTAATTAGCAAAGGTTAGGTAATCCATAGGGTTCAAAAATATGCATTATCTTTACATTAGAGTTGCCTCATGTTTTCCCCAACTAGTCTTTTGATGGAGTTACTATATTCTAACCTTATAGAAATAACTTAGCACCTTTAATATATATGTCTGTGTAGTTGAATTTCCACAACAGAAAAATCACACCACAAAAATTAATTATGACTCAGTTCTGGTATGTGCCTCTAAAAGAAAGAGTGGATATAAAAAATAAAATAAAAAATGTAAACATAATCACTCATGAAATAACTTACTCATCTGGTATGACTATGCAGATTCTTTTGTTTCAGCTCATCCAGTTCTCTGCTTCTCTGCTTCCTGCATTTCAATTGACCAAGCATATAATATACAGGGTAGCTAAAGAGCCTTAGTAACTCCAATCCAAGTTTTGGCATTTGAGCAATATGAAATGTCCAAAAATAAGTATTTGAGGAGTACTATTAACATGATTTTTTTTTTTTTTTTGTAAAATTGAAAGTGTGAGAATGAAGTCACTTTCTCAAGTGACTTGATATATCACAGTATACAGTGGAATTTTTTATTTGCTTGTTTGTTAAAAAAAAAAAAACCTTCCGCCATTGTTCTCAAGGTACCACCTCAGCAAGTGCAAGACACCCGGAAACCGATTCTCCTCAGAGTCCGTTATAGCACCCTTAGCCTCTACAGTGGATTTTTAGTTAACAAATAAAATTATGAAAACTGTGTTCTTTAGTCATAAAAATACATTACTTTTTTTCTTTTTATTATTATTGGGTATTGAGAATAATAAACGTTCATAAAAATAGACCTACCACAAACTTCCTACATAAAATCTACAGGGGAAAAACAAAAATGTTAGGGTTTTGTAAAGATATATCATGTGGGCATGCATAAAATGACAATCACATGTAAACTGAAAGCAATGTCTTCTAATAGGTAAAATCAGCAAAAATGAGCAAAGATATAATCTAGGGATTTTAAAAGACACTTAAAAATGAACTTTCAGGAGTGGAGGAATTTTCACATCAGCTATTAAATGTTTATAAACGATCACTGGGGAACTTCCCTGGTGGTCCGGTGGATAAGACTTCACCTTCCAATGCAGGGAGCTTGGATTTGATCGCTACTGGGGGAGCTAGAATCCCATGTGCCTTGTGGCCAAAAAACCAAAACATAAAACAGAAGCAATATTATAACAAATCAATAAAGGGTTTAAAAATGGTCTACATTAAAAAAAAAAAACCTGTTAATTAAATAAAAAGAGATCATTGGTTTTGCCAAGACTCAGTGATAATTACCCGAGTTAACCTCCCACAGGAGATTGTTACGGAGGTGGACACATTACAGTCACCAACTATTGATGACACCGGATGACAGATAGAGCAGCGTTGTGATCCTTAAGAGAAGGGAAACACATAAAGATGAGCTGCATGTTCTCCTGGGTTCTCCCTGGGATTCCTTTTCTAAACTGAGAGGATGGAGTCCTGAAAGAAAGAAGCTGTCTTGCCTGTCAGAGGAAACTGAAGTTTAAATTCAGAGATGCAGAAGAAAATGGAAAGATGAGTGTAGAATGCCAGAGAGGAGGGAGTCACACAGAAAAGAGACTAGCAATCTGCCCAGAGTCCCCTTAAATCTTTGACCAAATCTAATAATCTCTTCACGTGCAAGGAATCACCCAGCTGTATCATTTGTTGTTGTTCAGTCGCTCAGTCGTGCCTGACTCTTTGTGACCCCATGGACTGCAGCACGCCAGGCTTCCTTGTCCTTCACGTCTCCTGGAACTTGATCACATTCATGTCCATTGAGTCGGTGATGCCCTCCAACCATCTCATCCTCTATCATCCCCTTCTCCTCCTGCCTTCAATCTTTCCCAGCATCAGGGTCTTTTCCAGTGAGTCATCTCTTCCCCTGAGGTGGCGAAAGTATTAGAATTTCAGCTTCAGCATCAGTCCTTCCAATGAATATTCAGGACTGATCTCCTTTAGGATGGATTGGTTGGATCTCCTTGCAGCCCAAGGGACTCTCAAGAGTCTTCTCCAACACCACAGTTCAAAAGCATTAGTTCTTCAGCACTTAGCTTTCTTTATAACTCTCACATCCATACATGACTACTGGAAAAACCATAGCTTTGATTATATGGACCTTTGTCGACAAAGTAATGTCTCTACTTTTAAATACGCTAAGTTTGTCATGGCTTTTCTTCCAAGGAGCAATTTCTTTTAATTTCATGGATGCAGTCACCATCTGCAGTGATATTGGAGCCCAAGAAAATAAAGTCTGTCACTGTTTCCATTGTTTCCCCATCTGTTTGCCATGAAGTCAAGAGACTGGATGATATGATCTTGGAGTTTTGAATGCTGAATTTTAAGGCAGCTTTTCACTCTCCTCTTTTACCTTCATTAAGAGTTTAGTTAGTTCCTCTTGGCTTTCTGCCGTAAGGGTGGTGTCACCTGCGTATCTGAGGTTATTGATATTTCTCCCAGCAATCTTGATTCCAGCTTGTGCTTCATCCAGCCCAGCATTTTGCACGAAGTACTCTACCATATCATAAACACAGATATAAAATTCCTTAATATGATATAGTAAATTGAACTCAACAATAAAGAAAAATATAATACACAAAAACCAAGTGGATTTTTCTCAGAATATCACTAATTATTAGTGTAGTGTGTGTACACATTATTGAGTAATGGGGACAAATTATATGATCATCTCAGTAGATAAAGGAAAATTACTTGAAAATACTCAAAATCTATTTATAATTACAAAAAAAAATTCAACATAGTAGAAATACAGAAAAACTGCTCTAATCTGATAAAAGGCATCTATAAACAATTTGAAGCTAATATCATAGTTTATGGTGAAAGACTAAACATTTTTCCCCTAAGGTTTGAAACAAGGTTTTCAAGGACTACAGGAAGTTTTGTCAGTGTCTCACATGACCATTTTGCTGACAGAAAGGACCTGAGCAGTTTTAAATCCCTAAATGTTATAGGATGAATAAGATGATAGAGGAACAGAGGAGAGATATAGGTATATAGATACATGGATATATAGATAATTATATATTATATAAATAATCAACATTAATCATATTAAATAATTATATATGTGTGCATAGTTATCTTTTGTTTCACAAACTGGTTCCCATATACAGTGAGCAAGAAGAGAGTGAAGAGAGAGACAGACCACTTCATATCGTTAGGTGGCAGGTTTAAGAAGCAAGGGAACTTCCATACCCAGTTTGTCTGGGCAACCTCAAGACTGGTAGCAGATCCCTACACCCATCGGGATCTTACAAGTTTACACACAGGACTTACCTGGGTTCAGCCATGTATCCAGCCCAGATGGTCTCACAACCTATTGCTCTCTCAAAGCGGTGTCCTTAAAAACGCTCCTGCTCTGGGAACTGTGGGCAGAATGTACATTCCAAGGACAGGGGAGGAATGGGGAGCCTATGATTGCCTAGGTCCTCCTTGCAGGTCAACTGAAACTCACGTTCTCTCCATGACCCCCTCCAATGCTGTCTTCTATCTATCTGCATCTATCTAAGTTCTATCATCTTTAAACATTAAAGGGAATTTTGATACCATTGAGAATACTAAAATTAATAATCAAATATATCTCATACTTTGAAAACTTCCGAAGAAATAAAACAAGAAATAACAAAGTTACACTCAGTGAAATAAACATCTGGCTTCTAAAAGTGCTACTCTGAAGGCGAAATACTGATTTAGATGTTAAGTTTCTCATCTGCCTGCAGACAAAGACAGTTCATTGTTCTTGCTACATATGCTGAATTAATAATAATTAATTGTCACAAGGAAAATTGCCCACGTAAAATAAAAATATGATATATATTAAAGGCCTCCTCAATATGCTTGCAATGCATATTAGGTGATCAAACAGTCATCATTTATCCCTATGCTTTGAGTCATACCTATTCTGATGAACAAGTATGCCTTAAATCCAAGTATCTTCACTAATTAATTAAATTAACTTTTGATACTTTCCACAAGACTATCTACAAAGTGATTTAATTACAATATGATAGCAGTAGTTTTTAATCTTAATATAATGCAGAAAAAAGATAATTTTCTAGTGTGAGCAGAGAATTTAAAATATTCCAGAGGCATTATTGTGTAATGTCTTAAGAGCTCTTCATTGAACCAAATTGCTTTGGTTCAAATACGAGCTGTGCTACCTAGTGGAGTTTTTTTTTTTTTGCTTTTTTCTTTAACCTTGATAAAATTAATTTATCTATGCCTTAGTTTCCTCATTTATTAAGTGTGAGTGATCAGATTATACCCATTTCATTGATTTATGGTGAGAATTAAATGAACTGATATATTGCAAGTTTTAACTATTATAAGGAAAAGTTACTTTATGACCTATGAGAAATTCTCTATAAAGTTTCACCTTTATTTTTATATCTTCTTCCACAGATCTGTTGTGAGATACTCTCTTTAACTGCCCTAGTCTTGAACAGTGGTTTGAATCACATCACTATTACATTATTATAATCATATTAATTATGATTAGTTGATCACCCAATATATACAAGCTACTGTGATTAAAGCTGCCTGCAATGCAGGAGACATGGGTTCAGTCCCTGGGTCGGGAAGATACCCTGGAGAAGGGAATGGCTGTCCACTCCAGTATTCTTGCCTGGAGAATTCCATGGACAGAGGAGCCTGGTAGGCTACAGGTCTATAGTCCATGGGGTAACAAAGAGTCGGACATGACTGAAAGACACATAATACTGGGATAAAAACTTTATTTTACTTTATTTATTCCTCATTAAAGTCCTATAATGTGGCTACTATCCAAGTTTAACTAATGGGGAAAATGAGGTTCAGAGTGTTTAATCAATATTACTTTCAAGAGCTGACATTCAAATTCAGGTTTATGTAAATTTCAAAATTGTTATTTCTTTCATTAGGATTACTAATTTATCACATTTTCACTCTCCTGGGCTTCAATCCTCATGTATTTCTGGTTATGAGATAAAAAGTTACTGGTCACTTTTTGTAAATGGGCAAAACCGGTAGTAAAGTGTGTTTTTCTTGTTCCCTTGTCTACACTATATAACAAGCTGCCGATAATATGCTATGAATAGTCTAATTAGTAGCAGCTGGTGTCTTTATTGCAGGCAGGTAGGTCACTTTTATAGAAAAAAGGAAGAGCTGTACTAAACACAATATATTTCCCAATTAAAAGGGTTGTTTCTCTAAAACCATTGAAAATATAGTAGAATTTGATGATAGAATGGAATTAGTTGTACTTTACTAAGGGATCCAGGCAAGGGCTGAGCTCACTTGTGCTTTGCCATGGAGCTCTGCACCAGGCGACCTTCTACAACCCCTCTGAGCGGCTTGCTCTTTGCACAGATCCTTTCTCTAATAATTCAAAGAGGAAGGGTGACCTTTCCATGGAAGTCTCCATTTTCTAGTCATAATTAGTATGATTAAGCCATAAAGAGAGGAAAAGCATCCTTATTATGGGACTCCACACCAAACCATGGATGAGTTATAGCTCTGCTTAACCTCAGGTAGTACTGACATTTAAAAAATTGAGCTGCTTAAGACATATGCATAAATCTCTAATGTTGGAATTTCAAAAGAAATGTTTTTGAGCAAAAGTTTCCTCTTGGAGCCAATAAAAGTATTACATTTTGGGTGAGAACAGTCATGATTCTTTTTAAAGATAACCTTGAGTTTCGGTGGACATCTTTTCACATTCGGTTGATGCAGTCCTATGATACCATGACTTGCCATTAAACATTGTCAACCTAGCATTTTCCAGCCCTCTCTTGCAGTTGAATCTTTCATCAGGAGTCAGAAACTCTCTCTATTGTTCTTGTTATTCATTCAGAATGATTCCTCAAACATATATTGAGCATCTTCACAAAGGGAATGAGTGAATACTATTTCATGTCCCTGAAATCTTTCTTCCCTTTCTACTTCCCATAGCCTGGCTAATGCCTTCTAGTCCTTTCAGTCACAGATGAGATGCCATTGTCCGCAAAGGACTGTTCAAGAATCAATAAGATAATTTTGCACTTCAGCAATGTATTCAAAATCTATTCCCCTCAAAAATGTAGATATTCCTTGACAACAGCAACCATGGCATGCCCACTTTTGTATTCCCAACACATAGAAAATATGCATAAAGTGAATTAATGAGAGATACTGTGGGGAAGATAAGGAAGATGGCAGACTAGTAAGGGACTTTATTTTTTATTAGGGACTATACTACTGTTCATTCATTACAACTTAAAAGTGAAAAACCAACAAACAAACGAAAAACGATGACCTCAAGGGTCAGGTGCAGATAAAATTCTCTAGAAATGTTTAACACTTTCTATTTCCAATCACAAATCTGAGAAAAGTTAAAGAAAACATACTCTTCCTTATCACACAATTATTCACCATTTTATTTTCTTACAGGAGCCATCATAATCTGAAATAATCTTGGAAAAAATGAGTACTAATATTTGTAATATTTAGTACTTATTTTCTATTAAAAATCCCCCAGGGAAATTCTGTTGGGTGTTTTATCATCCATGGTCAAAAGCTTGATTACACAAACAGAAATTCTCACTGGTTATTGTGAAGTATGTGACTCATAAACTAGTGATAGCCTACTGAATAAAAAGATAAAATGTATTATTGATGAGACATTAGTGTAAGTGATGAATTAAGATAATTGCCCGTGAGCTTCCCATGTGGCTCAGTGGTAAAGAATCCACCTGCAGAGACATGGGATTAATCCCTGGATCGGGACAATCTGCTGCCTGAGATAATGGCAACCCACTCCAGTATTATTGCCAGGAAAATCCCGTGGATCGAGGAGCCTGGTAGGCTACAGTCCTTGGGGTTGCAAAGAGTCAGACAGGACTGAGCGACTGAGCATGTGTGCATACATGCATGCACCATAACTGCCCATCCTACAATCTGAGGTCACCGCCTCTGGATAGCTGTGTCCAAGTGCATATGCCTCAGCTGAAATACTAGCATACATCTTGAGATGAACAGTTAGTGGGGTGAGAAATCACAAGCATCAATGTAAAGTTTTGACATTATATCAGTGTAAAAGTTGACAGAGAATTGTGCATCCTCACATCCTCAGATGGGAAATATACTGTCAGTATCTGTGAGAAAACTGTTAAAAGTACATGGATCCATCTATGTAAAGTAGGAGAGCTACTGTGGTTCTATTTGCCTTGTGATGTAGTAAACACTACTAAATTTCTAGAAACAAATTGTCAAAGAAAAAAAACACACACACATACAAGTGTTGAGAATAACTAAAGTCACCAAATGTCCATATTTTTGAGAAATAATTTAGCCTCTATGATAATCACCTTTATTGGTTGAAAACAAAATATTTCAAAAGTGAAGGCACAAGGATACACTACCTATCATTCCAGGCTAGAGATCAGTATTCAAATGGCAGGAAAAGACCTGGGCATTTTTGTGCATCCTATAGACTGCGAAGACCTAGCTCTGTCTTGTCAGGTCCTAGGAGGCAAAATAATTGTATCAGAGAGCTTCAGAAGATGTAAGGGCAATAAGCATCAGATGGCATGAGTGTCTTATTACCACAGGTTGCTTTAGTGGAAGAACCCTGGAGACCTCCATTCTATGAAGCTAACTGCATATAATCCTGGAACTTATTAAGTGCAGTTAGGTATTCAATGGCAGCAGGCTGCCTATAGCCAAGCAAATGCCAATCATTTCAAATTACACCTCTAAAGTCAATTTTGCTCTTTTAGACACCACAGTGAGCCAAAATTCACACTAATACATTAATGTAAAGTTTCATCATCCTACTTTTGAGTTTCAAATTTTTATTCATTTAGAGGACGGTCAAGTGACTTCTCAGAAAAATGTTTACTTAATAGTAGCATTTGCCATGGGAGTTCAGAACCAAATTATAAATTATCTTTTGGATCCCTATCAATGCAAAGTCCTGAAATCCAGGCCAATGACTGTGAATAAGCCAGTCTCTCACAAATTACTCTCTTCCCTCTGCCCCACTCCCAACACACACAGGCTTCTCAAGCCTCGCTAGATCTAAACTGAAATATATGTCACATGAGACAGGCCTAATAAAAATGTAATAATTATAGTCAACACATATTGAGTTTTCACTAAGTTCAGGCACTGTTGTATACAATTTTTCTAACTTTTAATTTTAGAATAGTGTTAGATTTATAGAAAAATTGCAAAGATAGGACCAAGAATTTCCTTATATCCTTCATCCAGTTTCCTTTATTGTTTAGATCATATATTAACATGATACGTTTATCAGAATTAGTGAACCAATACTGATACATTATGATTTACTTAAATAGGTAATTTAATTTTATTTATTTTGTTTTGGCTTCCCTGGTTACTCCAGTAGGTAAAGAAACTGCCTGCAGTGCAGGAGACCCAGATTAAATCCCTGGGTCAGGAAGATCCACTGTTGAATAAAACAGCAACCCACTCCTGTATTCTTGCCTGGAGAACCCCATGGACAGAGGGGCCTAGTGGGCTACAGCCCATGGGGTCACAAGAATCAGACATGACTTACCAACTAAACCACTTTTGTTTTTACCTAATAAACTTGTTTTGCCCCAAGATCCCGTCTGGGTACCATCAATACCACCATCATGTTTCATGACATTCCTGTGTAACCATTTCTCAGGCTTACTTTTATTCTAATGATATTGATAGTTTTGAGGGTACTAGTCAGGTATTTTGTAGATTTCCTTCAACCGGAATTTGTTGGATGTTTTTCTCACAATTAGACTGGGGATATGGGTTCTGGCTGGATGAAGCACAAGCTGGAATCAAGATTGCCGGGGGAAATATCAATAACCTCAGATATGCAGATGACACCACAGTTATGGCAGAAAGTGAAGAGGAACTAAAGAGCCTCTTGATGAAAGTGAAAGAGGAGACTGAAAAAGCTGGCTTAAAACTCAACATTCAAAAAACTAAGATCATGGCATTCAGTCCCATCAATCCATGGCAAATAGATGGAGAAACAATGGAAACAGTGACAGACTTTATTTTCTTGGGCTCCAAAATAACTGCAGATGGTGTCTGCAGCCATGAAATTGAAAGATGCTTGCTCCTTGGAAGAAAATCTATGACCAACCTAGACAGCATATTAAAAAGCAGAGACATTACTTTGCCAACGAAAGTCCATCTAGTCAAAGCTATGTTTTTTCCAGTAGTCATGTTTGGATGTGAGATTTGGAATATAAGGAAAGCTGAGCACTGCAGAATTGATGCTTTTGAACTGTGGTGTTGGAGAAGACTCTTGAGAGTCCCTTGGACTGCAAGGAGATCCAACCAGTCCATCCTAAAGGAGATCAGTCCTGAATATTCACGGGAAGGACTGCTGCTGAAGCTGAAGCTCCAATACTTGGCCACCTGATGTGAAGAGCTGACTCATTGGAAAAGACCCTGATGCTGGGAAAGATTGAGGGCAGGAGAAGAGGACGACAGAGGATGAGATGGTTGGATGGCATCACTGACTTGATGGACATGAGCTCGAGCAAGCTCCCAGAGTTGCTTATGGACAGGGAAGACTGATGTGCTGTAGTCCATGGGGTCACAAAGAGTCAGACATGACTGAGCGACTGAACTGAAGCTGAATGGGTTTGGGTGGGGGAATACCAGAGAGGTAAAGTGCCTTTCTCATCACATTATGGGGCTTCCCTAGTAGCTCAGATGGTCAAGAATCTGTGTGGAATGGGGAGATTGCAATTCCTGGGTTGCAAAGATCCCCTGAAGAAGAGAATGGCCACCCATTCCAGTATCCTTGCCTGGAGAATTCCATGGACAGAGGAGCCTAGCGGGCTATAGTCCATGGGGTCACAAAGATTGGGCTCCACTGAGCGACTGACACTTATCACATCATATCAAGGATATGCACTATCAACATTCCTTATCACTGTTGACATTAACCTTGATCACATGGCTGCAGTAGTGTTTGTTAGAGCTTCTCCGCTGCATGGTTCTTATTTTCCCGTTCTCATACAGCACTCTTTGGAAGGGATGCACCATGTACAGCTTGCACTTAAATGGCAGAGAGTTGCGTTCCACCTCCTTGAGGGGTATCGAATACATCTTTCATGGATGATCATGCTGAACTTTCAAGATAAATACTGTGAGGTAGATGATATTATCCATTTTATAGATAAAGAATGGGTTTCTATAAAGAAAAAGTGCCTTCAGCTGCATATCCAAAGTTGGTAGGTCTCCAACATGAACTTGGGCACCCTGGTTCCAGATCCTGAGCTGAAAGTCAAATGCACAAGTGAAGTCCAAGTGGTCATCTGAGCATTAAAGTCAAGTGGATGAAAGCCCACCATGGAGAAGGAACTATGTCTGTACTGAGTACTCCCAAGAGACAAAACGGAAACCAATGGATGGAATACAAAAGGAGAAGCACTTCAACACAAAATGTTGAACAATAAAATTAGAATTTAACAAGCTGCCTGAGACTAGCAACACTTGGATGGCAGAATTATTTCAGAAAGAATAAAAGAATAAGAATGAAAACATAAGATCACTTAGAATGGTTCTCCCACTTTTCATAAGTGTTTTAAATGCATTTACTCATGCAATAATCACAACTCTACAAGGTAGCTAATGGTATTATCTCCACTGTACAAAGATAAAATTGAGGCAGGGGAAGTCTGAATAACCTGCCCAAGTCCACACACCTGGTAAGCGGTATTCAAACCCAAGTAGTCTTAGCTCCACCGTTCTTGGTTTCACCACTGCAGGTTGGTGTAGCCCTCGCTCAAAATCTGGTACATACTGTGGTACCTTCAGTATTCCTAATCTTTAACTAGGAAAGTACTGTCTTCTTATCATTAAAAGTTTATAACCTTTTAGGAATGCATGTTAATGCTTATAATTTTAAGTTATAATTTCCTTAAATAAGCGTAAAGACAGATCAACTCCTTCCATCTTATTTCAGGAACTATGTCATGAAATAGGAGACCAAAGAGGAAGTCATCAGTTTAGAAAAGTGAATACATATTCAAATCAAGAAAACAATAAAACAGGTACATAATATATATATTTACAATACCACAGTACCCAATGATTTTTTTTTTCCTAAGTGTAATAAAAGTCTTGCTCCTGGAAATTACAATTCTCTCTTTTCTTATTTGTGTTTTTGTAAAACAAATGATAACAAAAATCTGTCACTCATTTATTTTGAACCAGTTCCTAGGATGGCATCTGGGATTACCTTCCAGTTCCCTGGAGCTAAGGGTTTAAAGAAATGTTCAAAAACAAGATTAAAAAAATATCTCCATTCCCCAAACTGCATCTACCTAACTCAGTAAAGTTCCACTCTTGGTCGAGAGAGAGAGAGCTTTCCCCTAGAGCAGCAGGCTGAGAACTCAACTAAGCTCAGCAGAAAGCACTGCTTTCCCCTAATCAATATCATGATTACACAAAATTAAAAGGGTGAGAAATCTGAGCTTAAGGCAGAAGAGAAAAGAAGGCATTATTTTGTGAACCCCTATCAGCACTGAATTGTGGCCTGAGCAATGTAACAAGCAGAGATGATAAATGCGATCCTGTGGCTCACCTTCCGGGTTTCGGAGTGGGAACATTAGTTCAGCTCCAGAGTTGACCCGGATGCCCGCAAACAGGAGGCCTCCAGGAAGTGGGGTAGTGAAAGGCTTCGTCTCCCACCCACACACAGTGTGCTGGGCTGCTGACAGTGTAGAATCCCCTGGGTTTCTCCTGATTGACACATGTGGTTAATTGAGTGTCACATTGTGTTCGAGCTACCTCCATTTTGAAGCACACAGCAAGCGATCACTCCTGACGTGTGATAGCTCAGAGCGGAGCATAAATAAAGCATTTCATGGATCGGGCGAGGGCCGCAGACAGACCCCAGGGCCCATCTCTTTGACAACCCTTGCAAATCCTGAGCAGTGTAATCTTTTTCTCTCTCCTTTCTTTTCCCAGTATGATTTAAGCACATGGCCATTTAGATTGATTTATTGGCCACTAAGATGCTGCTGCTTTGTCTACAGCAGGATTGGAAGCCTCCACCATCCCAACCCACACTCCTGCCCCCTGCCCGAGTCTTTGCTTTATGAAAAGTTTGCTTTTCAGGAAGAAATGCTAGAAATACTTCCACGGGCTGCTGGATGGAGTCACACAGGAGGAATCAATAATCTCCTTCAGGGGCTCTGACAGCAAGTGGGTGGGGATATGGGGAGGAGAAGATGGTAGTGAGAAAGGAAGGAGCAGAGGGTTAATGCAATGTTGGCTAAATACTCTAAGCCACACATTGTCCATCAAGCCCTGACTGACTTCCCCGAGCACAGCTTGTCACATTAATCATCTGTGTTACCACAGCAACTGAACAGATCCATTTTACTACATAATCATCTTTTTGCAAGTAGACTTCGAACACACACCAAAGGGTGTGCTTTCTGAAAGCTCTATTGTCATTGCTTTGGGAGCTAGACAAAGCAGCGCAAAGAGAAGGCCTTAACTAAGAATTTGGCCAAAGAGTGTAACCACGAGTGGGAATCTATCTGCTCGCTGCTCAAAAGCCAATAAAGAGGCCATGTTGGTGGAAGGGAAGGTTTCCTTTATTTTGGACGGTGGGAAACAAGAGGAGGGCAGCCTTCTGTCTGAAGACTGACTCCCCTCACCCCCTCCACCACCCTGCAGACAGTGGGCAAGGGCTTTTATAGATGGAGGGAGGGGGCTATGTGCAGAAACAGCTCTGACAGGCATCTTGAAATCAGTTATGTGGTGGTGTGATCAGGGTCATTTTGACTGTTTTAAGTAGAGTTAGTTTTCAGTTCCCAGGGAAGGCAATGGCACCCCACTCCAGTACTCTTGCCTGGAAAATCCCATGGACAGAGGAGCCTGGTGGGCTGCAGTCCATGGGGTTGCGAAGAGTCAGACACGACTGAGCGGCTTCACTTTCACTTTTCACTTTCATGCATTGGAGAAGGAAATGGCAACCCACTCCAGTGTTCTTGCCTGGAGAATCCCAGGGACGGGGGAGCCTGGTGGGCTGCCATCTATGGGGTCGCACAGAGTCGGACACAACTGAAGCGACTTAGCAGCAGCAGCAGCAGCAGCAGCAGCAGTCTTCAGTTCCAGGGTTGGTTTGTTCCCACCTCCTTGAGGCCAATTCTTGGAATTGTGGCAGCTCATGTCATGGCTACAGTCTGGTCATCCTGTAGTTAGCTCCTTCCATCTGGTGAAGGTTCCAGTATCTATAAGACGGCTCACACACTATGGCTCAGAATGTTAGCTCTAGCCCTTGAGAAAGAGCTAAAGGTCCTTGACTTTGCTTAATGACTAAGCGATCATTATTTCATTTCCTTGGAGTTTTCCTTTGGGTCTGTACTCTCTCATTTTTCTGATTAAACTTATTCTTTGGCTAAAGATTTTCCATAGACAAAAAGCAGTTGGAGGACATGACGTGGACAGCCTATAGCGTCCCTCTCCATTTCAAGACTATGTGAGTGATGAAAAAAGTCAATGTTAAGAACAATCGATAGTTTACTAATTCACATAAATTAGAGGTCCTGAAACATTTCAGCCTCAGGACCTCCTTACACTCTTAAAGTATCAACCACCTAAAGATCTTTTGTTGATGTGGATGACATCTAACAGTATATGCCATATTTAAAGTCTAAGATATTTTTGGCTTCCCTGGTGGCTCAGATAGTAAACAGTCCACATGCAATGCAGGAGACCCAGGTTCGTTGAGATATTTGGGGAATATTTATATATTGATTCACTATAAAAGAAGAAATAAACCCATTATATGGTAAGATAAATACTATATTTTATAAAAAAATATTATAATGTCTATAATATAATGAATTTATGGGAAGAGTGGCATTTTATTTTTTACATTTTTGTGCACCTCTAACATTTGGCTTAATCAAAGACAGCTGAATTCTCATGTTGGTTTCTGCAATCACTCCATTGAAAACCCACACGTAATGTGTAACCTGTAGAAACGCCACTGAACATTTTCGAGACAATGAGAGTGATAAAGGCAAATGACTTTTTAGTATTATTATTAAAATAGTGTTCATACTATGGAATCCCTGAAAGGATCTCAAAGACCCTGAGGTGTCCCAGGATGATGATTTGAGAAACTAATAAATGCTTTTAAAACTCTATTCACTTTCTGCTAAGTCGCTTCAGTCATGTCCGACTCTGTGCGACCCCATGGACTGTAGCCTACCAGGCTCCTCCATCCATGGGATTTTCCAGGCAAGAGTACTGGAGTGGGTTGCCATTGCCTTCTCCAGTGACCACTATTCACTTCACTTTCAGTGACCACTAATTTCCAATGACATGTTGCACAGAAAAAGATGATCTAGTTCTGTGACTTTGAACTTGAGGGTCCTATTGGTAAGGTTGTAATATTTTGCAAAGGTGAATCTTCACATTTAACTCTTCTGCTCCCTTCCTCAATTTCTGTAAATTCCATGCTTGAAAATGATTTTGTCACAAAGCAAGATCTAGCCATCCTCAGCTCCATCATCCAACAACTTCCCCATTGGGACCTCTTTTTGCCCACAGAATGGCATTTACAGTGTCTTGTCTCTCTAGCAAATCCTCGGCTGATTCTAAAATATCAGAGAAATGAAAAATTATTCCTTTTCTTCAAAGGTTTGGAAATAAATAAAAGATATAATGTTTATTTTGAAGACTAAGCGTAAACAAGGATTTTTTTTTTTTTGAAACCTGGAAGCCTGAAAATTGCAGCTGTCAATCTTGGCTCCTTGACACTGTCTAAATTTAATTCCAATTAAATAAGAATGCGATTTCCAATACCCTGAATAGCAGAATCATATGGCCTTACAGCCAAGTATTGCTTAAAAATGAAAGAGCAAATCAGAAACTCCCCCCAAGGACACGGAAGCTAACCCTATCAAATGGACGATCAATAATTAAGGCCTTTGATGCCTGGAATCATTTAGATAATAAGATTGCTTTGAAGTAAATAAATATCAAATTAGGATTTGTGGCAGTCACAGGTGTTTGGCAGAGCTAGCCTATAATCACAGAGAAAATGAATGCATTTTATTCAGCATAATTAGAAAAAGAAATGAAGTTTGTATGCAAATTGTAAACCACTTTAGTTCAAGATAACCGGTCAGACTGCTTTTGGTAATTTAAACTTTCATTTAGATGAGAATTTGCAAAGTATCTATTTTCAATGCAGTGTGAGTGCAGCTGGTTGCGCTCTCTCAGCCGACTGAGAGGAAAATTTAAATGTCCCTCATAACCCTCCGGTCCTGTTTGGTGCCGACAGAACAACACATGCATTTTTTAAACTTGACTTCTCTCACTCTTGTCTGTACAGGACGTCAGTTCCAGAAGGCTGTATAGGATTTTTAGGGCCCAGTACCAGCTTTAAAGGAACTTGTGGGAGCCAAGATGATAAAGATTAAGAGAAAGAAATGTGTCTGAATGCATGTAAAATTTAAGTGTTCTAGGAACAAATTAAGTATGCAACCATTGTTGGTGATTTCCTTTTTCCTCAGCTAGACTACTTGCTTCCAAACTTTGCTGAATTTCTTTCTGGCATTGTTCTGCCAGGTTTTAATATTTACTTATTTGTCTTATCTTCTTCCTGTTAGGCTAGAAACTGCTTAAAGCCAGGAAAGGTTGAGCTACTCACCTCGGCTTTGCCTGAGTAGCCTGGACCATTATCTGCCTTAAATAACTTCTTTTTTTTCTTTTTCTTTTTTGTTTAATTTAGAATGTTGTGTTAGTTTCAGGTGTACAGCAAAGGATTCAGTTATACATATATATAATATACACATATACATCCTTTTTCAGATTATTTTCCCTTTTAGGTTATTACAGAATACTGTGTCTAGTTCCTGGTGCTACGCAGTGTGTCCTTTTTGATTACTTATTTTCTATATGATGGTGTGCTTACGTTAATTCTCACCTCCCAATTTGTCCCTCTCCCCCTCCCCTTTTGGTAATCATAAGTTAGTTCTCTATGTCTGTGAATCTATGTTTTATAAATAAGTTCATATGTATAATTTTTTTCAATTCTACACATATGTGATATCATATGATATTTGCCTTTCTCTGCCTGGCTTACTTCACTTAGTATGATAATCTCCAGGCCCATCGAAGTCAGAGTAGATGGTCTAAGATGGTGAGATGGCACCTTAGAAATGTCTGGGTGACAATACCATATCTGTCTTTTATCTGCCCCCTTTCATCTACCTATCTTGCACAGAGTCTCATTTATAACAAGACACATGTAGAACAAGTTTGTAATATATATCCACATAATTCATGTACAGAGGTTGGTACCTTCTAGTGACATACTCCCAAAAGAAGATAGCCTTTGTGGGTCAGAGCCCAATCATATATATCCACACAATTCATGTACAGAGGTTGGTACCTTCTAGTGACATGCTCCCAAAAGAAGATAGCCTTTGTGGGTCAGAGCCCAATCAGTCAGATGCCAGCTACCTGAGAGCCACACTTTCCATTTCTTCCAACTGTAAAACCTGGGTCTTTTACAAATAAGCAACCATTGGCTGTCCAGGAAAATCTTAAGGACAGAGGTGCTCTTGATTTATCCCATTTCCCCAGCTACTTTTGTCTTCATTCCTGACTCTTAGCACGGATAAGCAATATGTAACCCAAGATAATAAATCTATAATGAACACTGTCAATGAGACAGGAAGATGCTTGCTATTGTGTGTGTGCTCAATTGCTTCAGTCCTGTCGGACTCTTTGTGACCCCGTGGACTGTAGCCCACCAGGCTCCTCTATCCATGGGATTCTCCAGGCAAGAATACTGGAGTGGGTTGCTGGGCCCTTCTCCAGGGGATCTTCCAAACCCAGGGATCGAACCTGGGTCTCATGTCTCCTGCATTGTCAGGTGAGTTCTTTACCACTAGAGGCACCCGGGAAGTTATCTATTGCTGCGTTACAAATTACCCCAAGATGGAGCAGTAGTTAAGCAATAAGCATTTATTATTTCACCATAGGTGAAGGTCAGGGATCAGTGTGGTTTAGCTGGTTTTTCAGACACTGAGTCTCTTATAAGGCTTCTCTTAGGGGATCCACTGGGGCTGCCATCATGGCAAGGTTCCACAGGCATAGGACTACTTCCAGGTTTACTCACAGGGCTCTTACACCACGGCCTTTATTCCTCTTCCGGCTGTTGACCGTAGGCTTTACTCTATCTCTGGCTGCATACACCTGTTCATAGGATAAATGCAATATTTCTGATATATAATCTAATCAGTATAATCAGCATAAAATGAAGTCGCTCAGTCATGTCCGACTCTTTGAGATCCCATGGAATGTAGCCTACCAGGTTCCTCCATCCATGAGATTTTCCAGGCAAGAATACTGGAGTGGGGTGCCATTTCCTTCTCCAGGAGATCTTCCCGACCCAGGAATTGAACCCGGGTCTCCTGCATTGTATCTGAGCCACCAGAGAAGTCCCTAATCAGCATAAAGCATAAATTAAATAATGTGGCACAAGTAATATCAAACTAACATTTTATTTCCTTTCTTGTGTTCTTTTTTATGCAACGTGGAAGCTTATAGACACCATTAAATGATTTTTTATTAATGTTTTCCTTTTAGCCGTGTTCACTTTGTCTTTTTTATTCTTTTCTAAAAAATCAGCACCTCCCAGGTAGTATAGCTCACTGAGTCCTTAACTTGATGTGAATGGGTTTCTAAGCTGTGTCCTCTCTAACTGGAAAGTCCGGCGAGGCAGAGAACTTGGGAAGGCTGAACAGAATGCGGGGAGTGGAGAGAGCAGGAGGAGCAGTAACACACTCAGAGTCTGAGGAGGAAAGGCTCTGTTCAGACACCTCGCTGGAGTCAGACAGCCTGAGGCAAATCCAGAAAGTCCCCTTCTGTAAAACTAAGCAACACTCCTTCAAAGTACAAAGCACTGTCCGGTAGAATCATTGTTTCTCCTTTCAATCTAACTCTCAGAATCTATTTATATCTAAAGCTGTTGCTAGTCACTCTGTCGTGTCCGACTGTTTGTGACCCCATGGACTGTAGCCCGTCAGGCTCCTCTGTCCAAGGAGTTTTCCAGACAAGACTACTGGAGTAGGTAGCCATTCCCTTCTCCAGGGGATCTTCCCAACCCAGGGATAGAACCTGGGTCTCCCCCTTTACAGGCAGATTCTTTACCATCTGAGCCACCAAGGAAGCCCATCTAAAGCTGCTGGCCCTAACTTATTGCCTAGAATTCATTTTCCAGACCAGTACTGAAATGTGTTGACATTACAGACTCTTTTTGCTGTTTCCCAAATGATTAGGCCAAATCCAAATCTTCCATAGTTAATCTTTCAGCACATTGTTTTTCCTACCAAATAAACTTGCTTATTAAATTATACTTACATCTTAAGTTGTAGTCTTTGCTTAATTAATACATGCAAATATCAAAAGTAGAATAATTAAAGGATGATTATCATACAAAAGAAAAAGTGATGCAGTAACTCTGAAGAATTTCTGTTATTAAACCTTATTTACAAATTAACTCCTTCTTGAGTTCCTCTATATAATGTCTGAGTTGTCAGGGTGTTTATTGTAGAAAAAGCCAAATCTGACTGAGTGATGAACACCTCTGCCTTTCACAGTTTTTAAAGCAATTCTCAACTTCTTAGCACTACACTCTGGTTGCCAATCTTTTCTCATAAAGATAGCATGGGAGGAAACCTCACAAAGTCAAAAGCTACCAAACACCTATGCTTCCAAGATATAGGACTGGATACTTTACATAGCTTTAATGAAAAGAGTAGCTTATTTTCGTTTGTGTCTGGCTCTAAAATACTTAATTTTTTTAACCAAACAATATACTTACAATGATCCCAAGAGGCAGATGATACTCCGGTATAAGTTTGCCACGGAGGAAATAGATTGCGAGAGACTCGCCTTGGGGACTGTACATCCTGGATCTGCCCCGTCTGTGTGCTATGCTTAGTCACTCAGTCGTGTCAACTCTTTGCGACCCCGTGGAATGTAGCTGGCCCGTCACCTTTGTCCACGGGGATTTTCCGGAATGGAACGCTGGAGTGGGTTGCCATGCTCTCCTCCAGGAGATCTTCCCAACGCAGGGATCAAACCCAGGTCTCCAAATTGCAGGCCAATTCTTTACCATCTGAGCCACCAGGGAAGCCCCTGCCCCAGTCTGCCAAACACCATATCCCAAGTTCTCACTTCCTATTCTACTCTGTTTCCCAAACTTCATCCTAAGATCTCAGGAACAAAGACTCCACAGAGAAGCCATGGGCATTCTGATTTTTGTGTGTGTGTGTGTGCGGGGAGGTAGAATATAATATAAACTTTTAATTACCATTTGCGACAGCAAGTGTTTTTAACAGGCAAAAAAGATCTCACTCAAATTACCTTCTTATTGTCGTAACTGAATTCCAAATTTCTAGCTTCTTGTTTTGGTTAAGATTTTCTTTGTATCTGTGCTATGTTACAAGGTTAACTTTTTACAGCCTTAACTTTTTAGTTTGAATGAATTTATTACTATTTTTCTCTCCAACACCAGAGAATCTGAAAATATTGAAATGCCTATGACTAAACAATGAGTTGCAACTCCCTGAGTAACATGGGAGAAACTTAAGAAAAACACAAAACTTCAGCAAAAAGCTATATGCATGCCATTTGCAGATACCTCTATATTAAGGTAATTTGGCAAGGAATAGGAAATAATCTATATAGATTTTGATAATGAGGGAAAGGTGGGCCAAAGAAACGCAAAGGTGGGCTTTGTTAGAAAGGCTACCATTGGGTGCCATCTTTTCCCACTTTGCTTAACCCAGTGTGGACTGACCTGACTTTCAAATTCCCTTCTTTAAAACCATGTTGATGACTGTTTTTGCATCTTGCAATTGCAAAATGATTGAGCTTCGGCTGAAAGTAAGACACCATGATTTTTCTTCTCTTATCTTCTAGGTGCCTTATGTTATTGTGTTTTTTGCTTTATGTTATTGAAGAGTTAGCTGGATCCTTTAGCCCTGTAAAGATTATGTCATTTTCTTATATATATCATAAAAATATATTACTTATATATATTTTTACCTGCTCATTTTGGTTTGTAATCTGGATGACTAACTAATCACTATTTTTTTTCAATTTCCTTTGTTCACGTTATACAATAGGTGCCTATGATTGTAATGCAGCAATATAACTTTGGTAATTCTAGAGCTTCAATCATACTCAGCATTAAAATGAGATTATGTTTTAAGCCTGCCAGAAATATTATTTTTTGACCTTATATTTGGCAGGAAAATGTTAAATTAATATCTGGGGAATGTTCATTGCAAACATCAACTGATACTGAGAACTTTGAACTTGCTAGTTTCTTTACAACATAACTTGGTCTCAGAAAATGGTACCAATGAATGTTTTCTGGTAAACTCCATGTATATCAAAGCAAGTGAACTTGATTCTAGGAAGTCATTTAGATTAGTTTTGAGTTTATAATGGACTGTTAAGGAGATCATCCATTTGATTTCAGTTACTATTTTCCCCTCTAGATCATGTTCATTAAACATGAAACAGGAGACAGCAAGAGCAGACTAGACTGGGTAGTAAAGGCAAATCAAAGTATTCTCGTAATACCTGATGAAGTCAACAGAAACTTTAAACAACGGTGACCGAAGGCCAAAGGAGAAGGGGTGACAGAGGATGAGATGATTAG
Organism: Giraffa tippelskirchi; assembly: GCF_054371585.1. Classification (NCBI taxonomy): domain Eukaryota; kingdom Metazoa; phylum Chordata; class Mammalia; order Artiodactyla; family Giraffidae; genus Giraffa; species Giraffa tippelskirchi. Next base: position 153,907,779 of record NC_137281.1, read on the forward strand.
ATAGTATCACCAACTCAATGGACATGAATCTGAGCAAACTCTGGGAGATGGTAAAGGACAGGGGAGCGTGGCGTGCTCCAGTCCATGGGATCGCAGAGTTGGACACAACTTAGTGACTGAACAACAACGGCAAAGCAAATCATGTCAGCAATCAAAACAAGAGCATAGGGCTAACACTACATATCAAAGACAGAGCTATTTTATATAGATAGATAGATACAGAGAGAGAGAAATCGAGGGCAGAGATGGATATGGATTTAGGATTACTGCATGAAATTTAGGTACAGTGCCTTGACCCCCAAGCCATGAGGGCAACTGCTAGACATTCTTACAGATGTTACCAAGTCTGAGAATGCAAATTGAGTTGTTGTCTATATTTTCATTCTTCTGGCCTCTTGGAAAAACTAAGCAAGGCACAGAAGCCTTGAAGGGGCGGTTCCATAGGTTGACACAAGTTGAAGACCACTTCAGGGAAGGCTTCCTGAAGATGGCAGCCTTCTTCTTTTCTTTCTTCCTTTTGTTGTCTATGAGAATATTTTCCTTTCAATTTTTTTTTTTTTGATGATGATGATTCAAGGGAAGAGGAAATCTATTTCCTTGGTTACCATGATATTCTTTTTCCATTTTACTTCATCTTGTATGTCTTTCTCCAGACACACTGCTTTGTGTCAGACCAGATCTCTTGAGAGCTCTGAAAAGCCACCTGTGCCTGGGTCTGTCTGCGTGATGGAGCCTGATGGGAAGTCCTATGTGAAGTAAAGGTATTTGGCAAGAACCACAGTGGGTGCACACTCCCTCACTTCAAGGTGCTGACATTGGAGGCATCAAGTGGGAAAATTCTTCGCCTGTGGGATGCCTCAACCACCTGTGGACAAGGCAGTCCTGGTGAGCACTTTCTGGGCATAGTGGAAAATGTTCTGTGAATTTCTAGTGGAACTTTTAAGTGGAGACACTATAAAGATGCTAATGCTATGATGGGAGAGAAGACTCCAGAATCTGAACCAGGAAAAATGCTCTGAAGCCTTAGTATTGGATAATCAGAATTCACCCTTCCACAACAATTGATGAGAACGCTGGTATAGACTTTTGTGATACTTCACAAGGGAGAGAAGTGGCCAAATAGTCAAATATCTTATACCACTTTGTTTCACACATCTTTCTTCTCCACATCCTCAGATTACTGAAATGATGTCAAAATATGAAATACTCAGAGAGAAGAAATGAGCTCTTATTCTTATATTTAGGAAGAAAAAATAAATCATCCACATTATATCAAAATAAACAGAAGATTTGAACAAAGACAGACAAGATGAAATAAGATGAAAAAAGAATCATGGTAACCAAGAAAATATATGTCCTCTTCACTCTCTTCATCATAATCATCAAAAAAAATTGGAAGAAAAATATTCCCAAAGACAGCAAAAGGAAGAAAAGAAAAATAGCATGATAATTTATATAGACAAAGCAATCTGAAATAAAATATAATGCAAGAATTAAGGTTAAAATTTCTAAGATATGATTTAGGTTGTAGAAAAACTTAACAAAAACATACATTCAATAAATATATAATTTAAAAAGATGATAAAATAGCAAAATGAGCTTGCAATGGGCTGAACTATGGCTCCCAAAGTTATGTTCACCCAGAAATTTAGCCTGTGACTTTATTTGAAATAAGAATATTTGCAGACACAATCAAAGATCTCAGATACAATTCCTGTGGATTGGTTGAACCCTAATTCAAATAAAGAATATCTTTATAAGGCAGCAAAAGACATAGAAACACACAGGAGAAGCAGATGTAGAGAAACAGGAGATAAGGCCACGTGAAGATGTAGGCGAATGTTGGAGATATTGCAACTACAAGCCAAAAAATGCCAGGGATTGACAGTAACCAACAGAAGCTAAGAGAGAGGCGAGGAATAGATTCTCTCTCAGAGTCTTAAGAAAGACCCAACCTTGTTGTCTGCTTGATTTCAGACTTCTGACCTCTGAAACTGGGAGACAATACACTTGTGTTATTTTAAGCCACCAAGTTCGTAATAATTTGTTACAGCAGACCTAGGAAATGAAAATAGAGATGAAAAGTGAGATTGCAAAGCTAAAGAAGCAAATCAAAGACTAAACAAGATTATTACAGAACTAATAATTAAATTAGAAGCAGTGAGGATAGATAAGCTAAACATTAAATTAATAACAGAAAATGTATCAAAATCTCTCAGTTTTCCGTCAATGCCTCTACACACTTTTCCTTGAAAAAACATCTCTCAAAAGACATTTCCTGGTCTCTGTTGCAACTAGATGGCACAGTGTTACTTAAGTTCTGGTCATGGGGTAAAAATGCAAGTATACGTATATTTTCTAAGGTGCCATTAAAGGATACATACACTAATCTTTCCGTTTGCCTACTGATTGACATGCAAGCGTTATGGATAGAAGCACAGTAATCATCTTGGATCTAGTAACGGTCCGTATTCAGGCTAGTATAGCAACCAAATTAAGCCAACTGGGTTTCTGACAGTGAAGCACTTCCCTGTCAGCCATGAGTGGTTTATGCCAGGCTTGTTGCATGAAAAACAAATGAACTTCTGCCTTGTTTAAACCACTTATATATTCTGAGCTTTTGTTACTGAAGCCAGAACGCTCATGTTAAGTAATGTATCCAATTATGACATAGAACTATATTGGAAGTTATATTTGAAATATATTAATAATTATTATTTGCTTAACTCTGCATAATATCTTTTTACTTATTAAAAGAAGGAAGCAAACTTTGAAATTAAGCTGAGATTTAAACTGTTGAAGTATCACTTGCCAAATGATCTTAGAAGAATCGTTTCATCTGTTTGAAACCTGATTCTTCATCTATGAAATAAAGAAAAATCTACCTATTGAACCTTCCCTTGCCTCAGTTTTCTAAACTTTAAATTGGGAATATTAATATTTCCTCTTTCATAAGGTTGTTTTCAGGACCTATTTAAAGTGCTTAGACTAATGTCTGGCTCATATTAAGCACCATATGATTTTCAGTTTTCATCATCATTATTGTTATTCCTAAATGTTATTTCCTAACAAAAAAAAGTCATTTCCTGGTAACATATGAAATTTAAACATGCTAAAATATATAAAATATTTAGTTTAACTCCCAACAAATAACAAATGCGACATGATAGTCATATTATTTCAATTATTATTTAGTAAGCATATTAAGATGTGTTTTCTCATTAGTCTCCTCCTGTCATTCTAATTGAGGCCACTTAAGACAGAACACAATCTTCGTTTCCTGTTTAATATTCTGATATTCTTATCTCCAATGTCTTTTCTTACTTCAATTCATTTTAGTCAATTCTGTCAAGTTAATTCTTTTAAAGCTTGACTTTGTAAAACCATTGTGTGTTTTGCACTAAAGGTGGTGTCTTCCCAAAGTATATGCTGAAGGCCAAATCCCCAACCTGATGGTATTAGGAGCTGGTGGCTTTGGGAGGCAGTATGGCTCAGACAGTAAAAAAAGTCTGCCTGCAATGCAGGAGACCCAGGTTCAATCCCTGGGTCAGGAAGAGTCCCCTGGAGAAGAAAATGGCATCCCACTTCAGTATTCTTGTCTGGAAAATCCCATGGACAAAGGAGCCTGGAGGGCTAAAGTCCATGAGGTTGCAAAGAGTAAACAGGACTGAGCAACTAACACTTTCACTTAGATAATGGTGGTGGAATCTTCATGATAGGATTCAGTTCAGTTCAGTTCAGTCGCTCAGTCATGTCTGACTCTTTGCGACCCCATGGACTGCAGCACTGTCCATCACCAACTCCCAGAGCTTACTCAGACTCATGTCCATCAGTCAGTGATGTCATCCAACCATCTCATCCTCTGTCGTCCCCTTCTCCTCCTGCCTTCAATCTTTCCCAGCATCAGGCTCTTTTCCAATGAGTCAGTTCTTTGCATCAGGTGGCCAAAATATTAGAGATTCCAATGACTATTCAGGACTGATTTCCTTTAGGATTGACTGGTTTGATCTCCTTGCAGTCCGAGGGACTCTCAAGAGTCTTCTCCAACACCACAGTTCAAAAGCATCAATTCAGCTTTCTTTATGGTCCAACTCTTATGATAGGATTAATATCCTTATTATCAGAGACACCAGAGAGATGATCTCTTTCTCCGTCATGTAAGAGGAGAGTAAGAAGATCACTGACTGTCTGCGAGCCAGGGAGAGGGCCATCACTAGACATGGAATTAGCTGACACCTTGATCTTGGACTTCCCAGCCTCCAGAACTGAATGAGAAAAATGTCTATTGTGTAAAGTCAGTCTATGGTATTTGATGGGCTTCCCAGATGACACTAGTGGTCAAGAACCCACACGCCAATGCAGGAAATGTGAGAACATGGATTGGATCCCTGGGTTGGGAAGATCCCCTGGAAGAGGACATGGCAACCCACTCCAGTATTCTTGCCTGAGGAATCCCATGGACAGATTTGCCTGATGGGCTACAGTCCATAGTTTCTCAAAGAGTCAGACACAACTGAAGCAACTTAGCATGCACGCACACATGTGGCATTTTGTTATAACAACCTAAAATACCATCATACTCCTTGAAGCTTATAGAATCAAATAGAATTGCTCGTTGTTTTATAAATCTTTTCATAATATAATTCCAACATTGTTTTACCCCTTTGGCTTTTATACCTGTGTTCTACACTCAAGTCAGATAGAGAAGCTGGAATAGGAAATGGCAACCCACTCCAATACTCTTGCCTGGAAAAGTCCATGGACAGAGGAGCCTGGTGGGCTACGAAAGAGCTGGAAACAACTGAGCATGCGTGCATTCCAAAAATATTCCTCACAACTTTCCCTGTCCACAGCTTTGCTTATGCTATCGCTTTCACCACTTGAAAAGTCTTCTTTTCTTCTTCCCTTATACACAAACAGTACAAGGCTTTCTAAGCAGTTACTCTCTACCAGTTCTCTCTGAGCATTTCTGAATGGATGCGCTTTTTCTCTCCTGATTTTTAACCTCTTTATGACAACAATAGCTATGTTGGATATGATGAAGACTGGTACACAAATCTGACTGTTCACTTTTCTCTCTACTGGGTACCATGTAAAATTAGCTACAGACGCACAGAAGACAATATTAATAACTAAGTGGGAAATTAATTACCTTCCTCACTTACTCCCCACTCCCTCTAGGTTGCCTAATGTAACACAGACAAGGAAGCCAAGTAACTCTTCCTTTAAGTCCAGCATCAATTCTTAAAATGAGAAGGAAAAAATTATTGTGAATTTTGAAATTAGCCAATAATTTAACATAAAAGCTTCTGTTGCTCAGTAGCTGTCGTGTCTGACTCTTTGTGACCCACTGGACTGCAGCACGCCACACTCTTCTGTCCTCCACTATCTCCCGGAGTTAAACTCCTTCCTGACGATTAGAATTGAATAATTTATTGTGCATAATTGGAGAAAGAAATTCCAACCCACTCCAGTACTCTTGCCTGGAAAATTCCATGGATGGAGGAGCCTGGTAGGCTACAGTCTACGGGGTCGCAAAGAGTTGGACACGACTGAGCAACTTCACTTTCTTTCTTTCTATAGTTCCTTTTGGAGAAGGAAATGGCAACCCACTCCAGTGTTCTTTCCTGGAGAACTCCACGGACAGAGGGGCCTGGTAGGGTAGTGTCTTTGGGGTTGCAAAGAGTCGCACACAACTAAGCAACTAACGCACACACACACTGTGCATAAGTAATATCTCAAACAGAGAGATTAAAGGGCCTACTGATTTGAGCTTAAAATATTAAAAACCTCTCCTCTACATTTTATTCCATAGGTTACAAGCTTTTATGGTCTTGAAAAGTTGTCAGAATCTTTTATGATGGATGTCATATATTTCAAAGCACATACACAATATGAAGGTAAAGTCTAATGGTGGAAAACATAAGCCTTTATGTTGCAAAATAGGTGACATCAAACCAGGTGATTGATTTGATATGCTGACTACAGAATTGTGGCAGACATTCTCCACACCTCCTTCTCTGTGAGGCAGGGTACTAGAAAAAAGGGATATAAAGTTAGATAAGATAACTTTGTCATGCCCAAGAGGGTGGACTCTAGTGTAGAAGGCAACCTACTTATACTAATAGCTGAACCCTAAAAGATCAAGTCTATGTATAGAGTCATGAGATGCTCCGTCCCAGAAGGTGGTAGGAAACGGCAAGTATCGCCCATGAGGCAGGCGAGCCCAGGGCTTAAGAACATGGCTCTGGTCTCTGATTTCTTGAATTCAAATCCTGACCCCACAGTTTATTATCGGCACCTCACTGGACAAGTGATTGAAACTCTCTGTTTCTTGGTCTCCTCAACTGTAAAATGAAAGTGAATTTCTCATAGGATTATTGTGAGGAACATAGGAACATAGGACAAACACAATGTTTGCATTGTGCTTAAAATAATGAAGTGTGTCTACTACAGAGTAAACCAACAAAAAGAGAGCATTACATGTGTTTCTGCGAGGTCTGTATTGTATGATCTGCATATATTCAGTTCAGTTCAGTTCAGTCACTCAGTCGTGTCTGACTCTTTGCCACCCATGGACTGAAGTATGCCAGGCCTCCCTGCCCATCACAACCCTCGGAGTTTATGTAACTATGTGTGTGTGTGTGTGTGTATATATATATATACATACATATGCATATATATACATATATATGTATATAATTATTTTATACATATATATAGTTTAGTTGTTGAATCATGTATGACTCTTTTGTGACCTCATGAACTGTAGCCCACTAGGCTCCATTGTCCATGGGATTTCCCAGGCAAGAATACTGCAGTGGGTGGCCATTTCCTTTTCCAGGGAATCTTCCTGACCCAAGGGTCAAACCCACATCTCCTGTATTGCAAGCAAATTCTTTAACACTGGGCCATCAGGGAGGCCTATATATACATATAGATACAGATACAGATATAGATATAGGTACACATTTGTAATAGAGGGAGAAAGAAGACATAATATGTAATACATGTGTGTGTATTTGTAGAAGTAATGAATATGTTTGGACATATATATACGTGTGTGTGTGTGTATGCATGTGTGTGTGTGTGCATGTATGTCTGTATGGGAGGGGTACAGAGACATTACTTTGCCAACAAAGGTCCATCTAGTCAAAGCTATGGCTTTCCCAGTAGTCAAGTATGGACATGAGAGTTGGACCATAAAGAAGGCTGAATGCCAAAGAATTGATGCTTTTGAGCTGTGGTGTTGGAGAAGACTCTTGAGAGTCCCTTGGACTGCAAGGAGATCAAACCAGTCCATCCTAAAGGAAATCAGTCCTGAATACTCACTGGAAGGACTGATGCTGAAGTTCCAACACTTTGGCCACCTGATGCAAAGAGCTGACTCCTTAGAAAAGACTCTGATGTTGGGAAAGATTGAAGGCAGGAGGAGAAGGGAACGACAGAGGATGCGATGGTTAGATGGCATCGACTCAATGGACATGAGTTTCAGCAAGGTCTGGGAGACAGTCAAGAACAGGGAAGCGTGGCGTGCTACAGTCCATGGGGTCACAAAGAGTCAGACACAACTGAGCGACTGAACAACAACAACGATAGGAATCGTGCAGGGAGAGATAAAGAGACAGAGAGAGAAAAGACACTGATATAATTTTGTAGACAAAAGCCTACTTTTTAGATCATAACTTTGAAACAGCTAAACTACAGAAATGCTTTAATATTTTTTAAAGATGGATTTTTAGTTAATTGCATACTAGAAAGGGTTATGCAAGAGAGAATAAAATGGCTTTCCAATTAACTACATTAATTCAATAAAGCCACTAGGTAAGGTCATAGACTCAAAGGGTCATAAAGATAGAATCAAATTCTCTCTAGCTCTCAGCCTCCTATCCCTCTATCTTGACTCTTCTTGTGTCGTCCCAGATCCCTCCAACCCTATGCCCCACCCACCAAGATCATGCATACCCATTTGGTTTATTTAGTTCATATTTTGAAGACCAAATGTAGAGGAAAGAAGTTCTTAGCCTCTCTCTTTTGTTACTTACTGGGCCAGCCCAATACCCTCCTGATGCCCTAAAACTACTCTCACTCATTCACGTCACTTCCTTTGGCACATCATTTGCTCCATTCCTTTCATGAGACGTTTTATCTACTGTGTGTATCCTGGAGAAAGATGTGGTTCCTTAGCTATTCCCTTAGAACAACACACGATGAATGAAATCACTCTGAGACATTAACTGCTTAACATGTAATGACAGCCTGGTATGTTTGCATTTTCACTTTCTTTATGCCACCTGAGCAAATTCATAAGCCTCCCTTGTTCCTTTCTCTGGTTAGTAGGAGAGTCCTTCTAAACCATTACTCCATACCAACTCTTATGAGTCAGACTAGTCTTGCTGCAAGATATTTCCTTAATGCCATGTATCACTGAATATAACGCAGTTGATTCTACTTATGCTGCTGCTGCTGCCAAGTCGCTTCAGTCTTGTCTGACTCTGTGCGACCCTGAAGATGGCAGCCCACCAGGCACCCCCATCCCTGGGATTCTCCAGGCAAGAATACTGGAGTGGGTTGCCATTTCCTTCTTCAATGCACGAAAGCGAAAAGTGAAAGTGAAGTCGCCCAGTGGTGTCCAACTCTTCGCGACCCCATGGACTGCAGCCTACCAGGCTCCTCTGTCCATGGGATTTTCCAGGCAAGAGTACTGGAGTAGGGTGCCATTGCCTTCTCCGGATTCCACTTATAGGTGAGCTGAATTCAAACCATCACTTAAATCTTAACAGAATTAACCTTCAGTTGGGCCTGGGTAGGAGTGTGGGGGAGCTTCTTCTCTTTTGTCCTTTTTGGTATCTTAGTTTGAAAATCATATTTCTGTTCAAAAATTCTTTCTTGACAGAATAGAGTTATGCAGATAATAAGGGATACCAGTGTTTTTCCTCTTAGTGATTTTGTTTTCATCATCACTGCTTTTTGCCATTCTTTTTAATCTTATTATAATTAGTTCCCTCTGATGCTACTCTGCATCCTTCAAAAACTTTATTATCTATTTTTTTTCCCTCAAAATGAGAAGGACATTGATTGGATTGTAATGCTTGAATGGCTTACAATGTTGCAGTTTTCTTAAGAGAATCTCATGTCTACGAACATCCACAGAGAGCCCTGGTGTTTTCATTCTGACTTGGATTGAGACACTCATTTGCTACGCTTTCTGGTTCTCTGCCATTCAGCTTTAAGGGGAGGAAAAAAGTATACAGGGCTGGGAAGACAGACAGAACCGAGATGAAGCTGCTTAGATTTTGAGGTATTGCAAACCTCACCCGTGCTTGCAATTTCTAAGGCCATTTTAACTTCCTTTGGTGTGGCTTTCATAATCAGACCCTGGGAGAGGAATAGTATCTGACACATGAAACCTCTTTCAAGCACAGAAGAAGGTGCGTATCTGAGAGAACACTCTTCAACAAAAATGGGAACATACTATCAGATCTTGGGTCTGTAATCTTTGGTAAGGTCAGGAATCTTGTCTTTTCTGGGGATCACATCTGGCTTTTAATAGATGGTCACACAGTCTCAAAAATTAAAAATAGAACTCCTATGTGATTCAGCAATTCTGCTAAGCCACAGAGTGCCAAATCAAATGTAAAACAGATCCTTCATGGGTGAAAGACAAGTCCATACATATCAAGAAATGGGGAAATGAGCAGATGCAATGACGGGAAAGTGGTGACAGAGGATAGAGACTGACTAGTCTTGAAGTTAGGCAGAAGGTAGAAGGCCTAACGGACAGGAAACAGTGGAATCAGCGCATTTCATTGAATGTATGATGCCACTGATTATAGGACACATTTTGTACATCACTAAAAGGGGAAAATGGTACCAATTATGTTCCGTGTTATCTCTTTGACTTTCGTAACTTTATATTTATTTAAAAAGCTCCTTCATACTCATTTGGTTGTAAAAGAAGACAAATCATCAACAGGCACATGAAAATGTGGTCATCACTAATTATCAGGTAAATGCAAATCAGACGCACAAAGAGCTGTCACCTCACACCTATTAGAAGGGCTGTGTGTTGGTGAGGACATGGAGAAAAGGAAACACTTGTATTCTCTTGGTGACAATGTAAATTGGTCAAGTCACTGTGGAAAACAGTATAAAGGGTCCTCGAAAAATTAAAAATAGATCTACCATGTGATTCAGCAAGTCTGCTACCTTGAAAAGATGCCTACACCCTCACGTTCATTTTAGCACTTTTACAATAGCCAAGACATGGAAACAACCGAAGTGTTCAATGATAGGGATAAAGAAATCCATATCATTGATGGAAAAAGAAAATGAATGAATGGATAAAGAAAAAAAAGAATATGTGAGTGTATACTACACACACACACACATACACATATGTATGTATATATTTTTCAGCCATAGACATTTGCCATTTGAGACAATATGGATGGAGCTTATTTCACTTATGCTAAGTGAAATAAATCAGAGAAAGATAAAGTGGACACAGTGGATGAAAGGGGTCAAAAGGTACAAACTTTCAGTTATAAAATCAGTGAGTCCTCGAGATTTAACGTACAGCACCACCATAGTCACTAGTTTACAGTACTGTACTGTATATTTGAAAATTCTCTAGCCAGAGAACTTGCCAAATGTGAAACTGGACTCTGAAAGACTCATTATAAACTAAATAATACCTCCACTTAATAACTGAATATCAAATGGCCCAGGTTTATACAAAGTGAAAGTGAAAGTGTTAGTTGCTCAGTCATGTCTGACTCTTTGTGACCCCAAGGACCGTAGCCTGCCAGGCTCTTCTGTCCACGGAATTCTCTAGGTAAGAATATTGAGTGGGTAGCCATTCCCTTCTCCAAGGGATCTTCCCAACCCAGGGATCAAACCTGGGTCTCCTGCACTGCAGGCAGACTCTTTATGGTCTGAGCTACCAGGGAAGCCAGGTTTATACACAAGTAGCATTGCATGTTATATGCTTTTGTTTTAATTCTCAGAGAGAGAAGTAAAGGATTTTATTTTTTAAATACCCTCTGGTTCACACTGTGAAGGGGCGGGGGGGGGGGAGGACATTTCTGTTTTCTCACCCAAATAGCTATGATTTATTTTGGAATTTTCATTTAAATCATCTAAGTGAAGGTACTTATACAATATCTCCTCCAAAAAACAACCAACTGCCTGCAAGAAAACAGAAAGAGAACAAGTCAAAAAGAGTATGGCTCTTCCAGTTAGGAATGATATTTAAGATTCTTATTTCCCACCACCTTTACCATACAGACCACTCTGCAGCAGTGACTGGGGAGTGGATTTCATTACTAAACCTAAGGTCACAGGTGGCTTTGCATTGAAGCATAATGAAATTGTGCAGAAAGAATTAAAGTGGTTTAGCAAATATGCCTTCTTAATTCAGGCTGAACAGGACAGACAGAATGCGGTGCCATGTTCAAGCTACAACAAGGCAATAGCTGGGCCCACGGAGGTTAATCTGGAGAGCAATCACTCGATGATCCTTGACCATGAATACTTAGTTGAAATTATTCCTCAGTCACCCTGCGATGAGGAAAGCAATCACTCATAATTAACAGGTCACTTTTTTTGTAGGAATATTTATGTAGGGCACGGAGAGGATGTCATGAGGGAAAATTCTTCTTGTTTAGGGAAAAATTGCTGTGTTAGCTTGGGATGAGCATAATGATAAAAAAAAATATTAAAGAGAAATGGAATTTATTAAGGATGGAGGAGTCTACTTGATTGCATATTTCCATATGTGAATTTTGACTTTGGGGGGAGAGCGGGGATGAAAAGTCCCCCTGCTGGGGAATAGGTAGCAGGGTAGTGAAAAACACTTCTCGTTTTGAGAGCAATCTTCAGTTTGAGTTTGAGGAAAGACACAAATAAACACATTTGATACTGATTGCTCCCCAAAGAACAAGGAAATCTAAATATAGAGCGAATCCTACCACCTCAGATTGTGGGGAAAAAAAAAAACAACAACTGTATCTCCAGTTCAATCCTGATGTGTCATTTAAACCACTTCTGTGCTGTCCTACTGGAGAAGGAAATGGCAACCCACTCCAGTATTCTTGCCTGGAGAATCCCAGGGACGGCGGAGCCTGGTGGCTGCCGTCTATGGGGTCGCACAGAGTCGGACACGACTGAAGCGACTTAGCAGCAGCAGCAGTGCTGTCCTACGCTGTGCTTAGGCGCTCATTCCTGTCTGACTCTTTTTGACCCCACTGACTGTAGCCCACCAGGATCCTCTGTTCATGAAATTCTCCAGGCAAGAATACTGGAGTGGGTAGCCTATCCCTTTTTCAAGGGATTTTCCTGATCCAGGAATCAAACCAGGGTCTCTTGCATTGCAGGCAGATTCTTTACCAGCTGAGCTACCAGGGAAGCCCAAAACACTTCTATATTACCCCAGTTAGATACTTGTCAAGGAATTAAAATCTTCAAAATTACCACCTAAAGCTGCACTTTTTTTTTTTTTTTTGGACATTGTGTTCAAAATATACTATGCAACACTGAATTATAACAATATTTTATATTGTGTGTGGAGTGTGTGTGTATATGTGTGCAGTATTAATTGTTAAATAAATGCATGAGCAGGTGGGAGAGACCAGTTGTTGACCTATTGGATAGGAAAATGTAATAATTTTGACTAGTGTACCAGAAACACTTAAATATAACAATTTGTATGATTATTCACCAAGTAGGGCTTTTAAAAGATTCAGGCCACCAACTGGATTACTTACATTGCTGAATTCTAAATTTTTCAGTAGAGATATAAATTTTACTACTGCTTAACTGCTAATCAGAAGCAGAGCTTAACATAGCTATTAGTTAATTTATTTTTTTAAATATGTACTGTTCTTGTATAGTACAAAGGATTCGGAGTATGTAAGTACAAACCACAATTTTTAATATTGTTTCATTGCTTCCTACCTAATTCAAACACCTTGTTTCAGGTCGTCATCCAGTAGGTGATGAGAGGTAGGTTTTGAGTAACACAATTAAACTAATTTACACTCACATTGGGTCATAAAGAAAGTTGAGTGCAGAAGAATTGATGCTTTTGAACTGTGGTGTTAGAGAAGACTCTTGAGAGTACCTTGGACTGCCAGGAGATCAAACCAGTCAATCCTAAAGGAAATCAGTCTGAATATTCATTGGAAGCACTGATGCTGAAGCTGAAGCTCCAATACTTTGGCCACCTAATGCGAAGAACTGACTCATTGGAAAAGAGCCTGATGCTGGGAAAGATTGAAGGCAGAAGGAGAAGGAGAGGACAGAGGATAAGATGGTTGGATGGCATCCTGACTTGAAGGACATGAGTTTGAGCAAGCTCTGGGAGTTGGTGATGGACAGGGAAACCTGATGTGCTGCAGTCCATGGGGTTGCAGATTTGGGACATGACTGGCTGACAGAACTGAACTGAAGTGGACTGAACATTAATGGCTGATGATAATTTACCTACGCAAGAAATAAAGTAGCATTTAAGGTGGATTCCTGGGCTTCCCTGGTGGCTCAAGTGGAATAGAATCCCCCTGCAATGCGGGAGACCTGGGTTCAATCCCTAAGTTGGGAAGATCTGCTGGAGGAGGGCATGGCAACCCACTCCAGTATTCTTGCCTGGAGAATCCCCATGGACAAAGGAGCCTGGTGGGCTACAGTCCATGGGGTCACAAAGAGTCAGACACTACTGAGTGACTCAGCACTGCACAGCAAAAGGTGGATTCATATTAATCTAAGTAAATGTGTGAAGCAAATTAACATCTATAGGTAGTTTGAAATTATTCAAGAGGTAGAGATAGATTCTGGAATTGAAAGCTACTTTTAATACAGTTCATCCTCGGCCTTCTTGGCCAGTTTTCTTTACCGATTGTTACTTTCCCCAGCTTCTCTCTTAAGCTATATACATATATTTGGAGTGTACTTTGTTTCTTTGATATAAAAATACTACATCTATGTTTGCATCTGCATGCATACTCAATCTAAGTAGCTAGAGAGAATTAATTAGTTATGAGTTAAGAAGGACATCCTTTCCAAGAGTGAATTTCCGATTGACAAAGCCTCTGTTGTCAGGACTAGAAATAATCCAAGCTACTCCGCAGTTTGCCTGAGGCAGACACTGTTTACATCTGTTGCCCCATTTTCCAGTCCAGTTTTGCATTTGCTCCTGACTTTCTTCATTTTAGGGCCTTCCCTGGTAGCTCAGCTGGTACAGAATCTGCCTACCATGCGGGAGATCCCCAGTCGATTCCTGGGTCATGGAGATCCGCTGGAGGATAGGCTATCCACTCCAGTATTCTTGGGTTTCCCTGGTGGCTCAGCTGGTTAACAATTCACCCACAGTGCGGGAGGCCTGGTTCGATCCCTGGGTTGGGAAGATCCCCTGGAGAAGGGAAAGGCTACCCACTCCAGTATTCTGGCCTGGAGAATTCCATGGACTGTATAGTCCACGGGGTCGCAGAGTCAGACACGACTGGGAGGTTTTCACTTTTCTTCATTTTAAAATGCGATTCAAATTACTTTCTTTTGGAAAACTATGAAGAACCCCGGCTGGGTAGTGCTAAGGAGGTCTCCAGCATGCTACCCCTTCCCTCCTCGTGGTCGCTTTTCTCCCCTTTGGGGGTTACCTATGCTATTCCTGAATAACCCACCTGGCTGGTTCCCCAGGTCTCCATTCATACAGAGGCCTCCCTCGATGCAACATGTGAGTTGCAGCGCTCCTTTGTGACCTCACGCCACTCGAACTTGCCCCGCCCACAGCGGCTTGCCCCGCCCACCGGGGTCTGCCCCGCCCATTGCGGCTAGTTTCCCGGTTCCCAACAGGGAGGATGCAGTCGGCCGAGATGACGTATACTTGGCGTGGGGCAGAAGCACACGTAGTGGGAATGGTGTCTCAATCCTAGGTGGTGAGCAGAATTGTGTTGTCACTCCTAGTTACGCCTCGAGAAGCTGTTATGAGTTTGTTCGACCTCCAGTCTCCATCTAGCAGTGTGTGGAGTGCATGTATGGGGAACAAAGTTCTTACTTGAACTCTTGATAAAATAGGCCGAGATGAGCAGAGATGACTCAGATCTCTTTCTCCTGATCCTTTCCAGTCACATATGTGTACACACACATGTGTATCTTCCACTTTCCTTCCAGAGACCAAATACACTCATTTGTGTGAGCGCCCTTGAAACAAACAAGGGGCCAGAGAGGTGAGTGCTGCTGCACCGTTCTAGTCGCCAGATGCTTGGTTTAGCCGCCAACATTGCCTTAACCTGTGCACTTTAACCTTTAGCCGTGAGCTGGACATCATTCTCCCAAAGAGCACATAATATATATGTATTTGGCCCTGCAGGGTCTTAGCTGCAGCACTGAGAATTTTTCTTTTTATCTTTGTTGTAGCACGTGGGATGCTATAGTTGCGGCATATAAGCTCTTAGTTGTGGCATGTGAGATCTAGTTCCCTGACCAGGGATAGAACCCAGGCCATCTGCATTGGGAGTGTGGAGTCTTAGCCACTGGACCACCAGGAAAGTCCCCAATGAGCACATTTAATGAGAATCAGGAAATTAGAGAATGGCTTTACATGAAATATGTTTTGGAAATAGAGGTTGAATATGTATGAGACATAGTCTGTATAGAGAATAAATGAATGTACTTGGTAACCGGTTTTGTCATTTATTTTAAAATGTAAATGTATAAATATTTATATTTTTGCTCAGTAACTTATTTTAAGATTTTTTCCAGAAATCCTTTCAACAGAGTTGACCTTTTGAAATGCATATTTAGTAACAATGTATGTATAGTATTTCATTTCTCAAGAAAGTTTTGTAAATGTATGAACTGCACAAAATGCTTGTTGGCGTTTACCATCCACCCTGGAGGATGTAGCGAAATCACTGACCACATAAAAACTGGCAGCAGCAGCTACATTAAAAAATGTGGTCAGATTTAACTTGTGTTACTGCAGAAGGTACATTTAAAAATCATTCTGGGACTTCCCTGGCAGCCCACACTTTCATTACTGCCCATCATCAAAGAGTTTAGAAATGTCTGAGCTATTGAAATACTACTTGTAAAAGTCAACCAGTATATCTCTTAGAGGTACTGTATAACTTCTGAAATGAGTTTTCTCAATTATAGTGGTATATTGTTCAAGGTAAGTTGAAATCTTTTGTTAAAGTAATCAACTAATACAGTGCAAAAACTTCAGATTTTCAAGCTTTTAGAAAATTGCAGTTATTGAAAAACAAGTATATATAAACAGGAAGTCATTGACAATTATCCCTAAGAAGCAAGTGAATAGATAATAAATTAAGAGCACTTATACTGCACAATATTTAATATTGAAATTCAATAATATAAGGATTCTTTAGACTTTTTCAACCTTAAACAAATCTTTTAGTTAGAGCTCCATTTATTAATTGTATAAATTTATATCTCATTCAAAATGCCTGTAACTTTGAAACTTCAAAATTTGATGAGTTATATTTTTAAAGTCATAAATAAAAGCAACTGATGCAAAAAAAATCTGAACTAGACCAGTACCTATAGCATATTTAAATGAGATATTTACATACATTAATATGAATACATGCAGGGAGGCAGTGACTGTGGAAGTATTTTGACTGAAATAGTTACATTTTATATAAATACTGCTGAAATATTCTCTATTCACCAGATTTCACCTTTTAGTACCCAACTCAGACCCTGAAAGATTATTTTCTCAATTCAGAAATATCAAGTATTATGTACTATGGAAGAGAAAAGTTTTAAAATTACAAGTTTACTACCTATAAGACACATTTTGAAGGAAATTATAGGCAATATTATGATAAAAATAAAACTATATTTAAAAGCATTTTTCATGAAAATACAGGCAGAGCTAAACTGATTTATTTATATAAGTAAAAAAAAGAACTTGTGCTTGGTTTGTTTTTTTAGTGTTCAGAAATCAGTATAGAGATTTTAAAATTGTGCTTTCATGTACTCAGAGATACATGTTTTTATTTTCAGAAATAATTTTAGTCTTGAAAATACATTCTAGTAGGACTATAAACATAATGTGATTGATATGAGTAAATAATATAAAATAATAAATACAATAAAACCAAAAATTATTATTTTTTAGCATCCCTTTTTAACTTTAAGATTTTTTTTGATAAGTTTGGATTATAATTTATAGAATTTTCTATGTACAAACCCCATACTAATAGCAATCAGGGATATTAACCAAATAAACTGCACTTACAACGATAAAAGAAATCCTAATTACTCATATCCTCTAAGTTACTTTTTCATCAGTTCTATCTTTATTATTAGAGGGCCTAGGATAATCCTGCCTCCAAATACTCTGGGTTGCCAGCAGTTCAATGTTCTGCCAAATATATACACAGGCAATATATTATGTTATCATTTATTGAACATGCATATACAAATAGCATGCAGGCATTTACTGAGTATCAATTACATTGTTAGTCAAGGCTATGGTTTTTCCAGTGGTCATGTATGGATGTGAGAGTTGGACGGTGAAGAAAGCTGAGTGCTGAAGAATTGATGCTTTTGAACTGTGGTGTTGGAGAAGACTCTTGAGAGTCCCTTGGACTGCAAGGAGATCCAACCAGTCCATCCTAAAGGAGATCAGTCCTGAGTGTTCATTGGAAGGACTGATGTTGAAGCTGAAACACCAATACTTTGGCCACCTGATGGGAAGAGTTGACTCATTGGAAAAGACCCTAATGCTGGGAAGGATTGGGGGCAGGAGGAGAAGGGGACGACAGGGGATGAGATGGCTGGATGGCATCATCAACTCAATGGACATGGGTTTGGGTGGACTCCGGGAGTTGGTGATGGACAGGGAGGCCTGGCATGCTGCGGTTCATGGGGTCACAAAGAGTTGGACACGACTGAGTGACTGAACTGAACTGAACATTGTTTTTCTAAGTTAAATATTTACATTTTCATTCTCAGTTCCAGATTTTGCTTATGAAACCTTCAAAACAAGGTGAATAGACACTGAATTTGCCCATTAGAAATGCTGAAGTAAGAATTCAGTAGTAAATTTGGAAAAGCAATCAAACATATTCCCACCTTCCTTATTAACCCATTTACCTCCTTATGTGCCATTTAGAAAAAGCTACTTTCTTTGTTGTTGTTTTTAAGAAGACTTTATTTTTAGAGTAGTTTTTTGGCTTCACAGCAAAATTGCACAGAAGATACAGAAATTTTCTACTTACTCCCCACCCCTACACACACATTTGTTGTTGCTATTTAGTCACTAAATTGTGTCTGACTTTTTGCAACCCCATGGACTGTAGCCGAGGAGGCTCTTCTGTCTATGGGATTTCCCAGTCAAGAATACTTGGGCGGGTTGCCATTCCCTTCTCCTGGGGATCTTCCTGGCCCAGGGATCGAACCCGAGTCTCTTGTTTGTCAGGCAGATTCTTTACCACTGAGCCATCTACATACATGCTGCTGCTGCTAAGTCGCTTCAGTCCTGTCTGACTCTGTGCGACCCCACAGACGGCAGCCCACCAGGCTCCCCCATCCCTGGGATTCTCTAGGCAAGAACACTGGAGTGGGCTGCCATTTCCTTCTGCAATGCATGAACGTGAAAAGTGAAAGTGAAGTCACTCAGTCGTGTCCGACTCTTCACAACCCCATGGACTGCAGCCTACCAGGCTCCTCCATCCATGGGATTTTCCAGGCAAGAGGACTGGAATGGGTTGCCATTGCCTTCTCCAGAGCCATCTACATGACCTCCCCCATAATCAGCATCCACCACCAGAGTGGAAATAGCTACTTTTAATCTAGGCTTTAAGATACATTTAGCCTAACTGCCTGTTAAGAGTAGAACCTTTGTACTTTTTTTTTTTTTTAATCCTTTTCCATTAAAATCTTCTTAGCTGACTTTCTCCCCATTATCCCTTAGAGCTCAGCGAGCAAGTCTGTTCAGAGCAAAGGATTGGAGATAAAGGCTTATTCTAGCTTTCTTTGTTCACCGAGTATTTACACTGCCAAGGGCATCCCAGCCTCTGGTAACTATTGATTTTAATGGATTTTGTTGGTCATTCCTAGTCCATCTGTCTGCAATAAAACAAAGATCCCTTCAACCCCTACAGGAATATCAGAGCTATGAAAACTGAAAATGCCTCCTGGGAGATGACCTCCCTTTTTGGCAAAGATTAGCATGTTTCTCTGGGATTGATTAGTGCTCACCCAAGTTTTGCAATAGCTACTTTTCTCACAACTCTTAAAAAAAAAAAGAGATTTCCAGTGCAATACCCCCCTTACCAGCCCTTACCAACCCCCAAATGCTGGGATAATGATAGTCAAATACATGAACTAATGAACATCTCTCTAAGGAGATCTATTGAAGTGGGACCAAATTTACCTTTAAAAACAATATCGTTGCATCCCGTCTTCACTTGCTCTGAGAGGGCATCTCCCTTTTTAACCTTCTATCCATTTAACATCCTCCCAAGTGGCTCAGTGGTAAAGAATCTGCTTGCCAAGCAGGAAACTTGAGTTCGATTCCTGGGTCAGGAAGATCCCCTGGAGGAGGAAATGGTAGCCCACTCCAGTATTCTTGCCTGGCAAATCCCATGGGCAGAGGAGCCTGGTGGGCTACCATCCATAGGGTAGCAAGGAGTTGGACATGACTTAGCAACTAAAAAACAACAGTAAGTACATAATTCTTGTTTTCCTTCTATATGTCATTTCACTAGGGAAACTAAAAGAGAGTGGAAGAATTTAACTCTGTGGGTTCTTTGGCTAAAGTCAAATGTTGTTCCTCCTTCTTTAACCCAGATTAGAATTCCACAATGTTTTCGCACTCAAATCTTGGAAGACAGAGGGGAATGTTTCCTTCTGAATTACCATGGAAATATCCAAAAGTCTATGGGCAGCTTATCCCAGGGTGAAACAGTGGATGCCTGAAAGTTTAGAAACAGGTGTAAATAAATTTCAGTTCCTCTATAGAGACTAAAACTCTGAAAACAACCCCAGGCTCTCTCTCACTTACATCTTTAATTCTTACTTCTGCAACCCAGTGGGAGCAAAGTTGACTTCTGGCTCCAGAGCTGCAAGCTTTCCGTTTCCAGAAAACGTGTGGACTTAAGCTTAAGGAAAACAAATGCCAAGATTCTGTAGCACCCATGATTGATACTGCCATTCATTATCCTTAATATTTTTCTTCTCTATCATAAATGTCTAGAAACTGTCACATGAAATCTAAGGAATGTTACTGCTCAAACAACAAAGGGAATAAAGTGACTCAATGCACTTCATCACTTTATGGGAGGCAAACCGAAGTGAGTAAGTACCATGCGTCATAAAAAGAACCGTATTTTTAAAAAGCCAAATAGAGAGGTGCTCATAAAACGCAAGCTTTCCGAGTTCACTCAGTCCCCTGCAGAGAAAGAAAAGGAAAGCACTGAAGCTGAGGGGCTTGGTACGCTGAGCCGGGGGTCATGCACAGTTGTCTAGGTACCGCTTTTCAGCCTTCCCTTCTAAGATCAAGATCTAAGATCGCACGTGCCTGTGTGGGACAGCTAACATAGTCTAGAGGACTGTGTCAGGAGATGAGTAAAAGAGGTCCTTGGAACCAGATAGCTTCAGCATGAAAGGACTGTTGCTTCTGCTGGCAGAGCCTGTCCCGAGCCTGGTCATCTCCCAACTCACTTTACCAACACAGCCACACTGTCTGTGAAATACTTCCAAGGTCCAGACAGGGATTACCCTTCTAACTGCTGATCAACGAGGGGGTGATTAGGTATGCATGCTTAACTGACAGTGGCTGCAGAGAAGGCATGGGCTTCCTTCTGGAGAGAATGTCCAGTTGCCTTACCATTATGACAGTCAGGGGATATTCTGTCTTTCCTGTGAGCACATGCCAAGTCACTTCAGTTGTGTCTGCAACTCTTTGTGACCCTATGATCATAGCCTGCCAGTCTCCTTTGTCCATGGGATTCTTCTCCAGGCAAGAATACTGGAGTGGGTTGCCATGCACTCCTCCAGGGGATCTTCCCCCTCCAGGGATTGAACCCATTTCTCTTATGTCTCCTGCATTGGCAGGCAAGTTCTTTACCACTAGTGCCCCCTGGGAAGCCCTCTCTATGGAATGAAGCAAAGAGAGTCAAAACCATCGAACTTAAGACTATGAACTGGAATTCCTATGACAATTTCAAAAGAACAGGGTCAAGACTTCTAGTTTGAAGTCATTCAGCAGTGCTTGTTTTTCAGCTGCAGGTTTCCCTCAGATTCCTCTTTAATGTTTGGGCATCTAAAGGATTGTGCTCCTAAAAGAAAAAGAGAGATATCTGCCTTGATGCCCTGAATACAGGGTTGACTGGTCAGCTCATCATATTCTGCATATTTAAAAACATGATATAGTTTTTTTTTTTGAGAGAAAATAAACCTCCATAGTAGTTCATTGAATATTAATGATTTTCATGGGAGAATTCTCTGATTAAATAGTGAAATATATACATGCATATTGCTGCTGACTTAGAGTCCAATAGGGGTAAAAAGGAAAAGTAGACAGTTGAAAGAAGCTAATGACAGGGAATATGTCTGAAGAGGGAAGAAGCAGAATGTCTTATCTGTGATGAAACCCATGGGAGTAACTTGGATTTCATATTGAAAATATTTTCTCTTATCTTTTCCAAAGGGAGTGCAGTAGAACATATTTTCCAGCAAAAATTAAACAATGTATTGAATAGTGGGACTGTGCATAACACTTGTGTGTTAGAGGCTGGCACTGAGAAATATTGGGTTGGCCAAAAAGGTCATTCAGGTTTTTCCATAAGATATTATAAGCTTTATGGCCAACCCAGTAAAAGGGTGTATATAGGCATAAAATTTTAGTAAGTCTTCTTCATTGGAAAAAGTGGTTAAATTTTGTTGAAAAAAAATGCTTTAAAAATGCAGTTTCATATTTGGCCAGCAGAAGGTAAGCTGCACAAAGGGCTGAATTACAAACTAGCCTGGTACATGGGTCCATAAATCAGTTTGGGTAGTAGGTTGAGTTATGTTCTTAATCAGGGAAGGATACTTTCGCTTGAAACTATTCTTTCTCATATTTGTAGTAGTCGCTCTTATTTATGGGCATGCTGGAATCTGGCCAGAGCTTTTTGCCTTGGTAAAATGACAACATCTTAATTAGGAATGTTTGGTCTGTGGCATGAGCTTCCAGAGAGCCGTCCCATTGTTCTAATGCACAGACATCCATCATCAGCCTACAACCAAAGCCCATAGCGTAGCGGTAGAAGCACAGGGCTGGAAGACCTGAATCATTTTTTGGATTCCAGCACTGCCCAGTTATATTTTAAAAAAGGCAAATCATACTCTCTCTGGAATTCAACCGTATCATCTTTCAAGCAGCTGTCTCAATTCCTGGTAGAATTGTGAAAATTAAATAAATTTAAATCAAAGAAATAAGTTCCCCCCATTAAAGGCATGGGCTAAACAAATGTAAAGTAATGTTGATAGTAATCTTTTTCTGGAGCAAAGTATTATAATTCTCAGGTGAGCAAAATAGATGTTATGTTATGATTTTAGCTATTAATTCCTTAGCAGTATAATAGAAAATCTGAATTTCTTATAGGCTTACAATCTACTCATCTTAAAAGTCACAGAGAATGCATGCTATGTGCTCAAGAAGTATTTGTGAATGCAAAGGAGAAGACTTCATAGCAAAATAAGCAAAAACTCTGAGAATACTACAAAATACCCATGAGAGGTACACAGAGGAGCAAAACCTTCCCTATGATTGTCTGTACGTTTACATTATATCTTATAAGAAAATGAGCAAGGGTCTAAGAAAAGCTCAAAATGTTATTTCCAACATCCCATGTGTAAAGGAACAGAAAAGTGTTTCTTGTTTGTTATATATCTTCTAAGAATTTCTTTGGACTTTAAAGGAAGCTTAAACTGGTTTGTGTGTGTCTGTGTGTCTGTGTGTCTGTGTGTGTGTGTCCTGTAAAGAATTGTGTGTGTATTGGAGGTTGGAAGAGTTCACAGTTCAGGGCAATATGAGAAAGTGCTGGACTGTATCAAATTGTAGTGATTTCAGAAATAAGGAAAATTCTAACTTTCTGAAACACACACTGGGCTGCACATCTTGTGACAGAATATTTTGTAATTATGAAGACTGACACTTGTCAAGCTTTATTCAAAAATGTTTTAATCGTCAGGCCTGCCACCTTTGTCAGAGCCTTTAGGAATGCAGAGTCAATCTTCCTTCAGAAAGACCTAGGCGTATATGAAGGCCCGCCCTGCTAGCACTAGGTAAGAATGTTGAATTCTGAAAGAGCTGTCAAATCATGCCCCGAGTCACCATGAAAAATGATGCAAAGATCAGAAACATTAGAATACGTTTTAGATTAAGAACACCAACTCCTTATTAGCAGTGTTTTCAAATCTGGTACCACTTACTGGGATGGCAATAGCTAATGAAATGCAAGAGGCGTTTTGTTGAATGTAAATCATTTGAAAGATTTTAAAAAAACATAAAAGAAGGATGCCACTTCAGCTATTCTTCTTTGATTTCTGTTGTTCATTGTTTTCAAAGATTAAATGCCTGGTCACTCTTAACCTTTCTCTGGGAATCTTTTTTTTTTTTTTAAGTGATAATCTAAGTGTTCTTTTTTTCATGCTTGTTATTTTCAAATAGGTTAAGACTCACAAGAAGTTGCAGAAATGCTACCCAAAATTCCCGTGGGCTGTTAACCAGCTTTCCTCAATGATAATATCTTACATAAACATAGTACAATGTCAAAACCAGGAAACTGACATTGGTACAATTATATGAACTCAAATAGAGGCCTTATTCAGATTTCACTAGCTTTTCTATGCACTCTTTTTTTTTTTTTCTCTTCCCCTTCTGGGAATCTTTGAGTTACCTAAATCTTTAGCTGGTTATCAATAATAAATATTATATGATACAGAAACAAATCATTGACCAGCAGTGGCACTTAAAATGAACAGTACTAAAGCATAAGTCCCATCTGTTTTCACTTACTTCAGAAGGTTTCTGTCTTTAGGCTACTTAATCATTCCCACCCCCTTCCCTCTTTAAGCCCCCCTCCCAAGATCAAGATTCAGATAGCAACTGCCTAAAACACGATTGGACACTTTGTAGTGTTTTATCTTTGGTAAGCTCAAGGAGGTCATTTCTATAAATTCTACAGATGCTTTTAGGCATTAATACTGACAAATTAAAGAAACGAACACAATTTGTAAATCTAAGAGCTTGTCAAAGATAGAGGACATTTATTTCTACCTGGTGAACACCTGGGTTTAACTTGCTCAGGAACAATGAGCATCGTTGTTTGGAATATAAAGGCAACTCTCCACTGCTAAGTGGGCACCAAGGCAGTTCTTTGGCATACATGAAGATGACATACTTTTTGTGCCATATTTAAAACATAGGAAAAGAGAGAGATCATCACCATTTGTGACCATTAACTACATAGTACGTGTTCTTCTGGTTGAATTGTTAAGCATCATTGCAATTTAGTATATCATAATGAAGGATCAGGAAGTTTTACAGAAAGAGATAATGAACCACACAGACATCAGTGGAAAGGTGAGCAAATCATTGCCATTGTGTGCAAACGGAGGAAAAATTGACTGACTTAACTAAAATTATGTAAGCTAGGTGGATAGTTTATTAAACAAAAGATGGGCAACTTATGGCCGGTTTTCTAAAATGTTTCAGTGGAGAAGCATGAAGCCAGGACCACTTTTTATAAACCATCAGCCAAACAACCTGGACAAAAGCACAGCAGTCCATAATGATGAATGATAATAATACAAACAAGATTAAAATTTTTTTTAAACTCCTGGAACATTAAAGCACCTTTTTGGGAGACTCTTTTACCTACTGCTTATGTAGCCAGCTAATAGAGGAAAACTAAAAGAGATTATAATTCATCACTCTTTCTCAACCCTGCTTTCTCTAAGTTGTCAAGTTAAGACTAGAGTTAATAGCATCTGTTTTCACTTCATTCTTTCTGCCGTAAATGCAGGCAGATGTTATTGGGCTGTGGCAAGCCTAGGTGGGAAATAGCTTCTGGGGAAGGGCGACATGAGGTGAGTGGACCCACAAGGTTAGACTTATGAGTACAGGACACGTAAGAGTACCCACTGGAAGGGGCTTCCAAGTAACAGAAGAGAGTGAGTAGCTCTATTGAGATTTCTTTTTGCCCACATTATGGTTTTCCTGTTTGCCCTAAATAGTATTTCTGATAAGGTTGTAGGAAAATATCCATGTCAACCCCAGGAATCAAGACATTAAAATAGAAGAAAATAGAATGATTGGGCATCTTAACAGTGAAGGGAGATTTACAGAGCACTGTCCCTCTTGGGAACTTCAGAGTCTGCAAAGATACCAAAGAAGGTGGGCCTTCCATCACCCCACACTTGCTCTCACAACAATTTATCCAGCTAGATTTACTGGAATATAGATATGGATGTGTGTGTAATTGCTAGGATCAAGAGGTCTTCTTTTTCAAGCTATAGAATTCAATTGTGAAATAGAAAGTTGTGGAATATTATCTTAAATCTAATGCTTAGCTACTGGCAATCTCATTGGGGTAGGCCAGCTATGGCTATGATAGCCTTTCGATTTGTGCTTGTCAAAACTAATGTTTATCAGTTCGGTTCCTTTTATGAAGATACATTTATCAATTTTTAGTCATCAAGTTACTGATAGTTAATATGCTGAATATGTAATATATAAAAAAAAAATCAGATACTGAAAATAAACTGTTTTTCATAGGCCAAAGTTTGCAGTCTGGGTCTAGATAGGCAAGAAAAGATGCAGAGTTCAGTAAAAATGATAATAAAGGTTGCCCTGAGAGCACATAGACAGCGTAGGAACCCCAGAGGGAAGAAGAGGGATGAGGGGCCTTCCCAAGGCTCTAATATTCTGATGGTCCTCACATGCACGTGAGTGAAATGAAAACCATCCTCAAAGCTTTATAATTGCCTCTCCTGTCTGATCCCAGAGCGGTTGTTGTCTATAGCTTTCATGGAGCCTTTGCATTATGTTGTCTTTTCATATGTATTACTCTGTCATCCTTGTTACATGGTGAGCCCTTTGAAGCCAGAAACCTACTTTTCCGGCCTCGCTGCTTGTAAGTACTAATGGAGTCACACTAACAACAAATTTCACAGTGCCCCACCTGTGAGTCCTTCTCGTTGTGACCCCATGGACTGTGGCCCGCCAGGCACCTCTGTCCATGGACTTCTCCAGGCAAGAATACTGGAGTACGTAGCTATTCTCTTCTCCAGGGGATCTTTCCAACTCACTATTCTGGTCTGAAAAGTCTCATGGACAGAAGATCCTTGTGGGCTACAGTCCATGGGATCACAAAGAGTCGGACACTACTGAGTGACTGACACTTTCACTTTTAGGGCTTCCCTGGTGGCTCAGCAGAAGATAATCCACTTGAAATGCAGAAAACAAAAAAGGACAAAAGTGTTAGTCACTTGGTCGTGTCTGACTCTTTGTGACCTCATGGGCTGTCGCCTGCCAGGCTTCTCAGTCCATGGATTTCTCCAGGCAAGAATACTGAAGTGGGTTGTCCTTTCCTTCTCCAGGGGATCTTCCCAACCCAGGGACAGAACCTGGGCCTCCCCCCATTGTGGGCAGACTCTTTATCATCTGAGTCACCAGGGCAGCTTGTGATGCAGGAGACTGCCTAGTCTGGAAGATCCCCTGGAGAAGGAAAAGGCAACCCACTCCGGTATTCTTGCCTGGGAAATCCTATAGCCAGAGGAGCCTCGCAGGCTGTATAGTCTGTGGGGTCCAAAGAGCTGGACACAACTTAGTGGCTAAACCACCACGACCTGTGTAGTGGCAGAGAACTTGGTGTCCAGAGCTAAAATTCTTAAACAGTGATTTCTGAATGCTCTTGGAGGTTATTTTTTCATAAAAATTCACTTACCCTGGGATTACCCCCTACACACCCATCCTCTGTCAGCCCTCTGCCCACTACTGCACAGCTCTGCAGTATCCTTCCTCCACCGCTGGTCCTCACATGCTGATGACATACCAGCCCCTGGAGGCTGTCTCTTAACATTGCCCACACCATAGGCATCCTGCTCTGAGATTACCCTCTGCTCCTTGAGCAGTGATGGTGATCCAGCTGTGGTCCTTGCATCTCTGTATATCAAGTGAAACAGCTCAGCACCTTTTATCTACTATCTTCACATGCTTAATCCTTAAGGCAGAGCCTGGAGACTAGCACCATACATTTTGCTTCCATCCCCTGGCTACACTTGAAACATCACAATCACTGCTGAAGCCAGCAGCTTTCCTCCTTCCGATAAATCAGTTCATGCAAACTGATATCTGAGGTATATTTCCCAGGCTCAGCTCTGCACGCCTGCTACGTGAGCATCACTGCTCATGGTCATCTATGAACAATCTTTCCATCAAGAGAGATATTGACTAATTGACTCATAATGACATCCACTATGAGATGGCACCACCTAATACCAGGCAGTTGGAAAACACAAAAACAACTTTTTCCTGTTTGGAAACCAAAGCAAATATATGTGGTGTGAACAAAAAATTGCAACGCACTGTGCCATGAGACTGACAATATGACAGTAATATACGTCTGTCCACTGCCACTGCCACAAATTGACTTCTCATTTCATCTCTGGATTTACTGTCATCCTTTGGCTGGGAGTACCCTTATGAATGAATTGAAAGTTTTCTTGCATATAATATTAGAAATCACAGAATTTGTCTCATGGTTGATTATATGAAATCAAATGAAAGAACATTCTTTAATGCATAGGGTACCTGAATGAGATTTCCATAAAGTCCATATGAATGTATTAAATGCTATAAATATGGGCACACACACACCCACACACACCCAGACACACATGCCTGCACAGTCTCTAGTAAATTTACAAGTGAAGATGTGCCCATTGTTTGCTTTAGAGTCTATGTCAGAGTTTCTTTAAAATAACTTAACTATCCTTCATTAAAAAGTTTCCATTGGTTGATATCGATTGAAGTGAGAAGCAGAATGTTATTGTTGTTCAGTCCCTAAGTGCTGTCTGACTCTTTGTGACCCCATGGACTGCAGCACCCCAGGCTTCCCTGTCCTTCACTGTCTCCTGGAGTTTACTCACACTCGTGTTGATTGAGTCTGTGATGCCATCCAACCATCTCATCAACTGTCACCCTCTTCTCCTTTTGCCTTCGATCTTTCCCAGTATCAGGATTTTTCCAGTTTTTTCTTTGCTTCAAGTGGCCAAAGTCTTAGAGCTTCAGGTTCAGCATGAAGCCTTCCAATGAATATTCAGGATTGATTTCCTTTAGGATTGCCTGGTTTGATCTCCTTGCAGTCTAAGGGACTGTCAATAGTCTTCTCCAGCACCACACTTCGAAAGCATCAATTCTTTGGCACTTAGCCTTCTTTATGGTCCAGCTCTCACATCCATACATGACTACTGGAAAAACTATAGCTTTGACTAGATGGACTTTTGTCAGCAAAATGATGTCTTTGCTGTTTAGGTTTGTCATAGCTTTCCTTCCAAGGAACAAACATCTTTTAATTTCATGGCTACAGTCACCATCCTCAGTGACTTTGGAGCCCAAGAAAATAAGATAAAATAAAATCAGTCACTGTTCCTACTTTTTCCACTTCTATTTGCCATGAAGTGATGATACAAGATGTCATGATCTTAGTGTTTTGAATGTTGAGTTTTAAGCCAGCTTTTTTCACTCTTCTCTTTCACCTCATCAAGAAGCTCTTTACTTCCTCTTCACTTTCTGCCATTAGAGTGGTATTATCTGCATATCTGAGTGAAAGTTGCTCAGTCCTGTATGACTCTTTGGGATCCCATGGACGGTAGCCATGTTCCTCTGTCTTTGGAATTCTCCTAGCAAGAATACTGGAGTGGGTAGCCTGTCCCTTTTAGAGGGTATCTTCCCAACCCAAGGATCAAATCCTGCATATTTGAGGTTGTTGATATTTCTCCGGGCAATCTTGATTCCAGCTTGTGATTCATCCATCCCAGCATTCCATGTGATGTTAAATAAGCAGGGTGACAATATACAGTCTTGACATACTCCTTTCCCAATTGGAAAAGATGGTTGTTCCATATTCAGTTCTAATTGTTGCTTCTTGACCAGCATACAGGTTTCTCAGGAGACAAGTAAGATGGTCTGGTATTCCCATTTCTTTAAGACTTTTCCACAGTTTGTTGTGATCCACACAATCAAAGGCTTTAGTGTAGTCAGTGAAGCAGAAGTAGATGCTTTTCTGGAAGATCCTTGCCTCCTCTATGAGCAAATAAAGTGAAACAAAAAAAGTGAAGTCGCTCAGTCGTGTCTGACTCTTTGCGACCCCGTGAACTGTAGCCCACCAGTCTCCTCCATCCATGGGATTCTCCAGGCAAGAATACTGAAGTGGGTTGCCATTTCCTTCTCCAGGGGATCTTCCTGACCCAAGAATCGAATGCAGGTCTCGCGCATTGCAGGCAGACGCTTTAACTTCTGAGCCACCAGGGAAGCAAATAAATGTTGGCAATTTGATCTCTGGTTCCTCTGCCTTTTCTAAACCCAGCTTGTACATCTGGAATATCTCAGTTCACATACTGCTGAAGCCTAGCTTGAAGAATTTTGAACATAACTTTACTCACATGTGAAATGAGTGCAATTGTTCAGTATTTGGAGCATTCTTTGTACAGTTCTTCTGCATATTCTTGCCAACTCTTCTCAACCTCTTCTGCATCTGTTAGATCCTTATTGTTTCTGTTCTTTGCCATGCCCATCCTTGCATGAAATGTTCCCTTGATCACTCCAGTTTTCTTGCAGAGATCACAGTCTTACCCATCTATTTTTTCGTATCTCTCTTTGTTATTCTCTGGAGCTCTACATTCAGTTGGGTTTATTTTTCTTTTCTCTCTTGGTTTTCTCTTCTCTTCTTTCCTCGGCTATTTGTAAAACCTCCTCAGACAACTGCTTTGCCTTCTTGGATTTGGTTTTCTTCGAGATGGTTTTGGTCACCACCTCCTGTACAATGTTAGGAACCTCCATCCGTAATTCTTCAGGCACTGTGTCTACCAGATCTAATCTGTTGAAGCTATTCATCAGCTCTACTGTATAATCCTGAGGGATTTGATTTAGGTTATTCCTGAATGGCCTAGTGATTTTCCCGACTCTTCAATTTAAGCCTGGATGTTGCAATAAGGAGCTAATGATCTCAGCCACAGTCAGCTCCAAGTCTTCTTTTTACTGACTGTATAGAGATTCGTCATCTTCAGCTAAAAGAATATAACCAATCTGATTTTGCTATTGACCATTTGGTGATGTCCATGTGTAGAGTCATCTCTTACGTTGTTGGAAAAGGGTGTTTGCTGTGACCATTGGGTTCTCTTGACAAAACTCTGTTAGCTTTTGCCCTGTTTCATTTTGTACTCCAAGGCAAACTTGCCTGTTACTCCAGGTATCTCTTGACTTCCTACTTTTCCATTCCAATCCCCTATGATGAAAAGGATGTCTTTGTTTGGTATTAGTTCTAGAAAGTCTTGTAGGTCTTCAAAGAACCGGTCAACTTCAGCTTCTTTGGCATCAGTGGTTGGGGGCATAGATTTGGATTACTGCGATATTGAATGATTTACCTTGGAAACAAACTGAGGTCCTTCTGTCATTTTTGAGATTGCGCCCAAGTACTGCATTTCAGACTCTTTTGTTGACTATGAGGGCTACTCCATTTCTTCTAAGGGATTCTTGCCCCCAGTAGTAGATATAATGGTCATCTGAGTTAAATTCACCCATTCATGTCCATTTTTAGTTCACTGATTTCCTAATATGTTCATGTTCACTCTTGCCATCTCCTGCTTGAGCACGTCCAATTTACCTTGATTCATGGACCTAACATTCCAGGTTCATATGAAGTATTGTTCTTTACAGCATCAGACTTAACTTTCACCACCAGACACGTCCACAGCTGAGCATCATTTCCTCTTTGGTCTAGCCGCTTCATTCTTTCTGGAGCTATTATTAATTGCCCTCTGCTCTTCTCTGGTAGCATACTGGACACCTTGCAACCTGGGGGTCTTCATCTTTTGGTGTCATATCTTTGCCTTTTCATACTGTTCATGGGATTCTCAGGGCAAGGATATTGGAGTGGTTTGCTCTTCCTGTCTCTAGTGGACCATGTTTTATCAGAACTTTCCACTGTGACCTATTTGTCTTGGGTGGTTTTGCATGTCATGACTCACAGCTTCTTTGAGTTATGCAAACCCCTTTGCCATGACAAGGCTGTGATCTGTGAAGGGGGAGAAGCAGAATATTGGCCCTCATTTATCGAAGGACTTGGCATTTGTATGTGAGTATGTTGAATATAATGTCATGGTGTGAAGGTAAGGATACTACTTAATGTCTGAGAATTCTCGTATCCATGCAAGTAGTTTAATACTCATGGGGACTGTGACAGATTAAATAATTGACGCTTTATTCACTCATGGTGTTGAGAGAAGTAAAAAGGGGACACAGGAAACACATACGCCTTCTTAAGGCCTAGACTCAAAATTTAGCACTGTCTCTTCTATGTCATCCCTTGAACCAGCACAAAGTTTAAGTGGTCAAGGTCAGAATCAACTGATGGAGAAACATACTCCACCTGTGATGATGCCTTGACAAGTGTATGGAATAAGGGAAGAATGAAGAATTTAGACCAGTTGATCTGTCAGTCATATCATTATTTCCTGTCATGTTTCTATTTCTAGCCTGCTTTTCTGATGAGTATGCATGATTAGAAAATTCAGTGTTTGAAACAGAGCCTTACTTAAGATTGAGGAAAAATACCTACTACAGTGATTCTCGAAATGTAATATAAGGTCTATGGAAGGGCTATATGGAGCCTCTTGAAAAACTGCAAACATATTTGCCACCTCTAGTCTTTAAAAAAAAAAACTGTTACTGGAGTATGGCTGATGACTGCAGCTCTATAAACTTTTAGTTTTGAATAACATTAAAGGGGATGTATCGGTAAGCCATCAAGTGTGTTATGAAAGGTTACTAAAAGTGTGTCTTCAAAACATTGCAGGGCATGGTTTGGGTTTTAAGTTCAAGGCTAAAGTCTGTCACGCCATGTTAGCCTCGTGAAACTCCTAACACACAAAGGGAAAATAAGGATTTCTACCATTAAAACAAGAATGATGTGATATAAGAATTGCTTCACACTGAAAATGGTTTTAAATTGCTGCTTTCCTTTTCAAATATAAATATGTGTTGGTGTATTTTAATCATCATTAACTTTATTTGTTGTATGCTTACCATTAATAAAACTTGTTTGTAGCAGTAGTATTTTAGACTTTTTTAAAACTCTATTTTAAAGCACATGCATGTTGTGGTTCAAAAAAATGATCATGTATAATTTTGTTTTTATTGTAATTCTACTCACGCACAGACATCACCTTATGCACTGACATCACACACACACACACAAACACACACACACACACATGAAGATAAGTTAGAAAATAACAATTTTCCTGATAGGGTAACTTTTCTGATGGAACGTAGGAGTGGACTGATAAGAATAGGGTGCCATAGGATTGTCTGTGCAGCCTAATGGGATGTAGTTTCAGAGCTAGTCATCTAGAACAAAGTATATCATATGATTAGGACTGAATCAAGGAAGGCTGTGAATAAAGCTCAATGTCTGAAACTGCCTTTATTTCTCTCTACAGAGTGGTCTTCACTTGACCTCTGTAGTCTCAGGTATTATAGGCAGCATTTCTGATGATGTGTTTCATATTCCAGTAACCTGGTAGTGTATAGCTTTAGAGGGTGTTTACTGACGCAATTCCCAAATTATTATTGAAAATCTAGACATTTGGCCAATTGTCCAGAGGTTCCTTAACCACAGAGATGGTTCTAAGCATACAGTTATTTGATATAAGTGGTTGAATTTTTAAATTTTGATTCAGATGTTTTGGTGCTAATTAGTTGTAGCTGTTATTATGAATCTGACTTTTTCAAGTGGTTTGGTATGTATACTAGGAAATCACATGTCATTTCTTCTTTTACTTCAAGGGTAGGACACCCACAAAGATTTAAAAGGATAAGCTGAGATTTGTAAAATTTCTTGACAAAGGCAAAGAATGATGCTGACAGTATATAATAGCTTGGATATTTATTTACCTTTACATTATATTACTAGATATGACATAGTGTACTTTGAACTTACTTGGTAAAGAATTACTTTGAGTTTCTACCTTAATTCAAGTCTTTAAAAACTTGTGTGGACTAGTAAGTTACAAGCCTAAGATTTGCTATGCTAAAGTCTTAGGACATAAAATTGTTTGTAAGATTAAGTGAGTATTATGAAAAAAAAATCCCAAACTTTGGGGTCAGGGAGAAAATTTTCATGTATCAATTTTAAAACTGTGTATTGTATAATATGAACAAGTCACTTAGCTTTGATAAAACGTAGCTTCCTCACAAATGATATGAGAAAAAATGTCTAGCTTATAAGATGGTTGTAAAGATTAATGGTGGCATATGAACAGTGATTTCCATTAATTTCCCTTAATAAACAGTTGTTTAAAATTGATTAATTTTACTTTATGTTGGGAAATGACTTGATGTTGTCTAGGAAGTCACCACATCAGTTCCATGAATAAAATAATGATTGAATTCTTATAATAGAGTCTCATGATGATGACAGCTGAATTATACTAAAGAGAAATAAAAAGATAATGGAAGATGGGAATGAAATTGGATATATAACCAATTAAAGTGATGATCAGAAGGGCAAATTTTGAAGTTATACATAGTAAAAATCAATGGGCTCTAGAGACTATTCTGTTTTCTTACCTTTTCCCTCAAACCATAGGTTAATTCTCAATCCTTTGGGGATGGGAGTTTACCAGTACAAAAGGGCTAATTTTTTTTTCCCCCACAAATATGCTGAATTACTAGTAAAAAATAGTGTGTTCTAAGTTGCTTCAGTCATGTCTGACTCTTTGCAATCCCATGCACCACCAAGCTCCTCTGTCCATGGGATTCCCATGCCCACCAAGCTCCTATGTCCATGAGATTCTCCAGGCATGAATACTGGAGTGAGTTGCCATTTCCTTGTCCAGGGGATCTTCCCAACCCAGGAATTGAACCTGTGTCTCCTGTGGCTCCCACGTTGCAGGCAGATTCTTTACCGCTTGAGCCACGAGGGAGGGAGTTTAAGCCAAAGGTTAACATAGGACTCTATCTTTTTGGAACAAAAATATCTTACAAATTCTTTTCATGTAGCAAAAAAAAAAAAAAAGATAATTTGACGTTAGTTTTCAAACTTTTAATGTTTTGCATAGTGGGGAGCTACTGTTACAATGAGACATGAGGGACAAGTTATGGGATGGTGTCAGTGTTTTTGAATTTTGCTTTCTGTGGTTTCACAAACAGTAAAACTAAAAGTAAAAAGAATCCCACCATTATTTTAAGGAGTGCTGAGATACTGTAGTCGTGGGAACCATATCATATGTGCATATACTATATATATATAAATGAATATATTTATTATACATGTCTGTTTTTCTCCAATAGTTTATTCATACACTAATGAATCCAGTGAATCGTGACTTTCCTCGGCTTTCCTGAAGTGCAGCTCCTGTTTCAGTTGTATACTGCCATGTAACAAGACATTCCAGAACTTACTGGTTTAAGCAACATTTTATTTATTTTTGATAATTTGATTATTTATTTTGATTATTTGAATATTCAAGCTAAGCTAGGCTTCTGCATTTATCTTGCTTTATCTTTGATACTAAGATAGGGAAACAGTATTTTTTGCACGGACACCCTCACACAAATGTTTGTTTGAGAGTGGGGTAGGGAGAGGCTGGAGACCTAGCGCTCAGTAATTCACAGGACTTCTGAAATCCAGCCAGGCATGTGGCACTTCCCACTATCGTCTGTTCTGGACTAGAGGATGCAAGTTAGATGGGACCCATTTCTCTTCCACTTCACCTCAGTGTCGTTGTCTTCTTGGCTTGATTTTGAAATCTGGATTTCTGACATGAAGACTCTTAAAAATTTTGGTTAAAACACTCATAATTTAAAATTCAACATCTTAACCATTTTTAAGTGTCCAACTTGGTGGTATTAAATACATTTACATTGTTGTGCAATCATCACCACCTCCATCATTCATCCCTATAACTTTGTTCATTTTGTAAAACTGAAACTCTGTACCCATTACATAATAACTTTTCATTTACCCCACCCCTCAGCCCCTGGCAACTACACCCATGTTCAAAACAGTGTTATTTCCAATAGCCAAAACATAGAAACAACTCAAATATCCATTGATGGATGAACAGATAAGCAAAATGTGCTGTATACATACAATGGAATATTATTCATACAATGGAGTATTATTCAGCCTGGACCTTTGACTCTCAATAATTAACATTCCATAAGAAATGATTAATGTTTGCATCTGGGTAGTTTTCTCAAGTCTGCTTCCTCACATTACAAGTTTTGAAATCCAGAGGCTCGTCTGTGTCCTGTACTGTCTCTGTCTCTTTTAGACCAAACTGTTATAATTCCTTTAATAACTTTGGGGACCTTTCAAGATTAAATCTTAACTGCAATTACTGCAATTCACTTCATTAGACAAAAGGCATGCCCACAAATCTTTCTTAAGAAAGGCCCAACTCCGCTTGTACCTAGAGTCAGGAGGCCCTGTAACAGTATACTTAACATTTCCAGAAGCTCTTTTTTCTAGGTGAGATCTATGAGGCATGCTTTTAATACCATTAGAAGTCCCCTTTTCTGTCTTAAGAGGGTCTGAGACGCTCTGCTGTAAGCCCTTTTGAAGTCTTTACAAAAGTCTTCAAGTCACATCTTTGACTTGATTTTACTCTAAGTCCACATTTGGTTTTTGTCTTGAACTGGAATTTTGCCCTGGAGCCATTTCTATTTTGAGAACGTTTTGCTAGATGCAGATGCTATGAATTAAAAGTTTTTATTTTCCAACCCAGCAAGTCCAGATTGGAAATGTTTCCTGTAGATTCTGCTGAAAAAGGAAACAGTTCCTTCTTCAGTTTATTTCTATCTATAATTTCTCATAAAAAGCAAAGAAGCCAGTAAGTGCTCACAGAATTCTCCCTAGAAATCCCCTTAGCAAAATTCTTTAGCTTTTTAGGAATGTATTCTAATTACCATAGGTGACAGTTTGTCTAATCATTCTGTCAGTAAATTATTTAGATCTCCTTTCTTCAACCTCAAGTTAGGTTCCTTCTTGCTTTCTCAGCCTCCATTTATACACTCCTTGGAGTCCTTTATGGGGGAACAGAATGTGCCACCCCAAAAGATGTCTTTGGGATAAGGATTGTTTTAGGCTGTTTATCTTTGAAGAAAGAACAGTCATAGGAAGAGCTCTGAAAAACAAGTAGAAGGTGCCCTTTAAAGAGACATTTACATGTCTAAAGAAAATTTTCATTTGTAAGGGTAACTTTCTTGCTGTATAGGCATACCTTGGAGATATTGTGGGTTTGGTTCCAGACCACCCTAAGAAAACAAATATCTCAAATTAAAAAAAGCAGCTCAAATTGAGATTTTGGCTTCCCAGTGCATATAAAAGTTATGTTTACATATATTATAGTCTATTAAGTGCATAATGATATTATGTCTAAAAAAATGTACATACCTTAATTGAGACATACTTCATTGCTAAAAGATGCCTACCATCATCTGGGCCTTCAGAGAGTTTTAATTGTTTTGCTGGTGAGGATCTTGCCTTGATGTGGATGGCTGCTGACTAATCATGGTTGTGGTTGCTGAATATTGAAGTGGCTGTGGCAATTTCTTAAAATAAGATAACTGTGAAGTTTGCTGCACTGATTGACTCTTCCTTTCATGACTAGTATCTCTGTAGCATGCAATGCTGTTCTTTCAAAATTGAAGTCGGTCTTCTTAAACCTGGCTGCTGTTTCATCAACTAAGTTTATATACTATTCTAAATCTTTTTTGTTGTTGTTTCTATAGTGTTCACAACCTCTTCATCAGAAATAGATTCCATCTCAAGAAACCACTTTCTTTGCTCATCCATAGGAAGCAAATCCTAATCTGTTTGTTTTATCATGATATGAAGCAAGCCAGTTCACTTCTTTGGGGCTTCCCTGGTGGCTCAGCAGTAAAGAATCTGCGTGCCAATGCAGGAGATGCAGGAAATGCAGCTTTGATCCCGGAGTCGGGAAGATCCACTGGAGGAGGAAATGACAACTCACTCCAGTATTCTTACCTGGAGAATTCTATGGACAGAGGAGCCTGGTGGGCCACAGTCCATGGGGTCTCAAAAGAGTTGGGCTTGGCTTAGCAACTAAATAGCAACAGTGACATATTCGGGCTCCAGTTCTAATTCTAGTTCATCAAAAAATCTGTGGTGTAGTGTAGCTACTTTCATTAATTATCGTAACTAGATCTGGATAACTTGCTACAACTTCTCCACCAGAACTTGGTGCTTCATCTTGCACTTTATGTTATAGAGCTAACTTCCCTCTTAAACCTCATGAACCAACTTCTGCAAGCTTTAGATTTTCTTTTCTAGCTTCCTCACCTCTCTTCATCTTAATAGAATGGAAAAATTATGCTTTGGCTTAAGGGAATGCTGTGGCTGGTTTGATTTATCTAAGACCACTAAAACTTTCTCCCTATCCACAACAAGGCTGCTTGACTTATCCTATGTGTGGTCACTATAGTTTGAACTCACAAGTAGGCTACTGTTTGGTGCAAGAGGCCTGGCTTTCAACCTTTCTTGGCTTTTCTGCCTTTCCCCCTTAGGTTAATCACTACTAGCTTTTGATTTAAAGTGAGAAAATGTACCTCTTCCTTCCACTTGAACACCTGACCATTGTAGATCTGATTTCAGTATTGTTTTGTCTCAGGGAATAAGGGAGACCTGGAGAGAGGGAGAGAGATGGGTACATAGCTGGTCAGTGTACAATGAAGAGCCAGTTCACAGAAGAGAGGCAAGAGAAAGCTAAAGGATGGAGATAACTTTTTATGTTTAAAGTGTTTCTTGTCGTCCTATAAAATATGTGAAGGATGTGAATCCAGGAGGCAAGCTTCACTGTGGGCCACCCAGGTAAGAGAATGCCATATGTCCAAAGCAAAAACATTCTTTTTCCTCTGAGTTGGAGACACTCTTATAAAATCCTCTTACTAGATTTGGTATGTTGTTAGCCATAGAAAGATCTAATCTCTGATTGTTTCTGTTTAATTTATCCTCTCAGGAAACTTGAGATGTTCAGCCCACCATAGTCCTCCTGTAGGTGGGGGTGGATGGAGAAGGCAATGGCACCCCACTCCAGTACTCTTGCCTGGAAAATCCCATGGATGGAGGAGCCTGGCGGGCTGCCGTCTATGGGGTCTCACAGAGTCGGACATGACTGAAGCGACTTAGCAGCTGTAGCAGCAGCAGGTGGGGGTGGAATGGGATGGGAGTAGTTAATATTGACGTGAGGGTAGAGGAGCAGAGATGAAGTGAAGAGAGGAAAGAGAGATCCAAGAAGCTCCCAGTCCGAAGAACTCTTGTCTCTACAAACGTTCTTGTTTTTAATGTTTTTTTTTTTAATTGTGGTAAAAGTCATATAATATAAAACATACTATTTTAACCATATTTAACCGTACAGTCCAGTGACACTATGTACATTCACATTGTTGTGCAAATCTCACCCTCGTGTTCTAATTTCGAGATAGTAAAGCACTTGTGCTACTTTAAGTTGCAAAATTTAAGTAAATCAAAATAAATTACTAATATTTTAAGTACACTATATTTGATTTTAAGAATGATGGCAGGTGGAAATGATAGAAACAAATTAAACATATCAGATATTTCTTTCCCCAAATGGTCTGACCTCTACCCTGCTGTAAATAGTTTTATTGGAATAAAGCCACTCATTCATTTTTGTATTTTCTATGGCTACAATGGCAGAGTTTTAGTATCTGCAACACAGCCAAGTGACCCACAAAATGAAAATACTTACTGTCTTGCCCTTTACAGAAAAATTTTGCTGACCCCTAATGTAGGCAAAGTCCTGAAAGAGAAAGAGGTCACTTTTGAAAGCCTCGCTTATTGAACCCTCTTGTGTAGCTCAGTTGACTAAAACACAGATCCATTTTTGTGATCTTGTTCTCCAACTAGAAAGTAAATAACAAACTGATCCAGGAAAGTATACCTCTTTGGTATCTGTAAATTTAATCTTTAATTCAATAAAGGAAATAGAAAAAATGCTTTTATAAATACATAAATGCTCTCACAAATACTCTGTGTCATAGAATGTCCCAATTCATAATTGCATCCAGGGATATTAGAAGAAGGTTACATTTTAGGCACATGGCCTTAAAATAACCAATACTCGACTCCATTGGCAAATTGATAAGGTTTATTGAAAATCTTGAAATAAAAATTTTATTGAAAGTGAAGAAGAACTGAAGAGTCTCATGATGAAGATGAAAGAGGAGAGTGAAACAGCTGGCTTAAAACTCGTTATTAAAAAAACTAAGATGATGGCTTCTAGTCCCATCGCTTCAAGGCAAATAGAGGGGGAGAAGGTGAAAGCAGTGACAGATTTCCTCTTCTTTGGCTCTAAAATCACTGTGGATGGTGGCTGCATTCCTGAAATTTAGAAGACGACTGCTTCTTGGCAGGAAAGCTATGACAAACCTAGACAGTGTATTAAAAAGCAAAGACATCGCTTTGCTGACAAAGGTCTGTATAGTCAAAGTTATGGTCTTTCCAGTAGTCATGTATGGATGTGAGAGTTGGACCATAAAGAAAGCTGAGCACCAAAGAATTGATGCCTTTGAACTGTGGCACTGGAGAAGACTTTTGAGAGTGCCTTTACACTCATCGACAGCAAGGAGATGAAACCAGTCAATCCTAAAGAAAATCAACGCTGAATATTCATTGGAAGTACCAATGCTGAAGCTGAAGCTCCAATACTTTGGCCACCTGATGCAAAGAGCTGACTCACTGGAAAAAACCCTGATGCTGGGAAAGATTGAAAACAGAAGTAGAAGAGGACAACAGTGGATGAGATGGTTGGATGGCATCACCAATTCAATGGACATGAACTTGGGCAAACTCTGGGAGATTGTGAGAGAGGCCTGGCATCCTGCAGTCCATGGGGTTGCAAAGAGTTGGACACAACTTGGAGACTGAACAACAACAATTGAAAATCTGTTCAAAATCTAATTTCTTCATTTTTTCACCTTTAAACTGAAAACTGACTTCTAAACATAATTGAAACACCCAAAACACATATACCAATATCATGAACCTAAGGATAAGTACAAGAGTAATTTTTATCATCTTGCCCAGATTTAAAAAATATATATATATACATATATATATATGTATATATGTATATATATATACTTGTTACCAAACCAATATACATATATATATATGTATATATGTATATATATATACTTGTTACCAAACCAAACTTGTTTCCACTCACTCTCTCGTGCACAGTAAAACGAATCTACTGACGCCAGGTTTGGAGAGGAAAAATGCAGCGTTTATTGCAGGGCTCCAATCAAGGAGTCCAAAGCAGCTTGTGTCCCAAACACTTGAACTCCCCAGTAGGTTTCAGGAAAGCATTTTTTAAAGGCCCGGTGAGGGAGAGGAGTCTCAGGGTTTGTGATCAGCTAGTACATAATTCTCTGATAGTTTGATGTTGAGGTAATTGTCATGGTCTGTGCATGGGTTGGAAAAGAATTTCCAGACATGAGGCAGAATGAGAGGAGAATAAAGTTTATTAGAGCGGGAGATGATGTTAGAACAGTGGGCTGGTTCAGGGGAGAACTGACTGTTAGAACAGCGGGCCAGCTCAAGGGAAAGCAGACCCCTTGTGTGTGCTAGTAGCGAATTTTTATAGCCTTAAGACAGAAAGCTCCTACTTGGAGAGAGGCATTAGGTGACTGGTTAGGATGTGGGCTTTTTACCTAATATGGAATCAGGGAACAGGCCAGGTTAGATTGTGAGGCTCATGGAAACAGTTGCTATGGGGCTTGGTCAGTTCCAGAGACTTTTGTTCTGGGACCTTGGTACAGGGCAGCATGCTTGTGACCTTGCTATGTTGTTGTTCAATCGCTCAGGCGTGTCCGACTCTTTGTTACCCTGTGGACTGCAGCCTGCTAGACCTTGCTATGGGGCTACCCAGTAGCAGGGTGGTGTCACAGGGGTTACCTTTATCAACTGTTAGGTGCCAGGTCTGGGAGCTATTTGCTCATATCATCAAGTAGCTAATTTCCATTTTAGCATCTGTAAAGCAGCTCAAGAAATGTGCATCAGATACTATTACCTAGGTACTTCAGGGAGGAGCTAAAGCAGAGGATATGGGGGTGGGGTCTGTCCTGGGAAGAGCCCCGTAGATTCCTGGTCCATTATATACTAATTTAACATCCCCAGTAATAAGAATGACAGCTGCCAATTAAGTTATTACATTTTGAGCAGAACCATTCGTGCAGGCAGAATTTCTTAAATAGATCACCATTATTTAGCAGTAGAGAATAGACCTACAACAGCCAAGACGATTATCATTTATTTGAGAAAACTTGATTTAAAAAATGTAATGACAACACCTTTGAGAACTTGCAATGTGCTAAGCAGTGTGCATGAAGGATATATTTTATTATTCCACTTTATAGATGAGGTTTATGGATCATAAGAAATTAGACAAAAGTCAGAGAATAACTGCTAGATCCGTATTCAGTATCTGTGCGCTTAACTCCCGGTTTTGCTATCTTTGGTATTATGTGAAGAAAGGAATGAAGGTATGTTGTCACAAAAGAGTATCTGTTATGAGGAAATTAGAGCACTTGTTTTAGAATGTAGATTCCGAGAGAGAAAGCACCTCGGTGTGTTTATTTTTGCTTTCTCATAGCTTTTTTTATTAAGTCTCCTACAAACAAGATGGTTGATAAGTGTTTGAAGGAGTGAGGGAGTCCCTTTGGTTTTATATTAAAAAATTGTATAACTCTACAACCTTCGAAGAATTCACCTAAGCGATGAGGCTGAAAACAAATTTTATCACCCCCAAATGTGCCAATTTGGCATAAGAATTATTTTGAGCTAAAGGTAACAATCGAAACTCAGTAGGTTCAGGAAAAGCTCTTTAACTTCTCTTTATCTGCCAAAATTCCCATTGGAAAGGAGGCCTGCACCGGGAAAAGAGCCATTACCTTTTCCCCTAAGACACAGAACCGCAGCACAGGACAGCATTCCTTCCCTTCTCAGCTCTGGCTGCCTGTGAATAGCTTTCCTCTCCTTCGCATTCTCGGAACCTCACTCCTTAGCTCTGGACATTACATACGCTTCAATTGCCTGCCTGCCTTTTGAGTCTTCTTATCTTTCCGGGGCTCTCTTATGTGTATGGTTTTGCTTGTTTTTCTCCTGCTGATCTGTCTTATATCAATTTAATTGTTTGACCAGCTACAAAAACCTAGAAGAGAAGAGAGAAAAATTTGCCACCCCTACAAGACATATTTTGAAAAGTTTTTTTTTTTTTTTTTGCATTTCACGTATTTCACGGTGTCTTTCTAAAAGCATATTCAGTTATTAAACTTTTGAAGTTATTTTATAGGCGTTGTTTAAGGATCATAGTTCATATGTCCTGTTCTTCAATCCTCATCAACTTGGGTAATAATTTATATCTGAGGTGCCTGTCCGCTCCCTTGTATGTCTAGACATTTTTCTATGCCAACCTAAGGTTCATAACACTTTTTTGTAATAGTTTTCCCTTTCATATATTGAATCACAAATTATGTGAGAGCTGAATCCTGTCAGTATATTAATTGGAGTAGTCTCACAGTTCTGAGGCCAGATCCAAGGAGTTGTCTCTATGCTTGTAGTTTTTCCTCCCACATTCAGAAAGTCTCTTTTTACCACTTGGTCTAAAAGACATTGATGGTTGCAGACTTTATGAGGTTTCATGAACTTGCTCCCAGAGCCCAAGATTGCATCTAGCTCTGCATTTTTCAGTCAACTTCCATCCTGGTTTCTTCATCAAAACACATATTTCTTCACCTCAATCTCTTAGTTGTTTCTTGTTTAGTCTCTATGTCATGTCTGACTCTGTTCACTTAGTTGTGCTGCTGCTTCTGCTAAGTCGCTTCAGTCGTGTCTGACTCTGTGCGACCCCATAGATGGCAGCTCACCAGGCTTCGCCGTCCCTGGGATTCTCCAGGCAAGAATACTGGAGTGGGCTGCCGTTTCCTTCTCCAGTGCATTAAAGGGAAAAGTGAAAGTGAAGTCGCTCAGTCATCCGACTCTTAGCGACCCCGTGGACTGTAGCCCACCAGGCTCCTCCGTCCATGGGATTTTCCAGGCAAGAACACTGGAGTGGGGTGTCATTCACTTAGTTGTATTTCCCTCTAAATAAAGTCCCTGTCTCCAGATGAGTGATGAGATCAGATGATTGAGGCTATGGGAGAGACTGCTAAGTGGGCACCAAAATGATTTACTCTTATGGACGCAGAGCTAGATGGCATTTCCCAGAATCCCCATGGATGGGGTAGCCCTAATGTAGAGTTCCAGTTAATGCAAA
The DNA here is from genome assembly GCF_054371585.1 of Giraffa tippelskirchi. Taxonomy (NCBI): domain Eukaryota; kingdom Metazoa; phylum Chordata; class Mammalia; order Artiodactyla; family Giraffidae; genus Giraffa; species Giraffa tippelskirchi. Next base: position 153,951,384 of record NC_137281.1, read on the forward strand.
GTGAGTAGAAGGAACATGTTCCAGTTCCAGGCCTGGCTCATAGACACCTCTCTGTGTGATCTCTTTTCTCTCCTCAGAGGCTGGCTAGTTGGCAACATTTGGGGAACCTAGAAAGGGGCATAATGAAAATGGTGGAACTTCCGGCAACTTGGGACACTGAATAACTGTAACTAAATGGAACAGGAGAAACCATGCTTCTGAATATATTTAATGTGACTTAGGAATAAACTCCTATGTGTTAAATATGGTGTTTTGTTATTGGAAGGTTAAAACAAGCATTAATTTTTTTAGAGTCTTAAGACAGATTTTGCCAAATTAAGATTTGTTTTCCTTTGATACCAGTTTAGTAAGATATTAATTGGTAAACACTAATTGCTAAATTAATCAAATGTGTGCATGACTAAATAGTTTGTCCTATTCTGATTTATGTTCCTTCTCAGTGTGGCTGATTATTGAAGTATATAAATGCAAAATTTTTATAAATAGTACATGTATTTATAAATAAATAGTACATGATTTTTAACTTGATAAAGATATATGACAAATATATCTGTATATATAAATAAGTATATACTATGTTATAAATGTGAAAATTCATGTAAATGGCAAACACTTTAATTACTGTGTTGAAATGCTGTGCTAGGTACTGTCCAAGGTCCTGAATATATAACACAATACCACTCAGAAAAAGTTACACCTTTGTGAGTCTTATGTTCAAGTAATGGAAAAAGAACGACTTTTAGTATGTCAAAGAAACCTTTAGTATAATTATTAACTACTCATAAAAATTACTGTTTTGATATATTTATATAATTACATTCTTAGATCTCATTTGTCATACTTGATGTAAACCTCGGTGGCCCACAACAAATATTCTTTAATTAAGCATGATATAGCTCTAGTCTTAAGGATAACATTCACAGTTTAACAATTTATTTTAAACCAATCACATTTATTTACTTCTATAAACCTGTATTGAGAATATATACCTTTGTTATACCTTTATGTACTAGCATATTAACTTTGTTGAAGTAAACAATAATTTTCAAGGATAAATTTTAATTAAAACCATCTTATATGGAGGAGGGAATATATCTATACAGTCAGTTATTCAATAGATTAAAAAAAAGGAATTGATTAGTTCTCTGTATCTGCCCATCTTCACATATAGCACGGGTATTTGTGGCTTTATCAAGGACATATATTCTAAGTAAATTTTAGCTTGAAATGACTTGCACAGTTGTTCCTGTCTCTTATCTTCATTTTGAAATCTAATATATAGCCCACAAGTCTCGACACAAACTCTGTTTTCCTCTGTGAAATTTTCTGTAATGATCTCTTTCCTTTCCATTTTTTCCCTTTGCATTTCTATGACAAGTATTATCCATTGCTCTCACTGATTAACCATGAGTATTTGTTTTCATTTTCAATTATGACAAACAGTTGCAGGTCTTCTTATGTTGCTAAACTTTTGTCCAAGAAGCAAATTCTTAAACTTCAGTATTTGGCAATGAGTGCAGATAAGTGCTTAATATCTCCAAATATACTAATGGACAAAATAAATGTTAATTGGTTAATTAAAATAATTTTAAAAATACTTATATATCTTGCCAAGACATATGTTAGGAATACTAATGTGGTGTTATCAGTAGTTTGGAATAAAATACAATAAAAGATTGCAGTATACTTGGAGACACTTTAAGGTATCCTTCCCATGAAATCTTCGTTCTCAAGCAAAGGAAAGCTGAAGAAGTTGTTGGTAAGGAAGATAACATTCTTTTACTCTTTATGTTATTCTGGCTGGTCTAAGAGTTAAATTGAAATGAGACAGATTAACAAAAGAAAATCAAATTTAATTTTGTACATACTAGACTTGCACATACATAAGAAGTTCAGAGACAGGAAGGTAAAAGTTATATCATTATATATGCCATCCTGAGCTAAGGAATGGGTTGGGGGCCTGGCTTCCAAGGACAGGAGGGTCTTTCTCAGAATGTTAAGAACAGATGTTTGATAATAAGATATTTGCTCTGCCATATAGATGGAGCCACTCAGATAAAATTTATCTCCAGTAACACCTCTTTTCTGGGAGAAAAACACAATTTAAATTAGTCTAGGCAGTTAAGGGAGGGCCAGTAGCTTCTCTTGAAGCCTCAGGGTCTCAATTGCCTTTAGCTCAAAATAATCCTCATGTAAAAGTGACACATTTTGAGAAAGCTCATTTTCAAGCCCCATAAGGTCAACAGAATAAATTTTCACTAAGGTGAAAAGATTTCCTAATCCTCCTTAGTGGAGTCCACAATAAGCAACTTGTTTTGCTGGCTTCTGGGTTTTTCATCAGTTGATAAAAACCAATAGGCATATTTCATCCTGTCTTAAGAGTAGAGGTCATAAGGCTTATAATGTTTCAGCTTAAAGAGGAAGCATTTCTTAGGAATGCTCAAGTGGATTTTTAAAAGGTATCACATATTTCATTTTATACCCAGTTCTATAGATCTTTATCACATAAATGGATTTATTCCTTTTTTTTTTCACATAAATGCAAGACTAAGTAGTGCTCTGAGATATGTTAGCATTGTCCAGTCTCAGTTCTGCCTTTTGTCCCATACACGCAACCCTCTGAGTAGTCTAGATAGCTGGTAATTTATATGGTTTACATCTTCTCTCATAAAGAATCATAGTTTTCCAGGTTCTTTTAAAAATATATTTTGAAATATTCTGTGTAAAGGCTTATATAATAGGATAAGAAATTTAAAAATATATATATAAAGATAATGCTCCCTTATATACCCTGAACATACTCCTTTTCCTTACTTTCAAGATAACTATTCTTCTGAATTTGAGATTTATCATTTCCATAAATGATAAATTATTTCTTCATATCTTTATTACATCCACATATTTCCTCAATATTGTATGATTTGAAAACATGCATTTTAATTTTATAGAAGCTGTTTAATAACAATCACAACCTTTTAAAACTTACTGTTTTTTCACTATATATTATCTTTATAAGACTAATGTATGTCAATACAAGTGACAAAAACTGTCTAGTTATGCATTTTTTAAAAAAATCCATTTTGGTGTGGAGAGATCACATGGACTCTAGTTTGCAGCCATCTTCATAGATTGGTGGGGCCATATGACTGAGTTTCAGGTAATGGAATGTGAATAAAAGTGATAGTATATTTCTGGTCAGTTAATTTTAAATAACAAGGGTTCTCTCTGACATTTTTCGATTTCTGCTTGCAGGATGAGAATGATGACAATGTCTTAGAGAATAATGGAACCACAAGATGGAAAAAGCCTAGTCCCTGAACTACCACTTGGAGAAAAGCTGACAGCTGATGAGAAATGCATGTGAATAAAGAACTCTTTAGTGTATTTGAGCTATTATACACAGCATATAATGTTCCTCTGACTAATATTACACTAATATAATACAATCACAACTGTAGCTCATTCATTTCGTTGCTCTATTCCAAGTACAAGTAAACTAAGATTATTTATTTCTTCTTTATTTAAAGTACATTAAAAAAAAACTATTCTGTGAACAATGCTGCAATAAATAATGTGTACATCATTATCATTGAAGCTTTATTGATTGTGGAGTGAGGGGTAGAGAGGGAAATTGGTTAATAACTTGTCATTCACCAGTCATTTATCTTTGCATATCATCTAATATTCTCACCAATTCTAGAAGGTAATCAGGCGACCATTAAAAATTTATCTCAAGAAAAAAATGGAAAGTAATCCAAGTTGATAAGTCTGTGATTATATATGGAATTGTAGACAGAGCAAATAATACATGTATGGATATGCGTATTTGATCTCAAGCCGCCTTGACCTGCAGTGGCTTGAAGGAAATTGAAGTCGGACCATGGCAGTGAGAGAGCTGAATCCTAGCCACTAGACTAGCGCTCAGTGACAAGACAAGACCCTGGCCCTCCAGCTTTGCAGAAAAGAATTCCCACAAAGATGGAGAGCTGTGAAACCAGTAAAGTGCTTACTAGGAGGAAAAGAACAGCAGGTACATGTGGATAGACATGTGGGTGGCCTTAGACAGTTGTATGCTTGCCGTAGTTTCAGTCACTTATATAAGGCACTTCTGCTGAGCCGTCCCTGGCCCGTCACTTTGGTTTGCCTGGTTCTGAGTCCTTCTTTGCCGTATCTCAGTATCCTCCCATGGGTATGTGTGCGTCTCATAACCAAGATGCATTCCAGCAGAGAGGCTTATGGGTAATTTGGCATCACTCCCTTTTTGACCTCCAAGGAGCTTTCTAGTCAGAAATGTCTCCTTGACTTTGAGAATGAAAAATATGTGATATTTTATTTCTTATCTGGGCAGGGCCCAGCCTCCTCTCAATTATCCTGTTTTTGGAGTTTCTGTCCACAGGGAATGAACTCAAACTGCTCACCCTGAAGGGGCTGATTTATCTCCTGCCTGAAATTCACTGTGTAAAATAATGATAGTATGTAGTTTATATAAATACAGAGCATAACATAGAAACATTATTTAATCAACCAAAAATCAGTAGGGGTCTCTTGTAATTCTAATATTCCAAAGTTTTGTGTTTTTGTTAGTATTTCAAGAGTAAAAATAATAATTAACATGAGGGTTTGTCAGTTTAGTGGATTTATGCTAAATACATATGGTATTTATTGAAAGAATTGGAACTTATTTTTAACTTCAAAACTATGAAAGAAAATCATTTTCATAGGTCATACTCAGCATTTTGAAAGAATATGAAAAAAATCAGTATGTATAATATATACACTTGGTAAATATTATTTTATAAAATACTTGTTTCAGAATTACCATGAAGAGAAAGCTATACAGATTTGATTGTATTAGGTTCAAACATTTCTCCAGAGGAACAGATATCCAAAACGTAAGTCAAAAAGCATATCAGAAAAACATAAAAAGATTTAAACATTGTGAGAAACAATATATGGCTGTTAGTAATATACTAATGGTGTCCATAAATTGATGAGAAATTACTGAATAAACCTGGGCAAAGAATATAAACTGATCATTCACTGAAGAAAGGACAGTAAAATTTCAATTGTGCACAAAAATATCCCAATGTCGCATGTAGATTAAAAATAGGTAGTCACAACCTGAATGTAGAGAGTTATTTTATTTGGTGGAAATGTTTAGGTCTCTGAGCCCGGGAGAGCATCTCAATGTGTGTGTGCTAGTCACTCAGTCGTTTCTGACTCTTGACGACCCCATGGACTGTAGCTCGCCAGACTCTTCTGTCCGTGGAATTCTCCAGGTAAGAACCCTGGAGTACGTTGCCATTTCCTTCTCCAGGGAGTCTTCCCAACACAGGGATCGAGCCCAGGTCTTCTGAATTTCAGGCAGATTCTTTACCATCTGAGGAAAAACTGCTCCAAGGAGGCAGGAGGGAAAGGCAGACTACATACAAGTTTGCAATAGAAGGAGCAGGCAGTCTGAATATCAAAGAGTGAATATCAAGTTAAGGGATTTAGCATTCTATTTATGGGAAGATGCAGGCCTCTGGGCTCACTGAATTCATTCCTTTCATATTCAAAATGAAGATCATGGCATCAGTCCCATCACCTCATGGCAAATAGTTGGGGCAACAATGGAAACAGTGACAGACTGTATTTTCTTGGGCTCCAAAATCACTGCAGATGGTGACTGCAGCCATGAAATTAAATGATGCTTGCTCCCTGGAAGAAAAGCTATGACCAACCTAGACAGCGTATTAAAAAGCAGAGACATTACTTTGCCAACAAAGGTCTGCCTAGTCAAGGCTATGGTTTTTACAGTAGTCATGTATGGATGTGAGAGTTGGATGGTGAAGAAAGTTGAGCATTGAAGAACAGATGCTTATGAACAGTGGTGTTGGAGAAAACTCTTGAGAGTCCCTTGGACTGCAAGGAGATCCAACCAGTTTATCCTAAAGGAAATCAGTCCTGAATATTCATTGGAAGGACTGATGCTGAAGCTGAAACTCCAATACTTTGGCCACCTGATGCGAAGATCTGACTCATTTGAAAAGACCCTGATGCTGGGAAAGATTGAGGGCAGGAGAAGGGGATGATGGAGGATGAAATGGTTGGATGGCATCATCGACTCAATGGACATGAGTAGGAGCAAGCTCCGGGAGTTGGTGATGGACAGGGCATGCTGCAGTCCACGGGGTAGCAAAGAGTTGGACAAGACTGAGCAACTGAAGTGACCTGATACGCACCTGAGCTATCTGGAGCCAATCCTGTTTACAAAACACCTTGCTTCTTGTATTCCCACAGTTCCTCAGCAATCCTCTGAATCACTGTTTTGGGAGCCTTCATTAACATTTGGAGGCCAGAAATCACTGATGGCTATGAAATTTTTTGTTTATTGATATCGTAGGAGATATTTTCATTTCACACACATATATTTAAAACAATGAAAAATTGACCTTTTGCTACTATATTGCTCCCACTCAAATTAATCTTCAAAATATATAGGTTCAGGACAAATTACGGGAACATAAAATCATCATGGATTGCTTGAAATTGTTCCGAATACTTTTGGTAGGTTACAGAATGTGTTAATAATGGTTACATTTTGAAAGTAAAACTTCTTTTCTTACGAGAAAAACATTTTCATCATGTACTCTTTGTTGTCTGTGTTATTTTTATTATGTGCAAATATGTATTTTTGAGTTTGGTGCCTGGATTTTCATTTAAATAATGAAATTATTAAATTAGCTTATTACTACTGCATCCGTCACAAATCACTGCAACTGTAGTGGCATAAAGCAATGTGTATTTATTATATAAACTTTTGTTTTTTAAATCAGGAGTCCAGATAAAGCTTAATTGGATCCTCTGCTTTCATTCTCATGAGCATAAAATGGAGGTGGTGGTTGGGCTGTGTTTTTTATGGAGAGGCTGAATTAGGGGAAAATCCGTTTCCAAGCTTACTGAAGTTGTTGCAGAATTAATCTCCTTGAGATGATAAGCCTGAAAACCTCAACCTTTGCTGGCTGTTAGCTGAAGGCCAGCCACCCCCAGCTCCTAGAGACTCCGCACATGGTCTTGCCACTTGGGTTTCTTCAACATGGTTGCTTGCTTCATCAAGCCGTAAAGGAGACTCTCTAGATTGAGTCTGAGAGTCCTTAAACAGAGATTGCTAGCAAGATGACATTTTGTATAATGTAACCTCAGGTATGACATCTAATCATCTTTGCTATATTTTACTGGTTAAAAGCACTTCACAGGTCTCACCCATATTCCACAGGAAGAGAATAAAACCAGAAATGGTACCGGGAGTGGGGATCATGGGAGGCCTAGAGTTGATTTACCAAGTAAAGAGAATAGGAGATATAATGAATGGCTGACATAATAAGTATTCTAAACAAGCCATCACTAAAAACACTAGCAGTATCTAGGGTTTCCTATATGTAATAATCTTATATACAGTAATCCAAAATGAATGTATTTTAAACTTTAGAAAAGTTATTTCTTTGCTTTTCAAGATTGTCTTAATGTCTTTATTTATAAGATAGAGTCCAAATTTTAAGTAAGAGCTGATTCTCCAAAGATTTGGATATCATTGATCAGATATTCATGAAAAATTTTAATAAATTCCTAGTTAGTTAATGGCAATCCACTCTAGTATTCTTGCTTGGAGAATTCCATGGACAGAGATGTCTGGCAGGCTACAGTCCATGGGGTTGCAAAGAGTGGGACACGACTGAGCAACTAACACACACACACATTTAACACATCACCTAGCTCTTGGAGACTACAGAAAGACAGATTTAGGTGTTTTGTTGTTTTTTTTTTTAATTTTAGTTGTGCTGAGATACATCTGAAGTCAGCAGGAGAGAGAACTCAGAGAGGTTATGTAAATAATTAACCTTTGCAAATAATACTTGCTAAGTGAACATACATATCAATAAAAATAATTATCATTTTCTATTTACCTTTAGCCAAAGGTTGCAGTGGGTAATTTAAAAACCATTTGAAATATTTGCATACTATGCAGAGTGTTACCTTTTCCTGGGTTCTCAGTTTTAATAGACCAAGCCAGCAAAGCTTCTGTATATGAGTAAAAAGAAGACTTCTCATCAGAAAAACAATATTGGGCTTTATTATTTATTATTATCGGGCTTAAGACAATAAGCTGATTTCATAAGGTGTCAATGTTAGTCCTTAAGTGATTAAAGAAATTCACCAACGAATGTCTGACATAGATGAAAATGTATTCCTGTGAGAATGAAGATCTGTCTTGATTTTATTTGTGTGTCAATATGAGGTCTTCACAAAAAGTAAAACAGGAATATAAGCAGCAGCATTTTTTGGCTGTGAAGCATTCAAGTGAAGTGAAAGTCACTCAGTTGTTTCCTTTGGTACCCTGTGGACTGTAGCCTACCAAGCTCCTCTGTCCATGAAATTCTCCAGGCAAGAATACTGGCGTGGATAGCCATTCCCTTCTTCAAATAGCTCTTTAATTATTCAAATAACACTTTAACTATTCAGCCCATCTCAGGCATTATTGAAATCCCCTTAGCTTTTTTTTTTTCAAATGCTTACTTAATTTTTTAATAAGATTCATTTGTTTGTTTGCTTACTTTTGGCTCCATTGGGTCATCATTGCTGCGTGCAGGCTTTCCCTGATTGTGGGGAGCGAGGACTACTCTTTGCTGCGGTGCATGGGCTTCTCATTGCAGTGGCTTCTCTGGTTTCAGTTCATGAACTCTAGGGCATGTGGGTTTCAATATTTGTGGTGCACAGGCTTCGTTGCTCCATTACACGTGGAGTCTTCCCAGATTAGGGATCAAACCCTATGTCCCCTGCATTGGCAGGTGGATTCTTAACCACTGGACCACCAAGGAAGCCCTAATGCTTTTTTGTTGTTGTTGTTTTTATTGTTTTCATGCGCTTGAATATATGTTAAATTAGATTATGATGTCTCCATTGTTGAGAATAGTCTCCATTCTCCATGACTGAAGAATATCATACCCTTTTATTGCAAGGAGGCAGCCACTAAAGGTCCCTTTTGGGATCTATGGTTTTCTTTTGAGATTTTGATAATTTTATATCCAAAGATTTCATAAATCTGATCTAATTTATTTTTATTGCTTTGAGGTACTTAGGGGGAATTGCTGTGCTTAGTTGCTCAGTCGTGTCCAACTCCTTGTGACCCCATGGACTGTAGCCTGCCAGGCTCCTCTGTCCTTGGTGATTCTCCAGGTAAGAGTACTGGAGTTGGGTTGCCATGCCCTCCTCCTGGTGACCTTCCCAACCCAGGGGTCGAACCCAAGTTTCCCACATTGAAGGGGGCTTCTTTGCTGTCTGAGCCACCAAGGAAGCCCATGTTTATTCTAATGTCACAGATTGGTTAAGTGGTACATGGAAGGAAGGGAGAAAAGTGCTCCAACATGCTGATGTTGGTTCTGTTCTCCTTTACCTTCTCGAGTCTATCCTCCTCTTCTTCACTTTCCAGGCTCACACTTTGCTATTCTTGCTTCAGGAATAGGTGGTGTATTTTGATTAAATCTGTAATTCTCTCTGCCAGATATTCTATGTAAGATGGGTCATGCCAGCTTCCCATTTCTCTGGAACCCTGCCTCTCCTCTACCCACCTGTTCTAACTTTGAGCTTTCTGCCTAGATCGGTGATTCTTACCAGAAGGCAGACATGATAAGTAAATGATATATGGAATATTATATGGATAGTACAAAGAGCTTCTTGTCTTATAAATACCACTCCAAACAATCCATGCTTATGTTTTATTGAAATATTCCAACAAGAATAACATGTTATCTGTATATTAATAAAGTGGTAAATAATGATAGAGATGATAAAACTTTGATTGTCCCCTATATACTACATCTTGAGTGTTAGGTCCAGGTACTTCTCACCTGTAGAAATGTTGTCCAGTCTGGTAAGACTGTGAGCTTCTATGTTAGACTCTCTTCTTTTCCATCTTGGCTCTACAACTTCCTAGAAGTGCTAATATATGCAAATGACTTGAACTCTTTACTTTGAGTTTCTTCATTTGTAAAGTGGGAATGATAATTTAGCTATTCATGACTTAATTGGGACATTAAATAAGTTAGTGTATGTAAGCCACTTTAAAAAATGCATGGCACACAATAACCATAAATGTTAACAAATATTTGTAATTCTAACCCACACTAGTCCACTTTACAAATGAGCTGAGAGGCAGAGCCTGTGATTTAATCCTGTATTCCCTCAAATATAAACAGTAGCCAATAATTCAATTTTCTGTTTTCTATTGTTAGAAAGGCTGAGATAATGAATATTGTTAAATAAATATTGCACTGAACAAATTAAGCCAGATTTTATTTGAGAGTGTTGCATAGGGGAGAGAGAGTTCAATCTCTCTCCCCTATGGGGTTCAGGACATGTTACCCCAAACTATGGCATCTTGGCATATTGAATATTTTAAGCTGAAGGAGTTGAGAAAATGGTGGGAGAGGATGGCCACTGTGTCCTCCTTCTCCCCTCACTTTTCTTTTTTAAACACGTCACAAAATCCTTCTGAGAGAGATACCCTTCCATCCTTGTTTCCAAAACCCAAGGGAAGCCAAGAAGAATCCTAAAAAACAGGCCTTGCTACATTTCCCCTGGACTTCCCAGGTGCCTTGCTGGTAAAGAATCCACCTGCAAATGCCGGAGACACAGGAGACGCGGTTCGATCCCTGGGTCGGGAAGATCCCCTGGAGTAGGAAGTGGCAATCCACTCCAGTATTCTTGCCTGGAAAATTCCATGGACAGAGGAGCCTAGCGGGCTACAGTCCATAGGCTTGCAAAAGGTCAGACATGACTGAGTACGCACGCACACGATTTTCTGCCCGTTTTCTCCCATATTCCTTAACCTGTCATATTCCTCTGCAACTGTTCACTCTTCATCAAACCTAAACTTGTTTACCTTCATCAAACCTGTGCATAAAAATACACAGGTCTAACTTTTTCCTTGGGTCTTTATTTCCTGTCTAAGCCTCCCTTGTCATGTAAACATACAGTAAATAATTTGTGTGCTTTTCTCCTGTTAATCTCTTTTAGTCAGTTTAATTTCAGATCCAGCTAGGGATCCTAAGAGAATCTGTTTTCCTTCCCTACATACTCTGTTGAATAAAATGGTGGGGGAGTTGTTCCGAGTTGAGATGAGCCAGTGGAATAGTACTGGAGGATGTGAGGAAGGTTGACAAGGAGGGTGAATAGGCCATCTGTGTTTGGTATTCGGTGTTTATCTAAACTCCTACTCTGTCCTGGCTTTCTGGTCTTTGAGAAAGACATTCCTGAACTGTAAAACAGGCAGAGAAAGAAAGAAGATTTACATCTCAAAAGAGCACAGACAAAATTTACAATTACAAGTAAAGTGCTGAAGAAAAGGGAGTTTAGAAAACTAGTGAAGCAGAAACCTATCTAAATTTTAGTGAAGCTGAGGGACATATTAAAAGGCCATCTTTGTCAATACAAAGTACTTTATTACAGATGGTTTATAGTATGCCAAGATCTCTACTTACCAATAAACATGATGATGATGATGACTTTGAGTAGGCTTGCTTTCTTCTAAGGTATTTAATTTCATATCATAGATCAAATGTTGCACAATATAAGAAAGGACAGATATTTAGAGATGACCTAGTTCAGTTGCCCCACTGTGTAGTTGAGGAATTAATGATCTGTTGCAAAGATGCTGAGTAAATGCATTCTTGAATAGAAATTTTGACACCAACAAATCATATCTCTAGATAGCACCTCCAAAGAACATCAAAACAAAAAATTGTATCATGAAGAAAGCAAGCAAGTGGAATAAGCAACTCGGAGACTTGTGTTGGTGTGGAAAGTGTTATTTGCTCAGTCGTGTCTGACCCTTTGCAACCCCATGGACTGTAGACCGCCAGGCTTCTCTGTCCATGGGATTCTCTAGCCAAGAATACTGGAGTGGGTAGCCATCCCCTTCTCCACTGGATGTTTCTGAGCCAGGGACTGAACCTGGGTCTCCTGCATTGCAAGCGGATTTTTTACCGTCTGAGCCACTAGGGGCTATCTCTGTGTTGGTGTAGTCATGTTTAAAAATTAGGCTATTCAGAGTTGCTTGGTTGCATTTATGTGTCCAAATTGAGTGACCTTTCAGATTAGTAGAAACTGGTGATCCAGAGGGAAAAGGAGATTTTTTACTCTGGTCTCTTTTCAGTCCTACTGGCAGTCCCTGTTTAGAAAAGCAGGGAGACAAAATTATAGGAATAAATAGCTGACTGCCTTAAACCCATTTAACTTCTTTGCAAAATGGAAAATAAAATTACACAATGTCATTTTTTCCATCTATTATCAGAGAACTGAGGATTCTGGCTGTTGGTTTTACTAGATTAATCACAGTAACTTCTGAGCCAAGAATATGACAATATCATAAATGCATGGAACCCTTTTGAGACATTAATATTTGAATCCTTTTCCCATGCAGCATTATTTGGCCCTGAATAGACTTTTGTCCTTTGTATTTTTTTTTTTAATGTATCTTTTATTCTCACCTGGAATGTTTCCTTCCATGACATGCCATCCAGGTAAACATGAACAGGAAGAAGACCATCATTTGGAGTTTCACTTGGAATTGAGCAAACTCAGTCAATTCATATTATGCTTACAAAATATCAAAATCATCCAGGTGGATCATTACTGCTACTATTTTCATTTCTCATTTGAGGAAACTGAACATCAGAGATAGTAATAATATATCTATGATCCTTGACACTTCAGTAAATGATGACACTCTGGACCAGCAAGCTGTTCAGTCTTCAATCCATCAGAGTTTAATTTGAAACAACACATACTTATTATGTGCCAGAAAGGGTGATTGGAGCTCTGGAACACAGGGGTGATTTTCTGTTGTTATTGTGATACACGTGTTCTCCATATTTCACTGTGTCAGCTCATGAGGATTTTTCTAGTTAATTTGTCTTTCTGACTTTCTGATAGTTATCTTGAATGTCAATTATCCGCATGTCCTTTGGTCACCGAGATTTCTCCCTTTGTCATGATCACTGGTATATTGCTCTTTTGATTCCTTTTTGTTTACACAGACTCACATCTCTTCTTGTCCTACCATGCTGACCAACGTGTATCCTCCATGTATGTTACTGGTACCATCTCCTTACTTGGTCTTAAGGTAATGATTGACGTGTGTGTGAGCATGCTTAGTCGCTCAGTCATGTCTGACTCTCTGTGACCCCATGGACTGTAGCCTGCCAGGCTCCTCTGTCCATGGGATTCTCCAGACAAGAACACTGGAGTGGGCGGCCTCCAGGGGATCTTCCTGACCTAGGGATAGAACCCAAGTCTCCTGCACTGCAGGAGGATTATACTGTTTTATTAATCAGTATTTACCATTTTGGAAGGACAAAGAACATTCTTACTGCATTTTTCCTGTGAGTTTTTGGACATATTCTTCCCTCTGAGATTTTCCTCCATCTTCTTTCTCCTGCTCATAGTCTAGGAGACAGATAAACAGAGTAGCTTGCATTTCCCTACTGAAGCATACAACAGATCCTCTTGGCAAGTCGTATTGATGGGACACAGAAGAAAACATTAGCTTAGAAAAGTCAATAGCAGTATGTAGCATGAGTCTCAATTTTTCTTTCTTCTTTTAAGGTGATGAGAGTAAATTCAGTCCAAATGTGTTCCTGATGTCTGGTTTATTTTAGGGAAATTTAAGCAATAATTTTCTATTGTAAGACTCATGTTAAACTTTGAAATCGTCAGTTTAGCAATGGTGAGCTGTTATCTTCAGGTTAATTCAGATTCAATTTCAGTGGTTAAAAATACAAAGTAACCCAAATTACCATCTTCCTGGTTCACAGATAATTCTGGGAAAATTGGAGCCTAGATGGCAGGAGAGCATTTTCTCCAAAGTCAATTTAAATTAACAGATTCAATTTCATATGTGTTATGAGCTACCTGAATTTCCAGATGGGGACTGTAACATTTAAGCAGAAATCCACCCAGAAGTTATTCTTTCCACTGGCACATAATCTTGGTAAAATCATCTCTCAGATGCAACACAGGTGCAATGGAATATAACCAACAAAATTTTCCATAACAAACACGGCTTTTCTAGGAATGCAGAAAGAAAAGAAAGGCATTACTGAAGATTTCATAGGTACTATAATTCAAGCATATTTATTTTGAATGAGAGCAATATATGATAATATTGCTATTGGATGAAATAAAATAAATATATTACTAGATAAGGCTAAAGCCAGAAATCCAATGTGTAATAAACAATGTCAAAAATCACTGAAGTATTCATAAATTGTCCTTAATATGTAGTTTCTGAAGAGGTTCCTTTACTTCACTTTAACAGTTATTTTATGACTTAAACATAGCAGCTTTTTAATATTAGAATTGGGGAATACTAAGTTTGAAAATATTTGATTATCTTGTAATAATTGAGGCCCAATCTAGGTGAGAATAAGAAGAAAAATATTATTTGCATAAAATATACAGTATGACTGAGAGTTTACATGTGTGTTAAGACATACAATCATACACAGAAATGATGTGAATCTCTATATTTTAGATTATAATATAAACTATGTTTTTTCTTTAAGATAAGGTCACACGTTAACCTATAGTCAGACTATAGCATTTGGAAAATTGAACACCAACTGTGTACCAGTTTCACCTGCATTTTCAAATCAAATTCCAAATTGATATTTAGTCATTGACATCCTTGAAGCAACAAGTCATGATTTGAAAATTCTGTCCTTAATCTTACTACTAATGTAGAATTTACTTTTTCAGTCATTTCCTTCAGTTTGAACATATCATGTAGTATATTCTTTTTTGTCTGGCTCTTTTTTTTTTCTGTCCATGTCATCAGTTTTACTTCATAATAGTTCAGTAGAAAATCAGTAGACCACAGGGCTGTATCTTGCTGAACTTGTTCTGATCTGTACTGTCTAACTTCTAATCTTCCTACCACCAGAAACTCATGTTATTTCAGTTAGTGCATGCTTTGTTACTCTCCTCTGACATCTATATGGTAAACAAGCTAACAGACCAGCACGCACTACAACTCTCATGAGTGGTTTCTGTCTGTGGATTTCCCACAGAATCTTCTAGCATCTTTAATGCATGGGTATAAGATCTTTTACAGTAGTTGGTTTCCAAAGATGGCCATCACATCTATCATTCTTTCCAGTATTCCTGCCCTCCTATGCTTTCTTCTTCTTGAATCTGTGTTGCCCCTTGAATTCAAAATCAAGAAAATAGGTTGTTGTGATATTTATGGATTTCTGAGGCCAAATCAGAAGAAGCTTTGAGGTTTACAGTTGGACCCCTTTGCATTGTTCTTCTTGGGGTAATCTCTCTTGGAAACCAGTCTCCCTGTGGTGAGCTGCCAACAGCATGTGGAGAGGCCGAGTGCAGGTATTCTGGTCAATATTCTTGGCTGAATATCCAGTTGACAGCTATTATTGTCTTTCACCAGCCATGTGACAGAGCCATCTTGGACATCTAGCTCACCCAAGCATCTGACTAACTGTGTAAGAAATCCCACATGAAAGCTGCCCAGCTGAGCCCAGTAGACCCACATATCTGTGAGAGATTAAAAATATATCATTGTATTTAGACAACCCCATGGACTGCAGCCCATGGAGAAGGGAATGGCAACCCACTCCAGGATTCTTGCCTGTAGAATTCCACAGACAGAGGAACCTGGTGGACTAGGGTCCATGGGGTTACAAAGAGTGGGACATGACTGAGCAACTGACACACAAACACACAATAAAATATCACATTTAGACAATAAAATATCAAGGTGATTGGCTACTAAACAGAAACCATGTAAGGAGAATAACAGTTCTCATATTTATACTATTTTAATTATCCAAAATCTAACAAACTACTTACATACACTTAGCTACTAACACTGAAAGTCAATTATTTTGCTTAATGATTATTCAACTAATTCAGAAAATTGTTTCAGTTCTTTTTGCTAGCTCCTTTGTTGACAAGACAGTGAAATCAATAGATCTGTAATGATGACGGAGCAAGTACAAAGAATTAAATAAATAAATAAATAAATAAATAAATAAATATTGACAACAAGGTATTTCATGACCTACTGAATAAATTAGACATACCTGTTCCTAACAATGCCAAAATTATACAAAAGTCAGTAAAAGTGATTTAAATTGAGCATTAACCATAATTTATATCAAATAATGTATTTGTGTGTCTTTAACATATTTGGCTTATTTCCCAGTAAATTGAGTTCAAAGAGTGCTGTTAAGTGTTATTTAAATGAACTAAGTACACATTCTCACTACAACTCACGTTATCTCTTCACACCTCTTACAAGGATACTATTTAAAGTTTGCCTATGTGTGTGCAGGTGCATGCATGCATGGCCACACCATTTACAGTTTCTGTTCTATTTCTTTCACAACACTAAACTGTTTTCTAGAATGATTTATTTCCTAGCTTCTTGTTGTTCCCATAACTTCAGAATGTAAGCTCCATGAGAGGAGGGGTTTGATCTCTCTTGTTATCCCCATGATGAATGTCCCACTGTATCCCTGACACTGGAATGTTGTTGAGACAGTCTAGACCCTTGTTAGTGCACCGATGAACATCGATACGGTAAGGGGTGCTCTATGTTCAGGCTTCTATACTGCAGGCAGGAAAAAACAAAAGAAAACTTTTATACTGAATAAACGCTTTTCCCCCCTTTACTCTGCTTACTTATTCAACATGTATCTTCAAAATATTCTTCTCTTTAGTGTATCCCAAAAAGTTTAACTATTTTGTAGAAAGAAGCCTAAAGAAACATGGGATCTGGTGCCTGATGGAGATTTCTGACATAAGTCGGGTCTGTGGTCAAGTTTACTTCATTTTAGTATTTAAATCATTACAGTTTGTAAAGCTGAACCTGGCTTTGCTGCCCCACATGTTGTTTTGTGTATCTAACAAAAAGAGTTCACATGGGTATTTTGAAAAGTTAAAATTATAGAAAATAAAGTAAAAGTATTGCTTACTTTTAATGTTATTCCTATGTCAAACTTAATTACACATACACACACACACACTCACACACACACACACAGGTGTATATGTATATATATATATATATGAGGAACAGTACACATAAAATTATTTGAGCACAATGTAATGACATTTTTAAAATTTAACAATATAAAGACATTACTTGAGAACTGTTTCTAAAATACCTAAAATAAAATTGCACATTATCTAGAAAAATCAATTTTGAAAACATGTAAAAACCAGCTGGAAGACAGCTGAAGCACAGTGTACATCAAAATACTTTGTCTATTTTGATTTATTAACAAATAAGGATTGATTTTAAAAGTGCTTCTATTAAGCTTGAAATTTCCAAATACAAAAATGGAGAAGACAAGGATTAAAAAAGAAAAGAAGTGAACATTAATTCTCTTTTTTATTTTTCAGTGGAAAGCTGCTGTATAGCACAGGGAGCCTAGCCCGGCACTCTGTGATGACCTAGAGATGTGGGATGAGGATTTGGGAGGGAATACATACATATGCATACATATATATATATATATATATATAGTTATGGCTGATTTGTGTTTTTGTACAGCAGAAACCAACACAACATTTTAAAGCAATTATTCACTGATTAAAAAAAATAAAAACAAATCTATTGTTTTATATATATATATATACATATGTATATATATAGCTGCTCTTTTTACTGTGGTAACATCTCCAAAAAATTGGAGAAGGAAATGGCAACCCACTCCAGTATTCTTGCCTGGGAAATCCGAGGGACAGAGGAGCCTGGCAGACTACAGTCCATGGGGTCATAAAAGAATCGGACACACTTAGCAACTAAACTAACTGGTTTTATAAACATATATATGTAACCTAATGAATTTTTCATGTGTGGTTATAGTTATAGGTTTTTCAAATAGAAATAGCTCCATTTTTGAATGTACTGACATCTTATAAGACAGAACTTCAATTCATGTGCATACATATGTGTATACACAAGTACATATATTTATACATATTTATATATCATTATATACTTATAATAACATGTGATAAAATCCAACTCACAAACTTTTAATGAAGTTAAATGTATTTGTTATTTATTTATGTTTTCAAGTCTTATTATGTGCTTGCTATACACTATTCTAATTGTGTCAAATAAAACCCCAAACAAAATAGACACATACCTTTCCTTAAGAATATGTATTCCAGTTTGAGTTTAAAAATCTATCCAGGTAATGAAACATGCACATTATTTTCATTTTTTTATCAGCAAATAATTTAGATCCTATTAGAAGGATGCTCCTAGAAAGGTCATATTCAACCATCCTTGTGTTCATTTAGGAAACTTTATTATTGCACTAGGTTTTGGGGAAACAGGTGTTACGACTACACAGTCCAGAATTATAAGATTCTCACTCTTTGTTGCAGGTGCATGGGGTGGAGCAGAGACAAGAATACAAGTAGTGTAATGAATTGGTGTTTGTTCTGGTGGACTATTCCGGGTAGCACTGGGACAAACAACTGAAAGATGGCCTCATCCTGCTGATAGGTAGCTGAAATGTGGTGAGTGATCCTCTTATTACTCACATTTGTGCTGGTGGAAACGTATCTGAATGGTAGGCCAAGGTAACTGGCTTGTAATTTAAGCTACTACAGATGGCTTCTTCGAAGTCATAGCAAAGTCTTCCTTTTTTTTTTTTTCTAGATTTTAAAAGCCTATCAGGCCTTTAAAGGCAGAATAAAATTGTTATTTGGTTTAAAATCAAATGGAAAATATTCTCTGAAGGGTCGCAAAACCTGCAAAAGATACTGGGAAACATGATTTAATAAGTCCTTTTTATTGGTCCCGTGCTGTGTTGCTTGTGGGCTTTCAAGAGGCAGAGTATGAAGTCCTAACCATGGGACCACTAGGTCATTTCCCCTCTTGTGGTTTAGACTCCAACTGTTGTAAGCAGTTTAACTTAGAATGACAGAAACGGCAAAAGCTTACCTAGACATTTCTCAGAATTATAAGCCAACAAACAATGAAGTATTGTCAGGTACATGGATTTTACAGATGACTAGCTTTCACTTGACATTGAAAAGTCGGAGAGAAATCTTTGTGGTTCCATCTTTCCAGTTCCCCTGAGAGATTCTCTGAATGTCTATACATAGGAAATCAGAAGCACTAAAACTCGATAGAGCATTTAGTGAAATCAGTGTTGGCCTACATTCTTTGCATGCTTTTAAAGCTCATCAATCACATACGGTTGTCCTTTTAAACTTGAAAATAATAGCTTTTAAGATTTAAGAAACATTGGTCCTCAGAAATGTTTACCTCTTCCTTTTCATGGCAAACAAGTGGGGGATAGTGGGGAATTCTGTCATTCCCCTCTGTCATGACAAAATACAATTCACGTTGAGGTGGCCCTAACAAAAGCACCTCGCTAACACATGCTTACCCTTCCCCTCAGATGTTCCTTTTAATATGCAGCCACTTTGATTTTTTAAAAAGCTCTAGTTAAAAGTGTAAAATGTTGCTCTCAGGATCAACTTAATCTCCTATATGAGTTTACACCATTCACACAGAGGAATCGGTTAAAATGCTATACGTGACAATTCTCTGTAAGTTATTGGTCTCTAAAAAAAGTTTATTAGTAGTTCTTTACCATTTAAACTTCAGAAAGAATGAAGCACAAAATTTTGATGTAGTGACTATAGTAAAATGACTATTTCATTTAATCGGCTACTTCTCTGGATGCTAAATGGAGAATCTGCTGAAAATGTGGTTAAAGTAAGGGTGTGGACGACAGAGCTGTAAAGAAAAGCTAGGGCAATGGTAAGAGATGTGGAACGTAATTAATAGGTGCTCCATACATGTCTATTTCCCTTTGCCCTACTTTATAATTTTGATTTAAGTCAGCAACAAGCAGGATCAACGGCTTTTATATACTTACCTAGGAAGTGTCCATGAAAATCAATGAAGAAACCTTTGAAAAATGAATATTGCTTCATAATACTAGTACTATGGTGTAAGTCAGGAATACAATGTCCTTGGAGTCAACATTATATACTCAGGTTCATCTTATCTTGCTGCGTTCTACATATTCATAGTCCTTTTGGTACATACTCACCACTGACAGCTCAACTCATTATAGCCATCCAAGGCAGACAGAAAACATAGTGCACACATATATCTCAGGCCCTGCACTGTCAGTGAAGGACAAAGTAATAACGTAGGGAAATTTCTTCTCATTCAAGTTGGGTAATATTCAGTCCTATGCGTCCAATTCTAAGTTATACATCAGCATATAGCATTCTGAAATTTTGAATCCGAAATTTAAATAATTTTACATAATACATGAGAATGACTAGAAAAAAAAGGTCAAATGGAAGGATGTAAAAGGCAAGAATTATTAGTTTAAAAGGAATCTGAAAGCTTTATTTTGATATGGCAAAATACAGAGAACAGGAGTCTTTCACATTAAGATATAACTAATAATGATTACTAATGAAATGTAATAATAAATTCAATTCATATCTTGTTTATGTCTCATAATTAGCACACTAGCAATTAGCTCACAAGGGGAAATAGACTCATACCACACTATTGTCAAGCGCTCAAATTGAAAACAATGTTTTTTGGGGAAACAAACTAATAAGCAGAAAATCCACAGAATACACATGGAATCCCAGCTGTCAGTATACCATGGAAAAGCTTACACTTGGCAAAGTCAGGCTGCCTGTGCCATGGCCGGGGTTCCAATAGAAACTATGTCTGATCTGTATTTTTAAGGGTGCAAGCAAGAAACCTGGGTATGGATCTGAAATAATGGAAGTTCCTTCATCTAGGTCGTGGAGATTGTGGTCTTGTTAGAAAGGGAGGTGTTTGAGGCTCAGGGGCTGGTTCTTTCACTGAACATAGATCTCATTATTGCTACTGACTAACGTGGGGAGATGGGCCTTCAAATTTCATTTTGTCCGTCCTCAGTAGGTTTTATAAGTGTGTTTATAGATTGGAAAATAGGCACTTGGAGGTTTAGAAATTTACCCAAGTCATAGCAGGTATTTAATGATGGAGTTGAAGTGTTAGCAGAAGATAGACCTACCCTTTCATACAATGAATTGAGAAGCTTTCTTTGGTCTCTTCTGAATCATTTGGGTAAGATACAAGTTGTCGGTTTCTTGTGGGTTTTGTAAAATTCATGTGAGGAAAGAACTGGGCGGGTTTAATTTTTTGGTTTTTAATTTTTTGGTTTGCTTTTGTGTTTTATTTCTGTTAGGAAGTGGTGGAGGTAGTCAAGTATTGTTGATTAACAATTCAATGTTCTTAATTATTGGCTTGTTTAGGTTTCTAATTCTTCTTGAATTAATATTTATATGTAATCTTTCTAGAGAAATTTTCTTTTTGTGTTTTCATCTGTATTACTGTAAAATTATTTTTATAATTTAAAAATCTCTACTGATCTGTATTTATGTTAATTTTTCTTTCCTATGTGGTTTTTATTTTATTTTATTTTTGTTGACAAATCCTCAAATTTGTGCCTATTTTACATATCTTCTGGCCATGTTCTTGTTATGTTTTCTTTAAAGTCATAAACATTTTTGCAATTGTAGTTTATAACTGTTTTAAAGTTTAGTTCTGTTCAGTCTGCCATCTGGCTCTTTCTGGGTATATTTCTTTTTTTAACTTTATTTTATTAAATTGTAGTTACAATTGTGTGTTAATTTCTTTTGGAAATCAAAGTGATTGTTATACATATATATGCATATCATTTTTCATATTTTTCCATTATGTTTTATCAAAGGATATTGGATATAACTCCCTCTGCTATACAGTAGGACCTGTTGTTTATTCTATATATAATAGTTTGCATCTGCTAATCCCAAAATCCCAATCTGTCCTTCTCCCAGTTCCACCCCAATTAGCAACCACAGGTCTGTTCTCTATGTCTTTGAATCTGTTCCTACTTTGTAGACAAGTTCATTTGTGTCATATTTTAGCTTCCACATATAGGTGACATCAGATGGTATTTATCTTTCTGATTTATTTTGCTTAGTATGATAATCTCTATTTGGATCCATATTGCCGCAAATGGCATTGTCTCATTCTTTTTTTTTTTTTTTTTTTTATGGCTGAGCAGTCTTCCATTGTACATATCTCTTCTTTACCCATTCATCTGTCAATGGACTTTTAGGTCGTTTCCTATTGTGAATAGTGCTGCTATGAACATGCAAATCTGGGTGCATGCATATTTTTGAATTATAATCTTGTTCACCTGTATGCCCAGAAGTGAAATTGCTGGATCTTATGGAAACTCCTATTTTTAGACTTTTTGGGAACCTCCATACTGTTTTCCATATTGGCTGCACCAACTTATATTCTCTGGGTGTATATCTATTGGCCATCTTTTTTACTCGATTTGGATTATATTTGCTTCACATGCCAGTAGTTTTTAGTGGATTCTGACATGAGTGATTCATCCTTGAATGTATGGGATTTGTTATTTTCTTTTAAAAAGTGTGGAAGTTTTGTCAGGCTTAATCCTTTTAAGACTTGGTTTTAAGCTTCTTGTAGAGCAAGATTAAATCTCTGTGGCTATTCTAGTTTTACTCTTTAGGTTGATTCTTCTGCAGTTTCTATTGATTGCCCTGAATGTTCAGTGAGATTTCTACAATCTGGCTACTTGGAACTTGGATGTCTCTCAGCCCTTTTTGAGGTCTGGACATTGTTCACTTACAGCCCCTTGCATTTGCTATTTGCCTGGCCTCATAGAGTTTCAACTTTTTACATGCACAAATTAGTATGAATTCAAAAGTGCAAGAGGACCCAATAAAGATTTGAAGAATTAAGTCTCTATCTTGCAAATACTCTCTGCCTCAGCCTCCTGATAAATAAGCTGTGCTGTGCTCACTCACTTCAGATTCTGTGTGACCCTATTGACTGGAGCCTACCAGCTCCTCTGTCCATGGGATTCTCCAGGCAAGAATACTGGAGTGGATTGCCATGGCCTCCTCCAGGGAATCTTCCCGATCCAAGGATCCCCTGGAGGAGGGCATGGCAAGGATGGAACTTGGGTCTCCTGCATTGCAGGCAGATTCCTTACCATCTGAGCCACCAGGGAAGCCTTCCTGATAAACATGCTTCTTCAAGTCAGAAATCCCATCATTCTCTGCTTGCCTTCCTCATTTCTAAGCCTTGATCCAGAAATTGCCTCCAGACAGAAAGCCAGAGCAATTGTAAAACTCACTTGGTTTCTGTTCTCTTGAGGATTATGCCCCAGAGGAAACTAATTCTGACTCCATGTTGGAAACTGTTTCTTTGACTTGCTTTTATTGTTACAATCATAATAAATGGCTTGCCAAGGAGACCCTGCCCCTCTGTTTGACTGTAAACTAAAGTGCCTCTGTTCCGCTTGAGGAGGGATAGTTTGTCCCTGCTCACCTGTGAACAGAGGAGATTCACACACCCCTTCTGAAGGCTGGCCATTCCCTTGGAGATGTTTTGCAAGACGAAGACCCGTTCACTTTACTTCCCCGCTGCCTCTCCCTCTCTCTCTATTCTGCCTTTTGACTTTTGTTTCTCATTGCTTCTTCCTCTGTGATCTATAAGAGAAACTGGCATCCAGACCTCAATAAGATGGTTATTTTGAGGCCCTAGCCTACCTTCTTATCGGTCTGCCGGTTAAAGTCCCTTCCTTGCCTCAGCACCTCATCTCTCGGTCTCATTGGCCTGCTGTGAGGCGAGCAGAGTGAACCTGGACTCAGTAACAGGATCATAGTCCTGTTTTACTGGTTTCAATGTTTGAAAGCAGGTTCTTATAGTTTGGCCACTTTTCTAGTTGTCTTGCAGATCAGAAAGTTCCCTTTTAGTTATTCCTTCATGAATGGGAGAAGTCCTATATCCTAGTAGTTTTAATAAGCTTTATGCGTTTTTTGTGGTTTAATCTTTGCCTGGTGGTTTAGTCAGTAAATTGTGTCCAAGTAGGTTGCCATTCCCTTCTCCAAGTTTAGTCTTTAAGGACATGTAATTTTCAGTATTTTTTAACATGTTAATTATTTAAAAGTGGGATTTTTAGTTTCCAACAGTCTGTATTTTTGAAAGATTATCTTCGTTATTGCATTATCAGTGTATTTCTTTCACACTGGTGTTTGTTCTTAGACATAGAATCCAAAATACTGGTGAAATAATGTGCTTTATTTTACTATGCATGAAAAGTTGTATATGTATTAATTGTATATTACTATTGAAATAATTTAACCTGCAAAGATTTGAGCTGTTTATGCTGCAGGGAGGAAGCAAATTCTGACTTCACATAGGAAACTGTCTCTTTGGCTTGCTTTTTGTTGTTTTTACCATTATAATCATACACTTTGTTGCTTCAGCACCTCGACTCTTGGATTCATTGGCCTCTCATGGGGTGAGCAGAGTGAGCTTGGACTTGGTAACATTTACTCTATAATTTTCAGATTGAAGAGTTTCATAACATTCCATTGTGATTATTTGATGCTATATCTTCTCTGTATAATTGTTTCCATGCAGTAAGGTATTTTTTGGTTCAGAATTTTTATACCTTTTTACTGTATTAATGGGCTTCCCTGGTGGCTCAGATGGTAAAGAATTTGCCTGCAATGAAGCAGACCTGGGTTTGATCCCTGGAGAAGGAAATGGCCACCCACTCCAGTGTTCTTGCCTGGGAAACCCCATGGACAGAAGAGCCTGGCGGGCTACAGTCCATGCTGTTGCAGAGAGTCGAACAGGACTGAGTGACTAACACTTTTACTTTCACTGTATTAATTGCCTTGTTGTTGTTGTTCAGTCACTCACTCCTGTCCAACTCTTTTCGAACCCATGCACTGCACACACAAGAGTTCCCAGTCCTTCCCCGCCTCCTGGAGCTTGCTCAAACTCATGTCCATTGAGTTGGCGATGCCATCCACCCATCTCATCCTCTGTTGTTTAGCATTAGTTTTTGGGACTATTTTGGGAAGATGATATATTTACACTTGCTCTCAGATGTAGCTTTTTTAAAAAAATTAATTTATTTTTTATTGAAGGATAATTGCTTTACAGAATTTCGCTGTTTTCTGTCGAATCTCAACATGAATCAGCCATAGGTATACATATATCCCCTCCCTTTTGAACCTCCCTCCCATCTCCCTCCCCATGCCACCCCTCTAGGTTGATACAGAGCCCCTGTTTGAGTTTCCTGAGCCATACAGCAAATTCTCTTTAACTATCTATTTTACTTATACAAAAACTGTAGTGGAAAAAACAAACTAGACAGCTTTGCAATATAATGGATCAGGAGGAATAAGGTTTTACATGGGAGCATGCTTAAAAAAAAAAATCACACCACAGTGTTTGAGTCACAAAGCAAAAGCCTAAAGTCACATTTAGTCATGCTGACTCAAAAGCAGCTGCACAACAGGAGAGCTGTGAGCTAAGTTTTCTTTGGAGTAAAATGAGGACTACGGCCTGGGAGACAGTATGTCAGAAAGCTCTGCAAAACTGCTCCAAATTGGCAAGTGCCAATTTGTAGTTGACAGTCATTTCTTCATTGATTCAATGCATAAAATGTCTGCCTATCCTTGTGGAAGTTACATTCTAGTGGGAGAGAGAGTCAATACACAGATTTAAAACAGGAGGGAAATAATATGTCATTATATAGGGATACATGTGGTGAAAAGTAATATAGTTGCAAAGAAAAGGTGAAGGGGGTTGAACTTTCATATAAGTTGTCTAAAGAAACATCACTAGGATATTATAGGAACTATCTGAAAGAGGCACTTGAATAAGTTTTGTCAATATTTGGGGATGGACATTTAGAAGAGCAGGTCAAAATACTCTGAGGCAGGAATGTGTGCTTGCATGCTCCGTCTCTTCCGTCCTGTGCAACTCTTTGTGACCCTGTGGACTGTAGCCCTCAAGGCTCCTTTGTCCAAGGGAATTCTCTAGGCAAGAATACTAGAATGGGTTTCCATGCCCTCCTCCAGGGGATCTTCCCAACCCAGGGACCCTACTGACCATAGCCCACCAGGCTTTTCTGTACATGGTGTTCTCTAGGCAAGGATACTAGAGTAGGTTGCCATGCCCTTCTCCAGGGGATATTTCCAACCCAGGGATCAGATCCGTATCTCATGTCTTCTGAATTAGTAGGCACATTCTTTACCACTAATGCCACTTGGGAAGCCAGAGGCAGGAATTTACCCATTGTGTTCCAGAATAGCTTGGAGACGAGAGTCACATTATGTCAGAAAGCAGATAGGACAAGAGGAAGGACAAATTATACAGAGCATTGCAGGTTTTATTAAGAAATTTGGATTTTACTACAGGTGGGTGAGGTAGGAGGGATTTGACCAGACAACTGATTTAATCTTTAAAAAAAAATATCTTTGGATGTTACGCGAAATGTAGACTTTATGAAAGCAAAGGTTGAAACTGGAAAATCAATCAGGAGGCTGTTTAAAATATACAGAAGGTAGTCACGTGGACTCTGGTGATAGCAGTAGAAAGATGAAAAGAAATCATATAATTGATACATTTTGAACAGTGCATTGGTTGAATTTACTGATAAACTGGAAGTAGTATGTGAAAGTCATAAAAGAATAAAGGATTTGAACTGAGAAATTAGAAGAATGGTTATTTCTCTAAAAAGCTTAATCTAGATATATATAAATTCAAATAATTCAAGCCAAAAATTAATGTGTAGAGTTGGAATTAATTGCAGTGCTTATTGCCAATTCTGGCTGAACAACTGGGGGGCTATATAAAAATATAGCCTTGTTGGCCCTGTTTCTGGAGGATCAGATTATGTCTGAGGTAGAGTTCACATATATATGCATATATATATATATATATATATATATGTACACACACACACACACACATATATATATATACACACATGTGTGTGTACATTAAAACAACCAGGTTGACAAGAGAAAAAATGTAATATAAATGATGTTTTATCTTGCATTCCCCAATATAGAGGTATTTATTAAATCAGTAATGGGCAAACTATTGCTTACAGGCCAACTGCCTAGTTTTATAAATAAAAATTTTTTGGGAACACATCCATACTTGCCTATGTATTGTCTTTGTCAGCTTTCATGCTACAAGAGAAGTTTTAAGTGGTTGAGACAGAAAGCGCATGGCTTACAAGGCCAAGATACTTATCTGGTCCTTTATAAAAAAGCTTGCTGACCTTTGCCTAGAAAATGATTTTCATAAAAGAGCTGTGCATTTACATGGCAAAAAAAAATGGTTTGATGGATTAAATTCAATAATTAAGAACTAGAAATGAACATCTGAAGCTCAATAGTGGATTTTACTAGCTGATTTAATGCAATTCAATAAACAGCCATTGATCATTTAATTTGAACTTGTTCTCTGTTAGTTGGTCTAGTCTCACGGACAACACGATTGCCATCAGGATCTTCTCGGACATACGACCATTTAGATTAAACACTGAACAACTCTGGGGTGCTGTTTACATAGTAGATTATAATATAATTCATGCCCTTTAGTTTTGTGTAATGTGATACCTCTGATTTTCCTTTATACCTCAAATGTTCCTCACTTAATTCAGTGTAGCAGCCTCAATATTTGAAAGATCGTCTTGAATTTCTGCATAATTTCTAAATGCAAACTTCTTTACCAGCATGTAGAAACTTCAACAGAACATCATCTTCTGGGTCCATGATGTATGAGAAACTTCTGTGTTGGCCTTTTTCAAGACTTCCAGAGCAAGCCTGCATTAAAATGACTTTTGTGACCTAGAAAATTCTAGACTGTGGTGTTTTGCTTGACCTACCATTATATAATGGGGGGAAAAAAAGCACTTTGGCAGGAAATAGATTAGTGAATAGTTAGTTATTTCTCAACATAATCTGATCACTTAATGTGGTTCACCAAAGCATTTTTGCACTGTAGAAGAAAACTGCAAAAACAAATCATAAAAGCTAATGAATAATTCATGACTCAAGATTATTTATATAATGTTTGTAAATAAAGAAATCTTTTAAATCCAAACAATTCATGTTCTATTGCTATTATTGTTTAGTCACTAAATCATGTACAACTCTTTTGGAATCCCCTGGACTGTAGCCCACCAGGCTCCTCTGCCCATGGGATTTCCCAGGCAAGAATCCTGGAGTGGGCTGCCATTCCCTTCCCCAGTGGCTCTTCCCAACCCAGGGATCAAACTCACATCTCCTGCTTTGGTAGGTGGGTCCTTTACCACTGAGCCACCATGGAAGCCCCGATCTGTTCTAAGTTAGTAAATATCCACACTAGGTGAGTTAAGGAGAGTGGGTGGAAAGTTGATTGAGAGTGGGAACTATGGCAAAGACTGTCCCTATGAGCTGTACAAACAGATAATTTGTTAGGCTCTAAAACCTTGCTCATTTCACTAAACCAGTAAATACAAAGGAAAACATTTTTTTTTTTTTTACATAAACTCTTAAGAGTTAATTACTCTCCTATTGCTTAGGCATGCATACTGAAATGTGCAATACTTAAAAGCATCTTACCCTTTGGATGAATGGATAAAACTATTTCTTCAAAAGAATGTAAAAACACTTACAAATTAGCAGCTCATCATGAAATGCTGATTACATTCTAGTCACTCAAGACCCCTAGGCCCATAGCATGAGCCTCTGTCAAGGTTTCTCAGCAAAAGGATTCAAACTTAGATGGTACAAAGACTTTTTAAAGATTTTAGAGACTAGGAATAGCAGAAAGCAAATACCCTTCCTGGGTTGACGTCTACAAGGAGGAAATGGAAGTATCAGGGGACTGCCTTTAGAAGCTACATCCTGGAGGACTCAGCCACTGCCATCGGCTCAGCACTGAGTCAGAAAGGATCCAGGGAAAAGCATGCTGGTCCTACCTCAGTCTCTGTGCTCGGACAACTTCCTGTTAATAGTGCCTCACATCTGGTAAAGGCAACCAGAAGTCAGACTAAGGGATACCAGGGGTATGAAGTCCAGGGCGGAAAGCAGGGGGGAGAAGGGTGAAGAATGGATGACGAATGCTGAGTGAGTGAAGCAAATGGAGAACACACAGCATATCGACGTGAAAACAACAGAGACAACATTTCATCAGCTGGGTGCTTTCTTCAGGGTAGTTTTTTTTTTTCCCCTTTGGATTGCCCCTTTTTGTTGTTGCTGTTATGATATGTGCATTGTAAAATATTGAGGGGAAGTTAATGAAGGAACACTAGAAATTCATTTAGTTTCTTACAAAGCAGGCACACTTAAAGGGTGTCAACGAGTGTGACACAATATTTACAAATCACTATATTCTCCGTGCAGAACATCAGGAAGCTGGCAAAATGAACTATACCACAAGTGAAAGTGCCTTGGGTAGAGCCTAATAAATCTTGGACTAGCAGACAGTTGAATCTGGAAGACCGGCTGAGCACTGATGCGAAAGAGTCTAATCCACTGGATAAATTGTTCTAAGAACTCATCCTCGAGAAAATATATTATCCTGATCACAATATCAAGGCCATCATCCAAGGCAGTTATTGGCTGTGCAAATGCCAGTAACAAAAGTGAAATATACCAGAAGACTGAAGGTGAAGAAAGAAATAGGTGATGAAATAAAACATAGAGAGGGAAATGCCCACCTCAGATCTGCCGTTCTTATCTCTAAGACGTGGCATTCCTGTGATCTGCCTTGGCTGGTGCCCCCAAATACCATGTTCAGGTGTATTTAAAAGAGAACCTAAGAGAATTTTCTCCATGTAAGTTAATGACTGTATCCTGGGATAAATCAACTCCAAGGTCACAAAAAGACTTTAAAGGAATGACAGTGGCAATAATAATAATAGATCAGAAGACAGAGCTTATTATAGTCTTGGAGAGGAAATCTTCTTGCCTTTTGCTTTATTTAGTAAACAGCTTTAAAAATTACTTTATTAAAACACTTTATAAAATTTTAATTTACTTGAGTTGCAAGTGAAAGTGTTACTCACTCAGTCGTGTCCGACTCTTTGCAACTCCAAGGACTGTAGCCCACCAGGCTCCTCTGTGCATGGAATTCTCCAGGCAAGAATACTGGGGTGGGTTGCTATGTCCTTTTCCAGGGGATCTTCCCAACCCAGGGATCGAACCCAGGTCTCCCGCCATTGCAGGCAGATTCTTTACCGTTTGAGCTACATGGGCAGCCTTGAGTTACTCCAGCATATATAAAATATAAGTCAAGTTCAATTTCTGGGTAACTCAAGCAAAAGAAAATAATTTTGCTTTTGGTGGGTGAGGGCTGCTACTGACAAAATCAGGTGAGAGTCCCATAATCTTTGACTCACCCAAATCCTCCATCTTTCTTTTACCAACACAGGTAAGGTTTTAGAACTTGGAGTTTGTCAAAGCAAGTAGATGGATAATCTCCAATTAAATGGAAACTTGGAGTAACTCTCTAGGCATCTTCAGTGACAATATCCACAAAGCAAATAATTGGTGCTGTTTGTCTAACCGGATATTGTCTTTGTGTTCATAGAAGATTGTAGACCAGTCCACAGTAGCTGATGAACATGTGTCATGTGAAAACAGGAAATGATTCAGACTTTTCCACCTTGAGAGAGTGTGCTCAGTACCCCATCTTGGGATGAGGTTTATCTGACTCTGCAGCAGTCTTGGTGTTACACTCGTTGGCCTCTTTGCTCTAAATTACCCCTTATCATCTTTCAGGACATTTTTGTGCAACAGGATAGTAGGATGATGGTAAAAATGACACTTAAAAATTATTTATTTGCTGCACTGGGTCTTAGTTCCAACTCTTGGAATCTTTGATCTTTGTTGTGCTGTGGGGGATATTTTAGTTGCAGTATGTGGGATCTAGTTTCTGGACCAAGGATCAAACCCTGACCCCCTGCATTGGGAACACAGAGTCTTAGTCACTGAACCACCAGGGAAGACCCCCAAATGGCACTTTTTAACCCTGATTCTGATAACAGTTCTGTCACTCTATGGCCTACCTATGTCATATCCATGACAACTTGTTTCACCAATTTATGCCTCATTTTATTTATCTGGAGATGGTCTATGTCATTACTGATGAAGCATTTACTAAATACTAGAGTGTGTGTGTGTGTGTGTGTGTGTGTGTGTGTGTGTGTGTGTGTGTGTTCATATATATACAGTTTAATTGCTACGTCGTATCCTATTCTTCCAACCCCACTCTTCTGTCCATGGAATCTCCAGGCAAGAACACTGGAGTGGATTCTCCAGGCAAGAACACTGGAGTGGGCTGCCATTTCCTTCTCCAGGGGACCTTCCCGACCCAGGAATGGAACTGGCATTTCCTGCATTGCAGGCAGATTCTTTACTGACTGAGCTAGAAGGGTAGCCTATATACGTATATTTCTATATACCATTTACTATATACTATAATCTAGTATTTACTAGAGTATATTTGGATATATTCTAGTAAAAACCAAATGGTATTTTTGAAGACTGAGTAATTGATATTCATAAAAGATAGTCAAAATCTTTAGAAGTCCTTGACTATTTATTTAGTTAGTTTTTAAGATAATATTCTTTTTTTTCATTTTTTACTAAAAGCACATCACTTGTTTAAATTTTTTAGTAATACATGTTCATTAAGACGATCTGTAAAGTATGAAGATATGAAGAGAAAATGAAACTTTTTCACATCAATGAATACGTAGTCTGGTAGATTTACTTCTTTTGTAGACATGTGCATTCCTCTCACATACAGACATTTTAATAGAATAAAATTATTTTATTTCACATAACACTGTGCCACATACATTTTCAAACATTAAAACCTTTAAAAATTATTTTGTTATGGCATATTGTACCATTCTATTGACTTACCACAATTTAATAAACAATGCCCCTATTTTTAGAAATGTATGTCTCTAAATGTTGTCTTTTAAGTGTTTTAGAAGCACAAGTGTGATTGTGATGAATATCAGAGATAGGTCAGAATCTATGTGGGCACCTCTGTTAATTTTAGGGCCAATTTTTTTAAGGGGGCATATTGAAGCAATGCTTAAAAACATTTTCAGGTTTTGATGCATTGAGCCAAATTGCTTTCCTAATGATTTTCATTAGTTTATGCTCCCACCTGCATCAGATATTTGCTAAGATTTATAATAATTGTACATACTTTCCTTGTTTTATGTTATTTTGCTAAATAACTTCAAAAATTAGCTAAGGATAAGTAGACAATATAAAAAACTATTATATCATATTCAATATTAGGAGAATCCAATAAGGAATATACACACACACACAAACACAGATAGGATATACATATATGAAAGTGTTGCTCAGTCGTGTCTGACTCTTTGTGACCCCATGGACTGTAGCCTGCCAGGCTCCTCTGTCCATGGGATTTTCCAGGCGAGAATACTGGAGTGGGCTGCCATTTCCTTCTCCAGGGGATCTTCCCAACCCAGGGATCGAACCCAGGTCTCCTGCATTGTAGGCAGACGCTTTTATCATCTGAGCCACCAGGGAATTAACTAGAATATAAACACACAGACACACATACATGTATGTACAAAAGAAACTCATATAAATCAAAGTTCTTACTTTAGTAAGTACTGAAAAAGGTCTGGATTAATAAGAACAAACAACAAATGTGGTTAAATATCTGATTAGAAAACCTAACATATTTTGATTGCTTTTCTGCTGTAGTACAGGTGGGTTTTATGGGGAATATAAAAAAGTGTGTGATCTGGTTGTGTGACTTTAGGACTGGGAACATCACATTGAAGCTGTCAGCCTAGCAAATATTTTAAAAGGCTAAAAATAGCAGGTGTTGACATAGATATGGAGCACTGTGAAGTCTCAAGCACAGCTGGAAAGGTGGAAGTACAAAATGGTAAAGGGCAGAACCACCTTGAATAGATTTCTTTGGCAACAGCTCAGAAGATGAAGGTGTGCAGATTCTTTGATTCGGTAATCCTGTTCGCTAAGTATCTGTCTGAAGGAGTTAATCACACGCCCCCAAAAACATTACAGGAATTTACACTACAGCACTGATTGCATTGGTAAAAAAAAAAAAATGAAATCTCATAAAGGCCCTTTGGAAGGAAACTGCACTAATAAATTATTCCATATGCATAATTCTCACACCGGAGCACTATATAGCAGTTAAAATTAATACATGTAGTCATAGATCTTTTTGCAAATAGTGTATTTTTGATACGTATTTGCTTAGTAAATTTTTTGTAATGTGCATGAGATTGATTAAAAAAGTAAACCCAGAAGTTGCCTTTGAAATGGGAAGGGGACTTCCCTGGAGGTTCATTGATTAAGACTTAGCCTTCCAATCCAAAGGGTACGGGTTCGATCCCTGGTCAGAGTGCTGTGATCCCACGTGACTTGTGGCTAAAAAAAAAAAAAAAGAAAGAAAGAAGCCTATAAAATGTTAATAGAATCAATACTGGAACAAATTCAATAAAGACTTAATAAAACAATCCACATCAGAAAAAAATTTAAAAAGCTCTTAAAATAGGAGGGAAGGGAAAAAGATCAAGGAGGGATATAAATGGGAATTTACTATTTTAAGACTCTAAACAAGGTAAAAGTAAAAATAGGGCAGAATGTTAAAACTGATCAAATTGAGTGGTGAGTACATTAACGTGCCTTATCAGAATCAGTCTTTGTTTGAAAACTGCTGATATATCATCAGACAAATCAAAGTGTTTGATCCTTTTCCTCTCTCATCTAAACACAACCGCTCCCCCTGCCCACCCTGCCATCCTCTGTTGCTTTCCTTGTTCTGTGCGTCACGAGGAACCAGTTGTGAAGTCTTATTTTGTCTTCATTTCCCCAGGACTTCTTTCGTGCCGGAATATCATAATCTGAAGGCCCATCCTCAAGTCTAACCATCACTTCCTACCTTTTTTGTCATCTCATTGTTTCTGTTTGTTTTTTCTGCCTCTTTCATTTTTCCTCCTGAGATCCTTATCAACCTCCTAGTCCACTGGTCTTTTCTTGAACTTGCAAGCTTCCCCAGTGAATAAAACTATTTTCCTATTTTCATTTTAGCTCTACTCAATGTTTAGAGTGCATGTTTTATCCAATACCTGCAGTGACCATTTAATATTAAATTAGAATACATCTAACAGAATATATCTATAGTCACTGGAATGCAATCCAAACTCCTTTCTGTGCCTACAAAGTCCTACATAATCTGGCATCTCTAACCTCATCCACTAGTCCTCTTCCTGTAGTCATTAAAATCCAACTATACTCACTTTTTTCTTCTTCAGATGTAAAGCTGTATTTATTCCTCATACCTTTGCAGCTTTTCCTCCACTCTGCCTACTATAATCTTTATTCAGATCTTCATTATGAATGGATTCTATGTTTCATCAATATATCCCATTAAATGCTATACCCTCAGGGAACCCTTTCCTCACCACTGTATCTTGTCTCCATGCCATCCTTTCTTCTATGCACTATAGCCCTCCAGGCTATTCTGTCCATGGGATTTCCTAGGCAAGAATACTGGAGTGGGCTGCCATTTCCTTCTCCAGGGATCTTCCCTACTCAAGGATTGAACTTGCATCTCCTGCATTGCAGGCAAATTCTTTACCATTGAGCCACTTGGAAAGCCTGGTGGCTTCACTATCCCCTAGTTTTTCCTTTTATACTTGGCAATTGCCTGTCTTCATACTAGAATGCAAGCAACACAGAGAAGACCACACTTAAAAAAAAATTGTAACCATAGTCACAAGACTGAAAAGGTGTCTAGCATGTAATTGATATTTAATAAATATTATTGTATGAATGAGTGAACTATATACTCTCCATACCATTGAGCAATGCATGATATTTTTTCTAGTTGATCCTTATCTGAGTGACTAATGCAGATGTTTCAAAGCTTTTTTTGTGCCTCAAACTTCCAGGCATGACTCTGCTTCTCTCATTTTCATATAAATCACTAGGTTGCCTACTGGACTGTACATATTAGGCCATTTGTTATTTTCCCCCTTTTTTCTTACAAGGATTTGTCCATGTTTCATCCTTTCTATTTCCTAATGTCCTGTATTTCTCAGGAACGCATTTTTTTCCAACTTTGGTTAAGGTTAATCCTTCCATCTTCTGCATGATATTAAAAGTCTCTCCATCTGTCTATTCTTTCGTTTCTTTGTACTGTTTCCTATCCACACAGCAAATGTGCTAAAATGGCTATGACTTGAACAAAACAACAACAAAATCTCCTCTAATTCTGTTTCCTCCTCAGAATAGTGTTATCTTTGCTTCTATCAACTAAAGTTTTTCTAAAATGAATAATTTTCCCAAGCTGTATTTACTTCCTCTTCTGATACCTATTTTTCTTTCTCTTGCAGTTTGGATCATCTCCACTACCTGGAGCCTTCCAGGTGGTGCGGTGGTAAAGAATCTGCCTGCCATTGCAGGAGATACAAGAGATGCAGTTTCCATTCCAGGGTTAGATAGATTCCCCTGGAGAAGGAAACGGCAACACAACTCTAGTAATTTTGCCTGGAAAAATTCCATGAACAGAGAAGCCTGGCAAGCTACAGTCCATGGGGTCACACAGAGTTGGACATGGCTGAGTGACTTAGCACACACACACGACTACCTGTAATTTTTTAATAATATGCTTCTAAGAATTATCAGTTATTTAGTCATCAAATCCACTGGCTTCATCCAAGAAATTGTACTGCTTGTTGGTTGATACTAAGTTCCATCTTCACCCTTCTAAACCAGCTCCTGCAACCCAAGGGCTGAGTGTCTGTGACCCTCCAGACTTCCTTGGTTCTTGTTCAGGTCTTCCAGAGAGAGACAATACTGTGAGCTTTGAAGGACTAACATAAAGGAAGGCCATAACTTTCCTGAGGCAGTGTGAAAGTTGAGGCATGGAATTCTACTCCTGTTTTTTGGTGAGTTGCCTTTTGTGAATCACCCACGTCCAAGGTGCGGACAGCTGAGAGGTTTATCAGTGCTTTTAGGAACTCTGGACTTTCCCTTGAGAATCATCCAGACTTTACCGACCCTTCCAAGGATTGCAAAAGCCTCCAATTATCTATTTTAAACTCTTTATATGAGATAATTCATACAGCTTATTTTTTCAAGGCTGAAGTTTATGGATACAGTCACCATATTTTTAGAACTCTCTGAAATATTGGAAAGTGTTACTGTTTTTCTTATTCTCAAAACTGTCTTCTCTTGCTTTCTGAGCCTTGCCACACCCCGTTTTTATTCTTCTTCCTGGTCTTCATGTTGCTCTTACTCACTAGATCTTTTTTTTTTTTTTTTTGCATTTTGCCTATCTTTTCGTTTACTCCTGAAATGAGAGCATTTCTTACACTAATCTTCTCAATTCCTTTTTCTTTTTAGTATATTGGCATTCCTCTATTTTACACAGTCGCATAGTACCTCTTCTCAAAAATGAATCAAAAATTTATGTCTGGGCTTCACCTCTCTTCTGGATTCTGGACCGTCACTGACACCCGCTATGAGATATCTTTATTGGCACATCTCACAGGACTTTGTGCGTGCTTAGTCTCTCAGGCGTGTCCGACTCTTTGCGATCCCATGGAGTGTAGCCTGCCAGGCTCCTCTGTCCATGGAGATTCTCCACACAAGAATACTGGAGTGGGTTGCCATGTTTAATAAATCCACCAAGCCTTCCTAACTCCTCCTGGTCTTATTATGTTGATTAGTGACATCAAAGTTCTCTCAGTTTTTCAGGTTTTATGTTGTTTATACCTCAACTCTATTTAATATTCTTTTTACTTTTTAAGCCTTTTCAATGCATCTTGCCTCTTATCTTTTAATTTTCTCATGTTTCTATTTAGTTTATTTACTCATTATCTTTGGTCCTAAATAGTTTCTTGCTTTCAATCACCTGTTCCTACACATTGCTCTAATAGCCCTTTCCTCAAACCTTCCTTCTGACCGTGGAACTACCAAGCCCCGTTTTCTAAAGCTTTTACATGAATGTAAAACAGAATTTCATATGGTCTGCCTGGAATTTAATGTCTTCTTATATTAAGGACTCAACATTTTGGCCACCGCTTCCTTCCTATAATCTCCCCTGCTTTGTGTTCACTCATTTGTATCCTTCCCTTTAGCTGTGATAGGTCATGTACCATTCTCCCAGTATTTACTGTTCTTGCCCTGTGGCAGGTGTACAATGCAATCTCAAATACACATTTCCTTCCTTTGTTCCAAATGGCAGATCCATATCTCTAAGTCAATTTTAAAAGCCAGTTCCTCCTAAAAGATACTTCTCAGACCTTCTGTTAACAGTTAATCTCTCCTTTAGGCTAGAGTCCACATTAGGTGCTTTTTTGTTCCTTTGGAAAAAAAAATCCATTTCATTGGTTTCTTTGAATAAATGCTTTTTCTTGCTGGTCTTTCTTGCCAGATTGTGAGAAGCAAAAGCTGGAAGCTGATTCATCTTAGCTTCCCCACTCAGCACCTCAAAAGGTGGCAGGCGCACTGCAGGCACTCCATACGTGCATTTTGGATTTAATTGAATTCTGCTGAAACTTGAATCAATGAACACTCTCTAGGACAGGGATGATCACACACTGGACCTCTTCTTGTCAGCAGCTGGGGCTTGAAGCACGTTTTCTTATCACACCTGGATGGTAGCAGCCCAGAGGGAAGTAGATGAAAAGAACCACGGGGCTCTCCTAGGAGGTGGGAGCAGCAGGCAGAGAGCAAACACGTGTCCTCTGGGTGTGTTTGCCGCTCCTCCAGTGCCCGAGAGGGAGTGGCGGGTGGAGAATCACCAGCCTTGAGTGTTGGAGCATTTTAGGCTGCAACCTGCTTTGGGACTTGACTGTTCTGATGTTTTTCTTTTCCTCCATTCATGCTAGGCTCATTGAAAGCGATCCTCACAGGTGATAAGTGCGATCTGCAACATCCAAAATGTTGCCTGCTCCAGCCCTCAGAGATTGCCTTATGTGGGCATGATTTGGGGATTTTGAAATTTAAACTAGGTAGCTAACAGGTAATGAGAAAAATATCAAACAGTGCATCTAGAGAAGCTCGTAGTTAGCAAAGCACTTTCATGTGCATGGCTTCATTTAGCTTTCACAGCTCCCTTGGTGGGGCTGGGAGGGCTTATAGTTTTATGTTTCTATAATGTGCTGTTGAGTTGTGAAGACTGAGGACGTTAGAGTCAAAGATCATAGATTTAAAGTTCATCTCTTTTTTTTTTTTTTAGCTTATAAATAAGAGATATTTATTTCTCACAATTTCAGAGCTGGGGAAGTCCAAGATCAAGGCAGTGGAACATTCGCTGTCTGGCAAGGCATGCTTCCTGATTCACAGACAGCCATCTCTTGCTGTGCAATTACTAGCACGTACCTTTGGACTTATTAATATAATATACATCTGTGATAGTTAATTCTGTGTGCCAGTTTGACTGAATCTGGAACTGCCAGGATCAGGAACTGGTTAGGCATTATCTCACTGTGTGTCTATGAGGACGTTTCCAGGTGAGATCAGCATTTGAATCAGTGGACTCAGTAAAGTAGGTGGCCCTACTTAGTGTGTATATGTGGGGGTTGTGGGGTGGGGTCGACCCACTCATTTAGGACCTATGAGTAAAACAGGAAGGTAGAAGAAAGAGGCATGCTTTTCTTTTTCTGCCTCTTTGTTTGAGCTGTGACGTCTTTCATCTTTTCCTGCCCTTAGAGTAGGATTCCCGTTGTCTTTCGTGGTTCTCAGGGGTTAGGGCTCTACTGCATTAACACCACTGGCTTCCCTGGGTGTCCACCTTGCAGACAGTAGATCATGGGACTTCTCAGCCTCCATAGTCATATGAGACAATTCCCCATAACACATTTCCTTTTATATCCTCTTAATTTGCTTTTTCTGAAGAACCCTCACTAATGTAGTATCTCCTCAGTCCCTTTCTCTCTGGTTCATTCTCTAGAAAATGGATACTAACAGCATTAATTGTTCATAAGGATGTCTTGGGGAGTAAATGACTAGAGATGTTTCATAAGGTTCACTTAGATCCTTTCAGATAGTAGAGGAAGTTGGGGATAATGAAAGAAAAGGACTTCGGGGTGAGAGCTATGTTAAATCCTGATCTAATGGTGGAAGCTTGGACACTCCACACACGCTTCTGAGCAGTATTTTCAATATTTGCAAAACTGGAGCTGGCCCTTGCTGTCATGGCTTGTATGAGGAATAAATGATGCCATAAATTTGAAAGGTACTATCTGGTAGGAAGCTGTGCTTGCAGGATTCATTCCAACAAATGGTAGCTTCCTTCATCTTTCAGTGAGCCTCCTTTTATATTTTATCTATAAAATAGAGGTAAGTATTACCAGTCAGTCTCATGGATTTATTTTTGAGATCCGATTAGTTTATGAATATACTTTAATAATATTTTAAAGTGCTTAGTTTATATTAGGTTTTGATACTTCTTTGATCAGGTTTTTACTTATCTATACCCACTGGGGAATCTTAACTCTCTCTTCAAAGTATTCCAATAGATTGGCCACTTTTTGCTTTCTCCCCTGATTCCACGCTGTCCCCGTCTCTGCTCTTTTTCACCTGGGTGCCTCTATCAGGGTCTCCATCAGTGCCTCCCACAAGCTCTTCTCATCTCCATAGTAGGGGTGAGCCTTGTGTTAATATATCACTGTGCTTGTCCTGTCATACTTCTGTTCAAACCCTTGAAAGATTCTGCTTTTCACTTAGGGAAAGAAAGAGATTTTCAATGCAATGCTTTAAGTGATCTGTCCCCTACAATCACTTATTTCATTACTTTTCCAGTCTCTTTAACTACAGTCCTCTGCCTTGCACATTCCATTTAATTTGTGTCTGCCTCATTGATATGCTTTGATTGTGTCCTGCTAGACTCCTGGTTTGCACCTTTTATAAGGGCTACTCCCATTATCTGGGGCTCTCTTCCTTAGATATCAGCATGGTTAAATCCCTCACCTCCTTCAAGTCTTCACTGAAATATCACTATTTTTATTAAGACCATCTTGACCTTGCTATTTAAAATTATATCCCCCTTCCCTCTTGATCCCCTGAATTCTTTTTTCCACCTTTTCATCCATCATAATTATCAACTTATAGAACTTATTTATTTGAAATATTTTATTGTCTTTCTTATCCTATGGGAATATAAGTTCCATTAGAGGTTTAATGTTTGTTCACTGATGAATCCAAGCTTTTAGAACAAGCCATCAATAAATATTCGTTGAAGTGAAGTGAATTGATAGGGACAGAGGTCGTTTTTTCAGAAAAAAATTCAATTTGCAGATTATCATCAAAGGACTCAGTGCTTAGCATAGCATTACGCATACATGGAGCCGTGATCAGACCATTATCACTTATATTTGCTACATTAATTTTTGGTCCTTACAGAAGCAGCCTCTCTCTCCTGTAATTGGAGTTGCTGTCCACAATTGCATTGGCATCTCTAGAGAGAAATAGAAACTTGGAGCTGACTTTTCAGAGTTCTGATAAAAAATGCATTGCTCCATGGCTGAGTGCACTTAATTTTCTTATATATTAGAAGCTAATGCTTGCATCCCACATAAAGGTAAAAGCCATATGCCAAGTAGTTATATATCCCTGGAGAATGGTCCCCTAAATTGTAAGCTAGTTTGCATTTTAAGGATGCTAAGTTATCAAATTCTACTGGCAGAAATGTATTGGATATTTTTTAAAAGGAAACAAATGTACTGAATTCTCAATAGGAAAGTAGTCTGCTATATTGCCATTTTTAATAATTAAAAATCAAGCATGACTTTAGATATCTTTTATAATTCATGTTAATGATGATTGTTTGTGAAGCATCTCTGACTTGAAATACATGTGGTTTTGTCATATCTGGATATTGAGTCTACCCTGAGGTGCTCAGAGTGAAAAATAATATAAAAATTAGGAAATTCCCTTTTAGCCATGAAGCTCTTCTGTAGGGATTATAGGTTGAAAATGTCATAAGAATCTGATAGTGAGACTTTAAACTACTCAGGGTAGAAAGAACCAGACACAGGATGAGCACATTGACACTGGAAGGCATTAAATACAGGAATCAGTGATGGGATTGGGATCCAGCAGAAGGTCTTTTGACAGCTTTTTTCTTTTTTTTCTTATTTACATCTCAAGGTGATGCTTTCATACTATTCGTCCTCACCTCCCCTCTTTGTTCTGTCCCATTCTGTGTTCCTGTCTGCGGGAATGTGGGTTTGTGCTTCTGTGTGCAGGGCTGGGAGTGGTGGTGACGATCCAGGTTAAGGACAAGTAGGAAGAGGAAGTATTGGCAGTGACTTGCAGAGCTGTGGTCATATGTTTCATTAGTCCATCTTGATTCCTTCCTCTGCCTCTCTTTTTCATGTCTTATTTCCATATTCTCAGGACGGATCTGCATTCTCTTAATAGTAGAGAAACGTAAGCACCATTGATAAGACAGCATGCCATTTCTTCCTCTACCAATAAGCAGTAATTCCAATGAGTAATTTTCAGATATCTTTGGAGAAACTATTTGTTTTGATTTCTTTATATCTTCTTGGACCAGAATTGTTTCAGAAGAAAGACCTAGTCAGATATTATAGGGAAAATAAACTGCCGTTTTAAAATCCTTTGTATCTGGTTAAAACAGACCCAGAGGCCACTACTTGTGGGATCTTTGTTCCCCGACCAGGGAACGACCCATGGTCACAGCAGTGAAAGCACCGGGTCGGAACCATGGGGCCACCAGGGGATTTCCCCACAGGCCACTTTTAGAAGTGACCACAGGCGTAGGGAAGACTGCTATCCTCAGGCGCTGTGGTCCATTTACCTGATTTGTTAAAACAAAAACCGTGGAAGGGAGATTACAAATACAGATGGGTGTCACTGTTGACATCCCTTTGAGGGGACAGATGCTCAGAAAGCCCTGGGGTTGCCTCATTGAAGCCGGCTGCACTATAATACTGTCAATATGACATACATAGGTCTCTATAAAAGATGAGCAGAAGACAGAGGTCAGCTTTACCATGGGACTTGTCTTTCCATAGGCAAGAGACCTCTGATAATATCCACAGATATATTGTTTTAATTATCTGAAATAAGACTGTTTCATGTTACTCATTTTTCTACAGATGTTTAGAGAGAAGAGGGAGAGATGCAAACAGACAAGACAGGGACAGAGAACAAACACAAACGTGCCCTTAGTCAAAAAAAAGATTCTGATTAGACATTTTGATTAAAGAAGTAATAAAGAGATGGTGGAATTCATATAGTGGAGAATTCTCAAATCTATGACCAACAGTTCAAGTGACTGTAGGGCATATATTTATGAAGTAATATAGCAAATATTGCTAAATGTCATCTTTCTCCAAAATAGAAGGAGCAACTTTCTCATTGCCATGGCAATTTAAAGAGGGTAGAAGTAGAGAAAAGAAAACTAGCTTGTGTATGTCTTGATTGCCATGATGAGAAAGCTGAGATGAGTTGCCCAAATCTCCATGGGAATAAAACATTTCTAAGAATGAGATTTGTAGGACTGTGGAAAGACGATACTGTAGTAAGTCAACTACAGCTATGTATTTTTCAGGTCTTTTCACTAGAGTAATTAAACCATGTGTATTTGCAAATTAAGGTGATAGCTCAAAT
Source organism: Giraffa tippelskirchi (assembly GCF_054371585.1). NCBI lineage: Eukaryota > Metazoa > Chordata > Mammalia > Artiodactyla > Giraffidae > Giraffa > Giraffa tippelskirchi. The sequence continues at coordinate 153,993,987 of NC_137281.1, forward strand.
AAGATGCAGCCTTGACAAATCCATACTGCAAAACATAATTAAAAGACTCAATACACTGCAGAATGCAAAGCATAGTGCATGACTCTGAATGTTTTACTCTGAAGATTTGCAAAATCTTGACAGAATTGAGGGCAACATTTCAAAATAAATACTTTACTTGAACAGGTACACCATAAAATATCTATGAAAATCTAATGGGAACTTATTCCCTCTGAGTGCCTCATATATCACTGTAAATTCTTCCCCACCCAGAGAATCTATTTTAATGAGGAAGAGGAATTCAGCTCTGTGGTTTATTTATAAATTCTGAGAAGAAATCCAATAACAATTAAAAAAAAAACACTTCAGCATTTTATTGAACTCTTTTTTTTGTGGGGGGGTCTACTTGTGTGATAACATAAGCACCAGTTCTTTAAGCCAAATAACTTGTGAAGTAATGATTAACTTTAAGACCATCATGGAGGATTGAATTATCAGATGCCAAGACTCAATTACTCTACCTTCTTTTCACATGTGTGTGGGGGCATGTGTATTTGTATACATCTGTAACAATTTTTTCCCCAGGTAACCATAGTATATTTATAAACCATTTAATCTAAATATTACCTCATAGAGGTCATGACAATGAGATCAACGTTGAAGCAGGGTGAGCGTGGGTTGGAAAAGAATTTCCAGACACAGAGCGTTTCAGAAGGGTGTGGGTTTAAGAACAAAGAGCAGAGAAAATGCAGGTACTGCAACTGAGGCAAGCAGACCTCCAGACAAACCGGGGAGAGTGGACAGTTTTCCTGGGTTAGTAGTCAATCTTTATAGCTCAAGACAATGAACATTCCTGCTGGAAGATTGGTGTTAGGTTATTGGTTAAGGCACTATAGGGTGTTTACTGGAGTCCGCATCTTTGCCTAATTTGGAGTCAGGAAGCTTGTTAGTGATGATCAGGGAGTTTTTGGCAAAGGTTTCAAAGGGGCTCAATTAGCTTTGGAGGTGACCTTGGTGCAGGGCTTGCACCTGTGACCTTGAGGCAAGACCCTGTAGTTTAGACCAGTAAAATTAATCGTCTTCCTCAGTCACTTAAACTGCAACCTCTTCTTACAGTGTCTATACTTATTTATACCTACCATAATTAGTGTTCAGTTCAGTTCAGTTCAGTCACTCAGTTGTGTCCGACTCTTTGCGACCCCATGGACTGCAGCACGCCAGGCCTCCCTGTCCATCACCAGCTCCCAGAGTTTACCCAAACTCATGTCCATTGAGTCGGTGATTGCCATCCAACTGTCTCATCCTCTGCTGTCCCCTTCTCCTGCCTTCAATCTTTCCCTGCATCTGGGTCTTTTCCAATGAGTCAGCTCTTCACATCAGGTGGCCAAAGTATTGGAGTTTCAGCTTTATCATCAGTCCTTTCAATGAATAGTTGTTGAGCACATACTATATCCTAGGTACTTAGTATGATTTACATGGATTATCATTAACCTTAATGACTTTTCTGTATTGAGTGAAATTTTATCTAAATTTTTCACGTAAGGGAATTGAATCTCTGAAGCTAAATATTCAATATCTTTTAACTAATGTTTGGCAGAACAAGATATCTAACTCAAGCCTTTTTTTTTTTACTATAAAGCTTATATACTGGACCACATTGTCTCTTGAAACTGTTGGTCATAAGTAAGACTGTACCAAATTTAGGATTAAATTAGAAACTATTTTTATATACTTCTTCAATAAGTAAAATGAATTTCAGAATCAATGTATTAGGTATAGATTTCAAGAAATTAGTCAAAAGTTTTTGGAGAAGTCTAGGACTGAAAGGAAGTGAATTACTGTTTCAGAGTAAAGTTCTGGGGTCTCTAGTCTAAACAGATTAGAAAAGGTAAAGAGAGGTTAAAGAAAATGGGAGAAGATATGAGCAGAGGATTAGTCAAGGCTCTTTGACTATAAGAGTTTTGCCAAGAGAGAATCAAGAAATGGGGGCAAGATGATCATAAAAGTGATGATCATATGACATACACTGGAGCCAATGAGCACACAAATTATTTATTGAAAGCGCCCATCACATGTCATCAGATAACTTGGGAATACTTCAAGAATCTTCTGAATAGGAGGGAAGAATGAAAGAAAGATCCTAAAAGATTCCAGAGAGAAAAATACTTTTATACAGAGAATTAAAAGTCAGAGACTTCAGGTTTTTGGTGGTTAGTCTTTGTTTCCTTGTTAGCTTTTTGTTTTTATGAGCAAAAGTGGATGCTAGGAAAAAAAGAAAATAAGGAAATGCCCTCAAATTCCAAGGACATCAATTTTGAATCTAGATTCTATACTAAGCTTGAAAAGCCATCAAGGGTGATGATGAAGCACATGTTTTCAGACATTTCCAAAGATATAATCTTAGATTTAGTAAATATAGTTTGAGTAACTGCATTGTTCCAGGGATTCTTTTAGGCACTGAAGATAATGTAGTGAATAAAACAGACAAGGCTCCAGCTAGATGAGTCCCACATTTGAGAGGTAGGAGTTGGAAAAAAGTCAACTGGAAATGGAGATGGATAAAAGAGATCACGGCATCTCAAGTTCTCCACTGATAAGAGCATCAATAGCAAAAGTCTTGCCTCAAGTCATGACTGTTCTTAGCATCCTGACTCCGCCTATAACTAACACAAGATAAGTCAAAACTTCTCTGACTGGGAAGTGGTTTGTGTGTCTCTCTTTCTCTCCTTTTTTCTCTGATCCTCTTATTTGCTTCTTTTTCATGTTCAATTTCTCTGAATCTGTGATAAAGTAATATAAAGTCTCTCAAATTAGTCTCCCCTTTTGTGTACCATTAAACAGCTGTTCTAGACTCTTTGCTACTGTTCTCTCTGAACAAATCCTAGGGTAACAAGTGACTTTGTAAGTAAACCATTTTGCATTACCATTTGTCTCTCTAAATTTAACTCTGTTACTGTTACTATGAGATTTTCTTTAACTCATTATTTCATCCTTAAATAATTGGTAGTCTACTATTTTCATTTTAAAAACTAGTTTCTTTTTCTAACTCCTGGTAATTCTATCCCATCTTAGGGTCTGTTTGCTATTTTGGGCAATGCATGCCCTTCTGCTCCCTGCTGAGATTCATAATTGTTGCTTGGCAGATGAATCTTGGCATGCCTAATCATTACTCTGAACTTTCCACAAGCCCAATTAGCAAACAGCAGTAGTTCAGGGGGTGCTTCTCAAGCAAAACCTCAGAGCCACCCTCTATGAGCTTTCAAATTTGTAGTGACTCACTATAATTATAGTTTTTCATAATTATAAGTCATCTGTGTCTGTGGAAGCCTTAATCATGGTATTATATTATCGCTATTCCTCTGAGCATCGATGAGGCCAGTACTTATTAAGGAGCATTGACCTAACTCCATAAATATTTGCCAGAGATTAGTTGATGGAATTTTTAATAGTCCAAGCAAAGACATCTTTAATTCAAGTGAGATGGAAACAACAGACAATTAAAACTTACCAAAAGTCAATAATATTGCAAATAATATCTTAATAGAGACTAATTGACCAAATGAAGAATACACCACTGAAAGACTATCACATCTATTTTTCCCTTCCCTCCATCACACTGATATTGACATGTAAAAGTTCTCTTTTAAAGACAACAATTCTGTGTGATGTATCATTCTCAGGTTATCCTGAAGGTTGATTTTGGGTATGGCTGAGTAGTTTTGAGTAGTTTAATTTAGCTGTATCAGAGCTTATCTTCACTTTTGATGCTGTATCTGGCAAGGCTTCCCTGGTGGCTCAGTGGTAAAGAATCCACCTGCCAATGCTGGAGATATGGGTTCAATCCCTGGATCAGGAAGATCCCCTGGAGAAGGAAATGGCAACCTGCTCCAGTATTCTTGCCTGGACAAGAATCCCCTGGACAGAGAAGCCTGGCAGGCTATATAGTCCACGGGGTTGCAAGTGAGTCAGACATGACTTAGTGATTAAACAACAATATCAACAACTGACAGGGATACAGTGTGGTATAGTGTAAAGGCAAGGGGATGGATAAACCCACATGGGCATCCTGACTGTGCCCTTGATAGTTGGGCAGTTAACCTTTGGGAGAGTTACCATCATAAATCAGCTGTAGGTACCCAGTATAGGAGTAACTGTGGTTGGCTCATAGAACATTTATTGAAGTTGAAGATCATGAGCATAAAGCTCAGAGACAGACAGAACTATGTAGTTAACAACTGGCAATTTATTATTGAAAGTTTGTTGTTAGAAGGCAGAGGTTCAAAGAAAAGGAGGGAGAGATTTATCAAGGTTTTGGTTTGGTTATCTCTTGAAAGTGAAAGTTGCTCAGTTGTGTCCAATTCTTTGCAACCCCATGGACTATGCAGTCCATGGGATTCATTTTCTGGAGTGAGTAGCCTTTCCCTTCTGCACAGGATCTTCCCAACTCAGGAATTGAACCGGGGTCTCCTACACTGCAGGCGGATTCTTTATCAGCTGAACCATAAGGGAAGCCCAAGAATACTGGAATGGGTAGCCTATCCCTTCTCCAGGGGATCTTACCGACCCAAGAATCAAACCAGGGTCTCCTGCATTGCAGGTAGATTCTTTACCAACTGAGCTATCAAGGAAGCCCTCTTCTCTGATAGCTATCAGGGAAGTTCTCTCTTACTTTATAGTAATAAGATTTTCAAACTGCTAAAGAATTTAAAAACTGTGGATTACTATGTGTATGAAAGCAATATAACATTTCACTGTGATCCAGGAAAATTTGCTTCTCTGAGCTTGGAATTAACTTTGTTTAAATTTTCACAAAGATGGAAACAGCTAATACTAATTGTTGATATTTGATAATTCTCTATTAAAAATATATCGATGTAGATTCAGTGCGATCCCAATCAAAATCTCAGCAAGTAATTTTGTGGATGTTGGCAAACTGATCCTAAAGTTTTTATGGATAAGCAAAAGACTTAGAATAGCCAATACACAATACTCAAGAAAAAGAGCAAAGTCAGAAAACAGCATTATCTGACTTTATGACTTACTGTAAAGCTACAATGATCAAGCCAGCATGGTTTTGATAAAAGCATAAATGACTCAATGGAAAAAATAGGGATCCCAGAAATAAACCTACCCAAATATAGTCAGGTGTATTTGACAAAGGAACAGAGACAGTGTAATGAATGTCTACATGCAAAAAAACCCAAACAAACCAAAATCTAGACAAAGACTTTACACACTTCACAAAAGTTAACTTAAAATGGACCACATACCTAAAGGTAAAGCATGAACTATAAAACTCCTGGAGGATAACATAGAAGAGAACCTAGACGGCTTTGAGCATGGCAATGACTTTTTTGATAGACACCAAAGGCATGACCCAAGAAAGAAAGAATTGATAAACTGGACTTCATTAAAATTAAAAACATTTTCTCTGTGAAGGACAGTGTCAAGGAAATGAGAAGACAGGTCATAGACTGGGAGAAAATGTTTGCGAAAGCCGTTCCTGATGAGAGAGTAACAGGAAAGCCAGGGGACTCCAAATGGAGGAAATAGGCTGCAAGTGTCAGACTTATTTTTATCTCTCCCTTAAACAGCAGGAGGAAACAGACTCTTCATGGAAATTTCTTAAGCTATAATGAAACTATGTATTTGCTTTGGAATTTGCCTTTCTTCAAAATGGTTCCACCTAAGACTCTTTTTTTTTTCTTTTCTCAAACCTTGGGCTGATAATCGCTCAACAAACCAGTATTCTTATCAGCTGTTTTATGGCCGGGGGATGACACACCTCATGCCATCCTATCTCAAAAATGCATATTGTGGGGGAGGGGCCTGGTGCAACTCCCTCAGCCTCGAGGGGACTCTCTTATCTGATTAATAACTTTCAAACAGACATAAATCAGCTTGCTAACCTAGAAAAGGGGGACACTCTCCATCCCCCCTCTGATGTCTGTGTCAGAAGCTCTCTGTGTCCCTTTTTATACTTTAATAAAACTCTGCTACACAAAAGCTCTTGAGTGATCAAGCCTGGTCTCTGGTCCCAAAGTTAAATCTTTTTCAGAGATCACAAATCCGATCCCATTCACCATCAGCTATCAGTGATAAAGAACTCTTCTACAGTATACACAGAGAATTTTAAAAACCCAACAGTTAGAAAGCAACCCAATTAAAAACAATGAGACAGAGACTTTAATAGGTACCTCACCAAAAAAAAATATGTAGATGGTAAATAAACGTACGAAATTATTCTCTACATCGTATATCCTGAAGTAAGTGAAAATAACAGTGAAATACCGTGAGAAGCAGGGTATTTCCCGCTTCCTTTGTGGCTCAGTTGCTAAAGAAAAAGCCTGCAATGTGGGAGACCTGGGTTCCATCCCTGGGTTGCGAAGATCCCCTGGAAAATGGAATGGCTACCCACTCCAGTATTCTGGCCTGGAGACTTCCATGGACTGTACCAGTACACAGGGTCACAAAGAGTCAGACATGACTGAATGATTTTACCTTCAATTCACCATTATAAGCTTATTAAAATGACCAAAATCTGGATTCATTGCTGGTAAGAATGCAAAATGGTACACCAATTCAGAAGATATGTTGGCAGTTTCTTACAAGACTAAACATCCTCTTACAATAAGATCCAGCATTTGCGCTCCTTGTTGCTTACCCAAAGGAGTATAAAGCTTACATCTGCACAAAAACCTACACATAGATGTTTATAGTACCTTTATTCATTAACCGCAAAAACCCAGAAACACCAAGATGTCCTTCAGAAGGTGAATGGATAAATAAATTGTGGTACACACAGACAATGGAGTGTTATTCAGCATGAAAAATAAATGAGCTATCAAGCCAAGAGAAGAGTTGGAGGAAACTTAAATGCATATTTACTAAGTGGAAGAAGTCACTCTGAAAAGGTTACACCCTATATGATTCCCTTTATAGGCATACCTTGCAGTTCTTGCAAATGTGGTTCCAGACGACCAAAATGAAGCGAATATAGCAATAAAGGGAGTCTTGTGAATTTTTTGGTTTCTCAGGTCATGTAAAAGTTATGTCTATGCTATAATGTAGTTATTAAGTTTGCAAAAGCATTGTCAAAAAGATGTATGTACCTTAATTTAAAAATGCAAAAAAAAAATTACAATAGAAACATCAAAGATTACTGATAACAGATTAGCATAGCAAGTATAACAATATTGAAAAATTTTGAAATATTGTGAGAATTACCAAAATCTGACACAGAGAAACAAAATAAGCAAATGCTGCTAGAAAAATGGCACTGGTTGATTTAGGTGCAGGATTATCCCCGTACTTGAATGTATTAAAAACACAATATCACTCTGAAAAGTACTTTACAATAAAGTGAAGTGCAGTAAAATGAGGTATGCATGTACATGAAATTAATTTGCTGTCCAAATATGTGACAGGTGCCAGGCAAGGCATACATATTCTTGATATGCTATGTCAGATTTTACGTGTTGTATAAACCAGTCATGAGGTTCTTTGAGCTAAATTGTGAATAATTACTTCCCAGGTTAACTAAGGCAATATTGACACAATGTCAGAATGAATGATTATAGAGAAGAGTAAAAATATAGTTAATTCTGTGTTTGTTCAGAAAGAAGCTATATCTCAATAAATATTTTAAATAAGTAAATAAATATCTTATTTTCACTTGTTGGGTTTATAACTCATTAGTTTATGTGTGTGGACATGATTGGACTGATGTGATAAAACTGACCAGCATTAGTGTATGCATATATTATATGCCAGATACTAGAATAAACACTTTATATTCATTGATCTTATATACATTCGATCTTATGATGACTCACATGTTGGGTAAAATTATTATGTTCATTATACAGGTGAGAAAATTGTGGCTTTACATTACTACTTTCCTTTAGATGATATAAGTTACTCTTTGAGGCATTTCCAATGATGTGAGTCTACAGAAAACAAAGGTAAGGCATTTTTCTAGTAAGTGTCCACGAGTACAACAAATGGACTGAAACACAGAAATGCTGCTGCTGCTGCTAAGTTGCTTCAGTTGTGTCCGACTCCTAGCAACCCCATGGACTGCAGCCTACAAGGCTCCTCCATCCATGGGATTTTCCAGGCAAGAGTACTGGAGTGGGTTGCCATTGCCTTCTCTGAAATACAGAACAAACGTCGACAATTAAAAGGGAAGAGCGATTTGTGTATATTGAAGAATGCTTGCATCCTTGGGATAAACTCAGCTTGATCATGGTGTATGATCCTTTTAATGTGTGGTTGGATTCTGTTTGCTAATATTGCAAAGAGTTGGACATAGTGACTGAACCACAATAAACAACAACAGTATTTTGTCAAGGATTTTTGCATCTTTGTTCATCAGGGATGGGTCGGGGTGGGAGGGTGGATCAAGAGGGAGGGGTATATGTATTACTTATGGCTGATTCACATTGTTGTATGGCAGAAATCAACAAAATATTGCCAAGAAATTATCCTCTGATTAAATAGTTTTTAAAAAAATGAGAAAAAAAGGAAAGAGGAGATGATGGGTTGGGCAGGAGTGGGAGGGTAGGGGGTATGTGTAGGGGAGAAGAGTTGTAGACTAGAAATGCATAGATAGCCACATCAGGAACCTGGAGTTCCCTTCTGTAAAATTTGTAACTTTATATTAACCTTTTAGTGAAGAAAGGGCCAGTATATAAAAAAGGAATCAAAGTCCTAGGGGTTCCTTTTTGACACACTATTGTATTATCTTCAACTAGCATTTCTTAGTGGCTCAGTAGGTAAAAGAATCCACCTGCAATGAGGGAGACCTGGGTTCAATCCCTGGCTTGGGAAGATCCCCTGGAGGAGGGCATGGCAACCCGCTCCAGTATTCTTGGTTGGAGAATCCCATGGACAGAGAACCTTGATGGGCTACAGTCTACGGGGTCGCAAAGAGTCAGACATGACTGAGCGACTAAGAACACAAAACATTTTAAGTGTCCTATATGTCCCTCCCATTGTAATTAACCCCAAACTTTTTAAATGGAAGGGTGGCTGGAAGGAAGTTAAATACTAGAGAACTTTCTGAGGTTAATTGCCAATTACAGAGAATGCTCTTAGAAAAAAAAAAAAAGTTCAAAAAGCACTCTGCTTCTCATTTATGGAGCTGTTTGAACACAACTCAGGCAGGTCAGGGTCTGTTGACCTAAATTTAGGATATTCTCTGAAGATAGAAACAATGGCAGCTACCCTGCAGAGAAGAAGTCAAGAGAAATGTCACATTTTAAAGTAGAGAATGACTTGTGTTTTTCCACTCAGTTGATTGCTAGAACTTTGGCTGTGGCTGCTTGGAAAAAGCAAACTTGCTATTGAATATATATCTAACATTGTTTTCCAATGATGCATATTCTAAATACTTTAAATGCCTAGTCACTATTTTGTAAAATTTCATATTTTAAAATAACTCATGTCAATCATTGTTAACATTTTCTTGTGTTTCTTTCTTGAAATGTTCTCAGAATGTACAGACACACATATGGGGGAGTTAACAGTATGTGCCCATTTTTGCTTTTTTCTTACAGTTACCAGCATATAGTTCCTATACATCTCTTTATACAAATTCACACTTTCATGAAATGTAGCTTTATTTGTTTAACGTGTCCATTCATGTCTTATTGGAAACATCCAGTCTCCCTGGTTGCAGAAACAAAAATCTTGCCAAACTTAGGGACTCTTCATTGTGTACCCTGAAATGGCATCTTAGAAATGCAGGAAGTGTTCAACTTGAGAGGTGGGAATGGGGTAGCCATTAGACTTTCTTCAGTCAATGTGTGGTAGGGTGCTGCCTACCGTCTCAGACACGTCATCTCCAGAGGTCACTACTAAGCTCTCTCTCATTGCTGTTTGCTTGACTTCTTTGAGTCAGGCTCCGTGCGTCTCCTGAGGACACAGGAAGCGTTTTTCTGACTCAGCAGGCTATTTTAGCACAGCAGCATCTGCCCAGATGTATCATAAAGCCATTCTTTCTACCACTTCATACAGTCATTCTCTCTACCACTCCTTGGTCAGTCCCGGTGAGCATATGTGCTGAGGGGATGGAGGGGTTGAAACTTGGATGTTTTTCCAGCTTCAGCTGGGAAGTGAGACTCAGATCTTGTGTCTTCTTGGTTAACCCCACTCATCTTAGGGCTCTGTTTCTCCATTGCTGATGGAGAGTTTATTAGGGTACAAGAATAAGAATCTAGCCCAAAACAATTTGCATCTCTTGTTATTCTCATTGCTTTAGGGAAGAAGGGCCTAGGTCTTGGCATAATTCGCTTGTTAGCTTCTTGCGTTCTACCTTCCCTGGAACCATGAAGGCAGAATGCTGTACAACCTAAATCTTGAGAAGTTAGGGGAAATAGGAAGTTTGGGGTGGGAAAGGGAATGTTGCGTGGGTATATATAGCAAAAGAATACATGTCCACTGCTGTATGTTGGCAAACTTTCCATAGACATACTATTTAAAGTAGTTGATAGTATTATAATAATTATATATACTGTATTTTATGTATTTAATACTTTTTCTATTGAAAGACATTTTTTTGGCCGATATCAGTAACACTAAAAGAAAAGCCTGATACATTCATTTCCTACATATATCAATATATCATTCTAGTTAAATCCCTAAAAATGGAATTCCTGGGTCATTAGATAAATGCATTTTGCATTTTAAAACTGATTGCCAAAATGCCCTCTAAAGAGGTTGCCTCAATTAAAAATCCCATTAATAAAGTATCACCTGATATTATTTTAAAAGCATATTTCATGCTATTGAATTCAGTAATGGTCATAACTGATTTTATAAATGGTATAGAGTTCAGAGGATAAGTTGGACATGCATTTTTATTTACTTAAAATATAAATGATGATAACAGTAATCATCATATCATGTTTGCATTTTGCAGTGAATATCCTTACACAATCTCTTTCTTGTGTTAGAAAATACATAAAATTGCTCTTAAAGATTAGCTAGACTATAAAATCTATGAGACAGGGAGCTGGTCTGTTGTTTCAGCATATAGAGGGATCTGATATATAAATATTTGTTAAATAAGCAGATAATAAATAAATCACAAAACTGATAAACAGTTGTTCCACTACAATTTTCAGAAATGTTGCACAAAATAAAAGCACTGATGATTCACTTCTCCTTATAGATAATGATTACCTGAGCAATGAGCTTTTTAGATTTCTCTTTGTAACAGCTTTTACTAATTCAAATTAAGTATTAATAGTAAACCTTAGAACATATTTTAACAGGAGATATGAGTGATATGCGGAGAGAGGCATAGTACAGATTTAGAAGTCATCTACTAACTGCACCTCCCATTCCTGAATATAATCTATTGATAATTCTGTGACTCTGTAACTCAAAGAGATGTAACTGCTGGGGTATTCCATTTTATTCTAGGAAAGCAATGACTGTTAGAAAACTTTTATGTGTATTAAGATGAACTCTGCCCAAGTTGGACTTCCCCACTGTTCTGCAGGATTCTTATAAGGACATAGTTTACCCTTCCTATATTTGCAGAAATATTTGCATTTCCCAGATTCTCCTTTGGGTCTATCATCCAAGTTAAATAACCCCATATCCTTGTCTTTTTCACCATGATCGTTTCAGCTTAATCTCATTGTGTTCCTATCTGTACTCTTCTGAGTGGGTAGGAATCTCCCATATAAATAATAACAAAGTAAGTACTGCATTTTAAGTATGCCTGTATTGAGATCTTTGAGAGAGAATGAGGATAGATAAGATCTAAATAAGGACTTGGGTTTTAATACCTGTCTGGAGAGAACAAGAGACAGCATATTGCCTAACTGAACTGGAGTAGACTGTTAAGACTGAGCATACATCAAGCCAGGCCACTCAAAATGCTTTCTATTACAGAATGTTTGCCTTATTCAAGTTGGTGTCTGTGTTGAAAATTAAACTTTCCTAAGAATCTATAATTACACTTCCCCTAAAATTAAAATGTGAATTTACACTGCCCATGTGGTCTTGGAATCCTTCAACAAAAATCCTTACATATTAAAATAAATGTAAGTGGTTCCTGGCCAAGGATAAACCTGCAATACTCGTCAGAAACAGAAACAAAATTAGGGCTGAAGGTTTATTTTCTCAGTTACTGACACACAGCTACAGCCCTGCTGAAGATAAGCTGACTCTGAATTAACTTAAGAAGTAAGGGGGCGACACAGCATGAGTGGGAGTCAGGAGTTACAGAAAACAGTGGGAAGAACCTCAATAAAAGAATCAAATAGAATCCCTGTATATAAAAATGTGAATATTTTCTAAAGTTTAGAGTAATTGCTATTTTAAATGTTTTTAAAATAATTAAACTGAAGAGATTGTTATCTTGGAAGAGCATCCTGAAATGAAGCATGGGAGACAGAGAGATGAAAACTCTATTAAAAGATTAAGGTATCTGAATGATCAGATCTCTTGATGATTCAGAGTTCATTTATTATGAGTTTATTATGAGTTACAAAAGGAAAGGTCAGGATGAATGCTAGAGTGGTAAAAATGAAGTAATAATTGATGAGAATTTCTAGACTTGAGGAGGGTAATTCTTAGTTCCCAAGACCATAATGAATTTCCAACAAGGTAAATACATGCCCAGTGTATACTTTTTAGTGTATTAGTTATCTATTGCTATGTAATAAATTACCCCAGATTATCCCAAAACTCAGTGGCTTGAAATAATATTCATTTTCACACAGTTTATGTAGGTCCAAAATTTGTAGGCTGATTCTTGCTCAAGATCTTGCGAAAGTTTGCAGCCATTATGCCCATCAGTGCCACAGATATCTGAAGGCTTATGCCGGGCTGGATCCACTTCGTAGATGACTTGTTCACGTGACTGGCAGTTTCTTCCCCACAAGACTCTCCCAGGAATGCTTGTGAATTCTCATGACGCAAGGACCAACTTACACCAGAAAAAGTGATCCAACAGAAAAGAGAGAGTTGTGTACTTTTTATCATTTAACTTCAGAAGTCACCAAACATCAATTCTACCACATTATAGTAGTGAGAATTCAGATAGAAAGCCTGTTCCACATTCAGACAAGGAGTGTCAAAAATTTGCAGACATATTTGCAAACCAGCACCTTAGACGTGTTGAAATAACATTGCGAATCACCAAAGCAGACCAGAGAACCAAATACCAAGATAAGTTCATAAAATATTCAGAAATGAATTGAAATGAATAACAGATAGACACCCTCAAAAGCAATAATAAAATTTGGGAGGCAGTTAAATAACACCTTCAAAGAGTTGAGAAAATATAACTGCCAACATAAAATTCTAAAATTTTAAAATAATTTAAAAATGAGAAAATAATATAGAAATTTCAATCAGAAAATGAGCTGGACTAATTTATCATCCTAAGGCCTTTCTTGAAAATACAAAAGAAATACTTAGGGAGGAAGGCATTGCTGTTAGGAAAGGATGATAAATAGAAGAAAGAAAAAAGCAAATGCATGGTTATGTCTGGATACTTGCAAAATATTCAGAACTAATTTGGTAATTACTAACTTGTTATGGGTGAAATCGAAGGATAGATAAATACAAAATTAAGACAGAGGAAAGGAGGGATTCTCCAAAGTTAAGGTATTATAAGATCCTGGCACTGTTTGGGGATGGCTAATGATTTTTATTAGTTTTGGTATTAACTTCATGAAATAAAGTAGTTCAAACAGAATACAGGACATTTCAGTTAGTATAAAAAGAAAAGGGGATAGTAGTATACTTAATATTGAGTATTTGCAAGAGAGGGCAGCATTAAAAAACACATGTGGTGTGTGTGTGTGTGCTTAGTCGTGTCCCACTCTTTGCGACCCCATATATGGTAGCCCACCAGGCCCCTCTGTCCATGGAATTTTTCAGACAAGAATACTAGAGTGGGTTGCCGTTTCCTTCTCCAGGGGATTTTCCTGACCTAGGGGTTCAAACCCAGGTCTCTTGCATTGCAGGCAGATTCTTTACCATTAGTGCCACCTGGGATGCTCCCCACTCAAAACCCCACATACCTAAATACTATAAATAGAAAACAAAATATGATGGAGGAAACACTGATATACAATTACACAGTCAATACAAACTGACTAAATTTTCGAATTAAGATCTTTTAATGGACACACTCCATTTATAATTTTCATAAGTGAAGAAAGTGAAAACGAACGTTTCTCAGTCCTGTCCGACTCTTAGTGACCCCATGGATTATACAGTCCATGGAATTCTCCAGGCCAGAATACTGGAGTGGGTGGCCTTTCCCTTCTTCAGGGGATCTTCCCAACCCAGGGATCGAACCCAGGTTTGCCACATTGCAGGTGGATACTTTTCCAGGTGAGCCACAAGGGAAGCCCAAATTCCATTTATAATTTTCATAAGTAAAATCAAGGAACAAAAATGTAAGAAATAAAATGATTAGAGATCAAGATGGTAGAGTAGGAAGATGTGGCACTCATTTCTTCCACAAACATTAAAAAATACATCCATGTGTGCACAGTTCTCGCTGACAACTAACTGGAGATTGGCAGAAAGACTCTGTGGAACAAAGGCTGTGAGAAAGATCTGTATGGGATAAGATGTCTATATGGACCCTGGGGACTGTAGCCTGCTAGGCTCCTCTGTCCATGGACTTCTCCAGGCAAGAACGTTGAAACGGATTGCCAGTCTCTTCTCCAGGGAATCTTCCTGACCCAGGGACGGAACCTGGGTCTCCTGCATTATAGGGAGATTCTTCAGCACTGAGCCACCAGGGAAGCCCCATCAGTATGGAAAAGGTAGGGAAGGAGAGGTGAAATCTGATAGAGAGCAGTGCAGAAAGAAGAGGAAGGGGGTCACACAGGCAAAGATGCTCTCTGGGGAGTGAGGAGTTTGAACCATATGCGGGGCTCCCCACTCTGGGGTCTGATTCAGGAAGATGAGTCCTCTTTGCTGGTTTGAAAACCAGTGGGACTAACAAGAAGGATGTGAGAGACCTAGACTCCTCTCATAAGGAGCACACACACACACACACACACACGCTTGTTTACAGACATAATAATGATATCAAAAATAAATCAACTTTAATACAAACTTAATATTTGCCAAAAGGTGGTTGTTATGTGATGATGTAAATTTAAGTATATCCATCAGATATAAAATTCTAAATTTGTATTACATGTTTAAATGATCTTTAATTAAAAGCCAGTGCTTTTTTTCAAAATTACCAAGAAAAATTGACAAATGGTCAAAGCATAGTGAGGGATTTTATCATCTCTCAGTAGCCAATAGAAAAAAAATAGAAAAAAATTAGTAAAGCTATTGAATATTTGAGCAAGATAATTAAGAATCTTAAACCTATGTAGACTCTAATCCTAAACTATTGCAGAATATATATTTTATTGAACTCGAATTTGGAAAATTTATGAAAATTAACCAAGTATCATATAATGTAAGAATTCCCAATAGATATCAAAAAACTGATATTGTATATTCTCTGTACCTCTTTGCATATTCAACTCACAAGGAAATCAATTAAAAGTTTAATATATGTATACATACATATGGATACTTAATAAACATCCTACTTTTCAGATAATAAGATATATTTTAAAATTATATTGTTTAATATATGGCTGTTTTGGTATTAAGTTAGACAGGTGAACAAAGGAAACACAACAGAAAGCCCAGGAAGAGACCACGCATATGTGAAAACTTGAAATATGACAACTAGGACATTTTACATTAGTAGGAAAAGAAAAACCTATTCAACATGGTGATGAGACAATTGTTTATCCATATGACAAATAAGTTGAGAAATAGCCACAAAAGGTTCTTTTGTTATCATAAATAAAAATCATTTCCATATGAATTAAAGACATAAATCTGAAATGAAAATTTTATGCTTTTAGTGGAAAACAAGAAATTATCTTCATGGCCTTTTGGTAGGTATGAAATTACACAAAGAGAACAAAGAAAAAATGATTGTAGGTTAATAAATATTACCATGTCAGCATTTAAAACATCAATATGAAAAATGTTAACATAAAGGGAAGGAAGATGTTGTAGAATAGGAAAAGAAATTGTCAACTGTATAAACAAAAATGCATTATTTTTATAATATATTAGTGACTTCTACAAATCAATAAGAAAAGAGAAAGAGGTACAAAAATATGCTGTAACAAAACTGACGTTATGTATGTAAAGAAATGCAAATGGGAATATACATACATAGGCACATTTCAATATCATTAATACTCAGAACAGTGCAAATTAAAAGAACAAAATAATACCATATTCACCCTGTAAGGCTGTCACAATTTCAGTATACATATACCAGGACTCAGAAGAATGTTCTTTTTATTATTGTTTATAATAGTAAAATACTGAAGAAAATCAATAGTAGAAAGGAAATACAAACTTTTTTGTAAAGGATGATTGGCATTGAAGACTGGATCAATCAATTTAGAAAGCAATGTACCTATCTAAAGTTCTAAAGTTACTGGACCATACAATTTGTTAAGTTGTGAAATATACATATAGTCAATTTAATTTTCATAGACTATTAAGATTTATATAATGTCATTTAACATATGTGTTTACATCTTGATATATTCACTACTGACATAGGCTACGTAATATGAAACATTGCAATTTATCTGCAATTCAGAAGACTGCCTATAATGCAGGAGACCTGGGTTTGATACCTGAGTCAGGAAGATCCCGAGGAGAAGGAAATGGCTGCACACTCCAATAATCTTGGCTGGGCAATCCCATGGACAGAGAAGCTTGGCGGGCTACAGTCCATGGGGTAGCAAGAGTCAGACGTGACTTAGTGACTAAATCAAACCAAGTAACTGGAGTCATTTACCTTTTTATTAAAAGTATACTTTTTTATTCTTGTGAATTTGTCATTTTACATTTTTATTACAATTCCTTTCACATGCCTTCTATTTCTAACAACTGAAAGTGAAAATGAAAGCTGGTCGGTCGTGGTGTCCGATTCTTTGCGACCCTGTGGACTATACAGTCCATGGAATTCTCCAGGTCAGAATACTGGAGAGGTAGCCTCTCCCTTCTTCAGCGGATCTTCCCGACCCAGGAATCGAACCCGGGTCTCCTGCATTGCAGGTGGATTCCTTACCATCTGAGCTCCCAGGGAAGCCCATAATTTCTAACAGTTACGGTTTACAAATGAATAAAGGATTTGCCCTCAGATTTCTCTTTGTTATTCAAAACACTTTTTACAAAGTAGATATGTTAAAAATGTTTGTTGGATAAAGTACTTATTGTGTCCTTGGATTGTTTGCAAGATGAATGCTTTTTCCTAATGCAGCTGATTAAGAAAAACTGATGAAATGTCCTATCAATAATTCAAATACTGTGGCGAGAGTAATCGAAGCAGAAATATAAAGGGCTGTTTTGCTTTTCTCCTACTCATCTTACTTACCATACAGAATTTCTATAGGACTTGGAACACCTCTCTGCACTTACCTATCATTAAAAACATTTTATAGATTTTTCCATGAAATTTAGCCTTCAAGAGTGATCACTAGGGAGATTGTGATAATCATCTTTCCCTTGATAATGTGTCCCAATCTTTTTCTCAACCAACTGTCCATTTTATTTATGGTTCATAAAATTTCCATTTAATAAATTTTTAATGATTCAAAATAGATTTATGGAACTGAGTTGTGAGGAAATATTATAATATTGAAGTATTCTGAAGATTCTGAAGTGATGAAAAATAGTTTGGTAAATCTATTTGCTATCCATTTCTTTTTATTCTTCTTCCAGTAACTCTAAGAAATATGAATTTGTATAAATTTTTCTTAGGTAGGTTTAATTAACCAATTATAAAATTATTGGAATTGGCAAAGAAGTTAGAAGACTTCAGAAAAAAGGTAAATAATTCATAGTACCAGAAGATATTAATAAAAGATTGCTGTTTTTAGGTATATAATCCTGGTAACATGAAGTAGACACATTTTGGGCTGTGAAAGTGAATGTTGCTCACTTGTGTTTGACTCTTTGTGACCCCCAAGGACTATACAATCCATGGAATTCTCTAGGCCAGAATACTGGAGTGGGTAGCCTTTCCCTTCTCCAGCAGATCTTCCCTACTCAGGAATTGAACCAGGGTCTCCTGCATTGCAGGCGAATTCTTTACCAAGTGCTGACAGTTTAATACCCCACTTCTCCTCGGAAGTAATCTTGCCTTTGTCTCCTTCTGAGAAACATAACGATGTACCACTGTTTTCTCTGTGTGACACTGAGCCTTGCCTTGTTGTCCTGGAGTGTGAGCAGCTGACTCAGGCAAAGCCAGTAATATCAGTTCTCCAGGAATTTGGAGTTAGGTCAGAGACACTATGTCAGATTCTCCATGTGGTTATGGACTAGAAATTAGTTACATTATGGTCCTGTTTCTTAATGGTGTTTTCCAGTGAGTTTCAGAAAACTAACTTAGAAAAATAAGAGAACAGAATTAGTGCAAAGTGAAATTGAGGTGAATTAAAACTATACATTTACTTTGTGTGATTTTTAACAAATATGTTATGTTTCATGATAAAAATGAATAAAGCAGTAAATAAAGCATATTTTATAACATTTTAAAGTTTGAATTTCTAAATGAAATAAACTCTTAGCAAAACACAGTTTATAAGCACACATACACACACATACAAAATAAATAGAAATTCTGAATATATCTAGTAAAAAAAAAAATGCACCTGAAATAAAAATCCTTTCCACAGGGTAAAAGTCCAACTCCCAGTTAATTACATAAGTGAAGTTGATCAATTATTTTTTTTCTTTAACAGACAATTTTTATTTTTTTAATTTATTGAATAAAAGATTCTTCAGATCCTATAGTTCTTTACAAGTTTAGAAGTTTCACACAGATGGCTTCATATAATCCCATAATCAACCTTTTCTCCCCTTACCTCTTTATTGTCCCTCCCCCTTCCTTCTCCCTGCTGGTAATCACTAGTTTGTTCTCTATATTTGCAAGTCTGCTTCTTCTTTGTTTTAGTCACCAGTTTGTTGTATTTTTTATATTCCACACAAAAATGAATCTTATTTGTCTTTCTCTGATTTATTTCTCTTTTCAGATTACCCTCCACGTCCATCTATATTGCTGTAAATGGCAAAATTTGATTTTTTTTCATGGCTGAGTATTCCATCATATATATATATATATATATATATATATATATATACACCACAGCTTCTTTACTTCTTTATCTAGTCATCTGTTGATGGCCACCTAGGTTGCTTCCATATTTTGGCAGTTGAAAATAATGCTTCTATCAATATTGGGGCACATATGTCTTTTCAAATTAGTATTATTTTTTTTTTTCAATTTATATATCTAGGATATCTAGGAGTAAAATTGCTGGGTCATATGGTAGTTTTGTTTTTAGTTTTTTGAGAAATCTCCATACTATTTCCCCAGTAGCTTCATCAACTTACAGTCTCACCAGCAGTGTATGAAGGTTCCCTTCTCTCCACATCCTTGCGAACATTGATTATTTGTGCTCTTCTTGAACTCAGCCATTCTGACAGGTGTGAGGTGATATCTCGTTATGGTTTTGATTTGCCTTTCCCTGGTGATTGGTGATGTTGAGCATCTTTTCATATTCCTGTTGGCCATCTTCATTTCCTCTTTGAAAAAATGTCTATTCCATTCTTTTGCCCTGTTTAAAATTGGACTTTTTTAAAATTTGTATTAGCTGTTTATATATACAGTTGGCCAAAAACTTTATTTGGGTTTTAAACATAAGCTTTTTGCCCAACCCCAAATGTTGGATATTAACTCCTTACCAGTGATATCATTTGCAAACACCTTCTCCAATTTATTAAGTTGTCTTCTCATTTTGTTGATGATTTCCTTTGCTGTCCAAAAGCTTTTAAGTTTAATTAAGTCCCATTTGTTTATTTTGCTTTTGCTTCCTTTGTTTCAGGAGATGGATCCAAAAAGAAATATTACACTGAATTATGTTAAAGAGTAGTTTACCTATGTTTTCCTCTAGGAGTTTTATAGTATTTGGTCTTACATTAAGGTTTTAATCCATTTTGAGTTTGTTTTTGTGTATAGTATTAGAAAATGTTCTAATTTCCTTCTTTTACAAGTAGCTGCTCAGTTTTCCCAATATCACTTATCAAAGAGGCTGTCTTTTCTCCATCATAAATTTTCGTCTTCTTTGTCATAGATAAATTAACATTAAGTGTGTGGGTCACTTCCTGCACTCTCTATTCTTTTCCATTGATATATAACTGTTTTGTGCCAGTGCCATACTATTCGAATTACTTTAGCTTTAGAGTATAATCTGAGGTCAGGATACGTGGTTCCTCCAGCTCTTGTTTTTTAAGACTGTTTAGGTTATCAGTCATTTAAGGAAGAAATAAAGATAGTACTTTCAAAAATTTCTAGAGTTAAAAGAAAAATAATAGTATTCAACAGTTTTTGTGGCCAGTGTGACCTTGATAACAAAATGAAAATAGTGTTACAAAAGAAAAAAAAAAAATACAGCCCAACTTTTCTCATGAACGTAGATACAAACGAAAGAAGTCTAAACATAACCATAGCAAAACAAAATTAGTGATACATAATTTAGCAGTCAAAAGTTAATATTGATGAAATGATATATTTTAAAATTATGGACATAACAGAATAAAAATTATAATTAATAGTTCCAACTGATTATTTGTTGACAATATTAACAAAATTTATAAAATGGAATTTCATAATTTTTAAATTTCTAAATTAAAGAAGTTGAGGTACAATATTTTACTAGTGTCAAATTCATGTCACATTAATGTCCATCCTGCAGTTAATGACTGCAAGGAGATCAACCAGTCAATCCTAAAGGAAATCAGTCCTGAATATTCACTGGAAGGACTGATGCTGAAGCTGAAGCTCCAATACTTTGGCCACCTGATGTGAAGAACTGACTCAATGGAAAAGACCCTGATGCTGGGAAAGATTGAAGGCAAGAGCAGAAGGGGACGACAGAGGATGAGATGGTTGGATGGCATCACTGACTCAATGGACATGAGTTTGAGCAAGCTCCAGGAGTTGGCGATGGACAGGGAGGCCTGGGGTGCTGCAGTCTATGGGGTCTCAAATAGTTGGACACGACTGAGCAACTGGACTGAATATCCATCCCAATTAACTTAAGCAAATTTCATAAATTTTAATGCCCATTTTGATTAAAACAAAAATCTGTTAGCAAAAAAGAACTTGATGGAATCTTCCTCAGTCTAAAGCAAAGATTTTGTAAAAAATCGTAATTAATATTGAAATATTAAAAGATTTATATATTAAACTAGAATAGGATTAGAGTTCCCAGTTTTATTATTTCTCTTCAGCATTGCATTGGAAGTCCTAGTCAGTGCTATGAGGCAAGGAAAATAAACACATTCATTCTTAAAGATTGGAAATTAAAAAATAGCTCCGCCTCTAAATACATATAACAGGGCTATAAATACAAAATTTTTAAAACTACATATTATTAAAAAATTTCAATGATTTTATTAATAATTGTGACAAAACTGGCAAAAAAGCTAATTATACTTCCCTATTGCAGCAACATACAATTAGAAATGGAAATTATTAATGATTCAATTTGAATAGTAGAGAATTACAAATCTTAGATAAAATTTTTCAATAAATTAACACTTTTACACAGATATATATAATCCATTACTGAACAAAATATGAAAAATTCTCAATAAACTGAGGTTTACTCCATTTTCTTAGATTGGAAAGCCAATTGAAAAAATATCAGTCCTCCTCAAATCATTCTGTAGATTTTGTGTAATCCCAGTAAAAATTAATCCCAGCAGCTTTTTCCTCCCTCTGTGATGATTAATTTTACATGTCCACTTGACTAGGCCACAGAATGCCCAGATAGCTGGCAAAACATTATTGCTGGTTGTGTATATAAGGGTGTTTCTGGAGTAGATTTGCCTTTGAATCAGTAGAGGAAGTAAAGAATGTCATTGTTACCAGTGTGTGTAAGTACCATCTAATCCACTGAGGGCAGAATAGAACAAAGAAGTGAAAGAAGAGCAAATCTGTCCTCTACTTTAGTTAGAACATCCATCTTCTCCTGCCCTTAGATATCAAAACTTCTGTTTCTCAGGCCTTCAGATTTGGGTGGCACTCATACCATGGGCTCCCTTGGGTCACAATCCTTTGGATTTAGCCTGGAACACCACCACTAGCTTTCATGGCCATTTAGCTTTCAGACGGCAGTTCCTGGGACTTCTCGGCCAATCACTCATAATAAATATTTCACTCTCTCTATCTATATATATGGTGAGAGTGCAAGTCGCTCAGTCGTGTCCGACTCTCTGTGACCCCATGGACTATACAGTTCATGGAATTCTCCAGGCCAGAATACTGGAGTGGGTAGCCTTTCCCTTCTCCAGGGGATCTTCCCAACTCAGGGATCGAACCCAGGCCTCCCACATTGCAGGCGGATTCTTTACCAGCTGAGCCACCAGGGAAGCCCAAGAATCCTGGAGTGGGTAGCCTATCCCTTCTCCAGCAGGTCTTCCCAACCCAGAAATCGAACCGAGGTCTCTTGCATTGCAGGTTGATTTTTTACCTACTGAGATATCAGGGAAGCCCCATATATACGGTAGTATGTAAGTATATATCCTATTGGTTCTGTTACTGTAGAGAATCCTAACTAAACATTCTTCTTTGATGGGAATTGAAAAACTTATTCTGAAATGTAGGTGGAAGTGCAAAGTTTACATATTTTTAAGAATGAAAAGCAAAGTTAGAAATACATCCACTTCCACACAGAAAAGCTTCATGTGATGGAATACTTTACAGCAATCAAAATGAAAAGCCTACTCTTAGATGCAGCAGCAGGAGTCTCACAAGTACAATGTGGAATTAAAAAAGCCAGAGATATTATGTGATAATATAGTGAAAACTGGATTGAAAAGTATATATTTTCAGGTTCATGGTTCTGAATGGGGAGAGCATGAAGGTAGTTTCTGGCACTCATAATACTCCATTTCTTCAATGAGATAATAGATACATAGATATATTATCTTGTGATCACTTAGTGATTTATATGTCCATTTTTTTCTGTATGCATTTTTCAATTAAGAAAATGAAAAGCAATAAAAGCAATTATATATTTCCATCGGCCACTTTGTCTTGAAGTTTCCATTCCCAAGCAAAAATATGCATATCTTTTAACACTGCAATAAATAATGCAGCATAGACACATTATATCCAAAATACATAGAGACTGATATATACCTCAGATTGTTTGGGAGTCAGTTACTAAAGAGTGCCTGTGTAGAAACATGACCACAAAGCCAGTGGAAGTATACCCTTTATGGGCTGTTATATAATTGCCTTAATTTTTGATAGGACTGTTTTCACTGCCAGATTCCATAGCTGAAGAGTAGCAAAGCTGGCGGTGAAAATGGACTCTCTTGTACCCAAAGCTCAGTGAATTTAAAAGTCCCAAAGGTCATCGAATCATTAGATATATTGAAAATCCTTTGTCTATTATTTGTACATAATCAGGAACAAGAGTTTAATTAATGCCAGAAGGATCAGACCTTCTAAATACTTGACTCCCATCACAGCAGTTGTATATATTAGGCATCCAATCTATAGCATTGATATTTTTGTTAATATATTTTTGTTGTTTTATTGTGTTTGTCTTGGGGCATTGCTGATTGCCAGGAGACCCTGGATATCCTGTCAGGCTTTGAGTCAAGGTTTCAGTTCCAGGAAAAAATGTGCTGGTTTTACAGAGATGGGATAGAGAAGCTTGTAGAGAGTTAAAATGAAATAATCAGTCAAGTAAATAGTTTCCCTTTACCCAAGATAAACAAAGTAAAATTGAATGAAATGTGCCCCTTCTCAATTACTTGGGAAATGCAAGCATGTCCACATTTGGAACAGGTGTTTCAGAACCCAGCCATCTGTTTTTCAGGGAACCTACAAGGGAGAAAGGAACCAAAGTGGACACTGATTTATTCATGAAGAGGTTCTGACTTCCCATCTGTGTGCTTAGCAAGAAAGGGAAATACTGAAAGGCAAGACGGTAATTCAGTAAGTATCCAAGAGGAGGGGACTTTCATAAAGACTTCCATTTCATTTCATCCCTCCCGCTGTTGTAAGGGAAGGCAAAGAATCCAAACTCACTATTGACAGATTTAGAACACCCTGATGGAATCCGAACCTCCATGCATCAGCTTTCTATCTAGCTAAATGCTATCTTAATATCTGATTGTAGGCAACTAACTTTATTTACACTATTTCTATGCAATAAAAAAAAATCAATCACTATAGAAATTAAAAATAAAATTAAAATCAATCACTCAGAAATAGTTTCTAGAGGTAGTAGTAGTAGTCACATTTGAAACTCTCAATTACTGAGAATTATTCATGAACTGTAATAACTTTGGATTAACATATATAAAAATAGCAATGACATACATTCTTTAAAGCTTTTGTGAGTAAGGAGAAAACAGAAGCATTTCCACGAAGGCTTTTTGCTTGCTTGTTTATTTTTAATATTAAGTTTAAAAAAGTACATTGGAAAACTGAATCCCAAGGGAAAATTCAAAACATGTCAATATCCGAGTCTTATACTTACCTGGTGTTTGGCAAGGTTCAGTTACTTAACCTACTAAATGTAAAACAAAAATAAAACAGTTACTATGAATATCACAACTTACTTTGTTATAAGAAATGATACTGAAATCAATTTTAACTTAACATCAACCTCATGACGAATAATGCAGCACTTTATTTCTCAACAATGCAGTTTTCTTACTTTAAATCTTGGAATCATCTTTGATTCTTTCTATACCTCACTTCCAAATACTACTTTATTTTCAAATCCTATCTGCTTGAATTTCAAACGCATTCCATTTTTAACTAAGCTGTCATTGCTTGAATCCTCTCTTGATTATTACAAGAGCACTCTAATTTTTTTCTTCTCCTTAGGGCTCTTATTTAATCCATTACACCATCCAGAATAATCTTTGTGATTAGGTCACTCCACAAATAATAGGTAGAATTTATTTGGAAATTATTATAATCCAGACATTGAAATGTTTATAAAGAAGTATCATTTACACCATAGTCATTTTAAAGTTACCACTAAAATTAGTACCTTGCTATAATGATTAAGATTGGGTCTAGAGAGGTTAAATATGCTTGAACCCAGGTCATTTGGCTTCAAAGAACATGATGCAAATTCCCACTTTGCATTGTCTCTCCATCATCTTCTTGGAAAAGAATGATGTAACGAGAATCCCATATATTCATCACCAGCTCCAAATATTATCAACTCATTACCAATCTGATTTAATCTATAACCCTGAATATTTCTCTCTCTTCAAACTATTTTATAGCAAATACTAGACATTCTTATGGAGAAGGCAATGGCACCCTACTCTAGTACTCTTGCCTAGAAAATCCCAGGGACGGCGGAGCCTGGTGGGCTACAGGCCATGGGGTCGCTAAGAGTGGGACATGACTGAAGCGACTTAGCAGCAAAGCAGCAGATATTCTTAATTTCAACTGAGAATATTTCAGTGTGTATTATAAAACTCAACATATATTGAGTCCTTCTTAAAACAAAACTAAAAAACCATTTTTACAAAAAATGTCTAAATATCATCAAATAATGTTTAATTGCATCAGAATCCAAACAAAGTCCATAAATTGCAGTCAGTTAACGTTTGCCTTGCCTCTTTCATTTGTAGAATCTCCTTGCATATTTCCTGTCTCTCCTTCTCTCTCCAATTCTTAATTATTTTAAAAATATTTCTTCTATCATCTTCTTTGTCTCCTCTAACTTGCTGACTGCAGTTACATCTGTATTAGACAATTTTAGATGTTCTGCTGCTCACAGATGCGCTTTCAATGTTATTGAATTTTTATTTTGTACTTCCCATTATTACGTCTTCAAGCTCACTAATATTTACTTTTGCCATATCTAATTGTTCATTAATTCCATCCATCATATTTTTATATCAGACATTGTAGTTTTCATCTCTCAATTTTTCATGTAGTTATAACATCTTCCATGTTATAAGAACTGTATCATAACAACCATATAAATTCCTTATTTGCTAATTTTAATATATATATATGTATATATATATATATCAGTTCTAAGTTTCAGTTCACTTATTTCTCTCATTAGGGATCAAATTTTCCTTCTTATCATTCCTCATAATCTTTGATTAGATACCAGATATTTCAAATTTATCTTGTTGGGTGCTGGATATTTTGGTTTGTTTTATATTTTTTCATCATTGTTAAATTACTTACAAGGAGTTTGAGAACAAAAGCCGTGTTTAATCTAGGGCTAATTTTTTCCCACTACTTGGCAAAATCCTTATAAGTACTCTGCCCACATCTGTGGCATTCATGAAGTTTCTCTGTCTCACTTGTGGGGAAACGCTCTATTGCCCTGCCTGTGTCTGTTATGTGCTTTATTACAGTGATTTGGAACTTAACGCTCAATATTTCCGAGGAGTGTGTCTATACTGTATTAATATCTTCTAAAAGTCTGAATTTGGTTTTTTTTTGTTTTTTTTTTTCTTATAAATTTATTTATTTTAGTTGGGGGCTAATTACTTTACAATATTGTAATAGTTTTTGCCATACATTGACATGAATCAGCCATGGGTTTACATGTGTTCCCCTTCCTGGACCCCCCACCCACCTCCCTCCCCATCCCATCCTTCTGGATCATCCCATTGCCCCGGCCCTGAGCCCTTGTCACATGCATCGAACATGGAATGGTGTTCTGTTTCACATATGATAATATACATGTTTCAATGCTATTCTCCCAGAACGTCCCACCCTCACCTTCTCCCTCAGAGTCCATAAAATTGTTCCATGCATCTGTGTCTCTTATTCTGTCTCGCATATAGGGTTATCGTTACCATCTTTCAAATTCCATATATATGCATTAGTATACTGTATTGTTGTTTTTCTTTCTGGCTTACTTCACTCTGTATAATGGGCTCCAGTTTCATCCATCTCAGTAGAACCGATTCAAATGTATTTTTTTTAATGGCTGAGTAATATTCCATTGTGTATATGTACCACAGCTTCCTTATCCTAGAGGAAAACATAGGCAAAACACTCTCCGACATAAATCACAGCAGGATCCTCCATGACCCACCTCCCAGAATATTGGAAATAAAAGCAAAAATAAACAAATGGGACCTAATTAAAATTAAAAGCTTTTGCACAACAAAGGAAACTATAAACAAGGTGAAAAGACAGCCTTCAGAATGGGAGAAAATAATAGCAAATGAAGCAACAGACAAACAATTAATATCAAAAATATACAAGCAACTTCTGCAGCTGAATTCCCGAAAAATAAACGACCCAATCAAAAAATGGGCCAAAGAACTAAACAGACATTTCTCCAAAGAAGACATACAGATGGCTAACAAACACATGAAAAGATGCTCAACATCACTCATTATTAGAGAAATGCAAATCAAAACCACAATGAGGTATCATTTCACACCAGTCAGAATGGCTGCTATCCAAAAGTCTACAAGCAATAAATGCTGGAGAGGGTGTGGAGAAAAGGGAACCCTCTTACACTGTTGGTGGGAATGCAAACTAGTACAGCCACTATGGAGAACAGTGTGGAGATTCCTTAAAAAACTGGGAATAGAACTGCCATATGACCCAGCAATCCCACTGCTGGGCATATACACCGAGGAAACCAGAATTGAATTTGGTTTTACATCTTGAAAAACATTTGAATGAAGCTCCATTATCATTGTTTTCCAAAACAAAATTGTCCTCAAAAATGTCACAAGAATTAACCTAGATGTTATAGTATACCTGGACTATAATGTGTGTTGGTAGATATGTTTTTTTAATATTATTTATTAATTTGTTTTTGTCCACACCGGTCTTCCTTGCAAGCTTCCTTGCAAGCTTTTCTTTAGTTGCGGGGGCTGCTCCGCAGTTGCGGGGCACAGGCTTCTCACTACGGTGGCTCCTCTAGTTGCAAAGATGAGCTCTAGGGCACGTGGACTTTGGTAGTTGGCGGCGCGTGGACTCGGTAGTCGTGGTTCCTGGACTTGAGAACGGTTGGAACATGGCTTTAACCGCTGCATGACATGGGAGATCCTCCCGGACCAGGGACTGAACTCGTATCTCCCGCACTGGCAGGCGAAATCTTTACCACTAAGCCACCAGGGAAGCCTCGTGGACATATTTTGTTGTTTAGCCTAAATACAAACTCATGATCTCACCTCAGCAATTTTGAGAGACTTTAACGTGAGCATCGTTTCACGATTCATTGATAAGAAGAGGATTACTTTTCCTACTACTGTATCGTCTCATCGTGTGTCATTTATCCAAGGTTCTCTCACTCTACCATACATCTAAATCATCTTGAAATTTATTATTCTACTTTGGAATCATCTGCTGATAATATCCCCTGTATTTTTGAGACTCATTCCTTAGACTAAGCTCTTTGAAGGCAAGACCCATACGATTTTATTCACATCCTTAGCACCTGGAACATTGAAGATGCCTGTGTAAAGTCCTGAGAAAACACTTCAGAAACTTTTCTTGTAGTTCACCAGTAATGAAACCATATTTGACATAACAGAGTTTGTCTCTTTATGGTAGAATCAAGAACACAGCTTAATATTTCTTGGTCTTGTTGTTTGTTTCTTGATTATATTGGAAATCATTAAAAAAGGGTTTCTAAAAGAACTTAATTACAAGTAGAGGATTAGAAATAGAGAAAATCATATGTCAATGATATCAGAAGACGGCAATTACTTCCTCTGTTCCATTTCATGTGTAGAAGCAAAATGTTCCCTTCTCTCCTTCAATAAAAGAAAAAAACAAAAGTGACAAGCATAGAACTCCACTTTCCAACTGTATGTAACAGAACCATTAAAATTATAAAATATTCTTTAAAAACCAGGAATGAGATGCTTTAGTTTGATCTTATGAATTAGAATTTTTATATTAACTTAATAGGAGAATAGACTCTGTGAAATAAGTGAAAAAAATAAAGCACATATAGTGTTATTTTCTTCTTTGCTAATAGGAAGTATTTTAACTGCAAGAGTATTGATTAATGGATTTCTGTAAAAATATATATGCATACACCAGCAGTGATACAATTGGTTTTAGAAAATTAAGGCGTTCACCCCATTCTCCATTAGAATGGAAATCTGCATGCAATCATAATACATATCATAAAACTGAATGTATAAAATCAGGTCACAAACTCTAATAGTAAACCTTTGTTTAAAACAGTACTTAATTCAGGTAAAATTAAGCCTTTTCAAAACTCAGAGTATGATTGGAGTATAATTGCATGTTTAACCCTTTACTGCTCTGCTCCATTGGAGAAAACTTTTGAAAGTTCAACTGATTTTTTTAATGGCAGATTTGGAACGCTGGGTTTCATCATTTAGACACTTATTTATTTCATGAAAAAGCTAGTGCAACATTAAATTAAGTATCTTTATTACGTATTTAGATAAAACATCTAGAATAATTTCAAGATATTTGTCCCAGATTTTATTTTAATTTTTGTTAATTCTTTTCTTAACCACCCTGGCTCCACCCTAAACTTCTCATTTAGTAATCCTTTTATCCCTTTTATTAATGCTGTGTCCACCATAGTCCCAGAATATAATCACAATTTTGCTCCCACGTATTTTTTTAATCATCATTTGATAGTTTAAGGCAGATAGACCAATCATACATTAACCAAGAAGGAACAGATGTGGCTAGTACTCTTCATCCAGTTGATTGTAAAAAATTCAAAGCAAAAAATACTTCTCAGAACATGTTAACATGTTTTAGGCTACCATGGACTCTTACACCATGCAGTTATGAGTAGGAATTCTGCAGTCAGAGTTATAGGGGTGAATCCAAACTATACTACTTAATGGGTGCATCACACTGTGTAATTTACTTTATCTATACATCAGATTTCTCAGCACTCACCTGGGGATGATAATAGCAGCTATACCATTATGTTGTTTTGAATATTAAACAAGTTAATACTTGCGAACCATTTAAAATCATGGTTTTTTTATAGTGAGCTCCCAGTAGCTCTTAGCTATTACTAGCCTGCCTTTGCTCTGAGTACCCCCTGATGCATGCACTGTCCTACATTGTACACTGTCAGTATTTTAGCAACTCAAGATCTGGGAAAATGGTTTTTCTGCATTTGTGTGTCCAACACCTTGTGTTAGCCTGTAACAGTCACTTAGGAAATACATGTTTCAGATGCAATCAAATTTCATGGATTCATCTACAGTCAAATTACATGGACCCATCTACAGTGACTTCTTCATCCTACCAGGGAGATTTTACAACTTCTTCTGTGCCCACCCTGTTTGCCACACTGCTGTCTCAAAGTACTTTTAACACTTTAGTGAAAGTATTAGTCTCTCAGTCGTGTCCAACTCTTTGCGACCCCGTGGACTATAGCCCGCCAGGTTCTTCTGTCCATGGAATTCTCTAGGCAAGAATACTGGAGTGGGTTACCATTCCCTCCTCCAGGGGATTTTCCCAACCCAGGAACTGATTATTTGTCAGTTTACTAGCTTTCTGTTGCAGTGTAGCAAATTATCCCATGTTTAGGAGCTTAAGTCGACATGAGTTTCTTAGGTCTCAGTTTCTGAATGCTGGGAGTTTGGGTGGAGGTGAGCTGAATCCTCTAGTCAGGTCTCACTGCACTGAAATCAAGGTGTTAAGCATGGCCACAGGCTCATCTGAGGCTCAGCAGTCGTCTCCAAGCTCCTTTGCGTTTTGGCAGAATTCATTAACATACCATTGTGTGGCCAACGCTCTGATCCGTTTTCATGCTAGCTCTTGGTGAGGAGCTGCTGTCAGTTTTTAGAGGTCACTCCCAGGTCCTTGTCATGTGGTCTCCTTCTCTTGTAACATGACAGTTCACTCCTTTAATGGCAGCAAACTAGTGTCTGCTGCTCTTGCTTGTCTTCTTCCTCTAATTAGGTCAGACCCACCCAGAATCATCTCCATTTTGATTAACCTGAAGGCAACTGATATAGGGCCTTAATTAAATCTGCAAAATGTTTGCCAGTTATCACAATCATGGGAGTGATATTCCATTAAATTAAAAAAATCCAGTCTACATTCAAAGGGAGGAGGTTATACAGTGTGTGTGTAATCTTGGTGGTCTTCAAATTCTGCTGATCGCACTTTGTACCCTGTGAAATAATAAAATGAAGAAATCACGTACCATTTTCTCCGTATTTCTATCACCTAGTATAGTATCCAGTGGATATTTGTTGAAAAGCAACAACAATGAAGAAGAATGAATGAATGAATATTACTCTTGTGGTAATTCGCTTATGCCAAAGATAACTTTGGGCTTCCCTGATGGCTCAGATGGTAAAGAATCTGCTTGCAATTCAGGAGACCTGGGTTCGATCCCTGGGTCAGGAACATCCCCTGGAGAAGGGAATGGCAACCCACTCCAGTATTCTTGCCTGGAGAATTCCATGGACAGAGGTGCCTGGCAGGGCATGGTACCTGGGGTTGCATAGAGTGGGACACTACTGAGCAACTAACAATACTACTATACTACACTAAAGATAGCTTACATATTGCAAACATATATTGAAACTGCTAATTTTGCTGAGATTTTGGACAGTGAAATATGAGGCATGATTAGTTGCTTCAGTCGTGTCCAACTCTATGAGACCCTATGGACTATAGACCCCCAGGTTCCTCTGTGCCCCCCTCCAGGGGATCTTCCTGATCCACGAATCGAACCTGTTTCTCTTACGTCTACCTGCATTGGCAGGGGGTTTCTTTACCTCTAGTGCCACCTGGGAAGCCCAGTGAAGTATGGTAAAAGTGGTCATTTTGAATGTTTTCCCGGCTTGATTTTAAGCAGCTTGTTACAGTCCTATTTTTCGACATAAATCAAAATCAGTCAGAATTTTTATGGTTTCTCTATATAAACACTTACTAAAATCAGGTAATTTTTTCAAACACATCCTCAAACCATTATCATTGTCTGAAACCCATATCAATCTGAATTCACAACCCCTTTGACTGAAAGTAGGGTTCCGGGATGTTCTAGGAGGTGGCTGGTGTTTAATTGGTTTCACCTCAAAGTATGAGAGGGGCTTTCCTGGTGGCTAAGACAGTAAAGAATCTGCCTCTTATACAGGAGAACCAAGTTCGATCCCGGGTAGGGAAGATCCCCTGGAGAATGGAATGGCTACCCACTCCAGTATTCTTGCTTGGAGAATTCCATGGACAGAAGAGCCTGGTGGGCTACAGTCCATGGGGTCACAAAGAGTCGGACACAACTAAGCAACTAACACTTTCACACTTTCACAGAGTATAACAACTATACATCTATCAACTTTGATAGATGAGTGTGCAGAAATAAATACATAATTTTTATTTATTTGAATATTCCCTAAGAAACATCCAAATGGAATACAACTGAATGCAGATACATTGATAACTGAAAATGAGAAAGGACTAGTTGGACCATATGAATGATATGAACTTCTACTATGTCCTATACCAGGTACATATGACCAGAATTAAACGTATACATTTTAATGTTCCCCAAATTCTAAAGACCTGTTTTAAATTTTTCATTTCTAAGTAGTCGGAACAGCATTTACACACAAGGAGGAGTATTTTAGTTTCCTAGTTCTGATTGCCTTCAGGAGAGTTCTGGAAAATGCTAACTTCATTTTCAGTTTGTCCCTCTTCTCCCTGAGACATTTCTTTTGATCTGATTCTCAGGTCAGGGTAACTATTATTGTTTTATATTTTGCGGGACATTCTGAATCTAAATAACAGTGATATAGACCAAACCAATTTGGGACAATGTTAAAAAAAAAAATAGCACTGTAACACAAATAAAAGAAAAGGCAATAGTGCATTAAAGAGCTTTTTATTCATGCTTTTGCATAATTTTTCTGCATAATAGGCAACTAACCTTTGTTATCCCTCAAGTCCTGTACCTTCAAACTGACTTTCATTCCAAATGGAGGGGACACTGATTTTTTTGTTTTTTGAAGTGCCTCCATTTTGGCCCTTATAAACTTTGCCCTGTGAGATTAATTAGTATTTCCACTGAAGAATATGCATTAGGAGTTCATTTGTGCTGATTTGCACAGAGAAGAAGACTCTTGGCTAAGAATCAATTTACTAGAAGGGTATATAGGTTGCACCATGACTTTTGGTTTAAGATATTATCAAAACGATTTTAAAGAGTGACAGTTACAATGTTGCATGCAATACTTTGAGGAAATGTGGATATTTAGAGAGATCTAGATTCTGCCTCTTCTTACCCACCTATACATTTTTGGAAATGTTCTTCCCAGTAAACTCAACACTACATGACAATGAGTAAATCAAAGCTTCTTAAAAATCCTGCAACATTACTTTATTTCTTAGGTCTTCCCTTGAAACCTTAGTAACTCTGGTTTAGAATAGATTTTTAAATCGGCTTGGAAACTTGAAGTAGTAATCTTTCAGTTCAGTTCAGTTCAGTCGCTCAGTCGTGTCCGACTCTTTGCGACCCCATGAATCACAGCACGCCAGGCCTCCTTGTCCATCACCAACTCCAGGAGTTTACCCAAACCCATGTCCATCGAGTCAGTGATGCCATCCAGCCATCTCATCCTCTGTCATCCCCTTCTCCTCCTGCCCCCAATCCTTCCCAGCATCAGGGTCTTTTCCAATGGGTCAACTCTTCGCATGAGGTGGCCAAAGTATTGGAGTTTCAGCTTTAACATCAGTCCTTCCAATGAACACCCAGGGCTGATCTCCTTTAGGATGGACTGGTTGGATCTCCTTGCAGTCCAAGGGACTCTCAAGAGTCTTGTCACGTTTTTTTAATATCTTCTGCTTCTCTTAGTTCCATACCACTTCTAATACATAGATGGGGCTAATCCCATTGCCAAGCAATTCTTGAAATGAGTACTTAATCTGTATTTTTGAACTGCTTTGGCAAACAAAAATACAAGTTTGGTATCTCAGAAACCTCTTAATAATTTAGCTTGTAGTGTTAGGTCTTTTTTACAAATTCTTTTTCTAGGATTTCTCTTGATTAAAAAGTAGTACTTCTGAACTCTAGATGCACATCAGATCACTTTATTATTATTATTATTTTTGAACAGTGCTCATATCTACTCTTTACTCCATACCAGTCAAATAAGAAATTCTACAGATAGGACCAGATATTAGTATTTTTTAAAGTTCCCTAGAAGCTTTTAATATGAAGACAGGGTTTATAATCTTTGGAATAAGAAGAATGATTTTTCCATGAGTGCACACACAACTGAAAATTACATTGTAATTTATGTGTCCACTTTTGAGTAATGCTTTTATCAAAGATATTTAACATATTCTAAAATATATGAACTCAGTGAATCCAGGAAGACATAGGGAGAATGTGGTGGATTTGTCACTAAGTTGTGTCTGACTCTTACGAACCCATGGATTGTAGCCCACCAGGCTCCTCCGTCCAGGCAAGAATACTGGAGTGGGTTACCATTTCCACCTCCAAGGGATCTTCCTAACCCAGGGATCAAACCCAGGTCTCTAGCATTGCAGGCAGATTCTTTACCAACTGAGCCACTAGGGAAGCTCTAGGGAGAAGGTAAGATGTTTTCTATGCAGTTCTAAAGGTGAGACAAATCAAGAACAAGTTCTCGGGCTCTGATGACTAAGTTATGAGAATCCTTTCTCAATGTTATCCAAATACAATGATTTATAGTAAATAAGACTACAGGGATCCATAAAAACTAAGAGCAATTTAATATATCTAGCTCGGTAGTCTTCCAACTGGGACACACACACTTCTGAAAGTACACAAAGACTTTTCAGACAGACAGTCTTTAGAAAATAATTTCTCAGACTGCCAGTTTCCACATACATTTTTCCCTAAAATGTATCTTCGAGAGAATGGTACCCACAATGTGCCACTTCTCCTTTCACACCAATTCTCTTATTGTATTAAAGAGAGTCAACCTCCCACATGGCCTGAATCTTGCTTTCACAGTGCATTGGGCTGGTGTAGACACACACAAAAAGTGCTGTTTAAGAGGATAGAGCTCCTGAGTGAGAGTTCCTGGAAATAAAGCAAAAGCAAAGAGAGATTCTGTAGAAATAGTAACTGGTTTTATGCAAGAAACACTCATGGCAATTATGTCAGTTCTCTTTATTTTTCTTTCTATCTATCCATCCATCGATCCATCCATCCATTAGATTTATATTTTAAAAGTGAAATGATTGTCACATAGAACTGTATTAGCTCATTTATTGAACTTGAAAGAAAAGCTCATAAGGGTGTATTTTCTACAGAAAGTCTGATCTAATGACTTAATGATGAGGTCTAACTTACTATTGAAATTATGTGGCAACACACATTCTCCATAAAGGGAATTAACTCAATCAGCCCCTTCAAATTTTGATGAAGGTATATTTAAATTAATATGCAGACTATTCATGGGAGAATTCATATTTTATTAATTACAATCTCATGAAAATTGTTAAAATGCCAACCTAAACTGTTTGAAGACCACAGGTCTAGCTCATGCTACATTGGGAGGCTGATACAGATGGGATTTTGGGGTGTTAGTAAAATGCATAAGTAAATCCAAATGAGATGGACTTTGCTAAAAAATAAGAATTTTGTTTTTTTAGGCTTTGAGTTTGCTAAAGAGTAGCTAGGGTATTGCTGACGTACAAAGACTGGAAATTGAAAATTAATGAAATGCTTATCAATCTGTGTAGCCTATCTGTTCTAGTCAGTTGCATCTACAAGGAAGGAAACATCAAAGCTCATTTTCAAAAGTGAATGCCTTTAAGAATAAGTTTGTGGATAGCAACTGAGGCAGACTACTGGGCATCAGTGTTGCCCTGGTCAAGCAGGTGACACGTTGGCTTCCTCTTGCACAGAGCTTCTTAAGTGCCAGTGCTGGGAGTTTGCTCAGAAACTGGGATAAGTGCCTCTCTCCCTTTTATATTAATGCTATTAAAATGGTTTTCAAATAAAATTATGCTATTTGCATAATTTCAGAGAAATAATAACTTTGCTTTCATTTATTCTCTTCCCCTTTCCACAGGCTGTGGAACTGGGCCAGGATATATATTTGAGCAATAAATATTAAGCTTTATTCAGAATCATCGTTGCTCCCCAGCAGTCCCTAAGGATGAATTTTCCTGTTGTAGCTTCCTTTGTGCTTCTTTTAAGTTGTCTAGCAGGTAAGGCTTGGCTGCTGAAAGACTGTTAGACACATATCTCTGAATCTCAGTGGTGGACACAAATTGGATATAAGCTGTGAGTCCAATGACATATATGAAGACTCTAGAGCAGTGGATGACACATTGTACAGGCTCAACAAAATTAGGGTCCTTTCCTTAATCTCTCCTTTTCTATGGCAATTCAAAAATATTTTAGAAAAAACTTTCAAGGTGAAGCACACGTATAACAGCATTATTTCTAACAGCAAACATCCAACACAGTAAATGTTCAACCACAACTGAATGGCTAATTCTGGCAAGACAAAATTTTATCCTTAAAATGATGTACATTGACCTTTTAATGATAGGAAAATACATAGGCTATAATTCTGAGTAATAAAGCAGGATTCTGAATGGCAAATACATTATGACATCAAATACATGGATAAAGAAAAACCTGGATCAAAACGTCTTTCAGTTAACAATAAGGCCTCCCTGGGTAGTGAGATTTTGCATGACTACTGTTATCTTCTCTGTAGTATTTGAGAATATCTTCCAAAAATTCCAGAGGAAAGGAAGATCATCTTTATGTTGAAGAATGAATCACTTGATTAAACAGATATTCTAAAACCAGCCAATTTGCTGATGTTCTCCAGAAGGAGGGATTTTCCTGATGATAAGTTCTTCACTCTTTCACTGAAATAGTCACCTTTCTGCCAAACTCCTCAGCTATCTTTAGGACAAGCATAGTGGATATATTATTTTAAAAGTCCTCACTCCCTTAGCCATGCCTAATTTGGGAGAGGAAGGAGCTTCTTTTCAGGCTCCTCAAAATCTTGTTTTATCTAATAAGCTGTTTTTCTTAGGACTTTCTATGTCTTTCTTCATGATTAGAAGTCTCATCTTGATTCCTGGGAATCTCACTGTTATTTCCAAACACACCTCCTTCACTGAGGTATACAATATTTTAAAATCAGGGCTTGCTGAAATTGAACCTTGTTTGTTTGTTTTTTAAAACAACAGTCCTTATTCAAGGACATTTGAACTATTTACTAATTATACCCTACTGTGGAAGGAAGCTTCTCATGTTGAAATCCAGCTTCTGAATCTAATAAATTCTGTCTCTTCCTCAGTAAATAAATGACAACTGTAGCTGGAGAGATACATATTTCACTGATCTTGGTCAAATAGAAAAATTAAACTTGGCTACCAAATATAATCAATGCAAGGCTTCCTGCCAAGGTACAATCAGAGACTCATGACAAGTTACAAGCTTCTCTAGATCCATCCTCACTTCCCAAGGATATGTAGGCAACTCTCTGCCTCTTCTCTTTTATCCTTCCTTTTAAAAATCCATCTATTTATCTTAGATCATTATGAATATATCTCTGAAGCTCTCTGTGTCTGAGACTTAGAAACAAATCAATTTCCTGCTAAG
This sequence comes from Giraffa tippelskirchi, assembly GCF_054371585.1. Lineage (NCBI taxonomy): Eukaryota > Metazoa > Chordata > Mammalia > Artiodactyla > Giraffidae > Giraffa > Giraffa tippelskirchi. The sequence goes on from NC_137281.1 coordinate 154,031,663, forward strand.
AAAACCATACTGCGTAATAATGGCTTTAGGTTAATAATACAGTTTGTGTAGTCAGTGTTCCAAAATGTTTAAACACATTTCCTAACAAAAATTACAAGTGGCATCAATCTATAAATAATAATTCATAATAAAGAATTACCATTTTTTACTGAGTGATTAAAAAAAAATATGTTAGCCTGTAGGTCATGCATGTGTGCATGCTAAGTCACTTCAGTTGTGTCCGACTCTTTGCGACCCTATGGGCTGTAGCCTGCCAGACTCCTCTGTCCATGGGATTCTCCAAGCAAGAATACTGGAGTGCGTTGCCATGCCCTCCTCCAGGGGATCTTCCCAACCCAGGGATCAAACTCACATCTCTTATGTCTCCTGGGTTGGCAGGTGTGTTCTTTACGTCTAGCACCACCTGGGAAGCCCAGCCTATAGATCAGCTGCTGCTGCTACTGCTGCTAAGTCGCTTCAGTCGTGTCCAACTCTGTGCGACCCCATAGATGGCAGCCCACCAGGCTCCCCCATCCCTGGAATTCTCCAGGCAAGAATACTGGAGTGGGTTGCCATTTCCTTCTCCGATGCATGAAAGTGAAAAGTGAAAGTGAATTCGCTCAGTAGTGTCCGACTCTTTGCGACCCCATGGACTGCAGCCCACCAGGCTCCTCTGTCCATGAGATTTTCCAGGCAAGAGGACTGGAGTGGGTTGCCATTGCCTTCTCTGGAAGTACTCTTAAAACACTACTAAATTAGCATCTTAAGGATGTTAAAATCCTCTTCTGTAGGGAGAATATTTACATACTGACACATAACTAGAAAACAACTCAATTATAACCAGGAAAAGAACAAACAAACAACAACAAAAAAAAAACATTAAAGACTGAATATTTTGAATTTAAAAATCCAACATGATTTGTTACATTACACAAAAGGGAGGCGGAAAAGGAGAACGAAGATGTCCATCCCTAAGGAACCTCCTACCCAAAGCCCAGAGACCTACTCTGTGGGACTGAGCACCTCCAGGTCGGAGGAGGCTAGAAAGATACCTCAGGGCCTGTATCCTGAAGCAAGGTTGGGAGGAGAGGCAGACATGTTACCCTGAGATCAACTAGTTCAATGGGACTTGTCCATCAGCTGGATGACTTGTGCAGAGACCCAACACCACGGCCTTGAACCAGACATCCGAGTTCGATACGGATTCAACAGACCTCATTCAGTATAGATCAGCTAGGTCTAAATAATATAATGTCACAGGTGAATGAAAGCATATTTGTTTTTTCCCCTGCATTTTATTGGTTATCCGTAAAGAAAGGAATGTAGAAAGAGCTTAAGTGGATTTTTCTGAGTTTTTGAAACTCAGGGTACTTATTGACAGGAGGGATTTACTTATGGTCTATGGAGTGGAAATTTTATGTGGTTGCCTGGGGAGAGAAGGCAGGGGAGACATACTGAAGTGGAGTACAGTATGGATATTGTTCTCTAGTCCAACTGCAAGTAATAGAACCCATGTCTCACAGAAAGAAAAGTGCTTCTGGAATAAATGTAAGGGGTCTCCATTCTCTAGAATCCATATATGACTCAGAGGAAAAGGCAATATTACTTTGAGACAGAGGTAAATGGTACAACACATTGCTTTCTAGAGAGAGACACTTTATGACATTTATGTATGGGATTCAGAATCACAGTGAGAATGGAAAATAGCCATGACGCATTTAACAGCTATAGCATTGCAGCTTTGGTGGCCATGGGAAACAGTCCTCTAGATGGGAGGACACACAGTGTTTCCTTGAAGAGCAGCACCAGCTGTGAACTGTCCAGCAAGAGAAAGGATGTGGGGCAATGTATCTGGCCACTAGCGTGTGTGAGACAAGCCTGGGCTTCTCATAAATGCCTGATGAGGCTTCATCTTCATGGACAAGTGAAAGCTTGTGGTATCTAATGTAGGAACTCCATTCTTATTCACAGATTCCTGAGGCTGATGGCCATTGATTTTCCACAAATTTCTGGTGAAAACCTTGATTTTTTTCCCAACATTTGCAGTCCTATAGTGAATGCAATAGTGTTGTCATGGTAATACAAATGAATTATAACTTAGAGAGACCAATAAATTGCCCATTCTCACCCAGCTAGCAGATGGTTGGGCTGGGTTTGAAACTCAAAACTTTAATTGTAGATCACAAATGTTTTCACAGTACATAATAGATCTTTATGTAACATTTTTCTGATTGAAAGACAAAGATGCTATGTCTTCATATTCCAGGATTATTTCTAGGATTAATTCAGAAATATTCCCTTCTTTTGCATGAGTATACCTTTTACTCTCCCCAAAAGGAATAGCAATGGTGGTTATAAAGTAGGTAAGACAACTGTACATTTTCAAGGTCAAAACAAGGAACCAATTTAAACAGAGGGAGGTAAGAAATTACATGTGCAGTTTAGCTCAAACATAAGACTCTTGCTGATCACTTCTGTTTTCCACTGTGCTTCATTACCCATGTAACAGGACTATTCTCTGGTTCATCATGGCAACTTGGATTTTCAGGACCTGTTTCACTGCCAACTCCTCTGATACTGAATCTGGGAGACTACTGAAGCCAAGTCTTTCACTTTCCACAAATACAGGAATTTCACATATTTTAAAAGTACAGGTATGCTGAACCAGGGCCAGAAATAATTTTTAATTAATATACAACTAAAGAAGCTGAGTCTGAAATATGATGAGTTTGGTACAAGGTCATATAGCTAACAAGAGACAGAGTTGGCAATATCTCTTAAGATGTAGTTAGAGCCTTCTGTATCTTCCTGAACATCAACGTTTAATCAAGTCAAACTACCCATTTGGCCAGAGAAAATTCATGCATTCAGGGAAGTTCATTCTGTATCCTATTCAGTCATTTCATTAAGGAATTTTTATTACCAACCAATGAAGATTATACCCCTAAGAGCTTCCTGATTTAGGTCCCTACCCTTTTTCTACAGTTCAAGTCTAGGCAATGTGGCATGGCCTTCTAATTCTTTCTCTACTTAGAAAAGTTAGCATTCTTATGCACACTTTGTTTGTTCACTGTTTTGTGTTTGTAAAGTGCAAGCTTGTTATTTTCCTGGAGAATGTTGTAATGTTCATTAGCTGAGAAACAAGGCATTAACTGTGATGATCTTACAGTGGCTCTGCTGCTGCTGCTGCTAAGTCGCTTCAGTCGTGTCCGACTCTGTGCGACCCCATAGACGGCAGCCCACCAGGCTCCGCCGTCCCTGGGATTCTCCAGGCAAGAATACTGGAGTGGATTGCCATTTCCTTCTCCAGTGCATGAAAGGGAAAAGTGAAAGTGAAGTCGCTCAGTCGTGTCCGACTGACTCTTAGCGACCCCATGGACTATAGCCTACCAGGCTCCTCTGTCCATGGGATTTCCCAGGCAAGAGTACTGGAGTGGGGTGCCATTGCCTTCTCCGTACAGTGGCTCAGTAGGGTCAATAAGAGTCCTTTATGAAGTAAAAAGATTAACAGTAGTCTGTATTATTTGTTTTGTTTTAAATAGTCATCAATTTGTACAGAGAGGCTATTAAAAAGTATAGTAAATGAATTGATAGTTAATGTTCCCAACATCCATTGCCACTTTGTTAGCAAGAACCTCAATTTTCACTTGAGAAATCTACCCTATTTAACCCTTAACTCATGCTGTCCAAATGGACTTCGTTCCCACATGACCTGGTCAGGTCAGGAAGTGCATTGCATTTTCCTGGCCAGTGATTGGGGCTTAGGCATGGTAGGGATATATCCAGCTTCTATGAGAATGACTAGGAATTTTGTAGGCTTATCTTGAAAGCAGAAATATCTTTTACTGATGATACTAAATATGAAAGGGTATGAGACTGAGGCTATTACAGACATATGGTCATCAGATAGCAATAGTCAATGGCACTGGGGAACAGCCAAGTGAAGCCTGAGAACAGAGTCAATAGAGAGAAGGCCAACTCAGGAGAACCTAAGTCCTAGTGGCTTAGAACCTAAGTCCTAGAGCCCTGAACCAAGATCCTTTTGATTTTCACCTACTTGAATTAGGATTGTTTTTTTCCCTAAATCATCAAGAGTTTGCAGTGTGTCTGTATTCTGGTTAGAAATAAGTAATCTTAACTCATAAAATAAGGAAACTAAAGTTACTTACAGGTTGGATAAATGTGTGTTTATCCATCAAGGCAAATTTCATTGTACCTGATGATTCTTCCACCTCTAATAAAAAGTAATTGTTGAATATTTTAGATAAGTGGCTGTCATTCTGAGATACTCGAATCTTGTTATTCCATTTCTTTCAGGTTGTCTGTTCAGAATAGACAAATTATAGTTTTTACAATTTTATTTCTCAGTTATATTATCACTAGAACTATTTATTAAAGATTTCGCCATCAATTTTGAGAACATTCAAAGACATAATTCAATTTTTTATTAAGAGTTCTACATCAAAAGCATAGCAATAACTTACATTTGCAAACATTTATAAGGAACTCTTATGAGAAAACATTTCTCCCCATTCAAAGAAAGAAATGACAATAAGTAGGTGATTTTAGAATCTGCCAAACTGGATATGTAGTAGGTGTTGCTTATATTTATAAACTCATGGAATATATTTGGTTGAAGAGACTGCTTATAGGTTCTTAGTGGAAGATCACTAAGTGGGAATGCTAGGTGAATATGAGGAAAGACAAGAGAATTTAATATGTGCTTATGTGCTAAGTCACTTCAATTGTGTCTGAGTCTTTGCAACTCCATGGACCATAACCTGCCAGGCTCCTCTGTCCATGGGATTCTCCAGGCAAGAATCCTGGAGTTGGTTGCCATACCCACTTCCCCAGGTCCATGGAATTGCAAAGAGTCAGACATGACTGAAATGACTTAGCATGTACGCACATATTAAATTCTCTTGTCTTTCCTCATATTCACCTAGAATTCCCAAAACTCTAATAGTGACAACTGTGCCTAGGTGGAAAAGGATTGAATCATACACTTATTGCCAGCTTCAGTCCTAGGAACCAAAGCATCATTAGAGTTCAACAGTCTTCACAAAATGTTTAGTTCAGTTCAGTTCAGTCGTTCAGTTGTGTCTGACTATTTGTGACCCCATGAACCGCAGCACGTCAGGCCTCCCTGTCCATCACCAACTCCCAGAGTTTACCCAAACTCATGTCCATTGAGTCAGTGATGCCATCCAACCATCTCATCCTCTGTCGTCCCCTTTTCCTCCTGCCCCCAATCCTTCCCAGCATCAGGGTCTTTTCCATTGAGTCAGCTCTTCGCATCAGGTGGCCAAAGTATTGGAGTTTCAGCTTCAACATCAGTCCTTCCAATGAACACCAAGGACTGATCTCCTTTAGGATGGACTGGTTGGATCTCCTTGCAGTGCAAGGGACTCTCAAGAGCCTTCTCCAACACCACAGTTCAAAAGCATCAATTTTTCGGCTCTCAGCTTTCTTTATAGTCCAACTCTCACATCCATACATGACTACTGGAAAAACCATAACCTTCACTAGATGGACCTTGGTTGGCAAACTAATGTCTCCACTTTTTAATATGCTGTCTAGATTGGTCATAACTTTCCTTCCAAGGAGTAAGCGTCTTTTAATTTCATGGCTGCAATCACCATTTGCAGTGGTAGCCTTGAAATTAAATTGCCCCTTTTTTCCTATGCTTGAAATTGGAATATGATGGGATTCTAAAGGAAAAAAAAGTTAGTTCTATACAACACAAACATACTTCAGGTGAAATGCACCTGAAGGATAATCAGTATAGATCTAAAAGAAACAGGAATCTTAAGGTAATTCTCCTAAAAAGAAAAGAAAAATCTCTACTTGCCCTTTGGAAATTATCCCATTTCTGTGACTCAGGTTAAATATTTGATGCCTTAGCAGTTTCAATAATTCCAGAAGCTCTTAATACAAAGTACAAGAACCACAGGGAAGGCAGTACATTGCGTATTTCTTTAAGATGAAGCAACAATGTGCCAGCATCTGCCTGAGATGCTTCAGCACTGTCATCGTGTTAGTTGTTTGATAGAAAGTTTCTGAATTTAAGGCCACGTGGGAACATTCTATAAAAGCCTTCAAGTATAATTGCTAAAGTGTTCACACATCCAAGATAAATTAATGCCCTTGGAAATGAGAACAATACTTATGACTTGAAATATACTTTTGCCATTACTATAAAAACAAAAGTTATTTCTTACATGCACTTCTTTAATTTCTAAAGTAATAAATAATCTCTGAAAATGCTGAAAAGCTCCAAATGGAAAAAAAAGTTTATAATATCATTACCTAGAGGGACCTGTTTATAATATTTTTTAATTTGACTTCAGTCTTTTACCTATTGTACTTCCATGTAAATGAGTTTCACTGTGTGATAGCTTGTATGTAAAAAAACTCAAGTACATATTGTTTTGTATTTTGTTTTTCTTATTTACATGAGAAGGCCCAAGTTCATGAATACCAGTTGATCACATGGTTTTTAATGGATACTCACTACACACATGCATACACACACACACACACACATACAGCTTCCCAGGTAGCTCTAGTGGTAAAGAATCCGCCTGTCAATGCAGGAGATGCAAGAAATATGGGTTCAATCTCTGGGACGGGAAGATCGCTTGGAGAAGGAAATGGCAGCCTACCTCTGTATTTTTGTCTGGGAAATCCCATGGACAGAGGAGCCTGGTGGGCTATAGTCCATGGGGTCACAGAGATCTGGACATGGCAGCACAAACACACACAGAGCACACACACACGTACTTAAACAATCGTATGTTGTACGCTTAGACTTTTCCAGAGTTCCCCATAATGAGGTAACTCATATCAAGCATCCTTTCTTTCTCTGATACTGAAATTATTTTTATAAATTTAAAATTTGCATCTTATAGCAAATCAGAAGGTATCAGTGGTGTTGAATTTCAGTAGGAATATCCCAAGAATATTTTCACTGTTTATTTGTTGATCAATTTGCTTCTCTTATTAGTATATAGTAACTGGTTGATTTTTTGCTTATTTCCTTCACTAGACTCTAAACTCCTTGAGAGCAAGAACTATGTTTTTCTTTTTTTTTTTCAGCCCACCATTACGTCAGTAGCATCCCTCATAATACATAGCACATTGCAAGGCTTCAATACTTATTATTGAGAAAGTGGGAAAAGCACAGACTAAGTTTTCTGAGACAATAAGGACTATGATAATAAGAATGTTTCAATGGTAAAATCACGTGTTAAGACCTATTTTTTAGATACTACCGTGTTTTAAGTACATTACTGTATTTAACACAGGAGACTGATGCATTTATTACAGTTCATTTTACAGATGAAGAAGTACAGTCAAGCACATTAACCAACAAGTTTACAGAGATACTGAGTGGAAGATTCATGACGCAGCATACGGTTATCCAGTTCAAAGTCCACGTTCTCAATGACCATGCGGTACTGGGGGTTTTTGTATTGTATTAGCATACCTATTCCCAAGCTACTTCAAGAGATTTAAATTGATATAACTTACTAAATGTTTCTATATGTAGATAAGTTTCATAAACAAATAATTAAATGAAATTAGATGCATTTTCTCTTGGCAAATACTGAAAACATGTCCTACACTATTGTGCATAGTAAGCCATTATCCCTGCTCTTTCTGCACCTACCCCCTGGTCCCTCAGCTTCTTCCTTTTCAAGATGTGCTATAGTGGTACCGTTACATATTATACTGAATCTCCATTGTTTCAGATATATGTCCCTGTTTATGTAAGGCTGGAATGTAACAGAAATGAAATGCCAATTTTTGTTGTAATTTTTTTTTCTCTCTCCTTATATAATCTGAAAACTTCTCACATTAGAGCATAAGTGTATATAATTTAAGACTAATTCCAATTCTGAGCACACATGAAGTCTGCCTCGAATCCCACTGAGAGTCTCCACATTTTTTCATTTAGCATTAATGTATTAGTGTTGTCACACTTATGTAACCATAAAATTTACAGTCGAATAGGTAGGATTAGCAGAAAGAGCAAATGCATGATTCATATCAAATCAATGTATTTTGATTTGCTTATCATTTGCATGCAGAAGGAGAATATCAACATTTCTAGAAAAACTAGTCACAGAAAAGAATTTCCCACCATGCAATGTGTGAGAGCCATGAGCTTTTGATGTCTTGTGTTACTGTCCCCACTGCAGGATCTTAGGTTGCTTCTGTACTCTCTTAAAATTTCAAGATTTAATCCAATGAATCCTCTGGATTTTTCTTTTCTGCCCAAAGATCCAGTCAGCTGTATTGGTCTAGGAGGTTTCTTGGTAAAGAAAAATCATCCACAAATACAATGTCATCAGTGGACCTACCAAGCAGTTGATGGGTCATTGTGAGGCCATAGCTCAAGATTAAAGTTTTGTGGCCATTTATCCTTACTGCTATCCCAAAATAATGTGTTTGGGAGGGGTTATTAATAGAAGGATTAATCAAGATTTATTAAATAACTTTATATTGAAGAGTGTTATAAAAATATTGTTTGAGCAAGTTGCCTGTGATTAGTTTCCACATATTACTTCAGAGTGAGTAGAGTGAAGGTAACACAGTTCACTCTTGGTTCCTAGGTGTCTATGCTGCTAAGTTGCATCAGTCGTGTCTGACTCTGTGCGACCCCACAGACAGCAGCCCACCAGGCTCCGCCGTCCCTGGGATTCTCCAGGCAAGAATACTGGAGTGGGTTGCGCACTTTATTATGTCTACTAGTCTAAGAAGGCCTGGTAAAGGCAGCTCTGTGACTGAAGTAACCCCTCTTTAGAGAGCCTCATTAATTTGTAAATGTACTGGGCATGTTGGGGGGCTACTCCCACCTCCCCTGAGAGGAAGGTTTCAGGAGGGTGACTTCCACTAGCCCCTCTAGACAAGCAGGTAAGAGGTCTGTAACTGGGAATTATACTTGTCTCGTCCCATAGACTAGCAAAATCTAGACCTGACTTGATTCATGTTGGGAAGTTAAGAACTATTTTGGTGGTGGTTTCAGGGTTGTGTGAAACATTGTATTCCAACACTCAGACTCTCATTTTGGGACTGAAGCACTGATTTCTGCAGCTGCTGAGAGGGTTGATGCCCGCAAGCATGGGTCTAGGCCCAGAGGGTCTCCTTCTGGAGATTATCTGAGTTTGAGAGAGATATTTTGCCTAAGGTCAGGCCTGATCCAGTGACTGGTTGACATGGGGATGGAGGCCTAGTATCTCACACCAGTTGGGTGTGAGATATCTCACACCTGGTATCTCACACCACTCTGCCATGCTGTCCCAAATCCAGCACTCTATCCAGACTCGCTTTCTCAGAGTCTGTTTCCTGAGGAACCCAACATGCCTCAAAGACACAGGAGAAAAAGAAGGTAATAGGTTGCCTTTCATTCTGCAGAACAAGCCATCTCTCAGTCAAAAAGATTTTTCTAAGTTGGTCAAACTGCATGAGAAAGGACTTCTATTAGGATTTGGGTTCAAAGTCTTCAGAGTCATAGACAGAATTCATCTGCTAGTCAATATTCACTGCACAAATAGTTTCCCAGTAGATATCATGAAAAAAAAAAGTATCTAAAAAAGGAGAGAATTAAAAAAAAAAAATTTCGGATGTCATAGCAATGATGGAAATTTTAATGTTACTTTTAGCACATACAATCACTACCCCCACCTCCCAGTAAAAGGTATTATTTGCAAATATCCATTTTTTTCTCTTCAACTTCATCTTTCTGTTCCCTCTGCATGGAGCATCTTCCACCTCTCAGCTACATCTGTCTGTCTTTTAAAATCTGTCTCATTGTGACCCCTTTCTAAGATGGGTTTGATGCCCTGTCCCTGTATTCCCAGAGCATCATATACTCCGAAGCCTCAATGTGAATGTGTTGTTACGTATGTCTACTGTGACTCCTCCACTAGACTTCTAGCCCCCAACAGCACGCCTGAGAGTAAGCATGCAATCTTTTGAGGTAGACTCTTTGTGACATTCCTGTTTGCCACTCCTTATATATTTCCTGTAGATACTGTGAATCCTACAGAGGATGCTTATTGAGTAGTGTTAGAGAGCCCTAAATATCTAAAAATATGATACTGTGTGGTATATTCTCTAGAGAAACTTTCTGAACGTCAGTTACCTACTATTAAAATGTTGTTATGCTTTTCATATCCTTGTGTTCTCAACTATATCATTAGACTCTTAATTATAAACTGTTGTTGTATTGGTGCATTTTATTCTGCAAAATAGATTGCAAGCTTTCTATGGACAAGGTCAGAAATTGACATTCCATGTTTTCCTCTGCTTGATTAGTACCCCATTAAATCCACAGCAGAATTTTCATTTTGTAATTTATTGTTTGAGCAGATGTAATGGAATATCTTTTATTTTCTTTCATAAATATAAATATCATCCAAAATATCTGTACTTAGGATAACATAAGAACTTTATTTCTGTTGTTAACAAAGGAAAAATTGCTTTGGTATAAACATTTTTCTTAAGTTTCTGCAATCTCCATTTATTTCACCAAGACAAAATAGTCACAGATAAAAGCTATTTTTTTCCAAAATGTGTCAAATGATTTCTTACACAAAAATATTGCTGATTGTATTAGTTTTTTGTGAAAAACTTCATTAGTGACAATTTTATTTTGTAATTTACCTAGAAGTCTATGAATACTGCAATATGAAGGCTTTAATACTCTTCAAATTTGCTTCCCTAATTATGGTAAATATCATTAGCTGTGATTTTACATATTCATGGCTTCAAGATAATTATATGTGAGCTAGTCTGATCTTTATTTTGGCATTTCTTAAAAGGAACCAATGTGGTAAGAAGGTACAGTTTGTAAATGCAACTATATATACTATATTTATGTTATGAAAGAACACATGTTTGAAGGGTCTTAACAGCTTTCAGTTGCTCTTTCCTTATACAGAAGAGATATTACCCAAATTAAGACCCTGAGGGATGGGATGGGGAGGGAGGTAGGAGGGTGGTTCAGGGTGGGGGACACATGGACACCCATGGCTGATTCATGTCAATGTATGGCAAAAACCACTACAATATTGTAAAGTAATTAGTCTCCAATTAAAATAAATAAATAAATTTAAAAATAATAATAATAATAATAATAATAAAACCAGGAACCTGAATAAAAGTAAAAACAGACTCTGAGCAGTCAAATTAAAAGTCACATACTTTCACGTTCATGTCACTCTTGAAGACAGTCATTGCAAGTCCATTCATACAATTTGAAAGGCTCTAGTGCTTAGAGTCCCAGTCACACAACATAAAAAACACCACAGCAGAATGAATAGAAGTATCAATAGAAGAAGCTGAATCAGCGTGCAATAAAAACCCACATGGCAGGCAGACCCCAAGTTGGGGAATTGTAAATAAGAAAAGGATAGGTATAGGCACATGGACCCCAGAGGAGTCACTTAGTACTATGAATGTGAAAGAAAGAAAGTGAAAGTCGCTCAGTCATGTCCAATTCTTTGTGACCTCATGGACTGTGGCCTGCCAGGCTCCTCTGTCCATGGGATCCTCCAGACCAGAATACTGGAGTGGGTAGCTGTTCCATTCTCCAGGGGATCTTCCCAACCCGGGGATCGAACCCGGGTCTCCTGCATTATGGGTGGATTCTTTACAATCAAATACTATATATATGCCTAATGATAAGTTCAGTTCAGTTGCTCAGTTGTGTACGACTCTTTGCAACACCATGGACTGCAGCACGCCAGGCTTCCTTGTCCATCACCAACTCCTGGAGCTTACTCAAAGTCATGTCCATCAATTCGATGATGCCATCTAATGATCTCATCCTCTGTCATCCCCTTCTCCTTCCACCTTCAATCTTTCCCAGCATCAGGGTCTTTTCCAATGAGTCAGTTCTTCCCATCAGGTGGTCAAAGTATTGGAGTGTCAGGTTCAGCATCAGTCCTTCCAATGAATATCCGGGACTGATTTCCTTTAGGATGGACTGGTTGGATCTCCTTGCTGTCCAAGGGACTCCCAAGAGTCTTCTGCAACACCACAGTTCAAAAGCATTAGTTCTTCAGTGCTCAGCTTTCTTTATGGTCCAACTCTCACATCCATACATGACTACTGGAAAAACCATAGCTTTGACTAGATGGACCTTTGTCATCAAAGTAATGTCTATGCTTTTTAATATGATGTCTATGTTTGTCATAGCTTTTCTTCCAAAGAGCAAGAGTCTTTTAATTTCATGGCTGCAGTCACCATCTGCAGCGATTTTGGAGCCCCTCCAAATACAGTCTGTCACTGTTTCCATTAGTTCCCCATCTATTTGTCATGAAGTGATGGGATTGAATGCCATGATCTTCGTTTTCTGAATGCTGAATTTTAAGCGAACTTTTTCACTCTCCTCTTTCACTTCCATCAAGAGGCTCTTTAGTTCTTCTTCATTTACAAACAATTAATAATAATATAATTTTACATTCAAAAAGTGTTTTTAATAGATGCTCAGAGCTGATGGTCAGTGTCCATTTTGATTGGGTATTCTTATTTCCCTACCAGGTTTTGAAGTCTTTAGTCTTATCACTGCTTGTGTTACCTCTTTACCTTTGAGTAAAGTCTGTCCCAAGTTGCTCTCTGTTGCAATTAGAATTATATAATAAGCAGGTTATCTTGGTCCTTATGGTTTTTATACCAATTACTATGTAGGGTGACAGGATAAGTTTAAACCCAATAGAAAGCAGTATGTCTCACAGGTGTAGTGGGAGAGATAGGTTGATGTTCCCCAAAAGCTCGTGCTCCTGGGACATTAACAGAATATTTGCTAGGGAATGGCTGCCCAGCCAACGGCTCATTCTCTTCTCCCTGCTTTCAGTAATTTCCTCTTCCCCGCCTGACCCCCCTCATGTCTTACTCCCTCATTTGCATTACTTCCAGGCTTAAGTGTTGGAAGTATGCCTGCTCCATATTGCCGTACTCCTATTTCCTATTCACAACCCTAGATGGCATAACATACAATGGGAGCCTCCTCAGTGTCTCAGATGGTAAAGCATCTGCCTGCAATGCAGGAGACCCAGGCTTGACCCCTGGGTCAGGAAGATCCCCTGGAGAAGGGGATGGCTACCCACTCCAGTATTCTTGGCTGGAGAATCCCATGGACAGTGGAATCTGGTGGGCTCCAGTCCAATTGGTTGCAAAAAGTCAGACATGACAGAGCGACTAGCCCTTTCACTTTTTTTTTTTTTTTTTCCACTGTAGAAGCACTAGTGAATACTTGAGATGCAGATGGAGAATCTGAATATCTGAAATTCCAGGTGGAAATCCAGTTGCAATCCAGAAATAGAAGTACGGTACTGCGTGAGCGAGGAATTTGTTCTAGCGTATCAACAATGTAAGTTTGGACTTTACACCGTATTGTTTGGAATTTATTTCTTAAAGTAGCTGGTTTTTAACTAATACTCATTCTGTCTAATTAGATAGCAAATCTTTTTTCAGAAGCTTCTAGCAGACTTCTTGTAAGCAATTTGCAAAGACAGGGATATATGCCCAAACCCGTAGGAAGATAAACAAGTTTATAGATTTAAAACTCATTTATTTAGCACCAGGCAATAGGCTAGAGATAACACATCTCTAACATGCAGTACAACTTCTAAACCCCACAATATTAAGTTCAGTCTACTCTTGTCTTTGTGGGCAGAACAACTAACCCAGTAGGGTCCAAACAGCCATGTTAGAGCCTGTTCTCGATGTTAAGTATCCTGCAAAACATTTCCCCAGTTCCAATCTCCAAAAACATGAGAATTATATATATATGTATATATATATATAAACCTTACTTTTCTCCACAGACCTTATGAAAGGTTCTCTGAGTTTTCTGACTTGTACAAGTTCAATGTTTTTTTATTTTATTTTCTTTCATTCGATAATTTGGGATATTATTCCAGCTCTGGCTTTCTCTAGCTATGACGTTATGGACATATTACTAAGGTTCTCAGGCTTTTGTCCCCACCTGTAAAATAATTCGATCCAACTATTTCTAAATTGTCTTCCAGAAATAGAGAATATGTTTTAAAATGTGCAGATATATGTATATAGCAAGTTTATAAAATATCAGTCCTTTCCATCCATGTCATCTTGATAAATGTCATCTAGCTCTTTAGTTGGGATTCTTTCTGCACAAAGTATGTGTAGTTGGCTCTTAGCTCTTGTTCCTTTTCTCCTTCACTGCGCTCTAAGTTTAATTGAAGGTAATTGTTAAACTTTCATGACATTCCCATATGTATTTCCAACAATATAAAGTGTTGATCGAGGTTAAGAACACACATACCAATATGTCTCCACCCTCAGTACACATACATATCCATTGGAAGTATGTGCTCTTTTTACAAATTTTTAAATTTTTTAAAACTTTTTATTTTACATTGAAGTATATTCATTTAACAATGTTCTGATAGTTTCAGGTGGACAGCAAAGGGACTCAGCCAAACATGTACATGATCATAAATATATGTGCTCTTTCTCTTCTGCTTTAGAGTAGAAAATTTTAAGGACTAAATAAAGTTATTCAACTTTTTTTTGTCATAGAAAGATTAAATTTGGTTAAACCTTACACAGAAAATTAAATTAAACAAGAATACTTTGTTCCCCCAGCAACAAAATACTTTTTTAAAAATAATTATAAATCGTTTTCAGTATGTAATACTTGGACCTGCTTATGGAGGTCTCTCCAGAAACATGTTGCATTGTTTAAGTGGCTCATTCTAGTAAAGTTCTGCCTTTGAGGTCTTGAGAATATAAAATGCTTAGTACTTAGACCATAGAAATGAGTGTACAATTGTTTACTAAGAATGAAAACTTTTCAGCTACTGAGACAAGCACAATTAAGCACTGTGTGTGTGCTCAGTCCTGTCTGACTCTTTAGGATCCCATGGACTGTTGCCTGCTGGCTCCTCTGTCCATGGAATTTTCCAGGCAAGAATACTGGAGTGTTGCCAGCTCCTACTCCAGGGAATCTTCCCAACCCAGGGATCGAACCCACGCCTCCTAGGTCTCCTGCATGGCAGACTTATTCTTTACCACTGCGTCACATGGTGAGCCCAGTATTAGCATTGTATCTAACAGATAACTCACTGGAAACTGAAGTGAAGGAGCCACCCCAGGTAAACCATTGTTAAGACGTCAAGAAATAGCACAAGGTACTTTCAGTAAGGGGCTTCCCAGATGGCACTAGTGGTAAAGAACCTGCCTGGAGAATCCCATGGACAGAGGATCCTGCTGGGGTACAGTCCATAGGGTTGCAAAGAATTGGACATGACTGAAGAGTCTGAGCAAGTATGTAGCTTCAGTCAACAGTCCTTCAATGAAAACTGAGTATGGAGAGAGAATAAATAAAAAGAAGCATGAAACATTGTGAATTGTTGGGTATTTTCTTTTGACTGTTCAAAATGCTGCATTATTTGATGACTTCCCTTAGGTAGTTGATTGAAATGACTTTGTAACATTCTATCAGCTGTTATGCCTACAGTGAAGTTTGCAGACATTAACTTTGAGATTCAAAAAAATGGCCATCTATTTGTGAAAACTTTGTATAAATTGCTCCCATTTTATAAATGGCATTGGGCTTTGCTGAATAGAATGTATTAATTATAGAAAAAGACATGTAATATGCCAGCTGTTTTAGATAGTGAACATCATGGCTATTCCTTGATGATTTTTAAATCCCTATCATCTCACAGCAAACAGTAACAATGTTATTAGCAAGTTAAACTATCAAGGGTGAACTTTATGCAATGAAAAATAGACAGCAAAACATAACATGTTATGACTTATCATCTGGTAATTTCAATGCTTAAGCATGTACAAGTCAATCAGCTTTTGTTTATACTTGTCTTGGATCAACTGAAATTTTAAATTTTAATTAGTGGTTTTAATATTTGGAGGCAGCAAGAGAAAGTGAGAGCTGCCTTGGAATCTCATGTTTACCTGCTCTAAGATCTTGGGTAATGATAACAAAGTCAGTTTTTACCTTAAATATTCACCATGTCCCAGACACTAATCTAATCACTGTCATTGGGTTATCTTATGTAAGACTCCTTATTAAAGGGGCATCTCAAGTGGTGCAGTGGTAAAAAGTCTGCCTGCCAATGCAGGAGATCCAGGTTCGATCCCTGGGCCAGGAATTTCCCCTGGAGAAGGAAATGGCAACCATGCCCAGTATTCTTGCCTGGGGAGTCCCAGGACAGAGGAGCCTGGTGGGCTACGGTCCATAGGAGTTGCAAAAGAGTCAGACACAACTTAGCACCTAATTTTATGCAGTGATTACTACTACTGGACACATTTTAAAGGTTACAAAGCTTAGGGAGTTGGTCATTAGTTTCTCCGAAATAAAAAGTTGATGAAAAGAAAATAATTGTGGGGGAAGTGGGAGCAGTAGAGAGCAGAGTATCAAGTATTTGACATCACTTTGACAGAGAGTTTCTGCCGATATAATATGTAAATATGCCTCTCTCTTCTACAGTTGTTTATATTCCTTTATCTTGCTTTATTTTCCTTTATTACACTCATCCTGTTTAATGGTTGGCTCAACTCACTATGAAAATAGAAACCAAATGAGGGCAGCTGTCTTATTTTTCTTCCTGTTGTGTTCTCTGAGCCTAGAATAGTGTCTTTATAGTAAGACTTCGATAAATATTTATTGAGCAAAGTAGTATAATTTCTGGTTTGCCAAGTAATCATAAATAAAAGTCTTCAAACTGCATAAATCTTCACTATAAAATAGCAATGTTGATCATAAATGTTAGTAATGATGGATTCTGAAAGGCACGAGGAGACTTCTGGGCTTTACAGAAATGTTAACTATCTCTTTTGGAGGGGATGATGATAGTTAATACTGATAGAACATAGATTGTTAAACTGTACACTTAAAATATGTGTCATCATATGTCAGTTATTCTTCAACAAAACTGTTAAAAATAAGGGTAGAGAATATCATAGAACAGAAAAAAATAGAAAGAATGAATTTAATTTAGGAAAGTATGAGCAAATGTTTCTTATTTTATGCTTCTCTCATTTACTAATCAAACTTTTCTAACAAACTGACATTTAGAATCCAGTGGATAACTAACAGAGGTCCTATAATAGTGATTCCAACCCAGGAACTTTTGCTTCAGGGTCAGTGAGCAAATGGCATTGCTCACTGCTTAAAGGCAAAATGTCTCACCTGACGTGCCTCCATTTCACTTTATATAAACTGGATTATACTAGAGAACATGAAGTACATTGAAATTGCCCTAATTAGCTCTTGTCCATACTCTGAATTGTTAGGAATTCCAACACGCTATGACACTGCTGCTTTAATGCATGTATCTTAAAGCAAATAACAGCACTTTGTAATAAAGTGTAAACAAGATCTTATATATGAATTTGCACTTGCTATTCCCTGCTGTGTATGAACATTGGGTTTATTTATCATTATTATTCATTATTGTAATTATACTAGTGCCTGGAAAGATAATCCCAAACAGAATAATGTAAGAACCACTCATATTTGATTGTAGATTACTATGGAAGCAAGGGAAATAAGTTTAGATTAAAAATGGAAATCCACATGTAGGCAATCACAATTAGCTGTGTGTCTAACCTACCGTAGAGTTCCTAACTTAATGTTGGGCTTATTGAGTTAAGTAATGAAGCTGCAATGAGGGAATCATATAATAGTATACCAAAAACATATTTAAGACTTTATTAAATAGGCCCAGGAATGGAAAAAAATGCACAGTTTCCATATTTCTAAATACTTTAAGTATACCATTGATATGGCTAATGAAAACCACTTCAGTAAGTCAAATCATGCAGTAGGTTTCAAATAAGGAGTAAATGATAGCTTTATTTTAAATGTTTAATCATTTCACATACATGTCACATATATAACATTTCACAATGTTAGGGCCTGGGAATACAAAGTTGAGTAATAATGTGCTCCCTACCATAGTCTCTTAGTTGAACATTGGTGATGCTAATATTGAAAAGAAGATAATAATTAAATACAGTTTAAATTATATTTGTATCATGAAAGGTAAGTTTTTATATAAGTAAGGATTTTTGTCTTTATTAGCAAGACATTTAACAGCTGAATAGCATGTGAATTTCCTAGCCTCTTAGGGTAAAATTCATTACCATTAGTATTTGCTTATAATTGTTAGGGCAGCAAATTTTGATGTTACAAGACTCCTATTAAAGGTGAAACCCGTATTTAATTTCATTGGCATGGCAGAATAGGAGAATGACAAAAATACAACTATTAGATATGCTGATAGAATTTCCTACCCTTTAAGATCATTGATTAGGTAAATACCTGTTTCAAAAAGTAGAAATGAGAGAAAGGCATAGAAATGGTAGGTCTTGCAGCAATCCTCCATATGCTACTCCTGACCTAACCTGACACTCATCCTCTCTCTCTCTCTCTTTCCCTCTCTCTTTTTCTCTCTCCATGCAGCTATTCATTACTTTGGGTAATGGTCCAAAGATTGCTTATGACAATATAAGTAAATATATACATGTATCTATTTTATACAAGGGAAACTTGTTGTCATTCTTGTTTTCACCTGATGACACACTTTTAGGACCTTTTTATACCACTGCATAGAGGAATCCCTCATTCACCTTTTAATCTGAATGTTATTCAACTGTCTATACATATATGCAGTATGTCTGTATACAATATGTCTATATACGTATTTCTTGACATTGTACAGGAGATAGGGAATGAGGACATCCCCAAGAAAAAGAAATGTAAAAAAGCAAAATGGCTGTCTGAAGAGTCCTTACAAATAACTGTGAAAAGAAGAGAAGTGAAAAGCAAAGGAAAAAAGGGAAGATATACCCATTTGAACACAGAGTTCCAAAGAAGAGCAAGGAGTGTAAAGAAAGCCTTCCTCAGTGATCAGTGCAAAGAAATAGAGGAAAACAAGAGAATGGGAAAAACTGGAGATCTCTTCAAGAAAATTAGAGATACCAAGGAAACATTTCATGCAAAGATGGGCACAATAAGGGACAGAAATGGTATGGACCTAACAGAAACAGAAGATATTAAGAAGAGGTGGCAAGAATACACAGAAGAACTGTATAGAAAAGATCTTCACAACCCAGATAATCACAATGGTGTGATCACTCGCCGAGAGCCAGACATCCTGGAATGTGAAGTTATGTGTGCCTTAGGAAGCATCACTACAAACAAAGCTAGAGGAGGTGATGGAATTCCAGCTGAACTATTTCAGATCCTAAAAGATGATGCTATGGATCGGAAGAATCAATATAGTGAAAATGAGTATACTACCCAAAGCAATCTATAGATTAAATGCAATCCCTATCAAGCTACCAATGGTATTTTTCAGAGAACTAGATTAAATAATTTCACAATATGTATGGAAATACAAAAAACGTCGAATAGCCAAAGCAATCTTGAGAATGAAGAATGGAACTGGAGGAATCAGCCTGCCTGACTTCAGGCTCTACTACAAAGCCACAGTCATCAAGACAGTATGGTACTGGCACAAAGACAGAAATATAGATCAATGGAACAAAATAGAAAGCCCAGAGATAAATCCACACACCTATGGACACCTTATCTTTGACAAAGGCGGCAAGAATATACAATGGAGAAAAGACAATCTCTTTAACAAGTGGTGCTGGGAAAACTGGTCAACCACTTGTAAAAGAATGAAATTAGAACACTTTCTAACCCCATACACAAAAATAAACTCAAAATGGATTAAAGATCTAAATGTAAGACCAGAAACTATAAAACTCCTAGAGGAAAACATAGACAAAACACTCTCCGACATAAACCACAGCAGGATCCTCTATGACCCATCTCCCAGATTAATGGAAATGAAAGGAAAAATAAAAAAATGGGACCCAATTAAAATTAAAAGCTTCTGCACAAAAAAGGAAACTATGAGCAAGGTGAAAAGACAGCCTTCAGAATGGGAGAAAATAAGAGCAAACGAAGCAACGGACAAAGAATTAATCTCAAAAATATGCAAGCAACTCCTGCAGCTCAATTCCAGAAAAATAAATGACACAATCAAAAGTGGGCCAAAGAACTAAATAGACATTTCTCCAAAGAAGACATACAGATGGCTAACAAACACATGAAAAGATGCTCAACATCACTCATTATCAAAGAAATGCAAATCAAAACCACAATGAGGTACCATCTCACGCCAATCCAAATGGCTGCTATCCAAAAGTCTACAAGCAATAAATGCTGGAGAAGGTGTGGAGAAAAGGGAACCCTCTTACACTGCTGGTGGGAATGCAAACTAGTACAGCCACTATGGAGAACAGTGTGGAGATTCCTTAAAAAACTGGAAATAGAACTGCCATATGACCCAGCAATCCCACTGCTGGGCATACACACTGAGGAAACCAGAATTGAAAGAGACACGTGTACCCCAATGTTCATTGCAGCACTGTTTATAATAGCCAGGACATGGAAGCAACCTAGGTGTCCATCAGCAGATGAATGGATAAGGAAGCTATGGTACATATACACATGGAATATTACTCAGCCATTAAAAATAATACATTTGACTCCATTCTAATGAGGTGGATGAAACTGGAGCCTATTATACAGAGTGAAGTAAGCCAGAAAGAAAAACACCAATAGAGTATACTAATGCATATATATGGAATTTAGAAAGATGGTAATGATAACACTGTATGCAAGACAGCAAAAGAGACACAGATGTATAGAACAGTCTTTTGGACTCTATGGGAGAGGGTGAGGGCAGGATGATATGGGAGAATGGCATTGAAGCATGTAAATTATCATATGTGAAAAGAATCACCAGTCCAGCTTCAGTGCATTACACAGGGTGTTCGGGGTTGGCGCACCGGGATGACCAAGAGGGATGGGATGGGGAGGGAGGTGGGATGGGGTTCTGGAAGGGGAACACATGTATATCCATGGCGGATTCATGTCAATGTATGGCAAAACCAATACAATATTGTAAAGTAAAAAAATTAAAAAAAAAAAGAAAACAACAAAAAAAAGATGATGCTGTGAAAGTGCTGCTCTCAATATGCCAGCAAATTTTGAAAACTCAGCAGTGGCCACAGGACTGGAAAAGTTCAGTTTGGATTCCAATCCCTAAGAAAGGCAATGTCAAAGAATGCTCAAACTACTGCAAAATTGCACTCATCTCACACACTAATAGAGTAATATTCAAAATTCTCCAAGCCAGGCTTCAAAAGTACATGAACCGTGAACTTCCAGATGTTCAAGCTGGATTTGGAAAAGGCAGAGGAACCAAGATCAAATTGCCAACATCCATTGGATCATCAAAGAAACAAGAGAGTTCCATAAAAACATCTACTTCTTCTCTACTGACTATGCCAAATCCTTTGACTGTGTGGATCACAGCAAACTGTGGAAAATTCTTCAAGAGATGGGAATACCAGACCACCTGACCTGCCTCTTGAGAAACCTGTATGCAGGTCAGGAAGCAACAGTCAGAACTGGACGTGGAACAACAGACTGGTTCCGAATAGGAAAACGAGTACGTCAAGGCTGTATATTGTCACTCTGTTTATTTAACTTATATGCAGGGTACATCATGAGAAATGCTGGACTGGAAGAAACACAAGCTGGAATCAAGATTGCTGGGAGAAATATCAATAACCTCAGATATGCAGATGACACCACCCTTATGGCAGAAAGTGAAGAAGAACTAAAGAGCCTTTTGATGAAAGTGAAAAAGGAGAGTGAAAAAGTTGGCTTAAAACTCAACATTCAGAAAACTAAAATCATGACATCTGGTCCCATCACTTCATGGCAAATAGATAGGGAAACAGTGGAAACAGTGGCAGATTTTATTTTTTGAGGCCCCAAAATCACTGCAGATGGTGAGTGCAGCCATGAAATTAAAAGACACTTACTCCTTGGAAGAAAAGTCATGACCAAACTAGACAGCATACTGAAAAACACAGACACTGCTTTGCCAAAAAAGGTATGTCTAGTCAAAGCTATGGTTTCTGCAGTAGTCATGTATGGATGTGAGAGTTGGATTCTAAGGAAAACTGAGCACCGCAGAATTGATGCTTTTGAACTGTGGTGTTGGAGAAGGTTCTTGAGAGTCCCTTGGACTGCAAGGAGATCGAACCAGTCCATCCTAAAGGAAATCAGTCCTGAATATTCATTGGAAAGATTGATGTTGAAGCTGAAACTCCAGTACTTTGGCCACCTGATTTGAAGAACTGACTCATTGGAAAAGACCCTGATGCTGGGGAAGGTTGAAGGCAGGAGGAAAAGGGAATGACAGAGGATGAGATGGTTGGATGGCATCACCGACTCAATCAACATGAGTTTGAGTAAGCTCCAGTAGTTGGTGATGGACAGGGAGGCCTGGCGTGCTGCAGTCCATGGGATTGCAAAGATTCAGACAAGACTGAGCAACTGAACTGAACTGATATACATATGCAGTATGTGGCTCAGATGCTAAAGAATTTGCCTGCAATGCAGTAGACCATGGTTTAATCCCTCAGTTGGGAAGATCTCAGGAGAAGGAAGTAGCAACCCACTCCTGTATTCTTGCCTGAAGAATTCCATAGACAGAGGAGCCTGGTAGGCTACAGTCCACGGGATCACAAAGAGTTGGACACGACGGAGTGACTAGCACATACACACGTGTGTAACAAGCATAAAGCTTTCAAATAACTCCTATTGGTGAACATGTTGGTTATTTTAAACTCTTGGATTACAAACATGCATATTTTCTAAATATAAAATAGCATATAGTTTTGTGTATGGGCAGTTTCTTAAATGTGAAGAAACATTTGTAGGGTAAACACATCAATGTGATACCTTTTTAAGTTGCCCTCTGAGAGTTGAACTATAAAGAAAGCTGAGTGCCGCAGAATTGATGCTTTTGAACTGTGGTGTTGGAGAAGACTCTTGAGAGTCCCTTGGACTGCAAGGAGATCCAATCAATCCATCCTAAAAGAGATCAATCCTGGGTGTTCATTGGAAGGTTTGATGTTGAAGCTGAAGCTCCAATACTTTGGCCACCTCATGCGAAGGGTTGACTCATTGGAAAGACCCTAATGCTGGGTAGGATTGGGGGCGGGAGGAGAAGGGGACGACAGAGGATGAGATGGTTGGATGGCATCACCGACTCGATGAACATGGGTTTGGGTGGACTCCGGGAGTTGGTGATGGACAGAGAGGCCTGGCGTGCTGCAATTCATGGGGTCGCAGAGAGTCGGACACGACTGAGCGACTGAACTGAACTGAACTGTCAGTATTGCATGGATTTAAACTACCATCTGAAATACATAAATGCATTCTTCCTAGCATTTATTTTTGAAGAGAGTGTTTTTTTTTTTTCCAAATTTGGATCTTTGCAAATATCCTAGGTTAAACGGATATTTTAATAAGCTTTAATTTTCATTGTTTTCCTCACAGTGGGAGGTGGAGCATCCTTTCATAAGATATCATATTTATTTTCCATTCTGTGAGCTAGCTGTTCAATAGTCATCATTATTTTTCATTAGAGTTATCTTTTTATTGCATATTTTTAAGATCACTTTATATATCTCCTACTGTGAAATGTGTAGCAAATACTTTTCACAAGTCAAATTTTTCTTTTGATTTTGCTTGTGATATTATGCCATGTTATCACTTATATAATTTATATAGATATTTATGTTATCATTTATATAGTTACATGTCTTATCATCTTCTTTTAGTTTTCTCAATATCGAGGTATAATAGCAAAGGCATTATTATATAAAACATATAAAGGAATTATTACCATGGTGTTTTCTTGTTGTTTATTAATATTACACTTTTACATATAAATTTTGTGATATTTGAAGTAAAATGGAATTCACCGTGCTGTACCATACAAGCCTTAACTTTTTTTGTCAGATGACAATTCAGATTTCCAACATCAGTTAGTAAGTTCTTCCTGTCAACTGCTTTAACATCAACATTTATCATAAAGCAAATTTCCACATATATTTGGGTCCACTTTGTATATTTTTATACTTTAAAAATTTTTTTGAGGCATTTTTTCTGTAATTTTCTAATTTTTTGACGTGTAATACATCTAAATGTATGATAGCTCTGGTATCTGTATTGTTTTCTTTTATTCCATTTTCGCTTTCATGCTCTTTACCTTATTAATTTACATCTAAACAAAATTGTTTAATTTACTATTGATTTTTTCACTATTCTTTTTACTTAGTTTGTCTACATTGGAATGATATATACATGTACATGCAGAAGAAGAAGGGGACAACAGCGGATGAGATATTTTGATGGCATCACCGACTCAATGCACATGAGTTTGCAAGCTCTGGGAGTTGGTGATGGACAGGGAGGCCTGGCGCGCTGCCATTCATGGGGTCGCAGAGCCATACATGGCTTAGCGACTGAACAACACCAGACATGTATAAGACTCAAAACCGTGAAGAGGCTTTTTCATAAACTTCTCCTGTACTCTGAACCACAAGTTTTCCTAAATTCTGTGGGCATTAATGACATCTTTTAATAAATATACATTACCAGAGCACTCTTTGTAGCAGGTTTTTTACTGGTCTTATATATGTGGAAGTAGGCAATAATTCTTAGCATTTAGAATCATAGAATCAGGAAACTAATTACACCAGTTTAATTCCAGGGTTGTTTTCTACGTTTGTGACTGGGAAGAAGCAACTTAATCTTCCCGAGTCTCTGTTTTCTCTTGAGTAGAATCTTTCCTCTTTACAGAGTTGTAAGAAAAAGTAAACGAGATAAAAATTAGCTCTTCTAATGAACACTAGGTATTGGAGAGATGGGTTAGCAGAGATGGCACCCACTTTCTTTTCTCTTTTTAGCAGTATCCAATTTCCTTTTGGGGAATCCTTTTTGTGGTAGGCTTACCACCAAAATCTGAAGGGTCTCTGGTGACTTTTTTCAGCTGATTTTGTTCTGACTGCCACATCAGGGAAGAGGTATGTCACATAAGCAAGTGAAACAGAATTTTCCAGCTTGCCAAAACCGCCAGTAGAACCAGGAACAGGGGAGTGGGCCAGAGGGGAAAAGATAATTGGAATAATCATTTCTAGTGGCCTCTGGACAGGAATTGTGACTCTTAGTGTCAAGAACGTAGATCACTTCCTCTCTCCTGCCTCTTCTAAACACATTTGTCTTCCTAAGTTTTTATTCTATGAATTTCTTGTACACTTCAAATAAAGTCTTTTTAGATTAATTTAGCCAGAGTTGGTTTCTTGACCATGCAAAGATTAAATAATATTGTCCAGTTCATGTAGCTAAGAAGTATTCTATGCTCTACCATTAAACCACAAAGCCTCAACTAATGATTTGTAAGTCACTTCTTTAGAGGTCTCTTCCAGGAAACTGCTCCAAACTCAAGGTCGTGAATTCTGCTGCAGGTCTGGCTTCAATTCTGTTTTACTGAATATTCTTGAAGGATGTCACCGTAAATGCGTTTGTTGAGAAATACTTATGTATTCCTTGTCAAGACACCTAATTGCTGAGAAATGCTGTACTGAAAACCTCCCAAGCAAATTTCGTCTATTTCTGTTGTTGTTATATTCCAGTAAAATCTTAAACATTTGACTGAAGTTGGTCTTCATTAGTGGATGTAACTTTTTTTTTTTAACATCTTCACCTGCCATTTCCAGCATGACTGTTCAGTATGCCCAATTACAGGCACTCTATTTACAATGAAGTCAGAGTCCCATTAATTTGCTAATGAACTGATATTGACTTTATTTTCTGCAAGCTGGCAATGTTTCAGAAGGCAGTTACCTCATTTTCAAAATGAACCCTGATGAATTTTTTTTTGCTGAAGAAATTGCAAAAACAAAAAAATCAATTAGCAATGCTAATTGGTCCAATAAAACCTGTTTCTAAATTACTAGTCTGGCTTGAAGCCAAGTACTCCTGATGCTCAGGAGATCTGACTGTATACTTCTGTCCAGGTAGGCCTCCTCCTGACACAGGTGAATAAGAGATTCACAAGGAAACAGGACATCCTGTTTAAGGAGCAACTAGCAGTGGGCCCCACACTCTGCAGCACCAAGCACCGCCTCAGGTCACTGGGTTTTCGATTCTACCTGTGCAAGCTTAGCCACTCAGTCCTGACACTCTTTGCGACTCTTTGGATTGTAGCCTACCACGCTTCTCTGACCATGGGATTATTTTAGGCAAGAATACTGGAGTGGGTTGCCATTTCCTCCTCTAGGGGATCTTCCATACCCAGGGACTGAACCCGCATCTCCTGCTTTGTCTGCATTGCAGGTGGCTTCTTTACCGTTGAACCGTTGAAGAAGCCCTTTGATTCTATAGTACGATTCAATTATGTAAATATTTTGGAAGGCCTGCTAAATAAGGGAGAAAATATCTGGATGAGTTTTTGCCCTAAACATTGGCTGATTTCTCTTCTGGATAGTCAAATCATCTAGATAATCATGGCCCTGTTGACTTCTCTCAAAGGTGCCTTTTCCTCAGCTGCCTAACATTTAATTGGGCTTCCCTGATAGCTCAGTTGGTAAAGAATCTGCCTGCAATGAAGGAGATGCTGGTTCGATTCCTAGGTCATGAAGATCCGCTGGAGAAGGGATAGGCTACCCACTCCACTATTCTTGGGTTTCCTCTGTGGCTCAGCTGGAAAAGAATCCGCTCACAATACAGGAGACCTGGGTTCAATCCCTGGTTTGGGAAGATTCCCCTGGAGAGGGGAAAGGCTACCCACTCCAGTGTTCTGGGCCTGGAGAGTTACATGGACTGTATGTATAGTTCATGAGGTCACAGAGAGCAGGACACCACTGAGTGACTTTCACATCAACATTTAAGTACTGTCAGGTGTGTTAAAACTGGTGCAGCGAGAAAGTTAAAAAGGTAACAGAATAGAAAGAAGGCCAAACATCAACTTATAGAAATGGTTTAATTTTTACTTCTGGTACATGCATATTTGTGGATTCTACCTGGCAGTTTTTGAAGTCAGCACTTCTCCTTAAGTGGCACCTGGTGCTATGGTAGGTGATGTCCATGGCAAAAATCAGAATCATAAGCGATTAAGTTTAATTCTGAACATAAATATACTATTTATGTTAGAATCTGCCTCATCCACTTTTGAAAACTTTCTGGGTGAATTCTCTGCCTAACTTTGATTGAAGAACTACCTGTTAGCAAAGAGAACAATTTAAAATTCCCTGTATTGATAATATGAGGGGAGGTGAAATGGAAACTCAGGCGTAAAAATCCCATGGAAGCCAAGTCAGTCACAGCTCTACAAATTAATAATTGTTACTTAATCCCTGTGAGTCTCCATTTTCTCTTCTGTACAGTGGGAAGTAAGATCTACCTTGGAGGACATTGCTGAGAATTAAGTGAAACGTTTGTGTGTGTGTGCTAAGTGGCTTCAGTCATGTCCACCTCTTTGTGAACCTGTGGACTGTAGCCTGCCGGGCTCCTCTGTCCCTGGAATTTTCCAGGCAAGAATACCGGTTGCTGCTGCTGCTAAGTCGCTTCAGTCGTGTCCAACTCTGTGCTACCCCATAGACGGCAGCCCACCAGGCTCCCCCGTCCCTGGGATTCTCCAGGCAAGAACGCTAGAGTGGGTTGCCATTTCCTTCTCCAATGCATGAAAGTGAAAAGTGAAAGTGAAGTCGCTCAGTCGTGTCCAACTCTTTGCGACCCCATGGGCTGCAGCCTACCAGGCTCCTCTGTCCATGGGATTTTCCAGGCAAGAGTACTGGAATGAGTTGCCATTTCCTACTCTAGGGTATCTTCCTGACCTGGGGTTCAAACTCACGTCTTTTACATCCCCTGCACTGGCAGTCAGGTTCTTTGCCACTAGCACCTCCTGGAAAGGGAACCTGTAAAGCACCTAAAACTCTATCTGGTTCTCAGATGTACTTGTAAATATTTTTTTTTCCCCACACAGTCTTATAATTTGTATTTAAAAAAGGATATAGAAAATCTACCGTAAATATTCTAGTCATAAGAAAATAAGTGTTGTTGTTAATATTCCTAAAATCTTAAGTATTTTACTGAGGATGACCTTTCCAAGTTCAAATTTTAAAAGACCCTCAATCTCAGCCGCTTACAGAATTATAATGCCATTTAGTCCTCTGAAGATTCACGGATGGATGAAAGTTCAGGTTAGGAGAATGTTAATAGAACCTGACAAGTAGATTATTAACCTGTCAGTATTCCTTAAAAAGAATAATGCTTACATATTTTGTTGATCAGTCAGATACAACTTTTTCTGAGCAAATAATTCAAAATTTGGTTGTAAAGTAGAAATGAGTCTGCAAACTCCTGTTTTGTTTTTCTACTAAAGCGAAATTGGATTTAGAAAATATAATGATTTGAATTATTCAATACTACAGATGTCTTCAGATCTTCACAATTGTTAGAACCCAAAGACCCAAATAGAGTGAAAATGAGACTTCAGGCTCCAAAGAAATTACAAAGATAAGTCACAAATATGTAATGGACAGATAAAAGGAAAAGAGTAGGATGAACTTGTGATAGCTGGCATGTGGCAAGACAGAATCTGAGAAATGAGTTCCATCAAAATGAAAGATGAAAAGTGTGATACATTTCACAGTTACCTATTTGTGCTTTGAAGATTGGATGGGGAAAGCTACAGTTTCTTGCTTGTATTAGGATGTAGTAAGTAGATATTCATCTATGAGTTGGTTCAACCATTCATTTAGCAATGATAATAAGAGGCGCTGCTGACTGGTAGTTAAGAATGCAAGATCTTGAATGAGAAAGAAACGCTGTGTTTAAAAAATGCTTCTTCCATTTTTAGAAGAAAGCTTCTTTCTGGATGTGTGATGTTATGTCATCATGACTATTCCTTTGTTTCTGTTTTCTAATCTGTAAATTGAGGATGCCTATCTCATAGGAAACCACTCTCCAATAATTAAAAGGAAATGATAAAGCATTTAAAGTGTGTTTAGTCCACTAACACAGTATGAGTTCAATAAGTAATTAAATAATTGTTACTTTTTCTTGAGTTTCTACTATGTACTAGGTACCATATATAACATTGTATGTGACTTATATAGCTTTTCCATCTTTGGTTTGGTAGAAAACAGTTTTCTTTTGAAGATAAGGAATGCTGAGACTCAGAGGACTTACATAAAATTTGTCCAAATTCACCCAAAAGTGATAAATCCTTGAACCTACAACTTTCTGAGCTTCAGGTTTTAGTACTGCCTTTCCTTTTCCTTATGATCTTGCTACTTTTCTATCTTGAATTTCTCATTTCAAAGACTAATCACTTTATCTACAACCATTATTAAAATTATTTAAAATTAATTTATGCTGTTGTTCTCTAGAGTTTCTACATGCCTGTCTTCTCCTACAGGCACTTCACTGATTTCCCTAAAGAAAGAAAATAGGTTATAAAATATTTACATTACCATTTCACTGAGGACAGAATCAACAAGTGCATTATAGCTGCTGGATAAATAGCAAAGTAATAAGCATGGTCTGTATTATGCTATGTTTTAATTCAGGTTAAGATTTATATTTAGTGCACCTTTGACCTTCAGTATTCTAGACCACCTAAATGAGTAAAAAAAAGAAAAATGCCAATTTAGCTAATTGAGCAACTAGATCCAATTAATTATAAAAACTACTTTATTCCAAGAGGCTTTCCAGTTGGCATTTGTGATAAAAAGCCTGCCTGCCAATGAAGGAAACATAAGAGACTCAGGTTCAATCCCTGATTTGGGAAGATCCCCTGGAGAAGGAAATGGCAACCTACTCCAGTATACTTGTCTGGAGAATCCCATGGACAGAGGAGCCTGGCAGGCTACAGTCTATAAGGTCTCTAAGAATTGGACACGACTGAAGCAACATATCATACCTGTGCTTTATTTCAAGACTTTCTAATGAAAGAATTGTTTATGTCTTCCCCCATTTAAAATGTCCTCATTTCCTAATAATTGGCATGTAACTATCTTTAAATAAGTGAAACTTCTGGAAATGGGCAAAGAATCTTTGCATCAAATGATACTTGATTTTGCTCAGGTGTAGTAATTCTGTCTTACAGTGAGATTGATTAATTTCTTATGTTGTAGTTTTCTCCCAACACTGAAATTGACTTATATGAAGTTCTTACAATGAAAACAGAGCAAGCAATGTCTTTGACATACCCAACTCAGTTTCAGATTTGGGTTCTGCAACTTATGTGACAATGTCCTTTCTTATTGAGAGCAGTCATGATGAGTGGACTCTCTTTCGGGGAGAGATGGACGCTTAGATCTTCTATACTGGCAAAGAAGCACAGTAGAAACTCATGCATCCCCACCATGTGTGTGTTTGGGTGTATGTATTTGTGTGTTTGTGTGTGTGTGAAAATTTCTTAGTTTCCCATCTACTGATCAATATTTAGTACATGCTCTATAGAAAACATTGCTAAATTCTATTGGACATAATATAACAAAAATATAGTTATATAGACAAAAATATAACATAGTTCTTGTAATATAAATTTATTCTAAAGATACTGAAACTTAAGTAAAAATATATAAAACCTTAAAAAGTGTTATGATTTTATCTTAAGGCTATGGTAATCTGCCTGCAATGTGGGAGACCTGGGTTTGATCCCTGGGTTGGGGAGATCCCCTAGAGAAGGGAAAAGCTGTCCACTCCAGTATTCTGTCTTGGAGAATTCCATGGACTGTATAGTCCATGGGGTCGCAAAAAGACACGACTGAGTGACTTTCACTTTCATGGCATTTAGCATGATTAATTTCCTGATAAATGATGTCAAGACTAACTTCAGTAGGTGTTCATAAAAGTGGAGACTAATTTTGACAAGCGATTTTATGGAAAAAGATCTGAGTTTATTTTTCTCCCTTACGTGGCCAATTCCTCTTCTTTCAAGTGGTTGCTGGTGATCACTTCAGGACCTGTTTTCCTAATGAACCTGCTTCACATGGACTCTTTCAGTTTACTGTTGTCTCAATTTTTGGCCCTTCCATTCTTCACTACATGTCCACAGGAATTTGTACCCTTGGACCTTCTCTAGCTCTCCAGCATAGGGACCCCCACTGATAGTTAAGTGGACTGTGCTTTGCACAATGCCCATTCTATATGGCTATTGTGGATTTATCCCAGGTGGATGCTTTCTCTGCCTCGTTCTCAAGATTACATGCTTCCCTTTGAGAATGAAATATTCACTTATATGCAGAGTACATCATGAGAAACACTGGGCTGGAAGAAGCACAAGCTGGAATCAAGATTGCCGGGAGAAATATCAATAACCTCAGATATGCAGATGACACCACCCTTATGGCAGAAAGTGAAGAGGAACTAAAGAGCCTCTTGATGAAAGTGAAAGAGGAGAGTGAAAAAGTTGGCTTAAAACTCAACATTCAGAAAACAAAGATCATGGTATCTGGTCCCATCACTTCATGGCAAATAGATGGAGAAACAATGGAAACAGTGGCTGACTTTAATATTTTTTTGGAGGGGGTGCTCCAAAATCACTGCAGATGGTGACTGCAATGAAATTAAAAGACACTTACTCCTTGGAAGAAAAGTTATGACCAAACTTGACATCATATTAAAAAGCAGAGACATTCTTTTGCCAACAAAGGTCCGTCTAGTCAAGGCTATGGTTTTTCCAGTAGTCATGTGTGGATGTGAGAGTTGGACTATAAAGAAAGCTGAGCAGCAAAGAATTGATGCTTTTCAACTGTGGTGAGAGTCCCTTGAACTGCAAAGATATACAACCAGTCCATCCTAAAGGAAATCAGTCGTGAATATTCATTGGAAGGACTGATGTTGAAGCTGAAACTCCAATATTTAGCCACCTGATGCGAAGAGCTGACTCAGTTGAAAAGACCCTGATGTTGGGAAAGATTGAAGGCAGGAGGAGAAGGGGACGACAGAGGATGAGATGGTTGGATGGCATCATTGACTCAATGGGTATGAGTTTGAGTAAACTCCAGGAGTTGGTGGTGGACAGGAATGCCTGGCTTGCTGCAGTCCACAGGGTTGCAAAGAGTCGGAAATGACTGAGCGACTGAACTGAACTGGGATAAACAGTTCTAGGATCAGGCATACTTCCCTTGTTATGTTCTAAACCATATTTTGACCAAGAAAAACTAACTTAACTGCTTGATCCAGGAAATATCTGCTTCTGAAAGATTAGACTGAGTCCACTAAATCAGTTTATCATTTAATACTATATGACTAACAACTTTTTTTTTTAACATCACAGATTGCTTTTCAAGACTCTTTCTACTTTTCCCACTGATAAATACTACTCAATCTCAACCATTTCCCTACTTTCCAAGACACATATTAAAATCATTCGGCACAGATTTAAAAACCCTATTAAACACCTTTTGCTAGCTTTTTTTCACCTTTGAGACACTAGCAAGTCTCTGCCAGGTGTTCTCCCTTACTACCATAGACCTAATAAACGAGCTTTCTGGAAGAGTCAGTAGTCAGTACCTTCAAAATATGATTTCCTTTCTAATGCTCTACCCTCTTCCATCTGATGTGATCTCAGATGACATTATAACCAAACAATTTAAGCAGTAGAAATTCTAATGACTATAGAATGATGACATCTTAAAAGGCCATATGAAAGAACGAAAAACGATAAAATTTTAAAATCCACAAGTTAAGTGACTGTAGATTCTGGTTTAAAGAATGGACCCTTTAGTTTTGAGTCTACAATTGCCATATTCCATAGATTTATGAGCAGCATTTCTTCATTATCTTAATATTTACTTTAATAATCCCTAAAATGTTTATCAGACACAAATCTAAGGGTCTTATATATATCATTTTATCTTTGTAATCAAAATTTAGTATGGATGTGAGAGTTGGACTATAAAGAAAGCTGAGTGCCAAAGAATCGATGCTTTTGAACTGTGGTGTTCTAGAAGACTTTTGAGAGTCCCTTGGACTACAAGGAGATCCAACCAGTCCATCCTAAAGGAATTCAGTCCTGAGTGTTCATTGGAAAGACTGATGTTGAAGCTGAAACTCCAATACTTTGGCCACCTGATGCAAAGAGCTGACTCATTTGAAAAGATCCTGATGCTGGGAAAGATTGAAGGTGGGAGGAGAAGGGGACAGCAGAGGATGAGATGGTTGTATGGCATCACTGACTCAATGGACATGAGTTTGGGAAAACTCCAGGAGTTGGAGATGGACAGGGAGGCCTGGCGTGCTGCAGTCCATGGGGTCGCAAAGAGTCGGACACGACTGAGGGACTGAACTCAACTCAACTGTATTGCACAGAGAACTCCACTCAGTGCTCTGTGGGGAGCTAAATGGGAAAGAAATCCAAAAAAAAAAGAGGGAATATAGGTATACATATAACAGATTTACTTTGACATAGAGTAGAAACTAACACAATATTATAAAGCGACTATACTCTAATAAAATTTTTAAAATAAATAATAAATAAATAAAAGAGATTTAGATCCTTATAAAAGTAGACAAAAATATTTATTCTTTAAATACATTCGTGGATCATCTAAAAAGAGTAATTAAGACCTGAAGCTGACTGTGGCTCAGATCATGAGCTCCTTATTCCAAAATTCAGGCTTAAATTGAAGAAAGTAGAGAAAACCACTAGACCATCCAAGTATGACCTAAGTCAAATCCCCTATGATTATACAATGGAGGTGACAAATAGATTCAGGGGATTATAGCTGGTAGACAGAGTGCCTGAAGAACTACGGACAGACGGGTGTAACATTGTACACAAGGCAGTGAATAAAATAAACATCTATTTAAAACAAACAAACAAAAAGATGTTGGCTAGAGATCACAGATGAGGGTGTAGCTGACACAGTATGCCTGGCTCATTGAATGCCCTGGTCAATTTCAGACTAGTCTGCCAGCTTCCATCTTTCCAAGTCAAGTCTGCAGCCTGACCACAGAAGCAGCGCTGGCCTCCTCCATTCATTCCCCATTGGCATTGCCGTGGTTTCTAAGACCCAGGGCATGCTGTCTTTCAGCTCCTCTCCAGTTTCAAACAGCTCTTTCCCGCAGAAAACTCTTGGTTTTCAACACTATTTGGCCTATGTGGAGGTTGATGGGGAAGGTATAGAGAAAGCATGGAGTAGCCACAGGCTAAAAGTCTACAGACTTGAATCATTCTTAACTGCACTTCAGTCATCTGTCTGGAATAAATGGCTCTCAATTTGTCATTTGCTTCCAGGCCCTTTTATTTTTATTTTTTTTTTAGTAATTGCATTTAGTTTATCATGGATCTGTGAAGGAAGATTACTGTGTGTCTTTCTGTCTCTGCCATTCTGTAATCCTTTTTATCAAAATTGCTGTCATCTACTTCCAGATTGTTTGGTTGAGATGGTCACAGAGAATCGCCTTGGCTGCCACTTTCAGTCAGGATTGATAATAATGGGAAACTTGAGATGTTCTTAATTAGGGGAAATCCAACCATCAAATTATTTATAATAAAAGCTTTACATATGCAGTTTTAATGGCATCATATTCATCTGTAGGTGGTTGTTTTTTTAGTTCCAGTTCAGCTCCAAACAATGTATATGGCATAGGCCATTCAATTTTTGTCTCCAAATCTCAATTTCCTCATATAGGCTAGAAGTATTTGCCTAGATTTTTAAAAAAGCTTCTTTCATCTCAGAAATTCTATTGTCCTGTGAGAAAATAGCTAGCATGTCAGTTTCACAAGTAATACCTGGTAAGACTAAAGTAAATGTAGTTGATGAGGGAACAGTCCCTCAACGGTTCCCTCATCAACGGAGACAGAAAATGAGGTTGAATACCTATTATAATATGTGAATGTTATTACTGTAATCAGTGTTTAATTTGAGATGTATGTTGTTATACATAACTATCCTTAGATGTCAATCATGCAAAAGATTGTACTTGCCAGAAATCTTTTTATTCAAAACATTTTAAAAGATGTGGGAGACTGTGTAGAAAGGTACTGGGATTATATGTTAGATGTATACTGAACTGTCAGGAAATAGGCTAATGTAACTTTTGGAAGTTGAAACTCAGTACTCCCCAGGCTGGATCCTGTAAGGCTTGAACATCATTAAATTGAACAATTTTCCTTCAAATATTATATTCCTTAAATGAATATGATCTTCTTAATTAAAGTAACTAAATGTAAAGTCATATGACGGCTAAAAAGTCAAATGCTTGCTCCATTTTAAGACATGTAAAACAAATCAAATTAAATGATTTATTATAAAGAAAACTAAACTCAATTTCTCATTTGAGGAAACTACAAAAGATTATCTTTGGTATCAGTAGGCATTCTTACACACTGGCACTTGATACAAGATTTGCCCTAGCTTTGGTCTCTGGACTGTGACACCGTGTGATACATGAACATAAATTTTATTGTAGATGCCCAAGACTGGAAAGGAGTCAAAGTTTCCTATATCAGGCTCCAGAAGTGGTTATAATGAGGAATAAATATTTATATATATTTATATTCTACATTAATTCTCTAAGCACTACTTTCCACAGTAAAGAAGAATAATATTACTATTTAAAAAGTTATAGAAACATAAAATGCACAGTTCAATGGATAGAGTGAACAGATCATCTTGACAAGCATTTTCAGTCAACTGTCAGCAGTTATTATTTGGGTTTCTAACACATATTTATCATTGGGCAAATTTCTACATACCATTGATAAGAAGTAAATTTTATAAGAGTTAAGCTCTTTGTATTTTAATTAAAATCAAGTTAGTATTGTTCAGTTTCTGTTTTCTATCTACTGATTTTAACATACGTGTCAATTATCTGAGGATTTTTTGAGATGCAATTCTAATTGGTTTGTATGTGAAAGTCACTCAGTCAAGTCCATCTCTTTGTGACCCCACGGGGTGCAGTCCACCAGGCTCCTCTGTCCAGGGAATTCTTGGGGCAAGAATACTAAAGTGGGTTGCCATTCTTTTCTCCAGGGGATCTTCCCAACCCAGGGATCGAACCAGTTCTCCTGCATTGCAGGCAGATTTTTTTTTTTTTTTTTTGCTGTCCAAGGCTAATTCTAATTTAGTAAATCTGAGGTAAGGTCAGAGTTTGAGCATTTCCCACAAACTTCCAGATGATACCGATGCTGTTGGTTCAAGAGCTAGATGAATAGTAACAACAGCTAAAGAAAATTTTCAATGTTTTTATATTAAATTTCTCAGGTGGTCACTTTTGGATTACAAGAATTAATGATCATATTTATGTGGAAATTTTACTCTCTTTATAGTATTCTTAATGAATGACTGTTATAGTGAGATTAGAGAGGAAAAATTAGCAATATTCTTCTGTATACATTAATTTTGTATTGTTTAATGTTTATTTTTTTGTGGTCTTTCCAAGTTTGAAAATGCATTTTACTCAGTTATTATATCACATCATATTTTTTTTTATTTCACAAAGAACTATCTCATTGTTTTATAACTAAGCATTGTTTCAAGAGGTTGAATTCCCACCAAATGCAGAGGAGTTCTCTTTACCAAAATAGGCATGAGGAAGCAGACTTAGATCTAGAAAAGTTGGAAAGGACATTAAATAAGCCAGAACCAAAGAAATTATTTTTGTGCCCAAAATAAATCCATCTAGACATTAAGAATAGATCATTAAGAAAATGTAAATAATACAGTATTTTTTTCTGATTTGAAATTAAAAACATTAAAAAACTTTAAAATGTTGAACATGTATCCCCTTTAATGTTTGTCAGATTAGTTTCTTATGTTAAGATTGGTGTTCCTGTTGAGCAATACTTTCTTTGCCGTTGTTTGGACTTTTTTTTTGTTGTTTTTCATTCTTTCAGCAACATTTAGAAAATCATCTGAATCTAATCAGAATTTGCTGTCATCTTTATCTCCCACCTCTTTTCTTCCCTTCTTGCTGGCTTGGACACTTGACTGTTTTATTCCAGGTCTTAAATATCACCAGACCATTCATGAAAATATTCTCCTCTTAGATTTCATCTTGGTATAAAATATTAGGATAGCAGAGACATTGAAGAAAAAAAAAAGGTACGATGAAAATCAAATCTTCATTAGAATTAGTTTTTCTCTGGAGATTGGTAATCACTTCAAAATTTGTAATCATTGCAAATCACTAAAAATGTTACTCTTAAACAAGTTAATTATAAGCAACAGGAAGTCATGGGGTGACTTCCCTAATGAATGAGCTCACCTTACCTCCCAACCAACCATAAGCCAAAGAAGCTGTGGGGACAGTAAACTTTTCCTGGCTGATTAAAGGCTGATTTTATACTGAAGTTGCCTTACCAGATCTCAGTAAGAGAAGTAGGTGGAAGACTCCAAAAATGCAAAATATCACAATGTGGAGTGGAGTTAGAGTTACTGAGAGAAACAAATCTTCTTCTTTGGGAAAAAGAGGACAATTGTTTGAAAACAAATAAATTTTTACAGTATATATTACTCAAATGACTTATGTTAAGTTTTTGATAGTTTTTATCTCAGGTGCATGCAATAAAATTTTTTGTGCTTCAGTATGCAAGATGCAAGATACTTGAGGATAATGTTAAGTCAAAGGATAGTGCAGCCAGGTCAGAAGGGAAGAAAACCTTATTTGAGTGTAGAAATTTGTTCCCTCAGGCAAAGGGACATTTTTTTTTTTTTTTTATTGGTTGTAGAGATTTAACAAGACACTAATGTTTGCAATTGTGTGAAAAATCTACTTGGTTTCATAAAATCCTAACACATACTATTAAAGAGATATAAAAAGAGAGAAATTTTTCTGTCAATTATCAAAAAACCATAATGTTATTATAATCTTTAAATGGAAAAAGAAGATCAAGAGGTGAGATCGGAGTGAGCAATTTGTGTTACTGTTTATGCAATAAATGACAAGGGGCTATAAGAAAATGTAACTAGTATTTTAGGGGAAATCAATGTGTTTTCTTCCTCTAAGCCAAAAGTACACATGGAGGTTAGGCCAATCCGACAGAATTAGAAGGTCATCAACTAGCCTGAGTTTGTCCACAGGACCATTCATGCAACATTAAGTAGTAAAGCAGGTGAAATGTGTGAAGGCTTTATTCACGTATGGAAATATTTATATGAATATGAATGTTATTCACCTCCATGCTGCTCATTGTTTAATTGGGAGTCAGAAGAATTCTGAAGTCCACAAATTTCCCACCTTTGTGCAGGCTCTGTATAATGTCCTCCACTTAAGTGTGGACAGGGCTGTGAATAGGATGGATTACATACACAAAATTAGACTATGTTTGATGTCAAAGTGAAGAGATTTTACAAGTTTATGGTCCTAATTCAATTGGTTTTACATTATTCAAAACTAAGATTATCAGGTGGGCCAGATCTAATGTGTTGATCCCTTCAAAAGTATTGGCTTCTTCCTGAAGTCAGAGACATTTAAAGAATGAGAGAAATTCTCTGGCTGGCTTTGAAATAATATAAAATAGCTAAGTTGTGAGAGGGTCTATAGAGGAAGTCATTTGGCAGGTTTTTTTTTTTCCCTCTATCCCTTTACAGAAGTTGTTTCAAGCTTTTCTTCCATGCCATTAATTTGATTTTTCATTGTGTCTATTTTATTCTTTGTTTCTCTTTTTTTCCAGTGTATTTATTAGAATATTGTATGCCCAGTACATTTCTTCAGTCTGGCTTTCTAAATGTTATTTTTTTTTCATAAAAAAACATTCTGTACAAATATTTTAGTGAATTCAAATTATCAGCAAATCCTAATCAAATTCTATTATCTCAGGGAGATTATCTCTTTTGCAGAATTTGTTTCTACTCCTTTGCTTTGTCTATTTCAGACAAAGTTTGAAGAGTTGCCAGCTCGTTTATTTTTCATCTTGTTCTTAATGTGGGCTGCTGAGTTCAGATTAACTACATATTCTGAAATAACTGGGGCAATTGTTTTTGATGCCTCCGGTAGCTGATCTGAGATAGATCAATAGATAGAACTATAGATATGGTTCCAGTTTTTCCAAATTTGTGAGATAATATCACTCTCCTCACTCTCCTTTTTTGTATTAGATTGTTGCTGATGAAATTAGGACTCTTTAAGTATTTAAAAATTTTCCCTACCTAATTATAAATTGAAGAAGGAACTACTTATGAGTGATTCAACTTTTTTTTATGATCTTTTCCTAGCATCTACAAGATCATACAATTAAAGGACAGTTGTAAGGATAATGTTTTCCAATATAAGACCCCAAGAAAAGAAAGAACAAGAAGATAATGTCTTCTGTGTGAACGTAAGTTAACTAAGCTTGAAAGAAAGACATAAAGCCAAGGTCTTTTTAAAGAACTTGGTAAGAATTTATGCAATGTATTTGGATGTATCCTTCAGACTTTAAAAAAGGATATAAATTGCCAGCTAAGTGGATTTCAGTTGTGATGATGAATACTGCTGCTGCTGCTGCTGCTAAGTCGCTCCAGTTGTGTCTGACTCTGTGTGACACCATAGACAACAGCCCACTGGGCTCCCCCGTCCCTGGGATTCTCCAGGCAAGAACACTGGAGTGGGTTGCCATTGCCTTCTCCAATGCATGAAAGTGAAAAGTGAAAGTGACAGAGGCTCCTCTGTCCATGGGATTTTCCAGGCAAGAGTACTGGAATGGATTGCCCTTGCCTTCTCTAATGATGAACACTAATGGATTATATTTCTGCTCATGAACGGACAAGAATGAGTAAATAAGAAAAAAACATGTTTGTTTAACTACATGTGGAAGATTCAAACACACTTTACACATAAAAGTGTATATATCTTAATAATCCATGATAAACTATGTGAGCAGTATTTTGAGGATATGGGCTTAATTATTAAAAGAGATAACATTCATGAACTATGTAAATTGAGATCCAATTAACTTGCTGAAGCTATCTTATTAAATGCCAATTAAGTGTATTAGCATTTTTTACAATTTCATATATTAATATGAATTTAACTGTACCTTTATTGCCATTATAATGTTAATTGCATATCTACACAATTCATCTTTGGCATATTAAGGCTTACTCTCTGTTCCTCAAAAAAATAAAACTGATAGCTTTATAAACTGCAGATAAGTCCCCAAAGCATCACTAATTTCCTGGCATTGTACAGATCTTTGTTTTGAAGTGAAATGAAGATTTCCCATGGTTTGTATTAGCTAGATAGTGATTCAAATTCTTTATTGGAAATAAAATATGAAGCAGCAACATAATGTGCCTGAAAAACACTATTAGATCTTTCAATTTTTTTTTTTATTTTCTGTTATAGTTTTGGTTAATGTGTGTCTAGTTATAGAAAGGTTTTCTGACAACTGAGAGGATTTTAATAAAATGGAATAAAAAGAAAACAGATCATGAACTCCTTATTGCCAAATTCAGACTTAAATTGAAGAAAGTAGGGAAGACCATTAGATCATTCAGGTGTGACCTAAATCAAATCCCTTACAATTATACAGTGGAGGTGAGAAATAGATTCAAGGGATTAGATCTAAGAGACAGAGTGCCTGAAAAACTATGGATGGAGGTTGGTGACATTTTACAGGAGGCAGGGATCAAGACCACCCCCAAGAAAAAAAAATGCAAAAAGGCAAAATGTTTGTCTGAGGAGACCTTACAAATAGCTATGAAAAGAAGAGAAGTGAAAGACAAAGGAGAAAAGGAAAGATATACCCACTTGAATGAAGAGTTCCAAAGAACAGCAAGGAGTGATAAGAAAGCCTTCCTCAGTGATCAATGCAAAGACATAGAGGAAAACAATACAATGGGAAAGATGAGAGATCTCTTCAAGAAAATTAGAGACACCAAGGGAACATTTCACGCAAAGATGGGCACAATAAAGGACAGATATGGTATGGACCTAACAGAAGCAGAAGATATTAAGAAGAGGTGGCAAGAATACACAGAAGAACTGTACAAAAAAGATCTTCACAACCCATATAATCATGATGGTGTGATCACTCACCTAGAGCCAGACATCCTGGAATGTGAAGTCAAGTGGGCCTTTGGAAGCATCGCTATGAACAAAGCTAGTAGAGGTGATGGAATTCCAGCTGAGCTATTTCAAATCCTAAAAGATGATACTGTGAAAGTGCTGCACGCAATATGCCAGCAAATTTGGAAAACTCAGCAGTGGCCACAGAAAGGGAAAAGGTCAGTTTTCGTTGCAATCCCAAAGAAAGGCAATGCCAAAGAATGCTCAAAGTACCGCACAATTGCACTCATCTCACACACTAGCAAGTAATGCTCAAAATTTTCCAAGCCAGGCTTCAACAGTACGTCAATTGTGAACTTCCAGATGTTCAAGCTGGTTTTAGAAGAGGCAGAGGAACCAGAGATCAAATTGCCAACATCCGTTGGATCACTGAAAAAACAAATGAGTTCCAGAAAAAAACATCTACTTCTGCTTTATTGACTATGCCAAAGCCTTTGACTGTGTGGATCACAACAAACTGGAAAATTCTTCAAGAGATGGGAATACCAGACCTCCTGACCTGCCTCCTCAGAAATCTGTATGCAGGTTAGGAAGCAACAGTTAGAACTGGACATGGAACAACTGGAACAACAGACTGGTTCCAAACTGGGAAAGGAGTACATCAAGGCTGTATATTGTCACCCTGCTTATTTAACTTCTATGCAGAGCACATCATGAGAAACGCTGGGCTGGATGAACCACAAGCTGGAATCAAGATTGCTGGGAGAAGTATCAATAACCTCAGATATGCAGATGACACCCTCCTTATGGCAGAAAGTGAAGAAGAACTGAAGAGCCTCTTGATGAAAGTGAAAGAGGAGAGTGAAAATGTTGGCTTAAAAGTCAACATTCAGAAAACTAAGATCATGACATCTGACTCAATGGACATGAGTTTGAGTAAACTCCAGGAGTTGGAGATGAACAGGGAAGCCTGGCGTGCTGCAGTCCATTGGGTTGCTAAGAGTCGGATATGACTGAACGACTGAACTGAACTGAAAAAGGAACATATTAGAACACAAGTATTTTAGATCTTTTTGGTGAGATATGTTTTGTTTTGCCTCAACAATCCTCTGAATATCTAGCAAAAGGCTCTTACCAAGTTTGAAGTAGTTATAAAGATGGGCTTTTCAGTCAGATAATTTGGGGCTCATTATCTCTCCAAATTTCTATTCCTTTGCAGTAAAAATTGATGACATTTATGGCATTTATGATATTCACTCTTTAGTAAAATGTGAATGGTAACAACTCCTACATTTGTTTATGTCAATATGAAATACACCTAAATGTGTAAGTATGTGGAAACATAATATTATGAATGTTTTACATGAACATCTATACTTATCAAAAACTAGCTTTTATTCTTATCATTTCTATATTTTTGAAACAACTTATTTGATTTGTATATAACCTACTGCCAAGTAACTTTATTTATATATGATTCATGAATGAGATGGATCTCAGGGCATCTATAAGTCTTGAAAGAGAGAAGTATAAAAGAATGCATTCACATGAAAGACAATTTGGCTATTCAAGTCTGGGTAGGCACAAAATTATTGCCTTGTTTCATTTATGTCATTAAGATAAAATTTAAATGTTTAATGGTTAGCTCTATATTTACACAAGGAGAACCTCTTTCACATATATTTACTTATGGTTCAACGATCAGTACACTGATGAATCTACTTATGAATTATTGAGAGCCGAGATGCCAGAAAAATCAATCCTGATTCCATGCTAACAGGTGGCCATTGCATGGAGGCAGGCAATGAGTTTGGCTTGGTACATTTTGCTTTTTTCCTGGAGTTCCACGTAGTTCTCTCAGGAAAAGTGGCCTGTTGGTCACTGCATTGTTGTGTAATATTCAGATATAAGTAAGTTTCAAGGGGGAAGAAATAACCTTTTCTGTATGCTATTCCCATGTACTCCACCCAGCACCCCGTCCCTGGTTTTTTCAGCCCTCATTTCCTATGTATGGGAAGATGGGTAAGTGGAAGCCAGACTCCCTCCATTTTCTCATTTTCTTGCCTAAGCAATGATGATCACTTCCCTGCTTGACACTGTCACTTGTTTTTTCGGTAATCTGTGCCTGTTTAAGTCATCTATACCACCTCCAATAAAATCACCTATAAAGCCATCAGTGTCAGGTACAATAACACATGTCTTGGGAGCAAACTCACCCTAATGAAATGGAAGGAAACCTAAAATCCTTGTCCATGTGCTTCCCATTAGAAATGTTTCCCCTAGTTTGCCATTATTTATAGCACCGTTAATGATGGAATTCACACGGAAAGAAATGTCTTTCTTGTTGATCATTACTCATGAGGCCCATGTGCCTATGAGTACATCAGACAGAGCATTCTGTACGGTACTTTGAGACTGAAGGTCACTGGGAATTGATATAGAAGTCTGAGAAAGGGTTTTACCTGTAGCTTCACAACAGTTCCATGGAGCTCTGGGTATGACTGATAAGGATGAACAATTGTGACCGCCAGAGGAAATTTATGGAAATCGGCTGAACAATTCCAGTGCAGCTCTGGAATATCAAAATTGCAATTTGTACAGGTGGTGAACCTTCAGTTGACTAAGCAATGAAAATAAAGCGGCTGCCACTTGTCAGAAAGCCAGCGTCTGGATTGAAAGTTCTTGACGCAGACCTAGTCCAAATGGCAGGCAGGTTGCTGGCTCTCGCTTGAGTTGAAAGTTGCTAGGTGTTCTTTTCTAGGATTTGACAGCCTCCTGACATATTTTATTTCTCTCCAGAGTTCTTCATTTATATAGAAATTTCAAGGATCTGTCGCCATTTCATAGCTACAAAAGACACCCATGAAAAGGCAAGTCCTAATGATAGCTTTCTTCCATTGACTATGCTTCAGGCATTTTACATACTCTGGTTCACCAAACAGCTAGGCATTTGTCTTTTTACAGTGATGTGATATGTGAGAAAACTAATGCATATGAGACTAATCACTGGGTAAGCTATTATCCAAACAGACTGATTTGTCCCCAGAGTTCGTATGTTCATATTCCTTGATCCGCACCATTCTGCTTCTGGGTTAACTGAGTAACCTATGAGTTCATCATCACAGATCTCAACCCTAATAACATATGCCCACAAGTCCTCATAATTTTCTTCATTAATTACTCTAGTACTGTCCTCTGGAGGAATCTATATAGGTTTAGCTGCTCAAAATTGTGTCCTCCTGTGTTGTCAGGAGTGTTTTATTGTTTTTATACAGTCTGTGTGTCCTCTGTCTGGTCTTTAAGGATTCTGCCTTGTAACTTAATTCTAGTAGAATTAATGTGGAATGCTGTGGTAATTTAACCTAATCCTCTGCGTCCGACAGTGCATGCATGGTATGGTGTGGTGAGGTAAGCATTCACTGCCTCAAGCACTTTCTCTATTCCTGTGTTTGAAAATGTTTCATGAGTTGAAACTCCCATACATTCTGTACACTGTTTTACATATTTTCTTCTTCACTTTTTCCCCATGGAGAGAACAGCAGTTAATAGTAGTAACAGTAGTAGTGTTGGTCACTCAGTCATGTCCAACTCTTGGCAACCCCATGGACTCTAGCCGGCCATGCTCCTCTGTCCATGGAATTCTCCAGGCAAGAATACTGGAGTTGGTAGCCATTCCCTTCTTGGCAATCTTCCCAACCAAGGGATTGAACCCGAATCT
Source organism: Giraffa tippelskirchi (assembly GCF_054371585.1). Taxonomy (NCBI): domain Eukaryota; kingdom Metazoa; phylum Chordata; class Mammalia; order Artiodactyla; family Giraffidae; genus Giraffa; species Giraffa tippelskirchi. The sequence goes on from NC_137281.1 coordinate 154,076,272, forward strand.
CCTGCATTTCAAGCAGATTTTTTACCATCTGAGCCACCAGGGATGGACATATATGAATAACTGAACTTCTAAACTGTTGATATATTGAGGAAAAAAAATAACAATGCTGATTGTATCAGCAAGAAACTTGAATTTAGATAAATATTCTATTTGAATCTGTTTTGTTTGTTCAAATACCCCTGAAAGCATTGTAGGTATAAATAATATTCCCTTGGAGTTTCAAAAATGTGCTCAAGCTTCAAAAACGTCAGGATTCATTCAAATTTTCAACATGGTCTCTTAGTTTTTATTATTTTTGAGATTTTTGTATAACATTTCAATTTGTAAACTCCTTAAAGATTTTTCTTAAACATAAATTTTCATTAAATAGCATCTATTAGCATTTTCCAGATTTCCCAACAATGCAAATAAGTCTAATAATAGAGGCCAGTATTTAGGGTTTCTTGTATTGCTGTGGTCTACCTACACTCCTGAGTATCTTTTAAAAGACATAAAAAATAATTTTCTTTATTTCTGTCTTATCAAACCATCTACTTACTGCAGGAAACCATTGCTGATCTTGTGGAATGGCTTATTTGATTTAAGACCACAATCTTTCTTTTCTAAAAGTTATTTCCTGTCCCCATTGAATGATCCAATCACTCCTGTCCTTCTTAGTTTGCATTATGGCACATCCTGTAATCCATAGGATGTGCCATCCTATAGTCTTCTTGTATTTACATATGTATAAAATAGAAGCAAGAGATTAAATCTAGGAGATTTATTTGTCATGTGAGTGAACGTAACTGGCAAAATATCCTCACCCAATTTTCCTATAGATGAAGGAGAAGTTTTACAGTTTTCATCAGTCTTGTGTACTAAAATGGTCTTTTCTGCAGATGTTTAGGTATGTTATAAATAGATAGTCACAACATTTAATAGCAAAACTTTTAGTCACAATATTTAATAGTGAAAATTAGAAATCTCTCAGAAGAGAGTATAGGAGAATATATTTATCACATGGCATGATGAAATAATTCTTAAAGACAGCACTATTCAGAAAAAGAAATGCTTATTAATGCCAATGTCATTAGCATCCAGAATTTGATTTCATCATGGAAATACACCAGGAAAATAAAGGAAACATAAAACAGGGAAAGATGACTGCAGCACATACATCAGACAAAGGACTTGTATATACAATACATAAAGAATCTCAGCAAAGAAAAAGAAAAGAACAAATACTTTAGAGGAAAAAGGTAACAACAACAGTGCAATAGGTAGTTCACAGAATAATATATCTGAATGATCAATTCTTCTTAGGTCCCTCAGATGTTCCCGACGCTGCAACCCCATGGCCTGCAGCACCCCAGGCTTCCCTGTCCTTCGCTATCTCCCAGAGTTTGTTCAAACTTCAGTCCATTGAGTCAGGGTGGTGCCATCCAACCATCTCATCCTCTGTCCTCCTCTTCTCCTCCTGCTTTCAATCATTTCCAGCATCAGGGTCTTTTCTAATGAGTCGTCTCTGCATCATGGGGCCAAAATATCGGAACTTCAGCTTCAATAAAAGTCCTTCCAGTGACTCTTCAGAGTTAATTTCCTTTAGGATTGACTGGTTTGATCTCCTTGCAGTCCAAGGGGCTCTCAAGGGTTTTCTCCAACACCACAGTTCAAAAGCATTCATTCTTTGGCGCTCAGCTTTTTCTATAGTCCAACTCTCATATCCATACATGACTACTGGAAAAAATACAGCTTTGACTATATGGATGTTTATCAGTAAATTGACATCTCTGCTTTTTAATATGCTGTCTAGTTTTGTCATAGTTTTTCTTCCAAGGAGCAAGTGTCTTTTAATTTCATGGCTGAAGTCACTGTCCACAGTGATTTTGGAGCCAAAGAAAATAAAATCTATCACTGTTTCTATTCTTTTCCCATCTGTATGACATGGGGTAATGGATCCAGATGCCATAATCTTAGTTTTTAGAATGCTGAGTTTTAAGCCAGCTTTTTCACTCTCCTCTTTCACCTCCATCAGTTCAGTTCAGTTTAGTTCAGTTGAGTCCCTCAATCATGTCCGACTCTTTGCAACACCATGGACTGCAGCATGCCAGTCCATCACCAACTCCTGGAGTTTACCCAAACTCATGTCCATTGAGTCAGTGATGCCATCCAACCATCTCATACTCTGTCGTCCCCTTCTCCTCCCACCTTCAATCATTCCCAGCATCAGGGTCTTTTTCCAATGAGTCAGTTCTTCACATCAGGTGGCCAAAGTATTGGAGTTTCAGCTTCAGCATCAGTCCTTCCAATGAATTTTCAGGACTGATTTCCTTTAGGATGGACTGCTTGGATCTCCTTGCAGTCCAAGGGACTCTCAAGAGTCTTCTCCAATAGCACAGTTCAAAAACATCACTTCTTTGGTGCTCAGCTTTTTTTATAGTCCAACTCTCACAACCATACATGACTACTGGACAAACCATAGCTTTGACTAGTCAGACCTTTGTTGGCAAAGTAATGTCTCTGCTTTTTAATATGCTGTCTAGGTTGGTTGTAACTTTTCTTCCAAAGAGCAAGCATCTTTTACTTTCATGGCTGCAGTCACCATCTGCAGTGATTTTGGTGCCCCAGAAAAAAGAGTCTGTCACTGTTTCCATTGTTTCCCAATCTATTTGCCATGAAGTGATGGGACCAGATGCCATGATCTTAGTTTTCTGAATGTTGAGTTTTAAGCAACTTTTTCACTATCCTCTTTCACTTTCATCAAGAGGCTCTTTAGTTCCTCTTTGCTTTCTGCTATAAGGGTGGTGTCATCTGCATATCTGAGCTTATTCATATTTCTACTGACAATCTTGATTTCAGGTTGAGATTTCATCCAGCTGTCATTTTCCATGATGTGCTCTGTATATAAGTCAAATAAGCAGAGTGACAATATACAGTCTTGACATACTCCTTTCTTGATTTTGAACCCATCCATCGTTCCATGTCCAGTTCTTATTGTTGCTACTTGACCTCAGGAGACAGGTCAGGTGGTCTGATAGTTCCATCTCTTTAAGAATTTTCCACAATTTGTTGTGATCCACCCAAAGGCTTTAGTGTAGTCAATGAAGCAGAAGTAGGTGTTTTACTGGAATTCTCTTGCTTTGATCTAACGGATTTTGGCAATTTAATTTCTGGTTCTTCTGCCTTTTCTAAATCCAGCTTGTATATATGGAAGTTCTTGCTTCACCTACTGTTGAAGCCTAGCTTGAAGGATTTTGATCATTATCTTGCTAGCATGTGAAATGACTGCAATTGAGCCGTAGTTTGAACATTCTTTGGCATTGCTCTTCTTGGGGATTTGAATGAAAACTGACCTTTTCTAGTCCTGTGGCTATTGCTGACTTTTCCAAATTTGGTGGCATATTGAGTCAGCACTTTAACAGCATCATCTTTTAGGATTTGAAATAGCTCAGCTGGAATTCCATCACCACCACTATCTTTGTTCATAGTAATGCTTCCTTTTTTTTTTTTTTTAATAAATTTATTTATTTTAGTTGGGGGCTAATTACTTTACAATATTGTAATAGTTTTTGCCATACATTGACATGAATCAGCCATGGGTTTACATGTGTTCCCCCTCCTGGACCCCCCTCCCACCTCCCTCCCCATCCCATCCCTCTGGGTCATCCCATTGCCCCGGCCCTGAGCACTTGTCTCATGCATCGAACATGGAACGGTGTTCTGTTTCACATATGATAATATACATGTTTCAATGTTATTCTCCCAGAACGTCCCACCCTCACCTTCTCCCTCAGAGTCCATAAGATTGTTCTATGCATCTGTGTCTCTTATTCTGTCTCGCATATAGGGTTATCATTACCATCTTTCAAATTCCATATATATGCATTAGTATACTGTATTGTTGTTTTTCTTTCTGGCTTACTTCACTCTGTATAATGGGCTCCAGTTTCATCCATCTCAGTAGAACCGATTCAAATGTATTTTTTTAATGGCTGAGTAATATTCCATTGTGTATATGTACCACAGCTTCCTTGTCCATTCGTCTGCCGATGGGCATCATGCCCATTTGACTTTACACTCCAGGATGTCTGACTCCAGGTGAGTGATCACAGCATTGTGGTTATCTGGGCCATTAAGACTTTTTTGATAGTTCTTCTGTGTATTCTTGCCACCTCTTCCTAATATCTTCTGCTTCTGTTAGGCCCTTGCCAATTCTATCATTTACTGTGCCCATCTTTGTAAAAATGTTCCCTTGGTATCTCTGATTTTCTTGAAGAGATCTCTAGTCTTTCCCATTCTATTGTTTTTCTTTATTTCTTTGCATTGTTCATGTAAGAGGGCTTTCGTATCTCTTCTTGATTTCTTTGGAACTCTGCATTCAGATGGATATATCTTTCTTTTTCTCTTTTGCTTTTAGCTTCTCTTCTTTTCAGCTGTTTGTAAGGCCTCCTCAGACAACCGTTATGCCTTCTTGCATTTCTTTTCTTGGGGATGTTTTTGATCACTGACTCCTGTACAATGTTACAAACCTCTGTCCATAGTTCTTAGGGCACACTATCAAATCTATTGCCTTGAACCTATTTGTCACTTCCACTGTATAATGTTAAGAAATTTGATTTAGGTTACACCTGATTGGCCTAGTGGTTTTCCCTACTTTCTTCAATTTAAGTCTGAATTTTGCAATAAGAAGTTCAAGATCTGAGCCACAGTCAACCCTCAGTCTTGTTTTTGATGACTGTATAGAGCTTCTCCATCTTCGGCTGCAAAGAATATAATCAGTGTGATTTAGGTATTGACCGTCTGGTGATGTCCATCTGTTTGCGTTGTTCGAAAAGGGTGTTTGCTATTACCAGTGCATTCTTCTGATGAAACTCTGTTAACCTTTGCTCTGGTTTATTTTGTACTCAGTAAGTATGTGTAAAGTTTGACAAAATCATTCTTCACTAGGAAAGTGCAAGTTAAAATCTCAATGAGATCAGTAATATATCAATTAGACTCATCATATGGCTGAAATAAAAAAAAAAATTACCAAGTGCTGACTAGCATGTTGAATGATGCAAATTGCCCTACTAATGGAAATATTGGGCTACACTGGTGGCTCAGGCATTAAAGAAACTGCCTGCAATGAAGAAGACCCAGGTTTGATCCCTGGGTCAGGAGGATCTTCTAGAAAAGGGAATAACTACTCACTCCAGTATTTTTGCCTGGAGAATTTCATGGACCAAGGAGTTTGGCAAGCTACAGTCCACAGGATAACAAAGAGCTGGTCACACTGACCAACTATGACTAATGGAAATATTAATTTCTTGGTTCATTCTGTTATATATTTACTTATGGTTTATTATCAGATTTTCTGGTCAGTAAAGTTGCCTAATACTTGGGAGATTTAATAAAATAATGTAATAAAAGTTCTTGCAGTGCATGGTACATAGCACTCATATATGTTAGTATTTATGTAATTATTATCATTATTTTTGCTTAAATTATTTTATAAGCACTCAGCTCATTTTGCCCACAATATATTTTAAATGTCTATTTTTAAAGTTAAAAAATCATAAATTGTACTATTTTCTTGGGCTGTTCATAGTTATTATAAATTTCCATTTAAAAATGGAAAAAAATGGGAGAAATGATTATAAAATTATCTTGTGCTCTGTAAAACATAATTAAAATTAATGAAAATATAACAATTTTTGTAAATTAAACACATATACATATTTCATATTAGCAAAACAGGTGTATTTATTTTATTAATTCCTCTTTAAAGGTATGCATCCTTAGATCAGTCAATTGTTTATAATAATCCAACAGTTGTAGAAATTTTACCTATGTGAAGCATTTTTTTTTAATGTCACGAAAACCAATTCATATGTATATTCTGTAGCCTATTTCACTCAACATTTTGGTTACATTAGTACTCACATTTAAGAGCAAAGGGAAACAATAACTCTTGTGTAGTAAAATAATTCATCTCTAGCACCTGTATGTTTTGAAAATCATTTGTATTTTATCAAGTGGTATGGTCTTTGTACTTCAAATGTGCATCCTTTGTTCTTAGAAGATGGATTTCTAGGATTGCAAGGATAATGAAGATTATACTATAACGGGTATCTCTCATGTCTCAGAGGAACAACTTGAGATCTAGAGATGCCAAGAACCTTGTTTGGGACTCTTCGACAGAGACAAATATAACCCAGGTCTCCTGGCTCAGGCTACCCTTGTGTAACCTCTCTGAGATGGCAATAACAAGAGAAATGTTCAAACGGTAAAGTGGGAAGGATCCATCATCCATCAGTGGGTTGGTTTCTTTGAACTGGACTAACTCTCAGAGTTCTGTTTTTAGCACACTATGATCACAACAGATTTTCAAGTCTACTCTCTTGTTTCAGATCATGATTAACCTACAGCAACATAAATATTAGCATTGTTAATCACATACAGAGCTCTGCCATGTCCCATTATGAAGCCCTCTCATTATCAGAAGGTTTTGCTGGTGATAATTTGGACAATGGTGTTCTTTCAGGGTAAAAGTCAAAGGCATCGAAAGGGCATATTTCATATCATTGCCTCAGCTCTGTGTTGCTTGTGGAAGTTCTCTGCTAGAGGAGGTAGAAAGGATTTTCAAAATAAATACATTATGCATTAGGCAGTGAAGGGGTAAAGCCACTTTTTCCATAATCACAGTTCTTTCTAAAGTCATACAGTCCCTATAAATGAGATAATAAAGTAACTCCACATTGGTTCTTTCAGTTCCCTGGAGTTTAAAGTGTATTAATGGCTATTGGATTCTGAATAAATAAACTGGATGGAAAAATCATTATGTGAGTTTTATTTTCCAAATATCAATTTGGTTTCTAAGCACTTCAATAACTTACCCTTAATTTTCAGCTTGAAGCTTCTGAGAAAAAAATGGTTGAAATTTGGGGCATCATTTATTTTTTCCCCTCTTGTAATAATGGTGATGTGAATTCAGCGGCTGAGTTTATTGAATTTGGCATTAGAAGCTGATTCATCTCTTAAAAAACAAAAACATTTTACAAACTGAATTTCATCCTTTGGGGGATAGCAAACAATAAAAAATGCATTGGAAAAATTAGTTCAAATGGCTGGATGAATAGACCCTTTCTTCTGTTCATTAAATTCAGTAATATCATGTGAACCCAGTTCTTTTTACTAGAATTTAACTTGAAAATTAGTGAACAAAGCTGTTAAACAAAATTATATCATTCCTGGGATAAATGTTTAAATTTCCATGTTAGCAGTTTGCATACACTGGTACCTTTATATTTCACATGTCACAAACAGGAAAGGTCAGAAATGTCAGATCCCAGTCGTGGGATAGCCAGTGCAGTGTGTGATCTATACACATGCAAGTATGTGGATCTTCCAGTGACCTGTTGGCAAAAATAAATAAATGAAAAAATAAATCATTTTCCTATCACTAAATCTTTTCAAGAAATGGAAGCAATTAATTGGCAACAATGACAAAAAGATAAATTGTATCACACAACAATAACAGACCAATATTCATAATCACATTCCAAGGTCTTGTACAATGGTTAAAGTATTCACAAAAGTATATTTCTACATTCAACAAACCATTGAATGCCTACCACTTGGGTATCTTTCTCTTGATTGTTTTCTTTCTCAATTCTCCTTTTTCACTTCGAAAATCATGAAATAACGCTGTCTTTTAATTTCTTCTACTTTTTTTTTCACTTCAGTTGATTTAAGTGGAAAACTATTATAGAGATTAATAAAACACTCACACGACTGGAGTGTAATTGCTTTACAATGTTGTATTAGTTTGTTAGTTTCTGCTGTACAGCAATGTGGCTCAGCTATCCCTATATATTTATCCCCTCCCTCTTGAACTTCCCTCCCGCCACCCTCCATCCTACACTTCTAAGTCATCACAAAGCACTGAGCTGAGCTCCCTGTGCTATACAGCAGGTTCCCACCAGTGCTCCATTGTACACATTGTATGTATATATATCTGACCTCCTAACTGACACACCCAATGTCTGTTTCCTTCTTCCCCTCCTCTCTGTCTGCCTCCCTCTCCTCTTTATCCCTTTCCTTATTTCTGTGAATTTTGTAATTGCCTCAATATAGAAAAACTAGAAGAACTGAATGAGTTCACTTTACCTACGGGAGGCAATAACAGATATATTTTGATGTAGTTGTTTTCCAAATTTTCTATATATTTTAAATGTTTACTGAATATATAAATATAAAGGTATGTATTCAATAGCCAAGATCATAATATATATGCATTTAAGAACATCTGATTCATTGACTATGCTAAAGCCTTTGACTGTGTAGATCAAAACAAACTGTGGAAAATTCTTAAAAAGATGGGGATACCAGACCACCTTACCTGCCTCCTAAGAAAGTTGTATGCAGGTCAAGAAGAAGCAGTTAGAACTGTACATGGAAAAACAGACTGGCTTTTGAGAAAGGAGTACATCAAGGTTGTATATCGTCACCCTGCTTATTTAACTTATATGCAGAGTACATCATGTGAAATACCAGACTGGATGAAGCACAAGTTGGATTTAATACTACCGGGAGAAATACCAATAACCTCAGATATGTAGACAACACCATCTTTATGGCAGAAAGCGAAGGGGAACTAAAGAGCCTCTTGATGAAGACGAAAGAGGAGAGTGAAAAAGCTGGCTTCAAACTCAACATTCAAAAAACCAAGATCATGGCATCCAGTCCCATCACTTCATGCGAAATAGATGGGGAAACAACGGAAACAGTGTCAGGCTTTATTTTCTTGGGCTCCAAAATCACTGCAGACAATGACTGCAGCCATGAAATTAAAAGACGCTTGCTCCTTGGAAGAAAAGCTAAAACAAACCTAGACAGCATGTTAAAAATTAGAGACATTACTTTGCCAACAAGGGTCCATCTAGTCAAGGCTATGGTTTTTCCAGTGGTCATGTATGGATGTGAGAGTTGGACCATAAAGAAAGCTGAACACTGAAGAATTGATGTTTTTTAACTGTGGTGTTGGAGAAGACTCTTGAGAGTCCTTTGGACAGCAAGGAGATCCAACCAGTCCATCCTAAAGGAAATAAATCCTGAATATTCATTGAAAGGACTGATGCTGAAACTGAAGCCCCAGTATTTTGGCTTAGCGGAGGCGAAAACCCAACTCATTAGAAAAGACCCTGATGCTGGGAATGATTGAAGGCAGGAGGAGAAGGAGATGACAGAGGATGAGATGGTTGGATGGCATCACTGACTAAATGGATATGAGTTTGAGCAAACTCCAGGAGATGGTGAAGGACAGGGAAGCCTGGGGTGCTGCTGTCCATGGGGTCACAAAGAGTTGCACATGACTGAGTGACTGAACAACAAAAAAAGACTTATTTTTTTCATAGTAAGTATGGTTTGGGGTTATAAACTTATAAATGATTTCTAGAAGTTAAATTACTTTGTCAATTCCAAAAATTGAAATACTAAGTTACTGATATTCCATGTCATTCCACAAGTATTTGCCTGGTTTTAAATCTAAGGTAAATATTGTAAAACATTACTTACATGTATATATATATGCTTCACTTTGTTCTGTAAATGTTAATTTATCTCACCTGTAATATTGATAACCTTGAGTGACTAACTAAATTAAAAGTAAATTTTACAATGATTAGGTGGCATATTTGTATTTCTCACGCTGCTACTGTCTTTACTCAGGCCAGTTTCTAAATGCTTTCTCTTTTCTATGCAGTGAACAGACCTGTTATAACCCTTATCTAGTCCCTTGAAAAAAGTGAAGTTGCTCAGCCGTGTCCCATGGCCTGTAGCCCAGGCAAGAATACTGGATTTTCCAGGCAAGAATACTGGAGTGGGTTGCCATTTCCTTCTCCAGGAGATCTCCCCAACCCAGGAGTTGAACCCGGGTCTCCCACATTGTAGGCAGACGCTTTACCGTCTGAGCCACCAGGGAAGTTCTAGCCCCTTGAGTTCTTTTCAAATTGGAGCATAGGTACATTTTATTGTCTAATAAGAGTTGTTTTCACAGATTTCTCTAGTCTCTTTCTTGCCTCTTGGATACTTCTTAAAGAGAAAGGAAAATTACCTTTAACTTCCAGTTGTATGAAACTACTCAAGATTTCCTAAGCACACCATGTATTTTCACATCACCATATTTTTCTCTAATTCAAAATTTTTCAGCACAAAAAACCCTAAGCCTGTGCTCTCCCCTAACTTTCTACCCATTTCCTACATACACACACTGACATATAAACTTATTTTCCTCTTTAGTGGGATGTACTCAACCATTCATCAGAGCCCAAACTCTGTATGACTAGATGAGAGCTGGCCATCTTTCCACAAGCCCCAGACCATAGGGGTAGCTGCTGTCTTTAGGAACATGATTTTATATCACATTAATCACCACAGGTTTTACCACCTCATGATTTTTATGCTTTGGAATGGCAAGAACTGTGCCTTACTTACTATGTATCAGGCATTGCAGTAGGACTTAGAGCTTCTATTGACTGAATGAGTAAATTATTGTGATCAATGTTCATATTTAAGACACAGAACAAAATCGTCTTACCCCTGCGTGAGGCAGGAGAATTGCTTTGATGGATAAAATGAAAAGTCTCAAGATAGAGCAAGCTGAAAGTAAGGACAATTATTTAAATAATTTGAAAGCAACTTAGCTTATTCATTGAAATCTGTAAGAGAGCAATAAACAGTGAATTTCTTGTATAAGGGGAAGAATCAGGGCAATGGTGAATGTGCTGGTTATTAAGAGGTTAATGAAAAACTCTGACCTACAGTTAAGTGGCCACAGTCCAGCTATTGTCAGCATGTATCTAAACACCCCAAATTCTGCAGGCTTTACTACTAATTCTTTAAGGAAGTTGCATTTTTCTCAACAAATAATGTTCGTCAGAGCCCAGAAATTTTATGGCGATATCTGGTGTTTTTTTAAAAATAAGTATTCACTTCAAAAAGTAAGACATTGTAGAATATCTGCCTCCTAAGAACTGATATTCTTCAGTTTTTTTTACAATGACTGATTATTTTCTCAAGGAAAAAAAAAAAAGAAGGTACATTTAGGCAGAAATGAATAAAACTGAAGAGAAGAAAAATAGCCACAAGGTTAAAAAGTTCGGGAAAAGCTGAAGGGAAACCAACACAGCTGCCCAGAACCATGGAGAAAAGCCTTCTGGGGATCTATAATAAATGAACATAGGTGATTAAATTTAATTCAGTAGTTGATGGTTCCCAGGGGCCAAGCCTGCTTCTCTGTATATAAAATATATAACTCTACGTTGGCTTAGACATCCGCTGCCAGGCTGTAGGAAATGCACCTAATTCTGCCTCTAACCGTCTTTCACATGAGAGGTGATTTATTAAAGACCTTGCCCTTCCCTTTGGTGTGTGGTGCAGATCACCCGTTTTTCTTCTATCATCATGGTATTTTTTTCTCCCAGTGATGGTGATTTTGTCAGGGAGATTTCTAAGGCTAGGGGATGAGGCAGACTGCTTCATCATTCTTTCATTATTGTGGCTCCTAGATGGACTGAAGAAGGTCTCATGCCTCTAAGTTGAAGCTGCATAAAAATAAGAAATGTCATTCTTTCATTCAGCCAACACTTTTTGAGTTCCTGCCATGAGCCAGGCCATAGGGCTGTGGGACTAAATAAGGCAACAACTGTACCCTAGGCAAGCTGACATTCCAGAGAGAAGAGTGACATTGGAAAAGAGGGAAAGAAAGAAAAATACAAAACCTGTAACGTTAAGAGAAGTTCTTTCTTCTGGGGCAGGATTCTGGGTGACCATCACAAGAGTCCCAGAGTTTGACTCATCTGTTTGGCTTCATTTTGTGTCTTTTTATGCTCATGATTTCTTTTTATGCAGATAAATGGTGAGAAACAGTTTAAAAGTTTACACTGACTGTGTAGCTTGGGAACATAAATCTGAAAAACATAACCAGTTACTATCAGGACCCGACCTGCTACTCTGTGATGACCTAAAAGGGTGGGATGAGCTGAGGGTGGGGGGGTGGGGGAGGAGGCTCAAGAGGGAGGGAGATATATGTGTAATTATGGCTGATCCACGTTGTTGTATGGTAGAAACCAATACAGCATTGTAAAAATTTAAAAACCAAAAAATAATAGTAAATAAGTAAATTTAACAAAACAAAACAAACAAACCACTACAATATTGTAAAGTAATTAGCCTCCAATTAAATAAATTAAAAAAAATGAGAATTAAAGAAAATGACACTGTAATTATGAAACAGAAAATAACCAATGGTCCATCTAAAGAGTTTTGGAACCACTGTTTGCAGAAATTTTTAAAAGTCATTGGCAAAACTCAGATTTCAAATTACTATGAAATGTTACTAAAAGTGGAGGCGGGTTGAAAAGACATCTCAAGAATATCTTCTATCTTATTTGTGTGTGTGTGTTTTTTTTTTTTCTGGGTTTCTGGTCATGGAAGATGTTGACTGACAGAAGATTTTCTTTTTTGTTTTGTTTTTCTATTCTGCCCTCATTTAAACAAACTGTAAAACAACATAAGATGGTATAATATAGGAGAGATATTAAGAATAAACAAATTTTTGTTTTCAAAAAAAAAAGAAATAAGGACGCTTTTAACAACCCACTGATTTTCATGTTTTGAAGACAGGGGCAATGCTTCACCACTATACGGTCACTGGAATCACATCTTCTTTCTTGAGATTTAAATAGTTTACATAGATGGCAGGGGATGATTAGCTACTCCTTACAGAGTACTTGACTGATAACTGCCCCAGCCCTTGCCCATTTATCTCAATACTGAATTATCCTTTTATTTTGAAGACCTAGGGCCAGAATTTCCAAACCAAGTTGTTAACCCATAATTAATGTGTTAGTCATGTCCAACTATTTGTGACCCCATGGACAGTAGCTCATCAGGCTCCTCTGTCCATGGAATTCTCCAGGCAAGAATACTGGAGGGGAGCTATTCCTTTCTCCGGGGGATCCTCACAACCCAGGGACTGATCTCAAGTCTCCTACATTGCAAGCAGATTCTTTACCATCTGATCCATCAGGGAAGCCACCTGATGTGAAGAATTGACTCATTGGAAAAGACCCTGATGCTGGGAAAGGTTGAAGGCAGGAGGAGAAGGGGACGACAGAGGAAGAGATGGTTGGATGGCATCACCAACTCAATCGACATGAGTTTGAACAAACTTCGGGAGATAGTGAAGGACAAGGAAGACTGGCGTGCTGCAGTTCATGGGGTTGCAAAGAGTCAGACAAAAGCTAGCAACTGAACAACAATAACAATGTGTTAGAGTCATGAAAACTTCAACATATGATTACAGTTATCTAAATATAAAATGAGTTTATTTCATCTGAATGTATCAGAATGGCTGTACATGTTTAAAAATGCCCTTAGGTAAAATTGCCCTTCCCCTTGCCTTGTGGCCGTTTGCTGTAGATTTAGTTTAAATTTTCTCTGAATCTTACACATTTTGGCAATATTATATGTTCACGTGAGAACAAAAATTTTTGGCTCTAAGAATCCACAACATCAGCCCTTACCTACAGTGCATCCATTTATATATCAAATATGATGCATTATTTTTAAAACATACTTTAATAGCGTAAATGTACACAGATTTAGTATTTTAAAAAGTGATTATGTTAAACCCTCAAAATGATCTCAGGGTGTCAATTTTAGGCATTGCTATCACATCGTATTTAATATCTCAACCCAAGAGTCTCTAAGGGCCATAAATCACATTTTTGCATTTATTCATATAATTGCCCTATCAGTCTAATTTTTAAGCTCAGTGCTATCTCATGTTCTTGTTGCTTGGCTTACTTTTGTGTTTCATAAATCCTCTTCTCTTGTTCTACCTTTATAACAGAATAAAGGATAGAATGTAAATGCCCTTCAGTACTGATTCAATATTTTATCTTAAAATCTTTCCTGTCAACTCTTTCTCTCCTTGACACCTCTATTAATTCCACCACCCATTTTTGGATTCACAAAAAATACTGATACACTTTCTTTTGTCATAGAGAAAAAAATGAGGCTCACCATTGAGTGATGAGTGGAAAATTTTGCTGTCATGCAGCGTGCCCAGTGCAGAAGAGAGTTAAAGCTCTGGGGAATGAGGTTGAGAGAAAGAAAGACTTTGAACTGTCCCTGTCCCCTATTAGGAGAGCAAAATCTCTGGTTGTTCTGATTGGCTGGCAATACCTGGGCTTGTCCCTGGGTAAGCAGTGAACTGTTTGGAGGTGGTCTGCTGCATGCGTGATGGGTATTTGCTGCGTACATAGATTATGCCATTCAGCTGCCTAAATCGAGATTATGATATTCAGTCTATTACATACTGCTGACAGACTAGATGATCAAGTTAAGCTTGGTCTGTGTCTTTCATATAAGGTGAATAAAATTGAACATTTAATTGACCATAATTTCCCTTGCTGCTCCCAACACTCTTTTTCACGTATTCATTGTATGAACAAATAAAGAGATTCATTACCATGATTATATACATTTGGGGAAAAAATGATTGATTTTTAATACATGGCTCTTAGCTCAAATGTGTAACAATTAGATGTGAGTGTCTGTAAGCTACTCTAAAATTGTCTTTTTACATCCATCATTTTGAGTGAGAAGAAAATGAGATTTTCTTTTTTTTTTTTATCTTACAGTAGAATACCTTGAAAAGTACAGTAGTACAGTACAAAAGCCGGCATACGGGGTCTGGCCTTGAGTAAACAGGCAAGAAGAGTTACTGACTGGAGAAGGGAGAGGAGGTGGGAGATGGTAGAGCTGAAGGATCGTCAGCAATAGGAGACTGAGGGCCAGCTTCAATTACATCCACTCATGTCTGACATTGGCGGTACAGGTTCTGGTTCCTTGCTAGATTGAATTCTATCTACCCTCTTGAGAAAATGATCCAGTGATGTCTGGGTAGTAGCTCTTTTTTCGTCTTCATAGATGACATGGTAGCACTGGATTGCGTTTTGAATGCCTGTCGCAACCTTCGTGTACTGTTCTATGTTTGGGTCCTGTGCCTCAGAAACTAACAGTACCTCCTCAAATAAAGAAAGTGACCTTGCCACTTCCTGCTCTGTGAATCTCTTCAGTTCTTCAGGGACTTCTTTTCTCTTGTCTCTCTTCATCCTTTCTTTCTTGGTGCTTGGTGCTTCTTAGCAGTGCCAACTACCTCGCTGCTGCTTTTATGCTCGCTTCCAGGCATTCTGGTCTTGAAATAAGGATACTGAGTAGTGCATTCTACAAATACAGTGAAGTACACAAAAGCACAACCGCTTGTAGAGGATGCCCGTATGTGACAATGTTTGCCAGATGCTAACTTAACATGATTGGACATGTGAAGGCACGTTTGCATCTTTGAAAGTTCGCAACTTGAAGGTTCCTATGCAAGGGACTTTGTATGCATTTTAGTTGCTAGCTTAAATAAAACACATTTAAACCTATCTTTATTTCTGATCCTAAGAATAAGACAGAAGTTGGTTGTTTTAGGATTCTGGAGTTCAGTTCATTTCATTTCAGTCGCTCAGTCATGTCTGACTCTTTGCGACCCCATGGACTGCAGCACTCCAAGCAAGATTAAGTAGATTTATTGACTTCTTTGACAGGTTTTTGGTTTGATTTTTTTTTAATTTTTTTAAATTTTTTTTAATTGAAAGATAATTGATTTACAATTTTTTCTACTTCTCCCCCTCCTTTGAAATGAAGTCAACTCTAATACCCTTTGCTACTAGGGTACCAGGATTTCTCAGGATCAACACTATTGAAATTTTGGGCCAATAAATTCTTTTGTAATGGTGACTGTCATGGGCATTATAGGATATTTCACAGCATCCTTAGTCTTTACCCACTAGATGCTAGAAGTAACACTCTTTCCTAATTGGCATTAAAAAAAAACAAAAACAAAAAACTGTCTCCAGACATTGCTAAATGTACATGGTCAGCACAATCATTTTCATCTGAGGACTAGTAAGCAAGGCTGGTAGAAACACCGATTCTCCATCACTGTTTGATTTCCCTTCTATTTCCTGTAGGGTTATGGAAAGGTCTCAAAAACTTGTGAGTCATTCATTTGGAAAGACATCCACAGTTTTGGCTGGTTATCATTAAGACCTTGCATGAGCCCTCTTAAATTCAGTGACTGCTTTTGGATCGTGCTGGGGATGGAGTAAGCCCTGCTGAAGCCGAGAGCCCCATGCCTAGGGTCACCCTCCCCAGTCCTGCTCCATGGCCATTACTCTCTGAGTCTTGTGCCCTCTCAGGCCCCTGCAACAAAGGAGTAAAGGGGTCTAGTAGGTAAGGAAACAGTCCACTCCCTCTTCTGTGAAAACTCTCTTTTCCCTCTTCTAGCTCTTCCAGATCTGACCTTCCCTCAGTCTTTCCTAGCCATACATTTAGAAATTGAGGATGAGGATGGCTGAAAGTAAGCATTTTCCTCTTGCAAAGTGCTTGTAAACAAGGTTCAGAAAGCAGAAGATTATAAAGTGAGCATTTTCAATTCCTTAGAATGGGAAGGAAGAAAAAACAGATACAGAAAAATATATGTAACTTACAAAATTTGGTGCAGTAACAGAAATCTGTGGCTCAGGAAGTTGTTTGTGTTCCCTAGGCAACCGAGTTTCTTATACTTAACAGTGTGTTGGTCTCTATCCTTGAGCACCAGCCTCTTTTTCTCCATACAGTCAGTGGGTTTTAAGAAAGGCACTTATACCAGCCCGTTAAACCGTATGAAGGTAGTGAATTCCTCAGTCTAGTCAGAAGGTGTTTCTTTGCTTGTTTATTTATTTTTATGTGAAACAGATATTGAAAACTCTGGTGTTAATGAAACAAGAAAGCAATATGGCTGGGTATGTGCTTTGGAGCTAGCCTTGCTAGGTTTCATTGTCCAGTTCTTCCATTCTTGAAATGTTGTTAATTTCTCTGTGATTCAGTTTCCTCCCTTTAACTTACCTTCTTTTAAAAGTGGTTTGACAAATAAGTTAATATGTGCAAAGTTTGGAAGGGCTCCTGTTCTGTAGTTAGTATTCCGTAAGTCTAAGTTATTAATTGTATTGTTTCCTTGGTAAAAAGGATTATGCCTTCCTAACATGAAGCAGGCCTTCAAGAAAGGCTAGAAAAAAGCAATCCAGTAAAGGTCATCCACAGTGACTTGGAAGAATGTCCTCAGAGACTGTTTGGAATCCATCCATGCCTCTGCCCAAACCTCTCCCTGGCTCATGAAGTCAAAACCTGGCTTTTGTCTGTGTGTAACCCACTGTTCTGTCTGGGGACTAATACCTCAGAAGCAAAATGTACCTAATATGGAACATTTAGCTTAACTTTATTCTAGGCTGACCTCAGATGATCCTACCACCTATCTCTCCCTGATTTCAGCTCAATCAGATGTCAACACCAGCTGTTCCATGGGCCTCTTTGGGCTGGCAGCCAAGACATCAGGAACAATAAATGCTTAGAACCTAGTTAGAGATGCTTGGGAATAAAGAATCCCTTTAAAATTTATTTCACAAAGATTTTTCAAATCTTATTTATCCTTGCATTTTTCATCAAGGGACTATCAACACCTTGTGGAACTGTGGTTCTAAGGACTACAGTTAGCGACAAGAGGTTCTAATGTTACCAGTTCACGTTGATTAATACGTGCTCTGTTCTCTGGTCACTTTGGTGAATCTGTGAGCTACTTGTACTAGCTTTCAGCCAAACTGTGCTTATTATGGTTCTATCTCAACTCACATTCATTTAACTGTCTCCCTTGGCTCTATATATTATAATAATGTCCAGTCTTATTCCCTGCTCTTCCGGATAAGCCTGCTAACTCAGAGCAGGTGCCACCTGACCTGCCACACACACACTTTCCTTAGCTAATTGCATGCAGTGCCCTCTCTCACTGATGTCTACTCCTGAGACAGAGGACATTCGGAAACAATTGGTGCTTCACTGCCTAGTCGCTTTGCCTTTAATCATGGTTGACCAGGAAAGGTTCATATTAAATTACAACAAAATACTAACGTGCTTCTCTGAAGCTAATGAGCCCCTTGTATCTCAGGAAAAGAAGGTGAAAATAATGCTGGTTTTGTGAAAGAACGTTCAGCACTTTCAGCATTCAGTTCTTATTTATGCATCAGACAGAAATAGCTCAAATGTATTCATTCTTGAGATATTTCCGGATGCAAGATTTTTAGTGGCTCTCTTCTAGCCTAAGTTCTTTTGATTTGGATGAGGTCAGCCATTTGGTCATGTAACCTGAACTGCTGAATTAGAGCACCAGACCCTTCTGATCGCACTAGAGAGTTTGGGAATGTTATATATGGTGGAAGTCAAACCAATGGAAAGACAGCTCTGGGATTTTGCTGGGAACTATTTCGGAATAAATGGTTTATTTTCCTGGAGTTGCTCAGTTGACAGGAATAAGTAACAGACTTACAGCTTGAGTTCATTTCTTGAGAGAGCCTACATCAATGTGAAGCCAACCTTGGGTGGGAAGCATAGCTAAACTATGTAAAGAGACTGGGTTTAAAGGCATTGCTTGAACTTCTGTATGGAAGCCATGCCTCACCAGAACTACTGCCTCAACTGATCCAGTAAGCTTCCATTTGGCTTCATCAAGTTTAAGTCAAATTTTTCTCACTTGCAAATAAAAGTGCCTGGCTGTCCAGACTCTGGGCTTCCCAGGTGGTTCAGTGGTAAAAAATCCACCTCCCAAGCAAGAGATGCAGGTTTGATATCTAGGTTGGGAAGGAAATAGCAATCCACCCCAGTATTCTTGCCTGGGAAATCCCATGGACAGAGGAGCCTGGTGGGCTACAATCCATGGAGTCACAAACGAGTTGGGTCCAACTTAGCAATTAAACAACAACAAAGACAATAGGAAGATAAATCCAAGTGAATTTAGTGATTAAACAACAACAATCCAGACTCTGATGTACACAATTTATGATAAAGCCATCTGTTGACATGCAAAGCCACAGAACAATGAGGCAAAACTTATAAGAACAAATCTAACAACATTTACATGTAAAAGTGCCTTCTAAAATATTTTTTTGGTCACATATCTCAATCTATATCACCCGTCTGCATATCCATGCCATTAAATAATGGCTAAGGTTTTGATAGGTGAGTTGTTTGTCTTTGAGCTCTTCTTTTTAATATGAAAAGTATTCTACTGTCTGTATAGGAGGAAAATGAAATTTTTTGAATGAATAATATAATGTTATGATTAAATCATGGGAGATTTTTGGTTAAAATTATTATTTTGAATGAGTTTTAAAGAGGACAATATTCATATAATGGACAGTTGTTTTCCAAAAGTGAAAACATTAAGATCGGATATTTCTGAGATTTTGTTAAAATTTAGGTTGATATATTTAATTTGTATTTTTTCCTGTTTGTATTATTTTGCCATCAACTTACACATATTGTTAAATTATTTCATTTTTCTATAAAATATCATTGTCAATCTTTCTATAAAACTCTTTTTATTACCAGCCACATGACTCCATAGTTATTAAATAGATTCTATTCCTGATAACGTTAATTTACTGTACTTAAATTGTTGTCTTCTGAAGGGAAATATCTCTTATTACCCAAGTATGCAACATTGTCTTCTTCATCATTTTAGGCCAAACCCTCCAATCCTTCCTGCACACATCACCAGTACCATTTGTTGTTGTACAGTCACTCAGTCATGTCTGACTCTTTGCGACCTCATGGACTGCAGCATGCCAGGCTTCCATGCCCTTCACTGTCTCCCAGAGTCTGCTCAAATTCATGTGCATTGAGCCAGTGATACTATCTAACCATCTCGTCCTCTGCCACCCCTTCTTTTGCTATCAATCCTTCCCAGCATCAGGGTCTTTTCTAACGAGTCACTTCTTTGAATCATGTGGCGAAAGTATTGGAACTTCAGCTTCAGCATCAGTCCTTCCAACAACTATTCAGGGTTGATTTCCTTCAGGATTGACTGGTTTGATCTCCTTGCAGTCCAAGGGACTCTCAAAAGTCTTCTTCAGCACCACAGTTCAAAAGCATCAGTTCTTTGGCTCTCAGCCTTCTTTATGGTCCAGTTAGATACATTCTACAACTTTAACACAATTTTTACTATTCAGCTACCAGCAAATTCAATGATACACATATAATAAAAAGTAATAGGTTAATATTGATAAGCCATCAAATTGCCAGTCACTCCAAGAGGTTTTTATGCTACAATTTTAACTACAAGAACTTGTCTTTCATTTTAAACTTTTGTTTTTTATTATCATAATTACATGGTGACAATCGATAAGCTCAATTCATTGTATCTTAGAACTTTTTAAAAACATAAACAAGTTGAGATACTTGGAATTTCACTTAGCTTTATACCATGCTTTTATGTAACTATGTGGGCCTGTTATAGATAATATGAGTATTAGTTGACACAGGAAGTTTAAAAATTAAATAAAACATGTAGAGATACCGTCATATCACATTAGATTTAAGTTTCCTGGTCATTAACACTTTTCTGTTTATGTTACAGAATATTATAAAGACAGAAAACTTTTCTCTTTGTTGAATTGTATAATAGACCCAAAGTTCTTATAGATCTTACTTAAAGGATGAGAGAGGGGAATGGGGGTGGAGGAGAAAGCTCTAATTTTAGTTTCTCATTTCTTTGTCAGTCTTATTACATATCCATAATAGAAACCTGGAGCACAAGCAAAATATATTTCAACTGCTGTATCTAATGAGAAAGAGCTAATGGTAAAAAAAAAAGTGGAAATCTTAAATACAAGTGAGATTTGATGTATTCCTGACATATCTGACATGTGCTTATTTATAGAATCAGAATGAAGTTTGACAAATGTTTGCATTTGGAAAAACAATAAAATTTTTACTACTTTATATTATTCTCTTATATAACCCTCTCTCCCCTACCCTCCCCAAATCCCTCTCTCTCTTTCTCCAACACACACACACACATACATGCACACTACAGGATACCTTTCCTTAATGCCCTGTACTCAGTTTTCTACTAAGAAAACATTTATTGAGTGCCTCAAATGTGCTAGGTATTGGGCTAGTTCCCAGAACCCAATGCACATAAAGTTTAGGAACTTATGCTCAGCACTGGCATAAACAAGATGTAGTCTTGTTTACTCGTCAGAGAAGTCCTCTCAGGTAGGATTTCCTCCTCTGCCGTGGATGAGTAACTTGCTTAATGTCACTTCAACAACTAAGTAACAGAGGTCTTCCAACTCAAGTATTTCTAGAGATACAACAAGTTTTGAAGTCCATATCTTTTTTTTTTTTAACCGTATTACATATACAATTAACTTAGAGAGAAAACCATTTTTAAAACCCAAAATTGTTCTGTTGGTTCAGTTCTTTAGTACTTTGTATAGAAAATGTTTTGATCTATATATCACAACATGGCATTTGCTTTTTCCATCCATGTGTTCGTTCACTTATTTATTCTAGTTTTATTAAGTGCTTATCTGGGACAGATTTTATAACAAGATAAAACATTATAAATTTCTAAAGTTCAGATGCTTACTATAAATAAAGTGGAGAAGTAAATGAAATATTCATAACCCAGATATCAATCACTGCCACTCTGTTCTTAAAATCTAAGCCAACTTAGACTCTGTTTAAACCTTATAATGGACAATTTCTGTTATTTTATTTTAGTTTCATCTGTATTTTATTTTGTTTTATTCATCATGAAACACTGATAACCATTCCTTAGAAAATGGCATCTCAATATCTTCTCAGACTTCACCTTTTGTCAGCTGTTTCAATGTCAGATGACTCTACCTCTGGCTCCAACTATGAGTATACAGTTCAGGTTGGGCCAATCAGAGCATTTCATTTCTGTATATCTTGTCTGGTTAAGGTATAATAAAAACATAATTCAACTAAAACCAAAACAACTCAGTGAAACCTCTCTACAACCATTGTGAGAGAATGGATAAGCTTTCCTGCTCAGCCGAAACATGAGAAATGGAACAAAGGAGATGCCACAGCCATTTTGCCATTTGGAGAAAGGGCCGAGTTCTAAAGAAACGGAGAGAGAAATGAGTCCTAATGACTTTGTTTGCATCCCCGTCGTGTTGAGCTCAGGACTGCACATGAGTTTTAAATTATCACTGTAATCCAATCTTTGCTTTTCTTTTCCTCCCTTATAATTTCCTTTATGTTAACCCTTCACCCCACAGAACCACTTCCGTAAGCTAACATAGTGGATGTTCAGTGAAGTATGGTGCTCTAACTGAAAGGGGTTTCTATGGCGCCATATGGCAATTAATTTAAAACTGTACAGATTTCACTTAAAAAAAAAAATTGGTGATCCCATGTCCTACTACCATGCAACATCTCTTCTCTGTTCTCTAGCCTGCATCTAATTTTCTTTTTCCACCTTTCCACCTCACTGGGGTTCCTTACCTCTTCTCTACTCCCCTCTGGTCCTCAGCTCACCCAGCCCCCCAACAAATAGCATAAACATGAATTCTTCCATTCAGTCACTGGACTATATCAAAAACTTTTCTCGGAGGCAAGATGTTTTCAACTCTCTTCATTCAAAATGAAACCCTTTAGTTTCCATTCTTATATATGACATTTCTCCAAAAAGCTAAACAAATCTTATAAAATCAGGGCTTGCATGCTTAGTCGAGTCCAACTCTTTGTGACCCTGTGGACTGTAGCCTACCAGGTTCCTCTGTCCGTGGGAATTTTCAAGCAAGAATACTGGAGTGGGTTGCCATTTCCTTCTCCAGGGGATCTTCCCAGCCCAGGGACTGAGCCTGTGTCTCCCATGTTGCCTGCAATTGCAGGTGTATTTTTTAACACTGGGGCTTCCTTGGTAGCTCAGCTGGTAAAGAATCCACCTGCAATGCAGGAAACCCCAGTTCAATTTCTGGGTCAGGAAGTTACCCTAGAGAAGGGATAGGCTACCTGCTCCAGTATTCTCAGGCTTCCCTGGTGGCTCAGCTGGTAAAGAATCTGCCTGCAATGCGGGAGACCTGGGTTTGATCCCTGGGTTGGAAAGAACACCTGGAGGAGGGCATGGCAACCCACTCCAGTATTCTTGCCTGGAGAATTCCCATGGATAGAGGAGCCTGGCAAGCTACGGTCGGTCCACGGGGGTCACAAAGAGTTGGACCCAACTGAGGATTGAGCCATCTGGGGAAGCTCAATAAAATTAGAGACTTTTCTCCAAACCTGAAGATCACATCTACTATGTTTAATTGGTCCATAAGTCTGAACATTTTCTTTCAGGCTAGCTTGGATTGAGGGTGAAGCAATCAGCAACTTTTATCACATTCACCTTTTTTAGAGGTGGACTTTGCTGGTCTCCTCTCTCTACTGTCTCACATATAGAACATTGATTTATTTATGTACGTTTCATACACATTTCTAAATCGAGTCCTCCCCAGTAGCTAAACAAGCAAATAGACAAACAAATAAGCAGTCAAATACAAACACAGGAAAAGTTCTAATCAGATTTCAATACTTTTGTTTGTTTGGGCTCTTATTCTGTGACTGTTTACATGTGACATTTTTAGCTGAGATTTAGATCCAGCACATTCCACCTATACACTGAAGAGTGCTCTGTGAGATATCAGTGAAAGTTCTCAGAAAAGGATGTTTGCAATCTCTCACACAGGGCGATTCCTTGGACAGTATTTCATTTAAAGAGAGCAGCATTCATGCCTCACACTTGTCCAATACCTTTCTTTTGATGTGCTTGGAGTGATTTACAGGTTTCTCTCTTAACAGCTAAATATTCCTAGGAGTCAGACAGGATACAGATACTAAAGATCAGTATCAATCTTAAGGAAAGACTTTCAAATTTTTAAGAGAGACGCTCATTCAGTAAGTCTTTGCACAATTATATGTGTCTGGAGAATTTGTGACAACTGCAGAATCTTAGCTAATTCATTTCCTATGGACGTTTTCCCCATGAACTTAAAAAAAAAATGTTCCCCCTAAATCTCAAATCTGTCACGCTGTTTGTTTTAAGGCTTTTACACTTTGTTCCTTTCTGGTGACGTAAGCCTGGAAGTGAACTTGGCAGGGTAACGGTAACATCCGTTGGCATGGGCCCTCTAAGAATAAATGGCCGCTGACTGTGCACGAAATTAAATCCTCTCCTGGAGACATTGTGGATGATGGTTCTCCACGTCAGAAACAAAGGTAGTTTGTCCTGCAAGTGAAGAACTACCAAGTGTGAGGATTTTGGGTGGTCTGTTATTACAGAGGATCAGATGATGACAGGAAAAGACCTTGATCTGGGAAAAACTGAGGACAGGAGGAGAAGAGGGTTACAAAGGATGAGATGGTTGGATGGCATCGCTGACTCAATGGACATGAGTTTCAGCAGACTCTGGGAGATAGTGAAGGACAAAGAAACCCAGCATGCTGCAGTTCGTGGGGTCACAAAGAGTGGGGCACGACTTAGGGACTGAACAACAGGTTATCTGGCTTCCCTTAGAGTGTTCTGAGAAAGAGGATGTCTCTGGGACTTGTGAATGCAAAAGTTTGTGGTGTCAAGGAGACAAAAACCTAGATTCTAGGAAGTAGCTTTGATCGATAGCATTTTCATGATTCTTAACAAAAAGTAAATAAATAAATAGTGTCTAGTTTCAACATGCCTTCCAGTGTTACAGCTGTTTCTTTGAAAACATTTTCACACATAGTAAAATTGAGGTGTTAAAAACAGACATCCTGGAATGTGAAGTCAAGCGGGCTTTAGAAAGCATCACTACAAACAAAGCTAGTGGAGGTGATGGAATTCCAGTTGAGCTATTTCAAATCCTCAAAGATGATGCTGTGAAAGTGCTGCACTCAATATGCCAGCAAATTTGGAAAACTCAGCAGTGGTCACAGGACTGGAAACGGTCAGTTTTCATTCCAATCCCAAAGAAAGGCAATGTCAAAGAATGCTCAAACTACCACACAATTGCACTCATCTCACATGCTAGTAAAGTAATGCTCAAAATTCTCCAAGCCAGACTTCAGCAATACGTGAACCATGAACTTCCAGATGTTCAAGCTGGTTTTAGCAAAGGCAGAGGAATCAGAGATCAAATTGCCAACATCTGCTGGACCATCAAAAAAGCAAGAGAGTTCCAGAAAAACATCTATTTATGCTTTATTGACTATGCCAAAGCCTTTGACTGTGTGGATCACAATAATCTGTGGAAAATTCTGAAAGAGATGGGCATACCAGACCACCTGACCTGTCTCTTGAGAAACCTGTATGCAGGTCAGGAAGCAACAGTTAGAACTGGACATGGAACAACAGACTGGTTCCAAATAGGAAAAGGAGTACATCAAGGCTGTATATTGTCACCCTGCTTCTTTAACTTATATGCAGAGTACATCATGAGAAACGCTGGGCTGGAAGAAGCACAAGCTGGAATCAAGATTGCTGGGAGAAATATCAATAACCTCAGATATGCAGATGACACCACCCTTATGGCAGAAAGTGAAGAAGAACTAAAGAGCCTCTTGATGAAAGTGAAAGAGGAGAGTGAAAAAGTTGGCTTAAAGCTCAACGTTCAGAAAACTAAGATCATGGCATCTAGTCCCATCACTTCATGGGAAATAGATGGGGAAACAGTGGAAATAGTGTCAGACTTTATTTTTTTGGGCTCCAAAATCACAGCAGATGGTGATTGCAGCCATGAAATTAAAAGATGCTTACTCCTTGGAAGGAAAGTTATGACCAACCTAGACAGCATATTAAAAAGCAGAGACATTACTTTGCCAACAAAGGTCCGTCTAGTCAAGGCTATGGTTTTTCCAGTGGTCATGTATGGATGTGAGACTTGGACGATGAAGAAAGCTGAGCGCCGAAGAATTGATGCTTTTGAACTGTGGTGTTGGAGAAGACTCTTGAGAGTCCCTTGGACTGCAAGGAGATCCAACCAGTCCACCCTAAAGGAGATCAGTCCTGGGTGTTCATTGGAAGGACTGCTGTTGAAGCTGAAACTCCAATACTTTGGCCACCTGATTTGAAGAACTGACTCATTGGAAAAGACCCTGACGCTGGGAAGGATTGGGGGGAGGAGGAGAAGGAGACGACGGAGGATAAGATGGCTGGATGGCATCACCGACTCGATGGACATGGGTTTGGGTAAACTCCGGGAGTTGGTGATGGACAGGAGGCCTGGCATGCTGCAATTCATGGGATCGCAAATAGTCGGACACGACTGAGCAACTGAACTGAAAAACCTATACCAATCATCTGAGATTTAATTTTGTACAAGTATTCTGTATCATTCCAAAATAGGCAAGGCTAATTACAGGGAATCTTGCACATAGAACCTTCTTTCTTCCCCTCCCCTACCAGTTCACATTTCTTTGTCAGTTTTAGAAGTCCAAAGACTTTATACCCTCTCTGTTACTAAAAACTTCTTACTGAACAGCATTTTAGGAACTTGCATTTATTAATACCATAGACATTTATTGAGCACCTATAATATGAGAGTTGTGGGGAAAAATATGTCTTATATTTGAAAGGGTAGGACTTGAAAGTGTAGGAATTCCCAAGTGGCACAGTTGGTTAATAATTTGCCTGCTATTGCTGATGCACAACATGTGGGTTCAGACCCTAGGTTGGGAAGAGGCCCTGGAGAAAGAAATGGTAACCCACTCCAGTATTCGTGCCTGGAAAATTCCATATGCAGAGGAGCCTAGCAGGCTGCAGTCCACGGGGTTTCAAAGAGTCATATACAACCAAGCACGCAAGCCTTAAAAAGTTTTATTTTCTGTAACAACTTGCACTTAAATTGGTTCAAAAAATTAATTTAGTTTATGTCAAAGAGATGATGTTCACATTGCTGCAGTTTAGGCATTGCCAAAACATGTAGGAGATTAATTCATGTAACAGGACATTTTTGCTGATGACTCAGAAATCACACCAACAGTGGAAGCATAAGAAGGTGGAAATGGTCTATAAATGTAACTAGGACAGCATTAGAATCCACTCATTTAGAGTCAGCCCAGGGAAACTCAGGGCTTCCCGGGTGGCACAGAGGTAAAGAATTTGCCTGTTAATGCATGAGACACAAAGATGCCAGTTCAATCCTTGGTTTGGGAAGATCCTCTGGAATAGGAAATGACAACCCACTCCAGGATTCTTGCTTGGAAAATTCCATGGACAGAGGAGCCTGGTGGGCTACAATTCATGGGTTGCAAAAAGTTGGACATGATTTGCAAAAAGTTGGGCATGGGTTGCAAAAAGTCATACACCTGCATGGGGAAACACTTGTTCCCCTACATCTGCACTTGTCCAAACACAAATGAAGAGATACATGGTTTTTCCCACATTCATTTTGCCCACCTATCTTCAGAAAAAAGCCTGTATTTTGACAATATTAATCACTACCCATTCTGTCCACATGGTTTAAGCTCTAATAAATGTTTATCTAGTTATCACTGAAAGAAAGAGAATAAAAATGATAAATTTTAAAATTTTATTTGAATTCTCCTTTAGAACAAAAATTTTGTAGAAATTATTTTCTTACTTTTTACTTATTCATATGTTGAGTCAATGTTTGTTAACTTTGTAATATGTGTCAGGGGTCAGACTCCTCCATTCCTTCTGGATATAAAGACAACATTTATGCTCTTTGGGAAAAATTTCTTACAGGAGGAGTCAGACAGTAAAGAGTTATAGAAACATATTTAGTTTTGCAATATAATAGGTTGTTGTTGTTATTCAGTTGCTCTGTCATGTTCAACTATTCTCGACCCCATGGACTGCAGCACGCCAGGCCTCCCTGTCCATCACCAACTCCCAGAGCTTACTCAAACTCATGTCCATTGAGTCAGTGATGCCATCCCACCATCTCATCCTCTGTCATCCCCTTCTCCTCCTGCCCTCAATCTTTCCCAGCATCAGAGTCTTTTCCAATGAGTTGGCTATTCACATCAGGTGGCCAAATTATTGGGGTTTCAGCTTCAGCATCAGTCCTTCCAATGAATATTCAGGACCGAGCTCCTTTAGGTTTGACTGGTTGGATCTCCTCACAGTCCAAGGAACTCTCAAGTGAGTTTTCTCCAACACCACAGTTCAAAAGCATCCATTCTTCAGCACTAGTCTTATTTATGATCTAACATTCAGATCCACACATGACTACTGGAAAAGCCATAGTTTTGACTATATAGGCCTTTGTTGGCAAAGTAATGTCTCTGCTTTTTAATATGCTATCTAGGTTTGTCACAGCTTTCCTTCCAAGGAGCAAGTATATTTTAATTTCATGGCTGCAGTAATTCTTTACTGTCTGAGCCACCAGGGAAGCCCAATATAATAGGTACAACAAAAAAATAAATTGTTTATTATTTTATTTATAAAGCCCAGAATTTAAGGATACATTATTTAGGTTCTGTTCCATACTAAAAGACTAAGAATAGCTTCTTAAAATGTTTTATGGCTAGCATATATACTAGAACTTAAAGGCATCCAACTAATATCATATGAAATAAATTTTCTTATGAGTTCACAAGAAAGGGAAAGTGTTATTTTGCTTTGTTGGTTGAGAGATTGCTTCTTTTATCAAATACTTAGCACTGTGTATTCATTAAGTCATTCATTTAAAGAAATCAATGACTCAGTAGTTAGGAAATAAGAAGTAGTTCACTGTTTCAAATGCTACTGAAAGAGTTGAAAATTGAAAAAGATATTTTACACAGCAAAATATTCTCACACTAGACAGAAGGGCCATCATCAAAAACTCTACAAACTATAAATGCTGAAGAGGGTGTGGAGAAAAGGAACCCTCTTTATGGGAATGTAAATTGGTACAGCCACAATGGAGAATAGTGTGGAGGTTCCTTAAAAATAAAAGAAAGAAAAAAATTAAAAAAAAATAAAAAAAAAATAAAAGAAAGAAAGACAAAGTTGAAAATAGAGCTACCATATGATTTAGCAGGACCAGCTATTAGCATATCTGGCACTGATATAAGACCACTGATATAAGACCCTCACTATCTTCATCCTTGTTTCTCCTGTTGGAAAGGGAAAATACACCAGATTAAGTTCAATTTAAGTAAAAGCTGAAGCAACCTACCTGAATGTAAATATGTAACACTTTCCATGACCAAAGTTAAACATAAGCAATGAATGTGCAGATATTAAAGAAAATAATGTGGCTGATGGCCTGTGAGTAATGTGATCATTAAAAGTAGTCTTTTGATTGAACTATTTTGATAGGATCAGAAATTTTGCCAGCCTTTTGATCACAAGATATTTGATCATAGTTCTTTGCCTGCTAAACTCAGCTGGGCTTCTAGGAAACTCTACTCTCAAAATAGTCATAAGCAGATAATAATGGAAATCTTTGTGTTCTGGAGAGCCATGGTCTAGAAGATGTTCCACAGTATCTCAAAACCTGGAAATAAGGTAATTATTCCACAAATTAAGTGGAGATAAAGGTAACTTGTCACTTGATACCATGTATTGAATGCCTTGCTAAGCGTATTACACATATCTTATTGAATCCTTATAATCTTACCTGGTATATACAATTCTTCCAATTCACAGAGGGCAAAAAGTAGGTATAAGGATAGTCCCCAAATGGCATAGCTAGCAAGACTCTGAGTTGGGAGTTAAACCCATGAATTTTTCTTTGTATAGAAGAATAGTTGATTTACAATGTTGTGTTAGTTTCTGGTGTGTAGCAAAGTGATTCAGGAATCTATATATATACATATATATATATACACACACATTATTTTTCATACTATTTTCATTATGGTTTACTACAGGATATTGAATATGTTAATAGTTCCATGTGCTATACAGTAAGATCTTGTTATTTATCTATTTTATATATAGCACTTTGTATCAGCTAATCCAAATATCTGATTTTTTCCTCCACCCCCCTTTACTTTGGTAACTATTAAGCTTATTTGCTAAGTCTATGAGTCTGTTACTATTTTGCAAATGAGTTCATTTGTATATTTTAGATGCCATGTATAAGTGATATATTTGTCTTTCTGACATACTTCAATTAGTATTGTAATCTCTAGGTCCATCGATGTTATTGCAAATGACATTATTTCATTCTTTTTTCATGGCTGAGTAGTATTCCACTGAGAGAGAGAGGGTATAGCACATCATCTTTTCTTCTTTATGTATTCATTTGTAGATGGACATTTAGGTTACTTCCAAGTCTTAGATATTGTAAATAGTTCTGCTATGAACATTGGGGTGCATGCATCTTTTTAAATTGGAGTTTTCTCTGAGTTTATGCCTGGGAGTTGGATTGCAGGACTATATGGTAATTAATTTTAGTTTTTTAAGAAACCTCCATTCCGACCAACAGCACAGGAGTGTCCTTTTTCTCCACACACCCTCTCCAGCATTTATTATTTGTAGGCTTTTCAATCCAGGCCACTCTGACTGGTATGAGATGATACCTCATTGCAGTTTTGATTTGCATTTCTTTGAAGGAGGCAAGAATGTATGATGGAGAAGAGGCAGTCTCTTCAGCAACTGGTGTTGGGAAATCTGGGCAGCTGCATGTAAATCAATGAAGCTAGAACATACCCTCACACTATACACAAAAATAAACTCTAAGTGGTTTAAGACTTAAATATAAGATATGACACTATAAAACTCCTAGAAAAGAACATAGGCAAAACATTCCTGGCAGAAATCCTAGCAATATTTTCTTCGGTCAGTTTCCTGAGGCAATAGAAATAAAAGCAAAAATAAAGAAATAAGATCTAATCAACTTATGACATTTTGCACAGCAAAAGAAACCATTAACAAAATGAAAAAAACTTGGAGAAAATATTGGCAAACCATATGACCTACAAGGAATTAATTTCCAAAATATACATGAAGCTCATATAACTCAATAACAGAAAAACAAACAACCCAATCCAAAATTGGGCAGAAGACCTAAATATACATTTTTTCAAAGAATAACACTGGTGTTGTTGTTCAAGTGCTAAGTCGTGTCTGACTTTTTGTGACTCCATGGACTGCAGCACATCAGGTTTCCATGTCCTTCACTATCTCCTGGAGTTTGCTCAGATTCATGTCCATTGAGTCAATGATGCTATCTAACCATCTCATCCTCTGCCATGCATCAGCAGATGAATGGATAAGGAAGCTGTGGTACATATACACAATGGAATATTACTCAGCCATTAAAAAAAAATACATTTGAACCGGTTCTACTGAGATGGATGAAACTGGAGCCCATTATACAGAGTGAAGTAAGCCAGAAAGAAAAACAACAATACAGTATACTAATGCATATATATGGAATCTGAAAGATGGTAACGATAACCCTATATGCGGGACAGAATGAGAGACACAGATGCATGGAACAATTTTATGGACTCTGAGGGAGAAGGTGAGGGTGGGACGTTCTGGGAGAATGGCATTGAGACATGTGTATTGTCATATGTGAAACAGAGCACCATTCCATGTTCGATGCATGTGACAAGGGCTCGGGGCCGGGGCAGTGGGATGATCCAGAGGGATGGGAGGGGGAGGGAGGTGGGTGGGGGGTTCGGGAAGGGGAACACATGTAAACCCATGGCTGATTCTTGTCAATGTATGGCAAAAACTATTACAATATTGTAAAGTAATTAGCCCCCAAGTAAAATAAATAAATTTATAAAAAAAAAAAAAAATAAAAAAAATAAAAGCAAGAACAAAAAAAAAAAAAAAAAAAAGAAGGCAGAAGTCTTAAAAGCAGGACAGAAGATGTGAATAGCTATATTTCGATTCATATCTTATATACAAACTCCCCAGAATGTGCAAATAAAAAACTCACCTCACAAGAAAGAACATTACATCTATGCTCAGATATTTCACTTATGGGAACCTAGAGAAAGAAGACAATTTTCTTCAAAGTACCAATGACTGCAAAAATAAGATCAAGAGCTTGCGCTACTGATAATAAACTCTCATAAGTGAATTCCAGATGTCAGTCACTGTAGCTCAGCCGGCCAAAGGCTATTAATCTCTTAAAAACAGTGAGTGGTGAACAGTTCTTTACACCTGAAAACAGACACATGATATATCCTTTATAACAGCAGTAGCAGTTATAATGGTCATAGCACTGGTAATAATAATGACATTCACCCATGATGCTTTTAAGTGGAAAGTGAATATGTCAGGTCCAAAAATATTATTTTTAATAACTGTAATCTTCTGGGATTAAATAGGAATACTTGAAAATGAATGACACTACATCCTGGGGATTTACCATTGATTATGATTTTTAATCTTCTGTGACCCATTTTCTTTGGAGTATTCTATCTGTGCCTAAGCTTTAGGCCCCAGAGTGCTGTAAATTCTGTGAAGGGAGTGCTTGATTTGACTTGGGAAAAATAGAAACCATTGCTCTTATGATTTGTAAGCATTAATTTTTATTGCTTAGTCGGGAGAGTGATTCAGTTTTTGGTTTGATTTACTTATTTTATGGGCTGCTACAATGGGGAACATGTTTTCTCATTAGAGATATCTGTATAGTGAGTTAACCTTCTTCTAAAATGTATTCTGAGATACTGTTCTGATCTTGAACTAATATCTGAGCCCACAAATTGGCTCAGGGAGATGAGATAACACTAAAGGAGGGCAATGAAATGGCAATAATATGGCAAAAACTCTGCTTAAATAAAAATAATGGTTTGGAATACTTTAAAATTGTATAGAAATTATATAGTTCTATTTTTGCCTGATGATCAATTTCCCAAGGACACAAATGTTCTGTTAAAGACAATGTTTGTGTCTGACCTAAAATCCATATGTTGAAACCCTAACTCTCAATATGATGCCATTTAGAGATGTGGTCTTGGAGAGATAATATGTATTACATGAGGTCATGAGGATGGGGAACTTAGGGTAGGATTAGTGCCCTTTTGTTGTATATTAGTGCCATCTATAAATCAGGAAGAAAGCTCTCACCAGAACCTGACCATGCTGGACCCTGATCTCAGGTTTCCATCTCTAAAATTTTGAGAAAATGAGTTTGGGTTTTAAGCCACCCACCCAGTCAGTCTATGGTCTTTTGTGATGATAGCCTGAGCAGACTGAAGTATATCTTTAAGTGGATAAAAGGAGTTAACTAATAAGCTGTATATTTGAATTTGTGACTGGCAGATATTCTCAACTGAGTACACATGCTGGTGTATACTCACAGTATACCTGTTGCCACCAAAACTTTCTTCCTCCCCTCAATCTATTTCCCAATATATAACTGAAGTGTCTGGTTTCTAAAAATCTGTTTTCCAGGTCTCAGGGGTTTTAGTATATAATGTGTTTATGAACCTAAATAACCTTTGTATTTAGGTGGGCTTCCCTGATGGCTCAGTGGGTAAAGAATCTTCCTGCAGTACAAGAGACACAGGAGACATGGGTTCGATCCCCGGGTCAGGAAGATCCCCTGGAGAAGGAAATGGCAGAAGAGCCTGGTGGGCTATGGTCCATGGGGTCACAAAGAGTCAGACACGACTGAGCCTGAGCATGATAATGATATATTAAATAATTAAAATGTGCTTTCTTAGATTCAATATGTAATGGTTATGTAATCAGAGTAAATAGTCACATTGTAGCCACAGAAAGCTATCTACCTCCCTTAGTAAAAACTATATAATATCTCTGAATATACACTTACCCTGAAAATCTGAACTCTAAATTTGTCTTCTTTTTAAATATACCTCTGAGCTTCTCTTCTAATGGATTCTGAAAAATACATCTCAATAAAATAAAAGATAACATTAAAAATAAAATAAAATAAATAAAAGATAAATAAAATAATAAATAAAATAAAAATAAATAAATATATAAAATAAAAGATAACATTACTGTACAGATTTAGTAAGACATCTTAGCCACTGGATGAATTCAGTGAGTTGTCCTTAAGAAAAATAAGATCCTGTTGCCAAAGTTGAAAAATGGCGATTTAAGAAACAGGAAAGTGAAAGTCGCTCAGTCGTGTCTGACTCTTTGCGACCACATGGACTGTACAGTCATGGAATTCTCCAGGCCAAAATACTGGAGTGGGTAGCTTTTTGTGGGCAGAAAAATCTGTAGGAATAAGTATGGAAGTTGGGAATGGTTTCCTTTACCATATTAAGAAACAAGAACTCTTTCTGAATGTATATGTCTGAAGTAAATGTATCCTTATTAAGAGAATTTCGAAGAGTAATCATATTGAGGTACTTTGCCATGAGCCAAGTCAAGTTCTGATAGTAGAATGTATAGGCATTTGAGGAATTCATGATTAAAATAATATATTTAGATTGGATTCAAAGCAAAGGGTCAGAAAGTAATTATCCATTAGCAAATATAATCTTTGTTTCTGCCAACCACCACAAAACAATGATAATAATATTAATGAGTATTGCAAATGAGTATATGCTCATTATAGTGAAACATTCAAATAGTGCATTTACTAGAATAAAATTGATTTTAAACATTAATTTTACACTAGCCTAATCACTGGTCACAGAGTAGGCAACATAATTTTATTTAAACAGAGAGGAGCTGATCTACGGTACAATCAATAATGTTGAAATTGTGAACAATAATAGAATATGTTGAAAAGTAACACTTAGATAACTGTTACAAAGCAATGATATTAATAAAATATATTAAGCCTATGGTGTTATCAGTGTTATTATCAATAGCAATTGTGTAGTTGTTGAATTAATTTTTTAATTTCATCTTATAAAGAACAGAAAAGATATTTTATTGGAGTTTTTATTTAAATAGAGTAAATTTAAATTGATTACATTTTGAAATTATGGCACTAAATGAATGAATCATTTAATAATTATTTATTGTTTATTTATAAAACATTAAACTCTCAACAGAACATTAGATGATTTCTTCACAAATAAAAGTGACATTAAAATTGATGAATGGTTGCAGTAGAAAATGTTTACCTTATTTATGTAATCTTATAAAGGACTAGAAGAGCATGATGTGTATTTGGAATGATTATGTTAATTATGCAGTTAATGTTGACAGTATGTCAAAAGACTAGTCCAGTGTATCAGCAATGTAGTATGACAGTTTCTCTTGCTGTTTCTCCTAGAAAACAGCAAGAATAGGTGGTCTATTCTTGACAGTGTAAATGGACAATAGCTGTTATTAGATGCATGAGCATTTATCAGTGGGATGATCAATTCTTGTAGCTATGGCTTTGCAGTCTTTGCATAATAGATTCATAAAGATTACAGATAGAAGAAATAGGTTGAATTTCCTTAAACTCAGTTGTTCTGGGGTATTCTTTAAGATACTTCCCAAGCATATTTATGTAACTCATGAAATAAGTGTGTCATTTCTTAAGATAGTTTGTGTGGTGTCATAGCTTTCAAGGACATTAATTCATTTCTCTAGTAGTCTATTCTAAGGAGTTTTAATTAACATCATCTGAAGGTATATGTTAGGAATAACACAAAATTGGCCCTTTGGCTTTTATATTTTGTGATCATACCTGTTTTCTGTATATAATGTATTAGCAACAAATTATTTATTTTGGTTGTTCTGGTTTGACCATATGTTTCACTTACCACATATGTAATTTCTTTCTCTGTAATTACAAAATAAAATTACTTAAAGATGATATAAATGGTAGAATTAAATAACTAGAAATTATAAAGGGGAAAATGATGATATGCTAACTTTTACTTTGTAGTTTGTTTTAATCTAACATTATAATTTGTAGATATTATATATTTATATATAATATCTATATATTTTAATGTAAAAGTTGCTTAATGTGAAGAAAAAAGTGTATACTTTTTGAGCATAAAAGTTACAATTTTACTTGCTGAAAATAATTTGTGTTGCAAGCCGCCTGTGAGCTTTGAATGATCTGGAAAATATACACACAATAGAAAAACCACTTTTTTAATGTAAAAAGCACTTGAAGTTCAGTCTGCACTAAAAATTACACAAAATATTTAAGCCTGAAAAGCTAAGATGCTACACCCAAAGGAGGATATTTAAGTTATACAGAAATACATTCATGCTGACTCTATAGGAAATAATTTTTAGTTCATATTGTCATCGTAAGTATTTATTTAATGAAGCAGAAAGAAAAACTCACAGACACAGAGTAAAACATAAATGCTATACAAATAGAAGCTATAATGGCATAATAATAGCTTAGT
The DNA here is from genome assembly GCF_054371585.1 of Giraffa tippelskirchi. Lineage (NCBI taxonomy): Eukaryota > Metazoa > Chordata > Mammalia > Artiodactyla > Giraffidae > Giraffa > Giraffa tippelskirchi. The sequence continues at coordinate 154,112,404 of NC_137281.1, forward strand.
GGCAAACATTAACAGAGAACGCTAGAGGAACAATCCCTTTTATATATGATATATTTTTAAAACATGTATTTTAAAATTGGAAGTTTGGGCATCAGGTTCAAGATGGTAGACAGAGCCCAGACAATTAATCACAGAAAATATGTATTTTAAGAGAATGAATCCAGGGTAATGAGTGAATAGTGGAAAATACTAGCAGAATGGGGATAGAATTTTAATAAATGACAACTTGAATAGACAAAATCACAGCCCAGAAAATTCTTAGAAATCTTTCTCAGTGTCCAAAAAAGTCCTTCTAGGCTCCAAATTTTTGTTCCTGTGTTCAAATATATATATATATATGTGTGTGTGTGTGTGTGTGTGTGTGTGTATCATGTATACATGATTTTACATTTTTACAAATTACATACAATGTATCATAAAGAATGTACTATTAGCTGTTGAATTCATTATGATGTCCTAGAAAGAGCTGGGTTATTTGACTCCATCCACATCGTCTCCTTCTATATTTATAAACTTGCCCACTGATTACAGTCTTTTTTTGCCTAAGCTGAAGGAAATCAGTCCTGAATAGTCATTGGAGGGACTGATGCTGAAGCTCTAATACTTTGGCCAACTGATATGAAAAACTGATTCATTGGAAAAGACCCTGATGCTGGGAAAGATTGAAGATGGGAGGAGAAGGGGACGACAGAGGATGAGATGGTGGGATGGCATCACCGACTTGATGGACATGAGTTTGAGCAAGTTCTGGGAGTTGGTGATGGGCAGGAAAGCCTGGTGTGCTGCAGTCCATGGGGTCTCAAAGAGTGAGACACGACTCAGTGACTGAACTGACTGAAGCTAAATGTGTAATCATACTCTAAAGATACTGAACATGTTAAGGATGAAAACTCCTTTTATTTTTTTCTCCCTTTATTTTTTTCATGCCTACATTTCTTTCCACCATCTGAAAGTGAAGACTGATGGCACTAAAACAAAATATCCACCATAATCACCAAAATTCTTCAAAATTATGATGGACAAATATTTGAGAACACCAATAGAACAAGGGTAAAGCACCATGATAAGCAGATAGAATAAGGAGCCACAGACACCAAAGGTTATCAAACAACTACAAGAACTTTTTAAAAAGTCCTAGTGAATATCCTCAGAAAGAGTCAAAGTGATGTTTTATTATACTAAATCAGTAGTGCTCTGCTATGAAAGAGGGTAAAGTAAAACAAGAATAAGTTTGGAAGAATTAAAATTAACATCTGTAAATTTAAAAATTGATTTAAAGTTTAAAGAAGATATGGTTCAAAAATAGCCCAAATTATACTTTTCAGATTAAAGGAATTTCCTCTTCCAACCATGCTGAAATTATAGGAAACATTTGATGTTGAGATAAATTGTTGGAAACTGAGTGATTCCCTTATCATACAGCTTAATGAAGCATGAGATTCTAATGAGTCCATGTTAAAGTCCTCACTGATCACTCAGAACCTTTAGTAGAGATCCCAGAAGGGCCACACCTTAGTAGTGGGGCTCAGCTATGCCATGCTAGATATATACTACAAGGTATGCTAGATCTTTACATTGGCCACCCGATTTGAAGAGCTGACTTTTTGTAAAACACTCTAATTATGGGAAAGATTGAGGGTAGAAGGAGAAGGGGATGACAGAGGATGAGATGATTGGATGACATCATCGACTCAATGGACATGAGTTTGAGCCAGCTCTGGGAGACAGTAAAGTACTAGCATGATGCAGTCCATGGAGCTGCAAAGAGCTGGACACTACTAAGTGACTTAACAACAATGCTCAACCTGGCGAACAGTGTTTAAAAATAAACCTCATTCAATGCAATCCCTATCAAGCTACCAATGGTATTTTTCACAGAACTAGAACAAATCTTTTCACAATTTGTATGGAAATATAAGAAACCTCGAATAGCCAAAGCAATCTTGAGAAAGAAGAATGGAACTGGAGGAATCAACCTGCCTGACTTCAGGCTCTACTACAAAGCCACAGTCATCAGGACAGTATGGTACCGGCACAAAGATAGAAATATAGATCAATGGAACAAAATAGAAAGCCCAGAGATAAATCCACACACCTATGGACACCTTATCTTTGACAAAGGAGGCAAGAATATACAATGGAGAAAAGACAATCTCTTTAACAAGTGGTGCTGGGAAAACTGGTCAATCACTTGTAAAAGAATGAAACTAGAACACTTTCTAACATCATACACAAAAATAAACTCAAAATGGATTAAAGATCTAAATGTAAGACCAGAAGCTATAAAACTCCTAGAGGAAAACATAGGCAAAACACTCTCCGACATAAATCACAGCAGGATCCTCCATGACCCACCTCCCAGAATATTGGAAATAAAAGCAAAAATAAACAAATGGGACCTAATTAAAATTAAAAGCTTTTGCACAACAAAGGAAACTAGAAGCAAGGTGAAAAGACAGCCTTCAGAATGGGAGAAAATAATAGCAAACGAAGCAACAGACAAACAATTAACCTCAAAAATATACAAGCAACTCCTGCAGCTCAATTCCAGAAAAATAAACGACCCAATCAAAAAATGGGCCAAAGAACTAAACAGACATTTCTCCAAAGAAGACATACAGATGGCCAACAAACACATGAAAAGATGCTCAACATCACTCATTATTAGAGAAATGCAAATCAAAACCACAATGAGGTACCATTTCACGCCAGTCAGAATGGCTGCTATCCAAAAGTCTACAAGCAATAAATGCTGGAGAGGGTGTGGAGAAAAGGGAACCCTATTACACTGTTGGTGGGAATGCAAACTAGTACAGCCACTATGGAGAACAGTGTGGAGATTCCTTAAAAAACCTGGAAATAGAACTGCCATATGACCCAGCAATCCCACTGCTGGGCATACACACTGAGGAAACCAGAATTGAAAGAGACACGTGTACCCCAATGTTCATCGTAGCACTGTTTACAATAGCCAGGACATGGAAGCAACCTAGATGTCCATCAGCAGACGAATGGGTAAGGAAGCTGTGGTACATATACACAATGGAATATTACTCAGCCATTAAAAAGAATACATTTGAATCGGTTCTACTGAGATGGATGAAACTGGAGCCCATTATACAGAGTGAAGTAAGCCAGAAAGAAAAACACCAATACAGTATACTAATGCATATATATGGAATTTGAAAGATGGTAACGATAACCCTATATGCGAGACAGAATAAGAGACATAGATGCATAGAACAGTCTTATGGACTCTGAGGGAGAAGGTGAGGGTGGGACGTTCTGAGAGAATAGCATTGAAACATGTATATTATCATATGTGAAACAGAACACCATTCCAGGTTTGATGCATGAGACAAATGCTCAGGGCTGGGGCAATGGGATGACCCAGAGGGATGGGATGGGGAGGGAGGTGGGAGTGGGGTTTAGGATGGGGAACACGTGTAAACCCATGGCTGATTCATGTCAATGTATGGCAAAAACCACTACAATATTGTAAAGTAATTAGCCCCCAACTAAAATAAATAAATTTATTTAAAAAAAAATAAAGAAAAAAAAATAAACCTCAAAAAGAAAAGTTGAAAAAATGTTATGGGCTGAATATGTATTCCCTGAAAACTCACATGTTGATATCTAATCCCCAGTGTGATAGTATGTAGTTATAGAGCCTTTGGAATGTAGTTAGATCATGAGGATGGAACCCTCATGAATGAAATTAGTGTCCTTGTGAAAAAAGATAAGGAGCTAGCTGGCTTTGTTTACACTGTGTGAAGACATAGCAGAAAGATAGCCATCTGCAAAGAGGAAAAGTGTTCTCCTCAGACACCAAATCAACTGGTACCTTGATCTTGAGTTTCCCAGCTTTCAGGATTGTGAGAAATGAGTTTCTGTTGTTTATAAGCCACCTTACACTATGTTTCATTTTAGCAGCCCAAACTAACACAAAAAGTAACTTAACCTACTACCAAAAAAAAAGTTTAATTGTTTTTAAAAAGTTAGAAGGAAATTTAGCATCTGACAACATCAAATTCAAAATCTCCAAAATAAACCAGTAAAACCAGGGGAAATGTCAATTGATAAAACTAGCTCCAAAAATGATTGGATGATAGAATAGACAAGCTATTGAAACAGCTATTATTACCATGTTCATATTATGTAAAGAAAAAGATAAATAAGTAATGAAATAAAAGATTAAAAAAGCAAAGGAACTCCTACACATACAAATGAAATATTTAAAAATTAATTGGATGGGATTAATAACAGATTAAACAGTACAGACGATTGGGGAAGTTAAAGACATACCAATAGAAATTAGCCATAGAGAAGCATAGGGAAAATTAAAAAATAAATGGAAAGAAGTTGTGAGCCTGTATAGAGCATTTTATCATACCTAAAAATGGAGTCACAGAAGGTGAAGATTTAGAAATATATACGTGTATATATCAATTCAGATGGTGTTTTCTGAACACTGATGAAAACAAACCCACATATCTAAGAAGCTCAAAGAAGTCAAGTAGACAAAAACACACAAGCAAACAAAACCCCATAAGAGTTTCTAATTAAATTCCTAATAACCAGTGAGGAAAGATCATAAAGATAAAATCCAAAAACCACTCAATCCAAAAGAAGACAGGAAAAAAAAAAGACCAAAAAGTAATAAACTGAAGGGAAAGTTATTGATTGATGTGAACAAGATTTCTGGCATTTTTCTTTTAACTTGTACCTTTCCCAGGAGTTTGCTGGGGCTTCGGTATCAGAGCTTCTGTTCTTGTGGGACTTGAAATACACTAATGATTGATTTGAGGCTTTAGGATTCAAAATAGAGTGTGCGACTCTTCATGCTAGGAAACTTCTCAGCATGAACAAAATTTGGTAATAATAACCTAGAGTGGGTGAACTGCAAAGGGTTCTAAAGCTTAGTGTAAATAAGCACACATGATCTTCGATACTTATTCTAACTTCTTTATTTTGGAAATTTCCCAAGAACAGCCTCTTCTGGGAGATTATTAGCGTTTACTAAACTCAGTAGTGGTGAGAAAAATCATGAGAATCTGATGGCCATGTGACCCTCTTAACTGTTAGCCCAAATTGTCATAACCACAAAATTTTCCAAAGTGTTCACAGCGACTCAGGTTTCAAGTTTGTCTGATTCTGAAAATACTTCAAGAGTCTTCTTTGTAAATTTATTTTCCACTAATATGATGTGTCTTAAACATCTTTATATATATATATATATATATTACTTTGCTGCTTTCTCAGTAGGAGCTGTTCTGTCAGACATCCAACAAAATCATTTTTTAATCACATTTGTAATGTCTTTCTGTAGTTGGGGAATATCAGACATTGAACAGACTGACTTCAAGGTGAAGGGGAAACCAAAGCTCTAAAATTTCCTTATAGCAGACGTGGGGTGCATTCCTTCCATAATGATATTTTCAGATTTTCTGCACTTATAAATATTCATAATACTGGTTCACGCCAGGCATATTCACTAGGTAGCCTTCTTCCAACCAACGAAGCACATTTGTCTCCACATGGCGTTCAGTAATCCAGCATCTTAATTATTTATTTCTATTGGTATACTATAACTCAGACTTACAATGTCTTTTGAGTTAAAAATAAAAAAAAAGACTAAAGCTTCAGTGAGTCCCTCTGCAAATGATCCCTTTGGCAGTGTAAATAAGGTGTAAGATATTTAATATATTTGTGTTAGGTGAAGGATATAAGCAACAGTTTAAGGAGGTACCTCATTTTGTCATTCTGTGTGTTAGCTTAATTTGAAAAATATGAAAGTGAGGTGGAGATGGATGGATGCAGAGATACATGGTAAATAGACAGATGCATAGAGAGACTAAGAAACAAAAATTTAACTGGCAGGCTTTGACTCTAAAGTTTAACATACAGTGAAAGACTTGAACTAAGTAAAAACAAACTCAAAAAATGTTAACTCTTTTGTTAAAAAAAACCAAACACATTATTATCCTTTACACTGAAACTTGACTGACATTAAAGCATTTGATATTCTCTGAAAGAAGACTAATAATTTTGGAAAGCTGACTCTTTCCTGATCATGATGAGAGAGGACGGGGTTGAGAAGACAGATCGAAGGAGGAGGATGAGAGAATTAGGAAACACTGAGCCTTAGGAGATTTGGAGCCCCAGAGAGGAGACTAACTCCAAAGTCCATAGCATGGGGAGCAATTTATAGTCATTTTTATAAATTATTTTTCACAACTTCTTGATACTAAAAATTCTGATCAATATTGAGGTTCGTAAGTGAGCAATTACTTGAAGTTAGCAACAAAGGAAAAAGGGGAATGCTATGTAACTCATACATCCACAGTTGGAGACCAGATCAGTTTTGTCTAATTTCCAAAAAAAAAATAGGATTAAATATTAAGATTAATATCAGACTTCAGTTTTACAAAGGCTATTTGTTTACTCTTTTGATGTACTGTTCTTATCATAAGTTATTAGTCTACATTTAAGTGTCAATAATGAACCTTACAAGTATTATCATCATGGCTTTTAACACTTATTAATCCTATGGTTTCATCACTGACCTTTTCATAGATACAGAAATTTAGCAGAAAATAATATCAAATTGTACTATCAATCCATGCATAGATTAATATTTATAAATTAAATACTCATTTGTGAAGACTTTTGTAGTAGCTAGTAATTTCTTCTGTACCTTTACCAGTACTGCAAGCTGGTTGAGAGTATTAACCACGTTTTATGAGTGCTCATTGTTTCCATGACACACTAATAGTGCTAGATGGAAAGCGTTGTTGTTGTTTACTCGCTAATTCATGTCCAAATCTTTGTGACCACATAGACTGTAGCCCTCCAGTCTCCTCTGTCTATGGGATTGAAAGGTTGCCACGATGAGCCGTGAACGACGGCGGGATTCTTGGCCTCCAGAGGAGAGGAATTCGATCCGGGGCCAGTGACGAGGTTTGATCGCTCAGAGCTTTTCATAATCAAGTTTTATTAAAGTATGAAAGAGACAGAGAAAGCTTCTGACATAGACATCAGAAGAGGGCAGAAAGAGTGCCCCCTGCTAGTATATAGCAAGGGGTTATATACCTATTCAGTTCAGTTCAGTCACTCAGTCATGTCCAACTCTTTGCGACCCCATGAACCACAGCACGCCAGGCCTCCCTGTCCATCACCAGCTCCCTGAGTCCACCCAAACCCATGTCCATCGAATTGGTGATGCCATCCAGCCATCTCATCCTCTGTCGTCCCTTTCTCCTCCTGCCCTCAATCTTTCCCAGCATCAGGGTCTTTTCCAATGAGTCAGCTCTTAGCATCAGGTGGCCAAAGTATTGGAGTTTCAGCTTCAGCATCAGTCCTTCCAATGAACATTCAGGACTGATTTCCTTTAGGATGGACTGGTTGGATCTCCTTGCAGTCCAAGGGACTCTCAAGAGTCTTCTCCAACGCCACAGTTCAAAAGCATCAATTCTTCGGCACTCAGGTTTCTTTGTAGTCCAAGTCTCACATCCATAACATGACTACTGGAAAAACAATAGCCTTGACTAGATGGACCTTTGTTGGCAAAGTAATGTCTCTGCTTTTTAAGATACCTATTTAGCAAGCTGCTAATTAGGGGAAAGAAATGCCTCAAAACAGAATGGCACCAGGCCCCTCACCCACAACACGCACGTTGAGCTAGCACTGGCACGAGGTGAGCCATCCCAGGCCATCAAACAATTGGCGTGAATCTTGAAGGAAGGCAGATTTCCAAGCAAATCCATAGTTTCACTAGCATAGACTAAGGAAAACAAAACATACTGGTAAGCTCAGGGTTTGAGAATGAAGTTAAATTCAGGGGGAACCAGGTGTCATCATGACAATACAGAATTTTAAAAGAAACCTGCTTTTAATTTTGTATAGAGAGGGAAAAAAATGTCTGACCCTTGCAGTTTGTTTCCTTCTGCTGATTAAGAGAGAGAGAGAGAAAAGAAAATCTGACACTTGCAATCTATTTATTCTGCTTGGGAACCCCTAGCCTTCCTGCCTGTTACCCTCTCAGTATTTTCCGAGCAAGAATACTGGAGTGGGTTGGCATTTCCTTCTAAAGAGATCTTCCTAACATAGGGATTGAACCTGAAACTTCTGCATTGGCAGGTGCATTATTTACCACTGTGCCACCTGGGAAAATTGCATACATATGTGAATACTTATCATGTTTTATGTTTTAAATACATACAGTTTATTGTATGCCAATGATATGTCAATAAAGTTGTAAAAAATACAGTTCTGTTAACCTAAATTTATGAATGAGGAAATTCCAGAGAGTTAATAATTCTGGGCATACATTGAAGTAATAAGAATTTTTCTAACTAATAAATTTTAATAGGACTAATGAAAAGGAATAAAAACAGTACACAAGCAAGACTGATATTTCTGGCATTAATACTTTAAAAAAAATTGATTCTGGAATAAATGGTGTAATTGCTCTATCTCCTTTTGCAGTTAAAGTCAATGATTCATGAGAGAAAACTAAATTTTTTACCTTATCTCCTTCAATGTTTCATGAACCCCTTATGATGAGAGATCATTTAATATTAATTTAATTATTTTCTCTGTGGGCCAGACAGGTACTATCCTCTGTCTTGTGGGATGTAGGTTATTGTATAGGCATATAAGAAATGATAAACCAAATGATATAGTTCCTAACCTCTTCATGAAACTTTACACAGTAGTGGCAAAAAACATATAAACTAACCATACTACAGGACAGAAGGAAAAACCTACTAATAGATGTACCTTTTCATATTTAAAATATGCTAAGGCAATGTAGCTATCGGACCTGTGAATTTTGAAATGAAGCCGGGAACGTGGGGTGGGAAGGTTTTACAGAGGTATGTGAGAGAACTTACATACGTGTAAGGATGGCCCTTGATGTATTCTCATGGTAAGGACTCAAGTACATTCCTGCCCCCTGTGATAACTCTTGGGGCTGCCTCCTCTCCTAGGCCGCTGTCACCTCTCTCTTTCTTCTTGCCTTAAGCATCTCTAGGGCTTCCCAGATGGCGCTTGTGGTATAGAATCTGCCTGCCAATTCAGGAGAGGCAGAAGACACAGGCTTGATCCCTGGGTCAGGAAGATCCCCTGAAGCAGGAAATGGCAACCCGCTCCAGTATTTTTGCCTAGAAGATCTCACGGACAGAGGAGTCTGCTGGGTTACAGTACACGGGATTGCAAAGAGTCACATGTGACTGAACAACTGAGCGCACACACACACTCACATTTCTAAGTACTCCCTGAGAGAAAAGCCTACTGCTTAAGTTCAAGCTGGGCGTTCTTTATTCACTGAACCTGGGGGCAAGAGACAGCAAAGGAGCTGAAGTCATGCACTTCAAGCCAACGCCTTAAACCACGTGGGTACAAAATAGTCCAGAGACCATAGCAGTTCAAGCCACCACATAGCAGTAACTCACCAAGTCAGGTTTTTAATTACCTCAAAAACTTGAGTCAACATCAAATGCTATCAGAAGCAAAATGAATGTACGTTAATCACAGAATATTTTAGTCACATGACATCTTTCTTCTCAGGAAAGTTCACAGCCCCTGGGTCTGTTTCTCATCACACTTACTGTGAGGAAACAGGATAGCAAGTAGTTTTGAAGAGGCTGAATGGGAGAAGTTTGAGTGTTTAATTTAGACAGAGCTATGCAAAACTTGCAGAAAGCAAGTACTTTCTTGGTAAGATATCCTTTCCCTCTTCCTTCCCCATGGAAAAATGGGCCAAAGGAAGAACTGAAGTCATAACAGAAAAGTGGTAATTTCCCAAAGCATTGATTTCCTATCAATAACTAATATAAAATAAACTTCTTTCATGAAAAGAGCAAATTTCAAACTATGCTCCCTAGACTTTTGTATCCTTGAAGATTTATTCCAAGTCTTCTGCGAATAATGAAGCATTTTCCTTCAAAGAATCAGATCCTCTGAGGAGTTTCTGAAATACTTTTATCACTTTTCTATGTTGGGAGTTATTGTTAAATTTTCATTTTAAAAAAAGTCATCTACTAAATTTCAAGATCATTCTATTAAAAGAAAGATGAATGAGATTTCGGAAAAACAAAAGGATAAGTTCATTTGATATTTATAGACAACATGAGATTTGAAATAAATTGTGTGCTTACCAAATTATCTCTAAGATAATTAGCCTACTCTTCTTTATCTTGGATTATTTTGTGTGGGACTTGGTTTGAACAAATTGTGTCTTGTCTAAAAGCAGAGTTGAAACTCTGATTCTATAGTAAATTTGGGAATAAAGCAAGATCTAATCATTCATTCTGAAATACTTAATGGACTTTAACTCTGATCTAGGCTGGATACTATGCTGGGATTGTCTCTGTATCTGTTTTCTAGTGGATCTCAGACTATGGAGAGAAAGATACATCTGTAAATAAATGCAGCTGCGGCATTCTCTGGCCAATCAGTCAGGCATGATGAAATGTGTCTTTCTAATTCTGTCATGTTATTCAGTCGCTAAGTCATGTCAGACTCTTTTGCAGCTCTTGGACTGTAGCGTGCCTGGCTCCTCTATCCATGGAATTCTCCAGGCAAGAATACCACAGTGGGTTGCCATTTCCTGCTCCAGGACATCTTCTGGACTGAGGGACCAAGTCTTCTGCATTGGCAGGCAGATTCTTTACCGCTGAACCACCAGGGGAGGCAAGTTATCTTTCTGATTTTAACCCAAATTAATTTTTATTTCAGATCCTTGCTCCCCTGCAGAAGTGGTAGCTTCATAGTGCTTGCTTGTCCTAGCTCACCAAATGGCAGTTTTATCTGGACTTGTGTCTTGCTGTGGTAACTCACACACTGCCAAAATACTGGGGAGGTTGTAGTGCTTCCCTGGTGGCTCAGATGGTAAAGAATCTCCCTGCAATGCAGGAGATCTGGGTTTGATCCCTGGATCAGGAAGATCTCTTGTAGAAGGGGATGGCAACTCATTCCAGTATCCTTGCGTGGAAAATTCCATGGACAGAGGAGCCTGGCAGGTTTTAGTCCATGGGGTCACAAAGAGTCGGATACGACTGCGTGACTAACACTTTCACTTTGTAGGTCCACTAGTTACCCATCCACTAGTTTACTCATCCCCACAAGCAGTTAAGGGAACTTCTATTCCTTCTAGTACAAAAATTTTTTTCACATAGGTTTTGTTAAATTGTCCCTTTTTGCTGTTTTCAAGGGCTCATTTCAACTCAGTAGATTTCTCTACTCACTATGTGTCCCTCTTAGGCGCATTCAGGGTTCTATTTATGATACTCAAAAATCAGAAAGAGACCTGCTTTTAATTGGGGATAAATGTTAAAGGTCAGGGCCATGAAGTAAAGGTAAGCAATGCACAAAATAAGTAGCAATTTGGCTAATTATTTGCATCATATTATCCCAATACAAGAAGTTTCCATTGTGTGAGATAAGAGCTAAAAACCAAAAAAGGTCTGCACAAGAGTGGCATGCACACACAAACACACATACACACATCGGCATTCACAGGGTCAGAGTGCAGAGCTGAGAAGGCTTCCAGGAGTCAAGAGTAAATGCCCACTGATGTCTGATTATTCTGTGCTGTCTATTCTAGCTTTTATTCCTCTCGGTTTGACGTTCCTGCATCATACCTGTTGCCTAAACTTTATAACAGAGTTGGTCATCCCTAAGAGAAAGTTTTAGTAGGCTTATTAGCCTGTCCAATAGAGTATATATATATACATATATAGATATAGATATGTAGATATATATAGATATATAGTTGTATAGATACATAGATATATATATTTCAATATAGATAAGAAATACTAACATATCTTCCTAAAAATGTTCTCATGGATTATTCTATTATGACTTGGCAATGCATAGCTAGAAGAACATGAGCTTTGAAGTCAGGTTTGTATTGTGGGTTGAAATCTTAACTTATTTAGTAACCAGAGAATCTTATACAAGCTATTTAATTTCTCCCAGATCCAACTTTCTCATCTATAAAATCTGGATAAGGATAAAAAAAATAGTAGGATGGTTTTTAGGACTCTAAATAAAAACTTAATGCGTGGCCTAATACAGTACTAAAAATGGTAGTTTAGTATTATGAATAGTAATAATGAAATGAAAAATAATCCCCTCCAATCAGAAGATACTTCATGAATGTGAACCACTTTGAAAATTATGAATTTTTAAAGAAACTGCAATCAATCAAATGATTTTATAGTCTCATAAAATCATAGAACTGGAGAGGATCCAAATATCTCACCTTTAGTAGTAATTCTAATAATTAATCAGCTTTTTCCCCATACCTCAGAGTAATCCAAAACTTTAAGTGCAGAATGAATTAGCTATTTTTCACTTTTGAAAAGTTGACATTTAGCCTTTTAGCTGAATGATCAGTAAAAATGTAATTATGTTGAATTTAGAGGAAAAAAATAACAGATTTCCCTTTTCTGGATGATACATAGTTCAGCAGTTCTACTCAAAAATTTTAAATCATACATAAATAGGTATTTAATGACAAGTACAAAATTTGTCAATATTCTACATCAAATTTCTGTTCCTTCTACTAAGTAGGCTAATTTATGAAACAGGCAACATGTCAATATTTTTTACTTAGTGCATATCATACTCAATAATTCTCTTGATCAGTTCCTAGCATGGAACTTAAACGGCATGACCTTATCACAGATGGCTGTAATCTGTCTCAAATTAAATGCTTTATAATGGATGGGGCCATGGAACAACACCTTGGAAAAAAATGAAAATAATCTAAAGGGCTCTAAATTATTCACATTATAGCCTTAGACTCATAGGTAGAAAAATATTCAAAAGTCTTCTAGTTTGACTCTATATTTTTCCCAAAAAATTTATGAAAATTTATAGGTCTTTCAACCCACACTTCCTCATAAAAATTATAGTAGGAAAGACACTCCAGGAAGTAGGTCTAATTTGAACAAAATGTAGGTAAATTTTAAGAACATTTTAAAACTTCTGTTGGATTTGGCCTTGAGAGAAATCAGTTACCATTCTAAGTAATTTTATTACTAATAAAACATTTTAGTGGACTATAGTTGATTTATAATGTTCTGCTAGTTTCAGGTGTATATTCATTGTTATACATAAACACGCATCTATTATTTTCCAGATTCTTTTCCCATATAGGCCATTAGAATATTGACTAAGTAATTTTAAATGCAAAAGTTATCTTTATGTTCTAGTCATAACATCCTACTGAACTCCTAGAGACTGCACTTTTGAAGATAGTAAAGATGTCATTGAACTCAGAAAGTTACTGTTTTTACAGTTCACCTTCTAAATATTCCAGTTATTCATTACGTGTAATTGTTTTCCAAAACCTTCTTAAATTATGCTTTCATTTTTGTTTTCTTTTTCTATGACTGATAAATTGAATTTGACATTCCTCAAATCAATTACAATTTTGTATGAGTTTACTGTTCTTTGTCAAATGGCTTTATAATCTATTTACTATTATGATGAATTTTCTGGATGAATGATGAAAATTTGAAAAATAAGAAACTTTTTTTTCCAGTATTTTCAATGAGATGATGCTATTTGTGATTGCTTTTCAGTTATATTTTGGATAGTCTACTAATGTTTCACCCTTTAGTTTTTGTTTTTTTTTTATGTCAGCTACAGTTGAATTTTTTTTTCCAATCAAACTCCTCTAGGTCACCTTTATTAATATTTGTGTGTCTATACTCCATCAGTCCAGTATCTAGTGGCCAAATCTCAGTCATGATACTTGATTTTTATACAGCAGTTGATCATGCTGTGTACATACATGCTAAGTTGCTTCAGTTCTGTCTGACTCTTTGTGACCCTATGGACTACAGACTACCAGGCTCCTCTGTCCATGAGATTCTCCAGAAAAGAATACTGGAGCTGGTTGTCCTGCCCTCCTCCAGGGGATCTTTCCAACCCAAGACTCGAATCCATGTCTCTTACGTCTCCTTCACTGGTAGGTGTGTTCTTTACCACTAGTGCAACCTGGGAAGCCCATTGATCAAGCTCTCTGTCTTTAAATATATATTTTTAAAATTTAAGTTCACTGACCAGTCTCTGTGTAAGTCTTGTTTTTGCAAACTTTAAATGTTGTAGAGCTTCAGGGCTTAAAAGTAGAACATCTTTTTGTCCCTTTATATTCATTTTCCCTGGGATGTATAGCTTTAAAAACATCAAAGCCTTCTGAATTTTAATCTCCTTCCATCATCACCTATCTAAACCTCTGCTTGACATTACTACTTAGATCTAGCAGGCATCTTAATCTTAATATAGTTTTAGCCTAACATTTGATATTTTCACCTATACCTACTCTTTACCAGGTATTTTCAATTTTAGAAAATGATACCACACTGAAATATATCCCAAATCTATCTTTATGACTTTCACAGCTATTTCCCCAACCAAACAACCATCTCTTGCCTTGATTATAGGGGTTTCCTAATTTGTCTCACTTTTGCCACTTTTGTTCCTACCAGTTATATATATTCTTTCATGCAATAGTCAGTGTGACTATTTTAATATAAAATTTTATTTCTAAACTTCTTAAATAATTCCAATTCCTTTCAACAAACTACTCCCCACTATATGATCTGGTTCCTGATTCACTGAGATGCTATCTCTTGTGTTTTTGTTTGTTTAAGTGTGCCTATTATAGTTTAACCACTTGGCCTTTTTGTTTGTTTGTTTCTGTTTCTTGAACATACTAACAGTGTTTCTAATTCTTTTGGAAATCTCTTTCACTAGGAAAAAAAAAAAAGAAGAGGCTTCAACCAATTCCTTCTTGCTTGCCTCTACTCAAATAGTAACTTCTTCCCTGATCCACCTGATCCAAAATAGTCACTCCTATTTTTTCTCTATTCACATGAGCATACTACTAATTTCTCAGTACTTGACATTGTCTTATTTATGTACTAGTTTTTCACTCTTTATTTTATCATCTGTCTTCCTCACTAAAATATTAGGTCAAAGAAGGAAAAACACCCTACCACATATTCTTAGAAGAAGAATGAATTAGTGACAGACTGGTTAGATAAACGAATGAGTTATGACCAATGTGGACAGCATATTAAAAATGCAGAAACATTACTTTCTGAACAAAGGTCCGTCTAGTCAAAGCTATGGTTAGTCATGTATGGATGTGAGAGTTGGACTATAAAGAGAGATGAGCACTGAAGAATTGATTCCTTTGAACATGTGGTGTGGAGAAGACTCTTGCGAGTCCCTTGGACTGCAAGGAGATCCAACCAGTCCATCTTAAAGGGAAATCAGTTCTGAATATTCACTGGAAGGACTGATGCTGAAGCTGAAACTCCAATACTTTGGCCATCTGATGAGAAGAACTGACTCATTTGAAAAGACCCTGATGCTGGGAAAGATTGAAGACGGGAGGAGAAGGGGATGACAGAGGATGAGATGTTTGGATGGCATCACCAACTCAATGGACATGAGTTTGAATAAACTCCGGGAGTTGGTGATGGACAGGGAGGCCTGGTGTGCTGCAGTTCATAGGGTCACAAAGAGTCAGACACAACTGAGAGACTGAACTGAACTGTGTAATATTTGTCTCTCTTGAATCTTTTCTCCATTTAAATTGTTTACGTAACTACATCATTTGTAGCCTCATCTTAATTAGTCCATGGAATTCTCTGTAGTCCATGGAATTCTCCAGGTCAGAATACTGGAGTGGGTAGCAGCTGTTCCCTTCTCCAGGGGATCTTCCCAACTCAGGGATCGAACCCAGGTCTTCTACATTGCAGGTGGATTCTTTCCCATCAGAACCACCAGGAACCTCCTCATCTGAATAAGCCTAATGTTATACCTTGATAGTTAGGCAATTTAAAAGAAATATGGGCAAGACCATTTATGTTACTGTTAGTTTATAAGGGATTTGTAATAAATAGTACTGCTGCTGCTACAGAAAAAACAATCTGGTTACCCTGCTTTTATAATGACTATTTAACTACTGTCCACTTTAGCAGGAAAGAGTACTAGAAAATTAATTTCCCCAAGATAGGATGGTCACTTTTTATAGAAAAACTTAATAAGGTTTGAAATAATATAACTTTGGAGATTTTTAGGATTTTAAAAAATCAGTTCCTCTTTTCTCAGAACACGGAGGAGTAATTTATGTGCCAACTTTTGTTTTGAATACAAGTACCTAAAGAAAACAATTTCCATATTCAGTTGCTTTCAAGAACTGTTATGCCCTTGAATATGTTTATCATGTTACTAGTACAGGAGTCTTGAATATTATGTTGGAAAATTTACTCAAAATTGGATATCTAATGGACGTTATTGTTGTTAAGTCACTCAGTCGTGTCAGACTCTTTGTGACTCCATGGACTACATCACACCGGGCTTCACTGTCCTTCACCATCTCCCAGTTTGCTCAACCTCATGTCCATTGAGTCAATGATACAATCCAACCACCTCATCCTCTGTCATTCTCTTCTCCTCCTGCCTTCAGTCATTAGCAGCATCAGGGTCTTTTCTAGTGGATCAGCTCTTCGCATCAGGTGGCCAAAGTATTAGAGTTTCAGCTTCAGCATCAGGCTTTCCAATGAATATTCCAGGTTAATTTCCTTTAGGATTGACTGGTTTGATCTCCTTGCAGTCCAAGTGCATTTCCACTGTTTACTGTGATCCACAGAGTCAAAGTCTTTGGCATAGTCAACAAAGCATAAATAGATGTTTTTCTGGAATGCACTTGCCTTTTTGATGACTCAGCAGATGTTGGCAAGTTGATTTCTGGTTCCTCTGCCTTTTCTAAAACCAGCTTGAACATCTGGAAGTTCACAGTTCATGTATTGCTGAAGCCTGGCTTGGAGAATTTTGAGCATTACTTTACTAGCATGTGAGATGAGTGCAATTGTGCGGTAGTTTGAGCATTCTTTGGCATTGCCTTTCTTTGGGATTGGAATAAAAATTGACCTTTTCCAGTCCTGTGGCCACTGCTGAGTTTTCCAAATTTGCTGGCATATCAAGTGCAGCACTTTCACAGCACCATCTTTCAGGATTTGAAATAGCTCAACTGGAATTCCATCACCTTCACTAGCTTTGTTCGTAGTGATGCTTTCTAAGGCCCACTTGACTTCACATTCCAGGATGTCTGGCTCTAGGTGAGTGATCACACCATCATGATTATCTGGGTCGTGAAGATCTTTTTGTATAGTTCTTCTGTGTATTATTGCCACCTCTTAATATCTTCTGCTTCTGTTAGGTCCATGCCATTTCTGTCCTTTATTGTGCCCATCTTTGCATGAAATGTTCCCTTGGTGTCTCTAATTTTATTGAAGAGATGTCTAGTCTTTCCCATTCTGTTGTATTCCTCTATTTGTTTGCATTGATCACTGAGGACGGCTTTCTTATCTCTCCTTGCTATTCTTTGGAACTCTGCATTCAAATGGGAGTATCTTTCATTTTTTCCTTTGCTTTTCACTTCTCTTAACAGCTATTTGTAAGGCTTCCTCAGCAGCCATTTTGCTTTTTTTGCATTTCTTTTTCCTGGGGATGGTCTTCATCACTGTCTCCTGTACAATGTCACAAACCTCTGTCCATAGTTCTTCAGGCATTCTGTCCATCAGATCTAGTCCCTTAAATCTATTTCTCACTTCCACTGTATAATCATAAGGGATTTGATTTAGGTCATACTTGAATGGTCTAGTTGTTTTCCCTACTTTCTTCAATTTAAGTCTGAATTTGGCATAAGGAGTTCATGATCTGAGCCACAGTCTGCTCCCAGTCTTGTTTTTGCTGACTGTATACAGCTTCTCCATCTTTGGCTGCAAAGAATATCATCAGTCTGATTTCAGTGTTGGCCATCTGGTCATGTCCATGTGTACAGTCTTCTCTTGTGCTGTTGGAAGAGGGTGTTTGCTATGACCAGTGCATTCTCTTGGCAAAACTCTATTAGCCTTTGCCCTGCTTCATTCTGTACTCCAAGGCCAAATTTGTCTGTTACTCCAAGTATTTCTTGACTTGTTACTTTTGCATTCCAGTCCCCTATAATGAAAAGGACATCTTTTCTGGGTGTTAGTTCTAAAAGGTCTTGTAGGTCTTCATAGAACCATTCAACTTCAGCTTCGTCAGCATTACTGGTTGGGGCATAGGCTTGGATTACCATAATATTGAATGATTTGCCTTGGAAATGAACAGCCATGCCGTGTGGGGCCACCCAAGACAGATGGGTCATGGTGGAGGGGTCTGACAGAATGTGGTCCATTTCTACTATAGATGAGACCAAACACTAAAATAATAGTAATAATTTAATTAATTATTTAAATACAATTTTTATAAAAATGATGAACAGGCAATTCTATTTTATAATTTCTTTTGCAAATAATACAATGTATTGCTTATCATGGTCAAAGAAGACTACTAGAGTTCACTGAGCAAATAATACTGATCTCTTTAAAAATTGGTCAGTTTAGAGTAGAGCTTTTCTTACAATAAGTTAGATGACCTTAGGCAAAGAAAAATAATATCTGTATTCTGCTAAATAACAAATGGAGGATATATTTTGTGCAGTGATTTTTCACTTTAGTGGATTTTTTGATCAAGTAAATGTACAGTAACAGATCTTATTTTCTTGGGCTCCAAAATCACTGCTGATGGTGACTGCAGCTATGAAATCAAAAGATTCTTGCTCCTTGGAAGGAAAGCCGTGACAAACCTAGACAGCGTATTAAAAAGTAGAGACATCACTTTCCCAACAAAGGTCTGTCTAGTCAAGGCTATGGTTTTTCCAGTAGTCATGTATGGATTGAGAGTTGAACTATAAAGAAGGCTGCGTGCCAAAGAATTGATGCTTTCAAATTGTGGTGCTGGAGAAGACTCTTGAGAGTCCCTTGGACAGCAAGGAGATCAAACCAGTCAATCCTAAAAGAAATCAATCCTGAATATTCATTGAAAGAACTGATGCTGAAGCTGAAACTCCAATACTTTGGCCACCTGATGCAAAGAGCCGACTCATTAGAAAAGACCCTGATGCTGGAAAAGATTGAGGGTAGGAGGAGATGGTAGTGACAGAGGATGAGATGGTTGGATGGCATCACTGACTCAATGGACATAAATTTGAACAAACTCTGGGAGATAGTGAAGGACAGGGAAGCCTGGAGTGCTGCAGTCCATGGAGTCAGAGAGTCAGACACAACTTAGTGTTTAAGGTACAATAACATAAACTGTGTGAAACAACTACTTTAGGATGAAACCATGACAAAATGGTTGGCATAGATTCTAACATTATTGGTTACCGGTTTTGAGTTGAATTTGGTGGAACTTTAATGTACATTAAACAAATTTTGCTTTGCCACTTTTTTTGTTTTTCATTGTTTCAGATTTATTTTTTTTTCTCCAATGCTGCTGTAACCTCTGTCAGAATTTAAGTGAATATTGGACTCTCCTTATTTTAATTTATTCTGTAAATGTCCAAAGATCTCATCCTCTGCTATTAGAAAATCAATAAAAGTGTTTATTAATTTTTAAGAACTGTGTGCATATTTAGTCCTTGATCCTGAAAGATGTACCTAGTTGCTTAGATAGAAAATAAATTTTACAATGTACAAAAAGACTGTAAAAAACCTATAGTCTTAATGACATATGCCATTTAAAAAACAGGCGTTCTAATTTGAGCCTGGTAAACACATGTAAAATGTACATCTTTTAACAGGATTTTTAAGAATTTAAAATGTGTCAGTTATCCAGCATGAATGAATAAGTAGCCAAAAACCAGTAGATACCAGGGAAGGCTCTGGTATCTATTTTCCAAGTATCATTTCCTTTACGAACATACACAGTAGTTAACTGGCTTCGGTGGTTGTTAATGGTGGTGACTTCCATGGCTGAATGCTCTTCTTTCAAGCTTGTTGGAGCTACAGTAGACAAAGAATAATTTGTCATCCTTTTTTTTTGAATGCATTTTTAAACCTGGGACTAGAACATTAATTGTAATATCTCAAAAGATATATTAAGATGCATTTTATTAAAAATGAGAACTGCTCCATTGAACAACAAAAGTGATTGACATAACAGACAGGTGAATGAACTTCCTTTGTAAATGAATTTAGCCAGTTAAATTGAAATATGTTTAAATTATCTTTCACTTGTGGTTATTGTGTTACCAATAAATTGGACTCATAGACTTTAATACAATATGAGATTTTACAAGAAATAGTGCTTCATAAGTATAAGCATTATATTATTATTTATATATCAATAATTATAACCACAAGAGAAGACTCTACACTTGGACATCACCAGATGGTCAACACCGAAATCAGATTGATTATATTCTTTGCAGCCATAGATGGAGAAGCTCTATACAGTCAGCAAAAACAAGACTGGGAGCAGACTGTGGCTCAGATCATCAACTCCTTATTGCCAAAATCAGACTTAAATTGAAGAAAGTAGGGAAAACCACTAGTCTATTCAGGTATGACCTAGATCAAATCCCTTATGAGTATACAGTAGAAGTGAGAAATAGATTTAAGGGACTAGATCTGATAGACAGAGTGCCTGATGAACTATGGACAGAGGTTCGTGACATTGTACAGGAGACAGGGATCAAGACCATCCCCATGGAAAAGAAATGCAAAAAAGCAAAATGGCTGTCTGAGGAGGCCTTACAGATAGCTGGGAAGAGAAGAGAAGCGAAAGGCAAAGGAGAAAAGGAAAGATATTTCCATCTGAATGCAGAGTTCCAAAGAATAGCAAGGAGAGATAAGAAAGCCTTCCTCAGTGATCAATGCAAAGAAATAGAGGAAAACAACAGATTGGGAAAGACTAGAGATCTCTTCAAGAAAATTAGAGATACCAAGGGAACATTTCATGCAAAGATGGGCTCGATAAAGGACAGAAATGGTATGGACCTAAGAGAAGCAGAAGATATTAAGAAGAGGTGGCAAGAATACACAGAAGAAATGTATAAAAATATCTTCACGACCCAGATGATCACGATGGTGTTATCACTCACCTAGTGCCAGACATCCTGGAATGTGAAGTCAAGTGGGCCTTAGAAAGCATCACTACGAACAAAGCTAGTGGAGGTGATGGAATTCCAGTTGAGCTATTTCAAATCCTCAAAGATGATGCTGTGAAAGTGCTGCACTTGATATGCCAGCAAATCTGGAAAACTCAGCAGTGGCCACAGGACTGGAAATGGTCAGTTTTCATTGCAATCCCAAAGAAAGGCAATGCCAAAGAATGCTCAGACTACTGCACAATTGCGCTCATTTCGGAGAAGGCAATGGCACCCTACTCCAGTACTCTTGCCTGGAAAATCCAATGGATGAGGAGCCTGGTAGGCTGCAGTCCATGGGGTCGCTAAGAGTCAGACACGACTGAGCGACTTCACTTTCATGCATTGGAGAAGGAAATGGCAACCCACTCCAGTGTTCTTGCCTGGAGAATCCCAGGACAGTGGAGCCTGCTGGGCTGCCATCTATGGGGTCGCACAGAGTCAGACACGACTGAGGTGACTTAGCAGTAGCACACACTAGTAAAGGCCAGGCTTCAGCACTACGTGAACCGTGAACTTCCAGATGTTCAAGCTGGTTTTAGAAAGGGCAGAGAAACCAGAGATCAAATTGCCAATATCCGCTGGATCATCGAAAAAAGCAAGAGAGTTCCAGAAAACATCTATTTCTGCTTTATTGACTATGCAAAGCCTTTGTGTGGATCGCAGTAAACTGTGGAAAATTCTGAAAGAGATGGGAATACCAGACCATCTTACCTGTCTCTTGAGAAACCTGTATGCAGGTCAGGAAGCAACAGTTAGAACTGGACATGGAACAACAGACTGTTTCCAAATAGGAAAAAGAGTACATCAAGGCTGTATATTGTCACCTTGCTTATTTAACTTATATGCAGAGTACATCATGAGAAAAGCTGGTCTGGAAGAAGCACAAGCTGAAATCAAGATTGCCAGGAGAAATATCAATAACCTCAGATATGCTGATGACACCACCCTCATGGCAGAAAGTGAAAAGGAACTAAAAAGCCTCTTGATGAAAGTGAAAGAGGAGAGTGAAAAAGTTGGCTTAAAGCTTAACATTCAGAAAACTAAGATCATGGCATCTGGTCCCATCCCTTCATGGGAAATAGATAGGGAAACAGTGGAAACAGTGTCAGACTTCATGTTTTTGATCTTCAAAATCACAGCAGATGGTGATTGCAGCCATGAAATTAAAAGACGTTTACTCCTTGGAAGGAAGGTTATGGCCAACCTAGATAGCATATTTAAAAGCAGAGACATTACTTTGCCAACAAAGGTCCATCTAGTCAAGGCTATGGTTTTTCCAGTAGTCATGTATGGATGTGAGAGTTGGATGGTCAAGAAAGCTGAGTGCCGCAGAATTGATGCTTTTGAACTGTGGTGTTGAAGAAGACTCTTGAGAGCCCCTCGGACTGCAAGGAGATCCAGTCATTCCATCCTTAAGGAGATCAGTCCTGGGTGTTCATTGGAACGACTGATGTTGAATCTGAAGCTCCAATACTTTGGCCACCTCATGCGAAGAGTTGACTCATTGGAAAAGACCCTAATGCTGGGTAGGATTGGAGGCAGGAGGAGAAGGGGATGACAGAGGATGAGATGGCTGGACGGCATCACCGACTCGATGGACATGGATATGGGTAGACTCCGGGAGTTGGTGATGGACAGAGAGGCCTGGCGTGCTGCAATTCATGGGGTCGCAAAGAGTCGGACACGACTGAGCGACTGAACTGAACTGAATTATAACCATGCATCACCCTCATCAGTACTTCTTAAATTGTAGAGACCAAAATTCAGAATAATTTTATAAATATAAATACAAAATTTTGAGTATTCTTATTCAGCCAATTATTTAGCATGGCCAATTTTAGAAGAGGGTATGAGATATCTACTATCGGTGATCTCTGACAAATGAGTAAATTTCAATAAGCCTCAACTTCATGTCTGTCAATAGAAATAGTAACATTGTCCCTGCAGTTTCCTTAAAGATTAAGTGAAATAGCATACAGATAACCGTGAGAAAGGTGTCTAACCTTCAGTGAGTGTTCAATAAGAAGATGTTATTTTTCAAAGTAGCAAGAAAAAAATTGCTTAGATGAGGAATGGCTTTATTAGATGAGGATAAATATAACAAGTGTTCTATGATTTCATAATTCTTTAAGGCTTTCATTTATAAAGCTTGAATATTCTGTTATCTAGCAGAATTGAAGAAAGGGCAAGTCAAAGACGTAAGTGTAGCTAAAGCACACATGTATCTGTTTACAAAATAATTTGAAAGAAATGAAACAGAATATAAAGTAAACTTTACTGCTTTTCCTGCTAATATAATAGACTAGCTCTTCAGGGGAATACTTCTGATATTGAAAGCTAAATCACAGATGAAATTTAAGGAAAAAAAAAGAAAGAAAGCTTTACATACATTCACTGGGCCTACTGACAAAGCCAGAGAAATAAAGGTCATAAAGGTGTAGGAAATAAAGACAGAAAAACTGTCCATGAGACACAGATAAGCTTTGCTCAGATGATCTGCCAATCTTCAGTAGAGGAGATCTTGTTTTTAATGAGTGTTTGTTGTTTAGTTGCTCAGTCATGTGTGACTCTGCAACCTCATGGACTGCAGCATGCCAGACTTCTCTTTAACAATGGTAATAAGACATAAAGGTTAGGACCTAAGCATGATGAAAACTGAGATTATAAACTTTTTTTCATAAAGCTGGAGACTCTAAAAACCTCTTACCAGAGTGAGTATGATAGGAAAAACATGCCTTGAAAATTAAATCAACTGAGAATTACTATCAGCAGACCTACTATCAAGGGGCTTTTGAAGGTATATTCATATTACTTTTAGGGGCTCAAAAGTATCCAAGCAGAATGTCTTAAGGTGCTTCTATTAATTTATGTTAGTGCCAGTGGATACTTAGCAGAAAAATCAGAGATACTCTTTGTAGGTCATGATCTAAACACAGATGTTAAAACATCCTCATGCGTAGAGTTGCAAAAAATATGAGCTCACAAAGAGAAATCAGCAAACATACAAAGCAACAAGCCACAGGCAGCCAGAGTAAGCAGAAACAAGCAACAGGATCAGATCTTCATAGACTACAGATATTGAATGAGCAAATATAGAATATTAAATGTTTGTTTAATATGCTTGAATAAAATTCTTAAAAAAATCATGTTAGATGTACAATGAGTATGCTACTGTTATGAGCTAAATTATGCCTCTTAAAGTCCCTGTTTTGAAGCCTTAACCCCCAGTACCTCAGAATGTGATTCTATTTGGAAATAGGACCTATAAAGAAGTAAGTAAGTTAGAATGTGACCATTAGGGTGAGTTCTGGTCCAATCTGAATGTGTCCTTATAAGAAGAAGAATTGGGCACACGAAGAGACATCAGGGATGCATGCACACAGAGAAAACTATGTGAGATCCCAGCAAGTTGGTGGCCATCTGCAAGCCAGGAACAGAGACCTCAGAAGATATAGTATTGGCCAACACCTTGGTCTTGAACTTCCAGTCTTCAGAACTAAAACTTTTGTTTAAACCATCCAGTCTGTAGTATTTGTTATGGCAGCTCTAGATAAATAGTACACTATAAAAATGAAGAGACATATTGAATAATAGACTTTAAATACAAAAAAAATCAGATAATTAATGGAGATTAGCCTTAGAATTATCCAAAAAGCTCTTAAAGTTGAAGAATGAGGAGCACAAGTTTGCCCTATGCCAAGACTTAGCCATCAGCCTTACTAATTCAGAGTAGAATGACTGCTTTGCTGATGTCTCAGATGGTAAAGAGTCTGCCTGCAATGCAGGATACCTGGGTTTGATCCTTGGGTTGGGAAGATACCCTAGAGAAGAAAATGGTAACCCACTCCAATTTTCTTGCCTGGAAAACCCCATGGACAGAGGATCCTGGCAGGCTACAGTCCATGGAGTCACAAAGAGTTGGCCACAACTATATATATATATATATATATATATGGCTGCAAGCATAGACAGTGGCTGAAGCATAGACAGTTGCACATATAGTATGTGACCCAGAAGTGGGTAGCGATTTATCCCATTTTCTTAGGACATGTTAGTTTGCACTAGTTTCTTGATGTCTCTCTTAGTTTAGTAATTAATATTTTCTAAATTATCAGTTTGAATCAAAATTATGTCACCTGATCTCCATATCATGAATCTTTGAGGAAAGGGCTAACTAGTTGAAAGTGTTACTTGCAAAAATTATTCATCTAAAGTAAAAAAAAATGAGATTAGATGTTTAAATATTGTTATAAACATTATGAAAACAATTTAACATTACTTACAGAGGGTAGAAATGAAGCAAGTGATTATGTACCCAAGCCTGTGTCTGGACTCTCAAGACAGAGGAAGGGCATCTTTTTCTAGATGGTCTGCTGAAAGGGGCACTCTATTCTAACTGGCCTGTCAAGTGGGAAACATCTGCAATTCGATCTTCCTAGAGAAACACTTTAAAAATAAAAAATTCTCACAAAAAAGTCCTATGTGCTAACAGTGGCTCTGATTAGAGTTTAGTTCTGGGTTGTTACCATCTGAGAGAACTTCAGTTTCTGGTTATACAATTCTCATTATTGACTCACATTTTATTCACTATTATCCAAAGACCTAAATCATTTTCATGTGTGCTATTGCCTAACCATTTCCTCCATCTGATTTGAATATTCTGACTAGTCACTTAGGCCAATGTGTATGCTTTTAGGAGGGCATTATTGTATAAAAATAAGATGTGAAATTATGAATACATAACTGCATTCCAAGCCTGGATTTGTGACTTTCAGAGAGGTGCTTGATCTTTTGGAACTTTGACTTTCAAATCTATAAAATGTGGGTAACTATAATACTTCATAGGATCGTGGTGAGAATTAATTAACTCACATAGAAGTATTTAGTACAGTATGTCACACATAATATTACTTAATGAATGCTGTTCTTGGATCTCTCTTGCTTATTTTTTATTAAATTTAACTATTACTATTATTTCTTAACTTCTACCAGTAAATAATAATGTTGTTTTTTGGTTTGGCCATCAATGATAGTCATAATTATATTATTCGTGTATTCAAAAATTTAAAGGAGTTTCAATGCATCATAATCATTGCATCAAATTGTGAAACAGTAAGACGTCAAAAACCAGAGCTGTGGCATTCCACAGCACACCTCATCCAGAGTAAATATCTACATATTCACATTGGAGATGGTTATTCAACAAGTAATTAAGATAGTATATATTTTCATCATTATATCCAATGATTGTTTATCACTGTTACCCAAAGCTCTGATTTGCTGAAAAAAGGCATAAAAAATTGTATGTTGAGTTTTTGTATGTAAATCAGGGGTTAAGAAAAAAATATAAGCCCTGTAGTAGAAAAACAATATAAAATATGATATAAAATATGTGACATTTACTGTAACTGTGTTTATATCAACAATAACAATTGTGAATATAGTATTGTCACCATTTTTTCTGATTACCTAGAACTTGAAAACATTGGTATCTCTAATTTTCTTGAAGAGATCTCTAGTCTTTCCCATTCTATTGTTTTCCTCTATTTCTTTCCTTCTATTTCTGAGGAAGGCTTTCTTATCTCTCCTTCCTATTCTTTGGAAATCTGCCTTCAAATGGGTATATCTTTTCTTCTCTCCTTTGTCTTTGGCTTCTCTTCTTTTCACAGATATTTGTAAGACCTCCTCAGACAGCCATTTTGCTTTTTTGCATTTCTTTTTTTGGGGGATGATCTTGATCCCTGCCTCCTGTACAATGTCACGAATCTCCATCCATAGTTCTTCAGGTACTCTGTCTATCAGATCTAATCCCTTAAATCTATTTCTCACTTCCACAGTACAATCTCAAGGGATTTTATTTAGGTCATACCTGAATGGTCTAGTGGTTTTCCATACTTTCTTTAATTTAAGTCTGGATTTTGCAATAAGAAATTCATGATCTGAGCCACAGTCAGTTCCCGGTCTTGTTTCTCCTGACTGCGTAGTGCTTCTCCATCTTTGGTTGCAAAGGATATAATCAGTCTGATTTCGGCATTGACTATCTGGTGATGTCCATGTGTAGAGTCTTCTCTTGTGTTGTTGGAAAAGGATGTTTGCTATGACCAGTGCGTTCTCTTGGCAAGACTCTATTAGCCTTTGCCCTGCTTCATTCTGTACTCCAAGTCCAAATTTGCCTGCTAAACCAGGGATTTCTTGACTTGCTACTTTTGCGTTTCAGTCTCCTATAATGAGAAGGACATCTTTTTTTGGGTGTTATTTCTAGAAAGTCTTGTAGGTCTTCATAGAACCACTCAACTTCAGCTTCTTCAGCATTACTGATCAGGGCATAGACTTGGATTACTGTGATATTGAATGGTTTGCCTTGAAAAGGAACAGAGATTATTCTGTCGTTTTTGAGATTGCATCCAAGTACCGCATTTCAGACTTTTTTGTTGACTATGAGGGCTACTCCATTTCTTCTAAGGGATTCTTGCCTACAGTAGTAGATATAAAGGTCACCTGAGCTAAATTCACCCATTCCAGTCCATTTTAGCTTGCTGATTTCTAAAATGTCGACATTCACTCTTGCCATCTCTTGTTTGACCACTTCCAATTTACCTTGATTCATGGACCTATCATTCCAGGTTGCTATGTAGTATTGTTCTTTATAGCATCAGACTGTACTCCCATCACCAGCCACATCCACAGCTGGGTGCTGTTTTGCATTGGCTCCATCTCTTCAGTCTTTCTGGAGTTATTTCTCTACTGTTCTCCAGTAGTATATTGGACACCTACTGACCTGGGGAGTTCATCTTCCAGTGTCCTATCTTTTTGCCTTTTCAGAAATCGTATGGGCTTAACATAAGCTATTAAGAAGAGATGGCAAGAATACACAGAAGAAATGTACAAAAAAGATCTTCACAACCCAGATAATCACGATGGTGTGATCTCTCACCTAGAGCCAGACATCCTGGAATGCGAAGTCAAGTGGGCCTTAGGAAGCATCACTATGAACAAAGCTAGTGGAAGTGATAGAATTCCAGTTGAGCTATTTCAAATCCTCAAAAATGATGCTGTGAAAGTGCTGCACTCAATACGTCAGCAAATTTGGAAAACTCAGCCATGGCGGCAAGACTGGAAAAGATCAGTTTTCATTTGAATAGCAAAGAAAGGCAATGCCAAAGAATGCTCAAACTAGCACAGTTAACTCATCTCACATGCTAGTAAAGTAATGCTCAAAGTTTTCCATGCCAGATTTCAACAGTACATGAACCGTGAACTTCCAGATGTTCAAACTGGATTTAGAAAAGGCAGAGGAACCAGAGATCAAATTTTCAACATCCGTTGGTTTTTGAAAAGGCAAGAAAGTTCCAGAAAAACGTCTACTTCTGCTTTATTGAGTATGCCAAAGCCTTTGACTATGTGGATCACAATAAACTGTGGAAAATTCTTAAAGAGATGGGAATACCAGACTACCTGACCTGCCTTTTGAGAAACCTGTATGCAGGTCAGGAAGCAACAGTTAGAACTGGACATGGAACAACAGACTGGTTCTAAATCGGAAAAGGAGTACTTCAAGGGTGTATATTATCACTCTTCTTATTTAACTTATATGCAGAATACATCATGAGAAATGCTGGGCTGGAGGAAGCACAAGCTAGAATCAAGATTGCCAGGAGAAATATCAATAACCTCAGATATGCAGATGACTCCACCCTTATGGTATAAAGCGAAGAAGAAGAACTAAAGAGCCTCTTGATGAAAGTGAAAGAGGAGAGTGAAAAAGTTGGTTTAAAACTCAACATTGAGAAAATATTGATCATGGTATCTGTTCCCATCACTTCATGGCAAATAGATGGGAAAATAATGGAAACAGTGAGAGACCTTATTATGGGGGGCTCTAAAATCACTGCAGATGGTGACTGCAGCCATGAAATTAAAAGACGCTTACTCCTTGGAAGAAAAGCTAAGACCAACCTAGACAGCATATTAAAAAGCAGAGACATTACTTTGCCAACAAAGGTCCATCTAGTCAAAACTATGGTTTTTCCAGTGGTCATGTATGGATGTGAGATTTGGACCATAAAGAAAGCTGAGCGCCAAAGAATTGATGCTTTTGAACTGTGGTGTGGAGAAGACTCTTGAGAGCCCCTAGAACTGCAAGGAGATCCAACCAATCTATCCTAAAGGAAATAGTCCTGAACATTCTTTGGAAGGACTGATGCTGAAGCAAAACTCCAATACTTTGGCCACCTGATGCGAAGAACTGACTCAGTTGAAAAGACCCTGATGCTGGGAAAGATTGACGACAGGAGGAGAAGGGGACGACAGAGGATGAGATGGTTGGATGGCATCACTGACTCAACGGACATGAGTTTGAGTCGTCCCCGGAAGTTGGTGATGGACAGGGAGGCCTTGTGTGCTGCAGTTCATAGGGTTGCAAAGAGTCGGACTCGACTGAGTGACTGAACTGAACTGAACTGAAGATGTTTTTTTCTCATAGCACTGCATTTCCTCTTTAGGTTAACTTGAAGCTCTGAGAAAACCTGAATTTTCTCTTCTTCACCTTGGCAATTAGAAAATATAAAAGGTTTTATGTTAATAAAACACTTTATTTTTAAAGTATTCAATTATAAATCTGAGTACATATATACAAACAATGTTTCTGAAGGATATGCAGCTGGGACTAATTTATTTCTTCAAAGATCTGCTGAGATCTGAGCAATGGACCAAAGCCTTGTGAACTGCCTCTGAACACTGTAATTATATTGAACTATGTCTGAAAGTAACAAATATGTAGGGAACAGAAAACCAGATATATCAGAGCACACAGAATGAGTGAATTTGTTAACTCTCTAGATTGGATTTGAATTCTGTCAATCCTTCCAAAATAGAGAAATACAGAACCTGATGTTAAACAAATAATTTAAAGGAACATATTAAAATTCTCTAAGCCAAATGAAGTACTTCAAAATAAAACTCTAAAGTGGCTAATACAGATTGACCTACAAGTTCCCTAAGTGAGTAATTTAACATAATGTCCTTTTTTAAGTGATCAAGGTTAAGGTGAAACCAAACAATTTCCCAGTTTCAAGACTGATACTTTCAGTTGAAACTTGTTTTTGTTCAGTCACTAAGTCATGTCTGATTCTTTGTGACCCCCTGGACTGCAGCATGCCAGGCTTTTCTGTCCTTCACTATTTCCTGGTGTTTAATCACACTCATGTCCATTGAGTCAGTGATTCCATTCAACCACCTCATCCTCTGTTGTCCCCTTCTCCCACCTCCAATCTTTCCCAGCATCAGGGTCTTTTCCAAAGAGTCAGTTCTTCGCATCAGGTGGCCAAAGAATTGGAGTTTCAGCTTCAGCATCAGTCCTTCTGATGTATATTCAGGACTGAATTCCTTTAGGATGGACTAGTTGGATCTCCTTGTAGTCCAAGGGACTCTCGAGAGTCTTCTCCAACACCAAAGTTCAAAAGCATCAATTCTTCTTTGCTCAGCTTTCTTTATGGTCCAACTCTCACATCCATACATGACTACTGGAAAAACCGTAGCTTTGACTAGATGGACCTAAGTCCCATTGGTGCCCAGAATATGTGATATGATTAAGTACATATGTTTCTAATGACAGATGAATAGAACTTAGAAAGGTAAAATGTGCTGAGGACAGAAGGTACTAAAATTTTATCCTTATCTTAAAATGCTTCATATCATTACTAACACTAATATTAGTAGATATTATTAAGTAGCTATCTTATTCCACAGTTTCTTCCTCTTGAAAATATCTCATAGGCTAAATTAAGATAATTAAGCAAATTATAGAGGGAACTATTGTTTTTCTTCCATAGCTTGGATTAGAAATCTAAGTCTAAAAGATTAGATTCCAGCTGAGGAAAGGAGCACAACTCTTATGCATGACAGGAAGTCATCTAAAGAGAATGCCATCTGGATGCACTCTGAAATGCAGCAGCAACATAGGAACCTCCATAGGAAGGTTCTGTGTTTGCTTGTAGGAACCGTATGTGCAATCTGTTGATACAAAGCTGAATTTCTCTCCCCAAGCACTTGGAGTTGGTGTAAGCCTGAGTTCTGATTGAAGTTTCTACTCATGAACTTATGATCTGCCTCATTGCTCAAGTCAAGACTCTGAGTCTTGCTTCAGTTCTGTTGTCCTCTGGGGGAACTGATTCATTTTGGATCCGAAAAAAATGTTTAAGATTCACTATTGCTCATGTTCTCCCACCTCGTTTCTAAAAAGCGCTGCACTGCTTTCCCCCAGACTACCATCTGATCCCCAAAAGATTATCACATGACACTCCCCCAGTTCCTTGCTTAGATAAATTATATCCCTTAATACTACTTGAAAACTCCCACTGGATTCATGAAAACTGATTTCTTATGGGATACAGATTTCAAAAAGTTTTCAATATGGTTCCTTCTTACACTTTAAAAAGAGACAGAAGACTTAGGTGACATATTTCTGAGGGAGACCTGGGTTCAATCCCTGGGTTGGGAAGATCCCCTGGAGAAGGGAAAGGCTACCCACTCCAGTATTCTGGCCTGGAGAATTCCACGGACTGTAGAGTCCATAGGGTTGCGAAGAATCAGACACGACTGAGCGACTTTCACTTTTCACTTTTTCTGTGAGCATCTTTTAGAGTTTCAATGTATTAGTTATCTATTGCCACAAAACAGATTACCATAGCACTTCATTGCCTAAAATGATAAACATTTATTGCGTCACTTTTTCTGTGTGTCAGAAATTCCAAAGCAAGTTTGTTGGATGATTCTGGCTCAGGTTCTCTCATGATGATGTAGTTAACTTGTTGGCCTGGGTTCCCATCATCTGAAGGCTTGACTGAAACTGATTGGTACCAAAATAGTCTTCTGACAGGGGTGTAGGCAGGAAGCCTCAGTTCCTTGTTGGCTGTTGGGCAGGAGAGCTCAGTTCTTTGCCACAAAGAACCTCTCCTTACGGCTGCTTGACTCCTAACTGCAGCTGACTGTCCCCAGGGAGAGTGATCTAAGAAAGGGGACAGAAAAGACAGTGTCTTTTCATGACCTAGTCTCTGAAGCCTCACACACTGTGTCTCTACCATGTTCTACTCATTAGAAGCAAATCATTAAGTGTAGTTCTTGTTCAAGGTAAAGGGAATCAGATTCCACCTTTAGAGGAGAGGAGAATAGAATAATTTAGGGACCTATTTCAAAAGCGTTGCATGATAGAAAGGGCTGAATCTCCTTTGAATCTGGCTTTTGTAGTGCTCTTGTCACCTGGAGGAACTCCTTCCCTCTATTTTAGTATTCAGAGTAGAACATTTACACGCCCATGACGGAAAATTTAAATGCATGAGATTTATAAATGTTTGAGTGCAATAGTCAGTGCACAAGATTCTATACAGAAATAGTCAAGTACATAACAGTTTATTGTGCACTATTTTCAGCACCAATGATATGTAGCTCAAAAGGCACTTATCTTAATGTCAAAGACAGAAATTAAATCTATGTAGCATCTTTCCTGGCAAGAAGACCTCAGGCAAGTTACACAATCACTTTGCATGTCAGTTGCTTCATTTACTTAAATGAATTCTCACAATAACTCTGTGAGGTGTGTATTATTGGCCCCATTTTATAGAAGACAAAATTGAAGCTCAGCAGTGTTGCAACTAGAAAGTGACAGAGTCAATATTCCAACGCAAGTTTTGTTGATTTATGCCAACGCTGCTTTGCTCTCTCCTGTACCTTCTGGGGAAGAGAGACAATTTATAAATTACTCAGTGATGCAGCATATATGAAGGCATTTAGCATTTTATTTTTAATAAGATTAGCATCCATATAGAAAGAGCCTCGTGAACGTGTTATTCCTATCGAGAAACAGTAATTTTATGTTTTTATTAATCAACAGTATTTTAAATACCAGCAATTTCTAAAGATGCTCTTTAACTTAAAACTTTGAGTTAGGATAATCAGTCAAACAATAGACTACATTACAGTTGTAGTCTGTGCATTGCCTTGGTCTGTGATTTCTTATCACAGGCTGAAGTAGTATCGAGGGAAGTGATTCATAGTTTAGTTCTACTGATGCTCTCCAAGCAAATGCCAGATCAGTGGTGCTTTTGGATAGTTTATATCTGCCTCCTTGATTCAAAACCCAGATTCATCAAATATCTTGATCATGCTATAGAAAGAAAAAGGGATATAGGTAAGGTCACCTTTATACACAGATGCCCTGTATTTGTTCACTGTATTCTGCTTTGGACTAAGTATTGAATACTGTAGTTGCATAGCCTGAAATGAAGCTATTCAAATTAAGACATATTCTAAAAGCTTAGATGGATGCTTGATAATTGAAAAACTATTAATTCTGCTTTGAACGATGCAGGTTTACCAGAAAAAGTTGAATTTGTTGAATATTCAAGCTACTCAGTTTTCTTACATCCTTATGCATTCAGCTAGAAGTATCAGAGAGAATCAAATGCTACCAAAGGAAGGGGTATTGACTAAACAAAGTCTAGAGAGGGATGCCACGACCATGAATGCTGGCCTGTTTCCTTCAAGCTGTAGCTAGCTTGTATTAGAGTTTAACAAGTTACAGAAATATTGAGTATTTAATCTTACTGTAATTTATCACACGACAACATATGGAGGTGGAAGGAGGTTGTACACCGGGCAAGTATAAATCAAAAGGTAATAAATGCTCTAGAAGATTTTAACAAATGTAAATTGCTATATAAATATTAAATAAATTACACAATGTTTTTAGGCTCTGAAACATCGAATCACTTTGCAAAAGACTAAATGTCAAATAAATAATGCATGTTTATACATATTTCTTCTATGGACCATTATTACAACTTTAGCAACACTGTTTGCCTTACAATTTTTATATCCAGTGCATATTTATTTTGGGCACTTACCACATTCAGCATGATTTTCTTTCAATCACCAACCTTCAATTCTCCAGGGAGCAACGTGAAACTTGAAGCTTCTGTAGCAACCGGTCACTCTCCCTTTTGGAGATTGCTAACGGAAGCTGAAGAATGGGGTGATGGTCCTGGGGAAATAGTGCCCCTCTGTATTTGTGTGTAGAAGGAATTTGGTTCAAAGAGAGCTTTGGAGGATAAAAATTCATTCATTGACAATCTATATCCTAGGGGAGTTATGTGAAAGAAAGTGTAGAAGGAAGAAAACTGTCTTGGTAAGAAAGATATTCCAGTCTGATAATAATACCCAAGTTATACCCAAAGTTGTTTCATTATTGTTATCATTATCACCGGTGTTTTGTGAACTTAAATTGAGGCCGGTCCTCAGCATAAATTATTTCACCTTGAAACCTCACCCCCAGTGGCGTGGATTTCCAGCCTCATGTATATAGACGAGGAGTTGGTCAGAGCAGTGACACTGAGACAGCTGACTGCTGGACACAGCCGGTGAATAGCAGGGGTTCTGTGTGACCCCAGGATCGTCCAATACTGAAGACAGCACTGCAGATGCATCCTCCTGACCGCCGCGGTGCCGAGCCTTTTAAAAACAGCCTAATCCTTCTCAGTGCCGTAGATCTTACATGTCTTCCTCCAGGGTGCCCCCTGGAGTACAACCCCTCTGGAGGTTACCTCTCTTGCAGAGTTGCTGATGGGGGCCCAGCATGGCTATTGGGCAGATACACTGCGATGTATTTTTCCTTGCACCCCTCTGACCGAGCAAGCCATATGCTGCTACAATATAGGCTGGGAGGCAGTGAAGTGTTTATTTGTTTCAGCTATGTCAGAGGCATGGGTTCAATTCCTGGGTTGGGAAGATCCCCTAGCGGAAGAAATGGCAAGCCAGTTCAGCATCCTTGCTTGAAAATTCCATGGGCAGAGAAGACTGGTAAGCGATAGTCTTTGGGATTGGATCACAAAGAGTCAGACATGACTGAGCGCGTTCACACATAAACACACACACACACACACACAATCTGAGGAAACAACCAGGATAGGACTAGGTCTCTCCTGATCTAGACAATGACCAGACCTCAGGGATCAGGGACTTCAGAATGAGAAACATCTTGAGAGAATTCCATGCTGCCAGTAATATGATTTTCAGTAGGCAAAAGGAAAGAATTCAGACTGGAATGTGAAATGAACATTGTGGGGAGGGGAATGTCTGCACGTTTTCAAAATTTGGCAAAGGAAAATTATCAATGACATTCATGGGGACGTGCTAAAGGACTGGCTGGGATTGGTGCTAGAATTCCAGAACATTATCTCAGCACCTTAAAAGGACTCGTAAAACACTGGAGCAGGGAAACTACCTAAAGGGCTGCTTTATTATCAAAGCTGCAATCCACAGGAGAAATTTCTTATGCAGAAATTACATGAAGAGGTCAGTGAGGAATCATTGAAGAGGTCAGTTTCTGGAATCAGAATAGAGTGAGAGAAGCTGACTTGATGTCCAACTGTCCATATACTGCATTTGGCTGACTTATCACAGAGCTGACCAACGGGAATGCCTTCATCCACAGCTGGGGACTAGAAGGGGACTAAGTGATTTAGCTTTTGTGTAACAGGCATCAGAAAAAGGCAGTTATGCCATGAAATATCATGATGATTAATGAACCCAATTTCTTATGCTGGCATTCAGTAATCTGCAGATGTAAGCACTTTGTCAATAATACAGCTGAAATTTATGAACATTGTTTATAGTTTTTATTCCCAAACAGTAAATATTTGGGTGTTTACAAACTTTTTGGAAATTTCACATGTAAAATCTAAATTAAAATGACTATTTCTCTTTCTTTATTGTCAGGTTTTTGTCTTTGATTCTAAACCATAATGTTTTTGTTTTAGTTATGGCTTTACCTACTGCATCTCTATCACTAAATAATATGAATTAGTCAAAATTGATATATGATAATGTTAATGAAATGACAATAGCTATCAATCGAGGATTTGATGAAACTGAGTGTAATTAAAAAGTGCCTCATATGAATTACTGTACTTAAGTCCCATAACGGCCTATCTAAACAGCTGGCTTTATTAGTTTCTAGAGAGATTCAGTAAACTTGTCTGTGATTATAGGTAAGAAGGAAGCATACTGAGATGCAAACCAAGGCTGTCTAACTCAAAAGGTTTATTCTCAACTGCTGACAATATTATAAAATGTAGATACATACCCTATCAGTATAAGATTCCTCAAAGCCTTCTGTCTCATTATGTTTTCAAAAGTTGACTTTTCCCTGAAATCAGAGGGAGGACAGTTTTCTTGATTGCCCACCTATCTTGTCTTTCTGCCTACTCCCTAAGACAGTCTAAAATTTAGCTAAAA
Source organism: Giraffa tippelskirchi (assembly GCF_054371585.1). Classification (NCBI taxonomy): domain Eukaryota; kingdom Metazoa; phylum Chordata; class Mammalia; order Artiodactyla; family Giraffidae; genus Giraffa; species Giraffa tippelskirchi. Next base: position 154,148,741 of record NC_137281.1, read on the forward strand.
TACTCCCATTTGTTTCAAGCAAAAAATTCATAGGTTTCTAATTCACTGTTTTTATTTTGGCCTTTTGAATAAAAATGTATCTTAAAAATGTCAATATATATGTTCCTTTTAACTTTTGGGGGGGAGGGTGGTGTGGTTGTTTTACAATGTTGTGTTAGTTTCTGCTGTACAGCAAAGTGAATCAGCTATATGGACACATATATCCCTCTCTTGACCTCCTCTCACTCCCTCCATCCAACCCATCTAGGTCATCACAGAGCACCAAGCTGAGCAACCTGTGCTTTATAGCAGGTTCCCACTAGCTATCTATTTTACACGTGGTAGTGTATCTATGGAGAAGGCACTGGCACCCCACTCCAGTACTCTTGCCTGGGAAACCCCAAGGATGGAGGAGCCTGGTAGGCTACAGCCCATGGGGTGGGAAAGAGCCGGACACGACTGAGCGACTTCACTTTCACTTTTCACTTTCATGCACTGGAGGAGGAAATGGCAACCCACTCCAGTGTTCTTGCCTGGAGAATCCCAGGGACGGCGGAACCTGGTGGGCTGCCGTCTATGGGGTCGCACAGAGTCGGACACGACTGACGCGACTTAGCAGCAGCAGCAGCAGCAGCAGTGTATCTATGGGGCTTCCCAGGTAGCTCAGCTGGTAAAGAATCCATCTGTAATGCAGGAGACCCCAGTTTGATTCCTGGGTCGGGAAATTCCCTTGGAGAAGGGATAGGCTACCCACTCCAGTATTCTTGGGTTTCCCTGGTGTCTCAGAGGGTAAAGAATCCACCTGCAATTTGGGACACCTGGCTTCGATCCCTGGAGGGGGGCATGGCAACTCACTCCAGTATTTTCTTTTCCAGAGAATCCCCATGGACAGAGGAGCCTCACGGACTAAAGTCCATGGGGTCGCAAAGAGTCCAACGTGACTGAGCTACTAAGCACAGCACAGCACAGTGTATTGATGTCAAGCCCAGTGTCCCAGGTCATCCCACCTCCCTCATCCCCCCGTGTCCACACATCTGTTCTCTGTGTCCGCATCTCTATTTCTGTCCTACAGATGGTTCATCTATACCATTTTTCCAGATTCCACATATATGTGTTAATATAGGATGTGTTTCTCCTTCTGACTTACTTCACTCTGTAAGACAGTCTCTAGGTCTGTCCAAATCTCTACAAATACCTCAGTTTTGTTCCTTTTAATGGCTGAGTAATATTTCATTGTGTACCACATTATGTGCACAATATTTCATTATGTAGCACATCTTCTTTATCCATTCATCTGTCAATGGATATTTAGGTTGCTTCTGTGTCCTGGCTCTTGTAAATAATGCTGCAATGAATTTTTTTTTTTTCTGGAGGATAATTTCTTTACAATACTGTGTTGGTTTCTGCCATACATCAACATGAGTCAGCCACAGACATACATATGTCCCCTCCCTCCTGAACCTCCCTCCCATCTCCCTCCCTATCTCAACCCTATATTAATGCATGCCTATAGAATCTAGAAAGATGGTACTGATAAACCTACTTGCAGAACAGCAGCGGAGATGCAGACATAGAGAACAGACTTGTGAACACAGTAGGGGAAGGAGAGGGAGTGATGATTGGAAGAATGGCACGGAAGCACGTCCATTACCAAATGTAAAATAGCAGGTGGAAATTTGCTGTGTGATACAGGGAGCTCAACCCAGTGCTCTGCAATGAACTTTTTAAAAAAACATACCAGAAATATTTGAAGCTCAAAAAATCTACTACAAGGTAGCTACCAGGAACAACAAGATAGCTGAAAAATCTACTGCGTCTAGAAAGGAAAATCTTAGAAACTTCAGCCTCAAAATACGAAAGTAACTAAACAGGAAGATAAGCCGGCTTAAGTTATATTTCACTTAATTGATTTTGTTGTTTTGAAAATATTTGTAAATGTCATACTAGTGAGCTGGGCTTGATCGACACTTGCTCAATTAAATGCTTAGTTTAATAAGAGCAAAGATTATCCTCTGCCTCCTCCCACTATTCACCATCCCAGAGCTCATAACTTTATGTGCTACCTGTGCTTATTCGCTGAGTCATGTCCGACTCTTTGTGACCCCATGGACAGGCTCCTCTGTCCACGGGGATTCTCCAGGCAAGAATACTGGAGTGGGTTGCCATGCCCTCCTACAGGGGATCTTCCCAACTCAGGGACTGAACCCAGGTCTCCCGCATTGCAGGCGGGTTCTTTACCCACTGAGCCACCAGGGAAGCCCACGACATCTGTGCAAGGAGCCCTAGTGAAGGACCATCCTGCAGTTTGGTGCAGATGTTTCCAGAATTCTCAGGGAGCCTGCTTCTTTTGTCCTTTGAGTCCCACTTTAGACCTGTTCCTGGAATTAAAAGCAGAAATGTTCATTGTCACTTCATGCTACACAGTACACTTTATAGATGACAGGTGCCTTAGTCACAATTTAGTCTCAGCATTTTACTTAAAAATTAGGCTACTGGTAAATAATGAGTACCCACACACCAACTGTAACTAGAACCCACATTTCCTGACTCAGGCAACAATAAAATTCTATTACCTAAGTCTTTCTTCTTGAACTTGAGAACCTCAGCTCAACTTTTTCTTAGGAATATTCACATTTGTATCGTACATATTAAATGGCATTGGTTTTATAATGACCTACTATCTCAAACAGAAGATATAATTATTGCAACATTTTCAGGATTTCTGGCCCCTTTTAATGGATTAGATTGATCCTTTAGAATTAAATAGAAATGGGGGGGAAATATTGAAAGAATGTTAAATAACATTAAAAAATACATTTTTCCCAGCACAGTGTTACTGTCAGACAGTGGAAATATGTAATATATGTCATCTTATTTTTTCACAATTTCCTATCAAAAAGAGAAAGAGCACATACTAAAAGCATCTGAGGTTCTTTGGGGTTCTCTCTCTCACACCCCCAAAGTATTTATATCTATGTATTAGTTACCAATACTATTGTTGTTATAATAACTTACCACAAATAATGTGATATTAAACACCATGTAATGAGTTGGCTAAAGTTCATTTGGCTTTTCCTAGGGTCTTATAGAAAAACCTGAAGGAACATTTTCGCGAACTCAATATTTATTCCCTCATAATTCTGGAGGCCAGAAGTCCCTCATCCTCCAGGGTTTTGGCAGTTCTAGTTTCCTCTGGAGATCCTCAGGGACAGCCTCCCTCCTTGTTTCTAGCTGCCGACGGTTATTAGCTTGTCTCCTTCCCCACATCGCTCCAGCCTTTTGCTTCTTTCCCTTTTATCACACTTCCTACTACTATTCTTATCTCCCCGCATCTCTTTCACAAGAGATTTTACAGTTAACGTTGAGTCTACCCACGGGGTCCACTGAGATAATCTCCCATCTCAAGATCCTTAAGCTAATTTCTGCAAAATTTCCTTTCAATAACATACTCATAGGTTCTGGAAATTAGAATGTATTCATCTTGCAGTGGGGTAGGGGGTGAGCATAATTCACCTTACTCTGATCTACTGTGGACTTGACACTCTTATTTTGGCTATGCCTCACAGATTTCACAGGATCGGTGTTTAAAGTTTGTTCTTTTTTCTGCTGTAACTTCTGTTGGCCCTTCTAGTTACAACACTGCTGTGAGTGATAGGATTTGTTGTGACAGGACTCCTTTGGTAAAAGGTCAACACTAATCCCATAAACCAATGTGTTATCTCAATTCATTGTTAACAATCAAAATATGCCCACAAAATGAGACATGAGTCTGTATGCATTCTCTCATTAGAAGTCAATCATTTCAATAGCTTTCTTATTCCTTTACATTTTCCAAATTCATACAAAAATTTATGCCAGCTTAACCCGGGCAGCAAATAGGTAGATGAGAGTGAGAATTAATCTTAATTAAAACCTTAGGATAGGCATAAATTCCATAACCAAATATCTTTGAATGCCCATATTTCATGTATTTATTTTATTTCTAGAGAGTCATTAGTAAGTACCGTTTGTTTTTCACTGTTTTCTATGTTCTTGATTTACTGTATTCATATATGTATATATAATGTGTGTGTGTGTATGTGTGTATATATATACAAGTCTAGCATTGAGAAGTATAAATATTTGTAACATCTTTTTTGTGCTTAGTTATTCAAAACAGATATTTTAACACAGAGAGCATTTTTTTATTACTTTTAAAGCTATGTTTTCTTAAAACAATATGAAATAATATATTTATGAATATGTTCTGTGGGAATTTGTTATGGAAATTTATGCCTATATGCATAAAACTGTATGATGAATGCATGCTAAGTTGCTTCAGTTGGGTCCAACTCTTTGCAAAGCTATAAACTGTAGCCTGCCAGGCTCCTCTGTCCATGGGATTCTCCAGGCAAAAATACTGGAGTCAGTTGCTATGCCCTCCTCCAGAGAATATTCCCAGTCTAGGGATCAAACCCACATCTCCTGTGTTTCCTGCATTGGCAAGTGGGTTCTTTACCTCTAGCACCACCTGGGAAGCCCCAACCTCTATGATATGCATTGGGAAAGAGGATCTTCAAAAGTAAGTGGAAGCTTGTCACAAAAATCCTTCTCTCCCTAAAGAAGGTGCCTCTAGGGAATAGGTGTATAAAAATTATACCAGGTCATGAAACATGAGTGTGAAGATTGGAGATGGGAGGTGTGAATATGGAGCAAAACTGGGATTAGATAGACTCTATTCTAGACAGGATCTTTGTGATAACATTAGAAGTTTTAAAATTCACTTCTAAGCATATGTTAACAATGACTCCTTTCCTGAAAACCCCATTGTAGGACAGAAGGAAAGTCAAATGTCTTTAAACTGCATCAGTCCAGCATGTTTGATGGTTGACTATGCTTTGCCTGAAAATGTGTCATTCAGTTTGAATTATTTTCAAGGCACTAAAAGCCAAAAGATGAACAAAATGCAGAGTGGGGAAACTTGTTTTTATCAAAATGAGTCATAGTTTTAAGTTCAGAGCAAGGAATATCAAAGTACAGATCATTAAAGTTTTTGCTGAAGCTATATTTAGGGATAGTTTCTCCGTGTTAAAGAGATTCACACAATTTTCAGGTTTTCCACTGATCTATGAAGTCAGAAGATCAGAGAGAGGTTTGGGGTGCTGGGTAGTCCTGTAACCCTCATAGACTAGTGAAACTAAATTCCGTGATTTCCATCCTCTGTTCTAAAATAATATGGATTGTCATTATTATGTAAACTGAACAATACCAGCTTGCACATATACAGCCTTCTAACTGCTGGATTCTTGAGTACTTCCTGGGAATGTAGCAGAAAATTCAGTTTGACCATTATAGCCATTTTCATGTCTGGGGCATAAAGAGACTGCCAATCTCAGAGAAGGCAATGGCACCCCACTCCAGTACCCTTGCCTGGAAAATCCCATGGATGGAGGAGCCTGGTGGGCTGCAGTCCATGGGGTCGCGAAGAGTCGGACACGACTGAGCGACTTCACTTTCACTTTTCGCTTTCATGCATTGGAGAAGGAAATGGCAACCCACTCCAGTGTTCTTGCCTGGAGAATCCCAGGGACGGGGGAGCCTGGTGGGCTGCCATCTTTGGGGTCGCACAGAGTTGGACACTACTGACGCGACTTGGCGGCAGCAGCAGCAGCAATCTCAGCAACCACTGCCACGTCGCGTGTGCGTGGTCCAGTTTAGCTGTGCTTTCGTGTACTCCCTTGCTGCATTTAGACACGAGCTTTTTGAAACGGGCAACTGCAATTCTTCCCACCACTCAGAGGAAGAGCTCCTCTCAAGAAAACCTTTGGCAACAAAGAAGGGATTGTTTTATGACTGATTTGGCTGCCGAAACGTAAACTGACTAAACAATTTGGATTCTCCAGGAAATTTCAGATTTCCTGAAAGGTTTTATCCAATAATTCAGAAGAACAATAATGTGAATCTACATGCTAGGCCCTGTGATCCGGTGATACCAAGTTGAATGCAAGATTGCTCTTACTTGATAAGCCTATCTTTTGTTTGGGAGAATAAATATTTTTAATAAAGGAGATTTGTTCATTGTGTAATTAACAATGACTTAATTTTTTAAGATTTCGAAGCTCTTCTTAGGAATATTTCAAATGGAATAAATTGTTTGTCCAACGGTATGCCCTAATTTTTGTTTAAAAGATAACCATGTTGACCTTAAAAAGAGTATTTCCTTTTTGGGACATGAAATCAGTGTACTTAAGTGTTGGTTTCTTCATTTCTCAATATAACTTTCTCCCCCCGCCCCAACTGATGTGATTGACTTTTTAATACTCCCATGGCCCCTCTAGTATCTTTAACACTTTTCTTAGTTTCAGATACTAATTATATGAAGGGAATAAAAAAAATTAAGCCAAAATTATACAGTGGACTTTGGAAAAGGATAGGTAATAATCCAAATTACAGATAATTTTCCCCCCAAAAAACTACATTTCATTCTGTCTGTGTTGATTCAGCTTCGAAGCCTGGAAAGGAACCAAATTTTGGTCCAGTCCAAATAAAATTTTGCCAAACTCTTACCAGTTTGGAAAGCCAAGCTTCCACATTTGTTTTTCTTGGGTCATGTATAAACGTTTTCAAATTATGTTACTCATTGCTAATGAGCTAATTTTTCATCAGTACTGCTCCCTTTCTTAATCTAACAGTGATTCAGATATTATTGTGCTCAATTTTATTTTTCAACGGCAGTTACTAATACCATGTAATTAAATAGATCCTAGTTTATTATTTTAATAGGTCTTGATATATAGTCTTTTAACTGCTGGGCTCTTGACTATTTCCAGGAAATTTAGCAGAAAGTTAAGAGTTTGACCATTATAGCCATTTTCACGTCTGGGGTACAAAGAAACTATTTTGGAAATGGCTTGAGATTTTGGCAGAAGGTAATTAATGGAATTATATATGACTGCAATCGTTTCTTCTCAAATATTAAGAGCGTTTCTCCTCCCATCAAGATCTCTTACCTTAAATTCAACCTGATAATCAATTTTTCATGTTATTTGTTTTGTATTTTTCTCTCTTTATCTCCCAGCCCCTCTTTCTCAGGAGCATAATAAATACATTTAGGTAAGTGTTTTTCACATTTTTGGACTTTGTTACATGGTTGTAACCAATTACTTTTAAAACAGTTTCTTACTAAAGAATATTGAAAACATGTATTTCTTGATGTGAGATTTTTCAGTTACATCCAACTTTCACTTAATTTGTTATGATATCTGAATGTTACAGAAATGATTCAGTTCACCAACCAACATTATGAAAGTGATGTAAGCTCCTAAAGAATTCATAACAGTCTGAGGTTAAACATAATTTAAGTATAAAATATCCAAAATTAGTTCCCTATGTCTGATAATACTTGTATGAATAAGTATTAATGGAGAATCACTGAAAATAAAAGCTAAATATGTTAACTGCCATTCACACTCAGAGTGCAAATGCAGAAAGCAACTTCTTCTCTTTTGCATACATATCCCTATTTTTCTGCCTAAAATGAAACTGTACCCATTAGACAGTAATTTCTCTCTATGCTTGCAAAATTGGGAGGACATGCGGCTTTCAAGAGCGATTACTAGTATTACTTGCTCTGCCATATGGAAAATATAGTTTTCTGTGATTCAGTCATCATCACTCCATCAAATTCCTAGCTCTGACTCCCTTAAACACTTAATGGAGTTGGGGTATAGGAGAACCACACCTGGGAAAGGGTAAAACAGTGGGTGGTTACTCACAGCAGATAAGAGACCGAGCCTCTCTCTCATTCCTCCCGGATACCTGTCCATTGGTAAAAAGTTTTTAGGCACAGGAGACAGGGATAACTGGGAAAAAAAAAAAAAAAGATGCTACTCAAGGAGGCGACTGGAAAGACTTGAGCAGAAAAAGAGGCTTCTAGGAGATTGGCCATGACTCAAAACTGTTATCAGTCAAAAGAGAACATTGGGAGTTAAATGAACAGTATAACTGGGAAAACAAGGGAAGAATAAGCTATTTTTGGTGCTGAAAATGCTATTCCGTGAAGGCAAAACAGGGCCCCAGGATTCATTTCCGCCACATGGGATACTATGTTTTGTTGTAAAAAAGTTTCTTCCTTTTTAAATTTATCATCATCATCATCCTAGGAGCTATAATTTATTAAACTCCTAAATGACAGACACTGCACCTGATTAATTTAGTGTATACTTACGTGTCATCAAAATAACTCTCTACAATATGCTATTATCTGAATATTACACACACACACACACATGTATAAAGATACTACAGATACATGCGTGTGTCTTTTTTAAATTATGCAGTTATATAACTGAGCATAATGGTAGCAGCCCAAATTTGACCCTAGGTCTATCCAGATCTATCCAAGGCTTGCCTCTACTAACACAAAAATTGGTAGTACACTTAATCTTCCATCAGAAGCTTTTATTAGATCAATGAATTCCAAATTGTATTTCCTTGAAACAATTGTTCAAAAATGCTATCTGTAGTGAAAACAAGAAAAAACACAAAACTGATTATTCAATCAAATAAGCTTAGAGAAACATGCATAAATATATTTTTTGAGCTTTTTAATGTGTATTTATATATCAATGATCATGAGAAATTTTGCAGTAAACAAACTACTTTCACATTTTTCGATCTCTTTGTTGTGGTTATATGGCTTGGCAACTTCTTGTGCCAAGTTTTGCAGAAAACAAACTTTATTAATTTTCTTCATTTTCTCTTTTAATCTTCTTCATTTTCTTTACTAATGTTATATAATGTATAAACCTCTTGTGACAAGTAACATCACAAAGAAATTTCTTTGGACATCCTTTAGGAATTTTATACTATTATCAAACAATTTCTAGACACAGTAGTTTTAAAAACCTATTTATTAACTCAGTGAATGAATGAGTAAGTTGGTTTTAGGAAATTGTGGAAAAGAAATAGCTTTCCACAAGAGAGCAAAAAAAAAAAAAGTCTCGCTCTTTCTCTCTTGCTTATAATTTCTCGCCATATTTTTCAGAGATCCCCGCAGAATTCATCTTACACAAATCTGTGTTGACTGACTGACTGTCCAAACCTCACTTTATTGACTCTCATTTGTATTTCTATAAAAATGGACTCCTCGTGGGGATTTGAATTTGACATTCAGTTGAATAGGAAGAAGAGGTAGAGCTTAATAATAAACTTGAAATTGTTCTAGCAAAATAAATCAAATGAGTATAGTAGCATCCTTTCCTTGATGTGCCATATGGACAGAAGAACCTCACCATCACCTTAGTGCATTGTAAGAGCACAGGAGCCTAACTCTGGGCCATCCTACCATACAGTACTTACCAGTAACTGAAATTCAGGAATGCAACATTGCTTTGCTCCATATCCTGAAGCAATCAAAACTAAAATTTGCTTTTTTATCACTAGTAAAAAAGTAGTGATAAAATTTATTTACTAGCTAGTAAAGCTGATTTTAAGAAAACATTTCATTGAGAATTATAAAGAACAACTATTGAAAGGACTATTAACTTGAGTACTGAAGTTAATTTGTGTTAGATTCACTTTTTTCCAATAAGTTTTTTTTTCTTAATTGAAATGTTTATCTTGATAACATGGTAAATGTCCCCTACAGGAATTTATAAATTAAGAAGATCATTTCTTTAACCTACTCAGCCCAAAGGCAGTTTGTTCTTTCTGATGCATCAAGAGGGCAGCAAAAGAAAGCTTTATACCTCTCCTCTTTCAGTTAGGTGATATTCAGAAACAAACACAGCAAACTGAGGAAAATTCTTTAAGAGATGGGAACACCAGACCACCTTACCTGCCTCCTGAGAAATATATATGCAGGTCAAGAAGCAACAGTTAGAACATGGAACAACAGACTGGTTCCAAATTGGGAAAAGAGTACGTCAAGGTTATATAATGTCACCCTGCTTATTTAATTTATATGCAGAGTACATGATGAGAAACGCTTGGCTGGATGAAGCACAAGCTGGAATCAAGATTGCCAGGAGAAATATCAATAACCTCAGACATGGAGATGACAACACCCTTATGGCAGAAAGGCAAAGGGGAACTAAATAGCGTCTTGATGAAAGTGAAAGAGGAGAGTGAAAAAGTTGGCTTAAAACTCAGCATTGAAAAGCTAAGATTATGGCATCAAGTCCCATCACTTCAAGGCAAGCAGATAGGGAAACAATGGAAACAGTGATAGAGTTTTTTAGGCTCCAAAATCACTGCAGATGGTGACTGCAGCCATGAAATTAAAAGACGCTTGCTCCTTGGAAGAAAGGCTATCACCAACCTAGACTGAATATTAAAAAGCAGAGACATTCCTTTGCCAACAAAGGTCTGTCTAGTCAAAGCTATGGTATTTCCAGTAGTCATATATGGATGTGAGAGTTGGATTATAAAGAAAGCTGAGAGTCGAAGAATTGATGCTGTTGAACTTCAGTGTTGGAGAAGACTCTTGAGGGTCCTCTGGAATGCAAGGAGATCAAACCAGTCCATCCTAAAGGAAATCAGTCCTGAATATTCATTGGAAAGACTGATGCTGAAGCTGAAACTCCAATACTTTGGCCACCTGATGTGAAGAACTGATTCATTGGAAAAGACCCTGATGCTGGGAAAGATTGAAGGCACGAGGAGAAGGGGACGACAGAGGATGAGATGGTGGGATGGCATCACGGACTCAATGGACATGGGTTTGAGCAAGCTTTGGGAGTTGGTGATGCACAGGGAATCCTGGCGTGCTGCAATCCATGGTTTCGCAAAGAGTCAAACATGATTGAGGCAACTGAACTGAACTGAACAAAAAGAAAAGAAAAGAAAAGAAAATTCTGTGATGTAGTTTTTTAGTCACTAAGTCATATCTGACTCTTTTGTGCCTCATGGACTGTAATCCGCCAGGCTCCTGTGTCCATAGGATTTCCCAGGCATAAATACCAGGAGTGGGTTGCCATTTCTTCCTCCTAGGGATCTTCCTGACCCAGGGATTGAACCGGTGTCTCCTGCATTACCAGATGTGTTCTTTACCAGTGAGCCTCCAGGGAAACGTGTTCTGTGATGTAGATGAACAGATAAAGGATAGTTCTGTGGTCTATGTTAAAGAATGAAAACATTCTTGCTCAGTTAATAATGAAATGAAAGTCGCTTAGCCATGTCTGACTCTTTGTGACCCCATGGACTGTATCCTGTCAGGTTCCTCTGTCCATGGAATTCTCCAGGCCAGAATACTGGAGTGGGTAGCTGTTCTGTTCTCCAGGGGATCTTCCCAACCCAGGGATCGAACCCAGGTCTCCCACATTGCAGGCGGTTTCTTTACTGTCTGTGTCACCAGGGAAAATTTTGCATTCAAAATTACTCCTTTCCAGTAAACACCAAGTAATTTTAATGGAATTCTTATATTTAGGTAAAATCTCATATGCACTTAATATTTAATAATATTACTGATTACAAAGACAAGGGAAGTAAATAGGTTACTTGGAACTCTTGAGTCCCTAAAAATAATTTCTAAAAATATTTCCTCACCTCTTCACCATCCCACTGAAAAATCTATATCAAATTTTTTTCTTTTAATTTTTTCACATAATTACACATGAAATATAAATAATACATTACTCTTTGAAAATAATAAAATAATAAATTAAACATCCACATATCTACACAAGATTTTATGGTCTTTAATGACAAGCTTCTTTCACTTAGGATAATATATTCAAGGTTGACTCATGTTTTAGCCTGTAGCGTTATTTCATTCATTTTATTTCTGATAATAATCATTTGCATATATTGTCTTGTATTTATCCATTCATCAATTGGTCAACAGTTGGGTTGTTTCACTTTTTGGCTGTACTGAAAGATGCTGCAAAGAACATTCATTTGTAAGTCTTTGCATGGACATTTCTCTTGAATATATAACTAGAAATCAAATTCCTAAGTCATATGATAATTCTGTGCTTAACTAATACACTGGGGCTAGTGGCCTCATTCCTACAATCTCTGCCTCCCTCTTCCTAACACTTTCTCCTCTGAATTTGGTCTCTTTCTTATAATGATATCTGTGATGGCTTTTAAAGTCCATCCAGTATTCCAGGGTAACCTCTTCAATCTCAGTATTCTTAAGTTAATTGCATCTATAAATCCCCTTGTTCTAAATAAGGCAATATTTACAAATTCCTGGATTAGGACTCGATATCTTTGGCTACTATACAACATACTACAACTTTTAAGCATCAGAACCTATACCCTAAAAATGTTTAAAGGCCAGAGTTTTGGAAGGCCAGACTACTGTCTGTTGCTGGGACTAACTACAGTTTTGGATTTAACTTTGTCAGACACTTATATATATATTTTTTAAATTTTCCCTAAAGTTATTGTCTCCTAGAAACAGTGTATGTAATTTGTTTTTGTTTTTCCTCTAAGTAAGTAAATTAGTAGAAATATCATAGTTTTTTAATTTTTACCACACGCATTTCATTCAGATAACTGGGCATAATAGAAGATGCCTTGGATGGGAAAACAGAGACTTGGATTCTAGAGTGATTATATATTAACTGGGCTTCCCTAGGGACTCAATGATAAAGAATCTGCCTGCAAAGCAGGAGACACTTTCAATAGCAGTCAGGAAAATACCCTGGAGAAGGAAATGGCAGATCACTCTAGCAGTCTTGCCTGGGAAATCCCATGGACCGAGATGCCTGGTGGGCTACAGTCCATGGGGCTGCAAAGAGTTGGACATGACTTAGCAACTAAACAACAATCACATACACTAACTAGTCATGGGACTTTAGGTAAGTCATTTTCTTGACCTCATTTTCCTCATCTTGGTTTAGTTATGTAGTCTTTGCAGTACTTTGTCATCCCAAAACTTTGAACTTGTGTTTATAAACCTCTCTCTTTTATGATGATATCTCTTGATGGCAGAATAGCTGATCCAGCTGTTTCTTATTATCCATCTCAACTGCAACCCAGGTTGTCTGGGTGAATTACTGGAATATTCTAAAAATGACTCAAAATTTGACATTTTAAAGGGGGGCAAATCATTTTGAAATACAGCCAACATATGTTAAATAATGTTAACCCATTTAACATAACAGTTTGTGTCAAAATGAAACAGAATATACCTTAAATCAGGATTAAAGTATCAAATCACAGATGATAAATTCTTCACATTGGATGTATTATAAATTACAGATAAAACAATCAGATTGTATTTTAACAATATGGCAATTTTTTTTCCTTATCAGCCCATGTACACAACAGTAATTTTTCAAAAAGATATACACAAATATCATGAATCTTTTCAAAATTTGTACAAATAACCATGTCTGTTGTCTAATTTGCATGATTAAAATTTAAAAATGAAGCACCAAAAAGAAGCCAGTCATTAAATGATACTGGTGATAATAATCATGATGACTGAAATGCTGAAAAACTAGGAAGTTAACTTTATTTTGTAGTGATGTCATAATTATGAGGATTTCAACAGTCTTAATTTGATGGTTCTGAAATTGCAGTGGTTCTTTGTAAGTGGTGCTTAGAGCTATCTACACTATTTTTTAAGTGTTTGTATTTGAGGCCACCCAATAGTAATTCAGAAAACTTGACTACATGTTTGTAGTTTTAATGAGCAGCAGTATTTCAGGAAGAGATTCTGAGGCCATTTAAGTTAATTACAGAACATACCTTCATCTCATCCAAGTATCCCCTGAATGTTTCTTTAGTGTATACTGTTACTGTCATATAGGTGGTGGTCTGGTTATGAAGAATTGAATTTAAGAATCAGTTATGAAAACTAGCTTTTACTTTTAGGAAAATATTTCAAATGTATCTTATAGTCTTTTTCCACATCTTGTACTTTTAATTCTTTGATCTTGAGTATTGATGACCTGTAAGTGTATTTGCTATACATGCTTAAGGAATGGTTCAGTTCAGTTCAGTCCCTCAGTCGTGTCCGACTCTTTGGGACCCCATGAATCGCAGCACGCCAGGCCTCCCTGTCCATCACCAACTCCTGGAGTCTACCCAAACCCATGTCCATCAAGTCAGTGATGCCATCCAACCATCTCATCCTCTGTTGTCCCCTTCTCCTCCTGCCCTCAATCCTTCCCAGCATTAGGGTCTTTTCCAATGAGTCAACCCTTCTCATGAGGTGGCCAAAGTATTGGAGTTTCAGCTTCAACATCAGTTCTTCCAATGAACACCCAGGGCTGATCTCCTTTAGGATGGACTGGTTGGATCTCCTTGCAGTCCAAGGGACTCTCAAGAGTCTTCTCCAACACCACAATTCAAAAGCATCAATTTTTCAGCGCTCAGCTTTCTTCACCGTCCAACTCTCACATCCATACATGACCACTGGAAAAACCATAGCCTTGACCAAACGGACCTTTGTTGGCAAAGTAATGTCTCTGCTTTTAAATATACTATCTAGGTTGGTCATAAAGTAATCTCTACCAAAATACATGAAATTAAGTTGCTTAATGGGTCTCTCTTTGTAGATGTTTTAAAGGGGTACACTGTCAGTGTAACCAAACTAGCTTACTAAGATCTAGAACATGCAAATGGCAAGAATGTTATATGAGGGAAGAAGATCAAACTCTCAAGAAAGTCTACAAAGTAAGAGAGTTCTATTTTTTCCTTGACTCCTCTTAGAAAGTCAGTAAAGTGTGATATTTATAAATGGAATTGGATTGTCTGGGCTTGACCACCAGCTCCATCACTGGTTAGCTGTGTAACACTGGGCAAGTTACTACACTTCACTATGCCTCCATTTCTTCAACTATAAAATGGAGATAATAACTTTATTCCAACAAGTTTGGGATGCAGATTGAGTACTAGTGTTGCATAAATGATTCATAAATGTACACTATTGATATTATCAATACTTATAAAGAATTACTATTTTCCATAATTGCTTATTTTATTTGTACAGACATGAGTTTGAGCAAACTCTGGGAGATAGTGAAGGGCAGGGAAGCATGGCATGCTGCAGTTCATGGGGTGACAAATAGTCGGACACGACGTAGTGACTGAACAATATCAGTAAATACAAAGACTCCATATTCCATTTTCTAAAGAATTTTCTGACTGTGCTATGGTTGGCAGGGAAAATTGTATTTTTCAAAAGTATCTACATCAGTATTTCTGATCCCACGTGCTTTTGAAACATTGCAACTTTAAAATCAAGAAGAGTTAAATTTCCCCCATAAGGTCTCATTCTCATGTAGATGTGCTAGGAGAGATGCTGTATGGCTTCTGAGGCTAGGCATGTAAGGAAACCTAAGGTAGAGTCTCTCTCTCCCCTCTCTTTCCCTCTTTGTTCTCTGTGTCTCCAGATGTTCAGTCTTGGAACCTAGCCTGCATGCTGTGAGGGAGCTTAGGCCACCCAAAGCAACTATACGCAATTGTTCCTGCTCATTGTCCCAAGGAGAAACTCACTGCCATCCAGACATGTGAGTGAGCAGGGATTTAAACAGTCTCAGCATTACAGCTGATACCAAAGTGGAGTTGAGAGGGGCTCTCCTTGCCAGCATCTGCCCAAATTGCAGATTAATGAATAAAATATATGTTGCTATTGTATGTTTTAAGCCACATATCTTGTGACAATTTCTTGCACAGCCTTAGCAACTGAAATAATAGGCAGGGCAGAGAAATCATAAATTAAAAAGTGCCTATAAAAATATAAGAGAAGGTGATGGTTAATTTTATGTGTCAACATGGCTGGGTTCTAGGATGACCAGACGGTAGGCAAAACATTGTCTCTGGGTTTGTCTGTAAAAGTGTTTCTGGAAGAGATTAGCCTTTGAATTAGTAGACTGAGTGAAGAAGATCTATTTAATACTCCCCCAATGCAGGAAAAAATAAAGAAGAATAGTGCTTGACTTCTATTAATAGATTAGACAATAGACATGGTTATTCCTATTGTCTATAGGAATTATGGTAATTCCTATAGGAGTCCTCCTCTTAAAAATCTCTCTGTATATCCCATTAGCTCTATTTCTCTGGAGAACACTGACTAATACAGTGAGTAATGCAAAAGTCTCCACAGGCCTAGGTAATGATGACGCTTAAAGATATGAAACTGGTGGGTGTCTGTACTTGAATCAGCAGGATAGAGGTCAAGTTTGGGAATCTGGCATCTGTAGTTTTAAATCCTAAATCCACCCGTACCTTACTGAGAAATTTTGTGCCTACTATCTTTTTTTCCTTTGGTTGAATGTCCTTGGTCCCAGGAAGAAATAGTACACACCTCTTGGAATTGATGAGAATAAAAATAGACAATAGACCAGAGTAAAACCCTGACAAATGCCAGCTCTTGTTTAAATTCACTTACTTGACAATGTTTAGTAACTGACTCTATGGTTCAGGCACTTCAATATCCCCTGGAAATACACAGGTAGATGATGTCCC
Source organism: Giraffa tippelskirchi (assembly GCF_054371585.1). NCBI lineage: Eukaryota > Metazoa > Chordata > Mammalia > Artiodactyla > Giraffidae > Giraffa > Giraffa tippelskirchi. The sequence continues at coordinate 154,165,127 of NC_137281.1, forward strand.
TGCCCCGTGGAGCTTAGACTGTTTACACCCAAGACCCACTGCTTTGCTTGTTTGTACCAATTCTGGTCTGTTACTAACTTACATTGTTTGTTTTTATTCTGATTCCCTGTTGTTTAACCTCCCTCCCTATCTCCTCCTTCGTATTTTATGTAATCCTCTTAACAATAATGATCTGTTCAGAAAGCAGATCTGAGTGTATACTTAAAATAAATCCTTAGTCACCTCTCCCTATAACCTCCAGTTATCTATGTATAACTCTTTCTGATCTTGTTTCCACAGAATCTCTTCATTCTGGTTTTCATTATGCATTTTAGAAATATTACTGAGCTTCATCAAACCCTGTGTCACTGTGGACATTCCTGAGACTCATTAGTCACCAAGAGGGCAAGGCCCCTGCCCTCATGGCCCTTCAGTCTATCTGGGACAACTGAAGAAGCTATAATAATTCTCTTATGATTAAAGATGACCTGGGAGGACAATGAATGGGCAACTTACATTAAAAGGTCAGTGTTTCTGGAGACAAGATGTTCATTTTGAGACTTGAAGGATCTGTAGAAGTTAGAAGGTGTCATCATCTGCTCATACTAACCTGTCTTAGTCTATTCAGGCTGCTGTAACAAAACAGCTCAGGCTTAATGGCGTCTAAATAACAGATATTTATTTATCACAGCTCTGGAGGCTGAAAGTCCCAGAGAAGTGTGTCAGCTTGTCTTGGATGGGATGAGCACCCTCTCCCTGTTTCACAGCCAGCGCCTGCTCACCGTGTTCTCCCATGCTAGAAGAGGCTGTTATTAAGCTCTGATTCCAATCACAAGTGTTCCACCCTGAAAATTTAGGGAAAGGGAAAGGGAAGTCGCTCAGTCATGTCCGACTCTTTGCAACCCCGTGGACTGTAGCCTACCAGGCTCCTCTGTCCATGGGGTTCTCCAGGCAAGAATACTGGAGTGGTTTGCCATTTCCTTCTCCAGGGTATCTTCCCTGACCCAGGGATCGAACCCAGGTCTCCCGCATTGGAGGCAGACACTTTAACCTCTGAGCCACCATGGAAGTCTCCCAAAGGCCCCACCTACTAGTATCATCACTTTGAGGGGTTAGGATCGCAACAGATAAATTTTGGAGAGACACAAGCTTTCAGACCATAACATAGCCATCTTTTAAATTGCTCTCCAGACTTCCCACGTAGCGATAGCAGTAAAGAACCTGCCTGCCATGCGGGAGACACAGGAGATGCAGGTTCGATCCCTGGGTCAGGAAGATCCCTTGAAGGAAGAAATGATAACCCACTTCAGTATTCTTGCCAGGAGAATCCCATGGACAGAGGAGCCTGGAAGGCTACAGTCCATGGGGTCTCAAAGCATAGAACATGACTGAAGTGACTTAGTACAGCACAAGGCCAAAGAGCTTTCAGCATTGAACTCACTCAAGCCCCTTAGTTATCTCTTGGGTCACTCTTTGCCTTATAAGTCACACTATCTCTCCTTTTTTCTGTCCACGACTACTCTTTGAATTCCCTCTTCACCTCTGGCAGGTGAATTCAGATGTCTCCTACTTGATCTTATACACATCACATTAATAAGTGCGTCACGTATTACTGCATGCCCTGGGATGAGTTACACTTGTCTCTCCATTCTTCTGTTGCGTGCTCCTGAGGGAGGGTCTTTTATTTTATATTTCTTTGTGTTCTCAGTGCTGTCTCTGGAACACAGTAAATTCTCATTAGAAGTGTTTTAAATGAATAAATGCTTAATTCTCCAAAATTAAATTTAATGCTGAATAGCAAATTGAGTTTGTCTTTCTCATAAATGATTCACTTACTCAAGTTCCCTATAGGCTGGAACAATTATAAAAGAAACACTTGACGACACCCTTTATAACACAGAACTATATTAACTCATATACTCAGAGGTAGTAATTTATAATCTGTTTTCTTTTCATACCAAGGCTGCTTAGAAAATGAAAGATGGTGAAAGCCAACTTCTAAAACAAAATAAAGTCAAACATTTGGTTTTGAAATGAAACATGTAAAAGGGAAATTGACTAGCTGGAGAAACTGATATTTCATTGATTGTGCTATCAAAATAAGTGACTTTTTTGAGGGGACTAGGAAGGAAGGGAAATCACTTAATGTGGTCTTGTCAGGATTTTCTCTAAGTGTTATGCATGTTTTAACCAGTTTAAGGTGGCAGGGGAGTGGGGCAGGAAAGGTCAAGATCACAAAATCTGCTACAGTTTGATTTGCAGCTATTATTTTTTTAATCTGCTAACTGTTCACATTTTTCTGTGAACTTTTTTATAAAAGAAAAATACCATTTTTCACAGCTGTCATTGGGTAATTTGATTTATTGGTGCCACTGAATAATAAGCAACTAGATTCACACTGAGCATTCTACTGCAATTAGTATTTTTATGGAAATGGCCTGTATCTGGAGTCTGGACACCCCGCTGCCTGCTGGCATGTCTGTTTCAAGGTACTCAGAATTGGTTGTGATTTGCCCTTGTCCAAGAGGGTTTTTTTTTTTTTTTTTTAAGATTTTACTTCTTTAGAGTAGTTTTGAATTCATAGTCAAATCAATAGGATGGTACAGAATTTCTCATATACTTTTTGATTGTGCAAATACACAGCTTCTCCCATCATCAATCTCTCTTACTGGGGTGGTGCATTTATTACAATTGATGAGCCTACATTGATACATCATTATCATCCAAGGTTCAGAGTTTACATTAGCGTTCACTCTTGGTGTTGTAAACACTAAGGGTTTGGACAAATGTATCCATTATTATGATATTACATAGAGTAATTTCACTGCCTTAAAAATTTTCTTGCATTCCTCCTGTTTATCTCTCCCCTATAATCCTGGTAATCACTGATCTTTTTAACATCTCATAATTTCACTTTGTCAAGAATGTCATACAGTTGGAATCATACGGACAGTATTTAGTCTTTTCAGATTGGTTTCTTTCATTTGGTCATATATACTTATATTTCCTCCATGCCTTTTCATAGCTTGATAGCTCATTTATTTTTAGCACTGGATAATATTTCATAGATGTAACATAGTTTATTTATCAATTCATTTGCTGAAGGACATATTGGTTGCTTCCAGGTTTTGGGAGTTATTAATAAAAGTAGTAGTTGCTCAGTAGTGTCTGACTTTGCGACCCCATGGGTCCTCTGTCCATGGAGTTCTCCATATAAGAATACTGGATTGGTTTGCTATTCCCTTCTCCAGAGAATCTTCCCTATCCATGGATCAAACCTAGGTCTCCCACCTTGCAGGCAGATTCTATATAAGTGAAGTTTTTGTGTGGATATATCTTCAGTTCCTTTGATATCAGAGAATATGGTTGCAGGATTATATGGCAAACTTATATCTGAAACCATCAAATTGTTTTCCAACCTAGCTGTACAATTTTGCATTCTCTCCAGCAGAGAATGGGAGTTATTGCTTCACATTCTTATCATGATTTGGTGGTGTCAGCATTCTGGATTGGCCATTCTTGAAGGTGGCAGTGATATTTCATCACCATTTTAATTCATATTTCCCTAATAAAAGGAAAACACAATTGTATGCTGGCTCTAAAATTCATGATGGAAATAACATAATTATGAGAGAACAACATGCAAATACAGTAGGGGCTGGAGGTTTGAATGAATGTTTATCAACTTAAATGATCACGTTGACAGTAGATATGTTCATGAATCACTCTCATCCCCTTTTTAACCTGAGGAAACCAACACTAGAAGAGGTTATTTAACTTGAACTCTGATCACAATTAGGGGCTTCCATGATGGCTCAGCAGTAAAAGAATCTGTTGCAATGCAGGAGATGCTAGTTAGATCCCTGGGTTGGGGAGATCCCCTGGAGGAGAAAATGGCAACCCACTCCAGTATTATTGCCTAGGAAATCCCATGGACAGAAGAGACTGGCGGGCTGTAGTCCATAGAGTTGCAAAGAGTTGGGCATGACCCAAACCACTGAGCACTTCAACAACGTGATCACAATTAAGGTGACAAAACTGAGGTCTGAAACTCTTTCTGACTCTAGATCACAATCACTGAGACCCTTAACCTCTGTACCACATGGAGTCTTCAAGGACAATGACGTTTGCCTTTTTTTACTCTACACAATTGACATCTACTTTAGAGTCTGGCATACTTACATAGAGAAAAGATCAGTAAACTCTTATTGTACTAAACCACGTTAAAAAGCCTAAACTCTTCATACCTGTGAAAACTTCTAGCACCAATAATAGTCTACAAAAAGGAAAAAAAACAAAAAGATAAAAAGATAAAAAAATTCCTTTTTTTGTTTCCAATTCTTGTGTTATTGTTCTTACTGATCATTATTTCTCTATTATATATTCGAACTTCAGTAAAATTTTGAAAAATCTTAAAGTATTAAGTGTGAATCCTTCTTTTGTGCATTCCTGTTAAGGTAATGCTTCTAATTTTTCATCTCTAAGTAGGATGTTTGCTATATGTTTTGTTGGTTTTCTTAGTTTAAGGCTGTTAACTTTAATAAATGTTTTGCAAGAATTTTGTTTGTTTCAGTCATAAATGAACATTAAATTATAAGACAGTTCTCTATCTATTGAAATTATTCTGTAGCTATTAATTTTCCTTTTGAAGTGTTAATATCATTAAGCCCAGTTGATATATTTGTTGTTATTGTTCAGTCGCTAAATCATGTCTGATGTTTGTGAACCCATGGACTGCAGTATGCCAGGCCTACCTGTCCTTTATCAGTTGATAAGTTCTCAGCTGGGGGTGATGTTACCTTCCCTTCCTCTACCAGGAGACATTTAGAATTATCTAGAGACATTTTAGAACTTGTGCCTGGAAGAGGCTATGCTCCAGTGGGCAGAGGCATCTAGTCAATAGTGACATCTGGTAAGAAGAGGTAAAGGGTACTGTTGAACATTCTATAAAACACAGGATAGACTCCCAAGTCAGATATCCGCCCATTCCAAAATGCCAGGAGCACCAAGCTTGAACCACCTTCCTCTAGGTGAATTGTGGACATTCTCACACACCAGCAGAGCTGTGTAATCTTTAAATATATATTGAACATTAATGACATATTAAAATGTATACACGGTTCCTTCTCTGACAGAGCTTATTGTCTGGAATGAGACAGACCCCACAGTCATTCAGTGTGGTTTGGAATAATGGGGGCTACAAGGCCGTAGGATACAGTATTCATTGGAAAAATAAAGGAGGACATTTGCCTAAACAAGTCCTAGCAAGAGTTGTATAGTACATTTTCATTCATTCTTTAAATCATTTTTTTACATCAAAATCTCATTAAGGCAATGCTGTTTTATTTTAAATAGCACAATTCAAAGAAAAATTGTACTCCTTAGCCAACTGGATGTAACATTGTTAACTAATAAATAGATGCAATAATCCCAACCACCTCCCTGCCAATTTATCTTTCTCCCCCGCCTTCCACCACCCCATGCCTTTGTCCTTAAGGTTTGAAATGAGTTTTTAGTTTTAATACAGAGAAAATAAAAAACGAACACATATTGGTTTCAGATTAGAAAATATACTTTTTGTAAATCTGTTACAAGATTTTCTATTTTACATTTTTCTCCTTCATCTTCAGGGAAATTCTCATTCTCTCTCTCTCTCTCTCACTCCTGCAATGTTATTAATATCCATTTACATTGACAGTAAATAAAAGGCATCTGCAGGGTTGGTGATACACTGATATGTCTTCAAACTTTATGACTTTTCTCCTAGTATTTGAGCTTCATAATGTGCACTTTCTGCTCTGATCCAATTAATCTTAAACATAATACCAGGCATGGAGACTGTTTGGTTTTAATTTACTAGGTTATAACTAGTGGTATTTTCTCCTTCAGTATCGCTCTGCACCCATAAATTATTTGGTAGCAATTATCTCTTAAAATGCATCCAAATGCTTTTCACTTGCTTCCTGAATTCCAAATAAGCCATCTATTAGGATATTCCTAAGAACTTATTCTAAAGTTCCTTTTATCCCTTTCTCTAACAGAGAGATAGGTGTATGATTTTTCTTCTTCTTCTTTTTTTTTTTGGTTTAGCATGCAATGTGTGTAACATGAGGAGTGCCAGTAGCTAACCTCACCAAAAAGAACTCTGTGTACAATGCTTTGCAAGTTAAAAAAAAAAAAAAAGGTTTAAACTTCAAAACTCTCTGATAGCATTTATCAGCTAAGCTATTAAAATCAGAATTTAAAATTGGGGGCTTTTAGAAACATAGTTAAGTGCTATGTTTGATGTAAATAGTTAGGTAAATCTTTGAAACAGGGACCACAGACATAACTGCTTGTATAAGTGGATGAATCTATAAAAATGTCAATGGGATGCAATAGGAAGAACCAAAAGGGTTCTTATCCTCAGGCAGTCTTGTCTTCGAATCTTTGAAGTGTCTCTCATATTTTCACTTTCACTGTAAGCTGGATTACTGTAGCTCCTTCACCCTCTCTAATCATGAGGGTTCTACCTTGCAAAAAAAGATGGTACTCTTACCTTGAAGCATTGTTGTATCGATGAAAAGTCAAGTAATAACAATGATTATGCTACTATTTTTCTGAGCTTGTTACGTGTACTGTCTCATTTAATTCTCAGAAACTGTTAATGTGTACAAGAAATGAAATTACAGAGAGGTTAAGTAATTGGCCTCTAGTTTGCATAGTCATTGATATTACTAGGTAGGATTAGGAGTAAATCCAGGTAATGTGGGTCAGAGCCCAAATTTACAGCTACTATACGTATAATAGACACTAAATAAATAGCTGGTACGATTATTGAGAAAAAGTAGCACATATATGTGTTTAATATTATAGTTAAAAGATTATTTGATGAAATACTGAATCTTTTTTTTTTCTTGCATATTATGGACAAATATAATAGAGAACTGTAGCCTGAGTTTCCCAGCTCCACAATACTATTAACTATACAAGCAAGTTGGCAGTTAAACCTATGTTAGAATAAAAAGCTAAAGTGTGTTTTGTTGCAGTGTTTATCTAAGCATCAGGTCTCAACATTGGTTCCTAAACTCAATTTGCTTTCCCTAACTATCTAAGTCAGTTGTGTGAATGGCACCATATCTTCTCAATAATAGCACAACTTTGCACTTAATTTTAATTAGCTAAGCATAAAGTAGCTGGGATGGCAATCAAACAGATGGAAAATTGATACCATAATGGCCCAAATGTTGAAGACCATCACACAGAGAAGATTATTTCTTTTTTCCTCTCTACTCTTGAAAATAAAAATATTTCTCCATGAAATGCTTAGCAGACCTCATGGATCTACTCTTATTTTAAATAGTGCATGAATAACAGTAAATAGGCAAGCTTGCAGTGGTATATATAACACCTGTTCACAAGTTTGGTACTATTAAAATAACACACATCGTCTGAAGTATAATTTCAGAGCTATGAGTTTTCAAATAGCTAATGAGCCTTGGAATATTTCTGTAAATAATTGAAAAATGGTTAATTAAAAAAAATACCATAAAAGATATCATTGGATGATGCAATAAGCCTATCACACAATATTCCAAGAAGGCTTACTGGATGGAACTTATTTAGTTTCTGGTAAATCTACCAGGAACTATGTTCTGACCCTCGGATTTGCAATCTCAGTAAATTTAAAGTTTGATGCTAAAGTTTATGTTACAAGGAAGAATTAAATTAAACAACATCACATGGATAATATGGTGATATATTAATATACGGTAAAAGATCATTCTTACAGGAAGCCATGTACTCTAATGCAAGGATCGGCACATTTTCCTATAAAGGCTTAGGCAGTTAATAAATATTATAGGCTTTGCAGGAAAAATCGTCCTTGTTGCCATTACTCAACTCTGCTTATGCATTAGGTTGGTGCAAGTGAGATTGCTGTTTCAGACTGTGAATTTTAAATCATGCATACGTGCACACTCCGTCACTTCGGTCATGTCCAACTCTGCAACCCTATGGACTATAGCCCACCAGGCTCCTTTGCCTATTGGATTCTCTAGGGAAAAGTACTGGATGGGTTGCCATGTCCTCTTCCAGAGGATCTCCCCCACCCAGGAATTGCACCCGCATTTCTTGCATCTCGTGCATTGCAGGCAGATTCTTCACTCACTGAGCTACATGGGAAGCCCTTGAAATCATAATAACTAGGCCCAAACACATATTTATCAATCAAAATATGAACCATTACAATCTACATTTTTTTTTTCCAACAAGAAATAAGTTTGTTTATTCCTGTAGCATGAAAACCCATGCTTCAGGATTCGACAAACTCTTGATAAGCATTTTCTTCTTCCTGCTCGTTGTGGAGGCATTTCCCCTGCAAAAAGTTGTCGAGATGCTTAACGAAGTGGCAGTTGGTTGGTGAGAGGTCAGGTGAACATGGCCGATGAAGCAAAACTTTGTAGCCCAATTCCTTCAACTTTTGAAGCATTGATTGTATGGCATGCAGTTGGGCATTGCCCTGGAGAAGAATTGGGCTCTTTCTGTTGACCAATGTTAGCTGCAGGCATTGCAGTTTTCAGTGTATCTCATCAATTTACTGAGCATACTTCTGAAATATAATGGGTTTTCAGGGATTCATAAAGCTATAGTGCATCAGACCAGCAGCAGACCACTAAACAGTGACCATGACCTTTTTTTGGGTGCAAATTTGGCTTTGGGACGTGCTTTAGAGCTTCTTCTCAGTCCAACCACTGAGCTGGTCATCACCAATTGTATAAAATCAACTTTTTGTCGCATGTCACAATCCGTCAAGAAATGGTTGGCTGTTGTGTAGAATAAGAGAAGATGACACTTTGAAACAAAGATTTTTTTTTTTCCGGTTAGCTCATGAGGTGCCCACTTATCGAGCTTTTCCACCTTTCCAATTTACTTCAAGTCGAACGACAGTAGAGTGGTTGACATTGAGTTCCTCAGCAACTTCTTGTGTAGTTGTAAGAGAATCAGCTTCAATAATGGCTCTCAACTGGTCATTGTCAACTTCCAGTGGCCAGCCACTACACTCCTCATCTTCAAGACTCTTATCTTCTTTGCAAAACTTTCTGAATCCCCAACGCACTGTACATTTGATAGCAGTTCCTGGGCCAAATGCACTGTTGATATGGAGGGTTGTCTCCACTGCTTTGTGACCCATTTTAAGCTTGAATAAGAAAATTTCTTAAATTTGCTTTTTCTTTAACAGCATTTCTCTAGTCTAAAATAAATATAAAATAAACAGCAAGGAATAAGTCATTAGCAAAGAAAGCATAAAGTGAGAAATGTTCATTAAAATGATGTATAATATAACCACAGTTATTTAAGAGTGTATTCCAATATCAAAGGGCAAAGTTCAACAATGTAAAACCGCACTTACTTTCACACCAACCTAACAGTACAAAAGTAGCCATAAGCAATACACAAATCTGTGATCAAGGTTGTATCCCTATCCAACTTATTTATGGACACTGAAATATGAACTCTATAAAATTTTCACATGTTATGAAATATAACTCTTCTTTTGTTTCTATTCTCTAACCATTTCAAAAAATAAAAATGATTCTTAGCTCATGAACTGTGGTCTTTGTCTACTGACCCTTGCTCTAATGCAAAGGTCAACAAATTCACCCACAAGTTAGGTGACCATAGAATTTACTGTATAAATCTGGAAACCTTACAGTGAAAAGATGCTCTAAAATTATTAAAATTATACATATTTTGAAATGTTATTACTATTTTACAATAGTGCTTTTTTTTTTACAGTAATACTGCTTTTGTTACTATTTACATAGTTTTACAGACTGTTTAATTATAACAAATACACAAGCATCAATTCTTTGGTGTTCAGCCTTTTTTATAGTCCAACTCTCACATCTATACATGACCACTGGAAAAACTATAGCTTTGACTAGATGGACCTTTGTCAGCCAAGTTATGTCTCTGCTTTGTAATATGCTGTCTAGGTTTGTCATAGCCTTTCTTCCAAGGGGCAAGCATCTTTTAATTTCATGGCTACTGTCACCATCTGCAGGGATTTTGGAGTCCAAGAAAATAAAGTCTGTCACTGATTCCATTGTTTCTGCATTTATTTGCCATGGTGTGATGGGACCAGATGACATGATCTTTGTTTTTTGAATGTTGAGTTTTAAGCCAGCTTTTTCACTCATCTCTTCCACCTTCATTAAGAATCTCTTTAGTTCCTCTTCGCTTTCTGCCATAAGGGTGGTGTCATCTGCATATCTGAGGTTATTGATATTTCTCCTGGCAATCTTGATTCTGGTTTGTGCTTCATCCAGCCTGGCGTTTCACTGGCGTTTCACGTGATGTACTCTGCATATAGGTTAAAAAAGCAAGGTGATAACATAAATCCTTGATGTACTCCTTACCCCAATTTGGAAGCAGTCTGCAGTTCCATGTCCATTTCTAACTGTTGCTTCTTTACCTGCATGCAGGTTTCTCAGGAGACAGTTAAGGTGGTCTCATATTCCCATCTCTTGAAGAATTTTCTACAGTTTGTTGCGATCCACACAGTCAAAGTCTTTGGCATAGTCAATAATGCAGAAGTAGATGTTTTTCTGGAACTCTCTTGCTTTTTTTTGATAATCCAATGCATGGTGGCAATTTGGTCTCTGGTTCCTTTGTCTTTTCTAAATCCAACTTGAACATCTGGAAGTTCTCATTTCACGTATTACTGAAGCCTAGCTTGGAGAATTTTTAGCATTACTTTATCAGTGTGTGAAATGAGGGCAATTGTGCTATAGTTTGAACATTCTTTGGCATTTCCTTTCTTTGGGATTGGAAAGAAAACTGACCTTTTCCAGCCCTGTGGCCACTGCTGAGTTTTCCAAATGTGCTGGCACATAGAGTGTGTCACTTTCACAGCATCATCTTTTAGGATTTAAAATAGCTCAGCTGGAATTCCAGCATATTCACTAGCTTTGTTAGTAGTGATGCTTCCTAAGGCCCTCTTGACTTCACACTCCAGGATATCACTAGGTGAGTGATCACACCATCGTGGTTATCTGGGTCATTAAGATCTTTTCTGTATAGTTCCTCTGTGTGTTTTTGCCACCACTTCCTAATATCTTCTGCTTCTGTTACGTCCATACCATTTCTGTCCTATATTGTGCCCATCTTTGCATGAAATGTTCTCTTGGTATTTCTAATCATGATGGAAGCTATTATTATCTTCATTACCTATTAGGAAACCAAGGTACAGAAAGTTTAAGTAACTTGGAACACAGCAAGTGGCATAACAGTATCTGGCCTAGGAATCTGAGTCCAAGGTTTATCTTCTCAAACTTTATGAAATATTTTTAATTAAATAAAAATTTTACAGTTGATAACTTTTTTCATATTTTATAGAAGGGTTTAAAGGAAAAGTCATGAAAAACATTTCTGAAAGTAGGACAAAATGAAGGGGCATAATTTATGAGCAAAAATTAAAATAAATAAATCTAGGATTCAGTAATTAACCATAAAGTTTCCTAGAAGAGCATAAAAAAATCAGAAAGAAAGGCATGAGGAAAAATATCATGGAGTAAATTTTCAATAGCAGGAAGAATTTTATCTTCATATTGTTGTAGCCACGCATTCTGGGAAAGGAGCTCACTCAGAAGGACGATGCAGATATTGAAGTGCAGTTTATTACACCGGCGGGCCCAAGACAGAGTCTCCTCTTAGCCAAGAACCCCGACCAGCATTTGTGAAAATCTTTTATACCCCATGTGTACGTGTCTGAACCCACCACCCCAAATTCCTTGAGACTTATATAAACAAAGGAAAGGTAAATACAATCACAATAACCCTATCATTCATGTGTTATGTGTTCAAACAGTCAATAATCAATAAGCCCGAGGTTACATTCCGATAGGTACAGAAAAATTTATGACCTGTCCGGAGGTAGGGGGATCAGTGTATGTTTTCTCTTAGGCGATGAGTAACCTGGATAAGACCTTCAAGATTCCCCTGTCCAGAGGGGGTCTTATCCTTCTATTGTCATTTCCACAGGCACTAAGCACAGAGTTCAGAGTCCATTGGAGAGGCGGTGAGCATGATCAGCACGAACAGGCCTAAGATGGAGTCCAGGCCCTATGAATTCCCTCTTCATTATAGAAACACATCTTTGAATTTCCAACAAAATGAAGGAAAATATTTCCTACGTAAACATGTGCTGAGCTATTTTACAATCAAATGAAAAGATGTGGCAAGTTTTTGAGAAGAGAATTATGTCCAAAGACAAAAGAATTAGAGTAACATCAGACTTAGCAACTGAGGGTTGTCTCATTGCTTTAAGCAGTTAAAGTTTGGGGATTTTTTTTTTTTCTTTTCCACATGGATTCTCTGTCAGGCAAAATTATAAGCCCCCTCCAACCTGGTGGGCTACAGTCCATAGGGTCTAAAAGAGTTGGACACAATTGAAGTGACTTAGCACACACCCATATGAAGACAAAATAAGGACATCTTCAGAGTCATAAGGACTCAGTAACTTTACTTCTCAGATACATTTTTAAAAGAAGTGCCTTGATACCCTTGAGGCAAAAGAACATTTAGTTGAGACAGAGGAAGATCAGAGGTTAAGAAAACTGAACTCAACCTGAGATAGAAATAAAGAGAAACCTTCAAGTATCTGCTTTGGGCAGGGCTGAAAGACAATGTGTACTTGTTAAAGACGGGAGATAAAAGGTGAAGCAGAGAGGTAAAGGGAGAGTAACAGGGTTAGTACTGTGGACTCAACGTACTTCAAGAAAATGGAAGAAATAAAAATAAAATACGAAGAGGAGCTTCCCTGGAAGTACAATGAGTAAGACGCCAGGCTTCCAATGCAAAGGGTGCTAGATTGGATCCCTGGTCTGGGAACCAAGACCTCACATGCCCCACAGCATGGCCAAAGGGGGAAAAAAGGTGACACAGGTATGCCATTTAAGAGTAATGAAAAGACAATTAGCATCTGAAAAGTGGAGTTGTTGAAGGAATCCATGGATCAAAACAAATGTAACCATATTTACATGGTAAGTTATGTTTATTGGTTTCAAAATTAATTGCAGTCACAGAAGAGCATGTAAATGTCACCAGCCTTGAAAATATAAAACTACAGATGACACAGTTCTGAAGGTCAAAAGTGCTGGGGGTGGGAAAAGATTGGAGAGAGGGATAAGAGATGTTTGGAACCTCAGTTTTCAAATTGGAAAATCTGGAAATTATGTCTTTAGTTATTAAAGAAATATATACATTTTTAATGACTTCCCTGGCGGCTCAGAGGGTAAAGCATCTGCTTGCAATGCAGGAGACCTGGGTTCGATCACTGGGTTGGGAAGATCCCCTGGAGAAGGAAATGGCAACCCACTCCAGTATTCTTACTTGGAGAATCCCATGGACAGAGGAGCCTGGCAGGCTACAGTCCATGGGGTCGCAGAGAGTCAGACATGACTGAGTGACTTCACTTCACTTCATACATTTTTAAACTTTTATTTAAAAATACAATTATAAAATGTGTAAGAGAACAAGATCTCACCATATTAGGGGGTGGGGAGGACATGGGACCAGGAAAAGTGCACTAAACTGTCTAATTTAGCAATAATTCAAGGGCTAATATCTTAAAATGCTACATTATGCAGCAATGGTTTAAGAATATCACTTGGTAATATAGTGGAAATCATGCAGAGAGTGAAGAATAGAGTCTCCTGGGAATTAGGATTAGTGGCAATGGCAGTAGGAAAGGGAATTCCTTTTTTTTTTTCCTATTCGGTAGTTTTCAAAATAGTAGAAAATTATTAAATATTTTTAATAACAAGAAATAGATGATAGGTAATGGAACCAAACCAAAGGAAGTTAGCTGAGTTATATGTTTAGTGACATTTGCATTGCGTTTGTTTCTTTCTATGTCATCACTGGGACTACTACCTTTAGGGTCTCTCAGCATGCGACTTATCCCTTCCTTTAACTATCCTTCCTCAGCTGCCTTCTGGAGTTTCTTGAGCTTGTTGGGGCCGCCCTTGCCCCAGGTCCTTTCCATACATTGTCCCCTCAGCCTCAAAGCTCTTCACCCAGGTATTTGCAGGTCTCACTCTCTCACCTTCTTCAGACCTTGCAGAAGTCACCCATTCTCCATGACCACCTCTCTGGTTGCTGCTACTGCTGCTGCTAAGTCGCTTCAGTCGTGTCCGACTCTGTGCGACCCCATAGACGGCAGCCCACCAGGCTCCGCCATCCCTGGGATTCTCCAGGCAAGAATACTGGAGTGGGTTGCCATTTCCTTCTCCAGTGCATGAAAGGGAAAAGTGAAAGTGAAGTCGCTCAGTCGTGTCCGACTCTCAGCGACCCCATGGACTGTAGCCTACCAGGCTCCTCCGTCCATGGGATTTTCCAGGCAAGAGTACTGGAGTGGGGTGCCATTGCCTTCTCCGACCTCTCTGGTTAGACTGAAATAAATTCTTTCCTCAAACTACTCATCCCTTTCCTCTGCTTTATTTTTCTCCATAGTATTCATCACCATCTAGCACATTATCTACATTTTACATGTGCTTTGTTTATTGACAGCCACCATTAAAAGGAAAGGTTCATGAAAGCAGACATGTCTGTCCATTTTGTTCACTTCTGAATCTCTAACTTGTTGAATTATGGGCTGCAAGCTGTAAATCTACAATAAATAATAATTGAACAAATAACTTCCAGATGCCCCTCCTAAGGGGACAGGATTCCTGAGAGTCAGTTTTCAAAGTCTCCTCTCTGTTAACCAGGATTTAAAAGAGCGCTGTCAATGTTTGACATTATTTTAATTCCATGGACAAACAAGTCTAAATTATTATTATTTTTAATTGCTATCATCACTTACAAAAGATTTTACACAATTTTTAGTCATTTACATTTTTTATCAAATAATTCCATCAACTCTTGTAAAATGGTTATACAATACCCATTTTACAGAAGAAAAAACTCTGGTAATGAGACTGTAAGTAACCTACCTTTATCCACTTGGTTACTAAGTGCCAGAATTAATACATTCAGTCAAGCCATAATGAATTTTTATAGGAGGCATTTAAAACATTTTAAATTTTACATTGAGAACATGACAACTAAATATTTTTGTCTGCAAGTAAAGGCAAACTCAGCTCCAACTGCCTTAAATAATAAAAGCTATTAATATTTATTATTTCATGTACATAGAAAGTATAGACAAGCTCGAGGTAAGGGTTTTTTCCTGGGGTTTATTATGTCTTCAGTACTACAACTATATTTCTCTGCAGTTCTTTTAGCTCTGTCCTAGTCTATGTGTCCACTGTATCCCCAGATGACCTTTCTTATGGTCAAAAGACGGACACCATTGTAGCCTTAGCTTTGTCTCTTTCTTTTCAGAATCATTTTCCTTTTACTGCTCCACTAAGTTTCAAGTCTTTCCTTGGGTTCAAATGCTTGAGAACCAATACTCTGAAAAAAATCAAGACTTACCTATCAAAATGGAGACAGAGTTTTTCATCTCAACTAGCCAGTGATGGCACGTGAATACATACAGCGTCAACACAATGTCCAGTACTGAGTATGATTTGTTCCCCAAGTTCTCTGCGCTTCATTGTAAAATCTTCCCTGGGAGCTATATGTATAATGCTATGCTGGGCTTAGTCACTCAGTTGTGTCTGACTCTTTGTGACCCTGTGGGCTGCAGCCCACGAGGCTTCTCTGTCCACGGGGATTCTCATTCTACAGGCAAGAATACTGGAGTGGTAGCCTTTCTCTTCCCCAGGGGATCATTCCAACTGAGGGATCGAACCCAGGTTTCCCGCATTGCAGGGAGATTCTTTACCGTCTGAGCCACGAGGGAAGCCCATATGTATAATGACAGCATCATAAATAGAAAATGGAAGAGACCACTTTCATAAATACTACTGTGTTAGTAATTACTTTCAAACTCTACTAATAGCCAATGGAAGTGGAAGGAAAGAGACATATAAGGACATAAATGAGGAAACAAGTGGAGCAAGAGGTGAGGAAAGCGGACCACTTAGCTTCTTAGAAGAGAGTCAACAGGAAAAGAGGGGCTTCCCTGGTAGTTCAGTTGGTAAAGAATCCGCCTGCAGTGCAGGAGACTCTGGTTAGATTCCTGGGTTGGGAAGATCCGCTGTAAAAGATATAGGCTACCCACTCCAGTATTCTTGGGTTTCCCTTGTGGCTCAGCTGGTAAAGAATCTGCCTACAATGCGGGAGACCTGGGTTTGATCCCTAGGTTGGCAAGATCCCCTGGAGAAGGGAAAGGCTACACACTCCAATATTCTGGCCTGGAGAATCCCATGGACTGTATAGTCTATGGGGTGGCAAAGAGTTGGACAGGACTGAGTGACTTTCACTTTCAGCAGGAAAAGAGAAGCAAACCTTAGGAGAAGTAAAAATCTTCAAGACAAATCTTGATTTGGTTACAGTTTTATTTAGATGCCTATTTTACTGTGACTTTATCCTTTATTTGGTGACGAAAAAATAATGTAAAATGTTTAACATACACACACACACACAAAACAAACTGTTTTTGTCAATGATAAGCAAACTAAAAATCTGTAGCTACATAATACTAACAGCAGCACTATAACTGAGGTGGCATCCACAGCTAGAATGGTGTCTGCAGAGCCTGATGTTTCCGTTTATTCAGATAAATAATCCATGCCTCAGAAACAGATTGCTTTCCAAATGCATCTAGCAGAGCTGAAAGGTAATTGACAGCCCCAGAGATAGAATCTCTCCATTAGTTTACAGAAAGGATATCTCATATGCATCATTCTGACTACAATATTGTCTCAAGCAGTTGATGCAACAGTGAGTTTAATGATTTACATTAAATGACAGAAAAGACTTTCCTTATTCTGACTGTTTATAATTCAGTAAAACTTCAAAATATACACATACATATTCTCATTCACAACCTGCCAGAATAAGTGAGGAAACTTTGGGTGTGTGTGTGTGTACAGTGTTTATTTAATTTGGTGATTACAGTGTTTGGAAATTTGAGTTATTTTTAAAGTATGGAAAAGTTACTTTAAAAAATATCTGATCTCTAATTTTGTTTGAAAAAATTAAAAGATTTGATGACAGTGGGCCAACATGCACACATTATAGATAGAAGATGAGCTGCAGTTGTCTGTTTAAATGAGTTTCTTTTCTCCCTTTTGCCATTTACGCTATGTAGGGAATGCTAACTTTATTAAGTCACTGCTCCCCACCCCTGCCCATGTAGCCATCATGTCCTATTGCAGAACAAAGATAAATAACACCCAATATAATTGTTAAGGGTAAGGAGACAGATTTTAGTCAGACTACTGCAATAGGGGAGAGAGACGTCTGTATCAACTGAGTTCAACTCCAACTAAGACACAGGTGACTGAGGTTTTTAAAGGGAGCATATCAAGGGAACAAAAGGAGGGTATGGGTAAGTGAAAAAGCTGGAACAAAAATGGGCAAGTTAGGCTCTGGGGAAACAAAATATGGCTATGGGGAAATGAAAAATTACAGAGGGAAATGACTGGAAAAATACTGAAAACAGTTAGGCAATGAGAACGGGGACATGGTTATGTTTTATGCTTTGTCAGTATTGCATTTTCTTTAGCAAAAACTCTGCATAATCGCCTTTAATGGCATAACCTAGTGCAGGTAAAAGCTGGGTTACAATTTGGACAAGTCCCTTGGTACAGTGTTCTGGTGTAATAGTTAATTTTGCATGTCAACTTGCCTGCACTAAAAGGTGGCCAGACAGCTGGGGAAGCATCATTTCTGGGTATGTCCCTAAGGGTGTTTGGGAAGATATCAGCATGTGAATTGGTGAACTGAGCAAAGCAGATGGCCCTCCCCACTGTGGGTGGATATCATCCAATCTGTTGAGGCCCAAATATAACAATAAAGCAGAAGAAGGACAAATTCACCCTTCTCTCTGCTTGATCTAAGACATCTTCTCCTGCCTTCAAACACTGACACTCCTGGTTCTCAGACTTTCTACCTCAGATCAGGATTTACCCCACCATTTCCCTGATTCTCTGGCCCTTATTCTCAGACCAGAATTATATCCCAATGGCTTTCCTGGTTCTCAAGATTGCAAATGGCAGATTGTGGGACTTTTGGCCCCTGAACTACATGAGAAGATTCCTAAAATAAATCTCCTCTTACATACATCTATTTCTTACAGGTTTTGTTTCTTTGGAGAACCCTGACTATTACATCCAGCAATGCATTTTTGCTATATAGTTGTTTGTGTTTTTGTTTTCTTGCTATATAGCTATTCACAGTTTGCACTTATGACTTCTTTATAAAAGAAGACATAAAGCAGTTGAGCAACATGAAGGCAAGGAGAAGAGGAGAAGGGGTGGCAAGGATCTCTGAGCCAGTCTGCAAATCTTCTATGTGAAGTTGTTTTTCCAACTGACTGCCTACATCCACTGGGGGGAGTGGGGAGCTGCCAGGAGGTGCTGGAAACCACACGGTAAACAAGACCCCATTGCCCTTGAATAGTAATTTTACTGAATAAGCCACTGATTTTGAACACATTTTAAAGGCCTCCAACTCTACACACTCCTTGGAAGAGCAGGACTTCTCTGATATCACTGCAGAGTCTGCCGCCATGTGACGCTCTCATCATCTCACCTCCTCCTCCTCCTTCTCCTCCCTTCCTATTCCTCTGCCTCCTCATACTTCTTCATATATTAATATTTTGTCTTTGACTCTTAAAGTAGTTTATATAAAAAGATGTTCAGAAAGCTGAGAGTGAAGATTTCAGCTTGTATTTCCACACCATTAGAATATAAATCCTTCCAAGTCCCTATTTTTAACAATATTATTATAGTATATAAATGTGTGTGTGTGTGTGTAAGAGAGATCAAAAGAGAGAGATTCTGGAGTCAAAATAGTTCAAAAGATTATAATTCCTGTGTGTAAATTATCCATTCTGAGATTTTCTGTGTGGGCTCAACATTTTGCTTTACTTCATTTCTTTTTGAAAAAGTATTTATGATCTAAATGTAATGTAGAGAAATTCAGTAATTAAAAAGAGCAGTTCTGAATGTTGTTAACACATAAAAGTCAAGGTGTCAAATAGTCACTTGGGAACAATAAAAAAAATAGATTCAATTTAAATCACTTTCTAAGGTGTTTGGTGTAGGCTTTATAATTTATGCAGATTTTTCTGATCTCCCAAATATAGCTTGAAAACATGCCGAAAGGGATATAATTCTTCCCCATAACTGTCTGCTCCTATTTGGAATCCAAAGTAATTCAGAGAAACATCTTACACTGTATTATAACTCTTTCACTTTCGCCGATTGAACTGCAGAGGATAGGAATCCATGTCACTAATATCTGGTAACTTTTTCTAATGTTTGGGATGAGGTGGAAATTAAGAAGATCAGTGCAAAATAGCAGAAGGATGGGGATGGCTGTTTGAATTTCCGTTTCTTGAGTTTGCCTGCTAACCCCGGAATTTCATTACTCCTCTCCCTTCTTCACGGAGGGGCTTGTTGACTGACAGACCTGCATCAGGTGCGTGTCTCATGACTTACAAACTGGCATTTCTTTTTTCTGGACTGACTCTTTTGTTAGTGATGATAAAACAAATCCCTCTGAGATTTCATTATTTTTTAAAATTCAAAACTGGGGAAGTGAAGCGTTCCCACAGTTACAGCTATTGTTATCATTTTTTTTCTTTAATGTCAGTCTTTTCATGAGAAGTGTTTATTTTGGGGTGGAGGATGATAGGTAAGAGGTTAATATTACAACCTGTCACTGTGTGGTAAGCTCGGCTTGTTTTCTATTAAAGATCAGAAAGAGATTTTTCTTTCCTGCCTCTTGAATTGCTTTGAGAATATGCGGCACTGGTTTCAGTTCTTCCTGGTTCTATAACCTCTTTGCTCTCCAGCTACCGTATGCTTAGGCTTCCCTGGTGGCTTAGTGGTAAAAAACCTGCCTGCCAATGCAGGATTTGAGAGTTCAATCCCTGAGCCGGGAAGATCACCTGGAGAAGGAAATGGCAACAACCCACTCCAGTATTGCCTGGGAAATCCCATGGACAGAGGATACTGGTGGGCTACAGTCCATGGGGTCACAAAAGAGTCAGATATGGCATAGCAACTAGACAACAACAACCCTGTGCTTAGTAATTCTAGCGAAAGAGATACTCACAGGTATGCTACTACTGCTATTGCTAAGTCGCTTCAGTCATGTCTGACTCTGTGCGACCCTATGGGTCTGCAGCCTACCAGGCTCCTCCACCCATGGGATTTTCCAGGCAAGAGTACTGGAGTGGGGTGCTATTGCCTTCTCCAACTCACAGGTATGAATAGCATGTATTAAAACTATCATTTTTAATGAGATAAATTTAAAAAATCAAGACTACTTGAAGAGATAAAATTACTTTTGCTTCAAATTTTTGAAAAAGAAAGCTAAAGCAGATAGTTATTAATGATAAAACCTTACTGAGCCCCGAATGTGTGTCAATTACTATGCTAATGTTGAAGGACTTATAAATAAATAGACCTCATCTTCTATCTTCAAGGAGTTAAGAAGTAGGAAAGAAAAACATTTAAACACTGACTCAGGACTTCCCTGGTGGTCCAGTGGCTAAGACTCCATGCTCCCAATGCAGGGGGCCTGGGGTTCAATCCCTGGTCAGAGAACTAGATTCCACATGCTGCAACTAAGAGTTGGCATGCTGCAATAGAAATATCCTGCAGGCCGCAGTGAAGACTGAAGATCCCAAGTGCTGCAACTAAGACCTAGCACAGCCAAATAAATAAAATACATATTTAAACACTGACTCTAAAAACTATGCATGCATTAAAAACTGTCTAGATAAAGATGAGTGGGAATGCAGATGAGAAGGAATCTAAGTCTTATTAGGGCTGTGTTGAGAAAAATCTAGAGGAAAAAAAGAAAATAAATAGGTTGGGCCTTGAAGTATGCATAGGAGTTCACTAGCCCCCAAAGAGATAAAGACGATAATGGAAAAGGAAGGAGATGGTGACTTGTCAGGTTGCAGTCTTAATAGCATGGCCATAGGCAAAGGCAAGCAGGGCACAGCAAACACAGAAGTAACATGTGTTTGGCATGCTAGGATACAGAAGGAGAGCGGGTGAGATTGGAAGGGACATTTTTCCAAGGGGTAATGTCCTATGGCCAGGTAGAGCATAAGCAGGTTTTTGATAAAGGTATACTTAGACCCCTATGTTCAAATGAGTTCTAAGTGTGTTTGTAAGTTTGGTGTGTTCGAAAGTTCAACAAAGTTAGCTTAGGTATCCAACTAACACAATCAGCCATATAGTTCAGTTCAGTTCAGTTCAGTTCAGTCACTCAGTCGTGTCTGACTCTTTGTGACCCTATGGACTGCAGCATCCCAGGCCTCCCTGTCCATCACCAACTCCCGGAGTTTACCCAAACTCATGTCCATTGAGTCAGTGATGTCATCCAACAATCTCATCCTCTGTCATTCCCTTCTTCTCCCGCCTACAATCTTTCCCAGCATCAGGGTCTTTTCTAATGAGTCAGTTCTTCGCATCAGGTGGCAAAGTATTGGAGTTTCAACTTCAACATCAGTCCTTCCAATGAGCACTCAGGACTGATCTCCTTTAGGATGGACTGGTTGGATCTCCTTGCAGTCCAAGGGACTCTCAAGAGTCTTCTCCAACACCACAGTTCAAAAGCATCAGTTCTTCAGTACTCAGCTTTCTTTATAGTCCAACTCTCACATCCATACAAGGCTACTGGAAAAAGCATAGCCTTGACTAGATGGACCTTTTCTGGAAAAGTAATGTCTCTGCTTTTTAATATGCTGTCTAGGTTGATGTTGAAGCTGAAACTCCAATACTTTGGCCACCTGATGCGAAGAGCTGACTCATTTGAAAAGACCCTGATGCTGGGAAAGATTGAGGGCAGGAGGAGAAGGGGACGACAGAGGATGAGATGGTTGGATGGCATCAATGACTCAACGGACACAAGTTTGTTTAAACTATGGGAGTTGATGATGGACAGGGAAGCCTGGCGTGCTGCGGTTCATGGGGTCACAAAGAGTTGGACATGACTGAGTGACTGAACTGACTGACTGAGGTTGGTCATAACTTTCCTGCCAAGGAGTAAGAGGCTTTTAATTTCATGGCTGCATATAGTACTGTACAGTAATAGGTTTATAGTACTTTTCAAACAAATAATACATATAAAAAACAAACAAAAAATAAAGAAAACACTTTTAACCTTACAGTACAGTGCACTGAAAGGTATGGTAGTACAATACAACAGCTGGCATACAAGGGCAGGCACTGAGTGAGCAGGCAAGAAGGTTTCCTGACTGGAGGAGGGAGAGGAAGTGGGAGATGGTAGAGCTGAAGCATCACCAGCAATAGGAGATGGAGGGCAAGCTGCAAAGTCACTCACACCTGCCTTTGATGGCACAGGTTCTGGCTCCTTGCTGGCATCAAATTCACGTCTGCATCTTTGAAAATTCACAACTTGAAGGTTCGTATGTAGAAGACGTACTGTATAACACAGGGAAAGGGTAAAAAGGTTTTCCACACTGTATAAGGAAAATATATTTGTCTCTTTGCAGAAAAAAAAAAAAAAAAAAGACCCAGAGGGCTAGATTGCCACAGAAGCCTTACTGAAGGTAGGAGAGAAAGAAAAGAGAAGAGTGTATCAGATGCTACGATTAAGGAGTATCAGCTTTATCCGCAGGGAGCGTGAAGGGTCAATTGCAGAAATCAAAGCAGAAGGAGGACATATGCAGAGCCCGTGTGTAGGAAGATTCATCTGACAGAGTGTGATGGCTCAGAGGGACAAACGGGAGGTGGCCAGGGGCCGGGAACAAGCTATTAGTTCAAAGCCAAAGAGATGAAGGTTGCTATGAGGATGGTGTCGGGGAAAATGAGATCACACAGTGGCCATAAGCAATGACCTTACACACACAGTGTAACTTCTTATTCTCCAGCTCCTCCACTAACTCAAGTTGCCCCCTCCAGTGCTAGGCCAGGATGGACCTGAGACACGGCCTCCAGCTCCTTTACTGATGAGCAGTTACTTTTTACCAGAGAAGGCAATGACAACCCACTCCAGTGCTCTTGCCTGGAAAATCCCATGGACGGAGGAGCCTGGTGTGATGCAGTCCATGGAGTCACTGAGTTGGACACGACTGAGCGACTTCACTTTCACTTTACACTTTCATGCATTGGAGAGGGAAATGGCAACCTGCTCCAGTATTCTTGCCTGGAGAATCCCAGGGATGGGGGAGTCTGGTGGGCTGCAGTCTATGGGGTCACACAGAGTCGGACACAACTGAAGCGACTTAGCAGCAGCAGCAGCAGTTACTTTTCCGCACAGATTTCCACTAGATCTTCTGATTTTGAGAATGAACTAGAAGAGACCAGGAGGAGCCGCTTGTTCAACCTACAGCAGGAATAAAGGAGGCGGTAAACGTTTTCATGTTCCTTTACTTCGGCAGTGGGAACTCTTCCTCCCTTTCATCTGCTCCGTGCTTGGAGCAGCGAGTCAGGAGACAGCAGATGAGTGTAGCTGCAAAGCCTTTGTTTTGCTACCAGAGGCATTAAACATAAGCCCTTGTTTCATGACGTTCTGCCCCAGAAAAATGGAATCCTTCTTCTGCATTGCCTCAGATTTCTCTGCTCTACTCAGATTCAGTATAAGGAGAAAAACACCGGGGGGTGAAGGGGAGAAGCCAGCCTGATATTCTGTGCACCGTGGGGGAGAATCCTGCTGAATAATTCACTGATAATGCAAACAGGCTCAAACTGGCAAACAATTCCCTTTCATCAAAATGATTTATCTGAAAATTAAAAAGTCTAACTGAAATCAGAATAGCAGTATTAATTTGCAGAACTCAGAGCGTGGATTAGAGGGAAACATTCAATATGTTTACCAAGAGAGAATTATGGGAATGGAACTAAAACAGTACAATTTTTTAAACTTTAAACAAAAAAAATCTATGAGCAACTGCCATTTACATTCAGTTCAACCTGGAAATTAGATTGCAATGATATATAGATGCTATTAAGGTGTAGATAGTAGGGCTATACTCTGGTCCCCAAGAGCTGCTAATCGAATTGTTGCTGTGATAATAGATAAATGTTGAAATTGCTCTGTGCAGAAAGAAGAAACAAATATATATATACACATATATATATATTTCCTGTGATCCATTTTATACTCTCGCCACAGGACATTCAGCATTTACTCAGTCTCCTTAAGTCCCCATCCTAAAGGTAACATTTCAACCACTTTTCTAAATGATGATAATACATGAAGCCAAGATATCCAAAGGATGAATTATTTTATCAAAGTTAATTCCTCCACAGAATCACCACTTTAACGTTTTCCATCAAAGGTGAGTGGCCAAGGCCGAACTGAATTATGTTACCTGCGCAAGAGAAGGAACAGAAAAAATAATGAGTGGAAGATTGGATGCTATCTCTAATAGGCTTCTTTCTTTCTGACACAGAGGGTTTATCTGTTTTCCAGAAATCAGCTAGGTGTGTGTGAGAGAGAAATTTCCTTACATATGCTTCATGCATAATATACCCTAAAATCATTGAAAAGCTTTTTTAAAAAAATGAATAATTAGAGTTTCTAAACTCTAGTCGCCCTCTTGGTTTAGCACAGAGTCGGGAAAAATAAGTTGATGGGAACGCAAATTTATATGATATGTGTGTAGCAATGAAATACATTCACGTGGGTTCAAGGTTTCATTTGAGCGCCCATATGAAAATTCAATAGCTTTCCTGAAAACTTTCTGAATGCAAAACTGGCTCTAGAATTCTCATGCGAAGCAGGCTCCCAAATGATGTTCTTGGCACCTGCACTTTTAACACCCCCTGGAATCCAAAAGGGAGACGGCACGTGAAAATGAGAAAGCGTGATAAAATAGGTTCACATGATGGCCACAGAAATGAAAGTTACAAAAGCTGAGTATCACGCTGAGATTAAGGGTTGGGGGAGGTATTCATCTGTTTTCTAGAAAAGATGATTTTTGTAACTAAAATCATTCTTCTTTCTTTTTCTCTTTATTATCTCTTATCATCAGATTGTGCCAACAAATTATATTGCCTTGTTGGAGTTATCCATAGACCCCTGCCTTACTGGTCTTTGTTTATGTACACAGTAAGGTTTAAGTAGCATTGACATAAGGGGCTTCCTTGGTGACTCAGTGGTAAAAAGGGGATTCTCTGGTGGCTAGTGGTAAAAAACCCGCCTGCAGTGTAGGAGATGAAAGACATGTGGGTTCGATCCCCGGGTTGAGAAGATCCCTTGGAGAAGGAAATGGCAACCCACTCCAGTATTCTTGCCTGGGAAATCCCAAAGACAGAGGAGCCTGGTGGGCCGCAGTCCATGGGGTCCTAAAAGAGTCAGACGGGACTGAGCGATTGACCAACAGCAGCATTGGAATAGCCTGCTTTGTCTGCCACCCCCAATTACCTCCTAAACTCTAAGCCCTTTCTTCTTTATTTCTTTATTCAAATGTCACTTCTGCAGTTTGGCCGATAAATTGTCCCTCCCATCCATTAGCCAGAACACATAATCTGCTTTATTTTTTCACAGTCATTACCTAATATTAATTTCTTCACTCACAATTTTGTATTTATTCTTTGATTTCTCCCATCCCAAATACAATCTCCATAAGGGATGGTACTTAGAATTGTTTCCTGCACATATATATTGAATAAATATCTTGTTACAAGAACTATTTTTCTTAGGAAGAACCAACTTCTGGAAGTTTTTATAATGTTTGTTAATGATTGGAAAAATGTCAGCTCTAGCTGCTAATGAATCTGGGAATTAAGTATAACAATAAAAGACAGGAGGAAGTGATGAAAAGTAGAATTTTCTGTTTCTGAGGCCTCCAATTTAAAGGGGGGAAAAAAAGTAAAGTGTATAATTCACTATAATTTAAATTTTGAGGACCCCTACAGAATTCTATAGCATCAATTAGAAATTAACTATCTTCTTTTTGATGGGAACTATTTTTTAGATATTAAGTCCTGCATAAGAACTGATAGAAGTGAAGGAATAGATATTGTTGTTAATATTGAATCTATGACTTTGAAAGAAACAGGAAATTTGGAAAGTAAGCGTGGATGGTGTCCTCTTTATGAGTTGTATTTGTAGACCATGATTTCCATACACAAGGACAAAGCACTCCTGACCGGGTAAAAGCAATTATACCATTTTGAAGCTGGTAATGCCCAAGGAATACTAGCATTAATATGATAAATCACGGGCATATGTTCTCTCTCTTTTTCAAACACACACACGTGTGTGCATATTCACACATACATATACTTAAGCCCACGGATGAGCAATCAGAACAGTAAAGATTAATGAGTAAAAATTGAAAGGTGAGATGTGAATTGAAGGATTTCAACTGCTCTTAAACATTTTCATGATTATCTAGATATAAGGAGGTTGCCCAGGTGGCGTTAGTAGTAAAGAACTCGCTTGCCAATGTAGGAGATACCAGAGGGGCCAGTTCGATCCTTGGGTCGGGAAGATCCCCTGGAGGAGGGCATGGCAACCCACTCCAGTACTCTTCCCTGGAGAATCCCATGGACAGAGGAACCTGGGGGGCTGCAGTCCATGGGGTCATAAAGAGTCAGACACGACTGAAGCGACAGCATGTATGCACACAAGAAGGAGGTTTAGTTTCTGTTGTTCCACTCATTCAATAAACGTAAGTATTTTGCCCACTGCCAGGACATACACTAAATGATGTAGTTTTAAAATGCACTTGATAAACAGCTTCTCCCTGATGAAGCTTACACTCTTGTGAGAAACAGTAGGAGCAAATGGATTGAATTGGACTAGTGTATAAAGTTAAAGGGAAGAATAATATAACTTCATTGGTGAATGTGATCTTCAGAAATATATTTCTTGTGAAGACTGATCTCTTTATCACTAGAAATATTTGTGTAGAAGCTCAAGGCAACTTTAAAAAGATCCTCTAAAAAGCTTACCATATCGGAGGAAGGATAATTTGAAAAGTATAAGTGTTAGTCTCCCAGTCGTGTCCAACTCTTTGCCACCCCATGGACTGTAGCCCACCAGGTTCCTCTGTCTGTGAGATTCTCCAGGCAAGAATACTGGAGTCGGTAGCCATTTCCTTCTCCAGGGGATCTTCCCGACCCAGGGATCAAACCTGGGTCTCCTGCACTGCAGACAGATTCTGTACCATCTGAGCTACCAGGGAGGATAATGTAGACAACTCCTAAGGTATTGTCCAAGCTTCTCTGGTGGCTCAGACAGTAATGAATCTGCTTGCAATGCAGGGGACCTGGGTTAAACCCCTGGAGAAGGTACCTGGAGAAGGGAATGACAACCCATTCTAGTATTTTTGAGTGGAGAATTCCAGGGACAGAGGAGCCTGGCCAGGTGGGAAAAGAGTTAGAGACAACTGAGCAAGTAACAGTTTCACTTTTCACAAGGTACTTTCCAACTCATGAATTCTATGATTCAGTATTCAAGGGGCTCAATATCCACAACAGGACTATTTAGTTTATTGATCTATTATATAGCTGTGGGAGAAATTTACCATCAAACTAACTGCCTGGAGAGGTCATGCTCTCAGTGCAGGGAGCCCAGATTCGATCCTTGGTCAGGGAACTAGATCCCACATACCTCAACTAAGTGTTCACATGTTGCAGCTAAAACAATCCATGTGCCGCAACTAAGACCTGGTGGTACCAAATAAATAAATCATTCAGTCACTCAGTCGTGTCTGACTCTTTGTGACCCGATGGACTGCAGCAGGCCAGGCCTCCCTGTCCTTCACTATCTCCTGGAGTTACTCAAACTCATGTCCATTGAGTCGGTGATGTCATCTAATCATCTTATACTCAGTCACCCTCTTTTCGTGCCTTTAATCTTCCACAGCATTAGCGTCTTTTCCAATGAGTCAGCTCTTCGCATCAGAAGGCCAAAATACTGGAGCTTCAGCTTCAGCATCAGTCTTTCCAATAAATACTCATGGTTGATTTCCTTTAGGACTGTCCAAGGGATTCTCAAGAGTCTTCTCCAGCACCACAGTTTGAAAGCATCAGTTCTTTGGTGCTCAGCCTTCTTGATGGTCCAACTCTCACATCTGTACATGACTACTGGGAAAATCCTAGCTTTGACTATACAGACCTCTGTCAGAGAAGTGATGTCTCTGCTTTTTAATACACTGTCTAGTTTTGTTATAGCTTTTCTTCCAAGGAGCAAGTGTCTTTTAATTTCATGGCTGTAGTCTCCATCTGCAGTAATTTTGGAACTCAAGAAAATAAAATCTGTCACTATTTATTTACTAATAAGTAAATAAATATTTAAAAAATAATTGCCTAACTAACACCTATGAACTGCAGCCCAGTCTCTCTCTTATTATTAAAAGACAACATATAATACAATCTTAACATTGGCAAGTATGGCTTTTTATTGGCTTTGAAGCAGTTTAATCAGTAATCAGCAATCTGCAATTTTTTAAAAAATGATTGTAAATACCCCACTGGCCCCCCAAGAAAAAAATCAGCAAGGAAGCATTTTGTTACTTTCTTAAAAATACCAGAATTGAGCAATCTATGGAAATCCTCCAGGGCTATGGCTTTGGAGGAGTTATCCTTCACTATGAGTCACAGTAGAGATTTTTACTGGAGCCTATTTGATATGAGTACGTCAAGGCTGTATATTGTCACCCTGCTTATTTAACTTATATGCAGAGTACATCATGAGAAACAGTGGGCTGGAAGAAACACAAGCTGGAATCAAGATTGCCAAGAGAAATATCAATAACCTCAGATATGCAGATGACACCACCCTTATGGCAGAAAGTGAAGAAGAACTAAAGAGCCTCTTGATGAAGGTGAAGGAGGAGAGGAAAAAAGTTGGCTTAAAGCTCAACGTTCAGAAAACTAAGATCATGGCATCTGGTCCCATCACTCCATGGGAAATAGATGGGGAAACAGTGTCAGACTTTACTTTTTTGGGCTCCAGAATCACTGCTGATGGTGACTGCAGCCATGAAATTAAAAGACGCTTACTCCTTGGAAGGAAGGTTATGGCCAACCTAGATAGCATATTTAAAAGCAGAGACATTACTTTGCCAACAAAAGTCCGTCTAGTCAAGGCTATGGTTTTTCCAGTGGTCATGTATGGATGTGAGAGTTGGACGGTGAAGAAAGCTGAGCACTGAAGAATTGATGCTTTTGAACTGTGGTGTTGGAGAAGACTCTTGAGAGTCCCTTGGACTGCAAGGAGATCTAATCAATCCATCCTAAAAGAGATCAATCCTGGGTGTTCATTGTAAGGTCTGATGTTGAAGCTGAAGCTCCAATACTTTGGCCACCTCATGCGAAGGGTTGACTCACTGGAAAAGACCCTAATGCTGGGTAGGATTGGGGGCGGGAGGAGAAGGGGACGACAGAGGATGAGATGGTTGGATGGCATCACCGACTCGATGAACATGGGTTTGGGTAGACTCCGGGAGTTGGTGATGGACAGAGAGGCCTGGCGTGCTGCAATTCATGGGGTCACAGAAAGTCGGACATGACTGAGCGACTGAACTGACTGATTTGATATGATCTCTGATTTATATGAGAAACGCTGGGTTGGAAGAAACACAAGCTGGAATCAAGATTGCCGGGAGAAATATCAATAACCTCAGATATGCAGATGACACCACCCTTATGGCAGAAAACGAAGAAGAACTAAAGAGCCTCTTGATGAAATTGAAAGTGGAAAGTGAAAAAGTTGGCTTAAAGCTCAACATTCCGAAAACTAAGATCATAGCATCTGGTTCCATCACTTCATGGGAAATAGATGGGGAAACAGTGGAAAGAGTGTCAGACTTTATTTTTGGGGGCTCCAAAATCACTGCTTATGATGATTGCAGCCATGAAATTAAAAGACACTTACTCCTTGGAAGGAAGGTTCTGACCAACCTAGATAGCATATTAAAAAGCAGAGACATTACTTTGCTAACACAGGTCCGTCCAGTCAAGGCTATGGTTTTTCCAGTAGTCGTGTATGGATGTGAGAGTTGGACGGTGAAGAAAACTGAGCACCGAAGAATTGATGCTTTTGAACTGTGGTGTTGGAGAAGATTCTTGAGCGTCCCTTGGACTGCAAGGAGATCCAACCAGTCCATCCTAAAGGAGATGAGTCCTGGGTGTTCATTGGAAGGACTGATGTTGAAGCTGAAACTCCAATACTTTGGCCACCTCATGTGAAGTGTTGACTCATTGGAAAAGACCCTAATGCTGGGAAGGACTGGGGACAGGAGGAGAAGGGGACGGCAGAGGATGAGATGGTTGGATGGCATCACCAACTCGATGGATATGGGTTTGGGTAAACTCTGGGAGTTGATGATGGACAGGCAAGCCTGGCATGCTGCTCTTCATGGGGTCACAAAGAGTCGGACATGACTGAGCGACTAAACTGAACTGAACTGAACTGATTTATATTGTCCTTATGAATCTACTTAATGGGAGCTCCTGATAAATGACACCCAGCTTTATTTGTGACAATTGCCAGAGGGATAGTCTGCATGATGCATTCTGATAACTCCTAATAAGTGATAAATGTGGCCTTGAGTTTGAGTGTGCATAGCACAGGGAACCTCAAACCTACCCAGCTGTTAACAGGTGGGAACACTTGTTTACCTGTGTTACTGGCATTTGTTCGTTTGAGCTGTCTTCCCAGGTTTAGCACCGCTGCTAAATGAGGCAAACTTATCTTCATAGCAGTGTTCCCAGTGTCTGTGCTTTCCTGCCCTGCTTAATTTAGAAGAAATCAGTATAACTGAAGAGTGACTTTCTTGCAGCTCATTTTGGTTTGATCTTCCCAGGAGTGGGGGCTTGGTTTCCAGGGCACATATCTGTTTACTCTGGGGTTTCTGCCAAAGAGAGTCTGCCATACCAGCAATGCATTTGCAATGATCAGACCTTGCTGGAGGGAAGCATTCATGAATTGGAAAACTGCCTGAATGTATCCAGCAAGTAAGTTCAGAGAGTGGAGACGAAGGGGACTCTTTCTCCCTTGAGCATTTTATAGCATGTTATGGTTTAGATACATCCAGCAAAGTTCAAAATCAATAGTCTTTCCCTGGGTAATATTTTCTTTGCAACAATTCTACCTCTACACCCTGGAGGATCAGGGTTTCATGTTGGTTATAAGAGTTAAACTTTACCTAAGCTTTCATGGAAAAAAAAAATTATATATATATATGTATATATATATATATATACTCAAAGTGCCTTTGATACAAATTCCTGTAGCTGTACTGTAAATGTTGTTGGCATGGAAACAATTTGACAGTATTTGGGTTCTCTTTGACAGCTGACACCATCAGTACACAATTCTCCTCTATCACTGAGGAGGTGTTCCCAAGCCTGAACGTGACTTGTAGTTGGTAAAGATCTCAGTGTACAAAGATGGACTGCCGAAGTGAAACCAATTTGTCCTTATTTGGGAGGAGAGCACACAACAGGCTCAGATGGAATTGGATTCATTAGGTTGTGAGGGATGAATGGATGAGGGGAGCAAAGTTCAACATGCCTAGTAAACCATAATTAAGGAGCAAAGAGCAGGGCAGAGAACACTTGGCTAAGAACAACTCTCCCCCCGCCTCCTGTGACAATCTTCTGTGTGTTACATTTAATCATGTAGGTTTCAACTAAAACCAAAAGAACATTCCTTCATCAAGCAAAAAAAAAATTAAATAATTTTATCCATATTTTTAAGGACAATTGTTATGAATAATTAAATCAGGTGATGCTTTGACAAACCAGATCTGTATGCCAGGTCTCTACACGTGTGCTCAGTCATGTCTGACTCTGTGAGACCCCGTGTCCTGTAGCCGCCTAGGTGCATCCCTCTGTCCATGGGATTTTTCAGGCAAGAATAGTGAAGTGGGTTGCCATTTTCTCCTCCAGGGGATTTTCCTGACCCAAGGATCGAACCAGTATCTCCTACATTTCCCGCATTGGCAGGCAGATTTTTCAGCACGGTGCCACCCGGGAAGCCCACTGGCAAACCAGAGATGATTCTACTGAAAAAAATCACAAAAGAGTTGACTACGTAGAGGGAGACCCCAATAGCAAACCAGGTTTCTTAGCCAAATGTACTCTTATTATCTCTGGGCCACTTCTTTCTTAGCAACGTTTACTAATCCTTTATGCAGTGTTATTTTCCCAATGTTATTAAATCACCATAGATGATTAAGAAGATCAAATATTAGAACCCGTTTATAAAAGAACAGTCATTTCTTCTTGTTCTGAAGCCAAACTTAGGATCCTTTCATGTTCGTTATAATTAGTGTCTTGGCTCAGATTATAGCCTTGCCTCCTCTCCACTGTTTCAGATGCTGGTGTCACTGTGAGAAAGACAGGCATGCCTCATCTTGAACACACTCTGCTTGGTGATGGCAGGGTTCTAGGAAAGAAACCACTCTGTAGGCTGACTTTTAATTGCAAAATTCTTTACAGTTATTTCTCCTTTTTCTCTCAGTTAATGCTGGTGTTACAGTATAAACAAATTCACCTAGGACATTGTCAACAGAGCATTCCATTGCTTTCCTGAATTGACTACATTCTCAGTGAGTAAGCCGAGCAATTTCTGACACCCCGGGGTGACTTTTCCAGGTACTAATTAATTCCTGTTGGAAGGTAATGTAGAAGGACCCTAGGGATATTGATTGAGATTCTGTTGAGCTGAGTACTGAAAATTACATCGGCTTATAAAAATAGAGAATCTTTGAGGGCTTTCCAGGTGGGACAGTGATAAAGAACCCACCTGCAATGCAGGAGATGAAAGAGATGTGGGTTCGATCTCTGGGTCAGGAAGATCTCCTGGAGAAGGAAATGGCAACCCACTCCAGTGTTTTTGCCTGGAGAATCCCATGGACAGAGGAGCCTGGCAGGCTACAGTCCATGGGGTTACAAAGAGTTGGACAAAACCAAACAGGCACACACACGCACAGATGAGCCACAGAGTATGGTATAGCGTGAAGTTGCTCAGTTATGTCCGACTCTTTGCAACCCCATGGACTGTAGCCTACTAGGCTCCTCTGTCTGGCAAGAGTACTGAAGTGGGTTGCCATTTCCTTCTCCAGAGGATCTTCCCGACCCAGAGATCAAACCCAGATCTCCCGCATTGCAGGCAGATGCTTTACCATCTGAGCCACCAGGGAAGTCACCTATATACTGCACAATATGTGCCTTTGTTGTGTTTATTTGTCAATATGCATCTTTCTGAGTCTTCCACAGAAGTGTTTCCTCTTACCTCGTGGCATTAAAGGAAGGAAGAATAATGGTAGAATTGGATTAAGCACATTTGTTTAGCCTATTCTAGAATTTAGGGACCAAAAATGTTAGATACAACTGAATACATAAGAGAAAAGCCTTTGAGCTCCAAACATATATAGATAGGTAGAGAGATAGAGAAAGAGAGAGAGAGATGTTTCTTCTGGTTTTATAAGAGAAATAGCTTTTGTGTTAGATAAGATTTAATCTACTAGGGGAATGAGAAGGGTCAGTCTCTATGACATTTACCTCTCCAGAAGAATTCATTCAGTTTAAATTCTATCCCTGCCACCAAGCTTGCTTCTCACTTTTATTTAAACACCAACTCAATTATACTTACTGAATTCTTTTTTTAAATGTGTATTTATTTGGCTGTCTTGGGTCTTAATTGTCGCATGTGGGATCTAGTTCCCTGACCAGAGACCAAACCTGGACCCCTGCATCGGGAGCTCAGAGTCTTAGTCACTGTACCGCCAGGGGAGTTCCATGAGTTCTTTTTAAATCATCAGGGAAAGCCAAAATTTCAGCAAAACCCTCATCTTGTTGTCACTTAATGCGGTTTCCCATCCTTCAGGGTTTGTATTTATCACACTTCTTGCTTCCTGGGAACAGATCCCCGATCGCTCTAATCCCTGCCACCAACAGTGCAAGGAAACTCGTTGAGTTTTGGTGTGTACATTCCCCCTCCCAGCCCTCATTTCAGATCAGTTTCCAGCTAAGGATGAGGTCTCTTCTACATTATATTGAGAATAGAAAAAAAATCAATAAATCTTCTCCTGAGCTGAGATGACTAGCTCCTAAAAAAAGCGGGCAGAGTGCCTTTATTAAAGAAGTTTTTCATTAGAACACTACTTCAATCATAAAATAATCATAAAGGAATTATGCAAATGTGCCAAAATCTTATCATGCATGCTAACATTCAGTTCCAAGTCACTCTGAAGAGAACCTGAGATCAGACCCTGTTGGGAGAAAACATGAAGACCTGCAGAGGTAACTGATAAGAACTTGACTGGCTATAAAATCTGTGACTGCCTTGTGTGCTCACTTGCTCAGTCCTGTCTGACCCCGTGGACTGTAGCCTGCCAGTCTCCTCTGCTCTTGTAATCTTTCTGAGGAAGAATACTGGAGCAGGTTGTCATTTCCTACCCCAGAGGATCTTCAGGACCCAGGGATCGAACCCATGTCTCCGGCATGTCCTGCCTTGGCAGGCGAATTTACCACTGTCTTCCCTTGGGAAGCCCCAAGTGACCACATTCAGTGAGCACAATTTTAGCCAGCATCAAATTCGGTCACTCTTCAGGGAAGAAGTAGCTGAACTGTCTGAAAGAACATGCACAAAGGTTTTGAAAATATTTACTCTTTTATCTAAACTATCACTCATTTATTAAGAAGTTACCGTGTCAGACAGAATTCTAACCACTTATGTGTATTATCTTAACTAATTTCATTTATATAACAACCTTGTAAGATCCTAGTAGATTTTCCATTTTATAAATCAAGAAAATTAACTTCAGAAAGGTTAGGTAATATGTCCTGGGTTACAAAGCTGTGAAAAGCATATTTTTAAACACTATCCTATAAGATTTGGAAACTTCAGAACATCAAGCCTAGGAGACATTTCAGACATTGTTTTTCCATGTTACTCAAGCTTCTACAGATGACTCAAAACCGAGCCTCACATATTAATGACTTGCTTGAGGTCATATATAAAAGCTCTGCCTCCAGGCTCCTATCTCAAAATAACAGTTTTACCTATTCACGTGGGTCAGTATCGTCATATTCCATAGTTTGTATTATCTCTGATTGAGAAAATGCACTGTCTCTGCTCCAAAAGTAAACTTTCTAATGATATTTTTATGCATATTTTTAGAAAAGACAATTCTGTGATTGTCTCTATTCCAATTTGAATAAGCGAACCTCATTACGTGATGAGCCACAGTGTGCAAAAACTAACACTACTTGAAACTTGGACCCCTGTTTGTCTTAAAATCTTTGTCATTATTGCTTTGGTTGTTTAGTCACTTAGCCATGTCTGACTCTTAGTGACCCCACGGACTGTAGCCCACCAGGTTCCTCCATCCATGGGATTTTCCGGGCAAGAATACTGGAGTAGTTTGACATTTCCTTCTCCAGGGGATCTTTCCAACCCAGGGATTGAACCTGGGTCTCCTGCTCTGTAGGCAGATTCTTTACTACTGAGTCACCAGGAAAGCCCCTGAAATCTTTATACAGAAGAATTAAGACTTCTTAGGACAGCTATCTATTAGTCTGACTCTTTTCCCCACTCCATCCATAAAATCCCCAGCATTTGAACTTTTCTCTTCCAAACTTCTATGGGTTCAGGCAAGAGTGACTTAGAAGTGGTTTATGATCAGAGGCAAGCATGCTCGGTTGGTCAATTGTTTCCAACTCTTTGGGACCTCATAGATTGTAACCTGCCAGGCTCCTCTGTCCATGGGATTTTCCAGGCAAGAGTACCGGAGTGGGTTGCCATTTCCTGCTCCAGAGGATCTTCCCTACCCAGGGATGGAAACTGCATCTCCGGTGTCTCCTGAATTGGCAGGCAGATTCTTCACCAGGGAGCCACCTGGGAAGCCCCAGGTTGCATTGATGAGTACACTTTAGAAAAAAAAGACCTACTTCATTTGTAAAAGTGTCAAATGTGTTTGTCTCACATGCTAACAAATTGCATAGTTTTTAACAATAAAATTCAGAGCCTTCAGAGATCTGCTTATAATGATGGGGATATTTTTTTTTTTTCTTATCATAATTCAAGGCCAGTCTATTGACCCTGAGTTAAATGCCCCTATCCTAAAAAATGTAAGCCAAACCAAGAACATAATAATAATTAGTGAAAAGTATGTGAGAGGGAGAACTCTAAAACTTTGATGTTTTCTAAGACTATAGATTGAGTTATATAAACTTTATAATTAGCCTTTAGATGAAAATCCAGGTCACAATTTAGTTCAGTTAACCTCTTGAGTGTCTCATTAATCAAAACCTGCTTAAAGTGATTTTCTTATTGTCAGCACAATTTAATGTGAAATACAGTATGTTTG
The DNA here is from genome assembly GCF_054371585.1 of Giraffa tippelskirchi. Classification (NCBI taxonomy): domain Eukaryota; kingdom Metazoa; phylum Chordata; class Mammalia; order Artiodactyla; family Giraffidae; genus Giraffa; species Giraffa tippelskirchi. The sequence goes on from NC_137281.1 coordinate 154,201,467, forward strand.
TAAATCCCCACTGTTTGCTCCAGCAATGTTACAGCAGACTTTTGTTTGTTTCTGCCTTTGTTTCTGTTTATGTGGTTGGTTTGGGGTTTGTTTACTTCTTTGCCTTATCTTTCAAGACATTTATGAGAAAAGAATTACCTGCCCATTTCATGGTGTATAGCTTTCCATTCACTAGTCCACTGCTTTAGGAAATATGAGATACATACAAAAAGGAAAGTTAGTTTAAATTTAAAATGTGTAAGTCATGGCAGACAAGCAGCTCAGAGATTTTATCAATGCTATTACAGTCACTGACAGATTTGGAGAAAGGAAAAAAAAAAAAAGATCAGGACAGTTGGAATCTGCCTACCATTCTCCCCTAACATATATTAAGTTAGATATGACTGAAACAGTAACTGCAGAACTTTCTCAATCTGTCCATCATTTTACTCAACAGTAGCCACAAGGATAAAAATGACACATCTATAGGTTATAATAATTTTAAAGGAAAATGTGTTATGGTGCATTCTGGGTAAAATATGCAAATTATCAAGACAGCAGAGATGATTAAATTTTCTCAACTCTGAACAAAATGACCTTCTTTGATTGAACCCCCTTTTTTTGGGAAGAGACACAAATTCACTGCACTCGTTATAAGAGCATGCATTGTAATAAAGTCAAACTTGACAGATGAGGAGATTAAGAAGCTTGAGGATTTACAAGAAAAAAAAATGAATCAATAAATTGAGGCAAAGAAGATGCTAGATTCCTGATATACGCCTCCTTTTCCTCTGTATTATTTCAGTCGTTCTGATAATTCCTGTGTGTGTGCATACTCAGTCACTCAGTCCTGTCTGCCTCTTTTGCAACCACGTGGACTGTAGCCAGTCAGGCTCCTCTCACCATAAGATTCTCCAGGCAAGAATACTGGAGTGTGTTGCCATTTCCTCTTCCAGGGGATCTTTCTCACCCAGGGATCAAATTCGCGTCTCCTGCGTCTCCTGGCAGGAAATTGGCAGGCAGATTCTTTACCACTGTGCCACCTGGCAAGCCTTTGATAATTCATAGGTGCTGTTAATTAAATCTAGCAGAGTGCTGTATACAAGTAAGCAGAGCTATGTCAGAAGAAGTGAAAATGCTTATTTAATCAGTGGTGGATCTATGATACTCTTACTGAAAATAGATATGCATGTTTTTGTTATTTACATTTTCACTGTGACCTGACAGTAAAATCTTTGGAAATTCAAAAGAACTCAATATTTGCAGAATTAATGACTAAATAAAAGAATTAAAACGTTATTATAGTTTATTGATTCAATTTCTCATTTCAGACTCAAGGTAAATGTCTGTGTGATATTAGTACCAACTAGTGCCACCCAAGTTATTGTTTTCTTTAAGCAAGATAGATTTCTCAGTGAATAGTTGGGCTTGAATGGATTAAAATAATGATTTGAAAGCTCATTTTGTCACAGGTGCATACTAAATATTTTAAAGTCAGTTATCTGCCTACTTTGTCCACTACATTGATCCTCTTAGTTTTAAGTTATAACTAGAAGTGGTGTAGGTGCCCACATGTGAGTATGCAGGTGTGTGTACACACTCACACACATGCATGAATGCATGGTTTTCCTAACTGGACATCGTTTGATTTGGCAAACCTTTTCTTTCCTGATGAGCAATCCTACCTGCACTGTAATCAGGAGATTAATTTGGCTTTTAAAGTCAGCAATAAGACTATGAAATGAGCTTTGGGTTGTAAATCAGTGTTCATATCCAGAATTACCAATTAGAAGATCTGTGACTTGGAGACAGTAATTTCATTTCTCTGGGCCTTGATTTTCTTGTCAAAAATAACAAGGATGTTATCTATAATTACTCTCAATACTGTCCATAGCTATTTCGAGATGCAAAGAAATTTTAGGTCCTAAAGAGAGCTATAAGTAAGAAATTTTCTATATTAACCGTTACGGTTTCAATAAGCTTATCTTAAGGGCTTCCCAGGTGACTCAGTGGTAAAGAATCTGCCTGCCAAAGCAGGAGACACAAGAGTCAGGAGTTCACTCTAGCTTGGGAAGATCTCCTGGAGAAGGGAAAGACAATCCACTCCAGTATTCTTGCCTAGAAAATTCCATGGACAGAGGAGCCTGGTGGGCTACAGTCCATATAGTTGCAAAAAGCCAGACAGGACAAAGCAACCGAGTAGGCATACACGCAGATAATTTGAGAAAGAATTCTAATACATCTAAGAACACATCTCGTTCTATATCCAGCACTTCGCCAATGAAGACTCGGTGGGCAAGCCAGTGTAGAGGGTGCTGTACAAAGGTGGGGGCGGGGGCTTCCTCTGTCACCCCACTTGCTGTAGCCACAAGTCGCTAAACCTTTCTCTCCTTTTAGCCACCTCTTCTCAAGAGTATATATTTTGGAAAACCTTTCCTAAATTAAAAGAAAAAAAATTCTAGGGGCAAAATACTTAGATGTGATAATGCAAATTAAATGTCTAGACAAATCATGGAAGGGTCAGGAGAAAGTATCACTTAGTACGGACATTTCATTGTCTTTTTTGCACACACTTGCACTTCCTTTTCTACAGATATCATGGCTTTGAAGTCATGGTCATGGGCTCTTCATTTCTATTTGCACTGCTCAGATGGTAAAGAATCTGCTTGCAGTGCGGGAGACCCGGGTTCGATCCCTGGGTCAGGAAGATCCCCTGGAGAAGGGCATGACAACCCATTCCAGTACTCTTGCCTGGAGAATCCCATGGACGGAGAGACCTAGCGGACTACAGTCCATGGGGTCGCAAAGAATCAGATGTGACTGAGCAACTTCACTTTCACTTTCCCACTTTATTTTTTTCAAATAGCTCACTCTTCTCTAGACACCGATAGATATTCAGTCCCCTAGTCGGGAGTAAACCCTAAACTTCACAGTCAATAGAACTCCAATTTAGCTGGGAATCCCTGGCCATAGTGCACAGACATCCTTAAAACTACTCTTTTCCAGTTTTCTGAACATAATAACCTGCTAAGTACCTCCTACCTGTCATTCCTTTTATCTGTATTTACTATTAGTTTTAGCACAGTCCTAGTCTTTATTTTCTAATGAGCATGCCTTTCTCATAAGCTAGTTTTCTTTTCCTTCTCCAGTCTCAACCATATCATATTTAGTTAACATTTCTTATTGAAATCAAATTTCATTTATATCCTGTTCTCTTTCTAATTCATGCTATTATGTCCACTTGCCCCAATCACATTTTATCCTAATTTTCCCTCCTTTTCTTCTCATCTGTGCAAATTCTCAACTGTTTCCTGCCTGAGGCTAGCCTGAGTTAATTCAGTTTTGTCTGATTTGATTTTGAGCTTAAAGATATTCCTGTAGATGAAATTTATGACATTGTATTATAAAGGAAACTGTTGATACTTAATGTGTGAATTAGTAAAAAGAAACTAGTTCCATTTCTTTCTTTCTAAGATGTTAGCACACAACTAATCCTGGACAGTAGTTTTAAAAAGATATTTTAAAGAATGCAAACTGTATACTTATTGTTACTATTGATATTGATAATTTAAAAATATATAATTTCTTGAGGGCAATGGCCATGTAGTATCTTCATAGCCTCAATAATGAAAATTAATTACAGTATCAAACATTTATTATATTCTATCTTTAACATATCTTATATAATTGAATCTGGATTCTTTTCTTACTTGGGTCATGACAATTTTATAAACTTATCAATCTTGGTCAACAATGGATCCTTCATAATTGATTCAATTATTGATCTCTTACTTATGTCAAACATTTTTCTCAGCATTTGTAGAAAAATAAGTGGTGTTTATATTATATATTAATTGTTTAATTATATAAATTTTCATACTTTATGTAAATATTTTGCAAATACTGCCTAAATTCTTTTGTTCAATCATTAAGTTGACAAGCCCCATTCCTAGTGTTACCTATATTTTTAGATTGCTCATCCCTGTTGCTGCATGATATTCCCTGACATGTGTACATCATAATTGCTTGATCTGTTTCACTGTTGATGGATATTTGGGCAGTTTCCAGCTTGGAGTTATTAAAAATAATATACTGCTATAAATATTCTAGTCCATTATTTGGGGGAATGTATGTTACCATTTCTGAAGGCAGGTTGGATTTCCCCTGATTTTAATTCTTCTAAATAATTCAAAGAAATTGCCAAACACAAAAGTAGAGTTAGGTTTCATATTGACAACATATCTACCTTTTGGTTGTGTCTCATCTCCCTACAAGCTTCCCCGGGGGCTCAGCGGTATAGAATCTGCCTGCAATGCTCGAGACAATACAAGGGATGTAGGCTCAGTCCCTGGGTCAGGAAGATCCCTTAGAGCAGGGCATGGCAACGCACTCGAGCATTCTTGCCTGGAGAATTCCGTCGACAAAGGAGACTGACAGGCTACAGTCCATGCAGTTGCAAAAGAGGTAGACGCGACTGAGTGACTGAGCATGTACACAGACACACAAGGATTATCAAAACAACTGAAATAATATAGAGGAAAAGGAAGCATAGATGATGAATCTAGCATCTTCTTTGCCTCAGTTTATTGATTCACTTTTTCCTGGAACAGAGGAGCCTGGCAGGCTGCAGTCCATTGGATCACAAAGGGTTGGACACGACTGAAACAGCTGAGCACATTTGCATGCAGGCATTCCTTATTCCCATTAGGAGAAAATGTCCTACAGAGAGTTATTTATGCTCTTTTTTCTCCCCCCTTGAAATCTCTCCTAGCTAAAATGAAGTTTCAGATTGTCAAATTGGAGTTAGATGTTTCACTATTTCAAGCATCACTATTAATTTCAAGGATATAAGCAATCAAGTAGCACAGGTGAAGCAAAGTGCCCCGCTGTGTTCTTCACTGCAACATCAGACGTTCTCTCTGACCCAGGTCAAAAGTAGTCTCTTAACTGAGATGGGCTCCCCTGGTGGCTCGGATGGTAGAGAATCTGCCTGCAATGCGGGAGACCTGGGTTTGATCCCTGGGTTGGGAAGAGCCCCTGGAGAAAAGGATGGGGACCCACTCCAGTTTTCTTGCCTTGGAGAATTCCATGAACAGAGGAATTTGGTGAGCTACAGTCCGTGGGAGTGCAAAGAGTCGGACAAAACTGAGAGACTCACACACACATACTAACTGAAATAAAAGTTATCTCACATAACAGTAGAAATTTAGGTAGTGAAACGTTTCCATTCTAAACTCAAATAATTACATATTTTATGTAATACTTTTCCAGCAACTTAGACCTCATAAATCTTATAAATCAATAATACTCTACTAAACTAATTCAATGAATAAGAACTCTCCTCCAATGCTATAGGTTTATTTGATAGAAGATTCTTATTAATGTGTTATAAGGAAAGAAAACTGGAGTACCTATGTTCATTTGTCCCTGGAAATGTTGCCCAGATAAAGGAAGACAAACAGACCACAAATCAGCTGTTAATATCTCTCTTTCATACTGCAAGGAAATATCTTTCCACATCTATTCATGAAGGCCAATCAGTGAAATTTAATAATTTTTTAAACTTCAGTGATACATTCTGGATGCTTTTCCTACTTGATCTATCAGCAGCAGTTGACATAGCTGATCTTCCCAAGTACTTTCCTCACTTGGCTTCCAAGGCAGCATTTATCTTTCTCTGTCTCTCTCTTATTTTGCCTACCTCATTTACCACTCCTTTTTTTCTTCTTTGCTGCTGCTGCTGCTAAGCCGCTTCAGTCATGTCCGACTCTGTGCGACCCCATAGATGGCAGCCCACCAGGTTCCCCCTTCCCTGGGAAAAAACACTGGAGTGGGTTGCCATTTCTTTCTCCAATGCATGAAAGTGAAAAGTGAAAGTGAAGTTGCTCAGTCCTGTCCGACCCTTAGCGACCCCATGGACTGCAGCCTACCAGGCTCCTCCGTCCATGGGATTTTCCAGGCAAGAGTACTGGAGTGGGGTGCCATTGCCTTCTCCTTTCTTCTTTAGGTTCCTTCTTATCTTTGGGTTTCCTTAAAATGGGAGTGCACCAAAGGGCACAGTCCTTGGAAATCTTCTCTCTTATTCCCTTTTAATTTCACACAGTCTCATGACTTTAAATCCCATCGATAAGCTGCAGCCTCCCAAACTTACATCTTCCTTCTGGTCCTTCCTCTACCTTTCTTTTGTTCCACTAGGCTTATTGAGGTATACTTCACAAAGAATATTGTATATTGATTGAATAATTAATATTGAATATTTAAAGTATTATATATAATGTGATGATCTGATATAAATATGTATTGTGAAATTACACTTTTATTCCCCCTCCCATTTCCAGATTTATGTACTCAGATGCTTTTCTGACATCTCTATTTGTACATCGATGACCTATGTAAATTTGATATGTCTGAAACTGAATTTCTCATTCTTCATCTCAATTCAGTCCTGAATATTCACTGAAAGGACTGATGTTGAAGCTGAAACTCCAATACTTTGGCCACCTGATGCGAAGAGCTGACTCACTGGAAAAGACTCTGATGCTGGGAAAGATTGAGGGCAGGAGGAGAAGGGGACGACAGAGGATGAGATGGTTGGATGACATCACTGACTCCATGGACATGAGTTTGGGTAAACTTCAGGAGTTGGTGGTAGACAGGGAGGCCTGGCGTGCTGTGGTCCATGGGGTCGCAAAGAGTCAGAGACGACTGAGCGACTGAACTGATTCTCAAATATCCCCCTCCTATTGTCTTCTCCATCTGAAAAGATGACAGCTCTCCTCCTCCATTAACTCAAGCTAGAACCACGGTGCCTTCCTTGCCCACCTTTCTTACACCCACACTGACTCCGTCATCAAGTCTTCTTGATCCTATCATCAACATTTATAAAGAATTAGACTTTTTTTCCCCTCTCCACTTCCAGGAGTAGACTTCACCTCAAAGTCATAAAGCTTAAACGTTATGACCTTTTTGCACCAGCCTTTTATACCCTTCTGGGGATTCAGGAGAAAGTAATCTAGTCATGGACTGGTGGCCCAGAGTACAATCCACACTGTAATACACTCCAGAGGGGGACCTGAGGCTGGGAATAGGGTGTAAGATGCTAGTGGCACTACTTCTCCAGAGCAACACTTGCTTCTGGTAGATCTTACCAGTATCTGGACTCTATCACTCACACCAAGGGGAACGACCCAACAGCATCGTGGTTCTTCTGTCTGCTGGATGACCATTATGACCCAGGCTTATCCAGCCCCAGGGACTGGCCCTGTGGTAGCAATGGTCAGGGGAAGTAAGAAACCCCAGGAGATAAAGATTAAGTCAAGATAAACCACAGTTTCGGTCCATGGATTTCTGCAGGGGTCGAGGAAGGGAGATTAAAGGGCTGGAGGTTTTGAGGGCTTCCATCCATCAGATGGCATGGCCTCAGCAGGAACCTCAAAGGAAGTTGGGAAATTAAGAGTTATTTTTATACATTGTCAAAAATAAAAGACTAATTTTGTCTAAGGAAGCTTGCACAAAAGAACAAGTTTTGATTTTTCAATGAGAGAATTATCTTTCTGTTCTCCCTACCATAAAATTGTTACATGAAAATGTGATCAGGAAAAATGCTTTTAGACTTGTAGGGGAAAAAACAGCAGAGAAGTGTATCAGGCACTTAATAATAAGAATAATTTATAAATTTGAAAACTTTTATGATGCCTGTGTTATTTGTCAGCTTTTAACATTCGTAGCGTCATATTTTGAGAGGACACCAGAGCAGCCACTTAGACTCCTCCGTGTTGCTATCACCTGTGTCCAGATGTCCATCAGCCTCTAACCTGGAATAACTGAGGAGTCTCCAAACTTCCCGATTTGGCTTGACCCGCCCTTTCTAGTTAATTCACAAAAGACCAGTCAAAGTGCTTATTTTAAACTCTAACCCAGGCCACGCCCCTCTTCTGCCTGAAACCTGCCAGTCTGTTCCTGTCTTGCTCAGAGTCAAAGCCAAAGCCCTTACCTCGGCCTGCTTCTTGTCTCATCTAACTCCCTGAGCGTCACTGTCCTCTCTCTCCTCTTCCTCATTCAGCTTCATTCGGGTCCGTCTCTTTACTGCTTTGTCTACATGACACCTTTCTGCCTTGAGAACTTCTTATATGAATGACTCCCTCTTCCTGGAGGATTCTCCCCAAGACACACAGACAGCCTTTCACCTGGTCTCTTTATGCTGTATAGCAGTGTCTCAGTGAGAACTCCCCAATCATCCCATTTAGAATTGATTCTTCCCAACACACGGGGACGTCTTCCCCTTCTCTCTTTTGTTTTTCTGGATACTATTATCATTTTCTAAAATGCTCTAAAGTCAGCTTACTTATTTCTTTATTGCCTTTCTCCTCTCAATGCTCCTTGAAGATAGGGATATATTTTTTCTGGTACATCTACTACTATTCTCTCTTCCAATATCTAAGCAATGCCTGGCACATAGTTGGACCTTACTAAATGTTTTATGCATTCATGAATGAATGAATAACTGGATGAATGACTTATGTTTCCTGCATTCTTGCAGACCAGAGTTTAGAGACAGAAATATCTTAAGAGCTTGTTTCGAGGTTCTGGCAAGGGAGCTCAGGTACTCGGGGAAGGTAGTCTTCTTTGACCGAGAGTGTGGCTTCAGGAGGGACACACGTGGAGAGGTGGGGGAGGAAGGGGACACCCGCCTAGCCAGCTGGATCAGCTGAATCAACCCTGGCAGATCAACCAGGTGACAGATGTCACAACCAGATGAGCCTCACATACTAGAGATAGAAATATCTCAAGAAATATTGCTTTGGTTCTACATGTAACAGAAAGTCGAAGGTTTTTGACTGAGTGAGTAGCATCATGAGATCTTTGTTTATGGAAGATGGTTATGAAAATGTTGCTGAAAATGACTTGATTAGAGTCAGAATAGAGACAAGCAGACCAACTATTTAGGAGTAATGCAATAACGGTCTATACTAAGTTAACAGAATAGAGGCTGTAGTGCTTGGCACATTGACGCTGAAAATTTTGTAAATGATATTCTGGGGGTCTCTTAGGGGCTTTTCTATTTTAACCCAAATGTTTAAGCTTGTGTGGCAAATCCTGAACTTAAAGTTGAATAACCAAAGTGTATCCAATGTATACCCAAAGAATTCAAATGTAGCATTGGTGGGATGACATGCCTTCAAGACATTTCTTCCAGAAGGGTAACATTTAATACATAAATATGCATTTGTTACCAAAATTTGGGCCTTTGAGGAATACCTGTGAAAAATACTACCTTAGCATTTGTTGTAATAGTACATCCATCTGTTGCATCCATCTGTAAAACAGTAGAGCATAGAGCATCTTATCACATGGGACACAAAACAGTGGCAGTGGGAACAATAAGTGTTACTTCATCCTTGGTTCCCAGTGTCTGTGGGCACCCCTCCCCCCAAAGCTGAAGATAGCAAATTGATTTTCACAGACAAATACACACGAGAAACTGGTGCAAAAGGAAACCAGATGGAGAGGAAGAAGGAGGGGGTGGAAAGAAATGGAAGTGAAGCACGCTGACACCTGTTTTCCAGCACAATGATCATTAAAGTTATCGCATGTTATGCCAGAAGCTTTATTTTAAATACCCTGTCTGCTACCTTCTGGGTTAAATAAATAGTTTTGAATATGCATCTCATTCAAATTACTTTCCATCACAGTCAGTGACTGCAATTATAGTTACAGTGCTGAGTAGCTTTGAGTTCTTCTAGAAAACAAGGCGTAAAAGCAATACTATCCCCATCTTGTTAATTATGGCACTCACCTTGCACCTGGATGTAGTCATGTTCAGTATCTCAAAAAACGCTCCCTTATAGTGCCAACTATTAGTATTCAAAAAATCAGTGTAACCACCATCATCATTGTCACCATCATTTCATAAGGAAATGAGTAATAGCTAGTTGTTGTTTAGTCTCTGAGTCGTGCCCGACTCCTTTATGACCCCATGGACTGTTGCCCACCAGGCTCCTCTGTCCATGGGGTTCTCCAAGCAAGAATACTGGAATGAGGCGCCATTTCCTTCTCCAGCAGATCTTCCTGACCCAGGGATCAAACCCGTATCTCCTGCATTGGCAGGCAGATTCTTTACCACTGACCCACAAGGGGAGCCTGAGTAATAGATTGGGATAAGCAATAATTTGATAGATTAGCACTGGTCCCAAGAGAATATCTCATCATTAGGCTAGAAATTTATCTTTAAATGGAAATTTCTGGATATAAAGCCATAATTACATCAACTAATTTTTTTTAAACAAAGAAGTAGTATGTTATGTTAGCAACTATTTCTCTCTATATAAATAATACATACATATATATATATATTTCAGTGCTGGTAATTACAATGTCTACCTATATATAGCAAAAAATTTTTAAATTAGTTTTTATTGATTAGTAGATATTCATATGCTTTGCTGTTATCTCAATAACTATTATATGAAAGTAATAATTGCTGCTGAGCACAACAGTTGGATTCTGTTTCATCTTGATTATTTATATGTTTATTGCAATAAACATATTGATGATCTGGAAATGTTAAGTTCTTACTGTGCTAACACTTAAGTTTCTAAACTAGTTTTTTATATAATGAGCAGTTATAGAATTTATTACAGGCTCTTAGTGTAACTGGTTGTCTGGCAAAATGGCCGTCTGAGGAAGACTTACAAATAGCTGAGAAAAGAAGAGGAGCTAAAGGCAAAGGAGAAAAGGAAAGATATACCCATTTAAATGCACAGTTCCAAAGAATAGCAAGGAGAGATAAGAAAATCTTCCTCAGGGATCAGTGCAAAGAAATAGAGGAAAACAATAGAATGGGAAAGACTAGAGATCTCTTCAAGAAAATTAGAGATACCTAGGGAATATTTCATGCAAAGATGGGTTCAATAAAGGACAGATATTGTATGGGCTTAACAGAAGCAGAAGATGTTAAGAAGAGATGGCAGGAATACACAGAAGAACTATATAAAAAAGATCTTCATGACGCAGATAACCACGATGGTGTGATCACTCACCTAGAGCCAGACATCCTGGAATGTGAAGTCAAGTGGGCCTTAGGAAGCATCACTATGAACAAAGCTAGTGAAGGTGATGGAACTCCAGTTGAGCTATTTCAAATCCTCATAGATGATGCTGTGAAAGTGCTACGCTCAATATGCCAGTAAATTTGGAAAACTCAGCAGTGGCCACAGGACTGGAAAAGATCAGTTTTCATTCCAATCCCAAAGAAAGGGAATGCCAAAGAATGCTCAAACTACCACACAATTGCACTCATCTCACATGCTAGTAAAGTAATGCTCAAAATCCTCCAAGCCAGGCTTTAGCAGTACGTGAACTATGAAATTCCAGATGTTCAAGCTGGTTTTAGAAAAGGCAGAGGAACCAGAGATCAAATTGCCCACATCCATTGGATTATCCAAAAAGCAAGAGAGTTCCAGAAAAATATCTATTTCTGCTTTATTGACTATGCAAATCTTTTGACTGTGTGGATCACAATGAACTGGAAAATTCTTAAAGAGATGGGAATACCAGACCACCTTACCTGCCTCTTGTATGCAGGTCAGGAAGCAACAGTTAGAAGTGGACATGGAACAACAGACTGGTTCCAAATAGGAAAAGGAGTACGTCAAGGCTGTATATTGTCACCCTGCTGATTTAACTTATATGCAGAGTACATCATGAGAAATGCTGGGCTGGAGGAAGCACAAGCTGAAATCAAGATTGCCAGGAGAAATATCAATAACCTCAGATATGCAGATGACACCACCCTTATGGCAGAAAGTGAAGAAGAACTGAAGAGCCTCTTGATGAAAGTGAAAGAGGAGAGTGAAAAAGTTGGCTTAAAGCTCAACATTCAGAAAATTAAGATCGTGGCATCCGGTCCCATCACTTCATGGCAAATAAATGGGGAAACAATGGAAATAGTGAGAGACTTTATTTTCTTGGGCTCCAAAATCACTGCAGATAGTGACTACAGCCATGAAATTAAAAGATGCTCACTCATTGTAAGAAAAGCTATGATCAACCTAGACAGCATATTAAAAAGCAGAGATATTACTTTGCCAATAAAAGTCCGTACAGTCAAAGCTGTTGTTTTTCCCTTAGTCATGTACGCATATGAGATTTGGACTATAAAGAAAGCTGAGCACCAAAGCATTGATGCTTTTGAATTGTGCTGTTGGAGAAGACTCTTGAGAGTCCCTTGGACTGCAAGGAGATCCAACCAGTCAATCCTAAAGGAAATCAGTCCTGAATATTCATTGGAAGGACATATACTGAAGCTGAAACTCCAACACTTTGGCCACCTGATGTGAAGTCCTGCCTCATTTGAAAAGACCCTGATGCTGGGAAAGATTGAAGGCCGGTGGAGAATGGGACAACAGAGGATGAAATTGTTAGATGGCATCACCGACGCTAGGACATGAGTTTGAATAAGCTCCGGAGTTGGTGATGGACAGGGAAGCCTGGCGTACTGCAGTCCATGGGGTCACAAAGAGTCAGACACCACTGAGTGATTGAACTGAACTGAATGTAACCATTCACTTTCAGGATATTGATAAATATACATTTAATTTTTAAAAAGTATATTCTTAGATGAAATTTTGCAATGCTGTAGACATATATTACTATTATATAAAGAGTTGTAGTCTGCCTCATAGATATTTCTTGTTAACTCACCAAATTTACTTAATGGGCCTAACACTGGTGTCCTCATGTACTGAATAATATGTGGGAATAATGTTTTGGTAATTACACTGTTAGTTTCCATCTCACCACCCCCTCCTTCCCAAATAAAACAATTCTAAAATCTAGGCATAATAACAAAAACAGGACATTGGACAATGATGAGCAGCAGACAGACTCTTTGGGGAGGATATGCATGGGGAGAAGGGGAATTATATAAATAGAATTCCAGTCCTGGGATTTTAGCTTGGGGCCAAGGATAATTGGCATGGTACAAGCCGAATGTGTGCTACGGGTGTACTAATACTACTAACTGCAGTATTTTGACCTAAAAGATCAGAGAACCAAAGCCAGAGCGGCTGTGGCTATTGAAGAGAGCATGATGTTTCTTAAAGGTGATCATCTGTTCTATCTAGGGTTTGAGCTACACACGCATGGTACCTACTCAATGCATCTAAGCTAAAGACAGAAGGCATGAACTGAGATAGGGTTCCATCCAAGAAGCAGAGCTTACATTTAAAGTCTATCTAAGATAATGGCCTGCTAGCCAGGAGAAGCAATATCAGTCAGAGAAAATAACAGATTCTGCACAGAGTGCAACTAAAACTTGATCAATATGTAAGAGGAATGAGTAAAATGGATACTTTTCAAGAGAAAAGAAAATTGACTCTGAAATGTCCTATATGTTGAAACTAGTAAATAAGAGGTTTAAAGTGGCTCTTCCCAGTCACTCCAAAGAAGTAAAGCAGGTATACTCACATGAATGAAACTAAAGGATGTCTCAACAGACTCATACCGGCAACATAATATAAAAGAAACAGTAGAAATTCTAAAACTATAAAAGGTATACATAATATTAAAATTTAAATTTTTAATGAATGGATTTAACAACAAATGGATATAGGAGATGAATGATTTCAGTAAACTTAAAAAAATTTAACTAATGTACAGAAAGAAAAATAAAGATTGCAAAAAAATTAATAGAACTGCATGGATCTTTTATAAAATATAAAATAGTCTAATGTTCATGTCTTTTGAGTCCTAGAAGGAAAGGAGAGATAGAAAGAGCCAAAAGAAAAATAAAGAAATAATGGCTGAGGACTTCCTAAATTTGATTAAGGACAGAAATTTCACATATTAAAAGCAGCAGAGAAGAATACAAAAAAGTTGTTCTGTAGCACATCACAGTAAAATTGTTTACAGCTTCCCCTCAATTCAAAAAAGGTGAAATCTTGAAATTAACAAGTGATAAATGACACATTACATAAAACACATAAATAGGATCAATGATTTGATTAATAATTGACATCATCAGAAACATACATGATTACTGTAGCTTTAACTTACACGGTTGCAAATTTTACATATTTTACATGTATGTAAAATAAGTAAAACTTTTAGTACAATTTTAAAAATTTTAAATTTTAAAGTGCAATGTGTACTTTAGTCCCTAGTGCAAGCAATAAAATTCTGATATGAGAAGCAGAGCTAAAAATTTAAGAGGAAAATTGAAATGGTATCCTGAAGAAAATATCAAATAACTTAAAAAAGGCAGAAAACAGTACTAGAAGAACAAAAATGGAGGAGACAGAAAACAAATAATAAAAGAGTGGAGCTGATCCCAAACATTTATATTAAATGTTCACAGAGAAAATCTATAATTAAAGTGTCGAAATTGTCAGAGTAGAATGGAAAGCAAAAGTCAAAATCTGAAAATATGAAAAAGAAAACCACTTTACAGGTGGGCTAGATAGAAAGACCCTGTAGTCACAACATCTTACAAGCACATAAAGATAACTATTCACAGAGCATCTGTCTATGGGAATGACCTGAAGACTAGCAGGAATGGTTTTCCTCATCTAAAGATATAAAGTAAGAACCGTAGTGAGCTGAGTGGCTGGAGATGTCCTATAGTCAAGACCCACACTTCCAGAGAAGCAACTCACAAACAGGAGGACAATTGCAGAGGCTTTCGTCAAGGAGCAAGTGGTCCAAGGTCCACATCAGGCTCCCCAGCCTGGGATTTTTTTATGAGGAGGACAAGCGCTAAGATCATCTGGCTTAGAAGGCCAGTGGGGTTTGCACACGGGAGAGACAGGGAACAGAGACTGTGCTCTTACAGGGTGCACACACAGTCTCACACACTCTAAGTCCCAGCACAGGGGCAGTAATTTGGAAGGATTCGGGGTCACACCCACTTGCTCACTTGGACAGTGTCCCGGAGAGGCAGGAGGCAAGCAGGTCTCCCCCTGGAACAGAGTGGCAGCAACAATTTGGGGGAGCACAGGGACCCCAGTACTGGAAGGCACCCTTTTGGACTCTTCTCTCTAGCCTGCTAACCCCAGGGCCTTACCTACCAACCAGCAGGCTGGCACCAGCCCTGGGATCTCTGTGGCCACACACAGAGTCATACCAGGACCCAGCCCTACCCATGAGAAGGCCAGCAGCTGCTGCACGAGTCAGGGCTCTGCAATCAGTTGAGTGGAGGCCCAGCCCCACCTGCCAGTGAATGCACAAGAGTCAGCCCACCACAGCACAAGGGCCCATGCAGCCCCCAGAGGGGCACCCTGAGAGCACATCGCACTGGTGAGCAGGCTGGAGTATGCAGCTGGATACTGTAGGAGGTCTCCCACATGAGGCCCCTTTTCCATGCTCAGCAGCCATAGCCAATCTACCCAACATGAGTCTGCTTTCAGGTGCACCCAGTCTTGTCTGACTTTGTGACCCCATGGACTGTAGCCCCCCAGGCTCCTCAGTCCATGGAATTTTCCATGCAAGTAAGCTAGTGTGAGTCGCCATTTTCTACTCCAGGAATCTGCCTGACCCAGGGATAGAACCGGAGTCTCCTGCATCTCCTGCACCGGCAGGTGGATTCTTGACCACTGTACTACGTATCTAATGCATAGAAATAAAAACAAAGAATCAGGCAAAATGAAGAAACAGAGGAATATGGAATACAGTAAGTCCCTTACATACAAACGCATTGCATTCCAAGAGCAGGTCCTTAAGTCCAACAAAGTTAGCTTAGTTCAGTTTAGTTCAGTTCAGTCGCTTCAGTCGTGTCCGACTCTGTGCGACCCCATAGATGGCAGCCCACCAGGCTCCCCCGTTCCTGGGATTCTCCAGGCAGAGACTGGAGTGGGTTGTCATTTCCTTCTCCAGTGCATGAAAGGGAAAAGTGAAAGTGAAGTCGCTCAGTCGTGTCCAACTCTTAGCGACCCCATGGACTGCAGCCTACCAGGCTCCTCCGTCCATGGGATTTTCCAGGCAAGAGTACTGGAGTGGGGTGCCACTGCCTTCTTCGATACAGCCTTGACATACCCCTTTTCCTATTTTGTTCAGTTGAGTTATATCTCAATACAGATGGATAGACATGGAAATAATCATGTCTTAGGATACTTCTAAAATTTACAAATTAGGGACTTCTCTGGTGGCCCAGTGGTTAAGAATCTGCCTTACCATGTAGGGGACACGGGTTCAATCCCTGGTCAAGGACCGAAGATCTCACATGCTGCAGAGCAATTAAGCCTGAGCATCGCAGCTACTGAGCCTGCCCGCTCTGGAGCCTGCCCGCCACAACTGGAGAGCTCACACTGCACCCACTGAACACATGCACCACCGCTAGAGAATCTGTGCGTCCCAGTGAAAGATCCCACATGACCCCAAAAAGAACCCTCATGCTGAAAGTAAGACCAGACACAATCAAACAATTAATTTATTTTTTTAAATAAAATTTATGAGTAAATAATGCACATAAAGGTGTTTAAATTATAAATTACAAGTTCGAGATGCTATTATTACCATATCAAAAATATTGACTCTTTTATTTGAAAAATGTATCATTCACATAGATTTAATGCATTCTGTGTCATGTAATTTACATAACTCCTCACATTTTCTTGAAATGTACGTTTATTATTTTGTCATTTCCAGCAAACACATTTACAGAGTGTAAATGACAGTGAAAAATCACATGGGCAAGTACACTGCAGAACTAAGATTGAAACAGAACTCTTTTCACTATAAAGCTAAAAGCCTTTCTGCTTAGTCATTGTACCTTTTGTAGTGGAAGTGTACCAGTTAGGCTTGAATGCTAGACATGTACGTAAGCACAAGTATTTCATAGAAGTTTAGCCTTGAAGGGTTTTTTTTATGCTTACTTTTTTGTCATAATAATTTAAAGATAATCTGATGAAGAATGGTTCCCATATCTTCTGCAAATGTTTGTGGTTTTTAATACAGTTTATTTAATAATACTTACAAAACAATTTCTTCCTTGAATTTAGTACAGAAAGAGACTTGATCAAAACAACATGAGTTTAATTTTAATCTGGGAATTAAATAATGTTTATAGGGAGGATTTTGCCATTTAAAAGCATATATGTAGATACGTGTCTTTAATAATATTTTAAATGTTGTTGTTGTCATTTTACCCCATGCGTTTTCTATTTTTAACTTGGCTGACAGGAAATTTAAAATAAGTATTAACATTCAGTTTTAGTAACTCTTAGTCCTAAAATGACTGGCACACAATTCTTCCTTATTACCTAACTACATAGACATTTAATATTCATCTTATATGTGACTTAATATTTTATGCTAACAGTGAAACTTTTGAGGCAGGTAAACTACAAACAAAAGTTAGTTTAAAAATTGTTTTTTAATTTTTTCTGTTTTTAATTATTGTTTTGCTTTTAAAATTTAGCATTCATTGTTTTGGTCAATACCCCAAATCAGATATCTAGCAGATTTACTATAAATTAAAATGACTATTGTTCAGCCACTGAGTTGTATCTGACTCTTTGTGACCCAATGGACTGTAACCCTCAGGCTCCTCAGTCCATGGGGTTTCCCAGGCAAGAATATTGGGGTGGGTAGCCATTTCCTACTCCTGTATGGGGAGTAGTATCTTCCCATATGCTATTAGCGTAACAAAACCCATTGGGAAGCTATTTTGATGTTGTATACCAAAAAATGCACTTGTCTACACATACACAACCTTCTCCCCTGTACATATGTTAATCTTTGAACATGTAAGATATACTTTTAAATTTGGATAACACACATGTATTCATTGTACTTAATTCAATTGTTTAACATATGGATAATATCACATAAATCACATAAAATGTAAAAAGAAGAGGAAAAACAACTAGTAGCTATAGTACTGCAGTGACTTAGTGACATTAGTCTCTGAGCAGAATATTCAAAGAAATGCATAGAATTTTCCCTATTTGACAAAGGTTGGAAATAAAGGTGTAAGAATCAATTATTATGATACAGAATAATTTCCTGAGCAGAATATTAATATTATCTGTCTATATCACCTACATATGATAACAGACATAGAGATTATTTCAAATTTAATTGACATTATGGGTCATTCTCCCAAAGAATTGTCTGTTATTCAGCCACTAGGTTGTGTCTGTGACCCATGGACTGCAGCTCCCCAGGCTCCTCTGTCCTCCACTATCTCCCAGAATTTGCTTAAATTTATGTCCATTGAGTCAGTGATGCAATCTAACCATCTCATCCTCTCCAGCCCTCTTCACATTTTGCCTTCAGTATTTCCTGACATAAGGATCTTTTCCAATTAGTCAGCCTTTTGCATCAGGGAGCCAAAGTATTGGAGCTTCAACTTCAGCATCAGTCCTTCCAATGAATATTCAGGGTTGATTTCCTTTAAGATTGACTGGTTAGATCTCCTTGCTGTCCAATTGTACTCTCAAGAGTCTTCTCTAGTACCACAATACAAAAGCATCAGTTCTTTGGAGCTCAGCTTTCTTTATGGTCCAACTCTCATATCCATACATGACAACTGGAAAAAACATAGCTTTGACTAGCCAGACCTTTGTTGACAAAATAATGTCTCTGCTTTTCAATACACGGTCTAAGTTTGTCATAGCTTTCCTTCCAAGAAGCAAGCATCTTTTAGTTTCATGGCTGCAGTCACTGTCTGCAGGGATTTTGGAGCCCAAGAAAATAAAATCTGTCACTGCTTCCAGTTTTCTTCCTTCTATTTGCCGTGAAGTGATGGACTTTATTTTTCTGGGCTCCAAAATCACTGCAGGTGGTGATTGAAGCTGAAACTCCAATACTTTGGCCACCTGATACAAAGAGCTGACTCATTTGAAAAGACCCTGATGCTGGGAAAGATTGAAGGCAGGAGGAGAAGGGGACGACAGAGGATGAGATGGTTGGATGGCATCACCAACTCGATGGACATGGGTTTGGGTGGACTCTTAGAGTTGGTGATGGATGGGGAGGCCTGGCGTGCTGCGGTTCATGGCGTTGCAAAGAGTCAGACATGACTGAGCGACTGAACTGAACTGAAATGAACTGAACTGAACTGATGGGACCAGATGCAATGATCTTAGTTTTTTAAGTTTTTTTGAAAGCTGGGTTTTTTTAAATTTTGAGTTTCAAGCCAGGTTTTTCATTCTCCTCTTTAACTCTCATCAAGAGGCTCTTTATTTCCTCTTCACTTTCTGCCATTAGAGTGGCATTATATGCATATCTGAGGTTACTGATATTTCTCCTGGAAATCTTGATTCAGCTTGTGACTTATTCAGCCTGGCATTTCACATGGTGTACTCTGAATAGAAGTTAAATAAGCAAGGTGAGGATATACAGCTTTGATGTACTCCTTTCCCAATTTAGAACCAGTCTATTGTTCCATGTCTGGTTCTATCTGTTGCTTCTTGACCTGCATTCAGGTTTCTCAGGAGATATGAAAGGTGATTTGCTACTCCATCTCTTTAATAATTTTCCATAGTTTGTTGTGATCCACACAGTCAAAGGCTTCAGCATAGTCAATGAAGAAGAAGCAGACATTTTTTCTAGAACTCCCTTGCTTTCTTCATGATCCAACAAATGTTGGAAATCTTATCTCTGGTTCCCCTGCCTCTTCAAAACCCAGCTTGTACATCTGGAAATTCTCAGTTCACATACTGCTGAAGCCTAGCTTGAAGGATTTTGAGCATAACCTTGCTAGCATGTGGAATGAATACAATTGTACAGTACTTTGAACATTCTTTGGCATTGCCCTTCTTTGGGATTGAAATGAAAATGGACCTTTTCCAGTCCTGTGGTTACTGCTGAGTTTTCCAAATTTGCTGACATGTTGACTGCAGTCCCAAAGAATTTACCAGGACATATTCATTTGTACGGCATTACAAATTCTTAGAGTAGATACTCTGAATAAAAGAGAATACATATACACACAGAGCTGGTCTACATTATGCATTTACTAACAAGTATGATAGAGTGAACGAATTCTTGATAATCTGCTATTCTATGTGTTGTTTAGATATTTACCTTAAATATCCTCATATCATACTCATGAATGTAGCTAAAATTGCAAACTTTTTTAAAAAAATTTTAAGGCAAACACTTTAGGAACAAATTAAATACTTATATATTTTTTATAAAATTCCACTGAGCAAAATTTAATATTTTGCTGATTTTACAGAATTGCAATCATGAGTTATATGAACTATCATTTAAGTATTCTTCTGGGCAACTTCATGGATTTTTTGGGTGACACCTACCATAAAGTCGTGGCATTACACTCTGTATATAGGTAATCATGAGGCTCATGAACTTCTGTGAAGGAAGTACAGATTGATGATGTATTGTCGCCTTTCTGTGGCCTGTCATAGTTCGTTCCTGATCTACTCAGGGAAATCTATTATCACTGTTGTTGCTATCATTGTAGCTAAGTTGTGCCTTACTCTTTTGTGACCCCATGGACTACAACCTGTCAGGCTCCTCTGTCCATGGAATTTCCTAGGCAAAAATACTGGAGTGAGTTGCTATTTCCTTCTCCAAGGGATCTTCTTGACCCAGGGATGGAAACTGCATCTCCTACATTGGAAGCAGAGTTCTTTACCACCGAGCCAGAAGCTAATAATTCATTCCATCACATATACCCTGTTACTTAAGAAACATTGTTTGATGTGAAGTTTTGTCTGTCAGTTTCCAAGTTGGTCATTGGGTTGACACCTTCTTACTTTTTGAGTTCTAATATCAGATACACAGCTTTGAATTTGGAATGTTGTTGTCATGGTCTTGAATGTGTCCCTGTAAAAATTGTATGTTAAATCCTACCCCCCCCCCCCCCGCCACAGGTGATGTTATTAGGATGTGGGGTTCTTGGGGACTGCTTAAGGTCATGAAGGTAAGACCCTGATGAATGGGATTATTCCCTTTACAGGAGAGACCCCCAGAGAACTCCCTTCTCTTCTGCCTTGTGTAGATAGGACTAGAGGTCAGTGACCTAGAAGATGGCCTCTGCCCAACCATGCAGACACCCTGATCTCAGACCTTAAGTCTTCAAAACTGAAAGGAATAAAGTTTTGTTGTATTTAAGCTACTTAATTTGTGAAATTTTGCTATAGCAGCCTGAATGAACAAAGAGAGTTATTATCTTGACCAATGCAACCATGAAGATTTGAGTTACCTTGCTACATCTAGGGTCTGGGCCTAAATGGCAATAAGTGTTAATCATTCAGTCATGTCTGACTCATTGCAACCCCATAGACTGTAGCCCACCAGGCTCCTCCATCCATGGAACTCTCCAGGCAGGAATGCTGGAGTGGGTTGCCATTCCCTTCTCTGGGAGATCTTCTCAACTCAGGGATCAAACCCAGGTCTCCTGCATTTCAGGCAGATTCTTTACCAACTGAGTCACAGGGGTCAATAGGAGAATAAAATAGGGTCGTATCTTCTCCAAAAGTCTTGAACAAACTTGCCTCTCTCCAGAATCTGAGGGTGTGAGACTGAGAAAGGCCAGGTCTCTTGGACGAATAACCTAATGCTACCCCAGAACTGGAGCCTTGACAAGAGATCTGTTGTTAAGAGTTTGTGTGAGGCTGGGAAAGAGAGCTATTGCCAAGCACTGCTCTCTAGGAAGCCCAGCTAAGGCCATGGGAAAACAAGACCATTTCCAAAGATCACAGGCTTTGAATTAAGGGAACCCAAAGAAAAACACAGAGTGGTGTGAAAGTTATGAACTGAGATGGCTCTGCGGGCTTCATCTGCGGAGCTTGAGCTGGTCCGACTGGCACATTCCACACACATAGGCCAGACACCTTATTCTCCATTAACAAGTCCAGGCATTGGCGTTTCTAACACAGTTGGCTTTTTCAGTGATGTGTTAACCACTCTTTAACTAGCAAAGTAGGAGGGTAGAGGAAAACTCTGAGGGTGATAAATTCGCAGAAGATGTTAACTTTTAAAACATGATTAATGACATGAATTTTAAGTCAAGCTGGTTTTTAATTATTGATGTTGCCATGGTCCTGACCCTACAGATTTCAGTCCCTCTGTAAACACATTCCTCTAGTTTTGGCCTCAGAATCCCTGTGGGCTAGAAACTGCTTGATGGAATTTCTAATTAAAAAAAAAAATAGAAAGGGCTCCCAGCAATTTAACCCTGAGTTTCCTTGTCCAACATTCATCCTCACACTCCCTATTATAAGTGTCCCCATAGTCTCTTATTCATATTGACAGCTTGTACTTGACAGCACCCATGAAAGAACTGACAGCTCTCCTCCAAAAGCAACACCCTTCCTACTGAAGTTGCTTCAACACCTTGAGATTTACCTTTCAGGCTGAATGGTTTCATACACAGTGATTAATACCATTCACAAAGGATCCATTTATAAGAAGATTCCTTGTGCACTTGGGTGATAGTTGCTAAGGTAACTTTCTTCTGTTTGGGTCAAGGCTGAAGAGAATTTGACTGTAGAGAACTCTCACGTATTTACACAGGTGTGAACCCACGTATATTTCACACACATTTCTTTGCCTCTCTGTTTCTTTTGGTCTCTTCTCTCTTCTGCCCTGCCTCTACCTGCATCTGTCTCTTATATGCTAGTTCGCTCTTCATTAAGAACATGCATTGCTTTAATGTTGGTGGAAGTTCTGGGGAGTGCACACTGGAAACTACTTTGCAATTACAACCTTCAGTAAAATTTCTGATTCCAGATTCTTCTTCCCAAGGTGACTGACATTCAAATGGCTTTATTACATCTATTGACAAGCTGGTCCACCTGACTTGTCTGGATTGTCTCACAGGTTGTTAATAGAAGGACGAAAACAGTGATATCTTTCAGTGTCATCTTTACAATTTGGTTTGGATTCTTGAACAGAGCCAGAGTCATTTTTATATCCAAATCACAATTCTCTGCATTGCAGGATTCTCTTATTATTATTTTTTTGTGTGTGTGTGTGTATGTGTGTGTCTCTGATTTCTGGCAATAAATATACTCATTACATACTTAAGAGAATAACTCTAGGATACTTGGAGATCCGCTTAATAAGATAAATATTACTGTTTACGTAGTCAAAGCTATTTTTTCCAGTAGTCTCACAAATGTGAGAATTGGACCATAAAGAAGGCCGAGTGCCCAAGAATTGATACTTTTGAACCGTGGTGCTAGAGAAGACTCTTGAGAGTCCCTTGGATGGAAGGAGATCAATCCAGTCGATCCCAAAGGAAATCAACCCTGAATATTCATTGGAAGAATTGATGCTGAAGTTGAAGCTTCAGTACTTTGGACACTTGATGTGAAGGGCTGACTTACTGGAAAAGACCTTGATGCTGGGAAAGATTGAGGCAGGAGAAGAAAGGGTTGGGGTGGCAGGGGGTGAGATGGTTGGATGGCATCACTGACTCGATGGACAGGAGTTTGAGCAAACTTTGGGGTACACTGAAGGATAGGGAAGTCTGGCGTGCTGCAGTTCATGAGATCCCAAAGCGCTGGACATGACTGAGTGACTGAACAGCAACAGCTGTTTACATATACCTGAAATTCATGCTGGGAAACTATGCCACTGATCGTTTTGTCATAGGTAATCTAATGTACTTTCATTTCAGTTTTTAACTTGGAAAATAAAACTTACTTCAAGTAAATCAAAGCTAAAAAAAAGAACATCCCACTTTGTTCCCTACCAAGATATTCCCCTTGACTCCAAGGCCGAAGAAATTATCCTTCTTGTGGCAGGTTTGTTAGCTGTTGTGGTAGCGATACAGAGTTAAGGAAATGTGTGGTGCCATAGTATATGTAGCCTTTAAAAGTTAAAAGCACTCTAATTATTCCTGAGGGGTAGTGAAACTTTAAGAAGAAATATTGCAGTCATAAAACTAAGGAAAGCCTAATTTTATACTAATAGTTCACACTTTAGACGGGTCTGATTTTTTCTTAGTTTCTTTCTGCTGCTGCTAAAATAATTCCGTTACCACCTGTTCTTTCTGCTGTAGGCCTTTTATATATTGAACACATAAAGAAGTCTGTGTCAATCAGGGACTGAAGTACACAGGCTATTTTATTAATAGGGAATTCCATTTGAAAAGTGTGTCTTTTATTCTGTTTAACTATTAGTGTAAATTACATTAATGGAGATCTACCCTTTGTAAACTTCAGGTAATTAATTTTTCTCCATAAGCATTAAATTTATAAATTTGCTTTGTAAATTTGCAAACTTTGGGTAATTAATTCTCCTCTGTAAGCATTAATTTTCCTCCATAAGCTCATAAGTTTGTTTTTTTGGACTAAATGGCTGTGGTTGTGCATATGGGGTCAGTCATGTCCATCCAGCTCTTTGCGACCCCAGGGACTGTAGCCAACCGGACTCCTCTGTCCTTGGAATTTTCCAGGCAAGGATACTTGAGTGAGCTGCCATTTCCTACTCCAGGGAATCTTCCTGACCCAGGGAGCAAACCCATGTCTGTTGTGTCTCCTGCATTGGCAAGCAGATTCTTGAGCACTGTGCCACCCTCCTTAGACTAAGAGGAGATTCTAAATCTTAGTCATCACAATTGTGGGGGAGCAAAATTTGCCACCCCAAAATGTTTCCTGGGCACGAGAATTGTTTCAAGCTGAAAATAATCAAGGCCGAAAAGTCTCAGGAAGAAACTTTGTCTCCTTTACTGCCTAAAGAATGTATGTAGGAAACTTGTTCCAAGAAAGGAACAATCACTATATGTAACTATAGTATGAATGAGGGGTATAGACATGAGGTCACCTATCAAGCCTATTTGTTAAAATTCCTCTTTGTTTCTCTGTCTGTACCTGCATGCATGCCAAGTCACTTCAGTCATGTCCAATTCTTTGTGACCCTATGGACTGGAGCTCGCCAGACTCCTCTGTCCCTGGGATTCTCCAGGCAAGAATATGGAGTGGGTCGCCGTGCCCTCCTCCAGGGGATCTTCCTGACCTAAGATAGAACCCATGTCTCCTGTGTTGGCAGTCATGTTCTTTTATCACTAGCACCACTTGTGAAACCCCCATCATCTGTACATGATGCAGCAAACATTTGTTTACCAAACATTTGCTTGTCCATCTCCAAGTCAATTGTTTTCCTTCACTTTGAGGTCCCAAGCCATTACCCTCAACATCCTCTTTTGCCTTTAGCTGAAAATAATACCCAAATCGAGGGTTTCAGCCATTTTGGTGAGTTACTCACCTGGGTCTCTGGGTCTCTCTCCAGTATTAATATACGAGTTATCAAACTTTAGTTTGATTTTCTTCTGTTAACGTCTCATGTTGATTTAATTCTTAGGCCAGCCAGAGAGCATAGAAAGGTATACGAAAACTCTTCTCTCCAGAATGCAATCCAAGAAGTGACTTAAGCCTGAATAATACATCAGTCATAGGTAAAGGATTCTCAAATAGAAGATTATGATTGTGCATTTTCTTTATTATCTTTGGATAGAAGTCTAGATATTTGAGATTGTTGATTACCATGGTAAAATGACCTTGATAAAGTTGAAACATGCCACTGGATGGGCTCTGATTGTTAAATAAACAAAGCAAGTGGAAATGTTTAACTTTTAGGCTAAATATAGCCTAATAAAATCACCAAGGTTTTAAGGGATATCTAATTTATGAATCAGTCAGACTTATATAGTCTAGAGGGCTTCTCAGGTGTGACAGTGGTAAAGAATCTGCTTGCCACTGCAGGAGAGGCAAGATACTGGGGTTCAATCCCTGGGTGGGGAAGATCCCCTGGAGGAGGAAATGGCAACCCGCTCCAGTATTCTTGCCTGGAAAATTTCATGGCCAGAGGATCCTGGTGGGCTACAGTGCATGGGGTCACAAAGGGTCAGACATGACTGAGTATACACACACACAAACACATACATTCTAGAAACAGAAATTTCTTGACCTTTTTGTGTTTTGCATTTTGTCTATTTCTGGATTAATTTGAAGATATTTAGCTTTATGCTTCTCTCACACTAATATTTCTTCCCAAAATAATCAAAACAGGAAAAAAAAATTTCCATGGTACCTTATATGATCCTGGATATTTTCACTGGAAATTTATCTATAGCAGCTGAGAGATAGAAAATGGTGGGTCACTGGTGAATTTTATTATTCTCTGAATATTTTCAAATGCAACTAATGAATACAACAAATTGTTTAAGGATAGAAACAGAGAAAACCCCTTCATTTTTTAAATTAGTGTGGAGCAATGTATCTCTGTATAATCTATTTCTATGTAGTTTTTCTATTACTAGGCAATATGAGGAATATTTGCTTGATTATTTATATATATATGTATATGATTTAGTTTGAATAATCTTTAATTCTTAGAGATTGTTACAAATGTTGAAGGGTAGTAGAGGATGTCAAAATGCTGTCATTTTGAGAGATTTTCATCATATTTGATACAGAACATTATGACATAAATTGGAAAACATTGTATTTGCAGGCTTATCCAGTTCTAAAGTAAGCTAGGAGTTTGAGAACTAATAACCTACTTGTCCTCAAAACTATTTTTATTTAAGGGCAATGAGCCCAACCTGACAGAATCAGGGTGCTCTTTATTTCAAGAATTCCCAGATCCAAGAAACAGTTCTGGACTCATGAAGTGAAACACCCACCAACCTAATGTGCATCCAAAACAGATCCAAATATTAAAGAGAAAGGCCAAGACTGGCTTCGAACCAACAGACGTATGTTTGAATTCTGGTCCTTCCTCTTAATCTTTTTAAGCCACATTTTTTTTCATGCATACAATGAGGATAATTGTAGTCACCCCATAAAATTGACGTACGAAATAAATGAGGTAATGATTTGAAAGTATTTTGCCAAATGTCAGACGATTGGTAAAGTTCACATAAAAAGGATATTGTTTTCCTTTCCTTCTCCTTATTAAACATGTGTTGAGAACACACTATGTACAGAACTCTCTCTGAAATACATAAATATTATATAAATGACTCATGAACAAAAAAATGAAAGACAAGGATATGAGCTGTGTTTAGAGAGTGAGAAATTCTCTACTTGTGATAGTACAGAGTATTGGATCAAGGAGAAACTGAACAAGGGGTAAGGGATCGGATGATTACTTCAATATTTTAAGTAATAATAATAATAATAATTTCCCAATGGAAGTACTGGTGGTGAAAATAGAAATAAATGTTTGCCATATAGGCCTTAGTACACCTGATGCACAATTTGAACTCAATTCAGTATCTTATTCCATTGTGATATTTTGGGCTTTTTGCCAGATGAACACAACTTAAGAGTTATTTGAACTTCAAGGTAAGGGTGAAGAAAGTCTGTGTGGATTTTAAATGTTATGTATGTTGAGAAACAACAGATACAGAAAGGGTAAACTGAATACTTCTGATGAAAACCCTCCAGTGGTAGACTATGGGTTTATCCTTAATTCATCAGGCACAAACAAGATATGGAAGACTTCAGAACTCTATCAAAAATAGGCATAAATAAGATTAATCTGGCAGTAGTAGATATCAAATGTATTAGATCAAGGAAGAACTCGACACAGGGAAAGGAATCAGATGATTATTTCAATATTTTAAGTAGTAGTAATAACAATAATTCCCCAACAGAAGTACTGGCTGTGAAGATAGAAGGAAGTGAACAGATATTTGCCATAATAGGCATTAGTGTACCTGACACATAATTTAAACCACAATGTATCTAAATCTGTGCTATTGCTGTGTACATTTTAATGTTTTCCTGTATCCAAAGGCTCAGTATAATCATTCTGAAAATAGCAAGGGAACTACTCATTTGTTTTCTGTAATCACATAACTGCAATGTGTAAAGGTATGCCAGACACATGGGTAGTTAAGTTATCCTTTGCCAGAACCTGCCAAGCACACTGAAAAAAAAAAAGCAAAACACATTTGAGAGTGCCGCATGAGTGCTTTTGGAGCTCTACGTACATTTATTACAGAAGCAATCGCTGCTGTGGCACATAAGTCAAACCAACGTATGTTTAGAAGTTTGATCGCCCTACCTCAGGTTCCCTTTTCACATGACACATTTTCTTAATGAAGAACCACCATTGTCTAAACATCCTTCTTCTGTTTATCTACTTGACAAGTAGCATCCATTAGTGTCCTGTTTCTTGTCCAACGATCATGGCTGCACTATTTGTGATTTAGGATACTGTGGGGGTGGGGGTGGGGGGATCAAACATTTATGAGTTTCTGAACGTTTCCAGAAACTCATTTTCTACTTCATATACTTGAAAACATTCTTTCCTTTCCTAACATGTTGCGATCTCTTCAATTAAGATGAAATGTCTTTCCCTTATCTCCTTTTATTCAACCCAGCATTTGCTTCTGCAGTCTATTTCAGAATCATGGTTTGCCAGAACTCTCTGTGCCACCTCCGAACTGACTGCTCCACACACACATACCTTGGACACCCCATCAATGTACTATGATTTTATTCTCCTTTTAATCATGGAGTTGAAAGTGAAGAGAAAACAGTTGAGGCTTTACTATGCCAGCTTCAAAATGTTTCAATAAGGGACCACATGGAAAACAAGGAGTGTAGAAAGGGGACTGATGGAGAGGGGATCACAAATATTTCTTGACTTCAAAGCAAAAGGAACAGGATAAATAGGTCATTCTGTAGCCATCAACAACATGTATTTATTACCTTTTAAAAATGGCCAGAGGTACTGAAATATAAATAGAAGGGACTATTTGGAAGTCTGTCACTTTTCTGCCCCTTCTGAACTATGCAGAAATGCATTTACTCTGAAAATGGTGTACACTTTTCTTTTAATCGTTTTGTTTTGGCTAAATAAGAAAAATGTGCTTACTTTAAAAAAAAAATGTCCATAGTGAAAAATGTAAGCCTGTCTCTGCTCTATTTTCCCTTAATTATTCTCCGTTTACTATTCCTTGAAATTTTTCCTGTGCAAATAAATATGTATCTTACGTGTTCATCTACGATTTTGTGTTGGTCTTTTAAAAAGATTGGGGTCAGATTCTTCACTTCCTTCCTCAGCTTGCTATTTTATTTAACAATATGCAGTGGATATTCTTCTGAGTCAGAATCTAATCCAACTGTTTTAATGGCTGCACAGTTTTCCATTTATAGACATTGTGTAATTCTTATCTTTCTCTCACTTTTCCATTTTTCCTAACACTAGCAATGCTGCCATGAACTTACTCAAACATATATTTGTATATATGTGTTCAGGTATTTTGTAGAAAAGAGTCCTACATGTTATTCAACAGTTTAAACATCTTTTCCCTTTCATCTAGTGAATGATAATCATTTATACATGCATATATTACAGATATATTTTGCCTTTGTCTTCATGATCTCTATAGACTAGAGAGGATCTGTTTGACACATATTTGGAAATTTAAAAAACAGAGTGCTAAGCATCATTAAATGTATTTCTCACTAATGAAATTTTTTTCTGTAAGTTATCCTACCTCCATCCTCTTAGCTATGAATATTCACTAAGACACTCAAATATCCTGTTCCCATTTTATATCTGCACCCATGGTCACGTTCGCTTTGTGGCCCAGAATCTTCTTTACTTGACATTCATCAAGATGCTAGTGACGTTATTTTATTTTTCTCTTTTCTTCCAGCAGTTTTTAGTATCAGCCTCCCTCTGCAGTAAAGAACAAAGCTACAGTGAAAATGACAGCTTCCCGAGAAGCCATCTAAATACCTTCCTACGCTCTGAGTTTGTTTGTTCTTTTTCAAAGATCAGAGAACACAAAACATGGGCTACATCTGACAAGACGCTGGGCTGAACTAGTTTTGAGCAGAAATCATGCTGTGCCTGACAGATTTGCAGCCAGAAGTGTTATTTGGGACAATGGAAGGAAGAATGGGACAGAATGCAGCATTTAATATTTTCTTTGTAACTTCATTGTTTTTTAAATACTTTGTGATATGACAGAGATAATTGTCATTTTTGATGGAAAAAAAAAAAAGCCACAGAGTTGAAATGTCATTAACTTAGAAGAAGATAACCAATTAATTGCATAGGAACCTGGAACGTTAAGTCCATGAATCAAGGCAAATTGGAAGTGGTCAAACAGGAGATGGCAAGAGTGAACATCGACATTCTAGGAATCAGCGAACTAAGATGGACTGGAATGGGTGAATTTAACTCAGATGACCATTATATCTACTACTGTGGGCAGGAATCCCTTAGAAGAAATGGAGTAGCCATCATGGTCAACAAAAGAGTCCGAAATGCAGTACTTGGATGCAATCTCAAAAACGACAGAATGATCTCTGTTTGTTTCCAAGGCAAACCATTCGATATCATGGTAATCCAAGTCTATGCCCCAACCAGTAACGCTGAAGAAGCTGAAGTTGAACGGTTCTATGAAGACCTACAAGACTTTCTAGAATTAACATCCAAAAGATGTCCTTTTCATTATAGGGGACTGGAATGCAAAAGTAGGAAGTCAGGAAACACTTGGTGTAACAGGCAAATTTGGCCTTGGAGTACAGAATGAAGCAGGGCAAAGACTAATAGAGTTTTGCCAAGAGAATGCACTGGTCATAGCAAACACCCTCTTCCAACAGCACAAGAGAAGACTCTACACATGGACATCACCAGATGGTCAACACCGAAATCAGATTGATTATATTCTTTGCAGCCAAAGATGGAGAAGCTCTATACAGTCAGCAAAAACAAGACCAGGAGCAGACTGTGGCTCAGATCATGAACTGCTTATTGCCAAATTCAGACTTAAATTGAAGAAAGTAGGGAAAACCACTAGACCATTCAGGTATGACATAAATCAAATCCCTTATGTGTATACAGTTGAAGTGACAAATAGATTTAAGGGACTAGATCTGATAGACAGAGTGCCTGATGAACCATGGACAGAGGTTCATGATATTGTACAGGAGACAAGGATCAAACCATCTCCATGGAAAGAAAATGCAAAAAAGCAAAATGACTGTCTGAGGAGGCCTGACAAATAGCTGGGAAAAGAATAGAAGCAAAAAGCAAAGGAGAAAAGGAAAGATATTCCCATCTGAATGCAGAGATCCAAAGAATAGCAAGGAGAGATAAGAAAGCCTTCCTCAGTGATCAGTGCAAAGAAATAGAGGAAAACAACAGAATGGGAAAGACTAGAGATCTCTTCAAGAAAATTAGAGATATCAAGGGAACATTTCATGCAAAGATAGGCTCGATAAAGGACAGAAATGGTATGGACCTAACAGAAACAGAAGATATTAAGAAGAAGTGGCAAGAAGACACAGAAGAATGTACAAAAAAGATCTTCCCGACCCAGATAATCACGATGATGTGATCACTCACCTAGAGCCAGACATCCTGGAATGTGAAGTCAAGTGAGCCTTAGAAAGCATCACTACGAACAAAGCTAGTGGAGGTGATGGAATTCCAGTTGAGCTATTTCAAATCCTCAAAGATGATGCTGTGAAAGTGCTGCACTCAATATGCCAGCAAATCGGGAAAACTCAGCACTGGCCACAGGACT
The DNA here is from genome assembly GCF_054371585.1 of Giraffa tippelskirchi. Lineage (NCBI taxonomy): Eukaryota > Metazoa > Chordata > Mammalia > Artiodactyla > Giraffidae > Giraffa > Giraffa tippelskirchi. The sequence goes on from NC_137281.1 coordinate 154,232,917, forward strand.
GGAAAAGGTCAGTTTTCATTCCAATCTCAAAGAAGGGCAATGCCAAAAAATGCTCAAACTACCACACAATTGCACTCATCTCACATGCTAGTAAAGTAATGCTCAAAATTTTCCAAGCCAGACTTCAGCAATACGTAAACTGTGAACTTCCAGATACTCAAGCTGGTTTTAGAAAAGGCAGAGGAACCAGAGATCAAATTGCCAACATTCACTGGATCATCGAAAAAGCAAGAGAGTTCCAGAAAAACATCTATTTCTGCTTTATTGACTATTCCAAAGCCTTTGACTGTATGGATCACAATAAACTGTGGAAAATTCTGAAAGAGATGGGAATACCAGACCATCTGATCTGTCTCTTGAGAAACCTGTATGCAAGTCAGGAAGCAACAGTTAGAACTGGACAAGGAACAACAGACTGGCTCCAAATAGGAAAAGGAGTACGTCAAGGCTGTATATTGTCACCCTGCTTATTTAACTTATATGCAGAGTACATCATGAGAAACAGTGGGCTGGAAGAAACACAAGCTGGAATCAAGATTGCCAAGAGAAATATCAATAACCTCAGATATGCAGATGACACCACCCTTATGGCAGAAAGTGAAGAAGAACTAAAGAGCCTCTTGATGAAAGTGAAAAAGTTGGCGTAAAGCTCAACGTTCAGAAAACTAAGATCATGGCATCTGGTCCCATCACTTCATGGGAAATAGATGGGGAAATAGTGGAAACAGTGTCTGACTTTATTTTTTTGGGCTCCAAAATCACTGCTGATGGTGATTGCAGCCATGAAATTAAAAGACACTTACTCCTTGGAAGGAAAGTTATGACCAATCTAGATAGCTTATTTAAAAGCAGAGACATTACTTTGCCAACAAAGGTCCGTCTCGTCAAGCCTATGGTTTTTCCAGTGGTCATGTATGGATGTGAGGGTTGGACGGTGAAGAAAGCTGAGCGCCACAGAATTGATGCTTTTGAGCTGTGGTGTTGGAGAAGACTCTTGAGAGTCCCTTGGACTGCAAGAAGATCCAACCAGTCCATCCTAAAGGAGATCAGTCCTGGGTGTTCATTGGAAGGACTGATGTTGAAGCTGAAACTCCAATACTTTGGCCACCTCATGCAAAGAGTTGAATCACTGGAAAAGACCCTAATGCTGGAAAAGATTGGGGGTGGGAGGAGAAGGGGACTACAGAGGATGAGACGGTTGGATGGCATCACCGACTCGATGGACATGGGTTTGGGTAAACTCTGGAAGTTGATGATGGAGAGGGAGGCCTGGCATGCTGCAATTCATAGGGTTGCAAAGAGTCGGACAGGACTGAGTAACTGAACTGAACTGAAGTGAACCAATTAATTTAGTAATTAAGGGTAGGAGGGCTTCCCTTGTGGCTCAGCTGTTAAAGAATCTGCCTGCAATGCGGGAGACCTGGGTTCGATCCCTAGGTTGGAAAGATCCCCTGGAGAATGGAAAGGCTACCCACTCTGGTATTCTGGCCTGAAGAATTCCACGGACGGTATAGTCCATGGTGTCACAAAGATTTGGATACAACTGAGTGACCTTCACTCACTCATTAAGGGTAGGAAGTTTATTTCTGTCTGTAATTAAGGAAAGACTTAGAGATGGGTATAAAAGTTGGAAAAAAAATGGAGGAAAATATATCTTTACCAGTTAGTATAAAAGAAATTCTGGAGCCATTGATGTAAATAAAAAGGAATTACATTTATAAAACTATTGTGAGAATTAGGGATGCCAAAGTCTATAAACCATATGTTTAAAAGAAATATTTATTTATAAAAATAAGAATACTTATACGTTTATCTTGGGGACTTATTTAAAAGACAATCTCCTGCTTCTCTGCATATGATAGCCCAGAATATATAACTGGAAATATGTGGATTACATGCACAGCCCAAGGCTGTTGGCTCATCAGCAAATGGATGTTATAAGTATATTTATACTGGGTAGCAGTCACATGACAGAAAAAACAACAATTGAATCAAATAAATTGTCTTAATATTCAAGAAATTAACTATTCCAAACCAGAAACCACATTCATTTCAGCTGATCAGCACTAGCTGAAAATCATTTTGATGGGATCATTCGGTAATCTATGCTCTTTTCTATTATCTCTATTATTTGATTTATCCCCTGTAGCACCCACTGAGGCAGGAAGGCATTATTTATACAGCCTACCTAAATGCCATTGAGGCTATAAAGTCATTTTAAACTATTTAAGTTTTATTAGTCTGGGAAATCTAAAATTCAGGAAACAATACACTGTGTATAGTTTGATATTTAATAGTAACAAAGAGAGACATAAAAAAAGCAAGATGTTCTTTTTCTTCCCTCATATTTGCATAATCTCTCTATATCCCTAATGAACAGGAGTAAGATTCATTGTGCTACTCTCTGACGCAGAGGTATTATAAACTAGATGGCTGAGAGAGTTGCCTTCAATATTGAAATTATGCCAGTCTAAATACAATGCTGCCTTTAACATCTCAACAACTTGAATTCCTCCATGAAAGCATCAATTAACCTAAATACCTGAGCATCTGGAAGAATGTCTTTTAATTTAGAACTTGCCTACTAGACAAATCATTAAAAATTTCAAGAATGTGCTGTGTATTCAGGATAGGAAGTCCAAACCGAACCGATTCAGAAAAGCCATTGGGCTAAAGTGAAATTGTATCCAATTAATTCCACACTGTAAATATATTGGCAAATTATTTAGATTGCTCAATAGCTTTGGGAATGTTGCCAGCATAACTAAGGTGGAAGGAAATCCTGCTTTTTAACAGTGACTACTTCTTCCACTACAGTTTAGACCTCATGACTCTGGAATGCCTGATGGTGCTGTGGATCCAAGGCTAATGGAGCTTAAGCAATGCCCTCTTTAAATTCTGGGTCACTTTTTAGCACAAAGGCACTTATTTATCTTAAGACAACCATTCTAGGTTCACTTAAGAGTACGTGAACATTGAACACATGCATGCTCATTGTACCTGACTCTTTGTGATCCCACAGACTGTTGCCCGCCAGGCTCCTCTGTCCATGGAATTTTCCAGGCAAGAATGAGTCAGTAGGTCTTTAGTAACAACCAAACATCAAATTCTTCTTAGACTTTTTTTTCAAGGCTACTACTCATTCATTTGGCACTTCTGTGTGAATTGGAGAAAGGTGTTCCTTACAGTAGACACAGCCTGAATCAGCACCCCTCAGCCTCCACTTTGCACCCTCATCTGGGCACCACTTGGCAACCACAGTCTGCCCCACTCTATGTGATAGCCATGTGTCTTTGAATAATCTCTAGTTGAACACTTGTCACTTTCCTCCACATGCTCTGAAACATTTTTCTTGATCTCAAGACTTTAGACCATATCCAGATCACTGATCCTTTGCCAAAGATTTCACTTGGTATTTTAATGAAATAAATTATTTAAATGTATCTGATTTATATTTCTTCAATCTCCATTTACTCCAAATGAATATTTCTCCATCCTCTTCTTATCTCCGAGAAAGGAGTATCTCCCTTTCCATCTGCGATTAGCGTGTTCATCAACTCCCCCACCAGCACAGGTGACTTGCTACTCCCTTTTGCCTCCTCTTGGTTTTGCATGCTCTAGCTTTCTTTCTGCATGGAATACTTAATTTTAGTTTGCATATGTTCTCAAACCTCCACTATATGGCCTTGAAAAATTGTTGTAGGTGTGTATGTCTCATTTTGCCAAAAAGAATGTGAGCATCTTGCCAACAAAACTCACATGTGTTTCAGCTTCGATTCCCTAACACAAAAAGTAGAATGTTTTGCATGTATTTGGCACTCAGTGTGGTGGCTCAGATGGTAAAGAATCTGCTTTCAGTGCAAGAGACCTGGGTTTGATCCCTGGGTCAGGAAGATCCTCTGGAGAAGGGAATGGCAACCCACTCCAGTGTTCTTGCCTGGAGAGTTCCATGGAGAGAGGAGCCTGCTGGGCAACAGTCCCTGGGGTCGCAAACAGTCAGACACAACTGGGTGGCTAGCTACTACTACTTTATGTTTTGTAATATTTTGTGGAAGGAATTTCCTATTTAATTGTGTAATGTTTTTCTCTCTTTTTAGTATTTTAATTTTGCTAATGATTTTTAATGGACTTTATTTTTTAGAGTAGTTTTAGTTTCACAGCAAAATGAGTAGAAGGTATAAAGATATCCTATATAACTTCTCCCACACACGTATGTGTATGCATGCTCAGTTGCTGTCATGTCTGATACTTTACAACTCTATGGACTGTAGCCCACAAGTCTCCTTTGTCTGTGGGATTTTTCTGGCAAAAATATTGCAGTGCATTGCCATTTCCTCCTCCAGGTGACCTTCTTGACCCAGAGATTCAACCCGCATCTCTTGTGTCTCCTGCATTGGCAGGTGAACTCTTTACCACGAACCAACCTGGGAAGCCACAGACCCATGCATAGCCTCCCCCATAATCAACATCTTCCAACAGAGTGGTGCATTTATTATAATTTATAAACCCACAGTGACACATCATAATCATCCAAACTTCATAGTTTACCTTAGGGTTCACTCTTGGTGTATACATTCTGTTGGTTTGGATGGATGTAGAGTTTTGGGCATAAGATGCAGTAATCACTTGGACAGTCCAATGGAATTCACTCCAAGCACTGGCAAATAAGAATGTGTCCCTTTCTAAAAAAAAAAAAAAAAAAAAGAATGTGCCCCTTGAGAGTGTATAATCATTTCATTCATCTTTTCTAAATGCTTTACATCCCTTCAAAACAAAGATAACCATAAAGAAAATAAAGTGTTAGTGAATTTACCCCAATTTAAGGATGTCTGTTTATATATATGACTTTATATATATATATATATATATGTAAAGAGAGAGAAGGTGAGCGAGAGACAACAGAAAGGAGAGAGAATAACATAATTTTTCTAAGATGGCTCTCAAATTTAAGCTCTCTTTACCAAGATGTATTTGGACATTAGAAATGAGCAAATAATATTTCCACATATTTAAAATAATTTGAAGTTATTTATCTTGATAAGAGAGCGATAACCCTGAATCGAGAACAAGAGCACATTTACTTCATTGCCGACCCTGCTACTACCTGGCTTTGTTAATTTGGATGGTCCTCTTCATATTTACTTGCTTCATTATGTGCAAACTTACACTAATGTAATTTGAATTACATATGGCATGGAGCCATTACAAAACTAAAAGCAGCAACAAAAAAAAATACTATAAAAATGCAGACCATCACATACGTATTTAAGTAGAACTTATAAAATGAGGAAAAGAATCTGCACAGTTCCACATGTATTTACTAAGCAGCCACTATTCTAGGCAAACAGGTTTCCGAGGTGAAAAATTCTGAGTCTCTTGGAGTGTATCTTCTATTGATGGAGACAGAAAAGAAACAAATTCATTGATGCAATTTAATTTTATGTTAACATAATAAAATATTCTTTCTAATTCCATCTCAGGTTTTATTTTAAGCTGAAATTAGAATGAAAATTCAAATTAATACAGTTCTATAATAATATTTTCTACATATTGGAGAAATGCATACAAGAAGGGATGCTTTCTTAGAAATACATATCTGAATATTACACTATTTTAAGGTTCATAGTTTAATAAGACCACTTTTATTTACACTGTTCTGATGCAGTAATGTATTTTCTCACACATAATTCCAGCCTATCTATAATTTAGAAAGTGTATTAAGGTCCAACAATGCTAAGATCCTACTTGGCACCAGTGGAGTGATTTCAGAGCCCACAGAGAAGCCCTGCCCCATTAGGACTGATGAGATGTTAAACGCTTTTCATAGCAGAGACTTTGATAAAATTATACCAACATAAACTTATCTTGCCTGTTCAGTTCAGTTCAGTTCAGTTGCTCAGTCGTGTCCGACTCTTTGCAACCCCATGAAGTGCAGCACGCCAGGCCTTCCGGTCCACCACCAACTCCCGGAGTTTACCCAAACCCATGTCCATCGAGTCAGTGATGCCATCTCATCCTCTGTCGTCCCCTTCTCCTCCTGCCCCCAATCCTTCCAGCATTAAGGTCTTTTCTAATGAGTCAACTCTTTGCATGAGGTGGCCAAAGTACTGGAGTTTCAGCTTCAACATCAGTCCTTCCAATGAACACCCAGGACTGATCTCCTTTAGGATGGACTGGTTGGATCTTCTTGCAGTCCAAGGGACTCTCAAGAGTCTTCTCCAACACCACAGTTCAAAAGCATCAATTCTGCGGCGCTCAGCTTTCTTCACTGTCCAACTCTCACATCCATACATGACCACTGGAAAAACCATAGTCTTGACTAGATGGACCTTTGTTGGCAAAGTAATGTCTCTGCTTTTAAACATGCTATCTAGGTTGGTCATAACCTTCCTTCCAAGGAGTGAGCATCTTTTAATTTCATGGCTGCAATCACCATCAGCAGTGATTTTGGAGCCCAAAAAAATAAAGTCAGACACTGTTTCCACTGTTTCCCCATCTATTTCCCATGAAGTGATGGGACCAGATGCCATGATCTTAGTTTTCTGAACGTTGAGCTTTAAGCCAACTTTTTCACTCTCCTCTTTCACTTTCATCAAGAGGCTCTTCAGTTCTTCTTCACTTTCTGCCATAAGGGTGGTGTCATCTGCATATCTGAGGTTATTGATATTTCTCCTGGCAATCTTGATTCCAGCTTGTGCTTCTTCCAGCCCAGCGTTTCTCATGATGTACTCTGCATATAAGTTAGATAAGCAGAGTGACAATATACAGCCTTGAGGTACTCCTTTTCCTATCTGGAACCAGTCTGTTGTTCCATGTCCACTTCTAACTATTGCTTCCTGACCTGCATACAGGTTTCTCAAGAGACAGGTCAGATGGTCTGGTATTCCCATCTCTTTCTGAATTTTCCACAGTTTATTGTGATCCACACAGTCAAAGGCTTTGGCATAGTCAATAAAGCATAAATAGATGTTTTTCTGGAACTCTCTTGCTTTTTCGATGATCCATCGGATGTTGGCAATTTGATCTCTGGTTCCTCTACCTTTTCTAAAACCAGCTTGAACATCTGGAAGTTCATAGTTCACGTATTGCTGAAGCCTGGCTTAGAGAATTTTGAGCATTACTTCACTAGCATGTGAGATGAGTGCAATTGTGCGGTAGTTTGAGCATTCTTTGGCATTACCATTCTTTGGGACTGGAATGAAAACTGACCTTTTCCAGTCTTGCCTGTTAGGAGGTTTTAATAAATGAGAAGATGGAGGGAAGCTTGAAAATGATGCACATTTACATAGGTAGAGCCATGGCTGAATCCAATTAAGGAGGCAGAAGGCAGTCATGGTAATCTCTGTGGTTGTTTAAACATAAAATCATGGAGGTAAGTGATTAATCAGTAAAAGTATTGAGCTTTCACTATGTGTCCATCACTCTACTTAGGCTTTGACCCAAGATTCAGTTTGGCCTGCAAGTTGCCTACAGTCAACTAGGGAGAGGTGGTCATGGAAATACACAAGTATCTCGTACTGCTTTAGAGTCTTGACAACAAGCAGTCCCAAAGAAGAAGAAGCTAATTCCTTACAGGTGGACAGGAACAGCTACAAAAAGTAAGTTTAGTTGGTTTTTGAAATAAGAGCTGTTCATCTGAAAGATGTGATGAGATATAGCATGGTGGTATTTGTGGTGGATTGGGAGGAGTGGTGGTGGATTGGGAGGAGTGTGAAAAAGTTTTCCAGATAGATAGCAGGATTAAGCATTTTGAAATGCAGGAGAAGCAAGAGACACGGGTTTGATTCCTGGGTCAGGAAGATCCCCAGGAGTAGGTAGTGGCAACCTACTCCAGTATTCTTGCCTGGAAAATTCCATGGGCAGAGGGGCCTGAAGGGCTACAGTACATGGGTTCACAAAGAGCTGGACACAACTAAAATGATGAGGATGATGATGACTTGCATGAAGGTAGAATTTAGGGAGCACTTTTAGATTTACAAAATTTCAGAACATGGAATTCTCCAGACAAGAATACTGGAGTGAGTAGCCTTTCCCTTCTCCCGGGGATCTTCCCAACCCAGGGTTGGAATCCAAGTCTCCTCCATTGCAGGTGAATTCTTTACCTGCTGAACTGCAAGGGAAGCCCAAGAATACTGGAGTGGGTAGCCTACCCCTTCTCCAGCAGATCTTCCCAGCTCAGGAATTAAACCAGGGTCTTCTGCATTGCAGGCAGATTCTTTACCAACTGAGCTATCAGGGAAGCCCCTATGACATTTGTGCAATTATTATTCTGTATTTGATTGTTTCATTTTCCTCGATCTACATACACACAAAAAAGGACTGTAATTTACATACATGTATGTCAAAAAAGAGCGTAATGAAGCTCTTTAAAAAAATATTTTTAAAACAGAGAGGGAAAATCTAGACATCTTTTTAGCACTTTCAATATTATCCAAAGAATTATGGGAAAATAACACTACCTAGCTAAGAGATGGAAATTATTTGAAATTGCAGTTTTCTCCAGTCTTAGGATGTTTTGTATTTTTTGTTTTTGTTCAGTCGCTAAGTTGTGTCTGACTCCTTGTGATCCCATGAACTGCAGCACAGCAGGCTTCCCGGTCCTTCATTATCTCCCAGAGTTTACTCAAATTTATATCCATTGAGTCAGTGATGCTATTGGTGCTGCTTTGTATTATGCAATGTAAAATACTGTTGAAAACTATCATCATAGGTTAGCATTGGAGAACAGATGTACAGAATATAAATTCTAACACTAGGGATCTATTTGATGTTCTACAAGATGAAAAAACACAAAAGAAGATGTAAAAAGTTATACAGCATCTGGAGAATATTGTATTACTATTCTTTGGACCACTATCACACAAACTCTGACATATGCTTCAGAAACTTTTGTCAGTAAGTTTCTGAAATACTTACAAAGCTTGACAAGACTTGATTCTCACTATTAAAAATAGAGACGCTATCTTTGCCTACTTAACATCAAATTGCCTTTTTGATAGCCAGCAAAGACTGGACAGCCTTGCATAGACCATGGATCTTCCTGTTGGCAAATGGGTGGGTGTTTAGTTCTGAATTAGCTGAATAAAGCTTGCCCACCTTTCAAAATATACTGCTATGAAAGTATGAGTGAATAGTTACATGAAATTAGACTGCTTCTTTTGCTAAATATATATTTTTAAAATAATCTTCCATATGTAAGGAATTGGATCCGAAATAAATTTTATCCTCCATTCACAACTTGCTCACCTACTAGAAAAGCATGCTGTTCTTCATTAAGGAAAAAAACTTCAGCCACACAGATGAAGTATAGCCCACTTTCCAGTTCCAAAGGTGTAAGTGTGGGACAGGGCAAGAAGGAACCGTGGAAAATAAAAGGGACTCTGGAGGCTCATGCCCAAGAAGTTTTCAATCACACTTTAAAATTAAGTGTCTCAAATCAGGATTTAATTTACAGTTTAAGATTTAATAACACAGTCATTGCATGTTAATTAAACAGCAATGGATCATTTACCAACCTGTTTAATGAGGTGTAACAACTATTGCATATAAAACATACCGACATTATTATTACATTGCCATTAAACTTCAATAAATCTGTTTGAATAATTATTAGTATTTAAGCACTATAAAGGCACTAACATAACTAGGCATACCTATTTATATTCAATAAAACAAGAATTTTATTGTAGGAATAATTAAATTCCCAGGACCACATTCCTACATTGGTATGACACAAAATTCCTCCTGGCAACAGTGGGAGTCGCAGCTCCAGTAAAATGAAGAATTCAAGACAGAAGAATTCAGCCCACACAGAAGGAACTGTCCTCACCATTAGTTTTAGAATCTCGCCTTTCTTTAGGGGCCAAGCTCATCCATAATTTAATTAATAAATATAATTGAAAGACCAGTTCCTCCATTATTCTTTGGACTAGGGGATCATAAATCCACACACTACCTCCCTTGTGGTCACACAGGATAAATTAGAGAGGCCTGCCTAAGAATGTGACCTGACCGAAGATGCAGAAAAGCTATAACTTTTATTTTGGGAGGACTTGGTGAGCCAGCAAGGTGTAGAGGGCTCTGCTGACTAAAATAAACGTAGGTAATGGCCCCCGTTTGGCATATATGTTGCTAGGCTGCCTGCGAGATGAGGAAGGTGTGGTAACATTGAGAACTGATGTACTCTGAATAATAAAGTGCAATGTGCTGTCGGATATAATCTCAAAAGGCCTGTGGGTGGAGAGAACAAAAGAGGATGTTAGCCAGACCTTGGGAATATGGAACTCAAGTGAGATAATCTATAGTACACTGACTTAAAAATTCTAGATTATTAACACCTATATTTTTAAAAGTTTTACTGGAGTATAGTTGATATAAAATGTTGTATTAGTTTCTGCTATACAGCAAAGTGACTCAGGTATGTATATACATATATCCCCTTTTTTTTGGATTTCCTTTCCACTTAGATCACCACAGAGCATTGAACAGAGTTCCCTGTGCTATATCATAGGTTCTCTTTAGTTATCTGTTTTAAACATGTGTGTGTGTTAGTTGCTCAGCCGTGTCTGATTCTTTGTGACTTCATGAACTGCTACTCACCTGACTCCCCTGTCCATGGACTTCTCCAGGCAAGAATACTGGTGTGGGTAACCATTCCCTTCTTAAGGAAATCTTCCTGACCCCGGTATCGAACTCACATCTCCTGCATTGCAGGAAGAATTTTTACAGTCTGAGCCACCAGGGAAGACCATTTTAAACATCGTAGTGTGTATATGTCAACCCCAGTCTCCCAATTCATCCCACCATCTCCCTTTTCCCCCGGCATCCATATGTTTGTTCGCTACATCTGTGTTTCTACTGCTTTGCAAATAGGTTCATCTGTTACATTTTTCTAGATTCTGCATATATAAGATATATATTTTTTCTCTTTCTTATTTACTTCACTCTGTATGGCAGTGCCTAGGCCCATTCAGATCTTTGTATATGGCACAATTTTGTTCTTTTTATGTCTGAGTAATATCCATTGTATATATTTATATGTATGTACCACATCTTCGTTATCCATTCCTCTGCTGATGGACATTTATGTTGCTTACATATCCAGGATACTATAAATAGTACTGCAGTACACATTGGGGTATACATGACCTTGCAATCCCACTCCTGGGCAAATACCCAGAGAAAGCCATAACTCCAAGATACATGCACTAAAATCTAACTTTTGTATGATTGTTTTAAATGTAAATCTTCCCCATTTAACCAGAATGTTTATTAAAATTTGGCCAAAAAGTAAATAGATTGGTGTGAGATATAGTTTGAGAGTAACATTTTATGGAAAGCAGATGATGTATACTGGAGATATAGACAAGATTACAAATTCAATTAAAGTTGGGTACTAGAGAAGGAAATGGTAACCCACTCAAGTATTCTTGCCTGGAGAATCCCATGGACAGAGAATCCTGGTGGGGTACAGACCATGGAGTGGCTGATGCAAAGAGATGACTAATTGGAAAAGACCCTGATGCTGGGAAAGATAAAGGCAGAAGGAGAAGGAGATGACAGAGGATGAGATTGTGAAAAAGAAATTTCACAAAAAGAAATTTTTCTTTCCTGAGAAAGCTCCAGGAGATAGTGAATGACAGGGAAGCCTGGTGTCCTGCAGTATGTGGGACCGCAAAGAGTCGGGTATGACTGAGCAACTAAACAACAAAAGGATTTTTAGAGCAGTGAAACTACTCTATATAATATTAACATGGTAGATGCATGTAATTATATATTTGTCCAAACCCATAGAATGTACAGCACCAAAAATGACTCCTAATTTGAACTATGGACTTTGGGTGGTTTTGATGTTTCAATGAACTGTACGAAAAGGAAAAAAAGATAAGACACTGAAAGATGAACTACCCAGGTCGGTAGGTCCCAATATGCTACTGGAGAACAGTAGAGAAATAACTCCAGAAAGAATGAAGAGATGGAGCCAAAGCAAAAACAACACTCAGTTGTAGATGTGGATGGTGATGGAAGTAAAGTTTGGTGCTATAAAGAACAACACTGTATAGGAACCTGGAGTGTTAGGTCCATGAATCAAAGTAAATTGGAAGTGTTCAAACAGGAGATGGCAAGAGTGAACATTGACATTTTAGGAATCAGTGAACTAAAATGGACTGAAATGGATGAATTTAATTCAGATGACCATTATGTCTACTACTTTGGGCAAGAATCTCTTAGAAGAAATGGAATAGCCCTCATAGTCAACAAAAGAGTCTGAAATGCAGTACTTGGATGCAATCTCAAAAACGACAGAATGATCTCTGTTCGTTTCCAAGGCAAACCATTCAATATCACGGTAATCCAATTCTATGCCCCAACCAGTAATGTTGAAGAAGCTGAAGCTGAATGGTTCTATGGAGACCTACAAGACCTTCTAGAACTAACAAAAATGATGTCCTTTTCATTATAGGGAACTGGAATTAAAAAGTAGGAAGTTAAGAGATACCTGGAGTAACAGGCAAATTTGGCCTTGGAGTACAGAATGAAGCAGGGCAAAGAATTTTGCCAAGAGAACACACTGGTTATAGCAAACACCCTCTTCCAACAACACAAGAGAACACTCTACACGTGGAAATCACCAGATGGTCAATACCTAAATCAGATTGAATATATTCTTTGCAGCCAAAGATGGAGAAGCTCTATACAGTCAACAAAAACAAAACCAGTAGCTGACTGTGGCTTAGATCATGAACTCCTTATTGCAAAATTCAGACTTAAATTGAAGAAAGTAGGGAAAACCACTAGACTATTTAGATATGATCTAAATCAAATCCCTATGATTATACACTAGAAGTGACAAATAGATGCAAGGGATTAGATCTGATAGACAGAGTGTCTGAAGAACTATGAATGGAGGTTGATGACATTGTAAAGGAGGCTGGGATCAAGACCATCCACAAGAAAAAGAAATGAGAAAAGGCAAAATGTTTGTCTGAGGAGGCCTTACAAATAGCTGAGAAAAGCAGTGAAGCTAAAGACAAAGGAGACAAGGAAAGATATACCTATTTGAAGGCAGAGTTCCAAAGAATAGCAAAGAGACATATGAAAGCCTTCCTCAGTGATCAGTGCAAAAAATAGAGGGAAACAATAGAATTGGAAAGACTAGAGATCTCTTCAAGAAAATTAGAGCTACCAAGGGGATATTTCATGCAAAGATGGGCTCAATAAAGGACAGAAATGGCATGGACCTAACAGAACCAGAAGATATCAAGAAGAGGTGGCAGGAATACACAGAAGACCTATACAAAGAAGATCTTTATGACTCAGATAACCACAATGGTGTGATCACTCACCTAGAGCCAGACATCCTTGAATGTGAAGTCAAGTGGGCCTTAGGAAGCATCACTATGAATAAAGCTAGTGGAGGTGATGGAATTCCAGTTGAGCTATTTCATATCCTCAAAGATGATGCTGTGAAACTGCTGCATTCAGTATGCCAGCCCAACAAATCTGGAAAACTCAGCAGTGGTCACAGGACTGGAAAAAGTCAGTTTTCATTCCAATCCCAAAGAAAGGCAATGCCAAAGAATGTTCAAACTACCTCACAATTGCACTAATCTCACATGCTAGCAAAGTAATGCCCAAAATTCTCCAAGCCAGTCTTCAACAGTATGTGAATGATGAAATTCCAGATGTTGAAGCTGGATTTAGAAAAGGCAGAGGAACCAAAGTTCAAATTGCCCACATGCATTGGATCATCGAAAAAGCAAGAGAGTTCCTGAGCAATATCTAAGTGTGCTTAATTGACTATGCCAAAGCCTTTGACTGTGTGGATCACAACAAACTGTGGAAAATTCTGAAAGAGATGGGAATACCAGACCACCTGACATGCCTCTTGAGAAACCTGTATGCAGGTCAAGAGTTAGAACTGGACATGGAACAACAGACTAGTTCCAAATAGGGAAAAGGGTACATCAAAGCTGTATATTGTCAACCTGCTCATTTAACTTATATGAAGAGTACATCATCCGAAATGCCAGACTGGATGAAGCACAAGCTATATATCAAGATTGCTAGGAGAAATATCAATAACCTTAGATATGCAGATGACACCCCCTTATGGCAGAAAGTGAAGAAGAACTAAAGAACCTCTTGACGAAAGTGAAAGAGGTGAGTTGGCTTAAAATTCAACATTCAGAAAATGAAGATCATGGCATCCTGTCCCATCACTTGAAGGCAAATAGATGGGGAAAAAATAAACAGTAAGAGATTTTGTGTTTTTGGTTGTCAAAATCACTGCAGATAGTGACTGCAGCCATGAAATTAAAAGATGCTTACTCCTTGGAAGAAAATCTATGACCTAGACAGCATACTAAAAAGCAAAGGCATTACTTTGTCAGCAAAAGCCCATCTATTCAATGCTATGGTTTTTCCAGTTGTCATGTATGGATATGAGAGTTGGACTATAAAGAGAGCTTAGCACTGAAGAATTTATGCTTTTGAGCTGTGGTGTTGGAGAAGACTCTTGAGAGTCTCTTGGACTGCAAGGAGCACCAACCAGTCAATCCTCAAGAAAGTCAGTCCTGATTATTCATTGGAAGGACTGATGCTGAAGCTGAAACTCCAACACTTTGGCCACCTGATGCGAAGAGCTGACTCATTTGAAAAGACCCTGATGCTGGGAAAGATTGAGGGCAGGAGGAGAAGGGGACAAAAGAGGATGAGATAGTTGGATGGCATCACTGACTTGATGGACATGAGTTTGAGTAAGCTCCAGGAATTGGTGTTGGACTGGGAAGCCTGGCATGCTACAGTCCATGGGGTCACAAAGAATTGGATACAACTGAGCTAGTGAACTGAGCTGAACTGATGTGTCAATGTAGGTTTATAACTTTAAATCGATGTACCACTCTGGCGGGGAATGTTGTTTCTGGGGAGGCTATGAATGTGTATAGTGGGGTGATATATGGGATATATCTGTACTTGCCACTCAATTTTTGCTATGGACCTAAACTTGTTATTAAAGAAAGTTTATTTTTTAAAAGGGTCTATTGAAGTTCTAATTATGTGTAGTAAATGTTTCATGGAGCAGAAACTTGAAAAGTGGGAATATCAGTGGAAACTGGGAAGGCTTTGTAGAGTAGAAATATGAATTATGCCATAAAGAGTAGAAAATGAGCAAGGAGAGGTAAGTAGACTGGGTACTTCAGGACAGAGAAAAAGTTTGAGACCATATAAGTTGATGTGTGGAAACATGTCTTAGCATAGTATAAACCACATCAATTAGAAGATGGGGTCTTTTTGTAAACATAAAAATTCTGAGTGTTCTTATTAAGGTATAATGTGGTAGTTATTAAATATCTCATTGTTGAGCAAAAAAAGGTTTAGCTCTGATACCAAAAGAAATATTGGACCACTGATGGATTCGGAGACAAGAAATGACATGTCAACGAATGACTTTCCATCTTTATTGTTGTTCTTTATCAAAGGATGGGTAATGATTCACGGAGACTCCAACAGTAATTTAAGTAAATCATTACATCATCTTCACTTATTTGTATGGCTCATTAGTTTCTGCAAGCAGGTCATATATATATCTTACCTCCAACTTGCTTATGCAGATTCCTTGTCATAGAATGTCCTTGCTACTTTGCAAACTTCATAATAACTTACTCATAGTTCAAGTGCACGTGGCATTTTTTGGGAAACTCTTGATGATTTAGTAGGTCCTTGGTAGACTTAATAGAATGGAGCTGCCTCTCCTTAAGTTAACCTACAATCCTGCACTTAATATTTTCATGGCACCTGCAAATGTGGTTACATGCCACTATTTACGTTCTCTTCTCCTCTTCTGTGTAGGTTAAAGACATGTGATATCAGTTCCATGTTTTACTCATCTACTATTATATGTTTTTATTTATTTTTCCAGCTTTAGTGACATATCAGTTCAGTTCAGTTCAGTCATTCAGTCTTGTCCGACTCTTCGTGATCACATGGACTGCAGAATGCCAGGTGTCCCTGTCCATCACCAGCTCCCAGAGCTTACTAAAATTCATGTCCAATGAGTTGGTGATGCCATACAACTACCTCAACCTCTGTAGTGCCCTTCTCCTCCCACCTTCAATTTTTCCCAGCATCAGGATCTTTTCCAATGAGTCAGCTCTTTGCATCAGGTGGCCAAAGTATTGGAGCTTCAGCTTCAGCATCAGTCCTTCCAATGAATGTTCAGGACTTATTTCCTTTAGGACGGACTGGCTGGATCTCCTTGCAGTCCAAGGGACTCTCAAGAGTCTTCTCCAACACCACAGTTCAAAAGCATCAATCTTTTGGTGCTCAGCTTTCTTTATAGTCCAAATCTCACATTCATACATGACTACTGGAAAAACCATAGCTTTGACTAGATGGATCTTTGTTGGCAAAGTAATATCTTCACTTTTTAATATGCTGTCTAGGTTGGTCATAGTTTTTCTTCTAAGGAACAAGTGTCTTTCAATTTCACAGCTACAGTCACCATCTGCAGTGATTTTGGAGCCCCTCAAAATGACATCTTTCACTGTTTCCACTGTTTCCCCATCTATTTCCCATGAAGTGATGGGACCGGATGCCATAATCTTAGTTTTCTGAATGTTGAGTTTTAAGCCAACTTTTTCACTCTCCTCTTTCACTTTCATCAAGAGGCTCTTTAGTTCTTCTTCACTTTCTGCCATAAGGGTGATGTCATCTGCATATCTGAGGTTACTGATATTTCTCCTAGTGATCTTGATCCCAGCTTGTGCTTCATCCAGCCTAGCCTTTCACATGATGTGTACCCTGCATATAAGTTAAATAAGCAGGATGACATTGTACAGCCTTAACTTACTCCTTTCTCAATTTGAGTATTGAGATATACTTGACATATAACATTGTGGCAGTTTAAGGTGAATTAGGTGTTGATTTAATAAATTTATATTTTTCAAAATGATTGCTATGTGAATATGTTTAGTAGTTTAGTTGCGTTTGACTCTTTGAGACTCTTTGGACTGTAGCCCACCAGGCTCCTCTGTCCATGGGGTATCACAGATCACAGACAAGAATACTGGAGTGGGTTGCCTTTTTATTCTCCAGGACATCTTTCTGACCCAGGGATTGAACTCATGTCTCCTGTGTCTCCTGCATTGCAGGCGAACTCTTTACCTGCTAAGCCATGCATCATGTCACATAATTGCCTTATTTTGGTGATGAGAACATTGAAGATCTATTTTCTTAGCAACTTTTAAGTACATAAAACATGTTATCAACCATGCTCTACATTATATCCTCAGAACTTATCTATCTTATAACTAGAAGTTTGTACACTTTAACCAACACTTCTCATTTACCCTACTCTTAGCCTTTGGTAAGGATCATTCTGTGAGTTTGTCTTTTTTTTAGATTTCTTGTGTAAGTGATAAATGATGTTTTTCTTTCTCTGTCTGGCTTATTTCACTCGTCATAGTGCTCTCCATTTTCAACCATATAGTTGTAAGTGGCAGGACACTCTTCTTTCTCATGGACATATAATATTATATATATATATATATATATATATTTATTTTAAATGTCCATATACATCTAATAAGATTGCATTATACATATATATGTATATATCAATACATCACATGTTCTTTCTCCATTCATAAATTGATGGACACTTAGGTTGTTTCCATATCTTAGCTATTGTGAATGATCTTGCAATGAACATAGGAGTGCAGACACCTCACACTTCATATCTCTTAGGATAACTGTAATCAAAAGACAAGAGATAACAAGTGTTGGTAAGGATGTGAAGAAAAGGGAACTCTTTTGTGCTATTGGACAGAATATAAATTAGTATAGTTACTAAGGCAGATGGTATGGAGGATCTTCAAAATATTAAAAATAGAACTACAATATGATCCAGCAATCCTATTTCTGGGTATACATCCAAAGGAAATGAGAACAGTATCTACTAATATAATTTTAGTTTTTATTTTATTGCACCTTTAGATGCACAGATGTTGGTTAATCATAATTTTTGCTTCATGATATCTTTTCATCATCCTGCTCATCTTCCTATGCTGCCTTTAACAGAAAATGAGAATATAATCCATAGAGGATATATTCAGTGAATTTATGCTCTCTGGATGAATTGTGTCAAGTAGAATTTTATGACAACCTCCATGACCTTTGCTCACTGGTGTTATTTCTATGATCATTTTAATTTGTAACAGGAAATTATTCTAGTAGACTTAACCTAATTACACAAGCCTATTAAAAGCAAAGTTTTCCCATACTGGTGGAGAGATTTCAAGAATAAGATGATCTCAGACATTCTGTTTCTGGTTTGAAGATGAAGGAAATAACATGAAAGGAAATATAGATGGTCCCTAGGAGAAGCAAGAAGTCCACAGCCAGCAGCCCCCAGAGCAATGGGAACCTCGGCTCACAGCTACAAGGAAATGGATTCCATCAAAACCCTGAATGAGCTTGGAAGTGAATTCTCCAGAGATTCCAATCAGATCCCAACCTAGAGGGTGTCTCAAACTTGGCTGTGTAAGAACCTCAGCAGAAAACCCAGCCAATCTCACACAGCATTCCAACCTACCAAACTGGGAGAAAAAATGAGAATTCTTTTAAAGCTGCTATGGTTTTGGTAATTTGTTATACAGCAATAGAAAACAAATATACAGAATCACTTTTTCCTTTTATTTTTTACCACAATGTCATAAATAATATATTATGGGCATACTACTAATAAATTTGATATGAACAAACAAGACAGCTATTATTCTGGGCTATGAAGAACTGGGTTTTTCGTGACTACCAAAATTAATTTCTGATTTATAGAAACTGTCAAAAATTTTTAAATAGTTATGTTCTTGCTTCAAGAGTGGTATTAGCAGGGAGCACTTTTATTCTGGTTCCTGCTAGACTTCTTCTATCCTTCCGAGATAGGAAAGTCTTCCTTCCTAACAGGAAATAGAATTTTCAACACTGACATGGCAAGAGGAGCAACTGAAGATTAAGGGTCTTATGTAGCAGAGATCAAAAGTCAGATCAGATGTAGGTCAAAAAAGTAAGGGTACTGAATTAAGAATAGAAGAGGTACAGTTTGGCCCAAAATAGAGGGTCAAAGCTAAAGAGTTTATAGGAACTAAAGTGAAGGTGATGTTTAAAAAAAAGCATTCCTTATCTGCCAGGGATTTTTAAGAAAAATCTTTGATTTATCTTTCCCAGATAATTCCAAAAGGCAAGACTTGAGCTTGCACTAAATCCAATGTTTAAATTAAACCTAGTTAGGGTAAGCAATTGAGATAAGATCTGCCAGGAGTTTGGGAGTAGAGAAATCACAGCAATGTCTAACATAAATAATAGAGAAAGAGAAAACAGAGGAACAGCAAAGATGGGACATATTATAGGAAAGAACCATAGAAAAGATGGATATGAAAATTGTTTTGAATAGTTTCCTTATCTGTTTTGAAGTGATATGGACCACCACCCACAGAGGATAGGGAATACCCAGCTGTTAAATGCCCCAAGTACTAGAAAGGTTGTTTGGGAAGCTATGCCATCTGCCCCAGGCTGGTCAGCCAAAAATATTCTCAGACAATATGGAGCCTCGTAATGAAAGCAAACCTTGGGTGAGGGAAATAGTCCTTTAGCCACAATAACTGCCAGTATTTTTCCCATACACATGATGCAGGAGAGAGAGAGGAGTATGGAGAGGGGAATTTAGGGGAGAGGGTTAGGGAAAGAGCAACAAGCTGTGCTAATTAGAGGAGGGATAGACTTTCATTACGTAAGAAGTTTGTCTTCTTCAGAATTAAATGACTACTTGGCTGCAAAAGGTGTTTGCCTAGTTAACTTGGTAGGAAAATAGTCTTGGTTATAGACATTGGATAAAATCAACTGGATTTTGAAGCATCACTCCCTACCTATTTCATAGGACCAGAATCCAACCCAGCTTGTAGTCCCCTTGGCTTAGACAAAGCCCTATTAACATCTGGCTAAAGCGAAGACAACTAAATGTATACCCTGTAAAAAGTGCAAGAAGGTAGCCTCCTTTATCAGGTGGGGTGAAGGGCTCTTTCACAAAGGGAGGAGGGTGAGGACACCACACCAGAGAGAGGGTGGGAGCACTGCTTTAAAGAGGAATTTTGTGAGAATTCAAATGTTCCTATGATCTTAGGTAATAAATGATAGGAAGAGGTACTTGGTCTGTTCTAAATACATTTGATGGCAGTCAGTCTTTATAACAGGAAGCTGAGCATGCAAAGATAGGCTTGATAAAGGACAGAAATGGTATGGACCTAACAGAAGCAGAAGATATTAAGAAGAGGTGGCAAGAATACGCAGAAGAACTGTACAAAAAAGATCTTCATGACCCAGATAATCATGATGGTGTGATCACTCACCTAGAGCCAGACATCCTGGAATGTGAACTCAAGTGGGCCTTAGAAAGCATCACTACGAACAAAGCTAGTGGAGGTGATGGAATTCCAGTTGAGCTATTTCAAGTCCTGAAAGATGATGCTGTGAAAGTGCTGCACTAAATATGACAGCAAATCTGGAAAACTCGGCAGTGGCCACAGGACTGGAAAGGTCAGTTTTCATTGCAATCCCAAAGAAAGGCAATGCCAAAGAATGCTCAAACTACCAAACAATTGCACTCATCTCACATGCTAGTAAAGTAATGCTCAAAATTCTCCAAGCCAGGCTTCAGCAATACGTGAACTGTGAACTTCCAGATGTTCAAGCTGGTTTTTGAAAAGGCAGAGGAACCAGAGATCAAATTGCCAACATTCACTGGATCATCAAAAAAGCAAGAGAGTTCAAGAAAAACATCTATTTCTGCTTTATTGACTATGCCAAAGCCTTTGACTGTGTGGATCACAATAAACTGTGGAAAATTCTTAAAGAAATGGGAACACTAGACCATCTGATCTGTCTCTTGAGAAACATGTATGCAGGTCAGGAAACAACAGTTAGAACTGGGCATGGAACAACAGACTGGTTCCAAATACGAAAAGGAGTACGTCAAGGCTCTATATTGTCACCGTGCTTATTTAACTTATATGCAGAGTACATCATGAGAAATGGTGGGCTGGAAGAAACATAAGCTGGAATCAAGATCGCTGGGAGAAATATCAATAACCTCAGATATACAGATGACACCACCCTTATGGCAGAAAGCAAAGAACTAAAGAGCCTCTTGATGAAAGTGAAAGAGGAGAGTGAAAAAGTTGGCTTAAAGCTCAATGTTCAGAAAACTAAGATCATGGCATCTGGTCCCATCACTTCATGGGAAATAGACAGGGAAACAGTGGAAACAGTGTCAGACTTTATTTTGGGGGGGTCCAAAATCACTGGTGATGGTGATTGCAGCCTTGAGATTAAAAGATGCTTACTCTTTGGAAGGAAAGTTATGACCAACCTAGATATCATATTTAAAAGAAGAGACATTACTTTTCCAACAAAAGTCCATCTAGTCAAGGCTATGGTTTTTCCAGTGGTCATGTATGGATGTGAGAGTTGGACGGTGAAGAAAGCTGAGCGCCACAGAATTGATGCTTTTGAACTGTGGTGTTGGAGAAGACTTGGACTGCAAGGAGAAGAGTCCCTTGGACTGCAAGGAGATCCAACCAGTCCATCCTAAAGGAAATCATTCCTGGGTGTTCATTGGAAGGACTGATGTTGAAGCTGAAACGCCACTACTTTGGCCACCTCATGTGAAGAGTTGACTCATTGGAAAAGATCCTGATGCTGGGAAGGATTGCGGGCAGGAGGGGAAGATGATGACAGAGGAAGAGATGGCTGGGTGGCATCACTGACTCGATGGACATGGGTTTGGGTGGACTCCAGGAGTTGGTGATGGACAAGGAGGCCTGGGGTGCTGCAGTTCATGGGGTCGCAAAGAGTCGGACATGACTGAGCAACTGAACTGAACTCAACTGAGCAACCAAATTCAGTCTCAGAAAGACATGTTTCCAAGGACAAAACAAATCTCAAAGAGATGCCATGGAGCTGCAGGAAATGGCAGCTGAGGGTCTGAAAGTGAAATTCAAAGTGTTAGTCATTCAGTCATGCCCGACCCTTTGTGACCCCATTGACTGTAGCCTCCTAGGCTCCTTTGTCCATGGAATTCTCCAGGCAAGAATACTCAAGTGGGTTGCCATTTCCTACTCCAGGGGATCTTCCCAACCCAGGGATTGAAACTGGTTCTCCACACTGCAGGCAGATTCTTTACTGTCTGAGCCACCAGGGAAGGAATAACAAGAACACAAATTGCTAAGAGGAAGTAGAAACCAGTTCCGTCTAAGCTACAGAGGAACTTTAGGGAAATTAGAAAATATTTCTCCCCGTAAGTGTAAGTTTGGTTAGGGGGTGGAGGGTTTACAGTCTTTTAGAAGGGAGGAAAAATGTTCTTTTCTCTGAATAGCTGCAAGGCTCGAAGCTTTTGTTCCACCCACAAGATAATGACCTTGTGTTCACGGTGACCCTAGCTTGGAGAAAAATACACTACAACAACTGCCTTGGGCTTCAGGTTCATGTGGGAACACAGCATTCATGAGTAGGTGAATAAAGACACAATATGTCAATCAGGTCCCAAGCAGAGTTTCCTGCTGCCTCTGGACTGGCACTGCAGTGGTTGACATGTCCACGTGGGAGCAAGAACCACAACCAGTTATTATAATACTTAGTTCTACCCAGAAGACCCAGGGGCAAACAAGGTTCAAAGGACCACAGACTCACCACACAAGGAGCAGTAAACCAGAGGGAGAAAGATAATCAAAAGTGGAAATAATAAGCTTTCTGTAAAATATGTTGGTATATTTAATAAACTACTGACTTAAAAAAAAAAGAAAATAAAGATTGTTATGCGTGATTTAAAACAAAGGCTAATTGGGACTTCACTGGCCGTCCAGTGGTTAAGATTCCAGGCTTCTACTGCAGGGGGCAAGGGTTTGATCTCTGGTTGGGGAACTAAGATCCCACACGCCACACAGTGCAGCCAAAAAACTTCAGAACAAACAAAGTATAGGGTAATAAAAGGTAATTTAAACATCAGGCCAGGGATACCACAATTATGGGGGAGGAGTGATCAATAGGTGGATATGCTTGCTAATGCTTGCTAAGCTCCTTGTGGGCTGAAAATTTAGGGTCAGCCACTGGAAAGGTTGTAAATGTAATTTGAGGCTTCTCCACAGGCAGAGTTAAAGAAAAGGGAAAGTAGAAAACCTTATTTCTTCCAGCATTGGCCCAGTGAAAAATGGACATGATGGGAAAACAGGGAATCAGAAGGACCACGGTGTCAGTCAGATAGCGTGAGTGGTTTTGCCATGCCAAAGCGTGACCCCCACAGCCCAGTAGCTTCTAGCATTAAAGGCATGTTTTTTGCACACCCACCCTGCACCCCAAAAAGTGTCTGCTGTGAACTGAGCTTGTTCAGGCTCCATTAAATCTTCACTACAGGACTCAGGCTGATGGAAGAGCTTCTAGCTGAGAATCTCCAGTCTTGGGAAGGGGAAGGAAGAGGTCATGGCAAATCACATTGTGGCCTGTAATGCTTCTTTTCAGAGACAATGGCTCTTCCTCTCTCTCAAATTTCAAGGTGAAATCAACTCACTTGGCAAGAGTTGACTCACTGGGAAAGTCCCTGATGCTGAGAAAGATTGAAGGCGGGAGAAGAAGGGGACAACAGAAGACGACATAGTTGGATGGCATCACCTACTCGATGGACATGAGTTTTAGTAAGGTCTGGGAGTTGGTGATGGACAGGGAGGCCTGGCATGCTGCAGTCCATGGGGTCGCAAAGAGTCAGACACGACTGAACAACTGAACTGACTAAACAGAATCTGTAAACACAGGACATTGCAATATGTTTCTCCAAAGCTGACAATTGCAACAAAATTCAGTAAGAGTATAATAAATAAATTAAAACACTGATAAAATTAAAAACATTTGCTTACCTACATATCGATACATGATAGACAGATTAAAGTGAAAGTGTTAGTTGCTCAGTGTCAAACTATCTGTGACTCCATGGTCTGTCAATGGAATTCTCTAGGTAAGAATACTGGAGTGGGTTAACATTCCCTCTGCAATAGAGAGATTGTTGTTGTTCGCTTGCTCAGTTGTATCTGACCCTTTGCAACCCCAGGCATTACAGCACACAAGGCTTCCCTGTCCTTCACTATCTCCCGGAGCTTGCTCAAACTCATGTTGATTGAGTGATGCCATCCAATCATCTCATCCTCTGTTGTTGCCTTCTTCTCCTGTCTTCAATCTTTCCCAGCATCAGGATCTTTTCTAATTAGTCAACTCTTCCCATCAGGTGGCCAAAGTATTGGAGTTTCTGCTGCAGCATCAGTCCTTCCAATGAATGTTCAGGACTGATTTCCTTTAGGATGGACTTGTTTGATCTCCTTGCAGTCCAAGAGACTCTCAAGAGTCCTCTCCAACACCACAGTTCAAAAGCATAAATTCTTCAGGGTTCTAGTCCATCTCTGACATCCATACATGGCTACTGGAAAAACCACAGCTTTGATTAGGTGGACCTTTGCTGGCAAAGTAATGTCTCTGCTTTTTAATATGCTGTCTAGGTTAGTTATAACTTTTCTTTCAAGGAGCAAGCATTTTTTAATTTCATGACTGCAGTCACCGTCCACAGTGATTTTAGAGCCCAAGAAAATTAAGCCTCTCACTGTTTCCACTGTTTCCCCATCTATTTTCCATGCACTGATGGGACCAGATGCCATGATCTTCATTTTTTGAACGTTGAGTTTTAAGACAACTTTTTCACTCTCCTCTTTCACCTTCATCAAGAGGTTCTTTAGTTCCTCTACACTTTCTGTCATAAGGGTGATCTCATCTGCATATCTGAGGCAATTGATATTTCTTTCTCTCACAGAGAGATTAGATAGATAGAAAAACAGCTAACAGAGTTATATAACCTTACACCTAACAAATTAGACAAATTATACATTCAACTAAAAGATACATTGAAATTTACAAACATTGGCCTAACTAAATCAAAGAGTAAATTCAAATAAATTTTAAAGAACATTATAACAATAATGGCCTAGCCTCAATGCAATTAGGTTGAGAAATAAGTGTTATAAGTTATAAATCTGTTGGGCTTCTCTGGTGGCTCAGTGGTAAAGAATCCACCTGCCAATGTGGGAGACGCTTGTCCAACTCCTGGTTGGGGAGGATCCCACACGCCACGGAGCAGCTGGGCCCCTGCACCACAATTACTGAGCCTGTGCTCTCGAGCCCAGGACACCCAGCTATGAAGCTGGCATGCCCTGCAGCCTGTGCTCCACAACAGGAGAATCCACCACAATGAGAAGGCTGCACATCTCAACTAGAGAGTTGTCCCCGCTTGCCTCCGCTAGAGAAAAGCCCCAACAGCAAAGAAGACCCAGCACAGCCAAAAGTAAAGAAATAAAATTCCTTTTTAAGTTTATAAATTTGTTTATAAGTAAATAGGCATATTACACATATTAGAATTAGATGCAAGCAATGGCTGCATAGCAGAACAAGAAGGATGAGTACAATGACCTTTGGGGCAAAATATCTGAAGAGAAAATTAACAGAAAAATACAAAATAAGATCTAAAAATGAGATCTCTTGCACATATCTTAATTTGACAAAGAATCCTATAGTTTCAATTATTCCATAGTACTGAAGCAAGGGCTTCCTGGTGGCTCAAATGATAAAGAATCTGCCTGCAATGCAGGAGACCTGGGTTCGATCTCTGGCTTGGGAAGATCCCCTGGAGGAGGGCATGGCAACCCCACTCCAGTATTCTTGCCTGGAGAATCCCCATGGACAGAGGAGCCTGGTGGACACGACTGAGTGACTAAGCAGAGCACACACTGGGGCAAGGGAGCCCTCTTACATAGATCACTGGGTTGTAACATAACATTGCCACTCACACCCGACAATCTGGATATATAGCCCTCAGAATCTGCTACACAAGCACCCGAAGAGGCATCTGAAATAATGCTCATTTTAGTATTATTTGAAATAAGAAAACAAAAAATTACAGGCAAAATAGAATGTCTACTAAGGAATTCATAAATATTATGAAATGTTCGTGAAGTATAACTCTAATCTGCAATTGAAATTAATGAACTAAAGCCGCATGAATCAGACAGATAAAATTATGGAACAATGAGCGGTGAAAATAACCAAGTTGTAGAATAATAACCACTACAGTATGAGAACATTTATAAAAATGTCTAAAACACGCGAGTGATATCATTGATTTTACATACACATTCATGGATTAAAAGACAGCAAATTAAGAATCGAATCACAGTTTCATTTTTCAGGAGTAGGCTAGAGAACATGTTACACTGAGAGGGTTGCAGCTGTATGAGATTTTACATTTTTATTAAAATAAACGTAAAATATTTGAAGCAAACATAGCAACATATTAAGATTTATTAAGCTGGATGGTAGGTACATGGTGGTTGGTTATCTAAGTGTCTTGGATTTTCTGAAGGAGTGAAATACTTCATGATTAAGTTAAAGAAAAATGATTAGATACATACTGGAAAATGGACAGAAGTCTAAACCTGGAGGCTGTAGCCCAGTGCCCCTTACGTGTTTTGACCAAGTAATCAGAAATTGCCAAACTTTCATCAAGTCTCTTCTCCATTCAGGCCCCTGCGCTATGGCTTTCCTCCAGTCTAGCAAACACTAAAATACAGAACATGCAACCCCTACCCAATCATGAGAACTGGCTGGCCACCGTAAGAAATATTCCCTATCAGATCACTTGTCCACTCCCACATCTCATCTGTCCAGTTTCTCCTTTAAATTCCTGCCTGCCCTGTTTTTCCCTCCCTATAAACGTCTTTTTCTCTTTGACTTTGGGATACTTTCAGATCCTGAGATGGGAGAGTTCCCACTACTGCACTAGCCTCCAGATAAAGTCTCTCCTTATCTAAATCTGGATTTGCTTTTAATTTGACAGTTTTAAGGGAATGGGGAAATTGGATGTAGTCACAAGTCCTGGTACATGTACTTGGCCATGTTTTTAGTACACCTGGAGACTGTACTATACTTCCCCATTCCCTTAAAACTGTTAAAGAAAAACAAATTATCATTGGGGTAACTTTTTGGAAGCAAAGTTCAATCAATTTTTAAAACCATCTGACTGAATAGATTACAGATATAAAAGGCTTTTTTTTTCCTACATGATAAGATGACCATACATTCCAGTGTGAATGGTGGTAATATTATAATGGTTTATGTCTATTGTATATTGATTGCTGTTGTTCAATTGCTCAGTCGTGTCCAACTCTTTGTGACCTCATGGATTGCAGCACACCAGGCCTCACTGTCCTTCACCATCTCTCAGGGCTTGCTGAAACTCATGTCCATTGAGTCAGTGATGCCATCCAACCATCTCATCCTCTGTTGTCCCCTTCTCCTCCTGCCTTCAGTCTTTCTCAGCACCAGGGTCTTTTCCAATGAGTCAGCTCTTAATATGTGTTAATTATTGGTACTAATCCCTTACTCTTACTTTCAAAGAAGTCCCAGTTTAAATGGAAAATCATGTAGCCAACTTAAAGACATTTAGATGTTTAGATCTAAGCAGAACCTACAACCTACAGAATAATTTTCAATATAAAAATGTTAAAAAAAAAAAAAAAGCAAGCTTATAGATACAGAGCAAAAATTGGTGGTTGCCAGAAAGAGGGGTGGTAGGAGTTGGCTAAATGGGTGAAGGGAGTCAAAACGTACAAACTTCCAGTTATAAAGTAATCCCTGGGGATGTCATGCACAGCATGGCACTGTGAAAGTGAAAAGAGAGAGTGAAGTCGCTCAGTCGTGTCAGACTCTGAGACCTCATGGACTGTAGCCTACCACACTCCTCCGTTCATGGGATTTTCCAGGCAAGAGTACTGGAGTGGGTTGCCATTTCCTTTTCCAGAGGATCTTCCCAACCCATGGACGGAACCAAACCCGGGTCTCCTGCATTGTAGGCAGATGCTTTACCGTCTGAGCCACCAGGGAAGTCTTATTGCATAATTTAAAGTTGCTAAGAGAATAGATCTTAAAATTCTCATCACAAGGAAAAAGTGCCTTGTAAATAGGTATGATGATAGATGTTAACTTGACTTATTTGTGACAATCAATTTGCAGTACATACAGGTATCAAATCATTACATTGTATACTTGAAACGAATACGATGCTATATGTCAATTATATCTCAGTAAAAATAAACACGTACATGTAAAAAAGTCCAGAAGACAAATCTAATATAGTGCCTGTCTCCTTTCCTGCCCTCAACTCTAGCTTGGCTCAAAGTCTCCTTTACTTTTGTTTCTGCCATGTTGGAGTGGAAGAGAGAAAACCAGCCAAGGTCAAGTACTCATCTGAAGGTTCTTGTTGCCTGATTTTGGGGATAGACAGTCTCTGGGTGAGACTTGCTTGGTGTGGGGGTCTAGCCCAGCTCCCCTGCAAGCCCCTTCTGCGTGTTCTTCATGGATTCTCTGCTTGGACAGGACAGAGCCTCACCAAGACCCGGTTCCCTGAGGAGGGAAATCCCTTCTGGTGAGACATCTTTGCTTGTTTACAATTTGTATTGAAGTGTAGCTGACTAACTATGTTGTGGTATTTTCTGTTGTACAACAACGTGATCAGCTATATGGAAACATATGCCCCCTTCTCTGGAGCCTCCCTCCCACCCTCAACCCCATCCCAGGCCTCTAGGTCATCGCAGAGCACCAAGCTGAGCTCCCTGGGCTGTACCGCAGCTTCCCACTCCCTATCCGTTTGACACACGGTACTCGTATCTCTCACAAGGCTACCCTCTCAGTTCGTCCCACCTTCTCCCTCCTGCCCTGTGTCCACGAGTCCATTCTCTATGTCTGTGTCTCTATTCCTGCCCTGCAAACAGGTTCATCAGGACCATTTTTTTTTTTGTTCCTCCATATATATGCTTTAACAGACATCTTTAAATGGTGGATGAGGGGCAGAAATACTTGAGCAGTTTCTTCACCTCTTGAAGAGGTTTTTCAAGTTCCTAAATGCTCGCCACTTTCTGTGATTCACAGGATACTTGAAAGTTGTCTGTCTTCATATTTCACTTCAGTTCAGTTCAGTTCAGTTGATCAGTCATATCCAACTCCTTGCAACCCCATGGACGGCATCACGCCAGGCCTCCCTGACCACCGCCAACTCCAGGAGTTCACCCAAACTCATGTCCACTTCAGGGAAACAGAAACCGTTCATCTGAACATCCTGTTAACAGTCATGACACGAGGTCAGAAAGAGACAAAGAAGTTGATTTAGGATCACCTGCTAGACCCTATGGCCGTAATGGAGATGAACATTGCCAGGCATGACCTCTGGCCCACCAGGTGGTGGAAGGAACCTACCAACACTGCTAAACTGCCAACAGGGAAGCTCTGACTCGACTCTGGCGTGATGTGGAGGAATTGCCCATCTCTTAGAATAGGAAGAAGAAGCCCTTGCAGAGCTTAAAAATGTAAAAAACTTAAAAATCTGTTTGGATGTTAGCTGATAGCAAATTTCACTTTGCTTGTCTTTTTTTCATTTTTTATGACTTTATGACTTCATTAGCATACATGTAAAAGAGTTAATTCTTCAATTTCCCAGATCAGGATATATCTGAGTGTAAAGAACCATTATTGTTTAGACATTCTCCAACAGGAAACTAAGTTCAATTTTTAAATCTCCATAATAACCATAATATTTAAGTGAATCAAAACCAGTATCAAACATAGATAATCTCTCTCATGCTTATATATATTCCTGTCTACTATATTTATACAAATAAACACAGAAATAAACTCGAGTGGATTTTAAGAATGTATCTTTATAGGAAATCTGAACACTGCTCCTTGAGTTGAAATAAAGAATGTTTCACTTTGTGGACTTTCAGGAAGACATTATTCCCAACAATATACAACAGGATACTAAGGACAATAAAGATAATGGAGAACAGATGTAGAAATTCTGTGTGAAAAAGCGTGGGAGGGTAAGGGTTTTCAATCTTCCCGTTTGTGTGATAAATAA
This sequence comes from Giraffa tippelskirchi, assembly GCF_054371585.1. Lineage (NCBI taxonomy): Eukaryota > Metazoa > Chordata > Mammalia > Artiodactyla > Giraffidae > Giraffa > Giraffa tippelskirchi. The sequence goes on from NC_137281.1 coordinate 154,262,969, forward strand.
CAGTTTGATACGTCTTTTTGGGCAGCGCTTTAGACTGCTAACTAAGGGCAGATGGAAGCAAATGGCTAGAATTCTTCCATTTCCTCAACTAAGCACTATGCATTAGTGCTTCCTGCATTTCCATCTGACTGCAGTCACCCAGGTGGAAGGTTAGTATTCAACACCTGTTCTGCTGCTAAAATGCCTGCACTTAGAAATGCTTGGGTTTATCATCATTTATTAATTACTTAATCAATAAGCTCTGTAAATGGTGACCATAATTATCCCAGAAGGTCACTAAAATAAAGGAGAGGTAGCTCCCAGGGCGATGAGGCTCAGGCGTGCATCCATTTATCTGAAGCTACATGACCAGATGCTATTTTTTATTTCTGCCTTGAATTTCAAATTAACAGTCAGCTGAAAAGATTCTGTTGAAGAATGAATCCATAATAAAGGGATTTACTTCTTTTTCCTCGCCCTTGTTTCTTTGCTTCCACTGACATTGATTATGGGAGACGCGTGCCTTAAGGGAACACTGCAACTCTCTGACTGTCTTCTCTCCAGTGTATGTTAGGATCACATTAAGGTCTTGCATTTCTCAACACTCAAGAGTCAATCAAGTGTTTTAGAAAGTATGTGTTTTATATAGAAAAAGTCAAGAAAGTAGAATGAAAAACAAGCTTTCAACGTGTTCTCACTTGTGGAAAAAATATTCCAGGTACATTGTTTCTAACTCTGTCTGACTTTCTGTATTGCTGTTCAGTAGCTAAGTATTGTCCGACTCTTTTGACCCCATGGACTGTGTAGCATGCCAGGCTTCCCTGTCCTTCACTCTCTCCAGGAGTTTGCTCAAACTCATGTCCATTGAGTCAGTGATGCCATCAAACTATCTCATCCTCTGTCATCCCCTTCTCTTCCTGCCCTCAATCTTTCCTAGCATCAGGGTCTTTTCCAGTGAGTCAGCTCTTCGCATCAGGTAGCCAAAGTATTGGAGCTTCAGCTTTAGCATCAGTCCTTCTAATGGTTATTCAGTGTTGATTTCCTGTCAGATTGACTGGTCTGATTTTCTGTATATTGAACATCTAGTTTCTGAAACAATTGATTCCTTTTTGAATGTTGACAAATGCAAGATAGATAAATAGATGACAGAGATGGGTATATGGATATATTGTTTATATTCTAAATGTATACACAGGAGTCATCCATTCTCATCATTATTTGTTTATGCTGTTTTATTTTGTTCATTTTGTAGGTAGCTTTTTAATGTATAATTTTCATGCAATAAAATGTATACATTTCAGTGCACAATTTTATGAGCTTTGTCAGTCTATCCCAATCTGAGTGTGGTGATGATACCACCAAAATAATGAGATGGAGCAAAACTATTCACTACAGTAGCATCCAAATGCATGAGGTGTTTCAGCACTGGGAACACCAGTGCAACAAGGAGAATAACATTTCAGGTGTATCCAGTTATGTCAAAACATATGCTGTAATTAGATTCATTTATAATTTTGTCTTCTTACATTTAAAAATATGGCTACAAGAATTTTTAAAATCACTCTGAGGCTTGTATTTAATTCCCATAACACAGAGTAGCATAGAACATTTTCATCAACACAAGTTTCCTGACAAATCTTTTCATTGAATCCTCTCACCTCATCCTCACTCCATGACAAGCACAGATGTACTTACTGTCTCCAGCTCTGAATTTTCTACAATTATATAACCAAGATCTGTTTGTCTGTAGTCTCATCAGTGTGTCTAATCAGCTCCTACACATGTAGTCCACATTGGTATGGTATGTAGTCTCTTAATGACTTCCTTTACTTTGCAAAATGCTTGAATAATATGTTCATATTGCCATATCTATAGTTCATTCTTTTTAAGTGCTGAGTAGTACTCCTTAATACTACATGCCCAAGCTGGGTTTAGAAAAGGCAGAGGAACCAATGATCAAATTTTCAATATGTACTGGATCATAGAGACAGCAAAGATGTTCCACAAAAACATCTACCTCTTTTTCATTGACTATGCCAGCCTTTGACTGTGTGGGTCATAACAAACTGTGGAAAGCACTTAAAGAGATGGGAATACAAGACCATCTTACTTGTCTCCTGAGAAACATGTATGTGGGTCAAGAAGCAGCAGTTAGAACAATGCATGCAACAACTGATTAGTTCAGGATTGAGAAAGGAGTACGAGACAGGGCTGTCTGTTGTCACCCTGTTTGTTTAACTTATATGCATCACGAGAAATGCTGGGCTGGATGAAGCACAAGCTGGAATCAAGACTGCAGGGAGAAATATCAATAACCTCAGATATGCAGATGACACCCCCTTATGGCAGAAAACCAAGGGGAACTAAAGAGCCTCTTGATGAAGGTGAAAGAGGAGAGTGAAAAATTTGGCTTAAAACTCAACATACAAAAAACTAAGATCATAGCATCCAGTCCCATCATTTCACTGCAAATAGATAGGGAAATAATGGAAACAGTGAGAAAATTTATTTTGGGGGGCTCCAAAATCACTGCAGATTGTGACTGCAGCCATGAAATTAAAAGACACTTGCTCCTTGGAAGAACAGTATAGCAAACCTAGACAGAATATTAAAAAGCAGAGACATTACTTTGCCAGCAGAGGTCTGGTTATTACAGCTATGGATTTTCTAGTAGTCACATATGGATGTGAAAGTTGGACCATAAAGAAGGCTGAGCACTGAAAAATTGATGCCTTTGAATTGTGGTATTGGAGAAGACTCTTGAGAGTCCCTTGGACTGCAAGGAGATCCAACCAGTCCATTCTAAAGGGAATCAGTCCTGAATATTCATTGGAAGGACTGATGTTGAAGCTGAAACTCCAATGCTTTGGCCACCTGATGCAAAGAACTGACTCATTTGTAAAGAGTCTGATGCTGGGAAAAATTGAAGGCAGGAGGAGAAGGGAACACAGAGGATGAGATGGTTGGATGATATCACCAACTCAATGGACATGAGTTTGAGTAAGCTCCAGGAGTTGGTGATGGACAGGGAAGCCCGGCATGCTGTAGTCCTTGGGGTTGCAAAGAGTCGGACACGACTGAGTAACTGAACTGAACTGAACTGAGGCATTTTATATACATAAAGTATTCATTTAGCATACTATTTAAAAGTTTCATCCATGTGGTTGCATATATGAATATCTTATTATTATTATTATTGCTGAATACTGTTCCATTGTATAGATGCACCACATTGTTTATCCGTTAATCAACTGCTGAACATTTGGGTGGTTTCATATTTTTGGCTATTAGGTATAATGCTGCTGCAAGCATACACATACAACTTTTTGTGTAAACATATACATTTAACTATCTTGAGTACATTTTTCTCAATAGAATTCCTGGGTCACATGGCAATTGGCAATTCAACCTTTAACTTTCTGAGGAGCTGCCAAACTGCTTTCTGAAGCAGCTGCACCATTTTATATACCCTCCCTCCAGTTACAGATGATAGTTCTCATTCCTCTAAGTCCTCCAAACATTTGCTGCTGTTGATCTTTTACTGTAATCATTCTAATGACAGTTAAAAAGTATTTCATTCATATTTAGTCCTTGTTTTCCTAATGACTAATAATATCGAGCATCTTTTCATGGACGTGTTGACCACTTTTTTCCCTGTTGTTATTGCTTTTATGAAAAAAACAGCTTTTAGAAGGACCTTCCTCCACAAACACTTCTAATCTCACCTTTGCGATATTTTCCAGTTTTCAATATATAGGTCTTGTTAATTTTTTTTTTAATTTATCCTAAGCATTTTATATTTTGATGCTGTATTTTAATACTATTATATTTGATCTATAATATATCATTTTTAATTTCAACTTCCAAATGTGCACTATTGCTACATAAAAAATGCATTACTTTTTTGTGTATTAATCTTATATCCTATGACCTTTCTGAATTTATTTACTAATTCTAGAGACATTTTTATAGAGAAGTTTTTAAGACTTATTATCATGTCATCTGCAAATAATACCAATTTTACTTCCTCCTTTCAAATATGTAAAATTTTATTTCTTTTTCTTGCCTTATTTTATTGGCCAGAACCTCCAGTTATAATATTGAATTAAGTAGCATATTTCTCTTGTTCTAAATCTTAGGAGGAAAAAAAATTCTATCTTAACACTAAGTTTGATGTTACCTCTATATTTTTTAAAGATGGCTTTAATAGGTTGAGGAAGTTACTTTCTCTTCCAAGTTTTCAGAGTTTTATTATAAATGTGTGTTCAATTTTGTTAAATGTACCTCTTCTTTTTGCATCTTTTCAGGCTATTGTGAAGTTTTGCTTTTTACTATAGTACTGACTTTGTTTTCCATGGTATGGGTTGTATATTCCAGGTTCTTTGTATGTCAAGAGTACTCTTGAATGGATCCAGATATTGTGAATTTGATATATATGGATCTTGAATTTTGTCATGTAACATTAAATATTGTTGATCTTTAATCTGGACACACTGAAGTTACATAGAGTTTAATATTTTTGAACTCTTTTTTAAAGTAAACTTTTTTAGGATGGACACAGAGAAACTTTACTTACTAAAGTAGATTCTATCAGATGATACCCTGTGTATTTTACGCTCTTTCTGCTCTGACTGACTGGAACACAGATTATTCCCAGTCTGGTGTGAACTCTGGAAATTGTTTTGCCTACTGCTTTCCAGTGATTCTTCAGTAGCAGGTAGTTTAGTTTCATGCAGATACAGGTCATTATTCAGCCATAGCTTCAAGATTCTCCCTCTCTCTCTCCATTCAACTTTCCCCCCTGTGATACTCTACTCTGCAAATTCTAGCTACTCTTCCACTCTCTGCCTTTTGAGCTTTTCACTTCCACTCAACAAGTTTGTGGTGTTGTATTTAGATTCCCATTCTGCTCTTTGGTCTAGAAAATCGAGTCTAAGAAATAATCTGGGGAAATTATGTGCACTTTGACAGTTTTCCCTTTTTCAGAGATCACGGTCATACACCACCTACTGTTCATATCTGAAAACTCTCATTTACTTGTTTTACTGTTTTATAATACAAACTCAGGGAGATGGTGAAGGACAGGGAAACCTGGCGTGCTGCAGTCCATGGGGTCGCAAAGAGTCAGACACGACTGAGCGACTGAATAACAACAGCTCTGTTATAATACACGAGGATAAATCTGATCCCTGTCATCTGTGGCCAAATGGGTTAAACATCTTCTGCTTTTAACTATCTTTCCTAAGTGATGTGAGTTAGATTTACTTTATAGTTATGAAACTCTTGTAGCCTAAAAAGATCAGCAGTAATATTTGACCCTAAAGCCACAAGTTGATTTTAAATTATGTCTTACTTTCATAAATTATGTGACATGTCACCTCTAGAGAAAGCAATGGAGCAAAAAATGGGTTGAAAATTAGGCTTAGGCTAGCCAAGGAAAGGAGAAGGCAATGGCAACCCACTCCAATACTCTTGCCTGGAAAATCCCATGGACGGAGGAGCCTGGTAGGCTGCAGTCCATGGGGTCGTTAAGAGTCGGACACGAAATGGATGAAACTGGAGCCCATTATACAGAGTGAAGTAAGCCAGAAAGAAAAACACCAATACAGTATACTAATGCATATATATAGAATTTGAAAAATGGTAACGATAACCCTATATGCGAGACAGAATAAGAGACACAGATGCAGAGAACAGTCTTATGGACTCTGAGGGAGAAGGTGAGGGTGGGACGTTCTAGGAGAATAGCATTGAAACATGTATATTATCATATGTGAAACAGAACACCATTCCGGGTTCAATGCTTGAGACAAATGCTCAGGGCTGGGGCAATGGGATGACCCAGAGGGATGGGATGGGTTGGGAGGTGGGAGGGGGGTTCAGGATGGGGAACACATGTAAACCCATGGCTGATTCATGTCAATGTATGGCAAAAACCACTACAATATTGTAAAGTAATTAGCCCCCAACTAAAACAAATAAATTTATTTTTAAAAAAAAATACCATCTCTGCCACACACACACACAAAAAAAGAGTCGGACACGACTGAGCGACTTCACTTTCAATTTTCCCTTTCATGCATTGGAGAAGGAAATGGCAACCCACTCCAGTGTTCTTGCCTGGAGAATCCCAGGGACGGGGGAGCCTGGTGAGCTGCCATTTATGGGGTCGCACAGAGTCGGACATGACTGAGGCAACTTAGCAGCAGCAGCAGCAGCCAAGGAAAAGTGAAAGCTATGATGACGTTGCTGAAGAAGTCATGAACTAAAGATACAAGATTCACCGACCATTTAGGAGAACAAACGGAGAAGGTTGAATGAGGGTACACAAACAGGTGTTCAGGAAAAAAATTAATGAAAAGATTAACAGGGATAAATAACCCCGTCTAAGAAATATTAAACTTGTTGCTTTTAAATATTCCTGAAACTTCAATAGTTAAAGCTTTTTAAATGTATCCATTTAGAAATATAAAGATGACAGATAACTTCACAAAAATGCAGATGAATGAATGAAGTAGTTTTTACATGCCATCTTGGTGGAATTGTTTTTATCTGGACTGAAACTTTAAGATACACCTGTCAGTGCAAATTGGAAACAAGTGTTACTATAAATATTTAAATGGTATCTGCTTTCCAAGATAGAATGAACAATTTACATGGCAACATTATGGACATTCCTCATTTAGGAAGGACATGATGAGAATGAAAGGGCGGAGCTTAGAAGGAAAACAAAGTTTATCCTAGCACAACATTTCTTCGTCCTGTGACAAGTTTTACATGGACATTTTCTGCAGTTACTGATATTCCCCACTGCTGAAGTATGAACACATTTTTTCTTTCTTTCCTCTTCTTATCAGACACTTCATTTCTGGATTTTTACCATGCCTTAATTGCTCACTGGAAGAGATTTAATACCATAGGAAGCTGATTTCATAGTTTTAGGAACATGAAGTATCATAAAGAGCTATTCTGCATACCAGGACAATTTGAAGTTCTTAAATTTCTGTTTCTTCCAAAATTATACCATTTAATGCAAAAAGTTGCTTAAGTATAAGACAATGCTGTTGACTCAGGAGGTGCTTAACAAATACTGTTGAGTTGAATATTCTACTAGAGCCAATGGTATACAGTGAAACAAGCTCAGGGTTAGAAGAGAATCCAGCTGCAGTTTTAAGCGGATAGGGGCTTGAAAAAGTTAACCTATCAATACCATAGTTGTTTTTTTATTTTTGTCTCCAATATGAAGAAATTGACCTGGATCACTTCTAAAATTTGTTACAGCAGTGCAGGATTCCAGGAATCTGCACCTTCTACATGTCTAAACATTTTTACATGTCTAGAGGTGTCCCTTTAAACAGCTTGCCCCAACCACACCTACAAAGATTATTTCTCATATAAATTTTTAGAACTCTTTGAAGGTTATTTCTTTGCAATCCATAATTTTCCCCCTTGCCTGTTCTGATTCTGAATTACTGATGTCCATGTTGAGGTGCCAATGTCATTGCGTTTTTGGCCTAAAATTTACCAGTGACGTTTTTGTTAGTTGACAGAGCTCTCACTTTCAGGTCTTCTGAGTCTGTTGCTCCCAGCATCCCAGGAAGGTTTTAGTGAAGCATTTATTTTAGTATTTCTCCGTTGGAGGAGTTCATCGAGAGGACACAATCACCAGTTGACCCACAAGACGGACCGGGGCAATCAGAGTCCCCTCATCCCTTCCCTGGCCCTTGGAATGTGCCTTCCACTTTTTCCCCCTGAGCTAGAAGCTGCCACAAACACTCAGCCTTGAGAAAGCAATGTGTGATTGAGACCCCCTGAACAGTTTTAATGACTGAACCCTGGTAAGGCCTCAATATAAACTTTAAAGATTCTGGCAGGAAGGTGTGGAGAGTTACTCGTCCTGCAGTGGCCCAAGACAGGCCCCCTTTTTAAGCTCCTTTGCTTATTAAATCTGCTCCTTCCCCATTTGGAGTGTCTGCCTCTCCCTTTGGTCTCTCCTGCCCTCCATGTTTGGGAGCCAGTTTGCAAACTAATATTCTCGCTTTCATTGGGCTTCCCTGGTAGCTCAGTTGGTAAAGAATCTTCCTTGCCTTTCAGGAGATCTGGGTTTGATCCGTGGGTCAGGAAGATCCCCAGAAGGGAATGGCCAACCACTTCAGTATCCTTGCCTGGAGAATCCCATGGAGAGTGGAGCCTGGTGGGCTATAGTCCATGGGGTTACAAAGAGTCAGACATGACTGAGTAACTAACACATTCTCACTTTCAGTATCTTTTTTAGGATTTCTGAAATAAAATTCTCTTCCCCATAGGACTCATAAATCTTTGCTAAGACAATCAGAGAGCAACCAGAATGACAAAACCACTCTGAGCTTCATCTTCTGCTATATTAGCGGAATCCCTAGACTCTTGCGCTTGAACAACCATGAAGGATCTGCATTGCTAGTTTCCCATCTGTCCACATGTCTATATCCCACGGAGAGCAGAGCTTAGACTCATGTTGGACCTTGGGCTAAAGACATGCCCAGAGCAGACTGTGATTTTCCTTGGGTAAAATGTAGCTCCCAAATAATATTCAAAGCACATGTAGCTTTGACAAGATGGGTGATCACTTAATTAGCAACAACTGAACCATTTTCATTCTCTGAGTCACATCAGGTATGACCTTTCAGTTTACAGCTTTGCGCTGGCCTTTTCAACTGCAGAAGCTAATATACAATGTGATCTTTAGCAGCTTCAAAGACAGGAGCTCTCATAGGAATGAGAATAGGTAGTAGGCACAGGAACTTTGTCATTCATGGTGGTAGCCTTGCTACAAATCAGAAAGGAAGTGGCGTGGCATGAAAATATAAATGACCAAAACCTGCCCCATTCTTTATATGATATGCAAATCCATGTTCTAGGCTTTAAAGTACTATAATACAGTTGTTTTAAAAATGATGACAATTGTTTTTTAGTACTGAAATAAAAGCCCTTAATCAAAAGTGCCAGGTGTCCAACGAACCCTTTGAAGATGAGCTATGTTATTTTGATTAACGTAGAGAAGTTTGTGTGTCTTAAACAAGCGGATTTGATGAAAATGTCTGAAAGTATGCTGAACTGAGATACTTACAAACTTTTTAGCATATCATTTATTTATTAAAGCTTACTGATTTTTTTTTTCACCTAATCTCCATTCAGTTTCTTATTAATTGTATTCTTTTAAGTGTTTGGCCAGATGAAATTTTTACATTAAGATTTTAGTCCTAGAGGAAAGAACTCATATATTCTTATCTTCACCCTCTGGAAAACTAATTAATATTCAGAAATACAACTATTGTACTTTATGTTGCAGGGCTGCTGCTGCTGCCGTCACTTCAGTCGTGTCTGACTCTGTGCGACACCATAGACGGCAGCCCATCAGGCTCCTCTGTCCCTGGGATTCTCCAGGCAAGAATACTGGAGTGGGTTGCCGTTTCCTTCTCCAATGCATACATGCATGCTAAGTCGCTTCAGTCCTGTCTGACTCTGTGAAACCCTATGGACAGCAGCCCACCAGGCTCCTCTGTCCACGGGATTCTCTAGCCAAGAATACTGGAGTGGGTTGCCATTTCCTTCTCCACATGTTGCAGGGACATATGCTCAGACAGAAGGAGAAACCAGCAATGGAGTTTTTAGTGTGCAAATATGACTCTATATTAGACTGTAAAATACACTGCATTATTTGTAAGATAAACTGAAAAGTCACTGTTTCCTAGCCTCTTAATAAATGTCTAGAAAAGTAAATTTTAAAAAGAGACTTTCTTGGTAATTAATATATGCTTAATTAATTATGGAGAAATAATTAGTGCAGAAACTTCCTTCCTTTGTATAGAGCTTATTTTTCTCTTCGAACTTCCCTTGTGATTCAGATGATAAAGAATCTGCCTGCAATGCAAGAGACCCAAGTTCAATCCTTGGATCAAGCAGATCCCCAGGAGAAGGAAATGGCTACCCACTCCAGTATTCATGCCTGGAGAATTCCATGGACAGAGGAGCCTGGCAGACTAAAGTCCGTGGGGTTGCAAAGAGTTGGACACAACTGAGCAAGTAACACTTGCACATTTTTCTCTTCATTAGTGGATAATTTACCTTTTGTTGGAAAGGAAACCCTCTGGTTATTGAACATCATAGTAGCAAGAGCACTTTTAAGTCTTGAAATGAATATGATATCGTTGATCATTCCTCCCAAAGACCAGATTTCACGAGTGGCAAAAACGTTAGCAGATGAGTTTGGAGCTGCATCTAACATTAAGCCACGAGTAAACCACCTATCAGTCCTGGGAGCCATTACATCTGTACAACAAAGACTCAAACTTTATAACAAAGTACCTCCAAATGGCCTGGTTGTTTACTGTGGTACCATTGCAACAGAAGAAGGAAAGGAAAAGAAAGTCGACATTGACTTTGAACCTTTCAAACCAATTAATACGTCATTGTATTTGTGTGACAACAAATTCCATACAGAGGCTCTTACAGCACTACTTTCAGATGATAGCAAGTTTGGCTTCATTGTAATAGATAGTAGTGGTGCACTTTTTGGCACACTCCGAGGAAATACAAGAAAAGTCCTGCACAAATTCACTGTGGATCTCCCAAAGAAACATGGGAGAGGAGGTCAGTCAGCCTTGCGTTTTGCCCGTTTAAGAATGGAAAAGCGACATAACTATGTTCTAAAAGTACTTGAGCCTGCTGTGCAGCTGTTTATTTCTGGGGACCAGGTGAATGTGGCTGGTCTCGTTTTAGCTGGATCAGCTAACTTTAAAACTGAACTAAGTCAATCTTATATGTTTGATCAGAGGTTGCAATCAAAAGTTTTAAAATTAGTTGATATATCTTATGGTGGTGAAAATGGATTCAATCAAGCTATTGAATTATCTACTGAAGTCTCTCCAACATGAAGTTCATTCAAGAGAAGAAATTAATAGGGTGATACTTCGATGAAATAAGCCAGGACGCAGGCAAGTACTGTTTTGGAGTTGAAGATACACTAAAGGCTTTAGAAATGGGAGCTGTAGAGATTCTAATAGTCTATGAAAATCTGGATATAATGAGATATGTTCTTCATTGCCAAGGCACAGAAGAGGAGAAAATTCTCTGTCTAACTCCAGAACAAGAGAAGGATATGTCTCATTTTACAGACAAAGAGACAGGACAAGAACATGAGCTGATTGAGAACATGCCCCTTCTGGAGTGGTTTGCCAACAACTATAAAAAATTTGGAGCTATGTTGGAAATTGTCACTGATAAGTCACAAGAAGGATCCCAGTTTGTCAAAGGATTTGGTGGAATTGGAGGTATCTTGCGGTACCGAGTAGCTATCCAGGGAATGGGATACCAAGGAGGAGATGATGAATTTTTTGACCTTGATGACTACTAGGTAGTCGACATGGGTCTGGCAAACATGGGTCCGGCAAAACGTGCCTCACCCTCCAGCATCCAACCCAAGGAGTATACCTGTGGTGGAATCCAAACAGATCCCTGCCTTACAATTGGAACATTTCCAGTACTTAATCCACGAGCATTGGATATTGAAAAGAAAACCGAAACAAAACCAGACCCAGCCCTATACTTTGGTTTGTCATGGTGTCAGCGCAGCAGCCTACAACTAAGTTCCTAAATGCCACTTTGGATTAATTTTAAAAAGAATCCCAGTTTTTACTTTTACTCGATGGGGAAATTGGTTGCTCTTGTATTTTATGGAAAAAAAAAAACAGATTTTTTCAACCTTCATACATAGAAGCAAAAATACTTTAACTGCTGTAAACCTTCAAAAGTTAATAGAAATTAGATCACACTGGTATGTTTCTTATTTTGATTGGAGAAAAATTAAATTGCTGCATTTTGCAGTGACCCATTTACATGGCATTCTCAGCTTAGACTGCATAAGAAGAAATATATGTGGTGAAATGCTGGAAAAAAAATAAAAAATAAAATTTGAGAAGTAAGTTTTCAGATAAGCTTTCTGTAATGCAAACACTTCCAATTTGCCTTGCCAACAAAGTTCCATCTAGTCAAGGCTATGATTTTTCCAGTGGTCATGTATGGATGTGAGAGTTGGACGGTGAAGAAAGCTGAGCGCTGCAGAATTGATGCTTTTGAACTGTGGTGTTGGAGAAGACTCTTGAGAGTCCCTTGGACTGCAAGGAGATCCAACCAGTCCATCCTAAAGGAGATCAGTCCTGGGTGTTCATTAGAAGGACTGATGTTGAAGCTGAAACTCCAATACTTTGGCCAACTCATGTGAAGAGTTGACTCATTGGAAAAGACCCTAATGCTGGGAAGGATTGGGGGCAGCAGGAGAAGGGGATGACAGAGGATGAGATCGTTGAATGGCATCACTGACTCGATGGACATGGGTTTGGGTAAACTCTGGGAGTTGATGATGGACAGGAGGCCTGGCATGCTGCAATTCATGGGGTCACAAAGAGTTGGACACGACTGAGCGAGTGAACTGAATGGAAACACTAATGTGACAGATGTATTTTTGTTAAATAAATCATTGCAGAAAAAGAAAAATTTAGAGTTCCTGCATGTATATATACACCCACACTAGCTAAATAATTGAGAATAAACTATAAAAATTATACATGCTTTGGTATAGAATAAATGTTCTAAATTATTCATTTTACCTGTCTACATTAATTGAGTTACCTTGAAATTTAAAATAAAAAGGAAGTTATATGTTTAATTTTCCATGTTTCCATCTGTAGTTAAAGTTCATGTAGGGTAGAAACGGGATATTTTCAAATCCATTTCTAAATAGACTGAAAACGGACAAATTTGCTGAATTGGGGCTCTGAATTTTCATAATTATTATTATTATTATTATTATTTTTTACAAAAACCAAATTTAAGTCTTTTAAAATCCAAAACAAATTCATTCCTATTATACTTTCACTTTTAATTTGCAAAAGCATATTTTTGAAGGAAATTTAGTCTTCTCATTTTTCATTTATTTACACTGAAGTCATTAGGGTGTTATTTTGTAAAATCTATTCAAATTTCAAGAACACTTTAGAGGATTCTAATTTAGGTTCTATGAAAGTGAAGTTGCTCAGTCGTGTCCAACTTTTTGCAACCCCATGGACTATAGCCCACTAGGCTCCTCCATCCATGGAATTTTCTAGGCAAGAGTACTGGAGTGGGTTGCCATTTCCTTCTCCAGGGGATCTATCCAACCCAGGGATCGAACCCAGGTCTCCCACATTGTGGGCAGACATTTTACTATCTGAACCACCAGGGAATCCCAATGTTCTATGAAGAAACTTTTAATCTTTTCAAGCTACTTTTCTAAGAGCAATATATTGTGTTTTTTCCAAGCACAAGTAACCTTGAAGGTAAAAAAAAAAAAGAAAAATATTCCACATTTCATTTGAAGAATTCAACTACAAATATTTTTTAAGTCACTTTCAAAGTTGATAAAATATTTTATCCAGCCTGAAAATACCACTGTTGATGGTGAGGGAACATACAAGGATTTTCAGCCAGATAGAGCAATCCATACTGTAGTGTTACCAATCAACAGTGTTCATAATTGTTAAAAAAGAGTCCAGGCAACTCTGTACATTTGATTATATGGAGCATTTCAGCATTTATTATCTCACATTTTAGATGCTATTCTTCAATCTCAAAACAATGCCTGTGATTTTCTTTTATTTAGGCACCACACTATCTTCAAGGCCTATCTCAGGTATAGCATTTAACACCTTACCTTCCTTGTCTCATTTACTCTCTTCAATGAAATTCTATCATCAAGGCATTCAGTAAAATTTAATTTAACAACAGAATTTTTGTTTATCCCTTGCTCATGTGGTATTGTTTTATTTTCCCATAAATAGCATAAGTTCTTTGGGAAAAGGAATGTTCACTTTCTATGTACTGTGCCTAGTAGGCAGCTTGTTTTCACTTTTCTTGTACTGGCATTCTACCATGATTGGAAATTGCTATTAAATCAAACTACAAGGATAAAACAGCTAAGTGACTTTAGGAAGTCTTGGCAATGTAAAAAAGAGTCAGTTTTCACCTGGCCCTTAAATTAGGAACCAATTATGCTGAATAAATAGTTTGTGCAAAATTACAAAAGGGCACTGATTGAAACTACCTACCCTGGCCAGGTCACTTGCATGATAGTAACTACTTTCATGAGTTATCTTAAACAGGAGGTCCTGGTAAAGAATGTGGAACTAACAAGCTACCACCAACCAGAAGAATTTGGGAAAGGTCAAAAGGAAAGAGGCTGCTCCAGGCCATATGTTCTACCCACCTCTCAGAATGCATCTTGCTGAGTGATGGCATGTGCCACCAGGAAGGACCCTGAGTCAGACCGATTGGTCAAAGACAACCTGATGAAAGTAAAAGTCGCTCAGTTGTGTCCAACTTTTTGCGACCCCATGGACTATACGGTCCGTGGAATTCTCCAGGCCAGAATACTGGAGTGGGTAGCCTTTCCCTTCTCCAGGGGATTTTCCCAACCCAGGGATGGAACCCAGGTCTCCCACATTGCAGGTGATTCTTTACCAGCGGAGCCCAAGACACCCTGGAAACTAACACAATGACCATAAACCCTGAGACTGTGAACTGCATGGCAGAGCAGTCCTCTTGGGTTCCCTTACCCTGTTACTCTCTGCCCGGGCACCCCTTCCCAATAAATTCTCTCAATTTTTCAGCACATGTATCTCCTAGGACAACTCATTTCTGCGTGTTAGACAAGAGCCCACTCTTGAGAACTGGAAGGGGTCTCCCTTTCTGTTGTTTACTTAGATAACAAGTGTTTTACCCCGACTCAGCCTCTACACATGTAGCCTTGACCAAGTCACTTCATCTTTATTGGGCTGCAGTTTCTTCAACTGTAAAATAAGGAAACTGGCCTAGATTTGTGGTTTTCAAGCTTTTCTATTAAGTGCCCTAGGAAAGGGTCTAAGGCATCTCAGAGATGGAAGGGGAAGCTGAATTGTAGAATTCTGGCCCTCCTCAATTCAACAAGAGCAATTCCATCTTTCACTTGAAACATTGCATTGTCCTGTATGGATTCCTTTCAGTTCAGTTCAGTTCAGTCGCTCAGTCGTGTCCGACTCTCCGCGACCCCATGAATTGCAGCATGCCAGGCCTCTCTGTCCATCACCAACTCCCGGAGTCTACCCAAACCCATGTTCATTGAGTCGGTGATGCCATCCAACCATCTCATCCTCTGTCGTCCTCTTCTCCTCCCGCCCCCAATCCTACCCAGCATTAGGGTCTTTTCCAATGAGTCAACCCTTCGCATGAGATGGCCAAAGTATTGGAGCTTCAGCTTCAACATCAGACCTTCCAATGAACACCCAGGATTGATCTCTTTTAGGATGGATTGATTGGATCTCCTTGCAGTCCAAGGGACTCTCAAGAGTCTTCTCCAACACCACAGTTCAAAAGCATCAATTCTGCGGCGCTCAGCTTTCTTCACCGTCCAACTCTCACATCCATACATGACCACTGGAAAAACCATAGCCCTGACTAGACGGACTTTTGTTGGCAAAGTAATGTCTCTGCTTTTAAACATGCTATCTAGGTTGGCCATAACCTTCCTTCCAAGGAGTAAGCGTCTTTTAATTTCATGGCTGCAGTCACCATCAGCAGTGATTCTGGAGCCCAAAAAAGTAAAGTCTGACACTGTTTCCACTGTTTCCCCATCTATTTCCCATGGAGTTATGGGACCAGATGCCATGATCTTGGTTTTCTGAATGTTGAGCTTTAAGCCAACTTTTTCACTCTCCTCCTTCACCTTCATCAAGAGCCTCTTTAGTTCTTCTTCACTCTCCGCCATAAGGGTGGTGTCATCCACATATCTGAGGTTATTGATATTTCTCCCGACAATCTTGATTCCAGCTTGTGTTTCTTCCAGCCCAGCGTTTCTCATGATGTACTCTGCATATCAGTTAAATAAGCAGGGTGACAATATACAGCCTTGACGTACTCCTTTTCCTATTTGGAACCAGTCTGTTGTTCCATGTCCAGTTCTAACTGTTGCTTCCTGACCTGCATACAGGTTTCTCAAGAGACAGGTCAGATGATCTGGTATTCCCATCTCTTTCAGAATTTTCCACAGTTTATTGTGATCCACACAGTCAAAGGCTTTGGCATAGTCAATAAAGCAGAAATAGATGTTTTTCTGGAACTCTCTTGCTTTTTCGATGATCCAGCGGATATTGGCAATTTGATCTCTGGTTCCTCTGCCTTTTCTAAAACCAGTTTGAACATCTGGAAGTTCACGGTTCACGTATTGCTGAAGCCTGGCTTGGAGAATTTTGAGCATTACTTTACTAGCATGTGAGATGAGTGCAATTGTGCAGTAGTTTGAGCATTCTTTGGCATTGCCTTTCTTTGGGATTGGAACGGAGACTGACCTCTTCCAGTCCTGTGGCCACTGCTGAGTTTTCCAAATTTGCTGGCATATCGAGTGCAGCACTTTCACAGCATCACCTTTGAGGATTTGAAATAGCTCAACTGGAATTCCATCACCTCCACTAGCTTTGTTCGTAGTGATGCTTTCTAAGGCCCACTTGACTTCACATTCCAGGATGTCTGGCTCTAGGTGAGTGATCACACCATCGTGATTATCTGGGTCATGAAGATCTTTTTTGTACAGTTCTTCTGTGTATTCTTGCCACCTCTTCTTAATATCTTCTGCTTCTCTTAGGTCCATACCATTTCTGTCCTTTATTGAGCCTGTCTTTGCATGAAATGTTCCTTTGGTATCTCTAATTTTCTTGAAGAGGTCTCTAGTCTTTCCCAATCTGTTGTTTTCCTCTATTTGTTTGCACTGATTGCTGAGGAAGGCTTTCTTATCTCTCCTTGCTATTCTTTGGAACTCTGCATTCAGATGAGAATATCTTTCCTTTTCTTCTTTGCTTTTCGCTTCTCTTCTCTTCCCAGCTATCTGTAAGGCCTCCTCAGACAGCCATTTTGCTTTTTTGCATTTCTTTTCCATGGGGATTTTCTTGATCCCTGTCTTCTGTACAATGTCACGAACCTCTGTCCATAGTTCATCAGGCACTCTGTCTATCAGGTCTAGTCCCTTAAATCTATTTGTCACTTCCACTGTATATTCATAAGGGATTTGCTCTAGGTCATACCTGAATGGTCTAGTGGTTTTCCCTACTTTCTTCAATTAAATCTGAATTTGGATTCCTTTAGAGGGGAAATATATATTTTGAAGCTAAAAGCAAGCTTGCAAATAATTGAAACATTATTTGTAAAAGTCCTTCCTACTTTGAGATCAATGAATCTAGGTTTTTGTCTTTAACCCCAGGGAACTTGCTTCTAGAAATATCCTCGTGGTTTTGGTCTCTGCTCTTCTTTCAAGTCTCCATGGTTCTCTATAAATAATCCTTTGATTTTGCACACCAGAAGCAGGAGGAAGAAAGCTCATGTAAGCCCCTACCATGAAATGCACGTCTTTATTCAATTAAAAAAAATAGAGTAAATCAAATGCTGCTCCCTTAACATTTTTTTTCAAATCTATTTTTAAGCTTTTTATTGCCTTACTGACAGGCTCCTTTAATTAGCCTTTTTTTTTGTGCCCAATGGTGAATTTACCAGTCTCTCTTTATTCCCTCGAACCATTTTCCTTCCCATTAAGGTGCTTAAAGATCAAGCAATAGAGTTGCAGTTGAGAAAGGATCAGTTTTCCATAACTATTTCCCTGTTATAAACTTCTATTGCCTCTAATGGTGTGGGTCTAAATTTCAGACACAAAAGAACATTTGTACCTCTCACTCTTAGAGTGAAATTTAAAATTTTAACCAAAACCTAAAAAAGTATTAAATGAGTTCTTGCTTCATAAACCTATATTCCACAACCAAAAGAAATAAGAGTGAATTCTTGGAGCCTTTGCGTGGTTAAATACCCATTTTGCAATTCACAGACTTCTCCCTTTACTGAAAAATGCTTGTGACATTTTCCAGGGCTGTCATTGTACATTTCAACAATCTTTTCACTGATGAAGACAAATGTTGCAAAGGTAATGTAGAAATCCTTCTATATCTCTTATTTTCTTTTCATCAGGACCTGCCACATAAGGTGATATATTAATATAGAAGGCAATGTATTACACACTCAAACTCCCATACACACTCACACATGCACACACACACAGATATCTGTCAGTGTTATTCGTTTTGCTGCAAACAAAGTTTGTAGCAATAAAATCAGTGACATTAAGCATGGAAGATATTCATAGCACTGGCAATTATATCACAGTAAATTACATTTATAGCTTTGAAAATAGCTTTTTATTAAACCCGACAAACATCAATATAACTGCACGTTTGAAAGGATACATAAATCCAGTGAAGGGTGTTGGAAGGGAAGGGGAAAGAGAAAGAGAAGATGACTGAAATTACTTTGACCTAAAAAAAATGTGCAAGATAAAGTGTTAGGTAGATTTGGGAGTCTATAATGAGTAAAGTGAAGCTGGTAATGAATTATCCGCAGATTTGACAATCCACGAATAATGTAAAAGGTTGCCTTTACTGAAACTACTAAAGGTAGACCAGATGCAGTGCCAGTGACTGGCTGGAGAAGATTGATTTGCAGCGACATCATTGTCTAAGCAACATCACGTATAGCTAAGCTAAGTCACTTCAGTCATGTCCGACTCTGTGCAACCCCATAGACGGCGGCCCACCAGGCTCTGCCGTCCCTGGGATTCTCCAGGCAAGAATATTGGAGTGGGTTGCCGTTTCCTTCTCCAGCGCATGAAAGGGAAAAGTGAAAGTGAAGTCGCTCAGTCATCCGACTCTTAGCGACCCCATGGACTGTAGCCCATCAGGCTCCTCCATCCATGGGATTTTCCAGGCAAGAGTACTGGAGTGGGGTGCCATTGTCTTCTCCGATCACGTATAGGCCAGACCCTGTACTGAGTTCTGGGGAGAACGGTGTTTAGAACAATGTCTCTAATTACTTTTCTAAATGTAGATAAGCTTAGAGGAGTTCTTGTGAATAAAAACAATTAAACTTGGTTCTAGAATGCAATAAACTTGAGCAAGAGGACATTTAAAGAATGTTAAGAGGACATTCAGTATAATTTAAGCGAGTTTCTTTTAATGGAATTACATAAAAATAAAATGTGTCGCATTGCTCTGTAGTGAGGTTCCCTAGAAAGCAATCCCAGACAAGCAAAATGGCCTTTTACTGAAGATTTTTCAGTTCCTGGGAAATTTGTGCAGAAATTGTTTTACCTCAAGGGTTCTTTCAGAAACAGAACCAATTCAAGTCCTTAACATTGTCTTTGAGTTTCAGTTTCCTGATTTGTAAAAATTGAATCTGATTCTCACTGGGTCTCTTGATGCTTTTGCACCTCCAAAGTTGTGTGTTTGTGATGTAATTTGCCATTTTCTGTTGGGCATGCTGCTTTATTTCTACAACTAAGTAAAGACTTGTTACCTAGTCAATGTAATACCAATAGTATTATGGATTGAAATTGAATTTGAGAGTAGTGTGATACAGCATAGGATACAGCACATAGTATGGGTTTGTGGTGAAAGTGTTAGTCACTCAGTCATGTCTGACTCTGTGACTTCATGGACTATAGCCCCCCAGGATCCTCTGTCCACGGGATTCTCCAGGCAGGAATGGTGGAGTGAGTTGCCATTCCCTTCTCCAGGGGATCTTCCTGACCTATGGATCAAACCTGGGTGTCTTGCATTGTAGGCAAATTCTTTACCATCTGGGCTACCAGGGAAGCCCTTCTCCAAGGTATTTGCTCTCAATTTTGTGAAGTCAAAGATAGAGTGAGATACAATAACTGACACAAAGAAATAACTTGGGCCAATGAAATATTCTACACACACACACACACACACACACACACACGTATGTGTATGCATACATCTAGTTTGGATGCAAATAACAAAGCTCTGCAATATGATGTCTCATCTAGGTATAACTATGAGTTGAGACTGAAGGGAAAGGTCCTCAAAAAATTAAAAATAATAGCAGTTATTATAAACACTGGTAAGTAGTGCCACCGATATATTAATAATACATATAATTTTTTAGAGGAAAAAAATGCTCATATAACAGTTACTGTGTGCTGGGAACTGATCTATACACTTTGCATTTGTTAACTCATTTTGATACTCATGATAACTCTAGTTATAAGGACTATTGCTATTTGTATCCTTTTTAGGATGAATAAGTGATACATATATAGAGGATATCATTGACTTCAATTTGTAATATGATAACTAGTATGATGAAGTGAAAGTGTTAGTCTTCCAGTTGTGTCCAGGTCTTTGCTACCCTACAGACTGTAGCTCTCCAGGCTCCTCAGTTCATGGACTTCTCTAGGCAAGAATACTGAATTGGGTTGCCATTCCCTTCTCCAGGGGATCTTCCCGACCCAGCGTTCAAATCTGGGTCTCCCACATTGCAGGCAGATTCTTTACCATGAGCCACCAGATAAGCCCAACTAATATGATAGACCCTGTTAAAACATTTTACATACTCCACATGCTATTCAATCTTCAGAGAAACTCTGATGGGTAAATAACGCATTTTATACTTTATGAATGAGGAAACTGAATATTTTGAATAGCCTGCCTAACTACAATGGCTGGATAATCCAAAATAAAACAAAACAAAATGAAAAAGGTATTTATATAAGATAATCAGAGTTTCTAAGCTAATGCTTAGACTTGGAAATTTCCAAGTTTATTCCTTTCTAATAGGTACAGTAATTCAATATCTGGCCATGGGAGAAGATAAAATTAAGTGATTAGGAAGAGCATTTAATAGTCTTAATAACAACTCAAGCTTCTTCAGATACCAATGAAGCCACTTCACTTTCTAAGGTAAGGTTTACATTTGATTCAAGGTTGATGGTCTGTAGTTAAACTGAGGTATTACTTGACCCTAATACAAACTGCTGATATATGATCATTCTTGACCCATAAAAACAGTGATTTTATAATCTAACTTATGACACGGTCCCTCTGGCAAACTTTGAGCCATAATTTACAAATTCAATTAAACATTCATTGTTGATTGATTGACAAAAGAGAAGCCCACTGGCAGCTAATTTGTAATATGCACTTTGATTACAATTTAAATCCCCTTGGCATTATTGCATTTAATGATTCGTGATTTTTGCCTATTTGTTTATCATTCTTAACATGAATGATTCCAAATTACCAAATGCCAGGGGGCTTCCAAATATAATAATTTTCCCTCCTCATATTACCAGCCTCTGCATACTTAATATTCCTGCTTTCATTCAAACAAGGAAGAAAACTCCGCATAGCAATAGACAGAAGAAATGAGACACCAACCTGGTGAAGGACCAATCAGTTCTGTGCATAAGTTCTGGTGAGAAAAGCCCTTGTAATGTATTGCCTCACTCCCCTGTGGTGCTTATTAAACCATTTGTCCTGGCTACAATCCTGCCCTTCTACACTCAGCTCTGTGGCTCTGGGGCTGAAATTCTACAAATTATATTTCTTTCTTGTAGACTGGCTCCATTTTAGCTTCTGCCAATTGACGCCAGGTAGGGTGAAAGAGCCGGAGAAGGCAATGGCATCCCACTCCAGTACTCTTGCCTGGAAACTCCCATGGACGGAGGAGCCTGGTAGGCTACAGTCCATGGGGTCACTAAGAGTCAGACACGACAGAGCGACTTCACTTTCACTTTTTCCTTTCATGCACTGGAGAAGGAAATGGCAACCCACTCCAGTATTCTTGCCTGGAGAATCCCAGGGATGGGCGAGCCTGGTGGGCTGCCGTCTATGGGGTCGCACAGAGTCGGACACGACTGAAGCGACTTAGCAGCAGCAGCAGCAGTAGGGTGAAAGAGCAGTAGGACATAGAAGTGTGGACTTGCCTGGTTTATTTCCTGATGCTGTAAGAATCATCACGGCAAGAGCTTGTATCCAGCAGCACCAACTGGGACTAGTAGAAATTGGTTCCAGTTTCCAGGTTCTTCCACCTATATCAGTACCAGCTTCACAGAGCTCAAAGGAACTGACCCCAGTTGTATTGTTCCCTCTTTCTGAGAGATCTGAATCCAGTTTCTTGGAGTCCCTTCTCTGATGTTCCAAGTTCTAAAAAATCCAAACTCCTCCCTTTTAACCTCAGTGCTAGAGGGTTTGGTACCATTACCATTTCTCTGCTCCCCCAAAGTTCTATTTGCTTTTCAATATATGTTAAACCAATTTGCTGTTTGATGTTCTATGTGTTGAAATAACTAGTGTGGTTTCTTTTCACCTGCCTGATACATTTCCAGTATTTTGACTGAAGTTGCTGATAGGTTTAGCTTTTTCGCATGGAATAGTTTTCAGCATCTTAGGATGAAATGTGAGAGTGGTATTTAGGAGTTGAACATACCTTGACTACACAGAAATATGGTTAGTAAACACTTTGCAATTCTGACATTTAGTATTGGTTGTGAATCATAAATCAGAAAAGACAAAAAAAAACCCAAAAAACCCTTCAACTACATATTGGCACTTTCCAAGAGCATTGCCAGTGACTGAAAAACAAGGGCATTTGCTACCTGCCTCTGCAAAGAGATTGAACCCAGTGTTGCTGCAGTTGTTGAACTTCAACACCCCTGAGGGAGATCACGGTAGAGTGAGGCACTCTGTGCTCCAGAGAATCTTGTGGGACAGGTCTTTAGATTGATGATTTTAGGAACAGATTTTATGATCTCAATCCTTGCATATCCTCATATCTAGAAAAGCACTAAATCTCTTCATGGTGACATCACATCCTCGTGACTAGGAGAAAAATCTTTTGTAAAATGCGTGCTTAATGGTACTGAAATCTACTTTCACCAAAACCTTATTTGTTTGTTCAGTCAGTCAGTTTGTTCCCTCAGTCGTGGCTGACTCTTTGTGAACCCATGCACTGCAACACGCCAGGCCTCCCTGTCCATCAACAGCTTCTGGAGCTTACTCAAACTCGTATCCATTGTGTCAGTGATGCCATCCAACCATCTCATCCTCTGTCGTCTCCTTCTCTTCCTGCCTTCATTCTTTCCCAGCATCAGAGTCTTTTCAAATGAGTTAGTTCTTCGCATCAGGTGGCCAAAGTATTGGAGTTTCAGCTTCAGCATCAGTCCTTCCAGCAAGTATTCAGGACTGATCTCCTTTAGGATGGACTGGTTGGATCTCCTTGCAGCCCAAGGGACTCTCAAGAGTCTTCTCCAACACCACAGTTCAAAAACATCAATTCTTTGGCGCTCACATTTCTTTATAGTTCAACTCTCACATCCATACATGACTACTGGAAAAACAATAGCTTTGAATAGACAGACCTTTGTTGGTAAAATAATGTGTCTGCTTTTTAATATGCTGTCTAGGTTGATCATAGCTTTTTTTTCCAAGGAGCAAGGGTCTTTTAATTTTATGGCTACAGTCACCATCTGCAGTAATTTTGGAGCCCCCCAAAATAAATTTTCTCACTGTTTCCATTGTTTCCCCATCTATTTGCCATGAAGTGATGGGTCCAGATGCCATGATCTTAGTTTTCTGTATGTTGAGTTTTAAGCCAACTTCTTCACTCTCCTCTTTCACTTCAATCAGGAGGCTCTTTAGTTCTTCTTTACTTGCTTCTGTAAGGGTGGTGTCATCTGCGTATCTGAGATTATTGACATTTCTCCTGGCAATCTTGATTCCAGCTTGTGCTTCATCCATATCAGCATTTCACACGATGTACTCGGCATATAAGTTAAATAAGCAGAGTGACAATATACAGACTTGACGTACTCCTTTCCCTATTTGGAACCAGTCTGTTGTTCCATGTCCAGTTCTCACTGTTGCTTCCTGACCTGTATACAGGTTTCTCAAGAGGTAGGTCAGGTGGTATGGTATTCCCATCTCTTTCAGAATTTTCCACAGTTCATTGTGATCCACACAGTCAAAGGCTTTGGCATAGTCAATAAAGCAGAAATAGATGTTTTTCTGGAACTCTCTTACTTTTTTGATGATCCAGCAGATGTTGGCAATTTGATCTCTGGTTCCTCCGCCTTTTCTAAAACCAGCTTGAACATCTGGAAGTTCAGGGTTCACATACTGTTGAAGCCTGGCTTGGAGAATTTTGAGCATTTCTTTGCTAGCGTGTGAGATGAGTGCAATTGTGCAGTAGTTGGAGCCTTCTTTGGCATTGCCTTTCTTTGGTATTGGAATGAAAACTGACCTTTTCCAGTCCTGTGGCCACTTCTGAGTTTTCCAGATTTGCTGGCATATATTTGTTAGGTAGTTAGAATAGGAAAAAAGCGCGCAGAATGGCGTTGGCTGAAAAACCAAGACGGGGCAGCCCATGAAAATAGAGCAAAGGAAGGTCTGAGAACTGGAGTGAGAACGTCAGGTGAAACAAACAGGCCTTCTGGCTAGCCCAATTTACATAAAGTGGACTCAGGGGGAGGAGAAAAAACATATAAAAAGAGGAGCTAAAATTGAGCAATGGGCTTCTCTTCTCTTCGTGTCTTCTGAGTTGGCCAGCCCTCAAGCCTCGAGGATGCATTTTCCTTTGCTTTCTAAATAGAACAGCTGTAACACTGAGCTGTAACACTGGTTCACCATTTGCTTCAAATTTTTGATGCCGTGGAACAGAACCGAGGAAATTACAGACTCCCCTGACATACTGACCTTCCTACTCCTACCACTTTGGAGCAGTCTCTCAGTGTTATCTGAGGTGCTGCCTCCTGGGACGCAGCCCTCATTTTGCCCCAAATAAACTTAACTTGCAACTCTCAAGTTGTGCATCTTTTTTTAGTTGATGCAGCAATAATTTTGATTAATTACTAATTGAAGACATAATCCACAGTCAGTTGTGAAAGTGTAACTTCTTTCATTTAGGAAGAATTTCAAGGTTGATACAGATAGAGGAGACTCTTGTTTTTGTGAAATCATATGTTTTATATACCTTTATTTGCATTTGGCTTGTTTAGTTACATGTTATTTTGAAGGCATAACCATCGCAAAGTATTCTGCCTGGTGAACCTGGTTTCCATTTCAATTGTCCATTGAAGTCCAGATCCTTGTATGTATTTTAAAATTGTCAGAAGTAGAAGATTTGTTTGAGTCAATGTCTTGCTGCATTTTTCCTGTTTTTTTATTTTTTATTTTTTTTAAATTTACCAGGCCACCCTTTTCTTCCAAAATGCTGAGCTTACTGTTAGAAACAGTGACAGCCTAGCCAGTCCCTTGGTTGCTGAGCTTAATAATTGGATCATTACCCACCGACCTAAAATCAACTTTCTCACTAGATCCTTCATAGCATCCTTTGTCCTTCATCCTTTTTCAGGATGCAATAACAACCTAAATGTTGAGAGTTACATTTTATTTGGCAGGAAGTTTTAGGGTTTCAAGCCCTGGAGACAGCATCTCAAGTAACCCTGAGAAAGCTGCTCCAAGGAGGTGAGGGGTGGGGAGCTAGGATATATAGGGGTTTTGCAACAAGGGGCAGGTAGTAGGGACAAAAAATGGCTGTTAATTAAAGAAAACTAGGTATCTCAAGTCAAGGAATTTAGTTCTTTTCTGTGTTTCGAAAGATACTAGAGTCTGGGCTCATTGAAATCATTCCTTTGATATGCACCTCAACTAGCTGGGGCCAGTGTCTTTGTGTTTTCGTATCCTGAGTTCCCTCAGGGCTCACCTTTGGCTGTGGCTGCAATTGTCGATGACCTTGACATCCTTTGTTAACTAATGTCGTCTATAAGTAGGAATTTAACATCTACCTGTGTAAGGATTGAATTATGAGCCACTAAAGGTGCTGACCTTCAACATCCCCTGAAAGGAGTTCAGAGTGGAGATCAGAAATGAGGCAATCTGTGCTCAGGGGAAAAAAAAAACTGGAAGAACATGTCTTCAGATAGTTAGATTATTTTCAGATGATTTTTTGAGCCCAATTCTTGAATATCTTCATAGCTAGAACTCCTTCATGGTGACATCTACTCCTAGTGACTAGCAGTAACTCACAAGGCTAGCAGAAACCTTCTGCAAAAAAGCGTGTGCTTAATTTCATGTACTTCCCCTTTACCAAAATCATACACACACACACACACACACACAGACCTTCCCTCCTGCCTCTTTGGAGCAGTGTCTCAGAGCTATCTCTGAGAAAGTTTTCATGCTGTTTCCTAAGCTCTATTTCCCAGAGCTTAATTAGCGATTATTTATTTCAGACTTGGATTTATGTGTGAATTTATTATGGCTAGTCCCTTGCTTACATTTGTTAAATCCTTATAGATAAGAAGGTAAAAACATGTTAAAGGAATCCCTTTATGATATGGCCACTCTCTCTCCACCCTGTTTTCTAAACTCCATCTCTTACCCGCCCGATAAATATGAACTATTAGCGGTTCCTGGAACTGTCCTTGTTTTCCTTTATCTCCATTTCTTCATGAATGTTGCTGCTTCTTCCTGGAATATCATCACAACTCATCTTTTCTTTCCACCAACGCACCATTCTCCCACTGGTGAAGAATCAGCTCAAATATCTGCTTTTCCAGTAAACATTTTATGACTCCTTTGAGTCCCTTCTTGGAGCTGTTATCACAGCACTTTGCATTCCCTCTCTCATAAATCTTAGTTCCATCTGTTGCAAATAATTTTTATGGCATTCTTGAATTTAATAATTAAAACTTACAAACTTGATATTATATATATATATTTATTTAACATATTTTTAGTCTTCTTTGAAGTGGTATTATAAATATACATTGACATACATTTATAGCATATACATACCTATATAGCATATAGGATATGTATGTGTGTGTCTGTCTGTGTGTGTGTGTGTATATATATATATATGTATATATATATATATATATATATATATATACACTTCGGAAACTTGCTTCTTTATTCAACAGTACTGACTGACATATCTTTATATGTAACCTTGAAATATTAACTTCTATGACTAAAATGATTCTATTTTATAAATATGCTAGTTTCTATGTGTCCATTGTCCTGATTTCCTCCTAGAAAATATCGTTACCGTATATTTCTCAGAATTCCAGTAACCACATCTATGAGGAGACTAGACTATGGTATATGACCACTGTTTTTTTACCTGAAGGAATTCCTTAGTAGGAGAGGAGTAAGTTATAGGCCACCCACTTTAACTCTGTCATCTCCACATGCTCAATAGGTATTTTCAATATTAATAATGGAATAATAATTATGATTTTAGAGTATTTTGATAAATGAAAGGACCTCCTTTCTCATAAACTGAGACCCAGATCTTGAGTGATCTGAGGTGACATTTTAACTTTATTTAAAACAAAACAAAAAAGAGCATTTGGGGAATCCTTTCTGGGGCTTCTCTGGTAGCTCATATGGTAAGGAATCTGTCTGCCATGCAGGAGACCTATGTTCAGTTTCCGGGTGGGGATTTGTAATAGTGGTGGTTGTTTTTAGTCGCTAAGTCATGTCTGACTCGAAACCCCTTTGTAGTCCGCCAAGCTCCTCTGTCCATGGTACTTCCCAGGCAAGAATGCTACAGTGGCTGGCCTTTTCCTTCTCCAGGAGATCTTCCCAACCCAGAGATTGAACCCATGTCTCCTGCATTAGCAGGTGGATTCTTTACCACTGAACCACCAGGGAAGCCCCTAATAGAGGCAATAATGCTCAGCAAATAGTCCATTTTTATCTGTGAGTTAATGTTCTGTCTTGAAGTGAGGCTGTATGAAACGTTCTCATCAAAATGCTATGAGTAAAATGGAGATATGTTACATTGGGAATCAAGCATAAAAAATAGTGTTAACCCTCAATATGCTCGTTTCCTCTGCTTCAGTAAACATGAAGCATCTATGTTGAGACAGAGGACCCTCCAGTGGTTTGAGTTTCTGAATAACTATGAAATAAGGATGTGCAGTGTGTGGAATGAATTAGATATAAACATTTGTTGTGACTGGCTATTGAGGGATTATTTGTTATTGCAGCTGATCCCAGCCTAATGCACCTACTATATTTTGTATTTTTATGGCTATGAGCCTATTTCTCTAGAGTCCAATGATCCTATGATATCATTTAGACATTACCTTTCAAGTTTTCATCACCTGCCAGGACCTCTAGAGGAAATCCATCATTAAACTCTACTCCTTATGGAGATCACAGTCTTTAAAACACTACTCAGGCTTGGATGTATTCAATTCTTAGTTTCTCTCTAAACCACTCGTATCTCTCCCTTCCCCTAAAAGATTCCAAATGTAATCTTTATTTGCTTTAGCCTTTCAAAAAGTACAGGAGGATGAATTTTCTTCTCCCAACTTCTCTAATGTTTAAGGAACACAAAACCCTAACTCTTGGTTGAATCATGAAGAAGGAGGTAAAAATTGTTAGGTTGATGTGAGCTGAAAGAGGGAAAATATTTTCCCCCAAAACCTAGGGATAGCATTAAGGCATGATTCATTCTAATACTCTTACAGCAGTGAAAGTAAAACAAGAATTTATATCTCAGTAAATCACACTGCCATACACCTAGAGGTCTTAATGACCTAACCCTGAATCTTGACATCTCATAGGTTGAAATTAACTTTTAAGCATTAAGCTTGATTCCATAAATGACAGTTCAGAGATTTCAAAGGAATTCTCTTACCCTGTTAAACATCTTGTAGGACTCCCACATCAAATTTTTGAAGGGTGTACAATATATCTGAAACTCTTGCTCCTAATCAACAGAATTTTCACTCTGTTTTCAGGCTTTCTCTTCCTTTCTTCTTGTTCACCATGTTTCCTTCAGAAGACTCTTCTGTCAGAACAGTTTTTTTCTATATATGGTTTTCCTTTTGTTTTTGTTTATGATAAGGATGAATTCCTTCACTGTATAAAGCTGGCTTCTAAAACATATAGTTTCTCCCCCTACCTCCAGGAAAATTTGCCTAGACTTACTTCTTTAAGGGTTTCTTAAAATTTTAATGGCCAGAAACCTCCAAAATAATTTTCTTGACTTATTCATAATTTAATAAAACTAATATTTTAATTTTGTGATAACTTACAACCTGCCTGGACAAGTAACAGTGATGATCTTTACTATCAGCAGTCTAAGGTACATAATATTGACAAACAGATTGCCAATTTGGGAGTTTCTCCAAAGAACACTCTCTCCCCAATATTGCTTTCCACTTTAAGCTAGATTCTTTGTGACTGTAGTATTATTGCCTCACTGCTTTTGACATGCTTTGAATCAGGCCACAGCAATAGTAAAACTGTATGTTAAAGAGTTTTCTTATTCAGATCTCCATTTTTGAAGTACCTTTCATCCCATATTTTGAGCTTCCCTGGTGGCTCAGATGGTAAAGTGTCTGCCTACAATGCAGGAGACCCGGGTTCAATCCCTGGGTCAGGAAGATCTCCTGGAGAAGGAAATGGCAATCCACTCCAGTATTCTTGCCTGGAAAATCCCGTGGATGGAGGAACTTGGTAGGCTACAGTCCATGGCGTCGCAAAGAGTCGGACACGAGTGAGCAACTTCACTTTCTTTCTTTCTTTCATCCCATATTTAAGAATTTTCTTGGTTAATTTAGCAATATGGAACAAAAATTCTAACAATAAAAAAAATTCAATTGACTTGGCAATTCTTTTTATAGGATTTTTTTTCTAAGGGAAGAGGAGAAAAGTAGATGAAGATGTTTGTTTAATGATGTTAACTACAAAGATTGTTGTTGTTGTGGCAGTTGCTAAGTCAAGTCCAACTCTTTGTGACCCCATGTACTGCAGCACACCAGGCTCCTCTGTCCTCCACTGTCTCTTGGAGTTTGCTCAAATTCATGTCCATTGAGCCGGAGTTGCAGAGATACTGGTAACAAAAAGAAAGAAGGATAAATAATCTAAATGTCCAAAACCTTTCGGTTAAATAACTATGCAGCAATTTTAAATGAGAGGAGGGTATGCAGGTTATAGTGTGTGGAAGGATTTTAGGTGATGATACTGATAATGATGATGACTGTTTATCTGTATTTTTTAAATTTTTATATAACAATTATGCATTACTTATTTTGATTAAAATAAAGAATAAAACAAGAATTTTATTTGGTATTCACTGTTATATCATTTAAGTAAACAGTCAATTCTAAAAAAAAAATTACACAAAGAATTAGGATTGATTTGTTACTCTTTTTTTTCATAATTTTTATAATTTGCAAGATAATTACTATGTGTAAATACCAATGATTAACAACAAAATTGCAATTGTTCTTCTAGAGAATTTCTTTAGTTGCGATTTATTTTGGTATCTATCAAATGGGATCACATATGAGACCACTTTTATTGCAGTTGCAGAAATTGATTTCTGGGAGTAAAAAAGTTGTTAACCATATTGATTTTCCCACTGAAGATGATGATCTAGAGCATCCTGTGATAATTCGATGCTGGGTATTAAAAATAAGACATAATTCATACATGTATCCAAAAATGTATTCACTTCCACATTATCATGTTTCATTTTAGAACAACTGGTTTTATTTGGGGGGGTGTATGTAATTTGCACAAAACAAGCTTCTGTTCAGCAGTGATGTACTGCATTGAATTTTGCTGACTCAGTAAGTATTGCTTTTTCTATTGAGATTCAGTAAACCACTTAAACATATTTAAATGAGCTATCACTGTCTGGTGTTAACATTTAGAAGAAAAAATACTCAATGGATTATTCTTTTCTTCCCTTTCTCATTTTTATTCCTTGACTCAATTTTCTTCCTTCTTCTGCTGTTGCCAAAACCTGCCATATTCCACCTATTCTTTTTTCCACACTTAGGGTTTCTACATGCACACATAATATTTAGAATATATAGATTTTGTCTTTATAACATGTTTACCTGTGACCAAGAAGCAATGTCTTAGCATTGCTAGACTAAATCCCGTGAGACAGTGATTGTGTCTATTCTGTTCATAGATGTGTCCCTAGAGGCTAGAATTGTTCCTGGAACAAAACATGATTGTAATGTGTGTTTTTGACAGACAGGATCCAGTTTTGTCAAGTTTAAGCCACTTTAATATTCTTTCCTACACCTCTCCTTAAACATGAAACTGTGGCCTTCAAGCAAATGCAGGTGGATGCTTGATTCACATTGGTTTCATGTAGCTCCACCTATTGCACATTTTCCTTTGAACTGCTCAGCATCTGTGACAATACTCGAGAAGTGAGGGTAATAATGGTTACTGTGGTTTTCTTAATACTGTTAGCCAAATATTTCTCACTTTCTAAGTTCTAGTATCACAGTGAGATTAGACTCCAATCTTAATCCTTTTATGACATCATAAGACCTTGATGCTAGTTCTGGCTGATGAATTTTCAAATTTTACAACAAACCAAAATTATATTTTTCCTTCTTGCATGCTCATGGTTCCAATCAAGAGGGTAGCTGCTTTATTCGTCTGGGACCCTGAATGACTCTTATAAGAAGAGGACCTAACAAACTCCCAATAGGCATGAGTGAGAAATAATTCCTTGCTGTATTAAGTCACAGAGTTCAGAAATTACTATTGCAGCATGACTTATATCCTAACTGATGCAGATAATTTACCAAAGTGTTAAGGTTTTTAAGTAGAGTGATTTGAGACTTCCAAGCACTGTGCAAAAATGCCAGTTTTTATTATTTGTGCTTTTGCATTGACCATTTTAAATGCTGCTCCCAATCCTACTTTTTCCTTTACTCATTCACAACCATCTGTTAATAACTTTTCATGAGACAAGTGTGTATTTGTTAAAATCAAGACTCCTTGAAAAATGTTTTGAACTTTCTCCACCCTGAAATATGTCTGTCCCTCATTGGATGACAGCCTCTATTGTTGGAATGAGAGCTACATTTATGTTTGAAAATGATGCAAAATCTTTTCTACAAATCTATCACCCAATGGTCTTATGAACTTGTATGAACCAACAGTATAAACTTCAACATGTGTGTAGATAAACATTTGTAGCATCCACTAATTTTAGAAAATGAACAAGGAGTTTTTATGAGATATGATAGCAAAATAATTTTATTTTATTTTGTATATATAATTAATTTAGAGTTCTGATTACCACCATTCTTTTCTAAATAGCCTTTTGCTTTTGTTGTTCATTTGATAAGTCCTGTCTGACTCATTGTGACCCCATGGGCAGCAACATGCCAGGCTTCTCTGGCCTTCACTGTCTCCCAGAGTTTGCTCAAACTCATGTCCATAGAGTCAGTGATGCTATCTAACCATCTTGCCCTCTGCCACCCTCTTCTCCTTTTGCCTTCAAGCTTTCCCAGCATAAGGGTATTTTCCAATGAGTCAGCTCTTTGCATCAGGTGGCCAAAGTATTGGAGCTTCAGCTTCACCATCGGTCCTTGCAATGAATATTCAGGTTTGATTTCCTTTAGGACAGACTTGTTTGATCTCGTTGCTGTCAAGAGTCTTCCTCAACACCACAATTCAAAAGCATCAACACTTCAGCTCTCAGCCTTCTTTATGGTCCAACTCTCATATTCGTACATGACTACTGTAAAAACCACAGTTTTTGACTAGACAGACCTTTGAAAGCAATGTGATGTCTCTACTTTTTCATACTCATCTAGGTTTGTCATAGCTTCCCTCCCAAGGAGCAAGCATCTTTTAATTTCATGACTGAAGTAAATGGCTTTAAATATATATGCGCTGGACCTTAAATTCCTCAGTAGAGAGTATGTGCTAATAGCCAGTGAATCTGGCTTCAGAGACCATCATTCTCTGGCTTTCTGAATTTTGTAATCTTTTCTCCAGAGTAATCTTTGTTCTTTTTAAACCACAGGGGAATTCTGACAGATCCACTCTAAGACTCTTCATATTTTTTCAATCAACAAATTAGACAATGGATTAGAGGCATTGTCCTACTTTACATGAGGAAGCATGTGAACCAGATTTGTAAACTGCATCTGTAATGAAAAGAAGATGGGAAGAGGGGAAGGAAGACTTTGAGTCACATCGAGTGACTTAAATGGTCAATATTCCCTTAAAATATTTCATGTGTTTTTATTTCTTTTAAACTATAAATATATATTCTTGAAAGAAAGAAAAAATATATCTTCTGATGCTTTGTGTCCCCTTATTATATTTAACAGTATGGTTACCAGATAAATTACAGGCCTCCCAGTTGAATTTAAATTTCAAAACTAAATTTTCAGAAAATGTATTCATATATAATGAATATGTATTTTTAGTGTAAGTTTGGTACATGAAATGGTTGGGAGATACTTATACTAAACACTACCCATTATTTATTTGATATTCAAATTGAACTGAATTTTCTATATTTTTACTTGCTAAATCCAGCAACCGTAAATAGCAGGCACTGAAAAAGAAAATCACTCAACAGACTCAAACCCCAACTCCTCTCACCATGAATGCAAGATCTAGAACTGGAATTAGGCAGAGTTTTCTAGTTTCCTGCCCAGAGATCTTTTCTGCACATTAAACCTGTCTGTCACGACAGATACAGAAGATCATTGCATCAGCCCTGCAAAAAAACTGCCTGGCTCGGCTGCTGGATCCACCACTTACTAGCTGATGGATTTTGGACAATTTACTTATCTTCGCTGTTTTTCAATACTTACATCAATGCCATGGGGATTAAAGTAACATTAAGATATGCAAGACAAAGTATTTAAGTTGGCAATAATTATTATTTCACAGAAATAGAAACTATATGCGGTACTTATTTTCTTTTTTGTGTTCCAAGTCCCTTCTGGGTCTGATGAAATAAATCTAAGGCACCCTCAAAAGAAAATACTATAGTCACAGATCATTTTCTTAACATTTTTAGAAAGTTATAAAGTCTCTGGAGCCTCGGTTCCATGAAGATGGAATGAATCTAGTATTGGTTTTACATACATTTTAGAACACTTTCTATTCAAAAGGCAACTTTGTTAAATGAGGTTGCCTTATAAACCCCTAAGATATGCTCTTTCACCAAAGTAGAGCTGTCATTTCTTAACCTTGGAATCCCCAGTAATTCTTCCTTATAGAGGGCTGAGGCGATATAAACTTGAGCTGAGTTGATGGCATATTGCTGACTGATGCATTCTCCAGAGGGCTTCAAATTCACTTACAGCATTTTGCTAGTTGGGCACACATTTAATTTTCTTGGCACTGTATTCAGTGATCTGTAGCCTTGAACTTAAATAGTGAATTTTTCAGGGACACTTCATCATGCACTTTACACAGCAGAACACAAACTACAAAGGGAGACTCTTCAGAAAGTGTTCTTGGAGTTTAATTACATAACCCAGTATGACTTCCTATTATGTATTATCCAAGTATACTTTGTCTTAGAAAAGAATAGTCATTTATTTTCTAAATTAAAAACAATCTGTATTATTTTACCATTCTTTCCATCCTACTGCTACCACTGGGAGTAAAAGGGATATCGGAGCAAACATAAATTGCACATTTATTTAACTAGTGCTACATACTTGAATGCCACACTAAATTGCACAAATTAAAATGTAAGTCTTTGTCCTTAAGATGGTCAGAGCTATTAACTAAAGGCCAGATCCATTCTATAAGGGCTGTCATGTCTAGCAATACTCTAGATGATAGAAGACATGCCAGATGGATATCCTATGTAAGAGGAACTTGCTCCAGTTAGCAATAAAAGAGCAAAGGAACAGAACTGCTTCAACCAGTAACAGAATTTATTTCAATCATGTGACAGGACTTTCATCATCAGATACTATTATGAGATAACAATATTGAACACAGCAAGGTCACCAGCCAGTAAGTTGTTGGGCAAAATTGTAATGTAGACAGGCAAGCATTATATAACACTTCGTGTTGCTGCTGCTAAAAGCTGGTATTTATTGAATATATATGCAAATTGAGCTAGGACTTTTCTCACCTACTTTTTATTAGTTAGCTTTATTGAGATATAATTGAGAGATAGGCATTGTTACTTGCTTCCTGGACAATAAGCCTTGGTGTACAGCCCAGCCGTGAAGGTGCCTTTCCATCTGTTTGAAAACTACTTCTTTCTTAACTATAGTCCTGTAGGACTCATAAACGTAAGCCCCGCTGACTATCAGAGCTAAGTGACTTGGGGACCATCCCTCAGATGGCAGATGGAATTGCTCCGTGTAGCTGTATGGTGCATCCTTGGGAAGGGAAAATTCAGGATCATTATACATCATATCCTGATAAACACAAATAAATGCCCAAACTTTCCATCTATTTTTGAACAAAGCTTTACTTCATTTTAGCAATATGAGGTTGTGAGTACCCTTGTCATGTCCGTTTCAAGAATGAGAAATCTAAGTTTTAGAAACACTAAAGTTGCTTGCTCAAACAAAGATTAGCAAGGGATGAATCTATGGTTTTAA
The DNA here is from genome assembly GCF_054371585.1 of Giraffa tippelskirchi. NCBI lineage: Eukaryota > Metazoa > Chordata > Mammalia > Artiodactyla > Giraffidae > Giraffa > Giraffa tippelskirchi. The sequence continues at coordinate 154,298,262 of NC_137281.1, forward strand.
ATTCCACATTCCACCAATTCTAAGGTGCCCTTTTTTTTTTTGCATTTTACATCCTGCAATTAGGATTCATTTATGATCACTTTAAGTCTGATAATGAGGAGGACAGACTTGTCATTTCTTGTCAGTGATTTACCTGGTCATAGCCATTCTCTATGTTATCCCTTTAACTGAGTTATATACATTGTTAAAACTACAGATGTTGAGTGTAGTTGCCATCTAAAATGTCTTCAAAGAATTATTATTCTACAGTTCAACAGTCAAACTATGCATTTTTTATGCATTTTTATGCATTTTTTCCTTGAAATATGTTACATAAAATAATGTCATATTTTACAGTTGAAGCATTTAGATTTGACAGGATTAGATAGGTAGGTTTGTATTCAAGCCTCTAAAATAGGCATAATAATATTGTTATCAGATATTTTTTCCAAGCTGATATTAAATGCTATTGTGATATTATATGCTATATTTATAATATATGCTATTATAAATATTGTGCTATTTCCAAGCTTATATTATATGCTATATGCTAATGGCATATGCTGATATAATATTCCATTGAAGTGCATATATAATTGTACCATTTAAAACAAAGAGGAATAATTAAAAGCAAAAATACTCCATAAATTATTTAATGTTATTGAGCATGCAGACCATTAATACATAAATAAAATACTTTATCATTCAGGCTAGTTTTATTTTTGACCATCTTGATTACTTTTTAGCTATTCTGAGACTGCACCAACCAGTGAGTAGAGTTTGTTAATGTGCAAAGACCATATCATAATATACTTCAGCTCTTTCTTTGCGTGAGCATAATTAATTTCAGAAAAAGATCTGTATTGAGAAGTGTATTTTTTCTTCTTATAACAGTCCAGGGTACCCAGACACATGTTCAACTTTTAAAGGAGAATAGCTTGACCTTAGAAATTAAACTAAGTAATTAAAATCCCACTCTAGTATTATTTCAGGCAGATTCTCAGCAACAACAACAAAAAAACCTACACAAATTACCAAAAAAAAAAAAGATTTTAGGTATAATAGATAGCTGCAAATCAGATATTGTTTTCCTCTAGCTTCTCTGCCTAGCAAATTTCTTTTACATCTTCTATCATTTTCACATTGCTCTAATGATATCTGTCTGCTATTGATAATTAATCTAGATAATGACATTCCTGAGTATGATGCCACTGGACACTGAAGTGTGTCCAACCTGCCATTAAAATCCCATTAAAGCTTTATTTACCAGTCTCAAATTAAAAATAAACATTGGTTGTCCATAGGGCAGAATAATGATCACATTGACCTTGGAATGTTCATTCCCCAAAATCTAAGGACTGAAGTAATGGAGAACTAATACTGGAACATTTGTTGATGGAAATCTAACTAGTAATATTGACAAAAGAGCCAGAATGTAATTTCTTATTTATCTTTAGCAAATACAATTTAGGATATTCCCTAAATAAGATGCAATATCAGAAGAAAAATTTCCTGGATTGCATTTTGCTTGTTGGTTTGTTTTTTAAAGAAACCATGATATAAATGACTTAATACAAGCTTTATTCTATACAAAAGGGACCTGTGTGTACATTTAGCCTCCTACCTTAGTTTTGGATGTTTCAATTTTGGTGGGAAGTCTTAGTTTAAGTATAGGTTGAATTTAGAGTGAATAGATGCCATCTGGTGAAATAAGATCTCAGATATTTTTTATTCTTTTTTGGAAGTTAGAGAAATTTTGTAACAGAATTCCAGTTCTGGCTAATCCTAAAGGTTTATCTTCAACTTAATGTGTTTAAAAAACCAACATAGTAAGCTACTGAGTGTCTGTTTGCAGGGGACCCAACCTATCTCTATGAGAGAATTAATCCTAAAGTAAGAAATAGGTGATTGTCATGAATTTAATATATCTACCAAGTCTTGATTCTTAGAAGATACAGAGTATTTATGTGCATAGCTCAGTGGTTATTATTGAAATATGTTCTTTTCTTATCCTTCAGGCTGTGTAACCTGGTTCTTGAGAAAAGATGATTTCCAGTAAGTTCACCAGTACTATTTGATTAAGCTAGGAACTATGTTTCAACCCAAGCTTTCATCCTTTGTGACCCAAGAGATCTGATTACAGTATAAAAGGAGGTATGGACTCATCCTAACTCTGCCGTGAGATATCATACAGTTTTGAGGACTTGAGTGCTCAATGGGTCCCATGAAAAAGTTGGAAAAAATCTTAGACAGAGTAGTCAATAAACAGAGAAATCTATGCACTTGTTATGAAATCAAAGGCTGCACCCCACACACCCCCAGGGAACTGCTGACCATATGGAGCATCCAGGGAAACCACAGTATATAGGAAAAGAGGACTGAAGGATGATATTAATGCCTGATAGGCAAAGCAACACAAAACCCCTCAAAAACATGACTTCAAAGAAATGCTTCAAGGAAGGTAGAACTTTGCTGGGGCTAGAGTCAGTGGTCAGCAGAAGATCCTTTGTTGTTCAATTGCTCAGTAGTGTCCAACTCTTTGCGACCCCATGGACCACAGCACACCAGGCTTCCCTGTCCTTCACCACCTCCAGGAACTTGTTCAAACCCATGTCCATTGAGCTGGTGATGCCATCCGATTATCTCATCCTCTGTCATCTCCTTTCCCTCCTTCTTCAACTTATAACCCAATAATTGCAGGCCTTTCGTACCTTAATGGCAATATCATGCTATCTCCAAATGTAATGATGCAGTTCAGTGAAGATCCTCTTAGAACATTATTAAGAAGAGGGTTGGTTCAAACACGGGATACACTGCCTCAAATGAGTGTAGGTACATGCTTAGGACTTACAGTCCTGTCTTCTGGTACATTCCAAATATGAGTGTCAGGATGAAAGTAGCATTTAATCTGTTCCTGACAAAATACCCCATGTGTCTGGTTGTGGTTTACCAACATAGTTCCCATGAAGCCTATATGTACTCAAAGAGACAAAATGCTCACAATGTACAAATTTTTCTGCAAGCCCCAGGGGCCATCTATACGTTTGACAGATCAGCTATATTTCAGGGGTTCCCACAACTCCTCCTTAATTTTGATAATCTGCTAGAATGACTCACTGAAAGCCACTTGACTTGGGAAATCACTTTATGTAAGTGAACCAGTTTATTTTAAAGGATACACCTCAGGAAGAGACAAATGGAAGAGACGCGCCAGATGAGGCGTGGGGAGGAACAAGAGCTTCCATGTCCTGCTTTGGGCATGCTACCTTCCCATCACATCAGTGAGTTCATCAACCCAGAAGCTCCCTGAGCCCCAGCATTTAGGGGGTTTTATGGAAATTGCATTATATAGGCATGTTTGATTGAATTACTGGCCATCGATGACTGAAGTCAGTCTTCAGCCCTTTTCCCTCCTTGGAAGCTGGGAGTGGAGTTGAAAGCTCCGGCTCTCTGGCCAACACTTTATTCCTCTGGTGACCATCCTCCATTCTGAAGCTATTCAGCTCCCAGCCCTCATCCTCCCAATAGTTATCTCATTAGCATGAAAACTACAGTAAATTCCATAGGTTTTAGGAATTCTGTGCCTGGGCACAAGGCCAACTATTAATTCTTTTATTACATTACAGAGAGGAAAGCTAGTTTCTCACTATAAAATATTACACCGAGGGTAGGAATACCTTACAGCTTCCAAACATTCTCTCTGAAGGCAGTGAGGAACTATCCACTGATGCCTAGTGTGTAATTGTTGCAGATTTTGAAACATTGGCAAGCTCATTTTCAACTTTTATTACTCTTATGTGATTATGAGTAAAGCCCAAAGAGAATATTCTGAACATTGAAAATGTATCTTTTGGACAAAGAGAAAGAGGAAAGATGTGGAAGATAACTTTCTTCTCCACCCAAGATTGGACGAGTGGTTTAAAAAAAAAAAAAAAACAGAACCCCGAGAGCAGAACCCATGGCTGTGTGTGCTCTGTCCCTCAGCTGTGTCTGACTCTCTGCGACCCCGTGGACTTGTAGCCCACCAGGTTCCTCTGTCCATGGTTACCATCTCTAAATAAGAACCAATAGGCAGAGTTCCGGGGTCGTAACAAGAAACCAAGGAGATTGCATAAGGTCACATATATAAAGGGAGCTGAGAAAAGTCAGCTTTTCTCCAAAAGAAAAATCTGTGTGGGATTCTCTGATAACTTACTGCTCCATTCTGGTCTTGTGTGGTCAAACCGGTAGGATTCAAACATTATAAAAGCTGACTTTTGTGTAAGGGGCCCAATTTTCAATTTAACCAGGCTAAACTTAGATCGAAATGTTTTTACAAAGATGTCAAACTAACTTCTGACAGTTTTGATCATCAAAAGCATCAGACAAGCCAAGCATACAAAATAACCCAGGATTAAATATGTGACACAAACAAAAATCCAAGGCAAAATAGAGGTGATCCCAGTAAAATAGAATTCTACAACTTTATAACATATTTCTTCTTTGTAATTCCTAAAATGTGAAGTTTGAATGAAAAATATACTTCTTGTTTCCTTTTAGATTTATTGTTTAAAGAGATATCATGGAAGGCATTATAAAAATTATTAAATGGAAACATGCTTAATCAGTTGAATCATTAGATTAACATTTGAAATAGCAAGTCATAATTTTAAAGGAATTTTTAAAAACTAGGTTACATAGGTAACCTATTTTACCTATTTTACTAGGTAAAATAGTCTGAAATATACTTTACTATCAAACAATAAAAATCTAAATTTACTGGATTAATGTTATGCTTTTGGAAATTACTTAAAAAATGGGAATAGTGAAATATGAAAGTTTTTATTAATTAAACATTAAAGATGTTTAAATAATGTAGTTACTATTGACTTAAATATAAATTTATAGTGCCTTGCAGTTTATATATTCCAGTGATTTCTTTTTCTTATCAGCCATCTCCCAAAAGCTTTCATTTTTCTGAAAGAAGACAGTAGATAAGTGAAAATGTTTTAATACATTCTTATACAGTGCTCCCTGCATAGTTCATTTTTATTCTCAAAGTCAGTTGTGTCCATTTAAAATGCCAGAAAAATTTCTAAATGCCCCAGTGACTCCTGGTTGTACATTTAAATCACACAAACATAGGGAAAAATAAGACATAAAATATACACCTGTAATTACACCTGTAATTAAGAAAGTTCGGAGAGGGCAATGGCGCCCCACTCCAGTGCTCTTGCTTGGAAAATCCCACGGACAGAAGGGCCTGGTTGGCTGCAGTCCATGGGGTCGCTAAGAGTCAGACACAGCTGAGCGACTTCACTTTCACTTCCCTTTCATGCACTGGAGAAGGAAATGGCAACCCACTCCAGTATTCCTGCCTGGAGAATCCCAGGGACGGTGGAACCTGGTGGGCTGCCGTCTATAGGGTGGCACAGAGTCTGACACAACTGAAGCGACTTAGCAGCAGCAGCAATTAAGAAAGTTAGCTTTTAAAATATCTGAAATATTGGTCCCGGAAAGAATTTCGAGTTAGGTGAAAGGATTTTGTGTGACAATCTCCTTATAAGTATCTCAAAATAATGCTACCTGCTTTTAAAACACTTGCAATGGAATGCACGTCTCTACCATTAAGAGTTTCAGAGAACTGGCTTACTAATTAATTATGTATGTAAGTTTGTGTGCATGTGCGTTTGCATCATGAACACAGAAGTGAAAATAGTAAAGGTATCCAACATTTGATTTCACTCTAATTTAGATTTCCTTGTTCAAATTGTTAGTTTTCTTCTTTTCTGGTTACAACTGAAATAAAAATAGGATATTTTCTGACCCAGAATCTTTGCTCTCTGAACACATTATAATATTATTCTCTTGCTCCTCTCAAAATCCCTTAACTCAGTAAGGCTCAAGGAATTCACAGTGCAAGAAAAATAAGTGTGTAAGTAAGTCAGAGGCCTCCCCACTCTAACCAGACAGAAGTAGGCTGAGCCCCCTGCATGAGTGGTCAAGAGAGGGCTTGTGCCTTAAGATTCTCTCTCTTTATGATAGGTTTTGGGGAATGTATGCATCATAAAAATACATGAATCCGGGTCAAGACGATGCTATCAGTAATGATCAAGTCAGTTGAAGGAATTTAGAAAATGTGAGATGCAAGAGAAATATTTCAATATAGCTTTGCTGCAAAATTCACAGCTTTGCAGGGCTTCAGGGGATAAAGAGAATACATTGAATAGAATACTAAAAAAGAAATGAAAAGCCACCATTTAACAACAGGAAGTAGAGAAAATTATTTGAAATATATTTTGATACAATTTTCGATGACAGAGTGTAAATTGAATTCAGGGTACAAGGCTGAAAAGAATCATATAACTGAAAAAAAAACCTACTGCATTTATATTTACTTTTGCTTCTCATAATCTGAACTAAAAATACTGTACGTATGTATAGCGCACATAATGTTCAAAGATATTTCAAAATAAGTATCTATTTTTGTCTTCACAAATGTATTCTGGAATTGTAGAGATTTTAATATTTACCATTCTGCAGATGGGAAAATAGTTTAAATAAATTGGTCAAGGTCTCTTGAAATCACACAATGAGCTGTGACAAATCTGGAACTCAAGTGCAGATTTTCTAAAACTCAGGAAAAAGTTCAGAAAGATCCTCTTCTCATAATGCACTAGATATAAAATATTGCACACTGTTATCCTTCAAAAAGAAATTAAAGCAAACATTTTTCAGTGTCCTTAGAGAATATTTGATATTCTCTCAGGATACAGATTAGTAGGTATACGACCTTGGTCAAGGTGCCTTACTATGTTTTGGAATACCAGGCCCAAAGTCTCTTTCAGAAAAGTTTTTGCATGGAAATCAAAAGTTTTTTTCCTTTCATCTATTAGGGGAATATATATATATATATGGCTTCCCTGGTGGCTCAACCAGTAAAGAATCCACCTGCAGTGCATGAGACCTGGGTTTGAACCCTGGGTTATGAAGATCCCCTGAAGAAGGGAATGAATACTCCTGTATTCTTGCCTGGAGAATTACATTGTCAGAGGAGTTTGGCGGGCTACAGTCCATGGGGTCTCAAAGTGCTGGACGTGACTGAGCAAATAAGCATGCACACACATATATGTGTGTGTATGTGTATATATATATATTCATGAAACTGAAATGAGATCGCGTATATAAATTGCCTGGTAAATGTACAATACCTATGAGGCAGTTACTATTTGAAAGCAATTATAATTGTAATTATTTTCCATTTCATGAAAGAATGGATGTGCTATTTTCTGATAACCTCTTTGTGAGGGTCATATGTAATCCTCTGAAATAGCTGAAGCACTATCTCCAGATCTGTGACACAGAGACACCTATTTTTCCTACTAGATTACTGTAGTAAAGTAAGTGTTTGTTTTACGGAATGTTATTTTCCAAGGAATGAGGATGTGCAGGGGAATGCAGATGCAACAAATACCACTGAGGCAAATATAACAAGTGGACAAGTCCTATTTGTCATATGCAGGCTGTTCTTTGCCTGTACATGATGTGTGCTATTTGGGCAAAGGTGACAAGTGGAGAAGGCTCAGAGCACACACGCCCACAGAGTGATCCTCAGCCCACAGGGAAGGTGTCCAGGCTGGATGCAGCTAGACAGAAGGCAGCATGCAAGCATTTCCATAGAGAGATTCCCCAGGTGTCTCTAGCACTCTTAACCGTTTACAATGAAAGGAAGGCAAGGGGCAGACCATGCCTGCGTAGCAAGGGCGCTTCCTCATCCATGAAAGGGTCAGGTTAGAAATGAAGCCCCCCAGAGCCCAGCTGATCTGCCTTTTATTCTGCATGTGAGCACCTTCTGCTAAGCCTGCTCTTTGCTCTGTTCCAGAGAAAACAAAAGAAACGAGCCTCTGGGGATGTTGTCATTTGTCTCTCCTCTAACCGTTAGCTTTCAGGGCAAGTTTATTTCATATTTTTCATGTTGTTTAAAGGAAAGTGTGTTTGCTATGAAGGCAAAGAACAGCCTATAATCTAAACCAGTCCAGCATAACTTGGTGTGCGGTGACACCATCTCTTGGGGGCTAGGGTTTTGGGGGAAGTTGGAAGATCTGATTTGGATGTTTGCCAAATCCCATGGGATAAACCACCTGCTTTTGCTGATTTCAGACTACCCACATGGCCTTGGGAAGAGCCGTACATGCAGAACTAGTGCCAGCTGGGAGGAGCCTGCTTCTCCACACCATTGAGAGAACATATAACGTGTCACTAAAATGTACAATCTTGGTAGTTACAGGGACACCATTAACATTTAAAGCGGGACAACAGGTGTGAATCAGAACGGGTCCAGACCAGTGGAGACACGTAAACGCTGGAATCCTAATAGGATGCAAGCATCTAGAAGACACCCAAGGAACCTTCTTGATGTACCTTACACCGTTGAGATTCCTCTGGTTTGGCTGGATTGAGATCCCTTTAAGAATTTGATGAAGGTTTGTAAATTTCTTTTCCTTCTTGGGTTTTGAATGTGGAGCGAAGTTTCACAGGATTAAGAAAAGACTTAGCTTCCTTACTCCCTGACCCTGGAATCCCCAAACTTCCCTTGCTGCTGCTGCTAAGTCGCTTCAGTCGTGTCCGAATCTGTGTGACCCCATAGACAGCAGCCCACCAGGGTCCACCGTCCCTGGGATTCTCCAGGCAAGAACACTAGAGTGGGTTGCCATTTCCTTCTCCAATGCGTTAAAGTGAAGTCACTCAGTCGTGTCTGACTCTTCGCCACCCCATAGACAGCAGCCTACCAGGCTCCTCCGTCAATGGGATTTTCCAGGCAAGAGTACTGGAGTGGGTTGCCATTGCCTTCTCCGAAACTTCCCTTGAAGAGACTTTAATTTTGATAGTTTCATTGAAACTACCCAAGTCCAGTATTTCTTACAATCCTATGGCTGTTCAGTTTTGCTCTGTTTCACACTGTGAGGTCCTGTATAAATTTCCAAAACACTTCCTTTCCTTACATTATCTAGGGTCAATTTCTCTTGCTTACTGTTGGTGGTGGTGGTAGTTTAGTCGCTAAGCCCTGTCTGACTCTTGCAACCTCGTGGACTGTAGCCCGCCAGGCTCCTCTGTCCATGGGATTCTCCAGGCAAGAATACTGGAGTGGTTGCCATTTCCTTCTCCATCTATTGCTTGTCTTCCCCAATATAATGGCACTGTTGGAATGAAATAACATGGAAGAAAATATGTCCCTAGGCCTTCAGACAAACTCTGGAATCCTGGAAATGCAGTCCCCCAAGTCCTATCAGAAGTCCAACACTTCTGTGAAGGAGGGGAGAGTTTCTTATGTGGAGAAAGTTCTTTAAAGAAAATTTAGAAGCTTATTTGCGCAAGCTGTCTTAAGAAGATGAAAAACAACAAAAGTTCTTTCTGAGAATAATGTTTACAGACCAGGATTCAGTCAAATATTTGATAATAATTGTCCAATATTACAAAACTAGATGATAAAAGAGACTGTTTCTGGTCTGTACACTTGTTGCTGCGCTGGCTTGTAGGTCACACTTCTTACAGGGGTCTGAGTCAGGTTCCAAGGTGATGAAGTCAAGGGCTCAGTGTATATATCTCATAGGGCCAAAAATCAAACCTACTTATTCTCAGTTTTGTTTGTCTGTTTGTTTGGAAATCCACTTTGCTAAGAACACATGAAAGAAAATTCTGTAACCATTTTTCTCAACAGTATGCCACAAAAATTCAGTATAAATGTATTCAGGAAAAGACATAAGCTTTCACAGACAGGCATTCATTTATCCCTACAAAACCAAACTTCCTTACCAGTGGGCCTTTCCAATGCTTCAAAAGTGGAGTAAGTCATGGGAAATTTGTAAACCCCTTTTTGCTTTCATATAAGCTACATCTCCTGCTAGCTTTCCAACAACAGAGGTGGTGTTTTCTCTGTTTATTCCTTAATCTTATTTCTAAAGTTCAGAATTCTGGTAGGGGACTTGATTATTTTTCTGCACGTGAAGAATGACCATTTTCAGTTTCAGAGTTAAAAGTAGCAGTACACGCTGTTGGGTTTCAGAGACAGCCCAGATTTCTACATTTGACTCCATTAGTCACTGTGCACAACTGTTATCCTTGAAGTTTTACTTTGGCAGTGCTTGTGTTGCTGTGTTTGGAAGACAGTATGCAAGGCTAACTTCTAACTCTTCTAATTGTGCTGACCTTTTCAGACATACAAATCAAAGTGAAAAATAGACCAGCATCATGCACTGCACAAAAGGGGTAAGAAGAAAGCAGGGTATCAGCAATATTATCTCATAAAGAGAATGCATTGAAAGCAAATTAGTTGGATTCCTTATATTATTTTTAATGTATTCCTTCTATATTAAAGTTGAAATTGTCAATGAAGCCTTAGCATGGCTGATAAAAATGAGAGAGACAGTAATTGAAGAAACAAAAGAATCTGATGACCTCTGTTACTTAAGTCTATACAAATCAAAAATAATCCATAGCAATTTGCTATTTAGTTGTTTCCTCTGTGATCGTTAGTTTTCAGAGATTACAAGGGCAAAATACACTTTCAGATGTAAGAAGCATTTAAAACACAGAGCTAGACTCCGCATACAAAAAGCAGTCTAAAAATGGGTAGGTTCTTCTTATCTCACATTCATGTGCTTTCTTTTTTAGGATCCTAGGCAAACAGGTTTCTCCAAATGGCCCCAAATAACAGGACTGAAGTTGAAAGTCTTCTTGATGCAAAAAATTAATTTTGTACTTTTATGCTCTTTTACTATCTTAAAAGGCAAATATCTTCTTTGTTTCTTAACACATTTTCTATAATAATTTCAAACTCATAGGCATCTATAAACATCATGATTATAATTTTACTGAGCTTTTACTAAGGCCTTTACATATATGATCTCTGTTTTTTCCTCTAAGTAAGAACTCCAGCGTTGGTATAATTATCCTGTGTTTGCTAGCAAAATCCTGAGCATCCGACAAGTTAAGTAACTTTCATAATTTCACACATCTTGAAGGAGTCACAGTCAGAATCAAATCAATCGTGCTCTTATCATCCAAATAAAAGTGTTCTTTACATCTTAATGTGCTTCCTTCTGTGTGTGTGTTTGTGTGTGTGTGTTGGTGTAATGATTGGTATAGATTGGTATAAGAGTATACATGAATTTATATCCTACTTTTTTCTTATTATAATATACTACTTACCTTTATAAATATTCTTAACAAATCTTACTTTTAATAATAGATTGGAATGCCCCTATTTGAGCATCATTTATTTACTCACATGTTTATTATTGGTTGTTTCCATATTTTTTATCTTCAGCAGTACTGTGTTGGGCATTTCTGTGCTTCAACTGCTGTTCAATTTTCTGACTTGAAGTAGAAGAGTAGATCAAGTGGTTATAAAAACAACAAAATACTTTTAATGTTTATTATAAAATTCACAGTTGTATTAATAGATGATACTAAACTCCGCTCCTGCGCTTGATAGGAAACACATATCATGATGAGCGTAACTGAAAGCCCAGAAGCTACACTGACTCCCGATCGTGACCCCGGGGAGACCAATGAGATCTTACGTTAGTGGCTGTGCCATGGAGCACGCCCAGCCCTTAGTGGACCACAGGGTAGGTGACACGGACTCTGCACACAGAACAGGGACAAAGCAGAGGCCACTTAGGAAGCAGGAAGTTGGGACGAACACCTCTGTTTGAAGATCAGGCTAGGAGTGACCACCTGGTGCCGTGCTCTGTCAGAGACTCTGTATAAAATGTCCACGCCTCCGTGTTATGTCGGGGAGGAGAGTGTCTTTGCTGAGAATTCCTAACTGTAAGCTGATTCTCATAAAGATTTGAAGGCAGGATTCACACCACTTGTGCGGTCCAAATATCTAAGCTCGTATTTAACATTGCTTTAGGATTTCCCATTCCCACAAGAAGCATAGCAGAGTCAAAGCTCACAATCTTTCTGCAGAAGTATCTCATAGCAGGGCTCAAAAGAATGCTTAAAGGAAAAACTTCCATAGACCATGAGCTCAAAGTAACTAATATTATATCAGAGAAAACAAGTCCCTATAGAGAATTACAATTATATCCCTGACTTGGCAAATATGTTGGAATGATCAAATATAGAATGTAAGTGTGTTTCATATGTTTTAAATGGGGAGTCAAAATATGATTAAGCAATGAAATACTAAGTAGAATGGGCAGGCAGGTTAGGAAAAATCCACTTGTAGGTTGTGGTTGTTCAATCACTCAGTCGTGTCCGACTCTTGACGACCCTATGGACTGCAGCACACCAAGCTTCCCTGTGCGTCACCGTCTCTTGGAGCCTGCTCAAACTCATGTCCTTTGAGCGGGTGATGCCATCCAACCATCTCGTCCTCTGTTGTCCCCTTCTCCTCCTGCCTTCTATCTTCCCCAGCACTTTCTCCACTTGCAGGAGAAGTTCTAAAAGTAAAACACTTAGAAGTAAATATTCTGGTAATTAAAATTAAGAATTCAGTGTAGAGATTAAACAACAGATTTGAAGGAAACTGAAGAGGGAATGAGTAAATGAGAAATAAACATAATAAAATGAAGTATAAGGGAGACAAAGAGAAGGAAGTCTGATTGAGACCTCAAATCACCTAAATTAGAATAAAAGTGAAAAAAAAACACCTATATTCAGATGACCAGAAAGAGATAATACAGACACTGGTAGCTGGGCTCAGAGCCATGGTTCTGAACCAAAGTGGAACACATCAAGCACCTCCCCCAGAGATATGACACAGGAAATAGACAGTTTCCGTGTTGACTTCTCTTGTTTCCTAGGGCATGAAAAGGTAAATTTGGCAAGGGTTGATAAGCTTGCATTTCCTACCTTGTACACTGAAAGACTATTGTCTTAAGCACACTACTGACTAATCGATACTTCAGTTTACTCAAGTATAAAATCACTGAAGCAATCAACCACCTATCACTTTAAAGCAAGCTAACAAGATGGTGTATATAAGTCCTTTGGTATGTCAAATGACATATGATATGTGATCAATACACATCAGCTACTTTCGAGGCTATTGTTCAGTTGACTTATTTTTTATGAATCGCTATGTTAGATATAAGGTAGGAGATCCCAATGCAAACAGAGACAGAAGGGTCTTCCTAAGTTCCTTAGAACAACCTAGACCTTTGAATTCTGATGATGATGAATTTTGTGCTGTTTTATTTCATTGGTAAAATGAGCTGAAGTGAGCTTTTGTTACTGTCATAGATATGCCCCCAGATAATACAGCTCTAGAGCAACATTATGATGTTGGGGGTCTAATAAAGATCACCCCTTGTTTTGGAGATTCCTATTTTTGAGTAAGTGACCCAACCTATACAGAGTGCTCACTCACTGTGTATTCTTAACCCCTATGGCTGCTGGTGGAAGTAAGTGGCATCTTCTTATTGCTAAATAATAATGATGAAAAGACTTTTTTCAAAATGAATGGAAAAAGAGGCAATCTCTCTGAGGCACATGTTTTATTAGGAAGAGAATTTACAATAGCAAAATAAAAACACAGGATGCTCCAAAAAAGAATCTTTATCTCTGTGATTCATTCACATCAGATCCAGAGAACTGACTCAAAGTGGCAGCGCCCTGGGCACCTCGCCAAACCCCAGATCATGAACTGGCACCTTCAGTGTCTTGGATGTGATTCACCATCAGGCAGAAGTCTAGTCCAGCTAGAGCAAGCGCTAACTCCCACTCTCCCTGTTTCTTCATTCCCTATTCCAAGTCCAACTTGTCAAAAAGATCTTTAAATTTAACAGAGAGCCCGATTGCTTCCTAAAAAAAGTGATTAAACAAAAAATAGATAGGATATTGATGTCTTGATTGATATGACATATATTCGTTAGTGTTGCCCATTACGAGGACAAACAAGTCAGAAAAAAACTCAGAAATCAAGTCTGTAGAAACAAAATAGTGTCTCATGGAAAGTTACAAGCGTTACAATATGTGTGAAACACCAAACACAATTCACACTGAAGATATGTTTCATGCATTCACGATGACAAGCATTGAAGTTTACCTTTACTGACATATAAGTTATTGTAGGCTGTTATGATACATTATTTCTAGATGCCTATTTTTCCTTAATGACTTTCCTAAGACAATGTGATACAAATTGCTACCAGCATTAAACACATTTTCAGCTGTAGATAAAAGCAGACTTGGGGCTGCAAAAAGCAGATATTTCAACACCTGCTTTGGGCAGAATACATTGAATTTTATGCCCTTTATGTTATTTGAGTAATGTTATCCCTGTTGATTCTCTCCGGGGAGTTTAAATACTAATATCTTAATTTTCAGACATCAATATTAGTTTGATGAGTGAGACATAATTGTGAAACTTGCTAACAAGGTCCAAACAGAAAATGCCTTTAATAAAATAGCTAAATCAGAAACCTAAAGTTTACCAGTTTTAAACTTTACCAGAACATAAATCATCAACTGTCTCTAGAATCAAAGTCAATAAACAGAAAGAGATCTTTTTTCCCTTTATCAGTTGATTCACAATAGGTTTATGGCCCAAGATTTCTATATGAAAAATATTACCTTACAACAAAGCAACATTTTAAGAAACTATATTTTATTAATTAAAAAAGAAACTATCAAATATACTAAGTGCCAGCTATTAAGCTAATGTCTAGAAGTATGAAGAGAAATAATTCAACAGTGTAGTTCTCAAAGGCAGTCTTTAAAGGGATCAGGCCATACATCCCGCATAAAAAGTGTTATAGGTGGGCTTCCCTGGTGGTTCAGTCTCAAAGAATCCACCTGCCAACGCAGGAGATACAAGGGACGTAAGTTCAGTCCCTGGGTTGTAAAGATCCCCTGGAGGAGGAAACGGCAACCCGCTCCAGTATTCTTGCCTGGAAAATCCCATGAACAGAGGAGCCTGACAGATTACAGTCCGTGGGGTTGTGAAATAGTCAGCCATGACTTAGCAACTGAGCATGCACAAGTAAAGTGGGGTGGCTCAGGCTGGTATTGACAATGGAGTGCAGCAAGGTCAGGGAACATTTCCCAGAGCAGATAATGTTTAAATGGTCAAATAAGAATCACACCTATGGTCCTACACAGAGACACAGTTACAGAGGCTTAGGGCTGAATGTGAAGCTGGTGTGCTCTGGAAGCTTCACAAGCTTCTGCTTGGTTTGAATATGAACATTAGGCAGAGATGCTGGCGGAGCGTCAGTCATGAAGTACAGTGGGTACTATATTCAAGAGGACAATTTTCTTCTAAAGCTACAGACAGCTAACAAAGAAAGGCTTTCATGGGTTCTGATTTGTGATCCACTCTGGCAACAGTATCCACAGTAGATGGGGGTGGGTGGCTGTGTGGCAGTGTGACAGGTGTTACATTAATCATGCAACAAAAGATAAGATCCTTAATTGAAGCAAATATAAAATGTCAGTAGTGGCAGTTTTTTTTCTACTTAGTCAAATTCAGCCTCGCAAACTTGCTTAATACATTTAATATGCTCAATAATTTATAGACAATAAAATGATTATTAAGTAGAAGACTGCAGAGAAGATACAGATCAAGAATATGTGTATTTACAATAGTGTGGTCTTTTAGTCCAAGGCTAGAGTATCAGTTTCGCCAAAACTTATTGCGATGGGAAAAAATAAAGGTAGCATACATTGGTCCACAGATATAAAACAACTGTGGGATTAATTCTGCAGGCTTTGTTTTCTTTAATTCTGACCCCAAACCTGTAAGTGGGGTTTCTCGTTCCTCTTAAAATGATGGAAAAAATAAACTGAGATAGAGGTGTGTGACTTTCCAAGGCTTCAGAGAAGATCCTGGAATGGAAACCACTTCTGTCTGACTTCAGGGGACTACGGTCCTAATCTCTATGAAATATGCCCCTTCTTAGAACTCATGTCATGCCTACAGTAAATTCCATACTGAAACGGAAATCGAGCGCAGCGCGTAAGACTTCCATCAACCAGGTGATCTGATGCTGGCTTGTGCAAAGGTATTAGGTAATAGATACAGACTTTAGCTGCAGGTGCCAGGCCTGCACATTTTCTAGCTTAATGACCAAGGAGAGCTGGTGACAGCCACAGTGACAATCATGGCTACAAGCGAAGGAATGGGAAGGAGTCCAGACACTGTGAGGGGAGCACAGAGGTTGGAAGGGCTAATACCGTCAATATTAATGCCGGTCACAATGCGAGCTCCGCGCCAGAGAGGCTGGCGAAGGAGGCACCCAGGAGAGGCTGATAGCCACGTCTGATCATCAAAGGGCAGATGTTAAATGTGATTCAGATGAAAAGTGAGAGGAAATGCTGACAAGGGCACAGCTGAAGAGATAGGCAGACACACATGGTGGAAATTGTCAGACACACGCGTCATCTTGGAGGAAAGCAGGGTCCTTGGGGGTGGGGAGGGCAGAGGGGACTCACTCATTCCTCGGAATTCATCATTTTAGCTTTTAGCCCAAGCTAGGGTCAAACAAAACAAAGGAACATGTGTTTATTATTTTTTACATTTTATTTCATTTTGTTACATTTTACAAAAGTCGCTTTACAAAGTTATGCTATTTTCTGCTGGACCTCAAAGTGAATCAGCTCTACATAAACATATATCCCCTCCCTTTCGGATTTCCTTTAGGTCACCAAAGAGCACTGAGTAGAGTCCCCTGTGTTGTACAGGAGATTTTCATTAGTTGTCTACTTTATGCATAGTATCCATAGCATATATGTGTCAGTCTCAAGCTCCCGACTCCTCTCAACCCCTCTTTCCCCTCTTGGTATCCATAGTTTGTTCTCAACATCTTTGTCTCTATTTCTGCTTTGCAAAGAAGATCATCTATACCATGTTTCTAGATTCCATATATATGTGTTAATACACACTATTCATTTTTCTCTTTCTGACTTACTTCAGTCTGTATGATAGTCTCTAGGTAGGGTTCAGTTCAGTTGCTCAGTTGTGTCCGACTCTTTGCGACCCCGTGGACTGCAGCACGCCAGGCCTCCCTGTCCATCACCAACTCCCAGAGTTTATGAAAACTCATGTCCATCAAGTTGGTGATGCCATCCAACCATCTCATCCTCTGTCGCCCCCTTCTCCTCCTGCCCCCAATCTTTCCCAGCATCAGGGTCTTTTCCAATGAGTCAGTTATTTGCATCAGGTGGCCAAAGTAGGGTGTGATTTAAAATAAAAATTAATTGGAATGTAATTGCTTTACAATGTTGTGTTAATTTCTGCTGTATAGCAGTGTGAGTCAGCTGCATGTATACATATATGTCCTCCCTCTAGAGTGACCCTCCCATCACCAGTAACACATATTTAAACGTATTCACCACAGACTTCCCTGGCAGTCCAGAGGGTAAGACTGCACTTCCATGGCAGGGGACAAGGGTTCGATTCTTGGTTGGGGAACTAACCAGGAATTCTGTTTGCCATGTGGCATGCTCCCCCCCCCAAAATAAACATATTGACCAGTCCCAATAATTAAGTAAAAGTCCCAAACAAGTGGTTTCCTCCAAAGGAAATCTTACTGCACAATGATAGGTATAAGTTCCTCCAAAAAGAGTTTAGCTGAGTGAAGAATAGAGTGAACAAAAAACACTCAATGCTGCTATTATTTGTTTCCTTTGTTTGTATCCAAATATTCACAGGTGACTTTTAAGGTGTGTCTGTTTTTCACCTCCTTTGAGCCTTTGTGTTTTGTTGGTAAGGAATGATGATGAAGCTGGCAGGAATTTCTCATTGGTGACTGCTGAAGTAGTAATTGCTAATCAGTGAATTGTAGATTCACAGTGCTTCAACCAGTTTACCTATTAATACCAAAGATTCCTATTTCAAAGAAGGCAAAACATGATGTAATAGTATGCCCGAAAGCATAAAACCATATTTAACTTTGACCTTCTCCATCACCTCCAGTGGAGTGAAGTATCTTCCACTGCAGCTAACATCACTACTCAGTAATGTTTCTGTAACTAGTACTAGTTTCTGTAACTAGTACAAACCACACTTTCAAGAGAACTGTCTTCAGATGCCTAGTGAGTAGTTGTAGCCACTGGTGAATGCCTACCCGCTGCAAGTCGTTGTAGAAGCAAAAGTGAAATGACCGTTTCAGTTATTCACAATCTAATAGCCAGAAGCTAAATTACCCTCCATATTGGAGGGAGCTATATTGAGACTAGGAATAAAAAGTTACGAAGACATGGTTTATAGTGACGTTTAGCGTTAGAATAGCTGCTTACTTTGTACAGTTAGATATACATCACATTTACTTGAGTTTGGAAAAGAAGAGGTATGTGAGGCAGAGAAGTGAAAGAAAAAACCCTAAACAAATATAAGATGATGGAATACTTAAGAGGAAAACAGCATTAAATTAAGAGTAATGTAAGTACAGATATAGGTCTTTAATACACAATATGTTTGTAGATAAAACACGGAAAGAAGCTGACACCTGGGGAAGGAAGTATAAGACGTCAGCAGCTTTAGAGCTTAGGATTGTTCTCAGTCTGCGCCGTCAACCTCAGTTCCCTATAAATCTCATATAAACCTCTAATTCAGTCAGATCAATTACCTCACCTTAAGATGAACTGTATCTCTGCCTAGAAGATGTTCACAAATACTTATCAAGTTAAAGAATTAATGGAACCTGATACTATGTATACAATAAATAACTAATGAGAACCTACTATATAGCACAGGGAATTCTACTCAATGCTTTGTAGGGACCTAAATCAGAAGGAAGATAAATGTAATCATAAGTAAATTTCATGATAAAATCATGAAAAAACTCCTTTAAATTATACTTGATCTTCTCATAAAATGTTCCTTAAGTACAAATATTCATTTCATCAAACTAACTTCTAGATAAAATGGTAAAGTGGATGCATACAATCAATCTCCAAATTATATCAAAATTATAATAAAGGGATTCTTAAACGTAAGAAAATGAGAGCAAAGAAGAAGGACAGAAGAGATATTAAAAAAGCAACAAAGGAAGCTTGAAGTGAAAGGTAGCTGACTAAATATCCAAGAAAGAAAGACTCTAAACCGTTGGTGGGAGATACGTATTAAGCCACCCAGTTAATCCAGACATCAAAGGAATTCAGGACTTTTAGAAGTAGTGAGATTGAAAAGGAGAGAGTAATTGTTTAAAAAAACTAAAGGAAGGATCAATACTGAGAGAGGGAGAGGGAAAGAGAGAGGAAGAGAGAGAAAGAGAGAGAGAGAAGGTGTGAAGAGACAGAGAGGGTCTATAGAGGGGGGTAGGAAACAGATTGGGAAAGACATAGAGAAGGACAGAAGCTAAACTTCTCTAATTTTACTTCGTTTTGTAGATGTGACTTTGTCTTCATGTAGGTAATTATGAAACAAAACCAACTTAATATAAATACTAAAAATAAAAAGAATAATTAAATAAACGAATCTGCGTGTTTCAGGTGGGATAGAACCACAGAGAGGAATTATTTTAAGTGATATTTCAAACAGTCCTTTGACAGGACATCACTAATAGAATACACACTTAGTTAAAAAAGTAAACCCCAAACATTATGAAACTCTTTTAGTAATTAAATTATTTTCATATTATTATTGATTCTGTAATAAAGCATAACAACAATTTTATTGGTATCACTTGTGGCCTAGATTTTCAGAATGGGAGAAAAGTATTTAAGATGTAAGTTTGATGAAACTGAGTAACAATCCTATAGTTCTGAATATGAATGGGGGAAATTAATAAGAAATCATGTTGTGTTTAACTTTTAAAAAACAATAATAGTTAATTCCTGAGTTTGAGCAAATTCTGGGAGATAGTGAAGGACAGGGAGGCCTGGCATGCTGCAGTCCATGGGGTCACAGAGAGTTGGACACAACTTAGCGACTGAACAACAATAACTCTGTGCACTGTAATGACCTAGAAATAATAACCAACACAGTGGCAGGGAATTCCCTAGGTCTCAGGTTATGGCCACTATACACCAGTGGTTCTCAACTGGCCTCATGAGTTAACTCTTCCCTGCACAGTGAAGACAATGTTATTTTGGTTATGTTAACATAGAGTCTTTCTCTTTTGGACTCCATATCAAAATATTTTTTAAAAATACAATGATATCTGAGTTTTGCTTCTATATCATGCGATGGAGGAATGGAAATTCACCAGACTATCGAAATAAGATTGATCATTATTCAATAATCACTGAAATTATGTGTTTAGGGGTTATTATGTTAGTCTAACTATTATAGACCCTACTATAGTCTATCTACTAAAAGACCCTGATGGTGGGAAAGACTGAAAGCAAAAGGAGAAGGGGACAGCAGAAGATGAGATGCTTAGATAGCATCACCAACTCAATGGACATGAATCTGAGCAAACTCCAGGAGATGGTCAAGGACAGGGAAGCCTGGCATGCTGGAGCCCATGGGGTTGCAAAGAGTTGGAGATGACTTAGAGACTAAACAACAGCATTTACTATAGATTAACAATTTTAAGGAGTTAAGTCTATAGAATTCTATTGGTGTCAGTGAGTGCCTCTTTCCTACTCAAACTAAACACGAGACTTGAGGTTTACTCTCTGATAGAATAGACTAGAGGGACCCAGAAGTGAGAAGCAATGCACAAGGATGAAGATACCACATCGAAGCAGGAGATTTTCTGATAGCCTAATACTAAACAATAGAACCAAACACCTCCTTCCTGGGCATTCCCTAAAATGGAATAAATAAACAAGGAAGCAAGTTATTAATAATAATGATTTAAAACATTTTCTGTATCTTAGAAATGAATGGCATATGTTGCCTCCAAATGCCGCCGCCCCCCTCCAAATTGCCAGAAACGAAAGTCTGTTTTAGTGGTTTTCTGTACAAGATGAAGGAACTTGTTTTTCACCTTGAAGGAAATATGTCAACTTGGCAACATGTCCTAGACGATCAGACCCCCAGAAACTTCAAGAAAGCTTTTGTGCAGAGATATTTTGAGATTATGGAGATAATGTATTCTTCTTTGATATTTCTTCCACTGGCTTTAGTATTCATTGATGATTCTTACTTGAATAAATTGTTACTATAACAGTTGTGAAATAATGATATTCTGATGTCCTCATGCCTTTTATTAGTTAGCATTCTACTTAAGCCAGAATTCCTTTCTTCTCCATATATTATTAACTCAATTATGTAAGAATGGACTATATCGGTAATTTATTACTATCAGTATTTATTTTAATGTTCAAGTTGTCCCAGATTGGGTTGAGGGAGTTCCTTCAAGATATAATCCTTATTATTTTTAGATCTCATAATTCTTTGAGTACTCTCTTATCAAAAGATGTTTTAAGTTCATCTTAAACTTTTCCTATCCTAGCCCTGAAATCAGCCATTGGAGCTCTGATTCCTTTTAGTGTAAAATAGTATTCAAAAACTAAGATCTAGTTGTTTTTTTTTTTTATCTACATTCTCACAATGTCCAGGAAAAGGAAATGGCAACCCTCTCTAGTATTCTTGCTGGGAAAATCCCATGGACAGGGGAGCCTGGTGGACTACAGTCCATGGGGTCTCAAAGAGCCAGA
Source organism: Giraffa tippelskirchi (assembly GCF_054371585.1). Classification (NCBI taxonomy): domain Eukaryota; kingdom Metazoa; phylum Chordata; class Mammalia; order Artiodactyla; family Giraffidae; genus Giraffa; species Giraffa tippelskirchi. The sequence goes on from NC_137281.1 coordinate 154,319,784, forward strand.
CATGATTGAGCCACTAAACCTGTCACAATGGCCAGAGCTAAAATATATATGTGAGCATAGCATAAACACACACACACACACACACACACACACACACACACACACACACACACATGCGCGTGTGTGTGCTTGCCTTGCTGCTCAGTCGTGTCTGACTCTTTGTGACCCTTTGGATTGTAGCCCACCAGGCTCCTCTGCCCATGGGGATTCTCCAGGCAAGAATATTGAAGTGAGTCGCCATGTCCTCCTCCAGGGGATCTTCCTGACCTAAGAATCGAACTCACGTCTCCTGTGTCTCTTGCATTGCAGGTGGATTCTTTACCCAGCGACCCATCACACATACAAACAGATGTTTCCACAAATACATACACACATACCTGCCTGTTTCTCCATACGCTATTAAAAACTGAGCTTATCAATACCTCTTAATCCAATCTGGCGCTGTGAAGTTTCTGTCTTTGTATATTTCCACATCCTTTCTCTAACAATGAGAAATCTGCCACTTAGTGTTTCTAGTATGTTCACTTATTTTCTCAAATCCTCTTATAAATATCTCCTGACAAGGTGGGCTGCTTTGCAGGATCTCTACTCATAAGTCCTGTCCATGCAGGATGCTTTCTTGACTCTAAGGCCTCTGAACAGCTGAGTCTTCTGAATTCACTCCGGCCTTCTGACGTCGCAATAGAATAACCACACTAGGATGAACCTAGAGTTATACAGAGTGAAGTAAGTCAGAAAGAAAAGGATAAATATCATATCCTAACACATATATATGGAATGTACACATATATATATATATGGAATCTAGAAAACTGGTATTGATGAACATGTTTTCAGGAAAGGAATGGCCACAGGGTAGAGAATGGACTTGTGGATAAAGCGGGAGAGGGAGAGAGTGGGATGGGTGGACAAAGTAGCATCAACATATACACACTCCCAGGTGTCAGATGGAGAGGTGGTGAGAATGTAGACCAGGGTGCCTGGTCTGGTGCTCTGTGATGGCCTGGAGGGATGGGATGGGGGAGGGGAGGGAGACCCTGGAGGGAAGGGATTATGTATAATTATGGCTGATTTGCCTTGATATGTGGCAGAAACCAACACAATATTGTAAAATTAAAAGGACAAAAAAAAATTTAAAAATGGTAAAAAAAAAAAAAAAAAGAGAGAGAGAGAGAAAGAAAGAAAAGCCACACTGATAGAGTTCCAGCAAGGCACTCAGCTGGAGGAAGGGTCTATGGATTCCTTTATTGAACCCTATGTTAAATATGAATCAGATGCCGTAGTATAAGGATCAAAACAGAAATGCTTTGATTCATGATTCAGATTATATAGATTATAACCCAGTGTTTTGCTTTTTTTCAAAACATAAAAGTTGGAGAGGAAAAGATTTTAAATGACAGATTAGATTTTTAAGATGTTCTCTAACGTCGTAGTTCACAAGGAAGGAGGAGGAGGAAGGGTAGTGGGAGGGGGAGAGAGAGGGAGGGGAGGGGAGAGGCAGTGGAGAGTCAATGCTTCTCCATGTAGTTTGTCTGCAGATATTTAGTTAACACGTGTCAATGCTTCTGCATGTAGTTTGTCTGCAGATATTTAGTTAACACGTGGTTTGACTCTCACAAGTTCAGCTAGATGTTTAACAACAAGGGAGACGTCAAGACCAGAGCTGTGCAACCTGACTCGTTTTGAGGCAGCAAAGACACTTGTTGTTTAAACTGTTCACCTTTAGGCTTTGTTTTCCCTCAGCGTTTGTTTCTCTGAGATAACACCATCATCTACCCACCCCTCCATCCCTCAAAATCGCAGTGATTTCAAGGCAGCAGCTCTTCCGGCCACTCTCAGGTCTTGTTTTGATGCACCTAGCGTAAGGCCTGTCATCTGAGCATTTTGAAGCTTTTATGGAACAAATCACCTTTGGTCATTTGTACTGTCACCTTCATTCAAACTTCACTTTACTCATCCCCTCACTGAACTCATAAAATGCCATTGTGTCAATAGACATGCGCTTCAATTTTCTAAAGAGGGAAATGCAAGGTTTACCTATCAATTCAGTGTTGACCTTTGAAGTTTAAACATAACAAGAACATTCTAGTTCTATAGGAAACGCGGTTTAAAATATCTTCAAAAGATATTGTCCAATATAGACTTTTCTCTCTGTCTAAAGCATCATTCACTGCCCTTACTTCCCTGCCTTCTTCAGTGAAATACATGCTTCCTTTGAAAAGCATATATAAAATAAATATATTTTGGCTTCAAACAGAAATTAAAAGCAGCAGCACATGCTATCATGGTCTTAAGGCTTTGGATAGGCTTAAAACTAGGTATTGTGAAGCAGATTATTTTTCTAACCAAGTTCATAGTACTGCATTTTCTCAAGGTGTTATCTGTTCAAACTTAAGATTGGAACCAAGTTCACAGTCCTGAATTTCCTCAGATTTTATACGTTCTTACATTCAAGGTGTCATCTGTTCCTTAGCACAAAATACGGAATTATTTGCGATGAAGTATCTGATGTTCGGTGATGATGACAGAGTAAAGTGATTGTTCAAAATTTCCCACAAATAAGAATAACTGGATTAAATTTGAAAATGAACTGTTTAAAAGAATGAGAACATATGGAAAAGGTGACAGAAGCCAGAGGAGAGTTTATTCTTGATACGTTAAAATAGGAGGAAAACTAAGAAGGTCAGAATATTACAAACATATTCAAATCATGAAAAAGGAACTGCTAACTGAGAATCCTATATATGGAAAATTTCCTGTAAACAAAAACTGAGACTATCTGGAGGCAGCAGATAGGATTTACCAGCAATACTAAAAGTGGAGTGTGACACCAGAAGGCAGCTTGAATTTCAGGAGGCCCTGATGAACACTGGAAATGGTAAATATGTGGACAAACACAGCATTTTGTTAGTCAAATGTTTGCCATTTCTTTTCTTAGTTTCCTTTAGAGAGCATTATATGTTGAAAGCAAATTGTAAGGTACTATTGAGAAATTAATAGCATACATACGACCATAGTGACACAGAATACAGACTAGAACATGGAAATATGCAGCTCTAAGGTTTCTACGTTTTACTAAAAGTAAGCCAGAATTAACTCTAAGTAGACTGGGATAAGTTCATATACATGTGATAACTTCTGGATCCTAAAAGCATATACTTATAGGCTAATTTTTAAAAATAATGCAAAGAAATATAGCAAGGCTGAAAAAAGAGGCAATAAAGCAGAATACTAAAGAAATATCTGATTATCAGAAAGACAGGAAAAAGGAACAAACAAAAAAAAAAGAGAAAGAAAGTCAAATGGCATATCAAACAATATTTTTATTAAATGTATATAGACTACACACCTGTTTTGACTTGTTAAATTGATATCTGTTAAGCGGAGCTCATGGTGCCAGAAGAGATGAAATTCAACAACAGAGCACAAGAGAAATTGAAATAGAGAAGTTTTTTCACTCAGAGGTTCTGGAGGAAGCATAGGACTACCTGTCTCGAGTACTCAAGAGAAAGAGGCAGGAGTGAGCACATACCTTTCTTAGGGCCCCTGGGTGGACTGGTTTCAGGTTCCCAGGCCAGAACTGGATTAGTCAATGTAATCCAAAAGAGTAGGGGCGTTGGTCAGCTCATCAAGGGTCTTATCTAAGGGGCATATAGGCTTGCAGAGCTGGAAAGCAGGAGAGACTGCTCATCACGAGGGCTGCTGGGGCAGTCCCATCAGGAACTCATATTTGCTTGTGGCCCCATGGCTGCTATCTAGTGCATGCGCTTGCATAGGGGCTGATATCCGTTTAAGATGCAAGACAGTAGTCATGCCCAGATGTGAGAGCTGGACCGTAAAGAAGACTGAGCTTCAAAGAACTGATGCTTTCAAAATGTGGGGCCAGAGAAGACTCTTGAGAGCCCCTTGGACAGCAAGGAAATGAAATCAGTCAATCTCAAAGGAAGTCAACCCTGAATATTTGTTGGAAGAACTGATGCTGAAGCTGAAGCTCCAACACTTAGACCACCTGATACGAAGAGCCGATTCGTTGGAAAAGATCCTGATGCTGGGAAAGATTGAGGGCAGGAGGAGAAGGGAGAGAGAGAGGATGAGATGGTTAGATACCATCATAAACTCAATGGACACGAATTTGAGCAATCTCCAGGAGATAGTGAAGGACAGGGAAGCCTAGAGTGCTTCCACCCATGGGGTCGCAAAGAGTCAGATATGACTTAGCAACTGAACAACAACAACCATGGCATAGCTCAAGCTCAGCCAAACTCTTGACAACACTCAAAATGCAGTGATTTTTTAGATTATTTACAAAAGCAAGAGCCAAACCTATGTAGTCTAAAAGAGACAAGCTTTAAATATAAGACCCAAAGAGATAGAAGCATCACGAAAAAAAAAAAAAATGCTACATAGGCAGTAAGCCAGACAGAATTAGAGGAGTCATATTTCCATCAGGAAAAAAAGTATACCTTTCTCAATCTTTCCTAAAAAACACAACAACAACAAAAAAACTAACAAAAACAATATCTATAATGAAGATATATAAGATCTAAATGCCACCACTAACCATCTTTTAAGTCACTGACATCTACAAAAGACTATGCATCCAAAGTATAGAATACACATATATAGAAAATATGTTAGAAAAGGTAGTTCTAAATTCAATTATTAGAGCTATCTTTATAGGAAATTAGAAAAGCAAAGAGAAAATGTAGCATTAAGTAGAAGGATCAATCAGAGAAGGCAATGGCAACCCACTCCAGTACTCTTGCCTGGAAAATCCCATGGATGGAGGAGCCTAGTAGGCTGCAGTCTATGGGGTCGCTAGGAGTCGGACACGACTGAGCGACTTCACTTTCACTTTTCACTTTCATGCATTGGAGAAGGAAATGGCAACCCACTCCAGTATTCTTATTCTTGCCTGGAGAATCCCAGGGACGGGGGAGCCCGGTGGACTGCCTTCTATGGGGTCGCACAGAGTCGGACACAACTGAAGCGACTTAGCAGCAGCAGAAGGATCAATATAAAGATTCTAAAAATAAAATAAAGCAGAGAAATAAAAAAATAAATTACTATTCTTTAGAGACGTCAAGAAAAACCATCACACAAAAATGCTCAGCTTCATTAGTTATAGGAAAAAGAGCCTTTAAACTGTAAAGAAACATTACTATATACCCATTAGAGTGGCTAAAATGAAACATATTTATAAAGTCAAGTGTTAGAGAGAAAATGGAAGAACTGAAAGTCTCGTACACTGATGGATATTAAAAATATTACACCATGTGGAAGAAGTCACACACAGGAGTCCAGGCCATCCAATTCCCTTTATATGACATTTTTAAAACTGGAAACTTTTTATAGCGATAGAAAGCCAGCCAGTGATTGCCTGGAGACTGAAGGTAGAGAGAAGAATTAAGTGCAATGTGTCAAGGAAACTTTAGGGAGTGATAAAAGTGTTCTGTATTGTGACTGTGGCTGGAGTTTGTGATTGTGTATGTCTATCAAACTCATTGAATTCTAAATGTTACATCTGGCAGTGTATTAAACATCACTTATACCTCAATTCAGTTTGTTTCAAAAATAAATGGAAAACTAGGCAAGTAAAAAGAAAAAAAATTGTCATAAGGAGGCTGGTTAATTTATTCTAGTCAAGTCACTGTAAGTGAAATATGTGTTATTGGGAGGAAAGTATGTAAAGAAATGGAAGACAGGAACTGTGGAGTAGTGAATGCCTGCAATGGGATCAGAAATTCACCAGTTTACTCGATTTCCACAGTGGCACACTAACATAGGTGCTCTACTCATTTCAAAGACAAGAAAACTCTTCAGTAGCACTTACTATAAGATGTCACAGGATGGGAAAAGTCTGGGTCACTCAAACCTTAAAGATCACACTCTTTGTGACCTCTCACCTTGCTCTGCCGCCTGCTGCTCACCGTAATATTTTGTGAAAGTTTTAATGAAAATGGCTTTAAAAGATTTTATTTATTTTTATTAATAAACAATCTGGAGTAGCATGGATAGATGAATTTTAGAAAGCAAAGAACTGGACTTCCCTGGTGGTCCAGTGGATAAGAATATGCCTGCTGATGTAGGGGACACAGGTTCGATCCCTGATCTGGGAAGATCCTATAGGCCACAGAGCATCGAAGTCCATGTGCCACAACTGTGGAGCCTGCACTCTAGAGTGCATGAACAACAACTCCTGAAGCACACAGACACACAGGCTTCCGAAGATGCAGCTCCTGGGTACACAATTGTGTACACAGGTACACAGTGAGAAGCCTGTGTACCACAAGCATGAGTAGCCCTCGCTCGTCCCAACTAGAGAAAGCCCATGTGCAGCGGCAAAGACCCAGCACAACCAAAAATAAATAAGTGAATAGAATTATTAAAAAAAAAAAAAGCCAAGAACGAGCACAGCCTTTATTTATTTTTCCTCATTATAAAAATCTGTTGTTGCTAGTAGTGTGCTGGTAAGTGTTTAAACAACCAGTTTGGTAGAAAGGGAAGAAAAACTTAAATTTGGAGCATTTGATGATTTCCATCATATGAATATTCTCAGCACGCCAATGTCAACCTTGAATGCAAATACCAAAACGGAACGAAATGTGAACCTTGGCTTCTATCTTGACTGATGCAACCTGGCTCCAATGCACCACTGCTTTTAGCCTATGTAATAAATAAACAGAAAGGATCAGATTTGGTAAGTTCATTTTCCTTCACAGCTTTATCTTTAATAGCGAATTTCTTTGGCAGGTGTTAAAATAAGTTTAGCTTTGTACACTCATTAACAGAAATGAAACTCATTATCAGGTTCTTTTTACTTATAAGAGGGAAACTTCCTGATGACAAGGTAAGCTACTGCATGAATACAATACAAGCGACTGCAGTCTTCAAACACAGCTCTTTCGGTGATGAGACGTCTATAAAAAGAGATTCAGACCTTCTTTGAGTCTTTCTTTTTTTGGCTGCAAGGCATGCAGAACTTCCCTGATCAAGGATCAAACCCATGCCCTCTGGACTGGAAGACCTTGATTCACTGTTTTAAAGCTCATTTTCTGTCCTTCAGAAGTCCTACCTGTCTTTGCTATGAACACACACCTCACCCCTTCTAACCACTTTCACTTCCATCTTCATCTTGGCACAAGCCACCGGCTGGAGTGTGGGACAACCTCTAACCGGTCTTGCTTCTTCCACTCTGCCGAACTGTTTCTAAACCAAATCAAGTCTCCAACATAGCACTTATAATATCTCAGAATGACTCTTTTTTTATTAAAGTATAGTTGATCTACAATATTATATTAGTTGCAGGTGTATAACACAGTGACTCCATATCTTTATAGATTATACTCCATTGAAAGTGATTGCCAAATAAAGGCAATAGTTCCGCGAGCTGTACAATATATCCTTATTGCTTATCAATTTTATGCCTAGTAGCTTGTATCTCTTAATCTCGGTGTTTTCCGGATTTCGCTTGGCTCAAGTCCCTTTGCCGACTCTGCGTCACATTCACAGCTGAAGGCGGGGTCCTCAAGGTGACCTATGGAGGACCACGTGACAGGCACACCTGTCCCGCCTCTGATTCCCTTTCCCGTGGCTCATTCCGCTCACTCACTGCTCCAGTTACTCTCCCCTAACGCCTCTGAAGTTCTCCGCCTTAGGCTGCTTCCTCTGATGCGACTCCCTTCTAGACTCATATAGTTCCCGCCTTCATTTCCTCCAAGTCTTGGCTCAAATCACCTTCTCAGTGAGGTCGCTCCCTCTGCTTGCTCTAAGGTCACACATCACCGTCCTCTCCCTGTCCAGGCATGCCACTTGCTCCAACTACCCTCCCTTTCTGTTTTATTTTTCTCCACAATACTTAGTGAAGTGAAAGTCGCTCAGTCGTGTCCGACTTTTTGAGACCCCACGGACTATACAGTTCATGAAATTCTCCAGGCCAGAATACTGGAGTGGGTAGCCTTTCCCTTTTTCAGGGGATCTTCCCAACTCAGGGATTGAACTCAGGTCTCCCGCCTTGCAGGTGGATTCTTTACCAGCTGAGCCACAAGGGAAGCCCGAGAATACTGGAGCAGGTAGCCTATCCCTTCTCCAGCAGATCTGCCCAACCCAGGAATCGAACCAGAGTCTCCTGCGTTGCAGGCAGATTCTTAACCAACTGAGCTATCAGGGAAATCCCCCACAATAGTTATGGCCTTCTAATAACTATTAAATGTACTCATTTATTTTATTAACTGTGTCCTATTTCCTCACTTCAATGTTAGTTCAATGGATTTCATCTGTCTAGAAAATTATATCTTGTAAACTGTAGATGCTCAATGAAATTTTTAAATGAAATAGTGAATTGAAATGTTAGGATTAAAATTCACCATGAATTTAGGGAAACATCTGATTAGAGTCTCTGTGCCGCTTCATGTTAGAGGGTTGTTTTCTGTCTAAGAAAAAATATCCTTAAGGAAAACATTTAATAAAATCTGTTTGGCCAGGAAGCAAAAGATCTGCTCAAAACTCTATTGCTAGAAATGGAACAAAAAAGGAATTATAAAAGTTTGAGTTACTATCATAGGATTTTGTTTTTTTTAATAAATTTATTTATTTTAATTGGGGGCTAATTACTTTATAATATTGTAGTGGTTTTTTGCCATACATTGACATGAATCAGCCATGGGTTTACATGTGTTCCCCATCCTGAACCCCCCTCCCACCTCTCTCCCCATCCCATCCCTCTGGGTCATCCCATTGCCCCATCCCTGAGCATTTGTCTCATGCATCGAACCTGGAATGGTGTTCTGTTTCAAAAATATGGAACGCTTCACGAATTTGCGTGTCATCCTTGCACAGGGGCCATGCTAATCTTCTCTGTATCGTTCCAATTTTAGTATATGTGCTGCTGAAGTGAACACTATCATAGGATTTTGATGATGCTACAATAATTATTAAAACTCTCTGTATGCTTAGATATTCTGTGATAAATTTAAACACATTATTTAACACGTTCTGTATGATCCATTTGTTGATGTAATTAAGTTTTCTAACATAACTATAATTTCATTAACAAATAATTATTTAAAACCAGTAAGTTGGTTGTGGGCTAGAAAACTGGGATATGGCAGAATACAGCACATGATACACAGACATGAGAAATATTAGAAAACAGCATATGAAAATCACAAGAAAATCAATAATGCACAAATCATCTGTTGCTGCTGCTGCTAAGTCACGTCAGTTGTGTCTGACTCTGTGCGACCCCATAGATGGCCACCCACCAGGCTCCTCTGTCCCTGGGATTCTCCAGACAAGAATACTGGAGTGGGTTGCCATTTCCTTCTATAAATCATCTACTAAAGTGCCAAAGATGGAATACAAAATGGAATATTAAAAGGATGTTTAGAATATGGAAAGACTTGTGTGCCTGTGTGCTAAGTCGGTTCAGTTGTGTCCAGCTCTTTGTGGCTCTATGGACCATAGCCTCCATCCTCCCACAAGGGATCTTCCTGACCCAGGGATCAAACCCATGTCTCTTATGCCTCTTGCCTTGGCAGGTGGGTTCTTTACCACCAGCACCACCTGGGAAGTCCATGGAAAGCCTTAGGAGAAGAACAAAGAGAATTTTCGTGCTGACCTGTGACACACAGAGGAAGCTCCACGGAGCAAGTGAGGGTTACACTGAACATGTAGCCACTTCCAGTAACTTGTGGCACAAAGCAAAGGAAAGTTCAGTTCAGTTCAGTTCCATCGCTCAGTCGTGTCCGACTCTTTGCGACCCCAGCACGCCAGGCCTCCCTGTCTATCACCAAGGAGGAAAGTTACCCTTGATAAAATGCTGCACTCTCAGATGTAGTCTTCTCTGAGAATTAGTGCCTGATTGATTTGGTAATAAAATATATCTCATTTCCATCTATTATTTTACTTAAAATGCATCTTTTATTTGAAACATCACTAAGAAAAGGAGGTGATCAGTTGAGAATGACTATGTTCCTCTTTCCAGATATGGAGTATTTCACTCTACTGTCTATAGACTATTATACAAAACAACTTTAAGGAGGGCTGAGCAATAGCCATAGATTTTCACAGCTCTGTTACCTTCATTCATCACACGGTATTCTATGAGAAAGTCACCCCTTGGAGAATGACCTCAACTACAGTGTGAATGAGGCTCTCTAGGGCACTCCTATTGGGTGGGGTCCTGACGGAAATGCATTTCTTTATAATGACACTTTGTAAACAAATAGTCTTACAGTAGTTCCTCAGTTTGGGTTCATCCAGATAACCAACACGAGCTTGTATACTGAGACATTTTGGGCGAGGTATTTATACAAAATGGGGTCTGGCTAGACAAGCTCAAAATCAGCAGGGTAGGCTTAATGGAAGGGCAGGTTGAAGCTGCAGTATGCAGACAGAATTTCTTCTGGGAAACCTCATTTCTGCTCCTAAAGACTTTCAACTGATTGAATCATGTCCACCCAGATTATTATGCTAAATCTCTTTTACTTAAAGTCAACGGATTATGAACATTAATTACATCTACAAAATAACCTTCACAGCAATGCCTACATTAGGGTTTGATTGATTGACAGAACTATATCCAAGATGAGGCATAAAGCTCTCACAGGTATAGACTGAACTTTTGGTCTTTCTCTGTCTCTGTCGCTCTCTTCCTGCCTGTGTTAACTTTTTTGATGTCCTAGCATTCAATGCCGTGTTTTTGGGTTTATATCTCTATTTTATTGGAAAATATATTGTCACTTTCTTCTGCACTTGTTAAAAACTCATATCATCTTTGTCAATACTCATTACAATTATGCAACATACGGGGCTTCGATTCTCTGTCCTTCACTTTCTAATCTGTTAGTTACAAATGGATGGACTTCAGAATCATTCAGAAAACTGTAAAAAGAAACAGCGTTTCAGGCCCTCACCTTAGACCCCTAAAAGAGAAACTTCAGAACTGGTGCCAAGGAATTCACATTTTAAATAAAATGCTTCCCCCTGATGATTTGTGTGTGTGTGTGTGTGTGTGTGTGTGTGTGTGTGTGTGTGTATACATATATAGTTAGTTAGTTATTTAGTTAGTGCTGAGAAATGTTGTTATAATTTCATGAGTGTTGTCTGTGTTCTCTCCTGAATGCAGCTAAATAAAAGGTTTTAACACTTTCCCCAAATTTTCTTGCTTTTTTTCCTTTTGTTCATTTTTGGTAAAGTTGAAAATGGGGTGCTTTTCAGAGCAATCCTTTGCTTGGAATTCAACCTAAAAACAGATATTTTATTATATTTTTAAAAATTAATTTATTTTTTGCTGCTGCTGGGCTGCTGCTAAGTCACTTCAGTCGTGTCTGACCCTGTGCGACCCCATAGACAGCAGCCCACCAGGCTCCCCCGCCCCTGGGATTCTCCAGGCAAGAATACTGGAGTGGGTTGCCATTTCCTTCTCCAGTGCATGAAAGTGAAAAGTGAAAGTGAAGTCACTCAGTCGTGTCCAACTCTTAGCGACCCCATGGACTGCAGCCTACCAAGCCCCTCCGTCCATGGGATTTTCCAGGCGAGTACTGGAGTGGGGTGCCATTGTCTTCTCCGAATTTTTCTTTTATTGAAGAATAATTGCTTCATAGAATTTTGCTCTGTTCTGTCAAACCTCAACATGAATCAGCCATAGGTATACATATGGTAATGTAAGTTTCCATGTTACTCTCTCCATACATTTCACCCTCTCCTCCCCTCTCCCCATGTCCACAAGTCTATTCTCTAATTCAACCTAAAAACAGATATTTTAAAAAGAGATTGTTGTTCAGTCGCTAAGTCATGTCCAACTCTTTGCAACCCCATGGAATACAGCATGCCAGGCTTCCCTGCCCTTCCCTATCTCCCAGAGTTTTCTCAGACTCATGTCCATTGAGTCCATGATGCCATCCAACCATCTTATCCTACGTTGCTCCCTTCTCCTCCTGCCCTCAGTCTAGCATCTGGGTCTTTTCCAATGGGTTGGCAGGCAAAAACATTGGGGGTCTCAGTTTAAAAAAGAAGAGGAAGTTCATCCTTCAGGCCCCCAGTTGGCTGGGTGATGCCCATCCAACTTCCTGAGGGTGAATCGCTTTACTCAGCCTACTGAATCCAATGCCAACCTCTTTGAGAAATGCCCTCCCAGACACCCGCCGCAATAATGTTTTCCCAGCTAACAGAACACCCCTTAACCCAGTCAAGATGACATAGAAAAGTAACCGACACAATTGTCAATCCTTATCTTACGCTTTCAGCAGTGTATAATTGGTCTATATTGGGGCAACATTTGACCTTTTCATAAAACAACTATAGATCAGAGTAGGAAAGGTCAGCGAGGCGGCAGCATCAGGCTGTGTAATAGCAAAACAATCAGATCACTTCAAGGGCATCTTTTATCTTGATTCTGCAAATTTGTTTACTTCTATTTACACCTGTGGTTTAAATGTATAAGGTCTCACCTCAGATTTTCCTAAAGAACTATCGCCCCACCACCACCACACACACAAAAATGTTTTCAAGTAGTGCTTCTTAAAACACTTATATGCAAAACAACTCAGGAAAAAAGCATGAAATTCTTTGCTGGGTAACTGCAGGGCAGTTAATGACTAGCTATTAATTAACACTCCCAGGGCCCACTAGGTTACAATAACTAAGGGTTATTATTTCTGGGAATAGCTAGTTTTAAGCATTAATCGCTATTATAAACTATTTTCTTCGATTGAAAAGGGACCACCGGTTACTACAGTAACAGATGATAATGACACTTTAGTCAGTTGGGTAAGTTCTTTAATAATTTCAAAGAGTTAGATTTTACATGCTAAGGCATGAAAGATGTAGTGACTAGTTTTATAAGAATAAAGATGAGGGACTAGAAGAGATGCTACCCCTACATTTGTGGAGAAACAAATTAATTTACTACCAAAAAGTGCTACCAAATGAACATTTCCATTTCTAAAAGAATATGTTGGTGATGATAATGATGATGATTATGAAGATGGTGGAAAAGGGAAGGGGAGCAGGGAAATGTTTAAAATGAAACCCATCATTTTGGCATTAGCCTCACATATTAGCATGTAAATTGATTTTATTATTATTAGTCTTGACAAATACTATTAGCTTTTTAATAATTTAAATATGTAAGATGAAAAGACCAGAAACTCTTGTTGATCAATTTCATCATAAAATAGAATATGATAGGATAGAATAGTTCTGTAAAACTATATTTTGAATGGTTTAAGTTTCAGTGCATGCTTGCTCAGTCACGTCTGACTCTTTTGAGACTCCATGGACTATCCGTATGGGTTCTTCTGTCTATAGGATTTTCCGGACAAGAATACTGGGTGGGTGGCCATTTCCTCCTCAAGGGGATCTTCCCCATCTAGGGATCATACTTTATGTTTCCGGCATCTCCTTCATTGACAGATAGATTCTTAACCACCGGGTCATCTGGGAGTCCCAGATTAAGATGCAGACTTTGCAAAAGGAAGTTGAGAAGGAATGAAAAAAATTGAAATCAAAGTAGCAGGATGCATTTTGTTTCACGCCTCAAAAAGACCAGTTCCAAGTTGAAAATTGTTCTTAGTCTTTCTAAATTCACTTATTGTACCACTGATAATGTCATTGTATATACACATAATCTTATCACTGATAGGTCCAAGAAATTTGTGATGAGGAAATTTCTTATTTACCAGAAACCTGTGTGTGTGTGTGTGTGTGTGTGTGTGTGTGTCTGTGTCTGTGTGTGTGTGATGGGAAAAGCTGAGAGTGAGACAGACAGAGAGAGAATGCATTTAGGGTGTACCTCATGACGAAGGTGTAGACAACCTTGGATAAGGAATAAATGCTAAGAATCTATGAGACAAGATTTCAAAGAAGAAATCTTTGAAATCCAGATTTCAAAGGACACTAGGACACTAGTGCCTAGGACACTCAGAAGGAAAGCATTCTTGAAAGTTATTCTTTGTAAAAGTACCTTCATTGCTAAGTCTGGGCTTGAAACTGATGAACTATGGCAAGCCTATTCAACTGACAAAGATGAATGAATGGTTTCAGTGAAATGGCTCAGGTTTATTTGGGGGTGTCTACCATGGATAATACATTGCCATATGTAATGAAGTTATATCTTCTGAAAAACAGAAGCCATCCCACTGATGTCCAAGTGAAAATATTTAAAACACACCTTTATCTTTGACATGTTTGTATACATTCTGCCATCATCTCCTTGTCTCTAAAGTCCCAATGAGATATCCCTTAGATTAAAACTAATACAAAGCATTTTTCATATAAGCAAAGAGGTGCTGTCTTTACATTTAGTTGTCACTTTATGTTCTTACTTCTTCAAATTAAAAATTAACCCAATTTCATTCAGGCAATCACGGTAGTTTTAAACAAAGCTGTCCATCCTATAGAAGTAGGGCATTTTTTATGAATAAAGGTGAAATTTAGGAACTTCAAGTGATAACCCCCAAATCCTTAGTGAATTCCCAAATTTATTTTATTCATTTTTTTTCAGTTGAATTTTCTAGAACTATGCCCTTGCACAATTACCTCAAAATATAGATTGAGAATAATATACAAGGAGAAAAGACTGGAAATATAGAACTTGAATTTTTGATTGAAATTTTACAAGGATTTCAAACAGCTTTTAGTTTAAGTCATAGAAATTATATTTTATACAAGTTAATCCTTTCAATACAATTTCAATAGAAAGCATCTGACTTTTAATATTGATGGTTGAGGTAGGTGAGGCTGTTGTTGGCAAAATAAACCAGAAAATAGACTTAGATTTACATAGTGTCGTTTGTTTTATTACACATCAAGTTTTAAAATAACTGCTTCAAGTGCTAGCTAGTGCATGCTCTGTGCCTTGCAGCAATTTCCTGATAAGATAAAACTCTGGACGGTAATTCACTATACTTGAGAAAGGATGAGACATGACAAAATATCAGTGATGACTGGGCATTTTAAGAAAAAAGCTGTGATCCTAGATTCAATATGAATCTCAGTGACAGGTTTTAATGTTTTGCATTACACAGTACATGAAAAATGAGTATTGATGCTGACAAGAGGAAGTAAAACCACAAGCCAGTCCTCCCATTAAAACAGAGATTAACACAAACAAGCGAAGAACATTCAGACACTTGGAAGTTTTAATTTTCATGGGATATTAATTTTCATAACACAATTCAGGACCTTTTAAAAAGTAAATTAGATTTTATTCAACCTAGACGTATGCATTTAAATATATTTCTATCCTTACATAAAAGTTGTCAAGGTGGTGCTTCCTCTTGGAAGTATTTGCATTATATGCTAAAGAAGTAAAATTTCAGCTTTAGATCTCAGGCAGTATTTCATTCATTTGAACAGACAGACCGAATTAGACCTCGATTTGAGTCAGCAAATTAGGAAGTATACAATGGAATGTTACTTTAAGGAGTATATTGTATCTTTGGAAGATACACACACACACACATTTATTTTAAATCGCTTAGTGGTTTCCGACTCTTTGCAACCCTGTGAACTGCAGCACTCCAGTCTTCTCTGACCCCCACTATCTCCTGGAGTTTGCTCAAATTCATGTCCATTGAGTTGGTAATGCTATATATATTTATATATTTTGCATACAGACAGAAAGGGTTTCCCTGGTGGCTCAACGGTTAAAAAAAAAAATTCTGCCAAAGCAGGAGGTGCTGGAGACAAAGGTTTGATTCCCCGGGTCACAAAGATCCTCTGGAGAAGGAAATGGCAATCTGTTCCTGTGTTCTTGCCTGGGAAATCCCGTAGACAGAGGAGCCTTGTGGACTGCAGTTCATGGGGTCACAAAGAATGAAATGTGACTTTGAAACTAAGTCTTATTTAATTTAATTAAGGAGATCCAACCAGTCCATCCTAAAAGAAATCAGTCCTGAATATTCATTGGAAGGACTGATGTTGAAGCGGAAGCTCCAATACTTTGGCCACCTGATGTGAAAGCCGACTCATTTGAAAAGACCCTGATGCTGGGAAAGATTGAAAGCAGGAGGAGAATGGGACAGCAGAGGATGAGATGGTTGGATGGCATCACGGACTCAATGGACATGAGTTTGAGTAATCTCTGGGAGTTGGTGATGGACAGGGAGGCCTGGTGTGATGGACAGGGAGGCCTGGGGTGCTGCAGTCCATGGGGTCACAAAGAGCCGAACACAACTGAGCAACTGAACTGAACTGAACTAGCAACTAAACAACAATGAAAATACAGACAGAGAGAGAGGGTGTGTGTGCCTGGATAACCAGAGAAAGTTGAGAAGAGAACTGTTCAACTTGCTGACTGGAGCATCGGAGTTGATTTGTCTTGGTGAACTCAGTGTAGAAAATTTGGGATTTGGGAAATGCAGTATCAGAGGAACAATGAGCTAAAGTCTTCCTTTAACAGGCATTGTCATATATGTTACACTTGGGGCATAATTGTACCCCACCAGGCTCCTCTGTTCATGGAATTCTCCAGGCAAGGATTCCGGAGTGGGTAGCCATTCAGTTCTCCATCCTATCTTCCCTACGCAGGGATCGAACCCAGGTCTTCTGCATTATAGGTGGATTCTTTGCCATCTAAGCCATCAGAGAAGCCCACTTACCTCCACACTGACTGCTTTATCCAACTGCCTGTTCAGCATTATGCTTTAATAGGAAATATGCATGTGAAGAGTACCGTATCTAAAGCAAAACTCTTTTCGTTACTGTTTTCTTCATTTGTTTTCCCTATTTCAGTAAATAACGCCTCATCTATTTTCTCAAGTCAAACCACTAGGGAGAATGGATTATTTTTCCTTTTTCCACTATAGCTCATATCCAAGTTTCCAGAAAGCCAAGCCATTTCTACCTCCAATATAAATCCCAAATCAGAGAGCTACTAATTTCTCACCATTCAGTTCAGTTCAGTTCAGTTGCTCAGTCACATCCAACTCTTTGGGATCCCATGAACCACAGCGCACCAGGCCTCCCTATCCATCACCAGCTCCTCAAGTTTACCCAAACTCATGTCCATTGAATCAGTGATGCCATCCAACCATCTCATCCTCGGTTGTCCCCTTCTCCTCCTGCCTTCAATCTTTCCCAGCATTAGGATCTTTTCCAGTGAGTCAGCTGTTCGCATCAGGTGGCCAAAGTATTGGAGTTTTAACGTCATCATCAGTCCTTCCAATGAACACCCAAGACTGATCTCCTTTAGGATGGACTGACTGGATCTCCTTTCAGTGCAAGGGACTCTCAAGAGTCTTCTCCAACACCACAGTTCAAAAGCATCAATTCTCCGATGCTCAACATGCTTTATAGTCCAACTCTCACATACATGACCACTGGAAAAACCATAGCCTGACTAGATGGACCTTTGTTGACAAAGTAATGTCTCTGCTTTCAAATATGCTATCTAGGTTTGTCATAACTTTCCTTTCAAGAAGTAAGCGTCTTTTAATTTCATGGCTGCAGTCACCATCTGCAGTGATTTTGGAGCCAAAAAAAATAAAGTCAGTCACTGTTTCCACTGTTTCCCCATCTATTTGCCATGAAGTGATGGGACCGGATGCCATGATCTTAGTTTTCTGAAAGTTAAACTTTAAGTCAACTTTTTCACTCTCCTCTTTCACTTTCATCAAGAGGCTCTTTAGTTCTTCTTCACTTTCTGCCATAAGAGCGGTGTCATCTGCATATCTGAGGTTATTGATATCTTTCCCAGCAATCTTAATTCCAGCTTGTGCTTCCTCCAACCCAGCGTTTCTCATGATGTACTCTGCATATAAGTTAAATAAGCAGGGTGACAATATACAGCCTTGACGTACTCCTTTTCCTGTTTGGAACCAGTCTGTTGTTCCATGTCCAGTTCTAACTGTTGCTTCCTGACCTGCATACAGGTTTCTCAAGAGACAGGTCAGATGGTCTGGTATTCCCATCTCTTTCAGAATTTTCCACAGTATATTATGATCCACACAGTCAAAGGCTTTGGCATAGTCAATAAAGCAGAAGTAGATATTTTTTTGGAACTCTCTTGCTTTTTCGATGATTATCCATCGGATGCTGGCAATTTGATCTCTGGTTCCTCTGCCTTTTCTAAAACCAGCTTGAAACTCTGGAAGTTCATGGTTCATGTATTACTGAAGCCTGGCTTGGAGAATTTTGAGCATTACTTTACTAGCGTGTGAGATGAGTGCAATTGTGCAGTAGTTTCTCGCCATATTCAGAGATAAAACCCAGGGTCACACCACCACATCTCTTGACTAAGCGATTTTTCAACCACCCAAATTGCATCTTTGTTTCACTCCCGCCTACCTCTTCAACCATGCATAGTCTACTCTTTCTCCAAACAACATGCAAGTGATACTTTTTATCAAGGTCAATCAAGTAGTGTCCACTCCCTTGCTTAAGATTTTCTAATGACTTGTAATTATATTTTTAACAAAACACCAAATCTCTGCAATGGCCTTTTATGCTCTGGCCTATCCTTATGTCTCTGACTTGATCCCATCCAATTCATGCATATCTTCCTGTCTGCTAACACTCTAGACCTTTCTGTCTTTCTTTCTTTCTGTCCCTTAAATGTGACAAATGTGTATAAACCAAGGGCTTCTGAACTTTCTGGTTCTTCTGTGTCCAAGAGGCCCTCTCCTTTGGATATTGGAATGTACGCATTCTTTTAACCAATTAGATCTCAGTTCAAACTTAACTCCTTTAGGAAAATTTTCTCTAGCTTCACTAAAGTAGCCCTCCACACAAATACCAACTAGTCACTATTACATTGTTGTGTTTTATTTCCGTGTAGTTGGAACTGGAACGAACTGTGCATATTTTCTAACTTTTCCACTAGAATATAAAATTCATGAAGGAAACACATTTTTTTATTGATGTATTTGTTATGCCTATAAAATTGCTTATACACAGCTGATGTTCAGTGAATTTTTTGGTGTTGTTGAATAAAAGACTTGGGTGGATGTGGTAAATCCCCTTATTCAGAGAGCCAGGAGATAGACACACACTGTGCCTTGCTGCCTCCTGAGAAACCTGTGTGCAGGTCAGGAAGCAACAGTTAGAACTGGACATGGAACAACAGGCTGGTTCCAAACAGGAAAAGGAGTACGTCAAGGCTGTATATTGTCACCCTGCTTATTTAACTTATATGCAGAGTACATCATGAGAAACGCTGGGTTGGAGGAAGCACAAGCTGGAATTAAGATTGCCGGGAGAAATATCAATAACCTCAGATATGCAGATGACACCATCCTTATGGCAGAAAGTAAAGAACTAAAGAGCCTCTTGTTAAAAATGAAAGAGGAGAGTGAAAAAGTTGGCTTAAAGCTCAACATTCAGAAAACTAAGATCATGGCATCCGGTCCCACCACTTCATGGCAAATAGATGGGGAAACAATGGAAACAGTGAGAGACTTTATTTTTTTTGGCTCCAAAATCACTGCTGATGGTGATTGCAGCCATGAAATTAAAAGACACTTGCTCCTTGGAAGAAAACCTATGACCAACATAGACAGTGTATTAAGAAGCTGAGACATTTCTTTGCCATCAAAGATCTATCTAGTTAAGGCTATGGATTTTCCAGTAGTCATGTATGGATATGAGAGTTGTACTATAAAGAAAGCTGAGCACCGAAGAAATGATGCTTTTGAACTGTGGAGTTGGAGAAGACTCTTGGGAGTTCCTTGGACAGCAAGGAGATCCAACCAGTCCATCCTAAAGGAAATCAGTTCTGAATATTCATTAGAAGGACTGATGCTGAAACTGAAACTCCAATACTTTGGCCACCTGATGTGAAGAACTGACTCATTAGAAAAGACCCTGGTGCTGGGCAAGATTGAAGGCAGGAGGAGAAGGGAATGACAGAGGATGAGATGGTTGGAGGGCATCACTGATTCAATGGACATGAGTTTGGGTAGACTTGAGGAGCTGGTGGTGGACAGGGAAGCCTGGCGTGCCGCAGTCCATGGGGTCGCAAAGAGTCAGACAAGACTGAGCGGCTGAATGGACTGACCTGTGCTTCACCGGGTCACGGCTGTTGTGAGTTTACATCCATCTTCAGTGTTGTTACTGATGTGAAAGCTTGTCTGCTTTTCAATCATAGTTATTGACTGACACATATAGGTTCATATTCTAATTTACTCTAATTTCTTTTAAGCAATTCATTATGAATTTATAATGCATTCTGGAGGAATGTCAGACTTTTTCTTTTTTTTTTTTCTTGGAGAATTAATAGTTTTTAACAGAAAAGAGAGAGGGAGCAGTTTTCTCCAAGTCCTAATATGGTTTTACCAATTCAAAATATATATCCTGTATTTCAAACTCTAGCCTCTTCTGAACTAGAAGTTCAGTTATAACTGAACATTAGTTTTGTCAGATATGATCTTATGCAACATGTATTTTCTACATGACTTGAGCTGAGTATTTCAAAATCTCCAATAAATTCCCAAATTGGTGTTTATTCAGCAGGATAAAGAGGGAATACTTGCTTGGGGTCAGTCTCTTACCAAACTCTTTGGATTTTGATTTGAAAAGCTAGATTGCATCATTGCAGTAAAAACCTTCAGGCTAGATTTCCTTTTCTCATTGCATTTCCAGTCACTAGTGAATGTGTGAAAGTGCAACAGGGTAGCAGTTAACCTGGGGGAGTCTATGCGCCTTCAACTCACAGTGTTATTTTGCTACTCTGAGTCTTCTGTAAGTTGTAATGGCCACGGCTTTTCTTTTCCTTCTTTTCACATTCAACTTAACAGAGCACTTACTCTCAGAAGAATTGTACTGAAGAAGCCAGAGCAATGTTTCTTTAAAAGAAAATGCTTAGGTTCCTGCAACAGACTGCTTCTGATAGTTATTGTTCTTCATGCATATATACTGTGGATAGAATGATATGAATAGATTTTAATGGGAAAAATGCATGAAATTACCATTCAAAAAGTACAAAAGCAAAATACAATTCAGGTTAGAAATCATAATTCAAAGAATTAGAGCTTGTGACTAAATAGTTGTATTTCTAAATAAACATGTAAACAGTGGTTTGACATATGCATTTAATTAAGGTTGTGTTTATTTATTTTTGCTTTTTAATTAGTTGATTGTAACCATTTAAATTATATCAAATTAAGATTTTAATTCAAATAATTATTCTGCTTTTTTCATAATGTGAAAAGATCACATACTTGACTGAAATAGCATCAGGAAATACCATGAAATCTTGTTTTGTTAGTTCTTTTTAAATAACAATGCTAGGTATTCTATATTTTTATTTTGAAAAAATCTCCCCCCTTACCTCTCTCTTGATTTTCTTACAAATAAAACATGCCTCATGGTCCTTCAAAACAGTTTTTTAAGTCATCCAAAAGAAAAAAGAAACATTTTTTTTTTTAGGAGTGGAAAAACATAACCATGTTCGAGAATAGAAGCTTTCATAATATGCATATATATCTACACCAGATTCCCAGTTTTTCATGTTCACAATCATTTGCTGAAGGTCTATCTATATTTTAATGAAAATCTACACTAGAAGATATAACTGTAAAACACTGCTAGATCTTCATTCCTTGTGTTTTTTTTTAATAAATGGCATTTAAACAATCATTCATCATATATTCTTTTTCTGGATGTATGTTTCCTTACTGGACAGATTTAATTTGAGTTCATAGTTTCATGTTCTTCAGCCAAAATCTACCTGATGCCTTGCTGATCTCATCCTAAATTTGGATGTATCTGTTCAGGCTGTGAAAATTTGGCATATTTTAGGCAACATTTTGTTTCTGTTATGTGATGATATCACTGTACTGAAAAAAAGATGTCTTTGCATAAAAAAAAAATAAAAGTAAGCAGAACAAATAAGTTATGCTGAAAAGAGTTACAGGAATTATAACAAGAGGCGGGAAAATCTTTTGGATATTTTCATCATAGCCTCAAAAAGAAAAACAAGATGAAATTTTTGTTAAGTGGGGAGGGGCCCCTGTCACTTAACAGTAAAGAGTTATAAAAATGGTTCTTTTTATTTTTCAACCCAATACAAACAAATTATACTAGAGACAGATTTTTAGAAAGTCACAATTCTGCCTTAAGGGCTAAAAAAATTACAAAATACTTGAGAAAGGCTACATTTTCTATGATCATTTGTTAAAGTATATTTTAATGAAACCAAAGACAGAAACTAGGCTCACAACAGTATTAAGGAAACATTTTGTTTTATTGAGTTTCACGTTATTGCACTTCACAGATAATCCTGTTTTTTACAAATTGAAGATTTGTTCCAACCTTTTTTTGAGCAAGTCTATTGGTGCCATTTTTCTAACATTGTTTGCTCAGTTTGTGTCTCTGTATCAAGTTTTGGAAACTCTCACAATGTTTCAATTTATTTATTATTATGATGATTATATTTTTTTATGGTGAACTGTGATCAGAGATCTTCATGTTACCATTGGACTTGTTTCAGAATGACATCAATCATGCCCATGTGAGATTACAAACTTAATAACTGCGTGTGTTCCAATTCTGGCCTCCCTATTCCTGGAGACACAACAATATTGAAATTTGGTCAATTAACAGTCCCCAGTGACTCAGCAAGTAAAGAATCAGCCTGCAATGTAGGAGACACAGGAGATGGAGGTTTGTTTCCTGGGTTGGGAAGATCCTCTGGAGGAGGAAATGAAAACCCACTCCAGTATGCTTGCCTAGGAAATCCCACGGACAGAGGAGGCTGGTGGGCTGTGGTCCATGGGGTCCTGAAGAATCGGACACGACTGAGTGACTGAGTGGCAAGTACACAGCAATCCCACAGTGGTCTCTAAGTGTTCAAGTGAAAGAGAGACTGCTGCCTCTCATTTTACATTTAAAGCAAGAAATGAGTAAATTTAATGAGGAAGGCAAGTCAAAAGTCAAAAAAGGCTGAAAAGAAGTTTGTTAGCTAAGTTCTGAACATAAAGGAAAATCCTTGAAGGAAAATTGAAAGTGTTACTCTAGTGAGCACAGAAATGGCAAGAAATCAAGAGTCATACTGCTGATGTGGGGAAGGTTTTAGAGGTCTGGAGAGATCAAACCAGGTACGTACATGCCTGCGTGCTCAGTCACATCTGACCCTTTGCAACCCTATAGATTGTAGCCCCCTAGGCTCTGCTGACCATAGAGTTTTCTAAGCTAGAATACTGAAGTAGGTTGCCATGCCCTCCTCCAGGGGATCTTCCCGACCCAGGGACTGAACCCACGTGTCTTGCACCTCCTGCACTGGCAGGTGGATTCTTTCCCACTGCACCACCTGGGAAGCCCCAAATCAGTTACAACATTCCCTGAAGACAAAGCCTAATTTAGAGGCAGACCCTAACTCCCTTCACTTCTGCGAAGGCCGAGAGAGGTGAGGAAGCTGGAGAAGGAACACCAGAAGCTCACAGGGGTTGATTCATGAGGTTTAAGGACAGAAGTCGCCTCCATAACATAAAAGTGCAAAATAAACCAGCAAGTGATGACATAGAAGCCGCAGCAAGTTATCCAGAACATTTAACTAAGATACTTTACGAAGGGGGCTACACTGAACAACAGATTTCCAATGCAGATGAAACAGCCTACTAATATTAGAAGATGTGATCTAGAACTTTCATAGCTAGAAAGGAGAGGTCAGTGCGTGGCTTCAAAGATTCAAATGACAGATTGATCATTAGGAGGGGTTAATGCAACTGGTGAATTTAAGCTGAAGCAGATGTTTATTTAGCATTTGGAAAATCCCAAGGCCTTTAAGAATTGTGCTAAGTCTGCTTTGCCTGTGCTCTGTAAATGAAC
The DNA here is from genome assembly GCF_054371585.1 of Giraffa tippelskirchi. NCBI lineage: Eukaryota > Metazoa > Chordata > Mammalia > Artiodactyla > Giraffidae > Giraffa > Giraffa tippelskirchi. Next base: position 154,343,553 of record NC_137281.1, read on the forward strand.
GACAAAGCCTGGATGATAGCATGCATGTTTACAACATGGTTGGCTTTATATTATAAGTCCACTGTTGAGACCTACTGTTCAGTTAAAAAAAGAAAAGAAAATCCTTGCAGAATATTACAGCTCATCAACAATGCACTTACTCACATAGAAGTTCTGATAAAGATGTACAAGACTGATGCTGATTTCATACCTGCTAACGAAACATCCATGTGGCAGCCCATGGATCAATGAGTAATTTTGAATTTTGAGTCTTATTACTTAAGAAATATATTTGTTAAGGTTATAAAGTTCATAGATGCTAGTTCCTTTGATGGATCTGGGCAAAGTGAAAAACCTTCTGGAAAGAATTCAACATTCCGGATGCCTTTAAGAACATTTCTGATTCATGGGTTGGTCAAAATGGCAACATGAACAGAAGCTTGAAAGTTGATCTCTACTCTCATGAGTGACTTTGAGGGAGTCAAAACTTCAGTGGAGGAAGGAACTTTAGATGTGGTAAAAAATAACCAGAAACTAGAATTAGATGTGTAGCCTAAAGATGTGACTAAATTGCTACAATCTCATAATAAAATTTAAACAGATGAGGAGTTGCTTCTTATGGGTGAGCAAAGAGAAGGGTTTCTGGAGATGGACTCCACTCCTGATGGAGACTGTTGACATGACAGTGAAGGATTCAGAACATAAACTTAATTGATTAAACAACAGCTGCGTTTAAGGGGAGTGACCCCAGTTTTGGAAGAAGGCTGGGCAGAATGCTATCAAACAGTGTTGCAAACGAAAGAGAAATCATTCATGAAAAGAAAAGATAATGCGACAAGTTTCACTGTTATCTTATTTTAAGAAATTGCCCCAGCCACGCCAACCTTCGGCAGCTGTCACTCTGATCTGTCAGCAGGCATCAACGTCAAGGCAAGAACCTCTTCCAGCAAAATGATTACAATTTGCCGAAGGCTCAGATGCTGGTTGGGCTTCCCTGGTGACTCAGATGGTAAAGAATCCACCTGCAATGTGGGAGACCTGGGTTTGGGTTCGATCCCTAGGTCGGGATGACCCCATGGAGAAGGAAATGGCAACCCACTCCAGTGTTCTGGCCAGGGGAATCCCATGGACAGAGGAGCCTGGTGGGCTATAGTCCATGGGGTCGCAAAGAGTCGGACACAACTGAGCAACTAAGCACATGCGGCGTAGACAGATGCTGGTTAGCATTTTTTACCAATCAGGAATTTTTAAATTAAGGTACATACGTTGCTTTTTAAGATACAATACTGTTGCACACTTAATAGAACACAGTATAGTGAACATAACTTTTGTACACATATGGGGAGCAAAAAAACTTTGTGTAACTTGCTTTATTGTGATATTGGTTTTGTTGTGGTGGTCTGGAACTGAAACTCCATCATCTCCAAAGTCTGCCTGTATTTATAAAGATAGTAAAAATACCTGCCAGATACAAGTCAAACAGAGAAAAAATAGAACAATATTTGGCAAGATTTAATACAGTGCATTGTTGCTTTTAGCCAAAAATCAATTCTTGACAACCATTCAGCTGTGTGTGCACGTATAAGTGTGTGTGTACCTGTTCTGCTATGAAACACATAGAGAAATTTTAATTCCAATTTGAAAAAAATATGCAGTTGCAAAGGTACTCGGTTCGTAACTAACTCTAAAATACTTAAACTGATGATATTCTGTCTATCTTTTGTATTTTGAGAGCTAAAAATCTTGCCTAGGTATGAATTTTGGTAAGGGAAAATAGTTTCGTTATTATTTGTTACTGAATTTGCTAGAATAACTTATATGCAACTTTATTTCAGGATAGTAATTCAGTTGTCAAAACTAATTCTCTCTCATAATTTTATTGTTTTGACCTTTTATTAAATTTATAATACCTTGAATATTCATATATGATATACTCAGTATATTTTTGGACTAAATTCCTTTAATGTTTCCCTGAAGGTTGTGACATATATACGTTTATGTACATATGTATTAAACAGTAGATAATCATATATATATATAATATTAGCTTATATATGTGTGTGTGTTTATGTGCATAAAAAAATATACATGTATACTTATATAGGGGCTTTCCAGGTGTCATGAGTGGTTAAGAATCCACCCACCAATTCAGGAGACACAGGCTCAATCCCTGGGTCAGGAAGATTCCTTGGAGGAGGGCATGGCCACCCACTCCAGTAATCTTCCTGGAGAATTCCATAGACAGAGGAGCCTGGTGGGCTACAGTCCGTAGGGTCTCAAAGAGTTGGACACAAATGAAGTGACTTAGCAGGCACGCATCCCTATACAGAGGGAGGCATGCATATAAATTTGGATTAGCAGATGGAACCAGGTTTCTGAATTAGGTTTTATTTAATCAGTTAAGACACAGCTAAGTAATAGAATCATACGTGAAACTGTAACAGAAAGAGATTTAAATCCTTTTACTTTCTCAGATCAGGACCACGGTAGCCTGAGGACGGAGTTCTTTTCGTAAGATTTAGTAGGTGACTAGTTATGTGAGCCATAGCCTCTCTCTCGTTTTTCCAGGCTATGGAAAGTTCTTTTAACATTAACACACTAATAAGTTGGGGTGTTTGCTTTCCTTTGAATGTATTAGAAAAAAAGCAGAGAAGTTCTTTTGCTCTCCATGTGGCTGGTCTAGGAGTCCAAGGAAAGAGCCATTGTGAGAATTCAGTCTATTGCCTTATGAGTGGGTTTCCTTTCTGCACATTAATATATTACAGAGGGTTTTCCCGAAGGACCTCCAGCCTCTCGAGGACTTTAAACGAGGTATTGAGCAGCCCTCTTGGTTTTCTCTCTTCATTATCTAAGATGGAGAGCATTTCAGAGGATGTTAGTGCTGCTTCAAGCCACACAGGTAACATCAATTTCTACAGCCCTTCCTGCGCTCTGCCTCTTGCCCTCTTGCCCTTGCTGCGGCTTTGGGGACTTTGTCCCAATGGGCAGTAAGAACTGGTCACCTTGCTTTATGCTTTGATGTTTGGACAGTGTTTATATGGTTAGTAGCTGCTTCCAGGGGCTGTATCCATAGATGATGGATATTAAGCTGAGAGCTATGTGTGACCCAGCTCATTTCGTTTTTAGACGACTCTATGAGCCAGGTGATTTTGTTTCTTGCACTTCAGAGATGGGAAACTGAAGCTTACAATGTTATGCAACTTCCCAGAAGTGGCAGAGCTTGGGCTGGATACAGGGTGTGAACACGTGATGTGTGATTCTGCAACTGACTCCTCCTGCTTCCCAATTAGTTAGGAAAAAAGAAAATATTGAGTGTTAAAATTGCCTGCATCAGGGTCTGGGAAATGGGAACAGATGAGAGTGATGTATCACATACCCAGCTGATTAGAGTGGCGTGTGTAAGAAGTTACAAAGTTAGGATGAGCCACACAAACTAAAGGCATGTCTGGGGTGCAATTCTGTGCTGTTTATGGATTTATATGCTAATTCAAGTCACACGGAAGCTGGAAAATAAATTTCAGCTAATCAACAAGTTTTTTTTCCTATCTTTATTTTTTTGTCTGTTTAGTATCAATATATCAAAAATTCCCAAGTATTCCTGGTTCTAGTCTAGAAGAGTTTTTAAAGAGGCTTGATTTGACAGACTCAGAATAAAATCCCTAAGGGAATGTAACATTGCAAGTAATAAAATAGCTATTTGTAAATGGTAAGGAGCTGTGCGTTACTGACAGCCAGATCTTTCTAAAAATGATTTCCTTTCTGTTTGACTTATTTTGTAAACACAGAAATATAAACAATAGTGTTGAAGAATGTATTTTTCTTTAAAAGTGAATACCAGGGGTAGATAAAGATTGTGGTTGGAGTAGACGTTTTCATCCTAATATTTACAGCCATGAAGTCTACAGCACAGGTCATCACCTTTTCCCCTGGCTCACATTGCATAGGATAGCTGAAAAATACCTTAGTGATGTATGCTTTTGGTGTTAGAAAGCCAACCGACACCCTTTGAAAACATATTATTTCACGATAAGCCCCCTTCAGTAGCCTGGAAGGTGACATTTCACTTTCTTCTGAATCTGAAATTGGACACACAGGCCCTCACAAAATTCTCTGCTTGTCGCTTGCTCCGCCGATCATGCTATGCCCACCTTACTCCACGAGAGGGCAGTGCAGCTATTATCATTCCGGCCTGCTAGGTTCTGCTCACTTTTCCCGCTGCTATTATAGAATATCATAGAAAGCATACATTAATTTAAAATAAGCTGCACATTTATTTTAAAAGCACTTAGCGTGTACCTGATGGTTAGTAGATGTGAAGTGTTTGGAGCCCTGATGCCTGGAGAGCTAGTGAGCATAATGAATTTGGCAGTTTTTAAAAGAAAAGTGGGGGAGATAGACAAATATGAACCAAATTTCTTCCTTTGCCTTAATACCTTACGGGAAAGGAATCAGAAATAATGAAGAACCGTTATGAACAAGCTGGTCGGTATAAGTATTAGTTTACATTTAAATGAAAATAGCACACAAGAGGAGAAAGGATGTGTTTCAAAGAGTTTCCAGCACCTCATTTGAAATGCAAAAGAGCAATTTATGTTTATATTAACTTAGGTGGATTCCTCTGCTTTGCTTGGTCCTTCTTAAAGATTTGTTTCTATTTACCTTGGCAATGGGCATTTGGAACTTGAGATGGAGGCTGTGTAAAGACTTCTTCCACATGAGGCCTAGAAGTTTTGATACCAGTTGGGGGAAAGACGAGCCTGGTGACTTGAACACCCTTCACGAAGGGGGCAGAGTGGGAACAAGCAATGTGTTAGGATGTTAGTCTCTTTCGTTGCCGAATCTTAAAAGAATAAATTTATAAACACAAGGCACCAGAAATAAAAACATCCTTTTGTTCTATTTCCTGCAGTGACAAGAGATATATATTCTAGATTGTAGACAGAGCTGCCTTGGAGATAAATTGTCTGATTTCAGCATCTCAGCAGTGGATAATAGATTCCCCTCAGAACCACATAATTAAAAAATGACATTTCTGCTACTCTGTGCCAACTCAGTACTGTTGCTGCCCCTGGCTTCTGGGCCCCAGAGCCCTGCAGGGTACAACCAAACAAATTTTGCATTATTCAGTGAGACAATGTAAGGTCGTGTTAACAAAAAAAAGTTCCTTCTGGGGGGACCAGAGGACTTTATTATCTTCTTCTCTACAAACTGCTCTTTCTGCTTTCATTCTCTCTCCCTCTTTTTTAACTCTGCCAACAGAAAAAGGATATGAATGATGAGATTAGGACATCGTCTTGTTGCAAGTTAGCGAGATGAAAGAGAGCATATGTGACTAGCAGAATAAATTAAGAGCCTAATTTTAGCATTTTTTTTCCCTCCCAACAGAAATTCAGAATCAGCCAAAGATGAAGCCGAATGTTATGAGAAAATATGTAAATCAACGTGCTTATTAGGTCCATATCTTCAGATGTCTTTTGGATGAGAAGGTTATCCCTATGTGGATTCCCCCTCCTTGGGAGTTTCCTGAAAGGTGATTGACTGCAGCCTGCACAACTGTGATTTATGGGCCTCTGAGTTCAGCGTATGTCTCTAAAAAAGCGTGTGTGCCAGACAAGCCTCCAATTAACAGGTACTAAAGTGTAAATGGATTTCCAAATGTCACATAGCTGGTAATTAGTGAAACCAGGACTAGCAATGGATCTCTTGATTCCTACTTGAGATGTTTAAATAACAGCCAGTATTCTGCAGGTGTCTTTATTTCAATTAATAAAAGCCCACGTAGGAATATTCCTTTTAAAAAGATAATATAAGACTCCTTAGATGCATACAATGCAATAAATCTTAATGTTGATATTTGAACCCCCAATTTGAGAATTTTGGGAGCCCTCCACTCAGAGTTTCAGTCCTAGGATCACCGTTTATGGTCCCACGACGCTGAGGCTCTCTCTGTACCTTTCACGTATTCATCGTTCTCATGAGCAGAAACAGCTACGGTTACCTGGACCAGACAGCCTTTCTCTCAGACACGTAAACTCTTGTGTCTACTAACAAAAGCTAAAAAACTGTAAAGAAGGTTGATTACAGATTTTGATCAATGTATAATGCCTAGAAATCGCCATGTCAGGCTAGAGATGGAGAGAAGGGTTTGTGGAATAAGCTGTTCTTAGGGCTACTCCTGACTTGCCCTTATGAGCTTGGTAATTTGGAGCAGAGGTGGCAATCACGTGGTATTCTCGTAGAGATGTGAGAGCTATGGGTGTGGACGGGTATGATTCTGGCCCAGGAACTGGTATGTAGTAAGTTCTAAGGAAATATTAACACAGAGGCACACAAAAATTCTTATCCCTATTATTTAAAATCCATAATATTCTTGATTTTCACACAATGTATTAATATAATGTGGATTCATAAAACAGACTGTCAGGGTTCAAATTCAACTCCTCGTATTACCTGAATGACTTTGTCATTGGGTTAAACTCTCTGCACCATTGTTTACTTTTTTTCTTAAACATAATTGGGATGATGATACTACCCCCCTCCCTGGGTTGTGAAATAAATTAATATACGTAGTATAACTCATGGTATGCCTCATTATTCAATAGGGATTACTATGAATAGTAGAAGCAATAGTAGCAGTAGTTGTATATTTATTTTAGATTTATCTTTGGGAAGATAAACTGCTCATCAAAAGCATGCAAATCTATTTACTTCTACAGACCTAAGAAATATGTTATTCTACTGAAGCATGGGGAATGGAGAAGAAAATGATGGCATAAAGCAATTTGCATTATATGATGGTTCTCTGTGCCCACTGAGACATAATTGTGTTCTCTTCCTTAACTAATGATGGGCATAACTCTGGTGTGACAGAAAATCAGTTACATGATCTGAATGTCTGTCACACTGCCAAGTTTATATGTTGAAAGTCTAATGCTCAATGTCATGGTATTAGATCAAATGTGTCGGTTTTAAATCATATTCTTATATTTCTAAAAATTACATTATTGCAATATGAAAATACATATGCACAAGGTTTTTCATTTAAGCAGCATTAATAAATAGAAAATACTGGAGGCATACAACAGGAAAAAGATAGCTTTTTCAATAAATGATGTTGGGCAAATGGAACAAGAACATGTGAAAAAAATCAAGTTGGACTACTTCCTCATACTATATACAAAAAATAAACTCAAAACAGATTAAAGACTTAAATGTAAGACCTAAAACTATAAACTTCCTAGAAGAAAACATAGGCAATACACTCTTTGACATTGATCTTAGCAATATTGTTTGGATCTGTCTCCTCAGGCAAAATGAAAAGAGGAAAATTAAATAAACAGGACCATATTAAACTAAAATGTGCAAAAGGAGCCATTAACAAAATGACAAGGCAAGCTAATAATGAGTGGGAGAAGATATTTGTAAATTATATTTTCAATAAAGAGTTAATAACCAAAGCATATATAGAAATTATATAACTCATTTAAAAAAAAAAAAATAGGCAGAAGACCTGAATGACATTTCTCCAAAGAAGACTTACAAATGGTCAACAGATATGAAAATATGCTCCCCATGATTAATCACTAGAGAAATGCAAATCAAAACTACAATGACCTATCACATCACACCTGTGAAAATCCCCTGTGAGTGAAAAGACAAGAGGTAACCAATGCTGGAGAGGATGTGGCAGAAAGGAAAGGCTCACACCCTGCTGGTAGGAACATAAGTTGGTGAAGCCACTATCAGTCACTCAATCACATCTGACTCTTTGCGACCCCATGGACTGCAGCCTGCCAAGCTCCTCTGTCCATGAGATTTTCCTGGCAAGAATACTGGAGTGGGTTCTCATTTCCTCAAGCAGGGGAACTTCCTGACCTAGGGATGGAACTTGCCTCTCCTGTGTCTCCTGCATTGCAGGCAGATTCTTTACTGTTGAGCCACTGGGGAATCCCCTGGTAAAAAATATGGAGGTTCCTAAAAATTGAAAAATAGAACTACCATACAATCCACCAATTCCACTTCTAGGTATTTACTCAAAAAAATTAAAAAAAAAAAAAACACTACTAACTTGAAAATATATATGCACCCTCATGTTCATTCAGAGAAGGCAATGGCACCCCACTCCAGTACTCTTGCCTGGAAAATCCCATGGGTGGAGGAGCCTGGTAGGCTGCGGTCCATGGGGTCACTAAGAGTCGGACACGACTGAGCGACTTCACTTTCACTTTTCACTTTCATGCATTGGAGAAGGAAATGGCAACCCACTCCAGTGTTCTTGCCTGGAGAATCCCAGGGACTGGGGCGCCTGGTGGGCTGCTGTCCATGGGATTGCACAGAGTAGGACATGACTGAAGTGACTTAGCAACAGCAGCAGCTATGCTCATTGCAGCATTATTTATTATAGCCAAGATGTGGAAGCAACCTAAATGTCCATCAACATGTGAATGGATAAAGAAGCATTGGTAGATATTTACAACAGAATATTACTCGCAGTATAAAGAATGCAATCTTGCTATTTGTCAAAACCTGGATGAATCCAGAAAGTATTATGGAAAGTGAAATAAGTCAAACAGAATGTCAGATACTATATGATCTCACTTATATGTAGAATCTGAAAAGCAAAACAAACAAAAATAGAAACAGACTTATAGATACAGAGAGCAAACTGCTGATTGCCAGAGAGCTGAGGAATAGAAGGCCAGGCAAGTGAAGGAGATTAGGAGGTACTAATTTCCAGATATAAAATAAATAGCTTGTGTCCTGTGAACTTAATATACAGCATAAGGCATATTATCAGTAACACTCTAACAATGATGGATGAGACTTATACCGGTGACCATTTCACACTGCATTTGTCAGATCACTATGTTGTACACTTTAAACTAGCATAATGATTTTATAATGTGATTACTTAACACAAGACTGGTGAAGTTGGCTATATGTCTTACCTCAAATTTATAAGGTAGGTAACATTGTTCTCCCCACTTTAGAGAAACATCAATTAGAAATTAGCGGGTTAAACTATTTGCCTAAACACTAATTCCACATTCTGTTCTCTATGTACTAAAAGTAGCTTTTATTCATTGAGTACCTAGAAAAATTGTCACTTTGCAAACATTATGTGTAAGCCCCATGATGCCATTGTAAAAATGACTAATATCCTTTATTTAAGCATTCAGAAACTAAATTTGAAGATGCAATGTCCAAACTTAAATGAGCATATTTATGGTTCTATCTCTGTTCTTATGATCATCACTACTCACTTCACTTGAGGACACAAGGTTGATTAAGAAATCTGTGTTCTTTTCTATATATCATCTTGAATTCATATCTAAAAGGGATTAGGAGAAATTTCAATTTACCATGTGTTCTTTATTAAAATGAAAACATAAACAATAGATGTCTGTATAGCCATGCTTAAATGAATACTATATGTTTTTAATTCTGTAAAGTAGATAGAAGTAGATATTATTTTCAATAAAGCTGAATAACACCCATATACACACACACTGTCACATACGTACACATACAGACAACTTATCTGTGACAACTAAACAAAAGTAGACACAAAAGACTTTTGTTCTTCATTTCTTTATAAATTTCTCTCTGTGTGGTTTTTGGTGAGTGTTCGAGTGACAAGCAACACATTGGCCATAATCTAATTTCTATTCAGAACTAAGTCTGAGTCTTGACCTCTGTTCAGCTTGGAAAGTCAAACTTTCCAAGTTTTTCCTGGTGCACTTGTGTGTCTGGTAGCCAAGAATTTTTGTGTGATGACCTCAAGAAAGAATTCTCTGAAGGACAAAGAGGAGCAGACAGAGAAGCTTAGATAAGACTCAATTGTTTGTGCAAAGAGGGATTTGGACTAGAACATTCAGTTTAGTTTTCCCTAGATGTTCCCCTGAAGGAAGAGGGATCACATTTGGGGTCAGATCGGTAAGATTAAGGGAAGAAAGCAACGTTGTATTAATACTTAGTTTTCACTCTGAAGTGGGAGATCGCAGAAAAGGAAGGGAGTCATCTCTATACACCTTCCAACCAGTGTGTTGTTCTGCTGAGGCTCAGAGCACACAAGGAATGTGATATCTTTATCTGTAGAGTTCCATGACCTATGCCTGGGGGCATGTCTTCAGGGTGAGTGCCAGAGACCACCATGTAGGATCCTTTGCAAGACTTGGCACTGTGGAGACCTTCCCAAGAAATACTACGTCAGGCTATCAGAGGAAGAGAGGAGGCAATGGAACTTCCTACACGGAGCAGGCACAGTGTCTAGGGCTCCCCAGAAACAACGGAGTGAAATTGCATAGAAGAGTTTCTGTGAGAATCTTTTAAGTTGCTTGTGGGGGAAACTCCAATAGAAGAAGTTTCACTATACATTCACCCTTAGTGGTCTTGGATAAGAAGAGATATCAAATATTGAATTGACACTCTTTTATTTAGAAAGGAAAAATAAATTCCTAAGTGCACTTTAAAGCAAATAGACATATATCTATTCCTTCAATGAATTCAGGTACACTAAATGACTCCCAACATATCCAGTGGCTTGAATAAAAAATACGTTCAAAGAAGGGCAAAGTTTGGCCAAGCATCTCTCCTCCATGTAATTATTCAGGACCCAAATCTGAATGAGGCTCTGTAATCTTCTATGCTCAGCTTCCAAAATTGTCCTGGAAGATATTCCCTTTTTGATAGCCAAAGGGAAAAAAAAAGAGAATACGGTTGCATATGGAAAATCTTATAGGTCAGGCTTGTAAATAGAACGTTTCTCTTCTGCCTGCATTCTACTGATCAGGAAACACTTCCTGTGGGACACAGCTGCTGAAAAGCTGTCCAATGGCATGTGTGAGCCTAAGGGAAAAGGACACAGGTTTTGGCAAATAGTCAGCCGTCTTTGCTCACATTCAGTGGGCATCCTTAAGCTTAGTTTTAGAACATACTCTGCTGTTAATGTTTCTTAATATGTTCTATTTTGAAGGATGACCTCTTAATATAGGGCCTGTAGATAGTAAATATTCACTAAATCCTTGCTGAATCAATAAATGAGTCATATTTTGCAAAATAAACTTAATTTTTAAGTGACCCATAAAATGTGTAATGAGCGTTAACCATATTTCGTTATGCAAAGAAATAATTTACTTGAAACTTAAGTCATTTGACCACTCAATAAATCTATTAAGTGTACATTGATGGAAAATCTATGATTAGCCACTGTCTTAGGTACAGGGAATACAGCAGTGAAAAAGATTATTCAATTTCTTAATCCAACAGAGAATACTCTCTAGTGTTACAGGCAGCCAGTGAACAAATGAACAGTGATATTACTCATTCATTTTGCATCATAAATTACATTGAAATTAATGCAATTAATTTTATTACATTAATGAATTTAATATATTGTTTGAAATATTTGAGGCACTATTTTAGGTGCTAGAGATACAAATGAAAGAATATAAAATACAAAATAATTTTCCTTCAGAGAGCTTATATTCTAATGGGAGCAATGGAGTGTTATTAAAAATTAGATAACTTGTTCAGTCACTGAGTCACATCTGACTCTTTTGTGACCCTGTAGATTGTAATCCACCAGGTTCCCCTGTCCATAGGACTTCCCAGGCAAAAATATTGGAGTGAATTGCCATTTGCTTCTCCCAGGGAACTTCCTGACTCAGGATTGGACCCACGGCTCCTGCTGTGTCTCCTCCATTGCATGCAGATTCTTTATCACCGAGGCACCAGGAAATGCCAACACATTAAAGGGCCATCTATAGTCTGGTGCGGAGGCTGGAGCAGGAGGAAACAGGCGGGCCCATTTCCTAAGCTATGTTCAAGGACAATAGTGGTGGTGAAGTCTCTGAGTGTAGGGACCTACAGAAAGCAGGAATTGAACCAGACTATGCCTGGGGGCCCTTGTGTAAAAGCCTAGCTGGGGATCTCCACAACTCAGCCCCCAGCCAGAGGGGATGAGCCCAAGTTGGTACTCAAATCTTGGGCATTGTTACATGATTTGACGGGAGAGATGAATCCAGAGTCCTCAACCAGAGTGCTAGCTCAAAGGATGCCTGGTTTACAATGTGATCTTGAAAGACGAAAGACCAAGGGCCTGGTACAGTTTTATTTCTCAGAAGAAGAGAGGTTGCAGAGGCTGAGATTACCACTGAAGGGCTGGGGCAGCAGTGAGAGGCTGCTCGTGTCACCCTGAGATGAGTGTCCACCCACAGCCAGAGGAAGACCAAACAAGGAATGGGTGGGAGTCTGTATTCTGGGGACGGGGACCAGGCCATGGTGCCCCTTCTCTCTTAGGGGAGTGAAAGGGGCTTCAAAGGCAGCTGCATTATCGGGAACCCAAAAACTAAGGGATATGCATGGAGTGGGGGGAAGCTGGGAGCCACCTTTGGCCCTGGTACCTGCACCATTCCACCCCAGGGAACCATTAGTCTACTAGGATGGAATATGAGGAGACAGGCCAAATTTATGGCTGATCTTTTTGATATGAGCTCAAGTCCCTCATAGCTCAGTTGGTAAACAATCTGCCTGCAATGCAGGAGACCCCCTTTCTGCTCCTGGGTCAGGAAGATCCGCTGGAGAAGGGATAGGCTACCCACTCCAGTATTCTTGGGCTTCCCTTGTGGCTCAGCTGGTAAAGAATCTGCCTGCAATGCAGGAGACCTTGGTTCGATCCCTGGGTTGGGAAGATCCCCTGGAGAAGGAAATGGCAACCCACTCTAGTACTCTTGCCTGGAAAATCCCATGGACAGAGAAGCCTGGTAGGCTACAGTCCATGGGGTCACAAAGAGCTGGACACGACTGAGCAACTTTCACTTTCACTTTCAAGTGCCACAAAACTACCCTTATTGTCAAGAGCTATAGCTGCAGCCTGTAGATTTATGCCCCTTTATACAGACCCATTATGCCAGCCACCTCACAGCCACATTATGGAAATATCGGATGAAACAATCCTCTGTGAGTTCCTTGAATTCCTTCACGTCTCTCTAGGTATGTCAAGGATGCCAGGCCTTCAGTGCTCTTCAGTTGGGCCACTTTCCGGGGTCGTGTTTGTAGAGTGCAGTCTTGAAAGATGAGGTAATGTTGCTTCAGGGACGGAGATCAGGTTTGCCTGTGGCTCGTTCTAGTGGATTATGCTAAGTCAGAGTATCCTGGCAGTAATGAAAATTCAATGAACGTGTAGCATCTCTCTCGCCCCCTCCCCTCGTAGGTCTTGGGGACAAGTCAAATAACACAAATATGTTGACGCTCATCCTGCTTGTGGCGTCGTTAGTGACAAATCCCTTTATTCTTCCTTCTGACCCAGGTGTTTTGTGTCTTCTGACAGCATCCACGAAATAGTGCAGATTAATTTAATAGCTTATAAATGGGATAAAATCCAATCCCAGACCCTACAGAAAGTTTTCAGATGGAGTTCACGTTTGCGCATGTTATGTTTGAGATGTTTGATTGAACATCCATGTTGGAATTGCTCTACACAGTTCTGAAATTCAGAGAAGAGAGCCAGGCAACCCACTCCAGTATTCTTGCCTGGAAAATCCCATGGACAGCGGAGCCTGGTGGGCCACGGTTCATGGGGTCATAAGAGTCAGACGTGACTGAGCATGGGCACACACAAAGGTATATATGGTATTTAAAGCTCTGAGACCGAATGAGCTCACCAAGGGAGTGAGGATAGTCAGATAAGAGTAACCAGGACTGAGACCTGAGACACTTCAATGTTGATATAGTAACGAGTGTCAATAAGTGCCGTGGAGAGTTAAGCACTGTTTTATGATTGTGTCAAGAGAATGGCACTGCCTTCTGAGAGAGATGTGTAAGATTATGCACTTTGGAGCATGACAGTTCTGCTTTTTCATCTTATTTCAGGCTGTTTACACTCTAGTGATAGTGGGTATATTTGGCTTTTGGAACACACAAGTTTTCCTATCATATATTCTTGCCTTATTCACATCCGTCAGCTTGGAACACTCATCTCACTTCTAATAACTAACTCCTCTGTCCTTTCAGATCTCTGCTAAGATGTCATTTCTTCAGTGAGGGCTATTCCAACTGCCTCACACCCAATTACGTTTTATCACAATATGCATTCACTGTCTTTGTTTAATGTATTGCATCTTTTATATTTACTTATATGTTTAAAAAGTCTTCCCAGGTGGCTCAGTGGTAAAGAATTCACCAGCAGTGCAGGGGACTTGAGTTCAATCCATGGGTCATGAAGATCCTCTGGAGAAGGAAATGGCAACCCACTCTGGTATTCTTGCCTGGGAAATCCCATGAACAGAAGAGTTTGGCAGGCTATGGTTCATGGGGTCACAAAGATTTGGACATGACTTGTGACTAAACAACAACAATAATATGCTTAAAATGTAAATTATTTTACATATGCTTACACATTTACTTATATACCCATCTTGTCCAACAGAATACTTCTTGAAGGCATGGATATCAATAATCATATCCTCTGCTATATTCCCGATGTCTGATCCAGAGTCTGAGTTTGAAAATAGCTTGGTAAATATTGAGAGAATGAATTTGAGACTCATCATATAAACTTTGGCCTCTTAATCTATCTGAGCTTTTCCTCATTCATTTGTAGAATCATATCCACTTCACAGTTGTATTGAGGATTAATTAACCTTGTTGATATATGCTTTCTGACACATAAGTAGCCCCTTAGTAAATGAGACACTAATCACTCAATATTGGAGGACTATATGGGGGAACTGTACCGAAAAAGATTATTTATTCAAAGGTACAATTCTTTCTGCTCAGGAAGAGAAATAAATGGGTTAGACTACTCTATGTGTGAATAAAGAGCACATACAGAAATAAGAATAATAGACAGACTGTAACTTCAAAGGTTGGGAGATTGGAAAACATCCAAAATGGAGCAAAAGAAACTAGAACCAAAATGAGCAAAGATCTAAGCAACAAAATGAAAAGAACATTGTACAAGAAGTGTCCATAAATCTAAGGAATGTTTCTGGTTCAGAGGGAGCAAGAGATCAGCTAGGAAGAAGAGAGGCAGTGAGGAATGACAAAGATTGTTCTTTGATAGAAGCGGCAGAGCTGTCATAACATCAAAAATAATACCTTCTCTTCAGGATCATAAAAGAGAGTAATGGAGAAGAGATGCAGAAAACACAGGTAAAGCTTCCAGACAAAGTGCTAGGCACTGGTTTTGAAATCTATCAACCTTGAGTCTAAATAATTGATTAAAAATTAAACTTTATGTGACCTAGACTGAACTCTTAGAAAGCACCAGAATTCATAAGAAAGAAGTCAAAATGTTGTAGTGACTATTTTAAGAGAGGCTTCTTAAAAATATGTATTTAGTAATATGGTAAACGTTTTTCTTAAATAGAGATTACTGAAGGATATATTTATATTAATATATATATATAAACACGTGTTTGTGTGCATGTGTATATGTGTAAATATATAATATAAGGAACAAAATAAGAAAAACAAACTAGAAGACTATTTCTAAAAGAATGAAAAGGTTCATGTACACATATTAAACACGAAGCAAGTATTTATTTATACTTATAATTTTATTGTAATTTGTGTGCTCAGTCGTGTCTGACTCTTTGAGTTCCCATGAACTGTAGCCCACCTGGCTCCTCTGTCCGTGGGATTTTCCAGGCAAGAACACCAGAGTGGGTTGCAATTGATCTTCTCGACCCAGGATCAAACCCACATCTCCTGTGTCTCCTGTATTGCAGGTGAATTCTTTTACTCCTGAGCCATCAGGGAAGACTACCTGTAATTTTATTGTAAAACTTATAACTATTATAAGCTAGTCTTTGAATGAATGCTATATATATATATATATGTGTGTGTGTGTGTGTGTGTGTGTGTGTGTGTGTATTTGTATATATCTAAATGTATCTATCTATCTATATAAACACCTGAACTCCCATTGAGGACAATTGTGTCTGGTTCAAACTGAAATTCAGGGACCTTGAATTGGGCTTTAGAGTGAGCAAGAACAACAGGTCTTCAAATACTAAGGAAAAGCTTGAAAGAGTTGTATCATGGATTGAAACTTAAATGTCCTGGGAGGTTTCAGAGTCAAGGGTCTTGGTAGAATGGTGTAATCCAGGTAAAAGGAAGCACATGAGAAATGGTAGCAGAGAAAATAGAATGGAGTCAAGGAGATAGAGCCTAAAAACATTTCTTTAGTCATTAAAGAATTAAGTAGTCAGTATTCTACCCTAGGTACTGGATTGGGCCAGGGGCACTGTTAGAGGATGTGGTGATGGAGGAGGTAAGTATGAAAACGTGGTACTAATGTCAGTTGCCAAGTTTGCTTTGACCTATAGTCTATTACTAAACCTAAAGTAATAGGTTCAAAGACCTATTAGTTTGCAATTTATATTAATATATTGAAACCTTAATACTCAACAGAATGGTCTGTTGAGATGGTGTTTTGGGGAAGTAATTAAATCATGAGGATGGGACCACCTTGACAAGATCAATTCCCTTATGAGAAAAGACAAGAGAGCAAGCTTCCTCTCTCTTTATCATGAAAGACACAGGATGGTGACCGTGTGCAGACCAGGAAGAGGGCCCTCATCAGAAACCAAATCAGTACCTTGACCTTGGACTGCTCAGTCTTCCAAACTGTGAGAAATAAATGTTTGCTATTTAAAATGTTCAGTCTATGGTATCTTGTTACAGCAAAATGAGCTAATAAAGACAGCTTGCTACTCTAATAAAAGAAGTAAAGGTCTTTCAAGCAGATATTTCAGATTAGTATAATGTCAGGTATCTAAGATTCCTAGCATCAGCTTCCTAAGACTACTGACCTTGTAAACATCAAATAGTAATTTTCAATATCAGCCTCATTTGAAAGGAAAAATGTTTTACTACACTGATATTATTTTCCTCACTTTCAGATAACAATCTTTTGGTAATAGCATTGCATGTTATGCAATAGAATTCTGAGACAGCATTGGTGGAGATTTAATAAAATCTTCTTGGTGCCCACCTGTGTTGTTCACATGCTGTTCCTTACAGTAATAAGGTACCTGATCAGGGGTTGGCAAACTTTGACCAGTAAACCAAATTTGACCAACCAGCTGCTTTTGAAAATAAAGCTTTATTAGAATGCAGCCTCACTCATTCTTTCCTGTACAGTCTTGGCTATTTTTCTACCATCGATGTGTTGTCACTAGATTCCTTTTCCACTTTGGGGACCCAGTATTCTGTAGCACCACATGTGATGGAGTACTCTGCTCGTGGGTCTCCTTTCTAAACTTCATGATGCTTTTTCCTGCATCTCATACATGCATACATAATTTTTAATTTATCTGGAATGTTTTATAGGTATTCAAAGAAAAACCAACATGCTATTCACAGGCAAAAGATGAGTAATTTTACCCTCTGGAGTCTCAGCTTTAGTAGAGTCTTATTGTTTAAAAAACCTTCTAGGACTTGCAAGTTTGGTTTCACGCAGAGACACAGAGCATGCTTTGTTTCATAATCATGATTCTTCATCTAAAAAAGGGAAATAGCTTTTTTCCCTCCTTCCCTAGTTGTTCCCTATGCTTGCATTCCATCTTTTCCTTCAGCTAGTCATGTCTTTGAAACTTTGTGATGACTCCTCATCTCCCCCAGGGTGAGTTTAAATTGCTTAATTAGGCATTAAGGACTTTGCATCCTGTGACCCGAATTCATGTGTCCTGGTTTGTCTCTCGCCACCTTGGCACACTCACACTTTGCTCTTGCCACACCTCACGGAGGCTGTCTCATGCCTCCAAGATTGTGCATCTTCTGCTTTTATACTTGTGCATCTCCACACACACAGTACCATTCATCATTCATTTCTTTATTCCCTCCCATTCATCAAATATTTATTGACCACCTGCTCTGTTTCTGGTTCCGTGAAAAGCCTTAGGGGAAAAGGATGAATAAGTATGTGCGGTCTCAAGGAACTAATCAATCCAGATGGAACTTTAACCATATAAACATTTAATCAAAATGCAGCATCATATCTATATTAAGAGAAATAAACATTTTTGAAAGAAAAGGCACATATATGTTATAATTTTTCTGCTATAATTTTTTATAAGAAATGTCCTTTTTCAGAAGGTCAGTGAGTCCTGGATCCTATTAAAAATGGCACCAAAATGGTTGATATTACGCAGAGCAGTGTGCATCGATCAGATTCTCTTTGAATTCCTATCATTATTTCTTGTCCTCGTTTATTAGCTAACTAATCAGTGGTAAAGAATCTGCATACAATGTAATGCAGGAGACGTGGGTTCAATCCCTGGGTAGAGGTGATACCCTGAGGAAGGAAATGGCAGCCCACTCCACTATTCTTGCCTGGGAAATTCCATGGACAGAGGAGCCTGGTGGGCTGTAGTCCCTAGGGTTGCAAAAGAGTTGGACTCAAAAGAGCTACTAAACAACAACAATAAATAGAGATGTACTTGGATATATTAGCATTCCACAAATTGGTAGCTCCATATCTGAACTCATCATCATATCCACTAGACATGGTCTTTTTGGGTAAACTGTTTTCCTTCCCACGAACCCCCCATCTGTAAACTCATAAGCATCTTGAGTCATGTAAACATACACCCACACATACATGATTGTGCAGGCAACTTAAATTTCATTTAACTCTGAGAGACTGAGGCTAGTCTGTTATACTCATTCATAAATTTCTATCCTTTCACAATATTATTCACTGTAGAATTAGGTACTGCATTAAAAAATATAATTTAAATTTAATCCCTATCTTCTCCCAACTCCAATAGATTATGGCTTTTTGTAGCTACATGAAGAATAAACCATTGCATTTCTAGTATAAACTCCAGTCTCTGGCACAGAGAAAATATCCAATAAATAATTATTTGACGAATAAAAAGACACTGGTTTTCATGTCTGATGATTTTCCTAGATTTGTTGAAATTACTTCAATATAAACATTGCATTGATACAGTTTGCCCTGATTTTTATAAATTTAAATCATTGGTCTTTTACTTTTAATCTATTTGATACAGATAAGTCAAATGACATCACTTGAACTATTGTTCATATTTACCTTACTAACTCAAAAATTTTCAATAATTTCACATTAACAAAAGAATAATGTCTAGTTTTTTAAGGCAGATAATCAAAGCCTTATGTATTTTTTTTCTTGGAATCTATAATGCTTTTTCCAGCTGGCCTTAAAATTGAGTGTGTAGTACTGGTAAACAGATTAAACCATGGTGGTGTGCCTTACTTCCAGGAAGGGTCCATGAGAAAACTTGAATGCATGGTTCTCTACAACCTTCTCCATCTGTTGGCTGGATGTCAAAAAGGCAGGACAATCTCAGAAATTTTATATTAAAAATAGTAGAACACCAGTCTACTATTGGTTGAATGGGTGGAACAGACAAACTCCCTCCAATCCAACACATCAATTAAATTTTACATGAATCAGAAGTACATTTCTATTTGGTAAAGCTATTGAGATTCTAAGGTTTGTTGATTATATTATCTCATGTTGATTAACTCATGTACCTTTACATCAGTATTCCTCTTTAGAAATATTTTCCTCTAGTCAAACCAAACTTTAACTTTTTTCTCTCTAGGTATGTAAAAAGGCATACTCTGTACTGTGTATACTGCACGTCTAACAGAAAGAAGATGCAGATGGTGATTGCAGCCATGAAATTAAAAGACACTTACTCCTTGGAAGGAAAGTTATGACCAACCTAAATAGCATATTAAAAAGCACAGACATTACTTTGTCAACAAAGGTCCATCTAGTCAAGGCTATGGTTTTTCCAGTAGTCATGTATGGATGTGAGATTTGGACTATAAAGAAAGCTGAGCACAAGAGAATTGATGCTTTTGAACTGTGGTGTTGGAGAAGACTCTTGAGGGTCCCTTGGACTGAAAAGAGATCCAACCAGTCCATCCTAAAGGAGATCAGTTCTGGATGTTCATTGGAAGGACTGATGTTGAGGCTGAAACTCCAATACTTTGGCCACCTGATGCGAGGAGCTGACTCATTGGAAAAGACCCTGATGCTGGGAAAGATTGAGGGTAGGAGGAGAAGGGGAGGACAGAGGATGAGATGGTTGGATGGCATCACTGACTCAATAGACATGAGTTTGGGTGGACTTAGAGAGTTAGTCATGGACAGGGAGGCCTGGAGAGCTGCGGATCATTGGGTCCCAAAGAGTCGGACACGACTGAGCTACTGAACTGAACTGAACAGAAAGAAGAAAGTGAAGTCGCTCAGTCGTGTCCGACTCTTTACGACCCCACGGACTGTAGCCTACCAGGCTCCTCCGTCCATGGGATTTTCCAGGCATGAATACTGGAGTGGGTTGCTATTTCCTTATCCAGGAGATCTTCCCTGCCCAGGGATTGATCCCAGGGCTCCCGCCTTGTAGTCAGATGCTTTACCGTCTGAGCCACCAGGGAAGATCTCTAAGCTATGGGGAAAAAACCAACACTGAGGGGCGGTGGGGAGGAAGTGATGTCCCAGATGCTGACAGGAGATCTGGTTTGGGAAAGTGTCGATAGGGATGTACGGGAAGAAAAGGAACTTCCCTTTACTCTGTTGAGTTCTCATATGAAACCCCTGTAATGAAAACCATATTCACAAGAGAAAAACAGAGGTGTATTAACAAGTATGTGTCACATATACAGGGGAGATCTGTTAGTTCAGTTCAGTTGCTCAGTCGTGTCCAACTCTTTGCGACCCCATGGACTGCAGCACGTCAGTCTTCCCTGTCCATGTGAGTAGCACCTAGAGATGGTTTAAATTTCAGGATTAAATACCACCTTCATTAGGAAAGGAAGAAGGGGATGTAGACCTCTTAGGGGAGAGAAAATGATTTTTTGAAAAAAAAAAAAAATGAACAGATGGCCTTAGATGCCATCAGAACAGATGGGAGGAATGGTAGCTGGTGATAAAGTTTGTCTGGGTGAGGTGTCAAATTCTAGCCTCCTCTCCTGTGATGAATCAATCTTTCCTGGTTGATGAGACTCCCAGGGAGGGGATTTATAACGACTAAGTTCACTGGAGGATCTGTCTTTAGGTTGATAAGAGGAGTTCAGAGAAAATGTCCCCTTAAAAATTTGCTGTTTTTCAAGTGCCTACAGTTCAAAATAATCAATATATCAGAGCGATGCATTTTGGGATGGCATCTTCCTCTACCCTACAGGGACAAACTCAGATGATAGCAAGGTGTGACCAGTCACAAAGAATATCAGGGATTTAGGACAGTGTTTAATGTGATTTACTTTGGTTGCTACATCCTGGAAGGAATTAAAATGATGAGAGAATTTAAGTAGAGAAACCCTGTTGATACACATCACAGGCAGGAGTGTGAGGCACCTTTTGAGGAACACAGTCTGTACTCAACGTTACTGTTTCTCCTCCAGACCCTGTCCATGGAGTGAAAGCATTTTGTGATATAAATTTGGTTAATGCACAATAAGTAGGAAATTGTGTCTATCTATTCTGTTGATACTTACTGCCATGTGAAGCTTCCTTCTCAAGAAATCACATAGATAATCACCTGAAAGATGTTCATGTTAGTAAGAGGAATCACGCAAGCTTAGAGAGGGTGGACTTCTATTCAGACCTGTTTCAACACTACCATCTGGAATCCCACTCTTGGCTTTCGTTTTATTTCTGCTACATTATGTCCAGGCTTTGAAAAGCTTAAATTCCCTCAGCATATTGGAGCCAAACCCAGCATCAGTTTAGGACTGTAACACATTCACACTGGCTCCATGCTCTTTTTCTTTTAAAAGAATTTCTCCATACCTTTCTGAGGGTACTATTGCTTTCTTCTTCTTTTTTTTTTTTTTTGAAGAGGGAAGTAAATTCCTGAAACCCTGAGTCTAATTGCTGGTTGTAAAGTAATCATGACATGTTTCTCTCTCCACAGCAAAAGAGACTGGCCAAATGTACCATGTGGAAAGCCAGGAGAGGCCTTGGGCAGCAGGCAGATGGGTTGTTCCTGACCCCAAAGATGCAGGAACCCAGCCATGGTCATTCAGTTCTGGACCAAGCAAATTGTACAGAGAGGTTTTTCGCTGAGATGGCATTCCTGCAAACCAAATGGGCTCGGGTTCCCTGGAAAGTAATGGGGTCATTGAGAAGCCAGGAAAATAAAGACTTTTAATGAAGTAAGAGTTACAAATGCCTTATGGCATATGGAATAAATTGAGAAGAAGTAATCATGAGACTCAAAACCATAGATTTAATAAGACTCCATTTGCACCACACATACAAACAGAGTTGGGAATAAATCCTATATGATAGCTTAGGCAAACTAGCACAAGAGCACTTACCATTTATACATAGATAGATAGATAGATACACATGTATATATGTGTATATATATTTGTTTATTTTTTAACAAGGAAGAATAAATGGTAGTATATGCTATTATGTTGACACTTCCAAACAAATACATGTTATAAAATAAGCATAATGCTTGAGAGATCATTTTTAACGTTTAATTAGCTCCCTCTTTTAAACATTTCACCTATCATATGATACTAGACTTGGAAATTTTGCTTTGTCATCAAGAAAATTCATGCTTTTATAACCCAATGTAATTTTTTCTATCTCTGTTTCTAGCATTGGAGCTGAGGAGAGCTAGCAACATTTGAAAGCTGAAATTTTTCTCTGTGAGCTTAATTTAATTTTATGTTTCACTCAGCAGGGTGCATATATAGAGTGATTCATTTAACTTTCAGCTTCTCAAATATTTTCTCCATATTTTTGTGTTTGGATTTCTTGAACTATGGGTAGAGGCTTAAGCATAATACCACTTGAGCTTTTTTCAATGCAGAAAAGGAGTGGTTGTGGGGTGTCCCATATTAACTCCCAAATTATGAATGTAATATCAGCTTTAAATCTCGATTTGCTGATATGTTCAGTTTTCCATTTATACAAAATAAAATGTGATTTAATATAAAACCGATTACTTAAAGAATACCTTTTAAAACTCCACAGTTTGTGCTCCAAGCAGTGAAAACTAATGCAGTTTGAAATTAAATAATTTTACTCTCCATTGGTAGCAATTATATTAATGATAGAAACAAATTTTTTGTATTGTTAGTTGTGCATGATTACCCATTCTCCTTTTCCAAATCTGAATATACTATTTCAGGATTTGGGTCATATTTTTTAAAAAAATATAAAATAATATTTTGCACTTGAAATTCATATATATTTTGTATTTTTAATATTATGGAGCCATTAATGAACTCCTGTGTATACATTCTCCTTTTAAACTGTCCATGTGCTTACCCTAATCACATTACTCTGGGCTCTTTTCCAGGACCAACCACTCTCCTGAATATGAAGTTTATAATTTCTTTCTATTTTATAAATTATAATTTTAACCCCCCCTTGAATGTAGTCTTAACCAATATATCACCTAATTACTTTTATTTTCACGGTTCATAAAAGTGTTGTCATTTTGTAGATTCAGTTCAGTTCAGTTCAGTCACCCATGGGCTGCAGCACTCCAGGCCTCCCTGTCCATCACCGAGTCCCAGAGCTTGCTCAAACTCATGTCCATCGAGTCGGTGATGCCATCCAACCATCTCATCCTCTGTCATCCCCTTCTCCTGCCTTCAGTCTTGTCCAGCATCAGGGTCTTTTCCAATGAATCAGCTCTTTGCATCAGGTGGCCAAAGTATTGGAGTTTCAGCTTCAGCATCAGTCCTTTCAATGAGCATTCAGGACTGATTTCCTTTAGGATGGACTGGTTTGATCTCCTTGCAGTCCCAGGGACTCTCAGTTAGAGTAGGTTGTGGTCTTGTAGGTCACCATCTTGTAGGTGGTGGTCTCTAATTGGCTTGATTTTGCCTAACAGTATTTGATGAATCATCTGTTTTGTTGGATACTGTTATAGATTGTTTATTTTCACTGCTGTATATATTAATTGGGTGGATATACTGTAATTTATTTATCTGATGTCCTGAAGATTAAATTTGTGTTGTTTTCAGCTTTTGTTTTATCTTGGTACTATATGTTGTCCTATTATGTATTCTACTTTACACGTCTCTCGGTTGGTGAAACAGCCTCCGAACTTTATTGATGGTGACCCACCACTAGACGAATTTCACAGCGTGGCCAGGCAAATATTGTGAAGAACTGTGCAGAGTGTGGACTATTACCCCACTTGCAAGCTAGTGAACCTGTCTGTTATTACCACCTGGGTGCTGGCAGAAGACATGAAATTCTCAGGTCAGAGACACAAGACCTTATTGCTCTGGCAAAAGCATTAGCCAGAGCTCCACATCTGCTGGCATCAGATTCCCATGCCCTCAAGTTCCACAGGTGTGACAGGAAGGGTTGGTGATGGATGCCTGAACGTGCAGTGATCTGTGCTCCAGGAGAGAAACACGGAGCTTGGGCAAGCTTCTGCTTACACAGTAAGCGTGCACTTTGTCCGGGGGGAGACGTTACCTCATCTGTCAAGGCTCTTCACTGCAAACACAACTGTGAGTACTGACCAGGGCGAAGAGCTGTCAGAGCTTTAAGTTCTTGGCACACCCAGCAGGAATGTTCAAGAGCCCATAGTGGATTGCCTCTCATGACAAATATGTGTATGACTGAAGCTCTTACACTTAACATGTTAGGGGAATGTTGATTTATTTCTTCTACATTTCATTTTCAAAAATCTGCGTGTGACCCACTGAAACAATTGTACAACTTAATATGCAGCAACTCTTAATTTGAAAAAACAAAGAAATATAAAAGATAAAAGTCAATATATTAAGTCATAGTCCTGAGAGTGTGACAGCTGGATTACATTCAGCCTTAAAATTGAATGTGAACTGTTTTATAAAGTAATTTATCGTTATTGTCAGTCTCTTTTTCAAATCAGTGTGTGAATATTCTCCTGGTATATATCTTCACCACCACTTGGTTTTGTTAGACAGTTTATGTTTTGATAATCAAATGATGCATAATTATCTCTGATTTGACTTTAATTTGCATTTGAATCATTATTGAGTAATAATAATCATTAATTATTAATAGCCTCTGTCATATACGTGTAGATCATTTGTGTTTCCTTTTCTGCTAAACACCTGATCTGACTTTAGCATATTTTTAAATTGAGATACTTGTCCCTTTCAAAATGACACATAAATTATTTACATTTGTCAGTTATGTATTTTGCCAATATTTTCTCATTGTGGTTCAATTTTTCATCTAATTTCTGGTGGCATTTATAAGTGGAATTTATTTTAATGTTTTGTATTTTTAATTTATAGTTTGTAAGTTTTTCACATATAAAAAAATCACTCTAGATTATAAATCATAAAAACATTCTCCTAAATGCCCTTCAAAATGTTAAATGCCTTTATTATTCAAATATTGAGTATTAATCTGAACTGATCATGTCATTTCAGTCAACCAAATACCTAAGAAAAACTGTAACAAAAGAAGAGATAAACCTATACAAAGTAATTAAAAGGCATTATCGAGAATCAGTATAACTTAAATGAAAGCAAATAGTCATGAAATGGAAGACTTACTATGGAAAGAGGGCAATTATCTTCAAATTCATCTGTAAATTTACTCAATTTATCTGTAAATTTACTCAAATCCCAAGAGAAATTCCAACAGAATTTTGTCTTGAAAATTACAAACTTTATAAATATGAAGTTTAATATTAATTAAAATTCATATAAAAAATCAAAGGGCCAAAGATAGCCAATACAATCTTGCATAAAGAGACTGAAATAAGAAATCTAGGACTCTCATATATCAAAACTTACTTGAAAGCCACTGTAATTAAAATGGGCTTCCCAGGTGACTCTAATGGTAAAGAACCTGCCTGCCAATGCAGGAGACATAAGAGCTATGGGTTTGATCCTTGGGTCAAGAAGATCCTCTGGAGGAGGGCATGGCAACCCATTCTTGTATTGCCTGGAGAATCCTATGGACAGAGGAGCCTGGTGGGTTACGGTCCTTAGAGTTGCAAAGAGTCAGACACAATGGAAGTGACAGGAAGCATGCATGCTTGTAATTAAAATAGAATGTGATTGGTGCACAAAAGCACTCAAGAGAACAGAATAGAGAGTTTAGAAACAGGCACAGGCATATACAGACATTTGATTAATAGTAAAGATGGCACAACAGAAGTATGAGAAAATGACAGTCATTTAAATAGATTAGTATCAACTGGACATCAAAAATAGATTTGGAGACTTCTCTGGCCGTCCAGTGGTTCTGTTGCAGGAAGGAGGACCCCTTCCAGGGCCCAAAACTGGGCTCTTGTCTAACTCTTGGAAATGAATTGTCTGAGGAGACACATGTGCTGACAAAACAAGAGATTTTACTGGGAAAGGGTGCCTGGGAGGAGAGCAGTGGGATAAGGAGACCCAGGAGAACAGCTCTCCCACGTGGGCTCGGAGTCTTGGGTTTTAAGTGATGGGATTAGTTTCTGGGTTGTCTTTAGCCAATCATTCTGACTCAGAGTCCTTCCTGGTGCTGATCGCCTTGTTCAGCCAAGATGGATGCCAGAAAGAAGGATTCTGAGAGGTGGTCTGACACATGGTGTCTCCTTTTGACCTTTCCGGAACTCTTCCGGTTGGTAGTGGCTTATTAGTTCCGTGTTCCTTACCAGGACCTCCTGTCCTTAAACAGCTCATCTAATGGCTACTATGGTGCCTGGCCAGGGTGGGTGATTTCAGTCAGTGTGCTTCCCCTAACAGTTAGGACTCTGTTCTTCCACTGTAGGGGAAATGGGTTCAAACTCTGGTTGGGAAACTAAAACGCCATGTGGCACACAACGCAGACAAAGAAAGAAAAACAACATATCTTGGTACACTCACTGTACAAACTAATTAACTTCAGATGGGCTTTAGATTTTAATGTAAAATAAATATTTCAAAGGATAATATAGAGAATACCTTCATTGCAGTAGAGTATATAAAGATTACATAGATTAAACAGGGTCCAAAAAAAAAATCCCCTAACCATTAAAAAAAAAAAAAATTAACACATATTATATAGAAATTAGGGCTTCCCTAGTGACTTAGACTCAGAATCTTCTTGCAGTGTAGGAGACGTGAGTTTGATCCCTGGGTTGGGAAGATGCTCTGGAGAAGGGAATGGCTACCCACTCCAGTATTGTTGCCTGGAGAACTCTATAGACTGAGAAGCCTAGCAGGCTACAGTCCATGGGATTGCAGAGTTGGGCATGACTGAGCTATGAATACAGCAACAACAACAATATGGCAACAACATATGGCAACGATATGGCAATATGGAAATTTAAAAAATCAATTAAATTGATAGATTGTTTATCAATATACACTATACCTTGAAGGGAAATGTCAAGGCTAGCCCTAGAATGAGAAGTTTTCAATACATATTATTGACAAAAGATTAAAAATTTGTTTCCAGGATGTATAAAAAGTAATTCTTATAAAGTAATGAAAAAAGAAAGAAAACACAATAAAAAATGACTAAAAGACTTAAACAGAAATTTCACAAATGAGGATATTCAAATAGAAATAAGTACTTGAAAATGTACTCAACCTCATTAATCATCCAGGAATTTCAAATTAAAACGACAGTGACATACAATTTGAGAGGCAATAAATATGAAGAGTGGAAATACTCTATGTTGGTTAGAATATAAAGCTGTTTCTTAAGCATTGTTGATCCATGTGAGTAGATAGCTTTCTTTGGCTATCATCCTCCATAGAGTCTTCATAATATATCATGTGCAAGTCATAAGTGGTAAATGGATAATCCATGAAAGAATTCAAGTACACTTTACAAGGTTACTATGTTTAATTATGAAAGTAGTTCTTTTTGATTTTCAAAACCTGTGTCCAGAAATCTTATTCTATAACAAGCAATTTCTATGTTTTGTTCTATATTTATCACTTATCTCTTTATAAATTCACAATTTAATTTTTTTTAAACTTTAGGTTCTCTTTATCCATTTATCCATTCTACACTTATTTGACATGGCATATTTATTTAAGAACACTGATAAAAGTTGGCAATTTGAGCAATCTCAATAAAATCCACAAGTACAGCTTTTTTAGTTCTCATATTTAAATATTTTTCATATTACTTTGTACCTTAGCATCTATAAAAGTTGGAAAGACAAAAAACAGAACATGAAATGCATGGTTGTCTGGAAAAAGGAAACATATTTCTTCGTGGGCCTTCATTGTGAGAATGGATAATTTAAGAAAACACTATGAAACCAAGGATTATATGATCCATGAGAGTTATTCAGAAAAAGATGTGGGTGATACATTTTTGAGCTGAAAAAAAGAACTAAAAGTTCAACAGAGTTTGAAGGGAAAAAACTAATGATACTGTTGCAGAATTCAAGTCTTTTTTCTTCCCCTTATGCTGGGCACATTTTGTTAATTTGTATAATTTTCACTGTGAAGATATGTAACCATGAGACCTCTGTCCTAAATTCTTTGTTTTTTTTGTTTTCTAAGGAGTTTTCTTTCCATTAGTGATGGGCTGGGTTAATTCCCGGAAAAGTTCAAATTTATTCTCCTGATGCAATTATCAAATCTGTCTCATGTTATTAGTGCAGTTTAGTTTAGTGGCTCCGTCGTGTCCGACTCTTTGAGACCCCATGGACTGCAGCACGCCAGGCCTCCCTGTCCACTGCCAACTCCCGGAGTCTACCCAAACTCATGTTGATTGAGTCAGTGATACCATCCAACCATCTCATCCTCTGTCCTCCCCTTCTCTGCCTGCCCCCAATCTTTCCCAGCATCAGGGTCTTTTCAAATGAGTCAGCTCTTCACATCAGGTGGCCAAAGTATTGGAGTTTCAGCTTCAACATCACTCCTTCCAATGAACACCCAGGACTGATCTCCTTTAGGATGGACTGGTTGGATCTCCTTGCAGTCCAAGGGACTCTCAAGAGTCTTCTCCAACACCACAGTTCAAAAGCATCAATTCTTTGGTGCTCAGCTTTCTTTACAGTCCAACTCTCACATCCATACATGACTACTTGAAAAACCATAGCCTTGACTAGATGGACCTTTGTTGGCAAAGTAATGTCTCTGCTTTTTAACATGCTGTCTAGGTTGATCATAACTTTCCTTCCAAGGAGTAAGCATATTTTAATTTCATGGCCGCAGTCACCATCAGCAGTGATTTTGGAGCCCCCAAAAATAAAGTCTGCCACTGTTTCCATTGTTTCCCCATCTATTTCCCATGAAGTGATGGGACCAGATGCCATGATCTTAGTTTTCTGAATCTTGAGCTTTAAGCCAACTTTTTCACGCTTCCCTTTCACTTTCATTAAAACAAAACAAAACAAAAAAACACTAAAAGCCTATTTTAATTACATGGCTCATCAAATTATCCATATTTCTTCGGGGTAATTTTTCATCTCTGTGTCTTGTACAATTTCAATGCAGACTTGCATCTTGGCATCTTTATGAATCTTCCTCAAATTTCATTAGTTCACAAACTTCTGACATTTCTGCTTACCTTTCTAGCTCTTAGAATATATATGTACTAGCAGTCATACTCAAGTAGGTAATTTCTATTAATTATATTTGTGTAATGCTGTCAAATTAACATAACTATGATTTTCTTTTTATTCCTCTTATATCATCTACAAACCTTTCATAAGACTGAAGCTAATAAATGAATATTGACCAAAAATCTCAAAATGATGTCACTGAAACCAATTTCCAGCTCAACCCCATTTTTCCTCCATTATGGGTCAAATCCAGAATTATTAGTTTTCTCAATAGACTCTGAGCAATTTGTCTGAAGTAAAGTGATACCCATCCCCATTCAAGTTTTCTTGTGGTTGGTTTAAAACCATTCCTTGCTTCTGGAGATATTATTTATCAAAGTTTCCTCTTAACACCTTCTGTGTTGAGGATTTGATACCAGTGGAATTCTGGAAATGGAATTATTAGGGTGTCCTTAAAGTCCTTTTCCATAAATGAATGATTTATTAGGACAATGAAAGAAAGGAATAAGTTTGCCTGCTCAATGTCGCCCATCATTTTTGATGAATGTGGTTCACCTTTGCACAAGAAGTCCAGTTTAGCACTGGTACCATTTCTGGAATTTACAGAGAAGGAAATTGTAAAATATGTTAGAAATGTGACCATGGAAGGAAGACATTGAGGTGGGAAGTTTCAAAATCTGAACTGCATTGAATGCAACATAAAGTCAGTCCTGTGCAGGAAATTCCTTACTAGTGTCAGTGGTTAGGGCTCCACTTCCACTGCAGGCGGCAGGGGTTCAATCCCTGGGTCAGGGAACTGAGATCCTGCATGCCACACCGAGCAGCCAGAAAAGAAAAAAACAAACAAACAAAAACACAATACTGTTTGATATCCAAGATATCCACACAGTAAAATTTGACTTTTTTCTTTTTGTAGCCTTATTGCCTTGGTAGCCAGGTTGACTCCCAGGTAGTAACATTTCACTTCTTTAAGTCTTCTTTGTTCATATTAAAGGGTGGCTTTAGTGGCATGAGGGCTCCCCTGATAGCTCAGTAGGAAAGAATCCGCCTGCAAAGCAGGAGACCCAGTTTGATTCCTGGGTAGGGAAGATCCCCTGGAAAAGGGATAGGCCACCCACTACAGTATTCTGGGGGTTCCCTTGTGGCTCATCTGGTAAAAAATCCACTTGCAATGCAGGAGACCCCAGTTTGATCCCTGGGTTGGGAAGATCCCCTGGAGAAGGGAAAGGCTACCTACTCCAGTATTCTGGCCTGGATAATGCCATGGAATCACAAAGGGTATGACACGACTGAGTGACTTTCACTTTAGTCGCATGACATTCAGTACTATGTTGGGTTGACTTGCAACAGTTTCTGAGTACATTGTGTATATTTCTTCCTGATTCCATTTTGAGTGGCATTGTGTTTACAGCTTGTAATTGGTCGCAGTGAGAGCATTTATACCATGAAAACTGGCACACCCCTTATATCAGAGTTTCCCCATTTCCAGTGACCCATTGGGCTAATCATTAATCATCACAACACTACACTACTACTTTCAAAGATTGAACTGCAGAAGTCTCTCTCATTTTCACCAAAGTGACGATGAAAACTTTGCCAGTATAATGTTTTGTTCATCTATAAACACACAACTGTTTTCACATTCACAAATTTGCCTGGCTATTACCAACTAATGACTCAATGGAATGAAATATACCAAAAAGAGTACTTGGTATAAATTTTCTTAGGTAATATAAAATATATTGTATTTAAATATAATTCATCTTTTGCAAAGTAAACTTAGCCATCAACCATGGAAGAAATGAAATATGGAGAAACCCCAGGAGACTTCAATTTAATTTGAATTTCATCTTTTATACTTATAATGGAAGTGATCTTAAATTATGTAATTTCTCTAAGCTTCAGATAGTTTGTAAGTAAACTTGGAATTGATATCTACATTTTAGGATTATTGTGACTGTGTATGTTTTCCAAATTATAGGAAATATGTGCACATAACTACTCACACATCAAAGAAAATAACTAAATGCTTTGAGAACACAGTCCACAATCCTTTGTATTGTTGCAATGTTTAGGGTGTTAATTTCTTAAATCTTGCCTCAGTCCAACCTCTTGGGACCATATTAAGCCAATTTCCCCTTTTATTGGAATCTCAGATATGTCACTAAATGGTTTAAGTAGTTGTGTGGGTCTGGGCACAGCACTTAATTGATATAAGCCTTGGTTATCTCATCTGTAAAATAAGTATAGTAAAACTTACATACTTTTAATAAAAAATATATAAAATAATGCTTTTAACATAATTATCTCAGGAATTATTCCTCATAATTACTTAACAATGACTATATACTTTGTTATTATTAGAATTATTATTATCTTTGTTGCTACCATCACTTTTACTAGCAGGAATTTGTATGTTGTGTTTTGTGTGCACACTTCTCTCAAAAATATGAATAGAAGGTAATGAAAAATTGTACCTCCCTTTCACAAAGGGTGTATTTAGCAAAGGGATACGGGTCCGTCTGGTCAAAGCTATGTTTTTTCCAGTAGTCATGTATGGATGTGAGAGTTGGACTGTAAAGAAAGCTGAGCACCAAAGAATTGATGCTTTTGAACTGTGTTGTTGGAGAAGACTCTTGAGGGTCCCTTGGACTGCAAGGAGATCCAACCAGTCCATCATAAAGGAGGTGAGTCCTGAATATTCATTGGAAGGACTGATGCTGAAACTGAAACTCCAATACTTTGGCCACCTGATGTGAAGAACTGACTCATTTGAAAAGAGTCTAATGCTGGGAAAGATTGAAGGCAGGAGGAGAAGGGGACGACAGAGGATGAGATGGTTGGATGGCATCATCGACTTAATGGATATGAGTTTGAGTAAACTCCGGGAGTTGGCGATGGACAGGAAGGCCTGGTGTGCTGCAATCCATGGGGTCACGAGGAGTCGGACACAACTGAGCGACTGAACTGGACTGGACTGACAGGCCACTTATCAGAGGTGCAAACCTGATATTGATACCAACCTGCATATCTATCACCGTGTTCTTGAGTGATATTGGGATGTCTAGTCCTCCTAACTTCATATTTCATTTCCAAACACCCCAGGAAACAAATGCTAAGGTGTCTTCCTTCGCTGGGCACAAAGACATGAGTTCTAGAAAAGGGAAATGTGATGTGCCTTGCTTGAGGCAACAAACGGAAAGCGGGGTCCTCCTGGAGGGAAAGCAAAGCCTTGCCTGTTCCTGAGGACTTCTTGCTTATCCTTCATCTCATAATTTTTCTGAGGGGCTGAAGTAACAAGAGAGGCAGTAAAATCTGATGTATAGTTTGAGGTATTTGATAACAGGGTATTTATGTGGGAGGGGAGAGCACCTACCAATTCTTCCCCCAGTCTTTCACATACACTGCAGCCTGAGTTAATCTCACTGTCACCATGGCTTGCCATATTTTCTCCCTGTAAAAACCAGCACATCGTCTGTACTCTCACCTCTCTGCTTTCCCACAACTCCTAAACTCCTGTATGACCCCCCAAATTTCAAAGTTACTTTCTTTCCAAAAATTCCAAAATTTTCTCCCCATATGTCTCTAGATTACACTGGATGCATCCCATATGGTATCTCCTATATCACAGGAATTCATGTTCTCCTTTTTTTAATGACAGTAAGTGATAGGATTTGCCCATGACGACCAGCTTTTTAATGGTACAGAAGGGAGTTTTACAAAGATTGATTTGTTTAAAAGTACCTGCTTTTTCCACTATAGTTCACTAGCCCCAGAGGCAAGGTTGGATAAAATGAGAGGATTCAGGCAACAATTCTAAATAACTCAGTTGACTCTCTAAATGGTTGTAATTAAAGTTGCTCTATTCTGAAAACTCTTTGTGAAAAAAAGAAAAAGAAAGAGCTTACCTTGGAAAGCTGGAGCTGATAAAGGGCGTCCCGAGAGAGAAAAATCCAGACAAATGAGACTCTCAGGAAAGACAGGGTCTGGCAGAAGCAGGGTAGAGCATGGGTAGAAAGAATACTATTCCTAAGAGAGAAAGAAATGTCACTGTGAGGTTTGGAGCATTAGTCTCTCTTTGCTGGTTGAAGGAACTTTAGTCTTATCTGGCAGGCAAGAATTATTTATTCTTAGGGAGAAGATGGTTCTTCTCATCTTCCATTTACTTAGAGTTAGTGTGTTAACAGACTCCCAAATCCAGGTGTTAGGACAGCGGAGCGGAGGAAAAGCCGTTATGTAAAAACACCTACAAGACTGGCTTCAGACTTTTTTTTTTGATCATAGAAATTTCCTTTTTCTAATTATATTTTGTGGACCATAACAGTCTTCAGGGGTGATGTTACTCTCCTCCTTGGATGGGGCTCTTTGTGAAGAAAGAAAGGAGCTTGCTTCATTGATTTTGAGGTTTCTTTTTGTTTAAAACTGATGATTGTGCCATATATATATATTCGGTTTTCTTTATTCTTCCTTTTTATTGCAGCATGCAGTGTGACTTTACTTGTTAAAGTGAGTGCAATACACTTGGAAGAAATTGATCCATTTGAATGCATACCCAGTTAATCTGCCTCCTCATTGGCCCCTGTTTGCTCTGCAGACCAGGGATGCAGGAGAGAGCCTAAGGAGACTTCAGCAGGGGAACATAAGGAGCTTGTTTTTCGAATACATTTATTCTCCACTCCCCTGTCCATCCTGATTTCTGACCTGAAGGAATTAGAATTGAATTTCTTATTCTACCTAATACAAAATGAATTTTACAAAATAAGTGTAGATTTTCATTGGAACCCAAATTAGATCAGCCTCTTGGTTTAGCATTGCTAAAAGGAGAGGAAGTCTATAATAGTGGTTATTCCCATACACTCAGCAGTCAGATCTGGTTCTGAATCCTCTCATAAATACAACAGTGGACAAGTCACATATCCTGTCTGAACCACAGGCTTCTCATATGGAAATGGTGATAATATTATTCCTCAAAATAATCCGAAATAATCCTTACAATAACTTTAAGGATCTATGAATGAAGCTATGAATTTTGAAAATGATTATGAATATCTTAGTACTAGAACTTAGTGCAAACCCTTGCATAAATTGTTAAATAAATATGATATACTTGTCATTATTTTTCCTCATCTACCTCTTCATATACATCATTTTCTTCTTCTTCCTACTTTTTTCTTCTTTAACAAATTCCATACTCATCACTTCAAGATGGGCTTCTCAGGTGGCGTTAGTGGTAAAGGACATGGCTGCCAATGTAGGAGATGTAAGAGAGGCGAGTTTGATCCCTGGGTTGGGAAGATCCCCTGGAGAAAGGCATGGCA
This sequence comes from Giraffa tippelskirchi, assembly GCF_054371585.1. Lineage (NCBI taxonomy): Eukaryota > Metazoa > Chordata > Mammalia > Artiodactyla > Giraffidae > Giraffa > Giraffa tippelskirchi. The sequence goes on from NC_137281.1 coordinate 154,378,330, forward strand.
ACTCGTTACAGTATTCTTGCCTAGAGAATCCCATGGACAGAGGAACCTGACGGGCTATGGTCCATAGGTTTGAACAGGGTAGCACACAAGCATGCACTCAAGATGTTGATTTGCATTTTTCACTGTTGCCAATACTACTGAAATATGATTGTAGGACTCAGGCTTTCTACCTCAACCTTTGTTTACAGGTCCTGAATTATTCTTCCTTTCAGTAGCCATTGACAATTATACTTACCTAAGTGAAGAAAATTCAGGTAAAATGCTCTGGCTATAAAAAACAAAATTCTTCCACTCTTAAAATCTAGTCTTTGAACAAAAAGTGATACAACCTGGGTCAACTGCTTCTTTAATAGTATTAAATATTCTGATACCTGGATATCAGCAGGAACTGACAGAGTACAACTGTAATGCCTAAAAGAAGACAAATATCTATTATACACAAAAGAGTACCTGTAGCATATTTATTTTGGTGAGAGGAGTATGTCATGTATCCTATTTATTATTACTGGGATGGAGACATAGATATCACTACAGGGGTGTAGAATGCAACAGTAGGGACAAAGTTCTGACTATATAATATTATGCTTTCTTAGCTTTGGGAGACAGTTGACAAGTAGAATCTTAAATTCTGAAACCTGTGGGTTGTGCTTCGGGGAACAGATCTGGGCTGGCATATAAAAGTTGCTTATTCCTTGCCTTTTATTCTCCCCAGTGCATGTTGATGAGTTCTCAGGACAATCTCTTTCCCTGAGACGTGCTTTATATTAACAGAGTCAGTATACTTTGCCAAATGAAAAGAACCTAAGATTTTCAGTAGCATACATTTTTTATATTAAATGTTTCAACTATTTATATGCCTTGTTACTTAGCAAGGAATATTCTTTGTGATTTTCTTTTGCTATTGTGCTGAGCATATTTCAATCCATGCTTTTCATAGCCAGAAAGGAGAAATATATTTTCTATGACTCTTATTTCATAAGGATTTCCCTTTTTATTTTATTCATGCATGAACACTTTCCAAACATATCTTGTGCACAGAAATCGAAATGCAAATATCTCCTAACACAAATGACCAAACAGTGACTAATATAATGTCTGCTTTGCTCAATCACCAGCAGTGGACTTAGGTCTGGTAGGCGTTTTTAATAAAGAAGAAACTATTTCTTAGCGAGGCTTAGTCCTTTAGGCCAAGCCTAAGAAAAGATCAATTTACCTCAACACAGCTTTCCTATTAAAAAGAAGAAGAACCAAAAGAAATCCTGCCCCTGTAAGGTACAGTGTCATGGCTGAAAGAGAGGAGTCCCTTCTTAAGCTCTGTAAATGTCATATCTCCATTGTCAAGACTCTTGCAACTCAGAAATCACTGTACCTGCTCTATGTCATGAAAATATATTTGGCAGTAAAGTGAGATCAAAAATAGTAGACTTTCTCATCTGTTTCTGATAAAGGCAATTTTTCATGAAGAGTCTAAGCATTTAAGATAAAGATTGTTAAGCCTTCCTTTTATACACAGTTGATCCAGTCTCTAAAGTTCATAGATCTATGGAATTTATTTTTTTAACTAATTTATTTATTTTAGTTGGAGGCTAATTACTTTACAATATTGTAGTGGTTTTGCCATACATTGATATGAATCAGCCATGGATTTACATGTGTTCCCCATCCTGACCCCCCCTCCCACTTCCCTCCCCATGGAATTTCTATGCATGGAGGGACGTTAGAAGAGAGATCCTGATGGAGGGGAAAGCAACAGAGAGCTGACGAGGCAGCGAAGAATTGCAGGGCAAATGTCTAAGGCAGCTGGCCGCTCTGAGGGGTGAGCTTAGCATTGGGTGTTGCTTTCTCCTAGAGGTACCTGATGATACATGAAGATGTAGTTGGAAGACTGAGTAATTGAATGGAAGTTTTGAAAATTTAGACAGGTTAGGTTGGGAGTGGTTAGAGCTAAAATAAATAAATAAATAAATAAATAAATAAATAAATGGAGCCCAACCCTTGCCATATTGGAAGAGGTATCCAGGTATCCTGGCAAATCTCAGTGGGAAATACAACCTCAGTAGCAAAATATATCATGAGGAAACAAGTGCATTGAAAATGTTTTGTAATCTTTAATGTTCTAAGTTACGTTAGGCTTAACAAGGCCAGGGTTCATCTTCCAATTTTAAGAATAAGTGATTCCAGAGAGTAAAATGCAGATCTCCTTCAATGTCCCAATAAACTCATCATGGGTTTAAAATATTATAGGTCAAAAATGCACTTAATACAGCAAAGCTACTGAACATCATAGCTTAGCCTAGGCTACCTTAAATGTTCTCAGAACAATTATGCTAGTCTACAGTTGGGCAGAATCATCTAACATAGAGCCTATTTTATGATAAGGTGTTGAATATCTCATGGAATTTATTGAACACTGTACTGAAGGTGAAAAGCGGAATAGCCGTGTGGATATAAAACGGTGGTGTGTCAGCTGTTTGCCGTTGTGAGCTGGCTGTGCTCACTGTCCCTGCCCAACCTCACGGACTGCGTGTCATGGCCTGGAAATGATCAAAATTCAAAATCTGAAGTAAGGATTTTATTGAATCTGTATCACTTCCACATCATCATAAAAGAGAAATATCTTAAGTGGGACCCTCAGAAGTAGGCATTTATTTGTAAAAATCAACAAATTACTGCAGGAGAAGAAAACATTTTTAAGTGAAGTGAAAATACATAAAGGAAGAAACTAAAGAAAATATGAAAAATAAAAAGCAGATAGTAAGAAGAAAGATTCATATTTATATAAGAATAATTTAATTAATATAGAAAAGTAAGCTATGATACTAAAAAGACAATTTGGCTGAGCTAGGGAAAAAAATACAAAACTACAATCAAGTTAAGAAACCAGAATGTAAAAAAGAAGGATAGGAAGAAATTGAATGTGGGAGAATTTAAAGACATGTAACATGTAAACACTAAACATGAAAAGGTCAAAATATTGCTATCTAATGTTAAAAATATATTTTTAAATGTGAATAGTATTGCTAGAAAGAAAAGAAGGATCAAAATGGTTAAATATCTAACCTGGAAGGTTATACAGATATTAATAGAGATTAAAATATATAAAAGCAAATATTGACAGAAGTAAAAGAGCTACGCACACTTGTAATCACAGAGGGATCACTCTTTTAGTGAAAAGAATAAACAGCTAAAAATAATTTATAGTGATACAGAAGATTTAAATAATAAAATAAACAAATATGGCATAAATTATACTTTGGAGATACTGTGCTAAAAAACCATAGAATATGTATTCTATTGAAATGATTATAAAAAGTTTGTCAAAATTAATCATATGCTAAGCCATAGAACAGTCTCTATAACATTCAAGGAAATTAAATCATCAACAGTGATTTATATGTTCTTTAACCACAATGCAATTAATAAAGCAGTTAATAATAAAGAATATAACTAGAAAGTTACTATATGTTTGCAAATTAAGAAATATACATATATATAACTTTATATTACTTTATATAACTCAATAATTTAAAAAAATTATTGATGCTTTTATATTTAGTTTTATGGAAATGTAATGGTAGTATTTTCAACAGAGCTCTTGTCAACGGTGAATAGAGGAACAAAAAAGTATAATGGGATTTTAAGATTTTGATTAATGAAAATTTTTATTTCACATATTTATGTCATTTAGAAACTTTCAGTTCAGTTCAGTTCAGTCCCTCAGTCGTGTCCAACTCTTTGTGACCCCATGGACTGCAGCACGCCAGGCCTCCCTGTCCTTCACCATCTTGCTCAAACTCATGTCCATCAAGTTGGTGATGCCATCCAACCATCTCAACCTCTGTCATCTCCTTCTCCTCCTGCCGTCAGTCTTTCCCAGCATCAGGGTCTTTTCTAATGAGTTGTCACTTCTCATCAGGTGGCTGAAGTATTGGAGCTTCAGCTTCATCATCAGTCCTTCCAATGAATATTCAGAGTTGATTTCCTTTGGGATTGACTGGTTTGATATCCTTGCCTTCTGAGTAACAGTCAAGAGTCTTCTCCAACACCAGAGTTCAAAAGCATAAATTCTTTGGCAGTCAGCCTTCTTTATGGTCCAACTCTCACATTCATACATGACTACTAGAAAAACCATAGCTTGAATATACGGACCTTCGTCAGCAAAGTAATGTCTCTGCTTTTTAATACACGAAGTTTGTCATAGCTTTTCTTCCAAGGAGTGAGCATCTTTTAATTTCATGACTGCAGTCACTATCTGCAGTGATTTTGGAGCCCTCTGGGAGAATATCAATAACCTCTGATATGCAGATGACACCACCCTTATGGCAGAAAGCTAAGAGGAACTAAAGGGCCTCTTGATGAAGGTGAAAGAGGGGAGTGAAAAAGTTGGCTTAAAACTCAACATTCAAAAAATAAGATCATGGCATCAGGTCTCATCACTTCATGGCAAATAGATGGGGAAACAATGGAAAGAGTGATAGGCAAACAGTATATTAATTTAAATTAGAGAATTAGAATATGGAAGACCATTATTCCATGCTTTAAAAAAGAAATATTCTTTGCTCTGAAACATAATCAGAATCATGTCAATAATTGTATTCATACTGTTTCCATTTAGTCAGAGTCTCTTATGGCTCTGTGCTCTGATGTAAATCAGCAAGCTTTTGAAGTGTTTGATCTAGCTGTCATTCTTTATGGTAATGAGTATTTTGTCAATCACTGCCATGTTAGTTTTTGTTTTTTGCATCTGGATGAGTGTTCCCTCTTCGAGACTGGACAAGGGATGCAAATGAAGGACTAGGAAGAAAACAAGAGGTGATTTTAAAAGACAGCAGGGATGCCAGAAATGAATTTGAAAATACAATCTTATTTTTGTTCTTGTTTCCTATGTCCTACCAAGACGTTGATCTGTGATAATTATAGGAATAGGTTATTTAGTATGTCTTTTGGTAAGGCATTCTAAACTCTCCTAAGAGGATTGCTGTATCAGATATTTCCCATGAAATAGCTACTGCTGATATAATTATTAAGTATGGATAGAAACAATGATAACAAATATATTGGCAACTATTTGTTTAATTTTTTGTAGCTTTTCCAACTTCTACAACTATTACTTGAAGAATCACAAAATGTAAGTTGCAGAAAAGCCATAAACATATAATATAACCCAAGAAAGCCAACTAGCCAATAATTCTCCATCCATATTATCATGCAAAACTAGCTACATTCTCTACAGAGGATTGTAACATTTCAAACTGGGTTCAATGACATTATTATAAAGATTAAAATGAAATAAGGTATCTTCCAGATTGCCTTGGCTAAAGAAGGCTTCTAAAAAGGGCCAAGATTTGCATGGAATTTTTGAATCTATTATGTAAAAAAGTGCAATATTAGAGCTAACAAATATTGTCAGTACTAATTTTCATAGCTTGCCTGTTAATGCTCCATTTGGCCTAAATTTCCTCTAGCTTCGGTTAATCAAATCAGTTTCTACTTATGGGAATGAAGATTCAATGCACTTTATAAGTCTTACCCAACCTGCACTTTAATACCCATAAATGGTGAATCCTCTGAAAGTTACCAACGCATTTGCCTCAATAGGCATCCATGACAATTTGGGAAAACTCCTTTGCCTAACAGATTTCCTTGTGAGATTGTTTTGGTTGATGACAAATGAATTTGAAAGTGAGGGCATCATAGAACTGTCTAAGGCAACGCAAGGAGAAGCTATCCAAGAAGACACAATTAATTTTGGTATATATCTTAATTTAGATTAACTTCATAACCATTCACAGCACCATTATTTATCATCTTTCCTTCAACTCGTTGGAGTGATTTCATTTCTTATAACGTAGAGCTTGCATTGCATTTAATTCTGTAATCTCAGTAGAAGCAAGCAACACATCTTTTCATTATGCACCTCTCCCGGCTCCCCTCAGATTCTCCACAGAGATCAAGTCATATAATCATAACAAAAACTAATCAGCCTGCACTTGTGAGAAAGAATGTCAGGGAAAGTAAATAGAAGCAGTAAATCAGGAGACAATGGAGAAGGAAAATAGAGCACCGAGGTTACTAAATAATCCAGAAAGAAGTACTCACAGAATTAACTTTTGCACTTTCTATGATCGCGTTCTTTACTGTGGCTGCTTGGTGTTCATTCTGCCTTCAAATTAGAAAGAGAAGAGTATAGTTTTCTCTAAAAAAAAAATCAAAGTAACCAGTATTCTGCATTCTCATTTTGTCCTCAGCAATGAATGCATGCAGAGAGGGAAGAGTGAGATTTTGTTTGCCTGGATCTATCATTTTTATCTTTTCCTATCCAAATCTACCCTTTAAAAAATCCCTTTTATTAGATTAATGATGGTACTTATTATAACTAGTTAGTATATTCACAGGATTTATTTAATTATATTGAATCTTAAGACAATTTAAAAGTCCATTACTTTAAAGGCAAAATTTCATGGGTGTATTATTAATTGTTGTTATTTTAGTTATAATTAAAGACATTATTTAAAGCTTATCGCCCTTCTCTTTAAATCATGCTAATCTATCAGCTTTCAAAATTATCTGGCTTTTTATTTCATTACGAGGATTTTCAAAAAGATAAATTGTCACTAACTAGTTGTCAATTTTTCCCTTAAGGGCTTGTGTTCATGTGTCCAATTCTTTGCAATCTCATGGACCTTAGCCCTCCAGGCTCCTTTGTCCATGGGAGTCTCCAGGCAAGAATGGAGAGAGTTGCCATGCCCTCCTCCAGGGAATCTTTCCAACCCAGGGATGGAACCCATGTCTCCTGCATTGGCAGCCGGATGTTTTTACCATTTTGCCACCTGGGAAGCCCTGTGTCAAATGAGAAATATTTGTTTTTATATTATCCAAAATATTATTATTACTCATATTTTTCTCTTCTAAATTAAAATAAAAAAGCCAATTTATAAATTGATATGGTAGAAAAAGACTACAAAATATCTCTTGGAGGACAATAATTATTGCAATATTTATTGACTTATGGACTAGATGGCATCAAGATCATAGGGCACAGTTTTTGTGACATTGCTGCCCAATTAGTTATTCAGATACAGCAATTCTAGTCTCTGATTTTGATTTTTATCTTTAAATCATTGGCTGAAGGACAAATTATAAGTGTGAGAAAGGGTTACTTACTATATCACAATATCTTCACTAGAAGCAGGTGGCAGCAAAATTGATAGAGAATTTTTATCTTAGGTTGTGAGCACATACATTGGAATTTATTGCTGCTAATTTACCAACTGAATACTTTAAGTCATTCATCCATTTTTCTCACATGAGAAATAGAAATAACTGCAAAACTCAACTGTATTCTTCAGAGGAGACTAAGAAAGAGAGTCTAGTAACATACAATGAAAACCAGGAGTATGTAGTATTGTATAAGCTATATGTAGAAAATACTTGAAGAATTGTGAGGTCAACTGAAATTTTGCTATGCAGTTGAACAAATCAAATGCAGAGAATTGGCAAGATGTTCATCACAGTTAACCTTGAGGAGAGGCATTTCTGCATGGCAGTGAATACTTCTGTAAGTCACCTATATGGCAGTATCTTACTCTCTAGTTTTGGCTATGTTGGAGGTGAGAGGCTGGACCTGGTAATTTTGACATCAAAGGTAGAAAGAGTGGGGTCAGGAAGACCTTGATCATCTTGTCAGCACATATATGACTTTCTTCTACTAACACATGAGATAAACTTATTCCAAGATTATGTTATTTGGAGGAAATACCATGTTTCATAAAATCTGAGATGCTATCCATCACAGGGTGCACAATTATTCTGTGTATCACTAAAAATAAAAGGAAGAAAAAAATGAGCAAAATCTTAAATTATGATGAAATGAAATTATGTCAATGCCATCAATTGTAAGACATACCAATTACAGAGATGTTAAGATGTAGGGAAATTTGTGTCTTTGAATTGATGAAGTACTATAAATCTCCTCTTAAATAACTTGAGTTATTACTTTTGCATTAAGCAAACTCACAAAGAAATCAATCAGGAAATAAAGAAATATTTCCAGGCCAATGATGAATTCCTTAATGGCCAAGCAATAAATAGAAAAATGTTCCCTCACAGCGAATAGAAATCCATTAAACAGAGCACAGAAAAGAAAAAAAAATATTCTGTTATAGTGTATATACAGTTGAATCCTGCACTGTGTCCACCTTGCTTGTTTTAGTGTCTGCAGCACAGGATATATTTTGATGAAATTTGTATTATGTAGATTAATGCAAACATGGGTGAATTACTTTCAAATGGTGGGGTTATGTGATGTTTTGATTTCCAGGTCACTGGAAGATAAATACTTCTAGAAAAATAAAAATATAAATGTTGAAAAATTGGTGATGTCAAGAAAGAGTTTACTTGCATCTTGGTAGCAAAAATTGACACAATTGACATGATGTTTATATGTGATAAAAAGCATTTTCTCTTTTCTTTAGTAGTCTTAAAGAGGTGGAAAACCCCATCCCCACCCAGCCACCTCTCTCTCCCTGTCAGTCTTTCTAACTGTGCTTGTACCCCTGTGAGAGATCCCTCTGAATGGCATAACAAATTCAGTTTAAGAAGAATGTTAACTTGGTGGGCCACAGATAACCATGAGTCTGTGATGTGGATTGGGAGTACTTCTCAGAAGTAATGAATTCACAGATTATAGGCAGAAACAATACTTTATTACTTCTTTGAAGGATATTTTAAATGCTAACCTTATCTTTATTCATTCCTTTGACTCAGTGTAAATGTCTCTCAGGTTTTAAATATTAGCTTTGAAACTGGGGCCTCTGGATTTCTAGTTATTACCTTATTAGTCTTTAATAGAATGAATTTTGCCAACAGCAACATATTGTAATATAAAATTTTGAGAAAACAGTATGTGAAAATATGCATATTAAAGCATGAAAAGCCTTTCAAATTCATCATTATGTCTTCCACTTACAGAATCTTTAAAAGTAAGAAAACAACATATTTTAGTGGATTTATGTATAGTGGTACACTCAATGGACATAAATCTGTACAAACTTTGGGATATAGTGGAGTACAGAGGAACCCAGCGTGTTGCGGTCCATGGGGTTGCAAACACTTGGACACGACTTAGTGACCGAACAACAACAACATGTATTGAGGAGTCAGGCGACTTACTTCACACAGATACAGAATGTATTGAAAGCATGACCTACTTACCTGGAAGAATTGCTGTCTTAAGTTATATATTCAGAACACTATGAAAGTTTTGCTAATAGCTATACAGTAGTTGATTATTTCACTTTTTAAAAACAACTAGGTGGTTAGTACTAAAGAGATCTGAAAACTGTATATATGGAAGTATTTTAATAACTTTGAAAGAACACATACTCATCATATCCTTCAATCCAGCTAGATTTTATGGTAGAAAGAAATTAAATAAAAGATAATTAGGTCATAATAAGGAGCAGGAAATATGTTTAAGATTTATAGCTTATCTGTAAGACAAGTAAATTGGTTAATAACTTACTTGTATTTGAAAAAAGAATCAATAACCTGGAAGAAAGTTTTTTTAAGAGAAATTTGTCTAGGTAAGAAAAAGTAACATAGAATCTGTCTAATAAGGAAAAAGAGGTGTTATTACCAAGAAAAAAAAAATCAATAGTGAATGGCATTTCAAAAGAAGGAAATATAATAGGATTACAAATAGTGCATATGACCTCACAGTGTCCTGCTTTAAAGAATGTGGACAGAATGAACCAAATAAAGTTGAAATGTTTAAAAAAATGGTAAATTTTATCTAATGGTAAAAATTTTTCATTAAAATTTGACAAAAGAGGAAAAAGATAATGATTATACTTTTTGAATAGTGTCTGCATGTGTACATGTATTTGTGTGGATGTGTAAAGTGAAGTGAAGTGATAGTCATTCAGTCATAATAGACTCTTTGTGACCCATGAACTATAGCCTGCCAGGCTCCTCTGTCCATGGAATTCTCCAGGCAAGAATACTGGAGTGGGTAGCCATTCCCTTTCCCAGGGGATCTTCCCAATCCAGGGATCAAACCCAGGTCTCCTGCATTGCAGGTGGATTCTTGACTGTCTGAGCCACCAGGGAAATGAATATCCTAATTGTTATTATATGACTCTACTGTAGCTATTGTAGTAAAATAAAGATTGATTTCAAAACAGACTGAAAATTACTGCCAAGAAATAGTGTGATTAGGAGCTTCTGGCATTTAGCTCTCATGGATGTGTGACTCAGCTAGGCGGGAGTTCTATAAACTTCTTAAATGACAGTAAAATCAATCATAATAACCATGGTAAAATTGGCTGGTGGCATGAAATTAAATACAAATTTGAATGTGAAAATGTATTTATCTATGAATTCATATAAATCAAAAACTGAGAAACTGGTGAATGTGAAAGAGGTAAGATAAGAAAATATGTATATCCTAAGAGAAGGAATTAAATTTTGTCCTGAAGAAAAATAAAATTTATGAGTGATTTTTAAACATTGATACGGACAAATTTATATTTTTAGAATATCATTATGAGGCCCATTAGCGTGTTTCCCTCTGGTCACCAGAGTTATACGCTCTAAGGGCGTCCTCCATGTGTGTGGTCTCCGCATGCCCTTCTCTCGTGATGGGCCACCTACTCTGGTGCATTGGTAGACAGGGTAGTTCCCGAACCATCGGCTGCAAGGCCTTGTCTTTTATGATGGCTGTGGATCCACTGGGTCCCTGCACACTTTTCTGCAGGACTGGGAGGCTAGGGGTTGGTGCAGCTTGCTGGTGTGCAGGGTCAGATTTCTGGCACTAACAGGCTAGTACTAGGAGTCCAAAAACGTGCTTGCCAGTGCCAACGTTGACTTGGTAGAACAAGCTCCCCAGATGGCTGCTTCCAGCATCTCTGTCCCCAGGGTTCTCCATCTCCAAGGAGTCTCCATCCAAGACCAGCAAGTGAGTGACTCAGGCTCCTTTCAAATGATTGCCTTTGTGCCTAGACTCAGAGAGTATGAGATATAGCACTTTGAGACCAGTGACCCCAATTCTTTGAGTCCTCTGGTCTCTCCAAGACAAGACCCACTGTTTTTCAGGCAATTGTCTTTCCAGGGCAGTGAATCCAGATTGGAGACTCTGATGTGGGGCTCTGACTCCTTGCTCCATGGGTGGAGCATCCATGGTGATTTTAGTCCTCCTGTGTGTGGGTGACCCACCCGGGGGTGGTGTGGGCCCTCACTTTATCACATCTCTGCTCCCACTACTCATCTTGTTGTGGCTCCTTTAGTCTCTTTAGTTGTGAAAAATCTTTTCTACGTATCCTCAGGTCATTCTCATAGATAGTTGTTCTTTAACAGTTGTGATGTTCATGTGTTCATGGCAGGAGGTGAGTTCAATGTCTTTCTATTATATTGTCTTGGTCCACATCCTCAGGAAATATTTGATATGGTCATAAGAAACGCATTTATTATTCAGTGATTTTTTAATAAATCTGTTAAATATTTTAGGGGAAATATTATCTTCACGGGATTTTGAGATGAATTTATAAAAATGCTTTATGTACAATACAATATTTCTGATACATTATTTTTGTAAAATAGATCATGGGAAAGTGAAACAATCATAATTTTTAACCTGTTCTATAATTTTAAAAAAAAATCTGCTTTTCTCCAAATACATGCTATAGAAAAATTATAGGCCACTGTGGATGTGTTACGTTTTTGGTTTTGAAGTTCAACACCATTTTTTGAAGCTTAAGAGGAGATGTTTTCAACTTGCAAAGTGACTCTAAGTGGTTTGAAAAGCTTTACAGGGAAAGATAATATGCCTAAAATATCACTTTGTCTAGTTGACAGAATTTAATGAGGAATTTTCTATCTTAAGACTCAGAACGAGTTTTCAATCAGACCATTATCTTTTCTGCAATAATCTGTCTTCTAGGCTTAAATTAGGGCAAATGTGAGAGGCTGACCACCTGGTGAAATTGAAAATAAAACTCACTCCCTTTTTGTCAGTATAACCATTTGTATTCTGAAATATGTACATTCAAAAACTTGCTGCTACTTTGTTACAAAACTAATAAGGGCTATCTATGTAGATTTTCCTCATGCTCTCTCTGAATGTGTAATCATGAGAAATGCAAGAACAATTTTAATATATCCATTTAATATGATGTTTATAGTATAGATTTGATTAAACTCACATGTCCTTATTTATATTCTAATAAATGTTATTTCTATATTGTCTAAAAGTAGACACGAACTTTCATTTTTGGTGTAGGACAAACTTGGGCTTGATTCTTAGCTCTGCTATTCAAGCTCATGAGTCTGAGAACTTACCTTATCTGACTTTCGGTCTAATCATCGGTAAATTAATTTTCTAGTATTACCATGTCGTTCTGTTTTGGGAATTAATGTAATGATATTTGTGACATAGCCTAAGGTTTAGTTTCATATAAGCCATGACTTATGGACTTTTTCCTACTTTTCTCTTCTGTAGAGCGTGAAAATGGAAATCACTCACCTTCCCAAACTCTTTTGCACCTAGATGTGCACCTGTTATGAATTCTGGGTAGTAAGATGTATGGAAAAACCTCATGGAAAGGTTTTTTGAGAATATTTCACTTATGAAAAGGATTCACTTGGCATATCCCTTAGGCTTTTAGCCTTTCTTCCTGCCCAGAATGTAGAAACAATACTTGGAGGTGAAAGAATCATCTTGCAAAGAGGAAGATGGAAGCCATGTGCGAGAGATAGTGATATCAAAGATGAAAAAAAAACTTTCCTAATTAACATCTTTAAACCTTTGAACTAACCCTGGGTTACTGCCACTAGAATTCTTATATGCTGGAATAAAATATTTGCTTATTTAAGACACTGTTGTGCGTGAGTCACTCAGTCGTGTCTGACTCTTTGCAACCCCATGGACTGTAGCCCCTCAGTCACCTCTGTCCATGAGATTCTCCAGGAAAGAATACTGGAATGGGTAGCCATTCCCTTCTCCAGGAAGGTACTGTTAGTTTTTAGCTTTTGTTTGTTTGCTTTTGCTTGTGGAAAGCATTCCTTGTTTTTATAATGTGTAAAAGGTCTAAGAATTTTGTTGACATAATTTGCTCTTAATATATTTTAATCTTTTCCCAACCACTTTACTGACTCTGATGGTACATGAGAATAAAACAAACACAAAATTAACAAAAATTAGAAAATATTCATACTGTGCAGTTAGATTTCAATAGGTATTAGCTTGCTGTTTTGAAGAGCAGAATTTAAGAGTAGCAGAACTTCTCAGGATCACTGTTGCTGTAATATTCACTCATTTTAAAGAAGAATATCACTACTAAACACATCACAAAAATTGATCAAATCAAGTCCCTATCTCATCAATAGGTATTTTAGTAAGGAGATGAGACACACGTTTTACAATTTGTTATTTTTACTGAAATTCCATCTCATTCTTTTTAAACCTACTCAGCTTTTCTCCTTTTTCAGCTCATCCATTTCTGAATTTCTTTGGAGACACAGCCCAGCAAAATAACCTTTCCTGCCTAAGCTATTTAGTTCTCACTCCCATCCTGCCAAATAGAAGCTACAAGCTTTCGCTTCACAATCATGTCCTTGGTGAGAGAGAGATGATGTAGAGGGTGAACCTCAGTTTATTTTATAACAACTGCAATGAAATGAAAGTGAGGCAAATCGGAGCTCTTTAAATGCTCATAATTGTACAAAAATTCGGTACTTTAGATGACAGAAAAAGTTACATATAGTAACTCATTGCTACAACTGTTCCTAAAGGGATTGTATTTTGCTGCCAAAGGCAATTGAATGTGACCACTTCACTTATGCCTATTTGTGTATAATTTAGCAACAAAAGATAGAGAGAGTGAAATAAACCCCCCTGAGCTTGTGCTTCCTTTCAATTGCAAGAACTTGGGTACAGGGGAAGTAAAGAAGTTTTAAAACCCAGATATTTTAAAACTCAAAAGCAATGCAAAGCTATGTAAATAGAGCAAGGTTACTGAAAGCTCTATCACCACTGCTTGTGTGGAGAGCAAATTTTAATGAGATATCTTTGTCCTCTATGAAGTGCTGGGTGCTGTGCTCAGTCACTCAATCAAGTCTTCATCTCTACGACCCCATGGGCTGTAGCCCGCCAGGCTTCCCTGTCCATGGAATTTTCCAGGCAGGAATACAGCAGTGGGTTGCCATTTCCTGCTCCAGGGGATCTTCCTGACTCAGGGATCAAACCCGGTCTCTCTCGTACTTCAGGCAGATTCTTTACCATTGTGCCACCTGGGCTAATCAGAAGTTTAAAAAAGTATTTGAATACAGTCAGTTCATTCAAACAAAACACACTTTTCCCCCCTCAGTTTCTTTATATCTTAGGCCTATCGCTTATTTATTTATATTCTACTTTTTCAATGTTTGCGCATAAAGTATAATATTATAATTCCGTTCATTCACAATTGGGTCCTGAATCAGAGTGGGCTGACTCATTCAGTTAGAGAAGGAGTTTGTTCTTTATTCCTCTCCCCCAAACAGAACTCCCTATTTTGTGCCACCAACCACGACTGATACTCGTGCTTTTTTTCTTTTGTTGAAACTTGGCAGAGGAAGCAGGCTGCAAACAAAGATGGGCTTCTCTGTGCTTTAGTGGCAAATTAGCTTCTTGTGCGTCTTAACGTATAAGCAAATCCTACTGAAAAGCAACTCAAAGACTATTCATTGTGGAGGGTTTCTAGTTTCTAAAACGTGCTTTATTAACCCATATACATATACTTTTGATTTGGTCTTCATATCTATAAAACAATATTTTCATCATAAATCTTCATCTTTGTCTTCCTAGGAGACACGGGGTGCCAAATAAGGTTTGCTTCATTCTTTATTGCTCTGAAAGTTGCTAGATGATAGAAATGACCAAGAGACAACCTCTCCCTTCCTATTTTTTCAGAAGAATTGGCTGAGTATTTGACTTTAGCCTTGTAAGACTCATTTCACACTTATGACTTCCAGAGCTATGAAACAATGAATCTGTGTTATATAATGCCACTGAGTTTGTGGTAATTAGTTATATCAGAAATAGAAAAGTGTATACTCATCTACTGTAAAAATGACTTCCAGAAGATTGATAACAAAAAATTAGAAAAATCCAAATCCATGTCTCTGTTAAGATGTCGCTGTCACAGGATCATTTGCTGGTGATAGAGAAGTATATAAGAGAAGCCATCTAGTCAAATCTGAGGAAGTATGACCGGGAATTAAGATAACTGATATGCAGCAGACATAACAATTATCCAAGCCAAAGGGATGTTGTGCAGAAATATTCAAGAAGAGGGAGGTACTTCTGTCAAAGGGTAAAAGTATTTGTGAACAATTTATGTTGGTTAAGAGCTTGGAGAATATCAGAACTGAAAGAACTCCTATCTCTAAAATACTCAAAGTGATGTAAAAGCAGTGTACAATGAGAGAGGTGAGCTGCAACGAGTGTAGAACAATTAGTCATTTTACATTGGACCATCAGGGAGCTTGTCTTTATTTTAGGAACACTTGGAAGCCAGCAATGGATTTTACTGCACATGCTGGGGTAGTTTGGGCTTTTGTTTTAATTAAACTATTTAATTTTATGACTTTCTTCCCACATTAGTCATTCAAATATTTCAGTGCTTTTCTTCACTTCAGCATTTAAAAGCATCTGCAACAAATATATGACAAGGGTCATGCTAGTTTTAGGATATCATCCTATTAAGCACTTGTAATAATGCAAATACCATAAATGATTGTGGTGTTTTATACAATAAAATACAATGATTAAATGCCCATATTTCTGGTACTGTGTAGGCAGTTTAGATAATTAATGAAAGTTAGTTAGCTGTCCACATCATCTTAATCAATAAGGTTAGATGGCCTCAATATTTCCTCCTGCCCTTTTGCCCAGACCTAATGTAAATGGAGATGAAAAAGAAAAATCACTGTGATTAAAAACAAATCTTCTATAAGTGAACTTTAAAATTAATGTGTCCCTTGTGATAGTCATGGTCTGAGTTTTACTCCCAATTAAGTGCAATCTAAAAATGAATTAAAATGACATTTGTAAATGAATGGAAAAGAAATCATATATAAGAATGATTTGATTTTAAATACCTAATGATATTATCTCTTTAAAAAAGTCTGAGGGTAAGAATGAATTGGCCTATAAAATTTCTGATGTCAGTATTTCCCAGAGACAGATGAGGCCTTGCTAATTTTTACTTATTTGAAGAGAACTGCTCTAAGTTTGCTTAAGGGTCTTTTTTAAGAAGGGTACAGGATGACACGGGGTTTCCCTTATAGCTCAGTTGGCAAAGAATCTGCCTGCAATGCAGGAGACAGGGGTTCAATCCCTGGTTCAAGAAGATGCCCTGGAGAAGGAAATGGAAACCTACTCCAGTATTCTTGCCTGGGGAATCCCGTGGACAGAGGAACCTGGTGGGCTACAGTCCATGGGGTTGCAAGAGTCAGACACAACTTAGTGACTAAACCACCACCACCATATATATATACATATATATATATATTTACATGTATATATATACATATATTTATAACTTTTATCAGTCATGATAAAAAAGTAAAGTGGGAAGAGTCCCATTGAAAATGAATTTTACAAAGGATAAAGAAAATTTCACGTGATGGCTCTAGTTACAGTCAAGCTAAAGCATCTACTTTCCTATCACATATTTCCAAATAGATTTAGGTATAATCTTTAAAAATTAAGATGGGTCTAGATCTTTTTGGTATATTATCATAAACCTCCTATTAGTAGATGAAAAACTCAGGTTGAAGCAGGAAGATTCAAAGTCTCTTTTGAGGTCAGGATATCTCCTCTTTGCTGGCAATAGTTAAGTTTTTCTCTACTCAAAGTATGTTCTCTCATTTTTAAAGAGGAGAGTAAAAAAGTTGGCTTAAAGCTCAACATTCAGAAAACTAAGATCATGGTATCTGGTCCAACCACTTCATGGCAAATAGACGGGGAAACAGTGGCTGACTTTATTTTTCTGGGGTCCAAAATAACTGCAGATGGTGATTTCAGCCATGAAATTAAAAGACGCTTACTCCTTGGAAGGAAAGTTAAGACCAACCTAGACAGCATGTTAAAAAGCAGAGACATTACTTTGCCAACAAAGGTCTGTCTAGTCACGGCTATGGTTTTTCCAGTGGTCATGTATGGATGTGAGAGTTGGACTATAAAGAAAGCTGAGTGCCAAAGAATTGATGCTTTTGAACTGTGGTGTTGGAGAAGACTCTTGAGAATCCCTTGGACTGCAAGGAGATCCAACCAGTCCATCCTAAAGGAGATCAGTCCTGGGTGTTCATTGGAAGGACTGATGTTGAAGCTGAAACTCCAATACTTCGGCCACCTCATGCTAAGAACTGACTCATGTGAAAAGACCCTGATGCTGGGAAGGATTGGGGGCAGGAGGAAAAGGGGATGACAGAGGATGAGATGGTTTGATGGCGTCACCGACTTGATGGACGTGGGTTTGGGTGGACTTAGGGAGTTAGTGATGGACAGAGAGGCCTGGTGTGCTGTGGCTCATGGTGTTGCAAAGAGTCGGACACAACTGAGCAACTGAACTGAACTGAACGTTCACATAGAAATACTTTAAGTACCATGAACAAGTCATACAAACTCAAGGCACTATGTTCAGTCTTGGAGATATAACATCAGATTCTGAGAAGAAGGTCAAAGTATTTCTACTCTGTCCTCACTCATGGACTTCAATTTACCCCCATTTCTCCCATTCAAGTAATTATTTTTTTCCTTCATGCTCCATTTCTAAAATAAGACCTTGTTGTTTATGGCATTATGCTATTCTTAAAATGATTTTAAGTTCGAGATTGAGTATAATGGTTGTGGTCTATAAAGATATTAACATTTCTGGATTAATTTTCTTATGAATTTCAGATTTAATTCATGGTCTTCTATGTTAGGAGACATTCATGTGTGTATATATTTAACTACATCTCCTTATTCTTAAGATCTTCAGGAGCTTTGTGATAGTTAAGACCAAAAGTTTCCCTAGAGAAACACCTAATATTCACACAAGACAAAATTGCATGCTCTACCATGTTTGACTCTTTTCCACCCCATGAAGGTTTTTTGTAAGCAGGAAAAATATAATTAAACGTGGTTGGTGTTGAAAACTGAATGCTAAACAAACGAAGTTTAAAATAATTTAAATGATGAGGTGAATCTGTCCCTTGGAAGGTTTTATTTTGATCTGGATAACTTAGAAATTAATTTCAAAAATAAGTATATAGTCATAAAAGGTGAAGATTAGTGCTGGCCACTCACATCCACTCTTCTCTTAGGGACAAATCAGAAGTGGAGAAACCAGTTTCATCATCTGTAAATAGAATCATGTGCTCTCTAGGCATTTAAAATCATGGCACTAGCAATTTGGAAATATGCCTTATTTATTCATTGGAAGTGAAATTTGAGGGAAATAGGACTTCAGTATCTCCATTTGTAGCTGAGGGAGACTAGTACTCATGTATGTTCATGACCAATGCCACACAACTATTTGAAGTCCCAATTTTCTTTCTTTTTTAAAAAATTAATTTATTTATTTTAATTGTAGGCTAATTACTTTACAATATTGTGGTGTTTTTTGCTATACATTGCCATGAATCAGCCACGGGTGCACATGTGTTCCCCACCCTGAACCCCCCTCCCACCTCCCTCCCCACTCCCCACCCTTTCCCTCTGGGTTGCCCCAGTGCACCGGCTTTGAGTGCCCTGTTTCACGCATCAAACTTGGACTGGTCATCTATTTCACATATGGTAATATACATGTTTCAATGCTATTCTGTTAAATCATCCCACCCTTGCCTTCTCCCACAGAGTCCAAAAGTTTGTTCTTTATATCTATGTCTCTTTTGTTGTCTCATGTATAGGGTTATCATTACCATCTTTCTAAATTCCATATATATGCATTAATATACCGTATTGGTGTTTGTCTTTCTTTCTGGTGTTTTTTCTTTCTTTCATTCTGTATAATAGGCTCCAGTTTCATCCACCTCCATTAGAACTGAGTCAAATGTGGTCTTTTTAATAGCTGAGTAATATTCCATTGCGCATATGTACCACAGCTTTCTTATCCATTTGTCTGCTGATGGGCATCTAGGTTGCTTCCATATCAGGGCTATTGTAAACAGTGCTGCAATGACCATTGGGGGACCAGGAACTATAAAACTCCTAGAGGAAAACATAGGCAAAACACTCTGACATAAATCACAGCAAGACCTTCTATGATCCACCTCCCTGAGTAATGGAAATAAAAGCAAAAATAAACAAATGGGACCTAATTAAACTTACAAGCTTTTGCACAACAAAGGAAACTATAAGCAAAGTGAAAAGACAGACTTCAGAATGGGAGAAAATAATAGAAAACAAAGCAACTGACAAAGCGTTAATATCCAAAATATGCAAGCAGCTCAGGCAGCTCAATACCAGAAAAATAAATGACCCAGTCAAAAAAATGGGGCAAAGAACTAAACAGACATTTCTCCAAAGAAGACATACAGATAGATGGCTAACAAACACATGAAAAGATGCTCAACATCACTCATTATCAGAGAAATGCAAATCTAAACTACAATGTGTTACCATCTCACAGCAGTCAGAATGGCTGCTATCCAAAAGTCTACAAGCAATAAATGCTGGAGAGGGTGTGGAGAAAAGGGAACCCTCTTACACTGTTGGTGGGAATGCAAACTAGTACAGGCACTATGGAGAACAGTGTGGAGATTCCTTAAAGTCCCAGTTTTCTATTGAATATCAGAATTAATAGTTAACAAAGAATGCTAGAATTAAAGCTGGGGTGGGTAAGGACAAACTAGAACCCATCAAATTCACAGTGGAGATATTTCTCCAAACAATGATGACCTTTCAGAGTGTCATGGCAACTGCTATGTCTTGTCTTTCAAATTCTGTTAAACTTGATTTTGACCAACTCTAATCTGGATTAGACCTCCCTGGTGGCTCAGTGGTGGAGAATCTGCCTGTCAATGTAGGAGATGCAGGTTCAATCCCCGAGTCAGAGAGATCCTCCAGAGAAGGAACTGGCAATCGAGGTATTTTTGCCTGGGAAATTCCATGGATAGAGGAGGCTGGTGGGCTACAGTCCATGGGGTGTAAAAGAGTCAGACATGACTTAGAGACTAAACAACCTGGAACCACCCAGGAAAACGACATTCTATAAAATTTAGTGCCTAGTGTAACCAAGTTGACAGAAACACAATTCAGCCTATTCTCAACATTAAAGCAAATATTTTGACCAGTTTGTCAAAGTTTTTTTCTTTTTTCTTGTTTGATGCTATTTCTAATTGAGTTATAACTGACATGTAATATTATATCAGTCTTAGTTGTATATCACAATGATTCATAATTTATATGTATTGTGACATGATCTCCATAATTAGTTTAGTTTAAGAGAAAGCATGTTCTCTGTATGTAGAAAGAATGAGTAGCATTAAGTAGAAGATATGGTACCCTTAGCATTCTTTTATAAATCCATGTAATTACCGGTAAACAGTTCTCTAAAAGGCACAGTGGGACCCTATTTTTAAAATATTAATAATGATGTTAAGGATCAGAGAGAATAGGTATTCTACATTCAATTGTTTGGTAAGTACAGTGCTAAGCAATGTTTAACAAATATTAAAAATGATAATGATTTAACATTTTGGTATTTATTTTGATTGAAGAAGAAAGGAAAATAGGAAATAATATGAGGAATTTTGTTAAATTATATGTCCAGATAGCTGCTACTTTTCCCTTCACCTCGGTGACATCTCTAAGAACAAAAAAGAAAATTTTTCTACAGGCTGAAAAATCTGATACAAGTTTTCACCTGCATATCTTATTCTCTGTATTTAAAAAGTAAATTATCTCTTCAACATGAAAGATGAGGAAGGTTGATGATCTTTCACAACACACAGTCATCTTCTGACAATTTTGTATTGCCTAAAAAGTAAAGAATGGATAATTTAATGCAAACCAAC
Source organism: Giraffa tippelskirchi (assembly GCF_054371585.1). Lineage (NCBI taxonomy): Eukaryota > Metazoa > Chordata > Mammalia > Artiodactyla > Giraffidae > Giraffa > Giraffa tippelskirchi. The sequence goes on from NC_137281.1 coordinate 154,399,369, forward strand.
CAACCATTAAGGGTCATTTTTAGTTAATCAGCAATTTAAAAACTTTCATAAGGTATACTCAAAGTGGAATTCTTTCCTTGTCCTTGATTCATGATACTCCTATGACTTTGCTCAGGGGGAGACTTGGCAGAATCATGCTGCAGTCAATCATTAAGCTGTCATTAAATGCCCATATTAATGACTAGCTTCTAATCATATTGTGGATCAAGTTAATCAAAGATCAAGACATGCTTTCTGAAAGAAAAATTACTGATTAAATTGGTTTTGAGTGAAAAGTCACACTTTTGTTTATAAAGTTAAATTTTAATTTCACCCTTTATTTTTATTTTAACACTAGTCTACTCACACTTCACAGTCTGAAGAGACATTCAGCACTGACAAGGTTTCCTTATATATTATTTAAACATCAAGTCCGAGTGAGGACTGTGATGTCTTAAAAGCTCTATTATATTATATAATAACCCAATCCAATGTGAATGATAATTCAAAAGTGGCATCCTGAAGAGACATATAAGAAAGGTCAACAATTTATATTAATATAGGTCTTTCTATGCATAGAAAATTAGTGTTTATAAATTTGATGCTATGAAAGTATTGCAAGAATGCTAGAATTGGAAAAATTAAAACAAACACATGAATGAAATTTATATTGGTGATATTTTCCCAATGTAAATTTAATCAACTTATAATTTCAATATAAATTTCAATATATTCCAATATAAATTTCCAGTTCTTTCATATTTGCAATAAGATTGATTATTCACTCCAGATGGTCAATGATCTGATTTAAATTCTATCAGATCTTCTCTAATCTGCATAGTTTTACCTGTCCCTTCTATTGACTAAAGAGCACTATTTAAAATAAAATTAGTTTGAATATGAAAATAAATATATATACTATATATGTAATAATATATTCTTACAATATTCACATATATTATGCAATGCAATATTATATAAATATATATACTATAAATAGCATATTTAAATTAATTTGGATGTAATAAAGGGATTTGAGATTGAGATAAAGTGATATTTCCTATATTTGTAGAGTTGTCATATACTTTTATTTTATGATCTTTCTGAATATATTCTATATATCTTTAGTTAAGCTATCTTGTAGCAGAGAAAATTAACTTTTTTAAATTAGCTTTTCAAATTGTTGGTAGAGAAAATTCACTGAATTTCCCTGAATAATTCTTCAACAAGAACTGATACCATTATGATTTGAAAACATATTTACATTTGACAAATCAGTAAAAGAAAACCCACTGGAAAGAAATGCTAATCAGAATTTCCAAAACAAAATTAGCAAAACTTGAAAATATAAAATATCAATAGTTATCAAGGTAGATACATTTGAAGGAAAAAGATTGAATAGACACTATTTCATAGTAAAGTTAAATGCTTAATTTTTAAGAATTTAAAAGGAGATCACTTGGAAAATAAGGCAAGAGATTTCTTGATGAGTAAAATAAGTGCAATTTTTGATTGAGTTAATTTTGAACAAATTATCCACTAGAGTACTAGAGTATTTATTTGGGTTTCCCTTGTGACTCATGAAATTAAAAGACGCTTACTCCTTGGAAAGAAAGTTATGACCAACCTAGACAGCATATTAAAAAGCAGAGACATTACTTTGCCAACAAAGGTCTGTCTAGTCAAGGCTATGGTTTTTCCACTAGTCATGTATGGATGTGAGAGTTGGACTGTGAAGAAAGCTGAGCATCGAAGAATTGATGCTTTTGAACTGTGGTGTTGGAGGACTCTTGAGAGCCCCTTGGGCTGCAAGAAGATCCAACCAGTCCATGCTAAAGGAGATCAGTCCTGGGTGTTCATTGGAAGGACTGATGTTGAAGCTGAAACTCCAATTCTTTGGCCACCTCATGTAAAGAGCTGACTCATTGGAAAAGACCCTGATGCTGGGAAGAATTGGGGGCAGGAGGAGAAGGGGACGACAGAGGATGAGATGGCTGGATGGCACCACCGACTCGATGGACATGAGTTTAGGTGGACTCTGGGAGTTGGTGATGGACAGGGAGGCCTGGAGTGCTGCGATTCGTGGGGTTGCAAAGAATCGGACACGACTGAGTGACTGAACTGAACTGAACTGTGGCTCAGTTGGTAAAGAATCCGCCTGCAATGCAGGAGACCTGGGTTCACTTCCTGGGTTGGGAAGATCCCCTAAAGAAGGGAAAGGCTAGCCACTCCAGTGTTCTGGCCTGGAGAATTCCATGAACTATACAGCAAAGAGTGGAACATGATTGGGCAACTTTCACTTTCACTTTTCACTTTCAGAATATTTATAAACTCCAAGAGAAAGAATTTTACTAACCCGGATACAGTTATTAAAGAAGATCAAAAATTCAGTGGATCAATTCAATTAGATCATTTTTCTCTGACCTAGGAGTACAGAAGTAGGTGAGTAGAATGTAAGTCAATCAGCTGATACAATTGCATCAATACTCAAGGTCCTTCTACCTTGAACTTGTCTTCTCTAAGGTGTTCTACTAAAGAAGAGATCAATGCCATCTCGCCTATATATTATCTGTTCTACAGTCACTGAGATGGGAAACAGTTATTTCCTTCAAATCAGTTAAAGTCAAAAGACACGTTCCTTCACAAAAAATTTGACCTGGAAGTCTCACCTTTTGCTTCTGCTCACCTTTCACTGCTGGAAGCTTACTCTTACACTGCCACTCAAGGTTTCAATGGAAACCTAGGTTTGTATTCTCTAAATTAGGCCACCTTGTATCCAGTGAAACGCGAGGCAGGTTTGTAGAGAGAATACAAGAAGCTTTTGCGGCTGAAAGAAGATGGAGCAATGAATACCTGAGGGCTTTAGCAGTCTGTACCCCAGGAACCTGGACATTGTGTTTCACTAACGTATCCTCACCTGAACAAGGCTCTAGTCCACTGTAGTTGCTCAATGAATATTTTCGTTTCAGGAAAATTAAACCACAAAAGAGGAAGTATGATGTTTCACCCAAGGTGAATTGTATCTAAATTATTTATAACAAAATTCATTATTCCTGACCTTAGTTGATTTTAAAAGTGTATTATGTCACTGTCTTGGATGTGTAGACTAATGTTTTTTTGTAAACTTTGAGAAGTTTTGGCTCTGATATTTTTTCAATTTTGTTTCCTTCCCTTTCTATCTTTCCTTTCTTTCTGGAAATCATATCATGTATAAAAGAGTCCAACACAACTGAGCAACTGAGCATGCACACATATATTGGTATGCCTGACTGTATCCAGATCTCTGAGGCTCTATACATTTTCTTTATTGTTTGTATTTCTCAGACTAGAAAATCTCATTGATATAAATTCAAATTTGCTGATTTTTTCTTCTGCCAGTTAAAATTTGCTTTGAACTCTTCTAGCCAGTTCTCCACGATTTCTAGTTGTTTCTTTTTTGCAGTTGCTATCTGTTCATGGTTATGCTCTATTTTGTGAGACATTATTCTCATACTTGCTTTTGATTCTATAGACATGGCTTTCTTTAATTCTTTCAACATATTTACAGTAGCTGATTTAAAGTCTTTTCTAAGTTCAATATATGAGCTTCCCCAGGGACAGTTTCTATTAACAGCATCATCTTTTCCTGTGTATCTGACATACATTTCTGTTTCTTTGTGTGTCTCAATTTTTTTTTTAATGAAAATAGAACATTTTTGAATAATATACTGTGGCTTCTCTGAAAATCACATTTACCCACCTCTTCGTGGATTATTTTTGTTGAAATGCATTGTTTTTGTATGTTTGGACTATTTTTATAAAGTAAAAGTCTGCATTATGTGTCAGATGCAGCAACTGAAAACTTTGTTCAAGTTAACTTAATGGTGAACCTTTCATTGGACAGAAGTATACTTAAATACCTTGAATCTTGCTGAGGGCAGACCCAGCACTTTGCAACTCTGCCTTAGTCTTCACATGTTGTTCAAAGATAGCCAGAGAGGAATAATTAGGACCTTTTTATGTATGGGGATGTACACAGTCTTGCATATGTGTGCGGCCTTCTAAATTTTCAGAAATATATTGAAGTTTTTAAAAGTCCACTATGGACACCTTTTTCCCCAATTTGTCCTTTTAAGATTTTTGGTGAGCCTCTTATTCTCCCAGACTGGTTTGGCTGCTTCAGATCTCTGTGATAAAACAATTATCAGAGATTATTTTTGAAAAAATGCCTTGAATAGTAGTCTTTTTGCTGAGAGCATGCACTGAGTCATATCAGAACATACGATTCTGAGAAGAGAGCTTTTCAGGAACCATCCTGACATGTTGAATAATGACTCTCCCTTGGGATTTTTGAGGTGGTGCAACCCTGGTCTCTTTAATGATTGCTGAGCTGCTGGACTGCTGGGTTTTATAGATACTGTAATTGCAAAGTTGTTAGTTTTCAAGAATATAAAGAATACATGGAGGGGAAGTATGGAAAGATTCATGGCAAGTTAATGTCCCAAGACTTACTCTTATTTAGATTTCACCATTTTTCTCGATAGCCTCTTCTTGGGTTGTTACAAATTTTTGGTTGATTTCCAAAGTTTTTAAAAGGTTGATTAAGAACAATTTTGACCAATGTTCTCAATATTTTATAGAGAAACCGATTTTTAGATTTCCTTAATTTTTTTGTTTGACATCTGGTTCTTATAATTTGATATAAGTACCCTAATGCTCATTGCAACAGTATTTACAATGGCAAGACATGGAAGTAACTTAAATACCCATCGACAGATGAATGTTTAAAGAAACTGTGATACATTTATAATTGAAATGTTATTCAGCCAGTAAAAGGAAATAATTTGAGTCAGTTATAGTGAGGTGGATAAACTTAGATATCTCACCTTTCTCAGACCCTTTATTATACAGACAAAAAGTTTGAAGTTCTGGAAATTTAAATGACTTTCCAAAAGCAACCCAACTAGCAAATCCTTTATCTAGATAATACCAAGGTCTTCTGCATCCTTGGCAAACTCCGGTAACATTTAAGAAAAAAAAAAAAAGATAACGTATGAAACCAGATTTATATCTTATGTATGTAAATACAATATTATTTTATTTACAATTATAAGCATACAGAGTCCAAAGGCAAAAATAATGGCAGGGTATGCTTGGAGGAAAGACCAGAGTAAGTTTCAGATCTGAGAAGACATGATCTTGCATGTCATGAAGGTGTTTTAGTCTTTGAAATAAACCATTATAATAGTAAAAATGAGACTTGACTTTGAATGAAAATTCGTGTTTGGAAATTGTTTCAAGAATGACGTGTTTTTCTTTAAGTTGATTAGAAAATTGCTTTTTTCTTAAGTAATTGTCTCCTTTTTTCAGTTAACTGCTGCTTGTCAAAGGTAGGAATATATGTGTCAGTGATGTCAGTTAAGGGTAACTTCATTTTACTTACTTAGAAGTTTAAGAAAGTAACATCTTACAGTTCCACCAAGACACCCTCCGCAAGTTTATCATCATCAGCACTAGATAATTGTCATTCATGACTAGTTCCCCTAGATAGTCTTTGGACAGACACATCAAATTTAGCTAGTTATTCTAGAATAGAGATCCCCAGCATCCAGGAACTAATGCCTGATGATCTGAAGTGGAGCTGATGTAATTATTCCAAGAAGGGGCACCCTTTCCAGGGCCCAAATGGAGCTCTTGTCTAACACTCAGAAATGAACTGTCCGAGGAGACGCCTGTGCTAACAAAGTGAAAGATTTTATCGGGAAGGAGCACCCGGGCAGAGGGTAGTAGGGTAAGGGAACCCAGGAGAATTGATCTGCCATGTGGCTCATAGCCTCGGGTTTTATGGTGATGAGATTAGTTTCCAGGTTGTCTCTGACCAATCAGTCTGACTCAGAGTCCTTCCTAGTGGTGCATGCATTGCTCAGCCAAGATGGACGCCAGTGAGAAGGATTCTGGGAAGTGGTCTGACATGTGGTGTCTCCTTTTGACCTTTCCTGAACTCTTCCAGTTGGTGATGGCTTATTAGTTCCATGTTCCTTACCAGGACCTCCTGTCATAAAGCAACTGATGCAAATGGTTACTGTGGTGCCTGGCCAAGGTGGGTGGTTTCAGTGTGCTTTCCCTAACATAATAATAATAGAAACAAAGTGCATGATATATGTGACTCACTTGAATCAACCGGAAACCATCCCTCTTACCCCGGGTTCATGGAAAAACTGTCTATCACAAAACTGGTCCCATATGCCGAAAAGGTTGGGGACTGCTGCTCTAGAATTTAGCTAATGTAATTACTGGGGTGTCTTCTGGAGCTCCCCCAGTCAAATGGTCAAATAACCTTCATGAACATGTGGGAAAAAAATATCTGAAGACGGCTGACTCATCATCAGCCACCCACCCTCGGTCTCTATTTTTCCACTATTAGTAAAACAGAAGACGAGATGGTTGGATGGCATCACTGACTCAATGGACATGAGTTTGAGCAAGCTCCGGGACATGGCGAAGGACAGGGAAGCCTGGCGTGCTGCAGTCCACAGGATCCCAAAGAGCTGGACACAACTGAGCCACTGAACAACAACAAGCAAAACAAGTAACTGAGTCTGTCCAGCCCTGTTTTGGAACACATATTGTGTAGATCAGACATTTCTGTTTCTCTTTTCCCCTACTTAAAGTTGATTTAATTTAGTTTCTTCTGGAAAATTGTTAGTGTTGTGACAGAAGGGAAAGCCTGTGTCAGTGTTTGCCTCTGCTCAGCTTTCATCGGGGGGTTTCCTGTGGCTAAGAACCCTGGGTGAGTTTTATGATGCAGGTTCTGCTCACAGACCCGTCATCATCCCTGGGAGAATACAGACGAGGCAGATGCTCATACTAAACAGAAAACCCCAAGGACTCTGGTCACTTGTCTCTCCCTTAAGCACATAACCAGGGTATTAGATGATCCTTTGAAACAACACACATGGCTTTCACTTATTTGGTTATGTCCCTGTTTCACCAGAGCATTAAGCTGAAATCTGCCTTTGACATTTTCTGGGGTTGCATCTCCAATGCTAGCAGATTCTTTGATTCTTTGTGCAGCATCTTTTGGAGGACTTGTAAATCTAGATCAGAAATACCCATATGGCAACACATTTAAGCTGTCTTATTAGAAGCAGCTTCACAGGCAGCTTTGCCATAGTTTGTTCCAGAAGCTTGAACAAGAAATCTATTTGCACACACACTGTGCTACAAAGGCCAATGTGATCTTTCCAAACTTGAAGTGTTGCCCCATAAACAGTCTCAAAACACCTAAGTCTATAGGGAGGTCCTTATCTGTGACCTACTATGAAAATCTGTTTGGAACTTGGACCACAAATTTGTAAACTTTTTTTGGAGATATTAATATGTTAAATGCTTGAAAGCAGACAGTGCCCTTTATTTTGAGTAGAATGGTTCTCCCTCTTCAGGGAGGCCTATGTAAATGGATTTTCTGAAGAATTCTTACAAGCAAGCTGCTGTTGTTTCAGTTGTAGGAATTTAATTGGTTGATTTGTTAATAATTGCTATTACATGCTATGCTCTACCTTCTGAAAAGATAGATGCAAGTGTATTTTTAAAATCTGCTTAAATAAATTATGTTGCTTTTTAGAGCTTTTTAAAATGCATAGTGCTGCTTCAAAAACCAAGCAATAGGTGCACTGCTAATTGAATGGAAAGTGGTTTCCTTAATTCCTTCCTATTGTATGTGGTGATGATGTTAAAGAGGCAGGAATTTGCCATTGGCATTGTAAAGTGTCTGAAGAGGTTATTCTTCCGATATTTTAAATTAAATTGCTACTTGATTTGTAAATGAACAAAATACCAAGAAATTAACAGCTATGCCAGTTGGAGCTCTAAAATAGAATTCAAAAATCTATGGAATGTTGCTGGAAACACTGTAGTATTTTTGCAAGGAGTGCAGAAACAAATTTTCAAAATGTTTTCCATGTGTTGTCAGGAGAAAACGAAACGGACATTTCAGGTATGGACATTGACAGATCAAGTGTCTAGGAATTCTTTCCCTGTTATCATCTAACACAGCATCCTATTATTCCCATACATAATTCTTTCTTCAACATTCAGTTAAGTAATGTTTGTTGAACTTTGCTATCTTCTAGAGACTGTTTTATACACCTGGATTATGTCTATAGGAAAAAAGCAAGGAAAAAAAAAAGATCTATGGAGCTTAAGTTTTAGTTTGACAATGAATAATTGTAAGAAGTAAATTTTAAGGTATAGATGATGATAATTGATGTAGTTAACACACACACACACACACACACACACACACACACAACAAAAACAAAATAGAACCTAGCAATGTGAGGAAAAATGGAACGGGTGGAGGGATGGAAGGAAATCTTTCATTGTTAAATAGAGAGATCAGGCTTTGAAAAGGCTTAAAGAAAGTTTTAAGTTATGTATTTGTCTTAGTCAGCCTAAGCTGACTATGTAAGTACGTGGGCTACAGTCCATAGTGTAGCAGAGTCAGACATGCCTTAGTGACTAAACAACAACAATGCTTATGTACAACCAACCAGAGTACATTGTATTTCAACGTTATGTACGAAAGTCCCTATTTTGCATGTAGTTGTCACACATATGAATGATTCCTCTGTAAATGAAATCTGACACTTATCTGAGTATACCATATACATAATGTGATAAAGACTCATTAAACAGACCAAAACAGGAATCTCAAAAAAAAAAAAAAAAAAAAGAAAGTAATGGGATTGCACAATGTTTTAATCTAAAGCAGAGCTTTCCAGGTACTGAAAAATGAGTAGCAGGATCCTATTGTTACAGAGTCCAAGCTCACTCTGCTGCGTGGCTGTCAGAGGCCAATGAATACGAGGGAGGAGTTGTTGAGGCAAGGGATGCCTATTGATTCAGAGCCAGCTGACTGACCAAGAAAATGGCAGACTAATGTCTCAAAATAACCAACTTGTTGAGGTCTGGATGTCACATTCTTTTAAGGGTCAGAGATGGGGGAGATGAGGAAACAGATTATAAAAACCATTTAATTCTTGCAAATATCTCCCAGAATGGCAAACCTCAGGCAGTGGGATGTGTTAGTTTTTATGTTTCTTACAGTCCTTCAGGGGTTAACAGGGTCAGATTATCTCCCAGTGAGCTAACAAAGGCACTTTAGTTTAAGGGTCAGGCAGAGGCTTCTGAGGCAGGCCATTATGTATGATTACAATAACAAAAGTGGCAAGAAAGAAAAATGGTAAAATCAAAGAAACAGATCTAGCATGGAAGAGTCAAAATCAACTCTTCCCTGTTACACTATTTCTCCTAGAAACATGTGCCTGGGACACGGGGGAGACAGAGGGTGATTGTAGGAAATGGAATTAACGAGATTTTAACATAATAAGGTAGGGAGATCATTGTGGGTTATTGTAAAATCTCTGGCTTTCACTTTAAATGAAGTTGAGAACTATCGCTAAGTTTTGAGCAGAAAATCTAACTTTCTTGTTTAAAAGATATTTCTAGTTTGGAGAAGAGAGAGACAAATTTAGAGGCTACTTCAGTAGTCATTTTTAGAAAAGGCGGTGACTTGGACCAAAGGGTAACTTTAGTAAATGTGGTAAGAAGTGCTCAGCTTCTGGATAAACCTTGGATGTTAATCCAATAAAATTACTGACAAATTGGATTAGGGTGCCAGAGTAGTTTGCAAGAAACTGAGATTAAAACATCAGAAATTTGGTAATTAAAAGAATACAAGATAGGATCATTGGATGACATGATCAATAATGTATGCAAGTATGTATATAATTATACACGGGCTTCCCTGGTAACTTAACTGGTAAAGAAACCACCTGCAATGCTGGAGACCTGGGTTCGAATCCTGGGTTGGGAAGATCCCCTGGAGGAGGGCATGGCAACCCACTCCAGTTTTCTTGCCTGGAGAAGCCCCGTGGACTTCTCCAGGAGCCTGGTGGGCTAAAGTCCACGGGGTCGCAGAGTCAGACATGACTGAACGACTAAGCACCGCATATGTAAGTATGCATGTGTTATATCAACTAACTTTACTGAGCAACTAAATACTTCAAAATTTTGTAGATTAAGAAAACTAAAATTTGCTTGGTTCATGATTATGTGAGTTGGCTGGATGATTCTTCCGATGTGGTCATATTGGATAAATCCCACTGGGCTTTCTCATGCTTCATAGTCAGCTGAAGAGTCAGCTGGTAAATGGAAGATCTAGGATGACCTTACAGACAGTTCTGGCAATTAGCAGGTTGTCAGCCAAGGCATTAGGAGTGATTCAGCTGCATGTCTTTCATTGTTTAGCAGACTAGCCTGTCGTTTTGCACAGGTCAATGTTAGTTTTTCCAAAACAAGGGTGCACAATGCACAAATATTTTACAAATCTCTATTTACATTATGGTTGCTAATGATCCATTGGTCAAAACCAGCCACATAGCCAACCCACATTAAAAGGATGGGACAAATTTGTGGCCATTTTTAAAATTAGCTATGTGTATTTATTTTCTGTCTTATCTGCTACATTCTAACTTCCATGAAACTAAGTCAGTCATGTTCATTTATTAAACCTCTATTGCTTTGTATGATATTTGAAAAGCAGTGTGCATCGACAATATAAATGCCTATTTATCAGTATCTCAATATACCCCAAGCAAAGTTATCCACTTCCCCAATAGACCATCACCACTTCCAATTTCCCAGCTTTCAGGAAATACATATCTTTTCCTAACTCCTTAGATCAAAACATTGCTGTCATTCCTAGGTATTCCTGTTATCTCTTGCCTTATCAGATCCAGTTCCTTGTTTATTCTAGTTACTCAATTACTCTCAACTGTACCTCTCTCAACTTCTATTAGTTTTATCTTCTCATAATTATGAGGTCAGATGATCTCTTGACCAGATAAGTTTTAGCTTGAGTTTCAACTACTGTATCTTCTTCCATTGTTCACCTGCCCTCCCACCAAGTCCTGGATTAATCTTTCAAAAGCCTACTACTCATTATGCCAATTCTCTGCTCAATGATTTTCAATACTTTCCTATTCTTTAACAACTTGTCAGCTGCATACAGAAAGGTCAAGATTCCATGGAGTTAATCAGCTTAGAGCCTGGCATGCTACAGTCCATGGGGTTCCAAAGAGTCAGGCATGACTTACTGACTGAACAACAACCAGGTTTCACAGTGCTTATGTTCAAGCTTTCAAGTATCTGATATTCTTGATACCTGGACTACAGCTCTTCCCCTCAACATACATATTACTTTTCTTTTTCTTTCCTCTGTATCCACTAGCAAGTCAAATTTTGCTATTGGTCAGTCACTAAGTAATGCGCAACTCATTGTGACCTCATGAACTCCAGCACGCCAGGCTTGCCTGTCCTTCACCATTTCCCAGAGTTTTCTCAAACTCATGTCCATTGAATCGGTGATGACATCCAACCATCTCATCCTCTGTCATCCCCCTCTCTTCCTGCCCTCAATCTTACCCAGCATCAGGATCTTTTCTAATGAGTTGGTTCTTTGTATCAGATGTCCAAAGTACTGGGACTTCAGCTTCAGCATCAGTTCTCCCAATGAGTATTCAGGATTGATTTTCTTTAGGACTGACTGGTTTGATCTCCTTGCTGTCCAAGGGACTTTCAAGAATCTTCTCCAGAACCAAAATTCAAATGCATCAATTCTTTGGTGCTCAGTCTTTTTTATGGTCCATCTCTCACATCAGTATATGACTATTGGGAAAACCATAGCTTTGCCTATATGAAACTTTGTTGGCAAAGTGATGCCTCTGCTTTTTAATTTGCTGCCAAGTTTGTCATAGCTTTTCTTTCAAGGACCAAGTATCTTTAATTTCATGGCTGAATTTACCATCCACAGTGATTCTGCAGTCCAAGAAAATAAAATCTGTCAATTTCCAATTTTTCCCTGTCCATTTGCCAGATGCCATGATCTTAGGTTTTTGAATGTTGAATTTTAAGCCAGCTTTTTCGCTCTCATCTTTCACCCTCATCAAGAGGCTCTTTAGTTCCATTTTGCTTTTTGTCATTAGAGTGGTATTATCTGCATATCTGAGGTTATTGATACTTCTGGTAATATTTTGTGTCATCCAGCGTGGCATTTCTCATAATGTACTCTGCATATAAGTTAAATAAACAGCATAACAATATATTGCCTTGATGTACTCCTTTCCCAAATTTGAACCAATCCATTGTTCCATGTCCAGTTCTGACTGTTGCTTCTTGTCCTGCATACAAGGTTTCTCAGGAGATAGGTAAGATGGCCTGGTATTCCCATCTCTTTAGGAATTTTCCAGTTTGTTGTAATCTACACAGTCAAAAGCTTTAGCATAGTCAATGAAGCAAAAGTAGATTTTTTTTTTTTTTTAGAATTCCCTTGCTTTTTCTATGATCCAATGAATAAAAATTTTCCCACACTCTGAGTTTCTCAGTCGTCAAATTCCAACTCTCTGAAGATTGCTCTATTCAATGACACTTTACAATTTCAAACAAGACATAAAAAAGACAAAAAAAATTATAAAGTTTTAATAGAAAAAGCAAAATTTTCTTTTTGTGGGTTGGGTGTTCTTGATACATTTTTGAAAAAAGTGCCAATGAACGTATGATCTTTGGTGTTTCAATGGAATTAAGAAAGAAATCTAGAAACAAAAGTTTTGTTGCTCAAATAGGTTAGGAAAAACTGTGTCTAGTTTATTTTAATAAAAAAGTTTTACAGTGTTCTACTTTGCTGATTTATTTGATGAATATCAAAGGGAAGGATATGGTTATTCTCAGAGTTCTGTAACACTTGAAACGACTATATTTTCCTTCTTTATGTGCAACCATGGATCTACTAACATACTGAGGAACACTTTTTGGAAAATAACTATTGATAATTATTGGCTACATTGTAGCTTCCATATTCTGCATTTGCTATTTACATTTTACTAATGATATTGGACATTTGTTGTCCATGGCTTCTTGCATTCATTCATCTGGCTCCTATATAGCAGGGGTCTAAATATACTTTCATGCAATTCGCTCATTTAGCATAGAATTGATGGGGGTGATGACTCCATTTGATAGCCAAGTAGTAGATGTAATGATCCAACCTGGGCTATTGGTACTTTCTTTTTGGAATTTTGAATCTTTAGTAGAGAGCCAGAAAAAATAAAGAGCTGACTCTTTCCACTAGGAGTAGCCTGCCAATACCAATAATATGTATGACAGGTAGAGTAAACACTCCTGCTTCCCACCGCCCCTCAACATAAGATATCCATGTCCTAATCCCTAGAACCCGTGAAAAGATGAACCAGGTGGGCCAATATAGTTACAAGTGTCTTTAAAGATGACAGACAAAGGATGAAAAGGGAAAACAAGAGAAGTGAGAGTGTGAAAAGAAATTTTATGTTGCTGGCTTTTAAGATGGAGGAAGGGACCCAAGCTAAGGAACCTGTGCAGCCTCTTGAAGTTGAAAACTTAAGGGAATGAATTCTCCACAGAGCCTTGAAAGGGAATGGAGTCCTGCTGACCTGTGGGTTTTAGCTCAGTTAGACCTGTTTCTGGCTCCACAAATTGCACAACAGTAAGATAGTACATTAGTGCTTTAAGCCAATGTGTTTGTAGTAATATTTACAGCAGTCAGCTGTAAAAAAACCAATACAACAAATCGATCTTGGTCCTTGAATTCAGGTTGGGTCTTATTTATTCCTAAATGGTTCCTCAACTTTCTTATACATTGTATAATTCTTCTTAAAACATTCTGATAAATTCTATCTTTGCTAAATTTATTCAGAGTCAGTTGCTGCAGTTTCTGAGGCTTTATAAACAAAACATACAACCTAAGATGTTTATCCATGTATTTTTGTCATCTTTTCTCTATTAGATTATAAAGTTTCATGGAAAATATCTTCATATGTGTTATATATATATGTAATATATATAAATGGAGTGTAATGTAGTCATCAGCTATTTGCTATTTAATAGATGTTGACGATCCTTATTAATTGGATTCATTAAAAAATACAAAAAATAACTTATGGACAAACATACACTATAGATATTTTATAAGAAAAAAAATGGAATGGTGTAAAATTAGGTGTAAAGTGTAAAATTTCCTCTGAAGTCCTGTTTAAATGTATGAATACCGTTACATAATTCCAATGTAGTTTTTTACAAATTTTATTTTCATCTTTTACTTTAGCATTTTGTGTGTTAGCATCTATTTTCATTATTTTTATTTTTACTGGCAATGAATTTAATTAAGCCAGGTGGTATAGTGGTAAGGAATCTGCCTGCAATGCAGGAGACTCATTAGACTTAGGTTCGATCCCTGGGTTGGGAAGATCCCCTGGAGGAGAAAATTGCAACCCACTCCAGTATTCTTGCCTGGAAAATCCCATGGACAAAGGAGACTGGCAGGCTATGGTCCATGGGGTCACAAAGAATGAAACATGACTGAGTGACTAAGAACAGACACATGTTGCAATTGTTAGAATTTGCACTATTTTAATTTTTTAGAAAATAATACTTCTTTTATAGTAAATTTCCATGGGTTGTAGGGTTTTGCCCAAAGTAATTAATCTGATTATATTTATTTATATATATGATGTTCCCAAAAAGTTGGCATTAACTGTATATAAATGCAAAAATATTTGCTACACTTTGGCAGACTTTTAAATCAATAGCTTTTATTTGTTTCTGTTTTTGTCCTTTTGTTGTCATTATTGTTCTTGTTCAGTTGTGTCTGACTCTGCGACCTCATGGACTGTAGCAAGCAAATTCATATGAAAACTAGATAATTTATTCCTTTCTACAGGCTTTTGTCTGAATTGCTGCTGATACCAAGTCAGCGGTCGGTTAAATTTGTACATGTTGCCTGTGTGTGGCATCACAGGCTCAGGGGGCTGAGTTTGAACAAACTCTGAGAGATAGTGAGGGACAGGGAAGCCGGAGGTACTGCAGTCCGTCGGGTGGCAAAGAGTCGGACATGACTTAGTGACTGAACAACAGTACCTGTATGCATTGTATATGCGTTTTCTGGATGCTTCACAGATTATATGGATTTATCTTATTTATCTAACCCTTATCTTATTTTTTTTCTCTCCGGCACGCTGGGGCGTTCTCTTCGTGTTTTTGGGTCGACGGTCTGCAGGCCCTCATGCTTGAAGGACGGATTTTCCTGGTATTATCTAAATAAAATAGAGCTGTAGCACTGGTTTGTCTACGAGCTATAACATGGTCTGTCCAAGACCCGAGAGCCGTGACCCGCCGAGGCCTCTAATGTCCGTCACTCCAAATCTTTGCTGTGACGTGACGAGAACCGAGGAGCACACACTCGCGTGACATTTATGGTGCCCTGACTCGGATAAAACCTGACTGAAACAGCCTCGGCCGCGCGACCCCCGCGAGGAGGAGGCCAGGCAGAGCAGGCGCCCAACTCAGCGGAAGCTCCCGCGGTAGAAGCGGAACCGGAAGAAAACCCAGCGCGAGAGGCCCATCGTGCTGGGAACCGGGACAGCAGAAAGCTCACGCGGCTCAGGCTCAGATTCCAGAAGACCTCCGGTTAAGGTAGGAGCTGGAGGGACAGGCCTAACAAAATCTTAATTCCTTCACAACCTCTCATTTCTTGTCTCCTCGAAGCCCCGGTGAACAGACGGGCGGCAGTGGGCGCAACTGAGGGACTCTGGAGAGGCTACTCCTCAGTACGTCCCAAAGGCACTCTCCGCTGGGCCCCAGGAGCTGTTACCCAAGCCGGTGGGGGTTCCTCTGCTCTGCAGCTCTCTCCTGGGACTCAAGCCCGGCCAAAACCCAGGAAGCTCAGGCTCTGATGTCTCATTGCAAAAATTCAGTGAGAGACAGAGCGATAAGTAAGAGGTGGGATTTGTTAGGCTTCAGAGAGAAGCCCACACTTGAGGGTGTAGGCCTTTGCCGAGGGCAAGGGCTGGAGCCATGGAATGCGGCCTGGATAGGCTTTCCAGCACTCTTGCCTGGGAAACCCCATGGACGGAGGAGCCTGGTGGGCTGCAGCCCATGGGGTCGCGAAGAGTCGGACACGACTGAGCGACTTCACTTTCACTTTTCCCTTTCATGCACTGGAGGAGGAAATGGCAACCCACTCCAGTATTCTTGCCTGGAGAATCCCATGGACGGAGGAGCCTGGTGGGCTGCTGTCTATGGGGTCGCACAGAGTCGGACACGACTGAAGCGACTTAGCAGCAGTAGCAGCAGCAGCAACTCTTATTGGTGTTATTATCTGGAATATTATTTTTAGTGATTTGCCTTGGTGCCTAGATCTGAGAAGGTGTTTCTAAACAATTCTGGAAATTTCCTGGCTAATAGTTCTTTAAATATTGTTTCTTCATTGTTTTTATGTTTTGGAACTCTGATTTAATTTACATTTCTTAATTCTTTTGAAAATCCATGTCTTTTTAGATCCTTTTATATGTTGCATCTTGTTTTCTTTCCATCCTGAAATCTACTACATTCTTTAAATATAAAAGACATTTTATTAATCCTTTTACTACAATTAATACTTTTTCTAATCTCTTGCTTACCTATCTTTTGATAATTTCAGTGATTATATATACATATATGTGTATATGCATGTGTGTACATATAATTATGTTACTACTTTAAGAATTTATAATCAAATTTATTTTCTTTTTTCTTTTTAAAGTATATATTTTATTTCTTTGAACAAATTTTATTGGTGTATAGTTGATTTACAATGTTGTGTTAATTTCAGGTGTAGAGCAAAGTGAATAAGTTATACATATACCTACATCTACTCTTTTTTAGATCCTTTCCCATATAAGTCATTACAGAGTATTGGGTAAAGTTCCCTGTGCTATATAGAGGGTCCTAATTATTTATTTATTTTATGTATAGTAGTGTGTATATATTAATCTTAATCTTCCAATTTATCCCTTCCCCTCTTTCCCTCTTGGTAAATGTAAGTTTGCTTTCTACATCTGTGATTTTATTTCTGTCTTGCATATAAGAACATTTGTACCATTTTTTAGATTTCACATTTAAGTGACATCATATGATATTCATCTTTGTCTGACTTCTTCACTCAGTATTTATTTATTATTTAGATGTTCACACACTTCTTATCTTTTTAAATATATTCATCTTGCTACTTTATCTCCATGCTTGATAGTTAAAATATAAGCATTTTAAACTCAAATTCTGACATCTATTTTGTTTTATTCACTGCAAATCATGTTACTTCATTTCCTTAGCTGTTTTGTGATTTTTGACTATAAAGTCATACTCCTTAGACAATCTGTAGAAATACAGTAAGCTTATATTAAAGTTAGGCTTCTCTGAAATGCAGGAGATCCAGGTTCAATCCCTGGGTCTGGAAGATACCCTGGAGAAGTGAATGGTTACCTACTCCAGTATTCATTCTTGCCTGGAGAATTCCATGGACAGAGGAGCTTGGTGGGCTACAGTTCAAGGGGTCGCAGAGTCAGACACGACTGAGCAGTTCACACTTTCACTTTTTTTACATTAAAGTTGAGTTACTCTGGACAGGATTTTTGTTTGTTTTGCTATCATTTGACTGTCTGGAAACACTACAAATCTAGGATCATTTTAAATGAAGCCATTTGGCTGCATGTGTGATAAGTCACTTCAGTCTTGTTTGACTCTTTGCCACCCTATGGACTGTAGCCTGCCAGGCTCCTCTGTCCAAGGGATTCTCCAGGCAAGAGTACTGCAGTGGGTTGCCGTGCCCTCATCCAGGGCATCTCCCCAACCCATGTATCGAACCTGTGTCTCTTATGTCTCTTGCATTAGCAGGTGGGTTTCTTACCACCAGCACCACCCAGGAAGCCCAAATTATTTGGTTAAGATTTTTCAAAAGAAACAGACTGTTTGAATTTAGGTTACAAATCTTCATGAGAGCCAGATGGTTAAAAAGAGAGAAAACGGAATTTAAAAAACTATCTTTTACTTCTAGGCAAATTTACATATGCTGTTAATAAATATGTTTTTACACCCCCTAAGAATATTTGAAGGGGGGAATGTCATGCTTTGAGAAATTTGGTTTTTTCTCTAGAAAATGAGTTCCTTACAGTATCAGTTAATGTATTTCAGTAATAACTTATCAAAGGTGATTTTTCAGAACCCACAGGGACCAGCTGAATAAAAAAGGAGAGCTGGAGACATATGGTTAACAAAGAATAGATGTTATAAAATAGGAAATCACAGCTCAGTTATCACCATCCTTTCCTTGATCTTTTGATATTAGAGGCACATTATTGTTAGATTTCCAAATTTTATGGAGGAGCTAGAATTCTAAATTTTGAAATATTAAGAGCATATTAAAAAATAACAGAATATTATAACCAAAAATGGTGTGATATGGACCTCTGAAAATATAACCCTCCTTAAAACTGATGAAAAACATCTGTCAAAAATTGTCAGAATTAACTTTTTCAAAACTATGAAAATTAGGCAAAGACTTGCAGCAACACTTATTTTAAAAATTCCTGAATGTTGATGTTAGCAGTGAGCTTTATGGTCTTGTAACTTGTTCTAGGTCTGTGTCCTGCTATCTAGCCTAGGGATAGATGGCTAATATAACAAGTCAACCTTCCTGGTACCAGAAGAAAAACCGTGAAGCTCCAGCTTTTTCAAAACCTCATTCTGAAACAAAAATGAAACGATAATTTTTTTTCACTCCCTGGAAATACTCCAGATGAAAATTTTGTCTTTATTAAACATGACTTGAATTCATGCGTTCCTAAAGTTTATCCTTACATTAAAAAAAATACTTATAGGAAAGTATGTTAATGTTGCAGTTGCTGCAGATGAAGATAAAAGTTGGGTCAAATAATAAACCATTTAAAAATCTTAAAAAGAAAAACTGAGAAATAAGATGTTGCTCTAATAAAATGCCATAGCCTAAGCAGCAGAAATATTTTTGTCACAGTTCTAGAGGGTTGGAGTCTAAGATCCACGTGCCAGTATGGTTAATTTCTTGTGAGAGTGCTCTTCTTGGCTTGCATAAGCCACTTTCTCACTATTTCTTCACATGACAGAGAGAGAGAAAAAAAGAGAGACATCTTTATTTCCCTTCTAATAAAGCCACACATTCTTACCAAATTATGGTCACCCTTATGACCTGATTTAACTTTACTTCCCAAAGAGCTTGTCTCTGGATATGCTTATATGGAGGGGTAGGGTTTCAGCAAATGATTTTGGGGAAGCACAGCTTTGTCCACATAAAATGTCACAGAGCCTTTGGAAAGCTCTGATGTATTGTTGGAGTCTAGAATGCTGTGAACATTTGTGAACTTGTCTATATGTCTAGGAAGGTCTTGAGAATGTCTTAACATCTCACTTACAAATGGACTGGAAACTGCACAAGCAGAAATTAAAGGCCAAGACAGAGTGGTAAAAGCTTGCAATGATATGCACACAGATATCTCAACAAATATGGAGAGATTTATTAATTCTGGAAATTTAGGGAAAGTTCTAACCACTAAGGAGAAATCTCAGTGGAGGTTTGTAGGATTCCAAAATTAATGTGCCACATGTCCTACGGTAATATTGAGAGATGTGTCTTGAAATCTGTTGGGTGATATCCATTTTAGCTTGTGTTTCCTCTTAAAACTATTGTGTCAGGATTTATGGAAAGTGAGTTATATCCTAAAATTCTGGGTACTCCCATTTTTTTGTTTTTGAAAAAGAAACTTAGTAGGTGCCTTTCTAGACTCATTTTGAATATCTAACAGGTAACTCGCTGTGAAACACAAAGTATATTGAATGATTTTTCTTTGTCTTTACCATCAAGAATACCCTGAGTCCACAGATGAAAGCCCTCAGACTAAAGACCAAGAGGTAAATTTTAGACCCTAAGCATCATATAAAATAAAAATCCATCTCTGTGTGGGTCGTTATCAAATAGACTTTGTCACACACTTGAAGTAGTACCAAGTTTTTAAAAATGTTCTGCCAGCTTGTGATTGAACATGTGATTGCGCAAAACCAGCTTAATCACTGGATATTTTTGGTCCCTGAAATGGCCTTTCCAATCTTTGGAGCAGAACTTTTGCCTTGGGCTATCTTTAATAATATATTAAGCATTAAATGTATGAGCATAGCATAAGCACATTAGTATTTTTTTGTTTGTTTTTCATTGCATGGCTTTTTTTGCATCTTTAAAATACCACAAATACATCTGGGGAGTTATCCAGTTTCTTGCTGTTTCTGTAACTGAACAACTTAGATTTTATTCGTCAGCCTAAAAAACTGTTCCTTTTTTCAGAAATGTAGATACTGTCCAAACTTTTCTGATATGTTTGCTTGTAACTGGTGGGGTTTGCTGAATCAAAGCAGCTAAATCTGATAGAAGTTCACTGTTGTTCCTTCAAGAATTAACTCATCTTAAAAAAAAATCAACTCAACTTTTTGGGCTTGAGACAACAAACACTTCCCGGCTTCATCCAAGCCCAGTAGGTGTATTGCTTTTTGCCAAAGAGATTTTGAGTTTCATCAGGAGACCCATTCTCTTGGAGAGTGGCGTTGATAGTGAAGGGGGCAGACACAGACCGCAGCACTCGTGTTCTGTGCGTGACTACAGTGTATGCAGGCAAGCCAGTACCTTTCTATTTCCCCACCCTTTGTAACCTGGAACTTCTTTTTTTTCCCAAGGAGATTGAGTTCTACGTAGATGTGATTGGAGTCCTTCCCCAGGGTGCCTCTAGAACTCTTTGCAACAACTGGGCATCCCTTCAGAGTGATTTTGATATCCTCTGGAATAGGACAGTCTTAATGCTGAGGACAGTCTTCATCCTTCCAATAGATACAACAAAGAATCACATTCATATTTTTTAACTGCCCTGAATTCCATATTCTTCTGTACCTGTAACTCATTCCTTGTCAAGGAAATATACTTTATTTAAATGTACAATTACTTGTTATTTTGTTGTCTGTGTCCTTCCACATGGAAACTATTTTGTTATCTAATTTTTAAGTTGTATTAACTCAACAGTTAATGCTTTCAAGCTCTCTTAATCCTAGACTGGTAAGAGTTTCCTAAACTGCTATAAATAGAAAAAATATATACAGCTGGAATTTAAATCTGAAGCCGTCATAGTCCTGTGGGTAGAAGCAGAGTTTGAAGTAGATGATATGAAAATTAACTTAAGTAGCATCATGAACTGTTCACATTTATTAGGTGATCCGTTCAAGGAAGGTCCTTTATTTCTTAAATCATTCTCAGTGCATAAGGTGTCAGTCACTAAAATCTCAACTAGATGCATAGACTGAGTGCTGTGATGCTGCCCAGATCAATTGTGTGTAGGCTGATCTCTGATCAACCATCAATGAAGCAAGCGTCCACTTAGAGTTTGTTCTAGTACTCCAGGAAGTAATCGTAAGCATTATTGTGGTTACCTCTGCCACTTGGAAGACCGGCTGAAGAAAAGAGTTTCAGGTGGAAATATTCTCCTCATTGAATAAATTGATGAGTGGGTACTTGAAACTTCTGTGCTCCAAATTCTTCATCTTAATTCAAACTAAGGTATACAATTATTTGGCATTAATATTGTATTTAAAATGTCCATAATGACTGTGGTGGACAATGAAATGCTAGGGTGATTTCCCACTTTCTGATACCCAGGAATTTGTGTAATCTTTTCTTGAGTGGAGAGTGGGACCAGTGAGTTGATTCTAATCAATAGACTACAATAAGTCCCCTACATATGAATCTTTAAGATGCCGACTTTGAAAGGTGCGAACGTGCATTCTGATAGCCAATCATGCGAGTTAGTTCATGTGTCTGGAATACTTCGCCGTGTGTGTGCATCCTCTAGAAGTGGTTGTGCTTTTGTGGACTTTACTTACAGTACGATATAGTAAAGTACAGTATAGTGTAGTATAGTACAATACTGTATAGTGGTACAGTATATTTAAAGTCCAGGATGTTCCAAAGCCAGTGTAAAAGCAGTGGTATATAGACAATTGTGATAGTTGGGTATCTAAGCTAACTTGGTTGTACTTAGGAACAAATAGGACTTAAGAACACACTCTTGGAATGAAACTTATTTGTCTGTAGAGGACTTATTCTATGGCAAAGTGTTGTTCAGTCTCTGTGCCCACCTCTTTGCGACTCCATGAACTGCAGCACACCCGATTTCCCTGTCCTTCACTATTTCCTGCAGTTTGCTCAAACTCACATCCATTGAGTCGGTGATGTCATCCATCCAAGTCATCCTCTGTCACCCCCTTCTTCTCCTGCCTTAAATTTCCTGGCATCATGGTCTTTTCTAATGAGTTGGCTCTTTGCATCAGGTGACCAAAGTATTGGAGCTTAGATTCAGCATCAGTCCTTCCAATGAATATTCAGGGTTGATTTCCTTTAGGATTGACTGTTTGGTCTCCTTGCTGTCCAAGAGACTCTCAAGAGTCTTCTCCAGCACCACAACTGGAAAGCATCAATTCTGTGCTCAGCCTTCTTTATGGTCCAACACTCACATCTGTACATGACTACTGGGAAAACCATAGCCTTGACTATAAGGACCTTTGTCAGCAAAGTGATATCTCTGCTTTTTAATAGGCTGTCTAGGTTTGTCATAGCTATGCAATAATAATAATAACTAACTTGATTTAGTTTATTTTATATGGAAAAGGTGATGGGAAAACACCCCATGATTATTTTATATTCTATAAGGTTCTGTCTTAGCATACTCTCTTTTGCTGGTCTTGAAAAAGCAAGCACCTATGGGGTGAACTTCCTATTGAGAGAGTCACATGGAAAGGAACAGAAAGTAGTACAGAAGACCTAGCAGTTAGCGAAAACGCGAAGCCCTCATTCCAATAATTGAAAGAAGTTGAATTTTGCTAACAACCCTCGTGAACCAGGAAGAAATTCTCACTTTGAGCATCAAGATGAACACATAGCTCAGCTAACACTTGACTGCATTTTGTGAGGCCTTGAGCATGGTGGGGTTGAGATAAATTGTGTCTGGATCCCTGATGCATGGACAGCATGAAAAAAATAGGTGTGTTGTTTTAAGCCTCTAAGTTTGTGGTAATATTTTTATCATGTTGAGCATACATACAATAACAAAGCAGTAATTTCCATTTATATGGTTGATGGCAAATATTTCTGATAAAATAATGCTGTAACATCATTAGCAAGTAATGAGGAATGGTAAATTTGTTCTGTGAAAATTCTCCTTAAAATGAGTTATTTATTTAATCAAGAGGGCATATAGTACTTAAGAACATGAGTCCTGCACTCCTTGGATCAAATCCCAGACCTTCTACTTTCTAGCTGTACTACCCTGAACAATCCATGGAAACTCTCTGAGCCTCCATTGTCACATCTGAAAAATGGATAATAATTGCATATATCTCAAAGGCATAGCTGTGAAAACTGAGTGAGTAAAATCATGCCATTTATATTTGTTAAATTATTGGCATAAATATTTTGGTTTTATGCAATATAACTAAACTATAAAGTGTGTTATTTCTGCCAAAATAATTAATCTTCAAAAGTGAAATAAATAATTATACCTGTCTTGTGCCTAGAATTAATGTTGGAAATAGTACAGGCTGTGAAACAAGTGAACAAAAAATTTGCAGATGCTCAAAGTTGAAAGAAAGTGAATTTAATGACAGAGCAAAAGAACATTGAGAAATAGTCACAGATTCACAGCAGATAATCACAGCAGATTACTGAATTCAGAGAAAGAGACAACATGTAGAGAAAGCATTCAGAGCAAATGTTCTATCTGCAGGTAAAACAAAGCTATAATGATAAAAGTTTTGGTTAAGAAAAGCTGCATAAGAATGGAAAACTTTACTTAGTAAGGATATGTAAACAGTACACAGAAGAACTAGTATAGAAATCATTATGCTAATAGTAAATTTTAGGAGAATTCTCTAAGGCTAAAGTCATAAAACACACTAAGGAAAGAAGGACAGAGAGAGGCTAACCCAGGCACATATTTCACAAGGATAGGACAGAGACCATAGCTGAAAAAAATCACTTGTTTATAGCTGAAAAAATTACTATCAATTTCTATGTGATCTCACATCAGTGGTATAAACTAAGCTTACTGTCTCTTTGTGTCTCTAGTTGTTTATATATATATATATATATACACTTCAAATAAATAGTGAATCTGTATATGAGCCAGTCTAATGTATAATCTGATTCCAGCAAATATGTTTTATTGGATTCAACAGTTAACCAACGCAATTTATCTTTGAAATTATGCTTTTCAATGGATTAGCCTTGGTTAGTTATCCTCGGACTTCTCTCTTAGGCATAAACGTTTTTATTTTAGGTCCTTGCTGCCAAAGAGAGGCAATGTATTTGAAACAGGACATGTGCCCCTGATGTAAATGGACATTAAATTTAGTTACCTTTTCACTGATTGCTTTTGATTTAAGGGCCTTTTCAATGATTATATTCAATAGGCAAAATGATTGAAAAATCAGGATCCTATGAATCCAATTCTTTGTCTTTGTAGGGTAGAGAATTGATGCTTTTGAACTGTGGTGTTGGAGAAGACTCTTGAGAGTCACTTGGACTGCAAGGAGATCCAACCAGTGCATCCTAAAGGAAATCAGTCCTGAATATTCATTGGAAGGACTGATGCTGAAGCTGAAGCTCCAATATTTTGGCCACCTGAAGTGAAGAACTGACTCATTGGAAGAGACTATGATGTTGGAAAAGATTGAAGGCAGGAGGAAAAGGGGATGACAGAGGATGAGATGGTTGGATGGCATGACTTACTCAATGGACATGAGTTTGAGCAAGCTCCAGGAGCTGGTGATGGACAGGGAAACCTGGCAACTGAGCAGCTGAACTGAACTGAACTTGAATCCAATTCTTTGTCTTTCCAGTGTAGAGACAGCTTTAGTTTTCTATTATAAAGATTAAACAGTTATAAAGTAATTTTTTGAAGAATACAATCTTCTGGTGAAAAATAAAATCAAACTTTAATCCATTTGATATTAACCAGGGACAAAATTAGATGATGAATAGGAAAGGGGGATACTTACTATTTTTAAAGAAGCTACAGATTTTGAAATTTTTCAAGTCTACTTTATATCATTGTAATAAATCACAAAAATATAACTAACAAATCTCAGTAAACATGACCTTTTTAAGAAAATTTGTAAATATCACTCTATTTTTCTCTGTCACAGTTCTCTAATTTAGAAAAATAAATAGAATGTAAATATTGCTCTCATGTTGAATCAACCAGTCATTAGTATTTACAGTCCCAATGGTTTTTCCCCTTAAATACCCAAACTCTCCAAAAATTTTAGATATCCATTAGCTAAATACTTCCTAATATGTTAACATTATGTTTATTGTTTATATTTGTATAATGAGATATTTATTTTGAATGATCACTGTGCCTATATATAAAACATAACATATGCTATTGGCTTAATTATCTTATGTGAGGCCTCAGAAACAGTTTTCTGAAATACAGAATGATAAGAAAAATCATATACATATGTATGTGTGTGTAGTTTTAAATATTTATGCTCATATTTCTCTTTTTTGTATTTATATTTTCCAGACATGAGAATGTATCTCAGTTGAGGCTATTAATATTATTCTAATCTGAAATGTGGGCAATCCATGAAATATTTGCCATTATGACAATACTAAATAATAGACACAACAAATAAATTTCCAGATAAGCATTTCTCATAACATTATAAACATAGACGCATAGATAGATAGGTGGTAGCCGCTTAGACAGATGTGCATGAGAGCTACGTCTCCAGTCATGTCCAACTCTTGCGACCCCATGGACTATTGCCCCCCAGGCTCCTTTGTCTATAGGATTTTCCAGGCAAGAATACTAGAGTAGATTGTCATTTCCTTCTCCAAGGATCTTCCCAACCCAGAGACTGACCTACATCTCCCAATGGATAGATATCCAATGGTAGTAAACTATTCTAGTGTTTTGTAAATGAAAGTGAAAGTCACCCAGTCACGTCCGGCTTTGCGACCCCATGGACTATACAGTCCATGAAATTCTCCAGGCCAGAATACTGGAGTGGGTAGCCTTTCCCTTCTCCAGGGGATCTTCCAAACCCAGGGATCAAACCCAGATCTCCCACATTGCAAGCAGATTCTTTACCAGCTGAGCCTCAACGGAAGCTCAGTGTTCTATAAATAGTCACATTTTCAAAGAACAACTTTAGCTCTAAAAATAATTCCAAAGATAAGTGACAAAGTATTTTTGGGAAAAAAAGGGATTACCTGTGGGATAAATGCATAAATTATGGAGGGAATAGTTAGGTTCAACAAACATTTGTTGAGCATTCATTATATAACATTATTTGAATGTTATTTGTGGATTTGCTACTTCTATAATGTTGCTGTTCAGTCGCTAAGTCGTCTGACTCCTTGCAACCCATGGACTATAGCATGCCTTCCAGGCTCCTCTGGCCATGGGATTTCTCAGGCAAGAATACTGGAATGGGTTGGCATTTCCTTCTCCAGGGGATCTTCCTGACCCAAGGATTGAACCTATGTCTATTGCGTCTCCTGCATTGCCAGGCAGATTCTTTAGCACTGGGCTACCTGGGAAGCCCAATATTTGCATATTTAAAAGCATGAATTACTACTTGTTTTTTTTTTTTTAAGTAGTCTCATTAATTTATAGACATACTGAAAAATTGGTAGCTTAAAACTGCTAAATCTAGTTATATTATTTATTCCAAAATTCTACCAAGTGATGACATTGTGCTATTCACTTTGTGAATGAGACAAATGTTTCTTGTCCCATGGTGTTAGAAATCTAACAGACAATATTCTTCTGAATTTTAAACTATTATTCATTTAAAAATACTTACAATTGATGGAGAGAAACTTTTAATGCTGATATATCTTAAATGACATGGAAAAGTTTTCAATGTGGTCATTTTTGACCAGTTCTCACATTTGAAATAGAAACTGCTGGGAATTATGGTGATATACACATATGAATTGATGGATAGATAAATGCTATTTAAATATTTTTTTCTATTCTTGAAGATCTTTATTTTCTGAGGTACATGTATGACATTGTGTGCATAGTTAAAAGATGCTTCAATAACAGAAAAGGGGATATTAATTGAGGAACACAATATCAGATTGTCACTCATTTGTTTATATGAAGACAAGGTAGAAGGTCATGCTCATTTTATATGTATTGATCTATTTAACATGAAAACTTGATTATCATTTCACTTGGAAAAATGAGATAGAACATACATGTTAAATTTGAGAAAACAAAAGATGATTCATTGTAGGTGTGACATTAACATGAATCTCAGGCCATGAGTTGGTGGCCTCTGCACCATATCAAGAACAATGACCTCAATTAACTTTATCTAGATGTTAGTAAATAATGCTAGAAATATATGTTAATAAAAATAGTATAATTAATTTAGTTTCTTGAATTTTTTAAAGAAAATTGATTTTGCTATAAGCAAACCATTTATATCAAAGGCAGTGCTTTTGTCTATTAGTCCGTTCATTCATTAAACAAATGTCATTATTTAAGAAGAAATTTTGAATGTATAAATATGTATTAATACAGCCAGTTATTATGTAATTTTTCAGTTTAACAGATACATATGTGACATTTAAATGATGGATTCTTAGAAAACTGGTTAATGTCTAAAAATGTGAGTTCATTGAAAATGCATTATATATTGTGTTGATACTATTAATTGATGAATTATTTTATTGATAAAATAATACTAGTAGGAATAGAATTATTGTTATATATAGCAGTAGCTGTCACTCCCTTGCCATCTCATTTGATTGGTTGAAAAAAATTAATTTTTATATACAGATTCATATATAGATATTTATATAGTCAGTTATTTTGAAAATATACTTGTTATATACTCAGTTATCTTAAAAATATACATGCAAATGTAAAGATATAAATTAATATATAGTCATGGCTATGGTCTTCCCAGGGATCACATATGGTTGTGAGAGCTAAAATGTAAAGAAGGCAAAACACCAAAGAATTGATGCTTTCAAACTGTGGTGCTGGAGAAGACTCCTGAACGTCCCTTGAACAGTAAGGAGATCAAACCAGTCAATCTTAAGGGAGATCAACCCTAAATGTTCACTGGAAGGACTGATGCGGAAGCTGTGTTTTGGTCATCTGATACAAACAGATGACTCATTGGAAAAGTCCCTGATGCTGGGAAAGACTGAAGGCAGAGGGAGAAGAGGGTGTCAGAGGATGAGATGGCTGGATGGCATCACTGATGAAGTAAACATGACCTTGGGCAAACTTCAGGTGATGGTGAGGGACAGGGAGGCCTGGCGTGCTACAGTCCATGGGGCACAAAGAGTTGGACACACTGGGACACTGAACAACAACAACAGCAATACATACACAACTGCTTCTTTATTCACAGTCTTATATAAGTAGCATATTTGTGTATCTGTGTCATTGCAGAAATGACACTAATTAGCAGTTATAAAACCAATTTCATCTGAAATCATGATGGTTTTATTTGTATTGATTACAAGGTGCTTGCAACAATTGCTAACAAGAGCAAATCCATAGATGATGTGAGAATATCAATAGGCATCTAAGTCACAAATAATGAAGATGTATATTCAAGGTACTTTGAGTTTCTGAAAATTATTCCTTCGCTTTCAGAGTGAATAGAACTACAGTAAAATCATTTTTGGTTGATTAGATAGAAATGACAATATCAAGTGAAAAGAGATGGTAAATTGTCAGATTCATTTTAATACACAAAGTATTTTACAATGATATAAATAAGCTGTATTTTGCAATTATATATGTTGCTAGTCATGGTAATTTTTCCTGCACTGTTTTTTCTTTTCTAAACTGCAATGCACTAAGTTCTGATTATGATATTCTCAGAGTAAGTAAAATGGAACCTTAAGAAAGTACTTCAATAGCTCAAGCAATGATAATATGAAAAGTTCTTATTTCAAGAAAAGGAGAGATAGGAATGTTGATGTGTTCAGAATCACTGATTTCTGTTTGATATCTTTATTTCATGAGTCAGTATTTAGCAATCACAGGCAATGAAGTTCATGTACAGAAAAACGTTGAGAGAGCTGACAGTATATTATACCTGCAACTATGGTCGTACCTCTGATTTTAAAATATCTTATTAAAAGGTATATAGCAGTTACCATTTTAGTTATTAATCCCCTGTTATTTCTTACCTCTGATTTTATTACAATGAATATATGTAAGTTGATATTTATGCAGTTATGAGAGTTAATACTTCTAAGAAGATTAACTTAAAAAAACTCTTCTGAGACACACTATTAATTTGAGCAATGTTAAAATATAGTATTCAGGTATATAAACCATATATTTGCACTTTTCCACCCAGTTCTAAAAAACCAACACTTTTAATTCAGGACATTTTCAAGCAGTAATTAGATTATTTTGGCCTTTACCAGAACTTGGATTCATCTTCAAGAAACAGCATTTTGAAATGCCTTGTTGTAGAAATTCATATTAAATTGCCATCAGGAAATCACTTTGAACTGTTAAAAACTATGCTCTCATCTAAATTACCCTTGCCTCTCTTATTTTTTGTTGAAGGATCCCATTAGTGTAAAACCCTTATAGGAAACCAGACATGAATAAAGAATTGTTGTATTTATTCTGTATTTTCTCTCTTTTATAGGTGATACAATTTCATACAAAGTGAGTTTTAAATCGCATTATCTTAAGGCAAAGTGAAAGTACAAAGGATGTTTGTACATTGTACAAAGGATGATGTCTTTGTTTAGATATTTACTGACTCCGTTACCTAAGAGGATGCAAGAAGTATATAATGAAGAATAGGTTTCATTTTACAGGTAGATTTGGAATAGGCTT
The DNA here is from genome assembly GCF_054371585.1 of Giraffa tippelskirchi. Lineage (NCBI taxonomy): Eukaryota > Metazoa > Chordata > Mammalia > Artiodactyla > Giraffidae > Giraffa > Giraffa tippelskirchi. The sequence continues at coordinate 154,429,197 of NC_137281.1, forward strand.
ATTTGAGATACAATATATAGAAAATATGCAAGGAAATTCCATATTTTCAATATTTGGGGGGGGAAAGGTCTGTGCTCAGACTTTCTGTGCTGAATTAAAAGTAAATGAGGAAGGAGCATGAGCTAGCATTTATTAGACCCTGCTATGGACTAGATAGTGGGTTTCCCTGGTGGCTCAAAGGTAAAAAATTTGCCTGTCAAGTAGAAGACTTGGGTTTGATCCTTGGGTCAGGAAGATCCAATGGAGAAGGAAATGGCAAGCCACTCCAATATGTTTGCCTGGAAAATCCCAGGGACAGAGGAGACAGGCAGGCAGTAGTCCATGGGGTTGCAAAGAGTTGACCATGACTTAGTAAGTAAAGAGCCACTTGAACAAGATAATGGGGAAAAAGGAGATGTAATAACTGAAAAAGCTGGCTTAAAACTCAACAGTTAAAAAAACCAAGATCACAGCATCCCATCACTTCATGACAAATAGATGGGGAAACAAAGGAAACAGTGATATGCTTTATTTTCTTGGGCTCCAAAATCACTGCGGATGATGACTGCAGCCATGAACTTAAAGGACGCTTGCTCCTTGGAAGAAACATTATGACAAACTAGATAGTATATTAAAAAGCAAAGACATTACTTTATGACAAAGGCCCAAATAGTCAAAGCTATGGTTTTGCTAGTAGTCAGGTATAGATGTGAAATTTGGACCATAAGGAAGGCTGAATGCCAAAGAACAGATGCTTTCAAAACAATGGTGTTGGAGAAGAATCTTGAGGATTGGATGGAAAGCAATCCTAAGAAACAGATGGATCCATTGATTGCTTTTCTCGGGATCAGCAGTTCGTGACATTATAATTATGTAAAAATGCATCTTGAAGAAGTATTACTTAGGAAATGCTTTAACATGCCTAAATGCCCCCTCCTATGTCAGAACATTTCAGTTCTTTAGGAGTGATTATGGAAGTTTAAACCTCCTGGCATGTCCTTCAAGATGTTCTTAGAGTAACAATAAGTGGACCTATGCTTGGTGCATGCTAAGTTGCTTCAGTAGTATCTGACTCTGTGTGACCATAGGGTCAGACTGTAGCCTGACAGACTCCTCTGTCCATGAGATTCTCCAGGCAAGAACACTGGAATGGGTTGCCATTCCCTCCTGCAGAGGATCTTTCTGACCGAGGGGTCAAACTTGTGTCTCTTTATGTCTTCTGCACTGGCAAGCTGGTTCTTTACCACTTGCATCACTTGGGAGCTATGATTTTTCCAGTAGTCATATATTGATGTAAATTAGACCATAAAGAAGGCTGAATGCCAAAGAATTGATGCTTTTGAACTATGGTGTTGGAGAAGATGCTTGAGAATCCCTTGGACTGCAAGGAGATCCAACCAGTCAATCCTAAAGGAAATCAGTCCTGAATATCCATTGGAAGGACTGATGCTGAAGTTGAAGCTCCAATACTTTGGCCACCTGATGCGAAGAGCCAACTCATTAGGAAAGACCCTGATGCTAGGAAAGATTGAAGGCATGGGGAGAAGGGGATGACAAAGGATGAGACGGTTGGATGGTATCACTGACTCAATGGACACGAGTTTGACCAGGTTCTGGGACTTGATGAAGCACAGGAAATCCTGGCTCGCTGCAGTCCATGGGGTCGCAAAGAGTAGAACACGATTGAGCAACGGAACAACAACAACTGTGCCACTTGGGAAGCCCAGGAGAACCTGTACTGAGATCCAAATGATAGTGAGGATTTCGAGTCCTTGTAAGTTTCATGAATGTTTTCAAATTAGGTTTCTTGTTTCATGACAGATGTCTGAGAATTTAGGTCTCCATCAGTGCATGTGATTGAAAACAATCTAGCATATTTCTTAGGAAGACTATTAACTCCATGTGTAAACCTTTCTGTTTCCCACACATGAGCTGATTTTCTTTAGGGCAAAGTTGTTCAGTTTCTCAGTCATGTCCAACTCTTCCTGGCACCATGGACTGCAGCACACCAGGCCTTCCTGTCCTCCACCATCTCACAGAGTTTGTGCAAACTCATGTCCATTGAGTCAGGGATGCCACCCAACCATCTCATCCTCTGTCGTCCCCTTCTCCTCCCACCTTCAATCTTTGCCAGCTTCAGAGTTTTTCCTAATAAGTCAGTTCTTCACATCAGGTGCCCAAAGTATTGTAGCTTCAGCTTTAGCATGAGTCTTTCTAATGAATATTCAGGACTGATTTCCTTTAGTATTGGCTGGATTGATCTCCTTGCAGTCCAAGGGACTCTCAAGAGTCTTCTCCAACACCACAGTTCAAAAGCATCAATTCTTCAGTGCTCAGCTTTCTTTATAGTCCAGCTCTCACATCCATACATAACTCCTGGAAAAACCATAGCCTTGACTAGATGGGCCTTTGTTGGCAAAGTAATGTCTCTGCTTTTTAATATGCTGTCTAGGTGGGTCATAGCTTTTCTTCCAAGGAGTAAGCATCTTTTTATTTCATGGCTGCAGTCACCATCTGCAGTGAATTTGGAGCCCAAGAAAGTAAGGTTCGTCCCTGTTTCAGTTGTTTCCCTATCTTTAGGGCAAAGACTAAGGCTTAATTGAAGGCTGTTGATAACTGAGTAGGAGCATCATCCTTCTTCTCTCTAGGATCTCAAACATGCAATTAGCAACTCCTCCAATAATAACAAATACAAGCACAGTAAACGCTTGTGCCATGAACAAGGCTGCCTGTAGACACATGAAAAGAAAAATTGGAGGTTGTTATGAGCTAGTTATGTTACCCCCTAATTTTCCCAATCCTGCTCTAATTTCCAGAAGATCTTTAGCAAATTAAGAGCAGACTGCTACTAATACTTACTTTCAGTTGTGTCTGACTTTGGTGACCCTGTGCACAGTGGCCTGTTAGGCTCCTCTGCCCACAGGGCTTTCTCAGGCAAGGACACTGGAATGTTACTCCTCCTCCAGGAGACTGTCCCATCCTGAACACGTGTCTCCTGCATTGCAGGTGGATTCTTTGCTTGCTGAGCCTCAGGGAAGCCCCATTTCTTATGCACCTTTTAGATTGTCTAACGTCTGTTTTCATTTTTAATTATTCTGTTTTGCATTTGTTTGTTAGGCCACTTCAGGTGTAGATTTTTTAAATTATTAATCTATTATCTCTGAAACATTCAAGGTAATAATATACTCAAGGTTGAAAGAAAATAAACATACTGGAAAATGAGCATACTGAGAAGAACTCTTTTCTCCTTATCTTTAAAAATGGCCATATTAATCACTGTGAAAATGAAAATCATGAATGGTTTAGAAACTGAGATGGAAGATGACAGGAAATCATTAGAAAAATCAATATGATTAAATGATGAAAGATGAAAGCATCATACTTCTAAGAAATGTACAAATATCAAATAGGTAGTTTAGCTTTCAAAAAGCAGCATTATTCTACTCTAGGGGGAAACAGGAAATTGAGGTATAAAGCATGATAATGGGGAATGTAAAGTAAAAATTCAGTGTTTTTCAGAGTGAAAATGATGCTGAGTTCCAGGAAAGATGGAAAATTGTGATGGATTACAGCATTCCACTTGAGAGTTTTCCTGATCACAGTGCATTACAATATCTGTATCGGTATGTGTTTATACATGTGTAGTGCGGTGGTCTGAGGAGATCTTACAAATAGCTGAAAATAGAAGAGAAGCAGAAAGCAAAGGAGAAAGGGAAAGAAATACCTAACTGAAAGCAGATTTCCAGAGGATAGCAAGGAGATAAGAGAGGTTTCTTAAGTGATCAATGCAAAAAACTGGAGGAAAGCAAAAGAATGGGAAAGATTAGATATCTCTTCAAGAAAATTGGAGATACCAAGGGAACCTTTCTGGTAAAGAAGGATACAATAACGAACAGAAACAGCAAGGACCTAACGGAAGCAGAAGAGATTAAGAAAAGGTAGCTAGAACACATAGAACTAAACCAAACAGTCTTAATGACTGGGATAACCACGATATTGCGGTCACTCATCTAGAGCCAGACATTCTGGAGTGTGAAGTCAAGTGGGCCTTAGGAAGTATCATTGTGAACAAAGCTAGTGGAAGTGATGGAATTCCAGCTGAGGTATTTGAAATATAAAAAGATGTGCAATTAAAGTGCTGCACTCAATACGCCAGGAAATTTATAAACTCAGCAATGGCCACAGGACTGAAAAGGTCAGATTTCATTGCAATACCAAAGAAAGACAATGCCAAAGAGTGTTCAAAATACCATAAAATTGCACTCATCTCACATGCTAGCAAAGGAATGCTCAAAATCCTTCAGCTAGGCATCAGCAGTACTTGAACAGAGAACTTCCATATGTACAGCTGGATTTAGAAAAGGCAGAGAAATCAGAGATCAAATTGCCAACATCCCTTGGATCATCGAAAAAGCAAGAGAATTCCAGAAAAACATCTACTTCTGCTTCATTGACTACGCTGAAGCCTTTGACTGTGTGGATCACAAAACACTGGAAAATTCTTAAAGAGATGGGAATACCAGACCCCCTTACTTTCCTTCTGAGAAACCTGTATGAAGGACAAGAAGCATTAGTTAGAACCAGACATGAAACAATGGACTGGTTCTAAATTAGGAAAAGAGTATGTCAAGGCTATATATTGTCACCCTGCTTATTTAACTTTTATACAGAGTACATCATGTGAAATGCTAGACTGGCTGGATTACAAACTGGAATCACGATTGCTGGGAGAAATATCAATAACCTCAGATACCCAGATGATACTACTCTATTTGCAGAAAGCAAAGAGGAAATGAAAAGCCTCTTGATGAAAGTGAAAGATGAGAGTGAAAAAGCTGGCTTAAAACTCAGCCTTCAAAAAACTAAGATCATGACATCCGGTCCCACACTTCATGGCAAATAGATGGGGAAAAAGTGGAAACAGTGGCAGATTTTATTTTGTTAGTCTCCAAAATCAATGAAGACAGGGACTGCCATCATGAAATTAAAAGATGTTTGCTCCTTGGAAGAAAAGCTATAACAAACCTAGACAGTGTATTAGAAAGCAGAGACATTACTTTGCCAACAAAGGTCCATATGATCAAGGCTATGTTTTTTCTAGTAGTCGTGTATGGATGTGCGAGTTGGACCTAAAAGAAGGCTGAACACTGAGGAATTGATGCTTTCAAATTGTGGTGCTGGAGAAGACACTTGAGGGTCTCTTGGACAGCAAAGAAATCAAACCAGTCAATAAAAAGGAAATCAACCCTGACTATTCATTGGAAGGACTGATGCTGAAGCTTAATCTCCAATACTTTGGCCACCTGATGTGAAGAGCCAACTCTTTGAAAAGACCCTGATCCTGAGAAAGATTGACTGCAGGAGAAGAATGTGGTGACAGAGGGTTAGATGATTGAATGGCGTCATCTGAGATAATGGAAATGCTCTCTTGATCAAGGTGGTGGTTACATGAGTGTTCAAGTGACCCAAATTCATCACTGGTAAAATTAAGATTTTACTCCAAATAAAAAAAAGTGAAACAAAAACATTTATAAATTATCTTCCAATTAAAAATGAATTTAAGAAAAATATTAAAAAGAAAAAAAGCATTTTAATTTCTCTTAGAAAGCTGAGATGACTCATCTGTGATATAATTTTAATAAAGGAAATACTAAAGAGTATTCTTTATCAGAAAATTAGCTTCAGGAAGAAGAATAGAGAAGCAGGAAGGAATAAGGGACAATGTAAAAAGTAAGTATATAGGCAAATCTAGATACAAAACCATTTTAATTGTTTTACTGAGTTAAAAATGTGTATCAGTTCAGTTCAGTTCAGTTCAGTCGCTCAGTCGTGTCCGACTCTTTGCGACCCCATGAATTGCAGCACGCCAGGCCTCTCTGTCCATCAGCAACTCCCGGAGTCTACCCAAATCCATGTCCATCAAGTCGGTGATGCCATCCAACCATCTCATCCTCTGTCGTCCCCTTCTCCTCCCGCCCCCAATCCTACCCAGCATTAGGGTCTTTTCCAATGAGTCAACTCTTCGCATGAGGTGGCCAAAGTATTGGAGTTTCAGCTTCAACATCAGTCCTTCCAATGAACACCCAGGATTGATCTCCTTTAGGATGGATTGATTGGATCTCCTTGCAGTCCAAGGTACTCTCTCAAGAGTCTTCTCCAACACCACAATTCAAAAGCATCAATTCTGCGGCACTCAGCTTTCTTCACCGTCCAACTCTCACATCCATACATGACCACTGGAAAAACCATAGCCTTAACTAGACGGACTTTTTTTGGCAAAGTAATGTCTCTGCTTTTAAATATGCTATCGAGGTTGGCCATAACCTTCCTCCCAAGGAGTAAGCGTCTTTTAATTTCATGGCTGCAATCACCATCAGCAGTGATCTTGGAGCCCAAAAAATTAAGTCTGACACTGTTTCCACTGTTTCCCCATCTATTTCCCGTGGAGTGATGGGACCAGATGCCATGATCTTAGTTTTCTGAACGTTGAGCTTTAAGCCAACTTTTTCACTCTCCTCTTTCACTTTCATCAAGAGGCAAATAAATTTAAAAGTTTAAGGTAGCATTCAGAGAAAGAATAGATATGTTGAGGTAAAGTTCTCTAAGGTCACTGAGTCATGGGAAAATTGCATGTATATGTTTTATACATCAAAATTTTAGATTGTGATCTCTATGAGAACTGTAAAAGTAATCATAGAAGATACTAGCAAATTATAAGAAAAAGTTGTTTGCTTTACAAATAAGTAGACAAGAATGAAGGTATACAATGAAAATGATATACAGGCACTTAAGTATTTAGGATGATGTGCATGGTTGTGGGCAACTTTTTTTTGATACATGTCAAAAATACAATAAACATGACCAGAATGATAGATGGAAAGATATATGTGTGTGTGTGTGTGTGTGTGTGTGTGTGTGTGTGTATATTTCAACATGAGAGAAAGATGCTGCACTTAAGTCCAAATATGTCAATGGTTACATAAAACCATTTTAATTAATTAAAAAGAAATAGTATCAGATGAATTTAAAAAGGAATAAAATGAACAAAGAAAAAACATTTCTGCTTACAACCTGCTTTAAATATGAAGATACAGAAGAAAAATAAGAAAGCAATGGAACCGATCAATGTTAATCAAAAGAAAAATCATGTGACAATACTATTAATAGACAAATAGAATTTCAGGGAACATTAATAAGATGAAGAGGCATATTTCAAAATGATATAAGGGTTACTGATCAACATATGTAAAATGTTAAACATGTATTACCTAATACCATAATGTCAAAATATTTGAGCCAAATGGGCAGAAACCAAAAGGGTAACTATTCAAATTCACAATGATACTCGAAGATTTTAACCTGTTTCTCTTAGTCATAACAGAATAAGGAAAAAAAAACTAATCTGTAGGAAAAAGAAAGTGTGCTAGTCACCCAGTTGAGTCCGACTGTGGGACTGGATGGACTGTAGCTCACCAGGCTCCTCTGTCCATGGGATTCACCAGGCAAGAATCCTGGAGTGGGTTACCATACTCTTCTTCAGGGGATCTTCCCGACCCAGGGATCAAACCCATGTCTCTCTTGTCTCCTGCACTGGCAGGCAGACGCTTTACCACCAGCACCACCTGGGAAGCCAGGAAAAAAAAAGGTTCACTATAACTGACAATTATCAAACTTTTATATCTAAAAATAGTGCCAACAACTGAAGCACACTTATTTGTTTTAAAGGCACGTGGAATATTTGCAAAAATGAAAATATGTTAGTAAATAAAGCAAGAGTATCTTATCTTACTAAGTTGAATTAAAGATAACCAACAATTAAAAAAAAATTAGGAAATACCAAATACCTGGATATCATGTAGAATACTTCTATTGATACATTGTCAAGGACTTAAACACATACAAAATGAAAATCATAGGATGTTTTAAACTTAGCAAAAGTTGAAAATATGGATCTATCAACTTCTGAAGCAAGAATATTTAGATGCAACTTAGAGAGTTGGTGCACTCCTTTCATTTGTGATGGTGTTAATTCTGTCTCCAGCTCCTAATTTGTTGTGTTGGCCAATTCCTTGTCTAGAAATGACTAATTTGGAACTCTGGTTATCTATTCCTCTCTTTTTTCCCCCATTCCACCCATGACTCTAAGAAGTATCTTTCCTCATGTTTATAACAATGTGCACTGCAGCATTTCATTGCTAGTAATCCATAGATAGTCATACCCATAGAAATTCATTATATCCATTTTTCTATTGTAAAAGTTGAATCAATACTGGCTACAATATACACACAAGAAGTTAGATGATCCAGAATATATATATATATATGTAAGCTCCATCATCATTATCATACTGCCATCACTATTATCATCGTCATTGTCAGAGCAAACACTTTCATATTTATGTCCATAAATGAGGTTCTCTTTTGAATTCTCAATTAATCCTTAGAACAAGTCTATTAGATGGGTACTATTATATAACCCGTTTATACATGAGGACACTCAGGCAGAAAATGATAAGTAAGATATTGGAGTGTATTGCCACTTCCTACTCCAGTTCCATGGCAAAGCATTAAATAAAATAGTGCAGGTAAAACACATAAACATCTTTGTACGCTGGTTGAAAGACAGAGCCTGAGGACAGAGAAAAAGATAGAGACAGAAAAATAAAGCTGTTAAAAGTTAAACTGAAACATACTAACATCATAAGAGTTTGAATAAAAATCATTTTGAATTGGGCAGAATCCAATCTAACAGATAGAAAGGAGACCTGAGGAGCTATACACAATGAAATACTTTTATGTTTTTCTTTTTCTCATTCTGGAGCAATGAATCATTTTACTTTCCTTACTGCTTTTCATACACATTTTTCCCTTTCACTCTTTCTATGCCTAAGTAGTTTTATTTTATTTTGATGTAGATCATTTTTAAAATCTTTCTTTAATCTGTTACACTCTTGTTCCTTTTTTTTAACTGTTTTGGTTTTTTGGCTGCAAGGCGTTTGTGATCTTATCTCCATGACCAGAGATTGAGCCTGCAGCCCCTGCACTGGATGGTAGTCCTCACCATGGGACTGCTAGGGAGGTCCAATGCCCAAGTAGTTTTAATTGCATGCATTGATTAGAATTTTATCCCATAAATCCTTAATTCCTAATAAAACCTAAGAACTGAGCAACTGTGGACAGTATTCTGTGAATTGGCAAATCTATAAATACATTTTGTACTTTCTAGAAGTATATTCTTCTCCACAATAGAAATTCCAATGTGGCACAAAACGTTTTTACTAAAAGACCTAAATATCTTTCATTCCTCTGTAAAAGGAAACTGAGGGTGGACAATTCTGTGTTCAGTAATTAATTTGTCAGTATTTTATCTATTGGAAATGATCTGGATATTCAATGTATATCCACTGTTTAATCTATTTCAGTGTAGATAAATTTTGAGACATCACAATTTTTTTTGGAAACTATTTCTAAGTAAATATACCTTAAAGGACTTCCCTGGTGGCTTAGACAGTAAAGCGTCTGCCTATAATGCGGGAGACCTGGGTTCAATCCCTGGGTCGGGAAGATCTCCTGGAGAAGGAAATGGCAACCCACTCCAGTATTCTTGCCTGGAAAATCCCATGGACGGAGGAGTCTGGTAGTCTACAGTCCATGGGGTTGCAAAGACTCGGACACAACTGAGCGACTTCACTCACGACTTCACTCATACCTTAAAGCATAATTATTGCTGAAAGTATTATTTATAAGGTCTTCCCTGGCAGCTCAGATGGTAAAGAATCTGCCTGCAATGAAGGAATGGCAGCCCATTCCAGTATTCTTGTCTGGAGAATTCCATGGACAAAGGAGCCTGGCAGACTACAGTCCATGGAGATGCAAAGAGTCTGACACAACTGAGCGACTAACACTATTTATAAATTTTTATTTTATGTCTACTTAATTTACTTGTTTTTGACAATTATATTTAGGTTAGCCATGAATATTTCATGACATCATACAGCTAACCATCATCCTATGGTATCTTTATTACTGACAATTTCTGTATATAACAAAGTAAGCAGGTTGAAACCAGCTTTTATTTACCAAAGATTATCCTAGTTCATGTAATCTTGAAAAACATTTGGGTTAGATTCTGTATTTCTGAAAGTATACTCGATTTATATTATGCTTGTTTGACTTTAAACCAATTAAATAGAGCTCTTTACAAAATAATTTTGGGAATGAGATTCAGAAAATTTCACATGTATAAAATGAATATGCATGCATACTATAAGCATGCATACAGACACAAACAGAGATCTTAGAGCTTTTATTTTAAAATTTTAACCATGAGACAGGTGCAATAATGCAAAAATCGCTATTTTATAAAAGAAGAGTTGGATCTAAATTGTGTTTCTGCAGATGGAATAAATGAAAGTTATCTCCTCAGACAGCTAAAGCTTTTTACTAATAATTGTGAAAGAGAATTTTGAGGTTTTTTCTTGGCCAAGTTTTCAAAACAGGCCTTTTTCCCCCCCTCTCCTTCTGATAAGATTACTTGGTTTCCAGAGAAGTACAGGCAGAATACTTCTATCAGAAAAGACACAGAAAAAGGAAACAACTTCCATGAAGAAGGATTTTTTTCTCCTAAGTCCGGGTGTTTTACAACATTTGTTTATCTTCTAAGATAAACAGGAGAGATTTGGGTATTTGTAAAACAATAGATGGACTTTGGAGCCACCTCTCTGTGCTTGTAAAGACTTGAATTGCAAGACAAGTATGTGTGCTCAATCACTCAGTGGTGTCTGACTCTTTGAGACCCCAGGGACTCTGCTGCTAAGCTGCTAAGTCGCTTCAGTCGTGTCCGACTCTGTGCAACCCCACAGACGGCAGCCCATCAGGCTCTGCCGTCCCTGGGATTCTCCAGGCAAGAATACTGGAGTGGGCTGCCATTTCCTTCTCCAGTGCATGAAAGGGAAAAGTGAAAGTGAAGTCACTCAGTCGTGTCCGACTCTTAGCGACCCCATGGACTGTAGCCCACCAGGCTCCTCCATCCATGGGATTCTCCAGGCAAGAGTACTGGAGTGGGGTGCCATTGCCTTCTCCAGGGACTCTAGCCCATCAAGATCTTCTGTCTATGAAGTTTCTGAGGCAAGAATATTGGAGTAGGTTGCCATTTCAAGCCTGCATCTCTTGCTTTTCCTGCATTGACAGGCAGATTCTTTACCACTGAGCTCCCTGGGAAGACATGTATAGTTGTTTGTAATTCCTCAGATTACAACCTGAACGATAGGGAGGCTGACACAGCTTCCAACTACATCTTCCTCAATTTGCTTCCATGTATATGAGGGAGGAGATCTGCAGCTAAGATGGAAATCAAACATTCCCACATCTAGATGTAGAACTGTGTATCTTCGTAATGTTTTATTAAATTCTTTCACATAAACTTCAGAATATTTTACTTTCCCTTTGGGTACATAGTTTCATTTTGATTGTGTGGGAAAGACCTAAAAATGCTCTCATTAGGCCCTGAATATTAGCTTCCAATTTGGCCAAATTTTGACCACAGAGATACTGTAAAAATATATTTTGAATGCCTTGTCAAGTTTCAGTAAATATTCCTGGACAAACAGTGGTGAACAACTCTATGGCCTCAAGAGGCATCCCAAAAGAGGGTGCAAAATACACTACCCTTTTAAGATCAGTGTCAACAACAACAACAGCAAAAAGTGCAAGATGGCAAATAAGAAAAGAGTCTATTTGGGGTCCAGAGAACTGCAGTTGGTTCTCATTGGTTACTACCTATTTTATACACTGTAGTATATATGTGTCAGTCCCAGTCTCTCAACTCATCCCCCCCTAGTGTCCATACATTTGTTCTCTATATCAGTATCTCTATTTCTGCTTTGCAAATAGGTTCATCTGTACCATTTTTCTACATATATGGAAACAACCTAAATGTCCATCAACAGAAGAATGGATAAAGAAGATGTGACACATATATGCAATGGAATATTACTCAGCCATAAAAGGCACAAAATTGAACCATTTACAGAGACATGAATGGACATAGAGACTGTCATACAGAGTGAAGTAAGTCAGAAAGAGAAAAACAAATTCTGTGTATTAACACATACATGTGAAATGTGTCCCTTGACGTATAACTTAAATGTTATCTTTTCTATTAACCTTTTTACTCATATTTATAATTTTGGTCTATTGTGAACCCTTACACTACATTAATAGATGTTTGCTTTATTCTTTATCACATTAGTTTGGCAGATGACACTCTACAGTTGAGATTCTTATGTTTGAGACGTTGCCCTAAAAATTACTAAACAAATGACCATGGTCAAGTTAGGTTAAACTCCTTATTCCCAGGTGTGCTGCGATTCATGGGGTCATGAAGAGTCGGACACGACTGAGTGACTGAACTGAACTGTACTGAATGTATCTAAAGTTCTACCAAAATCCTAATGTCAGCACGAGATTATATTGGCTAGTGAAGTGAAAGTTGTTCAGTCGTATCCGACTCTTTGCTACTCCATGGACTCTACAGTCCATGGAATTCTCTAGGCCAAAATACTGGAGTGGGTATCCTTTCTCTTCTACAGGTGACCTTCCCAACCCAGGGATCAAACCCAGGTCTCCCACATTGCAGGCAGATTGTTTACCAGCTGAGCCACACGGGAAGCCCAGAAACCCTGGAGTAGGTAGCCTATCCCTTCTCCAGTGGATCTTCCTGACCCAGGAATTGAACCGGGGCCTCCTGCATTGCAGGTGAATTCTTTACCAACTGAGATATCAGGGAAGCCCATATTGGCTAGGACTAGTGTAATAAACAACGGCAGTAAAGTTTGTTGAGTGTTTATTAGGTCTCAGATTGTTATGAATTCCCTGGTTGATAAAACATCATGGAGTCCTTCTTCTGTGGCAGAAGTACTGGATATCGTACCCTCTAATATGTGTTTGTGATGACATTTACTCTTGATGATGGAACGGATATATTGGAAGCTTACCTCATGAATTCTGAAAAATTCTTCCAGATTCAAACATCAGAAGTCTTAATCGATGATGACCTTCAGCAAAGTATGGATATGAACATGGGCATGTTTTGTCCTCCAGTAGCAAAAGTTGATGCATCTCCATGGTTGGACTGTTTCATCAAGTCATACAATGTTGTGAGCAGAATGGAGCAGCAAACTTGCTATCAGATTTCTGACACCACAGTTGCAGATGATGTTATCTAATTTTGACATTCAACTTTGCATAGGCAAAATATTGCAATTTTAGAAAAAATTATCATTTTCTATGACTCTGCTATAAAACACATAAAAGATCTAGCTCTGTGGTTTACTTTCCATTTTAACTAGTATCTATTTTTTTTTTTGACAAATAGGCATTGTCTTATATTAATGCACTTTTAGTAAATTAAAAATGTTCCTGTTGCTCAAAAAATCCAATATGATAGTTCTGAGGGTTATAAAAGAGAGACATCAAATAACTAAGGATTGTGTTTTCACTTACTGTTTATTCTTCTCCTTTTGAGAGAAGCTATTTTGTTACTCTACCCTAAAAATTGGAGTAGGAAATGGCAACCCACTCTAGTACTCTTGCCTGGAAAATTTCATACAAGAGGAGGAAAATTCCATGGACAGAGGAGCCTGGTGGGCTAAAGTCCATGGGGTCTCAAAAAGTCGGACATGACTGAGCAGGGGCATGATGTATTAATTAATGCAAATCCAATACCATTCATGTTATTATTTTCCACATATAATAGTTGAGAAATGTAATGCCCAGAGGAATTTTAAACTTATAAGGCAGGCCATGACTTTAAGCAAAATAAGTTTACTACAGAACCTGTGCTCAGTAGCTTCCGTGTGTCCGTTTCTTTGCCACCCTCTGGACTATAGTCCTCCAGGCTCCTCTGTCCATGGGACTCTTCAGGCTAGAATACTGGTGTGGGTTGCCAAGCCCTCCTCCAGGGGATCTTCCTGACCCAGGGATTGAAACTGCATCTCCTGTGTCTCCTGTATTGCAGGCTGATTCTTTACCCACTGAACCACCTGGGAAGACCTGTTATAGAATCTAGACTCTACAAAAACTGTGATTTTCTAACATGATATAAAATACACAGGGAGATATATAAAATGAAGCAGACTGGTAGAAAATATTTTAACTTTTTGTAATCCATTTTCAGAAAGTTAACTTATAGATAACATATTGTTCTTTTTTCTTTCTTCGGTTTTCATAAATGAGAAAATGCTGTCTTCCGTTTAAAGAACCAATGTTTACTTCTAATTCTATTCTGAGCTCATTAAATTGCATTGTTTTCCCAGTTAGAAAGTAGACAGAATGTTATGCTTGAATATGATCAGGCTTGAAAAGTCAAATCTTCTGATTTCTTAATAGGCATCACTGGATGGTTTGTAAATTCAATCTATTGTAATGAGATCACTGAGGAAAATTATGTTAATATTGTCTAACCTGAACTAGATAAGGTTCATTAACAGAGCTGTTTTGCAAATCAACTATGCTATGTTTTACATAATCATGCAAATTGCTGTTGTATCTATCCATTCTATGCAGTGAATGATATTCAAAGTAATTCTGCACTTGTTGTGAAGATTTAAATTACAAGGGCATTTAGCAGTTTTCTTATGGTAGATGTCAAATAAACAAAAGTTATCAAGCACGTTAAAAAACCACATATATACCAAACTGTTTAGTCTCATCTTAAGGTAAATCTAATTTCATAAGGCATGATAAAAAATAAATACTTAACCTTGAGAACAGGGAATGATGTGGGAAGACACTGATTACTTTCTCAGAAAATTTGATTAGATAATTTTACTGTGCTTAGGATGTCAAACAAATAAGTACTACTGAACTCTCTGCCACTTTATGGAAACATAAGAAACAGACCAGTTTTTCACCACTCCAGTGAGGTCAAATATATATGTACATAATACTGGGAGTTTATATTTTTCTCTGTTGAATATTTGTATTACATGGTTCACATAGTTCTTTGCGTTCCTGAGAGAGAATCTTATGATATAGACCATCACTTGAAAGTGAAAGTCACTCAGTCATGTCCAACTCTTTGTGACCCCATGGACTATACAGTCCATGGAATTCTCCAGGCCAGAATGCTGGAGTGGGTAGCCTTTCCCTTCTCCAGGGGATCTTCCCAACCCAGGGGTCAAACCCAGGTCTCCCGCATTGCAGGCGGATTCTTTTACCAGCTGAACCACAAGCGATGCCCAGTAATACTGGAGTGGGTAGCCTATCCCTTCTCCAGTGGATCTTCCCAACCCAGGAACTGAACCAGGGTCTCCTACACTGCAGGCAGATTCTTTACCAACTGAGATATCAGGGAAGCCCAGATTATCGCTTAATTGAATCTAATATCTCTCTAATTTTTAAATTCCTTGTCACAGAGACTTATTTCTATTTATATAATTGACTACTCAAAGTTTAATTATGGAAACAATTTTACAAATACCTAAAACACAGATTTTGGCCCACAAATCAAGCACGATTTTCTTCCCATTCATGTAATTTCCCCATTTGAGAATTATATTTGCTAGGTGAGCCCACCTAGCGTAACAAGGTGGCATATAATTGAACTAACCTTTTGAAGAGTTGGGGTAACAGAAATGCACATAGGGAAAAAATGTGTGAATTCTATAAATGGGAAAGGACTTATAACAATAAAAGAAAAAAGAATTTACATATGTAGATTTTGGGGGATATTAGTGAACCAGAAGATGTGGGATAGAGATGAGGTCATAAAATCATTGTGAAGAGTTGAAATTGATCCTGTTGGCCATGGTAAGGAATTGGACTTTATTTTAATAAGAGAAGTTATTTGAAGATTTCTTTAGAGTGACAATAGAGTGCAATGGTTTAGGATTTAAAAACCTAACTCTGGATTCTGTGAGATTGCATTTTTGAATTTGGATAGACCATTTAATAACTACTGCAGCAGGAAAGACAAAAGATTATAATGATTTAGATTAGTATAGCTGCATAGAATAGCTGTAAAAGGAGGAACATTTAAAAAATATTTTAGAATGATAAGCAATAGAACTTCTTATGGAATGTACTTCAAAGAGGATAAAAATAGGAGATATTAACAAAGATGGGTCTTCATCAACTGGATGGGTTGTCAGCCCAGTTAATAAAATGTAAAGTCTTCAGGAAAAAATGGATTTTGGTCAGGGCAAGGTATTAAGATGTATGTTTTGGATAAATGTGTGAGATGCTTCTTAAACACAGATATGCAAATATCTATCCCTCTTGGCAGATTTTGAGTAAAGACCCTCTTCACTACCACGATCTTGAGATGGAGCTGTATCTAGCTTTCCCTGCCACTTTTGTACTTCCCAAGCTGCTTTAGAAACTCAAATTCATCAACCTTAACTTCCTGGTCTGCAGCTATTTCTAATCCAAGGTACTTGCCAGTGTTCATGAAAAGATGAACACTTGTTCATTTTTGCAGAAATTTTAGTATATTTTAGTATAGCATTTCTAATTTGAATATAACATTTTTTGCACTGTTTTAAAACTCAATTTCTTTCCAACCTTTCCATGCAACTTTTAACCAGACAACCAACTCTGATTTATTCTATTTTCATAACACAATACATTGGCCTTACTTGTGTGAACATGAGTGATTTTCACTAAAGTTTTTTCATAATGACTTAATTATATATTTGTCTAGTTATTGTATATGACTGAATGTTGTATCCATATTTATTTTCAATCCTGTAATTACAGGGCCTTCCCCCATGGCTCAGCGGGTAACAGATCTGTCTGCAATGCAGAAGACACAGGAGATGTGGGTTTGATCCCTGGGTTGGGAAGATATCCTGGAAGAGGAAATGGTAAGGATTGTTTATTCTTTACATCCTCTATAAAACTGATCCTCTGCTTGGTAAATAATATGTACTCAGTATTTGTTGAATTAAGTTGAACCCCATTCCACAAGGACAGAATTTATCTAATGGAGAGGGATCTTTTGAAGTAAATATTTTGACAAAGTTTTGCACAGTATGTATACTTTTACTTGATGAATTTATTTCATTTCTATATTCTGTTGTTCTAGTCCAATTAGTATGTCATTGCTAAAGTTGTTAGGAGAATTTTATCTTTAGAATATAGTTGTACAGTTTAAAGATCTATTTGATTTTAATTTTCAGAGGTTCTTTTGTGAATAAAAATTTAGCCAAGTAAATAAAATATGCTATTATTTCTTTCTGTTTCTTACATGAAAATAATGAGGAAACAGGAAAAACATAGTGCAAAGTCAGTTATATTATCTACTTCTTACATGTTTGTGAATCGTTTTATGTTCTGGTCAATTAATCGTATTTCCTTAGAAAGCATTTGTAGAATGCAAGATTTCAGGTAGTAGGTCACTGAATGCTAAGAGAACTAAAAAGTCAACAACAAAATAAATTTTTAAACTATAAATCTGAAATGAGTCCTGCATTGACAAGTGAGAAAATTATGTACGTTGAAATCTCAGCAAGTTTTAATTAATGCCTAAAATTTTATGTTAATACAGTAAAAAAATATATATAAAAGGACCAATAATAATCTGTGTAATTAGTATATTTTTTTGAAACAGACAGATTTGTAGATCTGGGAAACCCTGCCTTATTTTGTCCATACTGTAAATTGATTAAAACTTGATGATGACTTTTCAAGTGACTTACAATTAAATAAAAAGGTTATTAAAGTTTGTATTTATCATTTGATACATAATTTTAATGACTATAATTTAATGTAGTAGAGTTGACTTCAAATGAACTTACTTGCTTTTATCTCTCTTCAGCATATCCCCAAATTTCTGGTAGAAAAGATAATATTTGTGCTTTCCACTTCTCCATGGAAATTTAACAGCTTTGATTTTTTTTTTCATAAAAAAAGTGCTGTGATTACTAATAGAAGTAATTTATTTAAATGTTAATTTAATATGGTACTTGGAAAAACTTCTCATTTTTCTCTAATTTTTTTATTTTTCAAGAATAATTAGTGCTTATTTGTTTTACAATATTGCAATTAGATCATTCTCTCTTTCTTCCTCTCTCTCTCTCACAGGCACACACACTCACACATGCACATACATCCTCTATACAAAAAATATATTTCTTCCTAAAATCAGAGTAGGTTATCGTCCTAAAATTGATGTTTGTGAATATCATTCTTTTAAAATTTTATACCACTTTGCTTACATGCTATATTTAGAATGAGTGCAAAAAAAACCCAAAAAACTTTACTTTCTTGAATGTTCTTAAAACTTTAATTTTTAAATTTTTATTCTCTGTATTTTTATTCACTTTCAGAAAGACTGCTATTTATCTGATTTGTCTAACTTGTGTTACTTTTCTAAAGCTGTACTGAAATATATTACAACAAGTTCATATAAAAGGATTAGTGACAAAAATGTTTGAATATGATGTGCTATCTTCCTTAACACAATTCAATAAAGTAGCTAAAACAGGATAAAATGTTACCAAACTTGGAAAGCATGTTCTGTATAAGAGTTGGTCTGTGGGTGAAAGAACAATCCTTTGGCATACTTAAGAATTCTTGAAAGTAAAAGAAACCAACCAGTTATAGGTCTGAGTCTTTTTCTTGGTTGTACCTTATATAAGAATGTAATAGTAGAGGCTCAAGAGGATCCTCTTTACATCTATTTCCAAGGGAAATCACACAGAGAACTTGACAGACAAGACACAGAATTCTGGTGCAACAAGAGACCTAAGAAGCCCCAGTTATTGTCAAGACCGTTTAGTAGTTGAATGTGATGCTCCAAGAAGGCATGGGAATAGCATCATAGTGATCTTATAGGCCCTTTATTAACTTTCAGTGTGACAGAATTTATTAGCATTATTGCATTTTAATTTCTTCATTCTTAAAATCGATTCCATCTAATCATGATACTTCATATATTGGGTTATTCTGAGGAGCAAAGTACCTTAATTTATCACTAGATAAATTAGACAAGCTACCATTTTATAAAGTGTAGTGCCATTGTGTATATATATATATATTTTTCAGATAATGTTTATTGACTGTGTGTTAAAAAGCAAAAGCTATGAGTTGTTATGGGAAAGAAGAGTGACAAAACAAGAGGGTCAAAGAAAGAATAAAGCCACAAACAGTGTGACATGTTCAGGGATGGCTGTGAAGGAGACATAACAGGAAGAATGGAAGAGAAAGCTTTCAAATGTAGAATATCAGTTCAGAGTGAACTCTGATGTCAGGCAGAGTCGATCCCATTTCAGAACATGTGTACTAAGAAGCTCTACATCTATTTATGAAATCACACTAGAAGGTTAATCTTTTATGAGCACCTTAGTTTAAAAAATAAAACTTAGTTATTTCTATTTATTTTTTTAATATGTTTTGAGTATTATTTTGATGGTATCATTGACTTGCAATTCAGAAGACTTTACCTAGTTGTGATGATGAACTTTGACTTAAATGTTCAACGTCTTGCAATTTCTTATGATTATTTTCATTCATTTGTGATTAACATAGTTAGTGTTTGAAGCGCAATCTGTTTCCACGGTGCAAAGCAAAGCTGATTGACCTTTAATGCAATTAAACCTGTGAGTTTGCCTCATTAGTCACAAATTTAAAGTAAATGAGCTGTTATATTTATCTAACATAATTAAATTGTAGTCCACATTTCAGAGTAAATAAAGTATGGCCAACTTTATGAGATTATTTCATGCAATAAATTCCTATCTCAAAATAATTGTGAAGATTAGTATACATTTTAGGTTTATATACTTTTCTCATCTAAGACATTTAGAAAATCAGCACTACAAGGAATGCAGTTTGAGAGATCTGAATATCTTTAAAAAATGGCCACCTTATTTTAGTAAACATGAGAATTATAATAGTAAATACCAATAATGTAAACATCTTTCAATAATGTAAGTATCTTGCATATTCTCTTACAAAGTCAATACAGTCAACTGCAATTGAGCTAATAATTTAATAAATACTTCTATAAATACAATAAGGCTTCTGACACATGTGCTGGACAAATGATGGGTTGTGTAGTTAAATGCATAACTGATGAGTAGGAGCTTTATGTAGTAAAATTTTGAAATGTGTAATATATAGTAGAGGCAACATAAACACCATACTGAAGTGAAACACTAATATATTTTAATATTTATTAACTTACTGGAAGAATAATAAAAATACCTGCCATTTATTGATTAGCAACTCTGTCCCTAACATGTACTAGGATCTTCACTTGCTAATAACACAAATAATTTAGGAAGGGGTCAATCACCGCGTTTTATATACAAGCAGTCTCAAGAAGGTAAAGGATTCTCATAGCCTCAGTTACCCAGAGAATGACAGAGGCAAAATTCACCTGCAGAGACAGTGAATCCAAGTTCAAAATTCTTACCCTTTTTTTTTTCAGAGTCAAAGGTGTAGAATTCACATTATCAAACGCTGCTGCTGCTGCTGCTGCTAAGTCGCTTCAGTCGTGTCCGACTATGTGCGACCCCATAGACGGTAGCCCACCAGGCTCCGCCGTCCCTGGAATTTTCCAGGCAAGAATACTGGAGTGGGGTGCCGTTGCCTTCTCTGCATTATCAAATGAGTAAATGCAAAAGTGTATTTACTATATATGCTTGTGGGTGTTCAGTCCTGTCCAACTGTTTGTGATCCCATGGACTGTGACACACCAGGCTCCTCAGTCAATGGGATTCTCCAGGCAAGACCACTGGAGTGGGTTGCCATTTCCTCCTCCAGGGCATCTTCCTGACACAGAGATAGAAACTATGGCTCCTGTGTCTCCATATTGCAGGTGGATTCTTCACCACTGTGCCACCTGCGAAGCCCCTATATGCTTAGTAATATGTCAGTAAACTGTAACATGTGACTGTTGGTATATATTTAGAAATACAACAATGATACATTGTATCAGGGAAAATGGCTGTCAAATTGCAGATGATTTTGGCTTGGGGAAGCAAACCAGAAGCCACATGGACAAGGAGCCAACTCTTTTCACCTAATTACCAGCAGATTACTTTCGCTTTTTGTGTTTCATATATTTTATATCAGGCTTCCCTGTTGGCTCAGACTGGAAAGAATCCATCTGCAATGCAGGAGACCCAGGTTCAGTCCCTGGGCCAGGAAGATCCCCTTGAGAAAGCATAGCAACCCACTGCAGTATTCTTGCCTGGAGAATTCATGGACAAAGAAGCCTGATAAACTACAGTTCATGGGGTCGCAAAGAGTCAGATATGACTGAGAGACTATCACTTTCTTGTTACCCTTGTTAACACTTTCTAGTTGAATAACATTGATTAGAGGAAGTAAACCAGAAGCCATGTTTACCTGGGGCCAACTCTTCACCTAATTGCCAGCACATTATTTTTGCTTTTTACATTTCATATATTTTACATCACATAATATTTTAGTTGTAAGGAGAGTATACATACTAGCTCTATCCCTACCTGTATTGCCTTAGGTGAATTTCATTTTTATTCCTTCTTTTGAAAATTGGGTGCAATGGCAATCTTAATCTGAAAGGTGTTGTGAGGATTGAATGATAATAACCCATGCAGAGTTCTTAAAAAGTACTTGGCACAAAGTAAGTGCTTAAAAAAAATCTAATTTTTATTATTACAATATATTATTATTATTATTTACTATTGCATTATAGGTGTCTCAGAGGCTAAAAAATTCACCTGCAATGCAGGAGATCTGAGTTCAATGCCTGGGTTGGGAAGATGCCCTGGAGAAGAGAATGGCTATCCACTCTAGTATTTTTGCCTGGAGAATTCCGTGGACAGAGAAGCCTGGGAGGCTATGGTCCATGGGATCGGAAAGAGCCGGACATGACTGAGTGACTTTCATATTCGGAAAAAGTATCTACTGTATTTTTAAATATTGGCACGGACAAAAAGTTTCTTTGGGGTTTTCCATAACATCTTACAGAAAAACTCAAAGGAACTTTTTGTCCAACCCTATATATTTATGTAATATATTTATGCTTTTATTATATAAAAATGAGTGAATATCAATCTCATGTTTCAACTAATTTTCAATTGGATTAACTGATGTATAAAACTTCTATTTCACTCATTTCCTAAATGCTTAATTTTGTAAAAATATACTAAGAAAATACCTAGTGTACAGGTTATTAAGGATAGTGGAAAATGTTTCTGAAATGTGCAAACTAAAGAGTGATTATTATAAGATAGATGAAAAATATACATAAAATCATGTGGTTTTTTTTTTTTTCTTTAACATTTTTTCTTTGGTCGTGTCGCAAAGCATGTGGAATCTTAGTTACTTGCTGCTGCCGCTGCTGCTAAGTTGCTTCAGTCGTGTCCGACTCTGTGCGACCCTGTAGACGGCAGCCCACCAGGCTCCCCCGTCCCTGGGATTCCCCAGGGGAGAATGCTGGAGTGGGTTGCCATTTCCTTCTCCAATGCATGAGAGTGAAAAGTGAAAGTGAAGTCACTCAGTCATGTCCAACTCTTCGCAACCGCATGGACCGCAGCCTACCAGGCTCTTCCGTCCATGGAATTTTCCAGGCAAGAGTACTGGAGTGGGGTGCCATTGCCTTCTTCGTTAGTTACTTGAATAGGGATTAAATCTGCACTCCCTGCATTGGAAGCACAGAGCCTTCACCACTGGATCACCAGGGAAGTCCCAAAACTTGATTATTATTTTTTTTTTGCGGGGGGTTATTGTATAATAGCATAAATTCTGACAAGAACTATTTCTTTTACTCTATGTATATATGTTCAACAATAGAAGAATAAGAGAAAATACTACAGCATTTTGACTCAGCCATCACTAAGGGGAAAATGTAGATTTAATGCAGTTTCAGTTCAGTTCAGTCGCTCAGTCCTGTCTGACTTTTTGCAACCTCATGGAACTGCAGCATGCCAGGCTTCCTTGTCCATCACCAACTCCTGGAGCTTACTCAAACTCATGTCCATCGAGCCGGTGATGCCATCCAACCATCTCATCCTCTGTCATCCCCTTCTCCTGCCTTCAGTCTTTTCCAACATCAGGGTCTTTTCCAATCTGTTAGTTCTTCACATCAGGAGGCCAAAGTATTGGA
This sequence comes from Giraffa tippelskirchi, assembly GCF_054371585.1. Lineage (NCBI taxonomy): Eukaryota > Metazoa > Chordata > Mammalia > Artiodactyla > Giraffidae > Giraffa > Giraffa tippelskirchi. The sequence continues at coordinate 154,452,274 of NC_137281.1, forward strand.
GTTTTAGCCTCAGTACCAGTCTTTCCAATGAACACCCAGGACTGATCTCCTTTAGGATGGACTGGTTGGATCCCCTTGCAGTCCAAGGGACTCTCAGGAGTCTTCTCTAACACCACAGTTCAAAAGTATCAATTCTTCAGCGCTCAGCTTTCTTTATAGTCCAACTCTCACATCGATACATGACTGCTGGGAAAACCATAGCTTTGACTAGACAGACCTTTGTCAGCAAGGTAATGTATTTGCTTTTTAATATGCTGTCTAGGTTGGTCATAGATTTTCTTCCAAGAAGCAAGCATCTTTTAATTTCATGGCTGCAGTCACCATCTGCAGTGATTTTGGAGCCTAAAGAAATAAAGTTTCCAGTTTTCCCCATCTATTTGCCATGAAGTAAAGAGACCAGATGCCATGATCTTAGTTTTTTGAATGTTGAGTTTTAAGCCAGCTTTTTCACTTTCCTCTTTCACTTTCATTAAGAGGCTCTTTAGTTCCTTTTCACTTTCTGCCATAAGGGTGGTGTCATCTGCATATCTGAGGTTATTGATATTTCTCCTGGCAATCTTGATTCCAGCCTGGCAATTAGCATGATGTTCTCTGCATATAAGTTAAATAAGCAGGGTGACAATATACAGCCTTAATGTTCTCCTTTCTCAATTTAGAACCAGTCCCGTTGTTCCATGTCTAATTTTAACTGTTCTGTCTTGACCTGTGTGTAGGTTTCTTAGCATGCAGGTAAGGTGGTCTGGTATTCCCATCTCTTCAAGAATTTTCCACAGTTTGTTGTGATCCACACAGTCAAAGACTTTAGTGTAATCAGTGAAGTAGAAGTAGATCTTTTTCTGGAATTCTCTTGCTTTTTCTATGATCCAAAGGATGTTGGCAATTTGATCTCTGATTTCTCTGTCTTTCCTATATCCAGTTTGTACATCTGGGAAGTTCTTGGTTCATGTACTTTTGAAGCCTAGGTAGAAGGATTTTTCTAGCATGTAAAATGTTATAAAACAAAGCAAAAACATTTAAAAGCTATAAAATATGATAGGGATATAATGTATATTAATTTATAATGTTCATAAGTATTATTATTATTTTGCTGTAATTATGATTTAATCTCAAACTTGTTTCCAGATTTGTACTAATTTTTATCAACTTCCCTTACAAAAAAGCACATTTATATCCTCAAGCGGAGAAGGCAGTGGCACCCCACTCCAGTACTCTTGCCTGGAGAATCACATGGATGGAGGAGCCTGGTGGACTGCAGTCCATGGGGTCGCTAAGAGTCGGACACGACTGAGCGACTTCACTTTCACTTTTCACTTTCATGAATTGGAGAAGGAAATGGCAACCCACTCCAGTGTTCTTGCCTGGGGAATCCCAGGGACAGCAGAGCCTGGTGGGCTGCCGTCTACGGGGTCACACAGAGTCGGCCACGACTGAAGCGACTTAGCAGCAGCATATCCTCAAGCAGATGGTATTCTTTCACCAATCCACCCCGTGAAACTTGGTCTTCTGAGATCTGAATATCTGTATTTTCACTATTTTCCCTTCTTATTTTTATCACCTATGCCACCCTTATTATTTTGACTTTACATGGATATGCACTTTTATTTCCCTCATTGCCAAGCTATTAAGAACTTAAGTAGTAAAAATAGCTTCTTGTATATTACAGTTTATGACCTGTCATATTGCATTGGATCTATATTATCTATTAGTGTGCGTGTGCTACGTGGCTTCAGTCGTGTCCAGCTCTATGGACGGTAGCCAGCCAGGTTCCATTACCCATGGGGACTCTCCAGGCAACAACACTGGAATGGGTTTCTGTGCCCTCCTCCAGGGGGGTCTTCCCCACCCAGGGATCAAACCCACGTCTGTAATGTCTTCTGCATTGGCAGCAGGTTCTTTACCATTAGCACCACCTGGCAAGCCCCTTGGAAAAGTGCATAAATGGAAAAGTCTAGGAGAAAAAAACAAAACAAAACAAAACTATGCTTAATTGATAATCTTAGTAAAAAGAGTCTTTTTCAAAAAGTGCGTATTCTATTTTGTAAGATGCACATGACACCCCTGTATTGATTCCTAATGGTACCACATTATAAAACCAAAACCTCAGATCATAAAAGAAGACCAAATGTAAAAAAATTAAAGACTCAAGCAAACAAAACTAAAATATAATAGATAGGAAACTTTCTGTGATCCATTAGTGCCTTCCTGATTAAAGACACAAAGGAGATCTGGAAATATGCAAACAATCTCCTCGCCATAAGGAAATATTTTTGTCAGATAAAGCAACCACTTAGAATGGATATAAGAGATTAATGCTTCCACCAGCCTTCACCACTCAACCTTCTCTCCTATCCTTTATGGAGCAATGGGGAAAAAAAAAAAGTGAGCAATAAACCAATCCAATCAAAGGCACTCTGTGAGATGTAATGAAAACATTCCTGAATTCCTGATTTTTTTTTTTTTTTTTTTTTGAGAAAAGACAAAGGTTCTCTTTCACGTGTGTAGCCCTGCATATCCTGCTATTACGTTTGTCTTACAAACTGTGGTGCTGGTTGAGGACCGTGAACAGTCTCTGCTGGAATTAAGGTGTTGACAGGGAAATATTTTATATAAATGATTCTTTGCCTGGTAGATTTTCTTCTGTTCCTGCCCTTCTCCCAAGGGAAAATGCCATGAGGCCATGAACATGAAAATGAAAAAAGATGAGGAAAAAATACCTTTCTTCAGTAACTTTTATTTTTGGTCCATTTCAATTTTCCTGAAATACACTAGGAACACACATGCCCAGCTTCTCTGTTGAACCTCTGGCCAGCAGACATCTGGGCACCAGGGACTTTCCAGGGTTCCCAGAAGTTCCCTTTGCCAGTGCACGGCCTTATAGCAAGAAGGATGAGGGTTCACTGATATATTTTGGTGTAGAACCTTGTAAAAATGCAGATCTCCTATTAGCAAGGCATCTGACATGAATAAGTTTAACATAAAAGGACCCTGCACACTGTTTCCTGATCCATTTGCTTTGTTCTGACTCATAAGATGGACAAAACTTATAGGAAATACACTGGCCAAAGCCATGTCAATATCCAGTAGAGAGAAATATGGCCAGAGGTAATCTCGGATCATCCTTATTTAAGAAAGATATGTAATTCAGAATTTTCAATGTTCTAATACCAAATGGCATGTGATTTACTGCACCATTACCTGGCATATCAGTGGGTTGTGAGACCTGGGTAAGAACTGCTGATATAGAGCATGATCTCTTGGGGCAACTCAGTAAAATCTGCTGTGAAACATGTTTCTTGAAACCGCAGTTGCCTTGGGAAATACCTCATGCCAACCCCTGCATCATGCATTCATTGGAAAGACGGTTAAAGACAGAAATTTTGCTTTCACCCATCAGGCTGCACTCACTCTTTGGACCTGTAGGGAATGATGCTGGAACTAGAGTTAGAGATGTTACCAGGTGGTGGTGGAGGGGATAAGGTGGGAGAACGTCTCATGGTGGCTCAGACGGTAAAGAGTCTGCCTGCGATGGGAGAGACCCAGGTTTGATTCCTGGGTCAGGAAGATCCCCTGGAGAAGGAAATGGCAACCCACTTCAGTATTCCTGCCTGAAAAATCCCATAGACAGAGGAGCCGAGTGGGTTACAGTGCACGTGGTCACAAAGAGTTGGACAAGATTGAGTGACTAACACTTACGTATAAAATATAAAACTAATAACCTACATACAGCACAAGGAGTTCTACTCAATGCTCTGTGGTAGCTTATATGAGAAAATAATGCTGCAATATCCTATATGAGAAAAGAATGTAAAAAAGAGTGGAGATATATATATATATATTATATATATATAATATATATAACTGATTCACTTTGCTGTACACTTGAAATTAACATATGGTAAATCAACTATACTCCAATAAAAATTAAAACAAAATAAAATATAATGACAAATTACATTTTTTTTAAAAAAGAGAGAAGGATACTTTGCTAACGTTTCCTGAATTCTGTAGTGGGTTCTCTACTCACCTTCCTCTATGTGCCTGCCTAATGGCCTCTTTCTGCACACCAATAAGTGTTTGTTCTATATTTTTGTATTTTTTAATTCTCTCAAAAATGCAATGTGTGTGTGTGTGTGTGTGTGTGTGTGTGTGTGTGTGTTTCTTTTTCTCCTTGCCGTTGAATGCTTTTCTAGAGGAGAGAAGAAAATAACTGCTTTGTATTGGAATCTCCACCTGGAAAAATCTTACTATAGAACTTAGCTTTTTTTCTTTTTTTTTATGAAAGAGGGACATACATATTCAATAATTCATTAATTCTACAGGCATTTGCAGTGTACCTCTGTCAGATATCAAGGTGCACATCTGTATGAATATGTTTCCAACTGTAATCTGGACCCCATTACTCAATTGGTATCTTAAATGTCAGACTGCACTGTCTTAATTGCAGTATTCATTAGTTTAAGTCTTGATACCTACAAACACCATTTAGCTGCTTATTCTTCCTCAACATTATCTTGACTGTTTTTGGCACCTTGCTTTTGCATATGAATTTGAGGAATATCTTGTCAAGTTCTAACAAAAATAATGTGTTCTTTTTATTGCAGTTATTTTGATTTTATAGACTAATTTGGATAGAAATGGCAACTTTAAAACCCATGTTGTGTTATATCTCTTCATTTATTAACATCTCTTTTTTCTCTAATAATATTAAAAAAAAAATTGCCAAGAATTTACACTTTTGTTACTTGTATTTCTAATAACATTATGCTCTTGTTGTTACTGAAAACAGAATTTTTGAAAATTTTGCATTTTCTAGTTGGTAATTACTAGTATATGTAATCCAATATCTTAAGTGAATTGTGAGCTAAGACTGCATGTAAAAGTATTTTTTAAATATTACAATTTTATTTAGACTATTTTATATAGATGGTCATAATAAAGCTATTATTAGATAACTATAAAATTATCTAAATAAAGTTATCCTCTCCTATTGATTTTATTTTTCTTCCTTTAATACCTTTCTTCAAAGTTGTCTTCAATAAAAAGGCATTGACAATTAATTAATCATATTAAAATTGATGTACAGAAGTCACAGAAAAATGCAAAAGATTTTTCATGCTATGAGTATGCTGCAACCAAAATTTAACTCCAGTTAGCATTTATTTTTAAAGTTGTTATCTCTTTCACTGTCCTCAAGCCAACTCTCTTAATTCTAATTCAGGCAGTCAAGTTGCTAATGGAATACTTTATTATGGTTAATCTTTGTTCTCTCTAAACATTTAGTCTGTGTTCAAATCTGACCTACTCTTTGTCATCCAGCTTAAATCCTACCTACTCTCAGAAACTTCTCTAATGTCCTGAGACCAAGGTTCTTGCTCTCTTTTGAATTTGCATATCAATCATTTTTCTGGGTAAGTTTTTCATGTTAATTATGCACACTATTAGAACAATTATTTCATTGTTATAGTGATGTTACATTTAAATTACAATTAATTTTTTTTTCCACTTTCCTAACTCATTTCTCAAACTATATTTGAGATAATAGTTTGCCTTGATGTGGGGGACTGTTCTTTTTTTCCCTCTAGTCAGAGTATGATTTGCAGACACGGGGACCTATCACTAGTTTAGTAGTTCCTTGTGCACCTCCAGCTAGATTTCAACTATGGAGCTACCCAGAACAATGGAGTGTTGAACTCAGGTGTGGTGACTGCAGAGAGTCTCCACTAAGATAATGCTCAGTGGAACCAATGGGATGAGTGGGCCACCAAGACCTCGTATCAGTAGAGCCACTGGTGTGAGATTCCGGCTCAAGAGAGTCACAGGCATGGACTCTCAACACATGAAAGCCACTAAGTGTGCTGTGCCAGAAAAGCCATGGGGGCTAGGAGCCAACTCACTGTATTTTGAAAGGGAGATCCCCACAGCAGTGCATCCAGATTGCAGGACTGTCTGAACCTGTGGGCCCTAGGGTTTGGGACTTCCTTGGGGTCTATAATTTATTTTCCATTTATATTTCACCCCTTGGAATGATATGGCTATCCTATGCCTGTTCCAGCATTGTATTTTAAAAGCATACAGCACATTAGATTTCACAAGTTCACTACTGGAGTTCCATCCATACCTGATTCAGATGATATTCAGGTGAGAATCTGGACATACATTTTGAGTTGCTAACACATGAGAAAGATATGGATTTTGTATGTTGTTGTTGTCGTTTAGCTGCTGAGTTGTGTCCGACTCTACAGTGGACTGTAGCCCTCCAAACTTCTGTCCATGCGATTCTTCAGGCAAGAATAATAGAGTGGGTTTCCATTTCCTTCTCCAGGGGATCTTCCCAACCCAGGGATCGAACCCATGTCTCATGTCTCCTGCATTGGCAGGTGGGTTCTTTACCATGAATGCCGCCTGGGAAGCCCCAAAGTTTATATAACTGAAGTGGAATGTTATAGTCTGAACATTTGTATCCCTCCCAAAATTCATGTTTTGAAATCCTAGTGCTCCGTGAGATGGTTTTAGGAGGCAGGGCTGTGGCAGGTGTTTAAGACATGAGAGTGGAGCCCTCATGAATGGGGTCAGTGTCTTTATGAAAGAGTCCCACAGGCGTCCACAGCCCCTTCTACTGTATGAGGACAGCGAAAAGTTGGTAGTCTGCAGCTGGAAGAGCAACTTTGCTACAATCTGACAATGCTGACACCTTGATCTTGGACTTCTAGCCTTCAGAACTCTGAGTAGTAAATTCCTTCCGATTATAAGTCACATATTCTGCAGTATTTTTGTTATAGCAGCTCAAATGCACCAATACAATTTCACACTAGGCAAAGACTATGATTTGCTGAAATAAGATACCCATTATCTTCCTTTTATATCCCTCACAAAGTTTACCCACAGGTTTTTCATATGTTGGAATGTTGAGTAAATACTTCTCTAGAAAAAGACATAGAATTTTTCATAATTTGCACTGTCTAATTCCAGTGGTACTTTTTATACATGTGTAACTTTGACTTTTTAAAAAAATATTTTGAGGATATTAATATTTGTAACTTAACCCAGAAGGAGATAATTTTGTAAATTAAAGTGGGAGACATTCCAAAGAGAAAGATTTACTGCATATATTCATTTTCTCAAATCCTCTCCTCTGTCAAGGGACTTTTGTGGATATGCATGAAACTTCTCTGGTGGCTCAGCAGTAAAGAATCTGTTTGCAATACAGGAGACATGGGTTCCATCCCATGGGTCAGGAAGATCCCTTGTAAGAGGGCATGGCAACCAAATCTAGTCTTCTTGACTACAGAATCCCATAGTCTGAGGAGCTTGGCAGGTTACAGTCAGTAGGGTCACAAAGAGTCAGACATGACAAGCAACTGAGTATATATATATATATGTATATATATACACACATATATGAATATATGAATCCACAAAATATGAATATATATAAATGATTGGCTAACAAATATCTAGGTCTCACTCTATGTATTTGAAATTCTGTGACATAGTAAAATAAAAAAAAATAATAAAAAAACAAGAAAGAGAATAAAAAGTTCCCTATATTGTTCAATTACTCAGTCGTGTCTGACTCTTTGTGACCCCATGAACTGCAGCACTCCAGGCTTCCCTGTCCTTCACAAACTCCTGAAGCTTGCTCAAACTCCTGTCCATTGAGTCGGTGATGACATCCAACCATCTCACTCTCTGTTATCCCCTTTTCCTCCTGCCTTCAATCTTTCCCAGTATCAGGGTCTTTTCCAGTGAGTTGGCTCTTTGCATCAGGTGGCCAAAGTATTAGAGCTCTAGCTTCAGCTTCAGCATCAGTTCTTACAATGAATCAGTCAGTCAGTTCAGTCGCTCAGTCGTGTCCAACTCTTTGCGACCCCATCGACTGCAGCATGCCAGGCCTCCCTGTCCATCACCAACTCCCAGAGTCTACCCAAACTCATGTCCATTGAGTTGGTGATGCCATCCAACCATCTCATCCTCTGTCATCCCCTTCTCCTCCTGCTCTCATCTTTCCCAGCATCAGGGTCTTTTCCAGTGAGTTACTTCTTCACATCAGGAGGCCAAAGTATTGGAGTTTTAGGCTCAGCAACAGTCCTTCCAATGAATATTCAGGACTGATTTCCTTTAAGATGGACTGATGTGATCTCCTTGCAGTCCAAGGGACTCTCAGGCGTCTTCTGCAACACCACAGTTCAAAAGCATCAAATCTTCAGCACTCAGAGACGATTGTTTTCAACTGTGTTTGCCATTGCCTTTTGATACTTTCCAAATCAAAATGTGTAGCCAAAAACAAACAAGACACCAGACTAGAATTTTCAGAAAATAAAATGTTATCAGTGTAGGAGAAAGAGATAATGGTACATGGCAAGTGAAGGAAAAAGGAAGATGAGTGTGGAAAGAGTGAAGGAAAGTAAGTCAAGAATAAAGAGATGGAGAAACTTGGGGCCAGTGGGTCAGAATTGCCGCATGTGAGACATTTTAAAACTGACTTCTTGCTATTAAATGTGAGATAGTTTGGGTGTGGTTTTTGTGTGTTTAAATTGTGTTTCCTCTGTGGCAGGGCCTTGAAATTCCTTCCATTTTATGTGAATTGTGGTATGTTTCACTGTGATCATAAACTCTAGTCACTATTCTCAGTTTCTGGCAAGATTTACCACCATAAGTTCTAAGAATTTAAAATCTCTCTTAAAACCTATAACTTGTTGATGTTGACATTTTTTATACATATAGGGCTTCCCAGGTTGCTCAGTGCTAAAGAATCTGTCCGCCAGGGCAGGAGGTGTGTGTGTTATACCCCTAATTCAATCAGGTCCCCTGGAGAAGGAAATGGCAACCCATGCCAGTATTCTCGCCTGAGAAATCCCATGGACAGAGAAGCTTGGTGAGCTACAGTCCCTGGGGTTGCAAAGAGTTGGACAGGACTTAGTGGCTGAACATATATATATATATATATATCTGTACACATAACACACACATAATATATGGAGATAAATCCTTTCTGATATGATAAAGGCAACTGATTTTGAAGATATCTCTTAAAATATGTCAACTCCTTTAATTTTGATTCTGGAACTTTTAACAGGAGATTGCACTCAATTACATTAAACAGATTCTGGAGAAATACCTACTTTTCATCCTGATTGAAACATGTGTTTTTTTTTAGATACATTTCAAAGAATATAGTTGAAAAATGTTCAGAGAGTTAAACATGACTCCTCAGATGAGTAGAGATCACAACTGAGTGATGAATCTAACGAGAGATAGGCCAGACCTTTTCTCATCCATTCATACCCAGGTTGTTTAACCAAAACCCATTTTTCAATTTGTGCCCCAAATTCATTTCTTTTCCTTACTTAAATGAAACCTTCTGACACAAATGCAACTCAGAGTCCATCTGCAAATCAAAGCCATGAGGAGAGAAAAAAGTGGTCTGTCACATTCCTGACGGTGCTGATTTAAGGGTCTGTGTGTTCCTACTATTTTTTTCTTCCTTTATTTTAATTTCCTGGCTAGAAGCTGGTATTTTTCACTTACTTCAGTCCCTCTTTCTGATACTGGCACATTTAATATGTAAAATGGTAGCCACAGCTTAATTTTCATTTACCTTCATTTTTAAGAGTAGGGATAATAACTTCAAACTTTGCTGATAAAGAAATGCCACACATGCTACATTTTAATTCTGAAAGCTAGAAATGCTTTAGAATAATTATACAAATACCATAAATATCTTCTTTGAAAAATATGAACAACCTCAAGGTCAAACTCGATTTCCCTTTTCCTTCTTCCCCTTTTTCCTTATTAGAGGCCAGTGACCCTGTAAGAAACTTCCTCTTAGGTCTTAGCCTTTTAAGTTTAGAGTGCAACATGTGAGGACTAGTTCAAGTAATATAGTTTAGAAACTCATTTTTCATTTCTTAATTTCCTTAGTTGCTCAGTCGTGGCTGACTCTTTGCAACCCCATGGACCGCAGCAGGCCAGGCCTCCCTGTCCATCACCAACTCCCTGAGTCCACCCAAACCCACGTCCATTGAGTCAGTGATGCCATCCAATCATCTCATCCTCTGTCATCCCCTTCTCTTCCCACCTTCAATCTTTCCCAGAATCAGGGTCGTTTCCAATGAGTCAGTTTTTCTCATCAGGTGGACAAAGTATTGGAGTTTCAGCCTCAGCATCAGTCCTTCCAATGAATATTCAGGCAGTCCAAGGGACTCTCAAGAGACTTCTCCTAATTTCCTAGGGAAATATAATTTAGATTTATATTTTGGGTGCTAGTGATCAGGAGTATGGATGACTTTCTAAAGAAGACAGCATTCAGTTCAGTTCAGTTCAGTTCAGTTGCTCAGTCATGTTTGACTCTTTGCGACCCCATGAATCGCAGCACGCCAGGCCTCCCTGTCCATCACCAACTCCCGGAGTTTACGCAAACTCATGTCCATCGAGTCGGTGATGCCATCCAGCCATCTCATCTTCTGTTGTCCCCTTCTCCTCCTGCCCCTCATCCTTCCCAGCATTAGGGTCTTTTCCAATGAGTCAACTCTTTGCATGAGGTGGCCAAAGTATTGGAGTTTCAGCTTCAACATCAGTCCTTCCAATGAACACCCAGGACTGATCTCCTTTAGGATGGACTGGTTGGATCTCCTTGCAGTCCAAGGGACTCTCAAGAGTCTTCTCCAACAGCACAGTTCAAAAGCATCAATTCTTCAGCGCTCAGCTTTCTTTATGATCCAACTCTCACATCCATACATGACCACTGGAAAAACCATAGCCTTGACTAGACAGACCTTTGTTAGCAAAGTAATGTCTCTGCTTTTTAATATGCTGTCTAGATTGGTCATAACTTTCCTTTCAAGGAGTAAGTGTCTTTTAATTTCATGGCTGCAATCACCATCTGGATTGATTTTGGAGCCCCCAAAAATAAAGTCTGACATTGTTTCCACTGTTTCTTCATCCATTTCCCATGAAGTGATGGGACCAGACAGCATTACTTGTCACATATTTTAAAAGTTGAAGTTTCAGTTGTCAAATTGTTTCTTACTATTTTCATATTATAAACAGTTAGCCTGAGCCCTTTATAGATTCTATATATTTCATTGGGTAGATATTGTGAACTCTTAAAAATATATGTGAACTAGTAGTATTTCCAAATTGCCTTTTTTCCCCCACAAATTCACACATTTATTTATTTAATTTTCAGTAAGTTTAAATCCTTGAAGGGTACAGCATCACACAGATTCTGTATCCAATGGCCTTAGTAAGAAGGCTGTTTCAGAATTTGGCATGAGCCATGCTAGATTCCATGAGCCAGAGTTACCTTTCCCTAGATTACCCTGGTTTTGTTAGGTTTTCTGCCAGGAGTTACTATGCTGTTCTTTGTACGCATAAACATATCTCTTGACTAGATAGAAATCAGTTTAACCTCTGACATAAACCCCTTCAATCTTAGGAAGAGCTGTGTGCTCCCTTTGGTTCCAGAGATCCCACTTATAGCCAGCAATAATGGCCTTGGACCACAATTTTTCCAACATATTTGTCGTTTTAGAGTCCTGTTCCCAGCAGGCTTCCAAGGCTCCAAATATCTTCAAACTGCCTTTTAAAATTTCTCAAGACTTGAGTTGTGCTACAATTTCCTGCTTCTCTCCTGAGGGTTCAGAGGTCTTCTCTGCCGACTGGGCTATCCTTAGGTTTCTCCACTTCATTGATCACAAGGCTATTCATGGAAGGGGTCATAGATAATACCCCTGCATTACAGAAATTATATAATTTTGAGATATAGGTTGGCTGATGTTTCCTAGTCCTTAGGTGACAGTTTCACCCATCTTAATTCTTATAGTACAATTTTTACAAAGGACAATATCTGTCACTTTTTAAAAGAATTCTTTTTTTTTAGAGCAGTTTTAGGTTCATAGCAAAACTAAGACAAAAATTGAGTTTTCCCATCTTCCTCCTGTTCCCACAATGCAAAAATTCTCCAATTATGAACATCCCCTTTGTGGTACCTTTGTTCCAATAGATGAACTTACACTGACATGTCCGAATAACTCAAAGCTCATAGTTTGCATCAGGGTTCACTCTCAGTTTCGTACATTCTGTGGGTTTGGACAGATATGTAATGACCTATCTGTCATTACAGTTTTATACAGGAAGTTTTTTTTATTGCCTTAAAAATCTTCTGTGTTCTGCCTGTTCATCCTTTACCTTACTCCAATCCCAGCAACCACTGATTTTTTTTGTTTTTTTAACTTCCTCTTAATTTTGCCTTTTCCAGAATGTCATATAGTCAAAATTAGACAGTATGTGCCTTTTCAGACTGGCTTTTTTCACTTAATAATCCTTATACATTTAAAGTTCTTTCACATCTTTTTATGAAGATGGTTCATGAGATTGGTTGCTTTTTTTTTTTTTTTTAGTGCTGAGTATTCCTTTGTCTGGATATGCCACAGCTTGTCAATCCATTCACCTATTGCAGGACATCTTGATTGATTCCAATTTTTGGCAATTATGAATAATGCAGCCATAAATATCTCTGTGTAGTTTTTTGTATGGACATAGTTTTTGACTCTGTTAGGTGAAATACCAAAAAGCATAAATGCTGGAAAATGTGGTAAGAGTATGTCTAGTTTTTTCAGATACCACCAAACTGTTATCCAACAATGTCTATCATTTTAGAATAATTAAAATAATTTTGGTTTTTTGTTTGTTTTTATGTTCTTATTCTCCTGGAGTGATAGCAACATATACAATTCTTCCTTCTGTTGAATGATCATTTAATTTTCTCCTTTTTTTCTTTTTTTGTTTGTGAAAGCTTTTATCATTAAAAATGCATTCTTTTTTAAATTTACTTATTTTTTAAATGAAGGATAATTGCTTTACAGAATTTTGTTGTTTTCTGCCAAACCTAAACGTGAATCAGCCATAGGGATACATATATCCCCTCCCTTTTGAACCTCCCTCCCATCTCCCTCCCCATGCCACCCCTCTAGGTTGGTACAGAGCCCCTCTTTCAGTTTCCTGAGCCATACAGCAAATTCCTATTCTTTATGTTAATGGTATCCATACCTTTTCATGCTGTGCAAATATTTTCTCTTTATTTAAGGTTTATTCCAGTGGCTACTCTGGTATGTCAGTTGGGTCATGATGAACAGCTCTTTGGTCAAACACTAGTCTTAGTGAAGTAATTTGGAGCTCTGCTTAAAAGAATAGTTAATTAAAATGCATACTTTGAATGATTCAGAGTATTTTTTGTTTTTTAGCCACGCACTGTTCTAGGGTTTACAAAGCACACTTGCACATTCATTGATTCTATTGAGCTTTAGGAGTATTCTGTAAGGTAGACTTCGTGGAGAGCTTCTTTCTTTAGTGTTAGTCGCTCAGTTGTGTCCAACTCTTTGCCACCCATGGGCTATATAGCCCACCAGGCTCTGCTGTCCATGGGATTCTCCAGGCAAAAATACTGGAGTGGATAGCCATTCCCTTCTCTTTACAGCTATGGAAACACATCTCAGAGAGGAGAAATGAAGCTAGGGTCACACAGCCAGTGGATACTAGAGCTTAAATTTTCCATAATTGACTTTGTGTGAGAAATGTTATTAAACATTGCTTAACTTTTAAGTAATCTTTACTTCTTGTAGATTATCTATAAGCAAATAGTTATCTACACCTATTTATATCTATAGACCTCTATATGGTAAACAAAAGTGGTTTGAGATGCTGGCTTCGCAGCATAACTGCCTGTAGGTCTTTAATGCATAAACACATAGCAACTTTTATCATATGCAGTTTGGAGTTCTAAGATGCTAAATAAGTGATAAAGGCAATATTTCATAATGTAGTCACACCATAGTTCACTTTTCATCTAAAAAAACTTGATGCACATTACTGAGGGAAGAGTGGAGTAGGAGAAAAAATTGTCAATCCAATTGAAATAGCAGAATAAAGGCTATCCTGAATTGAAGGTAACACATTTATGCTTCTGCTAAAATTTATTCATCACGTTGAGAGTGAATAATGACAGCAGCATTAACAAGTGACATATAAATACTGTGCTATAATAATTTAACTTGAAAATATTAATTTTCATGAGTTTTTATTGCATTTGATGGTTTCTTACATATATAATAAATCTTGGAAATCAAGTCTCATTACTTTCTCTTTCCCATGTTTGAATATCATGTCTACTTAATTGACATAATTCCTAGTGATTTCTATTAAATTTCTTCACTGTATTGCTGAATAAAGTAAGCAGTACTTTAATCTTTCTGCACAGGTGCAGCACCTAAATACTGCTGTTTTTCAAGGCTTAGTTTTTAGTTGCGATTTATAAAATTTCACATGTTCAACCGCAAATTACTTACTTAACGCTTCCTGGATGCTTATTGAGAAACATGTTTCTTTTGTTCAGCAAGAAAAAGGAAGTTCAATGTGGTCCAGTCTATCAATATTTGCAGAGAAACTGAATCATCTTTTCTCTGTACACATTTATCTATGCTCCAATTAAACAAGAAATGGTTGGTACATTGAGCAGTTGATCAATTTTAAATTATCAACCAAGAATGTGAATATTTTATTCCTAGGCCTTCCTTTTGCTTCTTTTCTAAATTCACAAAATAATTGCTTTGAATTGTAAGCTTCATAAGCGTCTCTAAATGTCGCTTACTGTGCTGTGCTTAGTTGCTCAGTTGTGTCTGACTCTTTGTGATCCCACGAACTGTAGTCTGCCAGCCTTCTCTGTCTATGGGATTTTCTAGGCAAGAATATTGGCATGGGTTGCCATTTCCTTCTCCAGGGGATCTCCCCAACCCAGGAATCGAACCCAGGTCTCCCACATTGCAGGCAGATTCTTTACCATCTGAACCATCAGCAAAGCCCAAGTTTAGCTTAAGGTACTACGTTTTCATTGATAAAATTAACTTTCAGTTCAGTTCAGTTGCTCAGTCGTGTCCGACTCTTTGCGAACTCATGAACCGCAGCACGCCAGGCCTCCCTGTCCATCACCAACTCCCGGAGTCCACCCAAATCCATGTCCACCGAGTCGGTGATGCCATCCAGCTATCTCATCCTCTGTTGTCCCCTTCTCCTCCTGCCTTCCATCTTTCCCAGCATCAGGGTCTTTTCCAATGATTCAGCTCTTCGCATCAGGTGGCCAAAATATTGGAGTTTCAGCTTCAACATCGGTCCTTCCAATTAACATCCAGGACTGATCTCTTTTAAGATGGACTGGTTGGATCTCCTTGCAGTCCAAGGGACTCTCAAGAGTCTTCTCCAACACCACAGTTCAAAAACATCAATTCTGTGGCGCTCAGCTTTCTTTATAGTCCAACTCTCACATCCATACATGACCAATGGAAAAACCATAGCCTTGACTAGATGGACCTTTGTTGGCAAAGTCATGTCTCTGCTTTTTAATATGCTATCTAGGTTGGTCATAACTTTCCTTCCAAGGAGTAAGCGTCTTTTAATTTCATGGCTGCAGTCACCATTGGCAGTGATTTTTGAGCCCAGAAAAATAAAGTCGGCCACTGTTTCCACTGTTTCCCCATCTATCTGCCATGAAGTGATGGGACCGGATGCCATGATCTTAGTTTTCTGAGTGTTGAGCTTTAAGCCAACTTTTTCACTCTCCACTTTCACTTTCATCAAGAGGCTCTTTAGTTCTTCTTCACTTTCTGCCATAAGGATGGTGTCATCTGCATATCCGAGGTTATTGATATTTCTCCCGGCAATCTTGAATCCAGCTTGTGCTTAAATTAAGTTTATCTCATCTTAATTCTTTCAGTGAAAAGGTAGTACTTATTATTTGGGAAATACATATTTCCCAGTCACTTTGTGAATGATCTCTTTTGGTGAAATCACCATCCATGTATTCATTACATATTTATGGAATGACCATTAAGTGTGTGCCACTGTGTATAAGTCACAATGAAAGTTATAGTTAAAGAACTTAAGGAACAATTAGATCTGGCACAATTGTGAGATCTGCAGAAATGAAGGTAGAAAGAAGAAGAGAATCAGAGGAGGAGACATTAACAAGTCAGTTACAGAAATCATCGTCTCTCAGGTACCAAAGTGGAGGAGGGAAATTCACGGGGGGATCTAGGGGGAGCTGTTGACCTTCTGTAACTATCACTTCTGCAGTCTACAGTCCAGCTCCTGCTGATGGTCCTAAGTTGACTGTGGTCAACTGGGCTAGCAGCTAGAAATAAGAGCTAGAAGAGGAGCAGAAGAGACTGATGCCAGGCAGAAACTTGCCAGGAATCTTTAAACCTGTTCATCATCACATCTGACTATCGGGGTGTTGAGAATAATGAGGGCTGCTCCACTCTACCTTTAAAACCTGCCTTAGTTTCCACTGTTGTGAAATTCTTACCCAGAATCATTTAAGAATCACCTCCACTAAAAATTGTTTTACATGTGAGATAAAAAATTATTATCTTTAACAAATTTAATAGTCTTTGTTGTTTTTACTGCTCAATTTTTTCAGTTATGTCCAACTCTTTGTGACCCTATGAACTGTAGCCTGCCAGGCTCCTCTGTCCATAGGATTCTCCAGGCAAGAATACTGGAGTGGATTACCATAACTTCCTCCAGGGAATCTTCCTGACCCAGGGATTGAACCCTCATCTCTTACATCTCCTCCATTGGCAGGCAGGTTCTTTACCACTAGCATCACCTGTTACTCATGTCTTATTTTAGATTAGGTTCCTCAGATGCAAGATTTGAGAGTGATTGGTTAAGAAGTGTTCACGGGAAAACCTAGTGAGAAACCAGGAAAATAGAACCAAGAAAGGAAGAAGGTCAAGAAACTGTGTGATATGATGCAAAGTCCCATGATAGGTAACTTTTTCTCAAGTGTCTATCATATATGTCCAGATGGTCCTGATTAAGGGCTATTTATATCTCTGGGGGTATTTATATCCCCACCTCAATCAGATACTTGTTAAGAAATGCTTATGGAAGTGATGTAATATAAAAGTTTTCCACATTTACATAAAAATATGTACTCCAAAAGCTTGAGGCCAGTCTTCTAACAAAGAGAGACACAGTTGTTATCATTGGTACCAAAAAAAGATTGGGACCCAGATTGCATGAAAATAACAACAGGATCCATGGAGAAATGAATAGAACACCTTCTACACAGATAGCCCTAATTGTAAATAATATATCCCCTGATATCTTACCTAAAGTATGCTTACATAGAAACAGAGCTTCCTTGGTGGCTAAGTGATAAAGAATCTGCCTGCAATTCAGGAGACATAAGTTCTATCCCTGGGTTGAGAAGATCCCCTGGAGAAGGGAATGGCAGCTCACTCCATATTCTTGTCTGAGAAATTGCATGGACAGAGGAACCTGGCAGGCTACAGTCCATGGGGTCACAAGAGCTGCACATGACTTAGGGAATAAACAACAGCAAATATAGGTGAGATAGAAACAAAAAGAGGGGAGTCTTTTTTATTAAAAAATATCTATTTTTCTGATTTCCATAATATTCTTGAAAATGTCTATAAAAAACAAAATGAAAAATTGTGACACGGATGAGACAGTAAAATGTTTTCTACAGATGTATTGAATAGACTTCAGAAGTCCAAGTGAGGAAACATATACCCCACCCTACCTTACAATGTCCCAGTCAGTCTCCATAGATTCTTAGAACTTTGATTAGGATTACAGAGCAGTGACTATTTATGGGCCTCTAAGCATCTCAATATACAAATATCTTCACATTTTATAATCTGGTACACTAATTGTTTGATCAGTTTTCATATGTTTTTGAGGGAAAAGGAAAAAGAAGTCTAAATGGGCTCCTTTGACAGCTCCACTTGCTGTTTATTAACAGCATAGCAATCTTGTTGACTGATCATGATTATTATAAAAGAAAACATTCTGCTAATAAAGGACACTGCATTCAAAATCAGACAAAAAATTGAATATACTAAGTAGACTAAATGTGAAAGCGGAAATGGATAATGTTATGAAGCATATTTTAGTTTTGCAAGGACTGATTTTATAATTGCTATTTTCATGTGAATAACTTGCTATGTCCAATGTCTAAAAAAATGTAAAATTTTTTGGTATAATAAAAATGACTTTTATAGTGTGATGGGTCTTTTTAATAACAGTATACATAATCTACTTTATAAAAAGAAATTGCTATATTCTAAGCATATTTTGTCATAAGCAGGGCTTAATTTATAGAAGAGGATTGTAGATCACCAGGCTCTTCTGGCTGTGGAATTTCCCAGGCAAGACTACTGGAGCGGGTTGCCATTTTCTGCTCCAGAGGATCTTCCTGACCCAGGGATTGAACCCATGTCTCCTGAGTCTCCTACATTGCAGGCAGATTGTTTACCACTGGCACCACCTGGAAAGTCCAAAGATATATTAACAGATATTAACTTTGATACCCACCTTGCTATGTATATAACTATATCTATACTTAAAAATAGCTGTGAAAAGAAGAGACGTGAAAAACAAAGGAGAAAAGGAAAGATATTCCCGCTTGAATGCCGAGTTCCAAAGAATAGCAAGGTGAGATAAGAAAGCCTTCCTTAGCAATCAATGCAAAGAAAAAGAGGAAAACAATAGAATGAGAAAGACGAGAGATCTCTTCAAGAAAATTAGAGATACCAAGGGAACATTTCATGCAAAGATGGGCTCAATAAAGGATAGAAATGGTATGGACCTAACAGAGCAGAAGATATTAAGAAGAGGTGGCAAGAATACACAGAAGAACTGTACAAAAAAGATCTTCATGACCCAGATAATCACGATGATGTGATCACTCACCTAGAGCCAGACATCCTGGAATGTGAAGTCAAGTGGGCCTTAAAAGCATCACTACAAACAAAGCTAGTGGACGTGATGGAATTTCAGGTGAGCTATTTCAAATCTTGAAAGACGATGCTGTGAAAGCGCTGCACTCAATATGCCAGTAAATTTGGAAAGCTCAACAGTGACCCCAGGACTGGAAAAGGTCAGTTTTCATTCCAATCTCAAAGAAAGGCAATGCCAAAGAATGCTCAAACGACTACACAATTGCACTCATCTCACACGCTAGTAAAGTAATGCTCAAAATTCTCCAAGCCAGGCTTCAGCAATACACGAACTGTGAACTTCCAGATGCTAAAGCTGGTTTTAGAAAAGGCAGAGGAAGCAGACATCAAATTGCCAAAATCCATTGGATTAACAAAAAAGCAAGAGACTTCCAGAAAAACATCTATTTCTGCTTTATTGACTACGCCAAAGCCTTAGACTGTGTGGATCACAATAAGCTGTGGAAAATTCTGAAAGAGATAGGAATACCAGACCACCTGACCTGTCTCTTGAGAAACCTGTATGCAGGTCAGGAAGCAACAGTTAGAACTGGACATGGAACAACAGACTGGTTCCAAATAGGAAAAGGAGTACGTCAAGGCTGTATATTGTTACCCTGCTTATTTAACTTATATGCAGACTACATCATGAGAAATGCTGGGCTGGAAGAAATACAAACTGGAATGAAGATTGCCGGGAGAAATATCAATAACCTCAGATGTGCAGATGACACCACCCTTATGAGAGTGAAGAGGAACTAAAAAGTCTCTTGATGAAAGTGAAAGAGGAGAGTGAAAAAGTTGGCTTAAAGCTCAACATTCAGAAAACTAAGATCATGGCATCTGGTCTCATCACTTCATGGGAAATGGATGGGGAAACAATGGAAACAGTATCAGACTTTATTTTATTGGGCTCCAAAATCACTGCAGATGGTGATTGCAGCCATGAAATTGAAAGACGCTTAATCCTTGGAAGGAAAGTTATGACGAACCTAGATAGTATATTAAAAGCAGAGACATTACTTTGCCAACAAAGATCCATCTAGTCAAGGCGATGGTTTTTCCAGTGGTCATGTATGGATGTGAGAGTTGGACCATAAAGAAAGCTGAGCGCTGAAGAATTGATGCTTTTGAACTGTGCTGTTGGAGAAGACTCTTGAGAGTCCCTTGGACTGCAAGGAGATCCAACCAGTCCATCCTAAAGGAGATCAGTCCTGGGTGTTCATTGGAAGGACCGATGTTGAAGCTGAAACTCCAATACTTTGACCACCTCATGTGAAGAGTTGACTCATTGGAAAAGACCCTGATGCTGGGAAGGATGGGGGCAGGAGAAGGGGACAACAGAGGATGAGATGGCTGGATGGCATCACCGACTCGATGGACATGAGTTTGGGTAAACTCCAGGAGTTGGTGATGGACAGGGAGGCCTGGCGTGCTGCGATTCATGGGGTCGCAAAGATTCGAACACGACTGAACAACTGAACTGAACTGAACAGATACGTATATATGTATATATAAACTATGAGATGAATTACCTCATATATTTAAAATATTTCATTGATAAACATTTTTAATAGGTATATATGAGAAAGTATCTATGATAGATGTGTTTGCTCATCATTCAGTGAGATCTATGATCAATATCTTAGTATTGTTTCTCCTCATGTAAGGTTTGTTTACAGAAGTGTAGAGGCAGACATATGTTTGTGCAAGTAAAGGTAAATTGATAAAATTCATCTATATATCTTGGAGAAATATATTTCTTAGTCTGTTTGGGTGGATATAACAGAATACCATAGACCGAGAAGGTTATAAAAGACAGAAATTTATTTTTCCAGTTTCTTGAGGCCAAGAAGTGGTGATCAGCACCACAAAATCAAAGTGCTGGTAGATGAAATGTTTGCTGAGGGCTGGCTTATTGGTTCATAGACCACCCTTTATTAAAATTTGCTGTGGGCTCCTCTAGAGAAGGGTCAGTCTCTGGGGTCTCTTTTGTAAGGATACTACTCCCATTCTGAGGACCCAACCCTCACGACCTAAAGTGAAAGTGTTTGTAGCTCAGCCGTGTCTCACTCTTTGTGACCCCATGGACTGTAGGCCACAGGGCTCCTCTGTCCGTGGAATTCTCCAGGCAAGAATATTGGAGTGGTTAGCCATTTCCTCTTCCAGGGGATCTTCCTAACCCAGGGATCAAACCCGAGTCTCTTATGTCTCCTGCATTGGCAGGAATACTCTTTACCACTAGTGTCAAATTTGTCAGTTAGATATATTGTTTTGGAGAGCAGAAAAGATGTATGGAATGAAAGACTCAGAGAAGTTAATATAAGTGTATGTGACTGAAAACATATTTAATATCCAAATATCAAGTTGTTTTGATGTGTACTTGTGTGATAAGAGACAAAATTAGGAGAGTTTCAAAGCAAAAAAATCCCACTTTCTGTGGTATAATCCTATCATATCACAGATAAATCAGCAGTTTTACTTAATCGTTGATGTTCTTGAGCCAAGATCACAGAATTTAATGGTAATATATTTCTAATGTCAGTTTTATATCTTATAAAATATATTGTTTGGTGTTGAAAAATAATGTTTGAAATCTGGTTCATAGCACAGTAGTCTACATGGGGATAGTTTGAAATTCATATCTTATTTTACTATAATAATGCTAGTTAATATATAAATATATATCAGTGATTTATCTATCATATGTCTATATCTGGAACTTTATTCATGGACATATCTATTCTACCAAATATCTGTGTTGAAAATTATGGCTTTAAAAAAAAAAAACTTAGTTCCATATACAGAAAGCTAGGTTGCAGTATTCAAAATTGCCTAAATGATTTCACTTAATAGGAAGTACCAGCAATGTTTAAATAATTATCACTGATTTAGCCTAAGCATTCCTGGAAAAGGAAAAGGCAACTCACTCCAGTATTCTTGCCTGGAGAATTCTATGGACAGAGGAGCCTGGTGGGCTATAGTCCATGGGGCCCCAAAGAGTTGGACACGACTGAAGGACTAACGCAGTAACCTAAGCATACTAAGTAACATTGTGAATTTAATAAAGTATATTTCAGAGACTTCCATTTCTAGAATGTCGTAGATCTTACTAGGCTAATGCTTCTACTGCATGTACTAGACAAAAGCTGGTTACATTTAATATATATTTATATTTAAAGATGTCAGTGATCTCTGGATAAGTTACCTTCTAGAAAGGTGGAACCACTACAAGGTGAACTAAAGACTGCTGACAGTTTTCCATTTATGAGACATTTTGGATTTTAGGACCAACTACGGGCACTGTTCCTGAAATTGCTACTTCCCTGGTACCTTCATGTTTTAATTTACCTTTTGAGTTATCTAGTTAATAGCTTTATACCTAGTTAGCAAATTATTTATATTAATTTCTTCTGTTACAATAACTGATGTGATTTATATCTCCTAACTGGAGTCTCACTAGGACAAGGGCAAATGTAACAGATTGTATTTAAAATTAGGAATAGTATATAGTGAGGAGAGACTGAAGAGAGAATCCTGGTGAAAGTGAAAGTCGCTCAGTCCGTGTCCGACTTTTTGCGACCCCATGGACTGTAGCCTGCCAGGCTCCTCTGTCCATGGAATTCTCCAGGCAAGAGTACTGGAGTGGGTAGCTGTTCCCTTCTCCAGGGGTTTTTCCTGACCCAGGGATCAAACCCAGGTCTCCAGCATTGCAGTTTCTTTACTGTCTGAGCCACAAGGGAAACCCCGGAAATTTTGGTAGAGTTCTGCAGATTTGCATATCCCCTACTAAGAACATTAGATTTCTATAAAATTAGTCATACCAAATAACTAGTGTATATTTGCTCATGAATTTTCTTCTGTAAATATTAAACTGGATGTTCGGGTTATTATTCATTTTAAAGATTGATTCAGAAGTGATGTTTTCAGGTATGTTTGAAAGAACTGGGCAGGGATGATGTAAACAGCTGACCCATCTTGTGGTTTCCTGAGTCTGAAGTAAAGAGACAAGGAAGGAAAAGTATAAATAAGAAACGTAGGAACAAGCAAATCTAAAATTTAGATGAATATATCAAATTAATATAAGCACCTTTTGAATCATATTCAAAGCAATATTAATCACTTAAATGATGGCAGATTTCAATAATACTTACTGGTCAATGATGTGATTCACAATGAATACATTCAACACCATATTCTGATATAGCAATTGTCAGGAATGTGAGTTTAAGATTTTTTTTTAAGATTGTAGAACATGGGGTTTCTCTGGTGGCTCAGTGGTGAAGAATTTGCCTGAGAATGCAGGAGAGAGACGGGGGTTCAATCCCTGATCTGGGAGGATTCCACATGCCTTGGGGCAAACTAAACCCTGGAGTCACAACTGTTAAGCCTGGGAGCTGCAACTACTAAAGCCCACACACCCGAGAGCCCGCGATCTGCAGCAAGAGAAGCCACCACACTGAGACGCCCGGGGAAATCAACTGAGAATAGCCCCTACTCACCACAGCTAGAGAAAAGCCCAAACAGCAACAAAACCCAGCACAATCAAAAATAAATCAATAAGCTTTAAAAAATACTGTTAAAAAATTATAGAATATGGATACAGAAAAGAGGAAAATATGAAGAATTTTCATTGTATTCTATTTGCCTTTCGTTAGAACTATTTCAAATAAATTTTCCAAAAGCATCTTTTTAAATAGAATAATATGCTATTAACAATTTTTGCTATATGCCTAATATTTTCAACTAAGAAAACTTCTTAAATTTCTTCTCAACACTTTAGGTAGTCAAAGTTATCTGTCAGCTCTCCATTTTCGCCCAAAAATAATAAAAATTGCATTAAAGCAGGAAAAAAATAATCTATGAACTAGAAACAAAAGCAGAATGGCCAATTTCAGCATCCAAGTCACTGAGCTTTCCAACATATGTTCCAACAACTCATGACGTGTTACTTACAGAACAATTCACTTCACTCTCCCCATCATAAAAATGAAAATATATAAATCATTCATCTTTCCAGATTTTCAGACATAAACCTGGAAACATCTGTGGCTTTTTGGTTCACTTTGCAATATTCACACTAGTCATTCAGTGTTTGACTTTTTTTTCTCCCTCTTCTGGAATCTGTTTTCATAAGAACTACTACCTGTTACAAACCTGAATATTTTGACAGAGGTTTTGGTTACTTTTTTAGTTTTCCCCAGATATGTTTTACTTTTTCCCCAGGATTTCTTGGCTAATGACAGTTATGACCTAACTGCAGTGAAAAAGTACCAGCATGATATTGGAGGTTGATACATCTGGCAGACAAAAGGCAAAAAAGAAAATGTGAGATATTTCATCACTAAAGTAAATGCAAAATTAGACATTATAAGCCATGCTAATATTATAAGGTAATCGTAGTTTCAGTTTAGTTTTCTTTTTAATTTGTTAGTGATGACACTATTCAGTATGCATTGTACCAAAGTCAATGTGTAAATATAATCACAGAAACTTCTTTGTAACATAGGAATAAAGTAGAGAATCTTATGATGGAAGTATTGGATGCAAGCAGAAAACACTATTGAAAAAGGGTAAAAATCCTATCAGCAGCATTTTCTTTTTTAAAAAGATAGCCTTAAAGTTGTGATCTTAATATGATGAAGATAATATGTTACCATATGTTCTTCACTGATTTTAAGAATCCTTTTTTAATCAGCTATTTATTTGGAAAGAGCAATATGTATTAAAAAGAAAATGCTTTCAGATTATCTCCATGTTTTCTCTCAAAATTGTAGTGATAAATCTGATTGTCTCTCTTAATGAAGCACCCTGTAGTTTCAAATTTTAGTGAGATTATCTAGCAAAAGAAAAAAGATAAAATCACAGGCAAACATTCTTGTTTTTGTTTGTCTCTTGTTGTCTGAGTCTCAAAGGAAGCAACTTTTTTCTTTAAAAATGCAAACTGGGGAGACCCTGCTTCTAGAAAAGCATGATGCAACTTTATTCATTTATTTGTTTATTCAATATTTCCACAAACAAAACAGTTTCAAAAGCTCATAATAAGAGCTGAATTTAAAAGATAAAATCTGCCTTCACTGAAGGAACTTACATTCTTTAAAACAGTAGTGATATGCAGATGGCCAATAAAGTATTATATGCATTAAAAGAAGTGATTATAAGGTAAAGCAGGTGAATAAGGAACATAGTGATGAAGTCCCCTGAAAACATGTATGGTGCTGACAAGCCTTTATTTCAGAGATGATTCTTAATTGGATCTTTGATGATTTTCTAAAAGAAATTTTTTAGCTCATCAAATCAAAACATTTTATTTATTATAATTATTTTATTTTAGAGGACTAGATATGTGAATAAAACTAGAAGCATGAAGCAAAGCAGCATGTTAAAGGAACTGAATATTCTTTTACCCCTGTACTGTCAGAAGACTGTATCATTTTAGCCAAATTCAGCCCATCATCAGTTTTTATATTTATTGGAATGTGTCTTACCCATTAATTCACTATTGTCTATGAGAGCTGTCTTCTTTTTATAAGTGCAGGAGGAGAACGGGATGACAGGGGATGAGTTGGTTGGATGGCATCACCGACTCAGTGGACGTGAGCAAGCTCCGGGAGTTGGTCATGGACAGGGAAGACTTGCGTTCTGCAGTCCATGGGGCTGCAGAGAGTGGGGCACCACTGAGCGACTGAACTGAACTGAGGTGTCCTGAAGACTAATCTAGCATTGATTGGATTAGAAGACTAATCTAACACTGACTCTTCATTTAGAGTAAAGTTTGCTGTTTTATCACAAAACAAAGCCTGGAAGAAAAAAAAAGATTCCATGAACCTGTAACAACAGAAGAGGAAAAGACAACTGAAAGGTGTGTTTGCTGAGTTGCCCACTGGCAGTGTTGAACTTTGAACCCTGTACTTCTGGTAAACAACAAGGGTCAAGAAGTCTCCTCCATCTTTTTGAGCTTTGGGAAAATCTTATCACAATGAATAATTCTCTCCCACATGACTTACATAAGACTTTGGATGACTCTCTTGTGTACCTATGAAAGGGCTAGGTGTAGACCCTTCAAATTCCCATTCTTTGTCTCATAAATAATTAGCTAGGGGAGAAGATAAGCCCAACTATCATTTAATCAAGTTAGTGGGCATTTTATCCAAATTGCTGAGTGGGAACAACAGTTCGGCAAATTTTCTATTTATCAATATTTATTTATGTGGCCGTGTTGGGTCTTAGTTGCAACATGTGGGATCTTTCTTTGTGGCTCACAGGTTTCTCTCTAGTTGTGATGAGAGGGCTCCAGAGCATGTGGGCCAAAGTATTGGAGCTTCAGCTTCAGCATCAGTCCTTTGAATGAATATTCAGGACTAATTTCCTTTAGGGTGGACCGGTTGGATCTCCTTGCAGTCCAAGGGACTCTCAAGAGTCTTCTCCAACACCACAGTTCAAAAGCATCAGTTCTTCAACGCTCAGCCTTCTTTATGGTCCAGTTGTTAAGAACCCACTTTCCCTTCCAATGCAGGGGATGCAGGTTCAATGCCTGCTTGGAGAACTAAGATCCCGCGTGCTTCTGGGCAGCTCAGCCCACACATCACACCTACTGAGCCCACGTGCTCTGGAGCCTGCTCCTCACAGCTAGAGAGAAACCCGTGAGCCATAACGAAAGATCCCACATGTTGCAACTAAGACCCAGCACGGCCAAATTAATAAATAAATACTGATAAATAAAAAATTTCCCACTCAGCAATTTGGATAAAATGCCCACTAACTTGATTAAACTGTAGTTGGGCTTCTCTTCTCCCCTCAGGCCCCTGAATTATGAATCACTTTTGAGCATTGAAAACAATCTCTTTTTAATGGTCCCTCTAGAGAGCAAACAGACATGGAGGGAAAACAATCTCTGATAAACCCTCATCCTCCCACTGGCACTGCCTACTCCCCTATGTCCAGTTCTTTCCGGCTGGTTCTCAGAAGGGTTTCTATTTGACACCTTGGGTATGAGATACTAATGAACTATCCAGTGAGATAAAAGCAGCTTCACCTTCCCTGGGTTAAGGGTGGCATCATTGGTGTTAACTGTCCCAAATTTCCCAGTTACACAATGAAAAAATGTTGTGAGTTTACCTCACCACCCCTCTCATACACAGCTTTGGGGTTTGAATGAGAATCTGATGGGGATGTATAGCTCTATATCTTTTAAAACTTCTACGGTGGTGTTAATCATACAATTCGTCTGGGATACAGTTTTGTTTCCATTTTATCATCCTCCCAAGGGGCTGCAGGGACCAATTTTAGGGTCTTCCACTTGAGCCTTTCTGCCAAAACCTGCCTTACTCTACAGTTCAGGGAATCAATGAAATGCTTCTTCAAACTCTAAGGTATACCTATGGCAATTATAGGCTTAGGTACTAGAAAATACCCACAGCTTTATTCCCTGAATATATTAGACCCACTATATAATGAACTTGAGACAGCTCTGAAACCCTCATTCCATCTAGAAAACCATGGTGGCACTTTCAATCCCCTGATATCAATGGCACTGTAGACATCTTGTCCAATAGTGTTCAAAGAATTTGGATATTTCACTTTCATACAATGCAATGCAAAGATTTTCCTCCAGCACCTCAGCTTTCCCATAGGTCAGTAGGCTCTGAGGCAGAGGAACTTATATTTAAAAATTGATCCAGGGGTTGATATTTTTCACCATAATCTTTAATGTCTGCTTTCTGCTCACTAGCCATCATGTCTTTTTTCCTAGTTATTCAAGTTAAATAATACCTATGTAGATTTCTATCTTTCTCACTCTTCAAAACATCAGGATCTATTAATCATTTTTACAAATCGCTGCAGGTTCTAGTAATCTAATTACCATTTGGCCCCTGTGATCCATTATAGTCATTAATCCATCTTGTCTCTGCAGGGGGTGCTGCTGCCTTGCCTCTGCCATTCCAGAGTCCACCATCTCCCGTTCAAAACCAGGCAGTCCAGTCAATAGGTTTATCTCCTGCACTTAACCTTGGCATGAAGAAGAGTGCCTCCACCAAGGATTTTAAAGATTCCAGTATGCCCTCACCAACACTTTTCTATTAATAGCAACTTTAACAAAGGAGCTGTTTTCTGTTTCCTCTCAAGAGAGTCGTTTTCATTTCCTTGAGCCTTCTGGCTCCTCCCTTGGTATTTTTTTAAGCCATCTCCACTTTAGTTACTGTAGGCTAGTGTTTCTTAAACTTAAATACGACACAAATTATGTGGGATCTTGATAAATACAGATTCTGATTCAGTACACTGGATGAGACTTTAAAGTTTTATTTCTAATATGCTCCTGGGTGAAATCCATATTACTGGTCTGTAGATGACCCTTTGAGTAACACTGCTATAGATGTTTGTTACATGCAAACTGAAGAAAGTCATCTATCAAAAACAGTTTCTAAGTGCTTCTAGGCCAATAAATCACTCATACCTGGACCCACTGGACCAGTACTTACAAGACTCATCCACATTTTTCCCTGTTTCTTTTTGGTACCCATCAGTGGTCCTAAAATATCTTCAGCATGTGAGCAATTTCTTGCCAGAGCAGAGACCATACGTTCCTGCTGAATTGTGCTATGCCCTGGCCCCTGGAAATAGGAGAGAAGGACAAACAAGAGTCAAACAGAGGAAGAAGAAGAGCTAACTAGCGCTCCATCCATCCTGATCTTTGGAAGAGCTTCATGAAATGTTTCTCAGATCCTTGCATGAAAGGATATAGCTTTTTCTTTCTTTTTCTGAAATCTGTGAATGACAGATCCATTTGTTTGAAATTCCCTGAACTTTTGAGGTACATATGTATAAAAGTTGAGGGGGTTTCAGGGCACCCCATAATATCAGTTCAGTTCAGTCACTCAGTCATGTCTGATCCTTTGTGACTCCATAGACTGAGGCACACCAGGTCTATCTGTCCATCATCAACTCCCTGAGTTTACTCAAATTCATGTTCATTGAGTTGGTGATGCCATCCAACCATTTCATCCCCTGTCTTCCTCTTCTCCTCCCACCTTCAATCTTTCCAAGCATCAGGGTGTTTTCAAATGAGTCAGTTCTTCGCATTAGGTGGACAAAGTGTTGGAGTTTCAGCTTCAGGATAGTCCTTCAAATGAATATTCAGGAACGATTTCCTTTAGGATGGACTGGCTGGATCTCCTTGCAGTCCAAAGGACTCTCAAGAGTCTTCTCCAACACCACAGTTCAAAAGCATCAGTTCTTTGGCGCTCAGCTTTATTTATACTCCAACTCTCACATCCATACATGACTAGTGGAAAAACCATAGCTTTGAGTAGATGGACCTTTGTTGGCAAAGTGATGTCTCTGTGTTTTAATATGCTGTCTAGGTTGGTCATAACTTTTCATCCAAGCAGCAAGCATCTTTTAATTTCATGGCTGCAGTCACCATCTGCAGTGATTTTGGAGCCCCCCAAAATAAAGTCTGTCACTGTTTCCACTGTTTCCCGAACTATTTCCCATGAAGTGATGGGCCCAGATGCCATGATCTTAGTTTTCTGAATGTTGAGTTTTAAGCCAAATTTTTCACTCTCCTCTTTCACTTCCATCAAGAGACTCTTTAGTTCTTCGTTTTCTGCCAAAAGTGTGGTGTCATCTGCATGTACGAGGTTATTGATATTTCTCCTAGCAATCTTGATTCTAGCTTGTGCTTCATCCAGCCCAGCATTTCTCATGATGTACTCTGCATATAAGTTAAATAAAGCAGGGTGACAATATACAGCCTTGACATATTCCTTTCCTGATTTGGAACTAATCTGTTGTTCCATGTCCAGTTGTAAATGTTGCCTCTTGACCTGTACACAGATTTCTCAGGATGCAGGTCAGGTGGTCTGGTATTCCCATCTCTTTCATAATTTTCCAGTTTGTTATGATATTCACAGTCAAAGGCTTTGGCATAATCAATAAAGCAAAAGTAGACGTTTTACTGGAACTCCTTTGCTTTTTTGATAATCCAATGGATGTTGGCAATTTGATCTCTGGTTTCTCTGCCTTTTCTAAATCCAGCATGAACATCTGGAAGTTTATGGTTCACATACTGTTGAAGCCTGGCTTGGAGAATTTTGAGCATTACCTTGCTAGCATGTGAGATGAGTGCAATTGTGTGGTAGTTTGAGCATTTTTAGCATTACCTTTCTTTGGGATTGGAATGACAACTGACATTTTCCAGTCCTGTAGCCACTGCTGAATTTTCCAAATTTGCTGGCATATTGAGTGAAGCACTTTCACAGCATCATCTTCTAGGATTTGAAATAGCTCAACTGGAATTCCATCACCTCCACTAGCTTTGTTCATAGTGATGCTTCCTAAGGCCCACTTGACTTCACATTCCCGATGTCTGGCTCTAGGTGAGTGATCACACCATCTGATTATCTGGGTCATGAAGATCTTTTATGTATAGTACTTCTGTGTATTCTTGACACCTCTTCTTAATATCTTCTGCTTCTGTTAGGTCCCTACCATTTCTGTCCTTTATTGTGTCCATCTTTGCATGAAATGTTCCCTTGATATCTCTAATTTTCTTGAGGAGATCTCTAGTCTTTCCCATTCTATTGTTTTCCTCTATCTTTGCATGAAATGTTCCCTTGATATCTCTAATTTTCTTGAGGAGATCTCTAGTCTTTCCCATTCTATTGTTTTCCTCTATTTCTTTGAGTTGATAACTGAAGAAGGCTTTCTTATCTCTCCTTGCTATTCTTTGGAACTCTGCATTTAAGTGGATATATCTTTCTTTTCTCCTTTGCCTTTCACTTGTCTTCTTTTCACAGCTATTTGTAAGGCCTCCTCTGACAACCTTTTTGCCTTTTGCATTTCTTTTTCTTTGCAATGGTCTTGATTACTGCCTCCTGTACAATGTCAGGAACCTCTGTCTATAGTTCTTCAGGCACTCTGTCTATCAGATCTAATCGCCATACCTGCCAGAGATGCTCAGAGGGCTCAAACAAACCTTGTGCGCACCAGGACCCAGAGACCTCAAAGAGACTGAGACAGAACTGTGTTTGAGTGTCTCCTGAGGATGCACAGGTCATCAGTGTACTGCCACAGGGTCAGGGATTCTGGCTGCAGCAGACCTGGGTATGACATAAGCCCTCTTTGAGGAGGTTGCCATTAACCTACCATAGAGCCGGCAGAACTTACAGAGGATGGGGTAACAGACACTTGGAGGGCACAAACAGAACGTTGTGAGCACCAGGGCTGAGGAGAAAGGAACAGTGACCTGTCAACTACAAATTGGCACTTACCAAGAGCATTGCCAATGGCTGAACCACAAAAGCATTTGCCATCTGCCTCTACGGAAGTTGAACCCCAGGCTTCTATAGCTGTTGACCTTCAACAACCCCTGAGGGAGTGCAGGGTGGAGTGAGGCACTCTGTGCTCCAGGGAGTCAGGTGGGGCAGGTTTTTATATAGTTGGATGTTTTTAGGAACAGATTTTATCATCTTATGCCTTGCATCTCCTCATATCTAGAGAAGAACCTTTTCATGGTGACATCAGATCCTCATGACCCACAGAAAACCTTTTGTAAAATGAGTGCTTCATGGTATTGAACTCCCCATTCACCAAAACCTTTTATATTGACTTTCCCCCACTGCTGCTTTGGAGCAGTCTCTCAGAGATATCTGAGATGCTGCTTCCTAGGCTGCAGTCCTTGTTTTGCCCCAATTAAAACTTAACTCACATTTCTCAAGTTGTACATCTTTTTTTAGTCCACAACCCCACAAGAGCCTGACCCGGACTTGCCGTGAGTGTCCAGGAGTCTCCAGTAGAGGCGTCCAGGGGTGTCTAGGAGTCTCTAGGTGGGTCGGTGGTGGCCTGCTGCAAGGTTGAGAGCAGTGTAGCAGTTGAGTGTAGCAGTGCATGCATGGGACCTTTTGAAGGAGGTCACCATTATCTTCATTACCTCCACCAGAGTTTGGCCTTAGGTCATATAACAGGGAGGGAACACAGCCCTGTCCATCAACAGAAAATTGGATTAAAGATTTACTGAGCATGTCCCCGCCTGTCAGAACAAGACCCACTTTCTCTCTCAGTCAGTCTCTTCCATTGGGAAGTTTCCAAAAATCTCTTATTCTTCTCCATCATAGGACAGACAGATTGAAAACCACAGTCACAGAAAACTAACCAATCTGACCACATGGACCACAGCCTTGTCTAACTCAATGAAACTATGAGCCATGCCAAGTAGGGCCACCCAAGAGGGACGGGTGATGGTGGAGATTTCTGATGAAACATGGTCCACTGGAGAAGGGAATGGCAAGTCACTTAAGTATTCTTGCCTTGAGAACCCCATGAACATTATGAAAAGGCAAAAAGATAGGACACTGAAAGATGAAGTCCCCAGGTCTGTAGGTGCCCAATATGCTACTGGAGATCAATGGAGAAGTAACTCCAGAAAGAATGAAGAGAGGGAGCCAAAGCAACAACAACACCTAGCTGTGGATGTGAATGGTGATGGAAGTAAAGTCACATGCTGTAAAGAGCCATATTGCTTAGGAACCTAGAATATTAGGTCCATGAATCAAGGCAAATTGGAAGTGGTCAAACAAGAGAGGGCAAGAGTGAACGTTGACATGTTAGGAATCAGTGAACTAAAATGGACTGGAATGGGTGAATTTAACTCAGATGACCATTATATCTACTACTGTGGGCAAGAATCTCTTAGAAGAAAAGGAATAGCCTTCATAGTCGATAAAAGAGTCCAAAATGCAGTACTTGGATGCAATCTCAAAAACAACAGAACGATCTCTCTTCGTTTCCAAGGCAAACCATTCAATATCACAGTAATCCAAGTCTGTGCCTTGACCAGTAATGCTGAAGAAGCTGAATGGTTCTACGAAGACCTACAAGACCTTCTAGAACTAACACTCAAAAAAGATGTCCTTTTCATTATAGGGGACTGGAATGCAAAAGTAGAAAGTCAAGAAGTACCTGGAGAAGCAGTCAAATTTGGAGTACAGAATGAAGCAGGGCAAAGGCTAATAGAGTTTTGCCAAGAGAACACACTGGTCATAGCAAACACCCTCTTCCAACAACACAAGAGAAGACTTTACACATGGACATCACCAGATGATCAATACCAAAATCAGATTGATTATATTCTTTACAGCCAGAGATGGAGAAGCTCTGTACAGTCAGCAAAAACAAGACTGGGAGCTGACTGGGCTCAGATCATGAAGTCCTTATTGCCAAATTCAGACTTAAATTGAAGAAAGTAGGGAAAACCACTAGACCATTCAGGTATGACCTAAATCAAATCCCTTACGATTATACAGTGGAAGTGAGAAATAGATTCAAGGGATTAGATCTGATAGACAGAGTGCCTGAAGAACTATGGATGGAGGTTAATGACATTGTACAGGAGACAGTGGTCAAGACCATCCCATAATATGGTTGCTGAGAAACCTTGAGGTAGGAAACAAGGATCTGTCAGTTGCACAAAAATCGTCACTGTGTTACTAATGTAAGAGGTGGGGCCGGAAGTATTTGAAATGGCAGGAAAGAGTTGTCTGCTCTATTGTCCATCTGTCCAAACCCACCTCCCTCTTTGTATCCTTTCCTCCCCTTATCTCCTTTTGTTTGTTGCCCAGTGCCGCTTGCCAGCAATAGTCATGTCATCACCAGATACAGCTTCTTAAGGCTTTTTTGCCCCCCTAACAACAAGCCAGTCTCTCCCAGTCTTTGCACTCTGAAAACAAGTTCTTAAGCTAGTTCTGAAGATATTGGAAACAAAAATCTGCATTCAAATACAGTACTGCCTTTCACTTGCTAGGCTTGAATGTTTTATTTTGTTTCCTCATCTGGGAAGTAAGGGTAGAGCTGGTAAGTTTTAATGTGCAAAAATTTTATTGTGATAATATATGCAAAGATGTTCTGGAAAAAAGAAAACTCTAAACAAAATATAATCTGTTGTTTCAGGTAATAGTTAATTTGTAATATATGAGAATAAAGACCTTTGAAGTGCTTAAAGAGTGTTTACCTTCCAGAAATACTTGTGTTTAAAAGGGAAAAGGTGTAGCTGAAATGAATAAATGATTAAAGTTAGAACTTCTAACATTCAGTGGGATAGGTAATTTCATGGTGGTGGGAAGGTACTTCTCAAAGCCTCCTTTTCATGGTTATTGTATCTTCTTTTGACACATTTTCTGATTATCAGTACATATATATAGCTGTCCTTTTTCTGAGTACTCATTTGGTGCCAGTAGCCTGCTAGCTTCTTTAAATATTAATACTTTGCTGTATTTATTCCTCACAATAAACCAAGAGATAGGTATTATTATGGTTCCATTTTACATATGACAATAGTCTTTAAAGTCTTAAAATATGTCCCAATTAAAACAGAGTCAGTAGATGGCACAACCAGTGCTTAAATCCAGGTTTGTATGAGAAGGCTTCTAAGCTCTTTATTTCATGGTTGCGATATGTTTCTAGAAATTTATTTCCTTTTGATTTTATTTTTTTAAATGTATATATTTTTAATTGAGGGAAAGTTGCTTTACAATACTGTGTTGGTTTCTGCCACATATCAACATGAGTCAGCTGTAGGTATATGTATGTTCCTTCCCTCTTGAACCCCACTCCCTTTTATTTTTTATTTTTTAAATTTATTTGGCTGTGCTGGGTCTTCATTGCATTGGACAGACTTAGTTGTGTAGGTGGAATCTTAGTGCCCTGACCAGAGATTGAACCTGGACCCCCAGCATTGGAAGTGGAGTCTTATTCTTTGGACCACCAGAGAAGTTCCTCACAGTTGTGATATTCTTGATCGGTAGCATGACCACATCTCTTGAATTGCCTTGAACAATCCCAGTTTTTTGTCTGCTATCCTGATCTAATTAGTGGTTCATTTTACTCTCCAAATTATCCTAGCTTTAGTGATAAATTATCTGGCTCCTATTGTTCAGACTTTTTGTCTTGTTTTTAAATAAACTTTACATCATATTTTTCAATTGTGTCTGCATATTTTAAAATAATAATACAGTTTCATTCTCTGTATCTTACAATCTACTTGATGGGCAAAGCTACTTGGCCTCTTAAATTCCCTGGCACATATATCATGCCACAAAAATACCTGGCACAAAAGAATTGGTATAATCAATATCATAAAATAGTCAACTTTGGTTTGGTGCTAAAACAACCAACCAAACAAAAAAATTCCAAAAGAAAAGACACTTAAAAGCAGCCAGGCTCTGTCCTAAGTATTGTTAATATATCCTTTCATTTAATCTTCCCCAAAAAACATTGAAGTAGTTATACTATTTCACAGATTTAAAAAGAAGAGCACATAAAGGGAATATAGTTCATGACAATTACCTTTTTGCAAGGGCCGTGGAAAGCGTTACAGAGCCTACAGTATTGGCCAATATGTTCTGTCAATGATGAAGAAAAAAAAAAAGAAAAGACAATAATAAGTATCTCATGTTTATAGCACTAATACATATTTCTTATATTTCGCCAATATTTCATTGTAAGACAGTATGGACATTCAGAGATTTTTTTTCAAGGCTAAAAATTTCTGATACGGTCTTGTTAAGGAAAATCTTTCAGCTTTCCAGTAAAGAGTTAAACAAGATATTATGGATGATCCCATATTTGAACTAAATGTTTGCTTTTATCTTGGGAAAAATTCAAAGTTTTGTTCAATGTGTTCAAAAACAGACTGCTTACTAATAGCTAATTTGTATAGTCAAGACGGTTACGACAGTATCATTTTGGGATTTCTGAATCATTTTGATGATTTTTCAGATAGGAGAAAACATAGTAAGAGACTATTCTTTTCCCCACTGTCATCTATAAATGGATTATATGTCTAGTAAATACTAGTTTACTGCTATTGATTCCCAAGTCGTGCCACATCATAAGTTACAGCTGGATGACTCAGGACCTCAATCAAGAGCTCTTGGTTTCTGTATTGTGTTAACTGGTCATTGTGACCTGAATTATAGTGAAGAAGAGACCTTACTAGGAAATTAATATATTTAACAGATATTTCGATTTCTAGGATACAAATAATGCCAATAGTTTTCCTTTGATGATGAAATTAAGGATATTGATTTCTTACATGTTCGGTAATAAATTTATATCAAATATTTAGTTATAAAAGCCTGATGGAGTAGGTTGATTATATACATATTCAAATATACTGCTTACTTAATATGTATCTGTGCAACTTTAACTTGCTATATATTGAACATTTTTATTAGAAGACTTGTTTTGTATATTTAATCACTGATAGTGTGACTGTTTATAATTGTCCAGAGAGTGTAAAATGGAGTAAAATAGAGAGTGATTTTATTTTAGGAAAATATATACAAATATATAGAGTTATTCTTCATCAAATTATTGCTATTAATTTTAGCAGTTCATTTTTACATAATTTCTTTTTTCAAGAAATGTTCCTATTGATGTAATGGCATTTTTTTCTCCTGTGTCTTTAATGATATGTACACTTTAATTGAAATAAATAATCAAAATCACTCTTTTCAATAGATGTTGTGATGAAATGGAGTGGATAAGGATTAAGTTCAGAAAAGCTGACTATTGGCTTTTACTTTCCCATTGCTGCTTATTGAATGTGTGGCTATAAGCAATCTAAGATTCTGGAGTTCAGTTTCATCACCTTTGTAAAAGTAGATGATGTTATTCCATATTCTTGATACTGATCTTGCTAGTCCTAAAACTCTTTTCTCCATATTTTTATCTTAGAAAATGGGGCAAATCTAATTGCACCTGCTGCTCCATTCCTGACAAATTTCTCTTAGGAATGTAGTAAAAAATCCAAGAGTTTTGAAATGAATGTTCCCATTCTCTTCAAGCTTTAAGAATGATTTAACATCTAATCTATATCCTAAAAGCCACATTTATTTAGAATCAATCTTAATTTTACAACCGTTTGCTCATAATTGGTGTTGAAAGGATAAATTATATGTTATAAACTTGTAAACCTCAAGTTACTTCTTGCAAACAGTGAACATCATGATTCAGTAAATCAAGAGGCAAACCCCAGTTGAACTGTCATGGATGTAGATAGAATAATGGCCTTCCAAGTGAAAGTGAAATTGCTCACTCATGTCCGAGTCTTTGCAACCCCATGGAGTATACAGTCCATGGAATTCTTCAGGCAAGAATACTGGACTGGATAGTCTTTCTCTTCTCCAGAGGATCTTCCCAACCCAGGGATCAAACCCATGTCTCCTGCATTGCAGGCAGATTCTTTACCATCTGAGCCACAAGGGAAGCCCAAGAATGCTGGAGCGGGTAGCCTATCCCTTCTCCAGGGGATCTTCCTGACCCAGGAATCGAACCTGGGTCTCCTGCATTGCAGGCGGATTCTTTACCAACTGAGCTATCCAAAGATATCCACAACTAATCCCAGTTTCTATTAAGGTGTCAGGATCCATAGCAAAGAAGAACTAAGGTTACAGATCCAATTAAATCTGTGAATTAAATGACAACAAAATAGGGAGATTATTGTGGACTGTTTGGGTGGTCACAGTGGGATCACAGAGTTCCTAAATGTGGAAGAGGAAGGTGAGTCAGTGTAAGACTGATACAATGCGAGAAAGATTTGAAAGCAATTGCTGGCTTTGAAGGTGGAAGGAAACATGAGCCAAAGAAGGGAAGCCTCTAGCAACTGGAAAAGTCAAGGAGAGTGGTGATTCCATTGAGCCTCCAGATTGAAACATAGCCTGGATATGGAACAAGTTGATTCTAGCCTAGTGAGATCAACACAAATTTCTGAACTACAAAACAGTAAGATTCAAATTTACATTGTTTTAAGCCAATAAATACATGGTAAATTGTTATGCAGCCATAAGAAACTAATACAGTGACTAGCTGGAAACTAGTACGGTCAT
The DNA here is from genome assembly GCF_054371585.1 of Giraffa tippelskirchi. Taxonomy (NCBI): domain Eukaryota; kingdom Metazoa; phylum Chordata; class Mammalia; order Artiodactyla; family Giraffidae; genus Giraffa; species Giraffa tippelskirchi. The sequence goes on from NC_137281.1 coordinate 154,489,958, forward strand.
TAATGAACAGCTACTTTGGTATAAAACTGACTGTACATTTAATTATTAAATTAATTTTGAAGTGATTTTCCAATCTTTTAAAAAGCAACAAGTCTCCATTTACAATGTTGTGTGAGCAGTAGAAAATCGGTTTAGAAGGAAAATATAAATATAAACAGAAAAAGAATGTGGAATAGCATATGCGATTATTGAACTTCCATGAAACACAAACATACGTAGAGAAGATCTGGGAAATAAAATGAAACACAAATTATAGTGAAATAGAAATATCAGTTTTTGAGTTTTAAGTAATTTTAATCTTCAGTTATACTGTTATTGTTAATTATAAAGCTGGTTGGTCCAGCTATAAATAGGCGGGTCCAGCAAGAAACTGAGCCTCCACAGTCATCCAACATCAATAAGACAGGTTTGGAGATGCCGCTTGATCATTGGAAGGAAAGCTGTGACAAACCAAGGCAGCATATTAAAAAGCAAAGACATGATTTTGCTGACAAAGGTTTGCATATTCAGAGCTATGGATTTTCCAGTAGTCTTGTCAGGGTGTGAGAGATGGACCATAAAGAAGGCTGGGGGGCCAAAGAATTGATACTTTCAAATTATGGTGCTGGAGATGACTCGAGAGTTCCTTGGACAGTAAGGAGATCCAACTAGTCAATCCTAAAGGAAATCAACCCTGAATATTCATTGGAAGAACTGATACTGAGGCTGAAGCTCCAATACTTGGAGCTCCAATACTCTTTGCAACTGATGCAAAGAGCCAACTTATTCCCAGCCTGATCCTGGGAAAGATTGAGGACCAAAGGAGAAAACGGTGGCAGAGGATGAGATGGTTAGATAGCATTACCGATTCAATAGACATGAATCTGAGCAACTCTGGGAGACAATGAAGGACAGGGAAACTTGGCCTGCTGCAGTCCTTGAGGTTACAAAGAGTGGGAAATGACCTAGCAACTGAACTACAACAAGAAGGGGGTGCCAGCTGGGCTAGTTGACACACTCTTGTCCCTTTGCCTAGTGTTATCCTGGGCCAGAAGAAAGCTGATTTTTAATCCAATCCAGTATCTACTAGGTGGAATGAGGTGGTTCCAGGTGAACATAAAGAACACTCCACATCCCCCTTCCATTCTAATCTGTGTTACTCCACATATTTAGTTCAGTTCAGTTCAGTTGCTCAGTCATGTCTGATTCTTTGCAACCCCATGAACTGCAGCACGCCAGGCCTCCCTGTCCATCACCAGCTCCTGGAGTTTACTCAAACTTATGTCCATTGAGTCGGTGATGCCATCCAGCCATCTCATCCTCTGTCTTCCCCTTCTCCTCCCGCCTTCAATCTTTCCCAGCATCAGGGTCTTTTCAAATAAGTCTGTTCTTCGAATCAGGTGGCCAAAGTATTGGAGTTTCAGCTTCAACATCAGTCCCCGCAAAGAAAATTCAGGACCAATTTCCTTTAGGATGGACGGGTTGGATCTCCTTGCTGTTCAAGTTAGTCTCAAGGGTCTTCTCCAACACCACAGTTCAAAAGTACCGATTATTCTGTGCTCAGTTTTCTTGATAGTCCAACTTTCATATCCATACATGACTACTGGAAAAAACATAGCTTTGACTAAATGGACCATTGTTGGCAAAGTAATGTCTTTGCATTTTAATACACTGTCTTTGTTGGTCATAACTTTTCTTCCAAAGAGCAAGCGTCTTTTAATTTCATGGCTGCAGTCACCATCTGCAGTGATTTTGGAGCTTAAAAAATAAAGTCTGTCACTGTTTCCACTGTTTCCCCATCTATCTATGCCATGAAGTGATGGGACCAGATGCCATGATCTTAGTTTTCTGAGTGTTGAGTTTAAGCCAACTTTTTCACTCTCCTCTTTCACTTTCATCAAGAGGCTCTTTAGTTCTTCTTCACTTTCAGCCATAAGTGTGGTGGTATATGCATGTCTGAGGTTATTGATATTTCTCCCAGCAATCTTGATTCCAGCTTGTGCTTCATCCAGTACAACATTTCTCATGACGAACCCTGCATATAAGTTAAATAAGCAGGGTAACAATATATAGCCTTGACGTACTCCTTTCCCGATTTGGAACTAGTCTGTGGTTCTATGTCCAATTCTAACTATTGCTTCTTAACTTGTGTACAGATTTCTCAGGAGGCAGGTCAGGAGGTCTGGTATTCCCATCTCTTTCAGAATTTTCCACAGTTTATTATGATCCACACAGTCAAAGGCTTTGGCATAGTCAATAAAGCAGAAGTAAATGTTTTTCTGGAACTCTCTTGTTTTTTCTATGATACAATGGATGTTGGCAATTTGATCTCTGGTTTCTCTACCTTTTCTAAATCCAGCTTGAACATCTGGAAGTTTATATGGTGGGTTAGTGGCGACCTCCTCCTAGAGGGCTTATGCCACACCCAGGTCTACTGCACCCAGAGCCCCTGCCCCTGCGGCAGCCCACTGCTGACCCGTACCTCCGCAGGAGACGCTCAAACACAGTTCTGTCTCAGTCACTGTGGGGTCTCTGGGTCCTGGTGCGCACAAGGTTTGCTTGAGCCCTCTGAGCTTCTCTGGCAGGAATGGGGTTTGATTTAAAACGCAATTTTGCCCCTCCTACCATCTTGCTGTGGCTTCTCCTTTGCCCTTGGACATTGGGGATCTCCTCTAAGTTGTTCCAGCACCGCACAGTCACCACTCCAGCGCCTACTGTCCTCCTGGGTCTTCTCTGCCCTTGCTCCACATAATACAGCTACAGTATAGCTCAGTGAACTATACTCAGTAGTTTGTAATAACCTATAAGAGTGAAGAATGTGAAGAAATATATATGTATGTATAACTGAATCACTGTGTTGTACATCCAAAACTAACATAATATTGTAAATCAATTACATTTTAATAACATATATTATAGACTCTAACAAGGAAGGTTACGGCCAACCTAGATAGCATATTTAAAAGCAGAGACATTACTTTGCCAACAAAAGTCCATCTAGTCAAGGCTATGGTTTTTCCAGTGGTCATGTATGGATGTGAGTGTTGGACGGTGAAGAAAGCTGAGCACCACAGAATTGATGCTTTTGAACTGTGGTGTTGGAGAAGACTCTTGAGAGTCGCTTGGACTGCAAGGAGATCCAATCAATCCATCCTAAAGGAGATCAGTCCTGGGTGTTCATTGGAAGGACTGATGTTGAAGCTGAAACTCCAATACTTTGGCCACCTCATGCGAAGAGTTGACTCATTGGAAAAGACCCTAATGCTGGGTAGGATTGGGGGCAGGAGGAGAAGGGGACGACAGAGGATGAGATGGTTGGATGGCATCACTGACTCAATGGACATGGGTTTGGGTAGACTCCAGGAGTTTGTGATGGACAGAGTGGCCTGGCATGCTGCAATTCATGGGGTCGCAGAGTCGGACACGACTGAGCGACTGAACTGAACTGAACCATCATGCACCTCCAAACTTTTTCACTTTCCTAAACTGAAATAACAACGTGAATGTACTTAGTGCCACTGAAATGTATAGTTAAATATGGTTAAAATAACATGTTTTACATTATGTGACTTTTACCAAAATTAAAAATAAAAAATAAAAACTACATAGACCCTGGAGTTTTACACTATCATATTTAAAATGCTCAGCGTATAATTGAGAAAACATCTATATCAAAACTAGAAAAATCACAACATGTACAAGAGAGGATATTAACAGACATCAAGAGCAAGAAAAATTAGATGTTAGAATTATCTGGCAAATATTTTAGGACAGCCACCATAAAATACTTCAACCAGAAGTTTAAATTCTCTTAAACAAATAAAATTTAGAAAATCTCAGCAAATAAGTAAAAAAATTATAAAACAAAAATCAAATAAAACATGTATAACTGAAAAACAAATCACAAAAACAAATAAAACTCTGGTGGGCTTCAGTGATGATGAAGGACAAAATTAACTACCTTGAGGACAGATCAACAGAATTTGTGCAATCTGAATATCAGAAAGATATAGCATGAAAAAATTCAATAGAGTCCCATGAACTTGTAGAATAATAAAAGTGGTCACAGTCATATTTTTGGCCAAAATCAGAGGGTGCAGAGAATAGAACTGAAAAAAGTATTCAACAAAATAATGGTAAAAACTTTCCAAATTTGCCAAAACACAAAACCTGCAGACTCCAGAAGCTGAGTGAATGCTATACAGATGGCATTAATGGTAAAGAACCTGCTGGCCAATGCGGGAGACATAAGAGACACAGGTTCTATCCTGGTTCAGGAAGATCCCATGGAGGAGGGAATGGCAACCCACTCCAGTGCTCTTGCCTGGAAAATCTCATAGACAGAGGAGTCTGGCAGGCTACAGTCCATAGGGTTGCAGAGTTGGACATGATTGAAGTGACTTATCATTCACACAACCCAAGACAAGATGCATCATAATTAAACTTCTGGAACTAAAGTTGAAGGAAAAAAATCTTGAAAGCATCTAGAGATAACCAGCGCAATAGGCAAAGAAATACTAGTTCAAAGGATAGCAGATGAACCTTGAGGCCAGAAGGAAATGCCTCCACATTTTTGAAGTACTGAAAGAGAAGTGTTATCAACTACAATTTATATATCTAGAAGTCATGTCCTTCAAGAACAACAGGGAAATAATATTTTCTGATAAAACATTGTTTTGGGATTATTGCCTATGACAAAAAAGAAAGATGATAGTACATTTTACCATTTGGTTTTAACTTTTTAAGAAAGCAGTTCTGGCAAAATGAAGGCAATGGTCTTGAATGATTTCCTTCAGTGGTTGGTAAAATATTTTTGAATAACATACTTCTCAAAATATAACCTTTTATTTTTTGTTCCATTAAACCAGATCCTCCCAACTTCTTTTCATCTCAGTAAATGGCAGTTTCATCCTTCCATTTGCTCATGCCAACTCCATGGAAATAAACATGCATACAACCAAATCCAGTAGCTTTACCTCACTGCTCTTATCACAGAGTCTAAACCATCACTCTTTCATACTAGCTTTCACAATATCGTTACCTAATATGTTTCAGGGGTACCAAGATATCAACTCTGATGTGTATTGAGATCTGAAGGAACCAGAGAAACTGGAAACAATTTCCAGCACTGAACAGCTTCCTGCTTTCCTAGTGTACCACATAGACAGTCTTAATTTCTATGTGGGCTCCCCAGAGTGAAAAAGTTTGGGGAGAATTGGGTCTAGATAATTGCAATAACTTGGAACAGTTGTCTTACTGTATCCTCTGCCTTCCTTGGTGTATTTTGCACAGAGAAGATAAGTGATTTTTTAAAAATATGAGTCCGATAATGTCTATACCTACTCAAACACTCCAAGGGCTTACCATCTGTGAAAGCGACTCAAAATTTGATTCAGATGTAAATGCTCATGGTGCCACGCACACCAAGAGGGGCTGAAAAAGTTTATCACCCACATAAGGAGGTATTTCGGGAAGAGCACTACCACTCCCAAGAGAGTCTGAAATGTCTTCAAAGAGCAGGAAAAAGACTGGCTTGGAGTTTTTATTATGCTTAGGCAGTAGAGTCTGGATGAGGATGTCTGTTTGCAGATAGTGGTTTGTGTATTTTGCGTCTCCTGCTGGAACCAAAGGAAGGAGCACGGGGTTTTCTTATCAGCTTGCCCAGATGCCAGGCAGAAGGGGAAGAGCTGGGTAAGGCTTAAAAGCTCTCAGCAGTCAAACAACAAACACAAGGAGCTCGACTCTTCATTACACCAAAGAACTGAAAGCATGTTCCAATCCCTTTGCCAAACAGAACATCCTAGAGTCTGCCTCCCTGCCACATTCGTAACTACATTCACCACCCACTGCTACAACCTGTTCGGCTTCACTCGGAATGGTCTCCTGTTTCTCCAGAATCTGTGCAAACCCTTAGCACTTAGAACTGTCATGCGTGCTAAGTCAGTCGTGTCTGACTCTTTGTGACCTGATGGACCAGTTCATGGAATTCTCTAGGCAAGAAAGCTGGAGTGAGTTCCTATGCTCTCCCCCAGGGGGTCTTCCCGGCCCTGGGATTGAACCCTTGTCTCCAGCATCTCCTGCATTGGCAAGCGGGTTCTTTACCACTGGGAAGCACATGAATAGTTTTATGTAAATATTAATATTTGTTGACTGCACTCTCTCTGAGTCATGTCCAACTCTTTGAAGCTCCATGGACTATAGCCCTCCAAGTTCTTCTGTCCATGCATGGAATTTTCCAGGCAAGAATATTGAAGTGGATTACTACATCCTACTCCAGGGGATATTCCTGATTCAGGAATTGAACCCTAGTCTCCTGTGTCTCCTGTATTGGCAGGTGGATTCTTTACCACCTGGGAGGCCCTTTGTTGAGTAAAAGGACACACTTTTTCCAACAAAGTTTATTCTACCTACCTGTCCTTCCCTACAACATAATAAGATTCTTATGTAGTTTATAAATATTTTGCCTGTCATTTTTCTTGTTAATGGCATCTAGAAACTTAACTTCAAACTTTTTATTAAATAAAAACTAGTTATGATTCTAATTTCTAGCTTACACTATTTAATTAAAAGAGATAACATGTTACAGTTTCTAAACACTCATTTATTTTTTCCTCTGCATTTCTTTTTCTTAAGATACAGTCTGTTCTTGTTTCAGTAGTCTTTTCTTAGCTCTTCAGCAATATTTGTCCAAAGAGAGAAAAAAAAAAGATCTCAATATGAATGTATAATTTTTTAAAATTACTGTACTTTTGTAGCATACACTCTTGTGACAGTATTTTTTTTTTTTAATAAGCACTTTGAAAGGATGTTCTTTATCTTCTCTCAGTAGCATTTCTGATGAGAAGAGGGCTTGTTTAATTGCTGCTCATATGTAAGCAATCCATCTCTTCCCTTTATCTAATGTTTTGTTAAGAGGAGAATGCTGCGAACTTATTTGTTCATTTGCTTTTAATCCATAGACGCTTTGAGTTAGTTGTTGGCTGTTTGCATTTTGTAAAGGTTAATTTTGCTTACCTCAGTCTATTACCGTACTACTCTCTCTCTCAGCTTTTCTGTTGCTCTTTGCTGAAGTTCTGAATTCAGACCCAGGTCTTATATTGGTGGGTGAGCCTCCTGTTTAGTGGTGTTATTTGAAATTTGGCAGATTCAATCTAGTACATTCTCTAGTGCAGGACCTGACTGTCAGGCGCTTCTCTTTCTGTGTCTCTGGGTATGAACTTTTAAATGAGCTATGGATCCAGAAAGAAGCAACAACTTTTTAAACTTTTTCTTCTTCCCAATTTTATGCAGTAAGCCTGGCTTTAGGCTCTGTCTTTATTTTCATACTTTTCATTTCTAACTTCATTACTGCCTAAGTCATGCTCTATTCTCTGAAATTCCACGTTTTCACTCTAACAGGCCTGCAGATTCAACCCTACCCACTGTTTTTCGTTACTTTTCCAAGTACTTATTTTTTGGAACACAGTGCAATGACACTTTTTTTTTAGTAAACTTTAAAAAAATAATTAATTTATTTTAATTGGAGCATGATTACTTTATACTATTGTGGTGGTTTTGCCACACATCGATGTGAATCAGCCACGGGTGCACATGTGTCCCCCCATCCTGAACCCCCTCCCACCTCCCTCCCCACCCCATCCCTCAGGGTCGTCCCACTGCACCGGCTTTGAGTGCCCTGCTTCGTGTATCTTGCACTGGTCATCTATTTTTCATATGGTAATATATATGTTTCAATGCTGTTCTCTCAAATCATCCTATTGTTGCCTTCTCCCAAATAGTCCAAAAGTCTGTTCTTTATATCTGTGTCTCTTTTGCTGCCTTGCGTATAGGATTATTGTTACCGTCTTTCAAAATTCCATATATATGCTCTAATATGCTGTATTGGCGCTCCTCTTTCTGACTGACTTCACTCTGTGTAATAGGCCCCAGTTTCATCCACCTCTTCACTCTGTGTAATAGGCCCCAGTTTCATCCACCTCATTAAAACTGACTCAAATGTGTTCCTTTTTATGGCTGAGTAATATTCCATTGTGTGTATGCACCACAACTTCCTTATTCGTTTGTCTGCCGATGGACATCTAGGTTGCTTCCATGTCCTAGCTATTGTAAACAGTGATATGATGGACACTGGGGTACATGTGTCTCTTTAAATTCTGGTTTCCCATGTATATTATCATATGTGAAACAGAACACCATTCCATGTTCGATGCATGAGACAAGGGCTCAGGGCCGGGGCAATGGGATGACCCAGAGGGATGGGATGGGGAGGGAGGTGGGTGGGGGGTCCAGGAAGGGGAACACATGTAAACCCATGGCTGATTCATGTCAATGTATGGCAAAAACTATTACAATATTGTAAAGTAATTAGCCCCCAACTAAAATAAATAAATTTATTAAAATAAAAAAAAATTCTGGTTTCCTCAGTGTGTATGCCCAGCAGTGGGATTACTGGGTCATATGGCAGCTCTATTCCCAGTTTTTTAAGGACTCTCCACACGGTTCTCCATAGTGGCTGTACCAGTTTGCATTCCCACAGACAGTGTAAGAGGGTTCCCTTTTCTCCACACCCTCCCCAGCATTTATTGTTTGTAGACTTTTTGATGGTGGCCATTCTGGCTGATATGAGATGATACCTTATTGTGGTTTTGATTTGCATTTCTCAGATAATGAGTGATGTTGAGCATCTTTTCATGTGTTTGTTAGCCGTCTGTATGTTTCTTTGGAAAAACATGTGTTTAGTTCTTTGGCCCACGTTTTAATTGGATTAGTAAACCTTTTTTTAAATATGATAGATGTATAAAAGCACATATAATCAATTTACACATTGATAAATCATTTCAAAGAGAATGCACACATATGACTACCAACACAATGAAGAAAGAATATTACTAGCATTCTTGAAGTTCAATTAATTTGCCTGCCTAGTTACTAAACATAGTTTCTTCCTTGAGATTATCCTGGCTTCTTCCCATTTAAGCGGCAAAGAGGACTATGACTTCTGAATTTTATCTTTTTACGTCTTATCTATCAATGCTGTTAGTTTGCGGCAGAGTCAGGAGGGGACTTAGAGTGAGAACAAAGATGATACCTCTCCAGGAAGGAAATCTAGAACTTTTCTTGAACAATGCTTGCCTTTGAGGCCCTCTACTGGAAGGTTCATGCCCAGTTCCAACACATGGCTGTGTGCTTTCACTTACCTAAAAGACATGGTACCCTGCATTTGACAACAGCAGACAATAAGCATGATATTAACTGTTTATGTGCTCGTGTGGACTGAAAGTATGAGTTCTAAGAGCATTTACATCAACATTAATAATAATGACATGGTTGACTACTGAGTGCTCACATATGCTGTCAACCTCCATGGCCAAACTTCCTTTGGCTTCATTTTCAGAGATAACCTAGGGCTCGGGAGAGTGATTTGAGTCTTCTGTGTGTTTCTCAAGTTAGTCCTGACAGTCTAAGCTGATGCCATTTTTGTCTCCCAGATTGCTATTAAAATAAGTGATTTGGGACATGGCACATGTGTCTGTGTATGTTTTAATGAAATCTAAAACTGGCAAACATTATTTTGATTTGTCTTTTTGTGTGTGTGTGTGTGCAAAATCTGTAAATGGGACTCATGAGAAGTGTCAGGTGAACTTGGCCCAAGTTTTCAGGAGAACTCACTCCTTCCCCAAGGATATAAAGAAAAGATTTATGACTCCAGGTGAAAAGCATAAGAAAGCTGGTGACTGTAGATGACTTTAGCTTTGGGTTTCTGGTTCATTGGGAGTCTAAAATGAAACTTGGTGATTGCAGGGGCATGTCTCTATAAATAAGCCTTTGCACAATCTGTGCAAAATGGACTTCAGTCTGTAGCAGTATATTCACATGCATTGTGTCTCCAAAGACCATAGAGTTAACTTGTAGAAAGTAGATTGCATTTTCATCTTGAGCTTTAGCGTTGTCAGTGATGTTTTATGAATAGTTTGAAATTCCCAGCTTCCTCAGTTAAAGCAAATCTTGATAACATTTTGGTTTACTCACAAGTGCAACCCTGAAATGGTCTTGGTACACATCGCAATATACTCTCCAGTATTCAGAATAGCAAATCAAGTTATGTCTGTCTGTATATCTCACAGTACGTACATAACTCATTAAGGAATCAGAGCTCTGAGTTTTTGGAGGTTTTTTTTTCTTTTCTTTTTTCCTCTGCTATGGAATTTTTAATATGGAAGCGTGAGTCAGAGTGTCTGTTTGTGATTTAAAAGCCCCCAAATTGAAGACTTTTGCAGGTGCAAGTCCAGCTTGTTGGTGGGATCTAGACTATGGACAAGCTCGCGTTTCAGCACCGCAGTAGAAAATAGGCGTGGAACGAATCCTCTCTTGCTCCATTAACAACTGGCTTCAGAGGCAACATCTGGAGTTCACATAGGTATTTTATGACTAAAATAGCAGAAGTCACACCACCATTGGCTGCAGTACTTCTAGGCTAAGAACCACAACATAGTCATTGAAAGAACAGTCTTTTCATTGATTAAAAAGGCTCAAGCATGTGTCTCTTCTAATTTATGAGGAATTATGCCTTTTATAGACCTCGGTTCCACCTTCTATTTCTAATTTAGTATATCATAGTGCTTGTCTCTGTTAACACAGGGAAAGAGAAACAAGCAATGCTTACAAGAGACATTCTCCTCTCGTTGGTCCCTAAGACTGTCGGTCCTGCTGCAGAGGTATCATAGGGCATGGGAAAATCAGCACAAGCCAATGATGGACAAGATACGGGTGTTCTGTTCCAATAAAGGTCCATCTAGTCAAGGGTATGGTTTTACCAGTAGTCATGTATGGATGTGAGAGTTGGACTATAAAGAAAGCTGAGTGCCTAAGAATCGATGCTTTTGAAGCTGTGGTGTTGGAGAAGACTCTTGAGAGTCCCTTGGACTGCAAGGAGATCCAACCAGTCCATCCTAAAGGAAATCAGTCCTGAATATTCATTGGAAGGACTGATGCTGAAGCTGAAACTCCAATACTTTGGCTATCTGATGTGAAGAGCTGACTCATTTGAAAAGACCCTGATGTTGGGAAAGATTGAGGGCAGAAGGAGAAGAGGATGACAGAGGATGAGATGGTTGGATGGCATGATCGACTAGATGGACATGAGTTTGGGTAAACTTGATGAGTTGGTGATGGACAGGGAGGCCTGGCATGCTGCAGTCCATGGGGTCGCAAAGAGTCAGACATGACTGAGCAACTGAACTGAACTGAAGTGCACAGTGAAGGCAGTGGACATATCAAGAAATTAACTCTAAGTCAGTATTTGGCCCTGGTATAGTTTCCTAAATCAGTTTTCTTAGAAGAGCAAGAGTTCATTTTCCTCCATTATCCAAATTCATTGAGTTGGGTGAGATAAAGCACCTGAAGAATAGAGAGAAATAGCCAACATCTTGAGAACAAAATTAAATGGAAAGAGGCTCCTGTATGCTTGGATAACTCAATCTTGTTGAAGGAAGAGGTTCTTTCCTATGAAGAGAGAAAATAGAAAGTGTTTTCTCAGCCTCCTGATAGCATGTCAAGCGTAAACACTACTCAGGAGATCAGCGTTACCCTGATGTTGGGGTTAATACACACGGAATGCTTCAAGGAGCAGAGTCCCTCTTCCACAGACATCAAGTGAGTGAACAGGAGAAAAGACCTCTGGGGATTCTGACTCCAGGGAAGTCGAAGGCAGTTAATAAACAAATGTCATTGCTTTCTTTTTTTTTTAATATAAATTTATTTATTTTAATTGGAGGCTAATTACTTTACAATATTGTAGTGGTTTTGCCAAACATTGACATGAATCTGCCACAGGTGTACATGTGCTTTCTTATTCAGAAAGGCAAAGCCTTCAGTTCTTTGAAAATTCTTAACTATTTCAGTTAAAATGTTAAGTTATAGATACATAAAAAGGAGTGTGATCTTTGGTGTTAAGACTGTTTTCCAAATTCTTTTTCATTATAGGTTATTACCACTGGGTATGTATGTGTGTGCTCAGTCATGTCCAGCTCTTTGCGGCCCCGTAGACTGTAGCCAGCGAAGCTTCTTTGTCCGTGGGCTTCTCCAGGTGAGTGCTGGAGTGGGGTGCCAATTCCTACTCCAGGGGAGCTTCCTGACCCAGGGATCTAACGCTCCTGTATTTGGCAGGTGGATTCTTTATCACTAGCATGATCTTTGATGTCATTAGACATTTTTTTCAGATTCTTTTTCCTTATAGGCGATTACCACTGGTATGTGTTCCATGAGTTAAAATCCATAGCGCTCTGAGAGGGCAAAAGCAGAGGTGCGAATGATCAAAAGAGGCCTCTCTGAAGAGGTAATAAGTAAAACGATATTGATTGGTAATAAAGGAAGAATGAGATGTTAGTGTCTCAAAAAGCAGAGATAAGAAAGCTGAAGGCAGGGCAGTGTGTATTGAGGCCCTGGGCAGGAAAAGCTGGGGTTGGCTCAAGGCATTGAAAACTATTGGACATATATGAATTATTGATCCTGTGTATAAAATAGATAACTGGTGTGAACCTACTGTATAGCACAGGGAACTCTATTCAGTGTTCTGTGGTGACTGAAATAGGAAGTGAATCCAAAAAAGGCTGGGGAGGGGGTGGTGGTGGTGGGTACATGTACATATACAGCTAATTCACTTTACTGTACAGAAGAAACTAACATAACATTGTAAAGCAGCTAACCTCCAATAAAAATTAAAAGAAAAAAAGCAAAACTATTGGACCTAAAGCCTACTCTGGAAAAGAGAAAGGAACAGGAGGTGAAACTAAACAGGTAGGTGGGGAATAGGTTCTTTTCTTTCTCTCTAGCAGTTGGAATTTGTAACATAAAGGACACAAGAATTAAAGGGTCCATTGAATTTAGCATGTGTCAAGGGACACTAAAGATTTTGAAGTCTGAATACTCTTCACCTAAATAGACAGTGAGAAGGTAACTGTTTCCTTGGCAATGTATACAGGGCAGAAGATTATTCTTGCAGTACTTTACAATGCTTGATATTTGAAAAGAGGTTTTGAATTAGCTAATGTTTTCCACAACAGTTCTTTTTCCTTTTCTACAAAATGTTTCTGAGTGGATAGAATTCAGACTTATGGTTAGTTTATCAAAAGAGTCAGGCATGACTGAGCAACTGAACTATCAATGGAGAGATTATTAATTCTCGAATATAGAGAAAGATGATGCTAATTAATAGAGATTGCATATTAGACAACTTCTATTTTAAAAGTTCACAAGATAGGCGTTGACCTGATATTGAAATGCTACAAAATTTACTTGGGGGTTCAAGAATTGTTTTCTCCTGGTATTGTCTAGATCAATGTTATAAGGTGGAATTTCATTTTTATTAAGTTCAGGAACTAGCAAAACTAATAGCAGATGCTTCTGGCAGAGAGAGATTGATTGGAAAGTGAAATAAAGGAATGTTCTGGAGTAATAGAAATTTTCTGTATACAGAAAAAATAAAAACCCATGATTGAGTCCCCATAAGATTTTAATGCATGATGAGATTTGAAACTTACAGTTATCAATGGAATACCTTGGTCAAACAGGTGACTTGGCATTGTGGAAATGAACATAAAACAAAACAACAGAATCACCAATTGTAGGGCCATTTGGTCCAATTCACTTAATTAGGCAGAAAATGCCAAAGCCTGCAACACCCCCATTTTAGAGTTTATAACATTATCTGGGAAAATGTTTAAAAGGCATATTTTTAGTCTTTACTCCCTGTGACCTTAACTAAAGAAGCCACCTTTCTCCCCAGCTAGTCAACGATTGTGATGTTGAAAAGATATTGATTTAAACCTTTACTATATTTGAAATTATACCCCCAGTGAAACTGTAAGCCTTAAAAATATTTAGTGTTCTGCTTATATTGAATACATGTACCAGGAATTTAGAATTTAAGATTTGCATTTTATTGATTAAAGTCTGTTTGGTTTGTCTGTATATTGATCTATTTACATTTATCATCTATTATTTTGAGAGTTGTAAGAAGTACAAGATGTTCTGGACAAAGAGAGCTCAGACAGTTGAAGAATTTAGCTGTGTCTTCACATGACACTTGTAATAAATGCCAGAAATAAAGAATATGTTTCAAATACCCACAAGAAATCTGTTAATATTGGGAATACTATGTAAGTTATTTAAAACTTTTCATAATAGAATGGAAAATTGCTACTTATCTTTATACACTTGATCAATACATTTCCAATTTATTCCTAAATCCTTTTTAAAACTGTAATTTAAAAAAGAATTACTTCTACGACTTACCAGCGATATATCCCATAGATAGTCCACTATTTTACAATGATATAGTATTTCCTCTTTAGACTGAAGCTATCAGGAGAAAACAGTTCAATCATCTCAAATCTATTTTTGAATCAGAACTTTTTCAGACCGCAAGTCTTTGGGCACGTGTGTCTCTAGGTTCATTTGTCTCTGTTCTATCTCACTGGCTTTCATTGAGAAAGCTTCCAAACACTGACGCTTCATTAATTACTCATTTCAGAGTCGCAAGAAGTTCGGATGTTCAATTCTGAAGAACTAATAGAGGCAGGAAAGAAAGGAGTCATACAAGACATGTTTAAAATGCTCTCAAATGTAGGTCACGGAACAAATTTGCTCCTCTAGTGTAAGCCTGGTAGTATTTCATCTGTAGGCTTTTGTGGTCCTTGCTCTTCTGAAATGGCAGGAAATGTTTCAGCAATTGGAGTGAGCACATTGTAAAGGGAAATATGGTAGTGAGTTACCAACCCAGTCCTTCAATAAAACATTCCTTTCCTGATGTAGTCCTGACGCCGCTCCGTCTTCTGTTAGCGGGGCCACTGCATTGCCACAGGCAAGAACGAAATACACGGTAGTTTGATGATGGTAATACATGCAGCAATAGAACAAAACACAATTATGATAGACGTAAAGAAGACATCAACTACATTTACCCTTAGGCATCTTTTTGGTTCCCCTTGAACTAATTAAAACTCAGACTAATTTCAGTGATGTCTGTTTGTCTCGTTTGCATTAGGTAAAACTTCCAGCTTTTCCATATTATTTTTATTTATTGTACCAAGCCTGAAAAAAAAGAAATGTTGTTGCCTGAGTTATCTCCATTTATTTTTATTTGTAAAGGAAGACACTGATGTGTATTTAAAAATAAAAATACTTGAGCAGAAAGAAAGGGAGAGTCATAGGAATATATTAAAATTTCTAGTAAAATAGTAGACATTTTAAAGTTAGTTTTCATATGCTGATTTCAGGCTGAATTAACTTTTCAATGCTTCACCCTATCTCAGACATTAAGAATTTGTTTCCAAGAGTTACATCCTAAGTATCTCTCTCTCTCTCTATGTACGGTAAATACTATATATGATATATATATATATATATATTTATTTATTTATTTATTTATTTAAACTCTTTAGTTATATATGGTTTTAGATAAGCAAGTCAATGAGCTTAGTCTAAAAGTTCAGTTAAGATAACTTCACAAAATATTAGAACAACTTGTTGAGAGAAAACACTTTTTTCAAAAGATCATCTTTTGAGAGTTATTCAGTGTGATACTCTTGGGTATTAGATTTTATTAAGAGTGCCGTTAATCCTAGGCTAAATTTAATGTGTGATTATGACTAGTAACTAGGATCACAAACAACATAGAATTAGGAACTTGTTGAATCAAGTGCAATAACCAGTAATAGGAACCAAAAATTCAACTCCTTAAATATATTTATAAAATATATAATGCATACATTGTATAATATATCTTTTATATATTTATAAATTTATATATTATATTTTATGTATTCTATATTATACATTTTACATATATTTCAGGAGTTGCTTAAATTTAATATGTAGTATTTAATATACAAGTGTGTGTATGTGTGAGTATATGTAAGAAAATTCAAAGTTAGGAGTAAACTTGAATTCAAATATGCCTCATACTTATATCCCATTATGGAGTATTTGTTAATATCATCATTGGACAAACTTCATTGGTTCAATGCTGTTCTCCATCACTATATTAACTCTTGATTTTCTGCAAGTCTTATATTAACAAGGCTACATTTTATAGTTTATAAAACTGGGAGAATAATAGGATCCCTATTATTGGCTTGTATGAGGTTGACTTGAGATAATTCATCTAAGACACTCCAAAAAGCATTTAGTTTCATGGTCAGTTAATGTTCAGTTAATTAAGAGAAAATAATCGTGCTTTTTGTGTTATCTAGTTTACCTCCCTCTACCACTGCCTTCATTTTTAATTATTGTTCCAATTTGGGCATGTTCAGAAGAATTTTGAAAGACTAGAAGAGAAGTGCATTTATAACCAATTAGTTTCTTTACTTAGTACCAGATTCAGTAAGGCATTAAGTAAGTAATGTTAAATCAGTTAAATCTCTTTGAATAATAGAAAGATTGTGAGTTTCCTATTCCTTTGAGTTTCTCACATTACCTCTATATTGTTCATTGTTTTTGTATATTTTGGGAAAGATTATAATGGAAATGACTTGTTCTTCACCACTCCATGCAGCTTTATTTGCTAAAATAGAGGCACCTAAAGAGATTCTTCCTGGATAAAGCTCCTAACCCATTTTTAATTATTTAAGTTCAATTTTGATAAAGTTTGGACTTCAATTCTTTCTTTCTCAAGCATATTTCCCTTGCTGGGCCGCTTTTTCTCTATCACAATGTTGTCTTTACTCATCAGTAACATAAATTAAATCTTAGACTCATCCTCTATTGATAGTTATAAATATGTCTTCTATATTTTAAATTCCACCTTTACCTCTTTGAATCCATACATAGTACTTAGCACCATTCCAAGCCTGATATTTGGCATTAAATATGTTTGCTAGTAATAATAGATGTGTGGTTACATGAATATTTGTGTGATTTTAACTAAATTTTTAGACGGGGCATTAAGTTTATGTAGTATCTCAATGACAGCTTTCCAAATGCTATTAATAATAAACTTGAAAGATTTTAGTTGTAGAAACTTTCTGGACACATATTGTGTAGATGATTTGATTTGGAGGTGGACATATTTACCTATTGGTTACATCTACTGCATTGGTTGTATCTAAAAGGCAGCTACTGTGGATCATTTACTTGAAACAAATAGCTGTATTTATTAGCAAATAGTCAATTTATCCATAATTAAGGGTACATTTTAAATAGCATCAAAGAAGGGAAACTGATAAACATTAGAAGTTTAACAAATCTGACTCAGAGATCTGAAATTATTCTACATGTGGAATCCATCAAGCTGACTTTAGTGGCACTTGCAAACTTCCCTTTTCTGTAACTGTTCCTCATTAAACTCAGAGGGATTGAGGATAACATTTTTCAGTAATTTATGACATTTGTGTCTATTTGCAACAGTTGTAAAAATACAGTATAACCAAGAAACATCATAAAACACTCATAAACTCTTCCACAGGCAGCCAAAGAGCTAGACTTTCCACAGCAGTTAATGATACAAATATGAGTGACTTATCCCTCGGCAGAGGCTGTGTGAAATCTGTGAACTATGTAATGCATTTTAGCAAATATTTGAGGCATAAAAATAAAAACAAAATCAGTTTTATATAAAAGAAAATGCATATAAAAGAAAATTCCTCAATAATTCTGTCAGCCTCAAGTATGAATTATTATGGGGAAAAGATCCATGTCACTGTAAAATATCTAGTCTTATCACAATATTTTAAAATATAATGTTCTCTGAGAAGTTTCAGTAATTTACTTTTTGGTTAAAAGCTATGAGTTCAGTTTATTATAGGTGGAAAGTGAATTGTTTTTCATACGGAAAATGCAGACTAATATTCTACGAATGGACAATTTCATAAGAAATTGCAAACTCCAGTATATATACATTTATAAAATTACTGATACATGTGTATATGCATATATTACCTTAATTTAATTTATTGGGAGTGGCATGTATTTTACAACTTTTAAAATAATATCTGAAGGATTCTGGTGCTTCGAGAGTTCACATTTTATAGTCCCTTGAACAATTCCATGTGAAAATAATTCCAAAGTAGTGTTGGCAAAGAATTTTTGCTACCTTACTGATAGCACTTGCTGAATTCAGCTTATTTTCTATTTTCTGAGTTCGGAATATGTCTTTGTATTTATTGGAATATGTGAGACCTTTCCTCCCCAAACCACACAAGAAATGCCTTGGAATTGGATTGCCATCAACAGACTGATCTTTTCCCCAGGAACTAAGCTGTTGAGAAGATTAAGAAGAGATGAAGTTCTCACAGTTATGCTACTAGTTTGACTCATTCCTAGACTGAAAATAATAAGAAATGAGGTCACAATCTAGGTTAACTTGGCATTAGCTGCACAATTCCCACTGCTGCCATTTGCTGGGTCTCTTGGGGATGACATTTTCTGGAATTCAAACACTGTTGAAGCAAAAAAGATAAAACTCTTAGCACAAAGTCCAAATTGGAAAAAAAAAAAAAAATAGTGATAATAACTCAGATGAGTCACTACCCAGACTACACTTATTCTGGAAGATTTCCTTCCCAAGAGAATCTGAAAAGTGAAATATCGGAGGGAAGCATAAGCACATTGTCATCACTATCTGGCAGTCTGCTAAACTGCTAAACATAGTAAATGTAGTATGCTCAATCTCTTAGTGATGGGACACAGCAAGATAAAGTAGACACAGGAAGGACAATAGTCTTTATGGAGAATTATGAGCAATAGATTCATTTAGTTCACCCACATTCTCTCCACAACTTCCCATATTCAACAGACCCCGAATCTTTGAGCACATACCTCATCTATCATTGAAGATGTTAAGATCCAAACTGTAGAGCCAGAGGGAACAATAAATATTTTTTTATTAATGAAAAAAGGAAAAAAAAGAGAAAGAAGAGTAGTGGAGATCAAAGTTTCTCAGAAATAGTTAAGTAAACAAACAAACAAAAAAATTAAAATGGAAAAGAAATGAGACAAAGAAGATAATGCCAACTTCCCTCATTTTCCTAAGCTGGAAATACTGAACACAGAGATCACATCCTTTTCCATAATTGTTGTTGCTTAGTTGCTAAGTCGTGACCTACCTCTTTTGAGAACCCATGGACTGCAGCCCTCCAGGCTCCTCTGTCCATGGGATTTCCCAGTCAAGAATACTAGAGTGGGTTGCCATTTCCTTCTCCATTTTCCATGATTGTTTTGAGTTGTTGTTCAGTCACACAGTCACGTCCGACTCTTTGCAACCACAAGGACTACATGATTACTCTATCACAAATACTCATATTAACAGATGCATTAAAAACACAAAACACACACCGATATACATGTATATGTGTTTAAAGTAAAACTACTTAAGTGGAATGAATTTAGAAATATGATTCTATTGAAAAAAATGACAAGTAACAAAAACTAATTAAAAACTAGTATGGATATAGTCCAAATGTACTCTGTAAATTTTGTTTCTTTGTTCAGGCACTGGCAATATAGAATATTGACATTACACAATGTAAACACATTCACAACACTTACATCATTATGTCACATGCTGTTAATTACCT
Organism: Giraffa tippelskirchi; assembly: GCF_054371585.1. Classification (NCBI taxonomy): domain Eukaryota; kingdom Metazoa; phylum Chordata; class Mammalia; order Artiodactyla; family Giraffidae; genus Giraffa; species Giraffa tippelskirchi. The sequence continues at coordinate 154,509,508 of NC_137281.1, forward strand.
AGCATGCTGTGAAATCTCCTAACCTGCTACAAAATACACACTTATACAAAATTGGAAATGTTTCAACTATTGCCTTTCTTTCTAAAAATGACCTGAAATTGATGTTTTCAAGACATGGCTAAGCATTCATGTCACTAGTCACAGAGGAACAGCATAATAGTGTGTATGCTCACTAACATTCATTTCGTAGCTTTTCCTTGGTTATATGGTGTATCTGTAAATTAGTTGCAAACTGAAACCTCTCCTGTAATGGATTGAGAGAGTTCTCTACCCTAATTAATCAAAACTGTGTTAACATTTCAAAGACAAAGAAACAATGAAAAGGTCATCACTAGTGAGATTTGTGTCCTAGATTTTGCTGATAATAGCTTGCATGTCACTCCCACTCCTTCAATGAGATTATAAATACTGGGTGGAAATGTGAGAGTAAACGCCAATATATTTTATTAGCTATGAAGAAACATTTCTTGATTATTCAAGTCAGTTCTCTAGTTGTAGGTTTGATGCTCTATTCTTGGAAATGTGAGAGTTCAAGGAAACAATTTGGAGGGATTTTGTGTTTGCCAGAGCCTGATATTCAAAGCAGGCTTAACAGGACCAGGATAATACACTCATTCCTGTTGTGTTTCTAACTTTCCTGAGCTGCCACAGAAATTGCATAAGGGTGATTTCAGATGTTCAGTTCAGTTCAGTCGCTCAGTCGTGTCCGACTCTCTGTGACCCCATGAATTGCAGCACGCCAGGCCTCTCTGTCCATCACCAACTCCCGGAGTCTACCCAAACCCATGTCCATCGAGTCGGTGATGCCATCCAACCATCTCATCCTCTGTCGTCCCCTTCTCCTCCCGCCCCCAATCCTACCCAGCATTAGGGTCTTTTCCAATGAGTCAACCCTTCGCATGAGGTGGCCAAAGTATTGGAGCTTCAGCTTCAACATCAGACCTTCCAATGAACACCCAGGATTGATCTCTTTTAGGATGGATTGATTGGATCTCCTTGCAGTCCAAGAAACTCTCAAGAGTCTTCTCCAACACCACAGTTCAAAAGCATCAATTCTGCGGTGCTCAGCTTTCTTCACCGTCCAACTCTCACATCCATACATGACCACTGGAAAAACCATAGTCTTGACTAGACGGACTTTTGTTGGCAAAGTAATGTCTCTGCTTTTAAACATGCTATCTAGGTTGGCCATAACCTTCCTTCCAATTAGTAAGCGTCTTTTAATTTCATGGCTGCAGTCACCATCAGCAGTGATTCTGGAGCCCAAAAAAGTATAGTCTGACACTGTTTCCACTGTTTCCCCATCTATTTCCCATGGAGTGATGGGACCAGATGCCATGATCTTAGTTTTCTGAACATTGAGCTTTAAGCCAACCTTTTCACTCTCTTCTTTCATCTTCATCAAGAGGCTCTTTAGTTCTTCTTCACTTTCTGCCATAAGGGTGGTGTCATCCGCATATCTGAGGTTATTGATATTTCTCCCAGCAATCTTGATTCCAGCTTGTGTTTCTTCCAGCCCAGTGTTTCTCATGATGTACTCTGCATATAAGTTAAATAAGCAGGGTGACAATATACAGCCTTGACGTACTCCTTTTCCTATTTGGAACCAGTCTGTTGTTCCATGTCCAGTTCTAACTGTTGCTTCCTGACCTGCATACAGGTTTCTCAAGAGACAGGTCAGATGGTCTGGTATTCCCATCTCTTTCAGAATTTTCCACAGTTTATTGTGATCCACACAGTCAAAGGCTTTGGCATAGTCAATAAAGCAGAAATAGATGTTTTTCTGGAACTCTCTTGCTTTTTCGATGATCCAGCGGATATTGGCAATTTGATCTCTGGTTCCTCTGCCTTTTCTAAAACCATCCTGCTTAATGAACAAGTTATCACCCAAGTCCTCAATCTCATCCTTACTGCCACTTCTCTGTCTCTTTACTTCATGGAAAACATGGATGCTTACTCTCATGACAGTTCAAACAGCATGTCTTCTTTGAAGTCTTCCCTACTTGGGCAGAGTAACCCCTCTCTCTTTAATTTTCCTGTAGTACTTTGTACATAATTATTGTAGTAATTATCACACTGTATTGTAATGTTAAGTCCTTTTCTATAACTAATGAGTGGATACCCAATGAAATGGATAGCCTTACTCATTTCTTGTTTTCTTTTAAATCTGTGGAATGTTGCATAAGGAAGCATTAAATAAATGTTGCTTGTCTTTTATTTTGAGTATCACAGTCATTGCTTTTCTCAGCCACTATTTGCCTAATTCATTTGTAATAAAAATTTGGCAGCATAAATTGATTGGTTTTAATACTGTTCTGTGTGTAGTAGAGCAGTACAAATGAAGCATTCAAAGTTTTAGACACAGCTTCCATATTTTCAAAAGTACATATGATTTCAGGTAAGGTGTAAATGATAAGTAAATCAGTCTCCTATTTACTTTTTCCTGAATTTTTCTTCTATAGTTACATTTAGTTGAGAAGGGAGAGTGATAATGGAAAGGACCAGGAGATCAGTTCAGTTCAGTTGCTCAGTCGTGTCTGACTCTTTGCAACCCCATGAACCTCAGCAGGCCAGGCCTCCCTGTCCATCACCAACTCCCGGAGTCCACCCAAACCCATGTCCATTCTGTTGATGATGCCATCCAACCATCCCATCCTCTGTCGTCCCCTTCTCCTCCTGCCCTCAATCTTTCCCAGCATCAGGGACTTTTCCAATGAGTCAGCTCTTCACATCAGGTGGCCAAAGTATTGGAGTTTCAGCTTCAACATCAGTCCTTTCAATGAACACCCGGGACTGAGGTCATGTAACTATATTTTGGCAGAAAAATAAGGGTTTCCTTTTAGAAGGGAAAGATTTGTGCTTCGTTGTTGCTGGAAGACTAAACGTCGTACAAAGACCCAGTGTGACACGTGCGATACTCTGAACGTGATACTCCCATCACTTGAATAGAAGACATTCATCCTATGACAATGCATACATAGAACAAACAAACAATTTTTTTTAACTTATATTTGAAACTGCTGTTGATCAGTCACTCAGTTGTGTCCAACTCTTTGTGAATGTTTGGACTGTAGCCCATATTTGAAACTTAAACTCAATTGAAGGGGAAACTTTGTGATATGTACTTGAAAGATAACTTATGTAGCACCTCTAGGACTTCAAAGTATTTTAAATAAATTAAAGATATGTTTATTTGTCAAAAAATAATGTTCTCAATAAACTAGTCCTTAATAAAAGAAAATGGGGGAATTTATCAAGCAGAATGAGTAGTTTTTGAAAATTTTATATAAAAATAAATATATGGTTTCTAGAAAATGATCTACATTTTGCTTAAATCATATCTCTTAGATATGATTGCAAAACAATGAGACAGATATTTTTGTGTCCTTCTTGTAACTTGGACCTGGAAACATAAGCAGTATAAATTTGTAGAGATACAAGATATTAAGAATTATTATAACTCTTTAGCTCTTTTAATAAATTTTAATGCAAATTAAATTTTATTAGAATTTGCATTAAAATTTATTAAAATCTTAGATCAATAGTGAATTGATTATAAAAATGCTTTTATTTTTAAATTTTTGAGAATATATCTATTTATTATTATTACTATTATTATTAATTTTGGTTGTGCCAAGCAGTGTGTAGGATATTAGTTCCTCTACTAGGGATCAAACCCATTCAGACTGCAGTGGAAGCGAAGAATCTTAACCACTGGACTGCCAGGAAGTCCCTGCTCTTTAAAGTCTGATCTGAATGTATAAATTAGAATGTTTTGTTTGCATGTGTGTACCCAAAGTCACTTCAGTCTGGTGTCCAACTCTTTGCGATCCCGTAGACTGTACAGCCTGTCAGGCTCCTCTGTCCATGGGATTCTCCAGGCAAGAATACTGGAGTGGGTTGCCGTTCCCTTCTCCAAGGATGCTTTGTTTAGGAGCTAATAATAGTCATTTCAATATATTAAGTGAGGTTCATGTTCTGTCTAGAATTTAATTAAATGTATTGATGGAGAAGCCAAGCAACAATAATGGTGATGGGTAGAAAGTTAACTCTGAGAACATCAGTATTTAGAGAATTTCATTTTATAGGATAAAAAGATGATTGAGGAAATAATAAGGAACATTAAAAGGAGTTTATTTTATACTGTTTCTTCATGAACAGATGAGAGAATGACAGAACAACAAATTTTAAACTAAAATAAATTGTGTTTAGACAGGATTAATGTAGTAAAGGTTCCTGGGCTACAAATGCATATGAAATGCCCTTTTGCACTCTGTGAGAATAAAAGGCTTTCTAGGGTCACTTTTTACTGCATGGAGAGATGGAATATACTTGTTGGAATCAAAACTGCCTAAGGTAATTAAATTGAAAATCATGATGCATTGGATGGCAGGCAGGACTGAGTCAGATGAACCTGGTTGCCATATGACCTCTACTACTCACTCTCTGAATAAACTTTTAAAAGACAAATATGAGTATGTGTCACTAGTTTTAAATGTAAAATGAGAACAGTAATTTTTAAGAGGGGTTTCATTAAAGATGTTAAAAGAAATGAACTTAAACAAGATATGTAAAATGACACATTTTAGATTCTCAAAATCCACTCATTCTCTTCCTATCTTCCTCAGGATTCTCCTGAGACATAAAAATATAACAGTTTAAATTAACTTAGGAACTTTTGTTTCTCCCTATTAAAAAATTGTAAGACCAAAAATCCTGTTAGGAACAACTAGGAAAGCTAGCTATTTTGTCAGAAAAACCTTTTGAAAGCACCTCAGGACTACTAAGGCAACCAGGGCTTTAGCGACCTAAACTGTAGAGACAAGGAAATCATGAGGAGAGGAATCCCTTTTCTTTAACATTTCTCATTGAGGCAGTTTTGATTCTTGGTATAGGTCCAACATTTGAGAATTTAGAAAAAGGGTAAGAATCCAGGAGAATTTTCCTCTATGTTGTGGTCTTGCTTTACACAAAAATGGAAATTTTGGAATGCCCAGGGGCACATTATATGAGCGGCCATGATTCTGGGGAGAAGAGAACTACAATGAGGTGTGTGATGCATTGAACTCTTTTCCTTCTGAGGAACTTTGGGAGTTCTTAAGCTTCACAAAGCAAGAAGCTAAATGTCAACCAAAAAGCCCCTGAAAGCTCAGTCAGTCGAGTTTTCTAATGTCTCATGGTGGAAAGTGAAAGTGTTAATCTCTCAGTCATGTCCATCTCTTTGTGATCCCTTGGACTATAGCCCACCAGGCTCCTCTGGCCATAGAATTCTCCAGGCAAGAATGGTGGAGTGGGTTGCCATGCTCTTCTCCAGGGGATCTTCCTGACCCCAGTGGAGACTAGGCCAGTTTAGCATTCAGGGTTTCCCAAGAAGTAAGGCAGTTTTAGAATACCCCCTAATTCCTCAACGGATATGTCTTGTGGGCTATGTCTCAGTAGTGACACATAAGTAAAACAAGTATTACAAGGAATGCACCCAGACTCAAGTAAATTTGGAACTTGTTTGAATTAAGGGAATTTTTTTTTTCCTATTCCCAGTTTGAAAAAAAAAAAAATCCAAAAGAAGATGGAATTAGCATCATTCAGAGATTCTTGATCTTGTGTGTGTGTGTGTGTGCGTATAGAATATGGTACTCCATCATGAGTAACCAAACATATTAAGAAAGAGAAACAGAGATAGAGACAGAGACACAGAGAGGGCAAGAGGAGAAATAAATAAATAGAAAGCAATCCATTTTTTTTACAGATTTGCAATTATAAAGCACATATTTTTAAAACTTAATGTAATGAGTGCAATCAAAATACAGATGGCAAGATGAAGAATTCCAAACAAATCAGTTTGAAAAGAGCTTCCATGTAATCCTTTTATTTATTCCAACAAACACATTTATTTAAAATATACAGAAGTTAAGAAGTTATAAAGGAACTGTAAAGAAAAATTTTAGAATTCTGAAATTTTGCTGTTGTTTTTTAGTCTCTAAGTCATTTCTGACCCTTTGCACCCCATGGACTGCAGCACGCCAAGCTAGTCTGCCCTCCATATCTGCCCGAGTTTGCTCAAATTAATGTCATTGAGCCGTTGGTGGTATCTAACCATCCCATCCTCTGGCACTCCTTTTTCCTTTTTCTGTCAATCTTTCCAAGCATGAGGGTCTTTTCCAATGAGAGATCTTTGCATCAAGTGGCCAAAGTATTAGAGCTTCAGCTTCAGCATCTGTCCTTCCAGTGAATATTCAGTATTGATTTCCTTTGGAATTGACTGTGTGATCTCCTTACAGTCGAAGGAACTCTCAAGAGTCTTATCCAGCACTACAATCTGAAAGCATCAGTTCTTCTTATTTACTAATAAAATTAGGAACTAAGTAGATAGATTTAATAACAAACTAATCCATTAACTATATGGATTAACACAACAGAAGAGTGGAGTAGTGCTTTGTAATGTAGGAAAATAGACTATAATCTGCCTCAATCAAAAATAATAATTTAAATTTTTAAAAACACATACAAATGTGCAAGCACAAGAGACGTAAGAGACATAGTGAAAATGTGTGAGATGTACATATTTCGAGTGCCAAAAGGGCTGAATAGGAAAAAAAAAATTGAACAAAACCAATATTTGAATGATAAGTCTTTATTTTTTTTTAATTTAAGCTAAAGATTTAAATTTTATTACATACCACAAGCAAGACAAATACAAGGTAACCCTAATCTAAGTATTATTATATTCAAGCTCCTCACAAACCAAAAAGAGAACATCTTAAAAGTGACCGTAGATAAAAAGATACATTATTTTTAAAAACACAACAAAATTCATAGCTCAACACTAAACAGAAACAATGACAGCTATAAGTCACTGGAAAATAAAGATTTAAAATGTATTATTTTAAATAGTGGAAGCTAGTTTTAACTATTGGTTACTATATTCAAATTCTGTCTCGAATTCAAACTTGCATTAAAGTGTTTAAGAAAACCCTCAAAAATCTTCTTTTATATGCCAGCAGATTACACAGCTCTATAACTTTGAAGATCAACATATTCCCTAGTATTCTTAAAAAATGAAGTTGCAGTTAGAAAGTAAGAAAATTCCAGAAAAAAACATCCACTTCGGCTTCATTGACTACACTAAAGCCTTTGATTGTGTGGATCACAACAAACTGTAGAAAATTATTAAAGAGATGGGAATGCCAGCACCTTACCTGCCTCCTGAGAAATCTGTATGCAGGTCAAGAGGCAACAGAACCAGGCATGGAACAACGGACTGGTTCAAAACTGGGAAAGGAGTACTTCAAGGCTGTATATTGTCACCTTGCTCATTTTACCTATATGCAGAGTGCATCATGCAAACCGCTGGGCTGGATGAAACACAAGCTGGAATCAAGATTTCAGGGAGAAATATCAGTAACCTCAGATATGCAGATGACACCACCCTTATGGCAGAAAGGGAAAAGGAACTAAAGAACCTCTTGATGAAGGTGAAAGAGGAGAGTGAAAAAGCTGGTTTAAAACTCAGTATTCAAAAAACAAAGATCAGGTGCTGCGTCCAGCACAGCCAGTGAGAAAGATCTGAAACAGGGGCGAGTACATAATGAAAAGACAGACATATATAGTTTGGCAAGCAGGAAGTCAGGGGGCCCTCCTGCTCTTCATGGCAGGAAGATGAAATGGCTCCTTTCAGCCCACGCTTTTATTGGCAGAAGTCACATGAGAGCATTAGGGAAGAGTGCTACTGGGGAGTTTGATTAGCGCAGGCTCTGCTGTTGATCAGGAATACCTTGTTTTGTTTCCATGGAGACGGACACAGGGGTAGGCAGTGAAACCTAGCAGGGAGAATGTCCCGCCCCAAGAATGTCCGCCTGGCATGCTTACTAGGACAATCACGAGGGCGCAGTTTGCCGCACCTTGGAGCCATGGGGCAGGTTCTGGTCTCTGCTCCGCCAGGCTGCAGCAATCATGGAACCCGGTCCCATCACTTCATGGCAAATAGATGGGGAAACAGTGGAAACTGTGAGAGGCTTTATGTTCTTGTGTTCCAAAATCACTGCAGATGGTGACTGCAGCCATGGAATCTAAAGATGCTTGCTCCTTGGAAGACAAGCTATGACAAACCTAGGCAGCATATTAAAAAGCAGAGACATTACTTTGCCAACAAAGGTCCTTCTAGTCGAACTATGGTTTTTCTAGTAGTCATGTATGGATATAAAAGTTGGACCATAAAGAAAGCTGATCACCAAAGAATTTATGCTTTTGAACTGTGGAGAGTCCCTTGGACTGCAAGGAGATCAAACCAGTCAACCTTAAAGGAAATCAGTCCTGGATATTCATTGGAAGGACTGATGCTGAAGCTCCAACACTTTGGCCACCTGATGCAATGAACTAACTCATTTGAAAAGACCCTGAGGTTGGGAAAGATTGAAGGCAGAAGGAGAAGGGAATGTCAGAGGACGAGATGATTGGATGGCATCACGGACTCAATGGACATGAGTTTGAGCAAACTCTTGGAGTTGGTGATGGACAGGGAGGCCTGGTGTGCTGCAGTTCATGGGGTTGCAAAAAGTTGGACATGACTGAGTGACTGAACTGAGTTGCCATTAGAGCCTTCCCAATTGGCTCAGTGGTAAAGAATTCACCTGCTAATGCAGGAGACGTGGATTTGATCCCTGGATCGAGACCATCCCCTAGAGGAAGAAATGACAGCTCACTCCAGTAGTCTTGCCAAGGAAATCTCATGGACAGAGGAGACTGGCTACAGTCTCCTGGGGTTGCCAAAGAGTGGATCATGACTTAGCAACTGAACAACAAAAACAGCTGTAATTAAATGGTATAGTTTTTCTCTTGGTCAGCTATCATGACTTATTCCCATAACTGGTTGGTCTTTCGAAACTTCTGAGTTCAAAACAATATGTAGAAAGCCTCTTAATGTTCCACTGTTTCTTTCTTCTTTATATATTTTATTTTTAACCTTTTTTTTCTCAATCCTAGAAAAGAATGGTAATCTATTAATTACTGTGTAAAAGTATGTTTAAAAATGACAGAACATGTTTGAAAGTAGTGGTGGATGGTGTTTATAAAGATTTGAATATAATTTTAAATATGTAATGAAGCCAATATTTCCTCATTCATTTGTAATTATTTTCTTAGAATTAGCTTAATTTGACACTTAGCATTAATGTTTCAGGCTGTGAAATATAAATATAGGAGAGTAAATATAAACACACTACAAGAGTTAATATAAAATAACATAATCCGAAAGTACATCACTGTCAAAAATGACAATACTAGAATGAGACATACTGCATGAAATATACATTTCATTTTTGTTGAATTTCTCCCAGTTGCATCTTGGTAAGATGTTTATGTCATCTTTGCTTCCCAAATACTTCCTTTGACCCAAGAAATGTGAAACCTTCAATGTCTTTGGTCCTTTTAAGGGTTATTGCCACTTACATTCTCTACCTTGCCTCCTTCAAGTAGTCATTAATTGACCTTACACATTGGTAGGCAACATACACATGAATTTAGGGACTAACTCTGAGATGTGAGCAGATTAGTGTTAAAGCACAGGAAAGTGATTAGCCTATGTGATTTTTCCCCCTCATGATAGTTTTGCCTATAAACTGATGCATCTTTGAAACCATTTCTTAAATTTTATTGACTCTGATCTAATGATTGAAAAACTAAACATTCCACAGTCTTTCTAGACTTAGGGAAGGCAGTGTTATCAAAGAGAGCTTTGTCTTAGAATTAGCTGAATAATTTCTGAAACCCCACACATTCCATAGAAAATCTGACATATGAAAAGATAGAATATATTAAGAGCTTAAGTATTTAATACTTTGTGGTTCAGTCTCTAAGTCATGTCCAACTCTTTGCTGCATTTGAAAGTTGAACTTTTATTGAATCTTGTTTAAAGAACGAACTAAGAACATTTAATTTGGTAAATAGATAACTAATCAATATCTTTCATCTGGAAAGCAAACCAAGTCAGATGTTAATTAAAGAAACAAAAATAAGTCTCACAAAAGACAATATACTAGTCAGGATTTTCCAGAAAAACAGTACCAGAAGAATCAAAATATAGATACAAATGTGTATGTGAGAGTTTGTGCTCAGTCATGTTGACTCTTTGCTACCCAAGGGACTGTAGCCTGTGAGACTCCTCTGTCCAAGGGATTTCCCAGGCAAGAATACTGAAGTTGGTTGCCATTTCCTTCTCCAGGGGATCTTCCCAACCCAGGGATTAAACTCACATCTCCTATGTCTCCTGCATTGGCAGGTTGATTCTTGACCACTGAGTCACCTGGGAAGCCCAGATACAAATACAGGTATTTCAAAAGAGATTTATTGTGAAGGATTGGCTCATGTGAACATGGAGGCTGAAAAGTTCCATGATCTGTGGCTTGCATCTGGGGGCCCTGGAAAGCCAGTGGTGTAGTTCCAGTATAAAGTGAAAGGCCTGAGGAGCGGGGGAGTCAGTGGTATAAATCCTAGTCTGAAACTGAAGACTGGGAACCAAGAGCACTGATGTCTCAGGGCAGGGGAAGATGGAAGGCCCATACCAGGCAAAGTGCAAATCCTTCTTTCCTCTGTCTTTAGGTTCTATTCAGACCCTTGAGGGATTGGATGATGCCATTAGCACTGGTGTTATGATCTTCACTCAGGCCACCATTTATAACACCAAAGGTGTTATAAAAACACCTTCACAGACACACTCAGATATAACATTTTACCATCCATCTATCTGGGTATCCTGTAGCCCAGTCAAGTTAAAACAAACTTAATCATCACTGCCAGGAACTTTGAAATTTGCTTCCCAAATATCTTTTGTAGAGAAAAGCAAAAACTGAAACAAAACAAGTAAAAAACTGCATTCAATACACAAGATACAGCTTTGGACACAAGAAAAAATAGCATCTATGAAATGGTGAATAAAAATACTACTGAAGTTTTAGTTGGGAGAGTTAGTTACAGAAAATAGCACATCCAATTATCTTCCCAGTTATTGAAAAAATAATTACTTAATATTGACCTTGTTGTTACAATGGGGACTTTTGAGTAGAAGGCAACACCATGTGTGTATTTGCCTGAAGCAGGAAAGCAGTCTTACCTTTGTTCAAACTGAATACAAGCAAATGTATGTAACCACTTTTTTGGTCATTGATTATATATACTTCAAGTTTTTCTGGTTGGATACAGGGATGAGTTCTTGGCATTATGTGATGTAAAAATAAATTAAGACCTAAAACAATGATGAATAGTTAAGGAATTATTAAATAGAAGGTACTAAGCGTAAGAGGATAGATTCTTATTTGAAAGAAAAAAAAGTTAATCCTTGCCTTGCTAATTTGTCATTAAAGATTTTATCCTCCTACTGTGCCTTAAAATAATCTTTAGTTTAACCAGGTCAAATAAGTCATCCATTCATTCTGAAATAACAGGTATGTCCACTGCTATTATGACCAATAGTTATTTTGAAATTATTTCTCCTAGTTGAATAATGATATTATGTAAGATTTACAAAAGTATGAGTAGTTACAGTTGTATGCAATATAGCTGATTAAGCCTACTAAATTAAATCTAAGAGAATTACCATTGTATGTTCCAAGACATAATTGCTTAGTGAAACTTTGCAGGGTTTTGCTATTTTGTGTTATTTTACCCTGTTAAATATTTGTAGGTATATTACATTCAAATGACCTTAATTTTTTGAGCCTTTATCTACCTCTTAGGGGAGAGTGCTTATTAAATATATCATACCCTTGATTTTATAAACTTACATGTTAGATATTTTACTAATACTTCTGTGGTGAATAAAGGTTCTACTGATCTAATGTAAAAATTCAAGTATAGGGACTCTCCTCGATAGACCCCAGCTTTCTCATATTTCTCTTGTCATTGCTAAGTCTAATTGTTTGCACATTGGCTTTCAGTATAAAACAGCCAGTTAGAGCAAGGTAAGATCTAAGAGTAATGGTTGGATTCATAAGCCGTTCAAGAGTCAGGAGCTCGATGACATTCACTCCCCAAATTCTCTAGATGAGGATGCTGGGAATGAGTGAAGGACACTCAGCAAGTTAACAGACAATCGGGACAGCAGTGGCATTTTATATATTCACAGTCTTTTACAATTCTCAAAGCATTTTCCACAGATTATAGCCTATATCCTCATGATAACTCTAGGGGATAAGGAATACAAGCATTATTTCTTTAACTTCTCTCTTTTTATCAGTTCAGTTCAGTTCAGTCGCTCAGTCGCGTCTGACTCTTTGTGACCCCATGAATTGCAGCATGCCAGGCCTCCCTGTCCATCACCAACTCCCGGAGTTTACCCAAACCCATGTCCATCGAGTCAGTGATGCCATCCAAGCATCTCATCCTCTGTCGTCCCCTTCTCCTCCTGCCCCCAATCCTTCCCAGCATCAGGGTCTTTTCCAATGAGTCAACTCTTCACATGAGGTGGCCAAAGTATTGGAGTTTCAGCTTCAACATCAGTCCTTCCAATGAACACCCAGGACTGATCTCCTTTAGGATGGACTGTTTGGATCTCCTTGCAGTCCAAGGGACTCTCAAGAGTCTTCTCCAACACCACAGTTCAAAAGCATCAATTCTTAGGCGTTCAGCTTTCTTCACAGTCCAACTCTCACACTGATACATGACTATTTGAAAAACCATAGCCTTGACTAGATGGATCTTTGCTGGCAAAGTAATGTCTCTGATTTTTAATATGCTATCTAGGTTGGTCATAACCTTCCTTCCAAGGAGTAAGCGTCTTTTAATTTCATGGCTGAAATCACCATCTGCAGTGATTTTGGAGCCCCCCAAAATAAAGTCTGACACTGTTTCCACTGTTTCCCCATCTATTTCCCATGAAGTGATGGGACCAGATGCCATGATCTTAGTTTTCTGAATGTTGAGCTTTTAGCCAACTTTTTCACTTTCCTCTTTGACGTTCATCAAGAGGCTTTTTAATTCCTCTTCACTTTCTTCCATAAGGGTGGTGTCATCTTCATATCTGAGGTTATTGATATTTCTCCCGGCAATCTTGATCCCAGCTTGTGCTTCTTTCAGCCCAGAGTTTCTCATGATGTACTCTGCATATAAGTTAAATAAGCAGGGTGACAATATACAGCCTTGACGTGCTCCTTTTCTTATTTGGAACAAGTCTGTTGTTCCATGTACAGTTCTAACTGTTGCTTCCTGACCTGCATACAGATTTCTCAAGAGGCAGGTCAGGTTGTCTGGTATTCCCATCTGTTTCAGAATTTTCTGCAGTTTATAGTAATCCACACAGTCAAAGTCTTTGGCATAGTCAATAAAGCAGAAATAGATGTTTTTCTGGAACTCTCTTGCTTTTTTGATGATCCAGCAGACAATTGATCCAGTTGACAATTTGATCTCTCGTTCCTCTGCCTTTTCTAAAACCAGTTTGAACATCTGGAAGTTCACAGTGCACGTATTGCTGAAGCCTGGCTTGGAGAATTTTGAGCACTACATTACTTGTGTGTGAGATGAGTGCAATTGTGTGATAGTTTGAGCATTGTTTGGCATTGCTTTTCTTTGAGATTGGAATGAAAACTGACCTTTTCCAGTCCTGTGGCCACCTTTGAGTTTTCCAAATTTGCTGGCATATTGAGTGCAGCACTTTCACAGCATCATCTTTCAGGATTTGAAATAGCTCAACTGGAATTCCATCACCTCCACTAGCTTTGTTATAGAGGAGTGATTTTGGGGATAGAGAATCTATGAAAGTGGAAGTGTTAGTCGCTCAGTCATATTGGACTCTTTGCCACCCCATGGACTGTAGGGCACCCGGATCCTCTGTCCATTGGATTCTCTAGGCAAGAATACTGGAGTGGGCAGCCATTCCCTTCTCCAGGGGATCTTCCCACACCCCAGGGATCGAACCCAGGCCTCCTGCATTACAGGCGGATTCTTACCATCTGAGCCACCAGGGAAACCCATGACACAGTCAAAGTCACAAAGTTAGCAAGAGGACTAACCAGTAGAAAACTGTAATTTCCTTGGGAATAGCCAGTATTTCCTTCAAATATTTTCTGAGTACTTCTATGGGCCAAACATGGTGGCCCATATCCACATTTTAAGGATACTGCTGTGACCCAAATAGACTAACTGTCTTCTACTGCAGCAGAAGGGGAATGACAGAGGATGAGATGGTTCTGTGGCATCACTGACTCAATGGACATGAGTTTGAGCAAGCTCTGGGAGTTGGTGATGGACAGGGGAAGCCTGGCGTGTTGCAATCCATGGAGTCGCAGAGTTGGACACAACTGAGCGACTAAACTGAACTGTCTGCTCTTTTATAGTCTTATATTTTATTGAGAAAGGTATACAGTAAACACATTCAGAAAGGAATGTTTGTTAAATTTTCTTATAATAATAAATGTTACATAAAATACAGTAATGGGATGGATGGTGACAATAGCAAATCTGATAGAATGATTAGGAACCAACTCTCTGATAAGACAATAATTATATAAAGAACTAAATGATGAGAATGAACAACTGGTAGGAAAATTGGTAGACAAAGCTTTCTAGGCAGAGTGAATAGCATTTGTCTGAGGGGAAGGAATATTTGATATATTTTGGACAATGTAGGCTCAGACTACTGAGGCAGTGAGAGAGTCAGCTGACAGATGATTCAGGTGAGGTGCTTGGATTTTATTATTTTATGTGTTTGGAAATCACTGAAGGATTTTAACAGGTAGGGGTGCATTTTAAAGAGATTGTTTTGAATACTGTGCCATTTTTCTCTAAAATACCATTCTTGTATTATTTAATACAATAAAAACTAATTAAAAATATATTTTACTAAGGAATAATATGGTCATTGGAATAAGTTTTGCACTAAAAACATGTGTTATACAATATTCTGGATTCCACTTTCTTCATTAGGAACATGGACAAAAGAATAAATATCTCAGTATAACAGCATGAATTTAAAATACATGTAACAGTCATCAGCTTTTTTTCAATGAAGTATCATTATTGGTTTTATGATTAAATACAAGCTTTACCAAAAATATGTATGTAATTATTAACTATCCTGAATGTTTAATTAATTATTTTCAAATATATAGATAGACAATGGATAAACTACATAAGTTAATCTTTTATATTTTGGTGTTTATTTTTTTAATTTTAAATGATATGAGAAATCTTTTGTAGAAAACATTGTAGAAAACACAAAATTATACCAGATCACAATAGCATACCACATGGATCTCTGAAAAGTACAAAGATGTAAGGCATTTATATTGCAAATTCTCCAAGAGAAAATACTGTATATGTTTATTTAGATTGTCAATAGATTTGACTATGAGCTTATATATATCTGGATGTTTTTTAAAAGATTTCAATAAAGAGCTAGTGATAGATAAAATCAGTGGAAATTGGCATTTGTAAAAGGTTTTAGAAGATAATTGTAAAAATTCTAAACATAAAATTAGGCTTTTCACCACTTTTAGAGGTCTATGAGTATCCTGAATTGTACTAAGGATGCTCCATAAAGCTATTGTTTCACACCCTAATGTTTTCTGTTTTATGAAAATGTAGAAATAACTTTCTTAAGAAAGAAAGGAATATTCTACAAAATCAATAGGAGCAAAGGCAAATATCTTAAAAGAAACATACTGTTCTCATTGGGCTAAAAGTTTTATAGACAAATGCAGATTTATATTGGAAGGTAAAGAGAAACAATTTTTATGACTGCAAGTATTTATGAGTCCAGATGAGCTAAAGTCCATAGTGAAAATCATTATTCAGAGAAAAAATTCTGTGCTGTATACAAAACAACTTCATTGCATATAATATATTTTATGTAAAGCACATTGCAAAAATGTTTCACACTGTTAAATTATATAAGTCCTTGGATAGTACGTATGCATTATGTGATGTTAAATTATAAAAGTGTAAGACTATATTTCACTGTGATGGAATTAAACATTCTACCACAAAGCCAAGAGGTGAAGAGGAAGCAAAATAAGAATTATAGATAAAAGTAGGAAATTCACTCTGGTATTCTTGCCTAGAAAATTCCATGGACAGAGGAGTCTGGCAAGCTACAGTCCATGGGGTCACAAAGTTGGACACAACTGAGAGACTGAACACACACACAGGAAATACAAGTGGTGATTTTATATAGTATCTATAGTTAGAGAAAGAATACGCTGGTGTAAAGTTAGAGTACCGTTTAAAGATGGCAAACTGTAGATGGAGAACAGAAAAAAATAATAAGAAAGCAGATAATAATAAGATGCTTTGATAGTCAGCTGTACTTGGCAATTCTTAGAAGCTGACTCAAACTTCAGCACTGCCATTCAGCTTCAAAATCATTGCAATGACGAAGATAAAAAGAGAAAATCTCAGCAAAAGATCCAAAGCTGTGGATTAGAAAGTCAAGTTAGGGTGCTGGAGTAAAACTGAGGGTCTACAGGGCTCTGAAGAAGATGGCTAAGAGTTCCATGTTTGTGGGTATAAAGAAAGTGTGAGTAATAGAAAATTAATGAATCTACAAAAAGATGATGAATTTACTTGATATGCAAAGCCTGAAAGACAAGGATCTGGGTGGAATTCTCAGGCATGTGAACTGAGGCTAGAAGAAAAAAGAAAAAAAAAAAATTGCTATTTTGGGTTTTACTTTTCAGTCCACAGGCTTCCCTGGTAGGTCAGATGGTAAGGAATCTGCCTACGATATAGGAGACTGGATTGGATTCCCGGGTCGGGGATACCCCCTGGAGATGGGAATGGCAACCCACTTGAGTATTCTTGCTGGAGAATCCCATGGACAGAGGAGCCTGGTGGGCTACGGCCCATGGGGTCACAAAGAGTTGGACATGATTGCGTGACTAACACAACCCTTTCAGTCCACTGGGAACACAGAAAAAAGGAGAACAAATATAAAGCTTGACAAAAAAAAAAACAAACAAACAATGATCCAAATATTCCACTCGTTATGTAACTAGACCTAAGGTACTCTCAATATCTATCAATTTTTTTAGTAGGAAGCATTGGTCAGAAGAAGTATTTGCACTTAATAAGGGGGAAAGTGTAGTAGATTTACTACTAGTCATGAGAAAAAAAATAAAGTAACAGATTCAGAAGACATTCTTCTGGCCAACAATATCTCATGACAAGAAAGAGAAAACAAAGAGAAGCAAAAAACCAACTGAGCACTGACAAATGAGACATCAAGCAGAGCTATGAATATAGTTAACATTCTTTTAACCTAAAGACTAAAGAAAGCCAAAGCCATGATGAGAATTCGAAGGTAAATTTTAAGTTTTAATTAAAGCTACACAAATAAGTTTTTGTCAATTCTGTGTCTTATCCTGACTCTGTGACCTCATCTCTTGTTGATAAAACTATAATACAAAAAAAAAAGCCAGTACGTCAACTAAACAGTGATTAGCCTTTAATCTGGCCAGCTCTACATTCAAGGAAAATTTAAGGGGATGTATGTTTCAGAGCAAGAAGAAAAAAAGTCACAAAATGCTAATTTGAATTTATGGGTTAGACACACAGAATTATCTCACATTGTGGCTCTATTTGTTCTCCCACTCGCTGGTTGCAATCAGTGGTGGGCACTAAGTCATGTGATTTCTAGTCTACTCCAGCATCACTGCTGGGAAGAAAACCACAGGAGTGCAGTACCATGGACTGTTGTTGCTCAGTCACTAAGCCGTGTCTGACTCTTTGTGACCTCATAGACTGAGCATGCCAGGCTTCCCTGTCCTCATTTCCATTGAGCTGGTGATGATAGCTAAACATCTCATCCTCTGTTGTCCCCTTCTCCTCCCACCTTCAATCTTTCCCAGCATCAGGGTCTTTTCCAATGAGTCAGCTCTTCCCATCAAGTGGCCAAGGTATTGGAGCTTCAGCTTCAGCATTAGTCCTTCCAATGAATATTCAGGGATGATTTCTTTAGGTTTCACTGTTTGAACTCGTTGCTGTCCAAGGAACTCGCAAGAGTCTTCTTTAGCACCACAATTTGAAGGCATCAGTTCTTTGGTGCTCAGCCTTCTTTATGGTCCAATTCTCATATCCATACATGACTACTGGAAAAGACATAGCTTTGACTATATGGACCTTTGTCAGTAAGGTGATGTCTTTGCTTTTTAATATGCTGTCTAGTTTTTTTCGTAGCTTTTCTTCCAAAGAGCAAGCATCTTTTAATTTCATGGTTGCGATGGATTGTTCTTCTGAACTTACCATACCCCCAGAGGGTGGAATTATTTAGACTGAGGAGGATTTGAACAGAGATTTATGGTTGCTGTACAGGATAAACCTCAAATTCCATTGTACGACCTATTTCTGAACTTGGAGATCAGTTACCCAGTCTAAGACAACTGCAAAATTTAGACAAAAAGTGAAAGAAAGACAATCAAATGAAACACACAAACAAATCAAACATATCCCACTCAAACTAAGCTTGAAATTAAAATTCCCAATTTTATAAGTAGACATAAGGTTAATAAAAACAGCTAGAGGATCACTGATGGAACATATATTTACTCTAAAATTAAAGAAAAAATTATTATGTAGAACTTAAAAATAAAACCACTGCAATAAACTCATAATACAGAGAGGCTTATTAAAGTAGGTGGAATCAACTATAGCTAACACTCAGGGGGGAAGTGCTAAATTGCAAGAAGGTCCTTGATATACCCCTTTCCCTCCAAAATTCCAGAGTGATAATGATGTATTTTAAATAACAAAGAAGCAACTTTGATATTACAATTCCAATAAAATATTTGTATAGAAAATATAATTTGCATAGCAAATAAAATGGAGCAATATTTGTATATGAAGAATTTAAGAAAGACAGCAATTCATAGGTGAAACAGCCTGAGAAACAAGGGCGGTAAAAATAAATTTACAACCATACAGTTCATAGTAAATTTGCATGTCATCAATATTAAAGAGAACTTATTGCAACTATCAGAAAGAAAAAAGAGATTATATGCAAAAGAATTAAGTAAGGCTAACCAGAGACGTCCTAGACAGACAGTAAAAGATAAATACCCCGGGAAAGATGAGAGAACGTAGCTCCACAATTCTATGTCATTCAAACTGTCACTGAGCACTGAGAGCAAAGCATTGAGACAAAAAGGTAGTTAACACCCCTCTGACCGACATGAAGAATTAACGAAGCGTAGACTTGTGTGAGTACACTAGAAACAGGAGCGAACAGAGGTACAGGTGACACTGTAGAGCACAGAACGTGCACCTTAGCTAACTTCACTGAGACTGACCGCAAAGTAGTCAGCGTTGCTTTGGGTTTAAAATTATATAAAATAAAATAAGTAACAATATCAGTGAAAAAGAAGACATAATAAGTGGTTATTGTTCAGGAAACGTTTATGAAGTTCCCTTAGTTTTATTAAGTACGATGTGCAGTTAACTATGTTTCAGAAAATGAAGTCAAACCACTAAAATTACTAAAACAAATTTTGCATCCTTCAGACCAGAAGAGGAAAGACAAGGGATATCAGGAATTTTATCAATCCAATCCAAATTAAAAAGAAAAAAAAAAAAACAATAAGGAGGTAGAGAAAAAATAAAAATAAAATGGAAAGCACATACAAAATAAGATGTTGTACAATATGTATAATATTTTATATTTATAATATAATTTTTGTGACTATATTTGCATATACATTATGTATACACCTACAGTCACAACAAATATAAAACATAAATTTTCTTATTGAAAATATTATCAGATTGGATTAAAAATAACTCGAACAATACAAAATCAACTATATTCTACATAAAAGGCACATATAAACAAGCACAATATATAAAGGTGATAATAGAGGTCTGAAAGCAGGTATGCCATGTAAACATCATCAAATAAATAAAGCAAGTAGACCAATATTAAATACCAGAGAAGAGGTACTTTAAGGTGAAAGTATTAATTCGTATTACATTTGGTACTCTCTCTTGCTCAGTCATGTCCGACTCTTTGCAATTCCATGGACTATAGCCCACCTGGCTCCCCTATCCATGGAGTTCTCCCGGCAAGACCACTGGAGTGGGTGGCCATTCTCTTCTCCAGGACACTTGGCACTGCATAATATTAAAAGAAAAAACCCACAGATCTCTTCAAGCAGACATACAAACCATGAATATAATCATGTAACATCACAGCCTTCACATATACAAAGCCAGAGTGATAAACTTTCAAGAAGTAATTAAGGAATCGGTAATCCTGAAGAAGTTAATTTCAACACATATCCACTGGAGATTGTTAGCCAGAAAGAGTAGTTCATAGATATACAAAATTTTTAACAAATAACTATAGTATGTTTGGAATTAATACCTATTTATGTAGGATCCAGCCCTCCAAAATGGAGAATATTTTACCAAAAACTTTGTATTACTTTATTTTCGCTTGCAAATTAAGTGCCAAAGCAAAGCATATAATTATACTTCAATGCAATGGCATTAAAAATAAATAAAAACAGAAAAAATATGTTTAAAGGCATAAATGCAAGCTAAATATTCTACAGGTGGTAAAGGAAACGGTTGAAAATTTCCAAATATATATAAAGTAGAACAAAAATAAAAATAATGCACCAAAATTTGCAAAAAAATCAACATAGTAATTAGAGGTAAATTTATGATTTTAAAGGCATTAACTTTAAAAAAATTCTGAAAACAAAGAGCTAAGATAAGCTACAAAAGACTACATTTATAGTAGAAATCTGAGAGTAATAATAATAGCAAAAGTAGACATTAATTTAATAGAAACACATTAGGAGAGAAAAGATCAATATATTTGTTACTTTAGCAATACTGATTAGGGGGGAAAAGCCACAAACAGATTTACAGCAAAAAGAATGCAAATTTAGTTACAGTAGTGCTTCTTAAAATAATAAGATTATTTTGAATAATTTCTGTCAATTACTTAATAGAATATTGAGAAAATATAGAAATTATAAAAATGTACTGAGAATAACAGAAAACCTGGATATCTGATAAAGAGTGTGAACCAAAAATTGAATCTTCAATCATCAGCCTTTTTACTTACAAAACACATGATCAACCCAGATGACTTTACCTTCAAGGAACAGATGTTCCTGATTTTATACAATTTCAGACAGTAAATTTAGAAAAAAAGGAAAACTATTCAGTTTATGAGGCTAATATAAGCTGAATAACAAAATCAGATAACAGCAAAAAGAAAAAAAAAATATTGATACCAGTTTCCATGAAAAAAGTCATGTAAAACAACAATCCAAAATAAATTACTACAAAATCAAGTTCAATATTATAACCATATATGTGCACATGTATAGGCATACACCTATGCACACATGCAAACTATATTGTAACAAATTAGTGCTTATTCCCAGGAATGCAAATAAATGTCAATTTCAGATAAAACTATAACTGTGTCATGCTGTATAGAGTTTAAGGGAGAAAAAAAATTGAGCTCGAAAGAAACATAATGAAGAATTCATTAAATTTCAATACTTAACTCATAATAGAAACTCAAATGATTTCAACTGGAAAGGAAGCTCCTTGTTATCTGATGGACATCTATCAAAAACCTACACAAAACAATATATTTGATGGTCCAATGCAGAGGCTAGACTTTATTCATTCTTACTTTGAGAAGTCCTAGACGTTGTATTATTTAAAGACAAACATGGTGTTAAAATATAGAAATTGTCTGTGTTCATGCTGCTATATCTTAAGCAATATCCAGGAGAATCAACAAATCCAACTATCAAGCTTTTTTTTAAATTATCAACTTTTCTAGAGTCTAGAACCACAAAAATATTAACTGTATTTTTAGCATTAACAAGTAGAAAGTATAATAGAAATGAAAAGACTGTATTTATAAAAACAACAAACTATAAGGCGTCTAGCTGCTGCTGCTGCTAAGTTGCTTCAGTCGTGTCCAACTCTATGCGACCCCATAGACAGCAGCCTACAAGGCTCCCCCGTCCCTGGGATTCTCCAGGCAAAAGGCGTCTAGAGATAGAGCTTAAAAACAAAATATATGAAACCATAAAATTACCAATAATTATTGAAAAACATAAAAGAGGTTTTAGGCAAAGAAATAGCTAGCTATACTATGCCCATGAATTGAAAGAGTCAACATTTAGACATCAATATTCCCCGTTAATCTAGAAATCCCTTATGTAGTATTTTAATAAATTTACTACAGATTTATTTGCTGCAAACGGAAAAAGTAACTGAAGTAAATAATAAGTTTTGAAAGAGATATCATAAGAGGATTTTTATCATTCTAAAGACAATATGAATAATCATAGTTTTATCAAAACATAGTATTGGCAGAATTAGGGACAAGTAGACCAATGATACGGATTAGGACTGCATATAATATGTATATACAAAAAGAAGTAGAATTACCACTAGGAAAATTTACTGTGTTCAAATAAAAATGCTGGCACATTCACTTGTTGTTCAGTCATTTAGTTGTGTCCAACTCTTTGGGGCCCCATGAACTGCAGCACACCTGTCTGTCACCAACTTCAGAGCTTGCTCAAATTCATGTCCATCAAGTCAGTGATGCCATCCAACCATCTCATCCTCTGTCATCCCCTTCTCCTCCAGCCTTCAATCTTTCCCAGCATCAGGGTCTTTTTCTAATGAGTCATTTCTTCGCATCAGGTGGCCAAAGTATTGGAGCTTCAGCTTCAGCATCAGTCCTTCCAATGAATATTCAGGACTGATTTCCTTTAGGATGCACTGGTTTGATCTCCTTGTAGTCCAAGGGACTTTTCAAGAGTCTTCTCCAATATCACAGTTCAAAACCATCAATTCCTAGTGACTGAATTTACTCCTGAGTCTCCTCCCATTTTAAAGTGAGTCCAAACTGGTTTGAGAGGTGATGCCTTAGTCGAGCTGGGACTGGTGCCACTTTGAGGAATAATTTAGGTGGTAGAAGTGTAGCCAGGTTGAATTCCAGAGACTCAAGTGGTTTGTAATGAAGAAGTTTGATGATGAAAAAAATTCTCTGCTTCATAAATGTTACAGCAAAATTCAAATACTGCATTATGCTTGTAATAGTTGCTCTTTCCTTTTTTCTAGATTTTCCAAAATAATACCTAGTGTCAGAATTTGATCTATCAAAGAGTTTTGACTACTACTTGCTTACCCCTTTATGCCTTCCTTCTCTATCAGCAGCTTAGAAATTCAAGGAGAAAGTGGCAATAAACTTCTGAAATGAAAAGACAATGGTAGCTCTACTTATATAAGTGTAAATTACATAGCTCTTTTGATTTTAGAAATTTTCAATTCTTTTTGCATTTAGAAATTAAGTCTTTTAAACAATGCTACATTGTGACAGGTGGCAGTTTGCTACAGAAACCTTAAGGTGTCTGGAAAGTTACTCCTAGCCCACTGACCTGATATTGAAATCAGACTCCCTGAGAAATCAGTTAAATTTTAAATGCTTATATCATACACGAAGCAAGGCATATTATCCAAGGTTTAAGAATAAACACTATACGTTTATAAATAAGCCTACTGAACTTTTTTTTTTTTTTCCCGAAGCGGTGATTTTGAGTTTTAGCTTGGAGGTAAATTACCATATTCAATTTCAGATCTGATCTTACACATGTAGAGTAAGTTTTCCTATTTGGCCAGTCAACACAATGGTAGTATTTAATATAAACTCCTGCCCAGGTTTGTGAAATCAGGGCTATTTCACATGGGATTTGTACAGCTGCAAATACGTTAGTTGAAGAAATGCACATAAAGGTGATGGCAAAATTTTTTAAAAAAAAGGAGAATTAATTCAAAGTTAACATCACCAAGTTTCCTCATTCTTGGTCCTGCAACTTGTGAGATGAGCTTATTTCTCGAATATAAGAATACTCAAAGGGCTCAGAAAGATGATAAGCTGAAATTTTAATACTGAAGGAAGTGGAAACCCACTCCAGTATTCTTGCCTGGGAAATTCCATGGACTGAGGAGCCTGGCAGGCTACAGTCAGTCCATGGGGTCGCGAGAGTCAGACATGACTTAGTGACTAGGAAAAAAAAAAAGAGGAGCCTGGAGGGCTACAGCCCGTGGGATCACAGAGTCAAGCACAACTGAGCATGCACACACACATACATGCTTTAATTCAAGGATCCGAAAAGCAATTTTTAAGATATTAGGATTTTCTTCTTTTTGAGTTTTAATAATGCACATGTATGATTCTTCTCTCCCAGAGAATTTATTTCCGCCATGTTATTTAACTACTTCTCACTCATCCCAATTCCAGAATTTTGCTAAACAGCACAGGATAAAGGCAGAACAGAAATTCAAATCCAAAACCGCTTATTCCAATACCTATCCCACTATGCCAAATCCTTTTTCTAATAATGCCTCAAAAAACATGTTGGCACATATAGAAAATAAAACTAACATTTCAAAAAACTCTCCCTTTAGTTCCATTTATTACCATGCTCATATGAACCCTCACCAGAACTAGTTTTTTAAGTATTCAGTTACCACAGGGTCTAAACTTATTTATCATTTTATTAATTCTTCAGCCTACTTCAAATTACCTTCAATATCTATCACTTTACTGAAATTACTCATGAATGTGCTTTTTGCACTCAAATAGAATGGATAATTCTCAGTCCTCATATATGTGTTTTTACACCTTGAAATATTTTCTGGTGTCTGTTACATGACATTGCATTTCACCTTACTTACCTTTCTTAGGTGCTCCTCTCTATTCTCATAAAAATGAATGATTATGCTTTCTCCCCCAAATTTGTATTGGTGGAGACACCAATTTGGATGACACAGGCCTTGGACATTTCATACTTATCTCTGGGTGAATATGTCCAGTTCTAGAGTTTTGAATACTCTTTATAAAGTGGTCACTGCAATTTTGCATGTCTAGCTGCACATCATTGTTGGGATCTAGATATGAGTACTCAATCAATTATTTGATATGACTACTTAAATATTTTATATATTGATATATAATTTTTATATATTTTATAATATATTTTATATATTTTTATAATTATAAAATTAATGTTATGATTATATTTATATAGAGGTACTTTATATATTTTTAACATAAAATACATTTCCTTAAAATGCACGTGTCCCCGTGCTTGCATGTGTGCGTGAGTGCTCAGTTGCCCAATTGTGTCTGACTCTTTTGAGAACCCGTGAACTGTAAGCCACCCAGCTCCTCTGTCCATGGGACTGTCCAGGCAGGAATACTGGAGTGGGTGCCATTTTCTCCTCCAAGGGATCTACCCCACCCAAGGATGGAACCCAGGTCTTCTGCACTGACGCGTGGGTTTTTTTTTTTTAATCACTGAGCCATCTGGAAGCTGGACATATCCCCAGAGTAATGCAAAATCCCTGACTCCAGTGGTTTCTATGAAATTAAAACACACTGCCTTTTATCGGGTTGTTCCAACCCCAAACTCAAGAGTCTTACCTGATTCTTCATTTTTCTTCATCCCACTTATCCAGTTCATTAACAGATCCTTTTATCTATTCCCAGCATATACCCAGACCATTTTCACATCATCTTCGGGGCTACCACCATATTTCTTGCTGAAGTTCCCACAATATTTGGCCATGATAACTGTAGTTGACAGTAATTGGTCTCCCTGCTTATTTTCTGCTTTGTTTTCTATTGCTGCTGTAATAAATAACCATAAACTTATGATGTAACACAGCACTCATTTATTAGCTCACAGTTCTGTAGGTCAGATATACAGGTAGGGCTTACTGATTTTTCTATTTGGACTCACAAAAGGTTGAAACATAGGTGTTGATCAAACTGAGTTCTTAACTGCAGACTCTTAGGAAGAATATACTTCCAAGCTCAGTTAGATTGTTGGCAGAATTTAGTTCCTTGTGGTTGTAGGAATGAAGTCCCACTTTTCTTGCTGCCTGTCAGTGACAGGCTGTTGTGGAAACCCAAGTGTATTGCTTCTCATTTGGCCCCTTTTATCTTTAACACAGCAAAACAAAGGTCAAATCCTTCCCATACTTTGCATATCTTTAAATTGCCCTTTTTGGTAAATTCTTTTGCCACGTAACAAGATAATCACAGCAGTAATGGGCAAAGAGCAAAATTTATAGGGCCATCTAGAATTCTGTTTACCTACTGCTTCTATGCTTGTCTCTCATCTACGTTATCTACTATTTATTTAAGAGCCAAAATGATAGTTTCAAAGTATAAAATACATGCACAATTTTCCTACTTTAAGTCCTTTATGTCCTTTCTCAATTTATTGTCCCTGAGCTCCAAAACCATCCTTTTATTTTCTCTAATTACTAAAATTCTAATTAGATTATTTTAAGTTTGTAGCTGGTATTGTTTGTGTACTTTGGCAGATAACAACCTCTCTGAGTATAGGTTTGATCATCTATAAAATTTTTTGTGATATGGTTATTTGGGGACAATGATAACACACACATATATGTGTGTGTGTGTGTGTGTGTGTGTGTGTGTGTGCACGCGCGTATGTATACTTGAAAAAAGTGAAAGTATTAGTCTCTCAGTTGCGTCCAACCCTTTGTGACCCCATGGACTGTAGCCTGGCAGGTTCCATGGAATTTTCCAAGCAAGAATACTGCAGTGGATAGCCATTCCCTTCTCTAGTAGATCTTCCTGACCCAGGGATCAAACCCAGAACTCCTGTATTGCAGGCAAGATTCTTTACCATCTGAGCCACCAGGGAAGCTCATATATATGTATGTGTGTGTATATATATATATATATATATACATACACACACACAGTGATTAACAAATGACTTACACTTTTCAAACTAAGTCACCCCAAACATCCTGTTTCCATCTTATCTACCTGGGTCCAGTCTGACAATGATGACTACTTGCTCTCTCTATCTTTTGCCCAAATGGCTATGAAGAGTGAGCTATCTAAATGGTATATATTATATTGGGAAAAGATAGATATTCCATTCAGTAAACACAGAGTGATTACAGTCTAAAGTGCTGTTGTAAACCCTGTGAAAAGCACAAAGACAACACAAGTGTTACATTGTGTCCTTCAAGAGTTTGGACTCTGGTGGTAGTGAATGAAATAAGAAATGTCCTGAAATAGGATTGACATCTCACTATAAACAGAACTATGGTCTCGTTTCAGGCAATGGCTATGTCTGTCTCTAAAAGGCATCTTCTCAGATTTGGCCATTTATTTAATTTTGATTTGTGGTGGGAGAGATTGTCTGAAATGAGATTTATTAGAGATGTAATAGAATAAGCTAGGTAGTATGAATATGCCCTACTGTTTTCCCAGAAGAAAAATGTTACATGAGCTTAAACCACCATTGTAGACAGTCATTGGAAAATGATGATTCTAATTCATTAAATATGTTTCTCATAATTGCTATTTAGTTAACGACTGCAGTTAAATAAGACTATCTTAAGACACACTATGTCAGATACTAGTTAATTTAAAACATATGTTTTAAGACTAAGCAATTATAAATCAAGCTATTCACCCCCTAAACTTAAATAAATATATCCATAATAACTCACTTGTACATAATTAACAAACAATAATTACTTTAGTAAGCCTACATTATAAGGTCATGCTAATAAAAATAAGGAACAAAAATTGCTGTGTTGAACTTCCCAGCTGTTATTTATAGTTTTAGATTTTTCACATTGAATTAAACATAAAATAGGGCAAACTCACTTGTGATTGCCACATTGGAATTGAGTTCAAGAACTAAGCTTATTCACAACTGTAACTCTTAAAAGAGATGCTAAATAGAAGCATGTTATACACAGATTTAGTGATTAGATATTTACTTCTATAGGCCCCTTCTTCTTTAAACTTTGATAAAAATGTCAGCAAAGTTGGTTCTTAAACATAATTATTTGAAAGGGGAAATTTGAAGCATGATTTCACTTTGGTTTATATGCTTTGTATTCATCCAATAATTGACAAGAAGCCTTGTTACTCACCTTGCGACCCTGATCTTTACCATGAAATTATGTGTTACTTGTTAAAGGATGGTATTACTACAGTGGTTAAATTCATTGGATCCTTCAGAGGATGATTGCAACGCATAGCAAGTTGCTTTTATAATAATAGGTGGCATAACTGAAACAGAATCATCATTCTCTACCCACTCAGCCTATTATGAATCCCTCTTCCTACTTCCCGACTATCTCAATGTAGCCCTATATTATAAATGATCATTATATTATCATCATATCATTGCGTGTGTATATTATTTACTAAAGTGTCAGTACAAGAACCATGTTTATTTACATATTTAATTTTAGTGCCTTAAAATGTATTATCACTATCTTAGTAGGCACAAAGAATTGTTTATTGAATGAATCTTTGAATGAAGCATGCGGTGTTCTCACTTGGAAAAAGGTTGCAAACAATTTAAAATAGTTTGTCTCAGTTTTTGCTTATATTGAAGAAGGTAATTAAATCAATAAACTTTAGCTTAATATATCTAGAGTAAGGGGGCTTCCCTGGTGGCTCAGACAGTAAAGAATCTGCCTGCAATTCAGGAGACCTGAATTTGATCCCTAAGTCAGCAAAATCCTCTAGAGGAGGGAATGGCTAGCCACTCCAGTATTCTTGCCTGGAGAGTTCTACTGACAGAGAGGCATGGAGGGCTACAGTCCACAGGGTCACAAAGAGCCTGACATGACTGAGCAACTAACACTTTCACTTTTCATTTTCATCTAGAGCAATATTGTTTAATCAAGTCACATCATTTTGTCAATTTTCTAGCTTTGACATTTATTTACTCATATTTCTAATGTCTGTGCATTCTGCGCTTTCTTATATTATTTCACATACTCAAAAGATGGCTTCTGGATATTCATGATTGGAGGAGTTTGACCTCGGGTAGGGTGTTTTGATTAGAAAAAACTGAAATTATCCCGGGTATTTTCATGAGGAAAGTATTAGGCAGATTGGGCTTCCCAGGTGGCACTAGTGGTAAAGAATCTGCCTGCTGAAGCTGGAGACACAAGAGTCATAGGTTCTCTCCCTGGGTTGGAAAGATTGCCCTGCAAGAGGAAATGGAAACCCGCTCCAGTATTCCTACATGGAAAATTCCATGGACAGAGGAGGCTGGCAGGTTATACTTCATGGGGCTGCAGAGAGTTGGACACGACTGTGCAACTGAGCACACATTAAGCAAATGAAGAATTTCTGTTGTTTTAATAGAAAGATTTATAAGAATGTTTAGTTTTTTTTTTTTTTTTTTTTTTATGTTGCTCATCAGGGCTGACAAGTTTAAAAAGGATGAAATAACTTAGGGGATAAATCTTTCTAGAAATAAAGATCATATTTAGCTGAAGTAGTCTTTGTCTTGCATTCTTTGGAACATGGATATAGCATGTGGAAAAAACTAATCTCATATTGAAATTACTATTATTACAATTGCTAATAGGAAGATAGAGAATAGCAACATAATACCTTAGTCTGTGTCATTATATTCAGATCTAAAGATCTTCTTCACTTGTCTGCCTCCAGAATTCTCTCTAATCAAACGGTGGTCAGTACCAGAAATCAACCAATTTTAGAAGCTACTTTCTTGAGAAATCTCAGTTGCTCCAATTACTTAATTGATTCAAAACTCCTCTGATTTTTAAAAACATTTTTACTTAATACATTTCAATAAAATCAAGTTAATTTCCCACAATATGTGAGTACGCACCATTTACTTACATTTGAGTGAGCCTAATTACAGTTATCTTGCTTGATTCTGCACTCAAGCCTCCACTTATAGTATTTATTTCCTTATTGTAAATATTCTTTATTCTCCTTCTACGTTCTGAACTCTCACCTAGCTGGTGATAACCTATTTAACTTCCACTCTTCATTTAAATAATTTCTCCATCTGTATCGTTTGAATTTTTTCTTCGCTATATTCAGATCCGGATGATTGACACAAAATCGTTCTCAATGTGTTACAAAGATTTCTGAAGACCTCGAATTTTGAGGTCTCTCCTATTTCTTCCAGATATTTATGAAATGCTTTCTAATGATTGACAATTAGCAGAATTCATAATGACCTGTTAAAATCAATTGGTATTAGTATTGGGAATTGGCTGGAAATAGAAAAAGATTCTTGTGTAGGACTCATGTTTATTACAAACACACACATGCTTTCTCTCCATATATATAAAATCTCTATTTATGGGGCAAGGAAGAAGTATGTTTAGCTGTCCCAACACTACTTCAGTCATATTAATAAAGAACACTGAAGGGAGACTTTGGTTCAAATATAAATTTTTATCATTACAAATTCTCCTGAGTCTTGTGATTTTAATCAAAGAATTTAAAAACGTTTTTCTTCTTGTAGGTCTGCTTTTTAACAAATTCAGCTAATGGTGTCTTTATGAATACACATATAAATGAAAAGAAAAGAAACCTAAAAGATGTTTTAGGAGGTAAGTTGAAATATCAAAATTTTAAGCAGATATATGATTGTATCATTGATATCATCTTAGTATAATTGCTATCAGAGCTAATAACATTTATTGTGGGCTTACTACATGCCAGAGTCCTCATTTTGTTACCCATATGCTATCTTATTTAATGTGCCTGTCTATGAGGCTGATAGTACTGCTATATTTATTACATAGATAAGGAATAAAAGAATGAGAGAAGCTCAGCTTTGTGTTTAGATCACACAGCCAATAAGTGATATATATGAATTCAAACTAAAAAAATAGTTATGAATTATATAGGTTTTGATTACTGTTGTTATCCAAATAATTTCTGAAGTTCCCAGAGGCACCACTTAGAGGCAAGACTTATTCTGTTTACATGTCTCAGGAATACATCTGCCACATGTACTGCTACAATGTAAAGAATGAGAACAAATACCTTGAAAGTTCATACTATTGAAAATTGTCATCTGGGCTGTGAAGCATACTGTTATAGTAAAAACAGTCTCCTTAAGGGAAAACTAACTGTAATTGTTGATTTGATTAACTTTACAAATCTTTGTTTTTTCAGTTGCACTTAATTTAATTGTATTTATTAAATTTAATTTTATTTTAATTGAGATATAATTGACATGTAACATTGTGTAAGTTTAAGGAGTATGTTGTTGTCTGGTCACAAAGTTGTGTCCGACTCTTTGTGACCCCATGGACTTCAGCACAGCGGACTTCCCTGTCCTTCACTCTCTCCTGGAGTTTGCTCAAAGGCACGTCCATTGAGTCAGTGATGTTATCTAACCATCTCATCCTCTGCCTCCCTCTTCTCCTTAAGGTGTATAACATGTTCATTTACTACATGTGCCCTCTGAAGTATAAATTCCACCGTTGCATTAACTGACATCTCCATCAGGTCACAGAATAATTTATTTTTTTGTGGTGAGAACATATAATATCTTGTAGCAGCAACTTCAAAGTATAAATAGAGTGTTGTTCACTATGATCACATTACTATATATTAAGATATCCAGAACTTGTTAATGAACTTACCCCCTAAGAACTGCTTTTGCAGTATCATATAGGTTTGGGCTTGCTGTTTTTGCATTTATGTTTGTTTTGATTTTTTTAAGCTTTTCTTTTTTTTTTTTCAATTTTACATTGGAGTTTAGCAGATTAACAATCTTGTGATAGTTTAAGGTGGAAAGCAAAGGGACTCAGCCATTCTCCCCCAAACTCCCCTCCCGTCCAGGCTGCCGCATAACATTGAGCAGAGTTCCCTGTGCTCTCCAGTAGGTCCTGGCTGGTTATCCACTTTAAATACAGCGGTGTGTACATGTCAATCCCAAACTCCCTAACTATCTCTTTCTTCCTCTTGTTTTTCTCCTTGTCATCAGTTACATTTAGTTTAAAATCATACTTCAAATGTATTTTTTGATGGACTGCTAATCTATTACCATTTCATGAATGTTTGTCACTGCTAGCTCTCTAGATATCGTTGGAAACCAGTAATACTTCCCTCAGAGAGGGCCCACCTCTTTCTGTCAACCATAACTTCCCCATAGGAGCTGTGCTATCTTTGCTTGACTCCCTTGCCTCTGATTTAAATTTTATGGGTGTCTGACCATAGATAAGCCAATCAATCCCTTCCCTGGGACAATGAGATGTAACAGATAAATCCATACAGGTATCAAAGCAAAAATTTTTTTTTCCTTCAAAAGAGGCTGATCTGCAGAAGGAGAAAAAAATCTAACAAAAAGAAACAAAGAGGGGGAAGAAAATTCTGAAGTCATTCAAAATATTTGACACAATATTCTTTTAGATTGAAGTGCCCTCTTGGGCTTCATGGGTCTTCACCTTTGAACACTACCTCTTATTCTGTGATACGTCTCTGTATCCTAATAATATAAAGCTCTTTTCTTTTCCTTTCATTTTTAGCTTTATTTTTGTCTTAGTCTAACTGAAACAATTTGTTCCTGAAATAGTCTTGGTTATTTTAAATGGTCAAATGAAAGTCTGTATTTTGTGCTATTCAAGTCCAGGTATCAAATGCTTAATAAAAGTTTATTACATTGAATTTCATTAAATTGTTTCAACTAAAGGCTATGAGACTAACTAGGACTGAAGAGGCTGAGGGAGAAGAAGACCTGCTGGTTTTCTTTGACTTATAACTTTCTTTTATTTCCCAAATAACCTTAACGGAAAAGGAAATTACAAGCTTGTGTAGAAAGACACTTGACTATTTTTATTGGATTGTATTGCTCTAGCTAAGCAGTAAAAAGGAGTCTTTCAATCTATTAGGGGAAAAAAAAATAGGAAAAGAACTGTTTGAACCTGAGTAGTTATACAAAACAGAAATTGGCTTGGCCAGTCCACTCAAATCCTGATGCTTTTATTGGAAATGGTTTCTTTTGCAGTAAGTTCTTTTTACAGTTGCTGAGCTTGGACCTGCAACTAGAGACACTTGGTTGAGAAAATGATCATACAGAGACACTTACAGGGAACTTTTCATAGAAGAGAATCTGGGGA
The DNA here is from genome assembly GCF_054371585.1 of Giraffa tippelskirchi. NCBI lineage: Eukaryota > Metazoa > Chordata > Mammalia > Artiodactyla > Giraffidae > Giraffa > Giraffa tippelskirchi. The sequence continues at coordinate 154,542,445 of NC_137281.1, forward strand.
GGAAAATACAAGTACCAAGCAGTGGGATTGTTTATATAAAATCCTCATGACCTATTAGTGGCAGAAAACTTTTCTCCATAAGAAAATTCATCCATTCAGAGTCCAGTATATTTCTTTTTCTCACAATCTCATTATTAGGATAAAAAAAAAGAAACCCAGAATCTTGGCTCACTTTCAGACATACTCTGGTGCGTTTCCCGGTGAAGGAGTTTGAATGGTAACCCTCCCCTGGATTGCAAATGGAAATTCAGGAACTGATCATTTTGAATCATTCATGAAACAGTCAACCTTGAGATTCTGAACATTGTGTTTGAGAATAGAAGAACTGAACAAGGGACTTTGGATGGTCATTATTAAGAAGCAAAAGCTGCTATTCAGATGATTACTAGCACCCAGAAAGAGTAATCAGGTCTAAAATAGAGCTGTTTTACATTTGAAAGAGTTCCATACAAATGTCTTTGTGAAATATAACTGTTTCAGGTAGTATTTATTTTCCATCCTTTTCCATTTATTGGGTATTTTACAGTACATTTTCTTATCATATTACATTTCAGGCAGACCTTTGGGATGTAGTCATACATGTATCTTAGAAGCTATATATTGAATGAGGCACATGTAAATCAATTAACTCCTAATTGTCCACATGGAGATTTGTGAATGCCTTTTCTCTCCATATACTTTATTCATAGAGTTTGAAATAAAAGGGAGAAGTGAGAAAGGGGGTGTTATATGAAGGAGAATAGTTTTCTTAGCAAGAAACCTCTAAACTGCTGAATTGAAGACATTTCAGCAAATTATCAAGGACATCTGGTCTCAGCAGCATTCACATCTCAGTAACATTGGATTGTGTGATATATAATCTTAATGATTGTGGCTTGAATTAAGCACACACACAATGTCTTACTCACAAATCTCAAAGTCCCCCAGTAATTTACTCAAATAACTCAGTGTAAGGTGACTTTTGGTTAGATGCCAGGTTGTATCAAGTAAGATACTCCCGGGGCCAAAGTGTTAAGTTTGCTACATAAAAAGATTCAGAGATTTTGGTCAAATTTAAGAACTCATCCTGATCTCCTACATTTCCACTGTTTTAAAAGCTAACAACTTAATTCCTTGAGACAGTTCTGGTATCTGTTTAATGCAGTTTTAAAATGTATTTTTAAAAAAAGGTATAAAAATCTATGCTTTTTTATTTAATAGCTTTATACTAGAAAGCTTAGGAGGCTTTATGCAAAATGGTATACATGAATATTGTCAGAGATACATTATTACCTTCATGCTGAAATTTGGCATGACCCATGGTAACACGAATTATCTCAATGCTCATATCAGGCTTGTTCTCTGTTAATGCTCACAACTTGCTCAGGTCTCCATCACTTGGGGCTCACTTTTAGGTGGTAAAGAATCCTCCTACAAGGCAGGAGACACAGGAGAAGTGGGTTTGATCCTTGGTTGGAAAGATATCCTGGAGCAGGAAATGGCAACTTACTCCAGTACTGTTGCCTGGAAATTTGCAAGGGGCTACAGTCCATGGTATCACAAAGAGTCACACACGATTGAGCATGCATGCATTTACATATATCATCGCTTAGGAGACATGAATGATTTTCTACCAATAAGACTAATTTTTCCTCACCTTTTATTTCAAAGTCTTATTAAGATACATATACTAAGACTGGAAGTTCTTTAAGCAGCTATTAATTACTTATTTGTATCTTGAGAAACCTGTAGACAGGTCAGGAAGCAACAGTTAGAACTGGACATGGAACAACAGACTGGTTCCAAATAAGAAAATGAATACATCAAGGCTGTATATTGTCACCCTGCTTATTTAACTTATATGCAGAGTACATCATGAGAAACGCTGGGCCTGAGGAAGCACAAGCTGGAATCAAGATCAAGATTGCCAGGAGAAATATAAATAACCTCAGATATGCAAATGACACCACCCTTATGGCAGAAAGTGAAGAAGAACTAAAGAGCCTCTTGGTGAAAGTGAAAGAGGAGAGAGAAAAACTTGGCTTAAAGCTCAATGTTCAGAAAACTAAGATCACGGCATCCGGGCCCATCACTTCATGGCAAATAGATGGGGAAACAGTGTCAGACTTTATTTTTTGGGGCTCCAAAATCACTGCTGATGGTGATTGCAGCCATGAAATTAAGACACTTACTCCTTGAAAGGAAAGTTATGACCAACCCAGACAGCATATTAAAAAGCAGAGACATTACTTTGCCGACAATGGTCCATATAGTCGAAGCTATGGTTTTTCCAGTAGTCACATATGGATGTGAGAGTTGGACGGTGAAGAAAGCTGAGTGCCGAAGAATTGATGCTTTTGAACTGTGGTGTTGGAGAAGACTCTTGAGAGTCCCTTGGACTGCAAGGAGATCCAAACAGTCCATCCTAAAGGAGATCAGTCCTGGGTGTTCATTGGAAGGACTGATGTCGAAGCTGAAACTCCAATACTTTGGCCACCTCATGCGAAGAGTTGACTCATTGGAAAAGACCCTAATGCTGGGAAGGATTGGGGGCAGGAGGAGAAGGGGACAACAGAGGATGAGATGGTTGGATGGCATCACAGACTCAATAGACATGGGTTTGGGTGGACTCTGGGAGTTGGTGATGGACAGAGAGGCCTGGCGTGCTGCGATTCATGGGGTCCCAAGGAGTCGGACACGACTGAGTGACTGAACTGACTGACTGGCTTTCAAGGGAATCCCAGGTCTTTCACTAAAGATAAACGTTTATAGTGGAAAACCATGGAGAGAAAAAGGAAAATTTAATGAGAATAAGGTCAACGAAAAGATATAAGAAAGGATTAGGAAAATGTTCTAAATCAAATTTGTTTCTTATTGGAAACTACACAAAAGTGAGTATAAATCTATTAGACTGGCTTTTCCTTCTATTAATTTGGAACAATTGGTATATAATGATAGACAAGTGAGAGAATATCATAGTAATAGGTTACTCTTACAGGTATGGGAGCTGTAAACATAATCTAATATTGGACTTAACCATTGGATGCCTACTTTCTTCATAGAGCTCATCTCCTACCACTTTTCCTCATCTATTTTGCAGTTGTAATTTCTCTTTTCCTGTTCTTCAAATGCTTTATAATTATTCTCATTTATGGGCCTTGGCTGTCTGCTTAAAAAAGTGTAACTCCATTATTAAGATATTAATCTCATCATTCTCAGGATTTGTATATCAGATCAAATGTCATCTTCTGGGAGACCTACTTTTTGATTACTCTATTTAAAAACCAGCTCCAATTTCCTATCTCCAATGGACTTGCTTTATATTTTTAGAAAGTATATCACTGCTCTGAAATTAATTACTTCTTTGCTTATATAAGAGTGTAAGCATAATGAGAGCACTGTTTAAAGACAAATGGAGGCTCATTAGATTTGTAAGAGGTTATTTGAGCCAATAGCTATTTGAAAAGGGCAGTACCAGGCCTAGACTGGAATTGGTTAGGAGCCGCTCTGCCCACAGGGGCTAGTGGAAAAACATCTATAGAGAAGAGTTGGAAGCAAAGCAATTACATTATTTGAGTAGCCATAGCTTAAGAGATTGTCTTATGTTTGAAAGCCTAGTTGGCTGTTTGTGACTGGTTGTCCTTAGGTTTTGTTGTCTGAACCTGGAGACATTTCAGACTTAGGTTTCTGTTTGCTTATATAGGCTAATGGCCTCCTTTGTCTAATTAATTTAAAGCATGGATTTTGCCTTGACAGTTAGTGCACTTTAGTATCTAGAAGAAGGACAGGCTCATATCGAGACTCAATAAATGTTTGATAATGGACAAGCGATTATACTAAGATTCATGAGTTCGTGACTGGATAGTGGTAGCACTTCTGTAAATATCCATGATTAGCACTAACTGTTCATCTTGTCTATTTGTTGAATCGTCATTCATTGTAAAACTACTTGTTGTTGTTCAGGGGCTCAGTCGTGTCCAACTCTTTGTGACTCCCTGGAGCTTGCTTAAACTCATGTCCATTGAGTCGATGATGCCGTCATTCATTCTAAAACTACTTACCCACCACTAACTTAGTGCCATAAACAGGACTACATTCTCTCTGCCGTGGAGAGTCACAGAAATATTTAAGTTAATAATGAAACATTTATAAATATGTATATATGTATACCAAGTTGAATGTGTGTATATGTATACATATGTGTATGTGTATCTGTGTGCACATGCATGTGTGTTTTTAGTACATAATAATAATATCTGAAAAAAAAAGACAGATTTGAAAGAATTAAATCCAAATGTTATGGCAGTTTCAGTGCTAGATGATGACCAGTCAAATGCAAAGAAGTGACAAGTCCAAGATATACTTCAGTGATAAAGCTAACAGAACTTGTTAATTGAATGTTGAGGTGAGGAGGCTTTATAGATAGCCCTCGGGTTTTGAAAGACTGTGTGGTTAATGTTGCTTAAATTGATTAGATGGACCCAGATGGTTGAGAGGGAAGGGTCTGAGAGAGTTGTCTGAATGTCAGAAGTGGAATTGAGGTCCTGTGGAGCATCTGTGTAGAGATATTCGTCAGAGAGTAGGATACAGTGGTCTGAGGTTCAGGAAAATTGTATTTTGAGAAGATACACATTTGATAGCAATTATTTGAAACCATGAGAGTATAAGGAACACAGAGGAATTCTCAGAGGAAACAGAGAGCGGAAGTTAAGAGATACATTAGGAAAACTATGTGAGTAAAGTTTGAAGAAAGAGAACTCGATCAACAGTATCAAATATAGTAAAAGTCAAAAGTGATGAAGAGTGGAAAATTATTAGAAGATATAATCATGATATTTTTGGTTGCTACAGAGTCAGTAATTTAGTTTATTACAGAACTTACGAATGTGAGACATTTTATAGCATACTGTTTTCTCAGATTCTTGGAAAAATGGTTTTTATGCTTTTTGATTTCTGATAAGAGGCATGCTAACTTTAGATGAGTATTCTACAGTTATTCTGAGGCAGAATCTATCTCAGATATGAAAATTTCTTGCCTCGGAAATGATGAAGAATAGACTAAGCCTGTGAATATCAAGATTTTCCAAACAGCACAACCTAGTAACAACCCCATTTGATGCTGATTCCTTCTACTGTGATAAGCACTATTGCATTACACACCAACATTTCATTTAGCCATCTCTAAAAGAGAAAGATCTTCAGTATTTCCAAAGGGGAAATGATCCCATATGCTACCTTTTACAACTAGCCTCAAAATTTGTCAGTTCAGTTCAGCTGCTCAGTCATGTCTGACTCTTTGTGACCCCGTGGACTGCAGCACTCCAGGCCTCCCTGACATCACCAACTCCTGGAGTTTACCCAAACTCATGTCCATTGAGTCTGTGATGCCATCCAACTATCTCATCTTCTGTCATCGCCTTCTCCTCCTGCCTTCAATCAAACTTCTTACAGGTCTACTATCTTCCCCATTGCATTGTCTGAGTAGATCAAAGAAAACAATATGTAAATCTTATCTTCTATAAATCTTATCTCAGCATTAAAAAGTTGAGTGAGAATTGCTTTGAAATAGGACAAGTAAACTCAACACACACACACGCGGGATTAAATAATAAGAGTAGAGATCAATGGAATAGAAATTAGAAATTGAGAAAAGAAACAAGCTCAATATCTAAAACTGATATAAAATGTCTCTGAAAATTAACGTCTATTTTTACTTTTACCCTCTTGTTACACCTTTGCTTTCTCTACCTGTGACTGTTAGTGCTATTCCCACTTTCCCAGTTACACCAAAGCCGAACTAGGTCCATTGTTTTGTTCACTATCAACATGTAACCAGTCACCACATCCTTTTGCCACTACCTCTTTACTAATTCAGACACCAGAGACTTTTCTCAGTTCCTTAGGCTGCATTCTAGTGGAATTTGGTCCTTCCGTGCACAGATTATTACAGTGGCCTCCTCATATCTATTCCCCTTGCTCCGAATGGTTTTAAAATGAGGTCATAATTCACACTACTTTCAGAATAATCTTTTTAAAATGAAAAATCTGGTCCGACTTTTTCCCTACTTGGAATCCTGCAATGACTCCCCAGGGGATTCAGTGTAAAATTCAACTCCTTACCAGCTTAGTGGTACCCTATCTAATCTGGAACCTGTGAATTCCCTGACCTCATGTCCTTCTAGTCTTTACATAAAGTCCAGCCTCTGGAAAACTTGGGATTGATTTTATAGACCTTTCTTCCTTTTAGTATAAGCATTTAAAGTTATACATTCCTATCTAAGTCACACTTTTGCTTCATCCTACAAAACTAGATATGCTGAATTTAATTGTGTAGTTAAAATAGTTTCTAATTCCTTTGTGCTTTATACAGATTATCTAAAACTGTTTTGCATTATTTCTAAATATTTGTGTTCTCCTATTTTATACTTTTTGATTTCTAATTTAATTGTATTGATATTAGGGAATATGCCATATGTTGAATTCAAATTCAAAGATTTGAATTCTTTGAATTTTACTTAATTTTTTTTTTGGTAGGGCTATATATATTTTATCTTGGTGATATGTTGCTTGCACTTGTGAAGAATGTGTAAACTAAAACTGTTGCACATATTCCGTGTGTATGTGCCTGCTGAGTCACTTCAGTCATGTCTGACTCTTTGCAACCCTATGGACTGTAGCCTGCCAGGCTCCTCATGCATGGGGATTCTCTAGGCAAGGCTACTGGAGTGGGTTGCCACACTCTCCTCCAGGAGGTCTTCCCAATACAGGGAGCGAACCTGCATCTCTTGTCTCTGCATTGGCAAGAAGGTTCTTTACCACTAGTGCCACCGTTCTATGAATATCAATTAAACCATGGTAGTGAGATAATGTCCGGATCACCTGGGTCTTTACTGAGTCTTTTATGTCTAGTTCTGTCAATTTCTGAATTAAAGATGTTAAAAAATTTAATAGTGTTCGTGAAATTGTCTCTTTGCTTGGTTCTGTCTATCTTTGCTTCATGATTTTAAAGCTCTGTTATCAACTGAATATAGATTTCTGATTACTTAATGATCCTGATTCTTTTATCAGTGTTAAATGTACATCTCATATCTGATGATTATTTTGCCCCAAGTCTATTTTATCTGCTACTTAGCTTTCTAATACATACTATTTGCATGATATCTATATTTTTATCCATTTATTTTTAACCTGTGTTTTTATATTTATAAGGCATCTCATGTATGGTATAGAGTTGATTTTTAATCACTTGTGACATTTTTATCTTTTCATTGGAATGTTTAGTTTATTAATTAAATCATTAATATAGTTGGATTTAAGTTTAATGTTTTTTCCTGTTTGTCCCTTTTATTTTTGTTCTTTTTTAAAATTTCCTACACTCTTTTGTATTATTTTTGTATTATTTTTTAAATTATTTTGTTGTATTTTACATATTGGATTGATAACTTTTGCATTGTTTTAATGATAACTCTAGTGATAACACTTCCTCAGTGTTTCAGTATATTTTGAATTAATATTTTATCAGTTCACAAAATGCATTTTTATGCATACAATGCAGAAACTTTTTAATTGTTTATCTCTTCATTTTTATACTACATTGTCATATGTTACAAATGCATACATTGTAGCAATCAGTATTTGTTATATTTTATGTAAAATAGTCAGATATATTTTAAACCTGAGAAAGAAAAAATAGTATTTTAAATTTATTTCAATATTTACCATTTCTGATGTTTTTCATTCATTCCTGAGGATACTGTTCTTTATCATTTCATATCCCTTCAACCTAAAGAATATCTTTTAACATTCGTTATATTCGGGATCTGCATATGGTTAACTTATTTTTATTTTCTCTGAAAATGTCACACTATTATTCTTGAAAGATATTTGTGTAGATATGAAATTCCAGGTGGGCAAGCTTTTCTTTCAACACTTCAAATACGTCATTTTGCTGTCTTCTGTTTTCTATAATTTCTGATTAGAAATTTTGTACCATTCCAATTATTTTTCCCCTGAATGTACGTTGTCCTTCTCTGTCTGCTTTGAGACTTTTCTCTTTATCTCTAGTTTTCAGTAGCTGACTATGAAACATCTAGTTATGCTTTCTTTATATTTATCATGTTTGACTTTGACCAACTCTATTGAATCTGTAAATATACGTCTTTCACCAAAACTGGGAAATTTTCAGGCCAATATTTGTCAAGTATTTTTCCTAGTCAAGTGTCTATCAACTCTGTGGGATTATAATCATTCACACATTAAGTGATTTTTCTTTTTGTTATGCTGCTTGTCTCTAAAGTTCTGTTCATTTTTCTTTCATTGTTTTCCTCCGTTTTCTTCAGATTAGATATCTTCTATTAATCTATCTTTTTGTCTAGTGATTCTTTTTTAAAAAAAATTCTCTCTAGTCGATTAAGACCACACTGGGTCTTAATATCTGACCTGGGTCAGATATTGTATTTTTCACTTCTAAAGTTTGCATTTGATTCCTTTCATTGTTTTTATTTTCCTCTGACATCTATCATTTCATTTATTATAGGCTTATATTCCTTTTTTTGTCCATAATAGTTATAATATCTGCTTCAAAGTCCTAGACTAAACATTCTAATATCTGGGTCATCTCAGAGTTGATTTCTGATGATTATTATTTTCCTTGAGAACAGATCGTATTTTCCAAGTTCTTCATACACTTAATAATTTTGGATTGTATTCTGGAACTGTAAATATTATATTGTGGATGATATTGACGCTGTATTATTCCTCCAGAGTTTTGGTACCTTTCATATAGCAGGCAACTAATCCTGTTTAACTCAATTCATAAACCCCTTCTCTTGAGCAGCAGCCATGTTCCATTTTGTTCTTTTCTCTGTAGAGAGTAGTTTGCAGTCTGCTCCATACTGTGTGTTTCTTACTTCAGTGCAGAGATTTAAGAATAGGGTAAACACAGAATTTGAAGTTTACCCTGATGACCCACATGGTAAAGAATCTGCCTGCATTGCAGGAGACCTGGGTTTGATTACTGGGTCAGGAAGATCCCCTGGAGAAGAGAATGGCTACCTACTCCAGTATTCTTGTCTGGAGAATCCCATGGACAAAGGAGCCTGGCGGGCTGCAGTCCATGGCCCGGCAAAGAGTCAGACATGACTGAGCGGCTAACACTCTCACTTCTTTTCTCTTGCTCTATTACCCTCCAGGATTAACTACTCACTTTCCAAAGATAGTGGTTGCTTTGAAATTTGATGTCTGTTACTACAGGTCAAAAGACTTTGTGTTTTCTTTCTGAATTTCAGCCACCCCCTGGGAGGCTGATGGTGCTGTCTTCCCACTGAAACTCTAAGAATGAGTAGCTCATTCCAAACTATTCTCTCTTTCCACGGATCAAGTCTCCATCAGAAAACTTCTTTGGTCTTGTGTATATCTCAGAGTCCCTAGGTAGTTTTTGTTTGAGTTGTTCTTAATTGATGTTCATCTGTTGGTCTCTTGGTTTAGAGTTTACAGGAATGTATTTGAATATATCTGAAACAGAACCCGGATATTCAGTTTGTATTTTGTCATATAGTTCATCAACAATGAAAACAAGCCTCAGGTTGGAGACACAGACATAAAATTCTTTAGGCTATCAATCCAGTTGATATTTAATTAAGAGTGGTGATTTTCAGATGCTACCTGGCATCAAATAATACTCTACTTTCAATTTTGAACCTAACTTTTTATGTCTGAATTTCTAAAACAACTATTAAAATATATAAAAAGCTGTGAGGTCTTCTCCCTGAGGTCATGACACAATTACATAATCATCTTTCACATATTTAGAAATACTTATAAAAAAAACAACTCTGCAACATCATAGGGTATCCTATTAAGGCATTTGATTAATTTACCTTGTATAAAGATCAGTCCTTTATTATATGCACCAATTTATTCATGAAGTAACATCTATTTGAAAAGAAGAGAGTACCATGATGTATGGCCATAGTATGATAATCTGATAACTGTTCGGGGGATGGGAGAGGAATAATAGATTGAAAATGTGGATCCTGTGAAGCCCCAATAACACCGTTATTAGACTGATTTTATTTTGTGGAAAAACTGTGTCTTCACTATTTTTATATCTCCAGTATCTAGTTCTTTGACTTGTATACGCTGTGCATTTGGTAGATTTTAAAAAAATGACATCAGATAAAAATCAGTTCCTTGACTTGTATACGCTGTGCATTTGGTAGATTTTAAGAAAATGACATCAGATAAAAACCAGTTGTGTTCCTTTAATAATCATCTCTTGATGGATGTTGTTTGCAGAAGAGTATGACATTCATAGTCTGAAACACTTTATTTAATACTAGGTTTTATAATTTAATAACTACAATCAGGTAAATCAAACTTTTTGACTCTAAGTAACTTTATAGAATGGCTGTTGACTAACTTACCAGGTAGTGAAAATCATATAAGATAATGTAGGTGAAATTGTTTTTGAAATAGTAAATTGCTATTAAATGCTAGGACTTCCCCAGTGGCTCAGTGGTTGAAGAATCCTCCTGCCAATGCAGGAGATGGGGAATTTGATCCCTGGGTTGGGAAAATTCCCCTGGAGAAGGAAATGACAACCCACTCCAGTATTCTTGACTGGGAAACCCCATGGGCAGAGGAGCCTTGTGGACTACAGCCCATTGGGTCACAAAAGAGTTGGACATAACTTAGCAACTAAACAACAATAACCATAAAATGTTAGTCATGATTATCTCTGTATAACACAGTATTCTAGTTAGTGTAGTAAACATAAAATACTCAAGATTAAATCCACTGCAAGGAAGAAGTTGCAGTCTAGACAAATGAACCTGTGAGCCTATAATTATGTAAAAAATTTCCCATGTGTAAGATTCATGTGTTCAAAATAAATGGTCTCTGGTGAGGATGCAAGCAATTCACCTAGAAGATGATATCTACAAATTTTGGAATGTAACTTTGTAACACCTTTTTCTTTTGGCCTTCTAAAGCCTTATGCTTTCTTTTCCTGCTTATTTCAAGGAAGTTGAATAAATAAAATATCATAATGTATATTTATATATTTTGTTTATTTATCACTCCTACATTGATTCATCATTTGTATATTGATAAATATTTTTAAGATGGTGGGTGGCATGCAATTTGTAAAATAAGGTGAAAGTGTGGAGTCAAGCCTCCTATCTAGTTATCAGGCACTCCTCTCTGTTCTTGCATCCCTTTAGCTCTTATGCTCTCTTTTCAGAACCCAAGAGTACCCACTCCGATACTCTTGCCTGGAAAATCCCATGGATGGAGAAGCCTGGTGCAGGCTACAGTCCATGGGGTTGCAAAGAGTCAGACATGACTGAGCGACTTCACTTTCACTTTCACTTTGAGAAAAGAGACCTAGGATTCCCATTTTAAAATAATAAACGACATTGTTCTGATCCTAACTCAAAATAGACAATTTAGAGGTTGGAGGTTAGGCTTTAATTCTAAAAGTACCTTCTCTGTGACTCACACTTCTTCCCTTTTTCATTTAAAGACTTAGCTGAGACCTTTATTTCAAAGAAGCAAACACTATATAGTGCTAACTACATTATTAAATAGAGCAGTGGACTTGGTGAATATGTTGAATGAGAGAAAATAGTTTGCAATAACTGTAAATGGAAATGACCTTTAAAATTGTATAAAAAATAAAAATAAAGTGGATTCTGTTCTGACAGTTTTCATATAGCAGATACGTTATAACTAGCATGTTAGCTTCCCTTGTTTCTTAATTAACTAGGGGTTGGGGGAGAAAATTGATATTTTGTGTTGACTCCTCACATAAGACCAACACACAAAAGCCATCACAGACTAAGATGCGCTGGTTTCCTAGGCCCTTCTGCTTGTCTTTTGGAAATGGTTTAGATCTCTGTGCTAAAGATTATTTCCATTTTTCATGTTTAAGAAAAGGTCCTCCAATTGCACCATGACATTTACATCATCTAAGAGACATCTCATTGCTAAAGTAAATTTATACATAATACATCTCAACATTAAGGTTTCTGGATTTTAATCAGAGGATGAAACATAAATCAGAATTTTAAGCCACAGTAGTTAATAGAGGTGTCCATTAGCTTTCTATTAGACTAACAGTGCCAATCACAATATTCACACATAAACATGCCAAATTCTAGTTTGTGCTTAGGGAATACTTTGCAAACTTGTTCTTTACTTTGTATTGATAAAAAGTAGGATTTTTAGCCTTAGGTACTTTGCAGCAAAATGTGCACTGCAGTGAGAGTGCACCACTAAAAATAAATTCAGACTCACCTGCCTATCTTGCCTCCCTCTTGAGCCCTTTCTTATTTAATATGTGGTATAGTGAGCAAAGCAAATAAAAAAAAAAAAAGACTTGTGGTATGTATGTTTATATCCACTGTACTTTAAAGGATTTTAAAAATTTTGTTTGGCTTTTTCAATGCATTTAACTGCTCACAAATATATGAAAACATGCTTACATGTAGTAGTTTTTAAATTTAATGGTGTATTATTTGAAAACCAAGGAAATGTAGAATATCTGCTTTTAAACAGCCTATTAAGGTTCTAGTTATATTCTTAGGCAACTACAGAGCCACTGAAAGCAATAGAGTACCAGGAACCACACTGTATTTAGAATTATCCACAAAACAAATAGAATATCCTACCAAGTATCAAAAACTTAACGTGAATCATTTGTCTCATGGATATTTTTGGTAGGTTGTGGTAAACAAAACCACGCCCCACGGCAATGTTAAATACTAAAGCACAATTAGTATTAATATGTCCATCACTTTCTGCCAGGCAAGTGAAAATGCCAAAAGTATCTTCTTTCAAATAGTTCATTCTATTTTGTTTGGTACAAAATTTCCTGAAAAGTATGGGTCTCACTCTATTGTTAATGTAAGTTAATTTTGAGAAGAAAAGAATGAAAAGAAACAAAAGGCGATTTTCACGTATTACTTTATACATTTTTGACATTTTAAACCCAGTGAGAATTTACCCGTATATAAACATCGCATAAAGATAGAACACATGTATTGATTTTCACTCTCAGAAAAAAGAAGTTTCATTAGTTGTCTAAATCAGCGTCTTTTTCTCTAGATTTCCTCCTATGTACTAGAGAATGTGATTGGCACGTGGTTGTATTGTAATTTAGAAATGCGCAGGACTGTCTTAACTACTGATCTTATAGTCTGGTAGAGAAGACTGGCAAGTGACCTTGGACTGATAGTAGAGTGTCAGAACAGCATTATTAGAGGTATTCTGAAGTGCTCAGGGAGCGGAGGACAAAGATACACATCAGGTGGGGGGACATCAGGAAGGGCCAGTGATATCAGCTAGGGTGCTGAGCACTGTGGAAAAACACGGGTAGCTCAGTTGAATACCGGAAGGAAGGCCAGTATAACAGAGACAGGAGCATCCGTGAAGCGCAGACTGGAACACAACATGACTACCTTTACAAGAGTAATTTGCCTATCCCAGAGCAAGCTAAGAAAGTGTATTTTCTAGGAAATGATGCAGAATGAGGTTGCACGTATAGACCAGCTATTCTACATTAATGCTTGTTTTTAATGCTGGTGCAGGACATCAGTGATTAGGAAAAAAAAAAAAAAAGTTCAAACAGAGGAATAAATACTCAGATTTACATTCCATGGTGCCTGAGGATCACAGCCAAATGATTTCTCAACAGCTGTCTGTACTTCATCTAGCCTTTAATATAGGTACAATTAGTGATAATTTCAATAACTGTGATGCCACTGCCTGGAAGCAGTTAAGAGTGTCCTATTTCCCACGTGCAAAGCGTTATCTGTAGACTCCTTAAATACGTGAGCAACTTAATCCAAGAATCTCATTTTGAGTGTGTATTTTCTAGGGCTGTTCATGAGTCCAACAGGAAAGAGATGGTAACATCAATGGTTACCATTTATGAAACAAAAGCAGTTTTAATAGAAATGGTAATGAAGTATCCTAAAGCTAACAACAGTGGACAGAAAAGTTACTACTCACAAGTCTAAAGGGGGAAGAGGAGGTGTGATTACCATCAACTAGGGAGATTACCTGTAGGCAAATGCTCCCTGATAGTAGTTTTGGTCTTTAGTAGCGGGACACAGTCAATTTGTAGTGATCTTGCGGGGAGACACTCAGAGTAACAAGGACTGGACCTCTCACCCATTCTCTGAATTCCTGTTGGTGCCAACCTTTGGCTAACTCGAAATCAAGATGAAGAGCTGATCAGCTATTTGGGAAGCTGTGTGGAAACAGTGGAGCCAATCTGATGGGAAGAATGGAAATTTCAATCATATCACACCTCTTGTATTTAGGTTCAGAGCACCATATCTCAGAAATGCTTCCTAGAATGATAGTTTCATAGTATGCTAATCATTTAATTTGAAGACTTTTCAAGTAGTCAAGTATGATTATATCAAATTCAGTGAAAATATGTCCATTGAGCTGAGCCACTCAGGTCTTTAATATATAAATGGCAACACAGTCTTCCAAGTGGGTATATAACCTGCAGTATTCTTAAATGCATTTGAATATTAAACTTTTTAAGAGTTTAAGTTGGAGGGCTACTAGAAACTATGAGGTTATTATTTTGATATATTAAAGACTGGAAAATTCGAGGAAAAAAGATAGTCAAATCTTATGTTATTTATTTATTTTTTTCTTACTGAGTCAATGTGTTGGCTGACTCAAAAAATTCATCTGCCACAGCTATCATATTCAAGAAAGTCAACGTTTTCTGTCTTTTCATCATGGAAAATATGACCCTACTGACCACAGTTCATTGGCCCATTGGAAATATTATAGTTTTATCAAAAACTATGTGTGTATACATCATTTTGCAATTTGACTTGAAATAATCTTTATAAAAACTTCAAAGTTATAAACTTGCATTTTCAAAAACTAAATTCTTTCAGTTCTGGGCGAGGGTTCTATATTTTTCCTCTTCAGTTTTCTGCTATTAGCATTGTGTCTTTTAGTACTAAATCTCCTTGTCATATCTACTGCTGAAGAGCTACGTAAGAATAAATAAAATGGCCCAACTTCCTTGACAGAGCTGTGGAATCTCCTGGCTTTTGCCTTGGGATTAGTTCTTCAAAATTTGAAATGTATATTGTCTTGCTTATGTTCTTTTCCCATATTTACTTTGAGGCCATTCTTGTATTCTTTTTTGAACATTTGTATTTATTTTTTTTTTATTTTTGGCCACACTGAGTCTTTGTTGCTGTGCATTCTTTTCTCTAGTTGCTGCGAACAGAGGCTCTCTCTAGTTGCGGTCTGCAGACTTCTCACTGCAGTGGCTTCTCTTGTTGTTCTCTAGGCTTCAGTAGTTGCGGTGTGTGGGCTCAATAGTTGTGGTTCCTGGACTCCAGAGCCCAGGCTCAATAGTTTGTGGTACACGGGCTTCATTGCTCCATGGCATGTGGGACCTTCCCCACCCAGGGATGGAGGCTGCGTCTTCTGCATTGGAAGCGTATTCTTTACCACTGATCCTCCGGGGAAACCCCATTCTTGTAGTCTTAATACTCTTAAATGTGAAACACGTATACTCACTGTACTTTTCTTATTGTAGTTTGAACTTTTCAATATCAGAAGAATAACTGGAAAGCAAATTATAGGAAAGATAATTAGGGCATCTTGAAAACTGCAAAATTAAGCACAATGATTTCAGATAATTGACAAGTCAGTATGTGATATAATTTCAAAATATTTTGGACAGTGGGTTAAAATATATACCTTGACACTATGATTTATGGAAAACTAGTTAATCATTTGATCTGTGATGGAGACGCTTACATTCTGCAGCTGCGGTTTCATTGGGGGGTCTCAAGATCACTTGCAGATGTGCAAAGGAATTTGAACATTCTGTCCTCAACCCTCTTACTCTTTTAAACCTTCTCTCATTTCCCTGAACAGTATGATTAATATAATTGGAAACAATACTTACTGATCAATTTACATTTTGGTATAATTTTTTATTCTATCAATAAATGTATATTTGGAATTTTCTAATTTTTCTGTTTTTCTTTTTGATATTATAATGATTTAAATTGGGTCCAGGAAGGGGAACACATGTAAACCCATGGCTGATTCATGTCAATGTATGGCAAAAACTATTACAATATTGTAAAGTAATTAGCCCCCAACTAAAATAAATAAATTTATATAAAAAAAAAAAGTTAACTGATAAAGTAAAAAAATAAATAAATTAATTAATTAAAAAAATAGAGTAAACACCCATAGATTATTTTGAAATTTTCACAATATAGTGCTTGGAACATAGAAGTATTTGTTGAATTTAAAAAATATATATATTCTGGATTATAGCTTTGTCTTTCTGTTACATATTAAAAATAAAAATTGCTAATAAATGGGGAAAGATAACCCTATATCACTCATTGCTATATAACTTCCAGGTTCAATATTTACTTTAGAAGATATAGAACTTAGCAATGGGTAAAATGAAAATTTTAAATTATTCATAAGGTAAGATTTTATTGAAAAAGATGGTACATCTGTGTCTGAAACATGTCAATTATTTTACAAAAGAATGCTATCATTTATGATGTACAAACAGATTCTCCAAAGCTAATATATTGAGTCATAAATCTTTGCTTGAATATTTTTTATTTCAAGTCACTGATGGGCAGAATCATGGAGATGTGCCACTATAAATAAAATGGTATTGGAGTGTCACAAGCTGACTGACTGATTTTTGCATGAGTAAAAGTAGACTGCAGTTTTCCAGATGATGACGGAATGATTCTTCAAAACATCAATTTTTACTTAAATCCACTTAAAGAATATTTTCATAACTTATTAATTAAGAGGACAAAATAAAACATTCTATAATTACATTTTCTATTAGTTTTCGCTTTTTAAGAATAAATTTCATTGAAAATATGTGTTAGAAGGTAATTATGCTAAAGCTTTGAAAGTTTATAAAAGAGTGTGTGCATGTGTGTAAAAATGTAAATTGCTTCTCCTTGGAGCAAATCAATCATTTCTTTGTAATAAATATTGCTGGTATGCTTTTGGTGTGAAAATGAACATGTCATTTCTGATTTGGTGTTATAATGTATTAATCTCCTGTGGGTAAAGCCAACCCACTGCATAAAAGAGTGCTTCACAGTACATCAAAAATTGCAATCAGAGTTCTTTCTCCTGTGATTTGTATTCTAGAAAGAAAAATACAAAACTAAAGTGGTCTGTGGGCACCTGCTCTCCATGTGAGAACAGGGTCAAGGCCATCAATTTGACTAACATTTAAAAGCTCATATCTTTCGACGGTAAACACTAGAGGAGAAAAGTATTTATTAGTTTTTTCAGTTTAGCCTGACGATATCAATGTATACATATGCATGGCTTTCATATTTAAAGAATTAAATCTTAATTAAGAAAGAATTGATCAAAATGTTTCCTCTCAGTAACTGTTTTTAAGAGCAGATAAATATTGTTGTCAATGATGGTGATCTTTATAATCAGACAGATGTATGTTTTAGTGTAAATTCCTGTAATACTGATGCACTGGCTTAATCATGACATGAGCAACCTTATATAAATGCTCGCCATGTATCCATTATTATATTAAAGATCTTCTGAACAATATCCACACACAATCCTCATGGCAACATGATGAGGCATTTCACAGATTATAGAAATGAGACAGAAAGTTTGCGAGTTAGCTGAAGAAAAAAAAATAAACCAGATTTTAAACTCCTCTGTCCAACTCGAGTTTATACTCAAAACACCTGTGTTCTGCCTCATTCCAAGTTATGTAAAATCTCCGAGTTTGTTTCCTCTTAGGACAGGAACATTTGTTTCTTTCTTCAAAGCTCGTGTTAGAATTAGAAAGCATAAATGAAAAATCCTCAGTATAGAATCTGATGCATAACGGTCTGTTAAAAATATAACTGCTATTACTTTAACATATGTTGAAAGAATATTTCTTCTAAATAATTAACAAATATGATGATGTTGATGATATTGTTATAATAACTGAATTGCTAGTTTATCCTCTTTCAAATTGGATGTTCCGTTCTTGATAGGGAGAGCAATCGCCTGTCTTATTCGCTCTCTGTAAGAGAAGGTCAGAGAGAGAGATGGGTTCCTGAATACTTTGCTGCAGGGAAATGACATTATAACTAACTCAATGAATCATGAGAAAAGGATAAACAGAATAACTACTGAATTTGAGATAAGATATGAATCATAAATAAACATGGCGTGTCAATTGCAAATTTTTTTCATCAAAAGCTTACTTTCTCTTGATTTTGAAATGGGAATATCTAGAAAGAAAGTAATCTGGATAGTAGCAGAAAATAATGGGCCAATAATGATAACTAGCATTTACCAACTGCATACATATTCAGTGCCTACTGCTGTTCTAGGGCTTTTTATATATAAGCTCTGTTAACAAGAGGTACGATGATTATCACCTTTGAACAGATGAGGAAACTGAGGTGTATGTAAGTAAAATGTAATTGGCTCAAGATTACACAAAAGATTGAACTCAGTCAGTGTGGCCACAGAGTCCATAATTTAAAACAAGAAATAATTGAGTGCATATATTTATCCATTCATTTTTTTTCTTTGGTATTTAAACAGGCAGAGTCTTAAAATATAAGACTCACTGGCAAAATATAGTATAAAGGATAAAAGCACTAGCTTTGGAATACAAAAAATAGGTAATGCATTAATTATGTGACTTTAGGCTATATAAGACTTCTCTGAACCTCATTCTCCTTATCTATAAGCTGGCCATACTAGTTCTTCTATGATTTATAATAGTGTCTTAAAGAGATACTTAAATTAAAGGTTGGCATAACTTTGCATGTAGAATATCTTCAACAACTGTTCACTGAATATGAAATTAGAAAGCATCTTGAATTTTAGAATATTACTCTTTTAACATTTTATTGTGATTGAATCTACCTTATTTGTGAATTCATAATCAGCAGTTCATTTCAAGATCTTAAGGCATTATTTAAAGGAAAGTGAAATAATTCTATAATATAAAGCAACATAACTTCCCTGAATAAACCATTATAGAAGATTTAAGTGAAGAAATAACTTTTCCTTCCTCAGCTTTTCTCCTTCGTATTAAATATCCCAATAGGTTTATTTAAGTTATTTTTCTATGATTAAATGCTAAGCAAATGTTTAAAATCTAAATGGCTTTTTAAAAGAATGGTCACATAATCAAAAAAAAATCTAAGTTTGCCATATACAAGGTATTTCCTTATCCATGATCAGAATTTGTTTGCTGTGAGAGGTAATCTGTGAGAAGTCATATTACTGCCCCCCCTTTTTTTAATAGAAAAAGCATCTGAATTTTAAAGAAGTAAACTACCCTCTCCTAGATAGAAAATACTAGTAAATCAGATTATAAATCCAGATTTGTCCACTGAAACAAACAGCTGTTCATTACCCATACAGTTTTAATAGCCCCTGATGATTTCTACTGATCACCCACAATGCAGCGTCTGATTCATTAACATAATATAGGTCTGGTCTTACATTTCAGGTAGCAAAGTAATTTATAATCTATCATTAGCTGAATGTCTGAGAGAGGTAGTAAAACTTCATGTTGAGTCATTAGCATGACTTCACAACCGGGCAATTGCATTAATGTTCAGGAACCAGAAACCCAAAAGCTGCTTTCTGCTTAGTGCGTCTGTTTTCAATTATGATGCTATCTGGATTCCCAGTTCAAGTCAATGTTCTGACCTTTAAAAAAATTTTAAACAATACCGTAGTTACAGTCTTCTTGAGTTACTTCTTCCTGAAATAATTTTGTTCTTGTTGCATAAATTTGCAGTTCTTGAAAAGGCTTGAACTATGTCTATGCAGTCAGGCTGGGTTAGTGTAAAACAAGTGACCTTTTACTATTCCCAGATAGAATAACTAGTGATTGAAGCAATTAGAACAAGAAGAGCATTCTTGTACTAATTGCCATATTTGACCAAAATAAACAGACATTTTATTAAGTATATATTGATTTTCCAGTCTGGCTACAAGTTCAAGTACATATTATGATAATGCACATTGATCAGTGAGGTACAGTACAGAGCACATTGTAAGAACCTGGGTTATTTAACCTGTTTCAGATTTCAGTGAGCTACATAGAAGGCTCATGTTGCATTTGTTAATAGAAATTTATTTTGAGAATATATAAGGTAATGTAGAAGCACAGGAAACTCAACTTTTTTGGTCAAACATTCTGGTCTTGAAGATTTGAAACCACAGTCAGAGTATCAAAATGTCCAATGGAAGCTTTTTATAAGCCAGCCACTATACAAGGTGTTTTATGTACATTATATATTAATCCCCTTGATAACTCAGAGAAGATATTATCATACCTATTTTTATATGACGGCATGCAGGTTTAAGAGATAGAATGATTCTCTCTCTATCACAGCTAGTAGATGTCAGAGTTAGGATCTGAACTTGAACTTTGGTAGAAATCAATTATGGGATGGGGTTGATGAAGCCAAACAAAATAATACTGTTAGGCTGATACTCTTTCTGTGTACCACATCCTCCACCCAACCCCATGCTATTTTCTTGACTCTTACTTTCTCACAAGGAAAGATTAATGATATTTGTATATGAAATGTTCCAAGAATATCAGAAAGATATTAAAAGGAGGAATTTCCTGCTGTATCAACAAACCAAAAGAAGTATTGGCCTGGGTATATAGTTTGGATTCTGAATTCTGCCCCTACCCAAATATTTGATTTTAACCCACCTTCTGAGCCTTCCCTTTGCTCATTGTTTTAAAGTCCATATTCCCCTCACACTCAATGTAATGTGCGACTTCTTAATTAACGTGGCTTTTTTATGGCAAGTGTTAGTTGCTCAATCATGTCCGACTCTTTGCGACCCCATGCACTGTAGCCCACCAGGCTGCTAAAACCATGGGATTTTCCAGGCAAGAATACTGGAGTGGATTGCCATTTCCTTCTCCAGGGGATCTTCCCAACCCAGGGATCAAACCTGGATCTCTCACATTGCAGGCAGACTCTTTACTGTCTGAGCTATCAGGGAGCCAGCTTTGCTGCTGGCTCCGACCTTAAAGAATCAGCCTGCAATGAGGGAGACCTGGGTTGGGAAGATCCCCTAGAGAAGGGCATGGCAAACCTACTCCAGTATTCTTGCCCAGGGAATTCCATGGACAGAGAAGCTTGGTGGGCTACAGTCCATGGGGTCACAAAGAGTTGGACAACTGAGCAAGCCTAGCACATTCTATCCAATCTCACATACTTAATTTTTAGGGTTGTAGACATTCTATAAATATCCACTAAATGAATATATTAAAAAGGGGATTAATGTAAGACTGTGGATTATGATAAATTATTTTAAATTGTTTTAAAAGATTCTAGCATTCATTGAGGTAATATTGGCACTTGATTAAGTTGTTTATGATATTTTGTTCTGGATCTGTGTGATCTCCACCAAAGAAGAAAAATGGCCAGATACTGATGCAAATTTTCTTGTACTTGACATTTATGTATTGAAATAATACTTAATAGCTACTAATTGTATTGTAGAAAGATATACGCTGGGTAATTCAGAGTTCACAAAGTCAATTACCAATTGACAAGCTTTTAGAATCTCCCAAGACTATTATCTCACCATCTTTTAGAGATACACAGTTCATGGTTTCTTACTTAAAAAATTATATCCTTTATCAGAGTAAGTCAGAAGCTGTTAAACACTGTTATCCTTGTTATCAAATGCTATTCATGATATTGAAAACATAATTTAAGCTATGAAATGGGTGTTTTAGCTCATATATGCAATTTAAACTCTTACAAAAGTTTGTTTTGGTAAAAATATATTCAAACTAAGGACTGTTTTTATCAGACACTGGAGAATAATACATTTTGTAAACTGTTAATTTACTTTAAAGTTTATTTGTAGAACTAAAACAATCATATCTATGAATAAAATGTAGTTTTCTTTTGAATGATCCACGGGGATGCGTTTCTTACCAGGCACTGTTGAAAATTTCTTGTTAGTTTCGATGCTATGACGACTTGAGGTCAAAGGTTATTGTCTTGATCATCAGAAGTTTATGTGGAATAATTTTATGATATTAGTCATAGTCTTTACTATAAATCTGGAGAAGGTAATGGCAACCCACTGCAGTGTTCTTGCCTGGAGAATCCCATGGACAGAGGAGCCTGGCGGGCTACAGTCCACGGGGTCACAAAGAGCCAGACACGACTGAGTGATGAACACTTACTGTGAATAATTCTTCAGTCAGTGTTTAGCACATCTTCTCTAGTTTTATAAAATAATACTGGAGCCAAATGAATTATTTCAATACCATCATGGAAATTTTAGCCTCTTTCTTAAGAAAAATATACACACAGAGACACACCTACATACTCATATATCTTCAAGTTCATAAGTGTTCTTAAACTTATCCATAAATCTCAGGTTAATTATTTTCAAATAAATGATGAAAGGAAGTCACTAATGAATGAATATCTGTCATTGTACTGTGGGTGAAATGAACCCAAGATAAATATGAAGCTTGCTTCTTGCCTTGAAGGAGCTCATTGCTAGAATTCCACATAAAAATTTCATAAAAAGTAAAACACTCAGTTAGAGAGACATATTAACGACCAATAGCACATGTGAAGTAAATATTTGTAGAATGAATAATAAAATGTAATTCAATGAGAACAAAGAGCAAAGTAGAAAAATAAAAATGCTCTTTCTAGAAAAACACGCCCAATATTAAAAAAATTCTCAACCTCAGTCATAATTAAACAAATAAAAATATTTCAAAAAGAATTGTTATTTATTCTTACTATTTAGCAAGGGTTAATAAGATTTATATAACACTTCATAGGAAAATGGAAGAGCAATTTTGCATTGTATGAAAACTGAAAGAGTTCATTCGCCCTACCTCTCCCTCTTCTCCTGTTCCTTTCCCCACACTGAACTCCGTAAGAGCTATTAATATTTAATCCCAAGGTTTTGAGAGCTCCAGGAGTTAGTGATGGACAGGGAAGCCTGGTGTGCAGCAGTCCATGGGGTTGCGAAGATTCGGACATGATTGAGTGACTGAACTGAAGGTTTCGAGTTGAGACAGAACAAGCCAAATGTCCAAACAGGGGATGGGAAGTTACTTTGGTCCAGGGAGAGGTGACAACCCAGAAAGGGTGATGAGAGCGTCTTCACTGAAGAGTCAGCAATGACAGAACTTTACTAAGTGTTAAAATCCAAGTGGAGATGAGGAAGGCATCTTCATGGAGGAAGAGGGCAGTAAACAAATTAGTAATGATGGAGCCAGCAAATAAGCTACAAATTAGAAAAATGAAAAAAATCTTGGGTTGGAATTGCTTGTATTGGCACGAATACACAGCTTTCGATACATACAGATGTGGAAATAAATATACGTAGATAAATATATAGGCATAAACAGTGAAAAAGACTTAGATGGAAATAGAAACATATAAAAAATTTGATAATCTAGCTCTGCCCTTTGAGAGGGTTGGGAACTAGAGATACCTCAACAGTAATGATGATACCAAACCCCAAATTTTGGCTTCTATGCAGCAATCTCCACTGAAAGGAATTCTGATTCTTGGAGAAATGACTAATTATAGGGTAGCAAAAGGAAATAAGATAAAAGCTTAGAACCTGTTGGGTCAGAAAGCAGGGAAGGGCTGGAAAATGATGGAGCCAATCATAAGGACAGAGAAGGAAACTTGGAGGGCTCCTATTAACCAAATATGGGACAACTTGAACAATAAAAGTAATGGTTACAGATTATAATCTACTGAATAAAATAAGACAACTTGAATCTAGTGAAACAGCTGGCTTAAAACTCAGCATTCAAAACACTAAGATCACAGTATCCAGTCCCATCACTTCATGGCAAATAGAGGGGAAAAAGTGGCAACGGTGACTGATTTTATTTTCTTGGGCTCCCAGATCACTGCAGACAGTGACTGAAGCCATGAAATTAGAAGGCATTTTCTCCTTGGGAAGAAACTATGACAAACTAAGACAGCATGTTAAAAAAGCAGAGCCATCACGTTGCCATCAAAAGTCCGTGTAGTCAAAGCTATGGTTTTTTCAGTAGTCATGTACACATGTGAAATTTGTACTGTTAAGAAGGTTGAGCAACAGAGACGTGATGTTTTCGATTTGTGATGCTGGAGAAGACTCTTGAGAGTCTATTGGAGGTCAAGGAGGATCTCCTGGTTGTAAGGAAATCAAACCAGTCCATCCTAAAGGAAACCAACCCTGAATATTCATTGGAAGGACTGATGCTGAAGCTGAAGCTCCAATACTTTGGTCACCTGATGCAAAGAGCCAACTCATTGAAAAAGACCCTGATGTGGGAAAGATTGAAGGCAGGAGGAGAAGGGGGCATCAGAAGATGAGATGGTTGGATAACATCACTCACTCAACCAACATGAGTTTGAGCAAACTCCAGGAGATAGTGAAGGATACAGGGGTCTGGCTTGCTGCAGTCCATGGTGTTACAAAGAATCGGACATTACTTTGCAACTGAACAATACCAACAATGTACCAATTCTACTAGTTCTAAGGTTACACTATGTTTGTGTTAGAGAATTTCCTTGTTTGTAAAAAAATATATATTAAAATATTTGGAAGTTATGAACATTACATAATAACTTACCTTCAAATGTTTTAGGGAAACAAATTCTTTGTTATGTTCTTGCAGTTTTTCTATAACTGAGATTGCTTCAAAATCAAAAATAAAAGTTTATTCATTTCAACTTTGTAATTTCACAACATGTAATCTATACCATAGAAATACTTTCACTAATATTTAAAAATTATACACATACATACACACAACCCACAGGCATTCCCCTCTACTCTGAGATGCTTTTGTCACTGAGAAAAGAGGAAAAGACAGAAATCCTCTGCCTCAAACAGTCTTAAGTGCAGACCTTTACATGAGAGAATTTAAGGGATGACAGACTGGTTTTGACTGTGATGGTTATTACGTGACCCTATGCGTTTGTAAAAATTCATAGAACTACACAGTAAAAACAGTTTATCAGACAAGTGGTTACCTCAGGTTAGGAAGATAGTGACAGAAACAGGTGGTAAAGTATTGCTTTGGGATCTAATTAATGCTCTGTTTTTTGTTGTGAGTCGTATTTATAATAAGGCAAAAATTCACTGGGCCATACACCAATGTTTTAAATACTTATTATTTTATGCCTAAGTAAAAATTACGTTAGGTGTTTAATGTTAATGATTGAAATGTCAATAATACCATCATAACAGTAATGTTAATAACTGTTTTATAGTCACCCCCAAAATATAAACTGATGACAAACACTTAAATTTCCAGGGAGATTTGAAATAATTCATTGAAAAAACCATATTATGAAAATGCTTTATCGATACTCACCTGGAACAGGCTGTAACTTATATTCCTATCTCTGTCCTCACTTGCATGCAATCAACACCATTATAATGAAAGGAAAACAGTGGTACAAGAGGAGTAAAAATGATTATGTTAAGATTATTAGTAGTGCCTAAAAGTAATTGAGTACGTGTGCTTGTGGGCTCAGTTGCTTTAGGTGTGTCAGACTATTTGCAACCCTATGGACTATAGCTCTCCAGACTTCTCTGTCCATGGGATTCTCTAGGCAAGAATGCTGGAGTGGCCTGCCGTGTCCTCCTCCAGCGGATTTTCGTGACCCAGGGATCTGACCGGCATCTCCTGTGTCTGCTGCACTGCAGGTGGATTCTTTACCACTGAGCCACCATGGAAGCCCAATTGAGAGTATACTGGAATCTGTATTCAAAACCTGATCTCCAATTCTAGTTTGTCTTTATTAACCAATAACTAGAGACTCTTCTAGTAGAACCATATCTTATTGGAGGGAGGTAGCAATGATAACATGGTGACAAAGGAAAAAGGGGGAGAGAAAAGGCACTATGCATAGAATATGTTGAAAAAATAGAATATGTAGAATAAAATAGGTACTGCATGTGTTTCATGATTTTATTACTGTTAAAAACTACTGCTGCTAAAAGAAATGAAAGGATGCTAGTGAAGCTAGTGATTGTATCAGACAGATATTAGTACAGAACAGTCAGGATTATGTCTACTCTTTGAAGAACTCAGTATAATTTTAATAGTTTCTATAAAATTCTAACATCCAGCCTCACTCTCCACTACTAGCTTTTTCTCCACATCATATGTGAATTGCCAAATTAAAATGAGACCTCCTAACATTTATTCCATCAAAACAACTCCTTTTCAAATCAACATTGTAACATTTCACCATTTCTCCTCCCACAGAAGAATAAAGCATACTTTCAATGCTCAATAGTCAAAGCAAAATATACATGAGTATTTCCTACATGTTGTTTGTTTTCAATTTACACTTCTCCTCACCTCAGTATATCCATGGATCTGCAAAACTGTTATTTCTCAGCCATCTGGGAGAGAGTGTGAGTTCCTGTTGTAAAGTTGTTGCTCTTTAAAAAAGCTCTTCCTGTAAAGAATATATCTTTAGAAATGCAATAAAAGAGAATATTAGATAACTAAATTTCCTCAAGTTGTAGCAAAACAATTTCTTAGATGAATCGGTTGACTTTGGCATGCTAAAGCTATATTGAAATGGATTTGTCCATTCATTTTAAATAGTCCTCTACCTTCTTAGGATATCATATTGCTCTATACCCACGAGGTTAGCTAAATATTAAAAAATCTTTTTCACAGTAACACATTTTAGGCTAACTTGTGTCTCTATTCTGCACATTAAGTTAGTATTCTACTTTCAATGTATTTAATCAGGAAATTAAATTAATAAATTAGCATTAGTAGAAGGTCATGGAGATGAAATTTCCTTTGCTTTCACATGACTTTTCCTTTAAAACCATATGTGTTACATTGTATAACATTACATTTATTTCTATATTTGTTTGGGGCTTGGCTCAGATGGTAAAGAATCTGCCTGCAAAGCGAGAGACCCAAGTTTGATCCCTTGGCAAGATCCCCTGGAGAAGGGCATGGCAACACAATCTAGTATTCTTGCCTAGAGAATTCCATAGACAGAGGAACCTGGTGGGCTACAGTCCATGGGGTCACAAAGAGTCAGACGTGACTAAAGTGATTTAGCCTGCATGCAGCTGTATTTGTCTACTTGCACTGAGAACTATTATTAATATTACTGGGAGAAGAATTTTTATTACAACTTTTCTGTTACGTAAGTTTGAGATTATTTCAAAACAGTGTCATTGTCTGTCAATAACACTCCATGTTAACGTCTACTGATTTTGGTGTCAGTCTTGTTATACAGAATTTTATTTTTGAATGTATTTTATCACCCAAAACATTTTTATTTCAGCTGCTAATACTTCCTTGTCAATGCTGATAACTCGATGATAATCTCTCATCAGTAATAAATAAAGTCGCACAATCCCTTCTATCTCCACCGGCAGTATAGACGGTACATACGTATTTTAATGGGTAATGTTGTCTAAAAATGTACATGTTTCCTGTTTGATGAGTTGCACTTAGTTGCTCAGCCACGTTTGACTCTTTGAGACTCAACGGGGTGTAGCCTGCCAGGCTCCTCTGTCCATTAGAAGTCCTATTCTATGCAGATATGTTTTTACCAGGGTGGAAATCCCTAGATAGCCCAGGGTATGTAATACTGAATATATATGCTTTTTGCCCAGTCTCCTCCGGGAACAACCAATCATACACAAGAAATAAACAAAATCCAGATTTTTGAAGACAACCGAGAACCGCAAACACAGCCGGAGTTTGAGAAGCTAAGATCTTTGAAAGAATGGCGAGTGAGACAGTGAAGTAGACCTGAGCTTTTCTATGGCTTTTTCCTGAAGACATTTGATGAAGTCACAGAGATTGACATTCAGGCTCAGCAGAAAGTAGCAACTAGAACATTTGTTAGTGTTATGGGTCTAGAGAGACCAAAACTGGAATTCAGATGCTAAGACCCAGGAAAAAAGAGAACAGTAATGTAGACATAAAATTCCATGAGATTTTGCTCTTGAAATGTTTGCTAAATCCTAAGATTCCCAGAGGTAAGAAGCTGAGAAATCAAGCTGAAAGAAGTGACTAATGGCTAAAGTGCTAAGTAGAAATGTTTAGCAGTCTGTCGGTACTGGGCATTAAAAAAATAAAAGTTGGATCTTGTTCAGACTTAGACACCCTAGTTCAAAACCAAGCTTTCAGCGAGACTCCTGAAATATTATATCATTTTAGTGAGTGCCAAACTAGAAATGTGTACACTGAGCCTCAAAGTGATTTGTCCCTACCCTAAATTAGCAGAAACTCTGTAGAAAACAGTATCATTCATTCAGAACCACTACAATTTTTCTTGCATTGTGTCTATCAGATTCATGCATAGTATGTAAGAAATAAAATCTAATCATCAAAGCCAAGAGAAGAAATAGTCAATAGCAATAGATATGCAGCTAATCCAGATACTGGATTTCTCAGACACAGACTTTAAAATAGGGATGATTAATGTGAGTAATGCAGTTTATTTGTCTGATTGGAAATTGATTTGGAATCTGCAGGGATGTGCTAATTCACATATATTGATTACCTCCAGGTTGTGAAAGTCTTCAGTGATTTTTCTTGTGCTATAAAAGCTTTCTTCACATTGACCTTCTAAGAGTCATTATTATCATTTGTTCTCATTTCTTTTTAAATGGAAATCAGGGTCAGATTATATAGAATCATGTATCTTTAAAGATATACAATATATTCAACTCAACCTAAAACAAGGACAATAAATATTTTAAGGAGATTTTTGAAGTAAGACATTGACAGGGTACCCAAGGCATCTATACCGTGAAAGAACAGATGAAGCTAACAAATGACAAGGAAATGAATCTGATGAAGCAGAATCAATGGAATAAAACATATCTTTTGATCATTTACATTTGAGACTGTAATGGGTTAGTTTACTCCTATCTGTGGGAGAATTAAAGTCTGTGTAAAAGAGAGTCCCTTCATTTCTTACTGTGTTTATCCCCTCCCTCTCCACTGCCCTCAGGCTGAGGAGAATCAGATATTCTGATCTGTCTTTAACAGCCCACTAAGCACAGATCAGGGAGTAGCCCCCACAGCTGACCATCACCCATGGGGATGCTGACTACTTCCCCTCTCTGAATCCTGGGTCAGACCACATATTGGTTTTTCTGCCCAGTTTCTCTTCTACTTTGGGTATAACTAATATTTCACACATTGTCAGTCTGCTTTAAAACCCATCTCATTAATACACTGGGACCCCACTTTCTTGATTGATTTCTTCAGGAGGGGGGCATAGGTCTTAGAAGGACCATCTATGATTTTATGAATGGAAGAAAAATCCATTTCTCTGTCAACAAAGTGTAAGTTATGCTAACTTTGGAGATGTGGGCAACCATTTTCTGACGTATGGCTTAAGGGGAAAAAATCGAAGACTTCCAAATAGTAAATGAAAAAGATTCTTTCCTTGACCATACTCTAGCCAGGCTCCTCTGAGCTCTCTTCCCAACTAGACAAGGGCCTGCAAAGACATGAGCAAACGCTGTTGTGGTTTCCAACAGCTCAAGGCCACATCCCTAGGATGATCCGAACTCCTCTACAGTGGGCTGCCTGAGAAAACTCGAGACCGCCAGAAGAATGCAGTGTTTGTTTCAGTGGACCCCTGGAGGCAGGACTCCTGCATCCCGGCTCCAGGGCAGTGGGTAGGAGCTCCACATTGACAAGAGCTAGGTAGCAAACTCAGGTGGATTTCACATGGAGCAAACTTCTCCCCTTTCTCTTTTTGCAAATTTTCACCTTTCTGATTCTCCACTTCACTCTGCCTTTAAAGAACTCAGTCACTTCTTTACAAATTGAAGTCAAATTCAGTTCACACTGGACTCTTTCTCTATTGCAACAGTATATTAATGATCAAACTCTTTCTTTACACTTTAGTCTCTATCTTTAGTTTTTAGAGTGTATTTGCTTATTTGTTTATTTTTATTTTTAAATTTTTGGTTGCACTGGGTCTTTGCTGCTCCCCTTGGGCTTTCTCTAGTTATGGCGAGTGGGAGCTACTGTTTGCTGTGGTGCACGAACGTCTCATTGCAGTGACTTTTCTTGTTGCAGAGCACAGGCTCTAGGTGTGAGGCTTCAGAAATTATGGCATGCGGGCTCAGTAGTTGCAGCTCATAGGCTCTAGAGACTGGGCTCAGTAGCTGCGGTGCATGGGCTTAGTTGCTCCATAGCATGAGGAATCTTCCCAGACCAGGGATCAAACCCACGTCCCTTGCATTAGCAGAGGCATTCCGATCCACTGTGCCACCAGTGTAGTCCTGTCTTTATTTTTGATAGTAATCAAGATAAAAACTTTTCTTTCAAAGCTTCTGGGAGAAAGTTATATCATGCCTAATGGGTATTAAAAAAAAAAAAAAGGTTTCAATGTAATTAAAATTTCTCTCTTGAAATCAAAAGGATTGTAACTGGAAACACGAAAAAAGTGATGAGAGAACACTCATGGTTTTTTCATCTTGCCTCCAAAAATAATTCATGAATTTGTTTCCTATGAACTATTTTTGTTGCTCAGTTTCTAAGTTGTGTCCTACTCTTTGACACCCTATGGATTGCAGCATGCCAGGCTTCCCTGTCCTTCACTGCCTACCAGAGTTTGCCCACACCTATGTCAATTGAGTCGGTGATGCCATCCAACCATCTCATTCTCTGTTGCCCCCTTATCCTCCTTCCCTCAATCTTTCCCAGCATGAAGGCTTTTTCCTGAAACTCTTAGTATCACGTAGCCAAAGTTTTGTAGCTTCAGGTTCAGCACCAGTCCTTCCAATGATTAGGATTGACTGGTTTGATCATCTTGTAGCCCAAGGGACTCTCAAGAGTCTTCTCCAACACCACAATCTGAAGGCATCAGTTCTTCAGCGCTCAGCCTTTTTTATGGTCCACCTCTCACATCCATACATGACTACTGGAAAAACATAGCTTTGACTTGTTCAGTTGTATCTGACTCTTTGCAACCCCACGGACTGTAGCCTGCCAGCTCCCCTGTCCATGGAATTCTCCAGGCCAGAATACTGGAGTGGGTAGCCATTCCCTTCTCCAGGGGAACTTCTCTACCCAGGGATCAAACCCAGGTTTCCTGCATTGAAGGTGGATTCTTTACCAGCTGAGCCACTAGGGAAGCCCATAGCTTCGACTATACAGACTTTTGTTGGCAAAGTGAGGTCTCTTTTTTATACACTGTCTAGGTTTGTCATAGTTTTCTTTCCAAGGAGAAAGCGTCTTTTAATTTCATGACTGCAGTCACTGTCTACAGTGATTTTGAAGCCTAAGAAAAGAAAATCCATCACTGTTTCCACTTTTTCCCCATCTACTTGTCATTGAGTGATGGAACCAGATGCCACGATCTTAGTTTTCTGAAAGTTGAGTTTTAAGCCAACTTTTCACTCGCTGTTTAGTTCCTCTTTACTTTCAGCCATCGGAATGGTATCATCTGCATATCCGACGTTGTTGATATTTCTCCTGTCATCTTGATTCCAGCTTATGATTCATCCAGCACAGCATTTTGCATGGTGTACTCTGCATATAAGTTAAATAAACAGGGTGACAGTATACAGCCTTGACGTATTTCTTTCCGAATTTGGAACCAGTCCATTGTTCCATGTCTGGTTCTAACTGTTGCTTTTTGACCAGCATACAGCTTTCTCAGGAAACAAGTAAGGTGGTCTGGTATTCCTATCTCTTTAATAATTTTCCACAGTTTGTTGTGATTCACACAGTCAAAAGCTTTAGCCTAGTCAATAAAGCAGAAGTAGATGTTTTTTCTGGAATTCCTTTGCTTTCTTTTATGAATACCATGCTCCAAATGGAAGTTCTCACCAAGATTTTCTTTACTTCCTTACAATACTTGGAAAACAGGCAGTTTCATCTCTGCCCATTAGAGTGTTGTGAAAGTGAACTATGGTCGTGGTGTTTAAAAAAAAATTGAGAATTACTGTTATACACTACTTAAGAAGTGTAAGAACCAATGGTCTTGATAGCAATAATGCATTCGAATCACTGGCAGTATCAATATAGGTGAATAATTCTTGAATAAATTTATTTACTGTTCATAAGGGGGGAAATGTAATTGGAATGTTTAGTCCAGGTAATATGATGAATTCCCAGTATAAGGAGTTGATTTAAGCTAGTGCCTATAAAAGTTGAAAACTAAAGTCATCTTTCTATGTTCTTTTACCATCTGCTATGAAATTGCATCAGTCTTTTTCAGGAATAGAGCCAGGACAGATAAATCTAAGTTTACTGGGAAAAGAGTTTGTGTTTATGACAGTGCCCAGTGAGCTTCTATTGCTTAATAAATGTCAAATCTGATGGATAATATTCATTTAAATGTTACATGGCTGCTTTTATATTTCCTATTGCAAAGCTCTGACTTATAGATAGAGCTGTTAAGTGTCCTTATTGTAATCTAATTTCACAATACCTAATTATGGTAGCTCACCCTTTTTGGCTAAAGTGTTTTAGGACTAAGAAATCAGTGCTCATTTTTTTTTTTTTTTCATTCATATGTACTTGTATTCTGCAAACATTTATTGAGAACTTTTAGGAACCAGACATGAAAATGCATTAAGATACAACCCCTATCTTCAGTAATATTGAAGTCTAGTAGAAGAAACAGACACAAAGTAATTAACTATGAATCAATGCATTAAATATTATTTGGAGACACACATTTTGTACATTTATCTATGTTCCATCTGCCTTTAAGAGTGATTTTCCCCTTCATATTAATGTTAGGAATTTTCTCACACTGTATTTTTATCTTGTAATTTGTGGCTCTCTGCAAGTCATATTAAAATCCTTTTTTTTTTTTGAGACAAATTTGAGTGCGTGTGTGCATGCTTGCTAAGTCATTTCAGTCATGTCTGACTCTTTGCAACCCTATGGACTTTAGCCACCGCCTGGTCCTCTGTCCATAGCAATTTTCCAGGCAAGAATACTGAGTGGATTGCCATGTACTCCTCCAGGGTATCTTTCCAACCGAGGAATAAACCCATGTTTCTCATGTCTCCTGCACTGGCAGGCAGGTTCTTTACAACTAGCTCCCCCTGGGAAGAAAAGATGAGTTTGGGTATGTTAAGTAAAATTCAGGTCAATAAATGAATGAATAAACAAATACAATCATGAGTCATATGTAATAATAGCTAGTAAAGTGTTACAAGTGAAAAGAGGAGGAATTCATTCTGCATGAGAAAAATGATTTTTAAATTATATCCAAGGATGAATGCAATTCCAAGATAAATAAAATGGATAACTGAAATAAATATTACCAATTTCTAACTTATGAACCTTAATTTTTTTCAACAACCTTAATAGCTTTTCTCATTTTACCATTTAGCATATCTTGAAAATAATTAACTGATGTAAAATCTTACTTTCTTCATCTATTTTTAATGTTCATATGTTTGGTAAAATACTATTAAAAGTGGAATGCCCTCAGGGAAGGAGAAAGAGAAAAATAATGTTTAGAAATTTGGCCGTGGAAGTGTTACTAAGTGTTCAGTTTTCCTTCATCATGAATAATGTGGAGAAACAGTCTCACTTAATTCCCAAGAAAATGTTTTAAACTTGTTACAAAAAATTTTTTGTCTTTTATATCGACAAAGCCAAAGTGAGTTTTATGGTATTTGCTTTTTCTCATTCAATTTTTTCTCAACCTGAAGTACAAATGAAGAATTGTGCTTTTAAAACACTATATTATCAGCTTTAACTTACTTAGAAGCCTTCAAATACTTTTTTTTTTTTTTTTGCAGACAGGAGAAAAATAAAAGAGAGAAAGAGAAAATGAAAAGGGCATTAATATTGGCTCTGAGGGTCTATACAATCTGGCTTCTGTAATGTGTTCGTTTCAATCTGGATTCTCATCATGTTTTTGGTTCCTTGAAAAATTCGTGCACTTTCTCATGTCAGAGACAAGAGATTGCCTTCAAAGAGCTTTACTCTCATAACTAACCCTTAATACCTACATGTACCCCCAGTTAACCTATCTGTAAAACAGGAACAATTACAGTACCTATCTCAGAAGCATATAAAGAGAATCTTGTTAACACAGGACAGGCATTTCGGACTGTACCTAGCTCAGAGTAAATGCTCCCCAATGCTGTACAGCTTGACCTTTAGACTGTTAGATACAAGTGTTGGAAACTGTTAGATATTGTGGTTCTGTCATTTATTAATCAATCCTCAACACATAGCACTGTGCACTTAATAAGTAATTCTGATCTATCTCAAGGGATTCCTGAGTGAATAAAAGAAATAGTTTTTTTAATGTCCATATTATTCAGGAAATTTATTTCATTAGTATTTTGATCCAATTAAGACATATGGATTACTTGGTTGAAGTTCAGTTGACAGCCTCTGTAATATCCCATAAATAACTTCAACATCTAAGTTTTGGGGGGGAAAAAAACCCATAAATACCAATAATATTCTTACTGTTTTAAGTATAATAAATTGTTTTTCTTATATGCTTCTATCAAATGTCATACTGCCATTACTTCCACTTTAGATCATCATGAATTTCTTATGTATAGGTGAAATAAAACTTAAAATACTTGTGAAAGAAGTTCTTCACAAGGAATAGAATGAATCTTTATGGTATAAAACTACTAGAAAAGTGTTAGAGGAAATATAATCAATATTTCTTTTTACATATTTTGTAGTTTCAACAAAGAATTTACTCTTTATAAAGAATTTCAGATGCTTAGAGAAAATTAAAAATATAGCTGAAAGTTTATGTTCAAGAAAGAAGAGCTGAAATACAACTAGATATGGCAATAAGAGAACTTTTAAGTGTAATGAGAAAATTTTCCATTTAAATAGGACTAGAATATGGCTATAACTATAATGATAGGAATACAGTGTGAATATTTTAGGAGAAGAGATTTGCTTGTGTAATAGCAAAAAAAAAAGCATTACATTTATGTCCTATAGAGTTAAAATTAGCATTATGGCATATAAAAGAGTTTGGAGATATCCCAGGGCCTCTAAAATTTCATATCTTTTTAAGATGATAGGATAAAAGAATGTTGCTTTAAACAAAAGTCTGGTTTAGCAAATAGCTTAATGATAAGAATTATCAAATGATGGAAATGGTGCCTTCTGTCTCAAGGATAGACCATTAATGGCAATTGGCAAATCGTTTCTGTGCCCACATGATATACATGAAGTGTTCTAGGACCTCATGAACCATAAAACACCTCAGTGCACCCACTGTTTCAGACTTCTGGCTGTCTGCTTGTATGTATAACATCAGCATATGCTTATTTCTTAATCATTGAGCAGTTTTCTTTGGATTGGTGGAGATACTTAATTCCTTCCCCTGCCTCCAAGAAAATATTGGCTATATTGACTTTAATCTCTTTTTTTCAAGCTATTTTGTAATGAATTTAAAGCAGAGTCTAAGTTGCTTTTATTTATTTGTCATAATTGTATGTTTTAAAAGAAACAGATGCTAATATGCAAACATGAAATGTCTGATTGAAAATTGTGAAATTAGAAGAAGAACAGACAATCAGATG
The DNA here is from genome assembly GCF_054371585.1 of Giraffa tippelskirchi. NCBI lineage: Eukaryota > Metazoa > Chordata > Mammalia > Artiodactyla > Giraffidae > Giraffa > Giraffa tippelskirchi. The sequence goes on from NC_137281.1 coordinate 154,578,025, forward strand.
ATCAAATATAGTACTTAGTCTTGATGATGGAGGAGAAACAATGTGCAGATATAATAAATGCAGGTTGTTTTTATTCTTTTGATTATGTATTTAGAAACATTGAAGCCAGATGGCATTTTTCAAAATGCTTGGTAGCTCAGATAGTAAAGAATCCACCTGCAATGCAGGAGATGTGGGTTCGATCCCACAGTCAGAACAATTCCCTGGAGAAGGGAATGGCAACCCACTCCAGTATTCTTGCCTGGAGAATCCCATGGACAGAGGACCCTGGTGGGCTACAGTCCATGGGGTCTCAAAGAGTCAGACATGGCTGAGAGACTAACACTTTCACTTCACAGAGAGCTAGGGTAATTTTAAATAAGATGAATATCCTTCTTAAATTAAAAATAAAAATAAAAAACCTGATCTCAAGCCTTTATGAACTAAAATAGGAAGATACAGAAAGTGAATATGTAGTAGAAAAGTTACTTAACCCATACTTTGCCTGCATATTAAAATCTATAGAAAGGAGAGAGAGGGAAAAATAATAAATACAAAGTGACTTATATTGAAGATAATATTAGGTAACTGTGCATGTGTTATCTCATTCAGTGCAGAGGATGACTAGGTTGAATGTATTTACAGTAGGTAAATGCCACACATACTCCTTAATCCTTCTTGAGCATCTGTGGATAAACTTATCTGACTTATCCTTGTGCTTTTAAGTTGTCACCAATCTTTTCTATGTTGTGATATGTTTGAATTCCTTCCCTAGATTTATTTCCTTAGTATCCCATTTCTCTATAACAACATTAAGCTAATCAGATCAAATAGTCCCCAGAAAAGAATTTGAAGAGTACTATATTACCCTTCTAATAGAGCAAAATGTCTTTTTCTTTTTAAATGGGCTGCAATTTTACAAAAATTTCCAAGGTATAGATAATGTGAAACTAATATACACTTAAATAACATTTGTTGAAGTCTTGGAAATTCAAAGATGAAGAGATATGCTTTTAGTATTTATGGAGAATAACTTTTCTTCAGACCTTTAATGATGGATAAAATATCCACAGGAAGATCATTCAAGACAGGAGAAACATTGTCAGTGGAAATCTGAGATAAGAAAATGTGGGATGGCTAGGAGAAGCATAATCAATTTGATGCTAACAGAACATAGTTCATCTGGGGAGGGTTGTGTTAAATGATGAGGAAGAGGATTCTTTACAGGATGGTTGAAACTGCAACTGATGTCAGTTTAACCATTATTTATTGAACTCTAAGGAATTCAAAGATGAAGAGACACAGTTTTAGAGTTCAGGGAGGAAATGCTTCAGTTCAGTTCAGTCCCGTCTGACTCTGCGAGGAAATGCTAGGTGGCAGTAAATGCTAGATAATCATCAAACCTACTTTCTTTCTGGACATAGATGTAGACTACATTAGCCAAATACAATGAAGGCAATTGGCCAGGTTCCAATCAATGGTATGCAGGTTGAAGATAAGTTCGATGTTACCAAGACATAGCCTTAAAGCAGCTCTCCACACAGGGCACTTTACTGGTCTTTCCTTTTCCGTGGTGACTTGGAAGTCATAGAACACAGTTGGGAGAGATGAAAATAACCTTGGTCCTCGATCAGTATTCTGGCCTGGAGAATTCCATGGATTGTAAAGTCCATGTGGTTGCAAAGAGTCGGACATGACTGAGCAACTTGCACTTTCACTGTCTGATAACTTCTTGAAATTAATAGTACTTATGAGTGAAAAAAATAATATTCTTTTAAGCCACTGACACTTTGAGGGTCTGTGGCATCCATTAACATTGACTTAAAGAATATAATGCAGTAATTCATGAAATGCATGGCCATTTGAAAGATGGGACGTATCATTCAAGGTGAGAATGTAAACAGACTGTATAGCTGTAGATTAAGGCTAGATTTGGGACAAGTAGAAAGAACAACAACAAAAAGAATAAAATGAGGAAATACAAGTATCTTATCAAACAGATTTCCTAAATCCTAGTATCAAGGAAAATATACATAGACTTCTAATTATATCTTACTATATTTTTTATCAAATAGATCTGTAATCAGCAATCTTTTGCCATTTGATTTTTATAGAGTGATCAAATATGGGTTCTGAGACATATTGAATCCATCAGTTGTTCTCAAGCTAGAAATGTTATTTAATGTATAGATTTGACTTAGAAATAAAGCCTATATTTCGTTATCTTGTTGGCTCCTTGGTGGCTCAGATGGTAAAGCGTCTGCCTGCAATCCGGGAGACTTGTGTTCAATCCCTGGGTTGGGAATATCCCCTGGAGAAGGAAATGGCAATCCACTCCAGTACTCTTGCCTGCAAAATCCCATGGATGGAGGAGCCTGCTAGGCTACAGTCCATGTGGTGGCAAAGAGTCGGACACAACTGAGCAACTTCACTTTCACTTTCTTTGTTTTCATTATCTATAAACAATGGCAGAGTATTTAAAGTGAAAAACTTTACGAATGATATACTCACCCTTTCCATTTGTAAAGACTTCAGAATTCTCAAAGCATTTTCTTATAACATTTCATTTGATCATTTCTAAAAATATAGTGAGTATTTCAAAGATCTGTTATGTAACTACCTCTCAGAAAGTTAGTGGCTTAAAACAAAACAATCATTTATTGAATTCACAAATCTAGAATTTGAATCAGGCTCAATGGAAATAGGACTGAACATGGAACAACTTACTGGCACAAAATCAGGAAAGGAGTATGAAGAGGCTGTATGCTGTCACCCTGCTTATTTACCTTATTGAAGAGTACATCATGCAAAATGCCTGGATGGATAGATCACAGGCTGGAATCAAGATTGCCAGGAGAAATATCAACCACCTCAGATATGCAGATGATACCACTCTAATTACAGAAAGTCAAGAGGAACTTAAGAACCTCTTGATGTAAGTGATAGAGGAGAATGAAAAAGCTGGCTTAAAACTCAGCATTCAGAAACTAAGGTCATGGCATTCAGTGTCATTACTTCATGGAAAATAGATGGGGAAAAAGTGGAAACAGGGATGGATTTTGTTTTCTTGGGCTACAAAATCAGATGGTGACTGAACTCATGAAATTAAGACGCTTGCTCCTTGGAAGGAAAGCTGTGACATACCCAGTTTTGTTCTGTTTTTCTTCCTTTAGTTGCTAAGTAGCGTCTGACTCTTTGGATTGAGGTCCACCCTGGGGACTATAGGCTCCTCTGTTCTTGGGATTTCTGAGACAAGAATACAAGGTTGCCATTTCCTTCTCCAGGGGATCTTCCTGACATAGGGATCAAACCCACCTCTCCCCTGCATTGGCAGGCAGATTCTTTATCACTGAGCAACCTGGGAAGCCATGGCAAACCTAGAGAGTATATTAAAAGGCAGACACTTTGCTGACAAAGATATATATAGTCAAAGCTTATGGTTTTTCTAGTAGTCATGTACAGATGTGAGAGTTGCACCATAAATAAGACTGAGTACCAGCCAAGGAACTGATGCTTTTGAATTGTAGTGCTGGAGAAGGGACTTGAAACTTGAGACGTCTCAAGAAGAGACTCTTGAGAGTCCCTTGGACTGCAAGGAGATCAAACCAGTCAATCCTAAAGGAAATCAACCCCAAATATGCATTGTAAGGATTATTGCTAAAGCTGAAGCTCCAATACATTGGCCACCTGATGTGAAGAGCTGACTCATTGAAAAAGACCTTGATGCTGGGAAAGATTGAAGGCAAAAGGGTAGGGGGCGGCAGAGGATGAGGTGGTTAGATAGCGTCATCAGCTCAACAGATATGAATTTGAGCAAACTCTGGGAGATAGTGGAGGGCAAAGGAGCCTGGAGTGATGCAGTCCATGGGGTCACAAAGAGTTGGACACAATTTAGTGACTGGACAAGAATAAATCTCAAAAACTTATTGAGGCTCATAAAGAGAAGATAGACAGTTCACCTCTTGAGACAATGGCGAGGCTATGAAAGAACATGTAGGATGAAAAATGTTTTTACAGCCATTTTTAGAAAATAACATCTGCCAATTCAAAATAGACATTGCTATTCTCATTTTTAAATAAGAAAATTGAGGTTAAGATTATGTAAGTGATTAACCCAATGCCAAACAGAAATAGGAAAGCTAAAGCTGAAAGAAAGTCTATTTTCTCCATGGAAAGCACTTTTTCCCTTCTATTATTAGTTCCTGACCACAATGGCAATCACATCTATAGAAACATTTAGCATCAGATACATTCCTTGTGTATCAGTAATATGCCGCATTAGCTCAAAAGTGGTACTAAATGAAAATGCAAAGTGAAATTAAAATAGTGAGAAGTTAAGCAAATAATTTTACTGGTAGTAAAAATCAGCATACTTATTTTACAGTGATATATCATGCATTCTCTTATGGAAATCATATGCTATAGTCAACTATACAATTAAGTTTGCATTAGAATAAAATATTATTATTGCAATTCCTATGAATATTTAAATTTTAGATTTCCAGATTTGAAATTTTTCCAGGCCAATGGAGCATGGATACTCACATTTAAGACAATTCCCAATGAAACATTTTATCTAACTTAGCTCCCGTCATTGCTATTCCTCTGGAATGTTCTTCATGTGTGTGTACATGTGCACTCAGCCGTGTCTGACTCCTTGCAACCCCATGGACTGTAGCCCACCGGGCCCTCTGTCCATGGAATTTTCCAGGCAAGAATATTGGGCTGGGTTGCCATTTCCTGCTCCAGGGGATCTTCCCAACTGAGGGATGGAACGAGCATCTCTTGTGTCTCCTGCACTGGCAGGCAAATTCTTTACCAGTGACGCCACCTTGTTTTCATGTTATTTCACTACCCATTTGGCTCTCCAATACAGACTGCTCATTTAACTTCTCTCCTGACCACTTTCATTCCTTCACATACATTTATCTAATCAGGCAAAAATGTGGCATATTTAACCTCCTAAATAATGCCTAAATTTTCTAATATTCCTCTGTTCTTCCTGAAATTATCAAAATGAAGTATCACTTCATCCTATATATTGGGATGTTCTATTTTCTTTTTTCTCCTGTCATAGTTTTCTTTTCATCACAATCTCCAAACTACTGCCGATGTCATAGTGATCTTAAAACAGAAACATTACCCTTCCATATTTGAAAGAATCACAAAGATGAAGGTTAAAGTACATTGAATTGTAAAGTAGTAACAATTACACCACCAGTACCACAATGATGACAACCCCATGAGTCTTCACCTTGTGCAAAGCATCGAAAGGACAAACTATCTATCACAAAATCCTCATTCTAATTTAGGCGATTATTATTCCAGCTTTACACAAACTGATCTTTATTAGGGTCACTAACTTGCCAAACGAAATACAGATGGAAGGAAAACCTGAATGTCCAGATTCACATTTCGCTGTTTCCACCAAAGCACTGTATCTTTAAGCCACAATGAGTCTTTTTATAGTCTTAAATATCATGCCTTTCACATGTTATTTCTCTATCTGAAATGTCAAATAGAGTATTCAGTGGGAAATTCTTACTCTTTTAAAATAGATAGAACATTACCCTCTTATGGGAGGTGTTCCCAAGATAAAAGAGTAATTATTAAAAACTATTTCTAATAAGCGCTATCCTTTTTGATGACTAATCATATGTCCAGAACTCATAAATTTTAAATATATTTATTTACCCCCCCTTGACATAAATGTGATTAGCATCCTTATGGATGACACATGTGAATGCTGAGGGGCAGAGTATGACTCCTCCTAAGTCATAGAGAATGATTCCAACATGTTTTTGTAACTTGTATGACTTTTCTGAGAGCTTATGACTAAATCTATGTGAAAAAATATATCAGACGGACAAATTACAGGCATTCCATAAATATTTTTTCTAATAAACTATATTGTATGAACAGATGATATAGGTAAATGATGCTAGGTGACAGATAGATGTATTCCCATTAAATTATGTCTTATACCATCTACAGAGATTTTTTATTTTTATTTCTATATCAATATCTATATATATCATTTAGTACAGAGTTGGAACGCAGAATTTTTATTCCAAAAATGTTTGTTGAAATCATGTTTCTTTCCCCCTTAAAGCAGTTACAGCTTTCTCCAAAAATTTGAAAGGGACACATAATTTTCTTGAATTTTGTATATTTTATTCAAAGTTATATATTGGAGGTTTCTGAAGATAATTTCATTAATCAGGCCATGATTGCTAAACACATTTGAATAAGCAGTATCAAAATAAATAAATGTGGAAAATTTCATAATGCATAGCATGAGGCTATGTATCTTGTTACTACAAAAAGCTAATTTCATTGAGCAAATGAATGTGTCCGTGAAATAAAAGAAACTTTTCACAATAGATTCTGAGTGCCAGGTAATTCAGTGGTTGGATGATTGAAATTCTCAGGGTCAGCAAGCAATTTTTTTTTTTTTAGATTTAGGACAAGGGCGTAGGAAGGGATTGTGTATTCCGGCAGCATATGGTGGATAGGAGCAGATATCAATACATCCTTAAGAGAGATTTATATTACAAAATCCTCTGAAAACGTGGAGAACTGCTCTGAGACTGCCCTTCTTTTCTTCCCACTCTCACTACCAAGGGGGAAAAAAGCACCATTCTACCTCAGGCTCCCAAATAACTAACTTTAGAAGTATTTTTCTATTTTAAATTATTCAAGACACCTTTTACCTTCCTTTCCATTTTGCCCACAGAGGAACACAGTAAGCATTTTTTTTGCCATGTTTCCTTTAATACAATTTCAAAGCTTTAGGTCTTACAGAAAGGATGCTGAGTCTGCCAGCATAAATTCAAGCTCATACCCTCACCTCCACCTTATTCCAGGGCAGTACCTATTGCTGGCAATACCTACAGCCTTTAAGTGGAGACTTAATTTATGGGCCAGGTGTTCCTGCATTCAAATTATACCTGAACAACTGTGTTCCTTGACTTTAGTGATGAGTGTGCTTAACTGACCAACGATCAAGGCAGAGAGACTTCCCATAGGATTCCATAGAACCCTCTTCTTAACTTACACATATGCATGTCACACTTTGGAAACATGTTTAAATAACGTTTTGACTTTTGTTTTCCTTATTAGATTATAACAGCCATAAGAGGAGCTATTTTGAGCCAACTTTTGGTAGGTTACTCAGCATTCTACTTTGAAAATACTTGATAAATAAAATGTTCTTAAAAGAAAATATTGAAAATTTGAAATTCATGAAAGAATATTTAGTAAATGGATAAATACATAAATATAAATAGATTCATTTAATTTAATGAATGATTTGATGTACTGATTTTTCTAATTTTATTCATGTGGATAGTCTATGCTTCCTGGTATGTAATATTTGCAGGAAGGGTTTATTTCTTGAAGTAGCATATTGTAGTGTCTGAGGTCATGGAATCTGGACCCACGTTACCTGTAGTCATAGCTTACATCTACTTTAGACAAGTTACTTATTTGTGCTTCAGTTTTCTCATCTATATAATAGGAGTTTTGTAAATAAAAAGTGAGTAAAAAATATCTGAAGCAAATAGATCAGTGTCTTGTAAGCAGAATGTGATAGACAAATGTTTTCTGATGTTTTAGGAGTGTTTCATGGCATCATAAAAGGAGATAGGTTAGCTAAGTCTCATTGATTCTCTCAGGAAGGAATAATTCAGATTTTCTCAGGAAGAAAGAAAAATATAGACTTTATTACAGAGGCAATGATAGTCTGGAAAATGGAAAAATTCACTAGATTTTGTAGCAAGTAGATGCTCATTACACACAGAGGAAATTGGTACGCTTGTATAGTAATTTGAATTTTACATCTAAAAAACAGGAAGACAAAATAATTTATTTTTAAAAGTTAGCATGGCTGAGCCATCACCTCTCTTAATGCTAAGTAAAATGACTTAGAAGAAACAAATTTGAAATCCTGACACAAATGTGAATAACGAAAAAGATGAACATTTCACATTCTTGAATTTGTGAAATATCTATACATTGAATCATTGTTTGTTAAAAGTTCTAAGTATTGATATACGATTAACTTTAAATGATTTTCAACCAAAATAACAAATTATACTTTTCTTTGAAGTTCAAAAGCACAAAACACTATTTTAAAATTTTTCTTTTTTATGTTGGAGTACAGTTGATCAAGTATATGGTGTTAGTTTCAGGTGGACAGCAAAGGCTGACTCAGTTATATATATACATGTATCTACTCTTTTTCAAATTAGTTGCCCATTTAGGTTACTACAGAGTACTGATCAGAGTTCCCTGTGCTATGCAGGAGGTCCTTCTTCGTTATCTGTTTTAACTCTGGTACTTCATTCAGGAAAGAAATTTGGGAAGTATGGTGGATGGCCTGAAATTAAGATGCAACACGGATTGCTTCTCTGACAGCTTTGAAGCTACCAAAGACTCAAAAGCCAAACCATGAGTTTCTCAACATTCACCGCGTATGCCCCCCACCAGGATGATAGCCCCTCCACTCAGCTTGTTCCCCCATCAACTGGAGCAGCTACTGCAGCCTGTCTTGTACCCAGCTTCCCTGCCAGCCTGCAGAGCTAGTCAAACAAGCCAATCGCATCTCCTCTGGGGAACCAGAAGTCACTCAGCCTCTCGTGACTGCAATGTTTGCCTCCCAGACCCCTGCACACTCACCCTTCTCCCAAGTGCAGCATCACGGGTCCTGTACAGTGTGTGAGGTGCTCTTCTGCCCAAGGCTGTGAGTTTACACAACCAATTAACTGCTGTCAGTCTCATCTGTCCAGTGATAGTTTTGGGCGTTTAGCCATCTGGAGAACCTAGTGTGGGGGCTCAGCGTCTCACCAATGCATGAAGAGTAGGTGAATAAAACAGGAAAGTATTTTTAATTTCTCTTATTGTTTTATTCATTTACTTAATGTTATTATTAATTGTAAAAAGTATAATCCCCCTCTTATTCCATAATTTCTCCATTCATTAACCAGTCAGGTCTTTTTTAAATTTTATTTTTGCTGTTACAAAGAGTTGGGCATGACTGAGCGACTTAGCACAGCACAGGCCAGCCAGAGCAGATATCTCCCAGACTTCACTTTCTACCATCATCCAGGAAAGAATCCTTCTGATTTTAAAGGGAACATGTGATGAAGTCAGGCCTACCCAGATTAATCTCTTTACCTTAGGTCAACTGCATTAGGCTGGGTTCTCCATATATGTGATTTATTGTACAGTATTAGCTTCCCTTGTGGCTCAGCTGGTAAAGAATCCACCTGCAAAGCAGGAGACCCGGGTTCGATCCCGGGGTTGGGAAGATCCTCTGGAGAAGGGAAAGGTTACCCACTCCAGCATTCTGGCCTGGAGAATCCATGGACTGTATAGTCCATAGGGTTGCAAAGAGTCGGACCGGACTGAGCAACTTTCACTTTCACAGTATTAGCAACACATGATTATGCAACTTCTTGACAGTCTTCATTCTCTTCATGAGCAAAATGAGGATACTGATACTGTTCTAACTATTTTCAGAGTTGCTTTGATGTTAAAATGTGCTAAAGTTAAAAAAAAAAAACACTTTGAGCACTCTGTAAAAATAATATTACTTAGGATAAATATTGCTTATTTAGTTGTAACTCTAAGTTATGTTCTATTGCAAGCACTTCAGAACAATTATTGCATTTCACTTCACCCTATCTCCATTGTACCTATTTTATATATGAGAAAACCAGGAACCAAATAGAGCCAAAATTTAAAACCAGCCAAGCTGACGCCAGAGGCCACGTGACTAACAACTTTCCATTTTGCCACATGTAAAGTTTTTATTTGATTTCATTTTTGCCTTATTTTTTAAATATTTTCTTGATTTCTCATTCCCAGTCCATTCTCTAATAACTGCCACACCAAAATTCTGATTTTTTTTTTTTTTTAACTTGAATCTCATCTCTTAAAAACTTGCCATTGATTTTTTTCCTATTTGGCATCTTGCAGTTGTTTGCATCAAACTGTTTTCAACTTGATGATATTTTCTAATTTTATATGACATTTTATTTTCCTGCTCTTCGATGTTTATCTGCAGGAAAAAGTATATAGTGAAACTATGCTTTTCTGCTTATCTGTGTGCTTGTTTTGTTTTTGCTTTTTTTGTTTTGGTAACATTACTTTGTGTGGAAGAGCTTCCCTGGTGGCTCAGTAAAGAATCCACCTGTCATGCGGAAGACCTGGGTTTGATCCCTGGGTAGGAAAGATCCCCTGGAGAAGGGAATGGCTACCCACTCAGTATTCTTGGCTGGAGAGTCCCATGGACAGAGGAGCCTTGAAGGTTACAGTCCATAGGGTCACAAAGAGTTGGACATGACTGAATGACTAACACTTAATACTTTGTGTAGAAATTACCTCAAATGCCATGCTTTTATAAGGGAAAATAAAGCAGAATACACATTTATTGTTTTAAACTACTGGCTCCCAATGCCTAAGTTAGCAAGGTGTTTAATAGACTATGAGACAGATTCTTAGATGTTGAGCAAATAAATTACTCTGGAAAACACTGTCTTTGTCTTCAGTGAATAAAATTGTATTTAAGTTTAAGTTTTAATTGTGTTTTGGCTCCATTTACTTTGCTTTTTATAGATTTATTGGAAGAAAGGGAATATTTGAGTGCTTTAGTGACCCAATTGTAGCATTTTCTTGGAAATTGTTTTCTTTATTTTATAATTAATGGGAGTCTTAATATAATTACCAATCCACTGGTCTGAATCAGGTATTGTTATAATTGGTGCTGAAAGTCTTTTTAAAATTGTTTATTGATTTCCATTTTCAGATGTACACATGATTTGAAAAGGGTGTGCAACCTTTGCTTGAACTCCTTGTGCAAATCATACTTTTAAAGTAAAACTAACTGAAGAAAGTATTTAGTAGTCTAAATAGCTTCAGTAAAACAATGCAAGATTAAACAAGGAAATGGAATTCCAATTAGGTCTTCACTATTTTAGTCATATTATGGAGAAATTTGAGATATCTATAGAAGGACATTATATATATATATGTATATATACATACATATATATATTTAATTCTTTTAAATGGTATAAAAATGATCAAATAGAGTGCTGTAATTCTATAAGATTAATTGTGAAATTGTCCTATATAATCTAATATTCACAGCAAGACACACTTGATATATACATATTAAACTGGTTATGTGTGTGAGAAATAAAATAATAATTTATTTTACAGTGATTATGAGACTGGGACAGAAGCATATACTTAGAATTATTTATTATGCTTTCTTACTTCTATTAAGTAATTCTGATCATTCTGGAAAGATGATGATCAAATGCCCAAACTGTCAGTTTTGAGTTCTGGAGATCTAATGTACAACATCATAAATTTAGAATTTAATATGTTTTACAATCAAAATATTTAATTTAATATAAAAACAAAATGTCTATGTGAGTTCTCAGAATAGTTATATTTAAAGATATTTTAAAAAATGATATTTTATGAAGCAATTTATTTGTTCGTTAATTCATTGATTCATCGTTTCAATGAACAGTAGAATCAATTGTGAACTCAAAGTTGTGTGGTATGGGATTTAGAGATGAAAGAATCTCAGGTCTCCTCAACAGGTTCAGAGTTTATTGGGTTTGATGGGTAAGTTGATAATTATTAACACATTACTTTTTTGATATATATAACTTATACAGCCTGTACCCTCCTTCACCATCTACAAATTGATAAATGTGATTTCCATGATTTAAAAAAGAAGCAAATTTTAAGTAAAGTGTTTACGTTACTACTAGATAGGTGATAGAAAAAGTTTAACTGTTTCCTCTCTCTCAGCACCATATAACACGTAACACAAGTAACATTTTTCAATTTTAATATAATTGGTTAATTTTTACTTTATATAAAATAATATTTTATATAATAAAATATATTATATTTGAAAAATGTGTAAAATATTTTACATATACAGACTCATTATTTTGAGTAGGGGGTGCATATTCTTCACCATATTTTAAAAAAGTTTCATGGTACAAGCAATGCTAATAACTCCTGACAGAGTGTGGACCAGAAGGAAAAGAAAAAATCTTGCAGAAGGTTATAATGCAGTAATCTCCACTTATTTGGGGTTTTGCAATGTCAGTTACATATAGCAACAACTGTTCAAAAATATTAAGTTGAAAATTCCAGAAATAAACAGTTTGTAAGTTAGAAACTGTGCATCACTCTTTCTAAAATTATTGGGATGATAATATATTTTTCTTTCCTCTTATTCTTGTAATCCAGTGAGTTAAGAAAACATTTATATTAAACTTTCTTTTTTTATTCTGAGGGTAATTCTTCTAATTAAGATTTGTTTTCAACCTTTTCAAAAGTGATAATGGTTACAACACTGGTAGAAAGTGACAGTGTTGCACTTTTATGGATTTTATAAGAAAAAATAATGCTCAGAAACTGTTTTTTAAAAGCTGGAATTAAGCATATCACAGATGTTGAATACGAGCAATCAGATGTGTACATCAAATCTTTCTGGCCCAGCTACTTTCTTCATTGCAGTTAATCTTGAGGACATGAAGGATACCTTGAAGTAGACAGTGGGCTAGATTTCCTTCAGTGTCTTTCTACTATGTCACCTCTATGATGAGTGTTTATAAGAATGGAACTTTGGATCAGTGTCTCTCAGTTCAGTTCAGTCGCTCAGTCGTGTCCGACTCTTTGTGACCCCATGCACTGCAGCACGCAAGGCTTCCCTGTCCATCGCCAGTTCCTGGAGCTTACTCAAACTCATGTCCATCGTGTCGGTGATGCCATCCAACCATCTCATCCTCTGTCATCCCCTTCTCCTCCCATCTTCAATCTTTCCCAGCATCAGGGTCTTTTCCAGTGAGTCAGTTCTTCGCATCAGGTGGCCAAAGTATTGGAGTTTTAGCTTCAGCATCAGTCCTTCCAATGAATATTCAGGACAGATTTCCTTTAGGATTGACTGGCTGTATCTCTTTGCAGTCCTAGGGACTCTCAAGAATCTTCTCCAACAGCATAGTTCAAAAGCATCAATTTTTTGTCGCTCAGCTTTCTTTATAGTCCAACTCTCACATCCATACATGACTACTAGAAAGACCAGTGTCTCTAGTCTTGGGTTAATCTATTCCTTTTCACTAATAAAATGATGTATCAGTTTCAGCAGATTTGTTTATGAAGCTAATTTCCAGCATTTTGGGGGAGTTGGATGGTGAAATTAAAAATGAATATGTTTAAAATGCTAACATTTATGTCCACTTCTTATATATCTTAATATGCTATGACATTTTTTTTTTTTAACTTAGGGATGAATGTGACTTTTCTAAAAGAGGAACTAGGGATTTCTTTCTTTCCTGGCACCATTGTTGCCAGGGACTTTCTTCCAAGGCACAATTGTCCTTGGACATATTTTAGTTTATTTATTCACATTACATTTCTCTGATTACCATGCCCAGGGTTCGCATGAAACAGTGTCTTTAAATTTCTCATAGGAGATTTTCTAAAAAGTTCCTTTCTACCAAATTTTCCAAGCAAGTGCATGTCTTCTAATTAGTAGAACTCAGACTGGCCTTATCAACAGCTGCACGTAAAAGTAAGTACAGAAATGTGTGATGAACTTGAGATTTTCCAACCTAGTTTGAATTTGCTTTTTATTTAAGGAAAGTAAAAGTAAAACAAGACCATTAAGTTTTATGCAATTTTTTCACTCTTAAGTCACCATCTAGCTTTTATCCTTACTTCCAAGTTCTTTATACTGTTTTTCCCAACAGCACTCAATAGAATTTTTAATAATTTGCTGAATGCACAGTATGAATAAAAAAAAATCAGAATTCCTTCACAAAATCAATATGACAACAAGCTAATGAGCCTTCCTGTGTGTCACAGCTGAGAAAAGACAAAAATCGAGCCCTAGACAAGATTTATCAAGTAACTTGCTCATATAGAATAGTATGAGACTAAATTATATCGCACTTAATTCTATGAGTTTTAGAGGAAAATGTTGGGAAATAAGTTCTGGATGAATGTGCTATTTAAGAAGTCTTTTTAAACACATTATGACTTTTAATCCCCATTACAATCTTCTAGGTTGGTCATTAAAACTGGTTTTGGAAGTGGTAGTACACACACTTTTAAAGGCTAGATAAAGGAAAGAGCTAAGCCACAATTAAAGTGAAAGTGGAAGTCTTAGTGGCTCAGTCACCTCCCACTCTTTGCCACCCCGTGGACTGTAGCCTGCCAGGCTCCTCTGTCCATGGGATTCTCCAGGCAAGAATACTGGAGTAGGTTGCCATTTCCTTCTCCAGGGGATCTTCCCAACCCAGAAATTGAACCCAGGTCTCCTGCATTGCAGGTAGATTCTTTACTGTCTGCGCCACAGGGGAGGTCCTAATATGTGAGTTTAAAGATGTAGAGAATTTGCTTTTACAAAGAGTAGATAGAGAGGAAAGAGGAAGAGTTTCTCATTTAAAAAAAAAAAAATAATAAGACCATATAGAAACAGAATATTTTGTTTACTTTAGAGTGAATAATACTTAAATTATTCAAATTTTCCTTCTTTGATTCTCTGAGCACAATCATTTTATACTGAATTAGAGTCTTAAAACAATGTAAATCATCACTTGTTCGTCAGAAAATTCAATAAGCCTTTGCCCCCTCAAGTTTTTACTAAGTTTTCTTAAGAAAGCCATGTCAATACTCTGACAGATGATAAATCCCAACAGCAGCCTTATAGATTACCAATTATTCTTGCATATAAACACCCTAAATTTGTGACAGGATAACTTTATGGTCATTGTCTAGTATATGTCAATGAATTTTTCATTTCTGTGTCTCTTTAATTGGTAGTATATTACCCAGTCAATTCCTCTCATTATGTGACTTGGTGTTAAAGATTTTTTGCCTTGATATTCACTTATTTTTCTTTCTCTTTAGACCCATGCTTTTCAAAGTAGCTTTCCATATCTCTAAGAGTTTTCTTCCCCTTAAGAAACTATTTTGAAATTGATAATGCATTTCATGGTAATTGTTCTGCATTGCTAATACTCTGACTCCCAAATATGCTTTTTTTTTAATTCACTCTTTCCATTTCCTTTTCAAAATATTGTGATTTTCACAGTGTCTCTATTGTTCTTTCAAGCACACTTATGAAAGAAACTGGAATGTGACAGCCAAGAAAGACTTTATAACTATGGCTTTTGAAAATTTTGAGTAAGAATATTGAATTTTAACATTTTGCTAGATTGACAGCTAGTGGAACAACCCAAAGTCTTTCTGAGGGTAGTAAGACCAGTCAGGGCTCAGTTATAATATAGGAAAATATATATACTTTTCCAATTAAACTTTTTGTTTTGTATTGGAGTATAGCCAATTAACAACACTGTGATAGCTTCAGGTGGACAGCAAAGGGACTAGCCATACATATGCATGTATTCATTCTCCCCCAAATTCCTCTCTCATCCAGGCTGCCGTATAACACTGGGCAGAGTTCCCGGTGCTGTACAGTAGGTCCTTGTTGGTCATCCAGTTTGAATATGGCAGTGTGTACATCTCCAACCCCAACTCCTAACTATCCTTTCCCCATTCCCCGCTCCCCAGCAACTGTAAGTTCGTTCTCTAAGTCTGTGAATCTGTTTTTGTTTGGTGAATAAGTTCATTTGTATCATGTCTTTTGAGATTCCATCTATAAGGGATGTTATACAATGTTTTTGCCTCTCTGCCTGACTTACTTCACTTAGTATGACCATCTCTGGGTCCCTCCTTGTTGTTGCAAATAGCATTACTTCATTCCTTTTAATGGCCAAGTAGTATTCCATTGTGTGTGTGTGCTCAGTTGTTCAGTCATGTCTGACTCTCTGCAGCCCCACTGACTGTAGCCCAGCAGGCCCCCTATGCATGGAATTTTCCAGGGAAGAATACTGGAGCAAGTTGCCATGCTCCCCTCTAGGGGATCTTCCTGACTCAGGGATCAAACCCAGGTCTCTTGCATTTGCTGCATTAGCAGGTGGATTCTTTACCACTAATGCCTGGGATGCTTATTCCATTGTATATAGTTCAGCAAAAACAAGATCTGGAGCTGACTGTGGCTTAGATCATCAGCTTCTTATTGCAAAATTCAGGCTTAAATTGAAGAAAGTAGGGAAAACCACTAGACAATTCAGGTATGACTTAAATTAAATCAATTATGATTATACAGTGGAGGTGACAAATAAATTCAAGAGATTAGATCCGGTAGATAGATTGCCTGAAGAATTATGGGCGGACACTTGTAACATTGTACAGGAGGCAATGACCAAAATCATCTCAAAGAAAAAGAAATGCAAGAAGACAAAGTGGTTGTCTGAGGAGGACTTACAAGAGCAGAAGAGAAGCGAAGGGCAAAGGAGAGAAGGGAAAGATACACGCAACTGAATGCAGAGTTCCAGAGAATAGCAAGGAGAGATATGAAAGCCTTCTTAAGTGAAAAATGCAAAGAAATAGAGGAAAGCAATAGAATGGGAAAGACTAGATATCTCTTCAAGAAAATTGGTACTACCAAGGGAACGTCTCGTGCAAAGATAGGCACAGTAAAGGGCAGAAAGGGCAAGAACTTAACAAAAGCAAAGGAGATTAAGAAGAGGTGGCAAGCATACACAGAAGAACTGAAAAAAAGGTCTTAATGACCTGGATAACCACAGTTTTGTGGTCACACACCTAGAGCCAGACGTCCTGGAGTGTGAAGTCAAATGGGCCTTAGGAAGCATAACTACAAACAGTTAGTTGAGGTGATGGAGTTCCAACTGAGCTATTTCAAATCCTAAAAGATTATACTGTGAAAGTTCCACACTCAATATGCCAGCAAATTTGGAAAACTCAACAGTGGCCACAGGACTGGAAAAAGTTAGTTTTCATTCTAATTCCAAACAAGGGCAATGCCAAAGAATGATCAAAGTATTGCAAATTTTGCTCATTTCACATACTTGCAAGATAACGCTCAAAATTCTGGAAGCTAGACTTTAACAGTATATGAACTGAGAACTTCCAGATGTATAAGCTGGATTTAGAAAAGGCAGAGGAACAAGAGATCAAATTTCCAAAATCTATTGGATCATAGAGAAAGTAAGGGAATTCCACAAAAACATCTACTTCTGCTTCATTGACTATGCTAAAACCTTTGACTGTGTGGATCACTACAAACTGAAAATTCTTAAACAGGTGGGACTACCAAACTACTTACATGTCTCCTGAGAAGCCTGCGTGTAGGTCAAGAAGCAATAGTTAGAAGCAGACAATGGAACAATGGAACAGACCGGCTCAAAATTGGGAAAGGAGTATGACAAGTCTGTGTATTGTCACTCTACTTATTTAACTTCTATGAAGAGTACATCTGCAAAATGCTGGGCTGGATGAATCACAAGCTGGAATCAAGATTTCCAGAAGAAACAGCAACAGTCTCTGATATGCAGATGATACTTTATGGTACTTTAATGGCCGAAAGTGCATTTCTTGACTGCTGTAAGCAACCCTACAGTGAATATTGGGATCCATGTGTATTTCTGAATTACGTTTTTCTATGGATATATTCCCAGGAGTGGAATTGCTGGATCACATGATAGTTATATTTTTTAAATCTTATATAAAAATATAATAAAGTTAAAAGTCATATTTTTATTATCTTAAGGAAGCTCCACACTGTTCTCCATAGCAGCTGTATCAATTTTCATTCCCACCATTAGTGCAGGAAAGTTCCCTTTCTTCCACATCCTCTCCAGCATCTACTGATAGCCATAAAAAAGAGGAATTTCTGAGATAGACAGTAGCACTGATGAACCTAGAGGACATTATGTGAAGTGAAATAAGCTACTCACAGAAAGACAAATACTGCATGATTACACTTATATAAGGTATCCAAAACAATCAAGTTTATTGAATCAACATGTGAAATGATGGTTACCAGAGACTAGGGGGGTGGGGGCATGGGAAATTACTAATTAATGGGCATAACATTTCAGTTAAACAAAATGAATACATTCTAGAGATCTGATATATAACATTGCACCTATAGTCAACAATAATGTATTGCACATAAAAATTTGTTAAGAAATTAAATCTCATGTGAAATATTCTTACAATAAAATGCAATTTTTTTAATTAAAAAAATCATATATGAAGTACCAGTTCCAATATTCCATGTTAATTTATTCCTCTTTTTAATACATTGCATTCATTAATTATAAATGGCCCTACAACCTAAAGCAACCTGAGCATCTGGAGAAAAATCTGGGCAATAGAATCACGTTCTGCTCCCACTCAGGAAGCAATAAGCACAGCTATATGAAAAAGAATTCTTTACTTCAGGACAGTGAGTTATTATTTGGTAGTCAGTAAAAGAATATAACCTGTTGTAAGCCAATCTCAATCTATGTGAAAAATTGTAGACTGTAATCATAATAGAATAAAAATCATCAAGGCTTTCAGCATTTCTACAAACATTTTAAAAATATTATTTACAAAATTAACAAGAAAGAGTCAACTAATTAAACTGTACTCCATTTCATCTGTCCCAGGTTTGAAAAATGCCTATACACTAATTAAATATCAAGTTACTTCTATGACTTTAAGAGGACAAAATAATCTTGTAATAACACATTTGCATTGATAAAACACAACAGAGCTTATTTTCTATATTAAAACATAATGCCACCTTGATTTTTGTTTTAAAAATTACTCTTTACCCTTATTTCCATCTTCGTAAAATGAAACATTTATGATTTACCCATAATTTTTTAAACCAGAGAATACTAGCACTCAGAAACCATTATCTCTGGTCAATCTCCGTATTCTGGTTGCTCTAAGTAAATATACGGCTTACAAGTTTGCTGAGATTTATCTCATTAAAATTTTATTGAGAGTTATCTTTATTTTAAAAGTTATATAAAAACAAAAGTTAACCACTTTCTTGATGAGATTAGTTATTAAACTCCCTGAAGGCAAATGACTACCCCAGTGATTTCTTGATGTCTCTTTTAGAGAGTTGGCAATGCCATCTTTTAAGTTAGGAAATGCAATATAGCACAGACGTGCATCTTTATCTCTATCAGGTTAAAAACGTAGCTGGAAAGCTCAAGGAGGTCTCAGTGTCCTCCCAGGACAGTATCCAGCAACACACTGAAATAATCTACCCCCTGTTCATACTTCACTCAGCTCTTTCCTTTTCCCATCTCAGTTTAAATTTCTCTCAATTACAACTGTAAATGTACAATCAGTTCTTTAAAATTGCATTTACCATAAAAACACAACCAACCACACCTGTAAAATTAGAGTCACAAAAAATAAATCCTTTGATATCTCCATTTATTAGGAATTTTAATAAAAATAATTTTATTGGTCTCTATTCTAAATCTAGGTTAAATATTGTGATTTATATCTAAAACTGTCATTCAGTTAGGAGGAACAAGGAAACAGTCTATTGACAAAGGTTTCAAATAATTGTTTTTACTGATAAACAATTGAAAAAACAACAGTTGTTTTCCAGAGAGGGAAAATAAAGTTGTGATAGTTACTTCATAATTATAAATCTACTGGGACCCATGCAACAGGTACACTAGAAAAGTGCTTTGATAGTACAATAGATAATAACAACTCAACATTCATTTATTCTTTCTCCCATTGAACCAAAGAATTAAATACGTACAATATGTTAGACATTATTCATTTGTAGATTCATTAAATAAATATATTATGGATAAATACAATGTAGCAGACATTGCACTTGCTGCTGGAAAAACTTAGAGTTGTTTACAAAGCTGACAGGCAAGCAGAAAGCACAGAGGATTACGCGAGTAACTACAGTGAAATGTAAAGATTATCATGATAAAAGTGTCACTGGAGCATGGGCTGGGGTGGGGGTTCTTAAGCCAGTGATAAGGTTAGCAAAGTCTTCCACTGTGAGAAGACTCTTACTCGTCAAGTTAAAGAACATGTAGAATGAATCTAGGAAAAGAAAGGAGGGACATGTATCCCAGAGATAGAAAATAGTAAGTGAAATTGTGCAGAAATTAAGAATTTTTAAATTTTCCTCACTGGTACAGTGAACATTTAGAATAAACTAGAAAGACAGGGCCAGAGATAAATTCCAGATCAGATTGTTAGAAACCTTCAAAGGTCTTATGTATTAATGCTTTATCTTATATCATAGGAGGATGTCAAACAGGCAGTAAGATGTTCATATTCATATTCATGTCAGAAAGTCCTCTCTGTTAAAATTGTGAAGAATGAATTCAATGGGAGCCAGAATAAAGGTGGAAAGACAGATTAGAAGGCTATTGCAGCAGTGCATGAAGAAATAAGAGTGAAAGCAAAATGGAGAGAATGGTAGGAGGGAGATTTGATTTACAATTAAATGTAGACATGGCAAGACATGGTTATTCACTCTCGATAATAAAGAAGAAGGAGGTGAAGATTAAAGTCAGATTTCTGAATCTGATAACTGAGAGGAAGATTATATTACATATTGAAAATGCAAGCGGGTTCATTGGGATTAATAGCACATTGGTTCAGCATTACAGGTGTTAAGATTGAGATATCTATAAAATATGCATTTGAAATAAGCAAAATGCAAACATATACTGCTATGCATTTTACAGAAAATTTTGAACAAGCTGATGATTTTGAAGACATTAGTCTATGAAAGAAAGTGTAGTCGCTCAGTCATGTCCAACTCTTTGCAACCCCACGGACTGTAGCCACCAGGTTTCTCTGTCCGTGAAATTCTCTAGGCAAGAATACTGGAGTGGATTGCCATTCCCTTCTCCAAGGGATCTTCCCAACCCAGGGATCAAGCCAGGGTCTTCCGCACTGCAGGCAGATTCTTTACTACCTGATCCACCAGCGTCCCCAGCTACGGTTGGGAATTAAATTGACAAATGATGTTCGCGTGCGTGTGTGCTAAGTCTCTTCACTTGTTTCCGATTCTTTGCTGCCCTGCGCACTGTAGCCTGCCAGACTCCTCTGTCAATGGGGACTCTCCAGGCCAGAATACTGGGGTGGGTTTCCATGTCCTCCTCGAGGGGATCTTCCCAACCCAAAGTCTTCTGCAACGGCAGGCGGCTTCTTTACCACTAGCACCACCCAATATACAGTCCATGGAATTTTCCAGGCCAGAATACTGGAGTGGGTAGCCTTTCCCTTCTCCAGGGGATCTTCCCAACCCAGGGATGGAACCTAGGTCTCCCACATTGCAGGCAAAATCTTTACCAGCTGAGCCACAAGGGAAGCCCAAGAATCCTGGAGTGGGTAGCCTATCCCTTCTCCAGTGGATCTTCCTAACCCAGAATTGATCGGGGTCTCCTGCATTGCAGGAGGATTCTTTACCAACTGGGCTTATAGGGAAGCCCCTAATGTGAGAAAGAATATTATAATATAATCACAAGTGAGAGAGAATGAGAAAGCATAAAGTGAGAAAGAAAACATACGTAGTGTAGTGTCATGAAAGTAAAAGAAAGAGTTTAAAAGGAGGTTTTCAAAAGGGTCAGCTGTGGCCACAGTAAAATAATATAAAGATGAGAACTGGCCATGGTGAAGGTGAATAGTGGCAATGCTAAGAGGAATTCAGTGCATGGATGACGTCTGATCAAAATTGTAGTCAACTTCATAATCAATAGAAAGTTGAGAAAGCAAAAACAATAATATAAACAATATACCTTAATATTATTTGGCAGTAAAAAGTAGGAGATAGTTCCATGGTACCTAAAAGTACTTTACAGTATCAAAGCAGGGCTGTGTATGTGTGCATTTACAAAGATATGTACATATTCATTATTTCTTTTTACTGAAAATGAGAAAAAATATGCCTGAGTATGATTATGAAAAAATGAAGTAGAAAGTTTTAGACACACAAGTCGCATGGCATAGTTGATATTAGAACGTGTTTTATTAAAAAAAAATAGAAAACAGCAAAATCCATATATGAGATAATTAGAAGTAATAGTATCTTCAACCTGGTGTGGGAATATACTGTAGGGATTCCAGAAGGAATCCTAATTAAACGTGTGTTTCAGATATACTGTTCTGGCCTCCCTGTGGATATGAATTGCAGTGGGTCCAGCCTTCAGGAAAGGAAGCCAGGTAGGGGCCTAATGCAAAATTCAATCAACAAGTGATCAAGACATAGACAGACTGATCATTATAGAAGTAGGGTTAAGGGAAATAACACTGGAGTTTTAAGTGGAATATATGGGACTTAGTTTCTAACTAGATATCATGAGTGATCTGATGATAGAGATGAAGTATTGGAACAAGTATAGAAATTTTCACAATTTTCCAAATTTGATGATTAGACAATTACAAAACAAATATTTATTGAGTGCCAACTGTGCACTATTTACTATGTAGAACTGGAGGTTAGAGCTAAACAGAAAGATAATGCACAAATACTTTGGGTAGTGCAAAATTCTCCAGGCCAGAATACTGGAGTGGGTAGCTGTTCCCTTCTCCAGGGAGATTCTTTACAGACTGAGCCACCAGGGAAGCCCATGTGTATATATGCATATGTGGGCATCCTAGGTAGCCTCCCTTCTCCAGGGGAATCTTCCTGACCCAGGAATCGAACCCAGGTCTCCGGCACTGCAGACAGATTCTTTACCCACTGAGCTACCAGGGAGGCCTGTATATATGGGCCATCATACAAACTGCATTTTTTCACATGAAGAAACTAAATTAAAAAAAAAAGCTTATAATCCAGGCAGATAAGTGGCATAACTAGGTCTAATTAACACTAAAGTCTTTATATAACCTCACTAAATTCCTTCAATACCCTTGTGATAGTTGGCATTTTAATTTTACTAAATTAAAAATACAGTTATTCAAAGAGAATCCCAATAGGATAGTATTCTTTCTTTTTTCTTTTTTTTTTTTTTTAACTGAAATACGTTGAGAGTTTGGCTTGCAATAGAAATTTTGTAAGTGTTTCTTTTTATTTATTTCTTTATTTTGGCGGCGCTGAGCGTTCATTACTGCATGCAGGCTTTCTCGAGTTGCAGCGAGTGGGGCTACTCTCTAGTTGCGGTATGTGGACTTGCATTACAGCGTCTTCTCTCGTTACTGACCATGGGCTCCAGGAGCGCAGGCTTCCATTGTTGAGGCACATGGGCTCAGTAGTTCCAGCTCCTGAGCTCTAGAGCCCAGGCTTAGTAGTCATGGTGCATGGCTTAGTTGCTCTGTGACGTGTGGAATCTTCTTGCACCAGGGATTGAACTCATGTCCTCTGCATTGGTAGGAGAATTCTTTTTTTTTTTTTTTTTTTCTGTTTTTTAACTTTACAATATTGTATTTCTTTTGCCATACATTGACATGAATCCACCATGGGTATACATGTTTTCCCCCTCCAGAACCCCCCTTCCACCTCCCTCACCATCCCATCCCATCCCTCCGGGTCATCCCGGTGCACCAGCCCCGAGCACCCTGTATCATGCATTGAACCTGGACGGGCGATTCGTTTCACATATGATAATTTACATGCTTCCATGCCATTCTCGCATATCATCCCACCCTCGCCCTCTCCAATAGAGTCCATAATACTGTTCTATTTATCTGTGTCTCTTTTGATGTCTCTCATACAGGGTTATCTTTACCGATTGACTAAATACCATATATATGTGTTAGTATACTGTATTGGTGTTTTTCTTTCTGGCTTACTTCACTCTATAATAGGCTCCAGTTTCATCCACCTCATTAGAACTGATTCGAATGTATTCTTTTTAATGGCTGAGTAATATTCCATTGTTTATATGTACCACAGCTTCCTTACCCATTCATCTGCTGATGGGCATCTAGGCTGCTTCCATGTCCTGGCCATTATAAACAGTGCTGCAATGAATGTTGGGGTACACATGTCTCTTTCAAGTCTGGTTTCCTCAGTTTGTATGCCCAGCAGTGGCATTGCTGGGTCATATGGCAATTCTATTTCCAGTTTTTTGAGGAATCTCCACACTGTTCTCCATAGTGGCTGTACTGGTTTGCATTCCCACCAACAGTGTAAGAGGGTTCCCTTTTCTCCATACCCTCTCCAGAATTTATTACTTGTAGTCGTTTGGGTAGCAGCCATTCTGACGGTCATGAAATGGTACCTCATTGTGGTTTTGATTTGCATTTCTCTGATAATGAGTGAATGATCCACTGGAGAAGGGATAGGCTACCCACTTCAGTATTCTTGGGCTTCCCTTGTGGCTCTGCTGGTAAAGAATCCACCTGCAATGTGGGAGACCTGGATTTGATCCCTGGGTTGGGAAGATTCCCTAGAGAAGGAAAAGGCTACCCACTTCAGTATTCTGGCCTGGAGAATTCCATGGACTGCTCAAAAGATGTTGAGCATCTTTTCATGTGTTTGTTAGCCATCTGTATGTCTTCTCTGGAGAAGTGTCTATTTAGCTCTTTGTCCCACTTTTTGATTGGGTCGTTTATTTTTCTGGAACTGAGCTTCAGGAGTTGCTTGTATATTTTTGAGATTAATTGTTTGTCCTTTGCTTCATTTGCTATTATTTTCTCCCATTCTGAAGGCTGTCTTTTCACCTTGCTTGTGTTTCCCTTGTTGTGCAAAGGCTTTTAATTTTAATTAGGTCCCATTTGTTTATTTTTGCTTTTATTTCCAATATTCTGGGAGGTGGGTCATAGAGAATCTTGCTGTCATTTATGTCAGAGAGTGTTTTGCCTATGTTTTCCTCTAGGAGTTTTATAGTTTCTGGTCTTACATTTAGATATTTAATCCATTTTGAGTTCATTTTTGTGTATGGCGTTAATCACTGTACCACCAAGGAAACCTTGTAAGTATTTCTTGAGTGAGTTAAATGAATTGGACAAGATCTTACAGTAGACTTCCCTGATAGCTCAGTTGGTAAAGAATCTGCCTGCAAAGTAGGAGACTGGGTTCCTACTTTGGTGACCAGTAGGTGACCCAGTTCGGTTCCTGGGTCAGAATGATCCACTGGAGAAGGGATAGGCTACCCACTCCAGTATTATTGGGCTTCCCTTGTGACTCTGCTTGTAAAGAATTCGCCTGCAATGTGGGAGACCTGGGTTCGATCCCTGGGTTGGGAAGATCCCCTGGAGAAGGAAAAGGCTACCCACTTCAGTATTCTGGCCTGGAGAATTCCATGGACCGTGTAGTCCATGGGGTCGCAAAGAGTCAGACTGAGCGACTTTACAGCAGGCAATAGGTGGAACTAGATTGCTGCCTCACATCCCTTCCCTTTGTGTTACTCCTATCAAAACCATGAAGCCAATTATTTAAAAAAAACAATAATTTTTAACCAATATTATAAGGGATAAATATCAGTTCAGTTCAGTCACTCAGTCATGTCCAACTCTTTGCAACCCCATGAATCGCAGCAAGCCAGGCCTCCCTGTCCATCACCAACTCCCGGAGTTTACCCAAATCCATGCCCATCGAGTCGGTGATGTCATCCAGCCATCTCATCCTCTGTCATCCCCTTCTCCTCCTGCCCCCAATCCTTCCCAGCATCAGGGTCTTTTCCAGTGAGTCAACTCTTGGCATCAGGTGGCCAAAGTATTGGAGTTTTAGCTTCAACATCAGTCCTTCCACTGAATATTCAGGACTGATTTCCTTTAGGATAGACTGGTTGGATCTCCTTGCAGTCCAAGGGACTCTCAAGAGTCTTTTCCAACACCATAGTTCAAAAACATCAATTCTTCAGCACTCAGCTTTCCTGATAGACCAACTCTCACATCCATATATTACTACTGGTAAAATAGTCCACAAGGTTGCAAATAGTTGGACATGACTGAGCGACTGAACTGAAATGAACTGTGCTACTGGGAGGGGTCCTTAAAACCTTACATCTGGCTTCCTCTGGACTTTTCTGGGGAGCCTTTTCCCTTTACTGATTTTCTCTGCATTCTTTCACTGTAAGAAACCGTAACTGTGTCTCCCAATGTTTCAGCAGGTAAAGAAACCTTTTGCAGGAGATGTAGGTTCAATCCCTGAGTTGGGAAGATCACCCGGAGGAGAAAAATGGCAACCCAGTCAGTATTCTTGCCTGTTAAAAATCCCCTGGACAGAGGAGCCTGGTGGGCTGCAATCCAAAAAGTTGCACAGAGTCAGACAGGACTGAACAACTAACCATGCATACACATGAATATAAAAATCTTTAAGTCCTGTGGGTCGTTCCAGTGAATCATCAAACTTGAGACAGTCTCAGGGACCATGACCACAGTCTCTTTCCTAGAGCTAGGTCAACGAAGGTTTTCTCACGCACTCTCATGGATGATGCTGCTCATGTTCATTTCTCCAACAAAGTGCTGAACAGGATATAGTTACAGTAAAGCAAAAATTTTAGTAATAGCAGAAATCAATTTAGTAACAGGAGAAAGAAAACTCATGAATTATCCCTGCATCTCTCTTAATGCCTTTCATTCTTTTTACCTTATTATATGACTGAGAAAAACTTGTACCAGGAGTGGCCTGGTCATCTATGATATTTTCTTGCATCGTCTTCATTTTTTTAATTAATTTTTATTGTAATATACCTGGTTTACAATGCTGTATTTGTTTCTACTGTAGGGAAAAATGAATCAGCCATACACATACATATGTGTGTTAGTCACTCAGTCGTGTCCGACTCTTTGCGACCCCATGGGCTGCAGCCCACCAGGTTCCTCTGTCCTTGGGATTCTCCAGGCAAGAATATTGGAGTAGGTTGTCATTCCCTTTTCCAACATCTACATTTATCGCCTCCTTTTTGGACTTCCTTCCCATTCAGGTCACCACAGTGTATTAAGTAAGTTCCCTGTTCTAACAGTATATTCTCTTTAGTTACCTCTTTTATACATGGCATCAATAAATATATGTGTTAATCCCAATCTCCCAATTCCTCCCACACTCCTTTTCCCCCTTGGTATCCATATATTTGTTCTCTACATCTGTGTCTCTATTTCTGCTTCGCAAATAAGATCTTCTATATCATTTTTTTCTAGATTCCATATATGTGTTAATTTGGAATATTTGTTTTTCTCTCTCTGATTTACTTTATCTTGTGTCTTCTTAAGCTTGCATTACTTTCTTATTTTTATTCCATGGTTTTTTTGCAATAGTTTATTTTAACATACTTCCCTTTGTGTGGTAAAATAAGATAATGTAATCTATTAATACAAATGCACTATGTAAATCAAAATGAAGTGGTCTTAATGGATAAAATATATATAATTGAATAAGGATTCCACCCTCAAATTTCCAGATTGTGTGTTAATTTCCCTCCCATCAAAATTCATATGTTGAAGTTGTAACTCCTAACTCAGAATGGAATTAGGATCTTTAAAGCAGCAGTTAAGATTAAGTGAGACTGAAGAGATGAGGGTTCCATCCCTGGGTTGGGAGATTCCCCTGGAGAAGGATATGGCAACTCACTCCAGTATTCTTGCCTAGAAAATTCCACGGATAGAGAAGCCTGGTGGGCTACAGTCCATGGGGTCGCAGAGTCAGACACGACTGACCACACCCTCAAATCCAATTTGACTCATGTCTTTATAAGAAGAGATTAGGACACACACAAAGAATCGGTCAAGTAAGCCCACAGCAAGAAGACAGCCATCTTCAAACTGAGAAGAAAGGACTCAGAAGAATCCAGCTCTGCCGATGCTTTGCTCTTGAGGTTCTAGCCTCCAGAATTGTGAGAAAATAAATTTTTGTTAATTAGTTACCCAACCTATAATCCTTAGTTACAGCAAAGCAGCTCTAGAAAACTCGTCTCCAAACTGTAAGACTACTAACGGACCTTTAGTATAAATAGCAAAGTGTATGTTACTATCTGATGTATGTGCTTCAGGATACACTTATAAAACTGACATTAAACATTAAATATTGGAAAAGTATTTCTTTCTTAGTATTTTAGAAAAACAAATGGTATGTCCGCTTTAGGATTCCTTATAAGTTTCTGTGTCAGCGATTCCCAACCTGTGGGCCTGGAGCGCGTGCTCTGTCAATTGGTCACGTCCGACTCTGTGCCCCCACGGACTGAAGCCTGCCTGGCCCCTCTGTTCACGGGGTTATCTTGGCAGGAATACTGGGACGGGCTAGCGTTTCCTACTCTGGGGGATATTCCTGTGTCTCCTGTGGCTCTTGCACTGGCAGGCGGATTATTTACCACCAAGCCACCTGGGAAACCATATAGACCGTGCACCAGGTGACTGAAAGTTAAATACAGTAAACTTGGGAATTTATTTGTATAACAAAGAGTCACTCTAGACTGAGTAAACAATCTCTGTACATAGCTTCATTTCAAATTTTCAAATATATGTAAATGATATTCTGATTTCAAGATGCAAATCATTTGTATTTCTAAATGATTGTAGTGTTGTGCCTTTGATTAATGAAGTCTAAGAAAAGTTATCAAGTAACAGTCCACATATTTTTCAAGCTATAAAGACATAATCGTGCTGAATGTATGAAATCTTCATAATGATATCATCTTCAGTTTTAAATAAGGCTGGGAAGTGTGTCTTTTTCTTTGGAAAAATAGCATAATATATGACCGAGAATCATAGAAAGAAAAACTATCATCTGTGTCATTGATTTTAAAATCTTTATTTTCATATGAAGAAAAAAAGCTGAGCCATTTATTATTACAATGGAGCTAACACCTGGCTTATTCAACCTATTAATAGTAAAGACAGTGTAGAATGTTGTTTGTGACCTCTGGAGTTGACTTAAATGTGTTCAACTTCCAGCTTCACAATTCATGAACTGTGTGACATTGGAAAAACTAAATTAATGTCTTCATCTCAGTTTTCAAGCCTACACAATTGGAGTGATGAGTTTCCTTCCTAGAAATATAGTGAGAATTAAAGGACAAAAGGCTTTCAAGCACTTGGCACAGGCTCTACTGAAAACACTGAGCATAGTGTGTCTCTCCCATTGCTTCCAGCATTAAGCTTATTTTCCTCTATAAGTCCTTTACTGCATTCACTCACCTAGTCAACTTCCACCCTGGATACAGAATAAACAAAGTGATTCTGAGAATGTACTTGAGACTTAGAAAGAAAAATATCATAGCTCTCAGCAGGAAGCAAATCAACTTAAACCCTGCTAATTTCTCTGAAACTAAGTACTTGGATTTATAGTTACAGGATATCTTCCTTCTCTGATGAACTTCAGCAACTTCTGTGAAATTCTTATTTCTTTACTGAAACCAAAGCCTTTCAAGGAGTCAAAACATGACAATTGGAAAGCATTTTGGCATTGACTTCAAAATATCTGTTTGTGTCTTTATTCTGACAATACCTTGCAATATTTTTCTTTTTGAAAACACAATTGGTAAATATCAGAGAGAAAGAATTAATGTGTATAAATCTCTTTAAAAATTCACTGATCTTTTCCATCTTCAAATGAGACATGATACTGCTGGGAGTGAGGATAATGTCACCAGGTTAACAATGTAATTTATGAGCATGCACACAATCATAAATTGCAAAGCAGGCTAGGCTTGCTCTAGTTATCAGTGAAATCATTGCAGAATGATAATGGAAATCAGTCGTATAAAAAACTACCAGGCAAATTATTATCCAGTCCATCAGACAAAGAATTTTTCTTTATTAATTCTCACTCAACATTCAATAGGATACTTTACGTGACTTAATAATCAGTTAATTATTAACATATTTATAATTATTTTCCTTAATTTTGCAGCAGCATATTTTATCTTATTTTAGATTGTTTCTGCTTTTCCCACCTCCATCAAAATATTTTGGAATGAAAAAATTTACTATTTTACAGTCTTCTGACATTTCCAATTACTGAGTATTCTTATTCGTGAGAACAATAGCTGGTAAATTCATAAAACAAGACAGAAGCCCATAAATTGAATAAGATATTTATGGAACATTATTTAAGCTGTGTATTGTAGAACATTTGAGAGTATAACTAAAAATCAACTGGGACAAGTGACACTTTTCTAGAAGAAGACAATGCAAACTGACAACATAGTAAGCATTCTTTTCCTTTTTTTTGTTTGGTTTACTTTTTTTATAAGGAGGAAATTTTAACAGTAGTGATGGTGGTAAGAAAGCTTATGCAGAACTTCAAAATAAGGCCAAAAAAAGCCTGTAAGTTTTTGGCCTCATCTTGGAGCATTGTCTAACAGGCCTAAGAAAGGATAATGTGATTTTCTAAAGGATATACATATTTTTCTGTTTGTTTGACTTAGTACTTCCAATTTTTTTAACAGAAGAGCCCCAAATTCTGCAAAGATATATGTTAAACTGTTGTCATTTAGTTGCTAAATTGTGTTTAACTCTTTTTCGACCTCATGGACTGTAGCCTGCCAGGTTCCTCTTTCCATCTGATTTTTCTGGCAAAAATACTGGAGTGGGTTGCCATTTCCTTCTCCAGGGGACCTTCCCAACCCAGGGATTGACCCACATCTCCTGAACTGGCAGGTGGATTCTTTACCACTGAATGACCATGGGAGACCCTATGTTAAACTGTAGATGCAGATTACTTTTTTGTTGGCAGGAAATATACTCAATAATCTATGATTTTTCTTGCCCCTTAGGACCTTAATCCATTTTACATCTAAGTTAGCAATCTTATTTCATCATTTCCAGTCTTCAGTTCTGTCTCTGATGCTGTGCTGCTTCCTTCGTTAAAGAGTTAAATCTTTGACATAATGTTCATTTTATATTGGGAAGCATGCTATTAGTGCTTGGAAATATATAATGCTTTTACTTTATTATGAATGCTTTGAACTTAAATTTCAAATTGTAATTATACTTTTAAAATTATATTTTATTAAGTAAAGCAATAATCATTTGTAAAGCAAGGTAGTTACTATCAACAATGAGAAAAGCAATTAAAGGATGGCAAGAGCCACTTATATCAAAATAATCCATTGAATTTAAGCTATGCTTTTTGCCTCCTTGCAAAATGTATATTTGCAAAGCACCAAACATCTGACCTCATATTAAAATAGCTCTGTTAATTATGTGAACTTTATATGTATCTCTTCTTGAGAATTTTCATATTTCTCTAATTTAATCTGTTTTCTCCTTCTTAAAAGAAACTACTCTTTGTAACTCCTGGTCTGAAATAATCTTCCTGACTTTTCTTCAGGTGATCAGTAAGTGACGTAGCTTAGGATGGAGCATAAAGAAGGAAAAGAGGGAAGGGAGGATGGTGGAGAGCTGGACTGGGGGTTTGGAGTTAGCAGATGCAAACTTTTATATAGAATGAATAAACAATAAGTTTCTACTGTACAACACAGGGGACTATTCAATGTCCTGTCATAAACCATAAGAGAAAAAAAAAATGGTGGGGCAAATCAGTCCTTCAAGAACTCTGACCCTTCTGAGGAATGTCTCACAAGAGTCAGGTATAAGGGGAGAGTCTTCCCTGGTGGCCCAGTGGCTAAGACTCCATGCTCCGATTGTGGGGGCTTGAGTTTAATCCCTAGTCAGGGAACTAGATCCCAAATGTCACAGCTACAAGCTCCTGCATGCTGCAATAAACAGCAAATATTCCAAGTGCTGCACCTAAGACCAGGCTTGGGCAAAGATATATCACTGAAGATAAACTGAGAAGGTGGCTGGGAAGGTGATCAAGATCATTGTCAGTGGTTCACAGTTCGATTTGACCTCCTTGTGTTCAATTTCATTTATCATATGGTGTTTGGCTGGATTAGGTGGGAGCATAACCACAAAAGGGAATGGCAAACCACTTCAGTATTCTTGCCTTGAGAACCCCATGAACAGTATGAAAAGGGAAAAAGATAGGACACTGGAAGAGGAACTCCCCAGGTCGATAGGTGCCCAATATGCTACTGGAGATCAATGGAGAAATAACTCCAGAAAGAAGGAAGAGGCAGAGCCAAAGAAAAAACAACACACAGTTGTGGATGTGACTGGTGATGGAAACAAGGTCCAATGCTGTAAAGAGCAATAATGCATAGGAACCTGGTTGTTAAGTCCATGAATCAAGGCAAATTGGAAGCGATCAAGCAGGAGATGGCAAGAGTAAACACTGACATTTTAGGAATCAGGGAACTAAAATGGACTGGAATGGGTGAGTTTAACTCACATGACCATTATATCTACTACTGAGGGCAAGAATCCCTTAGAAGAAATGGAGTAGTCATCATAGTCAACAAAAGAGTCTGAAATTCAGTACTTGGATGCAATCTCAAAAACGACAGAATGATCTCTGTTCTTTTGCAAGGCGAACCATTCAACATTAGGGTAATCTAAGTCTATACCCCGACCAGTAATGCTGAAGAAGCTGAAGTTGAATGGTTCCGTGAAGACTTACAAGACCTTCTAGAACTAACACACAAAAAAGAATTCCTTTTCTTTATAGGGGATTGGAATGCCAAAGTAGGAAGTCAGGAGATATCTGGAGTAACGGGAAAATTTGGCCTTGGAGTACAGAATGAAGCAGGGCAAAGGCTAATAGAGTTTTGCCAAGAGAATGCACTGGTTATAGCAAACACCCTATTCCAACAACACAAGAGAAGACTCTACACATGGACATCACCAGATGGCCAACGCCGAAATCAGATTGATTATATTCTTTGCAGCCAAAGATGGAAAAGTTCTATACAGTCAGCAAAAACAAGACCAGGAGCTGACTGTGGCTCAGATCATGAAATCCTCATTGCAAAATTCAGACTTAAATTGAAGAAAGTAGGGAAAGCCACTAGACAATTCAGGTATGAAGTAATTCAAATTCCTTATGATTATACAGTGGAAGTGACAAAAAGTTTCAAGAGATTAGAGCTTATAGACACGGTGCTTGATGAACTATGGACGGAGGTTTGTAACATTGTACAGGAGACAGGGAGCAAGATCATCCCCAAGAAAAAGAAATGCAAAAAGGCAAAATGGTTGCTTAAAGGGCCTTACAAATAGCTGTGAAAAGAATAGAAGTGAAAGGCAAAGGAGAAAAGGAGAGATATATCCATTTGAATGCAGAGTTCCAAAGAATAGCAAGGAGAGACAAGAAAGCCTTCCTCAGCAATCAATGCAAAGAAATAGAGGAAAACAATAGAATGGGAAAGACTAGAGATCTCTTCAAGAAAATTAGAGATACCAAGGGAACATTTCATGCGAAGATGGACTCAATAAAGGACAAAAATTGTATGGACCTAACAGAAGAAGAGATGAAGAAGAGGTGGCAAGAATACACAGAAGAACTGTACAGAAAAGATCTTCACGACCCAGATAACCAGATGGTGTTATCACTCACCTAGAGCCAGACATCCTGGAATGAGAAGTCAAGTGGGCTGAAGGAAGCATCACAGGAACAAAGCTAGTGGAGGTGATGGAATTCCAGCTGAGCTATTTCAAATCCTGGAAGATGATGCTGTGAAAGTGCTGCACTCAATATGCCAGCAAATTTGGAAAACTCAGCAGCGGCCACAGGACTGGAAAATGTCAGTTTTCATTCCAATCCCAAAGAAAGGCAATGCCAAAGAATGATCAGACTACCACACAATTGCACTCATCTCACAGGCTAGCAAAGTAATGCTCAAAATTTTCCAAGCCAAGCTCCAACAGTATTTGAATTGTGAAATTCCAGATGTTCAAGCTGGATTTATAAAAGGCAGAGGAACCAGAGATCAAATTGCCAACATCCATTGGATCAACAAAAAAGCAAGATAGTTCCAGAAAAACATCTATTTCTGCTTTATTGACCATGCCAAAGCCTTTGACTGTGTGGATTACAAGAAACTGTGGAAAATTCTGAAAGAGATGGGAACACCAGACCACCTGACCTGCCTCTTGAGAAACCTGTATGCAGGTCAGGAAGCAACAGTTACAACTGGACATGGAACAACAGACTGGTTCCAAATAGGAAAAGGAGTACGTCAAGGCTGTATATTGTCACACTGCTTATTTAACTTATATGCAGAGTACATCATGAGAAATGCTGGGCTGGAGGAAGCACAAGCTAGAATCAAGATTTCAGGGAGAAATATCAATAACCTCAGATATGCAGATGACACCACTCTTATGGCAGAAAGTGAAGAGGAACTAAAGAGCCTCTTGATGAAAGAGGAGAGTGAAAAAGTTGGCTTAAAGCTCAGCGTTCAGAAAACTAAGATCATGGCATCTGGTCCCATCGCTTCATGGCAAATTGATGGGGAAGCAATGGAAACAGTGAGATACTTTATTTTGGGGGGCTCCAAAATCACTGCAGATGGTGACTGAGGCCATGAAATTAAAAGACACTTACTCCTTGGAAGGAAAGTTATGACCAACCTAGACAGCATATTAAAAAGCAAAGACATTACTTTGCCAACAAAGGTCCATCTAGTCAAGGCTATTGTTTTTCCAGGAGTCATGGATGGATGTGAGAATTAGACTATAAAGAAAGCTGAGTGCCGAAGAATTGATGCTTTTGAACTGTGGTGTTGGAGAAGACTCTTGAGTGTCCCTTGGACTGCAAGGAGATCCAACCAGTCCATCCTAAAGGAAATCAGTCCTGAATATTCATTGGAACGACTGATGCTGAAGTTGAAACTCCAATACTTTGGCCACCTGATGCGAAGAACTGTCTCATTTGAAAAGACCCTGATGCTGGGAAAGATTGAAGGTGGGGGGAGAAGGGGACAACAGAGGATGAGATGGTTGGATGACATCACCAACTCAATGGACATGGTTTTGAGTAAGCTTTGGAAGTTGGTGATGGACAGGGAGGCCTTGCATGCTACGGTCCGTGGGGTGGCAAAAAGTTGGACACAACTGAACGACCGAACTGAACTAACCAAAAAGAATATTTTTATCTGAAAGTTTTATCTGCTTTAGTGGTGTTGTTCCTTCTGCCTTTGTTGGAGCATAGCGTCCAGTTTCAGTCACTACTACTCTTGGAGAAAGGAGACTGTGGATACTCCTAACAGAGAGAAAATGTGTCCAGGAAAAAATGTTCTAAGAGTCTTTCTTTTTCGATTTTATTTTAGGTTTTTTTTTCTCTTTTTTTTTTGTTTGTTTTTAGCTTATTAGTGAGAAGTCTGAGAAATAATTCAACTACTCCCAGCAAGTAAAGAGTAAATTTGTTTTGAACAGTTAGGTAGCTTTCCCTCTATCAACAAAGGAGTGTTCAGTGGCTTACAGTGAAATAGGAATTCTTATAGACTAATGTCACTCAGATCTGGAATGACATTTGACACTTGAAGACAATCAATCTCACCTTACATTTGCAAAGGAAGAAACTAGATTCAAAATGTAGTGACTTATAGAATGCCACTCACTTGATAAGGAGATGGAGAAGAGGATGTAATTATAAATAAAGGGACACCTTATTGAATGGAAAAAAACTGAACTTCTGAGCTTATTTTGCCCTCAAAATTTCTTTTTGCAAATGTGGGGAATGACATCAAGAAAACTATTTTATTTATTTTGCAATGCTAGCTCTGGCCTAAGGCTATCTCTCAGTCTTGGTATCAGGATATTTTCAAATTCAGCAATTCTGTTACTGAAAGAGCAAAGCAATTCCAAGGATTATAGCTATGATTGGTTTTATTTGATGCCTTTGAAATAGACTGTGAGTATATTTATCCCACAGCTCTGGGTCTGAGCTTCTGTTGAGGTTTACATTAGTAACTAAAATTAATTTCCCTGTTCTACTCTGTGACAGCAATTTTGAAGTACTGTAAATTTCAAGACAAGTTCATCAACTATAAGTAATTATGAATGTGACAAATGCTTTATTTTGTGTGTTTAATTAGTAATTACAAAATAATATATTTCCTAGAGTGCCAGATGATAAAAAAATAGTTTCAATCATTTTAAGATTGATTTTTTATTTTATGATTCCAATGAGAATTATGAATAAGAATTGAAATATTATAATGTACAATATAACCAAATAAATGTTTCCAGAAATGATGCCATTTTAATTGAAAACAAGAAAACTCAACCTGCATTCAATTTCACCAAGTCACGTGATACCACCATGTCTCTCAAAAGATTTCAGCATTTTTATGCTTTAATATTGTATTTCACTTTTTTTAATCCAAGTAATCAGATTCTTGTTTTGAAAACAAACCATTTATTACTTGGTATGTGGCTATTTATTACTGCTCAGTTTTGTTTTGCAGTCATGCAATAGAAATGACAGTTAACAGATCATTTCTCTAGCAATCTGGGGATGAATTATAATGCCACTGAAAGCGGAGTGACAGAATGAACAATTAATGGTTTCCAAAAGTATATTTGTAAATCTGTGCTAGATATTCAGACATATCTAAAACTATATTTGACATGCTTCTATTTGGTTTTTTTTCATGTTTCCCCAAAAGACTTCTGTCAAGCAAACATAAAGAGACACTGGAGATAGAGGAAGAAGTTTAAATAGACCAGTTTTCTCATTTTTCATATACATATTTCAACATCTGAATTTCTTTTGAAAAGTCAAGATGACAGTAATGCTGATGAGCAGTAACAGATCTCATAATAGTCTGATAATTGGGCAGGGACAAGCGGAAGGAGGGAAGGTGCTAATGATACACACAAAAAAATCAAGGCTAAATCATGACTTTTAATGGCAGAAAGGCTTGATGTTGATTCTCGACTCTGTTCTTGAAGAAATTACTCTTTATCTATTGGTCCTCAATCTTTCATTTATAAAATCTGAAAATAACTTTGAAACACAAAGTTTGGGTTGAGCATCCTCTTACAATGTTTTCATTGCTTTTGAAGATCTTTGTTAAACTTTGCTACATGTGTTTCATGTTCATGCATATTTTGATTCCCACAGGGCATTTCTTGTTTTGCAGTAACCATATTTATTTACATTTATATACTTAAAGCATGTGATAATTTAAAAACATATATGTTGAAAATTTAATAACATTATTTTAATTTTTCAGTCCTTTCAAGAATATTGGATAGAACCTTGGGCTTCTATGTGAAATATTGATGGTCATTTGTTTAATATTAATTTAAAAATGGCATAATTCTGAGAACCTAAAAAATAAAATGGTGCCAAGTCTGGTGATAAATACTTGTTTCAAGGGAAGTGGTTTACAATCTTTGTTTTCATTAATTTGAGAGAAGGCTTGAGTTATAGTTAATGAATCAATGAAAATAATTTTTAATAATAGGTCACTGCTTGCAGCACATATTTCAGACAGAATCAAAGAGTGAACTTGATAGGAGAAAATTTGTGTCAGTTTCATCCATTTATTTATATGAATACTATGATTCAGCTGATAGCATTTAATGATTAATATAAGCAGAATTTATCCAAAAACATGGCACTGTTTAGAAAAATTATTTTAATCTGTGGATACAAAGAATAGTAGAAAAGTATCATTTTTCCCATCAAACATATATTTCTGATTAATTCAATGTTTAATAAATGCTAAAACTTTTTCACTCATTTATGGCTTTCATCAAGTTCAGTTCAGTTCAGTCGCTTAGCTGTGTCTGACTATTTGCGAGCTCATGAACCGCAGCACGCCAGGCCTCCCTGTCCATCACCAACTCCTGGAGTTTACTCCAACTCATGTCCATTGAGTTGGTGATGCCATCCAACCATCTCATCCTCTATTGTCCCCTTCTCCTCCCACCTTCAATTTTTCCCAGCATCAGGATCTTTTCAAATGAGTTAGTTCTTTCCATCAAGTGGCCAAAGTATTGGAGTTTCAGATTCAGCAACAGTCCTTCCAATGAACACCCATAGGGCTGATTTCCTTTAGGATGGACTCATTGGATCTCCTTGCAGTCCAAGGGACTCTCAAGAGTCTTCTCCAACACCACAGTTCAAAAGAATCAATTCTTCGGTGCTCAGCTTTCTTTATAGTCCAAATCTCACATCCATCCATGACCACTGGAAAAACCATAGCCTTGACTAGACGGAACTTTGTTGGCAAAGGAATGTCTCTGCTTTCTAATATGATGTCCAGGTTGATCATAACTTTCCTTCCAAGGAGTAAGCATCTTAATTTCATGGCTGCAATCACCATCTGCAGTGATTTTGGAGCCTAAAAAAATAAAGTCTGACACTGTTCCCACTGTTTCCCCATCTATCTGCCATGAAGTGATGGGACCGGATGCCATGATCTTAGTTTTCTGAATGTTGAGCTTTAAGCCAACTTTTTCACTCTCCTCTTTCACTTTCATCAGGAGGCTCTTTAGTTCTTCTTCACTTTCTGCCATAAGTGTCATCTGCATAGCTGAAGTTGTTAGTATTTCTCCTTGCAATCTTGATTCTAGCTTGTGCTTCATCTAGTGCAGCGTTTCTCATAACATACTATGCATATAAGTTGATCAAGTATGTACTAACAATAATTTCAATGAAGTCTAGTAGAAATTTTTTTTGTTTATACTTGAGTCTCTGGTTACAGCAAAAGAAAACATATAAAACATTCTTTTCATATTTTGTATAATAAATTTATAATTGAGGATGGTTAATTTCCTCTTTTATCCACATGTTGCATTCGTGTGGTACATTTGCTATAACTGATGAGTCAATAATGATACATGATTGTTAACAAAATCCATAGTTTACTTTAGAGTTTACTCTTAGTGTTGTTCATTCTATAGGTTTTAAAATTGTATGACATGTATCCATCATTATAATAACACAGAGAATAGTTTGAGAGCCCTAAAAATCCTGTGTTGTGCCTACTCATTACTTTTCCCACCCTCCAACCCCTGACAACTACAGATCATTTTACTGTTTCCATATTTTGCCTTTCCAGATCGTCATATAGTTGGAATAACACAATGTATAATCTTTTCAGATTGGTTTCCTTAACTTAGCCATATGCATTTAAGGTTTTTCTTTTTCTTTTCATAGCCTGATAACTCCTTTTTACCATCAAACAATATTCCATTGTATGAATAGATTGGGTTTCCCAGGTGGCTCAGCAGAAAAGAATCTGCCTGCAGTGTAGGAGACACAAGTTCGATCCCTGGATTGGGAACATCTCCTATAGAAGGAAATGACAACCGGCTCCAATATTTTTGCCTGGACAATCCCATGGAGAGAGGAGCCTGGCAGGCTACAGTCCATGAGGTTGCAAAAGAGTCAGACAGGACTTAGCAACTAAACAACAGCAGCAACATGGATGTATCAGTTTATTTATCCATTACTATTGAAGAACATTTTGGCTGCTTATGTATTTTGGCAGTTATGATTAAAGCTGTGGTAACATTTGTGTGCAGGTTTTTGTGTAGACTGAATTTTCAACTCATTTGGGTAATTCTGAGTACTGGTAAACTTCTAAAGTGAGTAATTAAATGACCTTGAGTATATTCTCAGTGTTATGAAGCCACCGTATTTATCCAGTTCCAAAATATTTTCATCACCTCAAACTGAAACCCTGTACCTATTAAGAGTCACTCACCATTCTCTACCAGCTCCTGGAAATCATGGATCCACTTTCTGTCCCTATGAATTTCCCTATTCTGTTTATTTCATGTAAATGGAATTCTATAAGAGCAGAGTCTTGTGCCTGACTCCTTTCTTTATGCAAAACGTTTTCAAGTTCATCCAAATCCCTTTTTGTAGCTGAAAAATATTCCATTTTATGTTTGTATATATGTATGTATGTACTACAATTTGTTTATCCTCTTGTTCAGTTTTAGACAATGGATTTTTCCCACATTTTTGCTATTGTGAATAATGATATAATAACATGCATATGCATGTATTCGTTTGAGTAACTTATCTCAATTCTTTTGTGTGTACACATGAGTGCAATTGCTGGGCCATATAATAATTTTATGTTTAACTTTTTGAGTAATCATTGAACTGTTTTCCACAGAAATGTGCAATTTTACATTCCTATTAGCAGTGTATGAAGGTCCAAATTTCTCCACATTCTTTTCAACACTTGTTAATTTCCATTTAAAAAAAAATGTTATAGCCATCCTAGTAAGTGTGAAGTGATATCTCAAGATTTTGACTTGCATTTTTCCTAATGAATAAAGTTGTCTTGCATTTTTTCATGTGCTTTTTGGACATTTATGTT
This sequence comes from Giraffa tippelskirchi, assembly GCF_054371585.1. NCBI lineage: Eukaryota > Metazoa > Chordata > Mammalia > Artiodactyla > Giraffidae > Giraffa > Giraffa tippelskirchi. The sequence goes on from NC_137281.1 coordinate 154,617,975, forward strand.
TCCTTTAGAGGAATGTCTAAGATCTTTGTCCATTTTTAAATTAGGTTGTTTGTTTTTCATTGTTGAGTTTTAATTGTTTTTGAAATGTATTCTGCAAATTAAATCTTTTATGGTTAGATTTTTGTGTCAACTTGATGCTAATACAGCTGGTAAAATATTTCTGGATGTGTCTGTGAGGGCGTTTTTATAAGAAGCTACATTTGATTCAGTAGACTGGGTAAAGGGATCTTGTATCAATGTGAGTGGGCATCATTTAATCCTTTGTGGGTCTGAACAGAACAAAAAGGAAAGGAAGGACAATTTTCTTTTCTTGAACTGGGACATCTATCTTTTACTGCCCTCAGACATCAAATCCCTTGTTTATTGGAACTTATACCATTAACTCCCCTGGTTATCAGGTTTTTTGATTCAGTTTGAGCTGTACCATGATCTTTCTTGGTTCTCCAGCTTGCAGACAGCCTTTGGAAATTTTCCACCTTCATAAGAGTGTGAATCAATATCTATAACAAATATCTTTCTCTCTTCTCTTTCATATATCTGTATCCATATCATATCTACTTCTATCTATTCCTTATTGGTTCTGTTTCTCTGCAGAACCGTGAATAATACAATACCTTTATCAGATATATGATATGCCATAATCTCTCCAATTTTGTAGGTTATTTCCTCTTTCCTGATAATTCCTTTGATGCACAAAAGTTTTACTTTTGATAAAATCTAATTTATGTATTTTTTCTTTTATTGATTGTACTTTTGGTGCCATATTAGAGTCCATTGCCAAATCTAAGGTCATGAAAATGTACACGTTTTCTATGAATTTTATGGGCTTAGTTATTATATTTAAGCTGTTGATCCAATTTGAGCTAATTTTTTGCAGGAGTAAAGGTAGCGGCCCACCTTTATTTCTTGGAATGTGGACACTCATTTGTCCTCCTACCATTTGTTGAAGAGACTATTTTCTTTATCGTAATAAATATCTAATTATTCTCAAATTATAAAAATATAATTTTTATATTCATCTTACCTATTCTAATTTATGAATAATCTTGCAAATGTTTATGTCCTTAATTTTTTTTAGACACTAATTTTGTTGGAAAATTTTCAAACTAGTATCTTCCATTTTCTAACTATAAAGAGCAGCTACACTGAGATGAATTTTAGCAGAGTTTTAGTGTCAGACAGTATGTGGGTGTATATTTGTGTGTGTGTGTGTGTGTGTGTGTGTGTGTGTGTGTGTGTGTGTGTGTGTGTGTGTGTGTGTGTGTGTGTGTGTGTGTGCTGGGAGCTGGTATATGTGCCCAAGCCCTTCAGAATTATTCTATATAGACAGTACACTTAACTCAGGTAAAGAATAAGTATGGTAGAACATTTTGTTTGTTTATTTTGACTGCATGACTAGGTGCAAATGAATTAGTGAAGAAAGTATAAGGTTGAGTAACGAGATTCTGTGTGGTGAGTGCCACACAGAAAATGCCCCCGCATTGTCTAGCTCACCATTTTTACACACCCAAGAATCTGCAAATTATTATTTGTTTGTGTGACTTCAACAATCATTAACAAAATCACTCATAGTGAAATGCTAATAATTATTTCCAGAAATCCAAGGATGAGTGGTGTCAGTCCCAACTCCCCTTCACTCCGAGACCTCTCAGTGTTGCTGATGGTGCTGCGATTTTTCCATTTCCAAATTAGGCCATTATCCATAATGAACCAGAATATATCATTCAACAACTTCACACAAAATTGCATTAAATGAGGAAATTGCCTTTTTATAAGTGGTACTGATTATTTTTGTCTCTTAATGTCAAGTATGATATTTTTCTTTTACTTTTCATATTGATCATGTAAAGAACTATCAGTATTCATGTGGCAAGAGTCCTCTCTTAATAAATACATTATAAATTTTGACCTATGACTCTCACTTTCTAGAAACATATCCTTAAAAAATAACTGGAAAAATGCACAAAGATACATATGATATTATTCAGTATGTTTTTATTTTAGTGAAAAACTGACAATGGTATATATGTATAACAATAATAGGTCAAGTAAGTTAAGGAATAATATTACACGTAAAGGTTAAAAATGACAGCAAACATCTTTGGTTAGCCTGCATTACTGACCATAAAATACTGTTGTGTAAATAGAGAAGTTTACAGACAATATGTAGAAGTGAACCATTTTGTAATATATTACAAAGGTGTAGAGTACATATATTTTGATAAGTTATAGGAATATACATTTATTTTGTCTTGGTTTTGGGTTATGGGAATTTAAATCATTATATTTTTTCAGGCTATATTAATTTGTAAGTTGTATATAATAATTCCTGGTGGTTCAGATGGTAAAGAATCTGCCTGCATTGTGAAGGACTCAGGTTTGATCCCTGAACTGGGACGATTCTCTGGAGAAAAGAATGGAAACCCACTCCAGTATTCTTACATGGAAAATACCATGGATAGAGGAGCCTGGCAGATTACAGTCCATTGGGGTCACAAAGAGTCAGACATGACTAAGCAACTAATCTTTTCATTTTTCAGGTTCACTTTTTCATACATTAAAGAGAATGTAGCTCACAATATTCTTTCTTTCCTCTAGAATGCTATGAATATGCCAGTGTTTTTTTCATTAAGCAATATATGGTGTTGTCAAAACTGGACACCTTCAAAAGACTGAAAGGGCATGTTAATAGCATACCACAGCTTCCCTTGTGGCTCAGCTGGGAAAGACTCTGCCTGCAATGCAGGAGATGTGGGTTCCATCCCTGGGTTGGGAAGACTCCCTGGAGAAGGGAAAAGCTGGCTTCCCACTCCAGTATTCTGGCCTGGAGAATTATACAGTCCATGAGGTCACAAAGAGTCGAATACAACTGAGCAACTTTCACTTCCAAAGCTAAGATAAAAAATAAAACATGAAATGTGAAGAATTTCAGGCAAAAATGACTTACTGTCATAATTTTAACTTAGACATTATACCAGGAGCAAGATTTACACTCTGAGTAATGTCTTATGATATCAGTTGTCACAGGTCACCAGAAACGTGTACAGAGTAATACAGAAATGCCTTTTTAAAGAGGTTCTAGTACGGATTCAATTTATCATTCAAATCTTTTGCCTACAATTAGCCATAGGGGCAGAAATTTTCCTGCAAGTAATTGCAACCATAGAGGGTTTTCTAAGTAATAACTATGTTCAGTCAGTTCAGTTCAGTCTCTCAGCCATGTCTGACTCTTTGAGACCCCAGGGACTGCAGCATGCCAGACCTCCCTGTCCATCACCAACTCCCGGACTTTACTCAGACTCACATCCATTGAGTTGGTGATGCCATCAAACCATTTCATCCTCTGTTATCTACTTCTTCTCCTCCACAATCTTCTAAAATGTTCTAAAATATTTCTAACTTTGGAAGGAGCTTTCAATTCTTGTCCTCCAAAGAAAGAAAAAAAAAGTTCATCAATATCTACCAAAAGCATTTCTAAAGATGGCAATTTCCCAGGGACTCTGATTAATTGATCCACCTTCTGCAATACACCTTGAAAGCATTTTAACTGAAAATGCTAGGTAAATAAATCATCAATTATGAATTTCACACTAAGGTATGAGGCACATTGAGAAGTAATTTGAACCAGGCATGGCAAATCTAGGTGCTTTTCCTTAAGTAAAGACAATGAAAGTTGGCTTGAAAAGGCAAAACTACAATCTGTCATCTGAAGTTGTTGAAAACCAAAATCATTTAACCAGGACAGAGAGATTTTCCATAATAAACACAGTATGACAATGCTTTCTTTTTATAGTTCAATAAAAACCCAAATCCATCAGGAAATAAACAGGACCTGAAAACTAGTTTAGAGTTTCCATTTTGCAATAGTATTTCTATAAATAATTTATAGCTCCAATATTTACATATCTACATTTATTTATGTTATATTTTAAAGAGGTAAGAAATACCATCTCTAAGTTTTCTCAGCACACTATTTCAGGCTCTTCCTGGACAAGTATTTTGCCTTTTCTTCAAAGCCGTGATCCTAGCCTAATCACATGCATGCATACTCAGTCGCTTCAATTTTATCCGACTCTTTGCGACCCCATGGTTTATAGCCCTCCAGGTTTCTTAGTTCATGGGATTCTCCAGTTGAGAATACTGGAGTGGGTTGCCATGTCATCCTCCAGGGGATCTTATCAACCCAGGAATTGAAACTAAGTCTCCTGCATCTCCTGCATTGCAGACAGATCCTTTACCATGGAGCCACTGTGGAATCACACAGTTTCATCTTCATTAATTTGCGGGGGTATTCTGAAATTTTTGCTCAATCAGAGCCATCAGTCCAGTAGGGTGTTAAATCTGTTTGCCTTGCTTCTCATGAAAGGATTATCTCAACTATCTCTCTCCCTGAGCTGTCCCTCAAGCATCCTCCTTTACTAGAATGACTTCTCTCTACATATACCATCATTGCCACTCATCACATCCCTCAGCAGGCTTTGAATTCATTGAGGGAGCCTTCTTCATCTTGTAACCATCAGGGCCCTAGGCACTGTGTGGTTGTCATCATAGGGCCTTAATAAGTACATTCAGAAGCAGATAAAAAGGAGACACAAACAGAAAAGTAGGGGGAAAAAAAGAAAGTGTAAACACAAAATGAATAATGAAAAAACAGGCTCTAAAATCAGGATAGAAGGGAGGGTTAAAGCTAGTGTCAGAAATAGTTATGTTACATGCAGAACTGGACAACTATGAAGTCCTCAGACTATAAGTACTAGAAGGACAGGCATCATGTTGTTATTTTCAGTATCTTCTTCCAAGCTCATGGAAGATGGAGGAGAAAGGAAGTTAAGTCCTCAAATCTGCAATTGGCCAGCTAGAGACACCCAGACCTAATGGTTTAGGTCCAGTGTAAGCCAGCAGGCTTCAGACCCAAGAAGAGCCAATGTTTTAGTCTGAGTCTGAGAACAGGAAAGGGAAAAAATAAAAAGTCTCAGTTCAAGCTGTCAGGGAGGAGGAGTTCTTTCTTCCTCTCAGAAAGATCAGACTTTATCTTCCATTTGGGTCTTCAATTTATTGAATAAGAGCCACCATATTACAGAAGGCAATCTTCTTTGTTCAGTCTACCAATTCAGATATTAATCTCCTCCAAAAAAACCCTCACGAAACTCCCAGAATAATGTTTTACCAAGTATTTGGGCACTCCGTGACCCAGTTAACACATAAAATTAACAATTGCACAAGACCTCTTGTCAGCTTGCCAGCCTTAAGGATCTCATTAAACCATAATTAATCTCCAAATAAAGAGAATAACAAGGTCTTAATTCTACCAGGTGGTCTAGTGGTCAAGAATCCTCTGCCAATGTAGGTGGAGACACAGGAGACTCAGGTTCGAGCCTGGGTCAGTGAGATCCCCTGGAGGAGGAAATGGAAACCCACTCCAGTATTCTTGTCTGTGAAATCCCATGGACAGAGGAGCCTGGCTGGCTATAGTCTATAGGGTCGCAAAGAGTCAGACAGGCCTGAGACACTGAGTACTCACACACAGTTCTGCCTAAGGTGGAAGAGCTATCCTGCAAGCCACTGAAAATACACTAAACCCTTCCTCAGAAGACAAGGTAAAGTTCTTGACTGATATTTACTATTCATTTGATATCCTGTAACTTAAGTACTATGATGTAGTCGATATATCTTATGTGATGAAGGAGTAAGAGAGAAAAAGGAGTATTAATTACATATACATACACAGTCATACGCAAACATGCCCACACAAAATGCAGAAGAAGTATAACATACCTATGACAATTAGTCCTCTTGTTTGTACCTAGTCATGATTACAGTTGGCATTTATAACTACTTTCTCCAGTACCTTTTGCTTTCAGCAGACACTTCAGCTGACCATAGGTCTTTACCTGATTATGTGACTCAAATCCTAATTCCTGATGATCCTGGTCATTTGTACTACTCCTGCCTTGGTTGAGTTGCTATAGTTTTACATTGACTTTAATTACAGGGTTTGGTAATATTGAGACAGTCTAATTTTTCTGTATTCCAGCTACATTAATAAAATTTCAGACTAGCAGTTCAATTTGCCCTTGGTAGCGACTTCACTTTCACTTTTCACTTTCATGCATTGGAGAAGGAAATGGCAATCCACTCCATTGTTCTTGCCTGGAGAATCCCAGGGACAGAGGAGACGAGTGGGCTGCCATCTATGGGGTCGCACAGACTTGGACACGACTGAAGCGACTTAGCAGCAGCAGCAGCAGTGGGGATCAATCATCCCATCCAACACAGTAACACATTTCTTTTCCAAATTTTTTTTCCTGTTGATTTAGATGCATTAGGAGTCCAAAGAGCCTAGGTGGTACTCTTAACTTCCTGTTCAGTGGTATCATTGTTCTATGTCTTGGTGGAAACTGTGTTTGGAGAAAGCAAACCCTTATCCAGAGTAAACGCAAAATGCTCACCCTTCCATGATAGAAGATGTCTATTGCCCGCCATCTGGATTGATAACTCCAGAGACTGATACCAAATGAGGACTCATTTTTGGCCTCTGCAACTGGAAGATTGGACACTTAGCAATGGACACAACCAAGTCAGCCTCAATGAGTGAAAAACTATGATGAGCTCATGCGTAACTCCGTGGTGTACCACCATGGTCACTTTATTATTGAACGTGCTGGGTAGGAGTGACTCAGTAAAAGACTGACAGGTATCCATAAAATGGGCCATCTAACCCAACCCATTGAATATTAAAATCCTCCTCTGTTGAGGTCATTATTCAGTGGTCATTCAAATAGGACACAAATAATTTTTACTTTTTTTTTTTTTGCCTATTCAGAGGTCTACCCATATACCTCTTCTCCAAATTTCCTTGCCGTTAATTTTCTAGTCTTGTTGCTTCCAAGTTCCTGACCATCCAATCAAACCATCCCACAGCCCATGAGTCACTGGATAGTCACAAATTCAGTCATTAATTCTGCTCAGTAAAGTGAAAAACCAGGTGCACTGCTTGAAATTCTGCCCACAAGGAGGACTTTCCTTCTCCACTGTCCTCCAGGAACATCCCAGAAAGGGGCTATATGCTGTGCATGCATGCTCAGTCATGTCTGACTCTTTGCAACCCTGTAGACTATGACCCACCAGGTTTCTCAGCCCATGGGATTTTTCAGTAAAGAATACTGGAGTGGGTTGCCATTTTCTCCAGGAAGATCAAGGAGAATCTTACTGACCCAGGGATTGAACCCTTGTCTCTCGTGTCTCCTGCGTTGGTAGGTGGACTCTTTACCTGCTCTTACCAGGGCCCACCGGGGAAACCCCACAGTGCTATAGCTGTCCACTTTTAAGTGGTTCTTCCATATGGGGAGGAATTGTCCATGAAGAGTTCTAAGTCTTTCCTTCCTCTGTAAGGTGATCATAGGAACCTCCCACAAGTGGCCATAGGTATGCACTGGGTGAGAGAAGGCATTGTAGCAGGAGTGGAAACATGGACATTTGAGCTAACTTTTCCTGTAACTTACCTGTGCCTTCAGGGCCTGCTCAGCCCTGATCTTGTTTGTACCTCTTCCCTTTGATGTTGAAGTGCTGCTGTACATGCCCGACATTATCACTTGATGGGTTAGATAACACCCAGGCCATGATGGGCAGCTCAGATCACGTGGTAACTTAGTGACCCATGATTAAACATTCAGTGTCTAGCAGGCCAAGATCTACTTCTCAAAAAGGGACTAGTTATTTGAAGAGAATGTAGGGCTTCAGCTCAGTTCTGTTGCTCGGTCATCTGACTCTTTGCAACCCCATGGACTGCAGCACACCAGGCCTCCCTGTCCATCACTACCTCCTGGAGCTTATTCAGACTCATGTCCATCGAGTCAGTGATGCCATCCAACCATCTCATCCTCTGTCATCCCCTTCTCCTCCCACCTTTAATTTTTTTGCAGCATCAGGGTCTTTTCAAATGAGTCAGCTCTTCTCATCATGTGGCTGAAATATTGGAGTTTCAGCTTCAACATCAGTCTTTCCAGTGAATATTCAGGACTGATTTCCTTTAGAATGGACTGGTTGGATCTCCTTACAGTCCAAGAGACTCTCATGTAAGGGCTGGCTGCTCTAAAATCCTAAGTGCCTGCACTTCAGTTCACCAGCAAAGGCTCTAAACAGCATCTCTGACTACCTCTGCCATTTCAAACACCGTTGGATCTGCTGGACCATATGATCCAAGAGAAAGAGCAGCTAGCAAAGAAGCCAGGATCTGTTCCAGAGCCTTCTCTTGTTGTGGACCCACTTAGAACTGGCAACTTTTCAGGACATTTGATAAACAGGCTAAAGTAACACTGCAGATGAGAAATATGCTGTGTTCTAAATCCAAAGAGACTTCCCTAGATGCCGTGCATCTTTTTTGATTTTAGGAGGGGCCAGAATCAATAACTTATTCTTCACTTTAGAAGGAATATCTTGATGTGTCACTGAGGTAGAAAGCCTTTGAATTTTATTCAGAATATATTTCCTACCCTCTGACACACGAATGTCTTATCAATAAGTCTAGAGTAGTTGCTGCTTCTTGCTCACTAAATCCAATCAGTAAAATGCTACCAATGTAATGGACCAGTATGGTCTCTTATCTAAAAAGTAACCAAGATTCCTGTGAACTAAATTATGAAATAAGGTTGGAATTCTATATGCCCCTGAGTAGGACAGTGAAAGCATATTACTGGCCTTTCTAGATGCAAACAAACTGCTTTTGGTAGTCCTTATTGACAGGGATGGAGAAAAAGGAATTTGCCAGATCAGTGGTGCTTAAGCAATGAAATCACATCTGGTATTGCAGCTGCAATCGTAACCACCACCTAGTTAAGCTTATGATGACCCATGGCCATTCTATAAGACCTATTTATCTTCTTCACAGACCAAATAGGAGAGTTGAATGGGGATGAGATTGGAATCACTACTCCTGCAGCTTCCAAGTCCTTTATAGTGGCAATAATTGCTACAAGCACTCCAGGGAAGTGGTATTGCTTTTGGTTTACAATTTTGCCAGGCATTTGGCCTTTGCTACCATAATAGCCCTCTTTCTACAGGTCATAGAACCAATGCTGTAGCTACTGAGTAAGTCTATATTTCCAGAACTGAATAAATAACCACAGTGTGGGTTCATGGATCCAGTGAGCCCACTGTGAGATAATCTGAGCTAAAATTCTGGTGATCCCATGGTCTGCATAAGCCCCTACTGTGGCTGGTGAAGCATAATGCCATTTTGGGTCTTCGCAGTTCAGAGTCAGTGTCCTGTAAGTCCCTGAAATTCCAATTATGTCCTTTGCTCAAATGAGTAGATACGCTAGTAAAAAGCCATGAACAGTGTGGAGATTCCTTCAAAAACTGGGAATAGAACTGCCATATGACCCAGCAATCCCACTGCTGGGCATACACACCGAGGAAACCAGAATTGAAAGAGACGCATGTACCCCAATGTTCATCGCAGCACTGTTTACGATAGCCAGGACATGGAAGCAACCTAGATGTCCATCAGCAGACGAATGGATAAGGAAGCTGTGTTACATATACACAATGGAATATTACTCAGCCATTAAAAAGAATACATTTGAATCAGTTCTATTGAGATGGATGAAACTGGAGCCCATTATACAGAGTGAAGTAAGCCAGAAAGAAAAACACCAATACAGTATACTAATGCATATATATGGAATTTGAAAGATGGTAACGATAACCCTATATGCGAGACAGAATAAGAGACACAGATGCATAGAACAGTCTTATGGACTCTGAGGGAGAAGGTGAGGGTGGGACATTCTGGGAGAATAGCATTGAAACATGTATATTATCATATGTGAAACAGAACACCATTCCAGGTTCGATGCATGAGACAAATGCTCAGGGCTGGGGCAATGGGATGACCCAGAGGGATGGGATGGGGAGGGAGGTGGGAGGGGGGTTCAGGATGGGGAACATGTGTAAACCCATGGCTGATTCATGTCAATGTATGGCAAAAACCACTACAATATTGTAAAGTAATTAGCCCCCAACTAAAATAAATAAATTTATTAAAAAAAAAAAAAGCCATGCTCTTCTGTCCATGGAATTTTCTAGGCAAGAACACTGAAGTGGGTTGCCATTTCCTCCTCCAGGGGATCTTCGACCTAGGGATCTAACCCCTGTTTCCTGCGTCTCCTGCATCGGCAGCTGAATTCTTTACCACTGAGCCACCTGGGAATCCTCCAGTTAGGTTGATTAGGTCTTAAATGACAAATCCTCTCCAATATTTCAAACTCGTTATTCCTTTCCATCCCATACACTATATTAAACCAAAACAGTCCTGTATTTTCAACTCACTTGCTATGGGCCACCTTTTGGTCCATGTTTTAGGTAAACAACCAAACTGTTAGAGCCTTTATCAACTCCTTTCAGTTCAGTTCAGTCACTCAGTCCTGTCTGACTCTTTGCAGACCCCATGGACTGCAGCACACCAGGCTTCCCTGTCCATCACCAACTCCTGGAACTTGCTCAAACTCGTGTCCATTGAGTAAATGATGCCATCCAACCATCTCATCCTCTGTCATCCCCATCTCCTCTTGCCTTCAATCTTTCCCAGTATCAGGGTCTTTTCAAATGAATCAGTGCTTTGCGTCAGGTGACCAAAGTATGGGAGCTTCAGCATCAGTCCTTCCATTGAATATTTAGGACTGATTTCCTTCAGGATTGACTGGTTGGACCTCCTTTCAGTCCAAGGGACTCTCAAGAGTCTTCTCCAACACCACAGCTCAATTCTTTGGTGCTCAGCTTTCTTTATAGTCCAACTCTCACATCCACACATGACTACTGGAAAAACCATAGCTTTGACTAGACAGACCTTTGTTGGCAAAGTAGTGTCTATGCTTTTTAATATGCTAAGTTTGTCATAGCTTTTCTTCCAAGGAGAGAGCATCTTTTAATTTCATGGCTACAGTCACCATCTGCAGTGATTTTGGAGCCCAAGAAGATCACTGTTTCCATTGTTTCCCCATCTACTGTTCCCCATGAACAGCATCGACTCCTTTAGTTAAAACATTAAATGTGGAATCTCTGCTTCATGAGTCTATAAACTTGGCTTGATCCAACTTTATGACTCTTCCTCCATTATGGTCTTGTTTTATTTATTTAAGAGTAAACTTTGTTCTGTTCATGTTCTTGCTCCTCATTTTATCAAAAGCTTATTTATCAGTCACTTACTTGGTAGACATTTATTCATAGAGAAAGTGATAATGAAAGTGTTAGTCATTCAGTTGTGTCCAACTCTGTGAGACCCCGTGAACTGTAGCTCAGCAGACTATACTGTCCGTGGAATTCTCCAGGCAATAATACTAGAGTGAAGTCAGTCCCTTCTCCAGGGCATCTTCCTGACCCAAGGATTGAACCCAGGTTTTCTATATTGCAGGCAGAGTCTTTACAGTCTGAGCCACCAGGGAAACTCGTTCCTAGAGAAACCCCTCCCCCCTACAAAATAAATGTTTTGTGAATGTGCTTAGAATTTTAAGCAGAGGTACTAATTGTTATTAAGAATTGAGTTACTGCTTCTATTACTAGAATCAGAATGTGAAGGTGAGGTTAAAAGCATGAAGATGTGACTAAGAGTTATGTTATTAATTCAAGCAAGGTAGATATTTGAGAAACAGTTAATGTAGCCAACTTAGACTGGTGGCTGGTTCTTGCATTTTTTTTTTTTTAATAGTAGGAAGTGCTGATGTAAGACTTAGATTAAATGACATCAAACTGGAGAAAGGTCAATATTTAACAACTGGCTTCATGCCCTCAAGATAAGAGTAAAATCAGGGACTAGGATGAACTATGGTTAGCTTCTAGCCTACAGAAATCAAAGTCATCAAGGAAAAGATTGTAAAACAGAGAAAATAATATAGTTCAGCACATCTCTATAGCCCTGGAACCCAAGCTATTCTAGTTTACAAGTGTGTTGTTCAGGGAGAAGTATCAAAGAAACATAAAGTTACTTATTACTGTGTTTTTATGATTTTACATTTAAATTTTCTTTAGCTTTTAATAATCACACGTAGTATAGAACAAAAAGTTACTTAATTCTGATTCCAAAAGTCAATTCATTTTGTCTACCTTAGATCACTTACAAACTATTAGGCAGAGGAAGATAGCTAATATATTTACTTTACTCACATTAAGTTTCTAATTTATCACTGAACTTGAAGTCCAAAAAAAGTCCAGAAGGAAATGCCCACATGCATCTTGCATTCTAGATTTTGGTTTTAGATTTTCCAGAGCAAGAACAAAAAAGATTAGATGTGTGTAGGGGGGGTGGGTGTATGTGCTCACAGGTGTATTTATAGGTGGAGATCCAGGACTCTATTGAGGTAACTTTGCATTTTAATAGTTTATTTTTAAAATAATAAAAAGAGAAAGCTTTGCCCTAGGTGAAGAGAAAAAGTGATGGGACTTCAGCAGTCCTTTCCTCAAGACACAATTTCTCCTTAGGATGAAGTCTAGAAAATGAATGGGAACAACCTTGATCTATGTACTTATTTGCTCCAAGTTGCAACTTTATTGATCTTTGGCTACAGGTAATTACCTGAAGATGTGTTAACAGTCGTAAAGGGTGACAGGAAAGAGAAGGAAAAATGTTCATCATGTGGCCCAGAGTCTGTAGACATCGCAGCTTCAGCTTGGAGAAAAACCCCCAAGACAGCCCAAACTCGAGTGGAGAACAGATTTAAAAAAAAAAAACAAAAACATGTTTTTTCAACCTCAACACTATAGATGTTTTGAGTCAGATAATTCCTCTTTTGGGGTCATTTTTTGTGCATGGTAAGATGTTTAATGGCCAATACTTTGGCCACCTGATGCAAAGAACCGACTCATTGGAAAAGACCCTGAATCTGGGAAAGATTGAAGGCAGGAGGAGAAGGGGACGACAGAGGATGAGACGGTTAGATGGCATCACCGACTCTATGGACATGAGTTTGAGCAAACTCCGGGGGTTGATGATGGACAGGGAGACCTGGCGTGCTGCAGTCCATGGAGTTGCAAAGAGTCGGACATGGCTGAGGGACAGAACTGAACTGAAGCTGTTTAACCCGTTATTGTCTATTTGGTTTAGTCACTAAGTTGTGTCTGACTCTTTTGCGACCCCATGAACTGTCATCTGCCAGGCTTCTCTGTCCATGGCATCTTCCAGGTAAGTGTTCTGGAGTGGGTTGCCATTTCCTTCTCCAGGGAAACTCCCTGACCCAGGGATCCTCCCTGACCCAGGGATCGAACCCATGTCTTCTGCATTGGTAGGGAGATTCCTTACCACTGAGCCACTGGGGAAATTTAACCTATTAAACACCAGTAACTGCTCTCCCCTACTCCCAAGTCTAGGTAAGCATAAATTTCCATAGACTGCCAAAGTACTCAGAGATTCAAAATCATCCCCTCTCCCCAAACAATTGCTTAAGCATTTTAGGAAAAGAAGAAACACAAATTACAGTCGATCCTCTGTATCTGTGAATGTAGAACCTACAGATATGGAGGGCCCACCATACTAGCCATTTTATGTGAGGGACTTACGCATCTTCAGTTTTTGTTTTTGTTTTTTCATCCAGGGAACTCCTGGAACCAATCTCCTGGCAACCAAGTGAATTCAAGAGAGTCATATGGATACTCTCTAATCCCAAATAAATAAACTGCATTTTCAGTGTAAAATATGGAGATTAGAAGCAAGGTATAGCAAAACTGCTGTAGTCAATCATAAACTTACCACTAGCAATTTACTAATTTATTTTTTTCTACCAGCATTCATTCAGTGGTAACCAGATCCCAAGCCCATGCCAGGATCTGGAAAGCTTAGCCTGATGAGACATATAATAAATATGGGGCAATTCTAAAGCAGTTTATATGCAGGGTATTACACAACCTCTATGTTAAGGCTACTGGCCAGTCTGAATAGAAGCATCTTTCTAATTATTTGTTTTTTATAATATCTGTTGAAATATTTTACCCTCAACATGGCAAATTTTTTCTGTTGCCTATTCAGATTATATTCTATTCACACCAAGCCACCTTTTTTATTTTAATTAAATTTAATTTTTTAGTGTAATACTGGAATTTAAAAAAAAGAATAGTTTTGTTCCTTGCATTGGTGGCATAAGGCCTCTTTTGGCAGCAGCTTGAGCCTCTGGGAACACTCTCTCCCAGAGAGTAGCAGAAAGGGGTCAGCTGGCTCTTAAGCAGTTCTATTTGCAAGTGGCCAGCAGGTTGGAATGTGATAACAGCCAGCAGACACTTCACATGGATTTTCTCCGCCAAGTCTGGGAAGCGTCTGTCATATGCCATTGTGAAGTGAACAATCAAAGTTGGTCTTGGGGGAGGGTCCCTCCACACTGCCACCAGGCCTGTTTACTTGACTAGTTTAAAGAGGAGGAAAGAGCCATATGGATTAAATGAGAAAGAAGATTTGATCTTTTATGACAGATTGCAAATTTTACAGACATTTCTCAAAAAAAAAAAAAATCGATTTTACTATCCTGTCTCCATCTATATTTTTACCTAGTCTCTCTCTTGCAATATACCTAAGAAACAATTTAAAGGAAATGGTTGGGTGAAATTCTGGCTCAGGTTTCTGTAGAAAGCATTTTATCTCTTCTTTACAGACTGTGGCTTGGGTAGGGAAATTGTGGTTGTGTTAAATTCTCATAACAATTTTTGTTACTGATGGGAAGAATTCTAACATTTTTAAAATATAAAAATCATGATTTAAAACAATACTAACTTATTTTTAGTTTTATGTGTTTCCCTGAATTCCAAATATTAGGGTGTTCCTCTAAGTTAGATTATCTCTCTGAGTGTTAAGCTGAATAAGATAAAAGTCAACCATATTAAACTGAAGATTTATAAGATACAGAAATAACTTTTTTTAGATAAAAGAAGTCATCCATTGTATGAAACCAGACTATCTCATAAAAATGGTTTGGCAAGGACTGTGTATGGACAGTTGGTAGCCCTGGGAAAAGGCCAGCTAGCGTTATCAGAGTCAACAGGTACTTCTATTTCAAAAAAGACCGTAATAGTGCTGCAATTTACAATTACTTTCAAAGATGAGCTTCTTAAATAGGACTGCTTCAGAACCTGCAATCATTAAAAAGAAATGTAGATCAATGTGAAGAAAAATGTTCATTTCTGAAGTTAAAGGAGAACTTAGAAATTTTCCAACTCATTTTTAAAATGATGTCTCTACCTCTACTTCTAGTAAAATAAATTTTATTTCAGTGGAAATGAAATGACATAAAAATAATTTACTTTTCTGACATTTATGTGTTTGGTTACTTTGCCCATTTAACTTTACAGGAACCATAAAACTGAATTAGAAAACCACTCCTGTGTTTAAAAATGTTTTCTGTGTAATTGGTATATATTTTACTGATATGAGATCACCATTAGTAATAATATTAGTAGATGTAGACCAACATTTGTGTTTAAATGGTATCCCATTAACAAAATATAATCAGACAATTATGATATTGGTAACAGAATAATTTTTATAAAACTGTGAATATACTCAGAACTACTGTTGAGATAGTACTAGAGTTTCCTCACAAAATCATGTTTAAAGAAATAGGGATTGACTAGAGCATCTCAGATGAAGCTTATATGTATTTTTATTGAACGTATATCAAGAAAATATTTAATGCTTTGTCAACAGTATTATCTCACTGGTTTAATTACATTTAAATGTAAGAAATTATTTTGACAACAATATCTTAAATTATCACTTTCAAAATACTTTGAATAACTACTGCATCTGATCTTCAGGACAAAGGCATAATTATCAGCATTGGGGAAGAAAATTGAATAAAACACACAATCTTACTGATGGGAAGTTCCCTGATTTGATCATAGATCTCCTTTGAACATAATGTCTAGTGAGTGATAAGTCATCTCCTCCACTTGATATTTGGTCTCTTTTACTCAAAATCTCATCTGTATTGTTTTGTATTGATATGTTGATAACAGTATGTTTGTGTGTGTGTGTGTGTTTGTGTGTGTGTTTGTTAGTCACTCAGTCATGTCCTACTTGTTGCAACCTCATGGGTGTAGCCTGCCAGGCTCCTCTGTCCGTGGAGTTCTCCAGGCAAGAAGACTGGAGTTGGTAGCCGTTGACTTCTCCAGGGGATCTTCCCAGCCCAGGGATTGAACCCAGGTCTCCTGCATTGCCGGCAGATACTTTACCATCGGTGTCACCATCGATGCCTGTGTTGGTAAAAGTACTGAAGACTAACTAGACCAAGTCTTCAGTAACATTTACATTTAACCCTCTGATTTGTGTGAGTGGTATTTTTTGGGGAAAAAAAAAGAGTCAAAAAGCACAATATACTTGTAGATTTTATAAGAAAGTAAGAAAAGAACAGACAGAAGAAGTCAAATTAGAATTCACCAAAGATTTAGTTTAAATAAAAAAAATCATAGCAAAAGTGATCATAAGATTATAAGCCTTTAATAACACTAAATATTGGGAAAAGCAGTGGAATTCTGTCAGCCAGTAAAATAGAATATGGACATTTTTGTAAAAAGAGAAAGATGACTTTGGGTGACATTTGGGTTCATATACTTCAAAAAGTTGCAGTTAAGATGAAATAATAAAATGTATTTAAATAACTCAGCATGATATTTGGCTTAGTGGGTCATCAAAAAGGCAATGTCTCTTCTACTGATGTTTTAATTCAAGTGACTGATAATGAGCCACAGTAATTATAAACTATAAAATAATTTAAAAACCTAGAAGCAATAATCCTAAGGTAGTAAAGTGAGTGGATTTGATTATTTACTTGTAACTAATTCTGCCACAATGATGCAAATACAATGTAAGTGTGTACAAGAGTATTTGAAAAAAAGTCTTATATTTTCGTAGGAGAAATCGATACCTGTACGTTTCTATTAAACATTTCTCATTTCATAGTTTTATAATTGTGGGTCTTGAGAGCACACGAAATTAAAGCTTGCATTTGTTGTTGTTATTGCTCAGTCACTCAGTCAAGTCTGACTCTTTGTGACCCCATGGACTGCAGCACGCCAGGCTTCCCTGTCCTTCACTATCTCCCAAAGTTTGCTCCAACCTATATCCACTGAGTTGATGATGCCGTCCAACCATGCCATCCTGTCTCCCCTTTCTTCTGCTGCCCTCAATCTTTCCCAGCATCAAGGCTTTTTTCAATGAGTCAGTTCTTCACATCAGGTGGCCAAAGTATTGGAGCCTCAGCGTTAGCGTCATCCTTCCAATGAATATTCTGAGTTGATTTCCTTTAGGATGGACTGAAGACAAGCGCTCATGAACACATTTGCAGTAGGTCTTACCCAGAAAGACTTTTACCTCTAAAGTGTGGTGTGACTGACTGGAGCTGACAATAATAATAGCTCTGGATCCAGAAATCGGCAAGTTTTAAAATATTTTTAAAGGTGCTTTATTTGGTGATCAAGATTTGTATGAAAACACTGCTCATTCTAAAGTTACAAGGTATATAGAATTTGCTCTGTGAATTATGACAACAGATATGTTTTAGGAAAGTTCTCAATGCAAATGTATAAGCCTAAGACATACGCACACACATGCACACACAATGTAAAACCAACTTTATAAAATTTAGAATATACAGATATACTGGGTGGGTGAAGACTTTTTAATGAAATATTTGTCCTTGGATTTTGGGTTTAGGATTTTGTCTAGAGGAACAAAACTGTCTAAAACAAAAAGCCTAAAACCAGAATAAAGCAGTTTACACAAAGCTAAAATGAAACTTTTCATTTCTAGGGTGATCATATGCAAGTACGTGAGAGACAGCAGAAAAAAAAGATTAGATTAGAATGAGATGGGACCAAGATGGCAGACAAGACTAGACCTTGATCCTCAGTCAGCAAGTGAGATGACACAGCCAGAGGTGCCATGACAGTTCTGAGGCACTGTTAAAAGACCAAAGAGTGGGCAATAGCCCAAGTCCTGGAAATCTCCATCCCTTCCCCAAAATAGTTGGCATAATCCTCCTACTCATTAACATATGAAATTACCCAGCCTATAAAACTAACCATACCTCATTTCAGGGCCACATTAGCCCTGTGTGATGGCCCATACTCTGTCTGTGGCATGTGCTTCTCTCTGTATCTGAATAAATTCACTTCTTACCTACCACTTTGTCTCTCATTGAATTCTTTCTGCAAAGAGACATCAATAACCTGAGCTTCATTAGGTCTTGAAACCAGGTACTGTGGATTTTGGCTGGGTTTGAGTCCCAAGCAGGGTTTTGCTTGTGTATAAGTTCTAGCCATATGGGTTCAAGTCCCAAGCAGGGCTTTGGCTGGGTTCGAGTCCCAGCACGTGGGTTTGAGTCCCAATCTGTGGTAAACAGTTTCAGTTACTTCTGTCTTTCCAGTTGGGAACTGCTCCTATCATTCAGAAGTATTTATTTTGATAAAAAAGCCCAAGTCTACAATGCTGAGATGGTGTATATTCATACACTACATCTGTATATATGCCTCACACACATTGAAATACATACTCTTAACCAGTTATCTTCAGTCATGATGTGCATATAAGTTTCTCTGCTATGTTCATGGTGCACTATCCTACTTAGTTTTCCAAATATTGGCTTCTGAGAGCAGTTTTGTACTATGAAACACAATTGTGATTTGCTTATGGTGAAAGATGTCGGATTTATGATCTCCGAAGAAGAAGATTTAGCTTTGGAACCAGAGGCCAGGCCTGACCACTCAGGGCTCTTGTGTGACAGAAGTTTTATTACAATGAAAAGGGACAGAGAAAACTTCTGACATGGACATCAAAAGGGGGCAGAGAGTGCCCCTCACTAGTCTTAGCAAGGGAGCTATATACTTTTTAATTGGCTATTACAGTAAATCAAAAGAATGTTTCAAGGTTGCAAAAGTCTTACTAGACCCACTCCCACAATTTACATTTTAAGATGTCAGGGTTAGAACTAACCATAGGAAGATCTGCCAGACCCACTCCCATAATATACATTTTAAGATAACAGGGTTAGTCAGAAGGTTCTCAAGAAGGAGAAACATGTCCTCAAGCAGGATACATTGTTGTTATATAATCCTTAACATTCAGAAAACTAAGACCATGGCATCCAGAAAACTAAGACCATGGCATCTGGTCCTATCACTTCATGACAAATAGATGGGAAAACAGTGGAAACAGTGGTAGACTTTATTTTGGGGGGCTCCAAAATCACTGCAGATGGTGACTGCTGCCATGAAATTAAAAGACGCTTTCTCCTTGGAAGGAAAGTTATGACCAACTAGACAGCATATTAAAAAGCGGAGACATTACTTTGCCAGCAAAGGTCCATCTAGTCAAGGCTATGGTTTTTCCAGTGG
Organism: Giraffa tippelskirchi; assembly: GCF_054371585.1. Classification (NCBI taxonomy): domain Eukaryota; kingdom Metazoa; phylum Chordata; class Mammalia; order Artiodactyla; family Giraffidae; genus Giraffa; species Giraffa tippelskirchi. Next base: position 154,637,340 of record NC_137281.1, read on the forward strand.
TCATATATGGATGTGAGAGTTGGACTATAAAGAAATCTGAGTGACAAAGAATTGATGCTTTTGAACTGTGGTGTTGGAGAAGACTCTTGAGAGTCCCTTGGGCTGCAAGGAGATCCAGCCAGTCCATCCTAAAGGAGATCAGTCCTGAGTGTTCATCGGAAGGACTGATGTTGAAGCTGAAACTCCAATACTTTGGCCACCTGATGCGAAGAACTGACTCATTTGAAAAGACCCTGATGCTGGGAAAGATTGAAGGCAGGAGGAGAAGGGGACGACAGAGAATGAGATGATTGGATGGCATCACTGGCTTAATGGACATGAGTTTGATTAAATTCAGGGAGTTGGTGATGGACAGGGAGGCCTGGCGTGCTGCAGCCCATGGGGTTGCAAAGAGTTGGACACAACTGAGTGAGTGAACTGAACTGAACTGAACAGAGTTTAAGCTGAGTTGTTTTGTTGTGTAATCATCAGCTCTGGACCTAAAGGAAAAAAAAAAAAAACACTTTATGGGACTAAGACTAAGGAATGTAGGGAAAACAAAAGAAAACAAAACAAAAAAATGTGTCCTTTTCTCCTCCTTGAGAACTCCAGATCCCTATCTCTTCCTCTAGAGCCCCAGAACTCTCTCTCCTCCTTGGGGACCCCAGATTTATTATCAATCTACCTAGGAATGGACTCTCTCAATTGCATCAATGAGTTAATAACTGCAGTCATGGATAAGCCACTTTGTACTAGGCACTAGTTTAAGAAGATAACCTTTTTTTTTTTTTTTAATTAGTGGTAAGAAGAGTATTAGAGGTAGGTAATATTGATTTCCTTTTTTGTATGTTAGGAAACTGGGCTTTAGATACATTAAGATAATACCTGTAGTCCCAGCCTAGTCAGAGACTGAAACAGGACTCAAACCTAGATTTTCTGATTTCATAATCTTCCATGTCAATATCCAATGCAGTATTCAGGGTTATTTCTCAGGTCATCCAGCCTACAGCAAAGAATTTCATGACCCTTCTGTAGACTGATGCAGGTTCTGATACCTCTACTGTCAAGAAGACTGTGTCCAAAAACAAGTTCTCATGAACATATATGCTTGGCTTGCCTGCTGCTGCTGCTGCTGTGTCGCGTCAGTCGTGTGCGACCCCAAAGACAGCAGCCCCAGGCTCCCCCTTCCCGGGGATTCTCCAGGCAAGAACACTGGAGTGGGTTTCCATTTCCTTTTCCAATGCATGAAAGTGAAAAGTGGAAGTGTAGTCGCTCAGTCGTGCCCGACTCTTCTTGACCCCGTGGACTGTAGCCCACCAGGCTCCTCCGTCCATGGGATTTTCCAGGCAAGAGTATTGGTGTGGCTTACCTAACTGATATTAAAAATCTCCAATAGATCACAGTTATGATTAATCTTCATTTTTGGGGTCTAATAATGTCAACAAATAATATTTTGCATGCTAATTGATGCATGCTGGTGTTTATCTTAATATTGTATCTTTATATAATTTTTCCTTACTTAGAGTGGCATATTATGATTCCATCTCAGAAAGCAGATGAGTGGGCAGCAGTGGTACATGAACTCCAAGCCCTGAAAGACATCTGCCTCAGAAGGGCTGGGAAGTGGCGTCATGCTTAGTGCACTTGCGACAGCAATTTTCTTCCTTGGGTCATCTCTTAGCATGAAGTCTCCAAGCTTCTCCTTCACAGTCGTCCGCAGCAGCTTCATATCCTCTGTGTTGAGTGCCCAGTTGTGCTGTTGTGTTAGTTGCTCAGTCATGTCCGACTTTATGCAACCCCATGGACTGTAGCTTGCCAGGCTCCTCTGTCCACGGAATTCTCCAGGCAAGAACAATGGGGTGGGTTGCCATTCCCTTCACAAACTGAGCCAGTACTCTGTCACTACAAGACCTTCGGCTTGATGAAGCAGACACAGCCCATCTACCTCTGCGGTGTAGTGCTCCACCAGCTGCATGAGGTTCCCCAGGGACACAGCCCGTCAATGCCGAGGTTGTTTGCATGGCGCCTGATGTGAAGTGCTCCATCTTGCCCTCGCAGCTCATACCCAGAGGGTAGTCCCTGGGGTAGCTGGTGCGCTCCAGTACCAGAAACAGGCCTGTCTCCAGGGGGCATGTGAAAGTGAAAGTGTCAGTCGCTCAGTCGTGTGGACTCTTGGCCACCCCATGGACTGTAGCCCTCCAGGTTCCTCTCTCCATGGAATTCTCCAGCAAGAATACTCGAGCGGGTTGCCATTCCCCTCTCCAAGGGAGCTTCCAACCCAGGGATCAAACCCAGGTCTCCTGCACGGCAGGCAGATATTCTTATCATCTGAGTCACCAGGCATAGACTACCCTTAATAGGGATGGCTAGCTGGCGCTGTCCGCGGTGCTGACTCCAATGCAGCTGTTCTTTTGGGTGCTCCACCTGCTACAGTGAAGCCTGGCAGGTTAGTGCAGGGCCGCTGCTGGCTTCCTCCACATAGACCAAAATGACCCTGTTGGTTTTGGTGTCTTTTAAACTGTTTTCTGATGATCACTTTTTTCATGTTTAAACTCTGAATGCCAGGGTATTATTGAGGTTTCATACTAGTTTTCCTTTTGCTTTTGTTTGTTTAGTAAGATAATTGAATACATTATTCCTCTGTGGTCCTTACATGTTAACAACCAAGGCATGGCTGGGACTGCACTCCTCTGGTGTTAGCCCACCCAGGGAAGACTGTCCCTTGGAAGAAATCTTCCTTCCCTGTATCTGTCGCATGGCTGAGAGCTGGGAGTGGAGGGAGAATGTTGGTCACACTTCTGTGTCTGTGATGTCCACAGAAAAGAAAAAATCTGATGGAATAATTTTTTTTTTTTGAAGGATGAGGAGAGTTAGATAAAATGTTGGTCTCCCCAAATATTTTTCATATTACATACAAATTGCATACTTTCTATTAGTTAAGCTTCCACTATGGAAATATATATTTGAAGGCATGTTTTATATATATATATATATATATAATAAGAGATACATATGATACATAGAAAAAGACAAAATATGGGTATGATGTTCATTTTAATTTCTTCAAGTACTTTTTTAAGTAAAAGATGAAGAAAACTTAGCTACATAAATTTTGAGAGGTTACCAAGTGAAGTCTGTACTTGGTATTTTAGAGGTCTTAAAAATGTAATTTATACTTCATGGGTAAGTTCTAATACAGGTCTAGTTCACTTATAGGCCGGGGATTTGAGATATAAGCAAATTCTTATAGAATTATTAAAACCTTTCTAAAATACAGTCCTCAAGGAGAGGTTAGACTTTTGTTCTAAAAAAAATCACTGCAGTTTTAAATGTGATGGCTTAAAATTCATTAATTAAGTAATAGGTCTTCATTAATGTATTCAGTAAAATTTTTCTGAACTTTTACTACAGGCCAAGCCTAATGCTTGGTTAGGATTACACAATATATACAAGAGATAATCCTTGATTTCAGCTAGCCAATAGCAATTCAAGAAGGCATATAGTTCCCCATAAAATCTTGGTTGAATACAATGAGTTCAGTTCAGTCGCTCAGTCGTGTCCGACTCTTTGCGACCCCATGAATTGCAGCACGCCAGGCCTCTCTGTCCATCACCAACTCCCGGAGTCTACCCAAACCCGTGTCCATCGAGTCGGTGATATATAATGAGTAGTGTGGATATAAATGAGCCATTTCAAATGTAGTTCAAAAAAGAAGCATTAAAATCAGCAAGTTATTTTTTCCAACTTTATTGAGACATCACTGACAAATAAAAATTCTATATATTTAATGCTTGCAATATGATAATTTTATATCTGTATATATTGTGAGATAATTACCATAGTCAAGCTAATTGACATATTTGCTAATTCATAGTTATCTTGTGCATGTGTGTGTGTGTATGTATGCATGTGTTGAGAACACAAGATATACACTCTTAGCACATTTCACATATACAATTACAGTATTATTAGTTATAAACACTGTGCTATACTTTAGATCCCCAGAACTTATTAATCATATAACTGAGCATTTAAACCCTTTAGCCAAGTTATCTTGAGTGGCCGATTTAATCTTTGTTATATATTCTATTATATAACACAACTGACTCATCAAAAAAGACCCTGATGCTGGGAAAGATTGTCTGACTCGATGGACATGAGTTTGAGCAAGCTCTGGAAGTTGGGGATGGACAGGTAAGTCTGGCGTGCTGCAGTCCATGTGGTCACAAAGAGTTGGACATGGCCTAGTGACTGAACTGAACTGATATATTCTATTTTGTATGTAGATTTTAAAATGCTTTATACTTATTTTGTATCTGTTCACATCCAGAATGATCTCATAACATTTCCCCCCTATAACTGTATCAGAAAGTAAAGAGATAAGTTAAAATTTTGCATGCATTGAGCCTGATGTGATAAAGTAAGCCTCCTTCTCATAACTCATCAAAAGTCAAAGAAGTGAAAGGTGATGAGTTGGGATTAAATTTTTGGATAGGTGTATTGTCAGAAGAATTTCTTACTCATTTCTGTAACTGCACACATTCATTTTTCCCCAAAATCCTTTTTATCTGCCATTTAGCAAGAATCCAATTACTGAGCATGAGCTTACTGCCTCGTAAATAACATCCTCTTAGCTTTCCAATCACACCATTCCAATTCTGTATTTTGTCAGCAAAAGTCCTGTTTTTAAAAATAATACTTTGGCCATCTGCTTACCCATATGTGCTACACATCACTGAATGTTAGATTCTCTGCAAGTTTTATAGATGGTACCACAAACCTTGAATGTGTTTTCTCTCATAATTAGCATTTTACAACCACATTAAATTGATCACAGGTAAACTGTTTCATTTTGGTGTGTTATTTTGATTGTAATCAGACTGCTTGCTGGAAAGTGATTTTGTAGCCAATATATTTCAGTTATAAAGAGCTTTCTTTCCTCTTTTATAGCAAATACATTATTTTAAAGGTCACACTTGTCAGACTTATAAACCAAATCCCAGACTTGCAATGTAAGGCATCTGTGGGAGGATCCATCAGTGTTTACACTGGGGTGAAGAATGTTATCTTAGCAGGCTCCATCAATTTCAGTGACTGATGATGTCATTTGCAATTTCTACAACTGGTCCCTCTCAAATGAAACACTGCTTGGTAAGGGATTCTGTTTTAAGTTTTCATGTTTTCCTAAGTCATGTATACATAGTGACCATTCCTTTTTTCCTAAAAATGATAAGCATAAATAAATGTATAGTTGGATTTGAAGTTGCTATAACTCTTTAGAGCTTCCCTTGTGGCTCAGCTGGTAAAGAATCTGCCAGGAATGAGGGAGACCTGGGTTCAATCCTTGGGTCAGGAAGATCCCCTGGAGAAGGGAAAGGCTACCCACTCCAGTATTCTGGCCTGGAGAATTCCATGGACTGTATAGTCCATGGGGTAGCAAAGAGTCAGACACGGCTGAGCAACTTTCACTTTCACACTTTAATTGAGAGTCTTATTCTATTTACAGATGAATTAGAGAAATTTTAAATCCCCTGGAAACCTGCCAAACTTAGACTTCAGTGCTTTTTGGAACAGGCTTCCCTGGTGACTCAGATGGTAAAGAATCTGCCTGTAATGTAGGGGACCTGGGTTCCATCCCTGGGTTGGGAAGATCCCCTGGAGGAGGGCACGGTACTCACTCCAGTATTCTTGCCTGGAGAATCCCCATGGACAGAAGAGCCTGGGGGGCTATAGTCCATGGGGTCACAAAGAGGCAGACACAACTGAGCCACTAAGCACAGCAACTTTTTGGAGCATACTCATGAGGATTAAGGACTTCCCAGGTGGTGCTAGTGGTCAAGAATCCGCCAGTTTTATGATACCTCATGTTTTCGTAGATTTAGTGACTGCACATTAAACAGGTGCAGGACACAATTTTTGATGCACATTGTTTTTGCTATCATTCAGTTAAAATAAGTAAAATCTCTTTGCTTTATGCTTTGAACCATAAGTGTATAAATGTGAACTTCTGATTACCAATGTGCAAGACTAATTTCACCTTGTCTTTTCAAAGCTTTGTTTCTTTGTTGCTTCATTTTTGCCGAGGATTTAAGTTTTATTTTCACAAAATTGGGAACAATGCTGTGTGTGCATTTCCCACTGGATTTGTTACCTGAAGCTATCCTAGACTTAACATCCTGTCCCCTTTCCTGTGCAGACAGGTAAGAAAGTTCAAATTTTCCAGATTTTATTGAAACCCTTAGTGGCACAATTTTGCTTTGTTCCTAAGGGCCCGGGGTTTGGGTCTTTATTTTAGAGCTGTCCTCTATGAATTCCTTATTGTTATTCCTGGTCATTGATACAATGTAAAAAGGTACCTTCTACCTTTCTTTCAGTTTTTCATGATTTTGATGACTTTACTAGGAAGATTATTTATGGTTCTTATTAGTCTTACTGCCTGAAAAAAAGGACTAAGTAACTGAATAAGTCTGCTCTTGAGAGTAATATAAGATTATGATTTACTTATTCTTGACATTTTTTCCCAAGTAAATTAATAAAAGGTTCTTATCATGTACAAGTTCTCTCAAATGTGAATTTAAAAGGCCTAATGGAAAGGCTTATATAACTTAACTTTAGCTATATTAAGTCCTGAGAATTATTAATCGGTCTAACTGTAGCTAAATTGTAAAAAAATTAAGGACTTTCAGATCCTGAATGTGTTCTGGTGCTACCTATATGGATCCTGAGGGTAACCATAATAATGAGATTTTTCTAAGATCATACATCTAGCTAGTGACAGTGAAAAGATTCTAATTAAGGACTTTTGACTTCCACTCATCATTATTTTCACTAACACTAGCTTAAATATTATATGATAGTTACATTATTATGCTATGTTATGTTAATTATGTTATATTCATAACATGAGCACTCTACTATGCACTTTGAAAATATCTTATTTAATCTTGAAAACAAAACAGTAACTTTGAAACAGCACCTAGATCATTCTTACTTTGTGGGAAGGAAATTGAGTATTGTAGAAGTTAATATTTGTCTTTACTAAATTCATATCCATTCCCATCACTTCATCGCAAATAGATGGGGAAACAGTGGAAACAGTGGTTGACTTTATTTTTGGGGGCTCCAAAATCACTGCGGATGATGATTGCAGCCATGAAATTAAAAGACGTTTACTCCTTGGAAGGAAAGTTATGACCAATCTAGACAGCATATTAGAAAGCAGAGACATTACTTTGTCAAAAAAGATCAGTCTAGTCAAGGCTATGGTTTTTCCAGTGGTCATGTATAGATGTGAGAGTTGGACTATAAAGAAAGCTGAGCACAGAAGAATGATCCTTTTGAACTGTGGTGTTGGAGAAGACTCTTGAGAGTCCCTTGGACAGCAAGGAGATCCAACCAGTCCATCCTAAAGGAGATCAGTCCTGAGTGTTCATTGGAAGGACTGCTGTTGAAGCTGAAACTCCAGTACTTTGGCCACCTGATGCAAAGAGCTGACTCATTTGAAAAGACCCAGATGCTGGGAAAGATTGAAGATGGGAGGAGAAGGGGACGACAGAGGATGAGATGGTTATATGGCATCGCCGACTCAATGGACATGAGTTTGGGTAAACTCCAGGAGTTGGTGATGGACAGGGAGGCCTAGCGTGCTGTGGTTCATGAGATTGCAAGGAGTCAGACAAGACTGAGTGACTGAACTGAACTGAACTGAAATTCATATCATGAGAGAGTAACATGAATAGCATCAATACCTGTTGTGAGATTCTCCAAAAGCACTTGTGTGTGTGTGTGTGTGTGTGTGTGTTAATGGCTATATTTACAGTCTGTCCTATTACATGCCCAAAGGATCTTAAGAACCACATAATTAAAAAGTCAGTTTGTGGTGATGAGGTTTAGGCTTACAGAAGAGTCTTAAAGAAGTCTGGGTTTATTCTAATTAAGTGAACTACCAGGGTGCTAAATGAAATTCTGTGCTTGGCAAACTCGCTTTCCTTTTGCATGGAGTTATTTTGTGGATGAAATACTCTGAGGATGAATGTTAAAAGCCCTTGTGACACCTAGACCCTCTCCAGAATTATTTTCTGAAAACACTCAGCAGTTTGGCAGCTGCTTTTCAACCTGGGAGTGCATTTTAATTGGCATCACATAACTTTATGACTGAGGTATTTACTTCTCTCTCCACAAGTTTCCTCCCCTCTTTTAGCATATTAGTTTAAATGTTTGAGTTAATATCACAGACATTTCCTACTATAAACTCTTCGAGGCCATGGTGAAATTACATGTCTAGTTTCCCCCAAGAATTTATAAAAAAGAGTGAAAATCAAACTCTGCCAAAAAATGTTTTGCTAAGTTTTATATGCCATTTCCCTTTTCTCTTTTGGTTTTGATCTCTTTCTAGTATTATTTTCCCAATGACAACTCAGTCAAGTTAAGTGATTATTTTGATAACCAATCTTGTCAATATTAACATATCAGAAAAATTTTCATAGAAGCAATATCTTTTGCAGTTCACTGGACTTGTCTCTGTAGCACAGACAATCTGATGGTTTCCAATCCTAAGAAATGTTACTTATTTCCTAGGAAGAGTAGATCACATCATCAGTGACATACCAGTATTCTTTTTTTTTAATTATTTAAATTAATTTATTTATTTTAATTGGAGGCTAATTACTTAACAATACTGTAGTGGTTTTTGCCATAAATGAATCAGCCATTGGTGTACATGTGTCCCCCATCCTGAACCTCCCTCCCCATCCCATCCCTCAGGGTCATCCCAGTGCATTGGCTTTGAGTGGCCTGTTTCATGCATCGAACTTGGACTGGTGATCTATTTCTCATATGGTAATTTACATGTTTCAATGCTCTTCTCTCAAACCTGTATTCTTTTTAAAAGGCTAAGTGTCTCTTCCATTGCTCCATAGATTAATAGATTTAATAAAGTACAAATGTGAGGTCGACATGTAGTGACTATGAACCTGGGCTTTGATGTCAAATGCATCTGAACTTGGACTTCAATTCTGCCTTTTTGGCTTTATGTCTTTAGACAAATTATTTGTTCTCTTTTAGGTTTAGTTGAGGATAAGAATATTAACAGTGAATGAAGGTTTAGTTGAGGATAAGAATATTAACAGTGAATGAAGAAATATAAATAAAAAGCCCACAAAGTGCTTTCTTGCATGCTTGCATCCTCAGTCACTTCAGTCGTGTCTGACTCTTTGTGACCCTATGGACTGTAGCCCTCCAGGCTCCTCTGTCCATGGTATTCTCCAGGCAAGAATACTGGAGTGGGTTGCTATGCCTTCCTCCAAGTGATTTTCTCAACTTAAGGATCGGACCCATCTCTTATGTCTCCTGCCTTGGCAGGCTTTTTTTTTGTTGTTACCACTGGCGCCACCTGGGAAGCTTGCCACATACCTATTATGCAGTAAATTAACAGTAGTTATGGCAGAAAGTGAAGAAGAACTAAAGAGCCTCTTGATGAAGGTGAAAGAGGAGAGTGAAAAAGTTGGCTTAAAGCTCAACGTTCAGAAAACTAAGATCATGGCATCTGGTCCCATCACTTCATGGCAAATAGATGGGGAAACAGTGGAAACAGTGTCAGACTTTATTTTTTGGGGCTCCAAAATCACTGCTGATGGTGATTGCAGCCATGAAATTAAAAGACGCTTACTCCTTGGAAGGAAGGTTATGGCCAACCTAGATAGCATATTTAAAAGCAGAGACATTACTTTGCCAACAAAAGTATGTCTAGTCAAGGCTATGGTTTTTCCAGTGGTCATGTATGGATGTGAGAGTTGGACGATGAAGAAAGCTGAGCACCGAAGAATTGATGCTTTTGAACTGTGGTGTTGGAGAAGACTCTTGGGAGTCCCTTGGACTGCAAGGAGATCCAATCAATCCATCCTAAAGGAGATCAATCCTGGGTGTTCATTGGAAGGTCTGATGTTGAAGCTGAAACTCCAATACTTTGGCCACCTCCTGCGAAGGGTTGACTCATTGGAAAACACCCTAATGCTGGGTAGGATTGGGGGCAGAAGGAGAAGGGGACGACAGAGGATGAGATGGTTGGATGGCATAACCAACTCAATGGACATGGGTTTGGGTAGACTCCGGGAGTTGGTGATGGACAGAGAGGCCTGGCGTGCTGCAATTCATGGGGTCGCAAAGAGTCGGACACGACTGAGCGACTGAACTGAACTGAATTATTGCAATTAATAATGTATTACAACAGTTAATAATATTGGAAGCCAGGAGCAGACAACACATGAACTTTAGGGAAACTGTCCCATTTGGAAAATGTAAGAAGAGAAACATAAATTTTGGATATCTTGAATCTGACCTTGAGTGATAATTAAAGAAACATTTTAAGAACAACTTTAGTTAATTAGTAGTTTCAGATAGATAACAATATTATTTCAGATCTTTAAAGTGCATATGTTATTTGTGAATACAAAATTTAAAATTCATTATATTTAACTTGTATTTTTGAAGAGTTTTAATGCATTTTTTATATTATTAGATACCCACGTAAATTTGAAGACAAAAAAAAAAAAGGAAAGATGCTTCTTTCTGTAAACTGGTATATTAATTAGGTCAGAAGCAAAATAAAATAAACCCACAATTATTGGAAATGTGCTAAGCCTTCAGAATTTAGTTTAATTATAGAACACCATGGTTCTTAAAGTCAGCAATAAAACTTTTTTCCATCTGAGATTATATTATGTCTAATACACCTACCTGTTGTATTAATTGGTCAGCATCTAGTCATTTCATAGGGTAGCTCTAAATATTATACAAGATTTTGGAGAGTCATAGAGGCTGAATTAAATGTAAATTAAACTTAGTAAATACCTTGGATGTTATGTTTGTTTTCTAACAAATTGCTAACAAAGAGAAGACAAACTGTTATAAAAAAGAAAATATATTAAATGAAAAACACCCTGGTAATCAAAGTCTCCATATCATTGGTTTTATATACTAACATAGTTACTTTAAAATCATATCTGTGTAATTTATCTATGTGTAAGTGTATGTTTGTATTTGCATGCATGTGTATATATATGTATATGTGTATAAATGTGTACATATACTCACACATCAAAATACATACCTATATAATACGTAGAGATTGATCTCAACTCTACCTGATGCAAAGAGCCAACTCATTGGAAAAGATCCTGATGCTGGGCAAGATTGAAGGCGAAAGAAGAAGAGGGTAGTAGAGGATGAGATGGTTAGAAGCATCACCAACTAAATGGGTATGAATTTGAGCAAACTCTGGGAAAGAGTGTGGGACAGAGGAGCCTGGCAAGCTGCAGTCTATGGGGTTGCAGAGAGTTGGGCACAACTCAGCAAATGAGCAAAAGCACATTTTAGGTGAACTAACTGAAAAAGACATTAACAATTTTATTCTGTAGAGTTCTTTTCTATTTTCTAACAACAAACTGAATTTAAAAGTCAATTAGCAACTTTAGTCTACATTACAATATTAAGGCAAAAAAAACACTATAAAAGCTTTTCCAGTTTTGGTAGATTGTTTACCAGTTCTTATCATCAAAATGAACATTGGAATGTATTGGTTACCTTTTATGTAAGGTAAAATATAAAGAAATGGAGTAGCCATCATAGTCAACAAAAGAGTCCAAAATGCAGTACTTGGATGCAATCTCAAAAATGACAGAATGATCTCTGTTCATTTCTAAGGCAAACCATTCAATATACTGTAATACAAGTCTATGTCCCAATCACTAATGCCAAAGAAGCTGAAGTTAAATGGTTCTATGAAGATCTACAAGACCTTCTAAAACTAATACCCAAAAAAGATGTCCTTTTCATTATAGGGGACTGTAATGCAAAAGTAGGAAGCCAAGAGTTAACCTGGAGGAACAGGAGAATTTGGCCTTGGAGTACAAAATGAAGCAGGGCAAAGGCTACCAGAGTTTTGCCAAGAGAACACACTGGTTATAGCAAACATTCTCTTCCAACTACACAGGGACATCACCAGATGGTCAATACCGAAATTAGATTGATTATATTCTTTGCAGCCAAAGATGGAGAAACTCTATACAGTCAGCAAAAACAAGACTGGGAGCTGACTGTGGCTCAGATCATGAACTTCTTATTGCCAAATTCATACTTAAATTGAATAAAGTAGGGAAAACCATTACAACATCCAGGTATGACCTAAATCAAATCCCTTATGATTATAGAGTGAAAGTGAGAAATAGATTTCAGGGATTTGATAGACAGAGTGCCTGAGGAACAATGGACGGAGGTTTGTGACATTGTACTGGAGACAGGGAGCAAGACCATCCCCAAGAAAAAAACGCAAAAAGGCAAAAAGTTGTCTGAGGAGGCCTTAGAAACAGCTGAGAAAAGAAGAGAAGCCAAAGGCAAAGGAGAAAAGGAAAGATATACCCATTATGAATGCAGAATTCCAAAGAATAGCAAGGAGAGATAAGAAAGCCTTCTTCAGTGATCAATGCAAAGAAATAGAGGAAAACAATAGAATGGGAAAGGCTAGAGATCTCTTCAAAAAAAATTAGAGATACCAACGGTACATTTCATGCAAAGATGGGCACAATAAAGGACAGAAATGGTATGAACCTAACAGAAGCAGAAGAGACTAAGAAGAGGTGACAAAAATACACAGAAAAACTATACAAAAAAGATCTTCATGACCCAGATGGTGTGATCACTCACCTAGAGCCAGACATCCAGGAATACGAAGTCAAGTGGGCTTTGGATGCATCACTACAAACAAAGCTAGTGGAGGTGATGGAATTCCAGTTGAGCTATTTCAAATTCTTAAGATGATGATGTGAAAGTGCTACACTCAATATGCCAGCAAATCTGGAAAACTCAGCTGTGGCTTACAGGACTGCAAAAGGTCAGTTTTCATTGCAATTCCAAAGAAATATGATGCCAGACAATGTTCAAACTACCGCACAATTGCACTCATCTCACACACTAGCAAAGTAATTCTCAAAATTCTCCAAGCCAGGCTTTGACAGTATGTGAACCATGGACCTGCAAATGTTCAAGCTGGATTTAGAAAAGGTGGAGAAACCAGAGATCAAATTGACAACATCTGTTGAATCACTGAAAAATCAAGAGAGTTCCTGAAAAACATCTACTTCTGCTTTATTGACTACACCAAAGCCTTTGACTGTATAGATCACAAAAAACTCTGGAAAGTTCTTCAAGAGATGGGAATACCAGACCACCTTATCTGTCTCCTGAGGAATCTGTATGCAGGTCAAGAGCAACAGTTAGAACTGGACATGGAAAAATAGACTCGTTCCAAATAGTGAAAGGAGTACTTCAAGGTAATATATCCTGCTTATTTAACATATGCAGAGTATATCATGTGGAAAGCTGGGCTGGATGAAGCACAAGCTGGAATCAAGATTGCTGGGAGAAATATCAATAACCTCAGATATGCAGATGACACCACCCTTATGGCAGAAAGTGAAGAAGAACTAAAGAGTGTCTTGATGAAAGTGAAAGAGGAGAGTGAAAAAGTTGGCTTAAAACTCAACATTTTGAAAACTAAGATCATGGCATCCAGTTCCATCACTTCATAGCAAATAGATGGGGAAACAGTGACAGACTTTATTTTCTTGGGCTCCAGAATCACTGCAGATGGTGACTGCAGCCATGAAATTAAAAAAAAAAAAAAAAAATGCTTGCTCCTCAGAAGAAAAGCTATGATCGGCCTAGACAGTATATTAAAAAGCAGAGACATTCCTTTGCCAACAAAGGTCTGTCTAGTTAAGCCTATGGTTTTTCCAGTAGTCGTGTATGGATGTGAGAGCTGGACTATAAAGAAAGCTGAGTGCCGAAGAATTGATGCTTTTGAACTGTGGTGTTGGGGAAGACTCTTGAGAGTCCCTTGGACTGCAAGGAGATCCAACCAGTCCATCCTAAAGGAGATCAGTCCTGAATATTCATTGGAAGAACTGATGTTGAAGCTGAAACTCCAATACTTTGGTCACCTGATGCAAAGAGCTGACTCATTGGAAAAGACCCTGATTCTGGGAAAGATTGAAGGCAGGAGAAGGGGACAACAGAGGATGAAATGGCTGGATGACATCACAGACATGGCATCACTCATGTCAATAGACATGAATTTGAATAAACTCTGGGAGTTGGTGATGGACAGGGAGGCCTGGCGTGGTCAAACATGACTGAGCAACTGAACTGAACTGAACTGATGGTTCCTAAAAATAACATGATTATTGTTAAGTAAGACCTATTATGTTAACAAATAAACAAATTTTGTGGGAATCAAGCTTATAAGAATACATAAGTAAAAATATACATTGGCTCCTCTGTTAGAAATTGCTAATAACATATTTAGAGACATAAATGGATAAAATTACTTATAAAAAATTCATCTAAGAGCACATTTTATATACTAAATACAACCTTTTGTTGTTCTAAATCATCTCTCTCTGGACTCATCACATTATCCTGAAATCTTGTATTTCAAGTAATTATCAAAGCATCAATTTTGTGTTGGCAAATATATTGAAGTATTAGATCATAGGTATCCAATGAGCAATTATGTATTTATCAGATGGTGTCTCCCATTTCCAGAGAAATAACTGAGAGGCTGGGAAACTACATGTTGCTTTTGACAACTTTATGCTGTTGACTGTTCAAGTATTAGAATCCAGGGAGCTGGATGTGGAGGTTCTGGACAATTTCCCCTGAATCGGATTACTTTACTAGCGTGTGAGATGAGTGCAATTGTGCAATATTTTGACCATTTGTTGTTGTTTAGTCACTGAATTGTGTCCGACTCTTTGAGATTCAAGCATTGCAGCACACCAAGCTTTCTTGCCCTTCACTTTCTCATGGAGTTTGCTCAGACTCACACAGTTTGCTGATGCCCACTGAGTCCAACCATCTCATCCTCTGTCGCTCACATTTCCTGTGCTATACTTTGTTGCAAAAGTGGTGTCCGACTCTTTGTGGCACCATGGGCTGAAGCCCACAAGGCTCCTCTGTCCATGGGATACTCCAGGCAAGAATAGTGGAGTGGGTTGCGATGCCCACCTCCAAGGGATCTTCCAAACCCAGGGATAGAACCCAGGTCCCCCACATTGCAGGTGGATTCTTTGCCATCTGAACCACCAGGGAAGCCCGAGAATACTGGATTAGGTATCCTATCTCTTCTCCAGTGGATCTTCCCAACCTAGGATTCAAACCGGTGTCTCCTGCATTGCAGGTGGATTTCTTATCAGCTGAGCTACCAGGGAAGCCCTGATTTTTTTCTAGGAAAACCAATGTGAAAGAATTTCTATAAATTCTATTTTATCTACAAGGAAACTGAGGCTTGGAAAGTTTAAATAACTTACTCATAATTGCATAACCAGCAAGTGGGAATTTCAAAATTTAACCATGACATTAAAAGTCACTTGCTCCTTGGAAGAAAAGCTATGACAAAACTAGACAGCATATTAAAAAGCAGAGACATCACTTTGCTAATATAACAAAGGTTTGTACAGTCAAAGCTATGGTTTTTCTAGTAATCATGTATGGATGTGATAGCTGGACTGTTAAAAAGGCCAAGGGCCAAAGAATTGATGTTTTTGAATTTTTGTTCTGGAGAAGACTCTTGGGAGTCCCTTGGATGGAAATCAATCCTGAATATTCATTAGAAAGACTGATACAGAAGCTCTAATATTTTGGCCACCTGATATAAAGAGCCAACTCATTGAAAAGGTCCCTGATTCTGGGAAAGATTAATCGCAAAAGAAGAAGGGGGCGACAGAGGATGAGATAGATAGCATCACTGACTAAATGGACATGAGTTTGAGGAAACTCTAGAGCATAGTGATTTGCAGCAATATCTTTTGAATAAACTAATTTAAAATTTAATTTCATGCTTTTATTCTTCCCATATAGAAAAATTTTCTAAACTCTGCCATTACAGAGCTGAAAGATTACTACATAAAGTAAGTTATGTCTAGGTTTTTGCAAATCTTTGACACTTATTATAAATGTGAGTCAAAATTATGTGGGTTTTTTTTTTTTTTTGGTTGTTTTTGTTGCTGTTCTAAGAATTCAGGAATGCTCACTAACCCATAAGAACAATCTCCAAATACTTTTTGGTTTGAAACATCAATAACATTTGTTCCCTTATCATTTTTTACATTGTGTTAAAATTGGACTGTTCAGTTCAGTTCAGTTCAGTCTCTCAGTCATGTCCGACTCTTTGTGACCCCATGAACCCCAGCACACCAGGCCTCCCTGTCCGTCACCAACTCCCGGAGTCTACCGAAACCCATGTCCATCAAGTCGGTGATGCCATCCAGCCATCTCATCCTCTATCGTCCCCTTCTCCTCCTGCCCCCAATCCTTCCCAGCATCAGGGTCTTTTCCAATGAGTCAACACTTCACATGAGATGGCCAAAGTATTGGAGCTTCAGCTTCAACATCAGTCCTTCCAATGAACACCCAGGACTGATCTCCTTTAGGATGGACTGGTTGGATCTTCTTGCAGTCCAAGGGACTCTCAAGAGTCTTCTCCAATACCACAGTTCAAAAGCATCGATTCTTCAGCACTCAGCTTTCTTCACCATCCAACTCTCACATCCATACATGACTACTGGAAAAACCATAGCCTTGACTAGGTGGACCTTTGTTGGCAGTAATGTCTCTGCTTTTAAATATGTTATCTAGGTTGGTCATAACCTTCCTTCCAAGGAGTAAGCGTCTTTTAATTTCATGGCTACAATCACCATCAGCAGTGATTTTGGAGCCCAAAAATATAAAGTCTGACACTGTTTCCACTGTTTCCCCATCTATTTCCCATGAAGTGATGGAACCAGATGCCATAATCTTAGTTTTCTGAATGTTGAGCTGTAAGCCAACGTTTCACTCTCCTCTTTCATCAAGAGGCTCTTTAGTTCTTCTTCGTTTTCTGCCATAAGGGTGGTGTCATCCGCATATCTGAGGTTATTGATATTTCTCCCTGCAATCTTGATTCCAGCTTGTGTTTCTTCCAGCCCAACATTTCTCATGATGTACTCTGCATATAAGTTAAAGAAGTAGGGTGACAATATACAGCCTTGACGTACTCCTTTTCCTATTTGGAACCAGTCTGTTGTTCCATGTCCAGTTCTAATTGTTGCTTCCTGACCTGCATACAGGTTTCTCAAGAGACAGATCAAATGGTCTGGTATTCCCATCTCTTTCAGAATTTTCCACAGTTTATTGTGATCCATTCAGTCAAAGGCTTTGCCATAGTCAATAAAGCAGAATTAGATATTTTTCTGGAACTCTCTTGCTTTTTTGATGATCCAGCGGATGTTGGCAATTTGATCTCTGGTTCCTCTGCCTTTTCTAAAACCAGCTTGAACATCTGGAAGTTCACGGTTCACGTATTGTTGAAGCCTGGCTTGGAGAATTTTGAGCATTACTTTACTAACTTGTGAGATGAGTGCAATTGTGCGGTAGTTCGAGCATTCTTTGGCATTGCCTTTCTTTGGGATTGGAATGAAAACTGACCTTTTCCAGTCCTGTGGCCACTGCTGTGTTTTCCAGATTTGCTAGCATATTGAGTGCAGCATTTTCACAGCATCATCTTTCAGTATTTGAAATAGCTCAACTGGAATACCATCACCTCCACTAGCTTTGTTCATAGTGATGCTTTCTAAGGCCCACTTGACCTCACATTCCAGGATGTCTGGCTCTAGGTGAGTGATCACACCATCGTGATTATCTGGGTTGTGAAATGGACTATAACCCCTGCCAAATCTCACTTAATTAGAAATTTCTGCTAGTTCCTAATTTTAAAGAATTGCTGTGATTATCTGTTTTTCATTTTCAAAAGACTTTATCTTTGAACCGAGTAATACAAGAAGGGCTTCCCTGGTGGCTCAGACAATAAAGAATCTGCCTGCAATACAGGAGACCTGGGTTCCATCCCTGGGTCGGGAAGATCCCGTGGAGAAGTGAAGTAAAGTGAAAGTTGTTCAGTCATGTCTGACTCTTTGTGACTCCAAGGACTATGTAGTCCATGGAATTCTCCAGGCCAGAATATTAGACTGGGAAAAGGGAATGGCTACCCACTCCAGTATTTTGGCCTGGAGAATTTCATTGTTGGAGGAGCCTGGAGGGCTCAGTCCATGGGGTCACAAAGAATGGGATATGACTGAGCGACTAACACTTTCACTTTTACTTTCAAGATAATAAGGCTTAGGGCAGTATTTTGTTTCTTAGACTCCTTATGTGTCTAATAATTCATAGTCTCTATTATTATTGCCATTTAACATTTCCTGAGACTGTATGGGTTATATTTAACTATACCAAATATTTCCTTGACTTGGTGATGTATCATTTGCATTTAACACTGGATAAATGGCAACCCACTCCAGTATTCTTGCCTGGGAACTCCCATGGACAGAGGAGCCTGGCCTGCTACAGTCCATGGGGTCACAGAGAGTTGGACATGACTAAGTGACTAACACACACATGTACTCAACACAAAGGAAAATAATTTATGTAAAATACAGTGAATATTGAGTATGAAAATAATTTTATTTATCACACTAGCACTCATACAAACACTTTAAAAAAGTGGACTTGCCTGGTGATCTAATGGTTAAGACTCTGTGCTTTCACTCCAGGAAATAAAGATCCCACATGCTTTGTGATTCAACCATTAAAAAAAAAAAAATTACTTTTCCATCCCTAATGGGTCAGACAGTAAAGAATCTGCCTATAATGCAGGAGACCCAAGTTCAATCCCTGGGTCAGGAAGATCCACTGGAGAAGGGAATGGCAACCCACTCCATTATTCTTGCCTAGAGAAATTCCATGGACAGAGGAGCCTGGCGGGCTACAGTCCATGGGGTCACGGAGAGTCAGACACTACTGAGCAACTTACACTTTCAGAATATATCGCCATCACAAATGTACTTTTGGTCTTTATGTGTAAATTTATGCTCATCTAGTATTGTTGATATATTCATATATTCTGTATTTTTTGATTTACATCATTTTCCACGTAAGTATGATCAAAATAATTATTATGGAAATGTTACAATACCATTATAGCTATTAAGCTTCTATATAGCATACTGTTCATTATTTTTACAGTAGTAATATCATCCATCATATAAATATACAAATAATTTGTCTATTTCTTTTATTATAAGATATATAGAATATTTAACATTTTATAATTATAAATAGTATCTAATATTTAAGTTCATGTATTTAATATTATTTACTTAGGATAAGTTCTAAAATGTATGATTACTGAATCCAAAGCTCAGTAAAATTGTTTTGATGGTTATTGACAAGCAATAAACTTACATTCTAAAATTAGTTTTATCAATTTACAAATCAAAAGGCATCAATGGTTTTATTGCCTTCTTCTATCCATGGATATTTACACTTTAGCATTTTTTATGCTAAGTCACTTCAGTTGTGTTGGACTCTTTGTGACCCCGTGGACTATAGCCTGCCAAACTCCTCTGTCCTTGGGATTCTCCAGGCAAGAATACTGGAGTGGGTTGCCATGCCTTTTTTATTGCTTATTTATTAACATAAAATTTTTTTTATACTTTGAAATTAATAATAGCCATTTTTAAGAGCCAAATTTTCCTTAAAGCTACATAAGATGGTGATGTTTTGCCATGGGATAAGTTTAGAACATCAAAATGAAGACTGAAAAATGAATTGTCTCTAGTACCCTAATGAGTTCACGCAACACTAAAGTAAGAATATGCTATCCCATTTCATGATCTTTCATTCACAGAGATATGAAAAACAATCAGTGTAAGTTAAATAAGCAAAATTAATTTGATCCCAGCTGGTGAATGACATGGTGGTGAAAGCTGATGATCAATTTAATGTTGACCTTTGAGCTCCATAAAGTTTTATCCTCAGGTCTCTTGATGCCTAATGATTATAGTAGATGCCCCCAGTTTTCATGGCTTTTGCTTGTTAACAAATTGTGTGTGTTTAGGTCTGATTCATGTTGATTCCCTTATTGGTTGTACTTCATTCAAGCAAGGATATCCTGAAACCACTGTGCCCAGCACAGAGGCTTAAAACAAGAGGTGAAAGTTCAACAAGTTCAGGTCAGATTTTAACATGTTCCAGAACTTCTCACAAGTCTGCCAAAGTGAGAGACTGATCCATTAACTCCTTGTGATCCCGTTTCCAACTTAGAATTTATTTCTCTGACATTTACAAGTTTCAGTTGTGAGTAAAAATAATAATAAGTTCTTAGTCAAGTACTCTTACTCCAGGTCACAATATCGACAGAGGTGTTTTAGCCAAAATCATACAGAGTTTCTGGGGGGAGAAGGAACAAAACTCTTGAATGTTTAGATTGGCTAAATGCTAGTAACCATCTATCTAAGGGTGGAGGAAGAAACCTGGGTGATTGGAGGCTGGGAGCAAAAGGTACACTAAAGGTTTTTCTGATATTAGTATACTTTGAGCTAATCAAGTCCAGGTGGCCCCACATTATTGCTCAAGGTACAAATGTCATAAAAAAATATGACCCTAGAACTCACTTTGATGCTGAAGTATAGAGTTGATCCATTCCATGCTTTCTGTTTAAACCTTTAGCCTCCGGAATAAATTATCTACACTTACCTTAGAAAATAAGCATTACAAAATTCTGCCTCTGTACATGTCACTGACACTAAAATATCTGTAAATTAATATCTGGTGAAATCATGACAAAATTTTTACCCCTGTGTCCCCTTTGTTAAGAGCCCAGATGTTAGGCTAATTTTTTTTTTCTCTCACACAAATTTTTCTTTCAAGTACTAAAGAATGATATTTTTGATAATACTTAGAAACTTTAAAAAAAAAAAATGTAGGGACAACTGAAATTTCCATTTCTATTCATCAAGGAGCCATTCCATTATTTCACTAATACATATACATCTTAAGAGAAATGTGTTCTCTTTTGATAATACTAATTGTTAATTGCATAAAGCTAAGAATATTAGAATGCAACTAGTAGAAGCTAGTTAATGACTATTGA
Source organism: Giraffa tippelskirchi (assembly GCF_054371585.1). Lineage (NCBI taxonomy): Eukaryota > Metazoa > Chordata > Mammalia > Artiodactyla > Giraffidae > Giraffa > Giraffa tippelskirchi. The sequence goes on from NC_137281.1 coordinate 154,658,338, forward strand.
TGTGAAAGAGCTCAACATGTTAGCTATGATATTTATTGCACCTGAATAACAAAATAAACATGATTAAAATATTGTTCATCTGACTAGCTAGTCCCCAGTGAGGATGATTTGTCTGAAAATGCTCAGAATTATAAAGTAGTAAATAATAAGTAAGGAGTATTAATAACAAAGAGGAGGGAAATATAAGCTAGAGAAAGTTGTCCATATAAGTGGTCGGTAAATGTGTCATGGAAACGCTCACATTGTGTCCTGAACAGGATAAAGTCCCATTGTCTCTTCAAAATAAATTAGATATATTTTAAGGTAGTCTATTTAAGGAACTGAACTATTTAGTTAAATATATTTAAATGCTGTTTCTAGCGTCAAAGTTGAGATAATCTTTTCTTCTTTAAGTTACCTTCTAAAGTTAGAAAGGATGGAGCAAAGGTCAGAAAATAGGTGGGGATGGAGCATTTTTGAGACAAAGTCCTGGAATTTGAACTTTGCCTCCACTAATTTCTGATTTCTAGTTGTGGTGCTGTGGTTCTGTTACTTTGCCTCTCAAGGCTCTCTTTTCTCATCTAATTGTTATGCCACTCAGTTATGCCCAACTCTTTGAGACCCCATAGACTACAGCACACCAGGCTTCCCTGTCCTTCACTATCTTCTGGAGTTTTCTCAGGATCATGTCCATTGAGTCAATGATGCCATCCAACCATCTCATCCTCTGTTGCCTGCTTCTCCTCCTGCTTCCAATTTTTCCCAATATCAAGTCTTTTCCAATGAGTTAGCTCTTCGCATCAAATGACCAAAAGATTGGAACTTCAGCTTCAGCCTCAGTCCTTCCAATGAAAATTCAGGTTTGATTTCCTTTAGGATTGAAAAAAGTAATAACAAATTTTCCTTTCTCATAGTAAGTTCACAAATGGATAATCATTATTATATAAGAAAATACGAATTAACAATATATTGAGACAAAGGGAGCTCTCAAGTTATAAATAACAAAGCTTCAGCTGAAGGGCAAATATGCTCTTGTTTTTCTTCCAACAGTAAAGGGCCTCATTCGCTTATGCAATGGTTCTAATGTATTTAAGAAATAATCTGAATGCGTACCAAAGAATTAACATTTTTGAATTGAAATGTGTGCATTTTCACATTAAGTAGGCAAGGATCAAAAATAGGCTCACAGCAGCTCAAACCAGGTTTAGCCTTAAAATGAATTTCTCTCAAATTATGTAAATTGAAGCTTTTAAAAATCTATGGATCTCCAAATTTCAGTTAAAGGATTATAGATATATACCCTGTTGGGAAAGTATGGAGTGAAAAGAGCCAAGTCCTGCTAAGGGAAACATTTTGATTATTGCCAAAAATAGCTAATCCACGTGCAATTAATCTATAGGTGAATTGTATATATTACATCATTTAAAGCTTCATGATGGGCAAATGAAGTTATTTGAGAAAAATTAGAAGTCACAATGGCAAGTTAAGAAGATTAAACAAATATCATATAATATCACTTATATGTGGAATCTAGGAAAATGGTAGAGATGAACTTATTTGCAAAGTAGAAATAGTCACAGATGTAAAGAAGAATCTTATGACTACCAAGGGAGGAAGGGGGATTAGAATAATTGGAAGTTAGGACTGACATATATACTCTACTACATATAAGATAGATAACGAATTAAAAGCTATGGTATAGCACAGGGAACTCAATGCTCTGTAGTGACTTAAATGGGAAGGAAATCTGAAAAAGAATGGATATATGTATATGTATGATTGATTCACTTTGCTGTATAGCAAGAAACTAAGTGCTGTAAAACAACTATATACTCCAATGAAAATTACAAAAAAAAAAAAAGAAAAAGTCACAATGACAGGCCCCATTGCTTGGGTGATTATCTCATTAAGGCAACAAATTTTGTCCTGAGGAAGCAGTTAGTTTACTGAGGTTTTGTTGGAGCTTGAGATGAATAACTCTCCCATCTTTTCCCCTTTCATAACAGTCAAAGAGAAATGTCACAAGAATTGTTACTGGCCACTTTCAGGGTATGAGATTCTTTCTTTGGGAAGAAATAATCATTTTTCCCTGGTGATGAGCAGAGAATAGATTAGTGATGGAGCACTAACAAATTCCTGGTCAGTGTCAAATCTTAAAGTTAAGTGATGTTTAAAAAAAATTAATCTTTTGAGAGTTGAAAAATATGCAGTGGAAAATTAAGTATGGTGCATATTGACAAATGCATCATTTGTTCTGCATCATAAAAGATAAAGCAGTCTATAAGACTGACAGGATCTACTTTGTAGAGATTTATTTAATGGGATAATAAAACTTTGGAAGTCACACTTAATCCTTCAATATTCTGCAAGAGAATTTTGTCTCCCCCCAAATCTCTTGGTATTGATTTTAAAATAAAATCAAACATTGTAGAAGTCAAGTATAAATGTCTTTTAGTTACAACCCAAAATCAACAAAATAAAATGAACAATTACTACATTTTAAATATTTAGTTATAATTTTCCTTTCTTTACTGATTTAGCCTGAATTAATGTTGGTTAATGTCAAAGGAGTTAAAGCATTTTGATGAGCTATTTATTCTTACATAGGTCTCACAAATTTCCTACCTTCTCCCACCAACATTTTCTCACTCTCTCTGTTTTCTCTCCTACAATACTCCCCTTTCCTGCCACATGTTAGGACAGTCCTTCTATTGTTTCATTTAAAGATTATCTCTGTTCCCTAAAATGTGCTTTGACACAGGATTGTTTTTTATAGTCTACATGTTAAAAAATACTTTATGTGAAACTTTTTGATATCTTTTTGGTGTGTGTTAACATTTCTTGGTGATGTAGAAATGAGAATCCTTTGGACAGCAAGGAGTTCAAACCGGTCAATCTTTAAGGAAATCAACCCTGAATACTCATTGGAAGGACTGATGCTGAAGGTGAAGATCCAGTGTTTTGGTCATCCGATGCAAACAGAAAAGTCCCTGATTCTGGGAAAGATTGAGGGCAGAAGGAGAAGAGGGTATCAGAGGATGAGAGGGCTGGATGGCACCACCAATGCAGTAGATGTGAACTTGGGCAAACTCCAGGAGATGGTGAGGGACAGCAAGGCCTCACATGCTGCAGTCCATGAGGGTCACAAAGAGCTGGACACGACTGAGCGACTGGAAAACAACAACCACATTTGTCAGTAGACTGTGTTCAGTTTTTATCATTGTATCATCACAGCACGTAATCTAGTAGCTGGCCCAGAGGTGCAAATAACTGTTGGTTAAATTTGTTATTCAATTGCTATAGTAGACTGTTTTTTAGAAAATAATTAATGTCTCTGTAGCCCATATGAATGAAACGAGAATTCCACTGAGACAAATTAGATGAGTGGTGGTCAGAATATATATTATAGAAAGAAAAATCTTTCCCGTATGGGAAGAGATGGCTAATTCAACTGCTGGCAGTATTGTGTTCATACCCTGCACTGTGCTGAGTTCCTGCTACAGAAGTAAGCAAAGGGATGACATGTGAGAAGCAGCCAATCCAAGCAAAAGAGGGTAAGAGATGGAAGCCTCTAAGCTCACAGCCACCAGATGAGAAGGAGGTAATCCGAGGGAAGAGCACTCAGGGATGTGATGTCTGTAGGGGATGTTTCTGTCCTCTTATGGCTTAGCCATCATTTCAGGAAACCCACCCAGTTTCCAGCTTAAACAGTGATATTTTATTAAGTAAATAGCTGTGCAAATTAGTTTTAGTTATAAATGCATTAATATATCAATAGATTTATGTCCCTCACTCCTCTGATATAGTAATCCTATCCCTAAATTGGGCTTCGCTTGTGTTTCAGCTGGTAAAGAATCTACCTGCAATGCGGGAGGCCTGGGTTCAATCCCTGGGTTGGGAAGATCCCCTGGAGAAGGGAATGGCTACCCACTCCAGTATGCTGGTCTGGAGAATTGCATGGACTGCATATAGTTCATGGGGTTGCAAAGAATCGGACACGACTGAGCGATTTTCACTTCAACCCTTAATCAATAACCTCAGATATGCAGATGACACCACCCTTATGGCAGAAAGAGAAGAGGAAGGAAAGAGCCTCTTTATGTAAGTGAAAGAGGAGAGTGATAAAGCTGGCTTAAAACTCAACATTCAAAAAACGAAGATCATGGCATCTGGTCCCACCACTTCATGGCAAATAGAAGGGAAACAATGGAAACAGTGACAGACTTTACTTCCTTGGGCTCCAAAATCACTGCAGATGGTGACTATAGCCATGAAATTAAAAGATGCTTGCTCCTTGGAAGAAAAGTTGTGACAAACCTAAACAGCATATTAAAAAGCTGACACATTACTTTGCCAACAAACATCTGTCTAGTCAAAGCTATGGTTTTTCCATAGTCATGTATGCATGTGAGAGCTGGACCATAAAGAAAGCTGAGCACCAAAGAACTGATCCCTTTGAACTGTGAGGTATTGGAGAAGACTCTTGACAGTTCCTTGGACAGCAAGGAGATCAAACCAGTCAATCCTGAAGGAAATCAGTCCTTTGAAAGGAATATTCATTGGAAAGACTAAAGCTGAAGCTGAAACTTCAATACTCTGGCCACCTGATGTGAAGAACTGACTCATTGGAAAAGACTCTGTTGCTGGCAAAGATTGACTGTAGGAGGAGAAGGGGACGACAGAGGATAAGATGGTTGGATGGCATCACCGACTTGATGGACATGAGTTTGAGCAAGCTCCAGGAGTTGGTAATGGACAGGGAGGCCTGGTGTGCTGCAGTCCATGTGGTTGCAAAAAGTCAGACATTACTGAGAGACTGAACTGAATTGAACCCTAAATCAACACACATATATTCATATATATAGAGAGAGAGAGAGAGAAAAGGAGAGACAGAGAGAGATGTGTATACACAAATATCTTGTTTCATTGTGCTCTGCAGGCAGTGTGCTTTCCTTAAAAAAAAAAAAGGAGAAGAAGAAGTTTTGTGGCAACTCTGAGTCAACAAAGTCTATTGTCTCCCTTTTCCAATATCATTTGCTCACTTCGTGTCTCTCTGTCATATTCTGATAATTTTTGAAACAGTTCAAACCCTGCACCAGCAAAAGCATTACCACTCACTAAAAGCTTGATTGATGATTACCACTTTTTAGCAATAAAGTATTTTTTAACTGTTTGTTACATAGATATAATGTTATTGTATACTTATGTGACCTCATTATAATGTACACATAATTTTTATATGCATTGAGAAACCAAAAATTTTGTGACTCACTTTATTGTGACATTTGTTTTACTGGGGTGGTGGTCTGGAACCAAACCTGATGTCTCTGAGATATGACTATATGCAAAATATATGTATAACTTAGCCATTATATGTATTATATATTTAGAGAGAAGGCTGCAACATGAGTGAAGAGATATATAATAAAATATATGAGGTCCCTTGGTGGCTTAACGATGACAACAAACTCCAGCCTTCTTTCCTGAGGAGTCCTGTGGACAGAGGACACTGGCAGGCAGGCTGCAGTCCATGGAGACACACAAGCTTCAGACACAACTGAGTGATTAAACATCAACAAATATAGTACATGTTACCACCGGGCTGGGCAAAAATTGTTCTCATATTTTTCCATAAGATATTACGGGGAAACCCAAACAAATCTTTGGCCAACTCAATGTATCATTGTTTTCAGTGGTTTAATCATTTCCAAGAATTTTGGTTTGTTTTATTTTTTGTTTAATGGTGTGATGAGTCAAATAGTCAACCTTAAAACTCTGAAAGATGAGTGATTTACTCTCCCCTCTCCCTATCCCCAGGGGTAAATACATATATACATATAGATAGATAGATAGATAGAGCTAGGGTTTTATGACATTGGGAAAGAAATGGAAACTTGAAGTGATATTTACTGTTAGATTCTAGGATGGTAATCTTTGTAAATAACTGTATCTCAGTATTTAAGGAAGATATTTTTATGATGTTGGAGAGAAGTCATTTTCAGGTAAGAAATTCCTCCTATGGTGAAATTCTTTCCCTGGTGCTTCCACTGGGAAAGTGTCCCGGTGTTACTTAATTCAAGTGTGAGTGAAATTGCTCAGTCATGTCCGACTCTTTGCAACCCCACAGACTATAGCCTACCAGGCTCCTCCATCCATGAGGTTTTCCAGGCAAGAATAATGGAGTGGGTTGTCATTTCCTTCTCCAGGAGATCTTCCTGATCCAGGGATTGAACTCTGGTCTCCCTCATTGTAGGCCGACACTTTACAGTCTGAGCCGCCAGGGAAATCCAGGTGTAACATTGACTAAATAATTTGAAAATTTATTACAGTATCAGGGGAGGAGAAGCAGAGCCCAGAGAAAACTTGAATTCATCTTATTGCAAGGTTATTGGATCTCTTTTCATGCCTTTTTACTCTAAAGAATTAGGGAATAGGGTAATGATAGGGTTTACCTCCAGGAGTGGTTTACTGGATTAAGTGAAATGGTATCACAATGTCTGGCATACACTAAGTGTATAGAAGGCTGTGCATTGGTTTCATGGATGTGCTAACTATATAATCCTGGCTTTTTTTTTCTTTTTTTGGCTCAGTGAGGATATCTTGCTTCAGGAAAAAGATAAAAATCAGAATGAAGGCAGGAGAAGCCTGATGCTTTTGAGAATTGCTAACCATCATTATGTACGTGGTGGGGTAGATGAAACAGGTTCTATCACATTTGAACTCACTCCAGCAGTGGTGACCCTTTCTCAAATCCAGATGTTTAAATGGCTGCTCAATGGGGATGTTCAGGATTATAAATATGACCCATCTGCTGCTACCGCCTGCCTGCTCTTGAAATGTGCAAAATCACTCTATGCACTTGGCAACAGCAGCAGTCCTCATTCAAATCCACAGGAAAATTAAAAGGTAACCAGAAACCTTTCTTGTAGCAAAGGCTTTCAAAGATGCCTACTGTGAATAAATGAAGGTCAAGGTAATCTCTTTGTTAATGTATTGTTGCATAGAAGTCTACGGGATATAGTTCATGATTTGAGAGACATGTCAGTCAAGATAATCATATACAAAAATGAGAAGACATTTAAATTTCCAACTCTAGAAACCTGAAGGCAAGCTTGTAAGCTTATATGTATGGATCACATAATCTTTTTCTTCAAACAGGCTCTTGGCTGTAAGTTTAATATCGTAGGAAAATAGAATCTTCCAGTCTGAATATGTAAAACTGACAGTAATGTTAATACTAAGAGTAGTATCAGCCCCAACGTTGTATTTAGATTAGGCAGTTCTTCTGTTTTCCATTATTATGTATTTTAGCATACTTGGTTTTGGGGAAAATTTCTTTGTGCATTGTTTCTTAAATTTTATTTTATTTTAAATTAGAAAAAATTACTTTACAATATTGTGATGGCTTCTGCCATACAACAACCTGAACCAGTCATAGGTATTCATATGTTCCCTTTCTTTTGAACCTCCTTCCAACCTCCCTCCCCATCCTACCCACTAGACCAATTATAATAAAGACCAACTATATTGTCTAAAATGTTTCCAAATATCACATATTAAGCTGGATGTCAGCAAGAAACTGACCCAAGATTTTCAGATATTCTAATTTCTCCTTTAGTACCAGATCCTATCATGTACATTTCCCAGTGACTGAATGTGGATCTACTCTGGGAATGAGTAATATCGGGTGAAGGGATAACTTTCAGGAAGAACATGGAGGAATTCCTGGAGAAGGACTTAGACCTGAGCCCTGAGAAATAATATTAATACTTCTGCCAACCTAGGGCATGGAGTGCCTTACTCCAAGAGGGGAAATTTAGAGTGCATGACCTGGTTCATCAAAAATTGTCTATTTGATATTTTAAATTGGTTCCATTTCTCCAGGATCCAGCTACTGAAGTTTATACTTCAGTTGTAGATTACATGGATAAAATCACATATTACTTCCAACCTGAAACATCTAAAATTTAGAGTCAGCAAGAGTAAAGCAGGACCTGATAAAATAGTGTACCCCCATCCTGCAATATTTTTGTTGTTTCCTGCTTTTGAGTGAACTGGAAGTAGTGTATCAGCACTTTAGTTTCTTTTTTTTTTTTTTTTTTTTTTTTTTTTTAATAAATTTATTTATTTTACTTGGGGGATAATTACTTTACAATATTGTAATAGTTTTTGCCATACATTGACAAGAATCAGCCATGGGTTTACATGTGTTCCCCTTCCCGAACCCCCCACCCACCTCCCTCCCCCTCCCATCCCTCTGGATCATCCCACTGCCCCGGCCCCGAGCCCTTGTCACATGCATCGAACATGGAATGGTGCTCTGTTTCACATATGACAATACACATGTCTCAATGCCATTCTCCCAGAACGACCCACCCTCACCTTCTCCCTCAGAGTCCATAAAATTGTTCCATGCATCTGTGTCTCTCATTCTGTCCCGCATATAGGGTTATCGTTACCATCTTTCAGATTCCATATATATGCATTAGTATACTGTATTGTTGTTTTTCTTTCTGGCTTACTTCACTCTGTATAATGGGCTCCAGTTTCATCCATCTCAGTAGAACCGGTTCAAATGTATTTTTTTTAATGGCTGAGTAATATTCCATTGTGTATATGTACCACAGCTTCCTTATCCATTCATCTGCTGATGGACATCTAGGTTGCTTCCATGTCCTGGCTATTGTAAACAGTGCTGCGATGAACATTGGGGTACACGCGTCTCTTTCAATTCTGGTTTCCTCGGTGTATATGCCCAGCAGTGGGATTGCTGGGTCATATGGCAGTTCTATTCCCAGTTTTTTAAGGAATCTCCACACTGTTCTCCATAGTGGCTGTACTAGTTTGCATTCCCACCAACAGTGTAAGAGGGTTCCCTTTTCTCCACACCCTCTCCAGCATTTATTGCTTGTAGACTTTTGGATAGCAGCCATTCTGACTGGTGTGAAATGATACCTCATTGTGGTTTTGATTTGCATTTCTCTAATAATGAGTGATGTTGAGCATCTTTTCATGTGTTTGTTAGCCATCTGTATGTCTTCTTTGGAGAAATGTCTGTTTAGTTCTTTGGCCCATTTTTTGATTGGGTCATTTATTTTTCGGGAATTCAGCTGCAGAAGTTGCTTGTATATTTTTGAGATTAATTGTTTGTCTGTTGCTTCATTTGCTATTATTTTCTCCCATTCTGAAGGCTGTCTTTTCACCTTGTTTATAGTTTCCTTTGTTGTGCAAAAGCTTTTAATTTTAATTAGGTCCCATTTGTTTATTTTTGCTTTTATTTCCAATATTCTGGGAGGTGGGTCATGGAGGATCCTGCTGTGATTTATGTCGGAGAGTGTTTTGCCTATGTTTTCCTCTAGGAGTTTTATTGTTTCTGGTCTTACGTTTAGATCTTTAATCCATTTTGAGTTTATTTTTGTGTACGGTGTTAGGAAGTGTTCTAGTTTCATTCTTTTACAAGTGGTTGACCAGTTTTCCCAGCACCACTTGTTAAAGAGGTTGTCTTTTCTCCATTGTATATTCTTGCCTCCTTTGTCGAAGATAAGGTGTCCATAAGTGCGTGGGTTTATCTCTGGGCTTTCTATTTTGTTCCATTGATCTATATTTCTATCTTTGTGCCAGTACCATACTGTCTTGATGACTGTGGCTTTGTAGTAGAGTCTGAAGTCAGGCAGGTTGATTCCTCCAGTTCCATTCTTCTTCCTCAAGATTGCTTTGGCTATTCGAGGTTTCTTATATTTCCATACAAATTGTGAGATGATTTGTTCTAGTTCTGTGAAAAATACCATTGGTAGCTTGATAGGGATTGCATTGAATCTGTAGATTGCTTTGGGTAGAATACTCATTTTCACTATATTAATTCTTCCAATCCATGAACACGGTATATTTCTCCATCTGTTTGTGTCCTCTTTGATTTCTTTCATCAGTGTTTTATAGTTTTCTATATATAAGTCTTTTGTTTCTTTAGGTAGATATATTCCTAAGTATTTTATTCTTTTTGATGCAATGGTGAATGGTATTGTTTCCTTAATTTCTCTTTCTGTTTTCTCATTATTGGAGTATAGGAATGCAAGGGATTTCTGTGTGTTAATTTTATATCCTGCAACTTTACTATATTCATTGATCAACTCTAGTAATTTTCTAGTAGAGTCTTTAGGGTTTTCTATGTAGAGGATCATGTCATCTGCAAACAGTGAGAGTTTTACTTCTTCTTTTCCTATCTGTATTCCTTTTATTTCTTTTTCAGCTCTGATTGCTGTGGCCAAAACTTCCAAAACTATGTTGAATAGTAGTGGTGAAAGTGGGCATCCTTGCCTTGTTCCTGACTTTAGGGGAAATGCTTTCAATTTTTCACCATTGAGGATAATGTTTGCTGTGGGTTTGTCATATATAGCTTTTATTATGTTGAGATATGTTCCTTCTATTCCTGCTTTCTGGAGGGTTTTAATCATAAATGGATGCTGAATTTTGTCAAAGGCTTTTTCTGCATCTATTGAGATAACCATATGGTTTTTTTCTTTCAATTTGTTAATGTGGTGTATTACATTGATTGATTTGCGGATGTTAAAAAAACCTTGCATTCCTGGGATAAAGCCCACTTGGTCATGATGTATGATCTTTTTAATATGATGTTGGATTCTGTTTGCTAGAATTTTATTAAGGATTTTTGCATCTATGTTCATCAGTGATATTGGCCTGTAGTTTTCCTTTTTTGTGACATCTTTGTCTAGTTTTGGAATTAGGGTGATGGTGGCCTCATAGAATGAGTTTGGAAGTTTACCATCTTCTGCAATTTTCTGGAAGAGTTTGAGCAGGATAGGTGTTAGCTCTTCTCTAAATTTTTGGTAGAATTCCGCTGTGAAGCCGTCTGGTCCTGGGCTTTTGTTTGCTGGAAGATTTCTGATTACACTTTCGATTTCCGTGCTTGTGATGGGTCTGTTAAGATCTTCTATTTCTTCCTGGTTCAGTTTTGGAAAGTTATACTTTTCTAAGAATTTGTCCATTTCTTCCAAGTTGTCCATGTTATTGGCATATAGCTGTTGGTAGTAGTCTCTTATGATCCTTTGTAATTCTGTGGAATCTGTTGTGATCTCTCCATTTTCATTTCTAATTTTGTTGATCTGATTCTTCTCCCTTTGTTTCTTGATGAGTCTGGCTAATGGCTTATCAATTTTGTTTATCTTCTCGAAAAACCAGCTTTTAGTTTTGTTGATTTTTGCTATGGTCTCTTTTGTTTCTTTTGCATTTATTTCTGCCCTAATTTTTAAGATTTCTTTCCTTCTACTGACCCTGGGGTTTTTCATTTCTTCCTTCTCTAGTTGCTTTAGGTGTAGAGTTAGTTGATTTATTTGATTTTTTTCTTGTTTCTTGAGGTACGCCTGTATTGCTATGAACCTTCCCCTTAGTATTGCTTTTACAGTGTCCCATAGGTTTTGGGTTGTTGTGTTTTCATTTTCATTCGTTTCTATGCATAATTTTATTTCTTTTTTGATTTCTTCTGTGATTTGTTGGTTATTCAGAAGCGTGTTGTTTAGCCTCCATATGTTGGAACTTTTAATAGTTTTTTTCCTGTAATTGAGGTCTAATCTTACTGCATTGTGGTCAGAGAAGATGGCTGGGATGATTTCAATTTTTTTGAATTTACCAAGGCTAGATTTATGGCCCAGGATGTGATCTATCCTGGAGAAAGTTCCATGTGCACTTGAGAAAAAGGTAAAATTGATTGTTTTGGGGTGGAAACTCCTGTAAATATCAATTAAATCTAATTTGTCTATTGTATCATTTAAAGTTTGTGTTTCCTTGTTAATTTTCTGTTTAGTTGATCTATCCATATGCGTGAGTGGAGTATTAAAGTCTCCCACTATTATTGTGTTATTGTTAATTTCCCCTTTCATACTTGTTAGTATTTGCCTTATATATTGTGGTGCTCCTATGTTGGGTGCATATATATTTATGATTGTTACGTCTTCTTCTTGAATTGATCCTTTGATCTTTATGTAGTGTCCTTCTTTGTCCCTTTTCACATCCTTTATTTTAAAGTCTATTTTATCTGAAATGAGTATTGCGACTCCTGCTTTCTTTTGGTCTCCGTTTGCATGGAATATGTTTTTCCATCCTTTCACTTTCAGCCTGTGTGTGTCCCTAGTTTTGAGGTGGGTCTCTTGTAGACAGCATATATAGGGGTCTTGTTTTTGTATCCATTCAGCAACCCTTTGCCTTTTGGTTGGGGCATTCAACCCATTTACATTTAAGGTGATTATTGATAAGTATGATCCCGTTGCCATTTACTTTGTTGTTTTGAGTTCGTGTTGAAACATCCTTTCTGTGTTTCCTGTTTAGAGAAGATCCTTTAGCATTTGCTGGAGAGCTGGTTTGGTGGTGCTGAATTCCCTCAGCTCTTGCTTGTCTGTAAAGCTTTTGAATTCTCCTTCATATCTGAATGAGATCCTTGCTGGGTACAGTAATCTGGGTTGTAGATTATTCTCTTTCATTACTTTAAGTATGTCCTGCCATTCCCTTCTAGCCTGAAGGGTTTCTATTGAAAGATCAGCTGTTATCCTTATGGGGATCCCCTTGTGTGTTATTTGTTGTTTTTCCCTTGCTGCTTTTAATATTTGTTCTTTGTGTTTGATCTTTGTTAATTTGATTAATATGTGTCTTGGGGTGTTTCGCCTTGGGTTTATCCTGTTTGGAACTCTCTGGGTTTCTTGGACTTCTGTGACTATTTCTTTCCTCAATTTAGGGAAATTCTCAACTATTATCTCCTCGAGTATTTTTTCATGGCCTTTCCTTTTATCTTCTTCTTCTGGGACTCCTATGATTCGAATGTTGGGGCGTTTCATATTGTCCCAGAGGTCCCGGAGGTTTTCCTCATTTCTTTTGATTCTTTTTTCTTTTTTCCTCTCTGCTTCGTTTATTTCCATCATTCTATCTTCTACCTCACTTATCCTATCTTCTGCCTCCGTTATTCTACTGTTGGTTCCCTCCAGAGTGTCTTTTATCTCCTTTATTTCATTATTCATTCTATATTGATTCCTTTTTATTTCTTCTAAGTCCTTGATAAACATTTCTTGCATCTTCTCAATCTTTGTCTCCAGGCTATTTATCTGTAACTCCATTTTGCTTTCAAGATTTTGGATCATTTTTATTATCCTTATTCTAAATTCTTTTTCGGATAGATTCCCTATCTCCTCCTCTTTTGTTTGGCTTTGTGGGCATTTCTCATTTTCCTTTACTTGCTGAGTATTTCTCTGCCTTTTCATCTTGTTTAGATTGCTGTGTTAGGCGTGGCCCTTCTGTATTCTGGTAGTATGAAGTTCCTCTTTGTTGTGGAGGTTCCTCACTGCGGTTGGGGTTGGACAGGTGGCTTGTCAAGGTTTCCTGGTTGGGGGAGCTTGTGTCGGTGTTCTGGTGGGTGGAGCTGGATTTCTGCTCTCTTGAGTGTAATGGAGTGACCAGTATTAATTTTTGAGATGTCTATGGATTTGGTGTGCCTCTGGGCAGCCTGTATATTGATGCTCAGGTCTATGTTCCTGCGTTGCTGGAGAATTTGCGTGGTATGTCTTGCTCTGGAACTTATTATCTCTTGGGTGGAGCTTGGTTTCAGTGAATTTATGGAGGCTATTGGATGGTCTCTTATTAATTAATGTTTCCCCTGGCTTTCAGTCTTATTCTTGCAGTAGCCTCAAGACTTCTCCTTCCATACAGCCTCAATAATAAAACTTTTAGGTTAATGGTGAAAAGATTCTCCACAGTGAGGGATACCCAGAAAGGTTCACTGAGTTACATGGAGAGATGAGGTGGGGGGGGTGGGTTGTAGTGACCAGGAGGGGAAGAGGGGAATTCAAATGTGGAGAGAGCAATCTAGCCAGTAAGCACTTCCCTCTGTGCTTTCCACAGTTTGGAACCCTCAGAGTGATTCACAGAGATACATAGAGAGGGGGGAGGAAGGTAACAGAGGTGAGCATGAGTAGAAAGGGAGGAATTAAGAGGGGAGAGAGAGATCTGGGCAGTATGCTGTTCCTGAAGTGTTCTCCGGTACCCAGAACACCCTCAGAGATTCACAGAATTGGGTTGAGAAGAGAAGGAGGAGGGTGGGAGATAGAGGTTCCCTGGGGGAGAAGAAAGAGCATCAATAGGGGGAGAGAGTGATCAGGCCAGTGATCACACTCCTGAGTAAAAATGGGTCCTAAAGATTGGGTTCTTAAATGTACAAAGTTGATATCAAATATGTAAAACAGATTAAAAATCTAGAGTAGAGGTTAGACTCTTATAAAACTTACAATCTAAAAAAAAAAAAAAGGGAACAGTGTAAAAAGAAAAAAAAAACAGTAAAACAGTAAAAAAAGAAACAGTAAAACAATGTAGAACAGGAAAAAAACATTAAAAAAAAAAACACAAAAGGTATAAGATATATGTATGTAGTTTGCTTCAAAAATAGGGTTGTTTTTTTTTTTTTTTGCAAGTTAATAGTGGGTTATGAAAATGAAAGTTAAAGGTGTAATAGAGGGCTTGAAGAAAAAGGAAAGAAGAGAAAAAAAATTTTTTTTTTTTTTTAATTAAAAAAAAAAAATTAAAAAAATTAAAAAAAAAAATAATAGTAAAAAATATATATATCCCGGACTTTCTCTGGAGCTGTTGTGAGCAGTGTGGGATCTGCTCAGTTTTAGATAGATCCTTATTCCTGCTTATACTTTTCAAGATCTGTAGGTCCTTTTTAATGCAGTCGGTATTAGCTACAGGGATCTTAATCTGTTGGCCTGTCCCTTCCAAAGCACTTCCCTCTGTTTATTTGGCTTCTGTTTGGAGATCTCTTCAGTATCTAATTTCCGCCCTGCAACAAAGCGGTGGAGGTGATCTCTTTAGGTTCGCTTGTTCAATCGTGCTGTGGGGAGGAAGGAACACTGCAATTCTGGCGTGTGTGTGGTAAGCTCGCAGTGTCTCGGCCGCACTGGGTTCGCCCCCGCTCACGGCGTGTGTGCTTTCCCCGTCTACCCTGCTCAGGCTTCAGGTTACTCGGCCGGGGAGCGGGCCCTGAGCTGCGTGCACTTCCCAGGACTAAGCCGCTCAGGTTCAGGCTCCCGGTTACTCCACAAAGGCGCAGACTCGATTTTGCCCGCGGCTTATGCCGTTCCCGGTCGGAGCTGCCCAGGCGGCCAGGAGTTTGGCGAGGGCGCTGTCCCCTGTTGGGGCGGTGCGGCTTATCACCTCCCTGGTCCCCGCCTCGGTTTACGGGCGCGCCCGGCTCCGGTGTGCTTTGTGTCGGTTCTGGGGAGCTGGTCTCTGGCTGCGACCCTTCCGGCTGCTGTCGACCCTCCGGGATCTCAGGCAGTCTTTGCTTAAAAAACTGGGAGCCTGTTTGCAGTTTGGTAGGGGGTGCCCTCTCTGGAGCCGAGTTTGCCCCTTTCCGGCTCTGGCGGGCCCCGCCTGCCCGCTGTGTCCGGCGGGGGATGGCGCGGTCCGCAGCCGGCTAGCTCTCCTCTGGTATCGCTCAGTCCTTTGTTCTGTGAGCGGGCCGGCAGTGCCTTAGAGTTGGGCTTTTCGCGGGATAGTTCTCTCTCTCGCTGTCCCACAGTTTAGGTTACTATCTCACGGTAGCTCCCTCAGATTGCCCTCGGGGCACTCGGGCCCGGTCCTTACCCTAGGCAATGCCGCCCGCTCCTCTCCGTTCAGCCCCCACTTGCTGGTGGCGGATGATGCGAGCGTCTGGGGTTCTTTGCTGGGAGTTGCTTTAGGCACGTAATCTGTCGATTTTATTTATTTTTTCCTCCCAGTTACGTTGCCCTCCGAGATAAAAAATCCTCCCCCACACCCGCCGGTGAGAGGGTTTCCTGGTGCTTGGAAATTCCTCCTCTTTTACGACTCCCTCCCCGGGACGGGTCTCCGTCCCTAACTCTTTTGTCTCTCTTTTTATCTTTTATAATTTCTCCTACCTCTTTTGAAGATAATGCGCAGTTTTTGTGAAAGCCTGACGTCCTCAGCCAGCCTTCAGAAGTAGTTTTGTGAAGTTTGGTCAGCGTTCAGATGTTCTTTCGATAAATTTGTGGAGGAGAGAGTGGTCTCCCCGTCCTATTCCTCCGCCATCTTCTGCTCTCCCTCAGCACTTTAGTTTCAAAACTGTCAGAGTAAAGACTGTGAAATGAAAAATGGCGAGAACACAGCATTCCTTGAACTGTTCCTCCTTTTCATAAAAGCAATATAGTAATTGATTTGGCTTGGAATTAACATTTACCCTAACCCACCCCACTAACCCAACAAATATATTAGTTAAATATGATTCAAAGAGGATGGTTTCAACAACCAATATGGGTGAAATAAATAGACATCGTTATTTTACTCAAGTATACTACATTACTTTCACTGATATGAAAAAGAACAATATGGATTATCTAGCTCTTTGTCTTTATTTTAAAAAGATTAATAAACTGAGGTGTAGGGAGTAATTGTAATTTAGCCTTTTAACTAGTATTCATTGAGCCTCTACAATGTACAGGTATTTAGCTAAATACAAAAGATGAAAGAGAATAAAAGAGACCTCATCCCTTGTTCATGCAGCTTAAAGCTTTGAGGCACATCTGATAAAAAAGATAACAACAAACTAAATAAAGAAAAAAGATAATTAAAAATCATGATACAATCATGATACATCACTTTATAATAAGAACCAAAACAGGCTCCATTTTAGTGGGAGATTAAGAAAGGTAACTTTAAGACCTGTAAAAGAAGGGAAAACCCACTAATAACAGCAAGGAGAACATTTCAGGCAGTGAAGAGCCTGGCATTTTAAACAAACTGAGGACATCTGTTGAGTTGGAGGGCATTTTAAAATAATGAAGTGACATGAAAGTCTGGAGTTTGCATTTAGATTTTATTTTAATTGTGATAGAAAGTCATGCAAGATGCTGAAACTTGGTGGTAGGCTGGGAAATAATGACTTGGCCCAAATGAAAGGAAAGCTTTCTAGAAGCTGTGTATCCAATAGATTGTTACAAATGTAGTGTGGGTGGGTGTTGAGGGTTTGTGGCAAGGGTTATTCCATGGAAGACCAAATGAGCAGTTGTTGTAGTTTCCCTGGGCAAGGAGCAATGGCTTAGTTTATGATTGTTGCTGCTGTTATTTAATCACCAAGTCATGTCTGACTCTATTGTGACTTCTTGGACTGTAGCCTGCAAGGCTTCTCCATCCATGGGATTTCCCAGGCAAGACTCCTGGAGTGGACTGCCATTTCCTTCTTCAGGGGATCTTCCTGACCCAGAGATTAAACCAGCATCTCTTGCATTGGCAGGCAGATTCTTTAGCATTGAGCCACCAGTGAAGTCCAGTTTATGATGGGCATAGTGAAAAATGCAGTAATAGAAAAATCCAGAATGTTTTGAGGCAGGATTTAAAGATGAATTTAAAAAAATGATTAAAAAGGAGATATAGAAGGCAATGGCAACACACTCCAGTACTCTTGCCTGGAAAATCTCAGGGATGGAGGAGCTTGGTAGGCTGCAGTCCATGGGGTCTCTTCAAGTAGGACACAATTGAATGACTTCACTTTCACTTTTCACTTTCATGCATTGGAGGAGGAAATGGCAACCCACTCCAGTCTTCTTGCCTGGAGAATCCCAGGGACGGGGGAGCCTGGTGGGCTGCCGTCAATGGGGTCACACAGAGTCGGACACACCTGAAATGACTTAGCAGCAGCAACATAGAAAGAAAAGTTACGTGAAGGTTATGTTTAGATATCAAGAGTTTGGTTTAAACCAAATAACTCTTGCATTTATAATAGTTCTTGAAATTCAGAAATTTAAAATGCTTTACATAGTTAGTTCAGTCAGTCAGTCAGTCGCTCAGTCGTGTCTGACTCTGCGACCCCATAGACTGCAGCACGCCAGGCCTCACTGTCCATCACCAACTACCGGAGTTTACTCAAACTCAAGTCCATTGAGTCGGTGATGTCATCCAACCATCTCATCCTCTGTCATCCCCTTCTCCTCCTGCCTTCAGTCTTTCTCAGCACCAGGATCTTTTCTTCAAATGCTATCAGGTGGCCAAAGTATTGGAGTTTCAGCTTCAGGGTCAGTCCTTCCAGTGAATATTCAGGACTGATTCTCTTTAGGGTGGACTGGTTGGATCTCCTTGCAGTCCAAGGGACTCTCAAGAGTCTTCTCCAACACGACAGTTCAAAAGCATGAATTCTTTGGTGCTCAGCTTTCTTTACAGCCCAACTCTCACATCCATACATGACTACTGGAGAAACCATAGCATTGACTAGACTTATCCTTGTTGGCAAAGTAACGTCTCTTCTTTTTAA
Organism: Giraffa tippelskirchi; assembly: GCF_054371585.1. NCBI lineage: Eukaryota > Metazoa > Chordata > Mammalia > Artiodactyla > Giraffidae > Giraffa > Giraffa tippelskirchi. The sequence continues at coordinate 154,676,615 of NC_137281.1, forward strand.
TATGCTATCTAGTTTGGTCATAGCTTCTTCCAAGGAGTAGGTGTCTTTTAATTTGATGGTTGTAGTCACCATCTGCAGTGATTTTGGAGCCCCAAAAAATATATTCTGCCACTTTTTTTACTGTTTATCTATTTGCCATGGAGTGATGGTACCAGATGCCATCATCTTAGTTTTCTGAATGTTGAGTTTTAAGCCAACTTTTTTACTCTCCTCTTTCACTTTCATCAAAAGCCTCTTTAGTTCTTCTTCGCTTTCTGCAATGGGGCTATCCCTGGTGGCTCAGACAGTAAAAAGTGTCTGCCTGCAATGCGGGAGACCTAGGTTCCATCCCTGGGTCGGGAAGATCCCCTGGAGAAGGAAATGACAACCCACTCCAGTACTCTTGCCTAGAAAATTCCATGGATGGAGGAGACTGGTGGGCTACAGTCCATGGTGTCACAAAGAGTCAGACATGACTGAGAGACTTCACTTTTCACTTTCTGCCATAAGGGTGGTGTCATCTGAGGTTATTGATATTTCTCCCAGCAATCTTAATTTCAGCGTGTGCTTCATCCAACCCAGCATTTCTCACGATGTACTCTACATATAAATTAAATAAGCAGGATGACAATACATAGCCTTGATGTACTTCTTTCCCGATTTGAAGCCAGTCTGTTGTTCCATGTCCAGTTCTAACTGTTGCTTCCTGACCTGCATACAGATTCCTCACGAGGCAGGTCAGGCAGTCTGGTATTCCCATCTTTTGAAGACTTTTCCACAGTTTGATGTGATCCACACTGTCAAAACTTTGGCATAGTCAATAAAGCAGAAGTAGATTTTTTCTGGAACTCTCTTGCTTTTTCGATAATCCAATGGATGTTGGCAATTTGATCTCTGGTTCCTCTGCATTTTTTAAATCCAGGTTGAACATCTGGAAGTTCATGGTTCATGTACTACTGAAGCCTGGCTTGGAGAATTTTGAGCATTACTTTGCTAACATGTGAGATGAGTCCAATTTTGTGCTAGTCTGAGAATTTTTTAGCATTGCCTTTCTTTGGGATTGATAGAGAAGGCAATGGCACCCCACTCCAGTACTCTTGCCTGGAAAATGCCATGGACAGAGGAGCCTGGTAGGCTGCAGTCCATGGGGTTGCTAAGAGTCGGAGATGACTGAGCGACTTCACTTTCTTTGGGAATGAAATGAAGACTGACTTTTTCCAGTCCTGTGGCCAGTGCTGAGTTTTCCAAATTTGCTGGCATATTGAGTTCAGCACTTTCACAGCATCATCGTTTAGGATTTGAAATAGCTCAACTGGAATTCCATCATCTCCATTAGCTTTGTTTGTAGTGATGTCCTAAGCCCCACTTGACTTTGCATTCCAGGATGTCTGGCTCTAGGTGAGTGACCACATCATCGTGATTATCTGGGTCATGGAGATCTTTTTTGTATAGTTTTTCTGTGTATTCTTGCCACCTTGTCTTAATATCATCTGCTTCTGTTAGGTCCATAAAATTTCTGTCCTTTATTGTGCCCATCTTTGCATAAAATGTTCCCTCCTTTGCATAAAATGTTCCCTTGGTATCTCTAATTTTATTGAAGAGATCTCTAATCTTTCCCTTTCTATGGTTTTCCTCTATTTTTTTGCATTGTCACTGAGGAAGGCTTTCTTATCTCTCCTTGCTATTCTTTGGAACTCTGCATTCAAATGGGTATATCTTTCCTTTTCTCCTTTGCCTTTTGCTTCTCTTTTCATAGCTGTTTGTAAGGCCTCCTCAGACAACCATTTTTTCCTTTTTGCATTTCTTTTTCTTGGGGATGGTCTTGATCGTTGCCTCCTGTACAATGTCATTAACCTCCATCCATAGTTCTTCAGGCACTCTGTCTATCAGATCTAATCCCTTTAATCTATTTGTCACTTCTACTGTATAGTTGTAAGGGATTTGATTTAGGTCATACCTGAATGATCGACAGGTTTTTCCTACTTTCTTCAGTTTAAGTTTGAATTTGGCTTAAAATGCTTTACATAGTACTACTATGTACATCAGTACTATTGATTTAAGTAGGTATAAATAGAAAATCTCGGGGGCAAGAATTAAAACAATTCATACTATTAACCTCACACACACACACACACACACACACACACACACAAACAAAAAAGACACCCTTCTTCCTCAATCATAGAAATCAGTGTTCATAGGAAAATCTCACTGAGAAGCCAACTGTGATGTCACGGGTATAAGGTTATAAGTAAATTTTCTGCCAGCCAGCTATGTGGAAACGTTAAGCTGAATTCTATTCCTGGTGATTTCAATTCAGTCTTCACAGGAGTTTTGTGGCATAAATATCAAAGTGCAGAATCAACTCTGGAGCATAAGTACATGAAATAAAACCTGGTTTCTATGGAAAAGGCAGTGAGATGATTAATTCAAATAACATTATTTAATAATTTCATATTTTTTTCACATAACTCAAAGGACCAAAAATAAATTCACATAATATCATAAATAAGTGTATATCTAGCTGGAAACATTGTTCAAAGGGTGATTATCTCTAAAAGATATTTTCAAAGTGAATATGAACAGGTTACCCTTTGGAACTCAGTCTTAACCAGTATAATAATAATACTGTAACAGAGATGCAATTAGTCCATATATATCCATGTGTACATGTGTGTATACACATACACACAGCAGGTCTACTTGTAGCATAAAAGCATACATGTAAATGAAATTTGAATTTAACAAACACATATATATCTTCAACTTTGCAAATTATCTGTCCTTGGTTGTCTAGAAAAAAGTAAAATGTATGTGTCAGGTAGATTTTTTCAAATAAAGATTTGCTTATTATATTACCATTGCCCATGCTGACAGAAGTTCTTAGGAAAATTAATGGATGATACTTTAAAACATTTCTTTTCAAGTCTGTGATTTCTCCTTTCTCTATCAGTATGTTCTAATATTGCGGCTAAAGCTAACCATGAAGACTGACTTTTGGTTGATGATTATGATACCTATGAAGCTGTTGGCAAATCAGAACTGTCTCCTGAGCTGGGAAAGTGACCAACTATGTCTCTTTCCTTTCTACTGTTGCTGTTTCAAGAAAAATAATTGAAACTCAACAATAATGACAGTTTCTAATGAGGACTTACACTGCATGAGGCTGTGGCAGGCCAGGTGTAAACTAATGACTGACATTAGCTAGGATGTATAACAGTCAAAGGGGGTCTTTGAAAGTTTTGGCTCTTTATTTATCAGTAGTTTCTGGACTGTATATAACATATGCCCAATTTCTGTCCTGATTATTTCCTGTAACACTTTCTCTGTGATTATTTTCAATACAGCATTACCTTAATTAGTAAGGTTAAGGAGGTTGGCTACATTTCTTTCAAGAGTATCCCTTCTCCATATTACTCGAAGTTCATCAAACTCTAAATAGCATTGCAGGTAAATCATAATTCAAACTGAAACAGTAACTAGTATGATTTTAACCATTTGCTAACAGCTTGAATTTTGGGAAAATTAACTTTCATTCTTGAAAATCTTTGTCTCATCTATTGATGTCAAGGGTCAAATAGTAAACAACCATAAAATCATGAGCAAATAAAACCTTGTTAACAAAGTATATAGGACTTCCCAGATGGCTCAGATGGTAAAGAATCCACATGCCAAGCATGAGACACAGGTTCAGCTCCTGGGTTGGAAAGATTCCCTGGAGAAGGAAGTGGCAACCCACTCCAGTATTCTTGCATAGGAAATCCCATGGACAAAGGAGACTGGTGGGCTACAGTCCATGGGGTCACAAGAGAGTAGACATGACTTAGCACGTAAATAACAACAACAAACAAAGAAGATGTATCGTGTTTATTGCCACTTGTGTTTTCAAAATTATTGCCAGCATTAGGATTATGGAAATTTCATGAAAAATTTACGGAGTGACAGGATTAAACTGGGTGTCAGGAATACGCGCTGTTTCTCTCTGCTTAAATGTTTTAATAATATTCACTGTGTTTAATAAGTATTAACTGGTGACATGTGATCTAGACGTTTATTTACTTTAATGAAGAAAAATTCAAGAAGTTTCAACAAAGATTCAATGTATGCTATTCACACAGCAGTGTATTTGATTCTGGGTAGCTGGAAAGAATAGCTCATCTTTAGAAGGAATATATAAATGTATGGGAGAAAACGTATGCATCCACAATCATCATGTGCATTAAACTGAAGTGAGTATATGAGACAAGTGTACAAAAAGAAAGATAACTCTAAATATGAGAAAGGGTCCTCAGTATTTGAAAAAAAAGGAAAAAAAAATCTGTGCCCAATCACGGTCGTGTTTTCCAAACTAAATTAATAGCGTGAGTCAAAACAACAGAAGCAAGAATATAACTTCACACCATTTAGTTCAAACCTAAATCTAACAAGCTTTCTAGATTTTTACGAAGTTTGAGCAACTACCATTTACTTATCAGATACTTTAATGTTAGTATATTTTAATATATTTTTATGTCTTATCAAATCTGTGGCCAAAATATGTGGAACAGTAATATAAATATTTAATTTATGTAATATAATTATCCTTTCATGAATCAAAAAGCAAAACAAAACAAAACACACACTCATGGAAGCAATTTACTTTAACACTTGATCTTGATTTCCCAAATAAGTAAAGTTACAAACACTTTGCAAATACATCCTGATTTTCTGATTGAAGTGTCATCTTGTTTTGTTTTCAAACATCAACCTGGACATAGCTTTCTACTTTACTCAAATATTTGAAGAAAAAACCCACCAATTTCAAGTTGACACCTTGTAAACTAAGAAATAAAGTCAGGAAATGTACTACATGGGGTAACTAACAGCTTCTTTATTAGCATCCTGTAAATAAACTCTTAAATAATTGTAAGTCAGTGTGGACAAAGAATTACACTGTAGTGTTGTGCATAATCTGCCACAAGTTCTCAGTTTATTGAAGCTTTACTTGGATCACTCTGACGAAATAGATCTTAATCTAAGCAATGTCAGCTATTAGCGCACACTTCTTCTCAATCTGATTGAAAATTTTCACTTCTATTCAGCTCAATGACCCATAAGCAGATGCAAAATATATAGCTTTTTATATTTGTAACAAAAGCTTAGTTACATGCAAAGAGAATCTCGTTTATTAAAAGATAGGTACACTTGTCTACTCAGCTATTTGTGTGAATATTAGAAAACCCCTTTTACATCTTCAGTCTTGGTTGACAGGGAAAATGTTTGCAGATAAATTACTATTTATCTAGAAATAAGTTTTTACTTGCCCTGTGAAGATAAGCTGTGATATACCAAGAAGAAATTTTTATCTGAAATTTCCTAACAGTGCTTGCACACTGTAGGTATAATCTATACCTAATCTCTTTCTGTCTATGTATATATCTATATTGCTGGGGATATATATATATATATATATATATATATATATATATATATTTATTTATTTATTTAATGAAAGAATGGATTAATATATCTTCTACAGATACAATATTTAAAGTGTAATTATAAGCTTCTATGAAGAGGAAAATTTGATTGTAATTAAATATTTTCCAACAGTATATATGACTAAATGTAAAACAAACATCAACAAAAAATGCAATATCACAATAAAAAAATCTGCATTCTGCTGATTTATAGCAAAGACAGCAAATCTTCTTAAATATTTTATTTAAAGTTACTAGGATCATCATCTTGGACAAAAGTAATATAATCAAGCCTACATTATAAGGGGCTCTATATGTAAGTGTATATAATGAACCAACATGAGAAAAAATTATAGCTAAGCAACAAATACCAAGAACTAGCTTTCGATCAACAGCCAGCTCTCATTTTTGCTCTCTGAAATTAACAGAATACGTATCTGAGCTTTGCAGTTATGAGGTCTCTGTCCAGAAATGAAACTGCAGTTGTGATCATGAATGCTGCACATTTCATAAAGGAATCAAGCTTATTTACCTCAGCCTTATTAACAACCAGCCATAGGCACCTAGACTTAGGGGATGGCACAATATTTTTAGCAATAAATTAAAACTGAAGTACTCCATTTTGTTTACCTTAAAGATCTTCAAAAGTTGTAGCTATGTGTATAATCAAATGAGTATTTTGATGGCAATGCCAACAATTTGGTTTGGGTTTCATGTTAAAAAAAAATATGGGGCAAGAAGTTCTCCTGGAGAGGGAAATGGCACGCCACTCCAGGATTCTTGCCTGGAGAGTTCCATGGAGAGAGAAACCTGGTCCATGCCTGGTCCATGCCTGGTCCATGGGGTCCAAGGGTGGGGGGTCCATGGGAAGCCTGGTGCATAGGGTCATAAAGAGTGGGACGTGACTGAGTGACTAACACACACATCATATACTATTAAAAATGCATATATGTACACATAGCATGTACACGTGCCACTCACAACTTTCTACAGAATTTATTTGGCATATGTCTGAAAAGAACATAATAATCAGAGTGGGAATAATTATTTTAATCAGAATATGGAATCATAGGCTATTTTTTATACATTTTGTATATAGTTTATATTATAAAATGCTTTGATGATTCCACTTCAGTATTCTTGCCTTGAGAACCAAACAGACAGTATGAAAAGGCAAAAAGATAGGACACTGAAAGATGAGCTCCCCAGGTTGGTAGGTGCCCAATATGCTACTGGAGATCAATGGAGAAGTAACTCTAGAAACAATAAAGAGACGGGGCCAAAGCAAAAACAACACCCAGCTGTAGATGTGACTGGTGGTGGAAATAAAGTCCGATGCTATAAAGAGCAATATCACATAGGAACCTGGAATGTTAGGTCGATGAATCAAGGCAAATTGGAAGTGATCAAACAGCAGATGGCAAGAGTGAACATTGACATTTTAGGAATCAGTGAACTAAAATGGAGCAGAATGGGTGAATTTAACTCAGGTGACCATTATATCTACTACCGTGGGCAAGAATCCCTGAGAAGAAATGGAGTAGCCATCATAGTCAACCAAAGAGTCTGAACTGCAGTACTTGAATGCAATCTCAAAAATGACAGAATGCATCGAACATGGAATGGTGTTCTGTTTCACATATGATAATATACATGTTTCAATGCTATTCTCCCAGAACGTCCCACCCTCACCTTCTCCCTCAGAGTCCATAAAATTGTTCCATGCATCTGTGTCTCTTATTCTGTCTCGCATATAGGGTTATCGTTACCATCTTTCAAATTCCATATATATGCATTAGTATACTGTATTGTTGTTTTTCTTTCTGGCTTACTTCACTCTGTATAATGGGCTCCAGTTTCATCCATCTCAGTAGAACCGATTCAAATGTATTTTTTTTAATGGCTGAGTAATATTCCATTGTGTATATATACCACAGCTTCCTTATCCATTTGTCTGCTGAAGGACATCTAGGGTCGGGGCAATGGGATGACCCAGAGGGATGGGATGGGGAGGGATGTGGGTGGGGGGTCCAGGAAGGGGAACACATGTAAACCCATGGCTGATTCATGTCAATGTATGGCAAAAACTATTATAATATTGTAAAGTAAAAAAAAAAAAAAAAAGGTCTAAAAAAAAAATTTAAAAAATACAAAAAAAAAAAAAAAATGACAGAATGATCTCTGTTCGTTTCCAAGGCCAACCATTTAATATCACACTAATCCAAGTCTATGCCTCAATCAGTACTGCTGAAGAAGCTGAATTTGAACAGTTCTAGGGAAACCTACAAGACCTAGAACTAACACTCAAAAAAGATGTCCTTTACATTATAGGGGACTGGAATGCAAAAGTAGGGAGTCAAGATACCTGGAGTAACAGGCAAATTTGGCCTTGAAATACAGAATGAAGCAGGGCAAAGACTAATAGGGTTTTGCCCAGAGAGCGCACTGGTCATAGCAAACACCCTCTTCCAACAACATAAGAGAAGACTCTACACATGGACATCATCAGATGGTCAGACTGATATAATTGTATCACATATATAATTATATATATAATTATATCTGATTATAATATAATCAGACTGATTATATTCTCTGCAGCCAAAGATGCAGAAGTTCTAAACAGTCAGCAAAACAAGACCGGGAGATGACTGTGGCTCAGATCATGAGCTCCTTATTGTCAAATTCAGACTTATTGAAGAAAGTAGGGAAAAGCACTAGACCATTCAGGTATGACCTATATCAAATCTCTTAAGATTATACAGTGGAAGTGACAAATAGATTCAAGGGATTAGATCTGATAGACAGAGTGCCTGAAGAACTATGGATGGGGATTTGTGACATTGTACAGAAGGAAGGGATCAAGACCATCCCCAAGGAAAAGGAATGCAAAATGCAAAATGGTTGTCTGATAAGGCCTTACTAACTGCTGAGAAAAGAAGAGAAACTAAAGGCAAAGGAAAAAAGGAAAGATATACCCATGTGGGTGCAGAATTCCAAAGATTAGCAAGGAGAGCTAACAAAGCCTTCCTCAGTGATCAATGCAAATAAATAGAGGGAAACTATAGAATGGTAAAGATTAGAGATCTCTTCAAGAAAATTAGAGATACCAAGGGAACATTTCATGCAAAGATGGGCACAATAAAGGACATAAATGGTACAGACCTAACAGAAGCAGATGATATTAAGAAGAGGTAGCAAGAATACACAGAAGAACTGCACAAAAAAGATCTTCACGACCCATATAATCACGATGGTGTGATCACTCACCTAGAGCCAGACATCCTGGAATGTGAAGTCAAGTTGGCTTTAGGAAGCATCACTACGAACAAAGCTAGTGGAGGTGATGGAATTCCAGTTGAGCTATTTCAAATTCTAAAACATGATGCTGTGAAAGTGCTGCACTCAATATGCCAGCAAATTTGGAAAATTCAGCAGTGGCCACAGGACTGCAAAGGATCTGTTTTCATTCCAATCCCAAAGAAAGGCAATGCCAAAGACAGCCCAAACTACCGCACAACTGCACCCATCTCACATGCTGGCAAAGTAATGCTCAAAATTCCCCAAGCCAAGCTTCAACAAAACATGAAACATGAACTTCCAGAAGTTCACGTTGGTTTTAGAAAAGGCAGAGAAACCAGAGATCAAATTGCCAACATCCATTGGATCATCGAAAAAGAAAGTGAGCTCCAGAAAAATATCTACTTCTGCTTTATTGACTACGCCAAAATCTATGACTGTGTGGATTACAACAAACTCTGAAAAATTTTTCAAGGGATGGGGCTACCAGACCACCTGACCTGCCTCTTGAGAACTCTGTATATATGTCAGGAAGCAACAGTTAAAACTGGACATGGAACAATAGACTGGTTCCAAATAGGGAAAGGAGTTCGTAAAGGCTGTATATTGTCACCCTGCTTATTTAATTTACATGCAGAGTACATCATGAGAAACGCTGGGCTGGATGAAACACAAGCTATAATCAAGATTACTGGGAGAAATATCAATAACCTCAGATATGCAGATGACACCACACTTATGGCAGAAAGTGAAGAAGAACTAAAGAGCCCCTTGGTGAAAGTGAAAGAGGAGAGTGAAAAAGTTGGCTTAAAGCTCAACATTCAGGAAATTAAGATCATGGCATCTGGTCCGATCACGTTATGGCAAATAGAGAAACAGTGGAAACAGTGGCTGACTTTATTTTTTAGGGGCTCCAAAATCACTGCAGGTGGTGACTGCAACCATGGAATAAAAAGACACTTACTCCATGAAAGAAAATTATGACCAATCTAGAGAGCATATTAAAAAGCAGAGACTTTATTTTGTCAATAAGTTTTATCTAGTCAAGATTATAGTTTTTCCAGTTGTCTTGTATGGATATGAGTTGGACTGTAAAGAAAGCTGAGCGCCGAAGAGCTGATACTTTTGGACTGTGGTGTTGGAGAAGACTCTTGAGAATCCCTTGGGCAGCAAGGAGATCCAACCAGTCCATCCTAAAGGAAATCAGTCCTGAATAGTCATTGGAAGGACTGATGCTGGAAAATATTGAAGGCAAAAGGAGAAGAGGACAATGGAGGATGAGATGGTTGGATGGCCTCACCAACTCAGTGGACCTGAGTTTGAGTAAACTCCGGGAGTTGGTATTTGGGGTCACAAAGAGTTGGACACTACTGAGTGACTGAACTGAACTGATGATTTTAAAACAACTTTTCAGGTGGTAGAATATTTGATGAAGCACTTGAGTTAAAATAAAGCTAGATTTTTACTTTAAATAAGAAGAAATTTCACGTATTTTAAATAATTAAAAGCAAGCTAAACAGCAGGATAAGGATTGAAAAATAAAGTAAAATGAAACACAGATAAATATATTTTGCATCTTGAGAGAAAAGACTGTCTGAGAAACTAGAATAAAAACTGTTGGTATAGGATGCACTCTCATACTGCAAATGCAGATATTAGAATTTCTGGAAGGCAATTTGAACAGAAATATTTTAAAAAGTCCTTACATTTAACCTAGTGATCTGTCTCTAGAGATGTAAGGTAAGGACATAATCATAAATTGCATAAATAATCCTGCATAAGTTTGTTCATTATGGAAGCAATATATAGATAATATTAAATTAATGACCATTCATTTACATGACAAAAATGGTGTGTAAAATAAATTATTAATAAAGTATTTCTTTCAACAAATGACACTCAAAATATCTATTATGTAATATTAATGAAGGTTCAAGATGCAATATGTGTAAACTGTGCAGTCAGATATCAAATCTTTTTTTTTTTAATATCTATAACATATATCTTATCAAGAGAGTTTGATCAGAAAAACAGAACCACAGATCTACCCTAGGGATCAATTCACAATCAAAAATTAAAGACAGAAAATCTAGATAAGCAAAGACTAGATTGGTGGTTGGCCTGGTCTAAGGGGGTCAATGGGATAGCGTTAGTCAAGGAATACTTGGGTTATATAAGATGAATAAGTTTTAGAGATCTATTGTATAGCAGTGTCTAAAGTTTACAATACTGCATTGTATACTTAAAATTTTGCTAAGAGAGTAAATCTTATGTTGTTTTATAACAAAAACAGCAGTAAACATAAATAAAGAAGCTGACAAGAAATTATGTTTATGGCATAGACTATGGTGATGGTTGTCTCCAAGTTGCACACACTACCTATGTACAGCCTTTTGCATGTAAATCATACTTCATTAAAGTTGTTTTAAAAATCTGGATAAATAAAATGATTATAACATAGTGATATTCTAATACATAAACTCATAGATAAATAATATGCGAATACCAGATTAATAAGAGATGAATAGAAATTAAGGGAAAAAAAAAAAAACCCTGTAAGTATTTAAATTGGGTTCAGTACTGAATCAAATGAATTAAAATATTTTTTTAATGAATCAGGTTAAAAAGTCTGTAAAAGAGGATAGTTAATATTAGTTATTAGAATATGGCAAAATGGAGCAGTCACTGTTAATAACAGCAAATTGGTGATTGTATAAAGAACTGTGAGCAGGAACAAATTGTAGGACTTGACAGTATTCTATTATTGACAAAAATCTCTTGTAAACTTTTTTATTAGAGAAACTTTCATATATTTCCCTAGCTTGTCAGGGAAAAAAAATTGACTTTCATGTATAAATTATTTTTAACTTTAAAAGGATGAAAAATTCTTTTATATTGCATATGAAAATCAAATAAGAAATAATTTTCTCTGACAAACGTTAGCTAATGTAGCCCATTATGTGTTTTTAACCAAGGGACTGGTAAAATTGATAACATTAATGAGCTGGAAAGGACTTTACACTCTACTTAAACCATTAAAGTAATTTTATAAGTGACGAACGTGAACCATAAAGACATAAAGAAACAATGGTACAACAGATACAACCCAAACTAACACACACACACACATTCATTCACACACAACTTGTTCAGAAAAAAAAGATTCAGGTTAGAAAAAAAAAAATAGTAGCAAAATCCACCATGACACTCTCCAATATTTAAGATGGAAGGTGGAATTAGATTAGAATATTTTGTTGTATTTTTTATTTTTATTTTTTAATGGTGAAAGCCCTTGTTCTAACAGTGAAAATTCAGGTGTTTTTATTAAAAAGGAATAATTTAGTGGACAAAAATAAATGTGGCTTTCAAAACACTGGACTGAGAGCTATTCAGTAGATTCTTCCATGACACAGCAGTTCAGTATCTGTCTTAATTCTGTCCTGTTATCTGAGTGACAATCTTATCTCAGTTCTTTACAAATGGGTGCTGGCTAGTTGTGAAGCAATTGCTACAGGCAGTGAGATTCTCTTCCCATTGAGTTCCTGTGGTGCTACCGCCCAGATAAATGGCTTCACTTCCTGGAGCTGCAGGGTGGATTTCAGGACCTGCTTGGCAGGATGCAGGAGGGTGGACCACAGACTCCAATAGACCACCACACAGGGCTGTATCAGCAGCAGGGGAAACAATTTCATGCGCAGTGCGCTATAGATGATGCATCACAGTGTATTCTACTGTGTTGTGACTAAACTGTAAATATCCCTGTTTCAGGGTCTGTGATCTTTTAATCCAATTTCCTGTGACAAATATTTAATCTGCTCTGCTTGCCACTGGTTATTATCTTAATCAGCCACCTCTGCAAAAACATCAATAACTCAGTGCTTCCTGTTATTAGCTGTCCACTATTATCAAAAAAAAAAAAAAAAAAAAGGAAGAGAAATAAAAAAGAAAGGACAAATCAGATGACATTATTTTTATTTTATTTATTAGGTTGAGTGTTCTTTCCTACTGCTTATTCTCTGAGCTGCCCCTGCTTACCAGTTGTAGTTTAATCGTGTTCTTTGGAGCTCAAAGTGCTTGTTAGCATTCTGCACTCTCCTCTTGAACTGTGATGTCAAAACAAAGCCGCATCTCTCATACCTGGAGCTCTAGCACAGGTCTGAGTGGGATCAAGGAGGGATCTGAATATCAAAAGCAAAACAAAAGATTGACACACTATTCCAAATCCTTGCTTCATGTTACTTGAAGTCTAAAGATTTCCTTTAATTTTGAGCCTTTTATGGATTAACCACTGCTAGGGAAATGCTATTTTCAGGAGAAGATTATTCGGGTACATTGGACATGACCCTGTTCAAAAATCGAGCTGACTGAATGAAAACAGCAAGGAGAGGAACAAGGAAGGGTGTCTCCAGCCCTTCTGAGGAAAGGTATCAATCTTCAAAAATCTGATTTGGGTTATGGTATCTTTCCAAGAAGGGCTTCCCTGGTGGCTCAGTGGTAAAGAATATGCCTACAATGCAGGAGACTTGCAGGAGATGTGGGTTCGATTTCTGGGTCAGGAAAATCCTCTAGAGTGGGAAATGGCAAACCACTCCAATATTCTTGCCTGGAAAATCCCACGGGCAGAGGAAACTGGCTGGCTATAGTCCAAGGGGTCACAAAAAGTGTCAGATATGATTTAGCAATCAAACAACAACAATGGCCAGTAAGGGAATTATCAGATACAATAACTTGTGTTTTAAAATTTATGTTGCTATATTGCCCTCCAGGGTTTGATCATTTAAAATAGCAGAACCATAGAAAGGCTCTTATTTCTTTACTTCCAGGAGTGTTGGATGCTATTTCTGTTCTGCATGAGACATGTAAATTAGTCTGTCTATGACTTTTTCCTCGTTTGTAAAATGGGAAAAATAATAGTACCTGTCTGTGTCAGGTCTTTGATGTTCTTGAGAGTAAATTTTTGTTAGTTCCATGTGTGTACTTGGTTGTGTCTGACTCTGCAACCCCATGGACTGTAGTTCACCAAGCGCCTCTGTTCATGGGATTTTCCAGACAAGAACACTGGAGTGGGTTGCCATTTCCTGCTCCAGGAAATTTTTGTTAGGGAAAGGTCATTTAGGTGTTATTTTGGCATTAGAAATAGTAAATACATCTTCTAGTTGACTAGATCCTCCTTAAGCTTTCATATTCAATTCATGATTGTTGTCATTGTATTTACAAGGCTAAGAAATTTGAAAAATATTTTAAATGGCCTTTGAATAATGCTTGGCATCATTAATACACATAAATAAAGGCAGACTATTCTAAGTTAAATTTATATCATATTTTAAATCATTCAATCAGATGACTTAAAATATACCTACTTAAGAATTAATAAAAGTACGATAAATTTATAAATATAGTAAAATAAATTGTTGGAGACATTGTAATGCTGTATAAAAACAATAAAATTTCAAATGAAAATTCTTAATAGATTATGGTGGCTCAGATGCTAAAGAATCCGCCTGCAACGCACGAGACCCAGATTCCATTCCTTGATTGGGAAGATCCCCTGGAGAAGAGAATGGCAATTCACTCCAGTACTCTCACCTTGAGAATTCCATGGACAGAGGAGCCTGGTGGGCTATAGTCCATGCGGTTGCAAAGCGCTGGACATTACTGAGTGACTAACAGTTTCACTTTCCCACAACATATTTGAAATTATAGTTATGAAACTATTACATTAAAATATAGACCAGATTTTCTTATAAAGTAATTACTTGTACTCAATTAATCTCAGATAAAAATATTTCTTTTCTCCAGTAAAGTAATGAAGTATTTGTTTTTCTCAAATATTCCTTCATTCAATTCTAAATTTTCCTGATTTAAAATTTGCTCATTCATAAGTAAATATTTATGTTTGGGGGCATATTGTATTAGCACAATGTTTTAAGTTCTTAAAAGAAACAGCGTATTTAAAATTAATTCAAAATAAAATTGAATCTTTTGTTATCTACAATTCCATGAATTTTAACACATGTGTAGAACTGTGCACAGACAATTCGGACACAAATTTCCATTATCACACCTTCTAAAATTATCTTGTGTTGCTCTTTTTAGTCACACATTCCCTCTAGTCTTTACTTTCATAAGCTACCAAATTCTTCTCTTGGACCATAGTGCTGCTTTTTAGAAAGTCATATAGAAGAGATCATACAGTATAAAATTTAATTTTTTGAAACCAGCTTACTTTCTTAGCATAATGCTTTGAGATTCAACCCTTGTTGTGTTCATCAATTGTTCTTTCCTTTTAATAGTTAATATTCCATTGTATGGATGAAGACAACATGTTTATTCCTTCACCCGCTGAAGGACATTGAATGGTTTTCAGTTTGCTGCTGCTAAGTCACTTCAGTCGTGCCCGACTCTGTGCGACCCCATAGATGGCAGCCCACCAGACTCCCCCGTCCCTGGGATTCTCCAGGCAAGAACACTGGAGTGGGCTGCCATTTCCTTCTCCAGTGCATGAAAGGGAAAATTGAAGTGAAGTCACTCAGTCGTGTCCGACTCTTAGCGACCCCATGGACTGTAGCCCACCAGGCTCCTCCGTCCATGGGATTTTCCAGGCAAGAGTACTGGAGTGGGGTGCCATTGCCTTCTTCAGTTTGGGACGATTATAAATAAAGTCATCCTAAACGTCTATGTATGGAATTAATGTGACAACAAGTATTTATTTATCTAAGGTAGATACCTAGGAGTGGGATTGCTCCAACATAGAAGGTTTCACTTTATTAGAAATTTTCAGTTTTTTCATAAAACTATCCCTTTTATATATCAGGTTAAGCTTTTTTATACAGTTACTATGTTATTAAATTCTAAAAGTTTAAGTAGAAACCCACATACTTGAGAATAAGGTATCTAATTACCTAATTTTCAGATCAGATTACAATGAGTATCACCAACCTAGACAGTTCTACTGTTTGGTGAATTCAACTAGCTTATTTACTGCTTCATGTGATTCTAAATTATGTTCTTAAAATTTCTAAATGTTAGATATTTAAAGTATAACTGGTTGGCATTTGTCTGACACAAACCTACAAACCTACTGTCATCACGTATTTTAAGACAGTCATTTTCATATAAGAACATGAAAAGAATGAATTATAGACACTGCATAGAACACTGTCTAGCAAAATGAAAGTTCAAATCATGTTAGCCATTATGGTCACCCATAACTTCCTTGGGATTTCTTTGATTTCAAATTTATCCTTGATACCTATACTGTTTCTACAAAATATAATAGCATTTGACATTATAGGCAAATTTGTGGTGATTCTCACCCCTACCAGCCAATATGGTAAGAGAGAAGGTTGACTTCTGAGAAAGAGCGTCCACTTATTTGCTCAAATTCTCAAGGGTTGGCCACATTTGATTCTCCCTTTCCTATTCCTAATCCTACGATGGCATGCATGCTCAGTGGCTCAGTCCTGTCAGACTCTATGATCCTATGGACTGTAGCCCGCCAGGCTCTCCTGTCTATCATGGACAACCCAAATACTGGAATGGGTTACCATTTCCTCCTTCAGGGGATCTCCCAACCCAGGTATCAAACGCCTGTCTCCTGTGTCTCCTGCATTGGCAGGCAGATTCTCTACCATTGAACCACCTGGGATGCCCCTACTAAGGCACTTAATACAGAACCTGTGCTTGCACTGGGCAAAGTAAGAAATGCAGTGTCCACCGAGGATGATCTTTGGCTTTGCCTAAATCTCCCAAACCTCTGGAGGCTGCTAGATTCCTAAAAGGCAGTCAGAGCAGTTTCTCATCCCAGTCTACCATCTGCACTCAGAGTTGATTTGCTACGTCAATAGTCTCCAAAGTCGATAATGAACAGTTCTGTCTCTTTGGAATCTTTTCTCTTATGTCCATAGCAGACCAAAGAATTGTCTAGGATCAGAAAATGAAATAGCATCCCTTAAATTCTATCTTCCTTAGTTTGTCTACTTCTTGTCTTTTTCTTTCCAAGTCAAATGACGCCTTCTTTCTCCAATTAAAAACGAACACCCCTCACCCTACAAAAAAAGGGCACGAAGATCAAAAGCATTTCAGTGGCTAGAAACACATTCTGGGAGATCAAATAGACTCTATTAGCATAACAAAGGTGAATATTTTTGAGACTGATAGCCTTTCACATTCTTTTCTTGTAAGGTCTTGCCTATATGCTCAATATATTCATTTGAATGTTTATTTCTAATTTATCAGGGAATAAAGAGATTTGGTGGTGTTTTTGTAATTAGCCATTACATAACAAAAATGAATTTGAATTCAATGAGGGGGATGTAGAACATCGGATAAATGATGTTGAGGCTAAATAAAGCTAACCATTTTGAAAATATAGTACTGGATTCTTATCTTGCAACATATCAGAAAATAGTTTGTCACTTAGTTAGAAAGGGTAAATACATACATGTAAAATAATACAACTAGAAAAAAAATCTGTGAATAATTATCAGTATTTTCACCTCAAGTTGATGACTGCTTTTCTATTTATGAAAGCAAAAGTAGAAATATAGATGGCTCAGTGTACATAAAATTTTACAAATGACAGAACAATAATTAATCACCCATGAAAGGTTTGCATGTCAAAAAGTAAACAAAGTTAAATATCAAGCAAACATTTGTGATATATAGGTATGTATCTGACAAGTCATCTCATTGGAGTCCATCACTGTATTTTTTACTATCACGTTACTAAGATTTTCATTCATATATAGAGAGGATTTACATATTTGGGGTTTTAAACTCTGATTTTTTTTTTTTTTTTTCAAGTCAGGTTTGCTATTCTTAACTGAAAATCTTTGGGAGGGGGATTTTAGAAAGAAAATTCTTTATCAAGTTCACAATGTCTGTGATTTTGCTTGGCCAATTTATATTGGGATTCAGCTATTTCAAAAGGACCTTCTGAACTTCATCTCATTATTATAAAACTTCTGAGATAATCTTACCATAGCTTTTAGCCCTAACATCTTTTCTACGTCCATGTTGTCTCTCTGGAGTTTACTGGGCACAATACAGGAGAAGACAAACCACACGCCGCTTTCTGTGCTTCTGTGACTTTATCATTTTGAAGTTTTATAGGAACCACACAGAATTCTCACACACATCACTTGGTTTCTGTTGCCCTAGTTGGGGCAACAGTTTCTTGCTGAAATATTATCCTGGGGATCTACATCTACATGTTTATTATCTGATCGCTCCAATTCAACTGTTACACTGGAAATTGGCACATATTCCTAACTCCCCATTGCTTGTTTAATCAAATCCAACATATCAGTGTCACTAGAAACCCACTCCTTTATCTACTTTTCCCATTTTCCCATTACACAATATCACAGTTATCCCACATGGTAACTTTGGAATCGTCCTCCATTTGCCAATATTTTCTTTGCGTGGTTGTGCTTTTGTGTCTGATGTTCTTCAGGCTGAAATGTCTATGCCATGTTTCTGTTTTTAAAATTTTACACTTTGTAAAGAAACTATCATAATTCTTTAGAAAAGAATAATAAAATAAATGCTATAGAAATTTTTCACTGCAAGGAGAAAATGCACCCAGGCAGGGGAAGTTAAAAAGTTTAAGCAGGACCCCATTTCTCATGATTTGTCTTTCCATAGGATACTTCTCATTTTTCATCCCTGAGACAAGAATAAGTGATGTCAGGTAATAAATAAGTGAATGATGAACCTCAGATGATAAACATATGAGCAGAAAATGTATCTACAACTTCTTTTATCATGTATAAATTATTTTGGTGTTAGCCTTAGAGAGTATGAATTTATTTTTTATCAGTTTATTTTAAAAATAAAGAATATTTTCAAAGTTTTAGCTCAAGCACAATCTCATCTACTAACCTTTAAAAAATCATCCCAAATAGGATTGATTTCTGTTTTTCCATAGAATGCTTTCTTATCTTGGTCATAATTAATATCTCTTCTGCCTATAACTAGATCTGTAATTATCTGAATTACACAGTAGAACGTGATTAACTCAAGATAATAGATTCTACTTTGTTCATTTTTGCACATTTTATTATTAGAATTCATTTTGAAGATAGTAAATTATCAATATGCAATTGTTTAGTTGAAATAAATTATGAAGAATATCTTTAGTTATTATGTCTATTTTTGAGTGTTGGTTTCAAAACGTTACTTTATGAATAGCTGAGACCTGAGTTTGAATTTCAGTTCTAATATTGTCCAATTGAAATCGCCTTTGTCATTTTTCTTGGTTCTGGTGGGACATCAAAAACAAAAGAGAACTAGATCCTTACTCTGATGATCTTGTATTTTAATTAGGTGAGAAAATAAATGCAATGATTATATAAATTATATAAACTATCCAAAGTTGATGTTCTGAAAAATAAAGATGTAGAAGAAGGAATTTCCAACCATGCTAAGTTCTCATGTCACAAAATAATTCTTGCTATGTTCTTCATCACATTTTGTAGGTGCTATTTCAGCTTTCAGGAAAGACCTTTCTCCTAGTTTTCCCATGGCATTGTTCCATATGCTCTTGCTACATAAAATAAAAACTGTTTTCCTGTGGTCATCAAGAAGATCGGTGTGATGAGGCAGATTGACATTATGACTCAAATATACTATCATACATGCAGATGTGCTGTAGAAGTATCAAGTATGATCTATGATAATTCTGGAGGATCTGAGGAACCACATTTAGGGAAGCAATGGAAACATAGGCTGTGGGCAGGAATGAGTAGGGTAAGAGAAAGGAGTGGGTTAGATAAGCATCATTTCTTACAAGCCTATTTCAAGAATTGTCTCCTTAGCAAGGCTTCCAGTGAACTGCATACTCATTTGCTACCTTCTTTGTGCTTGCAAAACTTTTGTGTGTACACTCTATCTAGCACATATCACTATCTACTGTAATTATCCATTTATATAACTGTCTTATCTGATAGATGGTGTGCTCTGAGATCTAATAACTATAACTTACTGACCTTAATAAGTATCTCATTTGTTCTTCACTGAAAAGGAAAACTGGCAATCAAATGTTCAATGGATGTAACGCCAATCAGTCCAACCTGTTTGTTAAAAGCATTGATGCCAAAAATTAACAGCTATATATATATACACATATATATATAGTCAATAAGCTAAATTTATTAAGATCCTAGAATTATTGGGAGGCCAATTTACATTTATTATTTTTAATCATAACATTTTGCCTTAGACAGTTGAATGCATATAAAAGTCACCAGTCTGAATCACAGACATTTTAGTGAATTGTCATATTTGATTTTCTATATTGTGAATATGATGGCTGACATATCATAAATATAATTCTGCATGTCTCAAAATCATTTTGTTTACTCAACTAGTAACATGTATGAAAACCTGAAGGTGACATAAATTTGTATTTTTATGAAATACAAAGTTGGATCAATGCTGAAACATTTCCAATTTATTCAAAAACTGTTCCATGAGCGTAAATGTTTTCTTTAATGCATAACATTTGAAATATGCTCTTCATTTGAAACTCATGACTCCTTGGACCTTAAATTCAAAGATTCAATAAAATGATCCCAGAAAGAGAAAATAGATGAATTAATTCAGAAAGCTTATTTATAAAAAGGTAAAAATCTCTTGCTTTTGTAAGTGAAAATATTTAAAATTTACTTTTCTAGGAGCAGAAAGAATGGATCTTATTCCTTTCAAGGGAAAATCTATTTCACGCACCTGGGTCATCCTTCCTTTTCTGCTCTAGCTCTTTCTAGTCTTTTAGGAATCAGTTAAGAGAAACTGAATTTAGAAATGATTAGTTTTCCTCCACATAGAGTATGAAAGGAATTATTAAATAAATATTTATTACAACATACTTTGAGAAAAACATACAAGAAAATTGGCTTGAGCTGGGTGATAAAATACTTTTTTTCTTTTTCTTTCTCCCATGGGGAAGCATTGCTTTTAAATATTTAGGTTCAAAACAGATAAGAACAAATGATACTCTGCTCAGAAATACCTCTTAGTTACCAACACGATTTTTAATCAGGACAAATCTGACTTTCATGTGTTTTATTAAAATTAATAACTTCCAGGTCAAATTAAATTTTGCCTGAAATCAGCCCAAAGAGGTAATTTCTTTTGGAACCTCATTTTTTGGAATCATTGTCTGGTAGAACCTCTTCCAATCTATAACTTGAGTCAGATTATCAGTCTATTCAGTATGGTGTTTTGTGTTTAAACTCAGTTGCTAAGTCATGTCCAGCTCTTTGTGACCCTATGCATTGTAGCCTGCCAGGCTCCTCTGTCCACAGGATTGGCCAGGCAAGAATGCTGGAGTGAGATGCCATTTCTTTCTCCAGGGGATCTTCCAGACCCAGGGATTAAACCCGCCTCTCTTGCATGGCAGGCAGATTCTTTGCCACTGAGACACCAGGGAAGCCCTGTTTCTAGCTTGTGTCCCTATAGCGTGCCTGAACGGAAAACAAAAAAATTCTGACAGTCAGAATTTTCAGGTCCTTGTTTGGTGCTTTACATGTGATTTTTCTTAATGATTCCAGTTTTTAACCGGTGAGAATATTTTACATAATGAAGTTTTATTGTTTAGGAAAATTGGTGAAACAAAAGCAGTTAGTCAGGTTATATTGCCACATCCATTCCTGTACCTCTTTCTTCCTCTTCCCAGCAATTTACATAAGGGTTCAACACCAGCAACACATATGCATCCACTAAGAATAAGAATAGGAGATTTTTCTACTTTATTTTTTGAAATAATTTATTTTTAAAAAAATAAATTAAATAAATTATTTCTTCAATTACATAATTATAGAATTCTCTCTTTCATTCAACTCATGTACACACACTATAGCTATGGCTGTAATTTTGGTAATTAAAGATATGCTCTGGTTTTTTTTTTCTTTTTAATACCTATTACATTTAATTTAGCGTTTTTTGACTGAGTGAGATTTTTATGAAACAGACAAAGTCAAGTGTTTTTGGTTATTTGTTGTTATTTTTTCCTCTTCTCAGAGAATCTCAAACAGCATTCTAAATTCTCCAGATAACAGCAGCAATGAACTGTGTTTGGGGTGTCAAGGATTCCCCTTCTTTTGGAAATAGAAGGGTATCTAGTAGCTTCCTTTTAGAAAATTGTGTTCTAAACAAGCAGCTAAATCTCCAACTCTGACACAGCTGTTTACCATTCTACAGTTGTTGTTTCCCTGAGTCTATTACTTGGGACATTTCTCTCATGTTCTTTTTTTCTTTTTCTAGGCTCAAATACTCAAACACACACACATACACACGTATATATAGTGAGAAGGAGAGAACAGAATGGGTCAAACAATAAGCTGGATTAAAAATGTCCCTTTCAAAAAATAACAAGATGTCCTCATAGGAAGTACATTTTTTCCAGCTCTTGCTCTTTGAAAATCTTTAAGCTTCTTTATTCTTCCAAATTATTTTTATTGGATACAGATATCTCGTAGGAGAAGCCTAGCATGTTTGTTAACAATTTCATCACAATGTAAGCTCTGCTATGAGCAGTCATATGGGGAATCATGTAAACTTTGCAAAATATTAGATCAACAGCACCCTGATAAAGATATAGGCAGACTGAGATAAGTAAGTAGAGAGATACATTCATACATACATACATACATACATACATACATATTCTTAGAAGGCAGAAGATTAAGATAATATAAATATACCATATTCTTAAAAGATAAAACTCTCTAGGATTCTAAACCTGATTATAAGCCTGCTAAGCTCCTCTGTCCATGGAATTCTCCAGGCCAAAATACTGGAGTGGGTAGCCATTCCCATTTCCTGGAGCTTGCTCAAACTCATTTTCATTGCGTTGGTGATGCCATCCAACCATCTCACCCTCTGTTGTCCCCTTCTCCTCCTGCCTTCAATCTTTCCCAGCATCAAGGTCTTTTCTAATGAGTCAGCTCTTTGCATCAGGTGGTCAAAGTACTGCAGGTTCAGGTTCAACATCAGTCCTTCCAATGAACACTCAGGACTGATTTCCTTTACAATGGACTGGTTGGATCTCCTTGCAGTCCAAGGGACTCCCAAGAGTCTTCTCCAACTCCACAGTTCAAAAGCATCAATTCTTCGGTGCTCAGCTTTCTTTATAGTCCAACTCTCACATCCATATGTGACTACTGGAAAAACCATAATGTTTACTATGTGGACATTTGTCAGCAAAGTAATGTTTCTGCTTTTTAATATGCTGTCTAGGTTGGTCATAACTTTCTTTCCAAGGAGCAAGCGTCTTTTAATTTCATGGCTTGAGTCACCATCTGCTGTGCTTTTGGAGCCCAAGAAAGGAAAATGTTTCACTGTGGTTAGATACATTAAGTTTAAGAGGAAAAGATGACATATTGTATCTCATTCAAAATACTCTCTACTAACTTTTCTAATGTAATTTTTGAAAAATAATTTCATATATTACATGTTGAGAAGCATATGTACATGTAAAGTACTCAGAGTTTATGTGGAAGAAAAAATCATGTGATTGAGTTTAAATACCTGAAATTGAGGTAAGAAGTGATATAATTAAGATGAATTTTCCTCTTTTAAGTCACACTTTTTCCATCTTTACTTTTAAAATAATTATTATTTTATCTACATCTATTTCAGAGAAGTGTGTTCAATTTTTAATGGTAATCAAGCAGACTCTTGAGAGAAAAATCCAGTATCTTTCTTAGAACACCACACTCAGTGAAGGTGACGCATGCTTACTCCATGATTAAAGCTGTATTCAGTTTACATCTCCGTTTTTTAGAACCACCCAAGGGTAACATAATTGTTGACTACAGCTCAGATAAAAGTGAATTGGATCATATAAGAAATACTACAATTTTATTCCCAGTGGAAACTGCCACATTGGATGCATAATTTTCATCTTTTGAAGGCATGGAAATAAATAAGGCAATAGTCAGTTAAGGTTATACAAGCAGCCTCTCTTATCATAGAGTTTTGGTGAATAGATTTTGTTAACAATGAACCTAGTTAAAGCAGATACCTTAGCAAAGATTCCAAGTTTACAGTTGCATACTTTTACCTGCAATATAAAGCATGCAAAATAACGTTCATCCTGTAGACAGTAACTCTTGGAAGGAAACTGAAAGCTATCATAAATCATATGAAATGGAGCATTTATGTATTTAGGTTTTAATGACAAATCACTTAAGATTATTTCAGTTTTCAATCAAAGGAAAGCCAATCAAAGTGGTTTAGGTCAAGAAAAGAAATATGTTTATTTCACAGAAAGATCCAGAGATATATAATAGCATTCAAGTGAGTCTTGATCAAGAGACTAGAGAGCTGTCACCAAGACGCCTATCTTCCCATTTTTGTGTTCTGGGCACTGCTCTATTGGCTTCATACTCAGTGACCACTTGATAACCCCAGTGACTCTAGGCTTACTTCATTCCTATGGCCAGCAGTGTCAGAAGAAAGAACAGCTCTTCTCCTAGATTAGTGATGCTTGCCTGGCAATAATTCTGCTCCTCAGGACATAGCTGGCAATGTCTGTGTATATACATATTGTTTGTCCCAACTGGGTTGTAAGGTTGATGGCATCTAGTGAGTAGAGGCCACAGATGCTACCAACATCTTACAATGCACAGGATAGCCCCCCAAGAAAAAAAGAATTATCTATCCACAAATATCAGTAGTGCTAAGGTTGAGAAATCCCCCTAAAACATCTAAATCCACACTGTTTGATACACTGCCACTAGTCACAAGAGGCTATTGAATACACTGCCACTAGTCACAAGAGGCTATTGAACAACTAACATGTGATTCATAGAAGTTGAGATATGCTTGAAGTGTAAAATACACATCATATTTTGAAGGTATTGTGAAAAATGAATGCAAAATTTTCTCATTAACAGTTTTACATTGATGCTCTGTTAAGATGGTACTATTTTGAACATTCATGTCAAATAAAATATTTTATTAAAACATTTAATCTTTTTTGCCTCTCTTAAAATGTGATTACTAGACAATTCTTTTAGATGCTATTGTAAATGGAGTTGTATTCTTAATTTCATTTTTGAGTTACTCATTTCTGAAGCATAGAAACAACTGATTTTGTATATTGATCTTGCATACTACAACTTTGCTGAATTTGTTGATTATCTCTTACAGATTTTTGAAGTATGACTTTATTAGACTTTTCTATATATAAGTTCATTTTTTGTTCAGTCACTGAGTTGTGCCCAACTCTGTGACCCCATGAACGGCAGCACACCAGGCTTTCCTGTCCTTCACCATATATGTTCATGTTATTTGCAATTAGACTAGCTTCAGTTCTTCCTTTCCAATCTGAATTTTTCCCACCCACTTGTTCTGGCTAGCTTTGTTGTTGTTGTTGTTCAGTCACTAAGTCGTGCCTAACTCTTTGCAACCCCATGGAATACAATATGTCAGGCTCCCCTGTCTTCTGCTATCTCCCAGAGTGTGCTCAAATTCATGTCCATGGAGTCAGTGATGATATCTAACCATCGCATCCTCTGGCACCTTTTTCTCCTGCCTTCAATCTTTCCCAGCATCAGGGGTCTTTTCCAGTGAGCAGCTCTTGGCATCAGATGGCCAAAGTATCAGAGCTTCAGCTTCAGTATCAGTCCTTCCAAAGAATACTCAGGGTTGATTTCCTTGAGGATTGACTGGTTTGATCTCCTTGCAGTCCAAGGGACTCTCAAGAGTCTTCTCCAGCACTACAATTCAAAAGCATCAATTATTTGGTGCTCATCCTTCATTATGGTCCAACACTCATATCTGTACATGACTGCTGGAAAAACCATAGCTTTGACTATATGGACTTTTTTCAGCAAAGTCATGTCTCTCCCAACAGAGGTCTGTCTTTGTTGACAAAGGTTTGTCTAGGTCAAAGCTATGGTTTTTCCAGTAGTCATGTATGAATGTGAGATTTGGACCATAAAGAAGGCTGAATGATAAGGAACTGATGATTTTGAAGTGTGGTGTTGGAGAAGACTCTTGAGAGTCCCTTGGAGTGCAAGGAGATCCAACAAGTCCATCCTAAAGGAAATCAGTCCTGAATATTCATTGAAAAGGCTGATGCTGGAGCTGAAACTCTGATACTTTGGCCACGTGATGTGAAGAACTGACTCATTTGAAAAGACCCTGATGCTGGGAAAGATTGAAGGCAGGAGGAGAAGGGGACAACAGAGGATGAGATGGTTGGATGGCATCACCGACTCTATGGACATGAGTTTGAGTAAGCTCCAGGAGTTGGTGATGGACAGGGAAGCCTGGAGTGCTGCAGTCCATGAGATCTCAAAGAGTCAGACACAACTGAGCTACTGAACTGACTGACTGATGTCTCTGATTTTGCTATGCTGAATAGGTTTGTCATAGTTTTCCTTCTAAGGAACAAGTGTCTTTTAATTTCATGGCTGCAGTCAGCGTCTACAGTGATTTTGGAGCTCAAGAAAATAAAACCTGTCACTATTTCCATTTTTTCCCCCAACCTTTTCACCATGAAGTGATGGGACCAAATGTCATGATCTTAGCTTTTTTGAATATTGAGTTTTAGCCAGTTTTTTCACTCTCCTGTTTCACCTTCATCAAGAGTCTCTAGTTCCTCTTCTCTTTCTGCCATTAGAATGGCATCATCTGCATATCTACAGCTGGAGCATTTATCATTATGTTAAATGAAAGTGACTAGAGCTGACCTCAAGGGACAAGTTTGAGTCTTTCATTGTTAAGTATAATAGTACTTGTGTGGCATTATCATATTTGCCTTTTATCAGAGTGAGAACATTTCCTTCTATTTTAATTTTTTTTTTTTAGTTTATTAATCATGAAAACATGTGAGATTTTATCAAGGTCTTTTTCTGCATCTATAGAGATTACTTTTTTTTTTTTTCAATCTATTGCTATGGTATGTTACACTGATCAGTGTTTTCTGTATTGAACCACCTTCAAAATTCTGGGATAAATCCCACTTGGTCATGGTGTGTAATAATTTTAATATGTTTCTGGATTAGGTTTGCTGGGATCTGTCAAGGGATTAATATTTATATAAGATGTAAGATAATTGGCCTGTAGTTTTCTGTTCTTGTGATGTCTTTGTCTGGCTTGGGTATCAGGGCAATGCTGGCCTCATAGATTGTGTCAGCAAGTATGCCTAGCTCTTCTACTCTTTTGAAGTTTGTGAAAGATTGGCATTAAGTTCATTATAACACTTGGCAGAATTCACTGGTGAAGTCTTCTTGGTCCTGTGTTCTGTTGTTGGAAGCTTGTTTGTTTGTTTTAACTGATTCAATGCTTTCACTTGTTACAGATCACTCTCATTGTCTGTTTCTCTTTGACTCAGTGTCGACTGAGTGTGTACTTCTAGGAATTTGTTTGGTACCTGCTACCGATACAGTGAGCTGTTATTTTTGATGCTACCACTGAGGCTGGGAGTGGGACATGGGAGAAGGGCAAATTAAAACTATACAAAGCTGTGTTTTTACTGCTCTTCAGTCATTTTTTAAAAACTGCTTTCCAAGTTGCTTTTAATAGAGTTACAAAAAGTTGATTCTGATGGTTTTGCCAGCATTTTAGTTTCTTTTATTGAGAAATGGATTTTGGAGTTTCTAACACCCATTTTATTGATATCAGTTTGTATTTCATTCAATCTAGATGTTAACCTCTTTCTGTGACTGCTAAAACAAACAAAAAATACTCTTTATTAACTGGAAATGGTTTTTATTTCTTCTCCTAAATACTTTTTAAATATTTGCAATGTAACACTATTTTTGGCTTTATTTCAATTAAATTTACAACATAAACTAAATAATTATGGTATCTCTAATCTCACACTGATTTATAGAAATGCAAAACAAAACAAGCCTTGAGAGAGCTAGTGGAGAGTTTTGGGAACTATTCTAAATTTCTGAACATCAGTGGAGCTGATTCAGTTAATAGGAAAAGCCAACAAATCAAAATTTAAGAAATTTGCTTACAATTTTTTTACATGTATGTGTCATAGCTATTGACGTTTTAATCTTATTTTCTCTTAAGATTTATTGTATTTATTGGTTTTTTTCACATCACCCATAAATACATAAGGAGTAGCTATTTCTGTCATTTCACTCATTTTTTCCTTCTGGATGTTGTCAAATGCAAAGAAAATGCATCAAGAAATAAAAGGGAGGTATATGTATGTAGAATTGGAAGGTCTATTTCTTTTTTTCTTGTATAACAATTCAAAAGTAGATTCTATTGGCAAGTGATAGAAAAAATGATTAAGCACAAACCTTAAGATAATTATAGACCCTCCTCAATATTTTTTTAATAAATGATATTTTTTAGTATATAATTGTGTGAATATGCTGGCATATGTTCAATCAGCCTCTTTTGGGAGGATGTTTGTGCTGTTTTTAATATTTTCTTTTACAAATAAACTTGTGTATACATTTTCTTTTGGCATAATATGGTCATGAAAATTTTTTTACAAATGAAGTTCTTAGATAAAGTATAAAAGGTTATGGATGTTTATTAAATATTTCCAGATAATTTCCATAACATATTCTTCATTTTGCATTCTCATGAGTAATTTTGAAGATATTGGATTTTTTATTATCTTGCTAAAAAGTGTGTGTTGACAAATTTTGGATCTTGTCAATCAGAAATATAAACAGTTACATCTCTGGAAAAATTTAATTTGAATCTGAATATCTTCTCAGATGCTCATAGATGCTTTTAACATTTTTTATTGAAGCTGAAACTCCAATACTTTGGCCACCTAATGTGAAGAGCTGACTTATTAGAAAAGACCCTGATGCTGGGAAGGATTGGGGGCAGGAGGAGAAGGGGACAACAGAGGATGAGATGGCTGGATGGCATCACCGACTCGATGGACATGGGTTTGGGTGGACTCTGGGAGTTGGTGATGGACTGGGAGGCCTGGCGTGCTGCGATTCATGGGGTTGCAAAGAGTCAGACATGAATGAGTGATTAAACTGAACTGAATCTTTGAAATCTGTGTATAATTTTGTAAAATTAATGCTAAGTGACTTTTAGTATTTTTATCCTTGGGTCTATTAGTTTCTTTTTTAAGATAAAAATAAAAGGTAACAGATATGTTTCTTCCAGCTTATGGTCTTTTGATTTTGACTCCGGTGTTCCTGTCATGCAAAACTTTTTTTTCTGTTTGTTTGTTTTGCTTTAATGAAACCAATTATCTTTTACTTCTGTTTTTTTTCAGACAAAGTTAGAGAGGTGACTCCAATCCCAGGTAACACATTTTTCTCATGTTTACTTCTCCTGTTTGTATGATTTTATATTCATATCATTGAAGTTGTTGGGGGTTACTGTGTTGCATAGTGTGTGTTATGGATCCAACTTTTTTTTTGCCCAAATGACTATATAGCTGTTCCAATGCTATTTATTGAAATGTTAATGTATTTTTGCAGTATTTTAAATGTCAATCTTACATAAAATTTTCAAATATTCTTGGATCTCTTTCTGAATTTTTTATTCCATATAATTGGTCTGTCTATTCCTACAGTTCTATACTATTTTAATTTTAGAGATTTTATACAGTGTTCACATATCTGATAGAATTAATCATCCTTCATCACTTCCTTTTTCAGGACATGCTTAACAGACACTAACCTTTAATAAGGACAGGTAGCAAAGAAGGAAAAAAAAATTGTGATTTGGAATCTATTCCATCAAGTATTTGCTAGAGAATTAAAAGATGGCTTCATTATTCTGACACAAGCACTCACTATATACACAGTAAGGTGCTAACTTATTTATAATGGCAACATCTTTAAAACCACAACTTCATAGTCACAATCTGGGGTATCCAAGCTACAACTTTACCAATTGTGAAACTGTGGGCAGATTATACTACAACTTACTGTTGCAGTAATGTTAAAAATAGAAAATGTATATCAATAGCTTACCACAGTGATTGTTAAATTAAAAATTCTCAATAAAATTCATAATTTATTGAGCTGGCTTTTTCTATCTTAAATATTGTTTAAGTATAGGACCTATTTTAAAAATAATTTTATATACACTAATTCTCTATGGATTATCAACAAAATTCTCCAAAATCAAGGGCTTTCAGCTCATCTTTTCAGGCTTCCCTAGTCTCTCAGACAGTAAAGAATCTGCCTGCAATGTAGGAGACCTGGGTTCGATCCCTGGGTCGAGAGGATCCCCTGGAGAAAGGAATGGCAACCCGCTTCAGTATCCTTGCCTGGAGAATTCCATGGACTAGAGGAGCCTGGCAGGCTATAGTCCATGGGGACACAAAATCTTATTTTCTGTGCTAAATTTAAATAAAAGGAAACTGTAGTGCAGAGAGATGCATAATATGCCCAGGATCCCATAGAAAAGTACTGACAAAGTCAGAAAGCAAATCAGTTTTTTCAATTGATCTTCTCCCTTCTGTAAGTTTAGGGTAGGAACAAATGATATAAATTTCTTTTCAAACTCCATGGTTGATTTGAAAATACAGAAATATTTGTTTTCTCCTAGGGAAGCTAACCTTTGTAATGCTTTGAATTTTTTAAAGTTTCTTTTATTTTCACATTCCCCTATTGCTATATTTTCCCCATTTCATTCTATCTCATGCATAATATAAAGTTGGAAAGTTTAAATGAATTGGTTAGAATTTATCCACCCAAACTCTATCACCAATAATGAAACCTGGCTCTTATCCTGGCATTATTAAGTTTCGGTTTCACACTAACAATTTAAACTCTTCAGCTGGAAAGCTGCTAGTTCAATACAATTTATCTTCATATCTGGCTGATGAAGTATATATAAAAATCATCACATCATAAATTTTCACATATCTTGGTGCTGTCAGCTTAATCAAACCAGCTGCATCCTTGTTTCTGCAATAAGCACTAGTCCACATAAGGGGTGGCTCTACAACATGTCATATTTCAGAGTGCAGTGAGTGAAGTGTTACACATCAGGAGTGTTTATCTCTAAAACAAATTACTGTCTTCCTGAAGTTAAGAATCATGGTGGAAACCTCCTTCCTCACTGACCTGGTAAGTAGGTTCTCTAGGAGTGATTTGCATACTACATTACCAAGTCAGAAGAGAAACCTAAAATCAGCACCCAGCCTCAAAGCTTTTTCACCCAGAGTATGCAAACCCAGCATCACAAGGTCAAGTCAATGTAGGGAAACATTCAAAGGTGAACAGTATTTTGGAAGTTTTTCATATTAAACATTCATCCTTTAGTAACATCTTAGCTTGACTGTGATGCACAAACTAGCTTTGATAAAATGCGTGGATCAGACGGAGTTATTGCCAATAATTCACTGAACAGAAAAAAGAAGGCAAACAACTGTGCTGATTTAAAATACACTTTCCTAGACTCTTTCCTATCATTTGGATTTAGCAGGTCAAGGGAGTGGTTTGAGATTTTAAATTTTACAATCACCCCAGATAAATCTGATGCATTTGTCCCAGGGAGCACTCTGAGATACTCTGGAAGAAGAAGAAGAAGGCATCACATGGCATCCTCATGGTGAAAGCCTGGAAGTAGCATGTGTCTGCCAAGGCATAAAGGGGAAACATCATGGTTTTACTCAGGATTCATCAGGAATGATTTTAGCAGTGGACGGATGTCTTTTAAAAAGGCAATAGCTTATAATCCTGATAGCATATTAGCCAACAAGTTATCACAAAGTAAAGTGACTTAAGAAAAGAAAGAAAACGAAGTCTCTCAGTCATGTCCTAATCTTTACAACCCCATAGACTGTAGCCCACCAGGCTCCTCTGTCCATGGGATTCTCCAGGCAAGAATACTGGAATGGGTTGCCATTCCCTTCTCCAAGAGATCTTCCCATCTCAGGGATTGAACCTGGGTCTCCCACCTTACAGGCAGATGCTTTAGTGTCTGAGCCACCAGGGAAGTCCAAAGTGACTTAAGAGAAAACCAATTTATGCTTTTTCATGAGGCCAATGACTGATGGTCTCAGCTGTGTCAGTTATTTTGCTGGTCTCTCCTTTGGCCACTTGTGAGGTTGCAAATGGGAGCGCTTGGTCCTGACAGCCTCAAGATAGCCTTATTTACACGCCTGGCATTGACACTGGCTGAGGTATTCCCTGGGGACTTAGTGTTAAAGAATTTTCCTGCCAAGCAGGAGATGTGAGTTCGATCCCCAGGTCACAAATATACCCTGGAGAAGAAAATGTCAACCAACTCCAGTATTCTTGCTTGGGAAATCCCATGGACAGAAGAGTCTGGTGGGCCGGAGTCCATGGGATCACAAAAAGAGTTGGACAGGACTTAGTGACTAAGCAAGAAAATTGGCTGAGGCAAGGCCACATATGTCTTTTCTTCTCTTCCTTTAGAGAACTAGACAAGCTTCCTCACAGAATAGTCTGGGTTCCACAGAGCTAAAGGGAAGCTACCAGATATCTTAAGAGCTAGTCTCTAGAACTTGCACTTCACCACTTTCGCCATATTCTGATGGTCAAAATAGATATAGACAACATTGGTTCAACTGACACAGAAATAGTCTCCAAAGTCTAATTAAAGACAAGATATAAAACCACAAAGCTAGAAAGAATTTTGGTAGCCATTTTCATACATAATCTACCCAAACTTGAATGAATTTACATAAAGCATTTTTATATATTAGGAAATTGATCTTAATGAGTAAATCAACTAATCTCCCAAGGAGCAAAAAACTATTGGACAGAATTTAACATATGTTTGCTGTGTAACACCTGAATTGCAGTAGAATTCATAGTTAATTTTAGAATTCTGTGTTTAAGATGTCAGACTTGGGAGCTCAAAATTTACAGAACCATCTCTTTTCCGATTTTGAAACAGAATGTATAAAATGCATATGTAATTAATGTTCTACCTCATTTATTCACTAATTTTAAAAGACTTTGCTTATATATAGGGGAAACACATTGTAGGGGATGAATAATCTTGATTATGGATAAAATAAAACCCCCAAAAGAAAATATCTAAGTCCATTTCTCATCAAGAATTTGCAATCCTTTAAAAACTCCATTCCCATGATTCCTCCCAAGGAGAGAAAATTCTGATTGTATAATTAAAAGAAACCATGAAAATAAAACCAATTAAGGTATCTGTTGATGGTTACAGTTACTGAAATTGTTCTTTCTATAAATACGAAATATACTTAAAAGTCCTTCGAAGGCTATACAAAAGTTATTTTAGTGTTAGTACAATTAATGAAAACAGCAGTGATAATACAGAATTTCAACACTGTAAATTAATATCTACCTATCATCTATAGTTTATTGTTTCCACTCCCCATGGTGGTTTGGTGATTCTCTGAACTCATTTATTGTTGAACAAGCAAGAACTGTGTATCATCTGTACCTCCTTCTTCCTTTTCCCTTCTTATGAAAGACTGTGCTATTTTATTTTATAGTGATATATGTGGGAAAGTAGTAAATGCCAGGGTTCCAGGAATTGCATCTCTTGATACATTATTTGCATTGATGGAATGTTAGGAACTCCTGTATTCAGAATAGAATCTATGATGGCTGGGTTGGGCTTTTCTGCTGCTTTTCACTTCTGTGCATAACAAAGAAGACTGTTTGAATAACTTTTAACAACTTAGCTTGAGCTAATCTTATTCCTTGCAGGCAATATTAATGGCATAACATAGAATAAAGTAACACAAAGGAGAGAATACTCTTGGAATAAGGAATAACATAGAGAATGAGTAGGAGGAAAAAAAAATCCCTGTTATATTGCTGAGAAAGTACCATTTTCTCCTATTAAAAGAGTTATTTGTATGATTGCTAAAAATGATCACAAAAGAGAATAGCATTTTATTTCAGTGCAAATATGCTCACTTGTGAACAAAGGTAAATAGCCTGACCTCAGATGTATATTTCTAATAGGAATTCAGTGAATGTCATTTTAATCACCCTTGATTGTGCTGAAAGGGCACGACTGAGCGACTAACACTTACTTACTAGAAGACATTATTACTTTAATGTTATTCAACTAATATGAATGCCAAAATATATGATAAAAATATCTGATAGGACTATGAAGAAAAATAAGAAAGGAAAAGAAAGGTATACAGATTGGTAAGGAAGAATTAAAACTTGTCTTGTTGCCTGAATACATGATGGTCAATGGAAAGTCTCAAAGAAATAACAAAAAAAAAATTCCTGGAATGTATAAGCGAATATATCAAGTTAAGTAAATAAGTGTTAGTCGCTCAGTCGTGCCTGACTCTTTGAGACCCCATGGACTGCAGCCCACCAGGCTCCTCTGTCCACGAGATTTTCCAGGCAAGGATACTGGAGTGGGTTGCCATTTCCTTCTCCAGGGGATCTTCCTGACCCAGGGATCAAACCCGGGTCTCCTGCACTGCAGGCAGATTCTTTACTGACTGAGCTACAAGGGAAGTCCTATATCAAGTTGACAGGATATAAATTTAATATGCAAAAGTTTCTTCTTCCTTTATGCCAGCAATGAACAATAAGAATTTAAAACTTGAAAAAACAAAACAACATTAATATAAAAAATGCAACATGCTTAGGTATAAATCTAACACATTATCTACAGGGTCTGTATATGGAAACCCATAAAACTCTGATGAAAGAAATCAAAATTATCTAATAAATAAAAAAATATTCTGTGTTCTTAGGTTGCATTTTGCATTTTTAGTAGTCTTAGAGAGATATTCTGTATTCAAAGTCAGTATGGTTAGATGTTAACTCTTCCCAACTTGATCTGTAGGTTCACTTCAATCCTTATCAAAACCTAAGCTAGCTATTTTGTGGATATCAACAAACTGATTATAATGTTTATATAAAAATCCAAAGAATCAGAATAGCAAACATTAGTGTGAAAAAATAGAACAGAGTTGGGCTGACATTACCCAATTTATAAAACTATAGTGTTCAAGACAGTGTAGTTTGGGTGAAAGAACACATAAATGCGCTTGTGGAACAAAACGGAGAGCCTACAAATGAACCCATGCAAATGGAGGGCACTGATAACTGATAAAAGATCAAGTCAATACAATGTGGAAAGGATATTCTTTTCTACAAATGGTGACAGAACAATTGGATGTAGAATGGAAAAGAATTAATCTAGACACAGCGCTTTCACTTTTGCAAAAGTATACTTAAAATTATCAGCTTAAATGTAAATGAAAAACTATAACATTTCTAGCAGATGAAATAAGATAAAATGTTAATAACACTAAGTCTTGCAATGAGTTTTTAGAAAGGATATCAAAATCACATTCCATGAAATAAATATTGCTGAGTCAGGCTTTATTAAAATTAAAATTTTTCACCATGTGAAAGACATCATTAAAATGGAAAAAAAACTACTCATAGACTGGGAAAATTTTTCGAATCAAATATCTGATAAGGTTCTAGTATCTGAAATACACAAATAACTCCTAAAAGTCATCACATGAAAAGAACTCATTTTAAGAATGAGCAAATTATCTGAACAGACAGTTCACCAAAGAAAACATTCAGATGGCAATTAAGTATAGGAGAAGACATTTAACATGCCTTTTCATTACGGAATAACAAATTAAAACATCAGTAAGATATGAGTACACATTTATTTAAAGTGAAAGTGACAATGTTAGTCTCTCTGTCATGTCCAGCCTTTGCAGTCCCATGGATTGCAGCCTGTCACACCCTCTGTCCGGAGAATTCTTCAGGCAAGAATACTGGAGTGGGTTGCCATTGCCTGCTTCGGGAGATCTTCCCAGCCCAGGAACTGAAACCAGGTCTTCTGCATCATAGACATATTCTTTACCATCTGAGTCATCAAAGAAGCCCCTAAAATAAAAAAATAAATAAATAAAAGAAAAGAAAAAGAAAGAAACAGCAATAACAAAAAACCTAAGAGTACCAGTTCCTGGCACAGATGAAAAACACCTGGAACTTCTCATCTGTTACTTTTTAAAATTCAGAATTATACTCTCACTTTGAAAAACTATGTCATAGTTTCTTAAAAAGTCTTGTCTTGTGATCCAGTACTTATGTTCCTATTTCTAAACTTATTTATCTTCCGGAATGTGGTGGCTCAGTGGTAAAAGACTCCGCCTACCAATGCAGGAGACTCAGGAGACACAAGTTGGATCCCTGGGTCGAGATCCCCTGAAGAAGAAAATGGCAACCTGCTCCAGTATTCTTGCCTGGAAAATTCCATGGACATAGGAACCTGGTGGGCTACAGTCCAAGGGGCCACAAAGAGTCAGAAACGACTTAGTGACTGAGTACAGGCACGTGCGTGCGCTCACACACACACACACACACGCACACAAACAAGTGAGTGTTTACAGCAATTTAATTCATAATTTCCAAAAAAAGGAAGCAACTAGTTTGCCCTGGAATTCATAGATAAACAACTGAAATATCCCTGTGGATAATATCATTCAGTTATTTTAACACGTGAGCTACCAAGCCACATAAACACACAGATTCATCTTAATGGTGTATTGTTTCATGTTAGAAGTCCATCTGAATGTTATACAATATATGGTTTTAATTATATAACATTTTGGAAAGGGAAAACTTATAGCTACTATAAAAATACCAGCAGTTCCTAGGAGCTTGAGGGGCACAGAGGAGTATTGAATAGGTGAATACAGGATTTGTTAGGGTAGTAAAACTAAATGTGATACTGTAATCACAGGTATATGACAATACGCATTTGTCAAAATCCATGGAACCTGACATCACGTAGAGTGAACCTCACATAAATTTACAGAAAACATTTAGTAGATTCAGTGTTCAAAATTAAAAGGCAGGATTTGATAAAACAACCTACCCGAATTGCATGTGTGTATGCTAAGACGCTTCAGTTGTATCCGACTATTTGCAAATTTGTGGACTGTAACCTGCAAGGCTTCTCTGTCCCTGTGATTCTCGAGACTGAAATACTAGAGGCCCTTCTCCAGGGGATCTTCCCAACCTAGGGATTGAACCTGCATCTCTTATGTCTCTTGCATTGGCAGTCATGTTCTTTACCACCAGCACCACCTCGGAAGCCCCCAACATTACAATATATAATGTAATATAATACAATGTGTTACAGATATATAAAATAATTTCACTGAAGTTGCTGACCTGAGAAATAAGTGAAGTTTGGAAGAATAGAGACAAAAGAGACTAGACATTAAGACTGTACTCTAGTTGATAGAATTATTTCCCGCGTATGGGTTAACAAATCTGATACTACCACTCATGTCAGTTGAAAACGAACAATTAAGTAAATGAATGGCAGATGGTAGGAACCAGATTTGTCACTGATTTACTGGGAAGTTACAGATAAGGACAGAAAAGGCAATGGCAACCCACTCCGGTACTCTTGCCTGAAAAATCCCATGGACGGAGGAGCCTGGTGGGCTGCAGTCCAT
Source organism: Giraffa tippelskirchi (assembly GCF_054371585.1). Classification (NCBI taxonomy): domain Eukaryota; kingdom Metazoa; phylum Chordata; class Mammalia; order Artiodactyla; family Giraffidae; genus Giraffa; species Giraffa tippelskirchi. Next base: position 154,713,743 of record NC_137281.1, read on the forward strand.
GGGGTCGCGAAGAGTCAGACACGACTGAGCGACTTCCCTTTCACTTTTCACTTTCATGCACTGGAGAAGGAAACGGCAACCCACTCCAGTGTTCTGGCCTGGAGCATCCCAGGGATGGCAGAGCCTGGTGGGCTGCTGTCTATGGGGTCGCACAGAGTCGGACACGACTGAAGCGACTTAGCAGCAGCACAGATAAGGAAGGGAAGGAGGCTAGAATGATCCATGCGATAACACCTTACAGTTCAAAAGAGCAGTACCAACTCTCGTTTTGCTTTGTATTGACACAGAGCTTTACGCTTAGGCATGTTTGCAGGCATGTGCATATATACAAGTTAATATACACAGATCATTGTCATGGTATCTCAGCTGAGAGGCCCTAGAAACAAGGACACCCTATGGCCACAACACAGCTAGACCCAAGGTCTTGGTTTTTAATACTATTCTCCAATAAAAAGAACCAGGTCTCCCTGGAGAAATGACTAATTCTAAGACTAGGGTTGAAACATAAAAGAAGAGCCTAGAGTGTCTGTGATACTGGAAAGTAAAAAAACTAGGTGAAATGGATGCATGTAACAGGGCACTCAAAGCTGGTGCACTGGGACAACCCAGGGATGGGGTGGGGAGGGAGGTGGGAGGGGGTTGGGGATGGGGGGACACACGTACCCCTGTGGCTGACCCATGTCAATGTACGGCAAAAACCACCACAATATTATAAAGCAATTAGCTTCCAATTAAAATGAATAAATTAATTAAAAATAGCAACAAAAAATGTGCTAGAAACACACACACAGAAAATGGTAAAAACAAGAGATTGAATAAACAAATAAATGAAAGACAAGAGAACAAAATAAAAAACAAAACTCCTGTTTAGAAAAATTCCAAATAAATTACTTCACTCTTAAGGAGGAGGAGAGTTTAACTCCTTAAGTGTGTGAAACATACAGTAACGGGCTTCCCACATGGCTCAGTGGTAAAGAATTTTCCTGTCAACACAGGACATGAGGGTTCAGTCCCTGGGTCTGGAAGATCCCCTGGAGAAGGAAATGGCAGCCCACTCCAGTCTTCTTGCCTGGAAAATCCCATGGACGGAAGAGCCTGTCAGGCTACAGTCCATGGGGTCACAAAGAAGTTGGACACAACTTAATGACTAAACAACAACAACAGATAATAACATCCTTCCAGTGAAAACAGCATGAGAAGCGGGATGAAAGAGAGGCCTTATGATGGAAAAATCTGTCAAACCTCATCCAGGAGATCTATGTTAATACAGTCATAAACGGCACTGATAGTACATATCCTTGACATACAATGATGGAAGGAACTTTACCTTTCTGGCGTCTGTGGTTTTCCCTCAGAAACACGCATCTCTAGTCTCATCATAGGAGAACATTAGGTGTATCTCAGCTGAGAGGTGTTTTACAAAACACTTGCCCACTGCTTCTAAAACGTTAAAGTTGTAAGACCCAAGGAAAGTCTAAGAAACTGTCAAAGCCAAGAAATTTAAGGAAACATAAGGATTAAATGTAATGTGTTGATCTGGAATGGATCTTGGGGCAAAAACAATAAAAAGATACTAGGGAAAAACTAAAGAAATGAAAATAAAGTATGAGCTTTATTTAATGATAATGTGCCAATACTGGTTCATATATATGACAAATGGACCATTCTAATGTACATGGGTTCAAAGTCTCTTCAGTCATGTCTGACTCTTTGCGACCCCATGGACTGTAGCCTCCCAGGCTCCTCTGTCCACGGGATTCTCCAGGCAAGGATACTGAGGTGGGGTTGCCATGCCCTCCTCTAGGGGAACTTCCCGGCCCAGGGATGGAACCTACATCTCCTGCAACTCCTGCACTGCAGGTTGATTCTTTACCTCTGAGCCGCTGGGGAAGACTATTCTAACATAAGATGTTAACTGTAAGTGAAACTGGGTTTGACATATCTGGGAACTCTCCCCATATTCTTCATAATTTTTGTTAATCTAAAACTGCTGCTGGAATGAAAGTTTACTAAAAAAAAAAAAAAAAGTACATAGGGCTTAAGTTAAATATGAGATTAGAGTGCAACATTCAAAAACTTTGATAGCAATATGTTAAAAAAAAAAAGCCCAGGAAACTTACAGGAAGTTAGTACAATCTGACACATATTGAATAGCTAAGAAATTCCTAAATACTGCAAGAAATTGCTCTTTACCTCAAAAACGACCTTAAGTTTCCTGGTGGAAAGGACACCCATTCTCTTATGGGCTGTCCACTGGACTCCCATATCTGCCACCTTGTGTACTAAAAAGAAGAGAGAGAGTGAAATAAAAATAGAAAAAGATATTGATGCAAAGAAAGAAAAAACAAGCTGATTAAAAAGTGAATCAAATTAAAATGAGTGGAGGGTCTTTGGCTATGTCTGAAGGGTTGTGTCTTGTGAGCTGTTATGACTTTGCAGAGGTGGGTTAAGCGAAACTGGCCAGGTGTGGATGGACATGGCTCATAATGGAAGAGGTGAACTGGTGTGCCTGTAGCTGGTAGTTGCCGTAGGGGTGTGTGTGCATGCTTGTGTTTCTATGCCTGCATGCACGTGTACCTTCCTATCTTGTACATTCCTACTTAGTTAAGCTAGATGCTGTTTTCTGCATTTTTCTAGTGTTTCTTGAAGACAAATCATGCCTAAGCAAATGTGAAATTCAAGTTATGCTCAAATTGCTCTCTAATATGTCAAGCGCATTGGAACAAATTCACATTTTCAAAACAAGTGTTATAGCACAACTGACTGTAAAAGCAAACATGAATACAAATATGCGTGCTTATATCCTTTGTTACGCAAAAGTAACTTACTTACTGATTATACTCTGTGCCTCTTGTTTCTTCTTTAGGAAATTTCAAGGTGTCTGAAGATGACCAGGGTTAATAAGTGATATTTTGATGATTAAATACCCATATTAGTGTTGATGTTGTACACTCTAAACAGTATTGCCAAACATTAACCCGTAAGTCAGATACTGATGAACTTCTCTTAACACATGAACTACCCATGTGACTCTTAATATAGCAAGACCTCAAAGCCTTTTTCTAAACATTTCATTGGTATAAAACTATTTTGGAATATTTATTAAAAATATGCATTACTGTTTTCCCAGAACCACTGAAGCAGAGTCTTAGGAGTTACACTTGAGGTCCAGAACCCATGTTTATTAAACCTATTTAACAAACACATAAGGTGATTTTTATGCAAAGTATGTTTTAGAAGGGGATTCCCAGGTGGTGCTAGTGGTAAAGAACCCACCTGCCAGTGCAGGAGACATAAGAATCAGGGGTTCGATCCCTGGGTCAGGAAGATCCCCTGAAGGAGGATATGATAACCCACTCCAGTTTCTTGCCTGGAGAATCCCGTGGACAGAGGAGCCTGGAAGGCTACAGTATGTCTGGTCACAAAGAGTTGGACAACTGAGCACACACACGTTTTAGAAACATTGGTTTAAACCCACTGAATCAGAATAGCTGGGCTGGGACTCTGACGTCTGCATGTCTAATAACCACAACTGATGTTTATCATGAACATCCAAATTTGAGAACTGTTTTTTTCACATCACAAATTCAGCTCAGGAACAATCTTATTTCCCTGAAGCCCATCATCATGATTTGTCTGGTCTACTGTTTTGCCTGGATGGTCATTTAGCAGAATGCACGTCAATTCAGCAGTCTTCCAACGAGAGCTAGAGTCCGTTAGAACGATATAGTAGAAGTGTATTTTAACACTCTGAGGCACAAACGATTTTCCTAAGACTGACTCATAAAACATCAGGGTAGAAGAAAGCTCAGCATCTCTGGAGGGTAAATTGAATTGTGTGTGTATCTCCTTTGCTACATCTGGAAGTTTGCTCTTCACTGTTCTGGACTGCTTGGCTGTCCCTAAGTGAGATTCTCTTCCATTCATTGTTGGCTGGGGTCTAGCTAAATGGTTTGCTGATACTGAAATCACACCAGCTGTTCAGATTTTCTTGTCACCATTTTAAAGGCTTCTCTGTCTTTCTCACTTATTTCTATCTTCTTGCACTCCCTTTTTTTACCTTTTTTTTTTTTAAGCCAGCCACCTATAAAAAATGTGAACTCCCATCTGCTCAGACCAAGCAGAGGCTGGACCAGATGTGACCTGCAATTTGCTGAATGGGAAACAAACGCAAGGAATGGAGCCGTCTGCCATCTGTTGATGCAGAAAGCAGCAGGGCATGCCTGGCATTTCAACAGGGCTTCTCCCGCTGGGAAATTGAAAGGGAAAAAAAGCATTTGCTTCGTTTTTCCCCTTTCCTGACCTGACAGCTCCTTTGAGCAAAGTGGAAAAGAAGAGAGGACATCTTGCCATGAAGAAATGACAGCTTATATCTAAAGGGTGGAGCTCAGTAAATAAACTCTCTTTTGCATTACATGGTCTACCCTGGCATCTCCTCAGTGGGATTGAGCATCTCATCTCTGCAGTTGTCAGAAAAACTGCAGAAAGGCAGATTCCCCTCTTCCCAATTCCTAATCAGTTTTTTTTTTTTTTTTTTTGGCTTTTTATCCCTGAATGCCACACAAAAGGCTCTTAGGGGAGTTAAAGGTAATGAGGCAGGTGTTAGCTGCAGACACAAACAAAAGGAAAGATTTCTCCTGGATGTGGAGTCCTGGTCTTACATGGTCAGAGACCATCTGGTTCACATTTTCAGAAGGGGATGGATGTAATAGAACAAGTGGCCCTGATGACATCGACATGTTAACTTGGACCCTTCTCTCCCATAGCCTGATTGTATGAACCATGCCATTCCATTCAGACACATGACACTGAGATAGCAATTTCCTTCCTGGATGTAAACTCTTGTTAAAGGTCTCTCTTGGTCACCAGATGAATAAAACACAGTTCCCAGTCTCATGAGGAATTTTGTCTCACAAAACATGCTTTCTAAAAAGAAAAGAAAAGAAATTTAGTTATAAAGATGTCCTTTTTGTTTACTAACGTAGGTAACCCTGAATTTTAAAATGTTTTCTCCGGAGGATACCTCGGTCATCTTGATGCTCTTAAATTGTTTATTCACTAAATACAGCCTTAGATTATTTACAAAATTACCTCTGCCACAGAATTATCACTATAATCAACACTAAGTAAATGTAAAATTCGTCTTAAAATGGAATTTACAACTTGAGATAGTAACAATCATATTTTAAATGTGGAAGTGAAAGTGTTAATCGCTCAGTCCAGTCATGTCTCTTTGTGGCCTCATGGACTATAGCCCAGCAGGCTCCTCCGTCCATGGGATTCTCCAGGTAAGAATACTGGAGTGGGTTGGCATGCCCTCCTCCAGGGGATCTTTGTGACCCAGGGATTGAATCTGTGTCTTGTGTCTCCTGCACAAGCTGGCAGGTTCTTTAGCACTAGTGCCACTAGGAAAGACTTTTAGATGTGGATGGTGTTTCAAATAAACCCAACTCATCACCAGAACTCTACAAACTATGTTTTCCTCATAGTACAATGATGTGCAATAAGCTTTTTCAGTAAGGACAAGAAAAAATACTGTTTCAAACTATCTGTACTTTCAAACAAAAAAATCTCTTGTCAGTGTATTTGGTATGCAAAAATGGGAGTGGTTCTCTTCCCCTAATTTCTCATTTCCCGCTTATATATAAACACAACTAGGTATACATAATAATATTTTGATGAGTACAAATACAATAAGAAAACAAATCCTACACAAGTGATCCGATCATGTCTCAAAGAGTGAAAAACATATCATAACTGGAGGTAACCTCATGAGTCATGGTTTACTATGTATTTTAATACTTTCGTTAGGGAAGAAACTATTCAAAGATTTTTAAGACTATAAAGCAAATGTCCTGTAGCTATGTATTTAAAGCAAATTCCTAAAAAAAAAAAATCTATATTATTTAAATCATGAACTAAATATGTGTTGTTGAGGATGAGCTAACCTTCTAACTAAATCACATCAACAAGGTTTAGATGTGACCGACGCCCCGGAAAGTACAGTCAGCTTGTCTGCATATTCCTGCCTCTGGGGAGAAGCTTCTGTAAGTATCCTCGGTGATAACATCCCTTATGTTCTGAACTAAGATCTTTAACTTTACTTCTGGATGAATGAAATTTCAGTGAGTTAATATATTGTGCAAAACCATTATTACTGACCCTATCTTTACATATTTATAGGGAGACACTTACAGTTATTCTCAAACTCTGGAATAAATCCCCACAGGCTATACTGTTGGAGATCAGCTATCTCTCAGAAAGTTACTAGCTGTTTCTGAGATTGCAAAATTCTGGTTTTGTGTATGCTCACATAAAACTTGTCATTTGCAGGATCCACACACCATTTCTTCATATTTTATTTTTCCCACAGAGTCATACAGCCTGTCCTTTATATAAAGTAGAAAATTTTGTTACAATCATTCCTCACAAAAAATGCAATTTTCAAAATAATGCTGGTCTTTAGGATTGCCAGATAAACTGGGGGGTCTGGGGAGAAGTGGGGAAAAGGACTTTCTCTTCATGTGTGTGGCATGTATTATTACTTGAGTTCTGTAACTCGTTGAATCTTCTGTAGTCAATGTTTCACACAGTCTTTTCTAAGTTGAAATGTTCTGTCTCTTTTCTATTCTTGAAACTCAAAACTGGGCACAGACTGAATGAAGGACAGATAGTATTTTTATTCATTCATGCGGATGATAGTTATCGAGAATATACTATGAAATTGGCACCATTTTAGGTGTGACTGTGGGTGGCGAGCATGATATGGAAAGAAACATAAGAGACTAAAATTCCTTCCCTCATGAAATTCACATTTGTGTTGGAGAGAAATAAAATTCTTCTAAAGAATAATAAAGTGTATACTACCTCATATTAATATGAGCTACTATGGAGACAAATCAAGGGCTATGCTAGGTCCAGTTTTATGTAAGAAATAAAGGAAGCCTTTATGAGCAAGTGTTATTGTTGTAGACTTAGAGATGGTGAGGAAGTGAGTGAAGTGAATGTCTAGGAGATGGCCAGAGAGTACAGCAGGTGCAATGACCTTGAGGCTGAAACATGCCTGGCATGTTCAAACAAGAGACTAGGATTCAGTTTGTAGTGAATATGAGTCAGACCTGGACTGGGTTCAAACCCTGGAAGGCTTTATGTGCATTGTAAGGACTTTCACTTTGTTTCTGGATGAAATGAGGAATAATGGGAAAGCATCCAACAGAGAGGCAATACGATCTGATCCAGTCTTACTAGGGCTATGCAATATTGAGACTAGACTAAAGATTCTCAAGGGTAGAAATACAAAAATCAATCTGGAGGTGATACCAAGTGATGGAGCAAAAGATCATGGTTCGTGGGGACAGGACAGTGGTCTTGAAGATGGCAAAAGTGGTATAATTTTGGATGTATTTTGAATAAAAACTCAATATGCTAATTGATTGTTCCTTTATATTAGTAGTATAAGTGTAAATACAAACGAAAATTGTAGTATATTACACTTACTAGGTATAGTGTATAGTGTGGTATAAAAGAAAAAGAAGAGATTCACAGTTTTCATCCTGGGCAACTAGAAAAAAAGGAGCTGTTGCAAACTGAGACATAAAAGGCATAGAAAGAATAGATTTGGAGGAGAGGAGCAGATTTGAACTTTGAATTTGTAAAAGTCAAGGTGATCATTAGACAGTTAAGCAGAGATTACTATCAAGTAGAAGATGAATTTAAAAAGTCTGTATTTCAAGGGGAAATTGTTCTTGGCTCAGTTCAGTTGCTCAGTCATGTCCAGCTGTTTGCGACCCCATGGACTGCAGCATGCCAGGCCCCTCTGTCCATCGCCCACTCCTGGAGCTTACTCAAACTCATGTCCATTGGCTCGGTGATGCCATCCAACCATCTCATCCTCTGCCGTCCCCTTCTCCTCCTGCTTTCAATGTTGCCCAGCATCAGGGGCTTTCTTGGCTATGTATTTGTTATCAGCAAATAGATGGTCTCTAAAACAAAGCAGTTAGATGAAACCAAAGGTAGAAAAGCTCAGGGATATAGGGACTGAGCCCTGGGGAATAGCAATGGTGAAAGTTTAGTAAACTGAGGAAGATTTCTTTCTTAGTAGTATAAAGGATTTCCTTCCTAGAAATGCTTTCATAAATGGAAAAAGAAAATTGATTAAAAGCTGAAAAGAAAGGTAAGTTTTTTGAAGTAAGATGGAATAATCATTTAGATGATTTAGGAATTAAATAGATAAGAGAAGTATAGTATTTATAGACATCAATCTGACCCCCTGCAATGAGTGATTATACATTTAAAGTCAGAGCAATCAGCATAGTTGTGTTTTCCATCCCTCTGAATTGCTTGCCACTAGCACAGGAACAATGTAAAAAAAAAAATAAAAAGGTAAAATCAGAGTTGTGATTCTGTCAAAGTAAAAATGTAGAACAAAGAGGAATTTCAAGGTATCAGAAAAAAAGTGTTTAATACGATTGAATATTGAATTTAGGCTAAGTAAGGAGAAAAGAGAGAATAATGATTGGAACCAGCAGAGTGAAATGTTGGAAATAAATGAAATGCAATTTTACATATGTCAGTTGCTGCAAAGGTTATTGGACAGAAGGAAGTAGATGGAGTAAACTAGCTAGATGGAAATTGTTCGTCAGAGAGCGGAGATTTTGTAATTCAGTTTAAGGAGAGCCAAAGTTACGAGTAGCTTCTACTAGAATAAAATCATGATATTGAGTGGTTTTGGTGGGATGAGAAACAAGAATATAACTAACTTGAGAGGCCAGTTCACTGGATGGTCAGATAGCATCACTTACTCAAAGGGCACACATTTAAGCAAACTTTGGGAGATAGTGGAGGACAAGGAGCCTGGCGTGCTGCAGTCCATGGAGTTACAGAGTCAGACACAACTTAGCGACTGAACAACAACAACAATTTGCTGGAAGTTTCATCAGTGTAGATGTTGAAATCACCAAGTATTCTGGAATAAACAGTGTAGGGAAAAGGCACAGTGATCCTGGAGGTAAAACCTCCACAAAGGAAGAGAAGTGTGTGGGAATGGGTGGATGACTTCCATACGCAGAGATGAGTATGTTGTTGCCTGATGCTATGAAATTCAAAAGTTGCTATTTTTACTTCAGGTAAAGTAGTGGGGGTAAGGTAAGAAGAAAAGTTAACTTTACATAGAGGACTCCAAGGCAAGATGAACTCATAGCATCAAGGTTCCACTAAAAAAAGATGATAAAGAAAACTTTCAGATACATTTTCTTGTTTGTAAGGGATTTTGCTGATGACTGAGAATGGCTATCAGAGAGCACAGAGGAAGAAATTTCAGAGTCAGGAAGAGATGGGTTTATAAAGTCCGATGGTTGACACCATTATCAGAATGACCTGTGTTTTTCAAGGATTTTTTTTTTTTTTAATGGGACTGGTGAGAACATTGATAAAGGAAAGAAAAAATTGTCCTGCTGATTCTAAAACAGAGAGTAGTGGTCACTCTGAAATCGATTGATGGAATTTTCCCTTTCAGGGGAATACAGAGTTCTGCTGTCCCACCTGACTCAGGTGATAGAAGTTGTAGCAGCCTCAGAGGGGAGTGTTTCCCAGACAATACAGACACAGTCTTGTTGTCTGCCTATGCAAGCTTTTAGGTCAGCAGAAGAATTGTCAAACTCCAAACCAGAGCTTTGTCTTTATCCTTTTAATTTCCCCATCAGACCAGTATCATACTCTGAGAAACCAAGCTTACATTGTATTAAAAGGCAGAGACATCTCTTTCCTGACAGAGGTCCATACAGCCAAAGCTATGTTTTTTTCAGTAGTCATGTACAGATGTGAGAGTTGGAACATAAAGAAGGCTGAGCACCAAAGAATTGATGCTTTAGAACTATAATGCTGGAAAAGAGACTTTCGAGAATCCCTTGGATAGCAAAGAGATCAAAGCAGTCAATCCTAAAAGAAATCAGTCCTGAATATTCATTGGAAGGACTGATGTTGAAACTGAAGCTCCAATAATTTGGCCACTTGGTGTGCGGACCAAATCATTAGAAAAGACTCTGATGCTGGGAAAGACTGAGGGCAGGAGGAGAAGGGGACGACAGAGAATGAGATGGTTGAATGGCATCACCAACTCAACAGACATGAGTTTGAGCAAATTCGGGGAGGTAGTGATGGACAGAGAAATCTGGCGTGCTGAGTCCATGGGGTCACAAAGATTCAGATACAACCGAGCAACTGAAGAACCACAGCGTGGAAACAGGTGCGTATATGCGATAATTATACTAGCAGAATAGATTTATTTTTGGAACCATTGGCTTGATATTTTTTTCAGGAAAACAAATACTGCAATTTTGAGAAAAGTTTATGTATCTATTCTCCGAGTATTTAAAATTAGCCGCAGAATTTTTTTTATACTTTCTTTCTGTGATTCATGATTTGGATAGAAAAATTTAGATTTTTTTTTTTTTAACCATGGAGAAACCAACAATTAATTAGAAATTCTATTAAAAACCTAAATGTGTATATTCTTTTGTTAGACACCTGTTTTGCTTATATACAAAGTTTCTTAAAATAATGTTTTAAAAGCGGTTGAGTTATTAGAAAGTATCATCAGACAAAAATTAACTGCATGATTCTGTGCGGTGAATATAAGCATGATAATGACTGTCATTCACAATCTCACTGGAACAGGTCAAGCCAGCGTCTCATAAACCAGCACTTGATGCTGTTCATGCTGTCCTCTGTCGCACATTCAGTTGCTGAATTGCTGGCTTGGAATCATCTCTTAGCTCATTCACACATCCCCTTGATTATGACATGCTGCTTATAAAAATAATTATTTTTAGTGTGTGTATTGTTTCGTTTTCTCAACAGAAGCTCTTCCTGGAGACACAATATCTGCCACCATGAAATCCTCTCTGTTTCATTTTTTTCTAATGAAGCAGCCTTCTCTGAAACACTGTTTTTTAAGTCCCATCTCCACTTGACTTCAGAGTCATCCCATCTGACTACTGTAAGCCTCCTTCTCTTTCTGTTTTTTTTTTTTTTTTCCCTAGAACACTACTTCACTAGAAAGCACAGATGATAGTAGAAGTCCATGGACATTCTTTCCTCAGTTTTATTTTTCTGTTTGGTGTCCTTTATCCAAGTTGTGGAGGAACGGGGACAGTTAACAGGGTCCATTTAATGCTAAAGAGGTCCTGAGTTACCTCGATCAGATGCACACTGATCCTGGTGAAAGCCCAGGTTCGGGAGAGGTGACAGGCTGATGCCCGCACGACACACATGAAGATGCAGACTGTCAGAAGGTGGACACCGAAACTACCTGAATTCCTTTATCACGACAAGGTGCTAGCTGAGCAAGCGCCCCTTTAAATGAGAGTCTGCAGAATTTCAGACTAGTGGTGAAGTCAGTCATTTCTGACTTGCTATTTTTGTAGGTTTGTATGGGACTGGAGCCAGCCTAACATACTTTGTTATTTCATTAGAAATTTACCTAAAGATAAATCTCTCTCCTTCTGCCCTATTTCTACTCTGAAAAGGAGTGATCAGTCATCAGTGAGTGTGCTGCCAAAAAGTTTTGTAAAGTCAGGAGCCATTCCAAATGGGAATTAATGGGGAACACAAATGATCTTTTTCATATTCTCAGGCTTCATAATGTATGGCAATCTGTCTTTAGGTGGGGCTGCAAATCAATTAAGCATGAATGATGTATTTGGTGTAGAATGTGACCTTAACAAGTTGTCTTATCTCTGCCTTGATGTTTCCATCTGGTTTGTGCAAGGAATGTTCAGATAATGCGGCAAGGGGAAAGATTAAGATTTCAAAGGGAACAGCCATTATGGGTCACTATCTTCCCGGGCCTGATAAGTTTAATCCAAGTTGCCTGGGAGGGAAGAACTCATAAAATACTTTATCTGAAGCAAGTGCAAAAATACTCATAAACTCAAAGGTTAATCACTGCACCAGAAGAACAGATGAAGGAGACAGGGCCATTTTATGTCTCTTTACTGTGCTGCCCTTATTAATCATGTTGTGGGTTGCTTTAAAATATGTGCCTGCACTTTATTTTGAAAGCCAAATGGACAGACAGACAGACACTAAAAATGAAGTTGGAATGATGGTGCTATGATTTATTCATCTCTCTTTCTACTTCCCACTATCTATAGGAGATATTAAGGTCAGGGTGTGCATATAGTTATATTTTTCAAATCTATTTTATTTTCAAGCCATACTTTTTTTATGATTATTCTATAACTTAATTTAAAATTCAGCATTCTTATTTGTTTGAACTTCAGGTATTTATGTTTTGTGCAAGTGGGGTGTTATTTTAAGAGGACATGTGAAAAGTTTGATCATCTCTGTAGTGATCCCTTCAGATTCCACCAAACAGCATGTAGATGGATTGGAGAATGATGCTAATAGAGTTATTGTTGATAAACCAGCAAATCAGTTCCATTTATGTCTCTAGATTCATGCAGGGCATCTTTGGATCTATCTATACAGGCACAAAGTGCATTGGAAGTTCCCTGTATATTGTGTATATTGATGTGAAAGTATCAATATTAATACATAATTAAATAAGTTTATATCATTTCAGTGATTGGCAAGCTTTGTCTTTGAAAAGACAAAATACTAAATATTTTCAGCTTTACAGACAATATGATCTTTGCCACCGTAGTGTGAAAGCAACCATTGATAATATGCAACTGAATATGCATGGCTGTGTCTCAATGAAACTTTCTTTAAAAAAACACAAGACAGTTTCAAAAAGGCCCTTGGGCTAGAGTTTGCTGAACTCAGATGTAGATTATTTCTAAGGGTAGAATAAATGTTTAGGAACCACGCCTTTTACTTAGTGTAGTACTATGTAGAGTGCATTTGAAAACTCTTTTAAAAATTTTAATTGGAGGATAATTGCTTTACAATGTTGTGTTGGTTTTTCCAATACATCAACATGAATTAGCCATAGGTATACATATGGCCCCTCCCTGTTAAACCTCCCTCCAGTCTCCCACCCCATCTCAAGCCTCTAGGTTGTCACAGAGCCACAAGTTAAGCTCCCTGTGTCATAAGCAAATTCCCACTGGCTTTCAGGAAGATCTCCTGGAGGAGGAAATGGCAACTCGCTCCTGTATTCTTGCCAAAAAATCCCATGGACGGAGGAGCCTGGCAGGCTACAGTACAAAAGGTCTCAAAGAGTCAGACAGGACTGAGCGACTGGGTACAGAGCACATCTACTTTACATAGAGTCATATATTCAAAAACTTTCTTTTTATCTTTCAGTTTCTCTTCCAGACTTATAAACTCAGGCTTTAACAATGGCCAGGAAGTCACTTACATATATGAAGTGAAGTGGTACCATATCATAAAGTGTCCTGAGCCTTGTGATTAACTCAGCCTGTGTGCTAGGTCCCTTCAGTTGTGTCTGACTCTTTGCAACCTTATGGACTGTATCCCACCAGACTCCTCTCTCCATGGGATTCACCAGGCAGGAATACTGGAATGAGTTACCATGACCTCCGCCAGGGGAACCTCCCCATCCAAGGATAAAACCCAGTTTCATATGTCTCCTACATTGGCAGAGGTTCCTTATCACTCATCCCACCTGGGAAGCCCTTAACTTAAGACTTTGCTGTTGTTGTTCAGTCTCTGAGTCAAGCCTGACTCTTTGTGACCCCATGGCCTACAGCACACCAGGCTTCCCTGTCCTTCTCCATGTCCCCAAGCTCATTCAAACTTATATCCATTGAGTCAGTGATGCCATCCAACCATCTTGGCCTGTCATCCCCCTCTCCTCCCGCCTTCAATCTTTCCAAGCATCAGAGTCTTTTCTAATGAGTCAGCTCTTTGCATCAGGTGACCAAAGTATTGGAGCTTCATCTTCAGCATCAGTCCTTGCAATGAATATTCAGGACTGATTTCCTTTAGGATGGACTGTTTGGATCTCCTTGCTGTCCAAGGGACTCTCAAGAGTCTTCTCCAGCACCACAGTTCAAAAGCATCAATTCTTCAGCGCTCAGCTTTCTTCACAGTCCAACTCTCACACCCATACAAGACTACTGGAAAAACCATAGCTTTGACTATATAAACCTTTGTTGGCAAAGTAATGTCTCTGCTTTTTAATATGCTGTCTAGGTTTGTTATAGCTTTTCTTCTAAGAAAAAAGTGTTTTTTAATAGTATGGCTGCAATCATCATCTGCAGTGATTTTGGAGCCCAAGAAAATAAAGTCTGCCACTATTTCCATTGTTTCCCCATCTATTTGCCATGTAGTGATTGACCGGATGCCATGATCTTAGTTTTTTGAATGTTGAGTTTTAAGCCAACTTTTTCAGTCTCCTCTTTGCCCTTCATCAAGAGGCTCTTTAGTTCCCCTTCACTTTCTGCCATAAGGATGGTGTCAACTGCATTTCTGAGGTTATTGATATTTCTCCTGGCAATCTTGATTCCAGCTGGTGCTTCATCCAGTCCAGCATTTCACCTGATGTACTCTGCATATGTTAAATAAGCAGAGTGACAATATACAACATTGACATGCTCCTTTTCCAATTTTGAACCTGCCCATTGTTCCATATCTGGTTCTAACTGCTGCTTCTTGACCTGTATACAGATTTTGTAGGAGGCAGGTAAAGTGTTCTGGTAGTCTCATCTCCTTAAGAATTTTCCACAGTTTGTTGTGATCCACACAGTCAAAGGCTTTGGCATAGTCAGTGAAGCAGAAGTAGATATTTTTCTGCAATTCTCTTGCTTTTGTCCATGATCCAACTGATATTGACAATTTGATCTCTGGTTCCTCTGGCTTTTCTAACTCCAACTTGGACATCTGGAAGCTCTTAGTTGATGTACTACTGAAGCCTGGTTTGGAGAATTTTGAACATTACTTTCCTAGCATGTGAAATGAGTGCAAATGTGCAGTAGTTTGAACATTCTTTGGCATTGCCCTTCTTTGGGATTGGGCTTCCCTGGTAGCTCAGCTGGTAAAGAATCCTCCTGCAATGTGGGACACCTGGGTTCGATCCCTGGGTTGGGAAGATCCCCTGGAGAAGGGAAAGGCTACCGCCTCCAGTATTCTGGCCTGGAGAATTCTGTGAACTGTATAGTCCATGGGGTCACAAAGAGTCGGACACGACTGAGTGACTTTCACTTTTTTGGGGACTGGAATGAAAACTGATAATTTCCAGTCCTGTGGCCATTGCTCAGTTTTCCATATTTACCTATATGCCTCAATTCTAAAAGAAAAAATTAATGCAGTAAGACATGATTTGGCCCAATTTGCCATTTCTGCTCTATACAGCAGTTTGAATTTCCATCTTGTTGCAATGCCCATACAATGGTTCTGCAGTTCTGCTTGAAGATCTCCTCCCTTCAGTCTCCTGTCTAATCCTTTCCTTCTCCATTTGTATCAGGGTATAAATGCATTGTTTCTTTCTCTTTTAAAATGAGAAGGAAATGACAGCACACTCCAGTATCCTTGCCTGAGAAATCCAGGGGTCAGAGAAGCCTGGTGCGCTATAGTCCATGAGGTTGCAAGAGTAAGACACGACTTAGGGACTAAACCATCTACCAACTTTTAAAATGTAAAGACTCCCTTGGTCGTCCGGTGGTTAAGACTCTGTGCTTGCAATGCAGGGGCCAAGTATGATCCCTGGCCAGAAAATAAAGACCCCACATGCCATATGGCATGCCAAAAAATAAATAAATAAAAAAGTAAAAGGTATTTTTTAACTCCCCTAGGATACAATTGTTTCTCCCCAACAGACTGTCATCTTGAATTATGAAATGTATTCACATGGTCTCTGATTCAATGAAAATCCCACCTTTTCTGAAAACCTTATCCTCTCACTTCATGAAACTTCTTATGTATAATTTGTACTCAGAGAATCTTTGTCATCCCAAATGTTGCTATTTATATTCTCACTCTCTGAAATCAGGAAACAACAGACTTGGATATATTTTTCAATGAAATCTATACTATCTGACATCCCACTACCTACTATTTCAAACTCAAAAAAATTTTTAGAGAAAATAAATAATGTCATATTTCTTTATCCAAACTCACCCTAAACTTGTGCTATTCAAATAGGACATTCAGTAGATGTGGGTTATAGTAGGGAATGAGGTAGATGGTAGCCTAAGGCCTGCGATGGCTTCTCTTTTATAATCCATTGTGTCTGACTCTTTGCAACCCTGTGGACTGTAGAATCCAATGGGACCATCTCATAAGTTAAAAATTGTCAGAAGCTTTTTAACAGCAGTATATTAACCTTTGATGACTTTGACAAACACGTAAATTTGCCATGACCTGTAACACTATACATAAAAGAAGCTCTGATAACCGCTCTAGCTTAACTTCTGCTATATCCCCCACTGATAAACCTACTCAGGTCACACTAACTACAGATTTGCAGTCCTTCCTGCTGCTGCTGCTAAGTCGCTTCAGTCGTGTCCAACTCTGTGTGACCCCATAGACGGCAGCCCACCAGTCTCCCCCGTCCCTGGGATTCTCCAGGCAAGAACACTGGAGTAGGTTACCATTTCCTTCTCCAAGGCATGAAAGTGAAAAGTGAAAGTGAAGTCGTTCAGTCTTGTCAGACTCTTCGAGACCCCGTGGACTGCAGCCCACCAGGCTCCTCCGTCCATGGGATTTTCCAGGCAAGAGTACTGTAGTGGGCCACTAGTGCCTTCTCTGGCAGTCTTTCCTACCATGGACCATTTTTTGACTGTATGACTACTGTATCTTTTTTCTGAACATTTTTCTCATTCTTCTCAAGCTGGACTCCCCCTCCTCCTTCAAGTCTATACTTAAGTGATGTCCTTAGAAAGGATATCCATTACCATTCCAGAAAAATAAATCACTCATTCCTTTATTCAGTTCATGAGTATCAGCTGTGAGTTACCATGCACCAGATACTCTGCAAGACACTAAAGATATTATGATACAGAAGACATAACGAGTTATGACTTTCATTGGCCTTATATTGCAATTAACTACAGAGTTCCCTGGGTTAGCCTCTACTGCATTCATCCATTCTCCACTGCCTGACTCTACTGAATGAAAATTTAGCAATCTGTAGCTTTTCCATTTGCTGATGTTTTTGTAAACATATACCACAATTGAACACTAGAAACTATGTCTAATTCACCATCAAATCATTGGTATCTAGCACTGTGTCTGGCACACTACAAGCATTTTAGACTTAGAGACATCATAGCTGTATGCCACAAAAGGTCTAATTTTCTTTTCCTGTGCCTTGATTGACTCAAATTTGCAGTGGAACATATCTCAGATATATTGTACTCAGGTTGGCTACTGTAAATAGAAATAAATTGTTTTAAATAACTGGTTCCCAATAGGAAAAGGAGTACATCAAGGTTGTATATTGTCACCCTGCTAATTTAACTTATATGCAGAGTACCTTATGAGAAACACTGGGCTTGATGAAGCACAAGCTAGAATCAAGATTGCTGGGAGAAAAATCAATAACCTCAGAAATGAAGATGACACCACCATTATGGAAGAAATTGAAGAAGAGCTAAAGAGCCTCTTGATGAAAGTGAAAGAGAACAGTGAAAAAGTTGGCTTAAAGCTCAACATTCAGAAAACTAATATCATGGCATCTGGTCCCATCACTTCATGGCAAATAGATGGGGAAACAGTGGAAACAGTGACAGACTTTATTTTGGGGGGCTCCAAAATCACTGCAGGTGGTGACAGCAGCCATGAAATTAAAAGACGTTTACTCTTTGGAAGGAAAGTTATGACCAACCTAGACAGCATATTAAGAAGCAGAGACATTACTTTGCCAAGAAAGGTCCATCTAGTCAAGGCTACGGTTTTTCCAGTAGTCATGTATGGATGTGAGAGTTGGGCTATAAAGAAAGCTGAGCACCGAGGAATTGGTGCTTTTGAACAGTGGTGTTGGAGAAGACTCTTGAGAGTCCCTTGGACTGCAAGGAGATCCAACCAGTCCATCCTAAAGGAAATAAGTCCTTGGTGTTCATTGGAAGGACTGATGCTGTAGCTGAAACTCTAATACTTTGGCAACCTCATGCAAAGAAATGACTCATTTGAAAAGATCCTGATGCTGGGAAAAATTGAAGGTGGGAGAAGAAGGGGACGACAGAGGATGAGATGGCTCGATGGCATCACCAACTCAATGGACATGAGTTTGGGTAAACTTCAGGAGTTGTTGATGGACAGGGAGGCCTGGCGTGCTGTGGTTCATGGGGTCGCAAAGAGTTGGACATGACTTAACAACTGAACTGAACTGATATTGTGGTATATGGCAAATATTTATAAAATTAAAGTGGTTTAACATATCATTTTACAACTATGTACAAGTGAATCTGCGACCACTGCACAAACCAAAAAGTGTCAGCAAGTATGATTTTATTTATTTATTTTTGTCCTGGTTTTCATCAGGCAAGAGGCGATAGTCAATAGGCAATTCTTATTTGGAAGTAGTTTCAATTCAATTTGAATATAAATATGTTGAGATGAATTGTCATTTGATGAGTATCACAGATTTTAACTGAGCATTGTATGGATCCATTTTGATGTTTCATTTCTAAACTATTATCATTTACTCCATGACCTTGATAAAAACCTTATTTGCATTGTTTATATGGGTCCCACTTTTCACAAAAATTAAAAAAAAAAAGCTGTGAGATAGAGACAAAAACTGCTTTCAAAGATCAGTTCAAAATCTAATTTTATCATAAATATCTTTGGATAGTATGTTTCCCATGAAATTACTTTATTTTAACTTTTATGTCCTTTCTTCCATGTCATTCAGATAATCATATTTTAGAGTATATTTTTTCAATGAGCAAATGATAATTTTAAGTTTTGATAAAAGAAATCAGCATAATTTACAGATAAAGTATGATCCAGCTATTTTTACTTTACTGATATGGTCTGCAAAGCATAGATCTCATTTATATTAGTGACCACCATATTGAATAGTCTCAGTATGTTCTGTTAACAAACATAAGAACAAGTCTGCAAACATAAGAACAAGTCTACAAACACTGCCAAATTTTAAACATATCAATCATTTGGCTCAATCCTCTATCAGATATACTCTCTATCATCAAGGCTGTCAGCAATATTTTTAAGGACTTGCTTATCACCTCCTCAGTTTTTCAAAAAGTTCAAATGTGCATGTTGGTAATAATTTTCTCAGAAATTAAAATTTAAAATGAGCTCCATGAAATAGAAACAAAGAAAACACCCCCATCACTTGCTCCCACTAATCTCTCAAGCTGAACACAACTTTGGTCTTATGATTGATGGAAGATATGACTAATATTCAAAGGATCCAGAACATTAAACAAATATGGGTATTAATGAGAGCAACAGAACAGTAGTCATTCTGAGATAAGGCTAAATTAGGAGCATTAGTGCAGATAAATAGAAACTTAGATATGGGAAAATCCTTGTATCTGGGATCATTTGCCTGTTGTTGCTCAGTTGCAAAGTCAGGTCTGACTCTTTGTGACCCCATGGACTGCAGCATGCCAGGCTTCCTTGTCCTTCACTATGTCCTGGAGTTTGCTCAAATTCATGTACACTGAGATGATGGTGGCATCCAATCACCTCATCCTCTGTTGTCCCCTTCTCCTTCTTGCTTCAGTCTTTCCCAGCATCAGGGTCTTTTCCAATGAGTCAATTCTTCACATCAAGTGGCCAAAGTATTGGGGCTTCAGCATCAATCCTTCCAATGAATGATTTCCTTTGGGATTGACCGGTTTGCTCTCCTTGCTGTCAGGGACCCTCAAGATTCTTCTCCAGCACCACAGGTCAAAAGCATCAATTTTTTGGTGCTTAGCCTTCTTTATGGTCCAAATCGTTTGCCTAGTTCTCTGTGTACTTCTCAGATAGAGATCAAGGAATAGTCAAAAATGGGAGATTATGTCGCTGGAAACTCTAGACAGTACTGATGGACAAAGAACCAGACTTAGAACCTCTGTTATGGAGGTCAATAAAATGGAAATATTTCCAGCCTTTCCAAAGATCATGAAATTCTAGGAAATTGGTGACCATCCAATGGCTATCAAGGACCATGATGAAGACTATAAATAGTATGTCTCCTGGCAGCAACCGTTAACAAAGCAGTCAATATGCCTTCCAAGTTGGATTAGGTTCTCGAGAGAAACAGAACCAATATAAAGGGAGCTCTATTATGAGGGGTTTTTCACATAATTATGGAAGCGGAGAATTCCACCAAACTGCTGTCTGCAGGCTAGAGACTTTGGGAAATCTGAGTCCAAAAGTCTGTGAACCACCAGAGCTGATAGTCTAAATTCTGGCCCAAGGGTAGAAGATGAGATGAGATGTCTCAGCTCATCCAGTAAGGCAGAAAGAAAGGCAAAGTTATCCTTCTTCTGTCTGTGGTGGTATTCATATCAATGGATTGAAGGATGCCTGCCCAAACTGGGTGAGTAGCTGCCTACCTCTCTGAGTCTACCAATTCAAATGCTTCTTTCATCCAGAAATGCTCTCACTCCCCAGAAATAACGTTTAACCTGGGCAATCCGTGGCCACTCAAGTTGACACATAAAACTAATGATCACAGGAAGTGACCTGAGAATTGGAGCAAGGACAACTCTTTTTGGCTCATTTGCATGTTTTGTTTGGTGCCCTGAATAGGTCAGCACCCTTTTAAGGCAACACAGCTAGCATTATTAGTGGCTACCTCACGAACATGGAACATGGCATCTAGATTACAAAATTCCTTTTCTACAAACCCTGAATATTTCTTCTATTCATTCATCTGCTATTCATCCATTCATCCAAGAACGCATAGCTTTTATTTGCATTGTTTTTACTTGGCATCACTTTTAAATATTTAAAGGAAACTGATGGATATTGACAGCTGACAGAATGGGCAGACAGTACCATCCATTCTTCAGGGGCTAATGTCAGATAATCACTTGTTCCATTGAGCTGTGCACTGTGCTCAGTTGCATCCAACTCTTTGTGATCCCATAGACTGTAGCCATGGAGATCAAACCAAGCAATCAATCTTAAGGGAAGTTAACCCTGAATACTCATTGGAACGACTGATGCTGAAGCTCCAGTACTTTGGCCACCTGATGCAAAGGTGGTGGTGGTGGTTTCGTGGTTTAGTCACTAAGTCATGTCTGACTCTTGCGCCCCATGGGCTGTAGCCTGCCAGGCTCATCTGTCCATGGGATTTTCCAGGCAAGAATACTGGAGTGGGTTGCCAGTTCCTTCTCCAAAGGGCTTATATTAGAAAAGACACCAATGCTGAGAAAGACTGAAGGTAAAAAGAGAAGGGGGCAGCAGAGGATGAGATGGTTAGATACCATTACTGACTTGATGCACATGAATTTGAGCAAACTCTGGGAGACAGTGGAGGAGAGAGAAGCCTGGTGTGCTGTAGTTCATGGGGTGGCAAAGAAAAGGACAGGACTTAGGGACTGAACAACAACAATAACATAACTAAACCATAAAATTAGATGTATACATATTCTCCAAAAAAAGTTAGTAGAAGGGATTATAATGAGAAACTGAATTCAGCAATATGTAAGTAAAATACAATATCATGACTAAGTTGGTTTGTTCCAACAATGTAAGGTTGTTACAAAGTTAGAAAAATGAATTAATGAATTTTATTATTTAATTAGGGTAAAGAAGAAAAATAAGGATCTCAAAAATTTCAAAATAAAGAATTTGGCACAACTTTAAATAAATATGTAAGATAGAAATCTGATAGTGTAAGGAGAATAAAAATGGTTTCCATAACCTAGAAGAACCTGCATGAAACATCAAGCTCAATACTAGAATTTTATGATAATTGTGTTTAAATCAAGAACAATATACAGATGACATAAACAACTAGAACAACAAATGCACTTTTAAATGAATATAACCAGGTAAATAGATTTGACTTAATTAATAGCAACATACATGCCTGCAGTGGACTTTGTCTTTCCCTGTGTAGTATGTTTTCTTTTCTCCACATCATCTGTTTGCACCTTACAACACCCCCACAATCTGAGCAGACAGAGGTATGGCTATCTGATGTTTCATTTGTATTGGAGCTGATGGATCATTCTCACAACATTTTATCAGAATAATATTTTATTACATTAATGATATTTCCTACTGTTAAGTGAAAAATGAATGTTTTGAAAGAACAGAAGTTTGAAACACTAAAGCAATTGAAATTCAGTTTTCCAAAATCTGAGGAGCTTGTGAGCTATGTTTAAAAAATTTTTAATTGCTCCCCAGCCTGGCAGGTTCCCATTTGAGGAATGTTGTCTGTGATTATTAAATGCAGAATGATATAATCCAGCTATATATATATATGTATATATATATATATGAATCACTGATTCCCACAGTCTTTGGAGAGCTCAAAGAAGAGTAGAAGGGAATCTTCAATACATTTCTGATCCTTGGAGCTTTATTTATTCTCCCTCTCCCATTCATTATTTTACAACTGGCACTAAATTTCAAATATAGTCCCTGGGGTCCACATCATTAATGTCTAATAACACCTAAGAAAAATTAATAAAAATAATAGATCATTGTACAGACCTAACCATTTGATAATGCTGAAAGAAAAAAAAAACTAAAGAAGTAATTGCCTTATTAGAACTAATACACTATAGATTTGTGATGAAATTTGCAGCTGTGTTGGAAAAGAGAATAGTTTGAACTCAAATTTTATATCTGAGTGGAATTTTCCTCATTTAAACTCATCATTAGTCCAACATGAGTCCGAATAAAAGGAACAGAGACCTATCACAGATCCCTTTTCAGAAGCGGTGCATGGTAAGCGTTTTCTGAATTGATACTCTGTCATTTCTAAGTAAGCACTCTTCTGCATTTGGTATCTATAAGTATGAGATGTTTGAAAAATACCTGAATAGATAAAAGACATGGCTGGAAGAGAACGGCTACAACTTCCCATTCTTTCCTTTTCTTCTAAATCCTTTGTGAGAAATTTCCAGTTTGGAGGAGATATTTGCAGGAGTGGGAAGACATTTCTTCTCCTGATAACCATGTAATTCTGTTAATTGTATATGTGAGCTAATTTTAAGAATGGGTGAATACTCTTCACTAGCAGATAAAAATAATGATCATATCTCACTAATTGCTGGGTTTTATCAACAAAAGTTACTCAAAATGTAACCACAAGAGAAATTGCTCTTCTTCTAAAAATATAGAAAGGAAATTGATAGCAATGTCATTAGCCATGATTTATCCTAATCATCCTAAGGACTGTTTTGCTGCATAAATCTAAGAACCATGGAGGCAAAAGTGGCGGCTGTCAATTCACAAAACCTTTACCGGAGGATGCATACATCTCTGTGATAATGTTTCTTCCCAATGATTAAAATGATTATTTATTGACATGCATCCCAAGAAATAAGGCTGAAAAGCTGGAGGTCATCAGACTGCAAGAACAAACTCCCTTTACTCTTCTGAAATCGTTGTCTTTTATATAAACCAAAATTCATGTTTTTTTCAATTAAAATCACTTCTCTGATATCTTGTCTGAGACACATACACCTCTTTGCATTGTGTCATTGATTCAGTCAGTTCAGTCGCTCAGCCATGTCTGACTCTTTGAGACCCCATGGACTGCAGCACGCCAGGCTTCCTTGTCCATCACCAACTCCCAGAGCTTGTTCAAATTCATGTCCACTAAGTCGGTGATGCTATCCAACCATCTCATCCTCTGTCTTCCCCTTCTCCTCCTGCCTTCAATCTTTCCCAGCACCAGGGTCTTTTCCAACAGTGAATTCTTCACATCAGGTGGCCAAAGTATTGGAGTTTCAGCTTCAGCATCAGTCCTTCCAATGAATATTCAGAATAGATTTCCTTTAGGATGGACTGGTTGGATCTCCTTGCTGTCCACCGGACTCTCAAGAGTCTTCTCCAATACCACAGTTCAAAAGCATCAATTCTTCAGTGCTCAGCTGTCTTTATGGTCCAGATCTCACATCCATACATGACTACTGGAAAAACCATAACTTTGACTAGACAGACCTTTGTTGGCAAAGTAATGTTTCTTCTTTTTAATATGCTGTCTAGGTTTGCCATTAAATGTATTTTTATTGTTTCACCTTAAATAGTTAATATTTTTTAACCTGCTTTTCCTAAAATTTTAAAGTTAAAAATGCTGTCCAGTTCAGCTTATTGATCCACAACCATGGTATTGGTCGTTAAGTGACTTGCCAAAAATCAAATGATCATATCTGATTCCTAAACTGGAATTTAATAATAGTATCCTTAGGCTCTTTTTTATTTTACTGTATGACATATTTTATTTCACCCATTTAGCTCACAAACAGAAATGGAAACAGCTAAAGATATGAGCTCCTTATGTCCTAACATGGGCCTAGTACCTGGCGCATAATGGAATTTTATTTATATATTCATTTATTCAACAAAGATTATGAAGCCCTTGTTTTGACTTAGGAACTGAATAAATACAAAGAGTGAAAAAAGTATTCCCATCTACATTAGCTCTAAAAGTTGTCATTGGGCCCATAGTTTCAAATACAATTTATAAATGTCCACTGCTCTGAGATGTCTACCTCTGCCCTAACCTTTATAGTGACATCGACTCACATATGCATCTGTCATATGATTTTCCAATATAGATGTCAAATGTTACACTTGATATCTCTTGCCCCTGTGCTTACTCTCCCAGTTGTCCCCACAGATAGTAAGTCTATCCAGTTGTTCAAGCAAAAATTAAAAGGATACTTTGATCCCCCTCTGAACCACAGCTGTCTGCTTATAATTCATCAGCAAGTCCTGAAAGTTTTATATTTAGTAGGAAAGTATATGCAATCTGCAGTCAGGTTGACTCTGTTGAAATCTAGACTTCACCATTGTTAGTTACATGACATTTGATGTGGTAGTTAACTTGTCTTTCTTTTTTTTTTTTGGTAGTTAACTTTTCTGAATGGGAAAGTGAAAGTGTTGGTCGCTCAGTCATGTTCTACTGTTTGTGGACCCCATGAACTGTAGCCCACCAGGCTCCTCCATCCATGAAATTCTCCAGGTAAGAATACTGGAGTGGGTAGCCATTCTCTTTTCCAGGGTATCTTCCTGACCCAGGGATTGCACCCAGGGCTCTTGCATTGCAGGCAGATTTTTTTATATATCATTTTCTCCATCAAAAACAAAATTAACAGTAATGTCTACCTCATATAATTGTTATAAGAATTGAATGGAATAATGCATGTATTTAGTATAGTTTCTGATCATTGTCAGTGATTTTTGAATATGATAGAGTCAGTAAGAATTGATTAGAGAATGACAATGGAGATGAGGGAAAAGATGCTCAAAACACTCTTTCCTTGGGCAAGTGGATGATCGGTGGTAGCCCTTCCATTTAGCAAATTAAGCATCGTGAGAAGAAGGCTATATGTGAGGAAAACAATGGTGAGTGTAATGTGGAGCGTACTGAGCTGAGTTGCTTCAAATATTTTAGGTGTAGAAGTCCAATAAACAGTTGTATAGATGCAAGGTTCTCATACTGCATAAACTCAAAAGGATCATTCCCACTGCAGAAAGCCTGAACTCCTATAGGGGCTTAAAAATTGCACCTATTTAAATTTTAATTAAATTCCACTTAAGGCAATATTTATCTTATTCTGTCCATATGCATCCATATTTTCAGATACTCTTGAAGCCACACACAAACAAAAAATCTGTTATTTACAAGCTTGGATAATTCTATATTTGTAAGTGATTTTCAGGGCAATAATGAGATCCAAAAATGTGTTGAAAATGGAAACTGTCTTCTCTACTAAACTTCTCCACACAAAAGGTACTGGATGATAGTAAATGTCAATAACTATGCAACAGTTCACTTTTGTGCATTCACAGCTTGCACATTGCCCTCTGTTAGCTTCTCAACCACCTTTGAATTTCTGAGATGTACTACATAGTTTTCACTATTGGAAATAATTGGTATGGGGATAGGGTAGTGTAGATAAATGCCCATATATAAGTAGAGTGAGAAATGATTATGAGCTCTATAGAAATAACACTTATCACTAATGGAACATAAAAATGTCATTCCCTGGGTGGTGACAACTTAGCTGCTAAAATTGCTCTGGGGAAGCAGAAGCAACTGCAATTTCCTCTGACCTCCAGGGTGGTCCAAATTTCTCTGGTTGAAATAGCCCATTGCAAATGACTGATTACAGAATCAAAAAGTAGTACGTTGCAGTTAATATTCCACTTCAGTAGGATAAATCGATCAGTCATAAATGTACATTTTTCAAGAACTTATATGAAAGTGACATAAGAGTTTCAATGTTAATTGTATTTATTCATATTAATTTCTAACTTATATTATTTAGAAAGATAGACTACATGAAGATCTTTGCTAAGTCATGTCCAACTAGTTTGCGATGCCATGGACTGTAGCCCATCAGCCTTCTCAGTCCATGGGATTTCCTGGTTGAGAATACAGGAGTGGGTTGCCAATTCCTTCTCCAGGGGATCTTCCTGACCCAGGGATCACACCTGAGTCTTTGGCATTAGCAGGCAGATTCTTTACAACTTTTGCCAATAGGGAAGCCCTAGTATTTACTGCAGAGCACTTAATCTAACATCATATAACATCTCATTAATTTCTAACCAACTTCTGGCTCAAATATTTGTACCAGCTGAGCCACAAGGGAAGTCCAAGAATACTGGAGTGGGTAGCCTATCCCTTCTCCACTGGATCTTTCCTACCCAGGAATTGAGCCAGGGCCCCTGTATAGCAGATGTATTCTTTACCAACTGAGCTATCAGGGAAGCCCAACCAATAACAGTTTAATGATGCAGTAATAGCAGTTTAGTGAAAGTGAAGTCGCTCAGTCGTGTCCGACTCTTTGTGACCCGGTGGATTGTAGCCTACCAGGCTCCTCTGTCCACAGGATTTTCCAGGCAAGGGTACTGGAGTGGGTTGCCATGTCCTTCTCCAGGGGATCTTCCCAACCCAGGGATTGAACCCGGGTCTCCCACATTGCAGGTAGACGCTGTACCATCTGAATCACCAGGGAAACTCTGATATCAGGGTACATTCAAATAGGTACATTCTAATAGCAGTTTAATTATGACTAAAGAAAAGATAGGGGTTCCCAATTGGCACTAGTGGTAAGGAACCTGCTTGCCAATGCAGGAGACTTAAGAGACACAGGTTCGATCCCAGAAGATCCCCTGGAGAAGGAAATGACAACCCATTCCAGTATTCTTGCCTAGGGTATCCTATGGACAGAGAAGCTTGGTGGGCTAGAGTCCATAGGATTGCAAAGAGTCAGAGACGACTGAAGTGACTTAGCATGTATGCAAAATGTAAAGATAAAATGATGAGACCCACCCAGTTGAAAACAAATTCAACCAATACTTAGTGTTATCAGACAAAGTTATCAAATTCTAATTTTCAGTAGGTACATTCTAATGCATATTTGCCTAAGAGCAGTTTGGCTTGAACTAGTATAAATGACACACATTATAGACAAACTTCCTTCAAAGAAGTTTGCCAATTGGGTTGATTTGAGAGACCTTGCTACCAAATAGGCATCTTTAATCTTAATAATTACCTAGCAATTAAGGAATTTACTCTTGATCTTCTATTTGGTAGAAAAATTATTTAAAAGGAGATTTGAAAAAAAGTTATAGTCTGTAAAATAAACAGATATTTGCACAGACTGTGAAATTGTCAAGTAAATCCATCTTTGATTATGCTCTATTTTCCCTGTTTCTTTGTTGCTGTTGTTGTTTTTACTTGGAAGGTATCTCAATTTTGGGATTCCCAGGAGACTCAGTGGTAAAGATCTGCCTGCCAATGCAGGAGATGCAGGAAATGCAGGTTCGATCCCCAGTCGGAGAAGAGACTGTGGAGAAGGAAATCACAACCCACTCTAGGATTCTTGCCTGGAAAATCCCATGGACGGAGGAGCCTGGTGGGCTGCAGTCCATGGGGTCGCGAAGAGTTGGACACGACTGAGCGACTTCACTTTCACTTTTCACTTTCATGCATTGGAGAAGGACATGGCAACCCACTCCAGTGTTCTTGCCTGGAGAATCCCAGGGACGGGAGAGTCTGGTGGGCTGCCGTCTATGGGGTCGCACAGAGTCGGACACTACTGAAGCGACTTAGCAGCAGCAGCAGCAGCATCTTTAGCCCTTGGAGGAGGGCATGGCAACCCACTCCAGTATTCTTTCCTGGAGAATCCCATGAACAGAGGAGCCTGGGGGGCGACAGTTCACAGGGTTGCAAAAAGTAGGACACGATTGAGCAACTAAGCACAGCACATAATCTTTAGCACAAAACGCTATGAGATTTTTTATTTAAATTTTGTTGAATCTACGAATTTTCATCTTAGCAAAGATGATTCTTTTAACCCAAGAACACAGAATGTCTTCCACTGAACTATGTCTTCTTAAACTCTCAGCAAATTTTGTAGTTTTCAGTGCACAGCTCTTACACAGCCATTGTCCGCTTAATGTCTTAGGGTATCGGAATCTAGTTCTATTTTACATGGCATTTTAAAAATTGAATTTATATTTTTAATCTGGTCTGTTGCAAATATATAGTTATATAATCAGTTTTTGTATATTGATCTTATATCCATACAAAAGCTATTATTCATTCTAGTTACTTTTCTACTGATTTCATTAAATCTTCTAAAAAGACAATTAAGGAATGTGCTGTTTCTTCTTTTACAAACAGGATGCCCTTTATTTCTGTTTTTGTGATGCCTAGAACCCCTAGAAGTAGCTATAGTAAGAATAGACACCCTAGTCCTGTTCCCAGCTTAAGGGGAAAGCTTTCAGCCTTTCCCTGTTAAATATCATCTTAGCTATAGAGTTTTTGTAGACTTGTAGATTTTTTTTTTTGTAGGTAAACTTCACATTTGTAACGTTCCCTTTTATTTTCTATTTACTGAGAATGTCTTTTCTTTGTTTGCTTGTGTGTGTGTGTGTCGGGGGCGGGGGTGGGGAGAGGGCTTTTAATAAATGCTCTTTTGTGCCTCTATGGAAATAGCTTTTTTCCTTTTTTTCTGTTGATATGCTAAATTTAATTTTTTTATTTTCAGATGTTAAGCCAATCTTTCATTTCCTTGGAAAACTTCACTTTGTATAATGCATAGAGGATAGAAGATAGATATTTCTTATTAGAATAAAGGAGAATAATAGTTTAATCTACTTTTTTGCTTTTGTATTCAAGATAGAGCAAATTTGACTGGAAATTATGAAGTTAATAATAGACATAATTATGAGAAATAATGTCGAGTTGTTACTATATTAAATGAGCTTTAGTTTGCCATTTCAAGAAAATTAAATCTTAAATAATAAAGAATACTTCAGTTGCAATCATAGGAAATCATAAGATAAAGTCTGAGGCTGGGCTAGTCCATCTGAGTTGTGCCCACGTGGGACCAAGAGTCCAAACATTTGGGCCTTTCTATCGCCACGTCAACCAGTCATTGCAAATATGGTATCATTGGAAGCAAAAGGATAACCTTGGACCAGGTTTCCTCTTTAGCCAAGGGCAGTTCTCAAAGGGAGGGTGAAGACTGCAGCTGTTATCCAGTCACAGCCCTGACCCCTAGCAGAGGAAGTTCTCTGTCTGGAAAGGGGTATTGTGGCCATTGCAGCACAATTTTTATGACAGTGGCAGACCAGATGTATGTCAGCCCTTAAATGAGGACCAGTGTATTTCTATTTTGTTATATTCAGTAGGTTGCTTTATTTTTTAGTTCTAGATTTAAATGATAACATACAGTATGTCTTTATCTGACCTATTTTACTAAAGCAGAATACCCTCTAGGTCCATCTGTGTTGCTGCAAATGTCAGAATTTCATTATTTTTATGGCTTTGCTATATATATATATATATCTTCTTTATTCATTCATCTGATGATGGATTCTTAAGGTTCTTAAGGGGCTTCCATGTCTTGGCTGTTGTAAATTATCCTGCTACAAACAAACTAGTGGTTGCCAGTGGGGAGAGGGAAGGAGGAAGGTGCAAGATAGGGTAGGGGATTAAGAGGTACAAGCTAATTTGCATAAAATGAACAGGCTAGAAGGATATATTGGACAACATGGAGAATATGGCCAATATTTTATAATACCTTTAAATGGAGTATAACCTATATAAATTTTCAATCACTATGTTGTACACCTGACACTAATATAATTTGTGAATCAATTATACTTCAACACCAATAAAACATGCAAACCATTTTAATTCAGTGGACACAATGTCTGGTAAGATTATGAAATGGAACTTGAACTGATATTTTATAAGGGTTTGAAATTAAAGTTCAATTTCTAAAAGTCATCATTGTTTCATTAAGAATAATTCAAATTGACCTTGTTTCTTTTGGATAGATATAATATTTTTTCTAGAAAAATGGCATCTATAGTTCATTTTCATTTCAGCAAGGCATTTTATAAACCAAATTATGATAATCTTTTGAATAACAGCATGACTATTGAATAATATCATGAATCTAGCATGACTGATGATACAGTTGCAAAGTGTCAGTGTTAGTTGACTAATTATACTCAACATGTGTTCACAGATGAATCCAGCAACCTAGACTCTCTCCCTGTCTTATGCCAAAGATTCTTAATATTCAGTTCAGCTCAGTTGTTCAGTCGTGTCCAGCTCTTTGTGACCCCATGGACTGCAGCATACCAGGCTTCCCTGTCCATCAGCAACTTCCAAAACTTGCTCAAACTCATGTCCATCAAGTCAGTGATGCCATTAAACCATCTCATATATACTTGACAACACAACGAAAATTTTGTCTTGCCAAACTAACAACTAATTTTGTAGAAAATGAAGATTCTGTTCTGTGTTTCAAAATTAATACACTAAAATTATTTTGCTTGAAAAATGTATATCTGTACATTATGTTTACATATACATATACATATACACACACACACACACTCATGTGTGGGGGTGTGTGTGTATGTGTGTGTACTCAGTTGTGTTCAACTCTTTGTGACCCCATGGACAGTAGCCCACCAGGCTTCTCTGTCCATGGAATTTTAGAGGCAAGAATATAAGAGCTGGTTGTCCTTTCCTCCTCCAGGTCATCTTTCTGATCCAGCGATGAAACCTATGTCTCTTGTATCTTATGAGTTGACAGGTGGATTCTTTACTACTGTGCCACCTGGGAAGCCCATATATATACATATATATGACTAATTCTGCAAAAATTTTCTAGTGCTATATAACAGTTGCCACCCATAAAAGATTAATGAGTTTGTAGTCAGTTTGTTAATTATTACAAAGTGGGCAAGTAAAATAAACTTCCTGTTTCAAATATAGTCCCAACTTTAAACAAAAATGCAAAGTTTTCTATAGATATATTCTAATAAATTTAATACCCTAAATAATATGAAATTAACAAATTAATGATCCTTGGAATTATTTATGCAGTTTTTATAGAAAATCTATTGGACATTTGAGAAAACATCCAGAAAATTGAAGTCATGATAAAAAATACAAATAACATAGATTTAAATTTTATAGTAACTAACATATAAATGTTTTCTAGACTAACTTTTATAACTAAGGAAAACTAGTAAGGAATTCAGAGCTTTGCTTTCTCAAAAAAGCCTTTCTTAGAGTTCCTTCATTTAAAGTTTCTCAGTTAAGTGCCATGAAAAATTCAATTATACATTTTCACTACAACTTTTAAATAAGAAATGTACCAAAAAACAAATACATTGATATTTTCATAGTGCAGAGACCACTCAATGCTTTCACCTCTATTCTCTGTTGGTTCCTTAGCAACAGAACACAAATTTATAACCAGTACATTGCTCTCCACCTAAAAGGTGACACTTTTCAGGCTCCCTTGTAGCTGCAAGGGCTGATAGATATGATCTATGAAGTTTCTTGGAATTCTCTATCAAAGTGGGGCATGTTGTGCTTCTGGAACTTCCATTCTGCTGGCAGAAATACAGCTGAGAGCTGTAGACCCAGCATCTTTCTTCAGCTAGGCATCTGTGGTTCTAATGAATGATAGTTGACCATGCCATCCCATATCAGCAACTTCTGGATTTTTTTTTTTTCTTTTACTAGAGAGAGAAATACATTGTTTAGCCATTTTTAATGCAGTTTGATCTTTTCTGAAAACTAAATTGTGATAATGGATGAATGCAAGTTCCTACTTCCGGATGAATCACATAGGTTAAAAATCCACAACAATTTAAGCGAAGAAGACTAGGGCTTCAGTCAGCCACATGGAGAAGCACAGTCCAGAGAAAGAGCTCTAGTGGCACCAATTCTTGTTCCCATAATTCCCTGATAGTGGCGTTCCTGCCCTGCCTGTGTTTGGCTGTGTGATGATCCAATGTATCCTCGTTTTATTTCTCTTTTCCTTGTTTCTTTCTTTTCTTTTCTTTTTTTTGCCAATATTTGTTTCACAGTTCAGTTTGATACACAGGAGCATACCAATTCATCAAATATGTGAATGGCCATTGCCTGTGATAAAATCATAATTTACACTTGATTGAGAGGACTGAGGGCAATGGTCAAAAGAGAGGACTAAAGGGCAATTGGCCTGTACTAGTACAACGTTAAAAAATAAAATATAAACATTATATTTGCAAGAAGAAAAATATACTGCTTTGAAGGTAGCCAATATCTTGTAACTATATATATTTAAAAGGAACTACTCATCAAGGGATTGTACATAGAGAATATCTAGTGATAGAAGCCCATGTAGCTAGGTACGTTCTAAGGACCTTTAAATAAGATACTATGGTTTTAACCTCTTAATCCTAAGCTCAGAGTTAGAGTCTTCTCTTGTGTTGTTGGAAGAGGGTGTTTGCTATGAACAGTGCGTTCTCTTGGCAAGACTCTATTAGCCTTTGCCCTGCTTCAGTCTGTGCTCCTAGGCCACATTTGCCTGCTACATTTATTGTGCACTTTCCGTTCAGTTCAGTCGCTGAGTCATGTCTGACTCTTTGTGACCCCATGGACTGCAGCACGCCAGGATTCCCTGTCCATCACCAACTCCCAGAGTTTACTCAGACTCATCATGTCCATTGAGTCGGTGATGCCATCCAACCATCTCATCCTTTGTCATCCCTTCTCCTCCTGCCTTCAATCTTTCCCAGCATCAGAGTCTTTTCCAATGAGTCAGCTCTTCACATCAGGTGGCCAAAGTATTGAAGTTTCAACTTCAACATCAGTCCTTCCAATAAACACTCAGGACTGATCTCCTTTAGGATGGACTGATTGGACCTCCTTGCAGTCCAAGGGACTCCCAAGAGTCTTCTCCAATACCACAGTTCAAAAGCATCAATTCTTCGGCGCTCAGCTATCTTTATAGTCCAACTCTCATATCCATATTGGAAAAACCATAACCTTGACTAGATGAATATTTGTTGGCAAAGTAATGTCTCTGGTTTTTAATATGTTGTGTAGGTTGGTTATCAGAAGAAAATTATATGAGTCTATGCTTATTTTAAAGTTTGAATTATGCTTGATATTTCAGTTGCTTATATACTGGAAATGGGGCAACTTAACATCCAGAAAGTCCAGGGGACTTTTCCATGAATTTAGCCTTCACTCAAACAAGCCATTTATTGAATATTGGTCCTTCCAGGGATGTCACAAAACCTGGAAAAAATAATCCCTGTCCTATTGATTGCAGGTCAAGAGCATCAAGTTCAGTTTTATCACACATGGTGATATCAAAATATATTCTATTTGTCATTAGAGCTAGTCAAGATTCATTTTCAAAAAAGCAGTTTTAAATAATTGGCTACCATCTTGTCTATTCAACTTTATTATAAAAGTTTAAAAGAAAAATCAGTAATGTTTATGAATGTAGAACAGGTCAATGTCATCTGTCTCTGTTTTTACTACTGATACTACCAGAACTTTAAAACAAAATCCCTTAAAAGAGTCACAGAAGGATGTCAACTCAGTGCTTGTAAACTGGAGAGCTAAGGGTTTCTTTTGCAAAGTGACAAAAAGATTTAAAGAAAAAAAAAAAGAAGATTGGGCTTCCCAGTTGTTCAGCGGTAAAAAACCTACCTGCCAATGCAGAGATGTGGGTTCAGTCCCTGGGTTAGGAAGATTCTCAGGGGCAGGAAACGGCAACCCACTCCAGTGTTCTTGCCTGGGAAATCCCACAGATGGAGGAGCCTGGTGGGCTACAGTCTATGGGGTCACAAGGAGTCGGGCATGACTTAGTAACTAAATAACAATAACAACCAATTCGAGTGGACTGAGAGAATAGACATTTTCTTGAGAGTGAAGTGTCATCATCAAAGGTCAATTCACAGTAGCCGTGATGCTCAGTGATGACAGAAATTTACATTCATGCATGATTCTCATCCTACAATCAACACAAAATGTGTTAAATTTATTATCTCAAATCTTGAGAAAAATGTGATTTTCAGCCAGAAACACTTGATAAAATCTTTTATCAGTATCCTATCTTTCCATTCCTATTGTTCTCCAGTGCATAATAAGCTCATCTAAGCCAAATCCCCATGAATGGTATTTTCAACACAAGACAGCCCCCTTGAAAAATTCAAGAAAACCATTTGCTATGGGCAAAAGTGAATCACTCTTATTTATTTATTTTTAAAAATAGTTTTGGTATTTGATAATATCACATAAAAATAGAAAATCTAATTTGGACATGGGATTATTTCTACTTAACTGCTCTAGTTTTTCAAGTTGTAGTTTCCATCAAGGTCATCTTAGGAAAGAGAAAACGTGAAGTTCAACATACAATAAACTCTAACAGCTTGCTGACAGCCAACTCTCCCTTAGCCTGTTCTGTAAATCCAATGTATTTGAAAAAAGGTTCACTTTAGTAGGACTTATTTTGTTTTCTACTATTTAACTCCAAAATATAAGAATACTTTTTTGTGTATTTGTTTCTTTCCTTTTCCTCAAACAGGAGGTCAACTCATTGGAAGAAAAAGCAGCTGCTTGCAATATAGAATATAATTTATCATGATAATTGTTAAGTATATTCTCAATGGTATTTT
The DNA here is from genome assembly GCF_054371585.1 of Giraffa tippelskirchi. Classification (NCBI taxonomy): domain Eukaryota; kingdom Metazoa; phylum Chordata; class Mammalia; order Artiodactyla; family Giraffidae; genus Giraffa; species Giraffa tippelskirchi. Next base: position 154,748,759 of record NC_137281.1, read on the forward strand.
CTACGTCATTTTTTTGAAATTTTCAGAATGATATGATGTTGAAAAAGCTACTTATTTGCCTGAGAAAGTTAATAGTCATGCAATAGGTTGTGAGATGTTTAAGTAAAATACTTTAAGTTTCAAAGGTCATCTTGGTGTTTATAATAAGGTCATCGTTTGAAGTTAACAGCTAAACATTTGGCACATGCTTGCTTCTTTAGCGTTTATTTCAAAAGTTGTTGGCTGGTTTTAATTTCTACCGAAACATTATTGAAATACAGCTTGTAATTTATTTCTTAACCTAAAATAAAACAAACCTAAAACACAGCCCAGACATTTTCTCAGTGGAAACCCCTTCCTAGATTCTAAATGATCACAGTGAAATTTGCAGAAGAGTGAAGGAATATAAAAGTGATGTGAGAAAACTAGTCTGGCAAGAAATGAAAATAAAAGGTAATCTCTAGAAAATTAACATTATGTATATATTGAGCATAATTCATCAACAGGGTTTGAAGATTACATAAACAGTCAATGAGTTCACTTACCTGAAGTAAGGTGAGTTTACCCAGAGTGGACTTGTTGACCCATCTCTGCTAGTCTCTGATCTCGGGTTACAATTGCACCCCTATGGTAGGAACCCAGTCTACATCATGAATCAAAGACAGAGATGGAGTCCATGAGCCCTGTAAATACCCAGTTGAATCATTTCTCTCCAACATGTCTGTAGAACTTATCTTTTCCATTTTATTTTTTTCTTCAGCTGTGATTCTTTTCCCCTCTTCAGAATTCATTGAAAAAAGATGATTTGTTAGATTTGTTTTATTTTATGACAAGAGGTGGTTAACCGTATGCCAAACATAAGTAGTTATGCCAGTTTTCATTTACTGGCATCTTGCATGCAGCTGTGAATAATTGTCCCCATGCCGAATAGTCTGTAGAGTTATCATTCCAGGACGGATTTATTAGTCAGCATATATTTAGTAGCATAAATCTTAAATTAGCAGTAATATCACATGCAGGTCTCTGGAAGCATTTAACTTTGATTAACACTTCATTTTGCAAACTCTCATTTTGGAATAGAGAAATGCACTTTCATAAATGTAGCAACACCCTTTTAAATGTCTAAGTTAACCCTAAAGAACATTGTGTTAGCAATTTCAGATATATAATAAAATCATCATTCAGCAAAATTCTTTAATGTCTAAGTTAATCCTAAAGAACTTAAAAATTATGCTGAAGATTTTGATTTGGGATTCATCATAGGGTTGATGAAGGCTGAGCACCAAAGAATTCATGCTTTCAAATTATGGTGTTGCAGAAGATTCTTGAGAGTCCCTTGGACTGCAAGGAGATCAAACCAGTCAGTCCTAAAGGAACTCAACCTTGAATATTCATTGGAAGGACTTTTGATGCTACAGCTGAAGCTCTAATACTTTGACCACCTGATATGAAGAGCTGGTTCACCGGAAAAGACCCTGATGCTGGGAAAGATTGACGGTAAAAGGAGAAGGGAAAGGCAGATATGGTTAGATAGCATCAGTTATTCAATGGACATGAATTTGAGCAAGGTCCAGAAGAGAGAGAACAGAAGAGCTTGGCATGCTGCAGTCCATGGGGTTGCAAAGAGTGGGTCACTACTTAGCAACCAAACAGCAAACAATAGGGTTGATTGGTAAAGGTCAATGACAAGAGGGTATTTTTTACTAAATAATAATAATAATAAATGTCCTGAGAGAGCAGCATACTTATAATTCTGAAAATGTCTTGTTTGTTTGAGCCACAACAGATTAATTTTATTTAAAAAAAAAAAACTGGAGGCATGAGTCTACAGTGAAGATCCTTGTGGGCATGAAAGAATGCTCAATGAAAGTTCCCTTGTTTAAATAGGTTAGATAAGTTAAATATATAAAATCTGAGATTATTACATTAGCATTCTATTTGCTTTTAAATAAATTTAAAAATTAACATAACAAATTGTAGCCCTTTTAACTATTTGAAACTGGTCCTTCATTGAGTATATTTGATTCATTGAGTGCACTTAGGATTCACTCAGAAAAACACAAGTCACTTTGGTTTTAAGGATTTCAGTTAGATTTACAGGGAGACCATTGCCAGGATCTCCAGCCCCAGAGGGATGGGTGGGGTTGTCCTCCAGGGCTTACAGAGAAACTCCGAGGATCCCCTGAAACATCTGAACGTGAACATATTGGTCTAGGAAGAGCTTTATCCTATTTTGGAATGTAGCACTTGGACGTGTGATTCTCAGGCACTCATCCACAAACCACTTTGAAATTTACTCCTGCCATTCATTCACCCACTCAGTTAACCTCAGTTGAAAAAATTATCTTTCTCTTCCAGCTTTTAAATGTTGTATGACTGTTTGTCAGAGGCAAAAGAAGGAGTTTTGGGAAATGTGTCCCAGACTCTTCTCTGGAACAATCTATCACACTTGAGCTTTACAAAGTGGAGATGAAAGTAATGCTGATCGCCACCAAGGACAATCAAGCTCACTGATCAATTGCATGAATTGATCACTACTCTCTATGAAACCAACAAAAATAGCTATGCATTTGCTATTGTCTATGCATTTAACAGACAGTGATCACAAATTAATATGCATCTATAAATTTTATCCTTCATGCTAAAATTCAAAAAACTCAGAAAATCCAGTTTTTGGTTTTTTTTTCAAACCAAAACTCATGTTGAAAAAACTGTCCCACATAGATATGTAAATTTGTATTGTTTATGCATGACATTTATATTGAATTTTCTTATATTTGCTGAAGAAATTTCAAAGTCTTTCGCTGTTGAATTCTGCATCGTCTTCCTCAAATCAGGAAACTCTAAATTCTGAAACACATCAGGTCTGATTTCCAGAACGGGAGTGTGAACTGGCATTTTATTGATTATCTTTTCTGTTAAACTTTACTGAAATGATACTTTAGCAAAATAATTTTTCAAATTATTACCTCATCTGGTGGCATATTCCACTTTTATGTCTCCCTTAAATCTAGTAAGTAGTCTCTTATGGAATAAAAATAAAGTGCATTTAAATTATTTTTATATTTTATTACCTAAGTAGTGATATTAATATGTGATAAAATTTGAAAAAAAAAACCTCAATGACAGTTAAACTGAACTTTGCCAGATGAAACAAATTCGTTGTGTAACTAGCATACAGAGATTTAGTCTAACGATTTTGACCTTAATGGGTGTCATTAGGATAAGTATAATTCTATGACCATAACCCTGAACAGTATGGCTGCCAAGAATTTACGAATAATTTCATCCACGATGCTTATGGCTATTCATATGATCATTTTCTCCTTAATGTGCAGAACTTAATTCTTAAAGATCCTTGTGTTTTCCTTTCATATTCAATCACAAAACAAGATACAGATGAAAACTATATTCTCTTATTCAAAGCAATCAAAGTCTGATTTTGATCATATTTTTAGCAACTTAATGTGAAATAGATACATCTTCCTTTATAAACTTTTTTATCATCGTGCTTTGGCATTAACTATTGAATTATTTATGCAATTTATGTAAAGGGGGTGGCAGAGGATGAGATGGTAGATAGCATCAGTGGCTCAATGGACAGGAATTGGAGCAAACTCTGGGAGATAGTGAAGGACAGAGGAGACTAGGATGCTACAGTTCATGGAATGTCAGAGTCAGACATGGCTTAGCGACTGAACAGCAACAACAAATTTATGTAATTGTAATTGGTGGAATCTATCACTTCATTTGCTATGATTATGTTTTCATATAATGGAACCAAAAATGTGAAGCTTAATCAATTGTCTAGTTTCCTGAAAAGGGGAGAACTGTCCCATAGAGAAGTCCCAATCTACAGTAGGCATTGTGTAAGTCATACATTTCAGTAAATATTCTTAGTTTCAGGAGAAGTTTGTTATAAAAGTATAGTCTGTCCTAATCTTATCAATGTCCTTCTGTAGAGTATCAGCAGCTAATGGATTAACCTATATGGGAAAAATGTATAGATAGTAATTATTTTAATATGATATAGTATTATAAATTTTCGGAAATGTTTGAGAGTGTCAATGTTTATTAATGTCACATTTGTCATCTTTATGGATTTAGTGATTAGAGGAATACTATTAGGGCCTAATTTTGTTCTTCTTGTACTCTTTTTAAATTATCATTCTATTTTGTATAACATCTCCAGTTGATCAATGCCTTAATGAAATAAATTTTCTAGCTTCATAAGCATGGCATTAATGCCATGGGGTTTTTGGTTTACATTTTAAACAGCATAACAGTTTGTAACTAGCACAAACGGGAGAAATGAAACTCTATTATCTCTCATTCCCATGCGTGCTCAGTCCCTGAGTCGTGCCCCACTCTTTGAGACCCCATGGACTGTAGCCCACCAGGCTCCTCTGTCCGTGGGAGTTCCCAGGCAAGAATACCGGAGTGGGCTGCCATTTCCTTCTCCAGGGCATCTTCTGGACCCAGGGATTGAAACTGCATCTCCTGCATCTCCTTCATTGGCAGGAAGATTCTTTATCACTGAGCCACCTGGGAATCTCCTCATTAACATAAGGAGATAAATTTTAAAAACTATTTTTGTCAAGTATAGTAGCTATTTTTAAATATTTCAGTTTAAATCTATTATCTACCAGTTATGTTTGTGAATTCTTTATCATAAGTCAATAGAAGGTAGATATATGCTTAGTTTTCTTTTACAGAATCTTCATCCCATGCACAAAAAGCTAAGTAAAATATTATATATATATATAGTATTTAATAATATAAATTGCAGCACCTTTTATCTAGAGAACACTTAGAAGTCCTCTACTAAGACATCCCATCCAATGAAGAAATCTCTTCTAGCTTTTTGATTTTAATCTTCTAGTTTTTTAATTAAAATGCCACCAGTGCCAGAAAACTCTTGAGTCTTAAGGGAGCTCTTTTCGTTTTCAGAAGGATTGTTATTCAATCAAGTTTGATTTTTTTTAAGATAGAGACAAAATCTAGCACCTTAAAACTCTTAATAGTTGGTCTCCAATTATTGGAATATTACGATATTTCTCAGTGATGAAACTTCAAATATTCCAAAACACTTAATGAAGCTTCCTCTTGTCTTTTTTTTTTTCCTTTTTTTCCCTATCAATCTGGATACATTTTAAATAACTGTTCAAGAATGCAGACTCTGGAATAAGGCAGAAAAGACTTCAATCTGGACTTTACATTACTGGTTGAAAAAACTTTGGGCACACAAGTTTCCTACCAGATAGCAAGTCTAATATCATGACCTAATTTATTGGGCTGCTTTAAGGGTTACAGAAAAAAAAAAAAAAGACACAGTCAGTGCCTACTAAATCTTAAAACTTTTAAAAAAACATAGCTTTATTAATATCTGACATGATATGCACTCTCTCAAATAAGCCCTTTTGTGACATATAATTTGGCTTATAATAATTTGATCCAACTTCTGGGAATGAAATTTCCATACAGTTTTCAATTGTTAGGAATTTAACCTCTGTCCAATGTTGTTGAAATAAAACAGAACACTTAGCTCAGAGACTAAGCATGTAAAAGGAGAGACAATCTCTTGTAATTTATCAAATTTTCCACCTAATCATGCTGCCGAAAATACTTCTGCATAGAAGTATGTACTGAATGCTGTTCAAAGCAAGTTGAAGAGAGATTTCACACTCCAAGGTTTAATAATTTTATGTATTTTTAAAAAATAGGACACAGAGTAATTTTAGTTACTTCAATTTGATTTATGAAAAAGTTAGACATGACAGAAAAACATGGTAGGGTGATCTTTCACTAAATAATATCTGTTACATTGACATTCATAAAGAAAAATTAAAACTTGACTCTAACTTCACACTATGTGCCACATACACAAATCAAGGGACAGAATGAAAAAGACTGAAGAACTTAACTACAGTTAAACTAAAATTTTACTTCTTCAATAACACAATTAAGAAAATAAAAAGCAAAGCCTCAAAGGGGGAGAAGATACCTGTAATGAAAATAACTGACAAAGGGAATGTTTAGAGAACTTTAGCAAATCAATAAGAAAAAAAAAAAAACTCTTTAAAAGATATTATTAAAAAACAAGTGACTAAAAGAGTCAAAGAGAAAGATCACCTACTTAAGAATTTTCATAACCGATTGGCGTTTGAAAAAGTGTCAAGCTCCTTAATTATTAAGAAAATAAAAGTCAAAATTACTATGGATAGAAGGAGCTTCCCTAGTGGCTCAGATGGTAAAGAGTCTGCCTGCCATGCAGGAGACCTGGGTTTGATCCCTGGGTTAGGAAGATCCCCTAGAGAAGGGAATGCCTACCTACTCCAGTGTTCTTGCCTGGAGAATTCCATGGACAGAAGAGACTGGCAGGCTACAGTCCATGGGGCTGTAAAGAATAGGCATAACTGAGTGACTCACTACGGACAGAAGACACATATCGAGAACCGCAGACTGAAACACTGATAATACAAAGTGTTAGGTACTAACTAGTGGCTCTTCTCAAAATTCCTGTGTTTGGGTCCTGACCCTCAAGGTGACTGTATTTGAAGATAGGGTCTTTAAAGAGGTAATGAAGATTATTTGGGATCGTTAAGTGTGAAGTTGTAATCCAATAAGACTGGTGTTCTTGTAAGAGAAAGAGACACCAGGGATTCTCACGTACAGAAAAAAGGATGTGAGAATGCAGTGAGGAAGCGAGCATCTGAAAGCCAAAGAAAGAGAGGTCTCAGGAGAACCAACCCTTTCAATGCCTTGATCTTAGACTTTCAGCCCCCCAGAACTTGAGAAAATAAATTTCTGTCACCCAGTCTGTGGGTTTGTTATGACAGCTCTAGAAAACAAATGCAGCAAGCATTGGTGAGAAGGGTGAGTAACAGGAAATCTCAGGTTGAAGTAAAAATTGGAAGTTTCTCTTAGAAAAATATATTTGTTATTACTTATAGAAATTCTCCTAAGGTCATTATTATTTCTCAACTGAGGCAGTTGTCACTCACCACTCCCCCAAGGCATCTGCAGTATCTGGAGGCATTGTGCTTTGTCCACTCTGCCTGGCATGTGGGAAATTTCCCAGACCAGGGATCGAACTCATGCTCCCTGAAGTAGAAGCATGGAGTGTTAACCACTGGACCACCAGGGAAGTCCCTGGAGACACTTTTGACTGTTCACATCTAGGGGTGATGGTGGTAGTGGTAATAACACTGGGATCCAGTGGGTAGGGGTTATACATTTTGTAACTCTCAGAATAGCTCATTAAAAGAAGAATTATTGTCAAGAGGGAGGGGATATATGTACACCTATGGTTGATTCATGTTGATGTATGGTAGAAACCATCATTATATTATTAAGTAATTATTCTCCAACTGAAAATAAAATTTAAAAAAGAAAAACAAAATGGAAAGAATTATAGTGCCAAAAATATCCAAATATGCCTCCATTGGGAAAACATGTCCTAAGTAGAAAACCTACAAAACGGCATGTATACATGCTCCAGGAGACATGTAGAAGACTGTGAAGTGTTTATGATAGTCTAAATTTGGAACCAGTCTAATGTCTAATGACTATAGAACAGGCAAATGGTGGTAAATCCATGCTTATGGTATTCTTGTTCAGTTGCCCAGTCAGTACTCTACACAGCTACAAAAACGAACAAACTCTAGCTACACACAACTCATGATTTAATCTTATAAACATAAGGTTGATCGAAGCAAGAGAGGCAGAGAGCCATGCATGCTGGTAGTGTTCAGTCATGTATATTTATGTAGCGAAAATAATGAGAAAAATAAGGATAGGAAGTAGGCTTTAAAAGTCATTAGGGAGAGGGGAGGGGTTGTGATGTGAAGGGATGCTAACAGCATTCCGTTTCTACTCAAGGGAGGCTCTTATTCAAGTGTTCAGTTTTAAATGATTCATTAAAATCTACATTTATATTTTATACACATTTCTACACTTGTATTGCCCAATTTTGAAAAATACTTCAAATATTTGTATGCATAAATACAATTTCAAGTTGTTGTTTTTTTTTTTTTTTTTTAGTTAAGAGAGCCTCATCCACTTTTGTGACACTTACTGGATTTATTTATTTCTCTCAGGTCACAAAAATCTTAATAAATATAACAAAATAATGGCTACTTTTTTGCAAAAAAAAAAGAAAGAAAGCCCAAACCCTTCTCTTTCTCTGGATTCAATTAGTCATTCACCATGTATTCCTTATATATTATGTTCTAAATACTGTGAAAATCTAAGAGCTGTCAGGTTGGAAAGAAATACTCAGTTTCCAGAAAATAGAGTAGCTTATGATTGTATTTTAGAAGCAAGATTTTGTCCCATGAGGTCAACAAAATGCAATTAAATGCCAAGCTGTGTGGTACATAAGTTTCAAGTTTTGCAAAGTTTAGATCTGAGAGAGAACAGATAAGTTGGGAATTGTCAGTTTAAATAAAATGTTTTTCTAAAGCTTCATAGAGAAGTACAATTTCAGTTGGACCCAAGAGAAAGACTGCAGGAAATCACAAAATCAAACAAATTATGATAAATTATCTCTAGGCAACTCCAGAAAGGTTAGAGATCATTGCACAAGAGAATTATTTATTAACCGACTGTTCTTTTGTGCTTTGAAATAATACATGTCTTTTCCAAAGTGATGTACTTATACTCAGTTAACAAATAAAGCAATTTAATGGAAAAATCCTTTTTCTTCTTTACACTAGTTAATCCCCAAGTAAAGAATTATGTGCATGTATAATGGATCTATTACTAACACAAGGTAATTCCTAAGTACAAAGCAATGTATTTTCATAATGATTGCTTGTATTTCTTTAAAAAAGTACATATGGTTTCATTATTTTAAGTGAATGCTCTTAATTTGGAAAGTTATACTTAGAGCTGTTTCCAAACTGAAATAGTAGCTCAGTGGTAAAGAATTTGCCTGCCAATGCAGGAGCCGCAGGAGATGGGGTTTGATTCCTGGGTCAGGGAGATCTCCTGGAGAAGGAAATGGCAACCTGCTCCAGAATTCTTGCCTGGAAAATCCTATGGACAGAGGAGCCTGGTGGGCTACAGTCCACGTCGATCTCAAAAGAGTCAGACACGACTTAGTGACTAAACAACAACAGATTTCCAAACTAGAAGACCATTATGTGAAGGACTTACATTTGAAGTTCCAGTTCCCACTGACAAAGGGAGGATACAAGTGTTTTTGTTCTCGTCAATTGCAGCAGAAGAGATTTTCTGTCTTGTATTCATTGCTTCCAAATAATTCTCAAGAGAGACTTAATATAAGTAGTATCAGTCTGGGAATGAATAGGTTCCAGTCTGCCACCCTCTAGATGTTTGGTTTTAGACAAATTTTATCTCTCTGGATTAATGATTCCATTACTTATTCATAATGTGACATGTTTAGAAGATCTGTGGGTCTTATCTATCCCTGTAACCTGGATTACACTGCACTGTGTAATAGGTAAAGAATTTGTGAATAGAGTGCCTTTTTTTTATTAAGGAGAGGTACTTTTGTTTCTATAAGTGAGCCTAGCCATATAACATGTCTTGTTGAATAGTGTCTACTGTAGAAATATTTTGCATTTACGCTCCCCTTTTCTTTCCTAACAACTTAAGTTTCCATTCCAGGCTTCAAGTGGCTCTAGCGGAGAAAGTGCTCATATGCCAGTTACTGTAGGGATGTAGGAACTTGGGACAAAATAAATCAATGCACTCCATTGCACTAGCTAATGATTATTGTTTTTCTTTTTTTCTTTGGCCCCACCACATGGCATGTGCGATCTTAGTTCCTAGACTAGGGATGGCTCATACGCCCCCTGCTTTGGAAGCACAGAATACAGTCCTAACTATTGGACTGCCAGGGAATTCTCTAAAGATTATTTTGGTAAGACACAGAACAAGCCAACTTTGGACCATCTAGCAGAGGGAAGACAAATATTCTTTCTCGCTGGACGTGAACAAGGAAGTATGCAGCTTTGGATTTAATACAGGCATCTGGAATGTATGTAGGGAGGCACAGTGAGGGCAGATTGAAAGCAGGATTTCAGGAGTATTTTTGAGCCCTCGATCAAATGTTTACTGAAGCTAATGTATTTGCTTTAATCTTCATGTCTATGTCTTTTTAAAAATCTTTAAAGCTTAAAGTAATAATCCTGCAACTATTACATATGAGGCTGATATCCTCGGGCATTGAGATTTGTCATCTCTGTGAAAATATGTAAAACTCACTAGAATCTTACTTTAGGACAAATATATAGGGTCATATTCAACAAAATCTGTCACTGAGCTTCTTTCTATTCCAGAAGTTATGATTTGGAATCCAATCTCTACTGAATGAAAAAGAGTATTTTTGCTTTATTTTTGTTTGATTCAGCTCTTTATTATTATTATTATTATTTTGAATTTGAAGTTATAACTGAAAAGGATGGGATTTGCTATGGAGTATGAATATGGAATCAGAAAATACTGTTACAGGAGAATCATTTTCTCTGTGATTATGCATAATGCTGGATTGAAAAATAAATATTCAGAGAAACACAGGAAAGATTTTCTCTTTGGTTTTGGGGTAAGGCAGAAGTCTGGAGCAGGTTAGAAAGTAGAGGAAGAAAAGAAAGAACAATGCATAACAGAATAACTTTAAATGTTTAAAATTTTTAAATTATATAAAATGGTATGGATATATACATGTATATGTACATACATAAATAAATAGATACATAAACCCACATATCTATATATGATTCCATAATTTGGGTTATGATATAGCTACAAGTAATGTTAATAATTAATTAGTCCAATCTAGAAAGAGTCTGGAAATTTAGTCTACTAAACCTGTATGTACAAAAAGTATCAGAATATTTCATTACTCATTACACACAGTCCATAAAATGTGATACATCCTTAAAGCTTCATACCACTACAAAAATGTCAGACATCAAACTATAATGTATAATTTGTAAGATAATAAATGTATTCTAGTAAATTATTAGTGAAGAAAAACAGAGGAGAGCACAGAGATGATAAACTAAGCATGCAAACTAAAAGGTCATTGGCAGAACACAAATTAAACACAGCAGAAAACTCACCTCCTTTCCTTCCTGGAAAATCAAGGAACTATATGCTGCTTTAATGAAATTAAAAGCAAAATGTAATTATGACTTTCTTCTTTTACTTTTTTTATATTGCTTAATTATATTAGGTGGTTGATGACAGTCTCACCAACGTGTCTATGAATTTTGTATTCAGGCAGTAGCAGATTTTATACTCAATGTTTAATCAGCATCACTCATATTTACATAAAGACTGATTGGAAGAATATTGCTTTTTAGAGCTTTGCATTATGGTAATTTTCACCTAAATCCAATACATTAGCTTCCAACCAGAATGACTAATGATTTCTACCACCTCCAAAGTAGATTTTATTGTACGGGGACAGTAATAAGAGCTTCAAGCCCCTGTGAATGCCTTCGAAAGTGGCCACAGTTTATGAACCAAACCCACCCACAGGGTTCATCGCTGGATTCAATGCAGAGGTTTTGAGTGAAATTCCATCCAGGCATATACATGCTCAGTTTTCATGTGAGTTTTCAAGGTTGGCACTATTAGAGTCAATAAGGATCACTTTATTTCATGAACACTGTCCGATTTTGTTTTGTTTTTCTTTAAAGTTTATTGGCACATATCAATATATTGTCTCAAGTTTATGTCTTGTTTCTCCAATGAATGAATTATGGAATGCACACTTAGCAATGCAATGCTCCTTCCAGAGAATATGTTCTCAAGCATTTGATGAAAGAGGTGACAAGAAGGTCTTTTTGATTATAAGCCAAGACTTTGCTACAAAGTAAAGAGTGTTAAGAAGACAAGATTCTGGTATCCAGTGGCTAGAACAGCTCATGATACATCTAAGTGAAAGTGAAGTCACTCAGTTGTGTCTGACTCTTTGTGACCCTGTGGACTGTAGCCTACCAGGCTCCTCTGTCCATGGGATTTTCCAGGTAAGAGTACTGCAGTGGGTTACCATTTCCTTCTCCAGGGGATCATCCCGACCCAGGGATCGAACCCGGGTCTCCCACATTGTAGGCATACGTTTTACCTCAATGAATACTTTTAAATGAGTGAATTAAAATGATTTCATCAACCTAGGTTTATTCAACAGAGTCTGTCTTATATTGTCTAAACTATGCTCAAATCCTACCAAACTACTGAAAACCAAATTCAAAGGAATTTGAGTCATGCAAATATTTTGCTCCTTGCCAAAGATTTCCCTTGATCAGTGCTCCCTAACCTTTTTTGCTGTGGGGACCCATTTCATGGAAAACAGTTTTCCCACAGACCAAGATGGGGGATTATTTCAGGGTGATTCAAGCACGTTACATTTATTGTGCACTTCCAGTTCATTTCAGTTCAGTTACTCAGTCGTGTCCAACTCTTTGCCATCCCATGGACTGCAGCATGCCAGGCTTCCCTGTCCATCACCAACCCCTGGAGCTTACTCAAACTCAAGTCCATCACGTTGATGATGCCATTCAACCATCTCATCCTCTATTGTCCCCTTCTCCTCCTGCTTTCAATCTTTCCCAGCATCAGGGTCTTTTCCAATGAGTCTGTTCTTTTCATCAGGTGGCCAAAGTATTGGAGTTTCAGCTTCAGCATCTGTCTTTCCAATGAATATTCAGGACTGATTTCCTTCGGGATTTACTGGTTGGATCTCTTTGCAGTCCAAGCAACTCTCAAGAGTCTTCTCCAACACCACAGTTCAAAAGCATCGATTCTTCGGTGCTCAGCTTTTTTTATAGTCCAACTCTCACATCTATCCATGACTATGGGAAACACCATAGCCTTGACTAAGTAAATGAAGTTGCTCAGTCGTGTCCAACTCTTTGTGATCCCATGGGCTGTCACCTACCAGGTTTCTCTGTCCATGGAATTTTCCAGGCAAGGGTACTGGAGTGGGTTGCCATTTCCTTCTCCAGGGAATCTTCCCCACCCAGAGCTTTGTTGGTAATATAATGTCTCTGCTTTTTAATGTTATGTCTAAGTTGGTCATAGATTTTCTTTCAAGCAGCAAGTGTCTTTTAATTTCATGGCTCACCATCTACAGTGATTTGTGCACTTTACTTCCAATCTAATGCTGCTACTGATCTGACAGGAGATACTGGCCCTTGATCCAGAGTTTGGGGGCCCCTGCCCTAGATTAGGCATCTAATTTTTTATTTTCCTTTTGCTATCCAATATTTACCATGATGATTATGATATTTCAATTAAAAAATTGGAATATAAGTGGTGGATTTGATAAACATACAAACTGATGCGGCATCAACTGCAGCACTCAACATCCTACTATAGTAAGAGCTGTTCCTTCTCTTTTGTTTAGTAATTCATCTTACTATGATTTCATCATTTTTCTATAGACTTGTGATTCATTATAGTCCTCAATTATTTTGATGCTCAAATTTTCCCAGACTTAAACATGAAACTTCCTTTTTAAACTGGCTCCTGTAATACATTTTTGTAATGAGACAGTTCAGCTGTTGAATTTAAGCTTTGTATCAGCTGTTGATACTCATATGTGATTATGACAATGGTTGAGATAATGCCTAGCTCTTTGGATTATGTCCATTTTGGCTTATGCTATAGGAAACAGTTTTTCTACCACATATATTTTTTTTCAAATTCTTGCAGAAAAAGGGTTTTTGTTGTTGTCCAGTCACCAACTTTTGCCCGACTCTTTGTGACCCCATTTTCTGCAGCATGCCACGCTGACCTGTTCCTCACTATCTCCTGCAGTTTGCTCAAATTCATGTCCATTGAATCTGTGATGCTAATTAACCATCTCATTCCCTACAGCCCTCTTCTCCTTTTACCTTCAATCTTTCCCAGCCTAAGGGTCTTTTCCAATGAGTTGGTTCGTTGCACCAGATAGCCTAAGTATTGGAACTTCAGCTTCAGCATCAGCCCTTCCAGTGAATATTCAGGGTTAATTTTCTTTAGGATGGACTGGTTTGATCTCCTTACAGTCCAAGGGACTCTCAAGAGTCTTCTCCAGCGCCACAGTTCAAAAGCACCAATTGTTCAGCCCTCAGCCTTCTTTATGGCCCATTTCTCACATCCATACATGACTACTGGAAAAATCATAGCTTTAAGTATACTGACCTTTGCAGACAAAGCGCTGTCTCTGTTTTTTAATCCACTGTCTAGGTTTGTCACCGTTTTCCTTTCAAGGAGCAAGTGTCTTTTAATTTCAGGGCTGCAGTCACTATCCACAGTGATTTTGGAGCCCAAGAAAATAAGATCTGTCATTAATTCCATTTTTTCTCCTGTTTGCCATGAAGTGATGGGATTAGAATCAAACTGTGTGAACTCATTTAGTTAACAATCAGTATATACTTACCTTTATGTCTATTATTAACCTGTGCCAATAAAATCAGCACTGTTAATATTTATATCTAACACAAGTAAAATAAAAAATGTGCATGCAACCAGCACAGTTACCTGAGCCTATGTGCAGATTATTCAGATGATCCAGAAGGTACTTAATAAATTTTGGTCTAAATTGTATGGACATGAAAGTATAAAACATTGCCGGATCCTTGGCATCTAGAAAGCTGTTTAAGAAGTAGTAATTTATAAGTTGCTGTTGTAGAGAAATACTTTGCACTCAAAAGCGTTATGTGGCATAGTGTGACATGTTACAAATTTGTTCTTTTATGTCATTTGTTATTAACAACATTAGTTCACATTGGATTAATATTCTGACTAGGACACTCATCAACAAGATGCTGAAGAGACATAGTGAAACTTTGTGAAGTGAGCATCATTCTTATTTTCAGAAGAGCAATATTGGTTGAGACATCTGTTATTTGCCATGGGTAACTCAGATGGTGAGTCATTTGACTTTTATGTGCAGTCTCCTTCTCCATTGTCTCTGTGCCTGGTTTCTCACGCAACTCTTCTTGCTAGAAAATAAAATAAAATAAAACAACAACAAAACACAAAAACCCAAACCTCCCAAAAAATGAGTGCTAATTTTCAACCAAAGCTGACTGGCATATGTTTATATATTTGGCATAAGCATGGGATGTTACAGATCCTAAAGCCATCATAATACATTACCTAAAATAAGACAGCACATACACATAAAACCCCCAAATTAACAGTACTGGCAGTAGCAAGATGTTAAGATAACAGTAGAACAATATGTTTCAAATAGTCATTGAATCATTTAAAAAATAATTCAACTAGAACTCCCAGAACTTGGGAGTATAAAACAGAGTGGACAAAGGACATTCACAAAAGCAGCAGTGTCTTACATAACAATAAGTGCCTTACATAACTAGGATCACCGTCATGATCCTAGTTTAGGGCTGATACATGATCCGTATGCAGAAATTTGCTGTTATTTGCAGCATCACTTTCTCATTTAGAGTTTAATCATATTGCTTAACATTGAAGTTTTTGTCAAAAAATATTAATCTGAAGCTCACTACAAAAACATATATCACTTTTTATAGTAGGATAAATTGACATTTGTCTAATGGCTTAAAATGGATATTTGAAAAATAAACATTCCCATTAAATAAATCCTAGAGCTCTATTACTTTTTCTTCACAAAAGTGAGTCTAAATTTTTATTATATGAGTTATACACTACCAGCCTGAATAAATCCTACATTCAACCACCTCTGGAGTTTTCCTTTCACAAAAAAAATAAAAAGGAATGTGAAAGGTGTTTTGCTGGATACATTAATGAAATGATAAATTTCCACCAGATTTTATAGAGTATGGTCTTTTCAGTGTGAGCTGTTCATTTTGATGGGGATTGAGTAAAATTAAAGTTTTTAAAAGATCAATAATGAAAAGACATACTTCTTTTACACATGAGATGTTGATGAGCACTTAAAAGTGTGGTGACATCAACTTCTGACAAAAATAAAGAGCAAAACATTCTGGAGCATTGCATCAGTTAGCAAGTATATGATTGTTCATAATAACTGTATTTGTAAAAGTGAAACCTTGTAAACTGTGAATGCCTAAAAACAGGAGAATGGTAAATATATATTCTACGTACTCATGAAAAGGAGAATGGTATGAACAAGTTCAAATGAACAAATCAGAGCTACATTTAACATCATGTAAATATCATAAATATATGCTATTGAATAAAAAAGCATTATTTTCTGTGGATACACATATATGCACTGAAAGTATGATGGTATGTATACGAATGAAAACCTCTACAGTGTTCATGCCAGTTAGAAGGATTACACATATCAGCACAGGATACATGTGATGTTACACATACTGTTGCTGTTTAGTTGCTAAGTCATGGCCGACTCTTTGTGAGCCCGTTGGCTGTCGACCACCAGGCTCCCCCGTCCATGGAATTCTCCAGGCAAGAATACTGGAGTGGATTTCCATTTCCTTCTCCAGGAGATCTTCCTGATCCAGGGATTGAACCCATGTTTCTTGCATTGGCTGGCAGATTCTTTACCACTGAAGCATTTGGGAAGTCCTGGTATTCCACCTATTTGTACAAATTTGCTTTCTAAGCTTAAAAGTGTTCTATAATTAGTCATTATATTGTTTATATGTTCTAAATAATTCATAACTGATCTGTTCCTACATACCTATAGACAAAATTGGCAAATCTCCTGCTTTGCTGTTGTTCATGATTAACCAAAGACATTCTACATCAGAGGTGCCCTGACTGCCCACACGGATAAACCACAATAATAAGCAGATGCTTTCTGTTCTTAGCCAAAGTTTTTGGCCATCTTATGTTTTACCATCTTTTAAATACATTATTTTTAAAAGCTATTTAAAAGGTTCTGAACATTTTACCATCTCCAGGTATTCACCATTAAACCCTCGCACAAGAATTATATTTCTAAAATTCAAAGTGATCACTTGATTCTCTGCCTCACAGTCGTCATTCGCTTCCCATAACCAAAGGGACCAACCAAGAAAATCATTTGTGTGCTCTCATGACTGTGCATCACTTTCTCTTTGCCTAAATCTGCACTCTCTCTCTTCCATGGGTATGTCTTGGTCTACTTTCTTCCCCGTAATGGCAAAGACACTTTGTGTCTTTGTGTGTGTGTGTGCTCAGTTCCTTGGTCATGTCGCACTCTTTTACACCCCATTAACTAACCCACCAGGCTCCTCTGTCCACGGGATTTTCCAGGAAAGAACACTGGAGCAGGCTGTCATTTCCTTTGCCAGGGGATCTTCCCAACCCAGAGATTAAACCCACGTCTCTTGAGTCTTCAGTACTGGCAGACAGATTCTTTATCACTGTGCCGATGACTCTTTAGCTAGGCCAAATTATGTATATTTCTTTCAGCGTCCTATGGCTTTGAGTGTATGACACTCTTTGCTGCTTCTCTCACCTTATGTTATTAAGAAACCTTTTAACAAGATTGACCTCAGATGTCACTCTCCTCTCATCATTATATTGATAGTTTTTTTTTTTCTTGTTCTTCCATAACATAGTGTTCCGGTCTTATCACTGCCTTATCACACTGAATGCTAATTATAAGACTCATGGGTCAGATTGTTGCAATTTACATTCCTGCCAAGCACAGTTTAAAACACAAGCAACATGTTTAGAAAATATTTATTACAATAATAATAAAATCAATGATGTGATATCAATATTCAAGGTAGAGATACATCTGCTTACTGTTTTGCTTTTAATTGCAATCTCCTACTGAGTAAACAGAGCAAGTTGTCCAGAAGGATGGCGAGTTTGTTCTCTCAGCCATAATATCGAGAGAATTGCCTTAGCCTTCTTTGCTTCTTCTGCAAAAAACCCCAGATACAAGAACAAAACTAATGGACAATCTAATTAAGATCAGCTATCAGCTGTATCCAGGACTTCTAGGAATGAATTTATTACAAATATTCATAACATTTAAAAAAGAATATCAGTTATATTTTTATCATTCATTTAGTACAGGACAATTGTCAATTTATCTAAGTTTTCTAAGCTTATATTTATCATTGACAGAATGGAGATAGCAATAGAAAATATGAAGCCATGTTTTGTGTAAATTAATAAATTAATATTTGTACAACTTAGCAATTGTTGAAGTGCTCAGGTGCTCAGTCATGTCTGACTCTTTGTGACCCCATGAACTGTGCCCCCAAACTCTTCTGTCCATGGGATTGTCCAGGCAAGAATACTGGAGTGGGTGGCCATTTCCTCCTCCAGGGGACCTTCCTGAGCCAAGGATTGAACCCGTATCTCCTGTGTCTCCTATATTGACAGGTGGATTCTGTGAACTTTCAACTGTCATTGTGTTAGTTTCATTGCTGTTACCATTCATGGCTGGTGGTTGGTAGTTGTTGCCAAGCAGAGTGCTCTCTGGGTGTCTTCCCTCTACTGAGATTTTTAAGACCAAAAATGTATTCCAGGAAGAATTCCAAACATTATAAATGTATTTTTTAAGCTCATAATGAATAGCCTATGAAATGAGGCCTGTCTCATTTTACTCATGAAGAAACTGATTTATTTGCCCAAAATTGTACTATAAGTGTGGTCTCTAAAACTAAGCTAATGGGTTCTATGTCCATGCTCTTGACCACTGAATTACACCTCATCTTCTGTTAGTTGGAAATTTTTTTTTTTTAACAATATTAGAGGAATCATGTGTGAGCAGTAGATATACAAATAAAACAAACATTCCTTCATTTTTCCCTTCAAAAATTAATTTTTAAAATTAATTATGTGACAATAATATATAAAAATAATAATTGAGAGCAATATGCTGAATGAATGTAACATATTAATCACCTTCCTGGAAATGTATCTATTGCTTTTTATCATCTACGAGATGACAATATCTATGGAAGTAGATCTAAGCTGATAAGATGCTATAGCATTTTCAGCCGAATAAATGCAAGTATCTGAGTTATGAAAGTCCCCTTATATATTTGACAGGACTGCCTTTATTATTAATAATGGATGGTAAATCACCTTGGCAGCATCAAAGCAATTGAATATAACAAAATTGCTTCCCTCATAGTTTAGATACCATGTTAATTTAGCTTTTTCAATATGTGTAACTTTGAGTCTCCTTATGGGACTAATGCCACCATTTCTAAATCTTTTTTTTTTTCTTTAATGCTATAAAGGAAGAATCCACTTATTAAGAACAATGGCACTCCAAATTAATTGTTTCCTCCAGCATAAAAGCCAAGGCTATGTCTTCACTTTTGGCTTTTGTCTGAATTGAAGAGATACTTATGACACATTAAAAGATTTTATCTTTCTACAAAAGCTACAGCTGGATGATTCAAAGGAAAAGGAGGCCAACATATAGCTTGAAATTAACAAGAAACATGCTCACGGTTAAACCCATTGAGATACTCTCATTTGAGACAAATTATGGTTAAACCGAAGGTACTTTGTGAAACATATCAGTAAGGGTGATTTGGAAATAAATCTTGCTTTTAAAAGGACCTTTCTTGTCTCCCTTTCCCTCTGGGTAAACTATGTATTTCTATTTTAATTAAATTTTCCATTTTTTAATTTATAATTTCTGTAACATTAATTTTTCAACTTAGAGATATTTTGGACACTCAATAGAATTAAAGGTCACACTTAAGTAGCACTTGTAAATCTGAAAATCAAATGAGACCTCCTAAACAAAAGAGGTCTATTATATTATTGCATATAATAATTCATTGCAGTTTAATAAATAATTCACAGAAAATGGGAATATAAACAATATTAGCTGATTTTATTTTTGCGTTTTCTGATTTCTATATTGTTTAATTATATGAGTGGGTAGCCATTCCCTTCTCCAGGGGTTCTTCTTGACTCAGGGATCAAACCTGGGTTTCCTGTGATGCAGGCAGATTTTTCACTATCTGGGCCACCTGGGAAGCTTCCATAGGAGAGGTAAGTACTCTAAAGTATCTCCCATTTTACAAGTGAAGGAACCTAGGTGGGAGATAGATTAATCAATCCCAGAAAATCACATGGCTAGATACTGATTGGACTGGCATTTAAGCCATGTACTTTCATTCTTTATTTTATACTTAATTATTAAGCTATTATTTTTCCCATTAAGTAATTCATATATTGTGACTACAAAGTATTTCCATGAGGTCACAAAGAGTCAGACATGACTTAGCAACTGAACAATAGCAACCAATGCAAAGCTGGTTCAACATTTGAAAAGCAACGGATGCAATCCACTGCATCAACAATCTAAAGATAATATTAATAGACTCAGAAAAGTTATTTAACAAAAACCAATACCTATTCATGATAAAATATCTCAGAAAAGTACTAGAGGGGAACTTCCTGAAGTTGAGAAAGAATAACTGCAAAAAACCTACAGCCTACATCATTCTTAATGGTGAGAAACTAGAAGCCTTCGCATTAAGATCAGGTAAAAGGCAAGGGTGTTACCTCTCACCATTGTCTTTTTAACACCTTACTTGGAGTTCTAGTTAATGCTCTGAGACCAGAAAGGAAAGAACATGTATGCAGATGGAGAAGGAAGATGTAAAACTGTCTTTATTCATAGATGACATGATTGAATATGTCGGAAAAGAATTAGCAAAAAAAGAAAAAGAAAACTTTTGTAATAATTGATTATAGTAAATTTGTGAGATTAAAGGCTAACATATGAAAGTCAGTAAATATCTTGCATAACTGCAATGTCTATGTGGTATTCAAAATTGTAAACAATACTGCTTACATTACTATCCACAAAATGAAATACCTGGGTAATAATCTAACAATGTACAAGATCTATAATGGAAAACCCATATGGACAAAATCAAAGAAGAACCAAACCGATGGATAGATATTCCTGTTCATTTATAGGAATACTCAATAATGTCAAGATACTAATACTTCCCAACTTGATTTATAAAGAGAAGAACATGGTTGGAAACTTATACTACCTGATCTCAAGACTTACTCTAAAGCTACAGTAATTAAAACAGTATCATACTGATAAAAAAGTAGACAAAAGGATTAAATGGAATAGACCAGAGAGCCCATAAATAGACTAAAAATGAGTAGAGTGATGGAGTTTCCCAGGTGGCACTAGTGGTAAAGAACCTGCCTGCCAGTGGAGGAGACATAAGAGATGTGAGTTTAATCCCTGCACTGGGAAGATCCCCTGGGGAAGGGCATGGTGACCCACTCCAGTATTTGTGTCTGGGGAATCCCATGGACAGAGGAGCCTGGTGGGCTAACGTCCTTAGAGTCACAAAGAGTCAGACACAACTGAAGAGACTTAGCATACTCACAAATGGAGTGGACCATTATTTGAAAAAGGTGCAAAACAGTACAAGTAAGATACTCTTTTCAAGAAATGGCACTGGAATAACAGAGATCCACATGCAAAAAATAAATAAATCTAGAGACAGATCTTACACTCTTCACAATTAACTAAGAATGAATCACAAGCCTAAATGTACAATGCAAAACTATAAAATTCTTAGAAGATAATGTAGGAGAAAATCTAGACGACTTTGAGTTTGAGGTTAAGTTTTTAGATACAACACCAAAGTTACAATCCATGAAAAACAGAAGAGGGTGAATTTGATTAATTTTTTAAAACTTCTGTTCTGCAAAGATAATGTCAAGAGAATGAGAAGAAAAGCTACAGACTAGTTAAACATATTTGCAAAAAGAAAAAAATAGATCTGATGGACTATTATTCAAATATGCACAGAACTCTTAAAGCTTAACAATAAGATATAAAACAACATGATTATTAATTGTGCCAAAGACCTTAACAGACTCTTCACCACAGAAAATATATACATGTCAAATAAACATATGAAAAGATGCCCCATATCATATGTCACCAGGGAAATGAAAATTAAAATGACAACAAGATACTACTACATGATTATCAGAATGGCCAAAATTCAGAACACTGTTGAAAACACCAAATCCTATTGAAGATACAGGGCAATAGCAACTCTCATTCACTGTTGGTAAAAATACAAAATGGTACACCCACTTTGAAAGATAGTTCAATGGTTTCTTAAAAAGCTAAACACACTCTTACCATATAACTCAGCAATTATGTGTTTGATATTTAATCAAAGGAACTGAAAATTTACAGACACACAAAAACCTACACGTGGATGTTTATAGCAGCTTTATTCATAATTGTCAAAATCTGGAGGCAACCAACATGTTCTTCAGTGAATAAACAAACAGTGGTACATGAAACAATGGAATATTATTCAATACTAAAAAGAACTGAACTTAAATAATGAAAATACATGAAGTAAACTTAAATGAATATTATTCTTGTGGCTAAGCTGGTGAAGAATTCGCCTGCAATGTAGGAGACCTCAATTCAATTCCTGGGTCAAGAAGACCCCCTGGAGAAGGGAATAGGTACACAAGGCAGTATTTTGGCCTGGAGAATTCCATGGATTGTATAGTATTCGACACGAATGAGCAACTTTCACTTCACTTCATTCAGTGAAAAATGCCAATGGAAAAGGTTGCATACTATATGATTCCAACTACATGACATTTTGTAAAAGGCACAAATACAGAGATAGTAAAAAGATCAGTGATTTCCAGGGATCATGAGTGAGTAAAGGATGAGTAAGCAGAGCACAGAAAAATTGTAGGCTAGTGAAAATATTCTGTGATTCAATAATGATAAGTGCATGTTATTATACTAATACATTTGTCCAAAACTTTACAGTGTATAACACCAAGAGTGAAACATAATATAAACTATGGATTTGGGGAGATATGATATTTCAATGTATTTTCATCAATAGTGACAAACATACCCCTCTGGTAGGGGATATTGATGATAGGGGAGGCTATGCACTGATATGTATGGGGCAGGAGATAAATTGGGAATCTCATTGTCTTCCTATCAATTTCGCTCTGAAAGTTATCTAGATAAATAAAGTCTTTTTTAAAAAAGTAAATATTCTGGAACATAATTTTATGCATTTCATACTAAATGATGCATATAAGCATTAAGAGAGGGAATCTGATCTAAAGACTAGTATAAACTTAGATTGAATAAAGAGATCATATTCTCACCTTATTGTCCTCTTCAATTTATTCCTAATGCTAGAGAAACTTCTCTTCCTCAGCTTAAGGAAATATACTAGATATACTATAAATATAAAAATCAAATAAGTCTATTTATTCATGTAGTCCATTCTAGATATTATTAACAGCATCTAATCTAGTGCAATAACTGTCAGTTTTCCTTAAAGTTATGACTGCTGTTGTGCTGTGCTTAGTTGCTCAGTCATGTCCAACTCTTTGTGACTCCATGGACTATAGCCAAAGTTATGACTACCTATGTCTTTTCATGAGAGTTCAAAGTGAAATTTGGTGAATGAAGTGATTGTTGATCAAGTCTTGGCTGAATAATAGCAATATGTTATCACTAAGAGTTGCTAGACTATAGTCTGTCCTTCACAAGGAGATGAAGAAAAAACTAATTTTTGAGTTAATCTTATTTCTGTGGCATTTAAAGTATAAAGCAAATGGATTTTCTTATACGAAGACATATAAAATGAGAGGCAGGATCTTGCTGTTAGAGGTCATTGACCCAGCCTATATTTGCTGGATCCATTTCTCTGTTTTTCCCTATGCTTCTTTGTCTTATAGGAAAACTGAACTCTGCAGGCTTTTGCTCCCACTGTGTTCCTCTATCAGCTTGTTTATGTCTGAGTTTGGGAAGTACTGGTGGAGGTTGGAATAGACAAGAAAGCGGGAAATTCAGTATTTCCTTCCCTTCCTTCAAGGGTTTCCAGGAGCGCTGGCAACACTTCCTGCCTCCAGGTTCTGCCAGGTGAACCAAAGACCTGGAATCCATCAGCATGGCCTCCTTTCTTTGTTTCTCCAACATGCTGTTGCCAATTCCTAGGTTGCCTACTGTGGCGAGTTAGATCTATTTATTTTTCTTGCTATCAATACAATAAACACAAAGAATCATTGCTGTTTGCCTACTTAGGCCTTTACAGACATATCAGTGTTTTAGTTAGATTGTTTGACTTGCTTCTCTCTCTCTTTCTCCATTATCTTTCTACTCCCATCACCCTCTCTAATGTCAGGGATGCTGTATGTTCACAGTGTTACAGTTAAATTTTGCCCCACCTCATTAGGGACTATGTGAGGGATAAAAATATGAATCTAGTATCATGTAAAACAAGGTTGTACTTCTTCTGACTATATTGTCATCTTACTAGGAATAGAAATATCTGATGTAGTTTATTTAAATTTAGACCTGGATATTTTCAAATGTATAATCAAAAGGATACAAAGCTTATCAGATCATAGAAAATGTGATCTGATGTCAGATCATAGAAAATAGAATTTTCATCCTCCCTAAAATGATGACTAGTCATGGTGGGAGCTCAACTTAAATTGATGTTAGATGGATCTGGTTTTGCAAATTTCATACATAACACCTCAATTCATTAGCTCATTCTCTCATTTACCTCAGATTTCCTCAGCCCATACTAGATCCTGAGGATGTAATAGTGATTAAATGCAGATGATCTTCATTTCCTGAGGCATGCAGTCTAGTTAAGGGATCAATCAATAACATAACTGCCTAATAAATGTACAATCACAACTCATCAAAGTGCTAAAATAAATGTATGGCGACATGCCAATATGAGGGAAATTCAAATTTTTGAAGATTCAGCTTAATGTAATTCCTTTCCTGAAGGTCTAACCCTGAGCTAACCCTGAACTGTGATTTGAAGCATTGTTATTGTGCAATCACTCAGTCATGTCCAACTCTTTGTGACCCCATGGACTGCAGCCTGCCAGGCTTCTCTGTCCTTCACCGTCTCCCAAACGTACGTCCACTGCGGCTGTGATGCCAGCCAACCATATTGTCCTCGGTCATCCCCTTCTCCTCTCCTCCTGCCTTCAATCTTTCCCGGCATCTGAAGAATGGATAAAGGCTAAACATATGAAGAATTCAAAAGAATATTCCAATCTGAGCAAATAGAAAAAAAAAGACGAATAAAAGCAAATAGAAAAATAAGATAAAAAAATAGAAAAACAGAAAGAAGACCGGAGTGACTCAGGCAGAGCGAGGGAGACTAAGAGTAGGCTCTCATTGCTCAATCTTGTCCCACTCTTTGCGACCCTATGACTGTAGCTGGGCTCCTCTGTCCACAGGATTTTCCCAGCAAGAATATTGGAGTGGGTTGCCATTTCCTTCTCTAGGGGATCTTCCTGACCCAGGGATCAAATCCACATCTCCAGTGTCTCCTATATTGGTAGGCAGATTTTTCTAAAACCGAGTCACCTTGGAAGCCATAAGAGTGGGCTGTAGGGACTGGTATTCCTTGTCTCTTGCAACTAACAAACAAACACAACTGTGGGAACTTTCAACAACAACCATATATGAACTCACAGTTTTGTAGGTCAGAAGCCTGGTGGGCTCAGCTGGATACTCTGCACAGGGTCTCATTAAGCAGAAATCTGTGTGGGATAGCCTGCCTTTCCTTCTGGGGGCCCTGGAAGAAAAGCTGCTTCTGAGATCACTCAGGTCATTAGCAGAGTTCAGTTCCTAGCAGCTGTAAGATGGGGTCCCATTTCCTGGCTGACTGTCATCTGTATACTGTACTTTGCTCCCAGAGGGCACCTGCATCTCTTCCCAGTTTTCTCAAACACCATCTTCCAGGAACCATGGGTCAAGGTCTGTCATGCTTTGCAACTTCCTCATTTACCCTTCACCTGCATCTCTCTGATGAACACTTCTGCTTTTCTCTTCAACTTTTAAGGGCTCGTGTGTTTTCACTGGGCTCACCAGGATAATCCATGATCTTATCCTTATTTTAAAGTCAGGTGATGAGCAACGTTAATTATATCTGCAAAGTCATTTTCCAGCAGTTAGTGTTTAACTGAAGAACCAGAATGTGGACATCTTGAGGGAGAGTTTTTAAAACTCTGCCTAGCACAGTCATATTAGGGAATGTTGACTTATTTCTAAGATGTTTGCTATGCCACTGAAAGATTTAAAAAATGAAGGTGGAGGCAGTGGTGATCATGTAAGTCCTTGCAGTGTGTCACGGAAATATTTTCAGCTACTAGTAAAAGAATAAAGTAAAGTAGCATTTCTATCGGGAATGGTGAAAGAGAAACAATGTGTGTGAACAATCAAGAAATTTATGAGAAAGTAATGTAGTGAATCCATCCAGGGTCCTAAATCCACATAGAAGGCATTTAAAGGGAAACAAGTATTTTCACTCCAGGAAAATTAGCTACTAGCAGAGAAAGCTGAATAAGCAAGCAAAATAAAATAGGGAGTTGAGCTGACATATATTGCTAAAACTCTTTACTAACGAAATGAAAGATATTTGGGGAGTGAAAGTGATCAAATGATTAGGAAGATAAGATATGGGGATCCTGGAATTCACATGCCTATTTCTAAATATATATTACAGTCGATTTGTTTTAAATTGCAAGGTGTTTTTAATATAGGGAGTTGTGGAATTAGCATCGCATGAAGCACTGAACCTGGGACTTCCCAGGTGGCTCAGAGGTAAAGAATCTACTTGCCAGAGCAACAGACTCAGGAGATGAGGGTTTGAGCCCTGTCATGCTGAAAAATGACTGCTTTCCAGAATTTTACGAACTGAACTTCCTCCAACACCTATCACTCAGTCAGTGCTATGACATAATGCCTGAAACTTTACTTGAACTTGGAGAAATTCCCACACTAAAAACATTACAAGTCTTTGGATGTGTCAGTCAGTGCCCTTCAACTGTTAAAGGAAGCCCACCTTCATCTACAGATTAATTGTTCCCACTTCACAACCATCACCACACCAACCACTGGCAACAAAAAGAACCAAGAGATATGGGGCACTAAAGCTGACTGTCTCTGGAGAAGCCCAGCTGTCTGTGAAACATCTATTGAAAGATGGCATCTCCTCTTTTCTCTGAACGGGGAAAGGAGGCAGGAAGCCCAGTGTGGGGAGCTCAGCTATTTTTATTCTTGGTTTTCCATTGCCTTCCTTCTACAAGTCTATTACAGACCCACTGGAGAGAGAAAACTATAAAGTGTTGCTTTTTAGAAATGACTGTGAAAGCTTTTATCACTGCTATACCCTTAAGAGCCTAAGCTCTACACTTTTTAAAATTTTAGGCGAGTGAGCCTATAATTTCAAGATACCTTAACAGAGCAAAATTTGAATCATGTCTTCCAAGTGCCCTTCTTAGTAAATCTACTTAGAATCAAGCTCAAAAATCACCACCAGCAAATCATTTCTGTGGCCTATATGGAAACTGAACTTTCTTCTATTTAATTTTTCTGAGCTGCTTTATTATAAGATGTAGGTTTCAAAAAAAACAATAAGCTACTTATAAGCTGAACAGAATGAGAATCATAGAGTAGATTTGCAGCGATCTCTTCCAAGGATAGCAAGAAAAATAGACACTTCCACTTTGCCTTTAGATTCACAATCAGATTGATGGAAACAAACAGCCCCAGGTTTTCACCTTAAAACCTAAATAAACAAACAACTGGCCAACCAGAGGTGTAGAACTGGTATAGAATTTAAAGGCTCAAGAGACAGTTTTCTATGTCAGGTTAACCTGGGGTATCCTCTAATGCACATTGATGAAGTCTCCTTCATGTACAGTCAAGAATGTCCCCCGGAGGAGGAAATGACAACCCATTCCAATATTCTTGCCTAGAGAACCCCATGGACTGAGGAGTCTGGTGGGCTACAGTCCATAGGGTGGCAAAAAGTTGGACATGACTGAGCGACTAACACACACTTTTGGGAAGATCCCTGGAGAAGTAAATGGCAACTCACTTCAATATTCTTGCCTGGGAAATTTCACAGAGAGAGGAGGCTGGTGTACTGCAGTCTATAGGGTCACAAACATCAGATAAGACTGGGCACACACAGAAGCACTGAATCTATTTATAACTCTTGAAAGCATGTCAGAAATCAAGTACAGAAAACTGTGCTGTGTAGCATCTCTTTAAGAGACACATTGTAGATGGCTCTCCCAATGAGACAACGTATCTGGGAGTCTACCTGGCAAACCCACAGCAGGGCAGTGTGTGACGCAGAGGAAGGAGGGGGAGACACCCTTCCACCTTCTGCTTGTGAGTTGAAAGCAAAGGTAATGCATGAGAAATTCCTCTAACCTGTGTGTGTTTGTGTGTGTGCAAATAAACGGAACTCCAGTAAGTAAGAGATGAGATTCAGTTCAGTTCAGTCGCTCAGTCATGTGCTACTCTTTGCAACTGCATGGGCCGCAACACGCCAGGCCTCCCTGTCCATCACCAACTCCTGGAGTTTACTCAAACTCATGTCCATTGAGTCGGTGATACCATCCAACAATCTCATCCTCTGTCGTCCCCTTCTCCTCCTACCTTCAATCTTTCACCACATCAGGGTCTTTTCCAATGAGTCAGATCTTCATATCAGGTGGCCAAAGTATTGGAGTTTCACCTTCAGCATCAGTCTTTCCAATGAAGATTCAGGACTGATTTCCTTTAGGATGGACTGGTTTGATCTCCTTGCAGTTCAAGGGACTCTCAAGAGTCTTCTCCAACATCACAGTTCAAAAGCATCAATTCTTCTACACTCAGCTTTCTTTATAGTCCAACTCTAACATCCATACATGACTACTGGAAAAACCTTAGCCTTGACTAGATAGACCTTTGTTGACAAAGTAATATCTCTGCTTTTTAATATGCTGTCTAGGCTGTTCATGACTTTTCTTCCAAGGAGTAAGTGTCTTTTAATTTCATGACTGCAGTCACCATCTGCAGTGATTTTGGAACCCCCTCAAAATAAAGTCTGCCACTGTTTCCACTGTTTTCCCATCTATTTGCCATGAAGTGACAGGACCAGATGCCATGGTCTTAGTTTTCTGAATTAGTTTTCTAAGCTTAGTTTTCTGAGCTTTAAGCCAACTTTCTCAATCTCCTCTTTCACTTTCATCAAGAGGCTCTTTAGTTCTTCTTCACTTTCTGCCACAAGTGTGGTGTCATCTGCATATCTGAGGTTATTGATATTTCTCCTGGCAATCTTAATTCCAGCTTATGCTTCCTCCAGTCCAGCACTTCTCATGATGTACTCTGCCTGTAAGTTAAATAAGCAGGGTGACAATATACAGCATTGAAAAACTCCTTTCCTTATTTGGAACCAGTCTGTTGTTCCATGTTCAGTTCTAACTGCTGCTTCGTGACCTGCATACAGATTTCTCAAGAGGCAGGTAAAATGGTCTGGTATTCTCATCACTTGAAGAATTTTCCACAGTTTGTTGTGATCCACACAGTCAAAGGCTTTGGCATGGTCAATGAAGTAGAAGACGATGTTTTTCTGGAACTCTCTTGCTTTTTCGATGATCCAACGGATGTTGGCAATTCGATCTCTGGTTCCTCTGCCTTTTCTAAAACCAGCTTGAACATCTAGAAGTTCGTGATTCGCATATTGTTGAAGCCTGGCTTGGAGAATGTTGAGCATTACTTTACTAGTGTGTGAGATGAGTACAATTGTGCAGTAGTTTGGGCATTCTTTGGCATTGCTTTTCTTTAGGATTGGAATGAAAACTGACATATTTCAGTCTTGTGGCCACTGCTGGGTTTTCCAAATTTGCTGACATATTGAGTGCAGCACTTTAACAGCATCATCTTTTAGGATTTGAAATAGCTCAACTGGAATTGCATCACCTCCACTAGCTTTGTTTGTAGTGTTGCTTCCTAAGGCCCACTTGCCTTCACATTCCAGGTTGTCTGGCTCTAGGTGAGTGATCACACCATCATGATTATCTGGGTCATGGAGATCTTTTTTGCATAGTTCTTCTGCGTATTCTTGCCACATCTTCTTAATATCTTCTGCATCTGTTCTGTCCATACCATTTCTGTCCTTTATTGTGCCCATCTTTGCATGAAATGTTCGCTTGGTATCTCTAATTTTCTTGAAGAGGTCTCTAGTCTTTTCCATTCTATTGTTTTTCTCTTATTTCTTTGCACTGATCACTGAGGAAGGCTTTCTTATCTCTCTTTGTTATTCTTTGGAACTCTTCATTCAAATGGGTAAATCTTTCCTTTTCTCCTTTGCTTTTCACTTCTTTTCTCTTCACAGCTATTTGTAAGACCTCTTCAGACAGCCATTTTGCTTTTTTGCATTTCTTTTTCTCGGGCATGGTCTTGCTCACTTTCTCCTGTACAATGCCATGAACCTCTGTCCATAGTTCATCAGGCGCTCTGCCTATCAAATATAGTCCCTTAATCTATTTCTCACTTCCACTGTATAATTGTAAAGAATTTGACTTAGGCCATACCTGCATGGTCTAGTGGTTTTCCCCACCAATTTAAGTCAAATTTGGCGATAAGGAGTTCATGATCTGAGCCAAAGTCAGCTCCCAGTCTTGTTTTTGCTGACTTTATAGAGCTTCTCCATCTTTGGCTGCAAAGAATATAATCAATCTGATTTCGGTGTTGCCCATCTGGTGATATCCACGTGTAGAGTCTTCTCTTGTGTTGTTGGAAGAGGGTGTTTGCTATGATCTGTGCGTTCTCTTGTCAAAACTCTATCAACCTTTGTCCTGCTTCATTCTATACTCCAAGGCCAAATTTGCCTGTTACTCCAGGTGTTTCTTGACTCCTACTTTGGCATCCCAGTCCCCTATAATGAAAAGGACTTCTTTTTTGGATATTAGTTCTTGTAGGTCTTCATAGAACCATTCAACTTCAGCATTACTGTTCAGGGCATAGATTTGGATTACCGTGATATTGAATGGTTTGCTTTGGAAACGAGCAGAGATCATTCTGTCATTTTTGAGATTGCATCCAAGTACTGCATTTCGGACTCTTTTGTTGACCATGATGGCTACTCCATTTCTTCTAAGGGATTCCTGCCCACAGTAGTAGATATAATGGTCATCTGAGTTAAATTCACCCATTCCAGTCCATTTTAGTTCCCAATTCCTAAAATGTCGACGTTCACTCTTGCCATCTCCTGTTTGACCACTTCCAATTTACCTTGATTCATGGACCTAACATGGACCAGGTTCCTATGCAGCATTGCTTTTTACAGAAGCAGACCTTGCTTCTATCACCAGTCCCATCCACAGCTGGGTGTTGTTTTTGCTTTGGCTCCATCCCTTCATTCTTTCTGGAGTTATTTCTCCACTCATCTCCAGTAATATATTGGGCAGCCACCAATCTGGGGAGTTCATCTTTCAGTGTCCTATTTTTTGCCTTTTCATACTGTTCATGGGGTTCTCAAGGCAAGAATACAGAAGTGGTTTGCCATTCCCTTCTCCAGTGGACCGCATTCTGTCAGAACTCTCTACCATGACCCGTCCGTCTTGGGTGGCCCTACATGAAATGGCTCATAGTTTCAATGAGTGAGACAAGGCTGTGGTCCATGTGATTAGATTGCTTCGTTTTCTGTGATTTTGGTTTTTAGTCTGTCTGGCCTCTAATGGAGAAGGATAAGAGGCTTATGGAAGCTTCCTGATGGGAAAAACTGACTGAGGGAGAAACTGGTTCTTGTTCTGATGGGTAGGACCATGCTCAGTAATGAGTTGAGATTAGAAATTGGTATTCATAGCAAGTAGCCACATAATACATTTTCCTTTTCTATAAATGCTAGATGGGGCTTCCCAAGTGCTCAGTAGTAAAGAATCTGCCTGCCAGTGCTGGAGACACAGGAGGCATGGGTTCGATCGCTGGGTCAGGAAGATCAGCTGGAGGAGGAAGTGGCAACCACTTTAGTATTCTTCCCTGGAAAATCCTATGGACAGAGGACACTGGAAGGCTGCAGTCCAGGGGGTTGCAAAGAGTTGGATATGACTTAGCAACTGAGCACAACAAAGCACAGAATAAATGCCAGCTACTTGGAATGACTGTCCCTGGTCTCATCTGGTTTTCTTGTAGAATAGGACGAACACAACTTCAAGGAAGTTTCAGAAGAAAATGCAGGAATATGTGTAAGCTGGGAGTACATTTTAATGCTGTAAAGCACTCTTCAGCAGTTATTAGATTAATGATACCTTTTATTTCTAATTGTAGTCAAACCATTTGTAAGACTTGCCAAACCAAAGATAGTTTTATTAATGTCATGAACATCCAGATTAATCTCCCAAAACAGGCGGATTCTTTACCAACTGAACCATCAGGGAAGCTCAATACAAGGTCATAGCATAATTCAAACATGCTCCCTAATCCACACCAAGGCCTTCCCAGGTGGCGCTAGTGATAAAGGACCCTTCTCCAAATGTAGGAGATATAAGAGGTATGGGTTTGATCCCTGGGTCAGGAAGATCCCCTGGAGGAGGACACGGCAACTCACTCCAGTATTCTTGCCTGGAGAATCCCATGAACAGAGAAGCCTGGCGGGCTACAGTCCATAGGGTTGCACAGAGTAGGACTCAACTGAAGTGACTTGGCATGCACACAACCCACATCAATGTATAAAAATTTGCAGCACCCAAATGGTGTACTTCTTGCTCCTTCCTAGTCAATATCCCCACCTAAGAAGTTATCTCTATTCTTCATCCTAAACGAGAGTGATTTCCCTGCTCTTAAACACAATATGAAAAATAATTATACAATATGATCATTTTGTATCTGACTTGCTTCACTAAATCAATATAAGGAGTGTATCGAATAAGTACTGATTCTTTGTCAATAGACTATTTTTTATAACAGTTTTATTAAAATGATATTGCAAAATCTATATGACCACACAACTTGATTCCCTCCTTATTAATACCTTATATTAGCATGTTAATAATTTGTTACAGTTCATAAACCAACACTGATACAGTATTTTAAACTAATGTCAATAGTGTATTCAGATTCCCTTAGTCTATACCTAAATCCCTTTTCTGTCCCAGTATACAAGATGCTACATTACATTTGTTGTCAAGTCTCCTTGCTGCTGTTATTCAGTCACTAAGTTGTATCTGACTCTTTGTGACCCCATGGACTGCAGCACGTCAGGCTTCCCTGTCCTTCACCATCTCCTGGAGTTTGTTCAAATTCATGTCCATTGAGTTAGTGATGCCATGTAACTGTCGCATCCTCTGCTGCTCCTTTCTCATTTTGCCTTCAATCTTTCCCAGCTTCGGAGTCTTTCCAATGAATCACACTTCACATCAAGTTGCCAAAGTATTGGAGCTTCAGCTTCAGCATCAGACCTTCCAATGAATATTCAGGGTTGATTTCCTTTAGGATTGACTGGTTTGATCTCTTTGCAGAACAAGGGATTCTCAAGAATCTTCTCCAACACCACAATTCAGAAGCATCAATTCTTCTGCACTCAGCCTTCTTTATGGCTCAAATCTCACATCTGTATGTGACTACTGCAGAAAACACATTTTTTTTTTTGACTAGACGGACTTTTATTGGCAAAGTGATGTCTCTGGTTTTCAATATGCTGTCTAGATTTTTCATACCTTTCTTTCCAAAAAGCAAGTGTTGTTTTTTTTTTAAATTTTATGGCTGCAGTTACCATCAGCAGTGATTTTGGAGCCTAAGAAAATAAAATCTGTCACTGATTTCCACATTTTCCCCTTTGCCGTAAGGTGATGTGACTGGATGCCATGATCTTAGTTTTCTGAATGTTGAGTTTTAAGCCAGCTTTTTCACTCTCTTCTTTCTCTTTGATCAAGAGGCTCTTTAGTTCCTCTTCACTTTCTGCTATTAGAGTGGTATCATATGCGTATCTGAGGTTATTGATATTTCTCCTGACAGTCTTGATTTCAGCTCGTGATTCATTAAGCCTGAAATTTTGCATTATGTACTCTGCATATAAGTTAAATAAGTGGGGTGACAATATATCGCCTGTCATAATCCTTTCCCAATTTTGAACCAAGTCTCCTTAGGATCATGTTGATTATGTAACTTTCTCACACTTGCCTTAATTTTGATAGTTTTTGATAATCTTTTGATAATTTTGATAGTTTTGAAGAGTGTCAATCAGTTATATTGCAATTATATAAGTTATATTATCTGTTGGAAAGTTGATTTGGATTTGAGAGTGGACAGTCACAAAAGTGACATGTAATTTTCATTAAATATTATCAGAAGTAAATAATATGAACATGATTTATGATGCTTGGTATTGCCCTTTCTCCCCTGGCTAAAGTAATTTTGTCAGATTTCTTGACAGTAAAGTTCTTCCCTGCCTTTTTGTTACTGTACTCTTTGAAAGTCACTATGCAGAAGGTAGACTTAAAGAGTGATTATTTTCTCCCTCTTAATTTATTTGTAATTCTTTTGCATGGGAGATTTGTCTCTTCTCTCTCACATTGATTTATTCATTTATTATTTACATGATATAGAATCGTGATATATATTTTATATTTGGGGTTTTAATTTGACACTTATTTATATATATATTTTTTCTCAAATTGTTCCAGTTTTGGCCATTGAAAGCTCTTTTAATTGGTTCCTGTGCTCATGTGTGCTGCGTGCTGAGTCGCTTCAGTCGTGTCTGTCTCTCTGTGCCTCCATGTACTATAGCCCACCAGGATCCTCTGCCCATGGGATTCTCCAGGCAAGAATACTGGAGTGGGTTGCCATGTCCTGCTCCAGGGAATCTTCCCCACCCAGGGTTTGAACCTGTGTCTCTTATCTCCTGCATTGGCAGGTGGGTTCTTTACCACTGGCACCATCTGGGAAGCCCATGCTCATGTGACATGAGCTCATTTATGTGTGTGTGTTTGTGTAGGTGTGCACGGGTGTTTTGAGCACTGCCTTGGTTTCTGGCACTGGCTCATGTTGCATATTTCGCACATTGACCTATGATCACCATTTCTCTAATGGATTAAGAACTATAAATAAACAGTTTAATATATCTTCTCAAATTATAAATATATGTTCTTTTTATCAGAAAATGGATTAAAAATGAACTGGGTGCTGGTCTTAATTGTTATTACTGGCATGTCATTTCTATTAGGCCCTCTTAGATAACAGAATAAAGAAAAACATGGGTGTATACTAATGCATAAGTATACCTATGTCTATAAATATTTCCATATATAGCCATTTGCATTTACATTACATTGCAAATGAATTATTACCAATGTCTCCAACTCTAATCCATCAGCATATAGCTCATTCATCTCACTCTCCTTTCTGATCTCTAAATTTCATCCCTAACAATTAGAAACCTGGCTTTCATTTGCTACTCTCCATTTATTTAATTGCTCCATTCCAGTACATATGTGTATCTACGTCATCATTGTTAACCTGTACCCCATAGGAAACAAGTTTATTGACCTTTTTATAGTACTTGTGTGCAATTCCTTTTGCCTTTATGCTTACACAAACCATTCATTCCTGAAGTCACTTATGTCAGCAGCTTTCCTATCACCCCTTTCAATGAGGCTCTTTTTCACATGTTTAATAACTTGCATCACTGTCTGAATTCTTTTTGAGATTCCCCTAGCTTCCTAAATGATTTTTTTTATTTGTGTACATTAAGGTTCACTGTATTATAAAGTTCTATGTGCTTGAGTCTAAGTTGCTTTAGCAGTATCCAACTGTTTGTGTCCCTATGGACTATAGCCAACCAGGCTCCTCTGTCCCTGGGATTCTCCAGGCAAGAATACTGGTTGCCACACCCTCCTCAAAGGAATCTTCTCCACCCAAGGACCAAACCTGTGTCTCTTACGTCTCCTGCATTGGCAGGTGGGTTCTTTCAAGTTTTGACAAATTCGTGATGCCATGTGTCCACCATCACAATAACATACAGAGTCATTTCACCATCCTGATAATCCTTGCAATTGATTTATTCATTGCTTTATAGTCTGCCTTTTCTAAAAATGTTGTAAGAATCATACTATATCACCTTTCCATATTAACTTCTTTAACTTAGCTATATGCATTGAAGAACTTTCCATGTCTTCTTCTAGCTTGATAACTCATTTATTTTCATGGCTGAATAATATAATGTTCCAACATATTAATTTACCAAAGTTTGTTTATCCATTAATTTATTAAAGGCCAACTTGTTTGCTACTGCTCTTCCTCCTTCTTCTTTTGCCATAAATACTCATGTGTAGATCTCTATGTGGATGTAAATTTGCAGCTCAGACGATTAAACATCTGACAGCATGAGTACTGGATTGAATGACAAGTCTTTTATAAGAAAATACCAAAATCTCTACTATACTATTTTCATTCTCACCAGAAATGAATGAGTCCCTGGTATTCTACATCCTTGCCAGCATTTGATACTATCAGTATTTTGATTTTCAGTTCTTTTCAGTTCAGTTTCTCAGTCGTGTCCAACTTTTTGCTACACCATGGATTGCAGCACTCCAGGCCTCCCTGTCTATCACCAACTCCCAGAGCTTACTCAAACTCATGTCCATTGAGTCAGCAATGCCATCCAACCATCTCATCCTCTGCCATCCCCTTCTCCTCCTGCCTTCAATCTTTCTCAGCATCAGGGTCTTTGCAAATGAGTCAGTTCTTCTCATTAGGTGGCCAAAGTATTGGAATTTCAGCTTCAACATCAGTCCTTCCAATGAATATTCAGGACAGATTTCCTTTAGCATGGACTGGTTGGATCTCTTTGCAGTCCATGGGACTCTCAAGAGTCTTCTTCAACACCACAGTTCAAAAGCATCAGTTCTTCAGTGCTCAGCTTTCTTTATAGTCCAACTCTCACATTCACACATGACTACTGGAAAAACCATAGCTTTGACTAGATGGACATTTGTTGGCAAAGTAATGTCTCTGCTATTTAATAGGCTGTCTAGGTTGGTCATTATGTTTCTTCAAAGGAGCAAGCATCTTTTAATTTCATGGCTGCAGTCACCATCTGCAGTGATTTTGGAGCCCCCCCAAATAAAGTTTGCCACTGTTTCCACGGTTTCCTCATCTATTTGCCATGAAGTGATGGGACCAGAAGTCATGATCTTAGTTTTCTGAATGTTGAGCTTTAAGTCAACTTTTTCAGTCTCCTCTTTCACTTTCATCAAGAAGCTAGGCAATTTAATAGATGTTTAGTGGTATATTTATTTTTTGTATTTCATATGAAATGTGCTAATGATGTGAATCTCTTCATATTTCTATGTCACACAGGTAGATAGAAAAAAAGAGATATCTATCTATCTATCATTGTTGGTCATGTGTCTGTTTAGATGTTATTTCCATCTTCTAATTGAGTATTTTTGCCTTATTTTTGAGAACGTTACTAGTATACAGAGAACAGACTAGTAGTAACCAGATAGGAGGGGTTGGGGAGAGGGACAAAATAGGTAAAGGAGATTAAGAGTACAAACCACAAAGTACAAAATAAATAAATTGCAGAGATGTAACCTACAGCACAGGGAATATATAGTCAGTATTTTATAATAATTTTAAATGGAGGATAATCAATAAATATATTGAATTACTATGTAGTACATGTGAAACTGTTAAAATTTTACTTTAATTTTAAAAAATAAGAAAAAAATACTTTTTGTATAGTTTGAATACAAGTTTTTATCAGATATAAATTTAACACATATTTTTTTTCCCCATTCTTTAGCTTGTCTTTCATTCCCTTAATAGTATCTTTCACAGAGTAGAAGTCTTCAATTGTATTACAGCCAAGTATGCATTTTTCTATCATTAATTATGTATTTGGTGCTGTATCTAAATACTCATAATTAAATAGAGATTTTCTTCTATGCTGTCTTTATGAAATTTTATGGTTTTGCATTTTACCTTTATGGGATTTGTTGTGTTAATTTTTGTGAAAAGTAAAAATCCTGTGTCTAGACTATTTTTTGTTCCTTTTCTTTTTTAACATATGGACGTCTAATTGTTCACCACCATTTGTTAGAAAAACCTATCGACCTTTCTTTGCTCTTTTCAAGAAGATAACCTCACTATATTTGTTTTGACATATTTCTGGGCTCTATAGTCTGTCCAGCTAATGAATTTTCATGTTTTTCGTCAAGGTCACATTG
This sequence comes from Giraffa tippelskirchi, assembly GCF_054371585.1. Classification (NCBI taxonomy): domain Eukaryota; kingdom Metazoa; phylum Chordata; class Mammalia; order Artiodactyla; family Giraffidae; genus Giraffa; species Giraffa tippelskirchi. The sequence goes on from NC_137281.1 coordinate 154,786,673, forward strand.
CTTAGATCAGGTTCATGTCAGTTCTCCAAACTCGTTCTTCTCATTCATTATATTTTGACTATCCTGTTTGTTTGTCTTTCCATGTGAACTTTGCAATCAGTTTGTATGTCTTTAAAATGGCTCGTTGGAGCTTTGATTGGGATTGTTATGAATCTATAGACCATTTGGGAAGAATTCACATTTTAACACTATTGAGTCTTCCAATTCATGAACATGGTATATTTTTCCATTTGTTTAGATCTTCTCTCATTAGGGTTTTGTACCTTTTTTTTATCTGTTAATTTGTTTTTCATAGAGATTCTATATATATTTTGTTAAAATCAACCTAAGTATTTCATTTTTATACTAATGTAACTAGTACTCTGTTTACACTTTTAATTTCAATTATTCATTGCTAATATACTAAAAAAAGCAGTTCACTTTTTTATATTAATCTTGTATCTTGTGACCTTGCTATAATCTCTGTTGAGTTTAAGTAATTTTCTGTCACTTCTTTGTGAAGTTGTGAATTGTGTATATTATTTGTCTCTATATACACATTCATTTCATTTATGAGCAAAAATAGCTTTATTTATTCCCCTCAACATACATGCTTTTTTTTTTTTAATATTGCAGCTCTATTTCTCCCTGAAGTATGTCTATTTCTCCCTGCAATTCTACCAGTTTTTGCCTCAGGTATTTGACAATGTAGTTGTTAGATAGATGCACTGTATTATGACTTCTTAAAGAATTGACCCCTTTGTTTATGTAACATAGGTTCTCATAGAAAACATATAGTTGCAACTTGGTTTTTATCCACAGTGATAGTCTTTGCCTTTTCACTGGTCTATTGAGACCACAAATGTATAAACTAATTATATGGGAAAATGAAATGATTGACAGTCCTGATTTAAGGGACAAAAGGGAGAAACTGGAAATATTTCATTATCAGATTTCTGCTTTGAAGTGGTCTGGTACTATTTGAAGGTGAGTTTCAATTTGTTGCAAATGTACATTGCAAATTCTACATGAATACTATCTAAACAGAAGTGCCATTGATATGCTAATTAAGGAGAGAAAATGACATCATAAATGCTCAGTTAAATACAGAGAAGGCAGAGAGAAGAAAAAATAAAAAAGACATAAAGGACAAATGTATAGGAAACCATCAAAAGCATGGTGGACATGAATCCAACGATATCGCTGATCATTTTTAATTCCTTTCGGTCCTCTTCTGTAAATCCTATTCTGCTTTGACCAAGCTGTATGTGCCAAGGGTATTTTCTTCTCTGGGGATGCCTTTGTTTTTCCTTACACATTTGCTGTAAATAGCCTTGTTTGTATTTATTTTTCTTGTTGTTTTCCTCCCTTCTAATATGCTCTGCAAGATGCTGTCTGTAGCTCTGTGGTGCTGAGACTCTCAATCTTGTTGACATGAATACTTGGTCTATACTTTTTTCCTTAACACTGTATTTTCCTTGGAACTGAGATTTTTTTTTTATGCTATGGAGAATTTCACCCTTAATCTATCATTTTGTTACTGATTGTGTTCTCTGAATCTTTCTTTTATCCACAAAAGGTCTGTATCTTCTCCCTCGGATTCCTGTCCTCTTTCAGGCCTTGTTAAAGGAAGAAGACATTTGGAACCCTATAGTAGACATAATTCTGTAAAACCAGACAATAGGGTAATTGTCGGTGGTTATTGTACAGAAAATGTTTATCTGTCCCCAGTGAGTAGTCACAAAATATTGAAAAAGTCAAGAGTTATTTTTGCTTCCTTGTTCCAGCCTGTGTAATTATGCAAAGTGTGACTCAAGGATGGAGTCTGGATTAAAGTCAAGATTATACTTCTCTCTCCCCAAATGTCAGGATGAACAATGTCTGATTATCTACTCCCATCATATACTTGAGCATTTTCCTCTGAGGATTAGCCTCTTTTCAAAAGGGACAAAGGCTTGGATCAAACCAACGGATGCACCTAAGTCAGTGCTGGCAGAGTATTCACTCTATCTTTCATTTTCTAAGACAAGAAATGGGATTACTGGTAACATTTTTTCAGCAATCACCCATATCTCACAAATGTTCTCATATTTCTAGTCATCTTTTAGAGGCAGAGATAGATCATATGAAAGGAGAAATGTTTATTCTCTCTCAATTCAGCCTTATCTGTGAGCTGAGGTCATGGAAGTGCCAACACAAGCCAGTGTAAGCTATCTTCTCTGTAGCATCGCTTAACACTGTTGACTCACATTTTCAGAAGATCAAAGAAAACTTGTCTGTGTTAGCAACTGGTTTGTCTTAACTCATCCCTGCAAAATTAAGCCACATTATTTTATATTCTTTCTTCCTAACTGTAAATGTATCTATTCCTCATATTATAATGAGCTAAATTTCTAGTATTATTGGTTGAATGCAAATATATTGTTTTGATTAGTGATTTTTTGTATTTGGGCTAAAAACCCAAAGGTTTTCATTTTCCCCACACGTAGTTCTCTGAGCATCTACATGTTATTTGTCTTCCTTTTTCACACTGTAAACTTATGCTGGTCCAGAGTAGGCAGTAAACCCCATGTCTTGCAATATTACTCTTTCATCAAGTGACACTATTCTGAAAATACTACCAATGAAGATGAAAGGCTTTTGTTTGAAATTCTAAAGTCTAATCAATCTTATATCTAATAACATCTGCCTACAAGCAGAAATTGATGAAACTCATAACAATCATTTATATTTTGTTATGAAATATGTGAAAACATTCATATATTAATGATATGAACAGTTTATTATTATGAAATAATATGCATTATTTTTATGAAATGTTATAAAAGTTAACTATAAACATGGGAAGAGAACTCATAAAAATTAATAATATTGTAGAAATCCTCTGTGTGGGGGAAGAGGTCAGCTCTATCTAAATCATGGTTTCACCAGGGATAAAGCTATGTGAGTCTGAGCTGGTAGGTGGGGTGAACGCAATAGCTCCTATTCAAAGATGAGCCTCAAAATCAGGTCTATGGTTTCTATTATTCTTCACATTATAACATATTTCAGCATATTCATACTCATATTTCACCAAATCTAAATGATTAACTAAAACTTGTACAGTTAAATGGGGTGGGAAAGAGCAGAAACCCTTCTTCAAGTAAATGGTGCTTTTCGGTACAGTTATTATGATCCCAGACAACTAAACCAGAATTTAGAATAAAACTTCATTCTTAAGGAAAAATAGACTGTAATTCATAGGAGCAAAGGCAGAAACCCAGGAACGTGGATAAAGGAGAAGGAATAGGGAAAAGAAAAAAATGAAAAGTATGTGGAGTCTCAGGTCCCAAACTGAACAGCCCGCATGCAGACTTAAGTTATTCAGACTCATCTTGGATACACCCCTGATCTGTCATAACCCCAGGTTAAGACTAGAGCAGTCAGTGTAACACTGGTTTATGCAGAATGAGTTGGGGGCTGGCTGGCATCTAGTATACCACAGAGCACCCGGGCTGGTGGTTGAGTGAGATTGGGAAAAACAAAGACTGTGACTCCAGACACTGGGTCTCAGGGCACAAAGTAAATGGGGACAATAGACAGGCTGTGGTTTGCAAAAAACCAAATCTACGGAAGCCACACTGGGGGGGGGGAACCAGAGAGAGGATGAGGAAAAGAAAGCAATAGAGAGAAAGTCTCCATTACCTCCCCGCTTCCCCAGCTCCCTGGCCCAGATAAAGCAGAGGGTATGCATATTTCTCAGTTTGCTAGAAGTTAGTGCTGCTCACAGTACAGAAAGTAAGATTGTGTAGCTCTTTCTGACTACTGACAATTAGACATCATTTGATCTAACATGTGCACTGATGAATAAAAACATGTCGACCCAGAGAGATCAAGTGACTTGCAGAATTTCATTACAGATGAGCTGCCTTGGCTCACCGCCCCCTGGTTTCCCCTGTTCTGTCACAGTTGTTCCTGAGACAGGCAGACTCAGAGTACACAGGGAGGTTATCAGGGAGGACTCTTGAGAACAACAAGGCGGGAGGAAAAGGAAGAAAGCGAGACTGAGCGAAAGGAAAAGTTGAGTGCAGAGCCTCAAGGGAAGCCTCAGCAAACCCTAGAGGGGATCCAACAGATGAAATCATCCTTCGTAACTGTCCCAAGGGAGAGAGCCAGGCCTTCAACTCCTGCGTTGTGGGGTAGGTATCTACCTAGCTCATCACAGCTTCCACCAAGAGGCCTTCTTTTATTATTTTGTGACTCAGGAAGAATGCAATCATCAACAGAGGCAGAAAATGACATTTGACTGGACCCACAGAATCAAAGGAGGTGATAGCTGGAAAACCATTTCAAACTGGTTCTGATTCCAAGAGAAGGGAATGTGCAGTTGTGTAGTGGACACCTTCCTACTTGGAAGGCAGCAGCTTTCAGGGGCTGTGAACCTCAGGTGCAGGTTCCTGGGTCACCATTGACTGAGACCCACATTTCTCTAGAAGAGCTCCTAGAAAGAACACTGATCTTCTACTCTGGAGATCAGAGTTCTCCCCTGTCTCTGGTATGACATGACTGAATCAGTATCTCAGTCTTTAATGCATTTCTACATCTACAATAGAACACTCAAATCTCTGCCTCACTTAACCCCCCCATCAAAATTATAAGGATAGAATAAATATTTATGTAAAAATGCTTAATAACCTGAAGGCAATATTAATGTTTCCATGAAAACCATGGGATAATAAAGGTTAGATTGGTCTCACATTGAGGCCTTGCTTCAGATTTCTACTTTATTGCTTTATATGCATTCACTCGATAGATTTCAGTCATCAATAAATGAAACATTAGATTGGCCAAAAAGTTCATTTAGGTTTTCCCACAACGTCTAATGTAAAAACCGAAATGAACTTTTTGGCCAGCCCAATATTAATTCTTTGTAAAACTCACTGACTTTTTAAAATATATCTAGTTATTTGTAGCAATACCTTGTCTTTCTTATCCATTGTATCTGAAAAAACACTGAAAGTAACTAAAATACATTCTTTTGTTTTGCCTATCTCTCTTCTACAGAACAGCTTCTGTTTGCTCTTACAAAAGGAGTGTAGAGTTTCTACTTTATTAGAGCATTAATTCTAAGCCTGAGAGAAGTTATTGTGCCCTTATAAACCTCCTACTGTCATAAATACCAGAAAAATAGAAGTTGGCTTCATGGATCTGACTTTTAATTGTATAACCTCCAAAACACTTTTGGCCTCTTTGGTACCTCAATTTTACTTTATATAAAATGAGAATTAAAAAAAAAGAAATTATCATGCTAAAACTCATAGGTGAAATATAATTAGTGATAAAAATGAAAAATAGAAATGTCTTTTCATTAGTTTTGGCCATGATGATAATAGTACAATACTTGTAGAAATACCTTTCACAGAAATCAAAAGATAAATTTGGTTGCTGTAGTCAAAGGATGCATGAGGTTTCATTTCTGGATATGATTTTTCAAGCTCTTCAAGTATTACCTAGCCTGTTGTATTCAAATCCTGCTGAACAACATCTTCTAATAGTGGCTTAAGTTCCCCCTATTATTCCTTTGATTTAGGATTTTCAAGGTCATTTACAAAGCAATATAACTGTCTGAAAAGATTATCTCCATGAAAGTTTCAAGATTTATTCAAGGCTGACAGCGACCAGTGATTTACCTTCCAAAAGAATAAAGAATAAGACAATGGGTTTCATTACAAAAAACTGGGAAGTTCAGACTTGAGGCAATCACCTTGAGGAAATTCGAGGCCTTTATTTTGAGACAAAAAAGGGATTAAAAAAATACAAAAGAATACTGAAGACTTATCTCAAGCAATTCAAAATTTTGTTTAGAATTGGTATTCTCTGTTTTGAGTGATGGCCATTTAAAATGATTGCTTTCCAAAAATTTGGCTGGATTAGACAAGCAAGCAAATGATCAAATTATGAAATCTACATATTTCTGTCATTGTCATACGCTCTTGTCTAACTTATCAGCAATAAAGCATGAAGGCTATAAAAAGAGACTGTATAATTGTTGTGGGTGAGACTGACCTTTTACATGAGCTATGAGCTGCTTTGCATAATCAACCAGTCCTCCTATCTACCCAACTTCAAATCATCTATTACTCTCTAGCCATCCTGACAAATGTATTAGAATTGAGAACTTGGTTCCTTAAAGAGCAAAATGACAGGTTGCTAAAGTGACCAGAGATTCCAATTGAACTCATCTATTGATAATAATTTCTCACTCATTAACCTGAGAGCTCCTTTAGGGCAAGAGATTTGTCCTTAAATTCTAAGGGTGTTAATTAGCCTCTGTCAGGGGCAAGTCTTAAAATCATCCAGTTTCCTTTGGTTAAGGAAGAAGTTATCATCAGAATAGATGGAGACGTGATAAGATTAGGAAGAAGCCTGTGTCCTGAGCCCATGGAAGACTTCCTTGGGCTTCATCTCTGTACACAGAGGAGTTCTGCTAGGCAAATGTGCATCTCCTCTCCCCACTCCTTCCTTATTACTTTCTCTGCCTGTGTTTCCTTTCTACTCACAATTAACTATCATTTCTATCATTTTCCTTTTTTTTTTTTCAACTCTCATGGTCTCCTCTTTCTCTTGGTTTCAGTTTTCCTCGTTTACTCACCTCCTCCTTTCCCATTTCAACTTACCACCTTCTCTTTTTACAGCTCTACATGCAGGGTCCCTCTTTCTGTATCTGTGTTCAGCCTTCTCAAATGTGAGGATTTGATTGCTCATCAGCCTTATTCAAAAACAGAGCATCTCTTTTCGGAAAAGCGCTCATTTCAGGCTAGCTGTAGGCTCCCTAGCCACAATATGGTTTATTGTATCTTCCCTTTGGTTTTATCACACGTTGCCGGGATGGTTAAGTCATGTGTTTTGAAGGATGTTTACTTCCTTCTGAAAGTTATTAGATGTGTCAAAAAGGAAAAAAAAGACAAACTTTTGATAATGTGGTGAGAACAGATTTTATTCAGTAACTACTAACAGGAGGAAGAGCTCAGCTCAGTTCTGCTTTGCATAGATAGACCTGGCATTTGAAAGGGAGAAGGATGGAGCAGAGAGGAGGGAGAGAGTGCTCAGTGAGAGTCAAGGAAGTGAAAAATTACAAAGGGTTGATTGGTGCAAATACTGATTTGGTCAGCTGTGTCTGCTAGCTGTCAGTTATCTAACTTAGGATTGCTTCCTCTCACAGAGACCTGGGGACAGTCTTATCCCTCCTGAGTTGCAGAAAATACATAATACCTTGAAGGGATAGAGGAAGAATCCACAACTGTAATACCTTCTTAGTAAATGATAAGAAAGGAAGGTAAGGGGTATATCATCAGGTGTTGACTGACCAAGCACTAAATTCTTTTGACAATGCTTTTTCAGATAGGGACTCCAAAAGTCCCAGGTTCGTCCAAACGTCTTGGACCTGGGCTGCTAGAAGCCGTGTTAAAGTTTGGTCCAATCTCTTAGTTCAGAGTTTGGATGGAGTTATGTGCCGAGAGTTCTGTTCTAGGTCTCAGCTGCTCAGTCTCTCCCGTGTTTCTCAGAAGAGTTCGTCATACACATTTTATCCAACATTTATGACAGCACTGGGAATACCAGAACTTGCCAAAGGACTGTGCGCAGACATGAATGCCTGTGTTAACTAGTATGAACTGGAATAATTATATTTTTGTTTTGAAAAAAATTGAACAAAGCGCTTAGAAATGTTTTAGTTACTGTATCAGTACCATTGTCATTTTGCTTCTATGTGAAAAATATTTTTCGAAGTGTAGTTACAGAAATTGTGGAGCCATTTGGATGCACATCAGAAAACTTGGGTTCTCATTATCTTTCACACATAGGTCGGCTGTGTCCCAAATGAGGATACGAAGTGCAGTCCCACACTGGGAGGGGAGGCTTGGTGAGTGGAGGGTGTGTGGGATTTCAGCTCCACACATCCCTCGGTCTGCAACCTCCCAGAAAAAAGATGTTTTGTTTTGGTTTTCTTTTTTTCTTTCTCTAATTTATTCAAAAGTGACATATTGGCTAGCACTGGGCATGGATCTGCTGATACAAATCTTTATAACCTTATGAAACTCCTTTAACTTGTAGAAGCCTAGAATTCTCATCTATAAATAATGAAATGTGGTTCCAATAAACATGAAAACAAGTCCATTACAATTCTGAGACTTAGGAACTAAACTGAGAAATGTGTAAAACTAAGTAGATTAACTTCATCATAGCAACTTTTATTTGTATATATCTATACTCATCTAAAAATAAATAAAAATGACTTCTGTGATGTAAGTGATTCTACCAGCTAAATGTAAAATATATATGTTCCCTTGCCTCATGGTATTTTTCTACTTTGTTGTCTCAGAAAGACTCAGCTCACTTTCACACTCACAGCCCCAGATGGATGGGTTTTCCACATCAACTATTCTGACATTAACTGTCTGTAGGTTGCCTCGGATCCCATAAGTTAAAACATTCAGTCCCACAAGACTGCTCTTCCTTCAGACACAGATCACCAGTCCCCTGGTTGTCCACAGTACCTCTGACTGACTGGCTATAAATCAGGGGCTTCATACCCCGCTCCTTGGGTTTAATAATTCAATAGAAGTACTCAGAGAACCCAGGGGAACACATCTACCACTTTATTATAAAAGATAGTAAAGGGTCTTCCCTGGTGGCTCAGTGGTTAAGAATCCACCTCCCAATTCAGGAGACGAAGTTTCGATCTCTGATCTGGGAAGATCCCACATGCTGCAGAAGAGCTAAGCCCATGAACCACAAGTATTGAGTCTGTGCTCGAGAGCCTGGGAGCTGCACCTACTGAGGCCACGAGTCCTAGAATCCATGCTCAGCAACAAGAGAAGCCACCACAATGAGCCTGCACACCACAGCTAGAGAGTAGCCCCTTTCACCTCAACTAGAGAAAAGCCCTCACAGCAACAAAGACCCAGCACAGCCAAAAATTAATAAATACATTTTAAAAAAAAGGATATTAAAGAATACAGATGTACAGCCAGATGAAGAGATATGTAGGACATGGTACAGGGGAAGCAGAAGGGGTTTCTTCCTTGCTCTCTCTGGAGGTGCCACCCTCCCTGAACTTTCTTCTGTTCAATTACCTGGAAACCCTTCCAGACCCATAATACTTTGAGGATTTTTGTGGAAGCCTCACCGTATAGTCATGATCAAGTATTATCTCAATCTTCAGTCCCTCTTTTCCTCTTGGACAATGGGGTGGGGATGAAGGTTTCAATTTTCTAACCATGGTTTGCTTCTTCTGGTGGCCAGTCCACATCCTGAAGCTACCCAAGAGACCACCAAGGGTCATATCATTAGAGCAAAAGACACCCCTTTTACCCTGGAAATTCCAAAGGATTTGGAGTCCTCTTTCTGGAAACAGTTTCAAAAACCAGCTCTTAGTGCCAAAGAAGATCCTAGTGCTCTTATCATCTAGGAATTTGCAAGAGTTTTAGGATATTAAAGAATATAGATGAATAAAATATATTATTGGTCTGTGCTCTGTGAGAGGAAAAGGAAGCAGAGACCAATGTTTTCTATATTTTCACATTTGTGTTTAACAAAAGACACTGCTGGAAACATTCCTGGATTAGCATAATGGAAATGTATTTGCAATATGTGCTTTCATTATGGTAAATATAAGTGTTACTTTTAAAGAAACCTACATGGCTTCATAATAATTCATATGCTATCATTTTCACATGATTTAATTATATGTTCCTCTTTAGCTTCCAGATAATGACTTGAATGTCCACAATCTCAGCTTTCTTAGATCTCAAATTTTCTCTGTTAGCCTACCTCTCTATCCTTCCAAGGCTGACCCCAACCGCATCTGCCTCTAGAAGCTTATTCTGAGATCCCCAAGCATGCTATGCACTTCTCATCCAAGGGATTTTACACATGCCATTTCCACCATCTGCACTGCTCTTCCCTCCACTTCATTATAATTTGTAATTTAGCGTGTCTTTTCAGTTAAAAATTCATTATCATTTTTCTCAATTAGATCGCAAGCATGAGAGAGGAATTCTCTGTTGTTTAGGTGTGTTAAAAATATTTGTTGAATAAAATGAATGAAGTGGTGAATAAGCTAATACATTCTACCTTTTACATACAAAGATTACAGTTTTAGGGGATCCCAGGTGGTGTTAGTGGTAAAGAAGCTGCCTACCAAAGCAAGAGACCCATGAGATCCAGGTTTCATCCTTGGGTCAGGATGATCCCCTGGAGGAGGGCAAGGCAACCCACTCTAGTATTCATGTCTGGAGCACCCCATGGACAGAGGAGCCTGGCAGGCTACAGTCCATGGGGGTCACAAAGAGTCGGACAGGCACGCATGCGTTGCCTTTTTGAAGGCTTTTGAGGTTTTTTTCCTTGCAGTTTTGAAGCTTTTTGAGTTTTCTTTCCATACAACAATTTGTTTCTCCACTGAAATATACAGGCTTCTTTTTCATTTTTAGAAAGAAGACAGAATAAGATGGCACAGTTATTTGACTGTACAACTGCACGCCATGACTAAAAGCAAAGATGTTTAGAAAACATGAAAGAATTGAAGTGATTTGTGAATTAAATGTGACTTTGAACTATGAATGTGAATAGCTTGTTGTTGGGGATTCAGTCGTATCCCCTACTCTTAGTCTAAACTATTGAAATCCTAATCCTTACGCTTGAGACTGTGACCTTATTTGGGAATAGGATCTCTGCAGATATAGTCGAGTTAAGATAACACTATTAAGAGGATGCCAAACTACAGAAGGTCGTAATCCATTGGTGTCCTTATAAGAGGAGGAATACTTAGACAAACAGACATGTGGGGAAAATGTCACGTGATACTCGAGGCAGACACTGCTCTATTATCCATTACATTGCTTGTAGTGACACGACTACAAGCCAGGGAAGGCCAAGGATTGCTGGCAATCCCCAGAAAAGAGAAAGAGGCAAGGAAGTGTCTTCCCCTTGAGGCTTCAGAGAGAACATAGTCCTGCTGAAAGCTTGATCTTACTCATCGCCTCCAAAACTGTGAGGCAATACATCTCTATTGTTTTAAACCACACTTTGTGTCAATCCTAGCAAATAAATGCCCCACCAGTGCCTGACGGGGTTTGGGAATCCATGATATCCTTTGAAAGATCCAACTGCCTTTTTAAATCAGAGAATCTTACTACCATTCATTTCTTCCAACCTTCTGAATGACCATTGGTCAATAGTAAAGACACATTTCCAGAAATGCATTTCCAGTTCCAAGGCTGATGAAGATGGTTAACCAAACTTTCAAGAGTGACCTGGAATCTAGGGGGGAAAAGGCCATTTTTTCAGTAACAAAATCCTATAAAAATAGATTTAAATGGAGACCATTTTTAACTTGGCATTTTTTTTTTTTTCACTCTAATCATTTCTCAATGAAAGGACACTAAAGGAGGAAGACTATAATTATCAAAATTCTCAATAATTAAAAGGTCACCTAGAAACTTTAAGAAGTGCTGGCATGAAGCTTAGCATTTTGTTTGGAAATAAGGATTTTACTATCTTATGTTCACAGTTGGGACTTTCCAGCAGAATGACACAGCTGTGTCCACATTGAGCCAAAGCGCTATGATGGAGGCTTCCACTCAGTCCAACACTGAAGAGGCCCAGGTAGCCAGCTGTGGGGTTTTGGATACATTTTCAGATGACTCACTATATGTTCCATTTTAATCTTTGTTTTGTCAATACATGAAGGATGGTTGAGTTGGTTTGGAAATTTTTGTGAGACTTTACATTAGCAATTCAGAAATAAGTACTAGTGAAGATAGTAACTTTGTCTTTTTTATTTTACTATTTCATTTTATTATTATTTAATGAATCTATTCTATTTAATGAAAGTTCTTTCCTATCATTCCTTCGTTTTACTACTCAATCACTCATTTGTTATATATTAATTATACAACTGGGACGTGCCAGACTGTTCAGGCTTTGGATCCTTCAGGATTCTCTTCTCTGTAGAGAGATGCTTCACCCAAGGTCACATCCTTTCCTGAGATAGCCCACATTTAATAGCTGGTGGGATTGAAGTCATACCCCTGCCCTTAATTCTCATGAGGGACAACTTTGTTAGGACATATTTGTCCCAGAGCTCACTAAAGGGCTGGCTGAGGTCAGTGTAGATCAGGGAGGTCCCAATATCCACGAGAATTTCAGTGGTGACCCTCTGCGGCAGAGCAGATTGGGGAAAGGGCCGTTACAGTATTGGCTGTATCATGGCAATTGGGATGGTAGGGATTACGAACAGTCAAGAACAAGTAGTGGTGCTTCATATCCAGAAGGCTGAAACTTTTATAATTAATGGCAAGGTTATAGTAGCAGTCAGGAGGCCTGGTGCACAGAGAATTAGGAATAGGGTTACTAGAACCAGCACTCTAGGGATGTGCAGTCAACACAGGCACTGCCAAGCTCTGACAAGTCTGGATGCCAGAAAGACATATGTCTTTTGTTTCAATTCAACCTAGCTCAATTACTTACCATCCATGTGACATTAGCCAACTTACTTCTTTGAATTGTTATTTTTTCTAAATATTAGAGACAGTAAAGCTTGCTTTCCTAGATTATTGCTAGATTTAAATCAATTATATACCACCACATATAACAGATTTTAGCTCATAGTGGGACCTCAATAATTGATAAAGAATAGCGATTATTGAGGAGAAGGCAATGGCACCCCACTCCAGTTCTCTTGCCTGGAAAATCCCATGGATGGAGGAGCCTGGTAGGCTACAGTCCATGGGATCGCTAAGAGTCAGACGACTGAGCGACTTCACTTTCACTTTTCCCTTTCATGCGTTGGAGAAGGAAACGGCAACCCATTCCAGTGTTCTTGCCTGGAGAGTCCCGGGGACGGCGGAGCCTGGTGGGCTGCCGTCTATGGGGTCGCACAGAGTCGGACACGACTGAAGCGACTTAGCAGCAGCAGCAGCGATTATTGTGTTTATTCATGATATCAACTAGTAGATAATGAATGAACTCTTTAGAATTTTATCCAAAAGTGCTCTCTAAGCAATAGATTAGTAAAGTTTGGGGAAAAAAAACACACTCGATATCTACATTGGTTTATCGATCATCATCATAATAATAAATGATATGTGTGTGCTTAGTCACTTATGACTTTTTAATGACCCCATGGACGGTAGCCCATGAGGTTCCTGCACCAGACAAAAATACTAGAGTGAATTGCCTTTAGGAAATGGGATCTTCCTCCAGGGATCTTCTCAATCCTGGGATTGAACCTGAGTCTGCTGTCACCTGCATTTGCAGGTGGATTCTTTACCACTGAACCACATATCTAAGTTGTCTCTAAGACAGAATAATGGGGAAAAAGAAGGGTCCTTTTGGAAAAAAGAATACTCAACAATAAGTTCAAAAGAGAAGCTTAAGACCCAGTTTCTACTTATGTTATGGACCTTGGATAGACTTTTAAGTAAATAAATTGGAAAAAAAGTTATAGATTTGAGGAAAAACTCAAGAGGAGTACAAAAACACTTTTTCAAGGACTGGGAGATATAGAAAGACAATTTAAATAATGTGATTTCTATTTTTATAGCTAAAAAACAATTTCATGGTATGCAACTTGAAGTTTGCCTAGTAAAAAGATGACATTTCTTTAAATCTAAATCTAAATGCATAGCAAAAAAGAGAAGACAGAAACAGCTTGTCAACATGTGACAGTCAACTGCCAAATGTAAGTGAACAATGATAGTAAATGAAGACATATGACAGGAAATCTGTTCTTAACTTGAGAAGGATTAAGTTTGGCAATATTACACATTTTATGAAAATAAAAACCTACAAGTGAAGCTAAGCATCTCTGAGAAGGTAAGGTCTATTTTCTGGAATTAAAACTCACCTCCTCCAGGCTCTAGGCACACTTTCTGAATTTTATCTTTAAATTTTATCTCTAGAATGTAGCTTTCAAGTTGTTTGAAATGTGATAACTTATTTTGAAGTCCTTTTCACCAATCTGATTTTCCCTAAACCTTTCTAGCTGTTTATTTTTTTCCTCTCAGAACATTTCCTTCTAGAGGAAATATGAATAATGCAGATATGACTTTGGGGTGATGATTTATCTAATAAGCAAATAGTTCACAAAAAAGCACCTGTTGAAAACTATAAAATTAACCTTAAAAATATTTGAATTCAGTTCCATTTCTACTACACTCTACCTGTGCAATTTTGTGAGTTATTTTCTTTAAGCATCTTTTCATCATCTACAAAGAATATTTTCCTTAGGATAATTAGTTTACTTTTGTCTATTCATTTGATTGTATTTTTGATAATAAAAAGATTTTTTTGTTTTTGTTCAGTCACTAACTCATGCCCAACTCTTTGTGACCCCATGCACTGCAGCACACCAGGCTTCCCTGTCCTTCACCATCTTCCAGAGCTTGCTCAAACTCATGTCCATTGAATCAGTGATGTCATCCAACCATCTCATTCTCTGTTGTCCCCTTTTCCTCCTGCCTTCAATCTTTCCCAGCATCAGAGTCTCTCCTAATGAGTTGGATCTTAGCATCAGGTGGCTGAAGTATCAGAGCTTCAGCTTCAGCATCAGTCCTTCCAATGAACACCCAGGACTGATCTCCTTTAGGATGGACCGGTTGGATCTCCTTGCAGTCCAAGGACTCTCAAGAGTCTTCTCCAACACCACAGTTCAAAAACATCAATTCTTCACATTCAACCTTCTTTCTGGTTCAACTCTCGCAACCATACATGACTACTGGGAAAAACATAGCTTTGACTAGACAGACCTACTTTGTTGGCAAAGTAATGTCTCTGCTTTTTAATATGCTGTCTAGGTTTGTCACATCTTTTCTTCCAAGAAACAAGAGTCTTTTAATTTCATGGCTGCAGACACCACCTGCAGTGATTTTAAAGCCCAAGAAAATAAAGTCTGTCACTGTTTTCATTGTTTCCCCATCTATTTGCCATGAAGTTATGGTACGGGATGTCATGATGTTTGTTTTTTGAGTGTCGAGTTTTAAGGCAGCATTTCACTCTCCTCTCTTACCTTCATCAAGAGACTCTTCAGTTCCTTTTTGCTTTCTGCCATAAGGGTGATGCCATCTGCATATTTGAGGTTATTGATATTTCTCCCAACAATCTTGATTCCAGCTTTAGCTTCATCTAGCCTGGCATTTTGCAAGATGCACTCTGCATATAAGTTAAATAAGCAGGGTGGCAATATACAACCTTGAAGTACATCTTTCCAATTGGAACCAGTTGTTCCATGTCCAGTTCTAATTGCTGCTTCTTGTCCTGCATGTGGGTTTCCCAGGAGGCAGGTAAAGTGGTCTGGTATTCCCATCTCTAAGAATTTTCCACAGTTTGTGGTAATCCATACAGTCAAAAGTCAAAACTTTAGTATAGTCAATTAAGCAGAGTAAATGTTTTTCTGGCATTCCCTTGCTTTGGTTATCCTACAAATGTCAAATTTAAAACATCCTTGGGAAGGAAGGGTGCTTCTACTGTTAATTTGTAGGCGGCGGTAGAAATTTTAGATGGTTAACTATATTTCCCAATGACATTCAACTATTAATAACAGGCCAGGAATTAAAACACAGGTCATTATTGAAAAATAATATTAGTATATTTAATTTCACAAGTAGTGTGTATATAAAAAATCAAGGAATTCTAAATCAAAACAAATGATCATTTAAAGCACTAAGGAAAAGTATATAAAAATCTTATAGTGTCTAGAATCATTTTCCTCTTAATGGCTCTTTCTAAAACTCATGAATATTTCTCTAATTCCAATGCTAATAGCCAAAGAAAAGAGATAAAGTAGGGCTTTTTCTTATTTAATTCTTGTACAGAAGATAACGACTTTCATCCTTTTACTCATCACTAGCCTTTGAAACTTGGACTCAGCATGAGCACATTTTTGGCAATTACTGTCATCTGGAATAATTTTTATTTTTCTTTTCCAATTGGCCTTTTACCTGGTCCTCATTATTCACCACTAAACAAGGTGGCTTCCTCTTTTTAACACTTTCTACCTCCACTCCCGTTCAACTCTGATTTATTATCAGCATAAGCTATATATTTTGGCAAAGCAATTTCTTTGATTTGTCCAATCAAATCAAGTCATGCTGCATGATGGGGAGACTTCCAAAGAGGCAGCTCTGCTTTTTAGGGGCTAGTTTCCAAAGCCTAAGACACCCGCAGTATCCATTCATTAGCACACATTTAATGAGAGTCCTCTTTGTGAGAAGTGTGGCAGTGCTCTTTGCCGTGGAATTCAATGGGGATTAGAGCCAGGGGTGGCTCAGATGGTAAAGAATCTGCTCACAGTGTGGGAGACCCCATTTTGATCCCTGGGTTGGGAAGATCCCCTGGAGAAGGGAATGGCTACTCACTCCCGTATTCTTTCCTGGAGAATTTCATGGACAGGGGAGCCTGATGAATTATAGACCATGGGGTCACAAAGTGTCAGGCATGACTGAGTGACTGTCTCACACACACACACACACACACACACACACACACACACACATACACACTGACCGTAAAGGGGCTTCCTAGGTGGTACTAGTGGTAAAGAACCCACCTGCTAATGCAGGAGACATAAGAGATGTGGATTCGATCCCTGGGTCTGGAAGATCTTCTGGAGGAGGGATGGCGACCCATTCCAGTATTTTTGTCTGGAGAATCCCATGGACAGAGGAGCCTGGTGGGCTATGGCTCACAGGGTCACAAAGAGCTGGAAGTGACTAAACCATCCCAGCATGCATTTACTGACATTAAAAATTATCCAGTCCATTTGAGGACACTGGGATATGCACATAAAAAAGATTATATAGTATTATTTTAACAAAATGTGAAATATGCCCTACCTTATATTTTCTGTACACTAAGATTATGGCAATATAAAAAAAAGATCAAGAAAATCCACATTTTTGGGTGCCTTATAGTTAAGCTGGAAGCACAAACAATAAAGAATAAATATAATAAATAATAACATACTTAGTAAGTTCTAAGTGCTGTGGAAGTATTCACAGGCCCAGGTGGATGGAAAGTGCTGGTGGTCATATGGGGTTTCACTCTGAGATGTGTGGTTGAGATAGCACGTAATGAGAAAGCAGCATGTGGACACCTTGCTGGTCCATGTCATTGGAAGATGGAGCAAACAAGGCACTAATTGTGAGGTGGGATCACCTGGCATATTTGTAATCAAGAAATGGAGAATACACCAGTATATTGTAGCAACGTGTGATAGGAAATAAGGTAAAACATGCCATTAGTTGACAATTTCTGTAGGGTCTCTTAGGCCATTGTAAGTTCTCTAGTTATTCTTTTGGAAGAAATAAAAAGGCCTTTTCAGAGTATATTATCTAAATTTAGAGGGACAAAGGTGTTTGCCAAAAAAAATCAGTTGAAGAATACAGCAAAAATGCTTGTTATTAATGATGGAGGCTTAGATGTGGGTAGCAGGGATGGAGGTAGTAAGAAGTTGGTCTCCCTAGAAGTGGTGAGAAGCTTAGGACATATTTTGAAGGAAGAGCTAACAGCATTTTATGATAGACTGAATATGGTATTTGAAAAAATGAGAGATGACTCAAGATTTTTGAAACAAAACAATATAGACAGAAACTCTTAAAATAAAACTATAGATTTCTGGAACTGAGATAGCCAGATACAACCATAATAATATTTTCTCCATTGATGAAGTCACTCAGGAAATAACAAAGATCATGCAGATGCAGCAAGTTTAAAACGGAGTCTTCAGGGATGTGTAGGATTTATAGAGTAAAGATCAGAAGCAGGTATGAGGTAAATGTCACAAGCAAGAGAAATAAGATCCATACATACATGTATAATGTGCATATGTGTGTGCTTAGCCACTCAGTCATGTTCAACTCTTTGTGACCTCATGGACTGCAGCCTGCCAGGCTCCTCTGTATCTGGGATTCTCCAGGCAAGAATACTGGAGCAGGTTACCATTTCCTACTCCCTGGGATCTTCCGGACCCAGGGATCAAACTCGCGTTGCTTGTGTATGCTGCATTGGCAGGCAGATTCTTTATCATTGCACCACTTGGGAAGCCCATATATATAGTTAAGTTGAATAAAGCTAGCAAACTTGGTCTGAACCAAGAATCAAGGGAGCTAGGTTGCAGAGTTTTTCTCTGCAAAATAATTAAAAATGTGCTAGAAGTTAAATTAGAAGACTTTTAGAGTTTCAATCAAATTGAGTAAGATTAGTGAACAGAAAATATACATAATATTTTTTTAAAAATATCTGGAGATAATTAAGGACCACAATGATTCTCTTTAATTAAATTGAAATCTATTTTTATTCTAAATGACAATACAAAATTTCATACCTGTGCTGAGATATTCAATGCTTGTGTTGGGCCCATTATGATATGTTTTATCCATTTAGAAGCTCATCTTTATATTACTAGTGATTTCAAGTGCAATTCAAAATAGTCATAACAATAATCAGGCCAATTTGGACAGCACTTCAAAAACCAAACCATGATCAAATGCTTAGTCTATCAAGCATGCTTTGTTACATCTAATTGAGATTGGTACTGTTGGTTTTAATTTACATAATAGGCATGATCAGGTGTCACCCAGAAAGATATTGGTGGCCTAAAATTACTGAACAATTCACTAAAGGGGCTATTTACTGTTTGCTTTTTAGTATTCAGTAATTTAACGGAAGGTTCTCTAAAGACAGTCTTTTATATATTATCTTCTCCATAGAAGTAGCTTTACACATGGACTTTGTTCAGTCAAATGCTTGTGTTTTTGTTTTTGCTTTTTTTTTTGTTTTCAAATTTCCTAACAGAAAACTTCTCCTTGTGCATATATATATTCTCTAAGGGAGTCACGTTGTAGAGTCTATTTAAGCTCCTTGATAGGAAAATTGAGAGATGACAGAGAAGCGCACCATATTGTATTACTTCTAGGAGAAAAACTCTACAAGAAGTAAAATGTGGCTTGTATGTATATGAAAAAGAGCACTATAATGCTGATTAGTTTACATATATAACTATGTACAATGTACAATGCAAGTGCATTGACGTACATACACTTTAAACTGGTGACTTTTTTGCAGTAAGAGATATTTTCAAGGACAGTAGTTACAGTTGCACAGCTGGAACAATTTGCATAAACTTTCCTAAAAAGTACTTTCTAAAATTCTTATTCACACTAGCACCTTTAAAATTAACTAAATGACCAAAATATTTTAATCTAATCACTGATTCAGGTTTGCTATAGATCTCTTACAAGTAGACAGAGATGCTTATGCTTGGCGTGAGTCTCATTACTGTCTGCTGGCTTTTGTGTACGATATAATGAACGTAGGTGAGCTCTGTCAGCATATCACCAAACTCCCATGGCCTCAGAGTCTGAGAAAGTTACTCACTCACAGTAACTGCCTCCAGACCACAAATACTTTACCTGGAGAATGGGCTAACTTACCAGTTCTCTCCCTCCTATGACTCTTCTCAAACCACATTATCCTGGAAGGTCATTTCCAAAGCTTCATTTAACCATGTATCATCCACACATTTCACTGCTTGTAGTGTTATTTAATTTTTGTCATTAAATTGATAAATTTTAAGCAGGCATGGCTGATAATACTTCTTTCAGTATTATAGCAGCTTAAATATAACAGCTTAAATATTAATTAAGCTGTATAATAAATAGTAATTAATTAATTACTGTTAATTGCTTACTGCAATAAGTAATTACAGTTTAATTACTGTAAAATTAATTACTGTTTATTAATTAATAAACAGCAATACAACAGCTTAAACATTAAAATACAGAATGTTTGTATATGTGTACCATTGAAAACCATCTTTATTATCATTTATCATGTCTTGAAATATACCAAATTTTGATTGGCAGTAAGGTAGGACTCTTCCTTAATCCATGTTGAGGTCGGGCTCAACTGTATTCCTCTGTTGTAAAATTGTGAAAAGTATTTAACGAAATCATTCAACTGAAATGATGCTCAATTTGTGACTATAAGGGAGTGCTTTCCTACATCAGGGAATCATATGAGAACATGGTTTGGTATCCATTTTCAAAGAACTTATATCAGGGACACCAATACTATGTTGCAAGAAACTACAAGAGTGTAAAGAAGAAAACATACCAATCATTGCAGAATGAGAATTCAGGAACAGGTAGAGCTTGTCCTGGGATTTTAAATGGCAGATTAAACCTATAATCTCTGAAGGTATGAGGGGCTAGGGGAAGATATTCCCAACGATTTCTGATGACCAGAATGATATTAACAAAGATACTGAGAGAAAAGTGCCGAGCAGGGCCAGGGGATTGCATGTGGCTCTTAGAGTACAGGGTACAAGAGATGAATTCACCTCATGGAGAAAGAGTCTGGAAGCGGATTCAGGCTGTGGATTGTGCAGTACTTTGTATGTCAGCAGATGGGATTTGGAATTCTTCAGTACGATTTCTGTAATTATTTTTTCTGTTGCTTGTATATATGTATTTACCTGCTACATTGTATAATGCATCATCATTATGAAATAGCAGCAACGTTATTACTACTGTTACAATACTATATGTATTGCATGGGTGTTATTATCAATGTGATATATTACATGTCCTGTATATGTAGTATTTCATATGCATGTCTATATGCGCATGTATGCTTATTTACACACATGCATGTCATTGCTGCTCTGAACATTATACATTATTTAAACTGAAAAGAGGAAGCACACTCTTAAGCTAGACTTTGCTATGCTTGTTTTACAAATCTGAAAACGCAATCAGAAACATTGTCACAGTCTAACATAACAGAATTATGGTTCTTTTGCCAGTCTGTGATGACCAAATCTATGCTTCTATGAAGTAAAACTTCCATGATAGACATTGACTAGGGTAGAGGAGTTTCTCTCATTCAGATTATTCTGGTGGCCAAAAACTCATTTCGTGAGTTATAGCCAGGATATTTCTGTTTCAGAACAAACACATAGTTTCTCTAACAATACATTCATAAAGTTGCCATGATAACCAGAATTTAATAACCATTATAGTGAGGAACACTGGTAGAATCAAATGCGAATCCACATCTAGCTGGTGGATGCTTCACTGAAGTCACAACTTTTCTGAACATCATTCTTCACTTGGAATATAAGCTTCTCTGAATTCAGTTATCCTGGAAATTCTTGCCAAATACATGAAGATACAACAACTTACTTATCACTGACAAGTAACGTAAGTCTCAATGATTTTTATGAAGTCTTGACTTCAGTAATCAGTATGATCATTTTTAGAAAAAGTAAAAGAATTAAGTTTATTTTGAACTGTCATTAATTTGAAGACTCTACAAAGGAGAGGTGATGTTTATTGTGTTTCAACTGTGATATCTGTATCATCAAAGGGAAAAAAAAAAAAAAACGGCACATGGCTTCAAACCATGGATCATTCACTTCCTGCCTGTGTTATCATGAATGAAGTATCTGTAGACCGGATTTCAGTTTCTACATCTATAAATGCAGAATGTTAAGGATTAGGGAGACTAGCCATACATTTGGCACTCAACATAATGGAAATAATATGCTTGATAGCACAGGTTTTGTCATCAGCCGGCTATGGGTGATGGGTTGTATAACCCTGAACATATATAATTTAACCTCTCAAAGACTAAAACAGAGACTATAACCTACTTACTTCGTAGTGTGGTTGTGAAAAATGGAGGAAATATTACATAAAAACTTCTTGTCACGGACATAGTTTTCTCAGTTTTAATACTAGTAATGATCACAAATCCTAATAACCAACGTATGTGTGTGCTTGTGTGTGCTCGTCATGTTTGACTCTTTGCAGCCCTGTGGGCTGTAATCCGCTAGGCTCCTCTATCCGTGGAATTTTCCAAGAAATACTTTTGGAGTGGGCTGCCATATCCTACTCCAGGGGACCTTCTTGGCCCTGGGATTGAACCTGTGTCTCTTGTGTCTCCTGCATTGACAGACTGGTTCTTTACCACGAGCACCACCTGGGAAATAACCAGTAATGAAGGACGATTACTATGAGTGTTACAGCTCCAGCAAGAAGGAATCATGCTCATGACATTTTGATTATTTGAAATGTATAATTTAAAATATCAGTTTACGATTTTGAAAACAGTATGCATATTTGAAGTGACAGTAACACATGGAGTACTTATTCTGGCGAGGCTTTAAGATTAACTACTGAGAATAAGGTGCCATGAACAGAATTCCCCTAAGTGGTAACAGTCATTCTGAAAATTCTTTCAGTTTCTTTTTAAGATGTGGACAGATTAAAGTTGCCCAACCAGGTTATTAGCAATAAACTTTTCCAATATGATATAATTAAACAGTAAGAGTGAGGGTAATAAAATTTCTTAGTTTTATTTCTAAAGTTCCAGGAAAATCAATATCCCAAATCCACATTTTAGTCATTGCTTATGAAAGTTAAGAAAAGAGATCTATTTTCCCTTCCAGTTGTAAACACAAGAACACATATTCCGTTACATAAAGTTTCAATGTCTAAACACAAAGCTTAAAATATGCATTGGAATCAATTTATAATGATTAGGAGTTTGAAGAGGAAGCAGTGTCTTTTTGGTGTCATTTTTCGTAAAATACCAGTCTATTTCATTACGTAATTATAACCATAAGTTGTTTCATTTTCAGGGTAAAATAGCAAGTATTATTTTACTCCTTGTGTGAGGGTTCTCCAAGTTTATTTATTCTTGTCCTAACTCTTGCCCTAATGAATGCATTATCTGTTCTTGCCTAATCCTGCTACACAGGAATGGCAAGGGAAATCCGGCATGAGTGCCTTTTGACCTTAATCTTAAGCGCATTGCAGCATTCCTGAAAGTCAAACCAGCGTGCCTTTTCACTTCTCCATTCCTGAAATCTCATACTTGGAGTGTGTTGTGCTTGTCTGCTTTATTTGCCTCAGGACAGAAATCCTGACCTTCTGGGATATTCACTCTACCATGCACCTTTACGGTTCTTGAAAGCTAGTTTATCTGGAGGAAATTAAAATAGAACAAGAAAAATGAGGACTCAGATTATTTTTAAAGTGAAGGAAAGGTATATGATAAGATCAATCATTTAGAATACCTTTGAATTACTTCGTGTAAATATAAATCTCTCTACATGTATAGCTTTCTAAATCTTTAATATATATTTACATCGGTTGGCCAAAATGTTCATTTTTTTTTTTCTGTAAGATGGCTTGAGTAGCTCTTAATTGTCTTTAACTTCATTCAAAGCCATTTTGTTAGGTTGTATTGTGACAACTGTCATAGCATGCATTTTAAAAGAACTTATCAAAACTGATGAATTTTTGTTTAGCTATTTTAATATTTAAGATGAAAGCAAAAGCAACATTTGCAGCATACTATGATTTATTACTTCAAGAAAGGTAAAAGAACAACTATAATACACACAAAAAGATTTGTGCAGTGTATGCAGAAGGTGCTGTGACTGATCAAAAGTGTCAGAATTGCTTTGTGAAGTTTGTGCTGGAGGTTTCTCACTGGATGATGCTCTATCATCAAGTAGACCAGTTGAAGCTGATAGTAATCAAATCAAAACATCGATTGAGAAAAATCAATGCTATACCATGCCTGAGATACCTTACAGACTCAAAATACCCAAATCAAGAGTTGAAAATCATATGCACCAGTTTGGTTATATTAATCACTTTGAAGTTTGGGTTCCCAATAAGCTAAGTGGAAAAAAAAAAAATCTTCTTGACCATATTTCCACGTGCAATTCTCTACTTAAATGTAATGAAAATGTTCTATTTCTAAAACAAATTGTGACAGGTGATGAAAAGTGGAAACTGTACAATAATGTGGAATGGAAAAAATTGTGGGGCATGGGAAATGAACCACCACCAACCAGAACAAAGGCCAGTCTTCAGCCAAAGAAGATGAGGCTGTGTACAGGTAGGACTGTGAAGAGAGTCTTCTATTATGAGGTTCTGGAAAACAAACAATTAATTCTGACAAATACTGCTCCCAGTTAGACCAACTGAAGGCAGCACTTGAAAAAAAAGTGTCTGGAATAAAGAAACATAAAATGCATAACATTTCTTTGATGATCAGGCAAAAACTGTTACAGCTTGGCTGGGAAGTTCTGGTTCCTCTGCCATATTCACCAGATGTTACTTCTTCAGATTTTCATTTATTTTGGTCTTTACAAAATTCTCTGATGAAAAAAATTTCAATTCCTTGGAAGATTGTAAAAGGCACCTGGAATAGTTCTTTGCTCAAAAGGATAAAAGTTTGGGGAAGATGAGATTATGAATTTGCCTGAAAAATGGCAAAATATAGTGGAACAAAATGGTGAAAACATTGTTTAATAAAGTTTTTAGTGAAAATGAAAAATGAATCTTTTATTTTTACTTAAATAATTGAAGGAAAAATTTGACCGAGGTATTCTACTTTCATCAAGTTATACTATTTTTGTTGCTTTTGTTTACATTGTTTAGTCTCTAAGTTGTGTCTGCCTCTTTGCAACTCCAGAAACTGCAGCACACCAGGCTTCTCTGCCCTTCCCCAGCTCCCAGAGTTTGCTCAAACTCATATCCATTACATGGACATTTGCTCATGCCCATTAAGATGCTTTCCAACTATCTTATCCTCTGTCTCCTCTTATCCTCTGTCCAACCATCTTTCCAATCATCTTATCCTCTGTCTCCCCCTTCTCCTCCTGCCCTCAATAATGATATAGTCCACTGTGTATATTTCAGTTTGATAATGTGTTATAAGAGCTATTTTATGCAGAGAATCAAATTTGCAATTCTTATTTATAGAGATGCAGGTTACTTTCATCTTGAAAGGCACAGAAAATGACATTTTATAAAAGATCACTTTTTAAAAGGATACGGAAAGGAACTGTGATTTAGCACAAAATTGACAAAAATTTCTAATTGTTCTTCAGATATTTTTAGCTCTTTCTACTTAAATGATAATATCCTTGCAAACTTTGGTCACACAGAAAGGATTGAAAGAGAGTCCTGACTGCAAGGAGCTTGCAATCTAGTACAAAAGAGAACAAGAAACAAGGAAAATTAATACTTTTAATATGATAATTGCTCTAATAAAGTTGTATTTCCTGTAGTAAAATTGTAGTTCTGAAGAAGAACATGTGGAAATACGCAGTTGCATGTCACCTGTGTGACTTCCCGGGTGGTTCAGTGGTGAAGAATCTGCCTGCCAATGCAGGAGACATTGGTTCCATCTTTCTGGGTCAGGAAGATCCACTGGAGGAAGAAATGGCCACCTACTCCAGTATCCCTGCCTGGGAAATCCTATGGATAGGAGAACCCGGAGAGCTATAGTCCCTGGGGTCACAAAGAGTCAGACATGGCTGAGCAACAGAGCGCATAAGCATGGATATTACCTATGCATGTCCCACCTTATACTTGAAATCATCTCTAGATTACTTATAATACTTAACACCATGTAAGAGCTACATAAATTGATGCCAGTGTATGGCAAATTCAAATTTTAATTTTTGTAACATTCTGGATTTTTAAACAAATATTTTCCATCAAAAGTTAGTTAACTTTGTGGAAGTGAAACCTGGAGATTTTGAAAGCCAACTCTACTCTCAACATTTGCTCAGCTGAACTCCAGATGGGGCCCTAATGAAACTTTCTGAAGATAAGAAACAGAAAATGTCCATAGCTTCTCAGTGGCCCAAATAATGATGCCCCAGAAGAAGAACACAAATGTGAAAGGAGCAAAAAAATGAACTGCTCGAGAAAAGTATTTTAAAAGATTTCTACTCTAATCAAAACAGACATGTGGGATGGAATATCAAAGAATGGGAGGAGAAGGATGGATAGAGGACCTCTCCCCTGGAAGCTTTTCTTCTTATTTGCAGTCCAGGCATGAAGTTTCCAGCATTTGGATCAACACCATACCAACACAGGTATCTTGATTCACCATCCATATATACATGATCAGAACCTAAAACAAGCTCAGAAACTCAAAATCACCTGGACAGCTGGAATCCTAATGCATGGTACTTGAAGCTAAGAATCTTAGTTTTTAAACTTTGGCTATTGGCCAAATTAGGATTAGTATGGGATTTCTGGGAGAAATATCAATAACTTCAGATATGCAGATGACACCACCCTTAAGGCAGAAAGTGAAGAAAAACTGAACAACCTCTTGGTGAAAGTGAAAGAGGAGAGTGAAAAAGTTGGCTTAAAGCTCAACATTCAGAAAACTAAGATCATGGCATCCAGTCTCATCACCTCATGGCAAATAGATGGGGAAACAGTGGAAACAGTGGCTGACTTTATTTTTTTGCTCTCCAAAATACTGCAGATGGCAATTGCAGCCATGAAATTAAAAGACACTTACTCCTTGGAAGAAAAGTTATGACCAACCTAGACAGGATATTAAAAAGCAGACACATTACTTTACCAAGAAAGGTCCGTCTAGTCGAGGCTATGGTTTTTCCAGTAGTCATGTATGGATGTGAGAGTCGGACTATAAAGAAAGCTGAGCTCAGAAGAAAGGATGTTTTTGAACTGTGGTGTTGGAGAAGACTCTTGAGAGTCCCTTGGACTGCAAGGAGATCCAACCAGTCCATCATAAAGGAGATCAGTCCTGATTATTCATTGGAAGGACTGCTGTTGAAGCTGAAACTCCAATACTTTGGCCGCCTCATGCGAAGAACTTACTCATTTGAAAAGACCCTGATTCTGGGAAAGATTAAAGTCAGGAGGAGAAGTGGATGACAGAGGATGTGATGGTTGGATGGCATCACCGACTCAATGGACATGAGTTTGAGTAAACTCTGGGAGTTGGTGATGGACAGGGAGGCCTGGAGTCCCGAAGCCCATGGGGTTGCAAAGAGTCGGACATGACTGAGCGACTGAACTGAACTGAACTGACTGTGGCTCATCAACAAGGTTTCAGAAGTAGAAACCTTTGCATACAAAGCACAGATAGACTCACAGACTTACAGAACAAACTTATGGTTACTGGGGGGAATGGTAAAGGGGAGGGATAGATTTGGGAGTTTGGGGCTGAGATGTATACACTGCTATATTTAAAATAGGTAACCAACAAAGACCTACTATATAGCACAGGAAACTCTGCTCAATACTCTGCAATAATCTAAATGGGAAACAAATTTGATAAAGAATAGATACATGGATATGTACAACCAAATCATTTTGCTATATGTCTGAGACTAAAACAACACTGTTAATCAACTATACTCCAATATAAAATAAAAATTAAAAAAAAAAAAAAAAAGCATTTCTTCTTGTCCAGGCAAAATGCAAAGAAAAAAGGCGTGTGAATACTTGTAGTGAAGGGGGGAAATTTTAAAGCAAGAAAACAACAGCAGCGACACTTTTCTAGAAGGAAATAATCTCAAAAATACCCACTGCTGGGCATATACACCGAGGAAACCAGAATTGAAAGAGACGCGTGTACCCCAATGTTCATCGCAGCACTGTTTACAATAGCCAGGACATGGAAGCAACCTAGATGTCCATCAGCAGACGAATGGATAAGGAAGCTGTGGTACATATACACAATGGAATATTACTCAGCCATTAAAAAAATACATTTGAATCGGTTCTACTGAGATGGATGAAACTGGAGCCCATTATACAGAGTGAAGTAAGCCAGAAAGAAAAACAACAATACAGTATACTAATGCATATATATGGAATTTGAAAGATGGTAACGATAACCCTATATGCGAGACAGAATAAGAGACACAGATGCATGGAACAATTTTATGGACTCTGAGGGAGAAGGTGAGGGTGGGACGTTCTGGGAGAATAGCATTGAAACATGTATATTATCATATGTGAAACAGAACACCATTCCATGTTCGATGCATGTGACAAGGGCTCAGGGCCGGGGCAATGGGATGATCCAGAAGGATGGGATGGGGAGGGAGGTGGGTGGGGGGTCCAGGAAGGGGAACACATGTAAACCCATGGCTGATTCATGTCAATGTATGGCAAAAACTATTACAATATTGTAAAGTAATTAGCCCCCAACTAAAATAAATAAATTTATAAAAAAATAAAAATAAAAAAAAAATAAAATAAAATGGGGTCAAAAAAAAAAAAATATTTAGTATCCTGGAAGTTCTTGAAGAAGTAAATACACACGTTTAAGTTAACCCCCTAAAGATTATTGTTGGAAAGGTGCGTCTCATGCACAATCCAATGGGCTAAACATTAGTTGAATGAATAGAAAAGCAGATCTAATAAAAGTTCTCAATTACTTTTAGATGCTATCATACTGCAAACATACCAGCTCTGTCATAAACAGTTTCATTAGTCCACATAACAAAGTCAAAACTCCATTACAGCACAAGAGTCCTTCATCATCTGGATCCTGGCCATCCTCCTAGCCTCTATTTCCTTTATCCCCTCTATACTCACGTGGTCTATTTCTATTAGGATGATACCCTTGAAATTCCCAAATCAGCCGTCCTTTTCATACTTCCCATCTTTAATATGTTCTTTGCTTTACCAGGAATGAACATCATGTCAGAAATAATAATTCTCAACACCTTTACAGTGCTTAGCACAATGAAAGACGTCCATAAACATTTATGAAATGTAAGCAATGAAGTTTTCAAACCAGTGTTAGATTGTTTTTAATGAATTTGAAATCACTATTCAAGGTTACTGAAATATGCAAAATTTAAATAATCCCTGAACTTGCAGTGATGATGCCCTTCTGCACTGTCCTGAGACTTCATCAGACACAGCTCATTTACTCTCACTGGGTACCTAATAAGAAGATGGTTCAGAAGACAGGGCCTGAGGTGAAACACAATTGTTCTTGATGAATTTTGAGACCAAGAGTTTACATTTGGAATGAAGTAAAAGTATGTTGCTTTTCCTACCTTTGAGCCTGAAAACGTCAATTTACATTCTCTGTTCCAATTACCTATGCTCATTGTCTGCTCTGATATTGCTGTGGATTTGTAAAATTGTCTTGACTGTAATAATACTAACACCTTACAGTTACTAGAGTTTATGGCAACCCACTCCAGTATTCTTGCCTGGAGAATCCCATGGACAGAGAATCCTGGCAGATCATGGTCCATGGGGTCACGGAGAGTCGGACACGATTGAAGTGGCTAAGCACGCACACACTAGAGGTTTACAGTATGCCAGGCACTGGCATATACTATCTCATTTAATAATTGAAAAACAGTGCCATTGATTAGATTCCAATAGATACACACATTATAAATGAGGAATTTAAGGCCAGAGATTCGAGATACATTGCCAAAGGGCACATGGTTTATAAGAGATGGAGCCAGAATTTTAAAGCTTGAAGAGCCCAGAGTCCTTGTTCATAGTCTCAAAACTATCACGTTTCCATATTTCTACCACATTAACATATATTTCCCACTGTGTTCTAGGTGCAGATCAGTAATTTGTATTAACATTATCAAAATTTACTATAATGTTGTTTTCTGCATAGATATCAACAGAGTAACTTGGATAGATGAAGACCCTTGCCCTAAGTTGTGAAATTAGTTGTAAAAACTAAATTTCAAATCCAGGTACTTTAATTTAGAAAAAGTAAATAACGAAATGATTATGCTTTGGAAGAAAGAGCAAGTTATTTCATAAATGGTTTCCAATAAGACAGTATGCAGGACACACAAATAATAACGAAAAATGTAAAGAAGCATGGGGATAAAAAGAGTGACTCTGAGAAGCTATGATGAGAGACAGAGACCCCGATGCATTAGGGCTTTACCAAAATGTCATGGACAAAGACATCTATGCTTTCAACCATTTATAATGCATTTTTTGAAGAAATCTCTTTTCCCTTTCCTCCAATGAGTTTTGAACTTAACACCCCAAACATGTAGTTTTCCTCTTCACCCCGTTTATATTTTCTTTTATCATAGACCATGCTTATTTATTTATATGCTAAATGCAGGCTTCAGTTCAAAATGACACTTACTTAGTGGTATTACCAGTTTGAAAACCCAGATTGTCTAATACATTTGTTTGATTGAATGCCAATCAATATTTGCAGCTTCATTTTTATCATTTTATTCTCAGGACCCAGGGCAAAACCAGAAAATAGTTCCCAATTGAATAAAGAAAGGAGACTGGAAAGAGTTACAGTATACAAAATAAGCTTAATGATGTGGATATGAGGAACTTTATGAGCCCATTAAGAATAAACTCATAATTCAGTCCAAGGAAATCCAGAAAGATTTAGTGGTGCAGGAGTTTTAATCAGTGCTCTCCTGGAAGTTTAGGGTAGGACGATGGATACTTAGTTTTTAAGAGTAATTTCCCTTGCAATTGCTTGTTCCATTTTAAACCTAATGCGGCTTTACTCTCATTCATAATTTATGTGTTTAATTTCGATAGCAAAGCATCTAAATTCTTGGGTAAAATGAAGAGACCAGGAGAAGCACCTTGCCTTATATGAAGCCCAGTTTGAGAATCACAGCATATGTAGAAGCCTGTATCTGGGTGAGTGGAGGTCTGTGAGTTGAAGGAGGTCCACTGTATGTGTCTCTGGGTGTGCAAAGGCCTCCAGTTGTAAAAAGCTGAGAGGGTTGCATGTTTCGTGGGAGCACAGGGCAAGCAGAGAGTGGATTCTACTAGCAACGCTAAGTATTACTGGATTTGGGGATGTTGGATACAATAATAAGCATTTAAAATTGCTCTCTGGAGATGTCATCAGACATCTTAAACTCTAGTTGTTTCCCCAGATAGCTCTCAATGCAGACTGTCCTCTTGCGTTTGGGGTACCTTTCGTTATTGAGAAGAGAAAGGGAAAGCAATGCTTTAAGTTCTCACACTAATATCGTTTTCAATTTCCCCTCTCTTCATCCATCAGGCCATAGGAAAGCAGAAGGTAGTTGCTCAAATTCTGTTTATGAAACGCTACTCTCTAAACACTGCAGGAATAGGAAAACATGAAGTTTCCTGTGAGAGGAGCTTTATTATTAATATTACTATTGTTTTAAATTTTAATCATACTGTTTCATTTATTATTAGACCATTTTTCTAAAAAACAGCTCATTCTTCATTCCCCACTTGAATTTCTATTTTTTGTTGATTCTTTATGATGTTCTTTGTCATTGAAAAGTCAAAGTATTCCATGTAGAAAAATGCTGCCCTTTTCTTTTAGAGGTTGAGCTAAACTCCTGCCTTCACTCTTCCCTGAGAAACAAACACCACTCTCTCACACAGACATACGCTTCAGGTCTTCCGCTTATTCTGTTCATTTAAGGTCATTACTCTTCTGTACTACAGGCTGTAATCGCTTCTAGCAATATAATGCTTTACCTCACTAACATAATCATAATACAGTTACTAAATATTTTTTGCATGGTTGTATCTGTCTTTAGATAACTATTATGTTGGGTATTAGTATAATTTTCTGTTTTTTCCATTGTAGTTTGAAGATGTATAGAATAGAGCTGGTTTCTATCTGCTGAGCAATTAAATGAAATATCATAAACAGGATAGTCTATCAGTAAAGCTTTGCTGTTTACTAGCTGAATTAGCATATACCAGAGAAGCAGAGGCAGCCCAGAGTCTTGTAGGAAAGAATACATTTTATCTAAAAGAATGGCAGCTTGCTTCCTTTATAAGGTCTGTCTTCAGCCCATCTGGTATTAGAAGGTGATAACGGTGCAGGCAATCCAGCTGCCTAAGAGGACTAGGAAGTCACTGGAAACATCCCCTCTTCAGCTCATATTCAGAAATTCTGCTGACTGAACAGAAGGGTAATAAAAACTGGCATTTAGATTATGACTTTCATCCCAAGATCTCAGCCTATGCAGAGTAATTTCTTCCTTTCTATAGTATGATCATCACCACTGGGGTAGGAGCCAATTACCTTTAAAGAGTCTGGTCATCTATCCAAATACCCTTACACTCTCATCGATACAACAGTGCATAGAATTTATAGTCAGAAAATCGGAATTGTTATAAGACCTGAGGTTACTTTCCAGTCTTCTTTTATAAGATTTGGGCTGACTAAAATGATTATGAGACTTATTTTCACATCCTAAAGAACTAAAGCCTAGTATTGGTCATTAGGGTTATAGATACAAAAAATTTATAATGAAAAGATATCAGCAAGTTTCTAGACTACATTTCCTTGAGATGAGTTAAAATGCACTGTCTTAGACCAATCCAAGTAAATTTCTCCCCCTCTGAGTTCTTATAAAATTTATATCAAGCAGTTTCTTGCTTCTTTATGCATTGCGACGGACTTTATTTTAATCTTGCATTAATAAACTTTATTTATTTTAATCTCACACACACAGTATAACAGTTGACATTCCAAGTGACAAATGCATTAAAATGTGTATTTACTTACAAGACAGAATATGCCCTGAGAGAGAAACTTTTTCAGTAGGATGAGGTCTCATTGTTTTCTAGACATGAAAAATTTAACGACGGAAGAGTAAATGAAAGAGTAAATTAAGAATGAAACCCCTTGAGAATAAAATGGAGATATCCTGTTGCATTCCCTTCATTTTACAATTATCTGAGTTTGGAGTTTAGTAGGTTTTCAGCTGACAATCAACAATTAAAAAATTACATGCTCTGAGGAAGAATTCTATACCAGATGGCTTTCCTATTCCTTTGAAATATATTATTCTATTTATGCATCTCAAGATAAAGAGACATGGATTATTTTAAATAAGAATGTGGATCTGTGGAAGTGACAGACTTCTGATTAAACCGGATCTGTGGGCTCCTTGAACTTATTGCGACTTATTCCTTACCTTAGTTGCTTTATGAATGGGTTCAGTTCAGTTCAGTCGCTCAGTTGTGTTGGACTCTTTGTGACCCCATGGCCTGCAGCACGCCAGGCTTCCCTGTCCATCACCAACTATGAATGATGTAGGCAAACATCATTGTTAGGCAAACTTTAATTCAAAACACCTCTAGACCAAATTCATTCACTTTAGGAATGCAGTCAAATATACTTGCAAAATCAAGAGTATTACAACTAGATAAATTTGTACATTTCAATAGAGAGTTATCCACAGCAAGAGAATATATTTTTCTATCAGTTACTTTGATGTCACGAAATCGGACCCAATCTTCGACACACAGGTAGGACACCAGCTTTCATATCCAAACTGTCGTTAATGGCAGGCAGGAGGAAAGAAAGAGAGGGTGACTTCTTAGTAGTATCTGCTAAATTTGAAGCAAACTAATCCTGCCACCTTGGGTCGAAAAATAAACAAGGTTTAAAAGAAGAGTGCTTCCTAAATTATTTAAATCTGTGCTATAATTAATATACAGCATTATTGATTTAATTAAACTAAGTTGCCTCTGTAACAGGGAAGCCCCAAAGTTAATTAGTGCCATAGCCTTAAGCATTTGAAATACACTGAAAAAGTAATTTGGTGGTAAAACGCATGTTTATGTATTGTAATTTCAAAGACCTTAGCTACATGTGCAATTTCTTATTAGCAATAGTTTTATCCCCTGGTGTATTCCTCTCTTATACAGCTATATGAAGTTAAGTATTGCAGTTATATTACCTGTACTGAGAATGGTTCCAATTCTACAAACATGCTTGTTTAACACAAATTTAGAACTTCATGGAGAATTGCCAGAACACTCTGGGTTCAATATCTATGGGGATAAAAAAAAGATTCTTCCGCCCACTCTCCTCCTTTTGATCTTCAACATTTAGTGAGCACCTATTGTTTTTCTTCCTTTTCCTACATCCAAGAAACAGTCATTAGTTGCTAATTCTGCCTCTTGAAGGCCATGGTTACAGGCACAAGCCAAGAAAAAGCTTTCAGAATCAACTTTAAAAAAAAATAAACATAGTCTTTCTCTACCTCTGGTGCTCCTTTCACTTCAACTACTTCTCTTGTGTTTAACTTACCTCTTTAGACCCTGAGGTTAATTCTCCATGTGGTTTTCTGAGGAATTTTACCATCCTGTCCATGTGACCCCTCCTCACTCCCAGCTTAATCATTCCAACAACTTTCTGTTGTATATTAAGTACAGTCCAAACTGCTTAATATGAAAATCAAAAGTTCTGCTTACAGAAGAAAACAAATCTGCAGCACATCCAGGTTTGCAGATAGACTAGCTATAACATCTAATGATTTGCACCTCATGTCTTTTTCTCACGGGTCAGCCTGGGTGACCCTCTTTCATCCTCACCCACTCACTGTCCAGAATTATTTTATTCAGTGTTCACAAATCTCATCTCTCAGCTTGCTTTGAATCTCTTGGTTTGAAAAATATGCATTTTTAAAAAATCTATCATATGGTGCTGATATCATCTTACTCTGTGATACAACAGTTTATAGTTGTGTACAATGTGTCTGCCTCACTAGATGATGAAGTCTTTTAGAAGAAAGGATGTGCTTAATTTATCTTTATATCTGAAGTGTCTACTACATAGCTTGCCTCATCATATAGTTCAAGAAATGCACTGTCTACATGTTTAAGAGGAAATAATCTATTTGAGTTATATAATAATAACAACCTGTTATGGCTTTTCTGGTGGCTCAGTTGATAAATAATCTGCCTGCAATGCAGGAGATCTGGGTTTGATCCTTGGGTCAGGAAGATCCTCTAAAGAAGGGAATGGCTAACCACTCCAATATTCCTGCCTGGAGAATTCCATGGAGAATTCCTGGCAGGTTCCATGGGGTCACAAAGAGTTGGACATAACTGAGTGACTAACACTTTCACTTTCCCTTTTTTCAATCTATCTGAGTTTTATAATAATAATAACCTGTTATGACACCCTGCCTACACACGAGGCATTTCTCTTGTATTATCTCATATAATTTTCCAAGTCATCATGGATTATCCATCTTATATGAAACCTAGAAAATTAAAAGTTGAAGGGTTTTGGGGACTTAATCATGTGCTTTATTTTGTTTTATTCTTTTGGTCATGTGGGATCTTAATTCGCTAACCAGGGATCAAATCTGTGCCCCCCGAATTGAGAGCATGGAGTCTTGGCCGCTGGACCACCAAGCAAGTCCATTAAACATGTGCTTCAGAGTATAAGTTTGATGAATGAAGGGAGTCAGTGGTTCAAGAGTCAATGCTCTTGTAGAAAGCGATTCCATGGACAATGTGACTTAAAAGTCTGGACTCGCTTTAACATACTCCACATAAATGCAGCGAATATTCCAAGGATCAAAGCAACAGTATAACCTGGAAGCTCAGGTGAAATTTCATGAGAGAGTTTAGGCTTGAGTCAGATTTTCTCTTCTGGAATTAGATTTTCTCTTACTTCTCACAACTGACTCTTTCTATCCCTCTCACTGTAGTGCTAACTTACACTTTAATAGCTCCATT
Source organism: Giraffa tippelskirchi (assembly GCF_054371585.1). Taxonomy (NCBI): domain Eukaryota; kingdom Metazoa; phylum Chordata; class Mammalia; order Artiodactyla; family Giraffidae; genus Giraffa; species Giraffa tippelskirchi. The sequence goes on from NC_137281.1 coordinate 154,821,997, forward strand.
GTGGGTATTCTTATAAGCAACCAACTTTTGAGTGTTTGTCTTTTTACATCTTTTTGCATTTAATCTCTGAGGATTGAAATGACTTGGATCATCAAAGACGCTGAAAATTTTGGTGACCTTGACCTCAATGTGAGAGCATGCACTATCTTTTAGAGAGACTTAACCAGATAAACATGTGTTCTCATAAAATCAATAGCTGACATATCACATTTTACAGTGGCCTGTCAAGAGGAAGAGCTACTATGAATCCAAGAATCTGTAAAGCATAAATTTAAAGGGCATAAAAAACCTTACCATAATACAAAGCAGAATCTAGTCAGAAGAATATAGGGAAGATGGAAAAAAAAATTATGCTCTAGCTATAAACTTGAATACACTAAAAGTAAAACACCTGATTATTGTTTCCCCTTTCCTTTGTTTATGGTCTAGAACAGGTAAAGAATCTAACTTCAGTGCAGGAGACACAGGAATTGCAAGTTTGATCCCTGGGTTGGGAAGATCCCCTAGAGGAGGAAATGTTAACCCACTCCAGTATTCTTGCCTGAAAAAATCCTATGGACAGAGGATCGTGGAGGGCTACAGTCCATGGGGTTGCAAAGAGTAGAACACAACTGAGCAATTGAGCACACACATACACACACACACACACACACATACACACACACACACACACATACACACACACACATTTTCTAAAGAAAAGCAAAAGACAATGAACTATGGTTACTTAGAGATGGAAGAGGTCCTTCATATCTTGTCTACAATTGGAGAATGAAAGGAAAAATGTACTTTTACTTCCTTTAGGAGCCAAGATCCAGAAAAATATCAGCTCCTTTTATTCTCCCTGCCAAATCCCACATTCCATCCTCTCCATTAGAATCTACTGAAGGTAAAACTTATAATTATCTATATTTTGTTGTTAAAAGTTAAGTATTGTATCAGGTAGATGGGCATTGATACTTCAAGGAACAAAATATTGCCATTTGCAGAGATGTGTATGAACCAAGAGATTGTCATACAGGAAAAGTAAGTCAGAAAGAGAAAAACAAGTATCACTTTTATGTAGAATCTATAAAAATGATGCAGATGAATTTACTTGCAAAGCAGATATAGGGTCACAGATATAGAGGGCAGTCTCATGGCTACCAAGGAAGAAAGAAGGAGTGGGATGAAATTGGGAGATGGGGATTGACATATGTACGCTGTTGTTGTTTAGCTGCTAAGTCACACCCGACTCTTTTGAGATCCCAAGGACTGTAGTCTGGCAGGCTCTCCTGGTAGGATTTCCTAGGCAAGAATACTGGAGTGGGTTGCTATTTCCTTCTCTAGGTGATCTCCTTGACCCAGGAATCAAACCCACATCTCCTGTGTGGCAGGTGGATACTTTACCTCTGAACCACTGGAGAAGCCGTACTGTGAATAAAATAGAAAACTACTGAGAACCTGCAGAATAGCACAGAGAACTCTACTCTGTGCTCTGTGGGGACCTAAGTGGGAAGGAAATCCTTGAGAGAGTGGATACATGTATATGTATAACTGATTCACTGTGCTATACATCAGAAACTGACACATTTTAAAGCACCTATTCTCCAATAAAAATTAAAAGAAAAATAAGAAAACTCCTGTCAAATTCAGGGATGTCTTATTGTCAAATCCAATAGTTATTTATCTTCTTACTGAAATTCTACACTCATATATGTTCAACCAATTTATTTTTCCCTAGTTTTCCCGTTTTCTTTTTTTTCTTTTCTTTTTTTCTTCACATACCATTTCCTTTCTGATTTCTTTCTGTGACTCTGTTCCTCAACCTGCTCCTAAAATTCAGGATTCCTTAGGCATCTTTTCTCTTTAATCATTGTGTACATTTCTTTTGGATGGCATCACCTGAATGCACACCTTCTATCATCATGTGTGGGATCATCTGTGCTAGTGTTCCTGACTCTACAATCTAAATTCCCATCCCTAACTCTTCTCCTGAACTGCAGATACTCATGCCTACTGCTCATTGTCAGCCAAATGCCCCATAGATGTTTCATCATAGTCTAACACATGATTGTGCTTAGTCACTCAGTTGTGTCTGACTCTGTGTGACCTCATGGACTGTAGCCCGACAGGCTCCTCTGTCCATGGGGATTCTCCAGGCAAGAATACTATAATGGGTTGCCATACCCTCCTCCAGGGGATCTTCCTAACCCAAGGATTGAACCCAGGTCTCCCACATTGGAGGCAAATTCTTTACTGTCTGAGCCACCAGTGAAGCCCTAACACATGATTCCTCTCCCCAAATTCTCTCTCACCTCCTGTATTCCCTGACCCAGTATGTGATCCATCTCTCTCCATACTTTCAAAGAAAGCTCTTCTAGAACTTACGTGTGACAAACTTTATGTGAGAGTTCCCTGACATTTGACATGTGACAAGTCTCTCAGAAAAGCAGAACCAAGCTGCGTTCTGGGTCAGCACTTTAGACACCCAGGGGGCACAATAGTCTCTGATACAACTCACAACTGTTCAAAACTTCCAGCAATTTGGCCTTTATAAAGGGCTTCCCTGGTGGCTCAGACAGCAAAGAATCTGCACATGGAGGCTGCCAAAGTCAACTTGGCAGTCCCGCTGCCCAAATGACCTCAAATGAGGTCCAAAGGAGTCCTCTAACAATAAAAATTCTTGCAGAGCCAAAGCATGTTTACTTTTCAAGGCAAATGAGAAGATAGCCTTAGGATTCAAAGCGGCATTTCACTATAGCATTTAAGTGCCTTTAACCAGAAGTCTTTAGCAACCTTAACACCATAGAGGCAGAAAGGCTGACAAGGAAGGGAAGGGAGAATCAACTTGCCATTCCCTAGGAAATCTGCCTGCACAGCTGGCACCGTGGGGATTTCTTGTGTATATTTTTGAACATATTCCAAGGCTTTGAAATGGGATTTCCTCAATCTAAAATGCTAGGTGCCTAAAAACCATTTTGTCCGAGTTTAACAGCCTTCTCTGTGAGAAAACAACATAAAGAGAGGTAGCTCCTCTGAGCTTGAAAGCTCCTTTCAGACTGGCTCCCTTTACCACGATTCCCCAGGTGGCTTAGCTGTAAAGAATCCACCTGCTAATGCAGGAGTTGTGGGTTCGATGCCTGGGTGGGGAAGATCCGCTGGAGAAGGGAATGCCAACCCACTCCAGTATTCTTGCCTGGGAAAGTTCATGGACAGAGGATCCTGTCGGCCCTATGGGGTCGAAAGAGTTGGACACGACTGAGTGGCTCATCACAAGCATGACCACCAAGGCCTTGGCCTTTCTGAAACACTTGCCCTGCCAACTCTGTAGCCCCTAACTTACAGAAGCAATGCTGGGGATCTACAATGCGCCTTTCTTCTGTCTAGCTTGGGGAATGGAAGGAAAGCAGTGGGTAAGTGGAATAGAGACAGTCTTCTAGGATCTCAGACTAACTTGCTTGCTGTCACATTTAGAAAGAGGTTATAAAAAATGACTCCCTACATTTATGGAAGTCTCAACTCCTGCCTGGATTGGTTATAGATCATTTCATGTTCTGTTCTGAGCCCACAGTGTGTTAAATGCCATACAGAAGCAGAACTAAATGTTTTTTTATTCCTGTTAATTAAAATCCAAATTTATAAGTTATTTACTGATCAAAGATGATATTTATAGAGTTTACTGAGATTTTGATCTTCAGACAGGAGTCTCCCATGAGACTGATTCATTATCTAACATTTAAAGGATTCCACTGTTATTCAGCTTATCACTAGACTGTATCACCCTCTTTTAGTCCCAAAATGAGAGCTAAAAATAAAAGAGACCATTTAAAACATTTTAATAATGGTTTAATATAGAAACTGTGTGCTGTGCTACTAAGTTCAGTCATATCCGACTCTTTGCGACCCCATGGACTCTAGGTTGCCAGGCTCCTCTGTCCATGGGGATTCTCCAGCAAGAATACTATAGTGGGTTGCCATACCCTCCTCCAGAGGATCTTCCCAACCCAGGGATTGAACCCAGGTTTCTCGCATTGCAGGCAGATTCTTTACTGTCTGAGCCACCAGGGAAGCCCAAGAATACTGAAGTGGATAGTCTATTCCTTCTCCAATGGAACTTCCTGACCCAGGAATCAAACCGGGGTCTCCTGCATTGTAAGTGGATTCTTTACCGACTGAGCTATCAGGGAGGCCCAAGATAGAAACTAGAAGAGCGCTTTGGCTGTGTTACTACTATTCCATGTCCAGGACATGGTAGGGACTTCCAGAGAATTTTTAAGTTTGGAAGGCTGGTCTACCTATTTAGGATGACACATATTGCCCAGTCCAGTTATTGCATGCATTCCAGGATGTCACTTTTTTGTTTTTCCATTTTGATGAATGTATGGTTCTTATACCATTTGTTTTCTACCACTGTGCTCAGACTGCTTGTGTTTGGGGCTTAAATCCCACTTTGTCTTCTCTTTTCAGAAGTTGTTTTACTGGGGACTTTTCTCCTATTACCACTTCTAAACACTTGTCCATATTTATTTTATCCATACATTGAGCTATACTCCTTTTACTGTGGTGGGGAGGGAAAAAAAAAATGTGATACTTAATTGGTTCTGCATTCCTTCCAGTGTTATTTCTAACTTAAAATACCATAAAAAGTAATTTCTTGTCAGAATGCATTTTTATTGAATTTCCTCCTGTGCTTGACTTCAGCTGCAATTTCTAGTTTCAGAGTCCTGCATCAATGTCTATTCACTGGCACAAATTATTTGTATCACATTTCAGGAAACCATCAGTGGAGCTCCTTTGCTTCCTTCGATTAGAGAATCAAATCTGTGAGCCAGATCTTAAGTTCTAGGGTTGTACAAATAGATGTGTGCATTCCTGGTAAGTGAAACGTACATTTCTTGTATCAGATACTGTCCCCGTTTTATTCTTTCGCTTAGTTTTACAGAAGTGCAGGAAATTGTGTTTCTGGAGGATAACCTTTATAGGACTTTGATGATATGTTGCTTGGAAATAAAGACCTCTATAGACTGTTCATAAACATCTGAATCTCTATAATTACTACCAGAGAAGGGAAAACAAGATCCTGTTTATATAGTAGATAAAATAAATATTAAGTGCTTCTGAGACTGATATCACATTGTTTACAATTCATCAACCAGAACATTCACATCTTATGTCAATAGATCAATTCTGCTATTAAATAACACATCAAATCATACTTAAATGCCTGCATTTTGTAAATATTTCAAAATAATCTTTTGAAACTAGATTAGAAATAATATCTCTAACTAATTGAGACTTAATGGAGGAGTCTTTTTTTTCTGAAGCTGACTTATGTCTGAATTGTATCAATCAGTCTTGCTCTGTTTTTAAGACATAGTGAACTGTGAGTATAAAAAAAAGCAACTTGAGGTTGTCAAAGATCCAAGATAATCCTCTCAATGTTGGTTTCTTGAGAATTAGTATGTAGTATATAGAAGCAGTCATTTTGATTATATAATACTGTCGATGTTTAATTTAATTAATAGACTATTTCAATAAACGTTTGGTTTTGTGATTCAGGAGTCTGAGAAAGTTCAAAAATATTATGATAATATCAGTGTAAAGCACAATTACAAAAGCAAGTGAAAACAAGAATAGACACATAATTTGACTGACTATGACAAGTATATGCTACAAATCATGAGGAACCTGAAGGAACAAAAAAAAAAAAAAAACAGTGGCCTTTCTAGAGCACAGAAATCAAACTGATGGAAAAGAAAAAAAAAACTTTACAAAAAAGCAAGCCATGTAGCATAATTTAAAGTCTCATGGGGTGACATTGTGGGCATCACACTTCAGGGAAGAAAGAAAGCTATATGCCGTCACTCAGGGACTGTGGCTGTGGTTGGAAAGGTTGGTAGGACTTAGGCAGGCAGAGAGGAAAGGGAAAACCATTCCTAATGGGAGGGTTTATAAGCAGGGACCGGGACTTCCCCGCTGGCTCAGTGGTAAAGAATCTGCCTGCAATGCAGGAGACTTGGGTTCAATCCCTGGGTCAGGAAAATCCTCTAGAGAAGAAAATGGCAACCTACTCCAGTATTCTCGCCTGGGAAATCCCACAGACAGAGGAACCTGGTGGGATATAGTCCATGGGGACACAAAAGAGCCAGGCACGATGCAGTGATTAAACAACATAAGCAAGGACCAAGTTTTGTCCTTGGATGGCCAGGTGACTCGGATGGAGAACTGGGAGGCAAAACTGTGGGTCTATGACAAGTTTATGGAAGAGCTTTGATGTCAAATTACTCTCGTACATAAAACACAAGTATCATGTTCAATAAACATTTATTTTACACTCAGAATCACTACAATAAATAATTTTAAAAAACAAAAGACAAAAACACTTTGGCACAATACATAAGGCTGCAGGGGTTTCCCAGGGGATCCAGCAGGTAAAGAATCTGCCTGCAGAGCAGGAGAAACAGGAGACTTGGGTTTGATCCCTGGGTCAGGAAGATGCCCTGGAAGTGGAAATGGCAACCCACTCCAGGATTCATGCCTGGAAAATCTCATGGATGGAGGAGCCTGGTGGGCTACAATCCATGCGATGGCAAAGAGTCGGATGTGACTGAGCCACTGAGCGCGCATGCATGAAATGTAGATTCTTTGACTTGAAAACTGCAGAACCATGTACTTTAAACATTTACCTTTCCCTCTCGTCCACTGATGATCCCCTTTTACTCCTAGTTCTTTCCTGGTCTGCCAGTCCTAACTACTTAGGAAATAGAATCACCAGTGCAGTATTTTAAAGGATTTTCATGATAGTCTTAGGCATCTTGTGCCACTGTTGCCCGAAATGAATCTGTGGACTCCAAATAGAGCAGTGCAAGGGCCTTAGAGTTTTCTCAGCCACTTGCTTCAGCCTCACTTGGTTTGGAACCCTGTCTCCAGAGACTCCGATTTGGTGGCTCCAGTACGGAACTTAGGAAACTGCTTAAAAACAAAGTGAGACAAAGTCTACTTCATTAACCTCAGCCTCCCCTGTTTTGCCATTCTTTGTGCCATAGCGCTGACTTCCTATAATGCCAGTGTGTTATCTGGCTGTCCTGGAAATGACTTGAGAGATCTCTTAGAAAAAGGAGAAAAGTCAAAAAGATCATGCTAATAAGCTTTAAGTTTACTTAATATGTGATAGCTGTGTCTTGCTTGCCTACACAATACCTGGCACATGAACCACCAGTAGATATAGAAGTATTCAAGTTAATGACTACATACGTTAATTTATCCTTTTCCACACTAACATTCAAGGTACTAAAAAACAAGGAGAGATACTTGGTATCTCTATGCACCAAGACTCTTTTCTAGATAAAACAACAATTCCACAGACATCTTTCCAGAACGCAGTTTAATTCTTAGATAATCAGAGTGTTTTGCAGATCAATAATCCTTATCATCCTATCCGGCACAATGAGATTATTGCCCCAGATTGACTTTTAAAGGAAGATAGAAGAATATTATGAAAAGAAGCTAATCTCATGATGCTGAGTGAGAAAGTCATTTCACAGTGACGACTTCTACATCCATTGCATCTATGGGGTTTGTTTCTAGCATGAATTCTCTCATTTTGAAAATGCTTCTTTTGATTGAGGGCTTAGCAATTTTCACTGCATGTGTAGCATTTATCTCCAATATAAATCTTCTGATGTTGCAAGGGTTGAATTCTTGGTGAGGGATTTCCCACATTCATTATTTCCATGGAACTTCGCCTGCATAAATGCTCTGATGTTTAGTTTGACATGAAGTGTGTTTAATGTGCTTTTCCATATGCCTCACATATGTGGGACTCCTTTCTTATAGCAACTGTCTGCTTTGTAATAGAAATTGATCTGACTCTCAAATTGGTCTCATGTTTCCAAAGATTTCTTTCTTCTAGGGAAACGCAGTATGCTTCAAATATATGGGAAAGAAATACATCCCCAGAATTTTCCTCATCTGGAGAACTCACCTAAATTTCTCTAAAGATCATTTCCCAGAAATGCCCTACTTTGATAATGATTTCTCAGTTTCAGAAAACTTATCATTATGGAATGGAATGACTGCATTTAAATTTCAACTGAAATTTGAGGATGTAATAGGTGTGAATACCAAATTTAGGTACCAGAACAAAATACAAATATTCAAAACAAATGACCTAGTAATGTCCCTCAATAATCTGAAAAATATATTAAAATGTATCATAGATAATTTTGTTAATAGAAAACTCTTCTGAAGCCTATTTCTATCCAACAGGAGAGTTTAGAGTATCTGCTATCCTAACTGAAACCTCATAAGGAGAACCTTCAGTGTAAGTATTAGGAAAATCAATATATGACTCCTGCACTTGAAAAGACAGAGGATGCTTTAATTATTTCAAGAAATTAGGCATTCTTTTTTAATTTATTTTTTAAAATAAGTTTATTCATTTTAATTGGAGGCTAATTACTTTACAATATTGTAGTAGTTTTTGCCATACATTGATGTGAATCAGCCATGGGTGTACATGTGTTCCCCATCCTGAACCCCCCTCCCACCTCTTTCCCCATCCCATCCTTCTGGGTCATCCCAGTGCACCAGCCCTGAGCACTCTGTCTAATGCATTGAATCTGGACTGGCAATCCGTTTCACATATGATAATATACATGTTTCAATACCATTCTCCCAAATCATATGGAGGCTGAACAACATGCTGCTGAATAACCAACAAATCACAGAAGAAATCAAAAAAGAAATCAAAATATGCATAGAAATGGATGAAAATGAAAATACAACAACCCAAAACCTTTGAGACACTAGGCATTCTAATAGATACTTTAAATGCAATTAAAAGTCCACTTAAGAGTTTATCAGAAAATGAGCAGGACAAGTGTGAGCCTTTGTAGCTTTCACTCAGGAAATAGAAAGAATACCCTTAACTGAGAGAAAATTCCAAAGAAACAGTAAGAGAGGAAAATAAAGTTGTGTATTGATCATCTGTCTTATCTTTTTCATGGTAAATACAGGTTCTATGGATTTTGGATACTTCTCTTTTCATCATTGGAAACAATCCTTTGTCTTGAGTTGATGATCAAACCTGTCATCAGGGAAATGCACAAAGTCTATTGAGCAAACTTCACTTGGCTCTTCTTCCTGGGTAAATTCCACAGATTTTCATGATACTGAATTTCAGAACTTGCCAACACATTTCCATTTTCTGTGTTGGGCCTTAATATTTTGCTTTTAGAGAAGGAAATCCCAAGACATCCAAGGGGGGAAAAATCAGCCCAAAGTGTGTTGCTGCCCTTTTCTCTTTGAAAATGTGCTGGCATGCTTATGGAATCTAGATTTTGCCTGAAAACTGGTCTTAATTGGTTCTGTGAAGACTGTGACCCGAGATCCCAGTGCTGACTCAGTTCTTTTGATCTCTGAGGATGGTGTGCGAAATGGGTGTCTGTATCTGCCTATCTGCAACCAGTCTCCACCACGTCAAGTGGCAACATCTACCTACATGTTATTCCATTTGGTACTTGGGGAACAGGTTTATTTTTCCATTATATCATTGAAACACAGGACATAAGCCATACAATTTTCTAACAAAAGAGAAACTTCAACTAGACATATGTTCCTACAAATGCACACTTTCTTTTCTCAGAAAAGACACAGGAAACATTGCAATGCATTATTGAACAAGAATAAGACATAGTCACTGTCTGCTAATTCTTCTACTTACACTGAGCAAGAAAGACATGAGGGCGTGTTTCTACCAGAGGACTTTCTGATTCGGTGACCATTTTCTGTCTCCTTGTTCTTCATAGGGAAACTTGACTTCTTGAAAGAACCTCCATCTTCCGAGATTGTGATGAAAAGTCAGACCCATGGTATCCAGGGTCTCACTGTTCTCTAGATGTTTTGACTTTACCTAAGCCTGTTATCCCTGGTCTGATGGCCACAATCTATGGTATAACATGAACTTGAGAAATAGTCTAAATTTATAGGAATATATATAACACAATGTTACAAATTGCACCATGCATGAGTGCCTGCTCAGTCACTTCAGTCATGTCCGATTCTTTGAGACCTTATGAACTGCAACCCACCAGGTTCCACTGCCCATGGGATTCTCTAGGCAAGAATACTGGAGTAGGTTGCCATTCTCTTCTCCAGGGGATCTTCCTGACCCAAGGATCAAACTTGTGATTCTTATGTCTCCTGAATTGTCAGGAGTGCCACCTGGTAAGCTCAAATTGTACCATATCTATTTGTTGAAATTGTTTGTTAAAACTAATCTCAGTGTTTCTATGTTGAATTAATATCAGTAATTTACAAAATATCAGCAAAACTACTGATGCCAGTTCACATTTTCAAAGGCTAGACAACTTCCAAAGACTGAAAATGTGTCTAAGTATATTACAATAGTGTTACTCACCAAAGCTCTGTTTGAGGATGATTTCTGGCCCTCTGGGTCACAACCCTACAAATCATTTAATAAAATCTTATTTTTACCTAAATGTGGATATGGAGAGATAAAGTAACATCCAATGGCAGGTCCTGAAAATGAGGAATTTCTGCTGAATGTGATCTTCATCAAGAAGCGATTTACCTTTACATTAAATTAGATCATTTTGTCTATACCTATCAATAGCATTATGAAATTCTGTTTCGTAAGTTCACTATATGTCACTATATATAGTCACTATATAATTCACTATATTAGGGTTCTCCAGAGAAACAGAACCAATAAGAAGCTGTGACAACTAATTCTATGTGTCAACATAGATTGGATAACAGGATGCCTAGATGTCTGGTTAACATTATTTCTGGGTGTGTCTGAAATCAGTTTACTTGAATCAGTAAACTGAGGAAAGTGAATTGACCTCTGCAACTTGGATGGGCATCATTTAATCTGTTGAGGGCCTGAGTAACACAGAAAGGTAGGGAAGGGAGGCTTCTCTTTCTTTCTGCCTAACTACTTGAGTGCTAGTCACTCAGGTGTGTCCGACTCTTTGCAACCCCAAGGACTGTAGCCCACCTGATACATGTGGCTCCTCTGTCCATGGAATTCTCCAGGCAGGAATACTAGAGTGAATTGCCATTCCCTTCTCCGGGGAATCTTCCCAAACCAGGGATTGAACCTGGTTCTCCCACATTGCAGGTAGATTCTTTACCCTCTGAGCCACCAGGGAAGTTCAGAGAGGTAGACTAATGCCTGAACAGGGACATGAACCTTGGACCCTCAGATTAAAAGTCTGATGCTCTACTGACTGAGCTATCTGGGCAACTACTTGAGCTGGAATATAAATCTCTCACCACTCAGTGATCCTGGCTCTCAAAACTTTTAGATTCAAGCTGCAATCGATATCATCATCACTCTAGCTCTTGGACCTTCAAACTCTACCACTGGCTTTCTTAGCTCTCTAGTTTTCAGAGGGCAGCTTGTAGGACTTCTCAGCCTCATAGTCACATGAGCCAAAACCTTTGTATGTGCATGTGTATGTATATATATATACACACTATAAGGTTTTGGCTTCACAGGTAGCTCTAGTGGTAAAGAACCTGCCTGCCAACAAAGGGATGTAAGAGATGTGGGTTCAATCCCTGGGTTGGGAAGATACCCTCAAGGAGGGCATGGCAACATGCTCCAGTATTCTTGCCTGGAGAATCTCATGGACAGAGGATCCTGGTGGGCTACAGTCCATATGGTCGCAAAGAATCAAACATGACTGAAGTGACTTAGCATGCATGCATATATATTATATCCACAAACCCTTATTTTCATAAATTATAATATATATATATATATATATATGGAGAAGGCGATGGCACCCCACTCCAGTACTCTTGCCTGGAAAATCCCATGGATGGAGGAGCCTGGTAGGCTACAGTCCATGGGGTCGCTAAGAGTCGGGCACAACTGAGCGACTTCACTTTCACTTTTCCCTTTCATGCACTGGAGAAGGAAATGGCAACCCACTCCAGTGTTCTTGCCTGGAGAATCCCAGGGACGGCAGAGCCTGGTGGGCTGCCATCTATGGGGTCGCACAGAGTCGGACACGACTGAAACGACTTAGCAGCAGCAGCAGCAATATATATATATATATATATATAATTTGCTGTTGTTATATATATATGTATATGTATATGTGTGTATATATATATATAATTTGTTATGTTTTTTGGAACCCCTGAAAAAGAATGTCTGATAACGTCTGATAAGCTGAGCCAATGTTCCAGCCCAAAGACTGGAAGGCTGGAAATTTTCTTCTTACTCTGAAAAGTCTGTTTTTTGTTCTATTCAAGCCTTCAACTGACTGGATGTGTTCCACTGTCATTACAGAGAATAATCTGCTTTTCTCAATCTTCACTGACTTAAAGATTAATCTCACCCAAAACCACCCTTCAATTTGATATATAAAATTACCATCACACTTGCAGAAACAGAGGATCATCATTAAAAAAACATAAAAGAACAGAATGCATGGAAAAATTCAACAGTGAAAAACCAAAAGCACATCCACAGGATATGTGGCTGTTGTTTTTAATTTGTCTTTTAAGGAGAAATTTGGATTGGATGAGTAGTAAGAGCTCTTACAGCTCTAAAATTCTGAATGGTAGTGAGTTATGTGGGTTATAAATAATACAAAAAAAAGGAAGAAATATAGAAGATAATTTTTATCTGGTCAGCACTGTACTATTTAGGAACTAATGATTCAATTTGAGATTTATCCAAAGTTTTTTCTTTTTCTTTTCATCCATATTCTACCTTTCAGATAAGGTAAACCCATCCAAAATTGGCCTTGAGTTTTCTTATAAATGCCAGTCTCTTTTTATAAATGAAGAATCAGCTGAGAGATAAAATTATAATCAATCAATTTTGCTTAAAATTGATTAATTTTTTGTTATCTATGGATTTCAATTGCACATTAATGAGTTCCCCTCTATCACAATTAATTTGAGGTTTATATCTATAGAGAGTAAAGAAAGTGTTGAATTCCAGAAATTATTTGAAAATCAAACAAGCATTATATAGTGATTCAAATGTGTTAGACGGAAAATCTGATTTTTATAAGGCTAGGATGATTGGCAAGGAAAAGGAAAATTCTCTTGCACTTTCTATTTCCAGCAATATTAATTTATTTTCAGTATAAAATGGCTCTATGAACCATATTAGTATTGCAGTAAGATATTGGATAGTCTAAAGGGACAATTTTGATTTACACCTGAGTATTCACTTTAACTAATGTGTCCCTTTGGAACATATGAGTAAATCTTGAAAATAATAGATAATAGTGCAGAAAGAGCCCATAAGCCAGTTTTTTTTTTTTTTTTCTTATTTTCTTGGAAGCTTCTCTGTGATGAATAAATCTTAAAAGTAATGGAATTTTTAGCTTTCTGTCTCTTAACTGATGGCATTTCCAGGTTGTACCAATTACCTTTATATTATTATATTATAATTTAATTAGTATTTTTCAAATTACATGAAACATTTTCATAGTACAGAGATAGCTATTGATTTCATTAATATGTAAAAATAAAACTATGATAACAACAATTGATGTGTCATTCCCTGAGAAGTAAAACAGCTAAAGCCTAAACGTAAATTATGTATGATTTCTTCTAAACTATATTCGGTTAGTTTTGCTGGTTTGTAGGTAATGTGAAATAAATTAGATAAGATTTGGGGAGGGAAGTATGATTTATTAATATCACAAAATGTGCTCAGACAGTAAAGCGTCTGCCTACAATGTGGGAGACCCGGGTTCAATCCCTGGGTTGAGAAGATCTCCTGGAGAAGGAAATGGCAACCCACTCCAGCATTCTGCCTGGAAAATCCCGTGGACAGAGGAGCCTGGTAGGCTACGGTCCATGGGGTTGCAAAGAGTCGGACACGACTGAGTGACTTCACTTCAAAATAAAAGAAGCACTCAGTAAATATTTAGGAACTCACATACAAAATGACACATTTTCAAAATCTTATAAAGGTTATTTTCATATGTTAACTAAATATAAATAGACAAATCCCAAATATAATTGAACATTATAACCAACCTTCTCTCAGTAACTGATATAACAAATGGACCCAAAAAAATGCAGTAAGATTATAAGATACGTGAACAATGTATCTTGACCTGTGTAACATTTTAGAACATTACATCCAATCACTGAAGAACACACCTTCTCTTCAAATGTACATAGAATATCTCTAAGACAGACCATATGTTGGGCCACAAAACAAGTCTCAAAATTAATTTAGATATCAATGACATTGAGATATTGAAAGGAGACAAGGGTATTTGGAAATTTAATGGCACATTATTAAGTAACTGATGACAGTGATATCACAAGGAAAGTTTTGAATTAACATAGATATGACATACATAAGTTTTAAGGTACAGATATAGGAACACTTAAAGGGAAAAATTATAACAAAATTGTCCATATTGGAAAAATCAGTGTTAAAAACTATTATTTAAACCAATAATTTAAAGCTAAAAAGGTATTAAAAATCAAAGTAGAAATCAATGAAAATGGTTGTAAAATACAGAAAATCTAAAAAACTCATAATTTAAAAATTTATCAGACTAGCAAATCTTAGCAAAATGAGGAACAAAGGAAATGAATGAAATAGGAAGGAAGGAAGAAAGAAAGGGCAAAGGAAAGGAAGGAAGGAAGAAAGCAAGAAGGAAAAAGAGGAAGGGCAGAAGAAAGCAAGAGAAGAAAGAAAACCTGTTACCAATGTCAGTAGTAACAAAGGAAATATTGTAACATCTACAGAAATGAAAGAAGAATACGTAAATTTTATGAGCCACTTTCATCTAATTAATTCAATGATTCTGATGAAATGGACACTTTTTAAAAGCATAAACTAACTCAAGACAAAATAAATAATCTGCTAGCACCTATATATATGTGTGTGTGTGTGTGTGTGTGTGTGTGTGTGTATGTATATATACATATATATGTTAACTTATAATAAATAGCTTTCTGATTGAAAAAAAACCATGTCCATATAGTTTTATTTGTAAATTCTGCCAAATATTTTAGAGCAAAGTAGTAACTATGAAAAAAAGAGAGAAGGAAATATTTCACAATTCATTTCTGTAGCTAGCATGATTACAACATCAAAACATGACAAAGATGTACAAGCACAGATCAGTAAACCTGAATGCACAAACCTTTAAAACAATTAGACTACAATAAATTTATGTACTTTTGAAATAATATTGCAAAGAGAGATGTCTTTCTTTGATGAAGGCCCATCAGGATCTTGCTCTGTATCTGTTTAAAAGTGAATCTCAATAAGAAATTAGAGAATGGCATGGAAGCATGTAAATTATAATATGTGGAACAAATCACCAGTGCAGGTTCAATGTATGATACAGAGTGCTCCAGGCTGGTGCACCGGGATGACCCAGAGGGATGGGATGAGGAGGGAGGTGGGAGGGGGGTTCTGGAAGGGGAACACATGTACACCCATGGTGGATTCATGTCAATGTATGGCAAAATAAATACAATATATTGTAAAGTTAAAAAATAGAAAATAAACTAATTAAAAGTCAAAAAAAAAAAAAAAGAAATTAGCAGCCTTCCAAATCATAATGGATTATCCTGGAGATAATCCGGACTGACTCAATCATTTTATCTGATGGTACCTCTTTAAATTTATTGCTTCTATTTCCTTGCTTGACCAACATTTCAACTTTCTATTCTAAAAGGACATGACAAAAATTGGTTGGACCTTCTCAGCTTTCAAGATCCCAGAAAGATCATATTAACAAGATATGATTCTGATACATCACAGTGCTCTTATTTTCTAGCTTATGTCATAATTATCCTTTTTGTTTCTATGTCTAGAAATTAAGTTGACCTCCATGGGTTTAAATCAATGTTCAGGCTGACTAAGGAATGAAGGTGATTCATATTTAAATGATCCATAAGTGATGATTATTAAGGAAGCCAAGTTGACACACCTTAGGACCCACATTTCTTCTAGGAATGCAACAAAATTAATGAGAATGGAGGTATTTTATTTTGCTATGTATTATTTCTCTTTGAGTCAAATGAGAAGAGATGTTTGATTAGGAAATAAACATTTATAGAATTATTTTCAATTTTGACAAAACCTCAAAAAAGATATATTAATCTATGGCTTACTTTCGACATTTTGGAACACTAATTAATATTAGATTTTTAAGAAGAATAAATTGTAAGACTCATGATTACAAATTCAATGCAACTGAATGGCTCAGTAACAGTTTTCTCTATTTAATTAGGAAATACTTAGAGCAATAAACTTAAAAAAAAACAAACATCATTTTGACACCAGATCTAGTTCAACCACAAACAATGACAACTCTTACACAACATTATAAGAAATGGATGATGAAATTCTACTGAATCATCTCTTGCTGTGATCAGGATCAGCACATGGACTATTTCCATAAATATTCAGCAAATTCACATAAAGCAGGTTACAGGACCCAAATCATAATGGTTGACAATTCTCTAGAAAAAATATCTTGAAGTTCACAACTTGACTTTCAGAGAAATCCCTCAAGAGACTTCTCTCAGAGGTGCTGACACATTGCATCACTGAAATAACAAGAAGTGCAAAAGTGTAAACAAACAAAGTCAGGCCCATTGGAACTTAAGAAATCCAATACATCTATTTAACTGACTTCAAATCCTACACACACCCAAAGTACAAAATTCTTTGTTTGCATAATGAAAAGATTTGTCAACAGGGCCTAAAGGTTAGATTGTAAAATAGAGCTGGGGAAAATGTGTGCCTGTGAGAATCATATGCATTCTTAGTAGACATTCAATGATCTGAAGCCATGACTGACTTTTCTACCATAACATCTTGCTGGCCCTGCAACTGGCAGATACTTCTTTTTCTTATACTTGTTACTGTTATTCAATCACTCAGTTGTGTCCCACTCTTTGTGACCCCATGGACTGCAGCACCCCAAGCTTCCCTGTCCTTCACCATCTCCCAGAGTCTGGAGTTTGCTCAAACTCATGTCGTTTGAGTTGGTGATGCCATCCAAACATCTCATCCTCTGCCGCCCTCTTCCTTTTTTGACTTCAATCTTTCCCAGCATCATGATCATTTTCAATGAGTCAGCTGTTCGCATCAGGTGGCCAAAGTACTGGAGTTTCAGTTGCAGCGTCAGTCCTTCCAATGAATATTCAGGGTTGGTTTCCTTCAGGATGGATTGGTTTGATCTCCTTGTAATCCAAGGAACTTGCAAAAATCTTCTCCCGCACCACAATTCAAAAGCAGCAATTCTTTGGTGCTCAGCCTTCTTTATGGTCCAACTCTCACATCCATACATGACCACTGGAAAACCCATAGCTTTGACTGTACTCTGGTTTTCTTTTATTTCTACCTAGTGGTTTATGCCACCTCAATTCTTTGCTATTGCCTGTTACAAAATTTCCCATTTTCCTGGTGATTCTGGTGTGTGCATGCTGCCACATGCTAGCCTATTTTAAATCCTTCACCCGTATCCCCACCTCTACATACACACACAGTGGACACCTTACTGTTACTCTCCAGTCTGACTCCCTTTAGAAGGCACCAGACACTATGCTAAGCATTTTACAAACATTATCTAATTTCTTTATTTCAGACATTATGGACAATATACTAATGAAGAAATCAAGTCTTAGTTTCTTTCCCAGTGTATGTCACAATTAATAAAGTAATAGAGTCACAATATTCTTCTGATGTTAAAGCCTATGTTCTCTGTTGTTTGATGCAACTCTTAGCTGGGTCATTGCGATGCAAGAGGGAAGCCCTGCTAGAAAAGAAAGCTCCATTGTCAGCCTTTTTAACTTTTAGTTCTACATCCACAGATCTAACCAACCATAGATGAAAATATTGAAAAAATATTCAGAAATTTCTAATAAAATCAAAGTTGAATTTGTCTCACACTTGTACTTATTTGCATAGCATTTACACTGTATTGGCTATTACAACTAATTTAGAGAGGATTGAAAGTATATGGGAGGCTGTGCATAAGGTGAATGCAACTACTTCATTATTTTATATAAGCAACTTGAGCATCCATGGATTTTGGTGTTTACTGAGGATCCTGGAACCGCTCCCTTGTGGATACTGAGGGACGACTATTTTTTAATGATGTTATGGTCGAGGGTCAAAAATTGTCCAAATTCTTTCCTGCCCAGGCAAGCATCCCTCCACCTCTCCTAAAGTTCTAAGGAATCTAAATTCAAAGACCAATGCAAAATAGACATCCAAAAGCTTCTTAATTACTAGCCGAAGAGCTCTGACACTAAGATTTGTTAACACTAAGGCTGACCCTTAGCCTAAGTGGGGTCTTGTACTCAGTTTTTGCCCCAGTCCCAGTGCTTAGTTTTATCCTAAGCCCCAGTCAAAATACTTGTCAAATCTTAGAACAGGTGCAGTTTACAAGGTCAGTGCTTAAGTCCACTCACCTTCATAATTACATGAAATCAACAGAGAAAAAGAAGAGTGGATCAATAAAGCCTCTGGTTTATCTAATCTACTGGTGCATAAAATGTAAGAGGAAGTGAGGAATGGACCCTATTTCCCTAATAATAACTATTCTTCTTTAACCTGCCAAGGTCTGGCCAATCACAATATCAAGAACTCTTCTCTGCTACGTGGCCTGGCTGTGTGAAGAGGTATCTAGCAGAGATGGCATAAATCCCATTGCAAAAGGAGAAAAGGCTGAAAATGCCTCTCCTGCCCCCCACACAGATATATTCTAAAGTTTAATCATTCATTCATTCTACAAATATTTATGGAGCAGACACTGTTTAGGGTTCCAGAGAGATTTCAACAAACAGAACAAGTGCATGTCGTGCCATCATCAATATTATATCACAATGATATTATTGGGAGTGTGAAAACAACAGACATTACTATGTAAAAAATGTTAGAAAGTGATAATTGCTATTAAGGTCTTCCTAGTGGCTCAGCAGTAAGGAATCCTTCTGCCAGTGCAGAAGACATGGATTCAATCCCTGGGTCAGGAAGATCCCCTGTAGAAGGAAATGGCAGCCCGCTCCAGTGTTCTTGCCTGGGAAATCCCATGGGCAGAGGAGCCTGTCCATGGCATTGCAAAAGAGTCAGACACGACTTGGTGACTAACCAATAGCAGTTGCTATCAAAATAAAAATATCGTTTGACAAAATGTCACACAATGAGGGAAGAACAGAGGGCTGAAAGTCAAAAAGCTTGACTTTTTCATATATACATTATTGTTCAGTGTGCGGTTGCAAACTTAATGTAGTCTCCCTTATATTCTTAACTATAAGATGGGGAGATCAAAATTATGTGAAGGCATAATACTCATTGCTTTTCTAGGTGGCTCAGTGGTATATAGAACCTACCTGCCAGTGCAGGAGACACGGGAGATGTGGGTTCAGTCCTTAGATCGTGAAGATCCCCTGGAGGAGGAAATGGCAAGCCACTCTGGTATTCCTGCCTAGATTGAGTAGCCTGGTGGGCTACAGTCCATAGGGTTGGCAAAGAGTTGGACATGACTGAGCATGCACGCCACAACAATAATACTCATAAGAAGCAAAATGTAAATTATAGCTAAAGTCAACTGAGTTCTTGTTCTGTCTAGTGATGTTTTAAGTATACTTGTCATACTAATTTTAATCCTTATAATAATCCTAGGAGGGAAATGCTACGGCTATGCCTGTCTTAGAAATTATAAGCTGAGGTAAAGAGACATGAAATATTGTGCCCAAGTAGAAATATCAGAAATTAAGCCAAGGTCTTCTTCCATTAAATTTTAGCATACTGGTATACTACGGTTTCTTTTAGTTTATATGTGTAATGATTGAAATTTTTCTGTAGTTGGCTGAGTTTTGTGACTATTAATTTTTATTTATTTATTTATTTCCTGAGCAGGAGACATCCAAGCAGAGAAGCAGAGATCCCTGAGGTCTCAGGGTATGGTTATGACTCCTTGCTTTCTCTTAGCCAGGATTCTCTTATCCAGTAAAACTGAAAGTTGGTCCTTAAATATATAGATGTATTTTTCTTAGGACATAAATTCTACTGAGATGGAAAGATGATAAGTAAAATCAACACATTTCAAAGTTGTTGTTGATTTTGTAGATTTTTATTTTTAAAACTTCCCACAGTTAAAAATCTGCCTTTAGCAATATGGAATTACAAGTCATTGCATATTCAGGAGAAGTAAGATATAGGCATGGGAGGATATTAGGAGACAGAAAATACAAATCAACACTTATTACAAATAGCCTAAGTTTTGCTCAGTTTCCAGAAGTAGAAATAGTAATGAGAAAATGTGAAAGTTAGATAAGGTGTTCACTCTTTTTCGAGGGGATTCAATCTTGCTGCAGAAACCTAGTATGGATATAAAACCAATAGTCCTATTATAAATGGAGAATGTTATGGGATTACATTTTCAAAGAGTGAAAAATTTATCCTCAGATTTAGAGAAGAGAGACAGCTGAGTTGAAGTCATCAGCTCTACTTGCTTTTATACCTGTCTTTTTGTTTAGACCTCCCCGGAGCACCATCAAGGATAGTATCCAGAAGGGGAGCTTTGAGAATATATATCAGTGGAAGGAACAGCCAAGGACAGCATGGGCATCCACATTAGAAACAGTCATTGGGGCCATCTAACCAAACTCATATTAATGGCAAGAATATTAAATAGGAGCAGCATGAGATGTAGAGGCAAGAATGAGAAAGGATGAGGTGACAAATAATGGTGATAAAGTCACGTAGAGTGGAGGATGCTTGGTGTGGATAGCACAATGTGAAGTAGAACTGATTGTGAAAGCCTTTCAATTCGAAAGTAGCTAGACCCCTAGTCTTATTCTCTAGGGCCATTTCCTTGGCCAAAATGATCATCTTCCAAAAGAGGTAAGCTGAGCATTTGGGCATATTATCACTGCGTTGCTTTGTGTTGCCTTAGATGTTGTCCCCACCCTGGATGGAGCCAAGTCCAGGGACTTAACAGCTAGATTTCATACAGTACCATTGTTAGACACAAGTGCCAAAGAGATTCAAAATGAACAGATTCAACATGCCTGTCACTCAGCCCAGCTGTGTGTGGTGGCTGATGTGGTTGGCTCTGCTCTATTTGAATTTGGTCTCTTGGGAACTATTTAAAAAGTGTGACTTAAATGGAGTCACTGTAAATGAGTCTGTACAGGGCAGGCTCTGAATGTTCCACGTGGGAACCAGGTTGCTTGTGTCAGAGAATAGATGACAATCTGAGAGTTAGAGAGAGGGCTGCATTTTAAAAGGAGGGCATTCGGTCCTGAAAATGCTTAACACTGTTCTTCACGTAACTGCAGAATAGAAATTAGTCACTAGTTCCAAGATTGAAGATATTTGCATATTAAATATGTGTTCTAATTTCCAACATTTAGCATGTATCTCATTTTATAAATAACAAGGAACACTTGCAAAAGCATGTGAGTAAGTTTGATTTTCTAGACCTAGGTTCTCAAGTTATGTTTGTATACAGTGTCTACACAAAGTAAGGAACTTTAAAAAAGTGTACTACCCAGAATACCTATATATGTAAATAAGCTCTCTTATATCTTAAACAGCAATTATGATTAAAAAAAATAGTTCATGATTTAGAATCAGATAGTCCTGGATTCTGATATTAGGCTTGTCAGAGGCTAACTGTATACCCTTTAGCAAATAATTTCACTGAAACCAACCTCAACGTATTATCAAATAGTTGTAATAATATATAATAATAATGTTATTAGGGCTTCCCAGGTATTAGGTTATCAGGGCTTCCTGCAATTGCAGGAAACGTAGGAGATGTGGCTTCGATCCCTGGGTCAGGAAGATCCCCTGGAGGAAGAAATGGCAACCCACTCCAGTATTCTTGCCTGGAAAATCTCATGGACAGAGGAGCCTGGTGGGATACAGTCCATAGAGATCCAGAGAGTCAAACTCAACTGAACGACTGGGCATGCACGCACAATGCTACTGAGAGGAGTAAATAAAATAACAAGTAAAGCTAATATCAGTGGTGCATAATAATTACACATCAAATAACTCTTAGTAAATCTTCTTATTCAAATTAGTTGTCATTGCTTTGTGTGTGGGGGTCAGTCATTTCTGACTCTTTGCAACTCCATGGACTGTGGCCCACCAGCCTCCTCTGTCCATGAGATTTCCGAGGCAAGAAAACTGAAGTGGGTAGCCATTTCCTCCTCCACAGGATCTTCCTGATCCAGGAATTGAATTTATGTCTCCTGTGCCTCCTGAATTGCAGGCAGATTCTTTATGGCTGAGCCACCAGGGAAGGCCCTTTTTAAAATTTTCTTAATCTAGGTCTACAAAGAAAGGGTCACAGTGTAATAAGTGATTAAATGAATAACTTACAGACTTGTTGGCTAAATAGTAATCTTCTTTTAACCTGTAATCAGATTACATTTTAAGAAAGGAAATTTACCATTAGTTTACTCAAGTCAATTAAGATGTCAATTACAAATGTCAACACATCTTTTCTGAGCCCTTTTTGTAGAAAGTTGAAAGTTTTTAGAATATATTGCTCACTTTTTTCCACAGTCTTCACTCTTAATGATTTTTGACCACTTTCCAAATTCAGATATCAGACGCAAATCATAGACAGTCACAGTGTGAAATCTGCCACCCTTTTTATTGCCAGGCTTGACTCAAACGATCTGCCCACTAAGTGGATATTGCCTTCCTACCTCACAGCTCAACAGACATCCCTCCTAAATATGCTGGATCAAAACTGATGATGTTTATGATCTTTTAGAAGGAAGAGGTGATATCTTCTCATCAGTACTTTGCAGCAAGTAGCTGACCTCCGCCTGAGTCTCCAAATACTTATGAAGGACTATTTATAGGAGAAAATGAAACTTAACCTTAAAGCAGAGATCAGACATGACGACAGGTATCCATATAAGTACTCTCCAAGAATCTGAAGGAAATATCAAACATAGTCCTAGAAATATTTCATGCAGTGACAACAGCTATTTCTGGGGAAATGTTTAGCCTTGCATATGATTCCGGGGGATCATTTTTATCTGAATCATTCATTTGTGAATCCCAAAATTCCAGTACCTTCTTGGTCCATTACAGGGGCCACTGTAGTGAATCAATAAATATTTAAGAGAAATACTTTAGATATGTAATTTTTAAAAAAAGCATTAGTGTTAGTCCTTTGAAATCATTGTCTCCTAGGATTCTTTTGAAACATGGCATGTTTCACAAAGGTTACTGCATAGAGTTTATTTCCAAAGTCTCTGACAGGAACACATTATAACCAAAAGATGTTTACAACTTAACTTCAACCATGAAGCTTCAACTATGAAACTTAACTTCAGCAATAATTCTGCCATACATTTTTTAAAAATTCACTATTGTCATGTCTATGATAGAATGCCAGATTTCCCTTATTGATTGATTAATCCAATATGTAGTCCAGATCTTCAGATTTTTTTTTTCATTTTAGGAAAACCAAACATATTTCATTACTAAAATGTTTTAAATTATGAGACTCCCTTTAGCATTGTTTCTAAGCATCTAGTTCAAAGTAAATTTTATTCTCGCTATTATAAGGACTGCTATGAAAACCACCTCATCCCCTTTGAACATGAATGCTACATAAATGAGACTGAAGCCAAATGGAAAGAAAAAAGGCTCTTTGTCAGGAATTGTGGTCTCACCTGTACCCTTGATTAGCTGAGGACATTGTCCAGAACACCTAATGTTTTTGACTTCAGTTTTTTTGCATAAAAATAAAGACAATGATTTTTACCTCTTGGGAGGCAATAATTACATGGTACATAGTAAATGACTACATATTTACAGGTCTTGGTTGCTACCTAAATGTCCATCGATGGAGGAATGGTTAAAGATGTGGTATGCGTATACAATGGAATATTATTCAGCCATTAAAAAGAATGAAATAATACAATTTGCAGCAACATGGATGTACACAGGCTGATAGAGAATGAGATCATACTGAATGAAGTCAGACAAAGAGAAATATCATATGATACCCCTTACATGAGAAATCTAGAAAGGAAATGGTACAGACAAATTTATTTACAAAACAGAAACGGACACGCAAACTTAGAGAACAAATTTATGGTTTCCAGGTGAAAATGGTGGGGAGAATGGACAGTTAAGGAGTTTGGGATTGACATGTACACACTTCTGTATTTAAAATGGATAAACACCAAAGTTGTACTGTATAACATGGGGAACTCTGCTCAATGTTATACGACAGCCTGGATGAGAGGGGAGTTTAAGGGAGAATGGATACATGTATACATATGACTGAGCCCCTTCGCTGTTCACCTGAAGCTTTCACAACAGTTAATTGGCTCTACTCTAATATAAAAATTTTTTTAAATCAATAAGAAAATGGTCTTGGTATATAGTAGGTGCTCAAAACAATGTGTAATCAAGAGGGGGATTGAGAAGAGTGGCTCTCAGATTTTAAGGCATGGCCATTTCAAGGCCATGGGCTACTTGGGGGAATTTCAAAGGGTTTTAAAAATAAGCTAAATCTGAATTTTATGTGCATTATTAAAGCCTATACATGGAATATTAACATCAGATGAAAGAGCTGGATATCTACATAAATAGGACTTTTAAGGCAAGATAGTTATTTCCAGAAGATGTACTTTGATTTGATCCCTCTTGTTAAGCTGTGTGCAGGTGTCTTGATTCACAATGTTCTTATTTTTTTTAACGATCACTGAATACCAGCCAGGCAGTATTTTGACCCCACTTGTGCTGTGTTCAGTTGCTAAGTTGTGTCTGAATCTTCATGACCGCTTGGACTTTAGTCCACCAGGCTCCTTTGCGCATGGGATTTTCTAGGCAAGAATACTGTTGTAGGTTGCCATTTCCTCCTCCAGATGATCTTTCTGACCCAAGGATTGAATCCACATCTCTTACATTGACAAGCAGATTCTTTACTACTGAACCACTCGGAAAGCCCTGTTATGAGGGCTTCCCAGTGTCAATACCGTAATTCAATCCTAAGGGAATTTCTGGTGAAGAAAAAAGAGCCACACAAGCTTAGCTAAAGTCAAAAAGTTTATTAAAGTTAGTTTTCCCCCTGATATGACAATACAGAAAATTGGTTCAATTCTTATTTTTATTTTTTTCTAGAAGATCACAAAATGTCAGGAACTCTCAAAATGAAGTGTTGCTCCTCACCAAGGGTCTTGAAGATATATCAGAGGCTTTCCCTACCTGACAAGGAGTTATCACTATCAAGCTCGGAAGAGAAGAGAAGCTTGATGCCAAGGCCTGCCTAGCTCTGCTAGTGAAGGTACATGAAGCTGCTTTTAGACTCAGACAGTTTATTAGGTACATCAAAAGGAAGAACAGACAAAGATGCCAGCCTTCAGGTCCCTGCCGTGTACAGCCTACAGCGTGCATGTGTGTGCTTTTAGTGGCTCAGTCATGTCCCGTTCTTTTACGACACTATAACTGTAGCCTGCCAGGCTTCTCTGCCCATTAAATTCTCCAGGCAAGAATACTGGAGTAGACAGCCATTCCCTTTTCCAGGGGTTATTCTTAACCCTGGAATCTAATCCAGACCTCCTTCACTGCAGGCAAATTCTTTATTGTTTGAGTCACCAGGGAAGCCCAAACAGCATACAGCAGTGGCCTGCAAACTTCTGGGCACAGGCATGGGTTTTGTGGAGAATTTTTCCATGGACTGGAGTGGGGAGCTGGTTTCTGGATGATTCAAGTGCATTACATTTATTGTGCACTTTATTTCTAAGACATAAGCTCTACATCAGATCATCAGGCATTAGACCCTGGAGATTGGGGACACCTGTCATAGAGGGCACATCAATGGGTGACTGCAGTGTGAGATGCTGGATGTCTCTCAGTACTGTGGAGCCAAACCTAGGCTACACCTAGGGGTTATATATCTTGCAGCTCTCCTCTGAAGGAGGTGGGCAGAGAGCCTCATAGTCACCGGAACCTGGGAGGCAAAGAGAAATGATCCCAAGGTAGCCTCCCAGGGAAGGTCGGGACGCGCATGGGAGATGAACCCCCAGAATCCCTTCACGGGTTTATCATGCTCTTAAGTCCTGGGAGGACCACATGGAACTCCTCCAAGCCTCAGAGAAACTGCTGTGCTAGACTCTGCCTTGGTGGCCTATGTGCGCATGTGTGAGGTCACCAGGGATCAGTGATGGAGACATTTTTTGACTTTATATGTTATTCTTTCAAGGTAAGGAAAATATATTAGTTTTTATTCTCCACTCAAACTATGGGAATCCTTACAGTATCCTTTGACTCTTGGCAAATCCTAGACTGTAGCCTGCTAGGCTCCTCTATCCGTGGGAGTTTCCAGGCGAGGATGCTGGATTGAGTTGCCATTTCCTCCTACAGGGGATCTTCCAGACCCAGGGTTCAGGCTCACATTTCCTGTGACTCCTACATTGTCTGGTGGGTTCTTTACCACTGAGTCACCTGGGAAGCCAATGGCAAGTAGAAAACAGCCTAATAAAAGGTAAAGTCATAGAATTTTCACAAAAAATATTTGATTCCATTGTTTGACTATCATGGTCTAAGAATGAAAGTTCAAAATTGTGTAGATAACCAAAGCATACTTTGTGTAGCATTTTTAAAATATATTAAAATAGCATTTGCTTTGTCACCAAAAAAACACTATTTCCTTATAAAATCATGCTTCCTGGTTCTCATCATAATTCATCTTGAAATATAACTTAAAGAAGCTGAAAAAGAATAAAATTACGGAAACTCTCAAGCAAGGCTGACATACAGTATCAAGTCCTAAAGACAAATAGGTCATGTTGGAGTCACTGGGAGTCAAGCAGTCCTCTCTCCAACCTTCTGCCTATCCAGCTACCTCTTTGGCAAGGTAGGGCAGGAGAAAGTACCCTAAAGCTAGGTCACAGCTGGCTGAGTCTTGCTCTACATTTATTTACATTATTTAAGCCATGATCAGAAGCTGCTTTGTTTGGGGAAGAATCTCAGGCTCTAGAATCAGAAGACCTTTAATATTTCTCAACTTTGCAATAGCAAAAAAATTAATAGAGACACTTCTGCCTCGATTTCCTTATGTGTCAAACTACTGTGATGAATATCATTAAATATCATTGACTAGCACTCCTCTTGGGAAAAGCGTTAAATTTGTTAGAAGTTTTTTGTTTTTTTTTTTTAAGTAAGGGAAATGAATTCTAAAGGAATACATGCATACACACAAAAAAAGAAATAAAAAAGTTTATGACATTAAATCTGTTAGCATGATTAAGAAGAATGTATTCTGCTTCAGAGAAATGGGAGGATCAAATCAATAAAGAGAAGAACTGGAAAGAGGGAAAAGGAGAGGAAAATAGAGGTCAGACAGCACAGTGGTTTCTACAATACGACCCTGCTTCTGACCTCAGATTTTCACTTAAATCCACAAAGTGCACAATATGAAAGATTTCTTAGTTTTAACTCAAATTAAGGACATGTTATGCTTAGATATCAATATCATATATTTTAATTAGTTAAAAAAGAAATCTTTCACAACGAATGTACTTTACCATAACATGGGAGGCACGGAGATTGAATCCATATCTTTATCTATATCCTTTCTGCTGCTGCTGCTGCTGCTAAGTCACTTCAGTCGTGTCCGACTCTGTGCGACCCCATAGATGGCAGCCCACCAGGCTCCCCCGTCCCTGGGATTTTCTAGGCAAGAACACTGGAGTGGGTTGCCATTTCCTTCTCCAAGGCATGAAAGTGAACAGTGAAAGTGAAGTTCCTCAGTCGTGTCCAACTCTTCGTGACCCCATGGACTGCAGCCTACCAGGCTCCTCCGTCCATGGGATTTTCCCAGGCAAGAGTACTGGAGTGGGGTGCCGTTGCCTTCTCCGTATCCTTTCTGCATTTACTCCAAAACACTGGCATTGAGAACACCTGCCACCTCTGCCAAAGGGATTTTTACTGTCTTCAGGAACACTGTTGTCCCAATGCATATGGCAGACTGAAAGTATTGGAGTATCACTGTCCTTGAATGGAGCCCCTCTAATCACTGACTGGGGGAACAGACTCTTTAGACATTTGCTACAATGTCTCCAAGTGTTCACTGGCAGAGCTGAGCTCCAGTTACCCACAGAGGCACCTGGCTTACATGACCTTATTGATGTTTTCCTTTTCTGCTTTATTTTTTCACTCCTCTACCAGCTTTCTCTTGGATACAGAGAACTCCCACACAAATGATCGGCATTTAAATTCTTGTCTCATCATGTGGTGCTGGGAAAACCTAAACCAAGATATGTGTTCATAAGGGAAAACTCACACAAGAGTGTACATACATTAAGGTTCCAGAATTCAAATGCCACCACGGGAGAGCGCATTGCTTGGAATTTTCTAAAAAATTAGAAAACAGACTTTGCCCTTGCACAAGACATGCAATTAGTGGCTTCTTGGCAAATTAAAACTAAGTCCATGAGAGGAGTATCAGCCATATGACTTATGTTAGTATTAATATAATAAGCCCTACTACATTAGATGGTTCAAGAAGCCTAAAATAAATAGGATAATACATATTTAAATGTGCTGTAAACTGTTAAGCTCATGAGAAATGGACATCATTTCTCAACCTTGTGATTGTGATGTATCTGTGACATTAATGTGATCAGATATACTTTATAGCTTTGACCTACTTTGTCAAGTTCACTTAGATTTACCATGAGTCTGGAAGAGAGCACTCAGGGCTACCCCTACTCCTTCTGATTCCCACTCTCCAGCCTGTCCTTTCTCTTATTATCATATGAGATCTGCAGCTACAGCAGTTTTTGTGTGAAATCCCTGTGCTAAAATAGTCAGCTTGGGTGTAGGTCACCTAGGTGATTCTTTGCACAGTGGAAGTGAAATGTTATCAGAATTTAACAAAAAATTGATCCCCTAGCTCAGTAGTTGTGAAAAAGCAAAGCTTAACTTTGTCATGCATATTTTGTGTATTAAGGTTTCGTTCTCTGAACTAATCATGGCACTATCAGTAAAGAAGACTCTTAATACTGTTTTTATTTCTCTATTTTTGTTATCTGATCCATGCTTCTAAATTGATAACTGCTACCTTTTTGAGTTCAGGCCTTATAGCATTCATGTACTAAGTGCTGAATAGTAATCTTGCTTTTGACATTGCGACCCTTAAGGCAGATGGTATCACTTTTAAAACAGGCATTTATTATGAAAACAACCTGCAAACATATTCAGAGTATGAAAGACTGCTTTAAAACACAGATATTGTAGCTTATGTGTTTTTGTTTGTTGTTGTTGTTGGAAGTAGTATGGGCCTCTCACTATAGATGTTCAAAGTAATTTCAGGTCAGGATGTAAAATAAGGTATTTATTTCTCCCGGGATTCACTTTTATCACTCCCCAGCTCACCATGGCTTTGTTATTTGGTGATTAGTAGCCTTGTCCACAGTTTTTTATTATGATCTTTAAAAAGAAATCATAGCTAAAAAGAATATCCGGTGGGTAAATACCCAAATAACCAGATTGAAGCCAGGTCACCATGGAGAAGGTGACCAAGTGAGTTTACACAGAGATCAGCAAAATTTGCCCTATGATTCATTTCAACTCCCAAAAAGGAAGGATGGGAATTGAGATCTTGGCCATTCAGCATTTCGTTGTGTAAAATCATTAGGGCACATGGGCCTCTACGAGGAAGCACATGCGTAGGTCAGCCTGGCAGGACATGCACTGGGATAGCCTCCGGGAGCCCAGGGGGGATGGAAGATTGGCACTAGGCTGGCTTTTCTCACTCTGCCCCTCGTGTGGTTACCAGATGCCTGGGCTGAAGATACAAATATTGCTAACTGACCATAAAATTAAAACCATGACCCCCTACACACTGGGCTAACCCATAGACACACCTCGGTCACGTATGTACAGAAAGAAAGAAAGAAAAACAGAGAGAACAAGGTTAAGAAAGAGAATGAAAGAACCATTAAGAAAAATTAGATCATTACAGCAAAGTTCCTGACGCTGGAAGAGTGATGCTTGTGGGAAGTAGGTCAGAGGGGAGAGCATATCCATTTAAGATTGAGAGAGGGTTCAAGTCCCCACTAAGCGACTTCAGTCTCCTCAGCTGTAATGTCTGTCTATCTACCTGCAATTCCTTGACTTATTTTTTTTCTTACATAAAACACCAAATGAGAAAAGTTGCAATAATTAAAGTCTGTATTTGCAATATGTCTAGGAAAAAGGAGATCCTGGATCAATGGTGAATATCACTATGATTGTTCAATGTTTTTCAGTGCGTGGAATCTGAATGGATCCATAAATTAAATCCATTCATTTACATACTCATAAAGTCCCCCCTTAGGCACCACTGTTACTAAAAGTGTAAGTAATTTAAAACAGCAGATAAATAGGAAGTCATATATATTTGGAACAGCTGTACAGTGCTGATTTTGAGGTTAGTCTCCACTTGTAAATCTGAATTTCAAAAGAATATGGCAGAAAATGAAGAGATGTAAAGGACTTGAGTTTTTACCCCTAATATCTTGGTCTAAATGATGATAATGTTATCAATACCTCAATATCACTATAGCCCTCTTATAACATACTTAATAACGTTTTAATATTCCAGTATGCGTTCTTGCACAAAGACATTCATGTAGCAGGCCTTGATTTCTTCATACACTGAATGAAGAGTTTGGATATGATACTTAGTACTGGCCAAGTCTATACTTTCATGGTTACAGGAAATTCAATTTTGTAAATTAAAAAATGAATTAATAATTTTGCTAAGTCATAAACCAACACTTTTTTCAAAGAATTGCATAGAGTTAGATATTTTTCTCAAAGTAAATTTTAGAATATTTTATATAATTGAGAAATTTAATATCACTACTAGTGAGATTCTCATGTAGCTTGTCACTACCAGGACACTGTGCATTTGCTTCTAAATTTCTGACCAGAGATCAGGGCATGATATTGGACTTGGAGGTAGAGATCGGGGAGAGAAATGTAGGTGCCTACTCTACCAAACATTGGAAATTTAAATTTGCCGCTTATTACCCACAAAATAGATATTCCATAGGCCAACTATTGTAAAGAAAGATAGAGAAAATATATAGATGCATCATGCCCTAAGGATACTCTACCAGAATTTCTTTCCCCTGACTCTTCTGAAGACTGAACTAAAAATTACAGAAAACAGTTAAATTTTGCAGTTTTATATTCCATGAGACTTTATGATACTTACAGAAATTGAAATGGAAATCAGGCCAGCCAACAAAAGTATCAACACACAAGATGCTTTAATAGAGTGCCCACACAGGCAGCATGGAGCCCATTCAATTTTATATATTCGTTGGAAATAATATTCTTTAGGCCTTAACTCCTTTATCCAGGCTACAATAAAACAAGCTGCATCATATGTGCCTTCGCTCCTGTACTCCTAGAGCCTCTCAATTCATCTAAAGATTGAAATCCATATGCTATAAAAGTCTGTTCTTTTTACTGTATAAGCAGGCTATGCGGTGTTTGTGAAGTAGTTTGGGGCTTTGGGAAAAAGTAGGTTGATTCAAATGCTCACATTGTGAAACAAACCAACCCTGTTCCTCAGAGAGCGAAGCTCACTAAATGTTTGCTGCTGGCAAGTGGATATGCTCTGAAGCCATCCCCGAGCTTGCTTTGACAGATGTCAGCTGATGGACATTTGCACAAAAGTCTCTGAAATGCCTTATTTTACAGTCTGTGTCAGTTGGCACATTTCTTTCTTGTACCTTCTGTGTTTCCCTTAGATTAGGTTGGAAACAAAGCCTACTCTTTATTGAGCAAATTCTTCGCTTTGTGAAATGGTGAACAATTACAACCATTAGCCTGTCAACCATTTCTATCAGTTCAATTAAAAATGCCTACGCACTGCATTCTGAATCATAGTCAGCCTGAGTGGAGCCTGACTCTGGCGTTCAAGACTGGTGAAAAGTCTCTGATCACACTGGAGTGAGGATGGAACGTTCTTTCGTTTGTAGCCTTATTACATTTTCTGAGAGTGTTAACCATGTTCTGTGCACTGTTGGCCCAGTGTTACTTCCCCATTCAAAGGAAAAACTTCTCATGGCTTCCTAAAAAGTTATTATGGCTATCACAAAGGTGCAATGAAAGCATATTTTGATGAACTAAGTATAAATGACAGCAAATATACCAGTGAGAGACTGTAATTTTTAACCAAGTGTTGAATACTTGTGTATTCAAGATATTGTTAAATTCGAACAGATGGGAAAATAGAAGCGAAAAGTAATTTTAAAACTCCAAAATATTGTCACAGTCTCTGTGCTTCTATTGGTACTCCTATTAACACCACATGTCAAACTTTATATTGATTTGATCATATATAATTGAAGCAAATATTTGTGGATTAATACCTTACCAACTATTATGGAAAAGTTTTAGTCACAAAAATTCAAGTACGAAAGTTTTTAAAGTAAAAATTTTACTTGAGACATACATATATATAATATATAGTTTACATGTACATAGTTTTAACATATGAAATGTATATTCTACATATTTCAAAATATATTATCCATCCAACATGCATAAGGTAGAACTCTAAACTATTAAAAAAAAGAATAAGAAAACATTTTTACATCTTTGTGTTGCTAGCAATGGGAAAAGATGTTTTAGATAAAAAAGCAAAAATAAGATGAATGATAAATGCAGCTAATTTAAAATTAGCCATGTCCATTTCTGACTTGACACCACAGTTAAGGCAAAAGACCAAGGACAAACTGGAAAAAAATGTTTGTACCTGTATAGTGAATGAAAGATTTCTATATGACATGCATAAAGTAACCATTATAAGACATAAGGAAACAAATAGAAAAATAAAAACAAGTATTTGACAAAGTAGGGAAGACTAATGATCAAAAACCATGTAAAGTCTTTCACTTTATTATTCATAAGCAATGAAATGCAAATTAAAAAAATGACAATATAAAGTCATGGAAATAATATGGATTGACAGGAAGATAGAAGCACATGTACTTACAGAAATAAAATAAATTACTACCATTACAATAAGATATAATTTTACATTATCTAATAAAATAGAGTATACATATATCCTGTGACCTCGCAATAGCACTTTTCAGGGAACCTGCTGTGTTTGTGCATTGGGAAACATGCTGGAGAAGATTTTTAACAGGTTTCCTGGTGAAAGTGAAAATTTGAGAGTATCAATATGGAAAAAAATAAATAAATTATAATATATTAACACAAGGCAATCCTATAGAGAAGACAGCTATTGCTAAACATATTATTGTGGTTGATCCCAACAAACAATTTTAATAAAATTGAGAAACTCTCAAAAGAATACTTACAGAATTTTATTAGTTACATAATGTTCAAGAACATAAACCATAAATATCTAAGTATTATGTAGTGCATGCATAAATACATAATGCAATAAACCTATTAATCCAAGAGAATGATAAACAAAATTTGGAATAGAGATTTTCTATTAGAGTGAGAGAGAGAAATATGATGAATTTAGCACACAGGCTATTCTATGTCCTAATCAGGTTAGCAGAAAAATATATATTTCTTAATTATTATTGTATGGCGACCAATTGTATACATTTATATATATTTCTGGACTTCCCAGGTGGCTCGATTCCTGAATCAGAAAGATCCCCCGGAGGAGGAAATGGCAACCCACTCCAGTGTTCTTGCCTGGGAAATCCAGTGGACAAAAGGAGCCTGGTGGGCTACAGTTCATGGGGTCACAATTAGTCAGACGTGATTGAGTGACTCAACAACCATATGTATTTTTATGTTAAGTATACATATATATTTATAGGTATTAATTATTTCATAATTTTAACAAAAATCATTTTTCAACAAAATCATTGGCAACAAAATAAAATGTTATTAAGTTTGTTAAAGAATAGATTAAGGAAAGTTGTCTATTTTCTACACATTACCATCATACTTTTCTATTTTGCCTGTCATTCTCATGCATTAATCAACCAAGAAGTCTCACATTTTTCTCTCTCCCATATCTTCTCTGTAGTAGTTAGAGTCCAACTAGGAAAGAAGGAAACTGAACATCTCAAATAGAAGTGATGTGGTACAATGACTGATTACCAGATATCTCAAATAAGAGTAATGCCATACAATGATTGATCATGTAGGTGGGCAAAACTTGAAGAGAAGAAAAAGAGAAAGGGAGCTGAATCAAAGATTATTAACTCTAGGAGGAAATGGAATTAAAAGAAGGAAGATTTCTGAACCAGGATTTGGGAGCAGAAGAAGCTCCCAACTTCAAACACTGCCACTGCCTCCAGCACCAAGAACTGAGAGCAAGAACCATCCCCTCCATTGTTGGGATTAAAGAAGCATGCACCCCTTCCCTTCAGAGATTCTATGAAAGAAAGAAAAAGACAAAGAGTAAATGGAAGAAATTCCACCTTCTAATCTGCCCCCAGCCCCTCTTGCTGATAGAATTTAATAAGCCAACTGGCAAAGGGACATGGGAAATGTAGTTTGCAGATTCCTATTTCTCTGTATCAGTCCCTCAACATTTGCATGACTGTATCGAGTTTTCATACAAAGCCTACTCTCTGTATGAAATTACACATAAATGAGACTAGATTTTGTTCTAAGGACAAGTTGCTGAGCGTGGAAGGGTGTGGCAAGTCATAAATGAAGGAGGCTAGTGAGTCTGCATACAGGAGACGAAGCTGCCATGATGCTTTGTGATCAATTGCACCCTAAAAGCCTTTCCAGTAGACAAACCCAAATAGGGAAAGATGAGACCAGGCGAAGCCAACTCCTGCTGATGAATGTGTCATGAAATCCAGATCCACAGCCAGCACCCTCCTCAGAGTGAGAGGAACATGTAGTTTAGGGCAAAGGACTGGTACCATTTGCCTTTCCTACCCTTTTCTTTTTGTCTTTTAACTTAGTAATAACAATAATAATGATAAAGTGTTTTCCTTATCTCATAACTGGTATTTATAAGAGGCCATTTTAAAGTCCCTACACTACTTTAACCCATCATACTGCTATAGCCCACGCTACCATATTAGTTGACTCTTGTTTTGCAGGTCCTTCTTCAATGGCCATCTTCTTAACTAGTTATCTATTTTATATAAGTATCAACAGTGTATATATGTCAATCTCAACCACACACTTCATCCTACACCTCTTTGCCCACTTGGTGTCTGTGTGTTTGTTCTCTGTCTGTGTCTCTATTTCTGCTTTGTGTATAAGATCGTCTATACCAGTTTTCTAGATTCCACATATTTGTGTTAATGGAACTCTACTCAGTCCTCTGGGGTGACCTAAATAGGAAGGGAATCCAAAAAAGAGGGGATATATGTATATGTGTATATATATATATATATATATATAGCTAATTCTCTTCATTGTAAAACAACTATACCCAATAAAAATAATTTAGAAAAAGCTAAAATAAAAGCCACCATCCTCGTTTGCTCTTTATCTCTTTAAAGGACATATGTTGGACAAATATTATTCCCAGCACATCCCCATTAAGAGCCAAAGTCAAGTCAGAACACTTCCCCTCTACACTGTGGCAGGTGAATGTGCTCAAAGATGACTCTCAGTTTGTTGGCCATAATTTATTTCTCTAGTCTCTCTTTATTGCTGCCTTCATTTTGTTTCTTTACAAGACGTTTGAGAATCCCTTAAACTTTCACATCGGACCTGCAATCCTAACCAGGATGAAAGGAGACAAGGGTGGGAATGGTTTGAAGGAGACTTCAAAAATCAGCCCAGGGCACAATTCAAATAACCTGCCAAAGAACTGTTAGATAATTGCACATTTTTATTTTCCAGAGACAAGATTGGAACATTGGGAATATAAGAGAAGTGCAGCCGATGCCTTGTTTCTTTAAAATATTTGGTTGGGATGTAAGGATAACAGATACAAGCCTCTGGGTTTAAAAGAATCATTAGTGTGAAATTATGTACCTGACTCCAAAAATATGTCAAAAAGCAGTACAGAATAAAAGCCAATTCCCAGCAGTTGGAATTTATTATTTATGATGCCAGTTAAACAAGGCTAATGTGCTCCACAAAAGTGGTTATAGATGCTGTGCAGTATTAGTAGAAATTAGTCAGATGTTACCAGCTCAATACAAAGTCAATTTACAAAGGCTTCTGCAAATGACAGTTTGGCTGAGTTAACATGACACTTGGGAGCATCGCCACTGTGTCAGTCTTGGCGAGTGGGTTCAGGACCAAAGTCAGCATTTATCCGTGCAGGAAACAAATTAAACCAGCGTGGGGGAGGAGCAGTAATGAGCACTTTACCCAATGTGCAGAAAGAGTCCATTACATCCTCCTCCTCTCTAATTCGCCTCTAAGGAGTTTCAGAAGAAAAGCCATTAAGGGTCACCTTGTTCATCTTGTGAGAATACTTCTCTACCCAGCTTCTTCTCATAAGATTGCATGCTCTAGGAATACCCTCTAGCAGTGAGATATTCTGTATAGGGCTGCAGTAATATCAGCTTGCTGTTTCTCAAGGAAATTGTACAGAGGTATATCACTTTACACACTTGACTAGAAGATGTGCTAAAAAAAAAAAAAAAGTGTAATCTTAATACTTTAATTTATAAACACTTTATCACAAATATGTTAATGAAATCTTTTTATAAAAACTTGAGTTCAGTTCAGATCAGTCGCTCAGTTGTGTCCGACTCTTTGCGACCCCATGAACCGCAACACGCTAGGTCTCTGTCCATCACTAACTCCTGGAGTTTACCCAAACTCATGTCCATTGAATCGGTTATGCCATCAAACCATCTCATCCTCTGTCATCCCCTTCTTTTCCTGGCTTCAATCTTTCCCAGCATGAGGGTTTCTTCAAATTAGTCAGTTCTTTGCATCAGGTGGCCTAAGTATTGGAGTTTCAGCTTCAACATCAGTCCTTCCAATGAACACCCAGGACTGATCTCCTCTAGGATGGACTGGCTGGATCTTCCTGCAGTCCAAGGGACTCTCAAGAGTCTTCTCCAACACCACAGTTCAAAAGCATCCATTCTTCGGCACTCAGCTTTCTTTATAATCCAACTCCCACATCCATACATGACTATTGGAAAAACCATAGCCTTGACTAGACAGAACTTTGTTGGCAAAGTAATGCCTCTGCTTTTTAATATGCTGTCTAGGTTGGTCACACCTTTCCTTCCAAGAAGTAAGCGTCTTTTAATTTCATGGCACAGTCACAATCTGCAGTGATTTTGGAGCCCAATAAAATAAAGTCTGCCACTGTTTCCCCATCTATTTCCCATGAAGTGATGGGACCAGATGCCATGATCTTAGTTTTCTGAATGTTGAGCTTTAAGCCAACTTTTTCACTCCCTTCTTTCACTTTCATCAAGAAGTTCTTGAGTTCTTCACTTTCTGCCATAAGTGTGGTGTCATCTGCATATCTGAGGTTATTGATATTTCTCCCGACAATCTCGATTCCAGCTTGTGCTTCGTCCAGCCCAGCCTTTCTCATGATGTACTCTGCATATAAGTTAAATAAGCAGGGTGACAATATACAGCCTTGACGTACTCCTTTTCCTACTTGGAACCAGTTTGTTGTTCCAAGTCCAGTTCTAACTATTGCTTCCTGAACTGCATACAGGTTTTTCAAGAGGCAGGTCAGGTGGTCTGGTATTCCAATCACTTTCAGAATTCTCCACAGTTTACTGTGATCCACACAGTCAAAGGCTTTGGCATAGTCAATTAAGCAGAAATAGATGTTTTTCTGGAACCTTCTTGCTTTTTCGATGATCCAGCAGATGTTGGCAATTTGATTTCTGGTTCCTCTGCCTTTTCTAAAACCAGCTTGAACATTTGGAAGTTCACAGTTCACATATTGCTGAAGCCTGACTTGGAGAATTTTAAGCATTACTTTACTAGCATGTGAGATGAGTGCAATTATGTGGTAGTTTGAGCATTCTTTGGCATTGCCTTTCTTTGAGATTGGAGTGAAAACTGACCTTTTCCAGTCCTGTGGCCACTGCTGAGTTTTCCAAATTTGCTGACATAGTGAGTGCAGCACAGCATCATCTTTTAGGATTTGAAATAGCTCAACTGGAATTCCATCACCTCCACTAGCTTTGTTCTTAGTGATGCTTCCAAAGGCCCACTTGACTTCACATTCTAGGATATCTCGCTCTAAGTGAGTGATCACAGCATAGTGATTATCTGGGTCATGAAATCTTTTTTGTACAGTTCTTCTGTGTATTCTTGCTACCTCATCTTAATATGCTCTGCTTCTCTTAGGGCCATACCATTTCTGTCTTTTATTTTGCCCATCTTTGCATGAAATGTTCCCATAGTACCTCTAATTTTCTTGAAGAGATCTCTAGTCTTCCCCATTCTATTGTTTTCCTCTATTTCTTTGCATTGATAGTTGAGGAAGGCTTTCTTATCTCTCCTTGCTATTCTTTGGAACTCTGCATTCAAATGAGATTGTCTTTCTTTTTCTCCTTTGCTTTTGGCTTGTCTTCTTTTCCCAGCTATTTGTCAGGCCTCCTCAGACAGCCATTTTACTTTTTTTGCATTTCTTTTTCTTGGGGATGGTCTTGATCCCTGTCTCCTGTACAATGTCACGAACCTCCGTCCATAGTTCATCAGGCACTCTATCAGATCTAGTCCCTTAAATCTATTTCTCACTTCCGCTGTATAATCATAAGGGATTTGATTTATGTTCCCTGAATTGTCTAGTGATTTTCCCTACTTTCTTCATTTTAAGTATGATTTTAGCAATAATGAGTTCATGATCTGAGCCACAGTCAGCTCCCAGTGTTGTTTTTGCTGACTATGTAGAGCTTCTTCATCTTTGGCTGCAAAGAATATAATCAGTCTGTTATCGGTGTTAGCCATCTGGTGATGTCCATGTGTAAAGTCTTCTCTTGTGTTCTTGGAAGAAGGTGTTTGCTATGACCAGTGCATTCTCTTGGCAAAACTCTTATTAGCTTTTGCCCTGCTTCATTCTGTACTCCAAGGCCAAATTTTCCTGTTACTCCAGGTGTCTCTTGACTTCCTACTCTTGCATCCCAGTCCCCAATAATGAAAAGGCCATCTTTTTTGGGTATTAGTTCTAAAAGGTCTTGTAGGTCTCCATAAACTGTTCAACTTCAACTTCTTCAGCGTTACTGTATAAAAAGCTTATGACAATAAAATATTGGCTCCTTTTGAAAGCTTATACATGCATCAAGCAACAGAAAATACACACATATTTAGAAATGTCTTTTAGATTTATTAATCTGAGTAAAGAATTGTTAGTCTGCTTATTTGAAACTTCTGTTGGAAAGAATGAATTAG
The DNA here is from genome assembly GCF_054371585.1 of Giraffa tippelskirchi. Lineage (NCBI taxonomy): Eukaryota > Metazoa > Chordata > Mammalia > Artiodactyla > Giraffidae > Giraffa > Giraffa tippelskirchi. Next base: position 154,861,307 of record NC_137281.1, read on the forward strand.
CTGATATTTAGGGGGACTTTGAAAAGTTCTTGAGGATTGTGGAAAAAAGCACCACCCCTTTAGTGGAAATGTGAGCCTGAGGAAATGTATCTTCCATTTGGATTTTAAAAATTCCTGCTTTGCCATCTCTTCTGCACTCTTCAGTTCAGTTCAGTTCAGTTCAGCCTCTCAGTCATGTCTGACTCTTTGTGACCCCCTGAACTGCAACACGCCAGGCCTCGCCGTCCATCACCAACTCCCTGAGTCCACCCAGCCCCATGTCCATTGAGTCAGTGATGCTATCAAACCATCTCATCCTGTCATCCCTTTCTCCTTCTGCCCTCAATCTTTCCCAGCATCAGAGTCTTTTCCAATGAATCAGCTCTTCCCATCAGGTGGCCAAAGTATTGAAGTTTCAGCTTCAACATCAGTCCTTCCAATGAACCCCCAGGACTGATCTCCTTTAGGATGGACTGGTTGGATATCCTTGCAGTCCAAGGGACTCTCAAGAGTCTTCTCCAACACCACAGTTCAAAAGCATCAATTCTGCGGCACTCAGCTTTCGTCACCGTCCAACTCTCACATCCATACATGACCACTGGAAAAACCATAGCCTTGACTAGACGGACATTTGTTTGCAAAGTAATGTCTCTGCTTTTTAATATGCTATCTCGGTTGGTTATAACTTTCCTTCCAAGGAGTAAGTGTCTTTTAATTTCATGGTTGCAGTCACCATCTGCAGTGATTTTGGAGCCCAGAAAAATAAAGTCTAACACTGTTTCCACTGTTTCCCCATCTATTTCCCATGAAGTGATGGGACTGGATGCCATGATCTTAGTTTTCTGAATGTTGAGCTTTAAGCCAAATTTTTCACTCTCCTCTTTCACTTTCATCAAGAGGCTCTTTAGCTCTTCAGTTTCTGCCATAAGGATGATGTCATCTGCATATCTGAGGTTATTGATATTTCTCCCAACAATCTTGATTCTAGCTTGTGCTTCATCCAGTCCAGCATTTCTCATGATGTACTCTACATATAAGTTAAATAAGCAGGGTGACAATATACAGCCTTGTCGTATTCCTTTTCATATTTGGAACCAGTCTGTTGTTTCACGTTCAGTTCTAACTGTTGCTTCCTGACCTGCATACAGATTTCTCAAGAGGCAGGTCAAGTGGTCTGGTATTCCCATCTCTTTCAGAATTTTCCACAGTTTATTGTGATCCACACAGTCAAAGGCTTTGGCATAGTCAATAAAGCAGAAATAGATGTTTTTCTGGAACTCTCTTGCTTTTTCGATGATCCATCGGATGTTGGCAATTTGATCTCTGGTTCCTCTGCCTTTTCTAAAACCAGCTTGAACATCTGCAGTCTTACCAAACATGAATTCTCCCTCCTTCAGGTAAAAAAGAAGCGATGTTCCATCCCTCAATAGAGCTTGTCTCCAATCATTAAATAAACTGTGGTGACTTGAACAATATTTTAGACATTTTGTTAAGTATAAAGATAACTGGTGTATTTCTCGTGATTAATTTTGTAATTGGAATATGGGTCTCTAGACACTGTATGTGAATATATGCAAATTAACTGAAGGTACAGATTCAAACCAAGAACCAGGCTCTTTAAGCAAATATAAGGTTATTCAAGTTATATTCATGGTAATTAACTTTCTTCTCTTCATAAATAATTGAATGTCACTATTATTCCAAAATAGCTGTATCTTTTTTCTGTTCTAGTTCCCATTTCTCTATCTGCACTATTCCCCTGGACTCTGAACTGTTCCTAATGGCATTTGTAGTTTAAATAGGTCTCTGGACCATAGAAACAAATAATGTATAATTTCAAATACTTAAGTAGTAAGATGTAAATCTTGACACCGTTTAATTTTATTCATAAAACACTTACTTGTGATACTTGCTTCAAGCAGTATATACAGTTACACGCACATGCAGCTATTTCTATGGCTTTGTTATTTGAGCTTTGACACTATCTTTAAAAGTAAATGAAGTGGGTATAAATACTCTATATTATATGTAAGTAAACAAAGATCCAGAGGCAAGAAGTGGCATGCTTTGTGTTGCCTATGAAGTAAGTGATCGTTAAGTGTATTAGTTTGTTCGGGCTGATGTAACAAAGTACCACAAACTTAGACAGCAGAAATTTATCATCTTATGGTTCTTGAGTTCAAAAGTCTGGACTCAGGGTATTGACAGGGTTGGTTCCTTTCGAGGGCTGTGAAAGAAGGATCTGTTTCATGTCTCTCTCTTTGGTTTCTGCCTGGCTGTCTTCGTGTTCAAGAGGCATTCTCCATGTGTGCATGATTCTGAGCTAATTTCCCCTTTTTACTAGAATACCAGTCCTATGGACTAGGCCCCACATTAATGAACTCATTTTAAATTGATTAATTGTGTAGAGACCCTATTTTCAAATTAAATCATGTTCAGAGGTACTGGAGGTTAAGACTTCAACATATGAATGAAGGGCATTATTCAAGCCAAAATATTATAAAAAATACACATCTCTCAATTGTATTACTTAATGTCTTTACTCGGAGAAGGCGACGGCAACCCACTCCAGTCCTCTTGCCTGGAAAATCCCATGGATGGAGAAGCCTGGTAGGCTGCAGTCCATGGGGTCGCTAGGAGTCGGACATGACTGAGCGACTTCACTTTCACTTTTCATTTTCATGCCTTGGAGAAGGAAATGGCAACCTACTCCAGTACTCTTGCCTGGAGAATCCCAGGGACGGGGAAGCCTGGTGGGCGGCCTTCTCTGGGGTCGCACAGAGTCGGACACGACTGAAGCGACTTAGCAGCAGCAGCAGTAGCAGCAGCAGCAATGTCTTTACTGTCATACTAAGCTGCTGAGGAAAGATGGGAAAGTGTTAGCAGAGATGAATCAAAAGAGAGTTGAATGGGGTAAGTTAAAAAGAAAAAAAAGTCAAGTGGTAAGGACTTCCCTGATTGCCCAGTGGTTAAAACTTCACCTTCCAATGCAGGGGGTGTGGATTTCACCCCTGGTTGGGGAGCTGAAATCCCACAAGCTTCACAGCCAAAAAATAAACAAACAAAAAAATATAAGAAACAATATTGTAACAAATTCAGTAAAGACTTTAAAAATGGCCCACATTAGATATATATATATATATATATATGTATACGTATATATATATTTATTTATTTAAAAGTATCAAGTACCACAGCTTGAATATAGTTCACAAAATTACCCCAAGATAGTTCTAAACTTGATAATAGATGCATTTTATTTTATACCTTGATGGGATTAACTGCATCAAAAGAAAAGTTCAGGAGCAAGTAAGAATGCACTTGCCTATTCTATTTAGTTTCTGGTAATAAATTCCAATTATTTTGAATTGACAGTGTTCTGTTCAGCCTAGAGTTAACTTTAAGAACTTCCCTCTTTGCTCTGTTTAAGTACCAAAGACAAATGACTATACCGAATTCTTTGGCAAGGCTCCATTTATTTAAAGCTCATCTATGCTTTTCTTCCTCTCTCTGGGGACCCTTTTGGGGAAAAAAATACCCATGGTCCAAATGCTGGGCCTGTTGTGGATGCTTTGACTTTAGAAAAGGAGTGATCTAAGCCTGAGCTTCAGCCTTTCTGTTTAGCAGCATCTATAGAGAAATTATCCTAATAGAAAAGGATGTCAATTTATTTCATAAATCTGGGTGGGTTGCTGTCCCACCTTCCCAACCTCCCAATATTCCTGCTCTTCCAACCTCCTAAATTACTGAAGCTATTAATTCAAAGGACTTGTTCAGAGATCCTGTTCAGTTCTTCCCCTAATCTTGGTCTAATAAATATTTGAAAATTGAAGCTAAAGCCAAATCATGATTCTTATATAATGGAACTGCAGGCTAGTCTAACCTGCTTAGCTCTTTAAAGTTCCTGGAGGAGGGAGGTGAGAGATGATGAGATCTGGGGATAGCTTATGTGAGCAATTTGTTATGCATGCAGGAGGGATGGAGGCATGATGAAAGATTCACTTCTTGGTCCTGAACCTTAATTAACAAGGCACCCTGAGAAACACACAGAGAAACAATAGGAAAATTCTTCTGAGCATTTCACAGATTATTCACTTAATATCTTTGGGGATTTATTTTATTATTTTTCTCTCTTTTGCGAGCTGCAGCTATGTTGCCTTGACATCCACACTCAAGACTTATTGGTATCAAACCAAGCTATATAAAAAGCTATCAAGCACGTCTCAGATTTTCCACAGTTCAAAGCAGTGTTGGCACCTGGCCAGCCATGAAAGATGAGCTGAGGGCCAACGTGGTGAGTGTGACTGCACGTGCAAAAACGAACACAGGGGTGAGAGAGGAGAGGCGGGAAGCTTCCTCACAGACCTGAGGGTCACACTCTCCCCCTGTAGGGAGGAAATGGAACTTATAAAGTCCTCCACTAAATATAGCCACAGTAGGGATAGATTATGATTTTTATGGTCCAGATAATTTTTCCTAATACACATTGAAATAAATATCTGTTATCAAAAAATAAATAGCAGACTCTTGGAGAAGGAATTTATCAGTTAAGGAAAGAGGAGATCTGGTTATAATAACCAGGAAAAAAGTTACTAAAAAGGATTTCATTTATGTTGGCCCCAGAGAAACAAAGACTTTAATCCACTGGGACCAAAATGCGAATAGTTATGGTGACAATACTCTCTTAACACAGAGAATATGCTTTCCTAAAATACTAATAAAATTGGTGACATCCTATCAATCCTGATTCTGTTCCAGGTAAAGTTTCCAATTTACTTTTAACTTCTTGGTCTGTATTTTTCAAACACAGTTGGAAAATGGAGGTGGAAAAATGAGGCACATCTTAGTTCCTTATCATCTTACCAAAACATGATTATGTTTGGTGTCATTTTAAGGAAAGATTGTAGGCAGTGTTGTTGATATTTCATAGATGAGGACATTAGTACTCAGAGATATTCAATGTTTGTCAAAGCCCTCAGGGCTAGCAAGAAGCTAAACTGGAACTCAAGGTTAGATTTCTACCCTCCCATCTCATCCTCTCAATCCAGGGATAGCTTCTTCTGCTGAAGAGCATGCTTGCCTACATACTAAGGCATGTCCGACTCTTTGCGACCCTACGAACTGTAGCCAACCAGGCTCCTCTGGTCCATGGGATTCTCCAGGCAAGAATACTGGAGTGGGTTGCCATGCCCTCCTCCAGGGGAACTTCCCGACCCAGGGATCGAACCCATGTCTCCTGCAACTCCTGCATTGCAGGCGGATTCTTTAGCACTGAGCCACCTGGGAAGCCCGCCAAAGAGCATATTCACTTATAAATGCAGATATCCTACAAGGTTAATGTGGAGGTTCTGGAGGTGTCCCAGCCCTCTTCCCTGCCAGTTGTCTGTGGATTTTGCAGAGCACACCTTCAAAGTGGACGTTAACACTCTAGGACAATGACCCTCAAGCAGTGAGGGATGGATGTTAATGGATAGAGCACAGCTTCCTCATCTCTCAGCAGTGCAATTCAATGAGCATCTGTCTTGAATATTATTGACAAAGAAGCCTGTCAGGCTACAGTCCATGGGGTTGTAAGAGTCAGACCTGACTTATGTCTAAACAACAACAATATACATATAAGTATGTTTGTATATACATACATATGCATATACACACACACATATATATACAAAATAAAGCAATTTTATTTACTATTTTATAATAATTTTACTTAATATATAATGAACATTCTTTAGAGTCTTCAAGTATTATTTTGTAAAATTGCTTTTATAACTGAAGACAGTTTGTCCTGCTCTATGTACAAAATTTTAGTCAGTGATATAGAACATATTTTTCTAATTTTTTTTACTACCATAAGCATTCTTAAACTTTTGAAATGTTCTTTTTAGTATCCCTACTAGCAGTTAACAAAAGCACCAGTAGCTTCTTCACAGTTCTGTATTATATCCTTAAAATATTTGTTAATTTACTAGTGACAATTGAATTTTACCACTTTCAAACATGATTTTTTTCCTTATCAAGTGATCTCTCCTTTATATGGTTATCAAAAATGCAGCAGTCTCCTTTGAGAATGGGAAAACGTTTGCTGTGAACTTTTCAACTTACATTTCTTTGTGGTTGAAAACTATCCCTAACAGCTGGCTGAGAATTTTAGTCAGTTCCACCCTAAGCAGCTGTTGGTTTTCAGTGGCTATTGGGGTAGTAAGAATGTGCCAAGGGATTGACACAGGAAAGAGATAGGACTTTTGAGGTACTGGAAATTGAGCTTCAACAAGATATTTTCTTGTGGGTTTTTTAATGTGTAGGAGAAAGACTTTTAATAAGTGACCTTCTCGTAATGTTTAAATCAACAGCATCCCGTCTGTCTCCAGGTTTAAAAGCAAAGCTCTTGAAAGAATGCAGTAGAGCTCTATACGGACCTGACTTTAATCTCTGATTTCCCCTGTCAGGAACACTCACTATGATTCTCATAGTTCTTAGAGGGTTATGAGCTTAGTATCTGCCAGGAAAACTTGAGTGATTTTAGGGGGTTTTGTATTTCTTACTGCATCAGTTCCACTCAGAAATTTAGGGGGGAAAAAATCTCCTTTGAGCATCTGTGCGGTTTGGAATCAGAGTCTCAAAATGTTAGCCAGCTAACTGCAATGTCGCAAACAAATTGTTTTAGTGAGAAGGAAGGAAAATAAAGAGGGAAAGAGAGAGGAGGGAAAGAGGGAGGGAAGGAGGCAGAGAGAGAGAAAGAGAGGGAGGGCAGAAGAGGAAGGAAGAAAAGAAAGGAGGAGTACCGTCTAGCAGCAGACTGGTGGTGCTGCAGTATACTTTGGAATACTACAGTATTCCACCAGAAGCAACTTCTAATGTCACATACATCCCTGAATGATAAGCATTTTAATGGAAAGGAAGGAAGCTTATAAGAGCTATTACTGTTTCTATGACTCTGCTGTCGTTGTTGTTCAGTCGCCCAATCATGTCTGACTCTTTGCGACCCCATGGACTGCAGCACACCAGGCTTCCCTGTCCCTCACCATCTCCCACAATTTGCCCAAGTTCATTGCGTTGGTGATGCCATCCAGCCATCTCATCCTCTGATGCCCTCTTCTCCTTCGGCTTTCTATCTTTCCCAGCATCAGGGACTTTTCCAATGAGTCAGTTCACATCAGATGACCAAAATACTGGAGCTTCAGCTTTGGCATCAGTCCTTCCAGTGAATATTCAGGGCTTATCTCCCTTAAGATTGACTGGCTTGATCTCCTTGCTGTCCAAGAAACGTTCAGAAGTCTTCCCCAGCACCACTATTCGAAGGCATCAATTCTTTGGTGTTCTGCCTTCCTTACGGTCCAGCTCGCACAATGCTATGTGACCACTGGGAAGACCACAGCCTTGACTATATGGACCTTGGTTGGCAGAGTAATGTCTCTGCTTTTCAACACACTGTCTAGGTTGGCCATCACTTTCCTGCCAAGAAGCAATTGTCTTCTGACTTCATGGCTGCAGTCTCCATGACTCCACTGTTCTTCCATAATTGACATTATTTCTAGGTGTGCACGGTGTGCCCAATATGCTTTCATGATTTGGACTGAAAAGATTGATCACTAGATGGATCTAGTTACACAGGTTTCTGCTGATGATGTCCAGTGTCTTCCACTTCCTTTCTTGTAAGCTGTAGAGGATGAGATGGTTTTGGATGGCATCACCGACTCCATGGACCTGAGTCTGAGCAAACTCTGGGAAATAGTGAAGGACAGGGAAGCCTGACATGCTGCAGTCCATGGAGTCACAAAGAGTCAGACATGACTCAGTGACTGAACAATAACAAAAAGCTGTTGACATCCCTCCAAACCTGTGTTGGACCAAAGAATACTAGAAAATATACCTTCTGAAGTGACCCATCACTGCAGCCGTTCCCACTGGATCCACAGCTCTGGACTGATAGAACAAGCTAATTCAGCTGCCATTCCATATGACAGCTCTCATTTTCAGAACATGTCTCCTCACAGTTGACTTTGCTGTTTTCTTCTGTATTTTCTCCTCGACCACTAAGCCCAAATCTGATGTCAGCTCTCCCAGTCTTGGCCAAAGGAGAGTCAGTAGCATGACTACAATTCTCGTCGTGTCCATAAGCACATGTTCACCTCAGAAACGTGCTCCCATTTAGCATACCTACGTAAGGGTGTCAGACAGCTTCAGTTAGTACTTGTATAAAAACTGAGGTAAGTAGATGAGTCACGCAGCCTTTCAGATATGAGTTTTGATCGCCAGCTTTTTCCACACCAGTTGAATTATCAGCCAATTGAAGGATATGAGATGGAGGTGGAGATGTTGATGATAGGAATCTTTCCTGTAATGTTAAAATGATCGGCAAGCCATACATACATAATGATCCCCAATACAATGTGATTATTGTACTGACAAGTGCAGTAAAACCTATAATGAAGGAGGAGCAGCCCCAGGACTCATCACTTTTTAAAAATACAAAAATCAATGCTAAAATTATCCATAATTTAGGGAATGTCTACCTTGTGTCAGTATTTGAAATACATGAAATTGTTTTATTAACTTCACAGATAATTATTACATAACCATCATGTGCCATGTACTTTAAACATTCTGGAAATACATCTATAAATCACACAAATTAGAAAAATACTGTTATTTTATCCATTTCACAGATTGATAAATTGAAGATCAGAAACCACAGGTCTCCTTCATGTCCATTAGTTTGTAAGTATTAGTAGAATAAGTCAAGCAGTCTAACTGATTCTTTAGTATGTGTATTGAAATTTGTACATTCAAAATCAAAGAATTATTTTCTACATATATTTTAAAGCCTGTTCCTGCACCAAATATGAGACAGGGAAGGAATTTATGTTATACCTCTTTTCTATTCCCTTTTTGTCTCTTTCTTTCCATCTTTTCCTATCATAATAATCTTTTTTTTTTATCTTTCATGCTATTTTACTTACAGTGAAAGAGGTAGTATTATCTATTTTAAGGAGAATGATAAAAGGAGAATTAGGTACAGGGAATCCTAGTTGTTGCTGTTTTTTTTTTTTTTTTTTTAATCTCTGTCAAAGTCTTCTTTCTTAAAGTGCCTTAATTTTCAGTGAAAACTATGAAGTGACATGAATTGGAAAGCATATGAAAGATCATTTTAATAACAAAAGAATATCATTCTATTTTGCAAAACTGCAAATCATTACAAGTCAATTAGGTAGAAATGTATAAACTGATTTTGTTGGGAGGGGGTAATTGGAGAGATTTCATTATTCAACAGAGAAATAAGAAGTATTTTGTTATTACTGAAGGGTTATTATTTTAACCAAAGTAGAGGTTTGTTTTTTCAAGAGGACATGACAAAACACTCTAGTATTCCAAGTGATTGAGACAAATATCTTGCACATCTCAGAAATCAAGAAAGATGTTTATATTCTCTGAGACATTCTGTTACCATTTCCTTCTTAAATGATAAGCTTGGAGGAGAGTGTTAGATTTGGACTACAAACCAGGAATGCTCTTTGTTTTGGCTAGATGGTCATCATCTTTGAAATAGAATGTGATGCTATTCTGGGAACTGTTTTCAAATGATTTCTTAGAAAATGTAATGAATGTTTCCCTCTCAAGATGTAGAAACGTGCTTCAGAAGGACCAGGCTGGAGGAGGGGATATGAGGAAAATAAAAAACAGGGCTTCAATTTCATGACATCAAAACTTAGAGATGAGGGTAGCATAGATCAGGGGGTAACTGTTTGCGTTTAAAAAAAAAATCAGCTGTGGGGACTGCAAACTTTTTTTTTTTTAATAAATCCTGTCCATCACCACTTCAATGCACATGAACTTAGGCAAATTCTGGGAGATGGTGAGAGACAGGAAAGCCTGGCATGCTGCAGTCCATGGGGTCCTGAAGAGTTGAACATGGCTTGGCGACTGAACAACAAAACCCTTGTCCATTTTCGGGTAGTTGTTTTTAAGATCAATGAACAAAAATAAGTTACACACCTTTACTTCACATGACTATTTGACAAAAGTGAATAAAATAAGCATACACACACACACACACACACTCACACACTCACACACATAAATCTATCACCTGGACTAGTCAAGAAACTATATTTTAAATCTTCATAAAAGATGCTTGCTCCTTGGAAGAAAAGCAATGACAGACCTAGACAGCGTATTAAAAAGCAGAGACATTATTTTTCCTACAAAGGTCTATATAGTCAAAGCGATGATTTTTCCAGTAGTCATGTACAGATGTGGGAGCTGGACAATAAAAAAGGCTGAGAGCTGAAGAATTGATGCCTTCGAAAGTGATGCTGGAGAAGGCTCTTGAGAGTCCCTTGGACTGCAAGGAGATCAAACCAGTCAATTCTAAGGAGAATCAACCCTGAATATTAACTGGAAGGACTGATGCTGAAGCTGAAACTCCAATACTTTGGCCATCTGATGTGAAGAGCTGACTCTTTGGAAAAGACGCAATGCTGGGAAAAATTGAAGGTGGTAGCCTGGTGTGTTGCAGTCCGTGGGGTCACAAAGAGTTGGACATAACCAAGCAACTGAACAACAGCAACACCAAAGCCTTCATTACGTCAGAGTTGGTTCTGCTATAAATGTGATGTAGAAGGGTGAGACACTCTGCATGTCTCGTCACTTATTAAACATGCATAAAGCATGTAATGGACCAAAGGGTGCATTTCACTTTTATAGGCTATTCAGTGCTAGGTCATACCCTGAAGTGTTGTTGCTGTGTAATGTGCTTACTTTCAATTTCTTTTAAAATGCTTGTTTAGTTATTTGACGATATGAAGTACAGTAGTTAAAAGTACAAACTTTGAAACTTTCTCTTATGATTGTTCCGGTCAGCTTCTCATTGACTAATTTTAGCCTTCTTTTTTATTAAAAAAAATATATATATATGGAGTTACTAATGCATTCAAATGAGTTAACAGATCTCAAACACTGATAACACAATAATACCTGGAAACTTTCTTCACTTTTCAGATTTCAGTTAACTTGGTTCAAGCTCACAATTTCTTTAACTACAAGAATGCAGAAACCACTGCCCAATTCCAGATCATCTCTGGTAGCTTAGTTCTGCATGGCTCTTGCTTTCTCAGCTGCTTTATCCCTACATGCTCTCTCAGTTTTTTTTTTCAAGTGGGTACCAAGTTCATTTACTTTCACACATACATGTCTACTCACAAAAGTATCAGTGAATTTAATAACAAGCTGCATATCTTACGGCATTTTGCCAGCTCCTGTGTCTGCAACCACACTCTTTTCTGTTTTAACAATAGCCAACTAAACATCATTCTCTTGTCTCAGGCAATATGATTTTATTCACAGGCAGGCGCCTCAGATTTTCAGTTTCACTTCAAAATTCTTTTAATCAGAAATTTTCTTAAAATTTTTTTATAGAAACACACCTATCCAAGAAAAGTAAATTGTGCTACACGAATAAATTGTGCTGTAATATTTTTTATACTATAAATAGATTAATAATTGTTGAGGTGGGAGAAATAGTTCCTACACATTACTGATATTTAATATTTAAATGCGGGAATAATAAATTTGACTTGCTTGGTCATGCATTCTTTGATCTCGATCCTAGTGGCCCACAGAGAATTTGTCTCCTGTTCTACATACTCTTGTTCTGCTTATTTGTTCAGGCTTCCTTTGTGGCTCGGCTGGTAAAGAACATGCCTGCAATGCAGAAGCCCTGGGTTTGATCCCTGGGTTGGGAAGATCCCCTGGAGGAGGGAAAGGCTACCCACTCCAGTAATCTGGCCTGGAGAATCCCATGGACTATTCGTGTGGTTGCAAAGAGTCGGACACGACTGAGCGACTTGCACTTTCTGTTTCCTCAGTACTTCATGGGTGTACTTTGTGCCTGGTACTGTTTCAGACACTACTACACAAAGAGCTTGTGGTTGTCAAGGGATATCCAGTATCGGAAGAATAAGCTGTGTATGTCTGGGGTTAAAGAGCTTCCCAGATAGTTCAGTGGTAAAGAACCCACCTGCCAATGCAGGAGACACAAGAGATGCAAGTTCGATCCTGGGTCAGCAAGATACCTTGGAGAAGGAAATGGCAGCCCACTCCATAATGCTTGCCTGAAGAATTCCATGGACAGAGGAGCCTGGTGAGCTACAGTCCATGGGGTCACAAACAGTCAGACACCACTAAGCGTGCATGCATCTAAGGTTTACGTTCAGGAAATCCATTTCCATCAGACAAAAAGTTGATATTTTCGCATCTGTATATCTTACTTCTTGTCTATTTGTATTCAGTTCAGAAATTGAGTAGGATATGTTGATTTAATTTAGAAGGCAAACCCCAGGGTTATTATTGTCATTAATATTTGACAATATGTCTTTCATCTCTCAAATAAGTGACTTTTGACTTTAAGATACTTTTATTTTTCTCTTGAAGTATATTGTAAACAGTTATTAGGTTAGAAAGAGCCACTATACTTTTTCAGATCTACTCTTCCTTGAAACACCTCAAAATAAACTACTTGCAAATATCTCTTTCAAGCTCTATTTCTTAGGGAGATTCTAACCTTACAGAAATTGTGACTGATATAGTAATCTATACTATTTGTGTATAATATGCATAGGCACACATGCAATTGTTAATAGAAGATAAAAGGGCAAACCTCAAGTGATTTGAGGTCTTTACCTCTTGATTATTATCTCTTCTTAATAATACAATTATTAAAGAAACTCTGAGAATTCTTCAATATGCTGCTGTTCATTTGAAGAAGTTTCTAATGTGTTCCCCATCCTCACCCACACCCCCTCCACCCCCTTCCCCAACATCTTCACATGAATGGGAATAAATCTACCTCCGTGCACACTGGGTAATCCATCAGTAAAATTTTCCAGTATGCTTCCTGACAGGTCTCAAAAAGGTTCATAATGGCATTTCCCTTAGGGCAACTACACTATTAGTCTGAAGTAATAAAACCTTTTAGTGAAAGGGAAATAGGGGAAAAAAACTTCATATTCTCTGTACATTCTCAAAACGGAGTAAATTTAAACTTCAATGTCTAGACTTATAGAATAAATTCCTAGCTTAATTTCCATAGCAAAGCCATAGGCAAACAGGTGCTGGAAAGAATTCTAATCCCTCAGTTTCATAACCTGGTCTCCAGGAGCCCTGCCCTGTTAGCCAGCAGCATCTGCAGTGAGCCTGGCCAGGCGGGGCCGCTTCCTCTGCAGAGCAGCTGGGGGTTTCCTGACTCAGCCTGACTTCGGAGGACGGGAGTTGCAATCATTTCTTCCTGGAGAACCCCAGAGCAACGCCCCTGCCTAAACATCACAGTCCCAATTAGATGAATACAATTTCCATGAACGCGTCCAAGCGTAAACTCTCAAAAAGATGAAATGGTGGATAAAATATCACACAAAAGACATTTTTGCATTTCATAACACCTGTAATTTTGATGTTTTTTTCTTTTTATAAATTAGTTTCCGTGGGTTGTGGTTTTACACCTAGGAAGTGGAGAAATACTGGAACAACAAGCGGAATCTGTTCTCAGGCCATTTCCAGGCAAGACCCAAAATGGGAACTCCCTGAGAGAAGATAAGAAAGCCTGGTCTCTGGAGATATTTCCAAAGAGGCTTTGCATCTGAAAGAGGTCTGAGTGCGCAGAAGATGCCGATTAATAGTGCAGCTTTGGCACACTAATGTAAACCTCAAATCACTTGAGGTTTGCCCTTCTCTCTTCTAAAATGCGTCTTGTACTACACAGGAGTGTAAACACTGAAGGTCAGATCCTCCTTCCTTTTTAATGCTGATTTACATTTACAGGAAAGTCAAGCAGAAAACCATGAGCTGGGAAAAGCTGTTCATTTGCAAAGAGGCATTACTTTTCCAGGCCTGTGGGTTGAACCATGCAATTCAAAGTCCCAGGTGCCAACCTCCCTGATCCAGCCATCTCTGCCCACATCACACACAGAGCTTCAGCCAAGAGCCATTTTATGGACCGATCTGACTTTCTAAAGGAAATTGGTTGAGTGGAGCACTCAGGGACTGGATGTGAGACCTGTGTATGAGACCCTGAAGGTCACCAGGGCAATGATCACATTTGTCCATAAGGTAGCTCAAAAATTATCTACATGGTGTCATCCTTGGATGCAGATTTTATGTGCTGGCTTGGGAAGTCTGTTTCAATTGGCAAAGCCATTAATATAACTCATCTTTGCTCACATTTGTTTACTTTATAAAAATCTTTCTAACCACAAAATTCCCAAGATATAAAATATAGCATGAATTCAGGGTTCTAGTTGTGAATCCATTTTGTCCTGTTTTTTTTTTTTTTTTCTGTGTGCATTGGTTATATTATCCTCTTCTCTATTTAGGGGATTTTTATGCATTAAGAACATAGGCATTAAAAATAAAACATCAGAGACATATTTATAGTCATAAGTTCTCCTTTGAAATTCTTATGATTTCTTGTTAAAATATGACTGTACATTTAAAATGTTTTTTTCGTCGCCAAATTTTGTGTAGTCAATGACTTAGCACTACCAATTGTAAATGTTATTGAAAAGTTGCAAAAGAATAGTTATTAGAGTCCTCAATTTTTCATCAGTTGTAACTTTATGAATAAAGAATGTTTCTTTTTTTTCCTGGCAAAAATGCTTTCTTTCTGACCCAAAGCCATTTGGAGTAGGGAAATGAAAACATGTCAACAGAGATAAATGAATGTGTTCAATTGTTTAGTCACCATATTAAGAAAACAGAAACATGTTCCCTACTTTTAGAAATGCAATCCTGGTGTTCATTGTGTTTCTATGATGTTATTAGAATTATTCTCTTCAATTAGAAAATGATATAAAACAATAGTTTTGATGCCTCAATATTTTATTGAGGGAAGTTTAACATTTGAAAGCAGCATAAGATTGGGGATTTTATAGTTTTGGTTTTTACTGTCTTTTCTTTTGAAACCTAAAGCTACAGGTTAGATGAGGAGATGTCTAAACCATAATCTGTTCCATTATTAGCATCCTTCGTTGTTTTATGACTCTGTTATTTAGGTCATAACAATAATAATAATAAAAAAACCCTAAGATCACACATGTTATAGTATATGTCTTAATCAAACTTACAAGCTATATTGGAAATTAGTTAATTCTCCACAGTCATCTTTTATTTCCTAAGAGGTGTATCAATTTCTGTCCAGCATCTACCCAAATGTCCCTACTCCATTCCCAATCTTACTTTGGTGACACTACTGACATTTCCTTATCCAAGGTTGGAGAGTGTAATTTAAGTCACAAGGCTCCAGTACCCTGGCCACAGGGAATGATTCAAGGACCTAAGACAAGCAGAGACAATTAATAAGAGGCCATTCAGGGATCTTCCTTTAAGCCACATAGTGGTAATCAAGTCCTTTTCAACACACGTGGTTTTGTATTAATACGGGCATTTGGATTCCAGGAACACGATGTTGAATCTGAAAAAAAAGCCCACATTAAAAAAAAAGAAAAAGTACGTAAAATTCAAACACCTTATTATCAGTGGAAGAACTTAAATCAACAGTCCACGGTATGTCTTTTACATTTTAACTTCAAATTATAGGTATATGATGACTTTTGTGAAAATATAGAAGCAAGTCCACAGAATCAGAACAAATTCTAACTAATCTATACCATTCTAGTGATTTCTATAGGAGTCTTACTACAAATCTGCAGATTTTCTATGTAGAAATCATTTTAATAGAGTATTTTTCCTAATCTTTCAGAACTATTTTTGATATAATATATATTTATAAATAACATGCTGTATATATATAAAATACAGACACAATGTACACTATCAAGTCTCCTCTTCTTAAATTTCTATTAGTAACAGATCTGTTCTGCTCAAGCTGTAAGAAAATCCTCTAAATTCTCCAATTAAAATAAAAACTAAAATAAAGCTAAGTGTTCTGGAACAAGATCAAAGGATGCACCAAAGCTTTCAAAGACCATTAAGTAGAGTTGAATTGAATTATATAAATAATATTGTTGCAGAAAATCAATATACTTTCTTTCTAATATACACTTTAATACTCAAATGTCTACCATATCATAAAAGTTGGCCAATAAGAATCAGCAAGCCCTACAAAAAGTTAGATTAGTAAATTTTTCTCGACAGTGTGATTTTCTGAGTGACAAATGATCATTTAATTCCAAACCAAATTTCCTTTGGACTTTGTAGCATTCTGCAATTTAAGGCATGAGAGGTTACAGATTAAATGCAGCTACCAGTTGAAAGGATAGGGTACTGACTGAAAAAGTGTTAATCACTCAGTTGTGTCCGACTCTTTTTGACCCCATGGACTGTAGCCTGCCAGGCTCCACGGTCCATGGAATTTTCCAGGCAAGAGTACTGGAGTGAATTGTCATTCCCTTCTCCAGAGAATCTTCCAGATCCAGGGACTGAACCCAGATCTCTTACATTGCCGGCAGGTTCTTTACCATCTGAGCTATCGGGAAAGCCCCTGTACTGACTATTGTATTACAAAATCACTAATAAGCAGCATGTATTTAGAATCACATTTGTTATATCAGAACAGTTAGAAAAGGCAATGATTCTATGCACATTAGGAGAAATATATTTTTATTAGAGAAGATCAAGATGTAGAAGCTAAAGAATTATGAAGCACTTTCCAAACTGGCATGCTTAGCTAATAAATTTCAGGAGGACCCTGAACAAGTAATGAACAGCATGAGAAATGGGGACAGAGGAAGGGTGAGAGTATATTAAGAAGAGAGGAAAAAAAACACACACACAAAAAAGAAACCTCATGTGCTTTTATATATCTCTCGTGGTTGAAGTACTTGAATACTTATTTATAAGAAAGTGATTCTAGCTTAAAGAAACCAACTTTTGACCTCATAAAAAACTTTCTAAACTATAATACAATCTATTCTATGCTATGACCTGAATCCCCAGAGGCTAACGCTTGTGCTTTAGCAATAAGAAAATTCATTTCTCAATTGAAAGAATTAGAACACAGAGACCAAAGCTGAAAGACTTAATCATGACTCCATGGAACATCAAAATCTGATTCAAGATTCTGACCCAAGGCCTATTATTTTCATTGTCACTATAAGGCCCTAGAAGTTGATGGAGCTACAAGATGAAAGAAATCTGGATCCCGAATCACCACTTAGAGAATCAATGACTGACTCCAGTCATTATGGTAGACAGTTATTTGAGTAAGGAAAAAAAAAAAAAAAGAAGAAGAACCTTCCTTCTATTGCTTTTGAGCCACAAGAGTGTAACTTGTTATAACAAATTTAAACTCCTATAACTTACTATAACCAATCTAAGTAAAATGATATTTGTGGCTACAATTTTCCTTGAATTTCCAAAAATCTCACAGCTTTAAACTTAACTTTCAAGATTTATTTCAGATGACAACATCCTATAATCCTCCATAGTTAATTGCATCTTTCTTTACACTCAGTGTTTTGTATATGCCTCTACTGCACATAGTAGGTAAACAGATGATTACCATATAGTTTCACAACTACTGGGCTTCCCTTGTGGCTCAACTGGTAAAGAATCCTCCTGCAGTGCAGGAGACCTGGGTTCAATCCCTGGGTGGGGAAGATCCCCTGGAGAAGCGAAAGGCTACTCACTCCATATTCTGGCCTGGAGAATTCCATGGACCGTATAGTCCATGGGGTCACAAAGAGTTGGATTCGACTGAGTGGCTTTCACTTTCACATTTCACTCCACAACTACTAACTAGATCCTGAGCTCTTTAAGAAGGAAGATATTTCCTCTTTCAACTGCATTTTTCCTGTATCTTGCTGATGCTCAACAAATGATTTTTAAAAGAATGGATGGTTATGAAGCTCATAGAATATGATTCATTGTGCAAAGTTTGGGTAACTAATTTTCTTAATTAAAACATTTTCTCTAACAGTCATTAAATTCCAAAGCTTTGATCCATTTTCCTTTCATGTAAATCTGTAAGTTAACTACAACCCAACTGATACAAATAGAGATCTAACGACTTTTGATTCTTTATTTTCTTAAGAATGTTTTACCCTTGAAGTCATCTGGTGTGTAAAAGTTTTAGTTTGTTTATCTATGTATTTTTTCATAGTTGAGAATTAGAAGGAGGCATTTAATGCCCAGTAATATATTTGAGATATTGATTGATGTGTTTAAATTACAATCTATTTTCTAGACAGACTTGTATCCTCTTTGGGGAGGGTGGAGGGAATAGAATCTGTTTATTACAGTAACTTCATAGAACTTCATTCTGTCTATATTCAAGTTGACACCAAAGCTCAGAATTAAGCTCAGAACTCTAGGAAAGAACCCTTCAGTAGTTTATCCTTAAGGGTCATGAGAACAATACACATTTCAAGGAGAACCTTTAGAGAGGACTAAGTGAATGAGAACCTTCTTTGCCTACAGATGAAGTTCTTACTGAGATATCTGCAATGCAAATTAAACAATCTATTTATTCAGTTTATTAGAAGCTGCTGCTGCTGCTGATGAAGGTGGCAGTGGTGGTGATGACCACTGGTGGTGGAGAAGAGAACAGTCAGTTTTAAGACACCAGACTTAGATAACATTCTCTCATCATCCATTCCACGTCCTTGTTTCAGAGTGAGTTCTTCTCCTTTACCTCCATCATCAGTCTGTGGGATGTCTTCTAAGTCATGACCAAAAGAAAGAAGCTATAGCTTGAATTAATCTCTAAGGTGATATTTGTAAATGTAATGTAGACTATTTGACCTGAAACTTCTGCAGTTGTGTGTGACTGAAGAACTACCAGTGGTACCGTACAGAAAATCAGATCGGTTAGGACTCTCATGGTTTCTCTTCCTCTGTTGAGACCCTGGCCTTCTGGATTTTAGCTGTGAGGTACTTGTAAAAATGGTTGCAAATGAGTTGTAATTAACTAGTGTGGCTGTGATCCACAGGCATACTTCATGTCTTATTTTGTCCATGAGAAATTTCATTCTTTGCTTCTCTTTTTATTTCCAGAGTACATTTCACAAACTAGGCTTTACGTGGCCTTCTATCAGATTCCCTGGAGGAGGGCTTGGCAACCCAAGCCAGTATTCTTGCCTGGAGAATACCATGGACAGAGGAGCCTGGCGGGCTACAGTCCACAGGGTTGCAGAGTCTGACAAGACTGAAGTGACTTAGCACACAAGCACACGTGCCTCAGAATATACTTTATTCTGTGCTTTGCTTGAGTTTAGCTTGCTTTCTCTACAGGTGGGTATGTGTGTGCATGCCATGCTTGTGTGCCCTTCACCCTCATGTGTGGCACTTTTCTTACCTGAGTTCAAAAGCATTTGTTCTTTCTGGCCACTGGGTGGTGATTAATTGTTTTCTCCCTGAGCAGGTAGATCATTAAGGAGCTGGTAGTGAGTGCAGATGGGGCTGCCCTGGGTGGCTTAGTGCTAAAGAATTTGTCTGCCAATGCAGGAGATGTGGGTTCTATTCCTGGGTCAGGAGGATCTCTTGGAGAAGGAAATGGCAATCCACTCCAGTGTTCTTGTTTGGAAATTCCCATGGGCAGAGGAGCCTGGCGGGCTACAGTCCAAAGGGTCACAAAGAATTGGAAACAAGGACTTAATGGCAACCAGTGAAGATTGCTTTTGCTACACTGATGGGGTTTCAAGAGACTTTATTAATAAGAAAACAGAGGAACGTTTTACCTTGTCTTCATCAATTAAATGGTTTATTAACAAAGCTTGTAACTATGCATGATTACTAGCAAATGCAATAAGGCAATAATTTACACATTTTTTTTTAGTTCAAATAGAAGTGCCTACATTTCTGTTATGAAGTGTCTGGTTACATCTATGAAATAACCTTGTAACTTTTTCTCTTAAGAACCCCTGTATTCCATACTCCTCTTGAGATCTGTTCTCTTTCTACTGAATCTCAATCTAAAGGAAACCTTTTGGGAAATACACTGAGAAACTTTCAAAATCTCTCAGGACACTGCACTGTAATTGCTTAGTTAGGCGCAAAGTCTGTTCATTTTGTTCCTTGCTGCATCTGGAGTACTTCAGTCTAGTAGTTACCAAACACTAGTCGCTACTAGTGAGTGAGTGGAAACAACAGATTTCCACTGTACTCTGCTCTCCTGTACTTTTTTTCCTGTACTCTGGTTATCCTCACCCATCTGCAGAAGCATGTTCCACAGACCTGTTCTTCAAATAAAGTAAACTAGGTATTCGAAAAGAGAACTGTATTGCATACTTTCTTTCATAGCTAATTACTACTCTATATATTCTTCCCAGTCATGAAGAGTGCTCCTTCTATTAAGTGAAGAGTTGAACTGAGTTCCCCTGAATTGAGTTTACAAGAAAAGCCTGTTTCCTCCCTGTTCTAACCAACCTTAGAAGCATGTGGGATCTTACTTCCCTATCAGGGCTCGAACTCATGCCCTCTCTATTGCCAGGTCAATTCTCAACCCCTCGACCACCAGGGAAGTCCCAGGACTTTCAACATATGAACTGATGGCTGGGGGAGATGCAGGTACTGGGAATTAAGACTTTGGACAAGTGAATTTGGATGAGGTTCATAATATGATCCATTTCCTCTATTTCATACTGCCTCTCCTCTCCTCTTTTTCCACCATTAGAAGGTAATATTAGTTAAGATCTACCCAAGGAAGTAAATGCCTGAGGCATTAAACTCCTTAGTTCTGCAAGCATACCCTCTGGATTTCCATTCTGGTGTTGTCACTTTTAGCTCTGTGACCTGGGTTTCCTCATATGTAGAATGCAGATAACAGCATTATCATGTGAAGTGCTTTGGTTCTTTGCGAATATTACACTTATACATATATGTTATAAAAATTACTGAAGGAGTCAATGGCATTCCAAGCCCAGGTAGCAGTCCAAAAACACAATACCCTTTATTACTATGTGGTGAGGGCCCAGGCTGCTAATGAATGGTTTTGAAAATGGTATTATCTCAGCTTCATTTCTGGTCCTAGATTTGCTTAATCCAACAGAGTCTCAATTCAGAGTTGTATGTTTATGACAAACTAACAGAGACACGGGTTCTATCCCTGGATTAGGAAGACCCCCAGGAGGAGCTCATGGCAATCCACTCCAATATTGTTGCCTGAAGAATCCCATGGACAGAGGAGCCTGGCAGGCTACGGTCCATAGCGTAGCAGAATTGGACTTGATTGAAGCAACTAAGCATGGATGCACGCACATAAAATTTATTAAGAAGCACAAAGACAGCTTCTATAAACAATTCTTATATGTCTATTTACATCTGTTTCAAAGATATCAATGACCAACTGCAGTACACAAAGCATAAATTCATGCCCTCGAGTTGTGGCATCATGTGCTTTAGAACTACAAGCTCAGATGAAAAGGTTTTTTTGTAAGTTCACGAAGGTGCTTTACTTACCCCTGTAAATTGGATTTTCAAAATTTAATCAGATATTATGCTGATAGAAAGGTTCACCGATTCTGAATCTTTATATTCTTTGAATAACATATGTTAATTTAACTTGCTTAATTACATATATCTGAATATGTTTTTTACTCATTGTGATATTTAAACAACTTTTCTTTTGTGTATGGGAAAAATGATTATTTTTAATTTAAAAAAATTATTTGATATTGGAGTATAGTTGATTTACAATGCTATGTTAGTTTCAGTTGTATAGCAAAGTGATTCAGGTATACGTATACATATGCCGATTCTTTTTCAGGTTTGTTTTCCATTGAGGCAATTACAGAACATTGAGTAGAGTACCCTGTGCGATCCCTCCTTGGCACATACCTGGAGAAAATCTTAATTCAAGAGATACATGCACCCTAAAGTCCTTAGCAGCACTATTTACAACAGGCAAGACAAGGAAGCAACCTAAATGTCCATCAGCAGAAGAATGCATAAAGAAGAGGTGGAACAAACATACCATGGAATATTACTCAGTCACTATCTCTTGCGTGGTTTTTCCAGCAGTCAGGCATGGATGAGAGAGGTGGACCATGGAAAAGGCTGGGCACCGAAGAACCATTGCTTTCAAATTGTGGCGCTAGAGAAGACCCTTGAGAGTTCCTTGGACTGCAAGATCAAACTGGTCAAACCTAAAGGAAATCAACCCTGAACACTCATTGGAAGGACTGATGCTAAAGCTGAAGCTCCAATACTTTGACCACCTGATGCAAAGAGCCAAGTCATTAGAAAAGACTCTGATGCTGGGAAAGATTAAAGGCAAAAAGAAAAGGGGGAGGCGAAGGATGAGATGGTTAAATAGCACCACTGACTCAGTGGACGTGAATTTGATCAAACTTTGGGAGATAGCAGAGGACAGAGGGGCCTGGCGTCCTGCAGCCCATGGGGTCGAATAGAGTCCAACACGGCTCAGTGACTGCACAGCAACAGGACTCGTTACTCAATTATAAAAAAGAATGAAATCATGCCATTTGTAGCAAAATCAGTTGAACTACAGATTATCAAACTATGTGAATAAGTCAGTATAAGACAAATATCATTTGATATCACTTATATATGGAAAGTGAAAAAAAAACAAAAATTGTACAAATGAACTTATTTACAAAATGGAAACAGACTCACAGGCTCATAGGTTTGAAAACAAACCTGTGGTAACCAAAGGGGAAAAGTGTGTGTGTGTGGGGGGGATAAATCAGCAATTTGAGATTAACATGTATACACTGTGTGCACTCATGCATTCACTTCAGTCACATAGGACTCTGTCCGACCCCATGGACTGTAGCCTAACAGGCTCTTCTGTCCATGGGATTCTCCAGCCAGGAACATTGGAGTGGGTTGCCATGCCCCTCTCCGGAGACCTTCCTGGCCCACGGATCTAACCCCAATCTCTTATGTCTCCTGCCTTGGCACACAGGTTCTTTACCACTAGCACCACCTGGGAAGCCATATACACACTACTATGTATAAATAGATAATCAGAAAAGATCTCACAGATTTGAATTCAAGATTTCTTAAAGTAGGACTTAAATTTAAAATGCTGCCAGAAGGACTGATCAGTCTTTATTTCTTTATTTAATCAATCATATTTATTCTTCAGCAAATATATGTTGAGGAACTACCCTGTGCCAGGTGTTGAAGATGGACAGATACAAACTTAGATATAAACAGATATATTTTTCTGTCCATCCACCTATATTCATCCATTTGGCATTATACATTGGGCAAATGTGATGACCTTCATAATATATCACAGGAGATCAGCATTGTGACAAGGGGCAGTCTTTAAACATTGTCTTCAACCCTGTGATAACATAGAGCATAGAACCAAAAACTTCCAAGCAAGTTGAAAGCAAAGTTCAAAAATCTTAATAGAATATAGAAGGTTATCTTGGAAACACTTTCCCAAAAACTTTGTATTATTTTGCTGTTTACTTTTTCTCCTAGTAAAGGTGCACTTCGAGGTAAAATTATAATCATTAGTTCTTAAATAACAGATATAAAACACACCTAGAATATGATTTCCCAAGCAGTTTGTCTTTTGTTGTATTTATAGTTTTCACTTCCTAAGCTATGAAGACATATTTATAATTAAGTATCTCAATCTTCAGAGTTTAATCAACACATTTGACATATTTTATGTCTGAATTGCTTTCTCTGTCTGACAGTCTGTGTGCCTTTAGGGTAGGCACTGTGTCTATGATGATTTATATAGTGCTGCCTACTTGGTGTTCAATAAATAATAAACAATAAAGAAAGATTGCCTAGCAAAGTTACAACTCTCATGCTAAGGACAAATTGGCTAAATGACTTAGAGTTAGTTTTTTTTATGTTGGAAATCTATGACTTAGCATATCTTCTTTGAATGGAGTAATGTTCTCCATTTTAATATCTCAAATTAATCTAGTTGTGTATGCTCTGTCTTGCTCTCATTTGAAGCTTTAAATCTAGCTCTACACTCATTTTTAAATGTTATTGTTTTATTGAACATGCATTTTTGAGTAAGATTTAATAAAAACACCAGTAAATTGGCAAAAGACATACTCTGGTTCATCTGCTGAGTGCAGTATATGCAACAACATTTGAAGTGATTCCGAATTAAACTTATGTAATGAAGGTGAAAACACTTCATTTACACTTAACCTTCAGTTCTGGCTTTCATATACCCTTGCCTTCCAGATTGCGAACTCTTCAGTCTTTTTCATTGTACTCTGTGTTCAATTCTTTGGCATTTCATACATCAAGGGTCCCTCTAGGATGTCCAACTGGAGAAGAACACCCTTCTGTTTCCTGCTCCCTTGTGACATCCCTCTAGGCTCAAATTGGTGGGAGAAGAAATTCATGAAGCTGCCGATTATTTGTTCAGTCCCACCTCCAGGCCTCTGACAAATATTTTCTGCATGAAGGCCTCTTTCCACTTCTAATACTTATATTACTTTCTTACCTTCTCTAGCAAGTTATTACTCATCATTCACATTTCAAAATAAATGATTCTCCTTTAGAAGAGTCCTCCTCCCTATCTTAGCCTTGTACTTGTCTATGTTGGTACTCTGGTATCAATACCTTAGTTTCTGGACATCCTCAACATTGCATTCATTAGATTGTATTTGACATGTATCTTCTTGTCCAGATAATAAATCCTAGAAGGGGATGAAATTCATGAATTGGTCACTAGTATATCCAGAACACATATCTTACTGCCTGGCACAGAGGGATCATTCAACAGAAATTTGCTAAATGTTTGGTCTTTTGAGATCACTGCACAAGAAGATTATGTACTTTTTTTTTTCCTTTTTTTTTTCCATAGACATAGAGAACAAACATATGGACACCAAGAGGAAGAGAAAGGGGTCGGATGAACTGGGAAATTGGGATTGACATATATACACTACTATGTATGAAATGTTTGACCGCTTGATGCGAAGAATTGACCCATTGGTAAAGACTCTGATGCTGGGAAAGTTTAAAGGTGGGAGGAGAAGGGGACAACAATGGATGAGATGGTTAGATGGAATCACCAACTTGATGGACATAAATCTGAGCAAACTCCGGGAGTTGGTGATGGACAGGGAAGCCTGGTGGGCCGTGGTCCATAAGGTCGCAAAGAGTCGGGCATGACTGAGTGGGTGAACTGATGTATGAAATAGATAACTAACGAGAATCTACTGTATAACTCAAGTAACTCTACTCAGTGCTCTGTGGTGATCTAAATGGAAAGGAAATCAAAAAGGGAGGATATGCATTTACAAATAGCTGATCCACTTTGATGTACAATAGAAACTAATATTACATTATAAAGCAACTCTACTCCAAAAAAATTACTTAAAAAAAGAAAAAAAAGATCGCATACTCTTATGGCAAAGTAGTTAAGATTTACTTTTGAATTTGGCGTGTAAATCTAGGGAAGCTTCTTACTCTCACAAATAGCTTTGAGACTCAATCAGTATTTGATAACAATCTTGTGCCCTCCTTGAGCAAATTGAACACCCCAATGCAAAATACTGTATACATTTTCATACAAGCTGAATATTTCTAGGTTTACAATTGGCTATTAGCTGATCTGGTAAAGTTAGCATTTATTTTTCCATAAAAATGATATGAGGTTATAATGCATTCACATCCTCTGCAGGGAAAAAAAAAAAAAAGAGAATCATTAACTATCTCCGTTTAAACTTAGCACAGTCTGAGAGCACTCTATCACAATGGTTTATTGTTATCCTTTAAGGAGATCCTTAGAATAGGCTGTGCAGGTTGAGAGCAAGGACTATGGGGATAAGAGGAAACCATTGCAGAAGGTTAGGGAGAGAGGGCAGAACCTGAAGAGAGGAGCTGGTGAAACTCAAGAGGAAAGAGCTGTTCTGTGTGAAGAAAGAATCTGAGCTACAGGATTGAAACACACTTCTTATGCTCACTAATCCATCAGAAGACAGACACTACCAAGAGGGACCCAGAATGCCAATGCCATAAAAACACATGCTTGGAACTGGAGAATCATGTGTGAATTGTGGTATGCTTTTGTTTGCTTTCTTGTGTTTTGTTTTGTATTTTTGATGAATCAATAAACTTCTGTATTACCAGGCCACTGGTAGTACCTAAATGCTTCTAAATATGTATATATTTTATGAGGGAAAGAAGAAAGCTGCAATACTGATATTTCAGGATGAAACCCAACCAAGATTCTTGCACTTCCCATCCAGGCCTAAAGATTTTCAGGAATTTAATCTCATTTGTTGATTTAATTTTTTTCTGAGACTGAAAATTTAATATGATAGATCAAGTAAGCATATTATCCCAGGAGATATGAGAGATTGTCTGTCTATACACCTTAAAAAAAATCCTATGTCTACCTATAAGAAATCTAATTTAATTTATTTACCTTAAAAGAACATTAAATTATTACAGGGCTTTCTGTAATTAGAATCACCTGTTTAAAAAAAAAAAAGCTAAGCAATGTTTTAACACGAGAAAAGAGTATGAATAATCCAAAGATTTTAGCTACTTGAAAACAATGCATGTCTTACAATTATCCTGATTTTAGCCCACCGGTTCTTTTAGAAGAATAATTTATATTTGATTTATGGACCATCATAATTTAGTAATTATATCAGATTTGAATGTATATTTTTAAAAAGAGAAACAACAGGCTGGTCCAAGTGTTAGAATGATTTACTCCCCCCTACATCCTTAAATATTAGCCTTGATTGAAATCAGTAGAGGACTTTCTCCCCTTTCTCTCTTCATTTTTATTCACCCACTCACAAATTTCATCTGACAATATTTCCACTAAACTGGTATAGGCTTAACCCTTTTAGATATGTATTTGACTGGAAACACCGACTTAGCATTAATTTTGCCTTCATAATCACTAATTATTCTGAAGAAAAAAAAAACAAAAAAACAAAACGCAAAGAGGAAGATCTTCAAGTAAGAGCAAGAGTGAGATCTTTAGACAGTTCCTGCTCTCTGATGATTTTTTATCATTAAATGTCAAACATTTATGATGACGGTTATAGTGCACTAACATGCGTTTGAGGATTTTATGAATAAAGAGTATTTGAGGTCCAAACAGATAAACATACACATTTTCAAAATATGGAATGCAGCCTTGAGTTTAACTTTATTCTGCATTCTTAGTCTTTGTACCATTTCATATACAATATTTAATAATATGTGTTTACAAATCAAAGATACTTCTGAATAATCCTATAATTCTAGTTTCAAAGTAAGATGCAGTTGGAAGAAAAGCTAAACCTTATACTAAGTAGTTTGAGGCATAATGTAGTTTAGATTGTCTCAGGAAAATAGTTATTCCCCTGAGAAGTAGCAGCTTCCAGAAAACTGAATGCAAGATTAACCAAGCAGAAAGCCTTTTATTTTTGGTCTTCGGTGCACCTCAGAAATGGAACCAGTTGCTTTAGCAGCAAAGTTCTTTTTTAAACAAATCAACTCTGAAGGAAAAGGAGACACCCAAATGTGATAGAGGGAATCTATGATGGATGTTCAAACTCAGGGACAACAGAATTCTTAGTGTGAAATCCATTAGTCTGCCATGATTAAGGGAGTTCATCACCAATTAGAGGAGCACCGTTCTTAGGTGATCAATGGAAGTTAAAGAGGATTTTATTTCCCCTTCTAGAATTGGCTTCCTAATTAATAAAAGTGAATTTTAAAATAGCCTTCTGAGGAACAGCTGTGATATCTATTGTTTATGGAACAGACTTGCAGACATCCCTGTTTTTTCGCAATTGAAATAGAAATGAGAGTGATTTGCATAAGTGGAATATTAGTTGTTCTATTGGTTATTTTTCTCCATTTCCCCTTTTCTGCATATTGTTCATCTCTATTATTTTAATAGTAAGTCACTTTTAGGCAGAAAACAACTGTCTGCTATTTTTTGACCTCACAGAACTGGCTAAAAACACATTAATATTAAGAGAGTATTAGATTAGATTTTGTTTTAAATTAACTTCAATATGTTCTTTGAAGGAGTCATATTAAGTCCCCCAAAGTTTAAGATATACAAATAATACAAAGAACTAACATACAAAGAGTTGCGCCATTATTTGAAAGTAGACTTCACTGAGTACTTTTTAATAGCAAAATATGATTTTTGAGGGAGCTATTTTAAAATGTAAATGGTTTAAATAATATTCACTTAAAAATTTAAATGAATATTTCATTCAGACTATGCTTCTTAAATATAATAAACAAATAAAAATCCCAACTAACTTCACTAAATTCATGTATTGAAGTGTTAATTCCCAGATGGCTCAATGGGTAAAGAATTTGCCTGCAATGCAGGAGACACGGGACACCTCAGTTCAATCCCTGGGTCGGTAAGATCCCCTGTAGAAGGAAATGGCAACCCACTCCAGGATTCTTGCCTGAAAAATCCCATGGACAGAGAAGCCTAGCAGGTTACAGTCATGGAGTCTCAAAGAGTCAGACAAGACTGAGTGATTAAGCATTCATTAACACACAAAGGACTTTACCTCAGAATGGGACCTTGTTTGGAGAAGAGTCTTTGAAGAGCTAATTAACTTGAGTTGAGGTCATTAGGATGGATTCTAATCCAATGGCTGGTGTCTTTATGTGAATTAAGACACAGACAGACTCATTGAGAGAAAAGACAATGTGAAGCCACAGGGAGAAGATGGTCATTTAACAGCCAAAGAGAGACGCCTGGATCACACCCTTCCCTTAAGGCCTGAAGAAGGAGCCAACTCTGCTGAGACCTTGATCTCAGACATCCAGCCTCTGGGACTGTGAGGTGATAACATTCTGTTGTTTAAGCCTCTCAGTTTGTGGTACTTCATTACAACAGCCTTGGCAAACTAATCAAAAATGTTTTTACTGCCAGGTTGTCTAATTTCAATCAAAATGTTTTTGAACTGTCTCTTAATTGTCAATTAATTATGCTGTTCAGAACTTGTCATATTTTTTAGTTGAGTACAAGCACTAAGAATAAAGGGTCTAAATATCCAACACATCTAATCTCTGATTATGAGACGCCGGAGAATTTGTTCAACTTCCCTGTGCCTCAATTTCATCATGAATAAAATGGAAATAACAGTAGTTCCTCGCTCACGAGTGTGATTGTGAGGATTAAAACAGGCAAAATATATAAAGTGCTGATGCAAGTGCATGGCTTCTAGAAAGTCTGTAGACTTCATTGGTCATAATATTTACAGTTTATCTGTATAAATTAACACTGAAGCCATTGTGAAACACAACCAGGAATCTACTATATTTCTAAAAATTAAGACTTGTAGGTCCACCACATCCCAGGATGTAGACCTTACCAGTTCTTGATACCATGTGATGACTTGAACCAAAACTCCTTAAAGCCTTTTTCACTGAACAATGTGTGTGAACCATGCATCATCTTTCAGGCTCTCAAGGAGAAAAGATTCTTGAGTTAGCCATATTGATGATGAGACCCTGAGGTCTAGCTAGAAAGATAACACATGGACACATGCGGCTCTAACACAAAGGAGTAATCCATTCTACAAGAGAACTGCAGCTGGATCCCACAGCTGGATTGCACAAGTGCTCCTCACCTGTGCCAGCATCCTCCCTTTCCCTCTCTTATCTGTACAGCTCAGAGAAATCTTTTGTAAATCATTTTACCCCATGGTTAGATCCTTTAGCAAGTCATCCTTTTTTGCATTAAGATATGCATTCATCACATCTTAATTTACAGCTTCATGTATGTCATTTTTTCCCCCAGGCTCACGATTTAAACATGTGGGATGAAAGGATGAGGGAGAGATCTGTGCACAAAACACTACCCTTGCATCGTTTTCATATACTTTCTCTGTTTAATAACTATTGAAATGTGGGCATAGAAAAGGGCTTCGAAGGTGCCCGGAGACAGATTTAGTCTCACTTGTTTATGTTTACATAGAAGCTGTGGCTAGCATCAATCAGGTGCAATGTAAAAAAAAAAGATGAATTAATTATTCTAAAAGAGGGAAGGTGGGGAGCAGGTAAACAGTCCTGACGAACTTAGTATTCACGCAGAGCTTTGCATAAAGGGAGGGTACAGACAAGAAAATATGGTGGGAGAAGAAAATTCCAGACAGATGGAAAATCAAGAGCTAAAGTACACATATGGGGAAAGGAATGTGTGCTGAAATTGCAAACAAGTCAATTTGGCTAGGACCTTGTGTATATGAACATGAATAAGGTAGAATATAAAAAGGCAAATCCCATTTACATTGTGAAAGCTCATAAATGCAAGGCCAGGGAATTTCAACCTTAATTGTTACAGCTCTGAAAACAACACTCCATGATTCTCCATTGCCTCTGGCATAATCTGTTAGCAGTTTGTAATTTGGAAAAGCCACAGGAGAGAATGTTGATGTCGTCCAGATATATTAACTCATATTACACTATGTTTAATTTAACCTGGATATACTTTAATCCACTAATAGAATTATTTTGTAACTGATATATTTTGCACAGAGCACTTAGTTGAATATATTAAGTATCATATGTTAGGTGCTTTACTCTGAAGTGGACAGTAAATTTACCTGCAGCTTCCTATAAAATGTTGATTAACTTTGATTCACTTATGCACATTGAGATTTCCTGGAAAATGAGAGACTTACGAAATATAAATATAAAACCAATAACAATGTAAGGCCATGTCATTCGTAAAATCTAATATATTAATTATTTACCTAAGTAGTCATCTAATTCTCTGTAAAGCTTGAAATAAAATGGAATGAAAAAGCATAGCTTCAGCTAAAGGTATCTAGTGCCAAGATAATTTCACAAAAGGTAGCACAGAAACTCAGTTTCAATTAATGGCAGGCAGTCGATTGAAAGAGATACCCCCAATATACTAGTATGGGAAAAAATATCTGAAACAACAAAAATCCATATGATTCATGCATTTAAGAATGCATATATTATGTATGCTTGTATGGAACACATTTTTGAGTATTGTCATAGGAATATACTCAAAATAGCCTATTTGAGTCAATATGGATGAATTACAAAATCATAATATTATATGAAAGAAAAGTTGAAAATTATTATTAAACTTGGATATCATCTAAAGTGTCATCTAAATTTGAATATGCCCAAAGCAAAATGCGTATTATTTATTGATACAGACGTATGTGCTAAAATTATACTGTTCTTGGAAACAGTCTAAACCAAACCTCATGATCATAAACTTCCCTGAGAAAAATGGGAGAAATATTACATAGCTTTCCAGGGTTCTAAGTGTGTTGGTATTTGCATACTGCTCTTAAAACAAATATCCTTTTTTGTTATTTTTAAAAAAAGTAAAATATTTGAAGCAAATCCATGCCTCCTGGAGAAGCATCTTTGTCAAGTCAAAACACTTCCTCTTAACACTCTTATCCCCTGGAATAGTAGCTGCTCAGTTCCTTAATTGAAAGCACATCCCAAGAAGCTTTTTCCCAAGGCAAACGTTTCTAAGTTACATGATGTTTTTGCCTCCAGAAGATTCTAGACACCTTTATATCAACGAAACAGAAAGGTAGAAAGGAAAGAATAAAGACAAGAAAGTCATTCTGCCTCTGCAGATAATGAGTGCAACACTTTACCAGCATCGTCTTTTATGATTTGAAATAGCTCAGCTGGAATTCCATCACTTCCACTAACTTTGTGCCTAGTAATGCTTTCTGAGGCTCACTTGACTTCACTCTAGGGTGTCTGGCTCCTGGTGAGTGACTACACCATTGTGGTTATCCAGGTCTTTAAGAGCTTTTTTTATATAGTTCTGTGCATTCTTGCCACCACTTCTTAGTCTCTTCTGCTTCTGTTAGGTCCTTAATGTTTCTGTCCTTCATTGTGCCCATCCTGGCATCAAGTGTTCCTTTGATCTCTCCAATTTTCTTGAAGAGATCTCTAGTCTTTCCCATTCTATATATTTGCATTGTTCACTTTGCATTCTTATTTCTCCTTGCCATTCTCTGGAACTCGTATTCAGTTGGGTGTACCTTTCCCTTTCTTCCTTGACTTGGATTTCTCTTGTTTTCTCAGCTATTTGTAAGGCCTCCTCAGACCAAAGCTTTGTCTTCTTGCATTTTTTTTTTCTTTCGTTGGAGTGGTTTGGTCACTATCACCTGCACAATGTTGTAAACCTCTATCCAGCTGAGCTATTTAAAATCATAAAAGATGATACTGTGCAGTTAAATAAATGTATTTAAAGTGCTCCACATATTGTGTCAGCAAACTGGAAAACTAAGCAGTGGCCACAGGACTGGAAAAGGTCAGGTTTTATTGCAATCCCAAGCAAGGGCAATGCCAAAGAATGTTCAAAATACTGCGCAGTTGTGCTCATTTCACATGTTAGCAAAGTAATGCTCAAAATACTTCAAGCTAGAATTCATTAGTATATTAATGGAGAACTTCCAGATATACAAGCTGGATTTAGAAAAGGCAGAGGAACCAAGGATGAAATTGTCAACATTTGTTGGATCATAGGGAAAGCAAGGGAATTCCAGAAATACATCTACTTCTGCTTCATTGACTAAGCTAAAGCCTTTGACTGTGTGGATCACAGCATCTGTGGATAATACTTAAGGAGATGGGAATACCAAACCATCTTACCTGTCTCCTGAGAAATATGTATGCAGGTCAAGAAGCAACAGTTAGAACCAGACATGGAACAACGGACTTGTACAAAATTGAGAAAGGAGTATTTCAAGGCTGTATATTGTCACCCTGCTTATTCAACTTATACGTAGAGTACATCATGTGAAATGCTGGGCTGGATGAAGCACAACTTGGAATCAAATTTTGGGAGAGATATCAACAATGTCAAATCTGCAGATGATAACCACTCTAATGGCAGAAAGCGAAGAGGACCTAAAAAGCCTCTGGATGAGAGTGAAAGAAGAGAGTTAAAAAGCAGGCTTAAAACTCAAAATTCAATAAACTAAGAAAATGGCACCTGGTCTTATTACTTCATGACAAATATAAAGGGAAAAAGTGGAAACAGTAACAGATTTTATTTTCTTGGGCTCCAAAATCACCATGGACAGTCACTGCAGCCTTGGAATTAAAAGATGGTTGCTCCTTGGAAGAAAAGCTATGACAAACCTAGATAGTGTATTTAAAGTAGAGTCATCACTTTGTCAACAAAAATGCGTGTATACTCAGAAGTATGATTTTTCCAGTAGTGATATACAGATATGAGAGGTGGACCATAAAGAAGGCTGAGCATCAAAAAATTGATGCTTTTTAATTTTTGGAGAAGACTCTTGAGAGTCCTTTGGACAATCAGGAAATAAACCAGTCAATACTAAAAGAGATCAACCCTGAATATTCATCGGAAGGACTGATGCTGAAGCTGAAACTCCAGTACTCTGGCCACCTGATGCAAAGAGCCGACTTATTGGAAAAGATCCTGATGCTAAGAAAGATTAAGGGCAGGAGGAGAAGGGGACGACAGAGGATGAGATGGTTGGATGGCATCACTGTCTCAATGTACATGAAGTTGAGCAAATTCAGTGAGATAGTGAAGGCGAGGGTAGCCTGTCACATTGTAGTCCATGGGGCTGAAGGAGTTGGACGTGACTTGGCAACTATACAACCACAACTGCAGATAATATGTAGTTTTTAATACTGTTCAAATTGCGTCTGAGTGTTGGCATTATAACACATTTTTCACATGATTTTCATGCTGTTCTATAACATCTAAACTTTCTAAAATGAGTGCATATAACTTTTATACTCAGAAAATTGAAAAAAAAATCATTTCAAAAATTTGTATCAAGAGAAAATATTAAAATAAGCAAAACATTTTTTTTAATTTATCATTTTTAAAAATAATAGAACCTACAAGTAATCTTAAAGCATGTTAAGGAAACAAACTTGAACAGATACCTCACCAAAAAGAGACACAGATGGCAAATTAATGAAGAAAATAAGATGTTCAACATTATTTCTCATTAGGGAATTAAAAACTAAGACAAGAACGAGATACTACTTCATACCTATTGTTGTTGTTTAGTATCTAAGCCATGTCAGACTCTTTGTGATCCTATGGACTGTAGACAGCCAGGTTTCTTTTTCCATGGGGTTTTCGGTCAAGAATACTGGAGTGGATTGACATTTCCTTCCCCAACATGACCATTAGAATGACCAATGTCCAAAACACTGACAACATTAAATGCTGGTGAGGATATGGAAATCTCATTCACTGCTAACAGGAATGCAAAATGGTACAGCCACTTTGGAGGACAGTTTGACAGATCCCGACAAAACTAAGCCTACTTTATCATACAATGCAGAAACTAGATTCATTGGCATTTACCTGAAGCAATTGAAAACTATGTCCACACAAAATCCTTGCAGAAATTTTTTATAACCTCTTTACCTATTTTGTACCACCTCTTGTGGAGGTGTGATGGTATTCCAGTAAGATCTTAAACTCGAATTTCCTGGTGGTTAATAAAATCGAGCATCTATTTTTTGTTTAATGGTCATTTCTACACTCTGTTTTGTAACGTGACAGAATATATTGACTGTTTTCTTTTAAATTGTTTGGTTTTTCTTGATATTTTAGGTGCTTTTAAAAATATTTTGCATATGAACCTTCATCAAACAGATGTTTTACAAATGTTTCTCTCACATTGCGGTTTAGTTTTTCACCCACTTAACAATAATGGGCCCTTAGAAAAATCACCAATTTTCTAAAATAAATGATACACACAAAATACAAATAAATGTACTGAAAGTAAGTTATTATTGGAAAACATAATATTATTAATAAATGATTATATATTTCCTATAATTTAAAATGGAGAAAACATCTAAAGCATTTAACTGGGATAGCTGAGGAGTCACAGACTGGCTGAAAGAGGAAACTAAACAGTCACCACTTATAGTCATGAGCTTCAATCCACTTTTTTTCTACACCATTGTAACACAAATCTGCAGAAGGTAACAATGAGGATATGTGAGAATCTGATTAAAGTTATGCACTCTTTTTATAAAATTTGTATATGTGTGTACATATACACACATATGTATATATGTGTATCATTTAGAGACTTTGCTTCCTGAAATCTGGAGATGCCATGAGTACCACAGTAGAGCTGAGAATCTAGTCCATTTGGACTCAAGTCATTTTCCTACCTCTAGAAAAAAATGTACCTTTGCGATCCTACGCAGATGGTCTCTCCTTGATTATGATTTCTGTCCATCTGTGTTGTTTACTGGATAACATGAAACACATTATCTCAAGCCTATGGCAAAGCACATGCTTATAAAATTATCTCACAGTGAATCAGTGAAAAGGAATACCATTTCAAGAAATTTGAAAACTTAATTTTTTCCTCATTTTTTACTCATGTCACTTATTTCCTCTCCTTCACCTTCTAGCTTCCCCTACACAATTACTGAAAGAAGGTAGAAAATATCTTTTCTAGATATTCTGTTTTTGAGTGACTATCCTCTGCAATCTGCACACCCCTCATCTGTAAACTGTACTTTCTAGGCTATGAAATATTCAACATATACAATTTTGATGCCCTTCCATCTAGAGACCTCTGTTTTTCAAAACAGATTGTTTACAACTGTGCTTCCCTTCTGCCTAATGTGTACCCTGCGGGAATGTTGCTGGTTTTGTGAAAATATGTGAACCACATATTTTCCACAAATAACAGTGTTGAAGCCAATGAAATCTGATAGTAGCAAGCATTATTCAGTGATCTTTGAATAGAAGAGGTTCATATTTCTCTCCCCTTTGAGGTATGAAGGAAAAGGACACAGTGGGATGTGTGAACTGCAGCCACATATAAGCAAATGATTTCAAAAAGTAGCGGAATGTTTCGTGTTCTTTGGAGTCAGGTGGGAGCCCTAAACTGTCAAGCTTAGCTGCGGTGGAAACGGGTTTCTCTTCGGGGACTGAGATACGCATTCATTTCCTTCCCATTTGGTTTGCTGATACAGCAGCCATGCCCTGGCAGGTGCTGCCTGGGACTGCCGGAGGGATGAAAGCAGACATAAATCACATCACTCTATTGGGTTCTCAGACCAATAGCAAGAATTTATGTTGTTCCATGAAGACCAAAGTGCTTCCCAGGAATCAGGGAAAACCAATCCTTCATTGATGGTGCCAGCTAGTATTCTGTGTGAAAACAAAACTTACTGAGCAGCAAGATGAGAAGTGAGGAAGCAAATTTCTAATAAGAAACCAGAAGTATCTTGAGTATCGGGATTCACAATTTTAACCATGTTGATTCAACGACATTAGGAGAGATGTACCTTCATCTCAGTGTCATTTTTTAACTCAGCCTCTATTTTGTGTGCACCTATTATGTGGCACCCATTAGGAATACTGCGCAAAACTGTGTCTGACATCTAAAGCTTGGAATTTATATTGGAAAAAGAAAATGTAGGGACTTCTTTGAATATTCTGTGATTAAAATTCTGTTCTTTCACTGCAGGGGGCACAGGTTTAATCTTTGGCTGTGGAACTAATTCTGCCTGCTGTACAGCATGGAATAAAAAATTATATAAATGAACAAAAGTGTCCAGGTGGTGTATTTGATGATAAAATAAGCAAAGGCTGTTGGACACAAGAGACGTACATCTCTCAATCTTGAGAAAGTTCATAGAAGTGACCTTGATTGTTAAGTCAAATTCTAATGGATGACTGGGGAAAGGCCAGGTAAACTGATGGAGAGGGATGGGGTGACAGTGATGATTATTTAAGAGCGATTAAGATGATAGAGTTGAAAGAGCATATGAAAGGAGGGATGTTAGGGGGAAAAGAGAAAAATGAATTCAGTAATGATCTAGCTGTAGAATAAGGTTTAAAATTAAGGTTCTATCTGGGGAAACCAAAAGGGATCCTGAATGTCCTAACACAAGCTCAATTCACATGCTACTTTCATCAACACAGTTTTAGAGCCAAACAACTTTCTTTATCCTGGAGATCAAGCATAGTACCCGCTTGTCTCTGAGTAAAGAGCTTCAGTTTCCTACCAGCCCACAGAATTCTTCAAATGAGCCAATCATATATTCCCATAGGCATTAGGGTTCACCCTATCCTCCTTTTACTACAAAACCTAGAATTTTCTATTCTTCTTGCTTTAAAATTAACATAGATTGTGCCTATTATGTGTGTGCATGCTAAGTCACTTCAACAGTGTCCAATGTTTTGCAACCCTATGGACTGTAGTCCACAATGTTCCTCTGTCCATGAGATTCTCCAGGCAAGAACACTGGAGTGGCTTGCCATGCCCTTCTCCAGGGGACCTTTCCGACCTAGGAACTGAACCCATGTCTCCTCCATCTCCTTCATTGGCAGGCAAGTTCTTTACCACTAGCACCATCTGGGAAGCTCGTGAATATTATGTATAAAACAACGATCCCAGCTGTGAAATTTTTGTAAGATGAATTAGCAGGATACAATGGCAAATGAAAATTGCCCAGGCCAAAAATTTTGAAACTGTATCATTTATGCATATGTGTCTATATATCTATGTTTATACTTCTCTGTTGAACAGTAGTTTATTTGTTCATTGATAAGAGATTCTCTCTTGACTTGGCAGAAATGCTGCATTGCATTCTGATGAAAGCAGACTCTTGGAAACGTGCTTGGATATAGGGACTGAGTAATGGAGAAAAGAGGAAAATATGTGATTTTTCAAATTGTAGGAAACATCTGTAAAAATAAACAAGATAAATTGTAAAGCCTAGATGGTAGAAAGATTTGAGATAAAGAAAGAAACAGTAAAAGGTGATATAAAGCAAAGAGGTATGCTCTGTTTTAGATGTTTTCTCTAAATGTATCACTTTTAAAAGAAAAGTTGCTTACTCAATGACTAGTATCCTTATAAGATAAAGGGAATTTGGACAAAAAAAACACAGGGAGAAAAAGCCATGTGACTATACGAGCAGACACGCAGTGGTTTCTACACATCAAAGAATACCGAGGATTTCTGGTGCCCACCAGAACTACGGGGAGGCAAGAAGGGGTGCTCCCCTAGAACCTTCAGATAGCATGATCCTGAGACACTTTTGATTTCAGACTTCTAGCTTCAAGAATAGTAAGAAAATACATTTCCATCCTGTTTAGCTGCCTAGTGACAACAGTCCTAGGTAACTAATGCATTGGGTGAAACATTCAGAAACATTTTTGGAAAGCCCAATGGTGGCAGAAAGCTCCCTTTTTTTGAGAGGCCTGTTTGTTAAGCTGATGCCCTTGTTTTCTCATTCAATTCATCTTGTACTGAAGTTTATGTTACCAAGGGCTTCACCATTCCTTTTTATTTAGAAATATGTTCACCACCAGATTAGATAATCAGAGCATTCCAGGACTAGGTTAGCATACAAATCAAGTCTATAGACTCAGAAATTTATGTGTCTAGACTCTGATGGGTTCTAACAAAGAACAAAGCAGAGCTCCTTGGAAAACTTTTCCATCCAATCCACTCAGCTACAACTCAACACATTTTACTTCATATTTTCTGCACTTTTTTTCCATTGTGCTTCGTGTCTGTAAAGGGTCTACAATGGAAAAAAGGAAAAATTGACAGATAAGGAAAGAGGGAGAGAAAGAACAGTAGGAAGGTGGGAGAGAAGGAGAGAAGAAGGGTTTCCTTTAAAAATGTAATGAGCAACTTTGAATGAAAGCAAATGCATATGTCCTTTTGCTAAATGTTAACAATTAAGAGCCCCATTCTGCTTGTTTAGAACTGGAAGATTCTAAGGAATAAAGGTAGAACAGGAGCAGAGGACACATTATCTCCAAAGCACATCTTTAAAAAAAAAGAGGATTTTTGTTGTTGTTAATAAGATTCCAAAAACTAAAATGAAAGAGAAGCTTTCAACGTGAGCATTCCTTCATGTTTCCAATAGCAATTTATCCAACATTTCATGAAGCTGAAGTAGTTCCTTGGACTCGAATATAACTGTTTCAAATATTCTAAAATACCTCCTCATTTTTTCCCATAAATTACCAGCTATATATTTCTCATATCTTCAATTACTTCAGCCAAAATCTGGAAAATGCTTTAATAAATGAACAATAGAGTAATAAGAACTTCTAGGTCTTTCAACAGAAGAATGCTACAAAATGTAATATTTATTGAATATCTATGACATTCTGGGTTGATAGGAACCTGTTCCTATGCAAGAATACAGGATGGATGTAAAAGAGATTTTTAAAACTATTTATTTGGAGATATGCTTTTCTATGTATATTCTTATTCATTTTTTTTTTTTCTCTTTCCCTTCAAGTTATCCTAAGGCATCATCTTTAGGTAAAATCAACTTATTTCAATGACAGGAGAATTTTTTAAATGACCTATATTGAGTGCCTAAGGGTGCAACATTTCTCCAAGATGCAGATGCACTGATCAGCTTTTTCTTGAATTTTGAGGTGTTTGCAGAGGATCCTTGGGCTTCCCAGGTGGTGCTAGTGGTAGAGAATCTGCTGGCATTGCAGGAGATGCAGGAGACACCGTTTTGATCCCTGGGTTGGGAAGATCCTTTGGTGGAGGGCATGGCAACCCGCTTCAGTACTCTTGCCTGGAGAATCTCGTGGACAGAGGTGCCTGGAGGGCTACAGTCCACGGGGTCACAGAGAGTCAGACTTAACTGAAGCAACTGAGCATGCACACAGGCACGTAGAGGATCCACGCAACACTGACAAAAATTGCAGGCTAAATTACTGACACAGAATTAAAGCTCGTGAAAGATTAGATGGAATGCAATCTACTGCTACTCAGCTCCTGACCCCTACTGGGAGATGTGTTTGCCTTTGAAAATGAACCTAAATTTATGAATCACCCACTTGACACTTAATCATGTAAATTAATGACAGTTGATAAGTATGCCTTTTGCAATTGCAATGGTGACTAAACTAAGTGTTTTGTTAACTGTGCCATTTATAGCTCACTGATTTGGGGATGGGAAGAAGACAAGTTCATTTGTTCTCTAAGGGCTCACCATGCCATTGCTCTGTCTTTGAGTTTAAAATAACTGTGATTATTTATTCAAAGCTCTTCTTCATTGAGCATTGTTTTTTAAAATTCTTCAGCAAGTATCAACTCTTATCTACTTTAAAAATAATTCATACGTATGACTCACTAGAGACACAGGTCAGGAAGGCTGTCAGCTATATAAGCCTCTGATTCTTGGTCCCTATTCCAATTTTTCTCCCTATAAAATAAACAACAACAATGACAAAAATAGCTGAAACACCACTAGAATATCTGGTGGACCCTCTGTCTCATCTCTAAGAGAAATAGCTCCTAGTTATCCATGGACTTTGGTTCTAGGATGGCATTATTTCATCCCATCCATCTTTGTCATTGTTATACTTGGTTTTCTCGCCCACAACAGTAACACAGCTGCCTAGCTTTGCCTGTTTCTAAGGAATCAAAATCCCAGTAGCTTAACCCTCTAATCATTTGTAACGTATTTTCTCATAAACACTATTGGCTGCTCCATCCCTCACGTTAAATTGTCCTTGATATTGATATTTCTGGTACTTTTATTTTACACTATCTTTATCTGTAACCATTATTTTCCTCAGTAAGTCAGAACAATCCTGCCAATATTTTTACCTTAGATAGGCTGGCCGTTTTTTTAGTTATGTGAAGCTTTTTACTAACTTCACCAAATGTAGAGTTCTATTGATTCTGTGGCTTAAAATCTCTAAGTTTCAATGAATCTTAAAATGTAATCATTCTCCCTCTCTCTTTTGTATACTAGGAACTAATAAGGGACAATGTACAATTTTTATATAACTTGGCATCATAGAAAATGAAAAAAAAAATTCCAGAAATAGAAAAAAAAATATTCCAGTTGAGTATTCTTTGTCATCTAGCAACATTCTTAATCTTCTGTTTAGTTCAGTTCAGTCGCTCAATCGTGTCCGGCTCTTTGCCACCCCATGAACCATAGCATGCCAGGCCTCCCTGTCCATCACCAACTCCTCGAGTTTACCCAAACTCATGTCCACTGAGTTGGTGATGCCATCCAGCCATCTCATCCTCTGTTGTACCCTTCTCCTCCTGCCCTCAATCTTTCCCAGCATCAGGGAGTTTTCAAATGAGTCAGCTCTTCGCATCAGGTGGCCAAAGTATTGGAATTTCAGCTTCAACATCAGTTCTTCCAATGAACACCCCAGACTGATATCCTTTAGGATGGACTGGTTGGATCTCCTTGTAGTCCAAGGGACTCTCAGGAGTCTTCTCCAACACCACAGTTCAAAAGCATCAATTCTTCTGTGCCCAGTTTTCTTTATAGTCCAACTCTCACATCCATACATGACCACTGGAAAAACCATAGCCTTGACTAGATGGACCTTTGTTGGCAAAGTAATGTCTCTGCTTCTTAATATGCTGTCAAGGTTGGTCATAACGTTCCTTAAGGAGTAAGCATCTTTTAATTTCATGGCTGCAGTCACCATCTGCAGTGATTTTGGAGCCAAAAAATACAAAGTCAGCCACTATTTCCACTGTTTCCCCATCTATTTGCCATGAAGTGATGGGTCCAGATGCCATGATCTTAGTTTTCTGAATGTTGAGCTTTAAGCCAACATTTTCACTCTCCTCTCTCACTTTCATCAAGAGGCTCTTTAGTTCTTCTTCACTTTCTGGTCGGGTCATGGTGGAGAGCTCTGACAAAGCTCTGGAGTTTGTCTAGGGGAAGACTGGAGAAGGAAATAGCAAACCACTTCAGTATTCTTGCCTTGAGAACCCCATGAACAGTATGAAAAGGCAAAAAGATAGGACACTGAAAGATGAATTCCCCAGGTCGGTAGGTGCCCAATATGCTACTGGAGATCAGTGGAGAAATAACTCCAGAAAGAATGAAGGGATGGAGCCAAAGCAAAAACAACACCCAGTTGCGGATGTGACTGGTGATAGAAGCAAGGTCCGATGCTGTAAAGAGCAATATTGCATAGGAACCTGGAACATTCTTGGACATTCTTACATATCCCTGGTTAATTCTCCTATTCTCCTCAGATGATAGATTTTTGTCTGGCTCTTCAAAATTCCTACCCTAAAACTTGGTAGATTTGTAGATATTTATCTGAGAGAGATGATGAAGACACTGGGATATGATAAACTAATCTTCCTGGCCTTACCGACAAACTCATTTTCATCTATATTTACCTTAACATCTTTTTATCTCAAGACGTTGACAGAATCAACACCCTTTCTCCTCCCTCTATTAGTCTCTTGTAAGAGTCTCTTCCTATCTTCTTTTGGAACACAAAAGCAGGTTCATATTCTTCGAATAAAGGGATAAAAGTCCTCCTTTAAAAACCGTGCATCCTTATGTGTACTGCTACTTCTCTTTCCTTTAGAATCAAAATTCTTCATAGTTTATGTCAATCTTGCTTTCAGTATTTCTTTGACTTTTTCATCTCCCAAGCTCTGATGGAATCTGATTTTTTTTTTTTTATTCCTATTGCTCCCAAGAAAACAATGATATGTTATTAGACATTTTGATGTTCCTGCACTGACAGATGTCTGCATGTCACTTCCATATCCTTTGATATAACTGATGTTTCATTTCTCTTCAGAATTCTCACTGATCTTCCACAGCAGGCCTATTTGGGCTTACACCTGTATTAATGAAAATTACTTTTGAATATGCTTACGAGATTTTTTGTCTGTATTCATTGACTTCATGAGATTGGTTTTAGGGTTCTGAAAAAGGTTCTTTTATTCATTCATTTGCATAATAATTCCCTCCCATACAATTAGGGTTAGGGCTTGGGTTAGGGTCTACCTTTTGCCAAATATTTTATCTTTGTTCCAGATTCTTATGTCTAACTACCAACTTCCCATCTTTACTTAAATATGCATGCCTCAGTCAAAACTTTCTCAGCTCTCCATGTTCACAGCTTCCTCCCAACCCTGTTGTGAAAAAAAAAAAATTCTCATGCTCTTTACTTCATATGAAAATGTTATGCTAACTTTGGTTATCTACCTGAAGGGTGGGAGAAAAGGTGACTGAAGGAAATCATTGGAAAGCAACCACTTCCTAGCCATCTATAATAGCAGGTATCAAGATTCAAGTTGGTGCAAGCATAATTGTCTATTCAATAATTTCTTGGCTGGGCCCTACAATCCATACTTCAACATCTTAGGAGGGGAAGATAGGATAAAAGAGCTTCTATTGGTCATGCACTTTCTCACCAAGAAGTTAGCCATCCTGTATTGCAGTGGTTTCCACCATGAGAATGGCCATGATGAAGGGTACATCTGCAGCGATATCAACGCAAAGCCTTTGTGTCCCCTTACAGGCAGGGAGCAAGCTTCTTCCAGTTCAGTCTTGATTGAAATCAATCAGACGCTATACAGAGCGAGACTAAGATGATGAGGCGAAGAGTATTTAAAGCCATCTGCATCAGCTATGTTGACCCAACTTGATAATCATAATTGTAGACTCCTCCTGTGTTACAGCACATGAGGAAGAAAACTGAAGAGGAGCATCAATATCCTTCTTTACTACAAGATTGTGGAGACAGCATTGGTGGTGCTTTTGGAGCTGGCAGTTATTTAAAGAAACATAAATTGCCCTATAAATATTAAAGATATTAAAAAGATAAAAAAAAGATGCACCATCAATGATTTTGTGCCAATAATTTTCATTCATGGATAAAATAAAAAAAAACCTTTGAAAGATTCATCTATCAAAAGCGACACAAAAGAAAAGAAACTTGAAAATCTCCTTATCTATCAGAAATCAACTTTATGTTATGAACCTTTCCACGATTAAAAGCTCCAGGCTTAGACAGATTCACTACAGAAGTCTACCAAATATTTTAAGGAAGAAATTTTAATAATATTAAACAAACTCAATTTTTCCCAAATACAAGCATGTAAATACATTTCATCATAAGGATTACTTGATAGTTACTCTAAAGTTTTTGATATGCTGTGCTTATAATTTAATTCAGAAGCTGGGTGGCTGGGAAAGCTGGGCTCCTTACCCTCAGTGTGTGCCTGTCTGGGTGTCCCTCCTTTTTGTGCAGGTTCTCTGTGTAATCTCTTCAGCAGTGGGACCAAAATCCCTATGTGCTAGCTCCAGACCTTCTTAAGACGTAGATCGAGAACTATCATTGTGTCACTTCCACCAATTCTAGTAGTTCAATTAAGGCAGAAAATCATCTGTGAATCAATATAGGCGTGAGGGTGAAAATCAGAAAGCATAGACTATTGGGGCCCATCTTTCAAGACTATCCACAACACAGAGATTCAGCAAATATACAGGGATCAGACCCGATCATTGACAGACATGATAAATAATAAGTATCCAAAAGCGAAACCTTGTGGCAGAAAGTGAGCAGGAACTAAAGAGCCTCTGATGAAAGTGAAAGAGGAGAGTGAAAAAGTTGCCTTAAAGCTCAACATTCAGAAAACTAAGATCATGGCATCTGGTCCCATCATTTCATGGCAAATAGATGGGGAAACAGTGGAAACAATGAGAGACTCCAAAATCACTGCAGATGGTGATTGCAGCCATGAAATTAAAAGACACTCCCTGGAAGGAAGGTTATGACCAACCTAGACAGCATATTAAAAAGCAGAGACATGACTTTGCCAACAAAGGTCTGTCTATTCAAGGCTATGGTTTTTCCAGTGGTCATGTATGGATGTGAGAGTTGGACTATAAAGAAAGCTGAGCACCGAAGAATTGATGCTTTTGAACTGTGGTGTTGGAGAAGACTCTTGAGAGTCCCTTGGACAGCAAGGAGATCCAACCAGTCCATCCTAAAGGAGATCAGTCCTGGGTGTTCATTGGAAGGACTGATGTTGAAGCTGAAACTCCAATACTTTGGCCACTTGATGCAAAGAGCTGACTCATTTGAAAAGACTCTGATGCTGGGAAAGATTGAGAGCAGGAGGACAAGGGGACAACAGA
Source organism: Giraffa tippelskirchi (assembly GCF_054371585.1). Lineage (NCBI taxonomy): Eukaryota > Metazoa > Chordata > Mammalia > Artiodactyla > Giraffidae > Giraffa > Giraffa tippelskirchi. Next base: position 154,906,130 of record NC_137281.1, read on the forward strand.
GGATGAGATGGTTGGATGGCATCATCGACTCAATGGACATGAGTTTGGGTGTGCTCTGGGAGTTGGTGTTGGACAGGGAGGCCTGGAGTGCTGCAGAGTCGCAAAGAGTTGGACACGACTGAGCAACTGAACTGAACTGAACTGAAAAGTGAAACATTTGAGGACTTTTTAAAAATGTTCATTGTCTTAGTGTATGTGCCAAGGAGATAAAGTATTTACTTACTTTCACCTCAGCAGCATTATTAAATATGATTTGATAGCTGTTGCTGAAGTTCCAATACTTTGGCCACCTGACATGAAGAGCTGAGTCATTAGAAAAGACCCCGATGCTGGGATGACAGAGGATGAGATGGTTAGATAGCATCACTGACTCAGTGGACATGAGTTTGAGCAGACCCCAGGAGATGGTGAAGGACAAGGAGGCCTGGCATGCTGCAGTCCATGGGGTTGCAAAGAGTCAGACATGACTTTGCAACTAAACAACAACAAAAGTACTTTTTTAATTTGAAAATGTTCATTCCATCATACTAAGTTTCTTCAATACGAATAAGGTTTCTATTCTTTTCCAAGTTGCTCACCAGAGTATTTGTGACATCTTGGGCATCTCACTAAAAATTATGTTTCCTAGAATTTTATTTAACACTCTTCAATTTATAGTCAAGTAGTATAACCATACATGGAACTTGAGAAGCTTAATGAATACATATGTATATTATCTAATCAAAAGACCATAACCATGCTTTCAAACAGTTCTAGTCTGTTATATTAATCTTCCTTTTGGACGGCATTCAGTGTCAAGGCTCTCTGAGCCATCTGAAGTAACTTGTGAGCTCAAGATACAGTTCTTAAAGAATGAATTATCTGTACACATTGATCTAGAAAAAGCCCTACTAAAAAAATTGTACTAAATGATTCCTCGCCTTTTCTATTAGAGAAGACATTCCTCTTTCACCTCCATTCCTTAAACCATGGACCATAGTAATACATTGTCTATAATCACGTAAGCCTTCTTACAATGTAATCACTGTTGGAATTATATGACCAAAAGTAGGCAAAATCTAATCGATCAATAGACAACAAATTTTTTCCAAGATTTCTTCCAAAGTCTTTTCAATATTTTAATCTAATTGACTGTGATGCTATTTTTGGAGTTCCTGGATCAATTTTTTTAATTAGACCTAAAAGGAATTCAAAAGTTGATCTGAAATAATTACTGTGATCCATGAAAGGAATAACTGTTCATGTTAAAACCCTCAGGTTATTTCAATTAAAAAAAAAGAGTGAATTGTACATATATATTGGAAGTTGAATTTAAGTAAATAACTTGGTTGATTATTGTTTCTCTAAAATACCCCAAAGGTACAAATGAACATTATGCAATCTAGAAATTGTCAGTTTGAACAATGAAGTAATTTGTGAGTTCATGGAGTACCATAAAAAAAACAAAGAAAAATATTAATGAGAGTAAAAATAGCTAACTTTTAAAAGTTAAACTTAACTCACCCTTGCTTGGCCAACTTTTTAAAGTATGGATGGACTCCTACCAATGTCATTATTGAGTAAACAGCAAAACTTCACAAAGAAATCTAAACTCCAATTCAAAGATTCATGGGAAATTTTGATGAAATAGTTGTCAAATATTTTATCTTTGCTGTATTCTCTCATTCTTTGGTGTCCTAATAATAGATCAATCTAATAAGTTTCTTAACTCCTCACCCAATTGTTACTATTATGATCTTAACCATTAACTCATCACTCATAGGTGAGGTCTGGCAGCTTTTATAGGTATTATCTTTTATAGTAGCAGTTTTTTCATCTGTAGTGTACATAGTCATGAATGCTTTTCCTGTTTCCAATATCTGATTTTCTAATCATTGTTCATACAGCTATTGAATAAACTTCCACTAATGCTGCTCCTATATGGTCTCCATACTCAAGACTCTCAAACATGTTCTCAGTTCAGTTCAATTTAGTCGCTCAGTCATGCCTGACTCTTTGTGACCCCATGAACCTCAGCACGCCAGGCCTCCCTGTTTGTCACCAACTCCTGGAGCCTACCCGAACTCATGTCCATTGAGTCAGTGATGCCATCCAACCATCTCATCCTCTGTCATCCCCTTCTCCTGCCCTCAATCTTTCCCAGCATTAGGGTCTTTTCAAATGAGTCAGCACTTCACATCAGGTGACCAAAGTATTGGAGTTTCCACTTCAACCTCAGTCCTTCCAATGAACACCCAGGACTGATCTCCTTTATGATAGACTGGTTGGATCTCCTTGCAGTCCAAGGGATTCTCAAGAGTCTTCTCCAACACCATAGTTCAAAAGCATCAATTCTGTGGTGCTCAGCTTTCTTCATAGTCCAACTCTCACATCCATCCATGACTCCTGGAAAAACCATAGCCTTGACTACACGGACCTTTGTTGGCAAAGTAATGTCTCTGCTTTTTAATATGCTATCTAGGTTGGTCATAACTTTCCTTCCAAGGAGTAAGCATCTTTTAATTTCATGGTTGCAATCATCATCTGCCATGATTTTGGAGCCCAAAAAAATAAAGTCAGCAACTGTTTCCCCATCTATTTGCCGTGAAGTGATGGGAAATGTTTTAGTCACTACCTAATTTTAATATTCACTATAATTTTGTTTTAAAAATCTTGGAGTCAAGTGTAGGCCAGCAAATAAATATCCCATTGTCTAGAGAAACTGTTTAATGTCACTATCTCTGAGTCTTTGCTTCTATGTATAAAATATGAGTATTCCTGTAGAGTTATTGATATAATTCAATAATTACTTAGGAAAAGTACTAGCAAAGAATCTGACACATTGTTAAGGGAATTTAAATGACATCAGATTTTCCTTGACTTCCAGCACACAAATTTCATTCACTTATAAATCAGACTTAATAACATTAATACATTTCATATCCTAGACTAGATCATTTAAATGATCAAAAAACTCTTATTGATCTATTAATTTCCTAGTAACTCTAAGAATATGTAAGTATTTTCTCCTATCCCACTTCCTTCAACTTATGCTGTTAATATTCTGGAGAAAAATTTTAAAGACTTTTTTCAATTCATATATGTTTACATGATGGTTACATTGGATATACTATTTTTATAGAAATATGAATATACTATAATCATTTGAAATATGAATAATAAAAAAACTGAGCAAGATATTTTGGGTATGTATTCAGAGGTATTCTATTCAAGGTAGATGCACAATATTAGTTTATACTGAAATTTTATAGATTTTTAACCAACCCAGGTACTTATTTATTATAGCAGAAAAGGATACCAAATGTATACATCTTTGTGTGTGTGTGTGTGTATTTTTTGTTCAGTCACTCAGTCATGTCCAACTCTTTGCAACCCCATGGACTGCAGCATGCCAGGCTTTCCTGTCCTTCACTGTCTCCTGGAGTTTGCTCAAACTCATGTATGTTGAGTCAATGATGCAATATTCACAGAATTGTTCATCCACTAGTGCAATTGATTTTAGGACGTTTTCGTCACCTCAAAAAGAAATTCTGAGTCTGTCAGGAGTCACTTCCCATTTCATCTGATCCAAACTCCTGAACCTAGACCAATACTAACATATTTTCTGTCATTATCGATTTGCCTAAACTGGATATTTCATATAAATTAATTCATACATTATATGATTTTTGTGATTGGTTTATTGTATTTATTTTTATGTTTTAAAGATTTATCCATGTGGTAACATGTATCAGTACTTATATATATTTTTATTGCTAGATAAAATTCCACTGGATGGATATTATATTATATAATATTATAATACATATTATTTATCCATTTATCAGTGGATTAACATTTGAGCATTTTGTTTTTGTGTACTTTGTGGCTATTTTGAATAACGTTGCCATAAAGAATCATTTACTCACTTTTGTGTCAGTAAATATATATAGATTACACACACGTTTTTTTTCCTCGTGAGTATGTACCTGGGGTGGAAATGCTAGGTAATACGTGAACTCCTATTGCTTAAGCTTTGAGAAACTTTCATGCTGTTTTCCAGAGTAACTGCATCATCTCACACTCCTACCAGCATTTTGTAGGATTCCAATTTCTCTACATCCTCGCCAATGCTTGTTATTCTCTTTTGATCATAGCCATCCTAGAAGTGGTGAAGTGGTATCTTACTGTGGTTTTCGTTCACATTCCCTCAGGGAACCCCTTACTTGTTCTCACTCTCTGCTGCGGTAGCAAGGGCCCCAAAAAGCCTTCCTTGAATTTCTTGTCTAGCTTCTGATAATTCCATTAATTAAAGTGTCTAAAACCCTGGCCAGTAACATTACCAGTTAATACATTTCCTAGACGTGTGCCTTCCACCCAATAGCTCTTTGCCCTTTGGCAGAATCATGAATAAACCCATATTTCGGCTCCCTGCCTCCGTTATGCCCACTTTGTTGCAGCAAAGGCATGTGCTGCTCTAAAACGGTCTATAGCTGTTAAGGCCCTCACTATGTGATAAGGAAAGGGGGTAACACTGTGTGTTCTTAATGGACCCATTCAACACGTTAGTGAAATAAAAGTTATCTATTCTACTCACTCTTCATGCTCTTGCTCAGTCAAGCGTGCTCAGTTTTGACTCTTTGCGGCCCCATGGACTGTGGTCTGCCAGGCTCCTCTGTCGATGAGATTCTCCCAGCATGAATACTGGAGTGGATTGCCATGCCCTCCTCCAGGGGAACTTCCTCACTCAGGGATCGAACCCGTGTCTCCTGAGCCTCCTGCACTGTAGTCAGATTCTTGACCACTAAGCCACCGAGGAAGCCCATTCCACTTACTCCTACTTCCCACTGAAACAAAACTAAAAACTGGCAAGTGTAGCAGGAGCAGCAAGTCAATCTTTTCTTTAACTCCGCATTCAATCTCTTTCTTCTTCTCTCACGTTCTTTCCAACTAACCACCTTTCTGAATAAATGGCTGTGCACTTAAGGAGGTACTGATGAAAATATTATTAGCAAATCATTAATTCAGTCAATACTAAGGAATTGTACCTGCATGGATTGATATCTAACAGAATGAACAATAGTTGTGCTAAATATAAAATTACAAAAGCTATTTTTTTAATCTTTATGAATATGGGATGACAGTGAAATCACTCAGTCATGTCCGACTCTTTGTGGCCCCATGGACTATACAGTACATGGAATTCTCTAGGGCAGAATACTGGAGTGGGTAGCCGTTCCCTTCTTCAGGGGATCTTCCCAACCCGGGGATTGAACCCGTGTCTCCTAAATTACAGGCTGATTCTTTACCAGCTGAGCTACCAGGGAAACCCTATGAGATGACAGAGACATTATTTATTAACATACTAGGAGGAAAAGAACCTAAGAGCATTACTTGATGATGAAACCAATGGGAATCCACATGGAGTATGGTAACCAGAATACCTTATTCTTAGATTTTATTGAAGTTCAAAGAGTAGAGTGTTTAAAACAAAGGAGGTTCTGGTTACATTGTACCCTTAATTTGTTAGACCAACTGGATTATTGTGAGCAATTTAGGGCACTTCCCTTTAATAGAAATATAAACAAGCACGTTTAGAAAAAGACAATGAAGAGTTATCACAAAATCATGTCTTATAAGAAACAGTTGAGTGCAATAAGATTGTCTCCAAAAGAGAAGACTTTGGTAGGATAGAAAGGGTGAAGGTCATATAGCTGTTTTTGTGAAATTATGGGGAAAAGTAAATTAATAGTTTAAGTTTAATTCCATTAAATTCAGATGTGTGGGAAAAAAGTATTTATTTTCCTTAATTTAAGCTCCATATTAAACCCTTAATCATGAAGAGTAGGGCAATTTTATTTGCTTTGCTTTAGAAAACCATAATATATCCTACATTTGTCAAGAGCTTTGATTCAGTTCTAGGAGTTTTCATGGTTTTAAGGTACTGTAGAAAGTGGAAAGACCCTGATGCTGGGAAAGATTGAAGGCAGGAGTAGGGGATGACAGAGGACGAGATGGTTGGATGGCATCATCAGCTCAACGGACATGAGTTTGAGCAGGCTCCAGCAGATGGTGAAGGACAGGAAAGCCTGGTGTGTGCTGCAGTCCATGGGGTCGCAAAGAGGTGGACATGACTAAGGGACTGAACAATAACAAGGAAGTGAAATATTTTGTATTGTAATTCTTGCGTGACCTGACCATCCAGATCACCCTGCAATTTACCTTATCCCACTTGATCTTTGACCTAAAGGCATGATGGACAACCACGGAACTGTGGTTCTTTTCCAAATGCTTGGCTGCCTCAGCTCTGATAGCTCTTTCGACTACATCTTTAAGATGCTTGAAGCGGCAGCTGAATCCCTCGAATGGCTGCAACAGAAGGGTTTCTGCAAGGCTGTGAATGATCCCATCTTTCCAGTCACGTCAGGCATTTATACCCTCTCTATAAAGCTGTTACTTTCCTGTACTTTAACCCTTGAAATAAGTAAAATATAGATTCCCTTCTTTTTTCTGCTCTGGGATGCTTAATCCCATTTTGATATATAAAGAAATGGTTCTTTCAAAATTTTTTACTTAAATAACATATTTTAAATAATTTTACTTAACTTTGAGATTTACTTAATTTATACAAAATTGTTAGTCTTATGTAATTGAAGCGCCAAATACAAACAAATTTTTTTTTTTGATTTGCAAAACTAAGTTTGATGCAACAAAAGTTGGTGATATACTTGGCTTCTTAAATTTTATTAGTACTCATGACTATTTATATATATCTTGAAAAAAATACTTCAAGTAAATATTCTAAGGGCAACTTTAAAGTGTACAGTTTAACTTGTCTTGTGATTTGATTAGAACACTTGAAACCCCGGGTTCTTACTGATCGTAGCACTGATCCAGAATGCCACACTTGGAGAAAAGAATTGTAATGAAAGTGAAGAAATTTTGCTGCAGAACTTAACAAATAAATTGACCACTTTCTTTCAAAAGAATATTTCATGAATGCAAGTGATTATGTTATTTATTATGACCTAAAATCAATCTGTTATAAAGTTTATTACTCAGTAAATGTAGGGTAATTTAGTTTTACTTATACTCTTTAAAGTGGATTGATCAATTTTGGTACTGAGGTTAAAATATGCCTTGGACAAAAAGTTGGTGATGGAGTTGGTGATGGACAGGGAGGCCTGGTGTGCTGCTGTCCATGGGGTTGCAAAGATTCGGACACGACTGAGTGACTGCACTGAACTGAACTGGACAAAGTCAGACAAGGGTGATTAGTTGCAAGAACACCCATTCTAACTACAAGTAGGATATAGTTAGCGCCAGGATCAGTGAGGCGGGAAGCAGTGAGTAAGCAAAGACAGGCAACACTCTTTTGGCCTTAACATTGAAAATGGCGTGTAGTAAACCCTCACCTCAGCAGTACAGTCTGCACTGACGTTGGGAAAGGTGATCACACAAAAGAACCAACGTTAACACCGAGTGTCACAAGGGACAGTGCTGGTCAAGAGTGAGCAGTATGTCATCAAAGATTAGCCTCTGTGTGATATCGATGGGGACAAGTGAGTGGATAATAGTAGATTCATGGGGTGACAGTCCCAGTAATGCCTGAGATTCTCTTTCTTACTAAATCAGTAGCTGGAGGCTTGGCGAAGATTATATTAATCAGTTTACAGAAAAAAAAGAATAGTTAAACAGGGTTTGGCTTTCAGAACTGTGACTTCTCTTAAGAGTGAAGATCTGTTGTTGTTACTCATGACAGTTGGCAAAACATGTTAATTTCTCACAATACACCAAAATTAATTATTTCCTGCTGATAAAGTTAATATCGTGCTTGCTTTGAACCTTGTGGTTTGTACCTTTTAATTTTTTTTCTTGCATTTTCATTAACCTATCATATAAATATGCCTTGAAAATTTATCATTGTATACTAAAAATATTTCAGGTTGTAATAACAAATATGATCTGGGTGTTTTCAGAAGAAGGTTACTGTTGAAAGTAAAGCCAGATACACTTGAATGACAAAAGTGAAACACAGAGTAACAAAACCAAACATTTGAATGAAATTGTCAAAACACAATACATGTACTATGTAATTCCATTTATGTTAAGTTACTATAGTCATGTCTGACTGTGACCCTACAGACCTTAGCCTGGCAGGTTCCTCTGTAAATGGGAGTCTCCAGAAAAAAAAACACTGGAGTGGGTGGCCATGCCCTGCTCCAAGGGATCTTCTTGACCCTGGGATCGAACCTGTGTCTCCTGCATTGGAGACAGATTCTTTACCACTAGCACCACCTGGGAATCCCATTTATAAGAAACTCTAAAGAGGGGGAAATCTACTTTTTAGTGGCAGTATCAATGACTATGAGCATGTGTAGTGGGGAGGTAGTATGGAGAATTGCCTCAGTGTGGGCATAAGGGCTTTTTAGTGCATAATGGAAGTGCTTTTATAACTTGATTGTGGTTGTATTTGCAGAAATATATAAATTTTAATTCTAAATTGGTTTATTTAATTGTATGCAAACAATACTTCAGTGAAGTCAGGAACAAGAAATCACTGTACTTCTTTACTATCTCATAAATTATTCGTTTCTTATTTATTATTTATACTGAACATCTAATCACTTGTGTAAAACATTTCCTGTTTAGATATTTTCATTCAAAGTATTACATTACCCAATACTCTCAAGTTGCATTTAAAATTTTTATCCACACAACTATTGCTAATTATACATTTGTATCTATCTACAAAATTGGCATCAACCTCAAGCTATTAGATGTGTAATTATCTAGTTTTTATGGTCAGATTCTCATTTGCATAGGCACCGTGGACATGTAATCTTATTACTGTCAGTTATAGATTTCTCCCCATGTTTTTCTTAAGTCACCATTAAAGGGCCTACTTTTGTGAGAAATTGCATGATGCCTACTTCTGGTATTACTTAATATTAATGAAAAATATTTTTATACACTATATATTAAAGAGATACATTAATATAAAATTAATTCATTATAGCATGTCATACTACTCTTTTTGTCAGTAGAAGACATAATTTGTAGCATTTCTTACAGACTAAGAATAAAAAATACTTTTGAATACACAAATTTATTATATCTACATCTTATTGGGCTTCCCTGGCTCAAATGGTAAAGAAACTGCCTGCAGTATAGGAGAACTGCGTTTGATTCCTGGGTCAGGAAGATGCTCTGGAGAAGGAAATGGCAACACACTCCAGTATTCTTACCTGGAGAATTCTGCGAACAGAGAAGCCTGGCCAGCTACGGTCCATGGGGTTGCAACTAACAGTTTCACTTTCCCTGAGGTTTGCATCTAATTAATAAGTACACAATAAGACATTATTAACACATGACATAACATTTATATTTTGAAATATGGCCCAGTGCAGAGATTAGGTTAATAAAAAGGTGCCTTCTGTAATTATCTTCCATTCGGTAGCCTAAGAATTTTTTTTCATGCTGTTTTTTTTTTTTTTCACTTAGCATAATTTCCTCATCAAAATAGTATTTCCCAACCACACTTGCCCTTCTGTGGAGCTATTGTCAATGATATTATCCATTGTCTCTACTGTCCTATATAACTTGAGTTTCACCTCAGAAACTCCTATTATTTCTTAAAATTTCTTTGATTTTATATTTGTATCACTTTTCTGTCTTCCAGTTTTATTGTGATATAATTGACATTTGGTTTCCCTGATAGCTCAGTTGGTAAAGAATCCGCCTGCAATGCAGGAGACTCCCAGTTCGATTCCTGGGGTCAGGAAGATCCATTGGAGAAGGGAAAGGCTACCCACTCCAGTATTCTTGGGCTTCCCTTGCGGCTCAGCTGGTAAAGAACCCGCCTGCAATCTGGGAGACCTGCGTTCCATCCCTGGGTTGGGAAGATACCCTGGAGAAGGGAAAGGCTACCCACTCCAGTATTGTTGCTTGGAGAATTCCAAGGATTGTATAGTCCATGGGGTCGCAAAGAGTCAGACACGACTGAGCGACTTTCACTTTCTAATTGGCATTCAGCACTAAGTTGAAAGTGTACAATATAATGATTTGACTTACACATACCCATGGAATGATTATCACAATAACTTGATGACCATCCATGATCTCATATAGATAAAATATTGAAGAAATAGAAAAAAACAATTTTCCTTGTGATGAGAACTCTTAGGAATTACTCTTAACTTTCATATGTAACACATACCAGTATTATATTTATAGTGTTGTACATTAAATCCTCAGTATGTATTCATCTTATAACTGGAAGTTTGCATATTTTTGACTGCCTTCATTCAATTCATTTTCTCTCGATCACCTACATCTGGTAACCACAAAACTGATCTCTTTTTCTGTAAGTTTGTTTTGGAAGTATTATTGACCCGCAGCACAACGTTAGTTCCTGTTACACAAAATAACAATTCAACACTTCTATACATTTCAAAATGATAATCCCTATAAATCTAGTTATGGTATGTCACCATACAAAGATATGGAATGGTTACTAAATATATCCCTTACACCATATATTTCATACGCAGGATTCATTTATCTTGCAACTGGAAGTGTGTACCTCCTTAATCTTTTTCACCTGTTTCTTTCCTCCCCAACACCTTCCTTCCGTCTGGAAACCATCTATTTGTTCTTTGCACCTATAATTCTGTTTCTGTTTTACGTTTGTTCATTTGTTTTGTTCTTTAGATTCCATATATAAGTGCAATCGTACAGCATTTATCTTTCTTGGTTTGACCTATTTCACTTAGCATAATACTCTCTACGTCCATCCATGTTGTCACAAATGGCAAGGTTTCATTTTTTATGGCTGAGTGATACATAGATACCATATAATATATACACACATGCATATATATCACATCTTCTTTATTCATTCATCTATTCATGGGCATTTATGTTACTTCTGTATCTTGGTTTTTGTAAATAATGCTTTGAAGAATATAGGTGTGCCTATATCTTTCATATTTAGTGCTTTTGTTTTCTTCAGATAAATAGCCAGGAGTAGAAGCGCTGGATCATGTGACTGCTCTATTTTTAATTTGTTGAGGACTCTCATACTGTTTTTTCATAGTGGTTACACCAATCTACATTCCCACCAACAGTGCAGAAAATTTCTCTTTTTGTCACATCTTCACCAAAACCTGCTATTTGCTGTATTTTTGATAATAGCTGATGGGTGTGGCTGTGTCCCTTCTCAGCTAGTTGCTTGTTTTGAGAAAATTCAGTACTGCTGCCTATAGGCTGGTGGGCAGGCCCAGGTCCTGAGGCTAGAAAGCTAGAGGGTGAATTTCAACATGGTGCTGGCCAGAGCCAGTGTACATGTGATAGAAGGGCTTCTCCAGAATGGCTGTTACCAGGGTTTGGGTCCCCAGAGCGAGTGCCAGCTGCCTCGTGCCTCTTTAGGAGATTTTCCAAGAGGCGTGGGTAGGTCTGACATAGGCCCCTTCCAAGTTACTGCTTCTGCCCTGGGCTCCAGAGCAGGTGAGAGTTTGTGTGTTCCCTTTAAGAGTAGAGACTATTTCATTTACTCTCTGGCCTTCAAAGTCAAACATTGTCAAGACTGTCTCTCCAGTGTGGGACCCCTCTGCTGGGGAACCTGGTGTGGGATCAGACTTCTCGCTCCTTGGGGAGATCCCCTGCAATGGTAATCATTCCCCTTTCTGCGGGTCACCCCCGCAAGGCACCCACTCTCCTCCCCATCTCATTGTGGTCCTTCCTTTATAGCTTTAGTTGTCAATGGTCTTTTCTGGTAGATTCCAGTATTTTCCATAGAGGCTTGTTCTATAAATAGTTATAATTGTGGTTTGCCTGTGAGAAGAGGTGAATTCAGGGTGTTTCTACTCAGGCATCTGGGGAACAATTCTCTTACATTGTGATTTTTAGGGGCACCATAGTTTTCCACTTTATGCAATGCTATAAATTGAAAATTTTTCTGTCTTAAGATTTATTCTAATATTTTTAATATTATGAATAATGTAGCAATGAATGCACCACTTCTACCTAATAATATTTTCTAAACAATTATAGCAGGTTTGAATAAAATATTAACACATAAGAATATTATAAAAATATTATAATAATAAAATATATTTTTTCAAATAAGTAATCAGATTATTTTCAAAGCATACGGTTTATTAAATATTTTTAAATATAAATAATAAGTTAACCTCAAAGTTTGCTTTAATTTACATTTCCCAATACTGAATATTATTTTTTATTAAGTACTAAATTTTTGTGACATCTCTTCCACATTTATATCTGCTTGTAATCTCTTCCCCTCCCTCTTCTTCTCCCACTCACATATATATATATACAAACACATGCACCCTATTCAATCTCATTATTCATAGAATCTGTGTTTGCAAATATACCTGTTGTTAAAATGTATTTTTGCCTGTTTGTATTTTAAATTTTGTTTATTTATTTTTATTGACATATACTTGCTTTAAGTGCTGTGTTAGTTTCTGCTGTACAATGAAAGGTATTACCTATAGGTGTACATATATCCCCTTCCCTTTTGGACCTCCTTCCCACCTGCTACCCCCATCCATGCCTCTAGGTCACCACAGAGCACCAAGCTGAGCTCCCTGTGCTATATAGCAGCTTCCCATTAGCTGTCTATTTTACACATGGAATCAAGAATCAAATGTATTTGTAATCCTCAAATCAATGACTGCAGAGAATTTGCAGTCACTCATGGTTGAAAAAAATGTCATCACTTGCATATTCCAGCAGAAGTCAAACAGGGCTGCGCTCTTTCCTTCTTAGTTCAGGTCTCAAACTGAACAGGTGTCATAGTCACAGATTACTCAGTGCAAAGTTTTGGGCATTTTTATGCTGTATGCTGTTTAAAATGGACCTCTAGCATAGTATTGTCTAGTGCTTTGTTCTTGAAAGAGGGCACTTTATGGAGGAAGTGACTAGAAAGCAAGTGTGTTTAATAAACTGCATGCAGTCATGAGTTGTGTTGTTGGCTGTGAGTTCAACGTTAATGAACAATAAGGTGGCGTTAAACAGAAACACACCTAAAAAACAGCTATGTATTGATTGCTTGGTAAAAATGTCACCAGAGTTTAGCTGCAGCCTAATCCTATGTTTCTCCTAGAAGCAATGGTTCAGTGTGTGTTCATACATATATATGTGGTATATGTGTGGGTATAGTAATTAGTCTGTATTCCATCATTTATTTCCATTTTTCTCACTTTTATGGCTTTTTAATTTTTTATAGTTTATTCTTTGATGAATAGAAAAATTCTTTTCTGAATGTTTCCATTTACTTTATATATAGGAAACTTCTTTCTGTCCCATGAACTACTACACGTGTGCCCATATTTTCTTATAGTTGAATGATTTATTGCATTCAACTTTTTAATACATCTGGGTTTTATTTTTTATGTAAGGTGCATAACACTGTTATTCAAGAAACCTGCTCCATAATTAAAATGTTTCCTTTTGTTACACATGCCAGAGGCAAATGGAACTAATACCCATGGGTCCCTTCATGTCTATTATTCCTTTTGAAGGTATGTCTCTGTTAATTAAATAAATACACCATTATTGGTAAAATATGGCTTCTCAGCTCTCTCTTTCATTAAGAGTGTAGGTCAGAAGTTAACATCAGCCTTAAAGCCACAAGGTAAAATATCTTAGTTTTAGCTTATTGTTTGTATGCAGATGTTTTTTGATTGTTGTTTATTTTCCTTGGGACATTTTGCTTGTTCCTTCAGGGTATGGCAAATTCTGAGGGCATCCTTTGCATTTTAATAATGAGACTAAGCCCCCAGCAGCTGCCTGTGGGCTTTTTGCCTGGGTGGTCCTAGGAATGTGACACCAGACATCAAAGGATCCCTGGCAGGCAAGGCAGGAATTGACACTGGCCACATTCCTCCCGTCTGGCTGCAAAACATGGTCAAGAATCATTCCACTCCTCTACTTAGTGCATGGATCACCCCATCAAAACCCTGAGTTTGTTGTTTAAAATAAACAACTTAATCCATTTAATTCTCCTATCTGCCTCCCTTATTGAGTCCTTCCTTTAGAACACCAAAGACTAGACAAAAAAGTAGTTGAGAGAAGTCTTTGAGACGTGCTGCCTAAGCTCAAAGTGTCAAAGGAACGCCATGCCCTCCTTTTGAATGCGTACGTCAACTTGCATTTGGCATTGATTATAAACTGCCCTGTGTGCCAAGAAACAGGTCTTAGGAGAACCACAGAAGTGTCACTATAAATGCTTCACAGGACGTGAAAGTCCTCTTCTGTGCACAATACTGTCAGACTTTATTCCACACGTTAGAGCAGTGCTTTAGTACGTTTTAGGGTTGTCTCTGTAATGAAGGGATTCACCTTCTAGTGTCCTCAGTCCTTTTGATCTTTCCCTGAACAAGGAACAAATAAAGGAAAACACTTTAGCTAGAGATTTGAAACTCCACAGGGCAACAAATTCTAACTAGAAACGGAAGACTCTGGATACACACAATACAATTCTACCTTTTGTCAGAGGAAAAAAAAAATGTCACCACATAATTAAAATAGATTATCAATAACAGAAAATTAACAAGATAGCTCATAAAGTGTCAAGGAGAAACTATCTGATATCTTTGAATTGGCCGATTGCCATACAAGAAGTGTATTTGAACCTTGTTTGGTTTTTGCATTTCCTTAGACTGGGCTTACCCCCTACAACTTTTTTGCTGCCTCCATCTTGATCTAACTGTTTTTCATTCAGACTATGAGACTATTGCTACAAAACACCGCTTTCCACATGTTGTTGTTGTTCAGTCACTAAGTCACGTCTGATTCTTGACAAGCTCGTGCACTGTCGCACGACTGGCTTCCCTGTCCTCCGCCATCTCCCAGTTTGCTCAGATTCATGTCCTTGGAGTCGGCGATGCTATCTCACCATCTCATCCTCTGCTGCCTCCTTTTCCTTCGCCTTCAATCTTTCCCAGCATCACCGCTCTACTCAAAAATTCTATAACAGACTCCAATCACCAAGAGCAGTAATTCTAAAACATTCTGACTGTGAGTCACCAGGCATCATAATGCTGAACCGCTTTGCCTCGTCATTCTAATTTTCCATACCTTCGAAGTATATCCTCTTTTTAATTTCCTTTTCCTTCTGCCTGCTATACTCACTTATTTGTTCTCATCCTTGGTAATCTGATTCACCATCTTTAGTCAGTATACCATCTTAATTTCTTTGTACCTATTAACCACCTAAACACTAAGAAATTCACAGTTGAATAGTTACATGCTATTGTTATGGAAATTAGACATGCTTCTCTAAACAAATTGAAACTGCCCTGGAGGTATAAATCACATACTATAATTTCTCAATTTTAAAACATATTGTGTAAGACAACGTGAAGTTAGGAAAATGGAGAAGAGTGTGTGTGGTGATTAATGATGATGGTAAAAATTGACAAAGACTTTTTGCTTTTATCATGAGGCAATCATCAGTAACAAAAATTTCTTTGGGAAATCAATTTGGATATTTTAAAATTTTAGTTTACTGCATGCTTATCAAAGGATTTTGATCAGAATTACGACAAGGTATACAGAGTTCATTAAGATGATGCGGGTAGAATGAACTAGAAGAGGTTTTATTTTATTTTATTTTTTCCTGACTCATTGCCGTTGCTGGTTTTCACTAATGAAAATGCATATATATTTTGTAAATAATTGAGATTACTTCAATACAAAAGAATATAATGGAAAATGTGTGTATTTGTCTGGTTGTAGCAGCAATTTCAGGAGTAAGGGGTAGGGTGAGAGAACTGATCAGTGCAGAAGACATGTCCAAAGAAGGCTATTTCTCATATCACTTGAATTTATTTTTGCCTCCCGGCCCCCATGACATCCAATCCTTCCAGAGGCTGACTGGCCACATTTGCCACAGAGTGACTGATTGAGGAAGGTTAGGGAAAGACACTCCTACCCTGCCTGTCACTGGCTTGACGCCGTGGTTGGTATTCATCCTCTAACTCTTCCATCAGCCAGCACTCACCCCCCCCCGGGATCACCCAGACTTTCCTTGTCAAGTTTATTACAAGTTCTGAGTTGTTTGCTCTTGTCAGGCTGTGGTTAGTGCAATTGATTGTTCAGTTATAATTGAGCACTGAAGCAGCCATAGATATAGAGTGGATTTCATGAATTCCAGATGAATTCCTTTAAGCTCCCTGTCTATAACAACTCTAGAATCTTGTGGTAATAGGATCATTAGCCTTTCCTATTTTCCTGTCACTGTACTGACGTGAAGAAATCAAAACAACCAGATGCTGATCTTACCTCCAAGCTCTGTGGAATCCTTCCTGGGTTATTTCCTGGAGATGTTTCCTCTATGGGAGCCAGGCTCTCCAGTTCAGTTGGTGCTCATATCATGGGATTCACCAACACAAAATCTGAAAATGAAACAATGAGAGTGCCACTGAAAATACCCAGTCCTGCTTCAAACTCTTGGGCTATGAACCTGTGTATTGTAGTTACTTTGGACATAGCATCATATGTCAGGCATTGGCTCAATACATGTCCTGTGTCCCAGAGAATAGTGCCCAGAGTTTTTGCTAGAGATTGATTATATTGGATTAAAGGAAGGTGATCTTGAGAATCCCAATTCCCAAAATATTATCCCAATTGATGATTCTCAGTGACCTAATATTCAGTTCAGTTCAGTTGCTCAGTCGTATACGACTCTTTGCAACCCCATGAACCACAGCATGCCAGGCCTCCCTGTCCATCACTAATTCCCTGAGTCCACCCAAATGTATGTCCATTGAGTCAGAGATGCCATCCAGCCATCTCATCCTCTGTTGTCCCCTTCTCCTCCTGCCCTCAATCTTTCCCAACATCAGGGTCTTTTCCAATGAGTCAGCTCTTCCAACCAGGTTGCCAAAGTATTGGAGCTTCAGCTTCAACATCAGTCCTTCCGAACACCCAGGACTGATCTCCTTTAGGATGGACTAGTTGGATTTCCTTGCAGTCCAAGGGACTCTCAAGAGTCTTCTCCAACACCACAGTTCAAAAGCATCAATTCTTTGGCGCTCAGCTTTCTTCACAGTCCAACTCTCACATCCATCCATGACCACTGGAAAAACCATAGCCTTGACTAGACAGATCTTTGTTGGCAAAGTAATGTCTCTGCTTTTTAATATGCTATCTAGGTTGGTCATAACTTTCCTTCCAAGGAGTAAGCATCTTTTAATTTCATGGCTGCAATCACCATCAGCAGTGATTTTGGAGCCCAGAAAAATAAAGTCAGCCACTGTTTCCACTGTTTCCCCATCTATATGCCATGAAGTGGTGAGACCTGATGCCATGATCTTAGTTTTCTGAATGTTGAGCTTTAAGCCAACTTTTTCACTGTCCACTTTCACTTTCATCAAGAGGCTCTTTAGTTCTTCACTTTCTGCCATAAGGGTGGTGTCATTTGCATATCTGAGGTTATTGATAACTTCTCCCGGCAATCTTGATTCCAGCTTGTGCTTCCTCCAGCTCAGCGTTTCTCATGATGTACCCTTCATATAAGTTGAATAAGCAGGGTGACAATACACAGCCTTGACGTACTCCTTTTCCTATTTGGAACCAGTCTGTTGTTTCATGTCCAGTTCTAATTTTGCTTCCTGACCTGCATACAGGTTTCTCAAGAGGCAGATCAGGTGGTCTGATATTCCCATCTCTTTCAGAATTTTCCACAGTTTATTGTGATCCACACAGTCAGAGGCTTTGGCATAGTCAATGCAGCAGAAATAGATGTTTTTCTGGAACTCTCTTGCTTTTTCGATGATCCATCAGATATTGGCAATTTGATCTCTGGTTCCTCTGCCTTTTCTAAAACCAGCTTGAACATCTGGAAGTTCATGGTTCATGTATTGCTGAATTGGTGGCTTTAAATCAGCCATGATGGGAGTATTGGCACCTTGAAAACTGACAAATGTGTTATTAGGACATTTATCTATTTATTTTTGGAAAACCAGCTGTTGAACTTTTACCAGCGTACCACAGGCTCTGCCTCTATTATGCAGTGAGTTGTTCTAGAGTTGGCATCTTATCTGCTCTTCATTCTATCATTCTACTAGGCTTCCAACTTCTGAATGATATGCTATATCATAGAAGCACTGGATCCCATGGTAAAAAATATATTTTGCCCTGTTTCTTTTGATATAAAAGAATCACATGGTCTGGGGAAAAATGTGTGTGATACAAGTCTAGAAAAATCAGGAATTTCATAAGCTGTCAGACAATGGTACTGACATGTATCCAGACACATATCAATTCTGGTAAAGGCTTCCCTGGTGGTACTAGTGGTAAAGAATCAGCCTGCCAGTGCAGGAGACTTAAGAGATGCAAGTTCTTTCCCTGGGTTGGAAAGATATCCTGGAGGAGGACATGACACCCCATTCCAGTATTCTTGCTGGAGAATCCCATGGACAGTGGAGCCTGGAGGAGTATAGTCCATAGAATTGCACTGAGTCGGACACAACTGAAGTGACTTAACGCACATGCATGCAAGGACCTACTACTGTCTCCTTTTGGATGGAAAATGTCCAACATAACCAGCCTTCCATTAAGCGGCTGGTTGAACTCTATGTGATGCTATCTTACCAAGCACACACAACTTTGATCTCTGCTATTAGCAGGCTGGGGATTCAGCATCAGTATTAATTTGGCTAGCCTTCATAAGGATGCTTTGGGCTGATGTATATATATGCCACCCATTATAGATGTTTCATTTCTGTCCCAATAGTCAGACTTTGTTATGTCAAGGATTGAGGCTGGTTACCCACCTGGGGTCGTGTCTAGTTGGATTTTGAATATACTTTTGCCATGAACATGCTTTGAAGGTTATTGTCATGAAACCCAAAGATCTGCACACACTGTATTGACTCCCACATCCTCATTCACATGACTCTTCCCAAAGCTTCCCTGCCTCTAATCTGTCAATCTTTTTCTTTCTAGAGCCCTAAAAAGCTAAACTTTTCTCCACTGTCCAGGATTCTGTGTATAGTCATAACTCAAGCCACTTGTACTTTTCTCTAAAGTAATGGGTTGGCCAAAAAAAGTTTGTTTGGGAAAATATAATGGAAAAACCCAAACAAACTTTTTAGCCAACCCAATATACCAGTAAGTATGTTGCTTAGAACTCAGTGTCTGAGTCACCAGGGAAGCGGAAGAATATTGGAGTGGGTAGCTTATCCCTTCTCTAGGAGATCTTCCTGACCCAGGAATCAAACCCGGGCCTCCTGCATTTCAGACAGAGCCACTAGCTGAGCTACCAGGGAAGTCCAAATGAAAAAAAAACAAAACTAACAAAAAAACAAAAAAACTTCCCTTTTTGCCTGCTAAAGTTAAAAGATTGTCTTTAGGGCAAAGTTTTAGAAATGAAGAGTGATTGAATATTCAAACCATAGCAAGGAAGCTACCTAGTATGGTTTGAGCTAAATGAGTAGAAAGAAGAAAGAGTGAAAAACAGAAAGGTTGCAGGTTCCCAGGTTACAAAACAGCTTAAAATGTCAAAGGCATCTTTTTTCAAATTTTAAATATTAAGTATGACAGTTCAGTTATTTTTAAATAATACTGTTTTTATCCCCTCTATTATTCCTTATGTGTTCAGAATTATTTTCCTTTTTTCTTCTCTGCTTTCCTCCTTCCATTTCTCTTTCTCCCTTTCTTTTCTTCCATTTTCCACTTACTTCATTCTGTCTGAACTTCTTTTGAAGACCCCATGGAGATTGGTGATAAATATGTAAACAAATTTGAAAAATCTCTAACATGAAACATGCTTTCCCCATCCACCCAACCCCTGTTTCTAGTAGAAGCCATGGCTTTGAATGTTAATGTCCCATGGATTATATTCTGATATGTTTACATTGTTTCCTGCCAAAAGAATGAGTCAAAATGACAAATAGCAAAGCTTTTCCAATCATTCTCGATAACTTGATTCCTCAACAGACTTATGCTATCATAGTATCTTAGAGCAGGGGAGAACTTTAGTGATCACATAAGGCATGCTTAAAAATTATTGTCTCAAAGATAGTGTTGAAATGCATCAGTGGTCCAATGGACCCAAATAATTGGTCCCATCTGATAACATATTTAAAGTAAGTCCATTATGTTGAGCTTTCATTTCTCTGCTCATTTATATGTTCATTAATTTTCTTCTAACCCTATTATTCACTTGTATCTACTAAGTTCTGGATTTTCAGACTTAGCTTTTAAATAAGAAGACCAACATTTATTTTCATGTCTCCAGAGATTTAATAAATCATTCAAATGTCTATAAACTGTGTGCCAGGCATAGTGTTAGGCAGTGGAGGTAGGTGCTGAATAAGACCCAAGTTCCCCTGTTAAGAGATGTTTAATTGGCAGTAGATTATATACATGTGGAGTTTTGCTCAGAAGTCAGAACTGGAGTTAAAAATGTGAATCTTTGAAACTGTCAAGTACTTCTTACTTTCCAAAATGCTTTCCAAACTATGTGTTTGAGAACTGTAGCTCCTTGAGACTTTAGAACACTGAGAAATCTTCCAGAAAAGAAGCTAGTTAACCATGTTAGCACAGCATTTACCAAATTATTGACTATGAATCCTCTTCTCAGAAAAAGGCTGACAAGATCTCACTAAATTGATTTTCTAGAAAACAAAATTTGAATATATAAATCGGATATAACTGATTTACATCATATGTTCTTATTCAAATAATTTCCCAGGGATATTTATAATACTGATATATTCATGAGTGCTCATATATTTTACCATGAAAGCAAGAGATACAGAGTAAATAGGACATCATAAAATTTGACATGCTAGCATTTTGCGAAAATGATTCTCCCCATCTACCAAACTCTAAGTTTTCTGAAGGGTTTGACATTTTATCTGCAGAGATAAATTCTAAGCATATTCTTCCTTAAGAATTTTCTAGCAAGAACTAGAAGAACAATACGTGTAGGCAGTGCACTTTTCCCACCTCTGAATTCTCCAGATGTTTCCCTAGACAGAGTCAAAGAAAAAAATCAAATAGAAAATCAATGTGACTTCTGCAGATGCAAAAGGCGCATGGATGTGAGGGTCATTTGCATGATATATCTTTTCTTTATTTTTCCTGCTTCTTCTGAACCCTTCAGACACAACATGCACCCATCTTTGAGCTGTCAAGGCAACTCCCTCATGGCCATCACTTTGTTTTTAAAATTTGGAGGTTTTTAAGAAAACACTGTCAAATGATTATGGAAAAAAAATTTAAAAATGCCCGGAGCTGTGCTGACCCTGCCAGGTTTGTGAGCACAATGGTTGGACAAGAAAAGAAGTAGGAGCAGAAGCTACCATGCAAGGCATGCCATGAACACAAGGTCTTCCTGGATCCCTAACAACAAGAACCACACTAGGGCATGTGCACTTTTTACAGCCAATGTTTATGCTCTGGTTTCTGTAAAAATTTGTTTTACAGGTGAACCAAAGCTTTTAACAAGGGAAAGAAAGTATGAAGAGGAGCTGGCTTGTGCTACATCAGCAGTATTCAACTAAAAAGAAAAGAACAAGGGAGAGACTGATGCCTTGTCCTTCGAGGCCAAAGGAGAAAAAGAAAAATCATGTTATTGACCAACTCTACCTGCTGGTAATAATTAGGTCAGCCCACTGAGAAAATGAAACATGGTGTTTTTTAAATTGACATTTCTTAATTTTTCACAGAATTGGGCACAAAGCATGTACCTTCATCCAGCATGTGGCAGCCATGTGCCTGGATTTTGCCCAGGAATGTTGCACCTCTGTACGCACGGGTATGCTGGGCTTTATGGGGACTTCTGGGCACAGGTTCCTCCCTCCCGCAGGTTCTAGGTGAGTGCTTATTGGCATCAAACCAATTTGGCCACCTGCAGCCCATGAGGCTGGACCAAGTGAATGATGGAACTTAGATACAGAGGTGAATTGTTTGGTTCCCCCAAATACCAACATGAAATGAAAAGTGGAAATGTTAGTTGCTCAGTCATGTCGGACTCTTTGCCACCAGGTTGCTGTCCATGGAATTCTCCAGGCAAGAATATGGGAATGGGTTGCCATTTCCTTCTCCAGGGGATCTTCTCAACCCAGGGATTGAACCTGGGTCTCCTGCATCTCAGGCAGATTCTTTCCTGTCTGCGCCACCAGGGAAGCCTGAAATGAACAGTGGAGGGCAAAGAATTAAAAGGTATGTGTACTGAGCTAATAATCAGCACCAAGCCAAGTGGAGAAACAGCAAATGTGGAGAATTCTCCTTTCTCTAAAGGAACATCTTCCTGAAGATAGTAGGGGAAATATAAGTAGCCAGCCAGGCTACCCTGTCCATGTGATTCTCCAGGCAAGAATACCGAAGTGGGTTGTCATTTCCTCCAACCAGGGATTGAACCCGTATTTCCTGTGTCTCCTGCATTGGCAGGCAGATTCTTTACCGCTGAGCTACCTGGGACACAGAGATCTTAAGAAAGAAAAAAATCAAGGGCCCTCTCCAAAGCCCAGTACTTGCCTGTCTCGCCAAGCACCTCATTCCTTGCCTTTGATCTATCTATCTTATCCCTTTGCTTTGTAAGCACATCAAATAATTATAATTTCCTGTAAACACTTGCAAATCGCTTCACAACAACACTTTAGTCATTTAAAGAATAACTGTGAATTGTAGTCCAGTCAAGCTGACAGACCAAGAAAGTCATCACAACTTCTCAAATAAACTAATTTCCACCCACTTCCAGTCTTATGGTCAGCTATAGGAGAGCTCAAATGAACACAAAACCTGGATCCAGTGACAATTTGCTATTGTTCTATTTATTTTCCTCCACTGCACTTAACTTCATAACCTAAATTTTGGTCATGCACAAATATTTACCACTTTTCAAACAAAATTTCTATGAACGAGTTCCAAGTTTTCTTCTCTGTTATTTTGAATGGCAATTCAAACCCTGCCACAGTAGCCACTTTCCAAAGTTCTAACCCTCATCTCACAGATGATAACAGTGTGAGCAAACACTACCCTCCACCCCTCCTCCAGCATCTGGGCACACTGGACCATTGTACCTCTTACTATTCCACCTCCTTCCCTCACTCACGTCATATTTTGCATGGTCCCCTGAGTTGATTTAACAAGGGAAACTTGAGCAGAAGTGATGCAGGCCCTTCTGGAGAGAAATTTGAAGAGCCATTGCATGCTTTTCCACATTTCTTACCTTCTTTGTTTGTGTCTTGGTGGTGATGAAAGCACCGAAGCAAGACTTCTTAAGTGTTACCAGGAGTATCGCTGTCCCCTACCTACAGCCGAACCACACTGAATATGTGTCATGAGTGAGAAACAAACCTCTGTGCTTGTGTGTGTGTGTTAAGCATTGAGATTTTGGAATAGCTTGGTATCAACCTAAATCTATCTTAACTCTACCTTCCGATTCTCTGATTCATTCAGTGTGAATTAAGCTCTTCTTACCTTTGTTTAGCATCACTGTTTCTGTATTATGAGTAGGACATTTGTGTTATTGTAGGACACTTAAAAATTGGTTCTATACATATATCTATAAAGTTATTATTTATAAAAATTAAAGAAATATTTGGTTCCACTTGTAATTCTAATATCAAATAATGACTTGAATATAACAATGAATAAATGACATTTATTTATTTTATTTTTTTATTTTATAAATTTATTTATTTTAGTTGGGGGCTAATTACTTTACAATATTGTAATAGTTTTTGCCATACATTGACATGAATCAGCCATGGGTTTACATGTGTTCCCCTTCATTTAATTTAATGAACAAGGATGGTTAAACATTTCTAGGAACGTCTTTCAAATCTCTATCTGGTCCTTGATAGAAAAAGTTTTTTCTCTCTTTAAAATGTTGATTTTTTTTTTAATGGCATAAAATGCTTAGGGTATCAACAGAATTGGCTCAACGCTTGGACATTTTAAGTAAATTCTTTCATGATTAAACAGGGAATTAGGACAACATCTAATCATAACCTATTATTACTTCAGTAGATTATCTGCAAAGAAATGAGAAAAAAAGAATTCCAAAAATCTAAAAAATGTAACATTTCATGTATAATCTATACCCTGCCCTTCACCTTCATAAGTAACATAAATGCATAATGACCTTTTGGCCCAGAGAAGCGTCCTGACATTTTTATAATATTTGCCTTTATCTGACATTAGATCTGTTTGGACCAAAAAAAAAAAAATCTCTATTTAATATCTCACTTAAGAGTATCCAGTTAAACAAGGGCATCTCAACTGATTCCAAATCTGAGAGCATTATATGAGGTGACTTTTTTCCTGTCTCCCTATGGTTTGCATAGCAAAAGAAATCTCAAGGATCAGTCTTTAAGATGTGTTCAACACTGCTATGACTGTACACATGGGATTATGTTAAGAAAGTATTGCTGCTTGTAATTAATAAAAAAGACCATCTATCAATGTACAGTTATTAAATCTATCAATCTACAGTTATGAACTAACTTTTTCTAAGGAACATTTCTGCAGTTATATATACTGCCCATTCACTACCTGTTATGGGCTGAAGTATGGGCTGTTTGCCTGTCTCTCCCAAAACTCATATGTTGAAATCGTCACACCAGGTACCTCCAAAGGTGACTTTTTTTCAAAATAGAGGCTTTAAAGGTATAGTTAATTAATATGAGGTCAAATTAGGGGAAGGCGGGCTGCTTATCCAATGTGACTGATGTCCTTCTAAGAAGACACCCCTAGGAAAGACAGAAGCACGCTGGAAGAATGCCAGGTGATGATGAAGGCAGAGATTGGAATTATACAGCCGCAAGCCAAGGGATATCAAAAATTGTCAGCACGCCACCAGAAGTCAGGGTGAGGCAAAGTAAATTCCCTACAGGTTTCAGATGGAACATTGAATCCCAGAATCCAACACTGTGATTTCAGACTTACAGTCTCTAGAACTGTGAGACAGTAACTTTCTATTGTGCTAAGCCACCTCGTTTGTGGTTCTTTGTAATGGCAGCTCTAAGAATCTAAGACACTCCCTAACTATTTAAAGTACCTGAACCAGGGAAGCATGAAGTCAAAGTTCCCAGGAAGACGGAACACAAGATGAAGATGTGATAGCTGCCTAATGCATGGCGGCTTGGAAAGCATTAGGCAGGGATGGAGGTGGTGTTGCTTCTGCCTGACAAGGTTTTAGAAGGTTTAGAACACAGAGTCACCCTGTGAGAAAAGGAAACGGTGGATAAAGGGCCATGTGACATGAGGCTGGAACCCGTAATCCTGAGGGATTCACCTGCCTCTCAAGAGCTCTGTGCAACTCATCTATGTGTTTTTCTCCAAGTGCAGGATTATCCACAATATTTACAGCTGTTCCATAACGCAAAAGCCGCATACATTCAGCAAAGTAAACATTCAAGAGAGGACTTGGAAGCACGAGTTCTTTTGCATTTTTACAGAAGACAAATTCTTTTTTTCTTTTTTGATCTTTCAAGAAAATTGCAAACGCATATATTCTAAATATTATCTGAATTAGAAACTTGATCTCTCATTTCACATTTGGTTTCAGCCAGTCCTAATCACACATTTGGTTTCATCCAGTCCTAATCAGCTCAATATATTAATTTCCAGGAAACATTTCCTAAACTGATTTTAATTGGAACACAAACAATCTTCAGGATAATGAGAAACTCGGGGGAAAAGGTCAGATTTAGACAAAACACAAATCTAAAGAATAAGACCGGAGGAGCTCTGTACAGTTCCCTTTAAACAAATGTATTATTAAAGGGAATAGCTTAATATGCAAACTCATTAAATCACATTCCAGTGTCATTGTTTCCTCTTTAAATAACTCTTTTCTGAATCAATGCAAGCCAGCACTTAAGCTGTTTCCTCAGAGTATGTTTGATTTGTAAATACAGGGCAAAGGAATACAAACAACAAAAACATCCTATTAAAAAGCAGACTAATTGGCAAAATGCCCTCTGAGCTCTTTAAACAGATTTAAAAATCTCAGCCAAGTGTCTGAGTTTATGGTAGTTTTATCTCTCATCACTGCTGTCAGATGACCTTCATTCTGTATGCCCAACATTCAGCTCTCTACAGACTTTCGGAGTGTAAATCAGCCCTTGAACTTGGTCATGAGAAGACATTTGACATGGAGTGTTCTAGAGAGACTAAAATATGTCTGTCTTATCGAGTTGTTTACTCTGAATTGATATTTAATTCTTCTTCCAGACATTCACAGGTTCATTTCAACTCTGTTTTTCTAGCCTCTCTCTCCCCACCCTTGAGTGGCAGGTATATTAGCTAAATTTGTCAGGCTAGTGGCCTGTCCCCCAGAGCAAACCAGGAAGGACTGACCTCATGTTCACAGCATGCGCGGCCAACACAGCCTTCCCCATCAGTCCGCGCCTGTGAAGACCAGGCGGGCTCCCAGCTGCCTTCCTGAGTGAGCTTGATGATAAAGTTTAGCCCATCAGGAAGAAAAGCATTGGTCAGAGTCCAGTTGCATGGCTTATGTTGAGAGTGAACTTTTCGACGTTTCAAATCTGCCATATCAAATTAAGCAGAATAAAGCCGGCTGTTTGCTGGATTATTTATAACATCACAGGAAACTTGGAATGACTTATTAAAGAATGGAAATATTTCTCTTTCTTTAGCAAGAAGCTTGCCTCTGCCAAGATACACAGCAACTGGCTGGGTATGAGAATGGTGCAAGAGAGTTCCCACTTCCAAGGTTATTAAAACATACCTGGGCTAGTTTAAAAGCTCAGCCAAGCATGAGGATGAACACTGAGGCTGCCCCACTGAGCTGTGCGGGCAGTCCCTGTTACACACACATCAAAAACAAAAGGAACAGGGACATTTGATTTTGCTGAGAATATTGCTGACCATAAGCTTTGGACAAAGGTGTGTATCACCCTAATAAGCCCCAAGGAATGCTGCCGGAAGGGCGACTCTGAAAGTGGTTTTAGCGTCCTTGCTCATTTACTGAGCTGCAGAGTCCAGAAATTGCTGATGAAAGCCAGCAATGGAATTTGGCAATATAAGCTCTGTATACGTGAGACTTTTTTTTTTTTCTTAGTGTAATTTTACTTTTTCATTACAAGACAATATTGGTTCCAGTAAATAATTTGAGGATGTAGCCATATATGAAAATTTTAGGCACTCAGAACCTTACCACCCAGAAATTCCAATTATGGACATTCGGATGTATTTTATCAGTCTTTTTTTCTATGAAAAATAACATTTACACTCACAAATTGTACAAGCAAAAAATACATTGTTAAGTAATGTGTACTCTAAGTAAACCAGTACATGTGTACTAATACACACACACACTCTCATACATATACTTATATACACATAGGTATATGTGTATATACATAAATATTAAAATACACAAACATACACATCTATATATCTATTTGATGTTTTTATTTATCTTTGAAAATGTAACATCCAATCACTTGGATGTTCCATATTTATGCAAAGTTTTAATTTTTTTTGACTAAGTTGTTCGGAATTATTCCATTTTACCATTACAAATAATGTTAAAATGAATATTCTCATATAGAAAGCTTCCTACTTTGAATATTGTTTTGGGTAAATCCTTAAACATGAATTTAATTGGGTCAAAGAGAATCAACACCATCAGGATTCACATTTCACATTTCCCAACTGTTTCCCAGAAAGTTTGTACCAATTAACTCTCTCCTAGGAGTATAGGTGGTTACCCTGAACAGAAAATTTCAAGGTTACGAATCAAGAGTCCCATACCATCTCCTCGGACATCTTAAACACATTTTTTTTTTTCTATGCAAACCTCAAAATCAAATCTGTAAGACAAGTTGCTATTTTTTGTTCAGTAACTATAAAAAGAATATGATCATAGTACACAAAATATGCATACTTATCCATTCATGATATTTTTGAGCTTTAAAAATGTCTTTTTATGGCTAAATTTTTTTTTCTGCTTTCTCTGATTATGCAGTAGGGTAGACTAAGATTAAATATTCATTTTTAAACAGGTACATTAAAACAATTTTTGTTTATTATTTTGAGTACTCACATACCTGTTAATATAGACAATACATAAAGTTGTACAAAAAGCAGGTCAGTGTGCTGATGACTGGGAGTCTTATGCCTTCCATCTGTAATCCTTACTAATCAAGGGTGCCTCGCCTAGGTAAAAGGGGAGAGAAAGCCTCATTACAACTGAAAACCGCAGACAGAATAAGACCAAAGGCAGAGGACAGTGGAAGAAAATAAATGTAAGATAGATAGATAGATAGATAGGTAGATAGATAGATAGATGTCAAGAATGAGACAGGAATATAACAAAGCATAGCAGGTGGAAAGAGAAGGTACGTGTGAGGGAGGGGGCATTGTGCTCTACAAAGTGCTTTTGGCTATTTCTTTGTGATAAATTTGCCCTTATCTGTCTTTCCTCACCTCCTGAGAAGAGCTATATGGATTAGAAGACAACGTAAGGGAATGATTGTCTAGAAGCAATTCTGTGTGTTCTATGAATTTTTCTCCTTCTTCCTCCTCTTCCTTTTTTTTTTCTCTCCCAGCTCAGTCTTATTTCTTCCACAGAAGGCAGCATGTGTATCCATTCATCTGTATTTCATAACACTATTTTTGGAATGATAGATTTGAAAAATCAACACTTGAATAGGTATTCTTTTCTGTACACCTTCAACATCTGTATTGTTTCTTTTTTCCTTAAAAAGAATGAGATTTTCCTAGACAAGCATGTATATATGGGCTTCTCTGGTGGCTCAGATGCTAAAGAATATACATATTCAGTAGGGCTTCCCAGGTGGCATTAGTGGTAAAGAACCCGCCTGCCAATGCAGGAGACATAAGAGACATGGGTTTGATCCCTGGCTCAGGAAGATCCCCTGGAGGAGGAAATGGCAATCCACTCCAGTATTCTTTCCTGAAGAATTCCATGGCCAGAGGAGCCTGTCAGGCTACAGCCTATAGTGTCACACGGCGTTGAACATGACTGAAGCTACTTAGCATGCATGCCGGGTTTTCCTGCCCTTTACTATCTCCCAGAGCTTGCTCAAACTCATATCCATTGAGTTGATGATGCCATTCAACCATCTCATCCTCTGTCGTCCCCTTCTCCTCCTGTCTTCAATCTTTCCCAGCATCAGGGTCTTTTACAGTGAGTCCT
This sequence comes from Giraffa tippelskirchi, assembly GCF_054371585.1. Lineage (NCBI taxonomy): Eukaryota > Metazoa > Chordata > Mammalia > Artiodactyla > Giraffidae > Giraffa > Giraffa tippelskirchi. The sequence continues at coordinate 154,935,288 of NC_137281.1, forward strand.
GAATTATCTGGGCCTTAAGTCTACCTTTGCATGTCTCTTTTTTAAGGTTGACAGATAAAATAAAAAACTCCCAGTTAAATTTGAATTTCACTAAACTTAATTTTCTTTTAATAAACTTATGCTTTGTACCATGTTTAGGACATATGTTGTTTCTCTGATATGTGTGAGGCATCTTTGTCCTATTTTCTGTTTGTTTGTGTACTTGATTTTGGGAAGTCTCTCCTACCTATAGTTTTTCCTGCAGTCCACCACTGATGCCAGATGATCATATCCATAAATAGACTGAGACAATATGGATAGGTCTTACTTACAAGGTTTACTAACTGCATAAACTTAGATTCTGGAGGGGAAATGGCTGAACCCAGAAACCATCTCATGATCACAGTCAGACCTTGATCCACCATCTCTTATAAACTATTTTGTTACCCTACCCTAAAAACCAGAGTAGGAAATGGCAACCTACTTCAGTATTCTTGCCTGGAAAATTCCATGGACAAAGGAAGCTGGTAGGCTGGCATCCACTGGGTTACAAAATCAGACATGATGAAGCGACTGAGCAAAAAAGGCAAACACCTCTAAACATTCCCCAGAATTTCTTTCAGAAAGAATCTCCATGGAACTTACATGGCTCTTCCTCCAATGACTGTTTACTTCATTTTAATGTAGTTTGTCTCATTTTTAAAGTCATTAGCACCTTAGAAGCGACCTCATTACCAGAGGAACTAGGATTAGAAAACGTTCAGTTTAATCTCTTGAAGCCTTTTTTCCATTGGGTCAAAATTCAACTCTCCCTGTAGCTGCATTTTCATGCGTGGTTGTAGGATTGTAAACATTCTTTGCTTCCTTTCTCCTTATTTTGTCTGCCTCTCCAGAAAGTCTGAGTGACCTCTGGTCAGACTGTTACATTACTGGACTCCTACTCTATTACTACTAACCTCAATACCCTTTCCCCTTCTGTACACAGATTTCCCTCTTAGTAATAGTGCCCACTCAACAATTTTTTTAAACCTCTACTGATTCTACTTGCTGCAGATAAAAAAAATGTCCCCAAATTTCTTTATCAAGAAGAAGGATCCTGTTATTAAGAAAATGGTCAAGAATAAGGTAAAAAAATGTATTATCAATTTCCCAGTGAGTATTTGATTTTTCTACCGACCTCAACTTACTCCTGAGCAACCTGGAAAAGTAGTCTTTCAGTTTTATTTATTCCTCTGCAATTAGAGGGTGGTGCTGGTTTTCTAGTGTCTGGCGTTCTCTTCAAATCACTTTCATAGTTGATTTCCACACTGGAAATTGTCATGGCCAGAGTTTCCAATAGAACGTGTTGTTTGGGCCAGTTTATGATCTGAATGAGAAACAAGATTCTGACTTCAAAAGGAGAAGTTCCACTATAAGCCAAATAGGGACATTCTCTTGAATTTCAAAGGGTAAGTATTCCTTTTTCCACTCAATCCACCAGCTTAGACTAGAATTTGAATTCAGGAAATACCTTATTGGAAAACCTGGTCGATAACTTGAATAGAATATATGTTTATGATTGGTGAATTTTTTACAGACAACTAACTAACACTCTCCCCCTTCCCACAAAAAAAAAAAGAAAGAAAGAAAGAAAGAAAATACCCTGGGATATTTTCAGCTCTATCTTTTGTTGTTGTTAATTTTGTTAGTTTTTAACGGATGGTGTCAACTGAAAAAGTCAAGCTCTCACACTCAGTTCAGTTCACTTAAGGTGCTCAGTCGTGCCTGGCTCTTTGCGACCCCATGAACCACAGCACGTCAGGCCTCCCTGTCCATCACCAACTCCCAGAGTTTGCCCAAACTCATATCCATTGAGTCGGTGATGCCATCCAACCATCTCATCCTCTGTCATCACCTTCTCCTCCTGCCTTCAATCTTTCCCAGCATCAGGGTCTTTTCCAATGAGTCAAATCTTCGCATCAGGTGGCCAAAGAATTGGAGCTTCAGCCTCAACATCAGCCCTTCCAATGAACACCCAGGACTTATCTCCTTTAGGATAGACTGGTTGGATCTCCTTGCAGTTCAAGGGGCTCTCAAGAGTCTTCTCCAACACCACAGTTCAAAAGCATCAATTCCTCGGCGCTCAGCTTTCTTCACCATCCATCTCTCACATCCATACATGACCACTGGAAAAACCATAGCCTTGACTAGACGGACCTTTGTTGGTAAAGTAATGTCTCTGCTTTTTAATATGCTGTCTAGGTTGGTCATAACTTTCCTTCCAAGGAGTAAGCGTCTTTTAATTTCATGGCTGCAGTCACCATCTGCAGTGATTGAGGAGCCCCCGAAAATAAAGTCTGTCACTGTTTCTACTGTTTCCCCATCTATTTTCCATGAAGTGATGGGACTGGATACCATGATCTTAGTTTTCTGAATGTTGAGCTTTAAGCCAACATTTTCACTCTTCTCTTTCACTTTCATTAAGAGGCTCTTTAGTTTTTCTTCACTTCCTGCCATAAGGGTGGTGTCATCTGCATATCTGAGGTCTCACACTCAACCAGGTTGCAAAAAGAAAAATTAAAATGGGTCATTTATATTTGTCTGCGTTTTATAAGATGCTTCTTTGAATTATGTTATTTTCTCTAAAGAATGTTTCTGTTTTTCATTACTTATTGTCTAAGCATCTGTGTCTTCTGTCACTACCCACACTTATCTAATTACCATTTTAGATCTTACAAGAACAGTATTTTTACCAGGTTTGTTCTTCTCTAGCCCTGTTTTTCCCATATTGTGAAAGTAAGATGACAAGTACATTAAAGGCAATTTTGTAATACAATCAATAATACATTCCCAGCATCACAGCAAAAAACTATTTGTATTTACCTAGATTTGTTTTTGCCTCTTCAAAAAAGTATGTGCATATTTGTCATAGTTTACAAAATTTAGTGAATGTTTTTGTTTTTGAAAATTTTATTTTATATGATTATTTTAAGGATTACATAATAATAAAAATGTGAATGTGTCTAACATAATGTTGATCAAATAGGTACTTAAACAGATCTTTGAATCTGTGAGTCAAACTAAACTTTTCTGCCATGTTGCAAAGTGCCAAGCTGATACTGAAAACTCAAAGTATATTCAAAATATAGTCATTGTAGATTTTTTCCTTTTCCCTTTCTTTTTTTTTATTATAGGTAGTGAGCATTCATAATTTTAACAGTAGTGAAAGTCACTCAGTAGTGTCTGACTCTTTGCGACCCCATGGACTATACAGTTCATGGAATTCTCCAGGCCAGAATACTGGAGTGGGTAGCCTTTCCCTTCTCCAAGGGATCTTCTCAACCCAGGGATAGAACCCAGGTCTCCCACATTGCAGGTAGATTCTTTACCAGCTGAGCCACAAGGGAAGCCCTAATTACAGATAATCATGTAGCAAATTTTAGTACTTTTTCTTCCTATGAAATTTTTGGAACTGGAATTCCTATATCAGAAGATCTGAACACTGAGCTTCCCAAAGATTATACCAATTCTCACTACCATCAAAATAATCACAGCATATAATCATGAAATTATCAGATTTGTTTCTGATAACTTTTAAAAATGATTAACAATAAGTTAAAATGTTGTTTATTTTTATTATGTATGTCTTTCTGTTAAGTCTTGCATTAATATGGAGATCAAACATTTTTCCAATATTCTAGGTGGAATTTCCATCCTTTTTTAAAAAAAAGTTTACTTCATACATTACCAGATTTTATGGTGGTGGTAAAAATATAACACCGTTTAGTAGATCCTAGAGAGGGTTGCATGGCTGAAAACTCCATTAGAAAGGGCTCAAGGAACTTACAGAACATCCTGAAGGCTGAAAGTCCTTGAGTGGATGCAGCATTGCCAATGATTTTGCCAAGAGAGCTGATGATTTTACAAAAGAAAAACCAAGTACATCACAGTAAACCCAAAATTCCAATACTAAACTTTTCTCCTGATACATTAGTCCATTCATTTCTTGCTGTCAATGATTTTGTTTTTTTAACTTGAATCATTTAGGAAAGCTATAATACTTTTTTCAGACTCTGCCTTATTAAGATATTTTTGGTCAAAAGCAACAATTGGACAGTAATTTTAATCTAAGAATGTTAGTGATCACCTGGCTTCAAAAAGGAAAACAAATAAACAAATGAATAGATAAGTAAATAAATAAATACGCATTTTATCATTTCTTTGTTAGGAGAGTGTGGCTGTGGCTTTCCTAGTAAGTAAAGGTGATTTTACTTATTAGCTTCCTTCTAGTAACTCTTCCCTCTTCTCCTTCTTTTTCTTTTTACCATCAATTAAAAGACTCAGAAGATAAGGAACAAATATATATGCATCTACTCTATTTCAGATGATTATCAGAAAATGATTGATCACTGAAACGAACTGAAAGCTGAATACTTTACAGGGAACTTAAGCAAATGATAGCAGTTTATTATTTTGAACAGAGGAATCTGATGAGCTAAGCCACCAGAAGGATACAGATATTTCAGGAAATACTATGTTACCACCCCACACTTTACTTAATGATTAACATGTGCCTGATCCATGCTCACAATCAATCCGTTTGTGTATTAATAAGGTCATTCTGTACCCTTACAAGTGATGCAAAGCAGATTTTTTTCTTTCTTTTGACTTTTAACGAGGCATGACAAGCAAAGTACAATAGCCGAATTCTCCAATATCTCCTGGTCCGCCGAGAACAAAAAGCAGCATTAGATGAAATAAATTTAAGATGGAACAGGAACTGGTTGCAAAATAGGGTGTAAAACTTTACTTAAAAGCTATTTCTAAGCGTAACATTTTCTCTGAATACTCTAATAGAATTCTAGTTGCAATAATGGTTTGCTTACGGGCAAGCAATTAAGCACCTGCAGTCACTCCACGGGATGTAGATTTCACATGAACAGCTATTGTATAAATAAACAAATAGAAACTCACATATATAATGGCAAAGGCACACACGGCTCAGATCTAAATTTTAAAAAGGCAGTTTCACACCTTTTGGAAAATCATTTGTTTCTGTGTATAATTGGATTCAACTTAGCATTTTCATTTCAAATAAATAATTAACAATATCATTATCTTTACAGTCTTCTACAGCAACTTAATCATAACAGGGCTATCATGAGTAACTGCGTTAAGGTAAGTATAAGAAATATACGAGCAATGCATATGGTACACATAAGCATGAGATTTTTCAGATGTAGGTGGGAGTTTATTTCTTGACAATGCACTCCTTCTTCATTGGTTTGGTGGTCTCTCCTGGGAAAGAAGAATTATTGTCTCAGGGTATCTCATATGTTCTCTGGATCTTGAGTTGCCCCTTGCTTTAATATGTCTTGTGTGGTGTTTGGAGCTCTTTTCAATTTATTCAAATTCAAAAACAACTGATACAGAATCACATCTTTGCTGTGTACAATTCAGTGACCCTTTTAAGCTGCACTGGCTTTCCTGGTGGCTCAGATGGTAAAGAATCCGCCTGCAAAAAAGGAGACCTGGGTTCAATCCCTGAGTTGGGAAGATCCCCTGGAGGAGGACATGGCAACCCACTCCAGTATTCTTGGCTGGAGAATTCCCATGGACAGAGGAGCCCGGTGGGCTGTAGTCCATGGGGTTGCAAAGAGTCGGACAAGACTGAGCAACTAAGAACCGAAAAATTAAGCTGCATCACCTTTCTAAACTTGAATTTCTTTCAAGTGAGTGTGAAGAATCTCCACTGAGACAGTGGAGCAAAATAGGACACCTGCTCTGAGATTACAGAGAAGGCAATGGCAACCCGTTCCAGGACTCTTGCCTGGAAAATCCCATGGATGGAGGAGCCTGGTAGGCTGCAGTCCATGGGGTTGCTAGGAGTCAGACACGACTGAGCGACTTCACTTTCACTTTTCACTTTCATGCATTGGAGAAGGAAATGGCAACCCACTCCAGTGTTCTTGCCTGGAGAATCCCAGGGATGGGGGAGCCTGGTGGGCTGCCATCTATGGGGTCACACAGAGTCAGACACGACTGAAGTGACTTAGCAGCAGCAGCAGCAGCAGCTAACAGTACACTGCTTTCACTCTGGGCATACTGGTCTTTTCTTATCTGTGGCCTTGTCCAGAAATATCTGGATCTCAACATTCTGCATCAAGGTCAGGCAATCAGACTAGAACTTACACGCGATTTCACCAAAACTCATGGGTAGCAAAGGGAATTAGTTTATCAAGTTATATGATACAGTCTTGTAAGCCTTAAGGAAGAATCAAATGATACAAAGAGGGGAGATTATATTACAAACCAGTGAAAGAAAGAAGATGATGATTTCATTAATTTAGAAACCATGACATATCAGTTCAGTTCAGTCGCTCAGTCGTGTCCGACTCTTTGCGACCCCATGGACTGCAGCATGCCAATCCATCACCAACACCTGGAGCTTGCTCAAACTCATATCCATTGAGTCGGTGATGTCATTCAACCATCTGATCCTCTACTGTCCCCTACTCCTCCTGCCTTCAATCTTTCCCAGCATCAGGGTCTTTTCCAGTGAGTCAGTTCTTCACATCAGGTGGCCAAAATATTGGAGTTTCAGCTTCAGCATCAGTCCTTTCAATGAATATTCAGGACTGATTTCCTTTAGGATGGACTGGTTTGATCTCCTTGCAGTTCAAGGGACCCTCAAGAGTCTTCTCCAACACCACAGTTCAAAAACATCGGTTCTTCGGTGATCAGCTTTCTTTACAGTCAAACCCTCACACCCATATATGACTACTTGAAAAACCATAGCTGTGACTAGATAGACCATTGTCGGTAAAGTAATGTCTGCTTTTTAATTTACTGTCTAGGTTGGACATAGCTTTTCTTCCAAAGACCAAGTGTCTTTTAATTTCATGGCTGCAGTAACCATCTGTAGTGATTTTGGAGCTCCAAAAAATAAAGTCTGCCACTGTTTCCACTGTTTCCTCATCTATTTGCCATGAAGTAATGGGACCAGATGCCATGATCTTAGTTTTCTGAATGTTGAGGCAGGTCAGGTGGTCTGGTATTTCCATCTCTTGAAGAATTTTCCACAATTTGTTGTGATCCACACAGTCAATGGCTTTGGAGTAATCAAAAAAGCAGAAGTAGATGTTTTCTGGAATTCTCTTTCTTTTTCAGTGATCCAATGGATGTTGGCAACTTGATCTCTGATTCCTCTGGCTTTTCTGAATCCAGCTTGAACATCTAGAAGTTTATGGTTCACGTACTGTTGAAGTGTTTTGACCGGGCCAGTCAAAGGCTTCACCAGGTACTGGCTGGCTTGGTGAAGCCTGTTCAGGCTTCAACCGTGACGTAGTTCAAAGTATATTAAGGTGTTCCAAGCGGCACAATGGTAAAGAATCAGCCTGCAATTCAGGAGACAAGGGAGATGAGCATTTGCTCCCTGGGTTGGTTGGGATGATGGCCTGGAGAAGGAAATGGCAACCCACTTCAGTATTCTTGCCTAGGAAATTCTAAGGACACTGGAGCTTGGAGGGTTACACTCCATGGGGTCGCAAAGAGTTGGACATGGCTGGGCACACACGCATATGTTATAGTGTCCAGGTTGCATTGTTCAAGCAGTTCTCAGCTCTTAGGTTTTAGGAAAACAGTGAGTGAAAATAAGATTGAAGTTTTAGCAGGTAAAATTGTAGAGCAGTAAAATCCAAGGTTTTGGCAATCAGTTTATCTGAGCTTTCTTATCACATTCACCATGAGTTTTGAGACTTTAGGAAATTTGCTTGCCCTCTCAAAGGTCACTGTCTTCATTTTAGAAGAATAATAGTGATAGTAGCTACTTCAGGGTCTTGGGGCATCAATCAATAACTTGGCAGATTATCTGGCATGAAATTAAGTTCCCAATAAGTCTTGTTAATATTAAGATAGGTAAGATATGAAATGAAAGTCGCTCAGTGGTGTCTGACTCTTTGCAACCCCCATGGACTATACAGTCCATGGAATTCTCCAGGCCAGAATACTGGAGTGGGTAGCCTTTCTCTTCTCCAGGGGGTCTTCCCAACCCAGGGATTGAACCCAGGTCTCCCAGATTGCAGGTGGATTCTTTACCAGGTGAGCCACAAGGGAAGCCCTGGAGGGAAATATGAAGTCAAGAGCATGGAAGAGGGCAACAAAAGAGGGCGATAAAACTGAAGGTCTCTAGAAAGATCGACACTGGCTTCTAAAGATAAATTTATACTATTGCAGAGTAGTAATCTAATCAGTTCATTTTCTTATCAATGTTGAAATGATCTTAAGTCTACCCAGTTTCCCCTCAAAGATAGTTATCAAAATCTACCCAAGAAAACTTTTCTGAATTCCTTAACCTTGATTAAAGAATTCCTCTGATTTACTGCATTATAATTAAGACCATATTTATAAAGGAATAAGATAAAAATTATGTATCATAAACTATACATCAGTCTTACATCAGAATAAAGTCTATGATTGGTTATGATTGTGCCATATTTAATAGATTCATTTCACATATTTACTATATAGTATAAAATTTTGTATTTATTCCATATAAATATGGTATTTGTGGTCATTTCTATACTGAATACTAGGTCATTATTCTTGTTTCCGTTAAATATAAAATTATTTCTAAAGGAAATCTCAGGTCTATACCTTATTCATATGATTCTGATCTATTGTGAATTTCAAGCATACAACCCAAAGCAGACATGAGATCTTACTTCTTTCAGAAGTCTTGGTTGTAGTTTTAAAAATCCAAATTATATGCTGGAAACGTTCTGTGAAACATAGTTCTGTAAATTATCTTTTCTTTGACTGCATGTGTAAGATAATACTTGATAAAGTGAACTGTATTATTCAGAAAACATATAAACCAATGACTTTAAAAACCAATTTAAGGTTTGCCTCCTGAACAGAGATTTCTCTATGCTGTTCCTCACCTAAGTGAGGGCTAGCTAGAGTGCCCTTTAAGTAAGAATCTGAGCAATCTCCTCCCAATAAATAACCATTAGAGTTGATGTCAATGGGCCTCTTGTTGTCTTTTCTGCTTCCCCAAGGAATTCAACAAAAGCAAGAAAGATTAATGAGGGAAGTTGGAAGCTCATATTATATCGCATTCACTCAAAAACTTGCCAGGTTTAAAGCCAAATTAGGAATTGCCATTAAACCTTGAAAAGTTGGTTGTAAAGGATAGGGTAGCAACTAAAATTTACAGCAGAATAAAATGTTAGAATCCTAATAAATGTCCAAGGAGAACATATACTCTAAGAGAGTAGACTCTTTCCAAGGTTATCTTGGATTTCATGGAAACATTTCTATTAAGTTCCCACATAAAAAGTGGGGAAAGAGAAAGATACTGCGACAATTCACAGAAGAAATTTTATTCTATTTAAATCACTTCAGAATTACCTATGATTTCTTGTCAAGTGTAAATTCTAATCATGAGACTCTGAACATCATTGTAGTAGAAATGGAATGGGAAAATGTATAAAAACAACAAATAACATAGTGTATCCAACACAAGTACCATATCCAAAAAGACTTACCATTTTTCTACTAGTTCATTTCCTGCCAATTCCCATGATATTTAATGAATCCCAGAATATTGATACATACCTACCTAGTGTATTTGTTATTAGCAATGGAATAGTTACATGGTAACCACACTAGTTAAAGGTAGCAAGAGCACAAGTTTGAATGCATTGCATAGAGTCAATATTTCAATTCTATCAATAATTTCAATAAAGAAAAATAAGAAAACTTTACTGGCATTGTCAAACCAATTCAGAAAGTTTATCCCACATCCCACCCCCTAAGTTCTAGAGCAATGTATGCTGTCTTGTGATAGGTGGAAACTAAGGTGGATCATAGATAGAGTAAGGTAAATGTAAAAGTGTGTCCAGTTCCCATAATAAAGTAGCTGCCTTGGACATTTTTCAGAGCATCCTGCAAGGAAGTTCGCTATACCCCTGCACTGGGCAGGTCTTGTCTAAATAGAAATCAAAGTGGCAAGAGTTATAGAAATTGATGTGATGAGAACTGAAAAGTATTTGAGGTTGGAACTCTGGGCAATTGTTGGATAAATAATTTAAAACCTGCAGATAGTGATAAATGTCCTGACTCAAGCATGTGACCTTTCAGCACAGGGGGGCAGAGACACACTTTTGCATCTCAGTGAAGAGCAGCAAGCTGGCGACATTTCAGCTGTGCCTGGCTGAAGAGATGGACGATGAAGAGATGGGCGTTAAAAACAGAACTGCACTTATCTGTGAATATGCAGCCTAGAATTTGTTTTGTGGCAGGCACTAATTCAACTCACTGAACGTAGTTAACTCTGATGATCCTCATAACAACTTATTAGATAGGAACTGCAATAACTCATGTTTTGCAGATGGGAAAACTGAAGCACAGGGTGGTCAGGCAACTTATTAGGAACGCAAAACCAGGTCACCACGTGCTCAGGATTGACAGTCAGGCACTGTGTCTCTAAAGTGAGGCTCAGCTGTCAACCACAGTGACTGAAACGAGAGAGAGAGGAATGCAGGAGCAAGTGAGTCATTCTAGAGCCTTCTTCAAGTGCCTTTGGGGAACAGAACGGCCTGGAAGGGCAAAAAGGGCCCTGTGAGAGCAGGGCTGTGTGAAAGCAGCCTAGGGACTGAGACCACTGGGGGGAGCCCCACGAAGCCAGCGAAAGTGAGTGTCCCACCTGCGGGCTGAGAGCTTCGAGGCAGTGGCAGGAGTCCTGCAGAAACAGGAGAGTGGTCCAAACAAATGGGTCAGCTTTCAACTCCACCCAGCCAAGGGGATGCCATGCGTACAAAAGTGAAATCCATCACCCTCTCTTCAACTCCTTTTCTGCATGCAGACACTTCCCTCCTACCAGAACACTAAGAACATTCCTCTTTCCACAAACCAACTTCAGAGAGTATCTGTGCTCTAAGTTTGATTCTTCTCATACAATCCTCAGGTTTGATCCCCTTGCAAGGAGCAGTCAACCCTAAAGGAAATCAGTCCTGAATATTCTTTGGAAGGACTGATGCTGAAGTTAAAACTCCAATACTTTGGCCACCTGATGCAAAGAGCTATCATTGGAAAAGACCCTGGTGATGGGAAAGATTGAAGGTGGGAAGAGAAGGGGATGATAGAAGATGAGATGGTTGGATGGCATCACCGACTCAATGGACATGAGTTTGAGCAAGCTCTGGGAGTTGGTGATGGACAGGGAGGCCTGGCGTGCTGCAGTCCATGGGATCACAAAAAGTCAGACACGACTGAGCAACTGAACTGACTGACTGATACAATCCTCTGGTTATCTTATATTAAGCATTCCCAAGAATACTGGAGTGGGTAGCCTATCCCTTCTCTAGTGGATCTCCCTGACCCAGGAATCGAACAGGGATTTCCTGCATTGCAGGTGGATTCTTTACCAGCTGAGCTACCAGGGAAGCCCTATACTAAGTAGTAGAGCTAAATATTTTGAATTATTTCTCCAATTCCAATCTAACACCACAAAAAAGAAAATGTCTTTTCTCCCTTCCTAACTTAGACCACCCTTCTGTGAGGACACTTTTCTTATTAGGTTGGGGAGGAGTCTTTCAGAACACCCCTCTGTAAGAACATGGTCCTTTTCCTACTTGAAACCTAACCCCATAGGCCAGGTCACTGCTGCTGTCCATTGACATACATATGGCCACTCTTCTCACTCCACTTGGGTTCTTATGATCCATACCAGGTTGCCCTCCCATGGACGTGTCTACCTCTCCACACATGCTATCCAACATCCTGTGTTAGGCTTCCATTGAAACAGGAGGTAAAGGGACAGGGCACGACATTGAAAATAATGACATAGCCATAATTGTTGTTGTTGTTCAATTACTTAGTTGTGTCCAGTTGTGACCCCACGGACTACAGCGCACCAGGCTTCCTGTCCTTCACTATCTCCCAGAGTTTGCTCAAACTCATGTCCATTGAGTCAGTGATGCCATCCAACCATCTCATTCTGTCGCCCCCTTCTCCTCCTGCCCTCAATCTTTCCCAGCATCAGGGTCTTTTCCAATGAGTTGACTTTTTGCATCAGGTGGCCAAGGGATTGGAGCTTCAGTTTTAGCACCATTTCTTCCAATGAATATTCAGTGTTGATTTCCTTTAGGATTGACATGACAAAAACTAGTTAGAATCAACAAAGTTCAAAATGGTGGAAGATTCAACTTCCAGTGGACCCTGAGTCTCATTTTATGTTCATTGTAATACAATACCTTAGCATCTAAATGACACACCCACCAGTGCCGTTACAGTTCTGAAGCCAACCACCAAAAGGCAAAAATGTGGGCAATGGTCATGTTTCTGGAAATTCCTGCCCCTTCCCTGAAATAGTTGGAATAATCCTCTCACTTGTTAGTGTATGAAATTACCCAGCCCACAAATCTATAACCACATTGTATTTAAAATCTCTCTCGTACCTTCTGAGATGGCACACCCTCTGTGGAGTGTGCCTCTCTCTAAATAAATCCACTTCTTGTCTATTACTTTGTGTCCAAATTCTTTCTTGATGAACCCAGAACCTCAGATTCACAGGCAACACCACAATCCCCAAGCAGAGACTCTTCTCCCCCTCACTGGTCTGTCAGCCACACTCTGGGCCATGATGATGCTACTGTAGTCTTATGAGTCATCCTTGCTGGCCAGAACTCATGGCATTTCAATGGGAATTGTTCAAAATGAAGATCAAGGGAAAGAAGAGAAGATGAAGAGGAATAAGAAGAGAAAGAGACTCCAGTTGATTATTCTTCATTATCTTCATTGGTTCTTTGAAACCTAAACTTTTATTGAACTCAAGAAAATAATTTTTAGTATACATTTTTAAAAATCTTTTTATAATTTCCATAGGTAGGTAAATCAAATATATACAGTCACAATATCTAGGTTTGCCTAGCAATTTTGCGAAAGGTGAATGAACAATTAAAAAGGTAAATTAACTCCAACCAGCTGAAATTTCATGAACTCCTTCATTGTTCTTTGCAAGATATTGTAATTCATGTTCAAGATGGTGCATTTAATCTTTATATGCCTTAAGGAAAAGTGATATCATCTAAGGAAAAATGGACCCAACCAATTCTGTGGTCTTATAGACACCTCCCTTCTCTGAGATTTAATTTTAATATTTGTAGACTGGTGATCTCAAAGACTTTTCCATCATTAACATTCTTTGATCTAAGAACACCTAAAAATAAATTTATTTTCCTCCTCTAGACTATTATTTTGAAAGCAGGCATATTGTCCAGTAACAATGCATTCCTTGTCTTACTAACTAAAAGATCCATTAAAGAAAACACTGTGACCCAAAGCACAGGCCACCTTACAATTCCATGAGAAAGCTTTTAAGCACTAAATTTCTATGAGTAGTGTTTACTTTAACTTTCCATCTTTCATGGAACCAGACATGCCCTCTGTCTCCTAAATTCTCCATCACCCATGAGAACAGTTTTATGTGGTTAGATTTAATTCTTTAATGTAAGGAAATAAGGGGAAAATTTTTGGATTCTATTTTAATCTTGTGATTGTTTTAAAGTTTGTGCATCATTGTGGCCTGATATTAGGTTCATCCAAACTGCAAATTTGAGTTACATTATTTGTAGTGAGGAGATCATGAATTATTTTAAAGATGTAGCCTCAAAGAGGCACAGTTATTAGTGTAATGGAAATTAGAAGCAAAGGCAAATCAAATTGCTTTTGAGAGGAGATATATTTACAGCACAGATTTTTGTAGCAGAAAATAGAGTCCTCTTCAGAGTGGAAGTATCTACTTTGCTTGAGATTGGGGTTTTCCAAGAAGTAAACCGTTATCTCTGTGGATAAGCTTGAGAGGATATGAAGAAAGGAACAGAGGGCTTACCATTTATAATTGAGCAGCCTCACTTACGGACTCAGTCACAATACAACTGGGGCACACATAGTATATATATTAAAGGGGGAAATAATCCGATGGTCCATAACTCAGCCAGAGGTCAGAAGCTGTTGGTGGATGTCCATGTACACTTGAATAAACAGCTCCCAGCATCCTGCAGTTCTTTCACTTAGAACAGCATATTGTTTTGTCTTCTTCTTAAAGCCTTCATTTTCAGTCTATTTATTCCCCAGATTTAAATTTGAATACATATTTCAGGGGCAGAAATACCTCAGTGCCTTCCCCCCGCGAGCGCTGCAGAATTTGATACGACTTCAGTGTTCACAAGCTAACAGTCGGCGCTGTCCTGTTTCCTGCACGGTAACTTGGAATTTGGGAAATGTGTGAAACTAAACAAAAAGAAATGGGGGTCAGGCTTTCAAAATAATATCTGTGTGTATTGGAACAAAGTGATTTTTCATATTATAAGGAGGAAAAAAATATTTTTCTTTCTTCTTTCCTGCTCCAACTCCTCTAACTGCTGATTTGAATGCAAACTCTTTGATATATTTAATGGAACAAAAGGCAGCAGGGGCCTGATCTCTGGAGCCTTTCATGGCCAGACGAGATAATTAACTACCCTGAACGCTTTAAGAGCATTGTAGTATATTTTATTCAGTGATGGTTTGGATGACCCAGAATGTCCCTTCTAACCTCTAAGTGGATACATTTGATTTCTGTGTGTGTGTGTGTGTACTTTAAAACAAATGGAGATATTGTTAAAAAAAAATCATGTACAATTTTTGTTTAATAAAACTGGCCAGAGCTTGATTTAAAAAAAGAAATCTTGTAAACCATAGTCTCAGCCACTTGTACAAAAAACATTAATGTTTATTCTGTAAAATGAATAAAATACTGTGGGTGCACTCAGTGTCAGATATGACTTTACTAAGTTTGAATATCTTGGAGCATTTCTCTGCTTCAGAAAAAAACAGGAAGTTTTGAAAGAACAAATACGAAGTCCCAGATCCAACTTGAAATTATTGTATTATAACCTCTATGTATACATCCTAGAATGAATACTTCTCTCTCTCTGGATTCTGATGTTGAACTGCAGTTGGCTCTACTGTGAATAGAATCACACTTAAACAATTTCCCAGAAGCGAACTCTAAATTATGTTTAAAAACACACACTTGCTTAAGCAGAAAGGAAAACTCTCTGTCTCATGCAGTGACACTGTGGGAAGTCTGAGGTAAAACTGGCGCTAAACCATCAGAACAAGAGATATAAACACACCCGAGATTTCACTCTTTCTCTCCCCCTTGCTTCTCCCTGAGGTTTGGCTTAATTTTCTCCCTCTGCAAACTTGTTTTCTTTTTTTTTCCCCTCATTTTCTCAGATACTCTGCTGAAGCTCTGAAGCTGAGAGTCAGCACACACATCCTCATGGACCTTGATACACAGAGAATGACCCTAGCTGTAGGTCTGCCGTCTCTGTGGCTGCGCACTTGCTGAAATAAGAAGCTTGAGAGTTGCCTACTGGTGCCACTGGGTACTTAGAAGGAGAGTTTTCAGGAGAAGCTGATATATATCCCTAGGCCTTTGGTACGTGAACCAGAGTAGTGGCTTCTTGGTGCTAGAAGACTTCAGAAGGCTAGGGACTGGCTGGTACAGAGAAGGGTAGAATAGAAAAACAAAAAAAAGTGAGAATGTTGTTGCTGTTAGTCACTAAATTGTGCTTGACTCTTTTCAACCTCATGGATTATAGCCCACCAGGCTCCTCTGTCCATGGGATTCTCCAGGCAAGAATACTGGAGTGGGTTGCCATTCCCTTCTCCAGGGGATCTTCCCGACCCAGGAATTGACCGCACATCCCCTGCTTTGACAGGCAGATTCTTTACCACTGAACTACCAGGGAAGCCAGAAAGTGAGAAAGTGGTTGTTGTCATTGTTCTGTTGCTCAGCAGTGTCCGACTCTTTGTGACCCCATGAAAAACAGCACACAGTCTTCCCTGTCCTTCACTATCTCCCAGAGTTTGCTCAAACTCATGTCCACTGAGTCAGTGATGCCATCGAACCATTTTATCCTCCGTCACCCCCTTCTCCTCCTTCTCTGTCTTTCCCAGCATCAGGGACTTTTCCAGTGAGTCAGTTCTTCACATCAGGTGTCCAAAGTATCGGAGTCTCAGCTTCAGCATCAGTCCTTCCAATGAATATTCAGGACTGATTTCCTTTAGGATACACTGGTTGGATTTCCTTGCAGTCCAAGGGACTCTCAAGAGTCTTCTCCAACACCTCAGTTCAAAAGCATCTATTCTTTGGCACTCAGCCTTCTTTATGGTACAGTTCTCACATCTGTACATGACTAAAGTGGAAATGGGAATCCTGTATTCTTCACTCTCACAAGACAGCGTGGGAGAGATCCATGATCCTCCTGTCTGCGAGGAAACAGGCTGGAGCAAAGGTTCTGGCACCTCGCCTTAGAGGGCTGCTTGACCTTTGGAGAGAGGTCTGCCAGCACAGAAGAGGAGCAGAAGACTCTCACACATCAGGGTTATATTGGGCAGACTCCTGAGCACAGCTCACACACGTTACCAATGTGTGTGACAGGAGAATGCTCCTGAGACAGAAGGCGTTACCAACCAAGAGAATAGGAAGGTGATGCTCAGTAAAGAAAAAGGCATTTGTCTCATTCACCAATCTTTCACCACCTGGCCTAAAACTGGAAAGGGTGGGAGAGAAAAGGCTGTCGGTCAAACATGACCTCCTTCCAAACTGGGCTTGGGCAGGCTTGTTAAACTCAGCTGAAAGTCAGAGTTATGGAGTCTGCCTGAACTGTTGTAAAAAGAAGAGGGGCAGGGGGTGAATATTAGCAAAGAATAGTTGAAGGCAGTGGTGGAAAAATAGATAAGACTCCATGTTCAGTGCATTCCAAGGTGCTGACTGTCCCACCCGTGCGCTTCGTAAACACATGAATGACCCTCACCCCCACCTTTCAGAAACCTTGATGCTTAAATCTTTGACGGCCACCAGCAGAGGGGATCTCTGTCTATTCCTGTAATTTCAATTAAGAACATCCTTGAAATGGATTTTGATTGGCCCATCCTCACTCAAAGGTCCACTTGAATGCATGGTGGATCTTGTATGGATGAGCAGCCTTCTCCACTGTTACACACCAGGAATTGGAATAAATTCCTTAAAATGAAGAAATGGCTGATTCTCAAGAAAAAAAGAGCTCTGAGCAGATGAAGCAATAAATACATGCTTTCATTACACACTCTGGAAGAGAAGACTATAACTTCTATAAAGAAGTTATTTCAATACATAACACTCCTGTGATCAAAATTGTTCTTTTATCTCAGTTCAATAACACTTTCCTCTGGTCTTCTTCCAAATCCTTTTCTCCAGCTTTTTTTTTTTTTTTTGCTTGTCTATTGAGACTATATTTATTGAAACAAATTGAATTATTTTATTGGAATATAATGCATCTTGAGGAAACCACTTATTTTCTCTACCTTTAGGACTTTTTAAATTCATGAACTTGTTCTTATGATTTATATGAATCTCTCTAATTGTTCTTGGGGCATATTTACATATTTTTTCCTAGAAAGTAGTTTCCCATTAAATCTTAGGGCCATGAGATAGATTATGCATAATGAGAGTGTATATGTATGTGTATTTGAATATACATATATTTACATGTTTACACATATACATGTTTAAATACATACATAAACACATATAGTATCATATCTTTTACATAATAAATAAGCACAAAGTTAGATCTTAGGATTACTATAGGTTATACATATACAATGTTAAATTTTTAGATTTTCTGTTTCTTGATTTCAGATAAAGGAGTTTTTGGTAATATTAGAAACAGAATTGCTTAGAAATTTTTAAAATCTATTTTAATGAAGTACAATCAATTTACAACTTCATGCTAATTTCTGATATAAAATAAAATGATTCAGTTATACATGTATATGGGCTTCCCTGGTAGCTCAGCTGGTAAAGAATTCACCTGCAATGTGGGAGATCTGGGTTCAATCCCTGGGTTGGGAAGATCCCCTGGAGAAGAGAACGGCTACCCACTCCAGTATTCTGGCCTGGAGAAATCCATGGACTGTATAGTTCATGGGGTCGCAAAGAGGTGGACACGACTGAGCAACTTTTACTTTCATACATGTATATACATTATTTTTCATGTTATTTTTAATTATGGTTTATCACCATAAATAGGATGTTGACTATAGTTTCCTGTGTTATAGAGGGTTCTTGTTGTTTATCTATTCTATATATTATAATCTACATCTGCTAATCCCAAATTCCCAACCCATCGCTTCTCTATCCCTTTCCCCCATGACAACCACAAGTCTGCTATCTATGTCTGTGAATCTGCTCTTGTTTCATAAATAAGTTTATTTGTATCATATTTTAGATTTCACATATAAGTGATAGGATATTTATCTTTCTCTTAGAATTGCTTAGAAATGTCTCTTTCTTCTTTGTACTATTTGATATCATTTTAATTTATTAATTCATTTATTAAATATTAAAAAATACTTTTATAAGTGGATTCCCTTGTGATTTATTCAAGCCACTTTGAAATCTGACATTAAGGACTATACAAGGATCACCTGAGAACAGTAACAATCTCCTTTGGCCCAGTTCCTAACACAAGGCTAAAGTTGGGAGTGATGATTACGATTTCTCTTTACAGTAAGTCCCTTGCATGTGAATCCTCAAAAGAACTTTCAAATATGTGAATGTGCCCAGAGAAAGGATGGAAAGAAACAAGAGAAAGAAGTAACTGAAGAACCAAAGATATTCACGCTGCAGGAAATGGCAAGGGGATTTTCTTTATGCAGGCAGCATTCTGAGTTTTTGAGGCAAAGGACCTGATTGTAGAACGAAATATGAAGGCTGCAGCAGCCATTCAGAATACAGTCCAGTGCTGGCATGTCATCTGTGATGATAAAAGAGGAGCTACTACCCAGATTTCACTGGATAGTTTTTTCAAGAGGGTAGATAGAATTGAATCCAGCAAGGAGCCAGAACCTGCACCATGCACATCAAGTCTGAGTAACACTGCACTCACCCTCCGTCTCCTACTGCTGACGGTCCTTCAGCTCTGCCATCTCCCACCACCCCCTCCGGTCAGGAACTCTTCTTGCCTGCTCACTTGATGCCATCCCCTGTATGCCAGCTGATGTACTGTTCTACTGTACTTTTCAGGGTCCTGTACTATAAGGTTAAAAATGTTTTCTTTATTTTTTGTGTTTGTTCTTTATATGTTATTTGTATGAAAAGTGTTTTAAACCTCTTACAGTACTATGTAGCTGATTGTATTAGTTGGGTATTTAGGCTAACTTTGTTGGACTTACCAATGAGCTCTTGGAATGGAACTCATTTGTATGTAGGCGACTTACTGTGTTTTAATTCATCCTGGGCTCATCTGCTCCTGTTGGGAAGATTTTCTTGATATCACTTGTTCTGTGTTCACTTCCAAGGAATGTGCATTGTCTAGTAATAGCTCTTCTCTCACTGGTAAGCCCTACCTTCTTGAAAGCAGATCTCAAACATTCATCTCTTCATACCATTTCTCCCAGAGTGGCTGGATAGAGACACTGATTTTCTCAATTGCCAGGTTGTCCCAACGTATCATATCAAGGAACATTGCCACTTTCCTCACTCACACCATCTTTGAACTTATATCGTGTATGTTGTAATGATTTATGGTCAGCTGAATTTAATCAGTATACACCCTTCAACTGTCTCTCCTTGAAGCCTATATAGTTTGATAGACACTGCCAACAGGGATTAAACTCCTAGAATGCAGGACAGCAGAGATTTTTTACATTTTCTATCCATTTTGATATAATTCCTAGCATACTTCCATGTGCAGAGATGTCCTTGATAAATAGTTAGGAATATTCCTGAGTTCAGTAATTTAAGTTCAGGTAACTAGAGTCATAGAATGATAGAGCTGGGTGTATCTTCAGAAGTCACACTTCACTTCAAATCTCTCACTTTCAGGAAAGAAACTAAGGACCATAATCATTAACTTCCCTAAAACAAACGAACAAACAAAACTTAGAAACAACCTTCTGGCGGAAGTGGAACTAAGGCAGAAACATTTCACTTCCGTGCAAAGCTCGCTTTCCCCTTCACTAAACTATGCCACCTCTTCATTTTCTAGAATCCTAGTTAATTTTGAATATATCCAGTGGAGGAGAAAATGAGGCAATTTGTCACTTGCCTTTGCTGGATTTATAACATAAACATCTATATGCTGTGGTTGAATCTGGAAGGTGGATAAAACTTCCAGGGGACACAACTCTATAAATTTGCATTGAATGAATTATAGTGAAATGACGTTTGTTTCATTAAAGACCAAATTTATTTTCTCAGAAGCACCACTCTCCCTGTAGTGTGTGCTCCAAACAGCCAGTGGACCCTGGGATGCTTTCCCTGTGCCACTTCTCAGAGGACAGCCACAACATAACACAGGAGAGTGAATAAGATTTCAGCGCCTTCAGAAACAAGATTGAGTGCCCTGATCATAGCAAATGGAGCAGAGGTGAAGGTGACTTCCAGACCTACTGGACCTATGTGTTTTTGCTTCTAGCCTCTGTCTTCTGTTGTTTCCATCATCTACTCTTTCATATCCTTATTCATGGCCTGTTTCCTTGATCTTTCCACTCCACCCTCTGCCAGATCTACTCTTCAGCCCAGCTGTGCATCTGTGCATGCTAAATCACTTTAGTTGTGTCCAACTCTTTGCAACCCCATGGACTGTTATCTGCCAGGCTCCTCTGTCCATGGAATTCTCCTGGAAAGGATGCTGGAGTGTATTTCCATATGCTCCTCCAGGGGATCTTCTTGACCTAGGGATCGAACCCACGTCTCTTATGTCTCCTGCATTGCAGGCAGGTTCTTTACCACTAACACCATGGTAAACACCCAGGTCCAGTTACTCTCCATTAAAAATCCAAATCCTTTCTCTTCTCTATTTTTGTTTCTTAAAACCCTGTCACTCGAATGACCTACAATATCTTTAGACTGTAAACTCTCTGAAGGCAGGGATTAACACGCCCCCGTTTCTGGTGTCAGTAGAGTCTGTCCCCCAAAAAGTGCTTAATAACTGCTTTTTAGATTGATGAATAGCTAATATATCATGAAAATTAAGCTGTGTTGATATTTAAGAATAATCCAGGAGGGCATGTTAATGGCTTTGCTATAAAGCATTGATTCGTGATAAAAGCGATTTTGAGTTGTCTGTACTACGCTAAAAGATAAAAAGTATTATTTGAGTGTGGGGTAGTTTGGCTGTAATTTCTCCAATAATACCACATAGATGGTGTCCATAGCTCTGATATAGTCCCCATTACAGTAGTAAGGAGCCAGAAATAACATCATTAGTCAGGGTCCCCAAGGTTGGTTCTATACATGAGCCACTTCTCAAGGCAATATTGATTTTTTTTTTTTTTCTCTCTCATTTCCTTAACTAGGAGCATGCAAATAAATCCAGAATCATTGGGCAGGAGAGAAAGGACCCTATTGATCATTTACTCCCAAAGATTACTACTGGGCTTTTGTAAACCATGAGTCCTGTAAAACTTCATAGTATTTCAAACCCTATATTGCAGTATAGCCAGTTAGGAGCTTCACCGGGGGTGCTAGTAGTAAAGAATCTGCCTGCCAATGCAGGAGACACAAGAGATGCAGGTTTAATCCCTGAATCAGGAAGATCCCCTGCCATAGGAAATGGCACCCCAGTTCAGTATTCTCGCCTGGAAAATTCCATGGGCAGAGAAGCCTGGTGGGCTATAGTCCATGGGACTGCAGAGAGTAGGATACAACTGAGTGACTGAGCACATATCCAATCACCAGCATGGTGATCGGTTCAGGAGGGCAGCAGAGGAACACAGCCATACATATGCATGAATCCATTCTCCCCAAGCTCCCCTCCCATAAAGGTTGCCACATAACACTGAGCCGAGTTCCCTGTGCCATCCAGCAGGTCCTTGTTGGTTATCCATTTTAATTGTTGCAAAATGTGCATGCTAATCCCAAACTCCCTAACTATCCTTCCCCACCAATTTTACCCCTTGAAAATGCCTTTCCTTTTGCCTCAACATTTGATAACTTCATGTGGTAAGGCTTCCTACACTAGTTTTTTTGTGCTCAACAGTTTTGACTGGTAGCCCTAATTTTTTTTTTTTTATATTAAAATGAAACTGAAATATCTAACATATAACTCAATAAATGAATATTTGTAACAGTAACAATCCCAATTCTGATTCTATTGGGCGGAAAGTGGGAATAATATATATGTGTTTATTGGTTGTGGGAACTTTTGGAAAACATCTAGTTCAGACTCAGTTCATGCTGATAAGAGTGGTGTCTGGAGTCCTTAAGTGACTGGCCTCCTGTGCCAGGGCAGCAAATAGTAGCACTAGGATTTCCTCTTTCAGGCCAATAAGTCTCTCCCTTTCATAAATCTACTTCTCTAGGTTCAAGAAACACAGCGTGAGCTATTTCTCAGACCAACTCAACGCTAATGTTCTTTACTTGTAAAATATTCCAGAGACCTTCTACAGTTATCTCATGTAAGCAGGCCACAGTTGTCTGAAACTTGAGGGTTTTAGAAACACATCTAAACCTTCCTACGAGGTGTGTTCTTTGTTGCTCTGTGACCCAGTGATGGTGCAGGGCTTTGATACTGTAAAGCCTACAGGCTTCTGTAGGCTTGATACAGGAGCCTACAGAAGCGAATGGCTTAGAGCTTCTTGGGCTCTCCAGCATGCACTTGGCCAGATAAAACATGTTTGTGACACAGGTTAGACCTTAACAAACGGTCTCCCTGCAGGATTACACTCCGCTTTTTCCACTAAAAGGAAAGCGGAGATTTTAGACATAAATGCACATTAAGAGTTGAAAAGATTTTGAGTGAACAGGAGCAAAATAGGTTTAGTAATATAACAAAACCCAGTCAGCAGTGGCTTCAGAGATGTACACACTGGGTGGTCTAGACTCAAGGATCTATACACATGTCATACGTGATTTTCAAATACAAGGTCATTACAAAAATTGCTCGATAAAACGGGCTGAAATCCTAAAGGTCACTCAGCTTCATACTTGGTAGATGATACTTTTGGTGATGACTGAAAATGTATTTCTTTATCGCCTGTCAGTGCAGGAGATGCAAATTCAATTCCTGAGTCGGGAAGATCCCCTGGAGAAGGAAGTGGAAACTTCCTCCAGTACTCTTGTCTGGGAAATCCCATAGACAGAGGAGCTGCAGTCCATGGGGTTGCAAAGAGTCAGGCATGACTTAGTGACTAAACCACCAAAATCGATCAAAAAAGATCTCAAAAGGAGAATCACAGTTTGTTGTATTACTCAAATATTCAGTGCATGCATTTATTCCTATCTGAAGTCTAAACGACTTGATGGACATGAGTTTGAGCAAGCTCTGGAGGTTGCTGATGGACACAGAAGCCTGGCATGCTGCAGTCCATGGGGTCGCAAAGAGTCGGACATGACTGAGCAACTGAACTGAACTGGACTCTAACAGCCTCTGCCACTTTGAAAACGTCTTTGTCCATGTTGTTATCATAGTCCCAAGAAATACTGATTGAATTCATATAGTCAGAGGCAAGGTATTAAACAGCCTGCCTCCTACTAAATTAGAAATTTTGTTTGGTTGCTGGTTGGATTTCTTGTGCCTGAGCAGTGTCCAGCCAGAGACAGGGGCTCAGTGAAGTTATTTGAATTGTCCTTCATAATTTGAGGGCAATTTTGTGTAATAAAAGAAAATTGTTGGAATTAAATCAATGATTTGTGAAGAGGAGTCTCTGAACTTACCACCACCACTCATCTCCCATCAACTAAATTCAACTTTGTAAGGAGATTGTGTTTCTATAGCAGTCCATCCCTGGAGTGATTGAAACTAAATCTGCTTTGTTCTCTAAATCATACTTTGAAGTCCTAACCCTGGTACTTCAGAATGTGACTTTATTTGGAATTTGGATTATTCAAGATATAATTAGTTAGGATGAGATCATTAGGATGGGCCCTAATCCAATATGACTTGTGAAGACATACAAAGAGGAAATTTGGAAGCAGACATATACACAGGAAGAATGCCACATGAAGCTGAAGGCTTCTATAACCAAAAAAAAAAAAAAAAAGCCACCCAAAATCCTCAGCAGACCAACAGAAGCTAGGGGACAGATATAAAATGGATTTTCTCCCATTGTCCCAGAGAATCTATCCTATCTGCTGCCTTAGTCTTGGGCTTCTGGTCTCCAGAACTGTGAGAGAAAACATATCTGCAGTTCTAAGCCATCTAGCTCTTGGTACTTTGTTAGAAAATTAGTACACTCACTGATGCAGGTTCTGTATTTAAAATATAAATATGCAGCTGGCATTCCTCTATACAACTTAAGAACAAGAGAGCTACTTGTACTTGGGTTATCTCAAGGGCCTATGGGAAGCCCAACCGTTGGATGCTTTCTAGATATGTCAGTATTTCACCTATTTTATAAACAGAGGGTCTACTGATCACATTCATTGCACCCATCTGAGTCTATTAAGATGACATAGCTTTCAGGGCAACATACTGCCTTTACTTATGCCTAGATACTCTAGTATAAATGTGGTCCCTCCTGACTATACAAGGAAAATCTCATTCTCCTGGAAAACACTGAATTTAGAATCATTCAATCATTTTTTGCACTCTGTATTTTCCAAATCTTGTGTCAAATAAAAGAACTATAACTCTCATTTTTTAAATTTAGCTATCAGTTCAGTTCAGTTCAGTAGCTCAGTCATGTCTGACTCTTTGCAACCCCATGAACCGCAGCACACCAGGCCTCCCTGTCCATCACCAACTCCCTGAGTCTACCCAAACCCATGTCCATCGAGTCGGTGATGCCATCCAGCCATCTCATCCTCTGTCGTCCCCTTCTCCTCCTACCCTCGATCTTTCCCAGCATCAGGGTCTTTTCCAATGAGTCAGCTCTTTGCATTAGGTGGCCAAATATTGGAGCTTCAGCTTCAACATCAGTCCTTCCAATGAACACCCAGGACTGATCTCCTCTAAGATGGACTGGTTGGATCTTTTTGCAGTTCAAGGGGCTCTCAAGAGTCTTCTCCAACACCACAGTTCAAAAGCATCAATTCTTCGGCGCTCAGCTTTCTTCACTGTCCAACTCTCACATCCATACATGACTACTGGAAAAGCCATAGCCTTGACTAGATGGACCTTTGTTGGCAAAGTAATGTCTCTGCTTTTTAATATGCTATCTAGGTTGGTCATAACTTTCCTTCCAAGGAGTAAGCATCTTTTAATTTCATGACTGCAGTCACCATCTGCAGTGACATCTTCCTTTTTTTCATATTCTATCTAGAGTACATAAATGGCGTTAACAGCTTCCTCAAACTTTATCCTTACATTGCAACATGAATCTCTTTGTGAAGAAATGCCCCTCCAGTCTCACTTTTTAAACTAGAAACTCAGTGCTTAACCGTAACCTGATGAGTAAACTAAGGTGCTTTGGTTCTAAATATCTTTGCCACAAATAAACTGTATGACTTTGTACAAGTCACTTGAATTCTAAGGGTCTCAGTTTCATTTTTTACTTATTAATTTTTTGCTACACTGTTGCATGTGGGATAGTTTTCTGACCAGGATGGGAACTGTGCTCCCTGCACTGGAAGCATGGAGACTTAAACACTGTGGACCCCCCAAGGAAGCCCCGATCTCAGCTTCTTCAGCAGTAAAGTATATGTAGAAAGGATTGTGCTCAGGCACAAGAAATCCAGCCAGCAACCAAACATAAATTTCTAATTTAGTAGGAGGCAGGCTGTTGTTCAATACCTTGTCTCTGACTATATGAATTCAATCAGTATTTCTTGGGACTATGATAGCAACATGAACAATGATGTTTTCAAAGTGGCAGAGGCTGTTAGAGTTCAGTTCATTTCAGTTGCTCAGTCATGTCCGACTCTTTGCCACTCCATGGACTGCAGCATGCCAAGCTACTTCCCAGTCAATTCTAACTTCAAATCTTTGAAATGCCTTTATGAATAGTTTATTTATTCTTTCATTCAACAAATGAATATTGATCACCTAGTATATGAAGAGCATGTTTATAGGAGGACCTTGCTCTTGTGGAGTTTGTATTCCACTGGAAAAGACACAGCTGAGACTGAGTGACCGACAAGATAAGGCCAGGGTGGGATGAGCCCAGGCTGAAGGGGCAGTGAGTGCAAAGGTCCTAAATCAGGAAGGCGCTTACTGTTATAGGAATCAAAAACCAGCCCATGCCCCTAGCCACCTAGAAAGACACTCGTTAAGCTGGAACTGGAAAGTATTAGGAGTAGCTGAACCACGTAAGGCTGTGCATCTTTTTGCAAGAGTTTGAGCTCTACTTTTAAGTCCAATAGTAGCCTCTGAGGAGATTTTAAGTTGGAGAATTATATGATTGTATTTATTTCAGTCATAATTAATGTCTCCTTCACTAAGTCAAATGAATTTCTAGAGAGACAGTACAGTTTTTTTTTTCTTTTTGTTGGTTTGGGTTCTTTCTTTCTCTTTCGTATTCTTAACTTTCCATTTTTTCTTCTTTTATTTTCTCTATTACTTTATCGAATTTTAAATCTATTCTCTTCCTGGCCCCCAATTTTTTTTTTTTTTTTTTTGCTTTTTGCTTTCACCAAACAGTACCTGAGCTATATTATGGCTGAGATTATTTCAACTGAGCGGGAGAAAGCTGCAGACCCCACTAGGGGTCACTTCTGACCCATTGATGACTCCTTGACTCTGCAATGTTGCCTTGGGGTTACAGCCAACTCGGGAGTCATTTTTCCTCCTGTCTCTAGTCCCAGAGACACGTTTTCCACCTTTATGATCCCCTTACCCCCCCCAAGGATCCAAATCAAAGGCATTGTGGTCCACATCCTCCCTGGACCGCAGCCACCGCAGGAGCCAGGCAGGCTCTCAAAACAGGCCTGCCCAGGTGCTCCCCTGTGTTCAGAGTGGACTGGCGCTCTTGGGAACTTGGCTCTCTGACAAAAGTGGCATCACTCTTTAAAGAGGAATGTCACCGGAAAGGCTGTGATTGTGCGAGGAATGCCTGGGCTGTCTGTCTGTCTCTTGTGAGTGGGCCGCCTGCGGGTCCAGGAGCCAGGCTTCCTGGAGCTTCCTTCAATTGTCTTCCCACTCAGAGCTCATTACCCACTTAAAGACACAACAGCCCTGCCCTCAGCCCTCTGATGAAAGTGAATCTTCCCCTGATTTATATCCAACCTGGTTGCTATTGCACTGACGGTTTTATTAATCGGAGGATTTTCATTATTTTACAAGGTCAGTTGAGTCATCAAGGACAAGTGTGTCCCTTTGGTACTCTTCCTCTCTTACATCTGCATATATTAAGCAATGTCCACACACACTGTCTATATGCATGCGTCTATCCATCAAACCTGAAGCAAAAAGGTGAAATTAACCTTTATATGCATCTCACTTACAAGTTGACTGTGGAATCTTCAGAAAGATCAAGAAAGGAGCAAGTTTGCTTCTGTTAGATAAATTAATGAATTGAATTTGGTAAGCTGTATGCTTTTTTTCTTCTATTTATTTTCCCTTGCTTTTCTAAAGTTAAATACATTTCTTTAGGAAAGCCTTGGCCAATTTGTCATTGTTTTAATTGCCTGGCACATATGAATGCATTTGTCTAATTAAATATGTTATCCTCTTTCATTTTATATTGTTTTAGAGTCTACTATGCACTGTCACTATTATCTTCCTTATATTTTACTTTACTATTTATCTCATTTTATGAATAAGAATTTTGAGTCTCACTAAGGTCAAAGACATTCCCAAAAATTACATGTCTAGTATGTAACAGATCATGGGCTAGGCCCAAGATCTCTTGAACTTAGTTCAAATTTAGTGTCCTTTACAATACAACATGATGTGCTAGGACCAGAGAGTAAATATTTTAGGCTTTGTGAGTCATATGTTCTCTGTTACAATTATTCAACTTTGCTGCTTTAGCACAAAAACATCAAAGACAATATATGAATGACTGAGCATTGCTTTATTCTAAGAAAATTTTGTATATGGACACCAAAATCTGTTTGATAATTTTCATGTGCCAAAGCACATTATTTTCCTTTTACTTTTTATCTACTTAAATATCTAAAGTAAATATTGTTTAGTTTAGTGCCCTAACAAAACATGCGGCAAGTGGGGCTTGGCCAATAGTCTGTCATTTGTAGAACTGTCTATGAATGGACTTATGATTCAGACAGCTGAATCTGAGTTCATTTTTAGCCCTTCATGAAATGAACAGCTAAACATCTCTAGAGCAATTCCCATCATTATAAATTGTCAGCTGAGACTTAGGACCAAGTGTTCAGAGGTTAATTTCCATCAAGATGCTTCTTAAGGGAAAATAAAATGAAAGTATTAATTGAATGCATACAACTTAATAAGAGCATTTGAATCATATTTAAAAATATATATATAATAAAGAATATGACTCGGTTTCCTATTGAAGAGTATCATTCATAGATTCTATGAACTTCTCAAGAATTCTCAGAATATGTCAAAGAAATATATTAAAATCTATTGTAGTCAAGTTTAACTATAATAAACCAACAAATTTTGTCTTATAGGCACAGATGAGAACATTGAATAGATTATCCAGAAACATAAATATCTTCCTTTTCTGATTATTTAAGATAAAAGTATTTGCTGATGGTTGTGCAAGATAAAGCAACATATAATCTGCTTAAGTGCAGATCCTAGAGCTATCACATAGAAATGAGAAATGATCAGTACATTCTATAAAATAAGAGCTTGTCATGTTTGTTTACAATTATGTAAAAGGTAAAACCAGACAAATTATTTCTGAATTAGCAGTTGACTGAAGCTGGAAGAGAAATCTCTCACCTCTGAATCTGGTCCATAAATGAAACACAATGAGAGGGCTTTAATCAAATTAGATTGAAAACCAAGAAAACGAAGAATATTCCATGACACTTCATCTTACTCCTTTTGGAGATAATTTTGGAGCTTAGTTTCCGTATTCTACTCATAGTTAGCACAGAGTAAATATTTTAAAATATTAAAACAAAATATGATAATATATATTCTCTTGGTTAAGAGCAACTTCATTTGGGAGGCTGGTGGTAGGATTAAGAACAGATGGGGCTGAGGCTTCCCTGGTGGCTCAGTGGTAAAGAATCCACCTGCCAATGCAGTAGAGACAGGTTGGATCCCGATCCAGGAAGATCCCACATGCCGCGGAGCAACTAAGCCCTGAGCCACAACTGTTGAGCCTGTGCTCTAGAGCCTGGGAACTGCAACTCCTGAAGCCTGAGCACCTGCAGCCCTGCTCTGCAACAAGAAAAGCCACCGCAATGAAAAGCAAGTAGGGAGTAGCACCCGCTCTTTGCAACTAGAGAAAAACCCGCATAGCAACAAAGACCCAGCACGGACAAAAATGAATAAAGTAATTCATTAATAAAAGTATAGACATAAAAAAAAGAACAGATGAGACTGGATGCTGAGGGGTGAGGAGATAAGAAAGAGCACCGGCTTTTGTGATTCCCAGTCTCTGAGTCTCTCTGTACTTAAAAGAAACCGGAATGCATTAGCTTCTCCTCTCTGCCATTCCAAATTTCTGCCCACCTTCAAGGCTTGCCTCAATTCCAGATATCCCCATGAGACTTTCCTAATGATACATGTTCATGAGTCTCATTTTGAATCCATGTAGCATGTGTTTTAAGACCATAAAGATCGATGCAGATAAATTATTTCAGTACTTTCTCTCAAAGCGATGTGAACTATTTAAGGTTCAGGATTACAGCATACTCGCAGAATGCACCCCTGTGGTGTCCCCACAGTAGGTCACTCTTGAAAGACTGATTTCTTCTTTTTTCACATCTTGAAGGAATGAAAAACTACCTGTCATACTATCAATGGAGGGTAATCTTCCCTGACCTCACAAGCAGTCCTCACAGTACTGACTTACAGGGTTGGATTACCAGTCTTTTAGATTCCCCACTGAAGAACTGAAAATATTACTTGTACAAAGTACTATTGATAAGTAGATGGGATATGTGCTTGCTTCTTTGAGTCAGGAAATATATGACAGTTTATATGGAAAATGTCCAACTTTGATTCCCTAGAGTAGCAGCATCTGTTTTAATCCTTTCTCAGTCTGCATTTTTTTTCCCAGCCCTGACATAACTTGTGAAGACCAGCACCATGTAACTTGGCAGACCAGAAGGTATCTGCAGTCAGAATCTGACTCTATTTTTAAGATAACTCAGTGGGAACTCAGGATAAGTCACCTTCCAACCTACTCAGCTTTTACATCCAGGTATGGCATTGCTATTTTACATCTTACTAGTTAAGTGAATGTCATAATGATCTATCTACCAGAGTTTTGTGTCTCATGATTCCTAAAGATTAAAACCTATTTTACTTAAGCAAGAAAGTACATCAGCATAACTTAAAATAAAGAAGTGCATACATACATTAACAAGAGTAGTTAACATTTAATGAGGGCTAACTTGAAGCTAGATGTTACGCTAAGCAATTTATTGCTCACAACAGCTCTGTAAGGTAGGTACAATGCTATTACTATGCACTCTTTCATAATGAGTAAACTGAGGCTTAGACAAGCTAATTAAGGTTACTGACGTGAGACAGATTTTAAGGGGAAGAGACTGGGTTTAAACTCAGGATGACAGATTTGGTTGCCTGTATAATTTACTCATAGAAGAGGGCATGGAAGTATTTAGAGATGAGTGATAAAGATACTAAAAGTGAGCCATGACAGGTAAATTTACATGGGAAAATAGCTATCTGCTTGGAAAGGACACTTTCACATTGATAAAGTGTGCAAGAAATGAAATTAATGTTTCTGTGTGACATTTTACTCATTCAAAGCATGTTCATTGATTGAGCACATACTATTATCCAGCATCATTGGCCAACAGTTCCAGTTAATAGTATTTTTCACAAGCTTTTTCCTTGTGGAATGTTTAGCTTACCTTCATGAGGCTTTTGTAAGGTTTCAAGGCCATGTTCTCTGTGATATCATAGAGTTGTAGAGTTGGAAAGAGACTTAAATACCATCTCTCTTCCCTTTTTCTCTCCTTTCCAAACCTTCCTGATTTGTAGACTCAGCAACAGCATTGGATTCCAAGGCAGAAAATGTACTGAAATTCAACACAATGCCATCTTGCCATGTTCCAGGCAGGGATGGGATTCTAATATTCATGAATTTAATTCTCTGAATTTGGCAATAAGGAGTTTATGATCTGAGCCACAGTGAGCTCCTGGTCTTGTTTTTGCTGACTGTATAGTGCTTCTCCATCTTTGGCTGCAAAGAATATAATCAATCTGATTTTGGTGTTGGCCATCTGGTGATGTCCATGTGTAGAGTCTTCTCTTGTGTTGTTGGAAGAGGGTGTTTGCTATGACCAGTGCGTTCTCCTGGCAAAACTCGATTATCCTTTGCCCTGCTTCATTCTGCACTCCAAAGCTAAATTTGCCTGTTACTCCAAGTGTTTCTTAACTTCCTACTTT
Organism: Giraffa tippelskirchi; assembly: GCF_054371585.1. Lineage (NCBI taxonomy): Eukaryota > Metazoa > Chordata > Mammalia > Artiodactyla > Giraffidae > Giraffa > Giraffa tippelskirchi. Next base: position 154,966,748 of record NC_137281.1, read on the forward strand.
TGCATTCCAGTCCCCTATGATGAAAAGGGCATCTTTTTTGGGTGTTAGTTCTAAAAGGTCTTGTAGGTCTTCAGAGAACCGTTCAACTTCAGCTTCTTCAGCATTACTGGTCAGGGCATCTACTTGGATTACTGTGATATTGAATGGTTTGCCTTGGAAACGAACAGGGATCATTCTGTCTTTTTTGAGATTGCATCCAAGTCCTGCATTTTGGACTCTTTTGTTGACTGCATTCTGGACTCTTTTGAATTCTGCTCATCATCAGCTAATTTGGGGGAATCCCTGGGAATCGATGTAAAAATACAAGTCTGTGAGTCATCACTCCCAGGGAGGAGGGTCAAGTAAACCAAGGGACTTTTGATCAACACCTGTTAGTCATTCTCCCTAAGGGTGATGTATCCCCAGTAATTCTGTGCTACCCTATAAGCACACAGTAGGATCTAGAAGCCCAAAAGTGCTTCCAAGAAAGACATGAAGGTACAGCAGATATTTTAAAGAAAGCAGTGGGTTATCTGAGGCATTCAGAGATTACTCTATATACATGCTTTCCTGAGCTCTTCGCCTTTGGGATCTTCTTGGTACTTAACAGTTCCCTGGGAATTCTCTTTTCAGTCATCCAGCTTAAGACAGCTGGGCCTTTAATTATATCACTTTGCTGCTCATTTTTTCAAAAGACTCCATAGCAAGAGGACAGAGAGAGAAATAAAGCAACAGGGATCCCCCTGACTCTTCAGAAATCAAAGCTCCTGGGATCACGGAGGAAGGTTTTTCTCACTCAAGTTTGTGTTCCTCTGAGATCCAGATGGGCCTCTTTCAAACTTCTGGGGCATTTCTTGGAGGGTAAGATGTGAAAGAATGGAAAAAAGCAAAGCAAAATGAATAACAACAAAAACAAGGGATTTCTATACTCTCTCATCACCGAAAGTTCCTTTTCTTGCTCCTAGAGCCAGAACCAGGGGATCTTCCCTGGCGCTCTCTCTGCATATGAGTTTCTGGCTGCTGGTGTTCAGACTAGAGAATATGAGAGATGGGGACAGAAAGGTAAACCCCACTCCATTTCGGCAGTTCCTGAGTTCTGGTCTTAGCCCGTTACTTTTTTTCTTTTTCTTTTTTGGGTTCTTAAATAATTCTTTCACATATTCTGTTCAGATTTTATAAGTTGTGTCAATGGGAGAGATGGTGTAGAGTATGCTTACCCCACGTATCAGATACCTGAACTTCCCATTCTGTATTTTAAATTACTGAATAGTATTTTGCCATGTGGATTTACCACACTAATAATCAGCCTCAAATCGAGGGCAATTTACATTATCTCTAAAATTTTACTATTTTTTAACTTTTCTATACAGCCTTAAAACCTACCTTTGTGCAATTATGTGTTTATTGCACTCTTATAAGGATAAATCACTAGAAGTAGGCTTTCTGACCCTAAGTGTATGTCATTTTAATTGTAGGTATACACTGCCAAATTGTCAACCAGACAGGTTGAAAATTTGATTCTTACATTAGGTCTATCCGCTTCATGCCTTTGCCAACAGTGAGTACCATTATTTACTTTAGTATTTGCTACTTTTATATGAGAAATATATTAATATTTTATTTTTAATACTTTGGTCATTAATATTTAAGGTTATTTTTTGTTATATTTTCCTTTTATAATGTGTTGTTTATGCTTTTGTCCCATTGATCTTCCATAGTAATATATATAATGAGCTGTTTGCAATTATTGAAGAATATTTAATTGTTGCTACATGTCTTGTATTTTTTTCCTAAATTATATCTGTTTTTAAAATGATTTAAAATTTTGGGGTTGGGGAGAGAGATAAATTAGGAGTTTGGGATTAACATATACACAATACTATATATAAAATGGGTAAATAACAAGGAGCTACTCTTTAGCACAGGGAGCTATACTCAATATCACAATAACCTATAATGGAAAAGAATCTGAAAAAGTATATTTATGTATATATATATATATATATATGTGTGTGTGTGTGTGAAACTGAATCACTTTGGTGTACACTTGAAACTAATGCAACACTGTAAATTAACTATATTTCACTTAAAAAAGAACAGAAAATCTGTAAAATATATGATAGTTATGTTACCTAAATAACTTTTTTAAATATTGAAACTTTAATGAAAGAAATCTAAAATAAGCAGTTCAAGATTTCTAGCCTAGGTATCATTCTAGGAAAGGGTCTCTCTCTTTTTCCACAGTTATGTTATACTCTTTATGACCCCATGGACTGTAGCCTGCCAGTCTCTTCTGTCCATGAAATTCTCCAGGCAAGGATACTGGGATAGGTAGTTGTTCCCTTCTCCAGGAAACCTTCCTGACCCAGAAATCAAACCCAAGTCTTCTGTACTCTAGGCAGATTCTTTACTGTCTGAGCCACCAGTGAAGCCCAGAAAAGTGTACCCCAACCCAATTATATGAAAATATTTCTAAATATTTTATTTGGCTATAAGTATTATTTTACTCTTTACGTGTAAATCTTTAATATAGCCAGAAAAATTATTACATATGATATATTATAATCATCTGAGTTTAAAACAGGCTTAAAATACACATATATATCCACATCAGTATCTATGGTATTCTAAAAAAAAGTTTAAATTCAATACTTTTGAATGGTAATTAATAAGATAATTTAGTTTTTCTCCTTTCAATCTTATAAAATTAGTAATTTGTACTAAGAGATTGTCAAATATAGAAATATCTTCTCAGTCTTAAACTCTCTTTTGCCATAATCTATTATTACTTACTAAACGCCTGATGTCTTCCAAAGCCTATAGTTAATGCTTAGTGTTTAATGTGTAGTGAAAGTGTTAGTCGCTCATTCATGTTCGAGTCTTTGCGATTCTGTGAGCTATAGTCCACCAGGTTCCTCTGTCCGTGGAATTTTCCAGTCAAGAACACTAGAGTGGGTAGCCATTCCCTTCTCCAGGGGATCTTCCTCAATCAGGGATGGAACCCAGGTCTCCTACATTGCAGGCAGATTCTTTACCATCTAAGCTACCAGGGTAATGATCACATAGTTGTCCTGGGATAAAGGCAAAGTTGTGGCTTTAATTGTGATATCACAGTCAGAAAAGCCTTCCCTCCATCAGCTCACTTGCTTGGTATTCAGAAACTTCTAACAGGTGCTGCATTTCTGTGTACCTCATGGCAAGACAGGTTCCTTGCATTTGGCTGTGGAGACATTGTTTGATTCCACTCCAGAGTGCTTGTATGGCAACAAGTAATTGCTTTCTTCCAGAAATGCTATAAAGTTTACAATGGTTCACCTAATTGCACAGTTAGGCACACTGAAGTTGGCAGTTTATTTCTTGACATACACTTTCCCCAAACTACCACAGCAAACTATAGAGGAAAATACCCATTTAGCTTTGGGTCCGGAAATTCAACTACAAATGCCAAGGCTCTTATGCCAAGACATTCAGCCAATCCCAGGTTCACTTTGGCTTTGTATCCTGGTCTGGGGAGAGGGGCATGAAATGCACCAATGTATTTATAGGCTGGACTGATTTACTATTGAAAAATTTCCATAATGTGGTCTTTAAAGTGATATTTACAAAAATAAAAAGCAAAAGTGATTTTCCCTTCGGAATTCCCTAAGTCAAGGGAAATATTCTTATGGTACAGCTGACTATTCTGCCATAATTAAAAATGAATACATACCAAAGAGTAACAAATTAGCAAATATAACTAGGGAGGAACTTATCCAGAGCTTCTCATCACAGAATTGCTGTTCTTCTTGAGTCGAAGATGTCACCCTCACCCTTCAGTTTTGCCATTACTGGTCACACAGCCTCCAGTTTCAACTAAAGCCAGGCTTTGACTAAAATAACAGTGACATTACCTGTAATACAGGAATTAAAAATGTTTCTTCACTGAAAATATTCTGTACCAGGCCATGGCAATTATTGCTATGTTTATTTTACCCTTGAGAAAAATGTAACCAAATTAACCTAAATAATGTCTTGGAAATTACTCATATCTGAGCACTTCTTTGTTCCGGATATTCTTTGCAGCCTTCAATAACTTCTTCCATTCATAGTTAGGTTGAGACTGACTTAGAAGAAAAGTCAAATTTCAATCTTGCACACCAAATTCAAAACCATATTGAAAACAAATGTGACCATTTGCTAGAATAACAACTTGGTATTATTTTTTCCATATGCATTTTGCTCTCTAATTTCCCCCAATTCCTCTATCCCTAAAGCCTGAAGTTCGCCATGTTTGACTTTATTAAGCATATAAAGAGGCTGCCTCAGCTTTGTGAAATGAAAATTTAGAATATTGCACAGGTGGCTGAGGAGTTGCCAGAAACATAACAACATAGGGCTGGTCTAAGAATTGGGAGGATCGACTTCTAGGATGTGAAAACTTCTGTGAAATGCCATTTTTCTTTCAGAAAACGTAGCGAAGCATATGTGAGATGTAAAAGTTATTTCTTTCCCTCTGATCATTTTGCATATCAGCAGAGATGACTATAAAATTATGGAGAGGACATTTTTGCCTTGATGCCAAATCTCCAGGATTGATCTTCCAACACCCATAATTGTTCTCAGAGCCCTCATTCTGCAAGCCATCTGACCCCAATTTCTATAGAAAGGTGCTTGTGCTCACATGGCTTTGAATACTATGCGAGGTGTAAACTAGTCTTGCTAACTTGTTTGCTGACCCTTAAGGGATGTGTGTTTGATAATAAGCCACTTTTAATGTCCATGAAAATCCTTCAAAAGCCAAGGGAGTAAACACTGAGTAATCCGTATAAAGCAAGCTTCACTAATCTGTGCTTACAAAATAATGTCACTTTTACTTTTTCTGAATGACTTCATTTTTGTCATTATAGCTCTGCTTTTAAAAAGACTAGAAATTAGGGTTTTCCAGAGTGTCTTACAATTATTTTTAGGATGTTACACACTTACTCCCTGGGGCTTCCCTGCTGGTTTAGATGATAAAGAATCTGCCTGCCAATGCAGGACACACGGGTTCAATGCCTGGATCGGGAAGATCCCCTGGAGAAGGGAATGACTTCTCCATTCTTGCCTGGAGTATCCCATGGGCAGAGGAGTCTGGCTGGCTACAGTCTATGGGGTCACAAAAGAATGGGGCACGACTGAGCAACTAACACTTCCACTTCCACTTGCCACCACAAATAAATCCATTAGCTGAAATTCACCCTGGCGTCTAGTCTATTCTTCTTCATTTCCTGCCTGACTGGGTCCACGCACTGCTCAAGAATGTCCAGGCTAAAGGTACCAATCCAGATGTTTCCACCAAGACTTGTCCTAAGCCTGGCAAAACATTTTTGATTCCATGTACATGTTATTGAGCAAGGTCTCACTGCCTGACACACCTAGAAGCTAACACCATGGCGCTAGATTTAGAGAAAAGAAAGAGCTTTATTGTGAAGTCAGCTGGTAAGAAAACAGGAGGCAGGATTCAGTCCTACCTCCCCCATGCAGGATTTGGGGTGAAAGATAAAGGGTTGGAGGAGATTCACACTTGGAAACTGATTAGTCTATATAAGCTACTCCTGGTTCTGGAAGGCAGATTTTTCCTTCTTGAAGAACTGCTCATTTCATGAAGGGCTCCTGTGGTGACCTTTCTATTCTTTGAGTTCCTTAGTTCCCAGGTCATTCTGGAGACATGGATTCCCATCTAACATATGGGGGGGGGTTGTCATCTCTGTAAAGCAGCTCAAGGTTTATTGAATCAATCAGTGAATTTAAGAAAGCAAAACTAGGTTAAGGCGGTCCATATTTTACGTACTGTTTCACAAAGCTAGCGAGAAGAGCTTCCTCTTCAATTCTGTGATACTTATGACTTGAAGCAGGTCACATCCTCCATAAAGTTTCTCAAAATCTCTCTTAAACAGTTGTATAAATGCTGCCTCCCAACTCCTAAGACTAGCTGCTGCTGCTGCTGCTGCTAAGTCGCTTCAGTCGTGTCCAACTCTGTGCGATCCCACAGATGGACTAGATAGTCAATCAAAAATATTTTATCATAAAAAATATTGAATAAACATGCACTATTTTATTGCATGAAAACCACTCAAATAAAAACTACATATACATATGTTAATGTCTTTCTATGACTTAAATAAATAATTTGAGGTGGACCAGAAGTAAAAATCAAACTCATCAGATTGGTGGAAGAGGAGGAGCATCTAAGGGTTTCAAGCAAAGAGCTCAGTTACTTTAATAAAAGCAATACCACAATGGCAACTTTTAAGTGATATGTCCAAATGCTAAGGGGAGTTCATCTGAATTTTGTTTTCAAGGAAGTAGTATGACTTAGTGAACTCTGAAAATAAAGTATCTGCCAGATCAATGTCACCTTGAACCTTCAGTAGCCATGTGACTTTGAATTAGGTAGTTAGCTTCCCTGAGCCTAATATGTAAAATGGAGACCATGATAGTACTTATTTTATAGAAACCATGAATCCATCAACTATATGTGTTAAAAAATATGGGCAAAAGACAAATCTCTCTTGTACTTAAATGCCTTTTAGATATTAGTAATATAGTTTGCTTGTGAAATTCGCAAATCAGTGAAGATCACTCAAGAGAATGTAGTGAATTTTAGCTACATGTACTTCTGTGCTTTAAAAAGGAAATGAGTTAAAATTCAGCTGTTCATGCTGTCATAATCAGAGGGAAACTCTAAAGTATTGCTAGAGAAATATGTCTTGAGGTTTTCTGGTCTTCACAGAAATTGAGATGCTACAAATATGGCAAAAATGTCATTCTTATGAATTTTTCTTTTTTATCATGCTCATTCAAGAGCATGTTTTCATGTTTTTGTTTGTTTGTTTGTTTACGTGTATGGCCTGACTCCAAATGCTGAACTACTAGGTTTTACTTAATGTCATGAAGCTCACTCATCTGCTCTCTGTATTCTCCTTAAAGCAAAGATATATTCACAAAAGGGTACTGTTTGGAAGCAGTTTATGATCTCATGCTACAGAAATTAGGTTGAGAAAAATTTTGTCAAAAATCATAGTCAGCAGATCACTGAAACGGTAGAAACCTTCTAATTAAAAAGCAAACCTGGATAAACTTGGATGAATTACATATTTTGTATATTCTGGATTGTGGAGGTTTCCAGTGTATACATCATTTAAAGCCGTGTTATCAAGGATCCTACTTGTTAGTTTTGGATACCTGATCAGTAATTTGCAAGTAACCTAAAACATTTGTGTTGTCATTTCCAGAAATTTATATTAACTGAAATTTTAAACATGGATTGATCTTGATGGGAGAAATCAGAAAGAAAGACTGAGCAAGAAAAAGGGAAAGAGAAAGGAATAAATGGAGGCAGGGAAAGAGAGAGAGAGAGAGAAAGAAAATAGCAAGAGAGGGGAAGAAAGAGTAAAAGAAAATGGCCTTCAGGATGAATGTTGGAGATGTGTATGATAATAAGGGAAATTAATTTCAATCTGATAATGAATAGAATATTGTTTAAGAAAAGAGGATGCTTAAAGGTATAAAGATATTAAATTTTTTATTAGGAACTGTGTATGCAAGTCAGTATAAGAAATATGACAGTGGACAACGTGGAATTCTATAGAAAATGAAACATTGACTTTCATTCCTGTGTGTGTGTGCATGCTGAGTTATTCAGTCATGTCTGACTCTTTGCAACCCCATGGACTGTAGCCCTCCAGGCTCCCCTGCTCATGGGATTCTCCAGGCAAGAATACTGGAGTGGGTAGACACTCCCTTTCCCAAAGGATCTTCCCAGCACCGGGCTCAAACCCAGGCCTCCTATGTTGCAGGCAGATTCTTTACCATTTGAGCCATCAGGGAAATCCTTTTCATTCTGTCATCCAGAAAAACAGTAAAATTCAAGCCTGCAGAATAGGGCTCCCAAATAGAAACAAGATGACTTCCAAGAGTTATACTGGTAAAATCAATGTAAATTTGGTTCTGTTAAACATAGGCAGGGCTTCCCAGAGAGCACTAATGTTAAAGAACCCTCCTGCCAATGTAGGAGACATAAGAGAGGAGGGTTCCCTCCCCAGGTTGGGAAGATCCCTTGGAGAAGGGCATGGCAATCCACTCCAGTAATCTTGCCGGGGGGGCTTCCCTGGTGGCTCCTGGTGGTAAAGAATCCACCTGCAATGTGGGAGACCTGGGAAGATCCACTGGAGAAGGGAACGGCTACCCACTCCAGCATTCTGGCCAGGAGAATTCCACAGACTGTGTAGTCCATGGGGTCGCAAAGAGTCGGACACGACTCAGTGACTTTCACAACAAAACAATCTTGCCTGGAGAATCCCCTGGACAGAGGACCCTGGTAGGCTACAGTCCATGAGTTGCAAAGAGTCGGACATGACTCAGTGGCTTAGAACGCATGCAAACATAGGCAGAAATCCTTCAGGGCTGGATATTTCCCAAATCATAGCCATGAAATGAAAAGGGATGTCAGCTCTGGAAGATTTAATTGGCTGACATTTTGAAGAGAAAAATATATCAACAAAAGAAGATGATCTATGTGTAGTTTCAAAAATGCTGACCCTTGAAGAAGTACTTTGCTGCTTTTGTCTTTACCTCCCAAAGTGGAAGAACTCCAACCGTGACAGACATGTTTGGTAGGCTGGGAACTGTGTGAACTATTTTTCAAGCCTTTCCAAAGGATTTGTTTTTTCTTTTTGATACAAACAGGACAAAGCTTAGGATGGCAGCCTAATGGAAAGACATAATGAATAAACAGATGCATTTTAAGGTGAAAATTCCACTTCTGCAGTTAGTATTGGCAAAATAAATTAAAAATTACTAAAAAAAATAATAATGAAATGAGTGACCCTTATGTATGCCATTATTCAGAGATAAATATCATGAACATTTACCTTATCTTTTTGGCTTTTTCTATTATGTATGTGTGCTTACTGTTATATATTACATAAAGAAATAATACTATATATGTTACATGACTTACCTTCAGATTTAGCTTTAAATGATTTCTAAATTTTTAAATTATTTTCCTAAAATGTTATAAAAATATAGAAAGTGTAGTGAGCTCCCAGGTACTGATACAAAGACTTTAAGTAATTATCAACCTAATAACGTTTTATCCATACCCCACCTACTCACCACCATCCCCGAACTTGAATCACTATAAAAATTCCCGGATATTACATCCATTTACTTGAAAGTATCTCTAAAGATATGGATTCCTTTTTAAAAATAGCAAAACTACTGTCTCATCTAAAAAGCTAATCAAAATTCCTGAGTATAATTAAATATTCAATGTTTGTATGTGTCCATGTTATCAATTTTTTTGTTGTTATTTATTTTTATTGTGATCCAAATCAGTTCCATATTGAATAATGTATCTTTTAAATTATTTTTAATTTATTGCTTTCCTTCTATTTTCTCATTTCTTTAATTTTTTCAATTCATTTTGCTGATTATAACTCTGTGATATCACTCAATATGTTCTTCAGGCCTTGTATTTCCAGTAAATTAAAATCTGGAGAAGCAATCAGGTTTAGATTTAGTTGTATTATATTTCATTGTATACAAATTTTCCCTATAATCATATTGATGACTATTTCAACTACTTTATAGTTCTTTGTTTCTATAAAAATCAATGTCATAAAATTTCTAATGCATATTATCTTTGTATGTTTGTTCAATTAGTCACTAAAGCAAATTCTCTGAAGTTTTATTGTAGGACAAAAAGGGCACAGGTTTTTTAAACATTTGTTGGCATGTATTGTCACATCAGCATTCAGAAACATTATGAAACTTTTGAATGAATCACACTTGACATATCTGAAGATCTATTTCCTCACATTATTTTTAAAAATATGGTTTTTAAAAGATATTTTCAGGTAAGACAGTGTTTTTATTTTTCATTTATTAACTTAAATTTTTGTCATTGGTGAGTTTGACCAACTTTTTTACGATTATAATGTCATGATTAAAACTAATAAATTGATATTTCCATTCCTGTATCACCCCCTTGTATGATGATTAGCCTGACAGCAAGATGAAATCTGAAATATTAAACTGAGGGAGGGGGTGTTTACTGTAAACTTAAGACCTGATTCTGTTACACAGCAGTTTGATTAAATTTTGGTTTTTATAGTGCTTGCATACTTGATATTTCCTTGCTTTAATATTAGCACCATGGGAATGAAGTAAGAAAAGTAAATTTTGATTGTATGAAGATATGTCTTTAATTCCATAAACTTGAAGCCGTATACAGAAACCAAAGAGCTTAGCATTTGTTTCTTTCAGACCAACCTTTATAATTGTTTTCTTCTTTCTTACTAAACCGAGACCACAGAAGCTTTCTGATTTTTCATTATTCTTGAAAAATTCTTAAATGCTTCAATTGGAATATAATTTGCTTTTGCCAGCACCATGCTTTGTGCCTGAGAGATGATGTCCTTCTTCATAAAATTTCCTTGCCTCCGGAGCGGTCTTGAGCAGAGCTTCAGAAGGTGATCATTTTCACTTGTACAGGAAAGTTTCCCAGTAGAGCATCTTCCCTTGTTGGATTTCATTGTCCTTGGCAGCCTACAGGGATGGTGTCAGGATAATATATTAGGCTATTTCATATTATCATCTTGGGAGTTTTGCTATTCTTTTGGTATTTTTCTCACAAATTAGCAGTTGATGTAAGACGGTGGCATGAACTACAGGGAATTTTTTTCTGTTTTCATTTCAATAATAAGTTTGAAACCAATTGAAAAATTATTTAAAAAAATAAAATCCTCTCTTTTTTTTTTAATTAATTCACATGTTCCTTATTTAACAAGTAAGTTTCATGCTTGGGTAGAAAGCAATGTAGAGCTTTCCTGGTGGCACTGGGGTAAAGAATCTGCCTGCCAATGCAGGAGATGCAGGTTTGATCCCTGAATCAGAAAGATCCCCTGGAGAAGGAAATGACAATCCGCTCCAGGATACTTGCATGGGAAATCCCTTGGACAGAGGAGCCTGGTGGGCTACAGTCCATAAGGTCACAAAAGAGTTGGACATGATTTAGTGAGTAGAAAACAACAACAACAAAAAGCAACACATATAAGAAAATTCACTCCAGAAAGACATGTATATGCTGCCACCTCTACACAATAAATCATAACATATTCTAGGTGGGTGAAAAGAACAGTGCAGTGTTAGTCTCATGATAAGAGGGCAAATGTTATTATAGCAAATGTCGTAGGGGAATTGTTTCCCCTCTCCCCCAAATAAAGATATTTATCTCAAAGTCCTAGTTTTTAGTACATGTGTTTGTGAGCTTGCAATAGGGTCTTAAAGATTAAAAAAAAAAATGAAATGAGATCATTAGGGTGGACTCTAGCCCAACATAACTGTTAGTCTCATACAAACAGGGAAATCTGGACACAAACAAGGATGAGCAGGGAAAATACCACGTGAAGACACGCAGAAAGAGCAAAAGCAGGCAAGCCCGTGAAGACGGAAGCAGAGACTGCAGTCATGTGTTCACAATCCAAGGAAGGGCTGGGGCTACCAGAGGCTACAAAAGGCAAGAAAATGACTTCCCCTTGAGGCTCAGAGGGAGTAAGGCCCTGCCAGTAGCTTGATTTTGGACTTCTAGCCTGCAGACCTGGCTGGAAGACATCTAGTCTACATTTCTGTTGTTTCAAGCCATGGAGTTTGTGGTACTTTGTTATGGCAGCCCCAGCAATTTAATTTAGTACCTATAGTTGATATAGTTGGACTAGAAGCTGGAGGCGAGGGTTTGGGGATTGAGCTTAACTATAAAAAGTTGAGTCAAGCATCACTTTCTTCAGAAAGGGCTCTTTCATGGCCCCTAGGATAGTTTAAGAGTACATCCTGTACATCTCCCTGGCATACTGTAAATTGCTTTTACAAATGTGGGAACATTTGCTTTGTAGCCTCCTTTGTTTCCCTATGAAGTCTGTAAGAACAAGGATCAATTTTGTTTACTCTCTCCTTGTTCTTTTCAGTTAAGGAGCAATGCTTGTCAGGATTGTGCAGTGTCTTCCAAATAAGATTAAAATACACCTTCCAAATTACCCATTCACACAAACACACACCCACACGCACACATATACTTGCGTATATGAATGAATATGTTCAGAATGCCATCAAGTTAACCAAAGAACTTGCCTCCCTATGAAATCTACTTTGCACATAAATACCAGCTGGCTGTACCTTGTCTCCAATAAACAGTCTTGCTCAAAAAACAGTGTGAAAATTCTATACCAAAGGAGTAATTATTATTTCACTGGCTAAACCACTACAAAGTAAAATGATTCCCAGAAAGGATAGATTTCCAATTAAATAAGCAAATAAAGGTATGATTATTCAGTTATATTGTTATCAGAAACTTGAAATATACCTTTTATCTTGAATAAAAGAGTAATATATGTCACTTATGGAGCATGAATAGTCATTCTGTTATAAATGTATCTATATTTGAAAAATTGGCTCATTCTTTCCAAGAAATTAGTTACTTCTATTCCTATGTTATAAATATAGATCTCTTCTATTCCTATGTTATAATATCACAGTAGGACACAGTTCTTTTCACCTTTTTGATTTTGTAAGACTAGTACGGGTTCCTTTAAGGGTATCCTTGCTGAGCCCTTGTCCTCCCTGTATTTTATGATCACTGCTATGCATGGATTCAATTAGCAGTAGATAATTTGTCAAAATAGCATTAAGACCACTGTGTATTTCATCGTTTTATTTCCACCAATAAAGCTTTCATATTTGAACTTTGTTTTTCTTGTATTAACAAATAAAAAAAAAAAAGAATTAGCTGGCTTTCCATGGCATTCTAATGAGATGGAAGATTATTTTAAAAATAAGTAAAAATCTTAAAAGCAAATAGCTTACAACAATTGTCAATGCATTGTACTATTAAAACAGAGCTTCTTGGAGTTGCCTGTTGCTGACCTCTTCTAACAGCCGTGGGCGGGATGGGAGGTACTTGGGTCTTTGTCAGTGAGCCCCAGAAAGTAGGTATTTAATCCTGAGCTCTGCGCAGTGACCTCCTGGTAGTTATAGCGCAGTATCTGGCTGCTAGTAATGATGAAAGAGTTGCCAGTGGGACTCTGCAGTCCTGCCAGCTCGACAGTGATGATGACTGAGGTCAGTGAGAGGGGAGAGAGTCTGGGCTCCCAGAAGCAGCTGTCGTCAACCCAGAGAAGCCAAAAGCAATCTCTTCCAACCAAGTCCCTTATCAGAAATTTCCTTCAAATCCAATGATATGTTCCATCTCACAATTTACAGTGACATGGCAGTTTTATCCTGATAGTGTGCCCTCGCTTTTCTTAGAAACCAAAAGCTCTCTGCAGCTGCCAAGAAGTCCTTAGAGAAAATCATAGCTTTTCAATGTCTTCATGCTGCCTTCCTAAACATTTATGTCATAAGCATTCATGTTTAATAGTCATGAGTGGTGATAAATCATCATGAAATGACCCTGTCCCTGGTGTTTCTTTATGTGACTATCAACTTCCATTGATAAGAGTAAATCATTCATTTGATACCTTATCCCAGTCTTCTCTGCCAAGTTTATAATCCTGCCTTTCTTTTTTTAACTTCTCAGTTTTTATTCTGAACTTCGCTGTTAGCACTTACTTTTTAAAAAAATTTTTTTTTTTACTGAAGTATAATTGCTTTACAATGCGGTGTTAGTTTCTGCTGTACAATGAAGTGAATCAGCTATAAGTATACGTATATCTGCTCCCTCTTGAATCTTTCTCCCACCCACCCCCATCCCACCCTCTAGGTCATCTCAGAGCATCAAGCTGAACTCCCTGCGCTCTACAGTGTGTTCCCGATAACGATGTTTTACACATGGTGAGCTTCCCTGCGGCTTCAGTCGGTAAAGAAGCGGCCTGCAGTAAGGATACCTGGGTTCGATCCCTGGGTCAGGAAGATCCCCTGGAGAAGGAAACGACAAACCCACTCCAGTATTCTTGCCTGGGAAATCCCATAGACAGAGGAGTCTGGCGGGCTACAGTCCACGGGGTTGCAAGAGTCGGACACGACTGAGTGACTAAACCGCCACCACAGAGTATGTATGTCAATACTGTTCCCAACTGTTAACTCTTAGCGGAACAAACATAGGTGAAACAAAACTTATTCTTTAAACACGATTCGGAATCTTATTTATTTATGTATGTGTATATATACATATTGTTTTCAAGGTCTTTGCTCTCCACAGTAACGTTTATTGTCACAGATAACTGAGAGTTGATTTTTTCATGGATTAGTGCTGGGCTGGGCCCCAGGAAGGATTAGTTCCACTAGATTAAAGTGTTTTTCTTTTTCCTTGTGAAGCCAACCTGAACCATCACAGGGAAAGTCAGGGAGTTCCTATAGTCCTTGGACGCATCCTTCCTGTGCAGAAAGGCCAGGATGGCTCCTAGAATAGGATACGCACATTTTAAAGATTCTTGGAGGGAAAGGTAAGCACGCATTGACAAACCCTGGGGAAACCTGAAATCACAAACAAATTGGGGGTTTTAATGTGAGTTCCTGCAAAGAGTTGAACTATCTGCTTCATTAAGAAGTATTTATATGGAGAAACAATCCAAGTGACCTTGATAGGGGATGCCACATGCATATGATAGAAAATAAACAAAATGATAAACAAAAAGGATTAAATGATCCCATATAGCAATGTGAAGATTAAATATAGTGTTAATTACACAAAGCAAAGCATGGAAAACCTATAATATAGTATGGTGTTTTGTTTAAACACACTTGAAGAATAAAAGGTAGATACTTGAATATTTATGTGGTGGTATATGAGTTTATTTATTAGTAAATTAGTTTTTCCTAGGGAGGAATGTGTCCAAAGAACCTGCTAACAATGGTTAATTTGAATAAGAAGGAAAGAAATTTTTCCTTAGTGAATATTTACTTGCTATGTTGTTTGCATTTTACAAGTGTGCATGTGTATTATGTTTACATTTTTTTTAAAGCAATGTCCTTACTAAACATTTAGATGATACTGTTTGGGGCACTGATGCAGAGCATGCAGAGTGTGATGATTAAGACAGAGAATTATAAAAAGTATAGGACTTTAGAAGGTAATACTTTGTGAAAGACAGTTGGCATCTTTCTAAGTTAGTTGCTACTGTCTCCTCACTGCATAGAACACTGCCTGCCAATTGTTAGATTTTCACCGAAATAATTGTTGAATGAATGAGTACGTGGATAAATGAATGATGTATGCATTATGGAAAACAGTTTTGGTTTTTCTTTGCCTTTACAATTTAAGACGATGAAAACTTCATAATGGCATCCCATGTAAAATATTTTAAACTGAGGAAGTGTGGCAATGAAAAGAAATCAGAATTAATCGTATGTTTGTATGAAATATACATTTGAAATTCAGTTTATTATTGTGATATTTTGCTAAGATTTAGGTATGTAAGCTATCACATGATTAATAACTACTTTGAGTTTAAAAATACTTCACTATAGATGCATGGACTATAATTTGTGTATATACACAGCTTCTGTTTTAGGTGCATTTGAAATATTTAAAAAAAAACACCTTAGACTTAGATCTATTTTCATTCAGGAATTTAGTGCAACATATTAAACAACTGTGTCACCATGATTTTTGCAACCATTCTTTTCATCCAGCTATAGCATGTAGGCTAAAAAAGTAGCTCAATGGTAGCACAAAAAAATGAGAAAAAAGCGTAAGCTTTATTTATAAATCTGAAGTAATATTCTAACATCAAATGACTAATCATGGCTTAAAACTTAAAACTTTCCAAATGAAAGACATGACAATGTTCATCACACTAGTAAAACGTATATCAAATAACGTGTGAATATCAAGAATATGTAAGAGGGCATAAGATATACAGATGATTGCATACAAATTGAAATACTAAAGCAGATAAAATGATGTCACTAGCAGCTATTATTTCTTTGAAAACACAAGGAGAATATTAAGCTAACACATTTGAAGTCTGATGTAAAAACAGGCAAATTTCAAACTGGTTAGGTGTATTTTCCCGTTATGAATGCACTCAAAATTATTATCTAATATATTTCCACAATTTAAGTACTTGTTACTTAACATTCTAGCTAGACATCCAAGATTTAGTAAAGGCCTACATTCTTTTTTTTTTTTTTCTAGCCAAGAAAAATATCAACCTCTACTATGCAGCAGTTTATCCTAATAGATTTGGCAAGAAAAATGAGGTGTGTTTCTTGGAGTAACTGAGCAAACCATGAAGCACAGCTGTTTTCTCTCTGCCGAGACAAATTATCCCTGGTGTACTCACTCCGCAGGACCCCATCATGTGTAATCCCATCTACCCTCCTTAGTCCAAATCCAAGGAAGGGCTTTCTACTAACCCTCTTAATTTCTAGGGAGAGTAGCTGGTGTTATGGAGAGTCAGATGTTTTCAGTTGTAATATTTTAGCTGTGAAGTATTTATGGAGCACCAAGGATACCAGAAGTGTAGTCCAAAATAGACAGCCACCTCATCAGTGACTGTCTAGGGTCCAAAAGTATAAACCCTGAGAGTACAGAATGCTTGCCCTTTCTAAGGATCAAAAAGGGTATTTCTGTTTCTTCAAACTGTAAATACACCCTGAAGTTAAGAAAATAGCTGAAGGATTTGTTGCTTTGTACTTGTACCAAAGTTCACTTTAAACAATGATGCTTACACAGTGTATAAAATTGCTCTGGAGATCTTCAAAGCGTGTACAGTAAGACTAAAATAATAGAAAAGTTGTGACAATTAGAAATGTATGAAGCCACCAAAGTGATACTTCTTCAAACAACTATTTAAAAACATTTCAACCTATCATGAATATTTTTGTCAATACAATAAAATAAATCATTAGAAAAATTCTGTGTAAAAAAATACATACAAAATACAAGCCCACTGATCAGGCACTTGAATATCCTGGCCATGTAAAATGGCTGTTAAGTTGTTTGAAACACTGTGTCTGCATTTGTCTCGTAGGAGACACATAATAAACATTCCATAAATGTACAGTGATCTCCAGACCACGTTGTGAGTAGTTCTACTTTATGCTGAGGTAAGAACTGATGATGTCTTATGTAATAAAAACCACATATTTTAAAGCTCATCTTGAACATCTGTAAAATTGTGGTTTCAACAGATGATCTTTTCTGCCTCTAAGATTCTGTGCCTACTACTGGTGTAGCTGAAGTTAAAGGCCACAGCTAACGAAAAGAAGCTTTGTTGTTAGATACTGACATAACCAGCACTCTCAGTAACTTACTACCTTAGCTCTTGAATTCAGAGATGGTCTAACTAAACTCTTTATTCTAAAGGCTTCTTTGAAAAACACAGACTCCACAAATGTTCTCAGAATGTACAATCTCTAAAACTATCAGAATACATATTTTTGCTGCTGACTGCTAAGTTGCTTTAGCCATGTCCGACTCTTTGCCACCCCATGGACTGTAGCCCACCGGGTTCTTCTGTCCATGGATTTTCCAGGCAAGAATGCTGGAGGGGTTTACCATGCTCTCCTCCAGGGATCTTCCCTACCCAGGGATCGAACCAGTGTCTCTTTCTTATGTCTCCTTATTGGCAGGCAGGTTCTTTTCTACCAGTGCCGCCTGGGAAGTTCAAAAATACTATATATAAAATAGATGACTAATAACCTACTGTACAGTACAGAGAACTGTACTCAATATTCTTTGATGGCCTATATGGAAAATGAATCTAAAAAAGTGTATATATGCTTATGCCTAACTGATTCACTTTGTTGTACACCTAAAACTAACACAACATTGTAAATCAACTATATTCCAATTTTTATTTAATCTTATGTTTCACATGTAACTGAAATTAGCATTTTCTTCTGAGAGTTGCATTTAGTTGCAAACTGATCTGGTAACTACACAATTTTTGCCTAATAATCATCATATTTCCAGACAGACATCATGTTATTTAATGTTCTGTTGCTATAACAGAATATTAAATTTCTCAGGCCATAGAAACTAGATTTATGTTTGAATACATATCTCAAAGTAATTCAATTCCAGTGTTTGAACAGTTAGAAAATGAGAAAAATCAGCTTTTTTTTTAGGTTATGAAAGTTCAAGAGCAGAAATGATAAACCAATGAAAGCAGTATACATTAGGAGATAAACTGTTCATTATCCATACTTTCGGATATCAGGTTTAAACAGTAATCCCTGCTAGGTAGGCACCAGTTAATGATTCTAGATATAAAGTAAAAATATCACATGTAGCATATGTATCATATATAGCATTATTACTGATTGTTCAGAGTTCATCATAGTCTGATGTAATGCAATTAAAAAAAAAACCACGTACCTATAGGTTTTTCTAAAAGTCCACTTCACATGAGCAAAATTTCTCTTGTAGAAGCCCCAGATGTAATCAGACCAAAATGTTTAACTTGTTTTGGGAGTTAAAAGATTGAGTTACAATTCTTGTAGCAATACAGAAGTTACAAACCATAGACATAAATGCTACAAGCTGCCTTTTGAAAGAGAAGAAAACTTATTTAAAAAAAGAGAATGATTTTAACTCGTGCCCATGGGCCTCATTGAAAAAAAATGCGAAATAACTGATAATGTTGTTCTTTGAGTAGTTCTAAAGTGAAGCTATGTATCCTGAAAGGTACCATGTAGATTATGTTCTATGTAGGGTCTGCACTCACTAAAGCATACTGAGTATTTTAAGATTTCAGAGTCACCCTTAGACACTGATAAATGGAATACTATTTGAAAATGAGTGTTATAGTTGTAAAAATAGATAAAAGATGAAGATTATGATGATGATGATAGTGATATATGCATATTTAAATAGAAATCATAGTATCTTAAAAGATATGGGAGATGGCAATGGATATGAGTCATATTTAAACTTTGTTTTTAAAAACAAAGTTGTTATCCCCGATTAATTGTAATATAATCATCAGAACAAAGAAAGGGAGAAAGAGATCGGCATGGCAATGTAAAAATTAATCAAGATCTCCACACCCTCTGGAAGCTATGTGCTGCATTTCTAGCCCAAGAACTGTTAGCAGATTCCATTTAAGTTCACAAACCTTCGCACACTCAACAGGAAACCGAAAGGAAACAGCCCGAAGAGCGTACCGATTGGGGAGGACGTGCAGAAGCGTCATCTGGATGCGATTCTTTTCTCACCATATTCTCAGCTGCACGGATCTCAAACTTTGAGGATGTGGTTATGTCACTTGTGATGAAGCGGACCTGCCCGTTCCCACCGCCATTCAATCACGTGGCCCGCAGGGCACGAGAGCAGGGCTACATCACTACCGCCTGCCACGTATGAAAAAAGCAAAAGAAACACGTTAGATAAAAGGGAAAGCACACATGCCCTCTCCTTTAGGCAAGCCTCACCTCTCTATTTTTGAATGGTGGATTAGAAATGAAGACCATTATGGAAGTTTCCTGGGGATGTTAATTGGAGCAATTACCTACTGAGAAGAACATACACGCAGATTGCTGTCACTCATAGAGCAGGTGAGCTTTTACACTATTCAGGTCTTTCATTTTCCAACAAGTGGAACATTCATGGTGAAAGGCCATGCTACTAACTATGGGCCTGTCTTGCTTCCCCAGTCTCAGTCATTCCAGTAATAGGTTCAATGCTGTTGTGTAAATTTAAACATTAATCATCCTCAGTATTTTGTGACATTGGTGGGACAACTGTAGATGCGAATAAAATCATCTCTTAAAATTCCTATCAAATGTGTAATTCTCCTAGATGAGGGCATTCTCCCTATTAGGAATTCAGAGCTACATGTTCTGAGAGTTATAACTAATATGAGTCTATATGCCACTTACAAACATGAATAGGTGAGCAGGAGAAAGCTTCTGGAATTGTTACATTCCATGGCAACCTCGGAGAGCTGCTAAGAGTGTTCTGGGGACTTCCCTGGCAGTCAAGTGGCTACAGCTTCACCTTCCAATGTAGAGGGTGCAGATTTAATCCTTGGTGGAGTAGCTAAGATCTTACACACCTTGCAGACAAAAAGCCAAAGCATAACACAGGAGCAATATTGTAACAAATTCAATAAGACTTTAAAAATTGTCTGCATAAAAAAGACTCTAAAAAATGAGTGTTCTGTAAAACATTTCCAGGCCCTACACTGGAAATGCATGCCTACCCAAGAACCCAGGCATGGTCCTGCTGTAAACAGGTATTGGATCTAGGACTCGAATAGGGCAGAATGTCCCACTAATAGGATTAGAATGAGAAAGATCATCTCCAAGCATGCACAGTTTCCAAGGATGTTTGGATTGTATTTTGTTGGATTGTAAACTCTTTCTTCCTAGAAATTGTTTCTAAAATATTGAGCAAGGCTAATCACTCTCTTTGAAACACACTTACAACTTGGGCTAGAACTTGGAAGATCTTGGTTCAGTTGAAGATCTGTCTCTTACTGTACGTGTCACTGTAGGTGAGTTTCTTAAACCTCTTGAGTCAGGTTAATTCAATTATGCATACCTATTATGCCTGTGCCATGTGTGGAGCATGTAAGAATGATCTTTAAGAGGCAGTGGCACTTTCAGAGTCATGGTCATCCTAGAGACGGTTTGCTGAGTTCACCAGAATGAACTGTCACTGAAAAAGGGAAAAAAAAATGGAGGGGCACAACATTCAGACAGTATGCTCAACAGCAAATAACTTGATTCTTCCTCACTGAAGTAGAAAAGTCAATACAGCACAGCCTCCTGACAATTGCTGCTCCTAATATCAGCCCGCAGGCTCACCCAGGGGCCTGCAGCACATAGGTGTAACCTAGCCCGCATCAAGGAGAGGAAATACATGGAAAACACAGCACTGTGCCCAGACTGGAAGCACTAATCAGATGGTGATTCATCCTTCCAGCTCCCCCACCCAGCTTCCTCTTCTCGGCACAGGCCAGTGATATATTTAGAAGGTATTTTGCCTTGAAAATAGTGATTAACACAGTGTTCCACCAAAACAAAGCTTCTCTATCTTTGTCCTTCACTTCTCTATTTTCTCTTCTTTTGTTGTTCTCTGTTTCTTACTTGATCTATTTCTTAGTAATTTCATAGTCCCAGTCAGGATACATGATACCTAGCATTGCACCTCCTTGAGATGGCAAAGTAAGGAATCCTTGTCTTCTGCCCTCATGGAAAATCTGACAAGTTACAGAAAGAAGGCAGGAGGAGAGAGGAGTTTTAAGGTAGATAATTTATCAACCAAGGGACTATGGAGGAACTTCACACATCACATATACCCATATACACACGTTTCCTAGAATGTATTCAACAGAACGTAAAATTAGGAGGTTGTTATTTTAATATCATCTATATAGGAAAACCTTATGTTAGCTTACTTAAACAAATCATAGTTTTTTTAAATGAATACAGCAGAAAGAAAAATAAAACAGACTTGAGAATATTGCTATATATAATTAAGACTATTTTAAGGCATCAGTTGTGATCCATTCTCTAAGTCCAACTAATGGTACAAAAGAAAGTCTCATGGCATCCAGTTGTTCATTTTCAATTTACATCAACACAGAGACATTAACTCAAAACAGCGATCAGCTCCATAAGCTGCTGATCAAAAGAGTCCTAATGACTCAGCTCTGGAGGCTTGTGTTCCTGGTCTGTGACCCTCCTGGTGTACTGCAAAGAAAACGTCTGTGAGATGTACCAAACCAATGCCAACCGGCTGACAGTTTGATTGTGTTTGAAAGGAGAGTATTTGAGGCAGGAGAAACTCCCTGGTTCACAGCCAGTTGCTTTTATAAATACAGACACACACCAGGCACCAGACTCTAGCCTTGTGCACATAAGCTCAAAGAGAGGCTGACTGTTGGGGGTGCGATCAGGGAGAATCAGCTTAGAAGTTCTTCTCTGTTTAATCTGGGCTGACTTCCTGTATCAAGAAGAACAGAGTGCATTTGGCTGTCTGTACCTTTATCAGCAATTGTTCTCCTTGGGTGCTTTGATTGGGCATGCATTCCCACTATCTGATGGTCCTGAACTTGAGAATGTGGTCTAGATTCAATTCATCTTGTACATTTTCTCTGATCGGACTAAGGCAGGATCACAGTTTGCTATAATTAGCTACTAAAATACAATTTGCTCAAGTTGACTTTTTAAAAATCTGTTGCTATTAAATGTCCAGGATTCAAGATTGCTTTATTCTGTTCACAGCCCTTCTTGTCTCCCGCCTCCCTTCCCCCAGTTGATCAAGAAGCAAATGGTCAGAAAATGTTTGCAACAAGCAGAGTCTAGAGTTAGTCCCCAGACTTGTACTACGATGCCGCACATGGCCACAGCACGTTTGCAGGGACCCTAACACGAAAGGCTTTGTTCTATCACTAGATGATCAGAGAGGAGAGGGCAGGGGAAGAAAAGTAACAGAATAAGCCTGCGACCTATTCTCCAGGGTACAGTTTATGTGAGTGAGGCGGACTGAGTCTCCATAATTTCCAGAATGGACTGGCATGCATGGTGATTCATTAATCAGGGTTGAGGTTGTGTGAGTGCCTGCTGAGTCATTTCAGTGGTGTCCGACTCTGTGCAACCCTATGGACTGTAGCCCACCAGGTTCCTCGGCCCATCGGATTCTCCAGGCAAGAATACTTTAGTGGGTTGCCATGCCTTCCTCCGGGACATCTTCCTGACCCAGGGATTGAACCTGAATCTTTTATGTCTCCTGCATTGGCAAGCAGGTTCTTTACCCCTAGCACCAACTCAATAGCCCAGGGTTGAGGTTAGAACACGGCTCTCTTAAAGGACTTTACAGAGACTGATTAACCTGAATCGCGTTTTAGCACTTAGCCATCTCCTGCTCTTTGGGTTGCCGCCATTCCACTCCCACAGGTGATTCCATGGAAGCAAATGAAAAAACAAATCAAAAAAATTCACAGCAGCACTTTCATTTAGTGGAAATGTCTTGTGCTTATACATGTTTCAATCTTCTCCTGTAAATGGGTATCAAGACAGAAAAAATGCAAAACATTTGGGTCATGGGTAAACTGAGGGTTCATCTTAAGTGTCATGGTTTTTCATTACTGCATGAAGAAAGAAGGAACATATTCCTCAACAGATACTTAAAATGAAGGGTTTCAAAATGGAAGAAGTGAAAACTTCAACTCATTGTTTTTCTTATGGGCAAGCCCAACATTTTCAACTGCAGCATCTGATGGCATCTTAAACTGAATGCAGTAAAATGCATTCA
This sequence comes from Giraffa tippelskirchi, assembly GCF_054371585.1. NCBI lineage: Eukaryota > Metazoa > Chordata > Mammalia > Artiodactyla > Giraffidae > Giraffa > Giraffa tippelskirchi. The sequence goes on from NC_137281.1 coordinate 154,989,948, forward strand.
CCCAACACCTCTGAGGGAGGAAGAAGGAGAAAGTATATGCATGTATGTGTCAGTATGTGCGCCTCTTAACCCAGACAAGTCATCCTGCTCGCTTTTTTTTCTAACTGAAAGCATAAAATCACACGCAAAATTCCTTTGAAGGCTCGCACAGGCAGCCCTATCCCACCCTGGCCATCAGGGTTGCCTCTGCCCGTTCAGCCTTGTGACAAGCCACCTTTGTTTTTGAACAACATTCAGCAGGTCTAGAGTTGACCCCGCGACCTTTCTCTCCTCTCCTTTTCTTCTTGACTGCTTCCAAAGAATGATTCTTCTGTACATGACATGCCAGCAGGGGCTAGGCAGCACCTGTGTTTATTTAACAAGTTGATGACTTGCAGTTCCATTTGTTTCAAAAGAAATGTATCTGAAAGGGGTTAATGGTGCCCAGTAGCACTATTATAATGAAGATACTGCCAGTATTTTCATAACAAACTGGAGATTTTCAAAAACAATCTGGAAATGCTTTATGAACAATTTAGAATCTAATACTAGAGATTACTTTTTAAGACACAAGCACCAAAAAATATACTTTTGTTCTAATAGGTGGTTATCAGGATAACTGATTATCATGCTTCTTACTTGCTTATTTAAAAAAATAAAGACATTCATTTTTATGTCAGATAAGATATATTTCTTATCTCCATGTGATTCACCAACAAGGGAAATTATTTATATCTCCATAATGCAATAGATTCTTAGGGCACATTGTCTTCAAATAGTCCCCAAAATGAGTGTTTCAGTAATAGGATATGAAATGGAATTTTCTGTTATCTTAGAATTTTGGCTAGTGTCCAAAGATGGAGCCCATGGCTTTCAAGTATCACCACATTTTTTTGGCCCATTTTTCAGTATATGTTTTTTATTGGATTTTAGTTGCTTTGAAATTTTGTGCTATTTTCTGCTGTACAGAAAAGTGAATCTGCTATACAGGTACATATATGCCCTTTTGTCACCACAGAGCATTGAGTAGAATTCCCGGTTCTATGACATGGGTTCTTATTAGTTATTGTTATTTTATACATTGTAGTTTTTATATATGGGCTTCTCTAGTGGCTCAGCAGTAAAGAGCCAGCCTGCCAATGTAGGAGAGGCAGATTCGATCCCTGGGTTGGGAAGATTCCCTGGAGAAGGAGATGGCTACCCACTCCAGTACTCTTGCCTGAGAAATCTCATGAACAGAGGAGCCTGGTGATCTAAAAAGAGTCAGACACAACTTAGTGACTAGATAACAGTGTTTCTATGTCAATCCCAATCTCCCAACCCACCTCACACTCCTCTCATCTTGGTGTCCACACCTTTGTCCTCGGCCTCTGTGTCTCTATTTCTGCTTTGCAAATCGGTTCAAGACAGAAGACAGACATATCTATGAGACCTATTAAGAGAGAACAAAACCATCTCTCACACTTTTACCCAGAGTAGAGATTCATCAGAGTAAATTTTGCTCCTTTCGAAGATTAAGTGTTGGTTAGACAAAAGTGAAGTGGCTTTGCTTTCATTTTGAAAGTGAAATAAGGAGGGCTTCAGTGAAACCACTGTAAGAAAGGGGGACTGCATGCCAGGACAACCAGAAACGCTCTTTAGCTGTAGGGTTGCCTGAGGTTGCCCTTCGCTGTTGCTCATTTTGTAAGTGCCCCTGGAAATCTGAGGGAAAGAAAGTATCTTTGACTCTCAAATGAAGATGTTCATTATTTTTATGTTTGTCTTGAATCATTGTTATTGTCCAGTTGCTAAGTTGTGTCCAACTCTTTTGTGACCCCCATGGACTGTAGCCTACCAGGGTCCTCTGTCCATGAGGTTTCCCAGGCAAAAATACTAGAGTGGGTGGCCATTTCCTTCTCCAGGGGATCTTCCTGGCCCGGGATTGAACCCAGGTCTCCTGCATTGAAGATGGATTCTTTACCATCTGAGCCACCAGGGAAACCCATTTTGAAGCATGGCATGTAATCAATACATTGGAGTATCAGACTGAGGTGCTTTACATTTATTTTGCCTCAAAGGGCATGAACAGATACAGAAATTATGGGGAGTTGTTGGCTGGAGCAAGAAGAGGGAATAGACTGACCCTGACACCCATTCCTTCTTACCTTCCCCCTGTGAGCCTCTGGAATAACTGAAGCTTAAATGGGAGAAAGCAGGAGATCCTTAATTGAATGTGATATGAGGGTATAAGTTAAATGAATATTTTAAGGTCATAAATTAATACAATTCTAATATCCAAAAGTGGCAAGAAAGTGTTGGGATTTCCTTAAACGCTCTTGAATTCTGGGAAAATAAACCCAACAAATTCCTTGAAAACAGAGATGCAAGGACAAGTTTCCATTGAATAAACCAGTTTCACTAACAAGCTGTAGTAAAAAATTACCTATTTAACTGAAAGACAAGTTTGAATATCTACATGCGTATGTGCTTAGTCACGCAGTTGTGCCCAACTCTTTGCAACCCCCTCGACTGCAGCCCACCAGGCTCCTCTGTCCCTGGGATTTCCCAGGCAAGAGTAGTGGAGTGGGTTGTCATTTCCTTTTCCAGGGGAATCTTCCTGACCCAGGGATCAAACTCCCATCTCCTGTGTCTCCTGCAACAGCCAGTGAATTCTTTACCACTGTGCCACCTGAGAAACTCTTATGAATATCTTCATTTATATATATATATATATATATATTTTTTTTTTTTTTTTTTTTTTTTTTTTACAAATCAGTCTTCTTAAAATAACTTTGCAAATAGCTCTCAGCTTTCTGGATCTTCAGCTTCAAATTCAAGCGGAAGTTTTGAAGCCAAACGCAGTAGTTTAGAGAAACTGCCAGAATCAGATGCTATCAGGAGGGATCATCTTATAATTATATGCCTGGATTCATGAGAAGGATGGTAAGAACGACAGTTAATCATGAAATGAGATAAATCTGAATTTGAGTTTCTGCTCTTGCATTTACTGTATGTTTGTGGGCCAGTTAGTTAATTCTCTGCATTTCTTATTGGTCATCCATAAAATGAAAAAAAGCAAATATTGTTCCTTATATCTGTTGAAAGGATAAAAAGGAATAACTTATAAAAAGTGTCTCTTTGGTGATGGTTTGACACAACTTTTTAAACTTTCTTTCCCTTTGGGTTCCTTCTTTCCTTTTCTTCCTTCGTTTATGATTTTCATTTTTAGGAATCGTTAGTTCTTCTCTCTCCCTTTCATCTGACCCTTCATCCTCTACATTAACTATATTTGTGTCTTTTCAGCACATGGTGTGGTTTATTCGCTAAGTCGTGTCCGACTCTTGCGACCACATGGACTGTAGCCCTCCAGGCTCCTCTGTCCATGGGATTCTCCAGGCAAGAATACTGGAGTGGGTTGCTATTTCCTTCTCCAGAGGATCTTCCCGACCCAGGAATCAAACCCAGGTCTTCTGCACTGCAGGCAGATTCTTTACTGACTGAGCACATACCCGTCTACTAAATCCTTCCTAAGGCAAAGAGAATCAGTTTGTCTCAGTCAGGAGGGAGTGTCTGTAGCTCAAATATCTAGACCAAGAATTGCCACCTGTTTTATTGAACCCATGGGACATCATATCTGGTTGCAGTCCCTAGAACCTGCTTTCTTCCAGTGATGAAACCCCTCTCCTAGATCCTACGTGTGAGTACAGTGAGGACCTTCTTACATTAAATATAAGCCTATCTTTATTGAGATTATTCAGAATAATAGTTTTCTCCAAGATCAGGCCCTTCCTTGCTCTTGTCAACCCGTTCCTTGGGAACAAGAATACTGGCATTAAACTTGGACCTCTCCTCGATGAAAAGTGCTACACTTTCCTGCATATCATTTCTGGTATCAAAGTTAGAGGTGATGAGATAAGCACAGGCCAGTTTGTCTTAATGGGTTCCAGTCTTTATTGTGGATCTCAGTGCATCCTCATACAGGCCCAAGTTCTATTCTTGACAGAGCAATAGAATGTCAAGTCCAACCCTAAGCAGAGACGATTGCCTTGCATCGATAACTTCACCAGCTCATTTCATTCCAAAAACTCTTATCCCTATAATAAATCCTGTTTCCACATCACTTATAATGGTTCTGTTTCTTCATTAGAACTCTGACCAATACATACATTCAGTGGATCTTTGTATACATTCATTTCTAAGCATTTTATCCTTCTCTTGCTGTGGTGAATGGGTTTTTACTTTTTTGGATAATCATGGTTTTCATTTTAATCTTAAAGCTTTGCCTTTGAAACTTTTTTCAATGAAGGAATCCTAACAGAGAAAGAAAGTAAAAAATTTTAGCACTAAAGCATTTATGGGATATCAACAAGATCATAAAGCCCTAGTGTGCTTGAAATCGTCCTCTGAGGTTTTGATTTATCTTAACTTTTCATTCTATTTTATAGCGTACCATATAGGTTTAAAATTTTAAATGCATTCTTCTCTCCAAGTCTTTAAGTAAAATACAATTTCTGGGAACATGTATGCCTACTCTGTGGTTTCTGGTACTCAGTGGCTGATGTGTTAAGCCCCAAATATGTTGTAGATAAGATTTGGAGAAACATTTCGTTAAAGCTGTTTTGTGATTTGTCTAAGGTTTTCCAAACTTTTATCATCACATTATCTCTAACGTATAATACAGTCTTGTAGTTATAATTACTCAGAAAATTATCTGCATCTTTTCTTTATCATCATGTGGCAGCACACAGATATTGGATATTCGAATTGAATTTACTGAGTTGACTTTCACTAAAGAATTTTTTAGACTTAGCTTTAGACTTTAGTTTTTTAGTTTGCTGAAATAATTTCAGGTCTTTTTTTGTTTTATAAAGGTACTGAGTTCTAAAGTAATTTTGCAATTATAGCACATTAATCATTTTTATAAATCATCCGATTTTCACAGGGAGACAACACAAAGCCAAGGTTATATCTTTCAGAACACTGGAAACTCACAACTGGGAATGGATGAAAGAGTAGAGCATTTAACCAAGTTACGTAAGTTCAAAGCCAAACAAATAAAATCATCAGCACTTGAGAACTTATTTTCTAACGAGGGAGTGTTCAGAGACTAATGAAGAGTCCACATAATATGCTCAGTCGCTCAGTCGTGTCCATCTCTTTGCAACCCCATGAATTGCAGCATGCCAGGCCTCCCTGTCCATCACCAACTTCCGGAGTCTACCCAAACCCATGTCCATCGAGTCGGTGATGCCATCCAACCATCTCATCCTCTGTTGTCCGGTTCTCCTCCTGCCCCCAATCCTCCCCAGCATTAGGGTCTTTTCCAGTGAGTCAACTCTTCGCATGAGGTGGCCAAAGTATTGGAGTTTCAGCTTCAACATCAGTCCTTCCAATGAACAGCCAGGACTGATCTCCTTTAGGATGGACTGGTTGGATCTTCTTGCAGTCCAAGGAACTCTCAAGAGTCTTCTCCAACACCACAGTTCAAAAGCATCAATTCTTTGGCACTCAGCTTTCTTCACCATCCAAATCTCACATCCATACATGACCACTGGAAAAACCATAGCCTTGACTTGACGGACCTTTGTTGGCAGAGTAATGTCTCTGCTTTTCAATAACCTTCCTTCCAAGGAGTAAGCGTCTTTTAATTTCATGGCTGCAATCACCATCAGCAGTGATTTTGGAGCCCCCCAAAATAAAGTCTGACACTGTATGCACTGTTTCCCCATCTATTTCCAGTCAGCCTAATGGGGTAGAATTGGTTTTAGACTTCAGATTTTGGCTTATTGATTTGCGATCCTTAAAACCTGGCCTTCATCAATAGTATAAGTCCAGGTTCTTCCATCAGATCTATGTTCTATACAGTGGGAAGGAAACAGGAAATGAAAATCACATGTCTTCCCCTTAAGAACATAATCCAGCATCTGTATACATTCTTTTTCCCGTGCTATTGGCCGGAAATTAGTCATATAGTTCATTAGCTGAGAGAGAAGCATAAAAATCTTTGCCTATGCAAATGTTCTAAGGAAAACTTGGATATATTATTACCAATGGAAAAAAGGACAGGATGGATATTGATAGTTTCTGCTGTGCTTGCTTATAAATACATATCACTAATACATATTACATGATTAAATGTGTTTTACCATGTATCTAGATAAGTAATATCCACAGAATATGGTAGCATTTTTTTAATGTTTTGTTTAATTTGTTAATTGATTGACCCTTTCCACAATAAAATTATTCTTAGAGAAGACAACTCTGCCACCTCCCTATTTTCAGAAAGAGAATCAAATGTCAGAAGAAAAACTGTACACAGTATAGATTATATAATCCTATTTGGTATAAGTAGGTACACATTATAATGTGTACTGAGGCAGGGCAGATTTCATTCATTTTTACATGTTTGCAAAAATCTGTGTGGTGTATTGTTGGTAATAGTATAACTTAAGTCATATAATTACTCTGGAGAATAAGTCTTAAGTCCACAAGTATATGTTTTCTAGTTCCCTAAATTCCAAAGATATGGTGGAAAGATTACATTAGGAGAAAAAAAAGATTCATAACAATTGAAAAAGTCTTCATAAAAGAAATTTAATAAATGAGTGTTTTAATACTATGGCTCAAAACATGCCCCAGAAGAGTCAACATGAAAGACAGGGTTTTTCTTAAAGAAAAATGGAAGACTCCTCACAATCAGAAACAAAACAAAACAAAACATAAGAGGGACCTGGTGAAATTATTAGGGAAATTCTAATTTCAAGTAGCTGTTCCTATGTGATCCCTTATGATTATACAGAGGAAATGACAAATATATTCAAGGGATTAGATCTGAAAGACAAAGTGCCTGAAAAACTATGGACAGAGGTTCGTAACATTGTGCAGGACTAGGTGATCAAAACCATCCCCAAGAAAAGGAAACTATAAAAAGTCAAAATGGTTGTCTGAGGAGGCCTTACAAATAGCTAAGAAAAGAAAAGTAAGAGGCAAAGGAGAAAAAGAAAGATATACCCATCTGAAAGCAGAGTTCCAAAGAATAGCAAGGAGACATAAGAAAGCCTTCTTAAGTGATCAGTGCAAAGAAACAGAGGAAAACGATAGAAAGGGAAAGACTAGAGAGATTTTCAAGAAAATGTTCAAGGGAACATTTCATGCAAAGATAGGCACAAGAAAGGATAGAAATGGTAGGTCCCTAACAGGAGCAGAAGATATTAAGAAGAGGTGGCAAGAATACACAAAACTATACAAAAAAGATCTTAATGACCTGCATAACCATGATGGTGTCATCACTCACCTAGAGCCAGACATCCTGGAGTGTGAAGTCAAGTAGGCCTTAGGAAGCATCACTCCAAAACAAAGCTAGTGGAGGTGATGGAATCCCAGTTGAGCTATTTTGAATCCTAAAAGATGATGCTGTGACAGTGCTGACTCAATATATCAGCAAATCTGGAAAACTCAGCGGTGGTCACAGGACAGGAAAATGACAGTTTTCATTCCAGTCTCAAAGAAGGGCAATGCCAAAGAATGCTCAAACTGCGCTCAAACTACCACACAATTGCACTCATTTCACATGCTAGCAAGGTCATGCTCAAATCCTTCAAGCTAGGCTTCAACAGTACATGAACTGAGAACTTCCAGATATTCAAGCTGGAAGTTTGTACGTAGAAAAAGCAGAGGAATGAGAAATCATATTGCCAACATCCATTGGATCTTAAAAAAAAAAAAAGCAAAAGAATTTCAGAAAAAAAAATCTACTTCTGATTCATTGACTACTCTAAAGCATCTAACAGTGTGGATCAGAAGAAACTGTGGAAAATTCTTAAAGAGATGGGAATACCAGACCTGCCTCCAGAGAAATCTGTATGCAGGTCAAGAAGCAACACCTAGAACATGACATGGAGCAACAGTTCAGTTCAGTCTCTCAGTTGTGTCCGACTCTCTGCGACCCCATGAATTGCAGCACGCCAGGCCTCCCTGTCCATCACCAACTCCCAGAGTTTACCCAAACCCATGTCCATCGAGTCAGTGATGCCATCCAACCATCTCATCCTCTGTTGTCCCCTTCTCCTCCTGCCCCCAATCGTTCCCAGCATTAGGGTCTTTTCCAATGAGTCAACTCTTCGCCTGAGGTGGCCAAAGTGGTTCCAAATAGGAAAAGGAGTACATCAAGGCTGTATATTGTCACCCTGCTTATTTCATTTATATGCGGACTACATCATGTGAAATGCTGGGCTGGATGAAGCACAGGCTGGAATCAAGATTACCAGGAGAAATATCAAAAACCTCAGATATGCAGATGACACCACCCTTATGGCAGAAAATGAAGAGGAAGTAAAGAGTCTCTTGATGAAGGTGAAAGAGGAGAGTGAGAAAGCTGGTTTAAAACTCAGCATTCGAAAAATGAAGATTATGGCATCTGGTCCCATCACTTCATGGCAAATAGATGGGGAAGCAATGGAAATGGAGACAGATTTTGTTTTCTCGGGCTCCAAAAATCACTGCAGATGGTGACTGCAGCCATGAAACTAAAAGATGCTTGATCCTTGGAAGAAAAGCTTTGACAAACCTATACAGTGTATTAAAAAGCAGAGATGTTCTGTTGCTGACAAAGGTTCACCTAGTCAAAGTTATGGTTTTTCCAGTAGTCATGTATGAACATGATAGTCTGACCATAAAGAAGGCTGAGCGCTGAACAATTGATGATGCTTTTGAACTGCAGTGTTAGAGAAGACTCTTGAGGGTCCCTTGGGCTGCAAGATCAAACCAGTCAATCCTAAAGGAAATCAATTCTAAATATTCATTGGAAGGACTGATACTGAAGCTGAAGCTCCAATACTTTGGCTACCTGATGCGATGAACTGACTGATTGGGAAAGACTGTGATGCTGGGAAAGGTAAAAGGCAGGAGGTGAAGGGGATGATGGAGTACAAGATGGTTAGATGGTATCACCATTGGATGGACATGAGTCTGAGAAAGCTCCAGGACATGGTGAAGGACAGGGAAGCCTGGCATTCTGCAGTCCATGGTCTACAAAGAGTCAGACATGAGTGAGAGACTGAACAACAACAACAACAAATGTGATAAAACTATTAAGAAAAAATTCAAACCTTCATATGACTTCAATATACAATTATGAGGTGTGAAAGAGTGCTATACCACTAAGAAATGAGTCAAATGCCAGAAACCAAACCAGTTATTTGAACAAGAATAATCTTATTTAAAATTATTAAGTACCAAAAGTTTAAACCCTAATTTGGCTGAAAAGGTCAACATATACAGAAATAGCAGAGCAAGAAAGCAGCTACTCTTGCTAAGGCTGAGGGAGAATATCCATAATAGGGAAAATCTTTGAAGAAACATCCCACGTGATTGAAAGTTCTACCACATTGGAGAAGGTGTAGCTATGATTCAGTGATATCTGACATGCAGGGACTTGTGATGATGAGGCTCTTGGTTGAGGTGATGACAAAACTCACTAGATAACTGACTTTTGGGATTCAAACAAGACTGGTTTAAAAGCTATTCAGTTAAATTCCCTTCTGGGTGCTGGCAATAATCATTGAAGGGCATATGGCATTAAGTCTCACGCACACCACTGGCCAATCATTGCCCGTTGGCCTCTAAGGCACAGGAGTGAGAAGAAACACCAAACCAAAAAAAGAGCCTTCTTCCTCTTCTGATTTTCCTCTCTTGCCCTCTACTGCCAGTTAGCATTTTGCCAGCTGGCAAAGGAGAAATGTTTACAATGTTCTGTTCTGTCATCACAAAGTAGACCTAAGAAAGTTGTAGTTAAGCTGAGAAGCAATGGTTTTATAACTAGCACAGAAGTCAAAGTTCTTTTTGTTTTCGAGAAAAAGCTATCCTTTCTGATTAACTACAGCAAGTGATGGGAAAATATTCTCAAGTGTGTTAAAATTTTAAATATAAGGCTTCTACTTTCAGCTCTGAATTTTAAAGAGCTTAGGAAATGTCAGTCCTGTACTTACAAGAAGAAAAATCTGGAGAAACTGAAAATTGTTACATTTCACTGACGGAAAACTGAAGTCACAGGGCAAACTACCACCCTGAGTCTCAAAAGGCAAGCGTATGCAAGATGACATGGTCAGGTTTTGTTTCCCTGGAACAGAAGTCACTAGAAGTATAAACTAGCAGGAAATTTAGATAACACATTTGATGATTTTCTTGGGTCATAACGAGGACTCCTGTGAGAAGGAGACATTCCTAGGGATGAAGTCTGCAGTGGGAAGGGTGGAGATTTTTCCTTTAAGAAATTCACCAGTTTCTCAAGGTGAAATTCCAAGAAAATTATCCCCAGGGCTTCAGCAGGGGGAAGGGAGAGGTAGCTAAAGTTTATAATAGCCAGGACTAGCCAGAACATGGAAGCAACCTAGATGTCCATCAGCAGACGAATGGATAAGAAAGCTGTGGTACATATATACAATGAAATATTGCTCAGCCATTAAAAAGAATACATTTGAATCAGTCCTAATGAGGAGGATGAAACTGGAGCCTATTATACAGAGTAAAGTAAGTCAGAAAGAAAAACACCAATACATGTATATGGAATTTAGAAAGATGGTAATGATAACCCTATATGTGAGACAGCAAAAGAGACACAGATGTATAGAACAGTTTTTTGAACTCTGTGGGAGAAGGCTAGGGTGGGGTGATTTGAGAGAATAGCATTGAAACATGTATATTATCATATGTGAAACGGATCGCCAGTCCAGGTTCAATGCATGAGACAGGGTGCTCGGGGCTGGTGCACTGGGATGACCCAGAGGGATGGGAGGGGAGGGAGGTGAGAGGGGGGTTCAGGATGGGGGACACATGTACACCCATGGCTGATTCGTGTCAATGTATGGCAAAAACCACCACAATATTGTAAAGTAATTAGCCTCCAATTAAAATAAATAAATTAAAAAAATTATATATCAAGTAATGGTAATGAGGATATGTGGGATGAATGTCAGCAATGACACAGAGGGAGAATAAAGGAATGGAGAATTTTCTAAGTACTTGCACTAAACATAAAACAATACAGAGTTATTAAAGGGTGGATGAAGAACTGTTAAAATGTATATTGTAAACTCTAGAGCAACAATTAAAACCACTAAAAAGAAAATAGGTATAATTGATACACTAAAGGAGGAGATTAAATGAAATCATACAAATGCTCAGTTAAAATTAAAACAAAAGAAGGTGAAAAATGAACAAAGAACAACTGAAATGAATTGAACAAAGTTATAAATATGTTAGATAACGATAATACTATTTCAGTAATCATTTTAAAAGTGGAAGGTGTAATTACACAAACTAAAAGATAGAAATTGACAGTGCATTAGAAACACTCCTATAGATGAAATAGATAGTGATAAGGACCTACCGCATAGCACAGGGAACTATATTCAATATCTTTTAATAACCTATTATGGAAAATAAAGAGCTGGATAGATATATAGAGACACAGATAATGTGTAACTGAGTCACTCTTCTCTACACCTAAAATTAGAATAATATTCTATTCTGGGCCTGCTAAGTCACTTTGGTGGTGTCTCTTTGTGACCCTATGAACCTTGCCAGGCTCCTCATGGGATTCTCTAGGCAAGAATACTGGAGTGGATTGTCATGCCCTCCTCCAGAAGATCTTCTTGACCTGAGATCCAACCCATATCTCTTACATCTTTGCATTGTCAGGCAGGTTCTTTACCACTAATGCCACCTGAGCTAAGAACAGTAATCCTAACAACTGTTAGGTACATCTTATCACAATTCCAGGCAAGAATACTGGAGTGGGTAGCCATTCCCTTCTCCAGGGGATGGTCCCAACCCGAGGATCAAATCTGGGTCTCCTGCATTGAAATATCTAACCAGTAGTCCTCTAGAATGTCAAGATCATCAAAAGCAAGGAAGTCTGAGAAATCATCACAATCATGAGAAGACTCAGGAAATCTAATGACTAAAAGTAATGGGGAATACTGAATGGCATTCAGAAGTGTAAAAAAAAAGATATAATGTAAGCACTTTCTTAATTGTTAATTATGAACCAATATTAAAATTAAAATGTACCATGTAAATCTAAGCTGTTAATAATTTAGGAATCTCTTATACTACTTTCACAATATTTCTGTAAATTTCAATCTTTTCTAACATAAAAAATTATTGAACAGCTAAGAAACTTCTTATCAAGTCTTGACAAACAATAATAAAATATGTAAATTCTAATAACATGAAGAATTGGAATTGGGGAAATATTGAACATAGAAAACTAAATGAGGATAGAAAAATTCCTTCCAGATAAAAATGAAAACAAAATTTAAGTGCTATATATCAAAAACCCTTGGAGAGTGATCCAAGTTATACTCAGAAGGAAGTTTATAGCCTTCATGAAATTAATTTCATGAAACAACAGTAAAACATTAAACTGCATGAAAATAAGAAAATAAGTGATAGCAATCAATGCAGGTGAAAGTTTGTGTAAATTTCCACTTTTAAATATATTGTTGAATATAATATAATTTGTTATGATATGGCAAACAATTCTACTAAAAATGTCTGTTAAAATATGAACATTTGGTCAAATAATTTTACTTTAAGAATATATCTCATAATAATTTTATTAATGCATAATAATTTATGAACAGAAATACATAGTTAAGAATATCAATAGTAAAAATATCGTAAGCAAGCTAAGCATTCTCTAATACTGAGCTTAGTTGTGGTGCATTCAGCAATGGTCCTTTAAATGCATATTCAAGTGATATTATGAGGCAAGAATAAAATAAACTAGTTCTATACTTATTAACGTGCAAAGTTTTTATAATATGTCGTTAAAACAAAGGAGGAAGTTTCAAAGTATTTTTTTAAATGATACCTTGTCTGGCTATGAACAAAAGACAAAAAGGGAAGAGATAAAGAGAGAGTAGGAAAAGAAAGACCTTCTTTAGATATGTATTTCATGAGTATATGAAATGATATAAAATGTAAAGATTGGAGAAGAGACTATATTCATCTGTGCAAATATTAGGTTGATGAAAAAGTAATTGTGGCTTCAGATCATGAATTTAGATCATTATAACGAGGCTAAAGCACATCTTTATTAATCAAAATAGGAAACATTACAATCAAGACATGGCAACCCACTCCAGTATACTTGCCTGGAGAATCCCATGAACAGGAGAGCCTGGTGAGCTACAATCCAAGGGGTCACAAAGAGTCAGGACTCAAGCGACTGAACACACACATGTACAATCAACACATTTTTGTCAATGAGAAAGAAGCTTGTTTCTTACTGTAGCACCAAAATCTGTGCTTCAGGATTTGAAGAACTCTTGGAAAGCATTTTCTGCCTGCTGATGGCTGTGAAAGCATTTTCTCTATAAAAAGTTGTCAAAATGCTTGGAAGAAGTGGTAGTTGCTTGGCAAGAGGTCAGGTGAATACAGAGGATGAGGCAAAATTTATAGCCCAATTTGTTCAACTTTTGAAGCTCTTGTTGTGCTACATGTGGTCAGGCATTGTCATGAAGAATTGGGTCCTTTCTGTTGACCAATGCCAGCTGCAGGGATTGCAGCTTTCAGTGCATCTCATCAATTGGCTGAACATACTTCTCAGAGGTAATGCTTTTGCCAGGATTCAGAAAGCCGTAACGGATAAGACGGCAGCAGATCAACAAACAGTGACTATGATGGGTTTTTGATGAAAGTTTGGCTTTGGAAGTGCTGTGGAGCTTCTTCTAGGTCCAACCACTGAGCTGGTTGTTGCCAGTTGTCATAAAAAAAAATCCACTTTTCATCCCATGTCACAATCTGATTGAGAAATGGTACACTGTTGTTGCACCGGATAAGAGAAGACGACACTTCAAAATGACAATTTTTTTTTTTTTAATTTTGGGTCGGCTCCTGAGGCAACCCACTTATCGAGCTTTTTCACCTTTCTAATTTGCTTCAAATGCTGAACTACCCTAGAATGGTTGACACTGAGTTCTTCAGCAACTTCTACAGTTGTTAGTGAATCAGCTTCAATGATGGCTCTCAGATGGCTGTTGTCAACTTCTGAAGGCTAACCACTATGCTCTTCAACTTCAGGGCTCTTGTCTCCTTTACAAAACTTCCTGAATCACCACCACCTTGTATGTTCGTTATCAGATCCTGGGCCAGATGCGTTTTTGATGCTGTGAGTTGTCTCCACTGTTTTATGAACCATTTTGAACTAAAATAAAAAAAATAGCTCAAATGTGCTTTTTGCCTCACACCATTTCTATAGTCTAAAATAAAATATAAAATAAGCAGCAAGCAAAATTAAAATAAAATTTAAGTATTAGCAAAAAAATAAAGCAAGAAATGTGCATTAAAATGTTGCATGACATAACATAACATAACCACATTTATTTAAGAATGTATTCCAATATGAAATGGCAAAGTTCAACAATGCAAAGCTGCAATTACTTTTGCACCATCTTAATATATAATTAAGACAAATATTACTGTCAATAAAATTCTTTTAATGATGTGAAAAAAATTTTAAACAAACTAAAATTTCATCTCAAGAAGATAGAAAAAGAGAAAAGAAATTGAGGAGAAATTATGTATGAATCATGGTAAAAGAAGAAATTAACTGAATAGGCAATCAGCTCTGCTCATTCTCAATTATATTAGAGAATTTAAATATGAAAACAATGTATATCTGTATATATGATCTATATTTTGAAAAAATAGAGAAATTTAAAGCAAATGGGAAGAAATTTTTTCCATATAATTGCACTGATGGAAACATTGGTGTCTGTTTTTATTATCTTCTGTGTTTTCTTATATATTTAAGATACTTCAAACTTAAAATGTTTTAAAGTTTAATAATTTTTGACAAACAGATTACGGCTATACATATTTTCTGTTTAAAGTTTTAAGTTACACAAGCAAGTAACAAAAAAAAGGTTTTTAGGTTAATCAAATTTCTGGAATAAATACCATGCACACTCTAGGGAAATATATTTAAAACAGTCATTCCAGAGGACAATTTATAGCAAGTTGCATACAAAAGGGTATATATTCAAACAAATATGTCTTCTAGAAATATATATGCATGTGTGCTGTGTGGTTAGTCGATCAGTCCTGTCTGACTCTTTGTGACCCCATGGACTGTAGCCGACCAGGCTCCTCTGTCCATGGGGATTCTCCAGGCAAGAATACTGGAGTGGGTTGCCATGCCCTCCTCCAGGGGATCTTCCCAACCCAGGGATCAAACCCAGGTCTCCCGCATTGCGGGCGGATTCTTTACCAGCTGAGCTACCAGGGAAGCCGCTAGAAATATATACTAAATAAATAATCACCAGTGATTACAAGTGTTAACTACATTGTATTCAATGCCATTTTGAATGTAATACAAACTAAAATAAAATCTTCAAATAAACCTTACAAGATTAGTTAAATGAATCATACTAGAATAATTTTAAAAGATAGCCATGAATAAATTCTAAATTACAGAGCAGTAATTAAAAATGTAGAAAAAGTTAGAGTGTATTAATTTTTAAAATATCAAAATAGAAAATTAAATCTATTTATTTACTTATAAATATATATCGTCATATGATGTATGTTTAAAACTCTTTCTCTCTGTCTGTCTCTATCTCCTTCTCTCTCTCCTTTCATTTAAAAGGCATGCCCATGAAAAACTCATGTTGCCAACTTATTTGGGTAAATTAAAGGCCAAATAACTTTTTGTTTGCATCTATTTTTAATCACTTTTCAACAATTATTTTCTTTGCAGTAAGAAAACAGTTAGATATATAAAAGAGTAACTTCAGTATCTAATGTAAAACACACAAAATTTTGTATATAATAAAAACAAACAGCTTAGTGTACAAGCCACGGAGTAAGTCTCCAAACAGTACAAATGAGATGAACTTTAGGTACTCTCAAATCTCTACCTGTTAGCAATTCTTTCAATCAAAACCATCCCATTCTTTATTTCTGACCAAGACTTGCTGAGCTATGGGAGAAAGAATCCTGTAACTAGGCTAACTGAATCCATTGAAAATACCTTCTCTCTCCACTCAGCACTTCTTGGTAACCCTTTTATTCACTCTTGGTTGAATCCCTATACAATTTCCCAGAGGAGCTATCCCAAAACATACTCAATTTACTCAAAGCCCCTGAAATCACCCTTGCCTCCCTCATTCTCATCAAATGATGCTGTCATCTATTTCACTCAGATTAAGCATGGCAGGTTTGAACTTCCCAACCCTCTGTAGCCAGCACTTGAGGGGAATGAAGAAATACATAGGAGCAAAATAAAACAAAAAAATAAGCTTAAACAATGGGTAATGTATTAGACTAATATCTACTGTATCCACTGCTCACCTCTATTTTCCAGCTGATATTCTTTCATCTTTTCCTGCTCCTCTATCTTTTCGCATTATATTAAAAATCTCCCCCCAAACTTCAAAGATAAAAAAAATCATTATAGCAAGTTATTTTTTTAATTAGCATGAAGCCATATCAAAAGAATCATAATAAAAAGTACAGAAGTGACTTAAAGAATGCAGACATGCATCAAAAAGACAACCATTTGTTCAAATATTGTTATCAGTGATGGTGATGATGGTAAGATTTACTGAAAGCCCTTTTAGTTTAATCCTCTCAACATCACAATAATATGATGTTATATTCCTCTCTTGGTACAAAAGAAGAACCTGAGATTTTATTTTCTTATTTCCTTGCGCAAAGTAATGTTTGTTAAGTGATGGAGTACAGAGTCAAACTCAGTTTGTCTGACCCCAAAACTCATAAGCTAGTCTACACTGACTCACTAATCACATATTCACACCTAAATTTGATTAGGACGTTACTTATATAATCAATTTGAGTAAGGAAACTTCACTTGTACTAGCTGAAAAAGATGTTTAGAGTGTCTGATTGAAGAGTGGAAAAGATATTTAATGAAGGGATGGGTAGTGAGGAAAAATTCCCAGGATTAAAGAAGAAAATGTCTGCATGATCTACAAGTAAAGAGGGAAAAAAAGGAAGAAGGAAGAAAGAAATAAATGGGTTTATACATAATTTAGCAAATGCTTTGGAAATGAATTTTAGTCAGGGTATTTTCTATGCCCTTATTCCATTCTTTCTGCCTTAATGGTTTTATTCATGCTTAGGATTACTCTTGTGCTTATGGATCTGGAATTCCTATTATCCACTATCTTAAGTTTTGGGTAATGTCATCCTTGTGTATGTTGTAAATCATGAATCTTAATATATGTTATAAAATATATTTGTCTATATGTACTTAAGAAATCAAAGCCAGAAATCTGTGTCTAAATGGGTTATGCATTTGTTATTAAGTACAGATTTAAAGTCTGTTAAATAATGTTTGACATATGTCATTTCTCTCACCATTCAACATGCTGTCAATTAGCTTAAAAATCCCAGTGACTCCTGCATATGGCTTCCTATTATGAGATGCTCATTTCATCCCCAAGCCGATTGCTCACTTTAACCTGGACTTACTACGTTTTGATTTAAAAGTTTTTAAATACATATCTCTAGTCATGTTTCCTGAATTAAAATTATAAATACCAGACCTTTTTACTTGTTCTCCTCGAAACCTCCTATAAATTCCGATTTATTCACTTTGATGTTTGGCAGATCCGCTGATTCCTTTCATCTGTTGTGTGAAATGATGAACAGGGCACTGGTGTAAGATTCTGAAGACTTGGGTTCCAATTACATTTTCCCACCAAGTAGCTGAAATTTCAACAATTACCTCACTTCTCTTGGACTCAATTTCCTTGTGTCTGAAGAGGTACTGTACTGAATGAGTTGTAATAATTTGATTCCCACATTCTTTTCTTAAAAGCCATATACCAGAATATAATTTCCATTTATATTTTTCAAGAAAGGAAGACTAGACTCAGAATCAAGACTCAGCTCAGGCATTTTTTTTTTTTTTTTTCTTCAAGAAAACCCTGTTTGGGCTTTGTCTCCCTAGCCTGTACTTTCAAATTTCCCTAGCCCTTAACCTGGTTTTCAAATTATTGATATTAATATATGTTGCTATCTCTGACACTAAAGTGGAAGTTCCTGAAAAGCACAAGGCTGTCTCACCCACCCCGTCCATATATCCGCAACATGAAGCACAGTATTTGACTGCTCAGTTCAGCTCAGTTCAATCGCTCAGTCATGTCCAGCTCTTTGCGACCCCATGAACCGCAGCACGCCAGGCCTCCCTGTCCATCACCAACTCCCGGAGTCCACCCAAACCCATGTCCATTGAGTCGGTGATGCCATCCAACCATCTCATCCTCTGTCGTCCCCTTCTCCTCCTGCCCTCAATCTTTCTCAGCATCAGGGTCTTTTTCCAATGAGTCAGTTCTTCGCATCAGGCAGCCATATTATTGGATTTTCAGCTTCAACATCTGACTTCAGCATCTGACTGTAGTCAGCTGTATTTTTTGTCTGCCTTGTGTGTCTTCCTTATGAAATTGCTTGACTCTTCAAGCCATGCAGTTCTGATGGACTGTCACTCACAGCCCCCCACTTATCATGTATAATCAGACTCTTTCCTCATCATTTGAATTTCAAATAAAGATGGTTATGAATGCCGCAGGACCCGCCACCCAATGGAGGCACCCCACAGAGCTGTTTCTGAGATAATGTTGTTAGAATCTAGATTCTGTCTACAATCCTAGCATCTACCTCTTGAATGCTATTCACTTAGTTCCTCCATTGATTCTGTGAGGAGTTCACTGCGCTTACAATAAACTTCTTTTTTAGATTAAACACACACACCAGGTTTCTGTTGCTTTTGCTCAAAGAAAAGTTGTTGATTTCCTGGTAGAGACAGATCAGGTTTTTAGAAGCCTGAAGCTTCTACAACTTTGCAGTCACATCTTCAGAAAAAGAAAACAAGTAATGAATACAAAATTAGACAGAAGGCTGTACACAGAGTGTATATATATGTGTACGTATATATGCACGAAAATTTTAAACTTACAAGTTTTAAAGAGATGACAAATACCACAAAAAATCAGAAAGCTGAATAACTCAATGCTTTTTCTTACTATTTTTTCCTAAAATACTTCATTAATATTTCTTTTTATGTACACTTTTGGCTATAAACCTACTTGATGACTTCTCATGATAGCAAGTTTGGCATCTATCTAGAGGGAGAATAGACACATAATTCAGTTTTTCATATGCCATGGTTGATTGAATTTGTAAGTTATTATATTTGATCATGTGAGCAAGTTTATTTCAGCTTCACACTTGTTTGGTAACACACAAATTTTAGCACTATAAGTTTTGTGATTGAATTGATTTCAGAGCATTTAAGAAGAGCTATGTATATATATAAGTGTGTGAGCCAGCCAGGAAGCCCAATGTAAATGACAACTGTATTAAAAAGCATGATAACCTCATCATTCTCTTTTAGTCATAAATAAATTTGAACTTCAAACTCTACTTTTTTATATCTTCACAGGATTTCTTACCTACCGCAACTGTCCAACAGTTTTCCCCACTTCATAAATGTAGCTAGTAAATGACTTGAAATTAGATTACCTGAATGATTGTGTTTGCTATGTGCTCAGTCATGTCCCACTCTTTACAGTCCCATGAACTATAGCTCTCTAGGCTCCTCTGCCTATGTAATTATCCAGGCAAGAATACTGGAGTGTGATCCCTCCGGGGATCTCCCTGACCCAGGGACTGAACTTGTGTCTTTTGCATTTCCTGTATTGACAGGAAGATTCTTCACCACTAGCACAGCACTATCACCTGGGAAGCCCTCATAATTGCTATATTTGTAATACACACCTAGAAATGTTTAAACAACTGATTTTAAGAAATTAAAGCAATTCGTTTAAACCTTTTTTTTTTTTAACAAATCACAATTCTATTAGTATAAATTCAATTACAGATTCATGTCTGTGTGTGTGAGGTGTGTCTGATGCTTAAAATAAAGATTTAAAAAGCTACTTTAGCCAGTATACATCAATCTCAAAATTTTGTAATGTCGTGGTAAATGAATGGAGAAGCCTAGAAAACAATTCATAAATTTATTCAGTAATCATCAGAGACAGGTTTTCTGCTGTTAAAGGCAATGCAATTTAAACTGGGTGGCCATAAAATATAGGATGTTTTTCTCATTGTAATACAGAGGAAATAAATGTATGTTACATTCCCTCCCCACCCTAACATGGAAATAGAAATGGAAAAACAATTTAAACACTAAACTTTCAACAGTAAACCAAACATAATGCTGTCCCTTAATTTATCTGCAAGCCTCCAAAACTCTGATCACAGCCAAATTCAGTGGTGTGTTTAACTGCTGAAGTCTGTCAAGAGATACAAAACAAATTCCTGAAAGTATTCATTCTATTCCCAGACCATTTCCTCTGACACATGGGAGGTTTTAGTTTTCAGTCTCTGTCGGCTGTCTTCCCTATCAGTACCGGCCTACACTTATTCACATGCACACACACCTACAAATAACGGTATTTATGGGAGCTAACACATCTTTAACTGAAATCTCTCCTCCCTTGCTATTAACCATAGCATGGCCACCCA
Organism: Giraffa tippelskirchi; assembly: GCF_054371585.1. Classification (NCBI taxonomy): domain Eukaryota; kingdom Metazoa; phylum Chordata; class Mammalia; order Artiodactyla; family Giraffidae; genus Giraffa; species Giraffa tippelskirchi. The sequence continues at coordinate 155,010,465 of NC_137281.1, forward strand.
CAATGCTTGTGCAATTCCAGAAGTTTCCTACTCATTTATGCAAGATCCTGGAGGCAGAATTCATGAGGGATTAACACTCTAAAGCATCCTTTCACCATGAATCTCAAATCATTTTGCACATTTTAATTCATTCTTGGAAAGCCACAGAGAGGAAGTCAGCTGCCATGCCTGTTTTTCAGAAAAGTTCCCTCAAATAAGGAGACATTCAAGCAGGCAGGGTGTGTTTAATTCAAGCATACCAAATCAAACTCTAGGCATTTAAAAAGATGAATTGTTTAAATTTTAGCTTAAAAAATGACTATTTAAAAGAAGTATCATAAAAACCCCAAACAGGGTTATAATCAGCTGTTTCAAGTAAAGTACACAATTTGACAAATAAACATTTTATTTAAATAATGGTTGATAAAGGCAAAAAGAAGAAAGCCATAACAGATATGAAATCTGTTTATGATTAAAACTAAAATGCATATTTTTTCATGTGGCTTAGAACATAAGGGTCAACAAGATCCTTTCATTATATGTATGAAAGTATATAACACGCTGTAAATATAAATGAAATCTAGTACATTTGCTGTATCCTTTCTCACATTCTATATTACAAAAATAGATTTTCAAGTAAAACAAAACAAATATATATATATGTTATATAAGGTATCTAATATATTGTGGGGCAAAATAATATTTACACTTTCCTGTACGGCATTAGAAATTTGTTTAATATATAAGGATGTAACCTTAGGAAAATTAGACTACGAATGTTAATATCACAAATGGAGAACCTAAAGGAAATGATAAATGAAATAATTATATTTGAATAGATTTGCAATTGTAATTGGGGTTTCTCTGGTAGCTCAGTGGATAAAGAATCCACCTGCAATGCAGGATATCCCAGTTCAATTCCTGGGTTAGGAAGATCTGCTGAAGAAGGGATAGGCTACCCACTCCAACATTCTTGGGTTCCCATTGTGGCTCAGCTGGTAAAGAATCTGCCCGCAATGCAAGAGACCTGGGTTTGAGCCCTGAGTTGGGAAGATCCCCTGGAGAAGGGAGAGGCTACCCACTCCAGTATTCTGGCCTAGAGAACTGTAATTAAAGACTTGTTTAAAAGAGAAATTAGAACATTTTTTCTGAGTAATAAGTAGAGAAAAATTTTAAATAAATGGGATACATCCATGTACATTTGTGCGTATGTGTGCTTCACAATCAAGGCACAAACAAATTAAATTATAGCATAGAAGAATAATTCAGTTCAGGTAATTATACGCCATGATTTTAGATTATCTTTAAATATGATCATACAAGGTTATACAGCATCAGTTATCCTTTCCTGATCATGATCATGTAACCCTTCAATAAAAATTTCAGAGATTAATCAAAATAATCAAATTACATAAAAACATAGCATGGTTAAAGTAAATACGTATGTGCATGTATATATATTTTTTTCCAGTGGGTTTTAGAATATTTAGAATTGTGCAACCATTGCCACAATCAATTTTCAATCAAACATTTTCATCACCTCAGAAAGAAATCTTGTACCCTTTTCAGCCAATAAGTGTATTTAAGCTGAAATGGCTGTCTGAGGAGGCTTTACAGATAGCTAGGAAGAGAAGAGAAGTGAAAAGCAAAGGAGAAAAGGAAAGATATTCCCATCTGAATGCAGAGTTCCAAAGAACAGCAAGGAGAGATAAGAAAGCCTTCCTCAGCGATCAGTGCAAAGAAATAGAGGAAAACAACAGATTGGGAAAGACTAGAGATCTCTTCAAGAAAATTAAAGATACCAAAGGAACATTTCATGCAAAGATAGGCTCGATAAAGGACAGAAATGGTATGGACCTAACAGAAGCAGAAGATATTAAGAAGAGGTGGCAAGAATACACAGAAGAACTGTACAAAAAAGACCTTCACAACCCAGATAATCATGATTGTGTGATCACTCACCTAGAGCCAGACATCCTGGAATGTGAAATCAAGTGGGCCTTAGAAAGCATCACTACAAACAAAGCTAGTGGGGGTGATGGAATTCCAGTTGAGCTATTTCAAATCCTCAAAGGTGATGCTGTGAAAGTGCTGCACTTGATATGCCAGCAAATTTGGAAAACTCAGCAGTGGCCACAGGACTGGAAAAGGTCAGTTTTCGTTCCAATCCCAAAGAAAGGCAATGCCAAAGAATGCTCAAACTACCGCACAATTGCACTCATCTCACATGCTAGTAAAGTAATGCTCAAAATTCTCCAAGCCAGGCTTCAGCAATACGTGAACCGTGAACTTCCAGATGTTCAAGCTGGTTTTAGAAAAGGCAGAGGAACCAGAGATCAAATTGCCACTATCTGCTGGATCATCGAAAAAGCAAGAGAGTTCCAGAAAAACATCTATTTCTGCTTTATTGACTATGCCAAAGCCTTTGACTGTGTGGGTCACAATAAACTGTGGAAAATTCTGAAAGAGATGGGAATACCAGACCATCTGACCTGTCTCTTGAGAAACCTGTATGCAGGTCAGGAACCAACAGTTAGAACTGGACATGGAACAACAGACTGGTTCCAAATAGGAAAAGGAATATGTCAAGGCTGTATATTATCACCCTGCTTATTTAACTTATATGCAGAGTACATCATGAGAAACACTGGGCTGGAAGAAACACAAGCTGGAATCAAGATTGCCGGGAGAAATATCAATAACCTCAGATATGCGGATGACACCACCCTTATGGCAGAAAGTGAAGAAGAACTAAAGAACCTCTTGATGAAAGTGAAAGAAGAGAGTGAAAAAGTTGGCTTAAAGCTCAACGTTCAGAAAACTAAGATCATGGCATCTGGTCCCATCACTTCATGGGAAACAGATGGGGAAACAGTGGAAACAGTGTCAGACTTTATATTTTTGGGCTCCAAAATCACTGCTGATGGTGCTTGCATCCATGAAATTAAAAGACGCTTACTCCTTGGAAGGAAGGTTATGGCCAACCTAGATAGCATATTTAGAAGCAGAGACATTACTTTGCCAACAAAAGTCCATCTAGTCAAGGCTATGGTTTTTCCAGTAGTCATGTATGGATGTGAGAGTTGGATGGTGAAGAAAGCTGAGCACTGCAGAATGGATGCTTTTGAAGTGTGGTGTTGGAGAAGACTCTTGAGAGTCCCTTGGACTGCAAGGAGATCCAATCAATCCATCCTAAAGGAGAGCAATCCTGGGTGTTCATTGGAAGGACTGATGTTGAAGCTGAAACTCCAATAATTTGGCCACCTCATGCGAAGAGTTGACTCATTGTAAAAGACCCTAATGCTGGGCAGGATTGAGGGCAGGAAGAGAAGGGGACAACAGAGGATGAGATGGTTGGATGGCATCAGTGACTCGATGGACATGGGTTTGGGTAGACTCCGGGAGTTGGTGATGGACAGAGAGGCCTGGCGTGCTGCAACTCATGGGGTTGCAAAGAGTCAGACACGACTGAACGACTGAACTGAACTGAACTGAACCTGTATTCCTACTTTTTAAACTCTTGATTTGGACCATTCAGGTGTTCTAGTTGTGCATTCTTTCTAAGGCCTTCTTTTATTGAGCAAGAGGGCTTTCCCTGGTGGCTCAGTGTTAAAGAACCTGCCTGCCAATGCAGGAGATGTGGATTTGATCCCTGGGTGGGAAAGATCCCTTGGAGAAGATGGCAATCCACTTCATATTCCCGTTGGGAAATCCAATGAACAGAGGAGCCTGATGTGCTGTAGTCTATGCAGTTGCAAAGAGCTGGACATGACTTAGCGACTAAACAAAGACAATTGAGCAAGAGATGGGGGGATGTCTTAACACAGGGATTTCTATCTCGGCATCCAGTCTTTGTTTAAATCTTGCTTTCATCCTGTACAAGAATGGCCTCCCTGGAAAATTACTAAATTTCTTTGTGCCTCAGCTTTCTCATGTATTGAATGGGGATGAAGTAAGTAACAATAGCAACTTCATCACAGCATTATTGGGAGAATTAAATAAGAAATAAAAACTATTTCAGCAGTTCCTAGTATATATGCTGTCATTTTCATCAATGAAGATAGTTTTAGGTTGTGATATATCAAGATAAAGTGGTTGTACTATCAGATTTCAGTAATAACAGGTAGAATTAGAAAAGGGGAAAGTCATCTGTTTCAAGTTTATGGATTTTTAAATGTGAAAAAAAAGAAGAAATAATTTTCTCAGTAGGATATATGAAATAATTCAATGTTCTTTTTGAATTATGTAAATCATGCTGAAAGCAGATAGTAATTGCAAAGAACATTTTTATGCCCTTCAAATTAGCTTATTACTCAGAAGCATACAAATGATGACTTTTAAAGACAGGAGTATCTATTCAAGATGCAGATAAATGCTGGTGTGGGGAGAATGTGTGAACCAACAGTCAGTGGCTAGTCAGAAAGCCAATTGCTAGAATTATCCTCAGGTGGGTCACCTGACAGCATGTCAGTCACTGCTGGAATGCCCATGTTTGTGTGTCTTATGTCGCCTTTGGAAGCCAGAAGATGTCTCAGTGAGGCCCCACCCACAGCAGACATGACCGTGTGCCCTGCCCCCCTCCCCACTTCTCACCAGCATGAACTCACTGAACTTCGATTGAACTTTCCTGCTCTGTCAAGTACATTTTTAACACAATCTACCCTGTTTAAGCCTAATTTGCAATTCATTTTACAATCTTGCCATTTAACATAAGCCCATCAAGGTAGATTTTGGGGCAGCAGCTAATCTGAAACCAACATGACTCTCATTCTGCCAACCAAAGATACGCTTTCTGTTTCAGAAGGAAACAGGAGAGCATCTTTATTTGACTGTATGTTTCTGAATTGTCTTCTCTTACAATAAAAAATAAAAGCTATTATTGTATTTCTTGAAAATTTTTAAAGTTTTTAATTTTATAAAGAGAATTATTTATCCTTTCAACAACATATAATGTAGAGATATGGCCAATATTGTCCATCGCCAAGAAAACAGTGTTTTCACTGAAAAACTCACCAGTAGTGCATTTTTGCTGACTTGGCTATGACAGATTATATGTGAAGGCAACTTTCTTGTCAAGTAAGAGCATAACATGCCTAAGAGATTTACAAATTTTAATTTTTTAAAAAAAGGATTCTTTGCATACCAAAATGCAGGCTTCCATTAACCCAATTGTAGGGAAGATAAATCTTAGCAGGGCAATTATTTCTTGAAGTTCAGATGGCCACACATAAATTCTTTCCTTGGATTCAGCACATTTTTTAGCTATCTGCTAAGAACATTAAGTCCTTCACTATAGTCCAGCGTTTGGGGGAGGAAATGGGAGGGGGGCATTCTTTTTTTTTTCTCTTCAAATGTATTTCAAATTTATTGTGTTTGGATAGGCTTTTTGGAATAGCTGCCACTTGTTTCCAAAGTGCTCCTGGAAACTGACTCCTAATTAAATATAAATTGTAAAGAATAGAAGTATTCTGTAAAGGATATAAAATTTTAGACTTGGATTTAAGCAGTACACTGTGAACAGAATTCTTAGGCTGAATCCATTTGCTGAATAAATATTGCATATAGTATATTCAAGGCACTATTGAAGACATGTGGAAAAGACAGGACTGTTTTCTCTATAATTTATAAAACTTTAGGACAGATAACAGCAACCATTATTATTTATTGAATATTAAATAAATATTGAATATTTACTAAGCATCTGAGATTGTGGGTTATAAAGGTAAGACATCCAGCTGAGTATACAACAGTATTTGTAAGGTACAAAAAACAGTATTTGTAAGGACTTACCTTAGTGTAAGTCAAATAATTTTATTGTGCACCTACTACATAACAAACATCACGAACATTAGTGGTGGCAGTTTATGAGATCTCTGCCTTAATAGGCCATACACTAATTAAGTACTTTAAGAAAGAAGTAAACCAGCTTCCATGTTATAAATTTCAGTGAAGGGCAAGTCTATTTCTTTCTGTGTGGATGAGGTAGCATTTGAAGGAAGATTTGGAAACACAGATATTAAAGGAGAAAATCAAGACCCTTAAGTTAGTTTCATCTGGAGGTCTAGAGAGAGTCTATTGTTAAGGAGAAGTTTTAAGTACAAGGGAATTTTGTTAAAAGATTGGAGTTTGTATTTCTTATTCTTAAACTCTTTTTAACTATTAATTCCAACCGAGATTACATATAGAAGTATTAAATAATACAACGAATAGATTTTCACTACATTTATGTAGACTCATTGAAACAAAGAGAGAGGGGAAAATAATTTAAGTAAACCAAACCCAGAATGTTTTGAGAGATTACCAACCTGCAATTACTGCTGCAGAGCTATCCGTATACAATCCATGTATATTCACAAGGTAGCCAAAATAAGTCTGAAAATATAGTGTGGCTTAGAAATTGCTAGAGCAAACGGGGCTATGAGAGTAAGATGGAGTTGTTGGCCTTTTTTATTCAAAATAATGCAGTTCTGATGCCTAGGGTATTACCCAAAAGATGATGGGGAATGCGTATACCTGCAATCTAGGATGCAGTAGGCACTTGATGGGCACTCGATGTGCACTGATAGGCACTTGATGGCCCCTCAATAGATATTCTTTGGTTATTGAGATTGTTTGCTGCAAATAAATGGAAGTATTTCATTTGGAATAAAGGCTAAAAACCTCTAGATTTTCTTGGGCATTATCTGTGTTTTTAACACAGATGTTTTAATTTCTTGGGGCATCTGAGGCTTTTCAGCTTCCCCTCAATTTTCATGTTTGTTCTTTAATTGACCTTCAATTAAATTCTTTCTTATGAATAGCAACTGTTGGGAAGAACCAGGAACAACAGCTAAAGGAGACACCACCTTCTTTCTCCAGTGATATCTGCATTTCAGTGGCAAAGTGAGTCTCATCTTTGGTGTGTATTTGCTTTCTAAAGAGTTGGAGGATTCACTGGAATAGACATCCCTGTATAATTGCAAGTGTTAGTACTATGATAATTATTATAATTGCTATTATTAAAATGATGTGGGTCTCCTACAGCAAGAAATGTGTTTCTGAGTAATGGAAGTGATTTTATAATCCAATGGGGCAAAAGTCATTTAACTGTCTGCCTTAACTCTCTCATCACCAAAGAGGCAACACATAAAGAATCAGTCAAACCTCTCAACATAGAAAAGTTTTGCAAATATGTATCATTGTTGAATTGATATTTTCTTAGTGTTGCATTTAATTGTCAGACCACAGTTTTCCTGTGTGATTTATTTTTATTAGCATTATTTTTTAATTATTGTGAAAGCAAGAACACATACACACACAAAAATGTGAAACTCAGGTCCACAGAACGAGGTAGTGCATGCTTGCAGAAACTTCTTGACTTATTAACAGACAATAATCTTTAAGAGAATAAGATTAAAATCTAGGCTTCATCTGGCCACGTTAAAATTATCCCTGAGGCTCTAAGTCCTTGCGGTAGGATTTATGTTTCTTATATTTCAACATAAGTAAACTTTCAGAGACCTTTACAGTCACTTATAAATACTAATAGTCCCCATACTTATCATAATAGATTAAGAGTCCAGTTGCTGTGCCCACAGGATAATAAGGGTTTGTGGGCTTTTGTAGATTTGTGGTATAGAAAATGCAGCTGCCTTTAATCGAGAATAAAACAGTTCTCTCCTAGATACAGTTCCTTCAATTGAGGTTAAGAGAAGCAGCAGCAAATATCTGAAGGGGGAACCTGTAGATAAACAAAGAATAAACTAGAACAGGATCCATATTTGAAATCTGATATCAAATGGCCTCTCCAGGTTTGGTATGGTATTCTTTGTAGCCTCGCTGAACAAATGTGACCAAATAAATTGAATATTTAGGAAAATTGGGGATTGACTGACAAGAGAATCACACCATCATATGAAAACACCTCTGTATATCTTACTTTAAAAAATCAGTTTTCAGGACTTCTTGGCAGTCCAGTGGTTAAGACTCCATGTTTTCACTGCTAGGAGCAAAGGTTCAGACCCTGGTTGGGGACCTGAGAGCCCATAAGCCTTGTGCACGCCTTCTCCCCAAAAAATCAGTCTTCACCATCCATTCACTAAAGCAGTGTCATGTGTGCCACTAACATTTGCATGAAAAATAACCCAAAGTAGTATTATTTTAAAACAAAAGAAGGTCCCTACGGAATAGTAAAATTCATAGTTCTTTACTTAAAGGGAGCAATTTTGAACAGATACACATAATATTATGTTGACTTTCCAAGTCCATGCTTCTTTTCATTTATGAGAAGAAAAGAGTACTTTTCTATTACCATGACCAGCAATTAGATCATTTTTATTAGTCCATCAATAATGATGGGGTAATTGAGTATCACTTTGAGACAATCTACAGTCCATCAAAGAATCAAGAGAAAAGCTAGCAAATTGCAGACACTTATAGTCTTTTCTTTAAGTAAGCCATTTAGTGAGAGTGTGCATTAAACTCCAACTCCCATCATTTGTAGAATCAACTGGCTTATCCACTAAGAAAAAAAAAAGTCCTCAAAATACTTTAGCATTTTCTGTTTCCCTAAATAGTTGGCAATACATCAGAATGCATTCCCTCAAAACCTTTCTCCTCCTTTGTTTTTCTTTTTGCTTGAAAAGTTGACACAAAAGATCTTTCTGAGTACTTTTGTCCAAACTGCATGTATGACCATCACAGGGTGATACCATTTTCTTTAAGACACATTGCCCTGGGCAAGTCAATGGAAGTTTGAATGAAAAAAAAAAAAAAAAGAAAAATCAACAAAAAGATTGGTTTGGAAATCAAATCTATCGAAAATATACACAAAAGGGTGATGTTCTGTCTTTCTTTTGTTCCTTGCTCTCATAAAATTAAGAATTGCTAAGTGAACTGCGTAAAGAAAAAAAAGAAAAAAAGAACACCATCATCTTAGTCTTTAGTAGCTCTTTCCCATTAATAAATTACTTTTTATTCTATGTGCAATTTTATTTGTAAGTAATTTTTAGTGTAGTATAGTTGCCTTACAATATTGGGTTAGTTTCTACTGTACACTAAAATGAATCAGCCACACACATACATGTACCCCTTCACTTCTGGATTTCCTTATCGTTCAGGTCACCACAGGGCAGTGAGTTCCCTGTGCTATACAGTATGCTGTTGTTAGTTATCTATTGCAAATGTGGTATCAATAGTGTACATATGTCAATCTAGAAAAATGGTGTAGATGATCTTATCTGAAAGCAGAAACAGAGCTACAGTCCTAGAGAACTAATATATGGATACCAAGGGGAAAGACAGTGGGACGCAGGGGAGAGGAATTGGGAGATGGGATCGTTCCATTAATAAATTCTTATAAACTCCAAAGAAAGTGAAAACAAAACTAAAGCTTGAATTGAAAGACAGGATCAGTTCAGTCGCTCAATCATGTCCAACTCCTTGCGACACCATGAACCGCAGCACGCCAGGCCTCCCTGTCCATCACCAACTCCCGGAGTCCACCCAAACCCATGTCCATTGAGTTGGTGATGCCATCCAACCATCTCATCCTCTGTAGGCCCCTTCTCTTCCCACCTTCAATCTTTCCCAGCGTCAGGGTCTTTTCAAATGAGTCAGCTCTTCGCATCAGGTGGCCAAATATTGGAGTTTCAGCTTCAGCATCAGTCCTTCCAATGAACACCCAGGACTGATCTCCTTTAGGATGGACTGGTTGGATCTCCTTGCAAGGGACTCTCAAGAGTCTTCTCCAACACCACAGTTCAAAAGCATCAATTCTTCAGTGCTCAGCTTTATTTATAGTCAAGCTGTCACATCCATACATGACCACTGGAAAAACCATAGCCTTGACTAGACGGACCTTTGTTGATAAAGTAATGTCTCTGCTTTTTAACAACTGAACCATTAATATCTACACTGCTTTTGACTTTCCGTTTTTTCCTCTCTTGGAAAGTGATTAAATCTATTAGTGTTTAGTACTTTGTGTATATCACAAATGACAGCCTGTAAATATATTAACTGATGTGTGTCTCATGGACAACAGAGACCCCTAAGTTTTTTCTATGATGCTTAGCCTGTGTGTACTGCTCAGGTGAAAGAAGTGAAGTTGTGAAGCTGAGTCAGTAAGAAGAGTTCAAGGCCAGGCTCCAGTTTCCTCTGCTAGACCATTCAGATTCATTCTCTTCTGATCTTTTCATCATTCTACCTTCATCCTTCTCGCAAACAAACGCTAGCATCATTTGCTCTTCATCCTGCTACGAAACACAGAACTCATGTTTCATTTGAGTTACTCAGAAAATGGCTTACTCAAAGAAAAGACTGTAAGTGTCTGCAATTTACTAGCAGACTAGTGATAATTGTATTTTTGGTCTGTCCATTCTTCAAGTAAGCAACACAAATTTCATGAAATCTTTTTTTTACTAGCAATTCCTTTCTGTTTAATGTTATCTGTTCCTATCTTCCCTTCATCCTATCCCTGCCTAAAGCTAAACTGCATATTTTCTGATCTTCCTTAATTGTGAATTAATTTGTCTTCACAGAATATACCAAACTGTTTCTGTCAGTTAAACAACTTAACCATAACCAGACATCTCAGACAAGGTTCCTAGCCTGTCACAATGCAGGCTAGTTTTCAGTATAAATTTAGATGAGACACTAAATCTCTGAATTTCTGGGTTCTCATTTGAAAAATGATTTTTAAGATTTACCTTATGTGTAGAAGAACATACATGATGCCCAGTGGTGATTGTTATTCTACTCATCCGTGCCTCCTTCTTCTGGACAAATAGGTATAAATTCCTATGCCTTTCACTGGAAGCACTGTGGAAAGGAATGGCATCCCACTCCAGTATTCTTGTCTGGGAAATCCAGTGGACAGAGGTGCCTGACAGGCAACAGTCCACGAGGTCACAAAGAGTTGGACCCAACCAAGCGACTGAGCACACACATACATTAGGGATAAGGAAAGCTCTGAGCGAAAGTTCTTGCAAAGGCACTGTGATGTCACATTTCTGGACATGGAATTCATAGAATATAATGAGACATTAGGGGAAGGCAATGGCACCCCACTCCAGTACTCTTGCCTGGAAAATCCCACGGATGGAGGAGCCTGGTAGGCTGCAAGTCCGTGGGGGTGGTTATGAGTCGGACACGACTGAGTGACTTCACTTTCACTTTTCACTTTCATGCACTAGAGAAGGAAATGGCAACTCACTCCAGTGTTCTTGCCTGGAGAATCCCAGACACAGGGGAGCCTGGCGGGCTGCTGTCTTTGGGGTCGCACAGAGTTGGACACGACTGAAGCGACTCAGCAGCAGCAGCAGCAGCAACAATGAGACATTGTTTCTTTGTTTTCTGCATAATTTTTAAAATCAGTTATTAGGATGCTGGAGGAAACAGACTTACATGAAAGAATCCAGTTCATCCCCTAGACTCCTTTTCTCTCTACCCCAACCATGTGGGGCTTCCTTCCTGTAAATAGAACCCATACCGTATGCTGTTGCATTGAGGTATTGCAAGAACTCTTCTTCTTTCCTTTTGTCCATTCCTCAGAAACATCATGGCTCACACTTTCTTTATTTTCTCATTATTTAAGCTCTTCATTTTATTAATATGTACTATGATGTACTCTCTTATTATTATGTACTATATTATCATGCCTTTACTTTAAAATCACTACAGCATTCCCCTCTTTTATCACTGGTAGCATTTCTCCCTTTTTTTCATGATGTCTATTGTACTGTTGATTTTGTGTATTGCCTAGCTGCCATGCTGGCATATCAGCTCCATTCATGGAGGGTTTTAAGTTTGTGTTGTGATTAGAAAAGGTCTGAACATGTTAGATGCTTAGTAACAACATGTGGACTATACAAACAAATTAGATATATCTAACTAAACAACTTGACTTACTAAGGAAAATTCTTCTAGGACTAGGAATCTTAACTGCAGCCTTTCAGATTCAACTAAACTCAATAACTTGGAGAAGGAAATGGTGACCCACTCCAGTATTCTTGCTTGGGAATTCCCATGGACAGAGGAGCCTGGCAGGCTACCTACAGGTCATGGGGTTGCAATGAGTTGGACATGTTAGTGACTAAACAACAACATCACAAACTCAATGGATTGCTTCAAACACTTCCAATAAACAAAAATGAAGCATTGAACACATACTGCCTGATGAATATTTTTCTTCTTCCAAAGATCAAAAATTTGAATTTAGTTTAATTTAAAAGCCCTTAAGTAATATGAACATACAACTAAAAATATTTCTGCTAGCTTATAATAGAGAGGGGATCTGCCAGTTTAATTCACCAAAGAAGCAAATAGACCAGTTAAAAATTAGTGTGTTCTCATTATAGATTTGTTGTCTACTTTTGATTCTATTCTATGGTTATATATCTATTTCTTCAGGTATAAGAGTTAAGGAAAATACCCACACCAAAATCCCCATTGTTTTTCTCTAGATAACACTTATTTTTCATGATAAAAATGATCTCTAAAGATTTTTTATATTCATTTATGCCTGTACATTTTGAAAATTGTTTGGTTTGATTTTTTTCTTAAAAAATCATTCTGCCTGTAATGGCACTGTTGCTAATGGGATCTTCACACTAATTCCATGCACACAAGGAGAAGAATGAAATGGAAATAATGACTCATGATGGTAATTTGTAGCTCAATGTGAAATCTCTTGGCAGGATGTGTGTTCCTGTATCCCATAAACAGAGTTAAAAGCTGCATTGTACTAATATCCAGAGGGACCTAACTAATGTATCAGCAAATTATAATAAAAGGAAAAATGGAAAAAAAAAAAAAGGCTAATACTGGGAGCTAAGAATCACAGAAATCAGAGGAGAAGTGCCCGTTATATGTTGGTTTCTAGACTAATGGGTGCTAGAGCTAGCTAACAATAGGCAAATTACTTGAATATAGTAATAAATGAATTTTGAAAGCAAATTAATCTAAATAACACTTTTAAGCTTGAGTCACTTACCATTAAGTGTAGTACATTGTACATTTTGATGCCCTGTGGTTTCCTCAGTTACTAGAGATGTAAAGTGCTTAAAATCAGTAGGACATATTGGTCTCATTGTGCTTCTAATCCATGACTAAAGAAGCTGATGGCATTAATATTAAAAATAAAATTATATTTATTCATTCAGCATGGTACTGTGTACAGGTGTGAACAGAATGTGTCTGAAGCACATGAACAGAAAAGATGGAAATATAATGTTAAATATCACAATGGTATTTATTATTCTTCCCCAGGCTCATAACTCATGCTATGTTGCAAATAAGGATGCTCACGCATTCCTTGTTTGAGGAAACATGCTCAGATTGTATTGGTCACAACTCTGGCTGGAGAACTGGGCTGATGGTAGATGCACTCTTTTTTCCTATAAATCATGCACATTCTCACATATAGCTTCCTTTCACCATTTTTCATCCTTGCAGTCATTAAAATGAAAGTGAAGTTGCTCAGTCACGTCCAACTCTTTGCAACCTCGTGGACTGTAGTCTTCCAGGCTTCTCTGCTCATGGGATTCTCCATGCAAGGGTACTGGAGTGGGTTGCCATGCCCTCCTCCAGAGGATCTTCCTGACCCAGAGATCAAATCTTCATCTCCAATGTCTCCTGAATTGCAGGCAGATTCTTTACCACTGAGTCACAGGGGAAGCCACAGTGTATGCACAGAGTTTGAAAATACAGTATTCTTGTTATAATATAGTTTATTTATATAAATTAATTATTTCAATAATACTTGCTCTGTGCTTTCTGCATTCCAAATACTTATGTAGGTTTCTGGAAATAAGACAGCAACCAAACTAGATACAGCCTCTGCTTTCATGGTATAGGCATTCCAGAACAAGTGAGACCTATGTCAAGTGATGCTAAAAATTACAGCATGCGAAGGGGAATAATGAGTGTCCATAGTAGAGCATAGCAGAAGGAGTAGAATAGATATTTTATAAAAATTTTTCAGGTAAAATTTCTCTGAATAGGTGACATTTAAGCCAACTTTCAGAGAAAAAAAGTTGGAAATTCTGAAATTTTGGAAAGGCTCATATAAATGTATAAAATGAAATGAATTCAGAAAGTCAAAAAATTAAAATTAACCATTCTTCAATTACTTTTAAAACACTTTTGGATTAACATCAAGTGCTTTAGGAAACATTTTATAAATAATATTTGTGATTTTATAAAATTTTTACTTTTATAAATAATATATCATTGACAGTTTCTTTTTCCACTTCTAATAATAATTTTATTTTAAAAAAATCTGGAATGTATGCTAAACTATTAACACTGTATGGCTCTTGAAGGCAGAATGATGAGAAACTTTTGCATTGTGTTTTTTACATTTTTATATTACTGAATATTTTAAATCAGAGAACTCATAAGGCTTGAAAATATTCTTCTGCAGGGTAATCACCAATGGCTCTGCAGTATTCCATTATACGGCTAATTAGTGAAAATGAAATTTATTTTATTAAGCCACTGTTATTGGATATTTAATCTCTCCAGATTTTTGGTGAATAATTAGATTTTAATGATTTTCATGACAAATATATAATATACCAGCTACATTATAAGCCAATTAGAATTTCATGGACAAGCCTGGCAATATACAGTTTTGTATTCTATGGGAAAATTGTATTGTGCATTCCAAACCATTTATATAAAGAGTAACATTTGGAGCATAATCCATGTGCTAATTGTGTGCCTTCTCTACAGTTAAATAGTTTTACAACTTGAGCTGCTCCTGTGTGTTGCTAGACAGTATGGAAGCGATATTTGTTCACACTTAAGTGGCCAGGTGACTTGGGCATCATATGGAAGCAAGAGTTATTTTTCCTTAGAACAATTTATAGCACTAATAAAAAATGTGGACACTCAAACCACCTTCTGGCGGTGAGATGGAGGGTTCAACTGAAAAAACATATCAAATAAGTCCATGATTGAGGAAACTATATAATATGCGAGTCTCAGGGTACTAGGCAACATTCTGTGATAACTAGCCCTTCGCCTAGGCTGGATTTGATTGCTCATCTTTGTGTTCAGAGATGTCTGGAACTATTTTCACACTATGCTTATCACACTGCACTGAGACTTCTCTGCTTCAGGGTCTATCAGTTATCTGCCAGCTTCTTAAAATTGGCGACCACATATTTTCTCTGTGAAATCACTACATGTTAGCCCAGGGTCGAGCTCATGCTGTCTCCTCAAGAGATGATTGTTGACCTGAAATAAGACTGCTTGAGGGATGTCATGGGAGACGGTATGAATACTGATGTTAGAATACTGTAGATACTTGCCCAGGCGAAAGCAAAATTTGAATAAAAAAAAAAAAAGAAAAATAAAGATAGAATGGCATCACCAGGTCTGGAGAAATGCATTCTCTACACTCACAGTGGAATTCCCTTCAGTACCCAGGACCACAGACAGAGTGCTGGAATTATGCCTGCAACATTGGGAAAAAAAAAAATAAATAAAGTGACCTTTTGTCTCTTCCAACAATAATATCTTCCTTTTTTCCGTGAAGAATAGTCCTATCTTATATATCAGTATTATAATGGGAATGGAGGTTGAGAGGGTCTCTTAATATTAACTTTGCATTTCCAATAGCCATTCTGTGCCCACCATTGGTATGAACTGATTTTTCAGATTTCTTTATCACCTTTAATTTGTCCAGATAGAAGTAGTAAGAATGGTGAAAGGGGATGAGGGAGAAAATGGAAAGTTTGGGGCACTAACTGAGTGAAATCTCTTTTATATTTTACTACCTAAGGGAACCATAGAGCTTCCAGGTGGCTCAGTGGCAAAGAATGCAACTGCCAGTGCAGGAGAGGCAGAAGACTTGGGACTGATCACTGGGTCGGGAAGATAGTCTGAAGTAGAAAATGGTAACCCAATCCAGCATTCTTGCCTGGAAATCCCATAGACAGAGGAGCCTAGCAGGCTATAGTGTATGTAGCTGCAAAGAGCTGGACGTGACCGAACACGTTAGCACACAAGGAAACCATGAGAATAAAACTCTCAGAATTCAAGTTCAGTCAAGAAGTTGCCAGTCCCCATGGCGATGGTCTGAAATGCATCGCTGTGTTTGCACAGGGACCATGTTTCTCAAGGACTTTTGTTGTTCAGTTGCTAAGTCACGCCTGATTCTTTGTGACCCCATGGACTGTAGCATGTCAGGCTCCTCTGTCCTCCACTGTCTCCCAGAGTTTGCTCAGATCCGTGTCCATTGAGTCAGTGATGCTGTCTAACCATCTCATCCTCCGCTGTCCCTTTCTGTTTTTGCCTTCAATCTTTCCCAGCATTGGAGCCTAGATGACCCCCAGTGAATGTTTGAACATGGTAGAGGCAAAAACAGTCCAGGAAGATGAGAAATTCTTCCAAGAGACTTTGGCTTGACGAATCCCCAGTGACATTTTTGTGCTTTCCTTAGACTTCACAGCAGCTTAAGGAGGTTTCAATCCATCTTCTTTCCTTCCCTCTCTCTTTCATTCAGGGTCAGACCTGCACATGATCTGATAGCTCTTTCAGCCTTTCTGATTCCCTTGCCATTCCCTTTCACTGGAAAGGAAATTATTATTTCTCATAATAACATTCTTGTACACCTAACCCTCTCTGGCAAAGACTCAAGTAACAAAGTATCGCTGGGTGCTATAATCACTTATATTATATTTTACATCTCAATCTATGTACCAATCATCCATCTATCCATCAATCTATGTAGTTGTTTAAATGTATCCACTGACTAGATTGTAAATATCTTGACAATGCCTGGTTTATCATATGCAGCAATTATTCAAAGCTGTGTATTAGTTTTCTAGAGCTTCCATAACAAAGTACTACAAACTGGGTGGCTTAAAACAACAGACGCGTACTCTTTGGTTTTGGAGGCTAGATGTCTGAAATTCAGAAGTCAGCAGAGCCACAACCTATCAGAAAGTTCAGAGAATTCTTCTTTGCTCTTTCCTGGTTTTGTTGGTTTCCAGCAATCGCTGGTATTCCTTGGCTTGGAGATTCCTCATTCTAATCTCTGCCTCTGTCTCCATATGGTCTCTCTCATGTCTCCTATCTCTATTTCTAAATTTCCCCCATTTTATAAAGTTCATGGCCATTGGATTAACACTTACCCTAATCCAAAGTAACCTCATTTTAGCTTCATTGCATAAGTAAAGTTCTTATTTCCAAGTAAGATCATATTCACAAATACCATCAATTATTGTGTGAATGTATCTTTAGGGGATACAGCTCCAGCCACCATGTTGTGTGACTTGGTTTTACCACTATTGCTGGTGTTGCCCCAACTACTACAGCTGGCCCAGATATCTCAAGAAATCTCTGCTACTCTGTTGCTAACAGCTCACTTTCTCAGTTGAGCCTGGTGACCCCAAAGTACCCCAAAATGAAAACTAATCACTTTTAATTCAGACTAAACAAACATCTATTCTATTCAAACACAGCATGTATAACAGGTTGACATGTTAAACTGACAGTGAAATTAATATGTCCTTTCGAAACTCATCAGCTATGGGATTCTCTCTCTCTACTTTTGTGCATGATCTCTGCAAACATGAGGCACACAAGAGGATAGCTGATCTGTTTTCATGACACTCTCCTTTTGTTGCTCCCATTTCTGAGTCTTATCAGTAGGGTTTAATAAAAAAGATATCCAGAGCTTTAAGGTACAAAGGGATTCATGAGGCTGGGACAATAGATTTCTATGGCTCATGGACCACACATAGTATTATTCTAGGCATCAAGAACGATGACCTTTATTATAGGTCGTGTTAGTCGCTCAGCTGTGTTCAACTCTTTGCAACCCCATGGACTGTACTTTCTAGGATCCCCTGTCCATGGATTCTCCAGACAAGAATACTAGAATGTAGCCATTCCCTTCTCCAGGATATCTTCCCAACCAAAGGATCAAACCTGTGTCTTCCACATTGCAGGCAAATTCTTTACCATCTGAGCCACCAGGAAAGCCAAAACGATTGATTACTGATGTGTGCTCAGTCGTGTCCAACTCTTTGCAACCCTATGGGCTGGAGCCTGCCAAGTTCCTCTGTCCAAGACTTGGACTTGAGTCCAAGTCTCCTGTATCTCCTTGCATTGGCAGGCAGATTCTTTACCACTGAGCCACCTGGGAAGCCCACATAATCATTCTAGTCCAACACACTGTGGTGCCTTTGCAAGGATTGGGGCAACATGTACACATAAGGGTGATAAGTGTTAAACTTACAAAGAGAAAAAAACAGGTAATTCAGTCATATTGGACTTTATACTTTAACACATATGTCAGTATCTATATGTCTGTAATTATATCATGGAGAAGTCTTCTGTCACATGAAAGATATCATGCTAATTGTTAAAATACAAAGAGAAGAAGCTACATGTTAATTTTAAATCCCTGCTACATGACAGGCACTGATCTTGGTAGGTCTGTCATGATTACTTCTCTATTCCTGATGTTTCAACTATGTCTGGCACATAGAAGCTGTCCAAAAAAGAAAAAATGTGCTGAATGACTGACTGACATAGTGCTGTGTAAAGACAGGTGACAGCAACTGACTGCCTAGGGGAATCAGGAGAGATTGACTTTGAACTTGACCATGAAGAGCTCATTTCTTCAACAAAGGAATGTTTGAGGTCTGCATGAGTGCCCAGTCATTAAGGTGTGTCCCACTCTGTGACCCAATGGACTGTAGCCCACCAAGCTCCTCTATCCACGGGATTTAAAAAGAAAGAATATTGGAGTGGTTTGCCATTTCTGATTCCAGGATATTAGAAGTCTACTATGCACTAAATCCTACATTATAAGTAAGCAGTTATTCATCAGATTAAGGTGTTTCATATATCAAACAACATGAGAAGACTCTCATAAGAGCTGGGAGGATGACTTGCAGAGTAAACACTATTGAAATTCAGATAATGAAAGCTAGATTAATGAAAGCAGGCTAGATTAATCAAGGAATGTTTACCTAGAATTGAGTGAGACTTCTCTCTCTCCTACCACTGAAGGAAGGAGGAATTTAAATAGTGTAAAGATTAGACACCCATACAGTAAGGGACACAGAGGTTGGAGTGCATAAATTTGACTCGAGTCAGCAATGCCTCACTAAGTGTCCTGACGTGCTTTGTTTGTGTAGTCACATGGTGGGAGGTATGGTTGAAATTTATCCTAAGTGGGCCCTGGAAGCCTGCAAGGGCCAGGTTCTCAAGGAGGTTCTTGATGTGCGCCTGTTAGAAGTGCCCCTGAAACTCAGTCTCTTCCATGTTCACAAGGAAGTCATTAGCCACCATCCATCCTATTTAAAACTTAGTTTATCCTCTCTATTAAGAAAGATGAAAGATGGATTGAGCTTTACTCTTTATTCTCCTGGACTCGAATTTTTGAAAAAAAAAAAAATCAGGAATAATTTTATAAGACACTTTACTCTTTTACACAAAAATTCATATATATAGGTATGAAGACATAGAGATAGATACAGAGCTGGAGACAGATCTCCCAAAGCACCATTTCCAAAACAACTCAGAGAATTCTATAGCTAGAAAAGAAATGTTAAGTTATGTAGTTACGGGGGCTTCCCCGGTGGCTCACGGTAAAGATCCCACCTGCCAATGCAGGAGACGAGACACGGGTTTCATCCCTGAGCTCAGAAGATCCTTCATGCTGCAGAGCTGCTAAGCCCATGTGCCAAAACTATTGAACCTGTGCTCTAGAGCCTGGGAGCCAGAACTACTGAGCCCCTGCACTGTGACTACTGAAGCCTGAGTGCCCTAGAGCCCGTGTCCTGAAACAAGAGGAGCCACCGCAACGAGAAGCCTCCCACCACAACAGGAAAGCGGCGTACACCCTTCCTTTTACTTGCCTCTGTTTATACATACTCATGTAAACATAGAGTACATATTTATATATACAATATTTATTTTAAATATATAATAGGTATATATACACACATGTGTATCTATACTCTGTGTGTGTTTATATTAGTATAATATGTATATGAATGTGTATAAAAAAGGAGAGGCAAGTGAAAAGCAAGGGTATTAACAATTTTTCAAGATGAATCACCTATGCAAATCTAAGCTGATCTGGATTTAAATTAATATTTTTTTTCCCTTTTCTTTATTTCTTCCCTTCTTTCTCTCTCAAGGTCCAAATCCTCTGTTTAGTTATTTAAGAAAGAAAATGTTAAATTCCCATAAATTTAAATACGAGGGGAGAGTTATCATAATACTTTATCTTCCCGGCCGAGAAATATGACTATGCTAGCACTACTGCACAGGCCTGGCTGGTTTGCAACAGCCAAACAAGTTCCACATGTCTTTATTGCTTCATGTTCTGTCAAATATTTCTGGATTTCCTTATAAGCTGCTGAACTGGCACAGATGCCTGGGTATTCAAAATGGTTTTTGATTTCTTCATGGAGACTAACGGATTTAAATACCCAGGACTGGCTTGAATACTGTGGACTTGTTATCTAAGATCACCGGCTGGCACATTGAGAAGTGGTGAAGTGGCACTGCCCTTTGGAAGAGTGTAAGTGCCCAGGTCTCCTCTGGGCAGCAAATCCCCAAAGTCATGTGCACATCTCAGTGACATAGCAATTAAGTTCAGAGTGTTTTTTAAGGAGAAGAAGAATTAGAGAAATATAAATAAAACTTTTGGTATTTTGCAGAGGAAACATTATGAATGAGTACCTTGACGGTATCATGGTAGAAATCATATCCACACAAAACTTCTACGTTATTTTTTCTTTGCAAAAATATATATCAAAAAAAGAATAGGATTCAGACTCATACTTCATTAAAACAATGAGACACCATCTGTTAGAGTTTATTAGCTCATGAGAAGAAATTTTATTTTAAAATGTGTTTTGCTGTTGATAATAAAAATGTCAACAATATTAAAAGAGTAATCGTTAAACAAGGCTTTCAGTGACTAATTAATTTCAAAAGATCAAATGATGTTTCTTTCTCCTGTTAGATAACCTAAGTACCTCATTGTCTGTCAAATTCTAAAAAGGTTGCTGGCAAATTACTGTAGTTCTCCACCTGCCAATTAAATAAAAGTAACTTTTCAGGGTGATACAGTTTCTGTGGCCATAGGTTATCATACCTGAAGAAATAACACATCTACAGTGTTTTCCACAGAACATTAATTTGTGCCCTATTTGTAGAAGAAAGAAAATGAAGAACTATAACTCAAGTGAGATGAGTCCTTGAGACATAAAGAGATTGAGTATTCCACTCTCTTTGCTCAGGCAAACCTCAGTTTTCTTAAGTGAAAGGTAGAATCTCTACTTAGTACTCAGCACGTTAAAAGATTGCCATGATGAAGGAAAATGCTTAAATACGTATTTTGCTAGCATACATATTTTTCAGGGAGTGAGAAAATGTTTAAAAATGACAGGTTTGTTTTTGTTTTTATCACTAAGTCATGTCCAACTCTTTTGGGACCCCGTGGATATATAGCCAATCAGGCTCCTCTGTCCATGGGATTTCCCAGGCAAGGATACTGGAGCGGGTTGCCATTTCCTTCTCCAGGGGATCTTCCCAACCCAGGAATCAAGCTCACATCCCCTGCATTGGCAGGAGGATTCCTTACCACTGAGCCATGAGGGAAACCCAGACATGACAAGAGCTGATTACTGAGTCTCTGAGCACCCTGTTGCCCATAGGTTTTCCACATGTACTTTATCACTTCTAATATTCGCAACAAGAATTAATATTCCTAATCAGGAGAAGTGTTTATTGTCCTCATCTTATAGATGTCGAAACTGAGTCACAGATTAAGCTATTTCTGAACTGTGTAAGAGTTCAAACCTAGCTCTTTCTAGTGCCAAAAGCAATACTTTTTTGACATGCTATGCAACCACAGAGCATAAATACTAGTGAAAAGTGAATCAGTCAGTTCAGTTCAGTCACTCAGTCGTGTCCAACTCTTTGCAACCCCGTGGACTGCAACACGCCAGGCCTCCCTGTCCATCACCAACCCCCAGATTTTAGCTCAAACTCATTTCAGTTGAGTCGGTGATACCATCCAACCATCTTATCCTTTGTCGTCCCCTTCTCCTCCCGCCTTCAATCTTTCCCAGCATAAGGGTCTTTTCAAATGAGTCGATTCTTTGCATCAGGTGGCCAAAGCAATGGAGTTTCAGCTTCAGCATCAGTCCTTCCAATGATATTCAGGACTGATTTCCTTTAGAATGGACTAGTTGGATCTCCTTGCAGTCCAAGGGACTCTCAAGAGTCTCCTCCAACACCCCAGCTCAAAAGCATCACTAATAATATGGCTAGAATATTCTCCCTGAAACCAAGCTGTATTAGGTTGGACTGGATTGACCAAATGTAATTATTTGAGAGTCATGTACATATAACCTAAAGCAAACAGTAATGACAGAAACAGTAGATGAGTTTTCCATGGTTTAAGCTTTTTTTTTTTTGAAAGGGAACACATGAAAAAAATAAACTCATTGTTTAACTTGGTCAGAATCAGTGAATAAGTCATTAGTCCAGTGATATAAAAATCTCAGTTTTGAACTCTTAAATTTTTAATTTAAAGATTCAACTTTTATTTTGTTGTTTTTTATATTATCATGATGATATTTAAATAATTGTTGACTTTCTAAAATGCAATTTGTGAAGTATCTTCCTCAACACTGTGATACAGCAGGGCATAACCAAATGTATGCCAGGCTGGTTTTGACACTGAAAAGAGCTAGGTTTGAATTCTTTCTTAAATGACTTGTGACTTAATTTGTGACTCAGTTTCCTCATCCATAAGATGGGAACAATACCATTCATCTGATATTCTAGGAAGACAAAGAAGTTAGTCATGGACAAAGATCTTAGATTTTATTTTAGTATATGTGCTTTTTCTGTATAATGCTAAATCCATATCGTCATATTGTATATATCTAATCATGACACAAATTGTTCAGTTCACTCAACTTCTGAATATTTTGTTGACAATTTAGCTTATACTAGCCTCACATTAGGACAGAAAGAAAAATACGCCGTGCCTTGAGAAACTCCTGCAATGTTACAAAAACATGAAAATGGCAGAAGTTGTAAGTTAACTTTGAAAGTATGCTGATAAACTTTGAATTATTTATCTTTGAAATTTAAAACATGTGTGCATAGCTGCTTGTTGGACAACTGCTCTAAATCTTCAGTCTAGTATCACTGAGCACTGCCTTTGGTGATTCAGAGAAATTAAAAGGTAAGATTTCTGCTTACTGGAAATAAGTCATGAACTGGCTTTGCATGTCTCTATTTTGGTCTGGCATACACATTTACTGGAAGATCTAATAGTAACCTCTGAAGAAATTCAGAATAAGGAAATAATGTGATATTATTATTTCCACTTCAGAAATTGGTCTAAATGGCATGATAATGATAACTTGTTGAAGCCATTAGCTTACGTGTGTGTGTGTGTGCACATGAGTACAGACACATTATATTTATCAGTATGTGATGCATTAGTATATGTTGCAAGGATACACACATGTATGCATTTCTGAATACCAGGTACTATATATTATATCTATATGAGGAGAAAACAAAAAAAGTGTCTAACCTTTTGAAAATTTGGACAAATTAGAAGCTAGATACAGTTTAAAAATTTAAATAGAAGTGATTTTACTTGTTTCGGGTTTGATTCATTCATTTAGTCACTAGGTCACATCTAACCCTTTTGTGGCCCCATGAACTATAGCTCTCCAGCCTCCTCTGTCCATGGGATTTCCCAGCAAGATTCCTGGAGTGGGTTGTCGCTTCCTTCTCCAGGGGATCGTCCAGACCCAGAGACTGAACTTGTGTCTCATGTCTCCTACATTGGCAGGCGGATTCTTTACCACTGAGCCACCAGGGAAGCGCCCTTCAGTTTTGATATTGGGGTTAAATAATTCCATACTCAGGCTTCCCTGGTGGCTCAGACAGTAAAGAATCTGCCTACAATGCAGTTCTGTACTCAGAATCATGAACACAGTTATATTCAAGGATCTTTCTGCTGCTTAATGGCCCCTTGGTCCCTATCATCACCAATTAGACTATAAGAAGAGTCAAGTGCAGAAAGCCTCTTAACATACAAAATGCTATTTGCCTGACTACTTAGGCTTATTTGGTATAAGCTGAAATTTTGCCCATCATAGAAATAAAAATGTCTAGAAAGTCCACACTCATAGATCTCAAAGTTTCTAAAATAATTGCATACTTTTATTGTGTTTCCTAAAAAAGCTAAGCTTTACACTTATGATCTTTGGTTTCTTTGAGCTCTTGGACCTTTAGAAGTGAACATGCTTGGACAGGAATAATCAACAAGCCATGTCAGGGAAGAAAAGAGCAGGACAAGATGAGAAGGTCATTTCTTTATATGCTCACATCCCAACCATTGTCCTCTGTAATCTTTCTTCTGTGTTTCAACCATGGGACGACTGCTGATAAATTTTAACAGAGTCCTCTGCTTGGATAACCAATTCCAGAGAAAATCAAATTTGTTTAAAATATCCTACAAAAGTCCATCCACAGTTGGATTTCTTGAATTTTATTACAGATTTCTAAGTTTCTTTTCTGAACAAGCAATATCATATAGTTCACTTATCAAAATGAGTTTTCAGGTATGAGAAAAAGTGAAAGTGAAAGTCGTTCAGTCGTGTCCAACTCTTTGTGACCCCTAGGACTACACAGTCCATGGAATTCTCCAGGTCCGAATACTGGAGTGGGCAGCCTACCCCTTCTCCAGTGGATCTTACCAACCCAGGAATCAAACTGGTGTCTCCTGCATTGCGGGTGGATTCTTTACCAGCTGAGATACCAGGGAAAGTCAGTCACAGCAGGACAAGGAGAGAAGGCCTAGACCGAAGATTCAGTTTTATGTTTACCACAAAAATCAAGATCTATCTAATGATTCTTTCCTCAATTTCTGTGAATGTCCCATATTTTAATCCTGGTGCCCATGCAGGAAACGCAGCCACCATTTTTGAGTATCTATTTGCAACATGTACTATGATTATGTATGCTACTAGCAATGTGATTTTGTAATTTTCAGATGTGAAAACAGTGAGACTAAAGTTCATAAGAGAATGGGTTGAAGTCAGCTTATTTGACACTGGGGTCTATGCCTTCCCAAAACAGCAGTTACTCCTTACTATACTAGAGTATCAGACCAATGAAGGACTCAGAAATGATTTCTTCGGCTTTAGAGAAGATAATCTGAAGAAGTGTCTATTGGCAAAGGAATGGGATTCTCAAAGTCAGATAGCTAAACATAAATATATGACTTCTTATTCCTCTGTCGAGTTAACTCTGAATTTTAACCAATTTCAGGATTCAGAACATGTTAATTTTAAAATTTTCTGATCTCTTGAATCAAGATTGCCGGGAGAAATATCAACAACCTCAGATATGAAGAAGACACCACCCTTACGGCAGAAAAAGAAGAGGAATTAAAGAGCCTCTTGATGAAAGTGGAAGAGGAGAGTGAAAAAGTTGGCTTAAAACTCAACATTCAAAAAACTAAGATCATGGCATCCGGTCCCATCACTTCATGGCAGATAGATGGGGAAACAATGGAAACAGTGACTTTATTTTCTTGGGCTCCAAAATCACTGCAGATGATGACTGCAGCCATGAAATTAAAAGATGCTTGCTCCTTGGAAGAAAAACTATGACCAACCTAGACAGCATATTAAAAAACAGAGACATTACCTTACCAACAAAGGTACATATAGTCAAAGCTATGGTTTTTCCAGCAGTCATGTATGGATATGCGAGTTGGACCGTGAAGAAAGCTGAGCACCAAAGAATTGATGCCTTTGAACTGTCATGGTGGCGAAGACTCTTAAGAGTCCCTTGAACTGCAAGGAGATCCTATCAGTCCATCCTAAAGGAAATCAGTCCTGGATATTCATTGGAAGGACTGATGCTGTAGCTGAAGCTCCAATACTTTGGCCAATTGATCCCTGGAAAAACACTGATGCTGGGGAAGATTGAAGGCAGGAGGAGACAGAGACGACAGAGGATAAGATGGTTGGATGGCATCATCAACTCGATGGACATGAGTTTGAGCAAGTTCCAGGAGTTGGTGATGGACAGGGAGGCCTGGTGTGCTGCAGTCCATGGTGTCACAAAGAGTCACACATGACTGAGTGACTGAACTGACTGAAGAGCTCCTGTAGCCTGTGATAAACACTCCAGGAGTCATTGCCTACAAAGTTAGGAGGACTTTATTAAATGTCCTTTACAAATCCTGCCCCCCCACCAGTTCCCACAAAGGGAATACAATAGGCATACACTAAGTGTAATAAATATTGTTTATGTAACATATAATAAAAGCATTTATGATAACTTTGTATAATTTCATTGATATTTAACAAGGGATACATTTAGGAAAAATAATTTCTTGTAATGGCTAACTGCTAATATCTAGTGAGGTCTGAGTTGTGTCATATACATTTCAAGCCCTCAGTATTCTTGTCAGTGGAATGGAAATTGTAGTAGATGCCTCATCTTCATTCCCAGTGCTAGCCTTATATGCCCATTTGACTCGCACTTGATAATCTCCCACTTGATTCTTTTTATAAACAGAAGGGGGGGAATCAAATGCTTTCCAGAAAGTTCATCATATGTTAGCACAATCTCCAGGGCCATGGTCATCAAATTCAGGGTGCTGTGAGAATGCCTGACCATGGAAAAGTCAGCTGACAATTTGTGTGTCTCCATTTTCACCTACATAAAGTAGGTGTGGCAACATCTTTTGTTTGTAGTGTAGGAATTAAATGAAATAAGGGAATTTAAAAATCCCCTAGAGGAGGAAATAGCAACCCACTCCAGTATTCTCGTCTGAAAAATCCCATGGACAGAGGAGCCTGGCAGGCTACAGTCCATGGGATCTCAGACTCAGACACAACCAAACATACACACACTCCATATGAACCCCAAAGCTTAAAATTTGTTTATTTCTTAGTTGTTTAAATGGTTTAAAAAAGACTGAAGAAATTTAAGACTCTTGTCTTTATCCATGTGTATTAGTTTACTGCCAATTCTTCTTTTATGGCTATAATCATTTACATGGTGCTTCTTAACTTTCCCATGACTCAGCTATTTTTCATCTAACTTTGATGTAAAGATTTCTCCCTTTTCTTTTTTTTTTTTTCAGCTATTTGCTATTTTACATATGTTGATTCTCTTTCCAGATCATTAATCAACATGAACTAACCCTCACCAAAATATCTGTGCTATTTTCCCTTGGGTTTCTTGGTGGTTGTTGCTCTTGTCTGCAAGTTCTGAAGAAAGATTGTTTTTCAAGATTCTGTATCCATAGCAACAATAATCAAATTTTCTTCTTAAATTGGAAGAATATCACTATGCATATCTTATGCATCTGTAAATATTGGCTTTATTCTATCTTTCCATTTATTTCTAATTTTGTAACAAAACACTTGGCAAACAGTTTGATCAGTAGGTTTACTATTGGTAAAAATTACAGTAAAGAATTCAAAGCCATTCTGTAATTTGTCTTTTTCATTTTGAATGAGAGCTTTGCTGTATGCTTTCAAAAAGAATCTTCTAATCTAGTTTATAATTACATGCAATGTTCACAGAGTAATGAGTTGACATTCTCATCTCTTTCTAGTAGAACACTAAGAATTAAAGCCAACCAAGCTGCTTCCTTAGTCAGGGCCTTTATTGCAAACTAACACACTAAGAAAGGGCTTGTCCGTGGCTCTATTCACACACTTGTTCAATCAAAATTTTTTTTTATTATGGAATACAGTCAGTGATTTTCCATGGAATTCAATAAAACATTCCCAAGTTAAAGTCCACTTGCCATTTTCCTTCAATAACTACTCCACTCCTCCATATACCCACCTCCATAATTATCTCTCCAACCCCCAAAATAATCAAGTACACATATTTAGTATTATCTATTTTCCTGAAGTGAATGAACCATTTTCGCCTCCAGACAATAAAACAAAATTATAATTGATATTTCCATAACAAGTGATTGAGAAGTGATAATTGTCATAGGTGTTTTCTCTGTTTTTTGTCTCTAAAATGTCAACAGATTATATTTATATACTTAATTTCCATTTTCATCAGAATATTTAGTGTTGAATGATTGTAGTCCAAATTCTGTTTTTTCTTATTCCTTCATTCCTTTCTTTCTTCTTTCCACTTTCCTTTTCTAATTCTTATTTTCCCTTTCTTTCTTTTTCTCCTATTGCTCTCTATTCTTTCATTGTTCCTCTTTCTCTTCTGTTAATAATTTTATTTTCTTTGTTTCTTGTGAGGATGTGTGCTGTGTGTGCATGAACATGTTTGCATTTTGATCACAGCAACATAAACATAAACATTCTCTAAATTAAAATAAATTAAGCATAAAGTAGTGAGCTGACTCTTTTTGTCAAAGCATATTGTGTACTTTGTAAAAATTTTTCCATTTGTATTGTTACCAAACGTCTTAAGTTCAAGTGCTGATCGTCAGACTACACTTGCAACAGACTAGATGTGCATGTGTTGGGGTGGGATTGGAATGAATTATATGTACAGAGGATTAAGCATTTGTCAAACAGCCAAAAAACTCATATAATCTCTCCTGAACTATGGTTTGCGGAGAAGGCAATGGCACCCCACTCCAGTACTCTTGCCTGGAAAATCCCATGGATGGAGGAGCCTGGTAGGCTGCAGTCCATGGGGTCGCTAAGAGTTGGATACGGCTGAGCAACTTCACTTTCACTTTTCCCTTTCATGCACTGGAGAAGGAAATGGCAACCCACTCCAGTGTTCTTGCCTGGAGAATCCCAGGGACGGCGGAGCCTGGTGGGCTGCCATCTGTGGGGTCACACAGAGTCGGACACGACTGAGGTGACTTAGCAGTAGCAGAACTATGGTTTGAGCTTTTTTTTTTTTCCAGATTAGCTCTCATTTAAAAAAAAAAAACAACCTCTCAAGGAAATTCCAAAGTACCCACTTATCCTCTTGTCTGTCTGGAAGAGGATTAACAGTCTGAAGGAAGTAAATGAAATTTAGTCAGCTCCATAAAAGAACATAGTTTGAATTTTGTTCTCACAACATAACATCACAAAAACAAGGATTATTGTCTAATCTCACCAGCTTTCTTTAAAGAAGCATCCTAAAGAATTTCCACTTTCACTAAATTGTTACAAAAGGTGTTTCAACCTGCAGAACCTCCTCACTTCTGTTATAAATCACCTGGAACTGGACATTGTCTGAGCCTAACAGAATAGTTTAAGCAGCAAAGCCAGACATTTCTTACCCGATTTCCTGAAAACTCAGACTTCACTAAGGTTTGGCTTTCTTTCCTTCCAGCCTGGTGAAGTTCCAAAAACTTTTAGATTTATATCTCTCATTGAAGACAAAGTAGCAGCATATCAGGTTTTTCTTCTCTAGAGAAAAACGATTTCTAATTAGGGGCTTTGCAACTATAAACCACTTGGAAAATATTTAGGCCAACTCCTACATTTGGCATTTTTCCTTCCGTTGAGATCAGGCTTCCTCACTTGAGGTGAATAAACTCTCTCTGCTCATGAGTGAGGGCTCTGCTCCAGGGTCTGGGACTTCCAACTCCCCTCACTATAAAATGTGACCCCAGTCAAGCTCTTCCCAGGAATGCTTTGCTATCTTGATCAAATTTTCTCATATGTGTTAGGATTGTCAACAGAGATATATATCTCAATTCTGCCTCTCGACATGTATCTGTCTTATCTAGAAATATGGAAAAGACTAATAGTTTATCCACATCTGTGGTTTAATATGTTTCTTACAAAAGTCAATGGTATGTATAGATGGGGAAAATGTTTTATAGTTTTAGAGGGGAGATAATGATAATTATAGCTGACATTTATTGATCATTTGCCCTGTGACCGCCACTGTATTGTGTACTATAGCAATCTACTTTAATTTGAATCCACCTAACAGACCTCTTGGGGCTTCCCAGGTGGTGCTGGTGGTTAAGAACCCGCCTACCAATGTAAGAGACATAAGAGACTCGGGCTCGATCCCTGGGTAGGGAAGATCCTCTGGAGGAGGGCTTGGTGACCCACTCCAATATTTTTACCTGGAGAATCTCATGAACAGAGGAACCAGGAAGGCTACAGTCCCTGGGATGGCACAGAGTCAGACATAGCTGAAACAACTTAGTAAAACAGAGCTCTAAATTAGATATCATCCTTCTCATTTTCTAGAAGGGAAAACTTAGATTTAGAAAGCTTAGGGAATTACTTCCAAGTTTTCCAGCAAAAGAAAAGTAGAGTTAGAATTCAGATGCAAATTATTTGGTCAGAAGGTTTGACCTTAACTATTTCATCACATTCCCTTTCAAAGATTGAATTGTAAATGTAATTGCTTTGCAATATCTGAGATTATGTGGATTCAACATTAGTCAACCTAAAAGAAAAGGAAAAGGTAAAAGAGAGAAAAAGTAGAGTAATTTTGAAAAATATTGTCCTCACTGACACTGAACTCATTTAAAAGGCCAAAAGTAGTTATTGAAGGAAAATGATAAGTGGACTTTAACTTGGGAATGTTTTATTGAATTCCATGGAGAATCACTGACTGTATTCCGTAATTATAAAACAAAAAATACAAGACTATCACTTTATATGAAAAGGCAATATCAGTACACAAAATATTTCAAATTATTTTAAGAATATCTGACAAAAATATGTAAGGCTTACAGTTATCTCATTGTTTTCTGCCAAATGCATGGTGAAATATATAGAGAAACTATCTCCTCCCTTACTTAGAAATATGAAAAAAATTTCAAGATAGTATAGAAAAGAATCTATTTTTAAAAACTTATCTTCAAGGAACCACTTACATGATTAGAAGGATAAAGTGTCAAAAGTATAATTCTGAACCATAAATTTTCTGGGTGAGTGGTGAGGAAGTTCCACATTCCTCTCTTAAATAGAACAGAATACCCAAGAAATGATAGAAATGTTCTTAGTTTTTTGCTCTCTTTACAATTTTCTGTCTCTGCTTTGAACTTTTTCATTCCTTTCTTGGAAAACTTTAAGATCCATTAAAAAGTTTCTGATATTGTAAGCACTTAGCAGTCATAAAAAGTGAAATTATCTCATTTAACAGTTTACTTGGGGTGTTCCTAGTTGGGCGACAGCATTTTTTTTCTTTTTATACTTTCTGGAGCCACTTCAATTTGTGGTTTTTGTTGTGATAGTTTCAGATGCACAGCATACATATACAGGTATACATTGATGTACATGCATACATCCTCAGGAAGGAATATTTTTAATTAGCTTGTATGAATAAACTATTATGATTTTTATGATGCAAATATATTCCCACAATTCCTTTGTGAATATATTTCAAATTTTAGCTCTTAATTATACTTGAAAAGTGAAAGTGTTAGTCACTAGTGACCCCATGGACTGTAGCCTGCCAGGCTCCTCTGTCCATGGGATTCTCCAGGCAAGAATACTGGAATGGGTTGCCATCTCCTTCTCCAGGGGATCATCCTGACCCAGGGATCAAACCTGGGCCTCCTGCATTGCAGGCAGATTCTTTACCTTTTGAGCTACCACGGTAGCCACATTATTATTCTCAAATATCTACATATTAATAACCACTGATAAATATCTAATGTGTTTTTAAAAAAAAAGGTAAGTTGAGGCATTGTCAGAATTACCAAACTTAAAATCATTTTTCACTTTTCTGGCAACATGACTGTCGATTTTTACTGTCTCAAGAGTATTTGGTTTGAGTGAAATATCCAAGATTCTGCCTACCTCACCTGTTTGTAATAATTCTATGGTGATGATGGAAATAGGAGAGAGCAGGTATTCATGACAGCCACAACTTTTTGTCATACACTGTAAAAGAGAAAATGAAGATTAGCAATTGACTATCAGGACCAATGTAAAACAATACAGAATATTTATTAACACCAAAGAGACCTTTGCAAAACATGTGGGGATTCTGTCTGCATATAAGAATTTTAAGTAGCTAAATGTCATTAAAGGACAATGGGTTAGAGATTTCATTACACTTGGAAATCTTGCAATTTTTAATTTCATAATTCAGGAGGGCACTAGTAAAGTATTTTTAAATGTGTATAAAATAAATATCTATTCTCTGCATCATTTCCTTACATGATATGAAAAGGGACTTTTAAATTTTTTTACCAGTTAAATTCATCCAGCCAACCTCAGGCTGCATTTTCTGAAGCATGGTTGGGAAGGTATCACACACACACACACGCACAAATGATAAGTAGAAGAATGGAAATTTCAGGATTATGGGACAGTTGATTATGAATCATTGACATCTAGTAAGCAATATTAAGACATCGGATTTCATGGAGAATTTTAAAGAGACAAGCTGAAAAAGGAAAAAAAAATAGAAAAATAATCTTTATGTTTTTCTAGGTAATATATGTTAACATAACCCTTGTCTCTTTTCACTGCAATAATTACAAGTTGAAAAAAAAATAGAGAGACGTATCAACTCAAATCTGAGTTCCTTATGAAAAGCAGAAAATTCAACCAGTCTATTCATTGGATAAGACCCTGATGCTGGGAAAGATTGAGGACAAAAGGAGAAGGGGCCACAGAGGATGAGATGGCTGGATGGCATCAGTGACTCAAGGGACATGAGCTTGAGCAAACTCAAGGAGACAGTGAAGGACAGGGAGGCCTGGCGCGCTGCAGTTCGTGGGGTCGCAAAGAGTCGGACACGACTGAGCAACTGAACAACAACCTTAATCAGATTCTGATACACGACTCTTTCTTCTTCAAACTGTTTTTTTTTAAATAATCTTTAGAATGCAGATGCTACCAATCAACAAAACTAATAACAAAATAAGAATAGCACAAAACACTATTATCATGACTGACTGAATTTTGACTTATAAAGTCAATCAAAAATACTGATTAGTATCCTCAAATTAGTAAACCAGGATTAATTTATATTCTTTTTACACCTTATATAAGTGTGATTGACTCAAATGTTCTTGTTCAAGGGAAAAAGTTATATGGATGACCATTACTAGAAATTGGATTTAAAGAATATCTCTATTTCTGTTTATAAATAAAAAGGTAAGTTTAAGCATCAAGCTGATAACATTCATGAGATATGTTGACAATTAATATATTATGAATAATTATGGCCCTTTTATTAAATAAGCAAAGTGAAGGAGCATGAGTAATGCCTGTTATCAAAGAAAATAATTAGATTCAGTTCTGGGAACATGAGGACTGCCACTGAATACAGTCCAAAATTTTATATGGTAACATTTTTCTAAAAAAGAAAGGAAGAAGGAAAGAAAGGAAAAAAAGAAAAAAAGAAGAAGATCCTTTGAACAAATGTTTCTGTCTACTTTTTGTTTTATGTACTAGTTCTTTCAAATATCAGGGTTACTGCTTTCTTTCTCCAATATTTATGGAAAACTCATACAGTTCTAGCTGCAAAGCTGTAAAGATTTGAAAACATAATATAAAACTTCCCAGGTTTCTGAGTCACTAAGACACAGACACAAAGAATTCAACTTGTTAGAGTAGCAAGTTTTGCAGCGTTGAGAGTTAGAATACATCTGCATTGGTCTAATGAAAGATAAATAAAAGAGATATACCACATAATTTTCCAAACACTAGGGATAAAATAAGGTACTGACATTCCCAGAACAGACAAAACAAAACTGCAGTCCTAAAGTTTATAGGTATCTGTCCTAGCAGTTGGAATCCTTTGGAATCCTGAAAATATATTTTAGCCGATAACATGGAGGAAAGTAGCTTTTTATCTCATAAAGCATTTTAAGAGTTTCATTAGAGGAAAAGAGGTCAGAGGGAGGCTCTGGTTGGCAGAGTGTCTTTTCCTCTATGGACTTCTTGCACCAGAAACTAAGAAGCTTATTTCTGTGGACTGTTCATGGTACTTGATGACAATTCAAAGATTTAAAGTGTTTCTTACTTTTTCCAATCCAGCTTGAGAAAATTTAATGAAATTTCTTTGAAGAAGCTCATCCAGGAACCACTATAAATAGGAAAAATATAAATACCGTCTAATTTAAAAATTTTTCCAGGATTAAATAGTTGTTTGTTGTTTTTTTTTTTTTTTTTCCAGTACTCATGCACAAATGTGAGAGTTGGACCATAAAGAAGGCTGAGCGCCAAAGAATTGATGCTTTTAAGTGGTGGTGCTGGAGAAGACTCTTGAGAGTCTCTTGGACAACAAAGAGATCAAGCCAGTCAATCCTAAAGGAAATCAACCCTGAATACTCATTGGAAGGACTGATGCTAAAGCTGAAGCTCCAATACTCTGGCCACCTGATGTGAAGAACTGAGTCATTGGAAAAGTGCCTGATGCTGTGCAAGATAGAAGGCAGGAGGAGAAGGGGACGACAGAGGACGAGATGGTTGGATGGCATCACTGATTCAATGGACATGAGTTTGAGCAAGCTCTGGGAGATGGTGAAGGACAGAGAAACCTGACGTGCTGTAGTCCATGGGGTTGCGAAGAGGTGGACACAACTTAGCAACTGAACAACAAGAATTATGGCAGTACAGCATGAAACTTCTCCTCTACTGATATAAAAGGTTTACTAAGTAAACAGTCATCATGAGATTAAGAGAACCTGGTTCAATAGGAAATGTGATGTCAGGATTAAGATTTAACACCTATGTTTCAGTATCTTTGAAACTGGTAAACCTTTTTTAGATGTTCCTTAAATAATAAAAGCACAAGCATGCTTTTCACAGAGCACTTTTCTCTCATATTCAATATTCTCACTGTAGAAAATAAACTGTTACCAGTATTTTTCTGCATTATTTTCTAACAGACAACCTAAATCATCAAAACAGTGTTCTTGAAAGAACCGTCTGATGTCCAGGGAGTCTCATGCAGCTCTCTATGTCTGATTTAAGCACTCTTGAACAATAAGAATGTGAATAAAACTACTAAAATCTTTGTGTTTCAGTTTGAATCTCTAAACTCATGAATTTCAAGTGATATGAAATTGGCCCAAATAACACCATGGCTAGTAAATGCAACTCTCATTCACCCTTAGAAGTAAAATAACGCTTTGCATGTTCCTAAAAAAACAAA
The DNA here is from genome assembly GCF_054371585.1 of Giraffa tippelskirchi. Lineage (NCBI taxonomy): Eukaryota > Metazoa > Chordata > Mammalia > Artiodactyla > Giraffidae > Giraffa > Giraffa tippelskirchi. The sequence continues at coordinate 155,045,520 of NC_137281.1, forward strand.
ACAAAACAAAACAAAAAAACATACTGCTGTAAAAAAAAGAAGCAAAAAACCCTCTCATTTTTATTCACAATAAACAATTCTAATGGATGTCCATACTTGATCCTAAATACCTGTGTACTTTATTATATTTTAATCCTAAGAAAAACCATCTTAACAGAGAAACAGACACAGGAACTTGGAAAGCAACACTTCAACCTGCATTAATGGCTGATAACCACTGTCATTTTCCATTCATTTGATGGTCTGTATGTTGTACAACAATTTAAAATAATAAGCAATATTTAATTCACTGTCAGTAATATTGATCTGTCTATAAAGAAGTCAAAGTTAATGTTCTTTGTGGCTATGATTAGGTTCATTTAAGAAAGAAAAGCACTGGCATCTGGCCAATAAACATTAAACAGGTAAGTTATAGGAGTCTAATCAACACCAACCTCAGTTTATCATAAATAAAGTGAAGGATTATTAAATCAACATCTCTGCTCATTATTTGGCATGTTAATGTTATGTTATATTTTTGAGACTGGAGAGGAATACTCTCAGTGTGAAAAAGAGATGAGGCAGAACTAAATAACAGAGAAGGAAATTTGGAATCAGAAGGGATCATTGATCCCCTGGATTTACTTGATAAATCAGTGACAATCTATTAATTCACTCTTCCACTTTGTCCCCCTTCTTTAAAATATGCTTAGAAAACTTATACTAGGAAAAATATCTTGTTTTTAAAGATTTTTCCCATTGAGCATAGAGTAAAAGAGAGAATTGCTAAGTCATTATGACATTTTAGTTGCAAGGTCTATGTTCTGGAGTACACAATTTTATTCTTGGGGATTTTTTTCTCTGTATTTCTTTCTCCCTAGAGCCCACAAAAAGAGGACTTAGACAGAGTGAATGAATAAATCTGTGCTTAAGGAAGACATTTACGTACATACACAAAAATTATTACTAAAGAAATTATCTAAAAATTGACAAAGGGAAAATAATTGCTTACTTTTTCTCTATGATCTGCACATGTCATTCTTAATAAGATTTGGAATAATCTAAGCACCCTCATAAATTCCCTTTGCTATAGGGCAAGAAACCTCTCTCCATAATGCACTGTATATAGCCTAGCAGGACATGTGCAGTTCCACGAAAGATGAGGACAATGGTGGTAACAAGGGTGATGAGGCTAAGCTTGAGATAATAAGGGTCTTACTTAATTGTTGACTATTTTTTATCTAAATAAAAAAATGAAGTAAAATCCTCACTGAATAAATTTGGAAAATGATTCTCTGAAAAAGTAAAAATCTGTTGTGTGCATATGATTTTTAAGTTAAATCCCCTTTCTATAAATACATGCATATTTTGCTGCAGTTGGTGGAGTGAACCACAGCGTGCATCAAAGTCAAGGACTAAATTTTTGAAATTTTAAAAATATTTAATTTAGGAAAAAAGACACTTAACCTTAAAAGATTTGGTCTTGTGGGCTTCATGAGTGAAATGAAGCAGAATTTGTCTGTTATAGAATATTCCTCAACAAAGTACTGAATGAGCTAAAAATACCATCACTTAATATTTTTATAATGCATTATAATTACATATCTATTTCATACACATTGTTTCACTGATGCAATATCACAGTTAGTTTTTTTTTTTTAATTCTCATTTTAAAGATGGTAAAGATTGAGGCTTTTTTACTCCAGTTACAAAATGGGGTACTTTGAAGATACTTGGTTTAGGATTTTTCTCTTAAGTATGCTGTAATCTAGATGATATTCTATTCTGCTTCTGCAGAAGCACTCATGATGTAGAGACACATGTAAACTTACATTTACAAGAATGTATCCACGTTCATCTTCACTATAGACTAGCTATTTTCCTTTTGACTCTGAATTTCAATCCTTCATCAGAAAATTCAGGAATAAAATATCTACATAAAACAAATTTAAATGATATCAGATACTGTAAGATCTGTGAGCATGTACTGCATACTTTGAAATGATTTATAATATTAAAACATACTTCTAAAATTTCTGTTAAAAGAAGAGAACATGAATTCTCCCAACAAATTGATTAGACCATTAGGATGGATTCCATTATTCTTTACAGCTCCATTCATCTCTGTGGTTCTCAGAAGTCTAACCTCAATGATCTTTTCTGATTTCTGATTCCCCCTCCCTAAAATGATCAATACATTATATCAATCACACAAAACCTACAGCCCTCCAAAACTTCCCATTCTCTACTCTCATCAATTTTATGATCAACAGATGCTACTACATGACAGATTTTTTTTTTCCTCAGAACTTTCCCTTCACTTCTATGTTGTCGCTCAGTTCTGTCAGATTTCTCTTAACTAATAGACTGATCCAACCAGTAGGATCCAACCAGTCCATCCTAAAGGAGATCAGTCCTGAGTGTTCATTGGAAGGACTGATGTTGAAGCTGAAACTCCAGTACTTTGGCCACCTGATGCAAAGAGCTGACTCATTTGAAAAGACCTTGATGAAAGATTGAAGGCAGGAGGAGAAGGGGACGACAGAGGATGAGATGGTTGGATGGCATCACCGACTCAATAGAGATGAGTTTGAGTAAACTCCGGGGGTTGGTGATGGACAGGGAGGCCTGGCGTGCTGCAGTCCATGGAGTCGCAAAGAGTCGGACACGACTGAGCAAATGAACTGAACTGAATAGACTGAAGATATAATCTTTAACCACCATATCATCGTTCTTTTAGGCTACTCTTCCTGTTGCTTGTAGAAGAAAAATGAAACAGAGCCACAAATGACACACGTATATGAGCATTTAAGGTGCCCCCTGAGTCTCCCACATGAACTCTGTCATCTGTCCCGCCCTCCCTGTGGCCCAGCCTGTCCTCCTGACACTCACTGTAGACTAGAGATCTCGTTTCACAGTTTAAGACCTCAATCTTTCTCCTACCTTCATTCTCAGCAATATCAATGACCAACCAGTATCTTTCTCTCACAGATCCTCCAATGTTGTTTTCATTCCTTATTCTCCAAAACCACACCAATCTCCAAGATGACAACCGCAGCCCCCTGGTCTTCACATACATCACTTTTATTTTTATTAATTTTTTTAATTTGTTGGGTGTAGTATCCTCTCTGTTATAATTCCTCTATATAATCTCAATCAGAGGTGTGCAAACACTTTCTTTAAAAGGCCACATAGTAAATATTTCAATTTTTGTGGGCCAACAGTTTCTATTACACCTACCCAACTCTGTCATTGTTGTATCAAAGCACACATATATTTATTGCACAAATACCTGAAAATGAGAGTGCTGTGTGACCTGTAATTTATGTTCATAACGCTTAACCTGGGTTAAGTCCATCGGGTCACAAAGAGTCAGACACAACTAAGCGACTGAACTGAACTGAATTGAACCTGGCACTCAGTCATCCTTAATATGATTTATCTGAATCCATGGTCAGTGTCTGTCCGGTAAGCAGGAAAAGTTAGTTGGGTTTAGCGACAGATGGCGATAGGCAACAATGACAGTGCACAAAAACTTGTGAGTGAGTCAGTGAAATGGAATAGGCTTTATAATTACAGAGACTTTATTTTCAGAACGAAATACAGAGTTTTATAGCTCCTTAATCAGTTGGAAGCTCTTTAAAGGGGGGCTTAGGCCCTCACTGCTGGCCTTGGAGACGCAAACTGCCATGAGCTCTCCAGATGCACAGAAAGGGAGAGTCCTGCCAACAGCCGCAGGAACTTGGAAGAGCACCTGAGCTTCTGGGGAGATTGCACCCCAGTTACCTCCTTGATCACAGCCTCACACAACCCTGCGTGGAGACACCAGCCAAGCAGTGCAGGGACTCATGATCCATCGCAACCATCAGATGATAAGTATACCTTGTTTCAAGTGTATATATGTGTGTAGTGTGTTACCCAGCAGAAAAACTAATATAACTGTCAATGTTTCCATAATAAGCTTTATTAGTTAAGATACTATTTGAATTCTGTCTTCTGTCTTCATACTTGCATAGTCTCTTCCCACGCTCACTCAGTGACACCTCATAGTTCAATCAGAGAAAAAAAGAGATGTTAACAGAGTCAAGCTATTATCACACCTACCACAAAGTTGATAATTCTGCCTGCATTTTAAGGCATCTAATTCCCTCTTAAAATGTAGGAAGTGTCCCTCTTCTGATGAGAACTCAGTGCTTCTTTTGGGGCTCCACTGGGGCTTGCTTACCCTTTAGTTACGATTCTTCTCTTCTAGGCGCTTGGCTTAGCTTTAATCATTTAATTATGTTCAAGAATCTCTGGTTTATATATGTATATGTATAGATGCATGCATATATATATGTATAAATCACTGCATGCATTAAAATGTATATATACACATGTCTAGTATATTATCCACATATATATGGCCATGCATGTATATATACTTATCAAGGCATATATTATACTGTTTATATATTACACATGTATGTTATATGCATACTTCTTCAAAGAAATGTCTGTAGCAACTATTTCCAATTTAACCTACTATCTCTCTAAACTTACATTCCACACCCACCCAACTACAACTTCTCTAGACCAGGTTACCAAGGATTTTGTACTTTTTGTGATCAGTGGGAAATGTGACCTCACATTTTTCTACCTCTTATAAGCATTTGGCAATAATGACTATCCTTCTTCCCAACCCTCCCATTACCAATTCTTAAAATAGTCTCTCCTTTGGGGACCTCATGAAACCAAATGTCCTGGGTTTGCTTAGTCTCATTAGCTCATCTGCCTTTGTTAACTCTTTCCGCTGTACCTCGCTCCTGGATTGGAAGTGAGTTCAGTTTCCATCCCAGGCTCTCTCTTCGTGTCTACCCTTCACTTTATTCTAAATGGTCTCATTAACTCACATGAATTTACTTACTGTGGTGAAAGTCCGAAAGCAATATTCCCCAGCCCTGCTATTACATTTAAGATTCACACTCATATCCCTAAAACTTTTGACATCTATACCTATCTGGATCTTGGATATCTCAAAATTCTCAAGGCAAAATTGACACTGTTAACATATCTTTTACTCACACACACATGCCAGGCAGTAGAAACTACTGCAAAAACAACTATCTGTCACTTTCCCCACATCTTATTTCCACTTTTCTTTATTCAGCATCATTTGATGGAATGTATTATTTGTGAAGATAAATTGTGACCTAAAACAATGATCTGGATTTCAGTATTTTTCTGTTTTCCCCCAAAAACACTTATGACACTATAAAGCTCAATGTTTGTTTCTGAAAATAAAGTCACTGTAACTATAAAATCCACTCAGTAACCATATAATGAAAAAATAAATCCACAAAATGATGCGGTTATGTTGCTCATTTACACAAATTACCTCTTCTTATCTCCATAATAACCTCAATATGCTAATCATTTTATTTTTCTCATGTTATAGATTAAGAAATAAGCTCACGTTTGTAAATGACTTGTAGAAGCACACCTCTGTCTCTTGAATCCATGATTTACTCACTGAAATGGAAAAGGGATTCTGAGAGCAATGTCCGTGTCATCATAAAGTAAAAGGAGGTGAAATAAAACACTTATACTAGTAATATGGGGCTTCCCAGGTGGCACTAGTGGTAAAGAATCCACCTGCCATTGCAGCAGACACAAGAGATGCGAGTTTGATCTCTGGGTTGGGAAGATCTCCTCAAGTAGGGAATGGCAACATACTCCAATATTCTTGCCTGGAAAATTCTATGGACAGAAGAGCCAGGGGGACTACAGTCCATAGGGTCGCGAAGAGACCGACATGCCTGAGCAACTGAGCACATACCCACGTTAATAATCTATATCTAAACTTACTGAAGACTTCTCCAGAAATACAAAGAAAAACACAAATAGTAATGTAAAAAAGTCAGCTCAGTTTTCTCACTGAAAACTGAAATATACTTCGAGCTGAATCCAAACCACAATTATAAAGCAAATAACTCTTTTACAATCCTTATCAGCCTTACAGTCCTTCATGATGCTTTTCCTCGATACAATCTATGCTTGTACATTTCCCCTCTCAAACTCTGCTTGCTCTCCCCTACCCTATCACGGGATCATTCCAGACTCCTTTCTCCAAAACAGACTGAAGTCAGTGTGTGTGTGTACATGTGTGTGAATTTATGTTTTATTAACTCCAAATTCAATAGCTGAGATTTTCAAACAAGCTACTTTACCAGGGGAATAATTTTTATTATACCAGTTGTAAGGTATTTAAAGTGATAGAATGGCTCTATATATGACAAATGGAAGCTTGTCAGTTATAACGACTCTTGTGAGCAGAGTTTTAAAGAAGTTCTATATGACCTTTTTAAATGTCTAGAATATTGGTTATGGGTACAATCATTTCTACCCTGGCACAGTCATTGATTTTTCAAGTATTCTGTTATGCTAATGTAGTATCTCTCTTGTTCTCTCTAAAGTTATTCTAAGAAGCACTTCAAACAGTGATGAACAAAATCAGTCTTCCATCAAGTACTCGGTTAGAGAACTTAAAAGAAAGATAGGGAAGGTAAAGGGTTCATGATTTCATGATAAAAGAAACTATACTCTCCATCAGAACTGGAGCAAAATTCATTTCTGAAAGCAAATGATAATGAGATCTTGTGCTGAAAATCTGTAAGTTAAAAAGGCAATTAGCTTGTCTATCTTATTCACCTACAGGGGCAAAAACAATTCAGTTCTCACTGTTAAAATGGATTGCAATCATATTGGATTTGAAAACCTGACTTTTTAAATATTTATGAATATCTAAACCCTGCATAAGAGTAGAAAAGAGGGCACATATAATTTAGAAAACTTTCATTCAGCTGAATGACTCAATCATAGAATTTTTCTTTCATTTGAAACACAGGTTGAAATATAATATTTACTATGTTGTTTACAAAAAGTAGCAAAATAAAAGCATCTAAAATGAAGAAGTTATATCATTGTTTTAAAATGGAATGTAAGAGCAATTTCTTGATTTATTCTTTTATTAGAAAATTCCAAATTAGAAATTCTCTTAGAGAAATGTGCTTTGTATCATGTACTCTTAAAGTCATTCTGACTGTAATATAGATGGCACGGTTCTCACACAGATCAGAGAGAACGTTTTGTTATGTAAACTCAAAGCTAATCACTAGAGAAACATGATTGTTTAATATTATTCATCCTTGAATAAACATGTTAGTCAATTACAGAAGTTCATATGCTAGAATATTTAAAAATCCATCTCCCCGTGGGAAAAACTGATGCAAAGCCCTGCAAATGATGCAAGTTAGCCATAACCATTCTAAAATGCCTAATTTTGTATTTTTATTACATAAAACAATCATGATTTGGGGATAAAGCTCGTATATTTTGTTGACATCATATTGATCGTTTGAACAGGCTTCTAGACTTACGGTCAACAAACCCTTTTTGTAAAGATCTCATTAGTAAGTATTTTCCATTTTGTAAGGTCATGTGATTTCTGCTGCAACTGTAAATTCTGCCACTGTTCTGAAAACAACATAGACAATGCACAAACAAATGAGCAACTGTGTTCCAATAAATTTTATTTACAAAAACAAGTAAGTAGTGGGTTAGTCCTGCTTTAGGCTACTGTTACCAAGCTCAAGCTCCTACTGCTTACTACATGAAAAACCAAATAAATCAAGAGGTTTTGAGGCAGGAATGTTTACTTTATTTGAAAGATCCAGCAGACCAAGATAGTGGACTAGTATCGTGTCCCAAAGAAACATCTTATGGAGTTAGAATTCAGGTTTCTTTGATACCAAAAGTCTTCCCTTGGTAAAGAATCCGCCTGCAATGCGGGAGACCTGGGTTCCATCCCTGGGTTTGGAAGATCCCCTGTAGAAGAGAAAGGCTACCCACTCCAGTATGCTGGCCTGGAGAATTCCATGGACTGTATAGTTGATGGGGTCGCAAAGATTCGGACACAACTGAGTGAATTTCACTTGTACCAAAAGGGAAGGATCGTGGCTGGTTGTTGTCAACGTCTTGGTACTGGAACTCTTTGTTCTGTCAATTGTCCACATAGGTCTGATCACAATGTTCCTATAAAACCTCCAATAAGACAGTTATTATTTTCTGTTTTGCAGCTTTTTATCTCTGTATGAATAAAAAAGTATTATCCCTTTAAAGGTCAAGTCTGGGAGGCAGAGCTTTGATAATGAGCTATCATGCATATATCAGGCTGCAGGAGTACAAGGCCAGGATAACTAAGCATAGCAGCAGCGCACACAGGTTAGACCTAAGGAATAGATCCTATATGGAGTCAGGTTTCTTCTCTATTACACTGCCACTAGTTACTTTTAAAATGCATATGCTTGCAAGGTTGGGAAAGAAGGAACTTGTGTACGCTTTGGTCAACCTTAGCTGTCACCTTGATTTCTGGATATGGAAAGAAACAGAAGAGAAGGTAACGAATGATAAAATCCAGTACATGTGTTGAAACAGGTTAGAGGCTAACTGGCCAGTTATTTTCCATCCAAAGTTTTCTTACTTAATTTCATCCTCTAGGATGATAATCTTACTTCTCCTTGACGACCCAGCATGATAGAGAACTCAGTACTTAGTGTGGCATGTAGATACTGGGTTCAAGTTTTGGACATTTCTAAATATTAAACACTTCTCACGTAGAAATATGAAAGCTTGATTTCTAATGAGCACTACTTTGCATTTTAGGCTTTTTCCTCTATGGTGTGAGTTTCAACAGCATTTCTACTTCACTATGTATTGAGTTCCTACAAAGCAAAGAAAGACATCTTTTTTCTGTTTTTTTTTTAAGTAGCCACCCATCTTTTTATTGAGCAGTTTACTATTTTTGGTATAACACTAATATCAGATTATTAACATTATAAACATTAAATTATAGAGGAGTTAGATTATTTGAACTTTTGGAGCAACACAGCTCACAGTGTTTGGAAATACTTTGTGGTAAATGACTAATGATTTAGTATAGACTTGCATACAATGTTTCACTTGAGAAATATATAGGCTAATTTTAAGTACTTATCATCTTTAACATTAAGGGCATATTACTGGGTAAATGTTTTTCAGGCGTATTTTGTGAAGATGATTCCCATTAGTTAAAATCTGTTTATTGAGCATTAATTATGCATCAGACCCTGTAATAGACATCAAGGGTAGACTGATGTACTAGGGACTCACTCTCTAAGCTAAATTTGTTGATCTATTAGTATGTCTTAATCGCTCATGATACTTACATATACATAACTGTGATCCTTTGGGAATATCCCTGCTCAGAGATTATTTCATAATGATGGCTTGCTCATTTCTTTGTCACCTTTTTTCTCATATCACATTCTTTGTCACTTAAAAGATGCTTCCATTATAAATTTTACTTTTTAATAGAAACTACATTCTTCACTTGAGATAAGCCTTTCTGACTTTCTTCACATCGCTGTGCCTAGTCACTCAGTCATGTCCAACTCTTTGGAACCCCATGGACTGTAGCCCACCAGGCTCTTCTGTCCATGGAATTCTCCAGCCAAGAATACAGGAGTGGGTAGCCCATCCCCTCTCCAGGGGATCTTCCTGACTCAGGATTCCTGAGGGTGTCCTGACTCAGGATTCCAAACCAGGGTGTCCTGCAAGCAGGTAGTTTCTTTACCAGCTGAGATACCTCAGAAGCTTTTCTTCACATTGCTTGTAAGCAATTTTAAGCAAATCTAGTAAGATCAAATATTTTTCTAGAAGTCCCCACCCCACTTTGTAAAATCAAACAGAATTTAGAAATACTTTTTGCCAGGACTGACAGCTTGCAGCTTTGAATATACAATAAAATCTTACATTGGTTGGTATAGATATTTTCATTTCTCTTTCTTGGAATTTTATTGATAGTCCTTCAAAATTGTCAGCTCTCAGATGCCTGTCTGATTTTCGAGATTTTGCTAATTTTATTTTGTTTACTCTTATGTCAAATTCAGGACTGATAATGTCTGATGAATTGCTTGTGACTTACATTTATCACACAATGCTAATGGGCCAGAACTAAAGCATGACTAAAGAAATTATGCAATCTAGAGTCTAAGAGGATATGGTTTGTCTACTCTTTCCTAAGTATGGAAAAAAACAAAGCAAAACACCCAGACTGTGTTATCTTCAGAAATGAGAAGGGAATATATGATGGGGAGGTGGAGATATTAATATTGGATAAAGATAAGCTGCCAAGTCAAAAATTTAACCTTTTTTAAATTTAAAGTCTAGCTAACAGTCCCTCAGTACTACCATATACTCATTTCCAGAAATTCAGAAATTGGAATACAATTTGTAAATTTGATTTCTTTTCACTATGAGAGGAAACAAAAATGACTATTTTTAGTTATTTAACTTGATGCCACTATAGGCATCATGGCCTTCTCTGCTTTGTAAAGGTTACTGTAAATGTGACGCTCATTACTGAGACGGTATAATGAAGTCTTTTTTAAAAAGACTGTGTATATTTAATTTTGCCTAAATTCACGCATTTGTTTGGTTTCTCCTGTTTTTTAACTCTTACTCCCTAGTTTCATAAAAGGTTTTTCCTGTAATCAGTGAAAAGAGAATATATTTAAGGCAAAATAGCACCTTTTTGCACTTTCACACTTTTCTTTTACGTACTGAATTCTGAAAGAGGAAAATGAATATATTTTCAGATGAAATTTGTACTAGAAAGAGAAGCCCTGCACTTCCTTTTCATTGTGTGTGTGCATCTTTCATATGCAATCTGTTCATTTACTATCTTTTACTTAACTTGTACTGAGTGTGCTCTATTAAAGCAGAAATTCCATTCAGGAAAATTGAACACTTTTTTTTTCTATTCTAGTTTAAAATGTTCTCCGAGAGCCATAACATTCACCATTCGCAGCCGTAAGTCTTATAAATCAGAAGATAAAGCCTGCGTGTGTTTGCCACAAATTCAGAGAAAATAGATCTTTCTCAGTAGGCACTATTAAGAGCCATTCCTGAGTAGAAGGAACACATTTTCAACCCATTTGTGCCACTTAGAGACATTCCTGTTTTTTCCCCTTTTTGAAAGGAATCTCTAGCTGTGCCTCATTATAGTGTGAAGCTGAAAAAGAGAGGGAGCGAACAAAAGGGAGGGCTGAGGAGAGATGGAATCAAAGACAAAGCGCTGTGCTGTTAGAAAAATAAAATAAAATAAATTACCCCTTCCATATTAGGACCAAACGCTTTTAAAGCCTGTGGTGATTTTCAACCTTTCCTGCTACCATTCACACCAGCAGGGGTATAAGCATTTGTGTCCCAAAACAGACACACGTGCACAGACAGACCCTGTACAACATCCACCAAGAGCTTACATTCACTCAGATCAGCCCAAATGTGGATCCATTTATGTTCATATATCAGAACTGAAGGATTTATTTATTTCCTGTCTTCATAAAAAGACTCTTTCCTCATTACAACAGAGTTTGTGCATTCTAGAAAACACAATAAATCATACATGCACTGACATTTTTGTTCCTGAAGTATTTTTATAAACTTTTCCACACAAGCTGTGAATGAAAATAGCTGTTGATTTTTTTTTTTTTGATAGCAGGCTATTATCTAAAAGAGGAAAATAAATAGTTTGCTGAGTCTCTATAAAAATCTTCAAACTGCAAATGTGTAATTATAAAGTAAAATATGTTCATTATTAGCAAGTTAAATAGTGCTACTTAAACATTTAAGAGATTGATTTTCTGGTTTTAAGAAATGTAGAAATGTTAAATCATGATTAGATGATTAAAAAGTTTAAGACGAGAATTTTAAAAATTAGATTTCCAATTAATTTAAAAAATTAATTTCTCTATTTAAATGAATAGAATTAGAATTGTAATCTGTACTTTTATTATGGAAGCTGTCAAATCTTTTTATATGTTAATCAATTCTTAATGTAGTTGTTTAAAGAAAATGCTTAAAAATTGACAAAAAACAATAAGGCTTTGCTTATCTTGTACTTCCTGATGTCACAAATAAGTTGCTAGCTTGAGATGGTAAAGACCAAGCTACATTCTAGTATTTCTGTCTGCCAGTGAGCTCGATAGTTGAAGTCCATTTATCTTACTACTCATAGATAGATAGACTTGAAAGCACACTTTGAAGAACTGTATTCAAAATGCCCTGCTCTGTATTATGAAAAAAAAAGACACTCTTCATTCTACCTGTTTAAAAAAAATGAATGGATTTTAGAAAAAAAAAATGAATTGATCAGAATTGCTAGTAATAAAGTAAAATTCAAAAACTCTATCAGTTTACTACAAGGAAATACATCTGAAGGGAGACTAGCTCTTCCCTTGGAGGCCAATCACATGGAACACTCAGACCTCTCAGAGACCCTCTTTAGATGATGACTGTCAGTGCTCCAGCCAGCCAGCCGTAAAGTTCCACATCACAAACTTAAGAGCACTATTTCCGACAGCATCACCATTAAATTAAGAAAGAGGAATGCATAATAACAAGTGTAGTTCAGATGTCACAGTATTCCCGTGGGTTGTCTTTATCCCTAGTTTGTACCCACCTTGAACAAAATAAGCATCTAGTCATACCCCAGGGAAAAAATCCAACTCTAAAAGGCAGATGTTAGTAACACAGATTTTACTGAAAATTTTGTGAAGGGAAGGGAAGATTTATATTGCAGACCACGGAACAAAATTTAAAATTTATTCTTACTATCTATTTTTCCCCCAAACCTTTTCAAGTGTTAGAAGCTTCATCAACTATTTTTCTTTCTCCCTTACACCCTGTTTAAAATTCCACCCATCATCTCCCACAATTTATCTGGTGCTCCCAGTTTTAAAATCCGTTATAGCAAAACATTAACCCAGCTATTTGTTACTTGACTCTCCAATATTTGTGGGCATCCCTAGCGGCTCCGCTGGTAAAGTGTCTGCCAGCAATGTGGGAGACCTGGGTTCCATCCCTGGATTGGGAAGATCCCCTGGAAAAGGGAGCGGCTACGCACTCTAATATTCTGGCCTGGGGAATTCCATGGAGTATGTAGCCCCTGGGGTCACAAAGAGTCGGAAACAACTGAGCGACTTTCACTTTCTTTCACGTTTCCGGTTTCCACTCATCTTAGACGGGAACTTGGTAAGCCGAACTTGCTCCTAAAGTTCAAATCATTTAACTCCTCTCTAATTTAATGTGTATAATGTTAGTAATTTGATATTGGCATTATACCAAAAATAGTAAACTCCTAATAAAAATATAAGTGGCTACTTTAAAAAAAAAAAAGAGAGAGAGATGTCTTCCTTTGCTTTGTAGGAGCTCAATACATAGCGAAGTAGAAATGCTGTTGAAATTCACACCAGAGAGGAAAAAGTCTAAAATACAAAGTAGTGCTCGTTAGAATCAAGCTTTAATATTTCTAACTGTGAAACATAAAAATGTTCAGAAGGCAGGAAGATGTTAGCAAACATTTGGTGGATGGATGGAGAAAGATTGTAAATTCTGCCTTTTTTTTTTTTTTGCCATTCAGTTTTGTGGATCTCTGTTTATTTATTTGCTTTTGCTCTGTATTTAGCAACATGCATCAAGCACTTCATGCATGCTCTAACTCCTCTGAAAACCAAGATGAAAACTACAGTGTTCTGCTTTTGGGTTTGTAAAGCTAGTTTACAAGAGAGTAGAGGAATGTGATTTATTCTGCTTGAAGAAATCAATTAGTTATTAGAGCTGAAACAGTATGAGACCTTAACCTGGTGATTGATTCAGACTTTAACAGGAGAGCAGGTCATAAAGGAACACTGGAAGAAGAATTGAAGACAAAACAACATTATGAATTACAAGAACTGCAAATACATTGATGCATGCAGAGCAAAAATTCTGTGAGCACACACTTCAGATTTAGACCCTTTTGAGCTACAACTAAAGAGCTGAATGATAAACAGTCTCTAATTCTCAGCTGACTCCTTTCTATAATTGGGGATAATCATGACTGTTTTCTCATTATGAGATGCTTTAATTTATACACTTGTCAGTGTTTGGCAAACTCAGTGGTCAATAAACATTAGTACTTATCTACTCGCCCTTTCACCTTTAATTCTCCTCCTTCCTCTTCTTCCGAAGGTATTCCTCAAGATAATTCTTGGACTACAAAGAGGGAGAAATGTTATAAGAACATTGTTTTTTGTGCAAAGGAGATTTAAGAAAGAGTCAGTAGTATTTGTAGAGCTATAATTTGATTGTGTTAGTTGCTCAGTCATGTCAGACTCACTGCGACCCCTTGGACTGTGGCCCACCACTTTCCTCTGTCCATGGGATTCTCCAGGCAAGAATATTGGAGTGGGCTGGCATTTCCTTCTCCAATAATTTGATTAACTTTGTACAAGTTGATATTTTATTTATGTTGCTAGAAAGTTTTGAGTGCAATCTGTATATATATGTGTATATATATATATATATATATATATATGCACACACACACATATATATATATTTACAATAGAAAAAAATTGATTAGCCATAGGAAAGCTGAAGCCCGTGGCTTCCCTAATATTACTCAGATTAAATGCAGTCACATATTAAATGTAGAAGAATTAATAATGACATAACAAATGATTTACTATTTTGGTTACTTATGAAAGCAGAGAAAAATAGTTCTTGAGCTATGTTTTCTTTTGAATGATCCTTTAGCTAGTATTATCAAAATGCATAATAATCTAGAGAAGTAAATTAAATACTGCAGAGTTATTTCAAGGCTCTTAATGTATAATTTATTTGTACTGTTACCTTTTGTAGGCTATATATTAAAATCAAAACAAATGGTACCAAAGGATTTTTGTTTCAACACTGTACTCTGAATTTTTCTTTTAACTGAATATAGTAAATCTACTTTGCTTGAAAATATTTATTTAAGAATATTCTAGTTTAATCAAGATGGATTGGTTAGTGTGGTGGATCTGGCCATGCTTTTCTCAGATTTAGGAGAATTATAAACAATTATCATTCCATGCATACTTGATGATAATTGGTTAGGAGAATTGCTTCCATCTACTTCCTAGTGGACAGAAGTCTATATATAACAATGTCATCTGATTATGACCAACTAGTGACATTGTGTGCCAATGCAGCTCTAGAGGTCAAAGTGAAATACTTACATTGACTCTGACTCACCCTTTAGTGAAAGACAAGCTTGACTTTGGTGCACTTGAAGTGAAGTGAAGTGAATTGAAAGTCGCTCTGTCATGTCTGACTCTGCGACCCCATGGACTGCATAGTCCATGGAATTCTCTAGGACAGAATACTGGAGTGGGTAGCCTTTCTTTTCTCCAGGGGATCTTCCCAACCCAGGGATCGAACCCAGGTCTCCCACATTGCAGGCGGATTCTTTACCAGCTGAGCCACCAGGGAAGCCCTTGTGCACTTGCAGGTTTAGAACTTCTGGATTCTTCTTGGTGTGTCATGTTAAAAAAAAAAAAGGTACATTTAGTAATGACCCTTGTAAATTTATGTATAAGGTTTTCTTCATTTTCTAGGAACTCATGCTTGATTATATTTCTACTTATGGATCATTTGGTTAGCGTGAATGAAAAACGTTTCCTACTACATCAGTAAACAAAGGATGCTGCAGCCATCAAGCTGCTACAGCTGCCCCCAAGTGGCGAGCCCAGTGGACATTTGGGATGGAGACCAAAGGACTGCCAGTGCCAAGCTCTCAGTCACTGCAACCTTCCCCACAGGTGCACCCTGAAGGGTCTCAGAATATGAAAGAACAGGTTTCTGATCCTGGATAGCTAAGGTACATATCAAAGAAATGATTTCAGTGAGCCCAGACTCTTGCATCTTTCCATACATATGAAGCGTTAGTTGCTTAGTTTATGTGTGACAGTTATATCTGACTCCAGTAATGACTGCTTGACTCCAGGGGATCATCCAGATCCAGGGATCCATTATCTAACCCAGCTCTCCCGCATTGCAGGCATATTCTTTACCATCTGAGCTACCAGAGAAGCACTCCTATACATACAGAAAAGTGCTAAATATGTTAACTTGAGATATCTGGTTTTCTTTAATTAGCAGTTATATTTTGATGTTCCAACCAGCTGGTCTTTGTTGCAAAAACTCCTATATATCTTGCTCCTCCTTTACCTCTGCAGAGCAGTCCCCCAGAGCTATTTGAACTGCTGTCTTCCTGGCTTAAATCCTCAGAAAGTTTACCAAATAAAACACAATTTTCACCTCTTATCTCATGCATTTGTCTTCAGTCAACACTAGCTATATATGGAAGTAGAATAAACTTTAAATTCAATCAATTTACTTTGTAAAGTAATCTTTGGATATAACTTTCTTTATTCAATCTACTTATGAGCCCAATAGCTTTTATTCACAAATTTCATTAAAGAATTTGAAGCATTTCTTTTCATTCTTCTCAAAAGCTTTTTGTAAACAATTCATAACAAGCTTGAGCTACTTTTCTGATATAAACATGTGCACTTACTTAACAGAATTTAAAATTTGTAGAAATGGAATGATACAAATGTGATATCTAACAATTCTGTTATGGATATCAGAAAAATGTTGTAAGTATTACCTTATTTCCTAAAAGCCACAATGATCAATACTTCCTTTTTTACATTCTCTCTGAGGATTATTAACAACTTGTGACTATATTATGTGTAAAAGTCATGCAGATCATCTTGACTTTCATTTATATAAAGTGCTTTTATCTCAGATTAGAGTTTAGGGTATGTATTGTGTTTACATCCATTATATTATGAATGTGGACATAAAAGTTCAATAAAGTGTTACTTTGAAAATTTCTTCTTTGCTTTGAATATTTTCATTGTTTATGTATAGCAGAAAATTGTCAAGACTATTTTTCAAGTTAAGTATGGTAATGGAGTCATGAAAAAAGAATTGCCCTTGGAAAGATATGTGAGACAAGACCTTAGCACTGAGATATAAAAATACAGCAGGAATAATGTACAATGGGCTCAGTAAACTGATTTAACCAGTATTTTAACCATACAATTGGAACAAACGGTAAAGGCCAGGAAACTCAACAAATTGCTAAACAAATATTAAGAGTATGAAACATGATTACCAACTTATGAATAATATTACTAGCTTGTGGAAGATAGAGAAAACTAAGAGCCACCGATGTATCTAGTGACTGGAGTCCCATTTGCTCTAATACATAGTGGGGTATTGAGTTTGCACCAAGGGGGACCGCCACCCAAATGGTAGAGAAACATAATGAAGCAGTTGACAGTTTAAAGAGTTGTTTAATAGGAAATTCTGTGAAGGAAGCAGTAAAACCAGGAATCATGTGCAAATGTGAGTGTGTGTGTGTGTGTGTGTGTGTGTGTGTGTGTGTGTGTGTATAGGAATATGCAAGCAGTGAGGAAGTGCTCAAGTTCAGAGAGAAGTAGAGAACTGGTTCCAGAGATTCTTCTGAGTTGGCTGAATCTGTGTTTCCTTTTGATGCAGATTGACCTTAAATCTTGCTCAAACTTTTCTAAGTGTCAAGATGCTAGTCCCTGCTTCTTGCAGTGCTCCCACACCAAAATGTTCTTAGATACCAGAGTAAATGTTTTAGGTGATCAGCAATGTATATGCATAAGAATTAGAAACTAGAACTGATGCTAGAGGATGCAAATACAGTCTGGAAAACGTAGAATAAAATATGGTTTAGACCCCAGCTTTGTTTGAAGATGTTAGTGAAAAAGGGTTGATTGCTCTGTCTTCTCTCCAGCACTAAGGTGAAAGGAGCAGTCCTCTGGACTTTCAAGGGCTGGAGAACCCACTGAAAAATACCGGTGACTTACAGGATCACCCCAAGACACTATGAGTTTTCCTAGTGGATCTGAAATGAACACATTATCAGAAAGAGTATCAGGAGTGGACCATGAGGCAAGAGGAGGAGAAATTTAATTTAAAGTTGCAGAGATGCTGCACTATTTATTGTTTTTCAGAGTCAATGTTTTTATTCTCGGAGTCCAGATTAATTAATATATTAAACAGCAAGTATGGGGTGAATGATTTCCTGTCATAAAGAATAGAATAGCAGGCAAAATATTAACTTTGTAGTGGAAAAAGCTGACAAATACCACCTCATCCAGATGATTAATTTCAACATAAATGTCATAAATCACATTGATCCTCTTGATAGGATATGATGAAAGGGAACACTACCTGTCTGTTGTTCCACCCAATAACTCATAACTCTGGTACTATTATGAGAAAAACATCAACAAATTTTGGTAGAAAAATATCCTACAAAGTATCTTACCAGTCCTCCTCAAAACTGAAATCAGTGAAAACAAGGTAAGTTGAAGAAAGTTACACAGTCATGAAGATGGCCAACATCTGTTGGATTACAAAAAAGCAAGAGAATTCCATAAAAACATCTATTTCTGCTTCATGGTTTACTCTAAAGCCATTGACTGTGTGGATCACAACAAATTGGAAAATTCTTAAAGAGATGGGAATATCAGGCCTCCTTACCTGCCTTCTGCGAAACCTGTATGCAGGTCGAGAAGTAACAGAACCGGACATGGAACAATGGACTGGCTCCAGATTAGGAAAGGAGCATGTCAAGGCTGTACATTGTCGCTGTGCTTATTTAACTTATATGCAGAGTATATCATGCGAAATGCCAGGCTGGATGAAGCACAAGCTGGAATCATGATTGTTGGGAGAAATATCAATAACCTCAAATATGGAGATGACACCACTCGTAAGGCAGAAAGTGAAGAGGATCTAAAGAGCCACTTGATGAATGGGAAAGTGAAGACTGAAAAAGGTGGCTTAAAACTCAACATTCAGAAAACTAAGATCATGGCATCCAATCCTATCACTTCACAGCAAATAGATGGGAAGCAATGGAAATAGTGACAGACTTTATCTTTGTGGTCTACAAAAACACTGCAGATGGTGATGGCAGCCATGAAATTAAAAGACGCTTGCTCCTTGGAAGAAAAGCTATGACAAACCTAGATGGCATACTAAAAAGCAGAGACATTACTTTGCCACAAAAGTCCATATAGTCAAAGCTATGGTTTTTGCAGTAGTCATATATGGATGTGAGAGTTGGACCATAAAGAAGGCTGAGTGCTGAACAACTAATGTTTTTGAACTGTGGTGTTGGAGAAGACTCTTGAGAGTTCCTTGGACTGCAAGGAGATCAAACCAGTCAATCCTAAAGGAAATCAGTCCTGAATATTCATTGGAAAGACTGATGCTGAAGCTGAAGCTCTAATACTTTGGCTACCTGATTCAAAGAACTGACTCACTAGAAAAGATCCTGATGCTGAGAAAGAGTGAAGGCATGAGGAGAAGGGGACGACAGAGGATGAGATTGTTGGATGACATCACTGACTTAATGGACATGAGTTTGAGCAAGCTCTGGGAGATGTTGAAGATCAGTGAACCCTGGCCTGATGCAGTCCATGGGGTCACAAAGAATCTGACACGACTGAGCAACTATCAGCATCATGAACATTGTAAGGAACACTAAACGTGTTGTGGTATGCTGGATGTGATCCAAAACAGAAAGCAGAGACTGAGTTAATACAAGGGGACCCAAATAAATTACAAAATTTAGTTAATAATAATGGACCAGCATTAGTTGGTTCATCATAATAAATGTACATACCAAATCAAGATTGGGCTTTCCAGATGATGTTAATGGTTTAGAACCCGCCTGCCAATGCAGGAGATGTAAGAGCCATGGGTTCGATTCCAGGGTTGTGAAGATCCTCCAGAGGAGGAAATGGCAACCCACTCCAGTATTCTTGCCTGGAGAATTCCGCAGATAGTGGAGTCTGGAGGGCTTCAGTCCATAGTGCTGCCGAGTTGGACATGACTGAGATGACTTAATGTAAGAGCAAAAGCAAGATTATATCAAAATTTATAATGTGTCTATTCTATGTCCCAGCAATTTCCTTTCTAGGGATCTAGTCTACAGAATTATATACACACTTGCACAAAGTTATTTGGTATTGTTAGTCAAAGTGTAACAAATGGAAATCACCCAAAGTTTATTAATGAAAGCATCACCATATTCCCTTTGTTTATCTATAAAATATGTCATACATTTGCTATACATAATAAAATGAATCTTTAGCTTGATATGAGGCAATAACCATAAGGTCGCTTTTTAAAGCAGAATTTATAACTAATTTTGTATTTGGTCCTTATTTTTTAACAGTTGTTCTTATTCATAGATATACACCCACAGAAACACATGCACACAATCATATATACACAGAAAGACAAAAAAGAATTAAGTCTAAACACCAAATGATTGATATTGATTAATCATGGTGAGATTTATATGTTTGGGAAAGCATTAAGAAGCAAGTCTTTCTATATCATTTGAATCATTTTATGACACTGATAATTTTATGGCTAAACGATGAAAAAACTGTTTGCACAACAGTAAGCTCATTGTAATATAATGAGAACATTTGTGTATATACACAACATAAATGCTCTTGTGCTCTTTCTCTATAGATGGATGGCATATTGACCTAAAGATGGTTTCAAAGCTGAATTATGCATTATGTAAAACATTTTATAAGTTAGTATAGAGATTAAGATGTCATATGAAGCATTGTTTTATGGGAAGTTATTTCTAAATTATCAAACTAAAGATAAAATTTAGTGCATTCAACACATAATAGTGCATCACTCTATGATTGAAACAATTTTCAAAATGTATTTCTCTCACCCAAGTTCATGCAATTCCAGATTTTTTTTCCTTTTTTAACTTAGCTTTGCTTAATGTTTATCTACATTTTAAATTTTTTTGGTTAAGGAGTATCTTATGGGTTCTTTATATACTTATGTTCTTATCTTTACTTCAAAGGAAGAAAACATACAGCTTCTTTCTTCAAACATATTATGAAAAACTGATAATTTATTATTTAGGACAAAGACCTTCAGGCTATCCACTTTGGTTTCACACAAAGCGCTCGCTCATTGTTTTTGTTTGTTTATTAAAGTATAGTTGATGTACAATATGTGTTACATGCGTACAATATAGTGATTCACAATTTTTAAATGATATACTCCATTTATAGCTCTTATAGAATATTAGTGATATTCCCCAATATATACGACAGATTGTACAATGCATCCTTGTAGCTTATTTTGTAAATAATTGTTTGAAACTTTTAGTCCTCTATCCCTTTATAGACCCAACCCCCTCCCCTCTCCCTACTGGTAACCACTGTTTGCTTCCCTATAACTGTGAGTCTGTTTCTTTTTTGTTGTTTTCACTAGTTTGTGTACTTTTTAGATTCTACAAACAAGTGGTATCATGCAGTATTTCTCTTTCACTGTCTGACATTTCACATAGAATAGTACCCATAAGTCTACTCATGTTGTTGCAAATGGCAAAATTTCATTCTTTGTATGGCTGAGTAGTATTCCATTGTGTGTAATGTATATAGATAGATAGATAGTATCTTCTTTATCTATAACTATATCTATATATATCACATCTTCTTTATCCATTAATCTATTAATGGACATTTAGTTTGCTTCCATACCTTGGCAATTGTAAATAATGCTACTAAGAACAATAAGGTGCATACATCTTTCCAACTTGGCATTTTCAGTGGAATTGCTGGGCCATGTGGTATTTCTATTTTTAATTTTTCAATAAACTTCTATACTGTCATCCACAGTGGTTGCACCAATTTACATTCCACCAACAGTGTACAAGCAGTGCCCTCTTCTCTACATCCTCACCAATATTTGCTATTTGTATTCTTTTTGATGGTAGCAATTTGGTCAGGTGTGAGGAGCTTTGATTTGCATTTGACTAATGATTACTGTTCCTGAGCATCTTTTTATGTGAATGCTGCCCATCTGTGTGTCCTCTTTGGAAAAATGTCTATTCAGTCCTCTCCATTTTTTAATTGGGATGCTTGTTTATCAGTGTTGAGCTATAAGAGCTGTTTATGTATTTGGTCTATACCATTTGCAAATATTTTCTCCTCTTCAGTGGATCTTCTTTTCATTTTATAGACAGCTTCCTTTGTTGTGTGAAAGCTTTTAAGTTTAATTAGGACCAGATGGTTTCACAGGTGAATTCTACCAAATATGTAGCAAAGAGTCAACGATTATTCTTCTCAAACTCTGCCAAAAAATAGCAGAGGGATGAACACTTACAAATTCATTCTATGGGGGCAGCATCGCTTGATTCCTAAACCAGACAATGATTTCACAGAAACAGAAAATTGCAGGTCAATGTCATTGATGAACATAGATGTAAAAATCCTCAACAAAATATCAGCACACCAATCCAACAATACATTAAAAGGATCATATAACACGATCAAGTGAAATTTATCCCAGGATAAAGGATTTTTCAATATTCACAATTCAATCAATTTAATATACCACATTAACAAATTCAAGAATAAAAATTATATAATTATCTCAATAGATGCAGAAAAATATTTTGACAAAATTTGACATCTATGTATGATAAAAACTCTCCAGAAAGTAGTCATACAGCTAACATACCTCAATATAGCAAAGGCCATATATGGCAAACCCACAGCTAACATGCTCAATAGAAAAAAGTGAAAGCATTTCCTCTAAAATCAGTAATAAAACAAGAATGCCCACTCTTGCTCTTTGTTTGAATTTTATTTCATCCAAAGCATAAAAGATTGAAGTTTAAAAAGACATAAGAAAATTTCTCTTCTTTCCCCCTTGAAATTGCTTTTTGGATCCCTTGTGTCTTTTATGGAATTTAAGAATATAAGTCAAAATTCAAAACACCACACTTTCTTGTGTTCTTAGCAAGGTCTCACCAGAAGTATTTGAAGCCTTGACAGTGGGAAGCGACCCATTTATACTGTCAGCCTTATTGAAAAAAATGAAAAAATGCCTTTATTCAAAGAAGAAACTCTATTTGCCACTCTATTTTTTTTTATTCTTTATTCAAAAGTGCTAAGTCTAATGTGTCCTCTTATGTCCAGGCCTATGAGAATATAGTTTTATCTATTAACTCCCTGAGAAATAAGCCAACTGCAAGGTTATATGCAGACAGCCATTAGCCAAAGTCCAAGGAACTCTAAGGTACAAACTAGGGTGAGAAAATTACAGGTGTTCAGGGTTGATAAAACTTCAATCCCAGGGGCTTCTCTTTCTATCTCCTAGAGAAACAGGTTGTTTTTGTTTTTATTTTTTCTAATTCCAAATTATTTCTAAAACCAGCAGAGTTAGGATTGCTGCCAAATATTCAAAAAATGGTTAAAGTGACATTGTGAGAAACATTTTTTAAAATTTATTTATTTTAACTGGAGGATGTTAACAATATTGTGATGGTTTTGGCCCTACATTGGAATTATTGGCCACTGGCATATGTGTCCCCTCCATCCTGTAAACCCCCCATCACCCTCTCCCCCATCCCTCCAGGTCATCACAGAGCACCGACTTTGAGTGCCCTGCATCATGCATCAAAGTCCCACTGGCTATCTAATTTTTTTTTAAGTATAAAAGATAAAAGCAAAATTCTTCTAAACACTTTCCTAAGGGAATAATTATTAATGGTTCAGTATGAAAAACCATAGATTTCTGTTTAGGCACACACAGACAGGCAGATTGACAGTCACAGTCATAGAGTTAGCAATACTAGTGATCAGAACTTAAACACAGCTGAGGGAGCGGGGAAAGGGGGATCTGAAAATTTGGATTGAGTGAAAATCACCAATCTGAAGGGTGGAAGGAAGAGCTCTTGTCCCAGTCTGCATTTGCAACAAGCTGCCTAGAAGATTGTAGATTGTTTACTTGAGAATCTTAAAGGCCCAAGATAAACCATTCACATAGAGGTGGTGTCATTTTTTGTGGCTACCAATGGACATGAGTCTGAGTAAACTCCGGGAGTTGGTGATGGACAGGGAGGCCTGGAGTGCTGCAGCCCACGGTGTCGCAGAGAGTTGGACACAACTGAGCAACAGAACTGAACTGAATGGAAAAAAGAAAGCCATTTTTTTTTGGGGGGGGGGTGTTAGTTCTAAAAGGTCTTGTAGGTCCTCATAGAAACATTCAACTTCAGCTTCTTTGGCAAAATCATATATGGATGTTGCACCGTAAAGAAGGCTGAGCACTGAAGAATTGATGATTTTGAGCTGTGGTGTTGGAGAAAACTCTTGAGACTGACTTGGACTGCAAGGAGATCAAACCAGTCAATCCTAAAAGAGATCAATCCTGAATATTCATTAGAAGGAATGATGCTGAAGCTGAAGCTCCAATGCTTTGGCTACCTGATGCAAAGAGGCAATTCATTAGAAAAGACACTGATGCTGGGTAAAATTGAAGGCAGGAGGAGAAGGGGATGACAGAGGATGAGATGGTTGAATGGTATCAATGGACATGAATTTGAGCAAGCTCTGGGAGATGGTGAAGGACAGGGAAGCCTGGTGTGCTGCAGTCCATGGGGTCACAAAGAGTCGGACTTGACTGAGCAACTGAACAACAAATGGAAAAAGAAAAAGTATTTATTGCTTCACATCTCACTTAAATCTAGAAGACAACTTTGCCTAAGCTCCCTGAGATACCAATAAACTTACACTGCCTTATGGCTAATTATGAGCATTAAATATTTCACAATATTTGAAAAACATAAAATTAATAGAGAAATGGAATCCAGGGAAAACAAATACTGAAGAAAATATCCAGTCAATACAATTTTAATCAGTATTTTCAAAGATTAACAAGAAAAGAGTGTATTCATTGTTAAAATCAAATTACAGAATATTACATAAAAGAATCAGAGAAAAAAACAGGATATGGATTTTTTATGATTGCAAAAATAAATAAAAATTCTATAGAAATGTTGGAAAATAATTTAGAAAA
The DNA here is from genome assembly GCF_054371585.1 of Giraffa tippelskirchi. Taxonomy (NCBI): domain Eukaryota; kingdom Metazoa; phylum Chordata; class Mammalia; order Artiodactyla; family Giraffidae; genus Giraffa; species Giraffa tippelskirchi. The sequence goes on from NC_137281.1 coordinate 155,070,342, forward strand.
TCTCCAAGCAGGTAAAGGAAAAACAAGAAAGTGAGAAGAAATTAAAAAGATGATTATGAAATAATCTAGCAGTTTCCATAGGTAACTAATATAAAATTTTTAAAACTGCAGATGAAAATAAGAACTTTAAAATTTAAAAAAAATAACAATGCATAAACATTTTCTAGAACAGAGGGCATGAGGTTATAGGTTATAAGAGTCATCAGTACTGTATTCAGCAGTACAGAATAAAACACCTGCGTACACACAAACCCCCAGCAATGCAATCATTAGCAAATATGAAAATATCAGAGGCAGCAGCTAGTCTATAAGCAGGGTCCTCCAGTGACACGTGCCCGCCAGTACTCACACTAGGAGTTGGCACCCTACCATTCAGTCTAGTCCTACGACAAGCAGAATACGGCAAATGTGATGTTGAAGGACTTATAAGGCTAGGACGCAAAGACCATCTAAATTCTGTCTTAACGCTATCTGTCTAACCAAAGATAGTGTCAGACTCCATGGGTTGGGCCTTTAGTCCTACAATACTGTAGAGATTCCAACATCCTCTTCCTTGGGTTTGATTAATTTTCTAGAGAGACTCATAGAACTCAGAGAACATTTTACTTACTAGAGCACCAGTTTATTATGAAAGAATGTGATTAAGGAATGGACTTCTGTGGCTCAGTGGTAAAGAATACGCCTGCCAATGCAGGAGACCCAGGTTTGATCCCTCGATCAGGAAGATCCCCTGGAGAAGGAAATGGCAACCCACTCTGGTATTCTTGCCTGGGAAATCCAAAGGACAGAGGAGCCTGGTAGGCTACAGTTACTGGGGTTGCAAAAGTGTGTTTTGAGTTAGCGAAACAGTAGCAATGATTAAGGGACAGTCAAACAGAAAAAATTCATGGGGCATTGGTGACTGAGTCAACCTCCTGCCTCCCTTGCCAGGAGGTCAATTACTGGAAATAAAATTTTCAACTCTCTAATCACAGTCCTCAGCCTTAGGTGACCTAGGAACATTCCAAAAGTCACTTCATTAAGATAACAAAAGGCATCTTTATGGCTCTCATTACTTAGGTAATTCTATGTGCCAGAAATGGAGAGGAAGACCAAATATACATTTCTTATTAAAAATCCCAATAACAAAAGATGACAGCTTATTGCGTCAATATATGGCTGAAATGCTAGAATACATTAATTATTTTGAGAAAAAAGGTAAGAAAGATGAAAACAAACAACAACAACAACAAAAACGATGAAATACAGGACACTTAGAGAAACATTGAGACTGTTGGGAGTCAGAATAGCAGTAGACTGATCAAAGGTAACTCCAGGAGCAAAAAGATAATGAAATAATGTCTTCAAATTTCTTTGTAAGAATTATTTTTATCCTAGAATTTTATACCAATTCAACTAGTAAAAAATGTAAAAGCTAGAAACAAAATACAAACCTGTTTCAGGCACCCAAAGCCTCAAAATATTCACTTCCCAAACATGTCCAGTGAAATATTTAATGAAGGGGTACAGGGAGTGGGGGAGGGAGAACAACCAGGACAGCACATAGAAGCCCATACACCAAAGCACTCTGCCTGCCCTGAGGTGTCACCAAAGCAAAGGACCAGGAGGTGAGGGGCATCAGAAATAAGATCTGTAGAGAAGGGGATAAAGAACTAATGAATAACCTGAAACTTTCTAGATCTTAGAAGGAGTACTGATAGGTTTATGATGACTGGTTTGGACTACTTGGGCATCGTTGTTATTGTTTAACCTCTAGCCGTGTCCAGCATGCCAGGCTTTGCTGTCCTTCACTGTCTCCTGGTGTTTGCTCAAATTCATGTCCATTGAGTCGATGATGCCAGGCAACCATTTCATTCTCTGTCACCCCTTTTCATCCTGCCCTCAGTATAATGATAAGTTCATAGAAAGAAATACTTACGTACCATTAGACATAAATATTGACTACTAATTGAAAAATAATTGTGATATAAATACATATGGAAGAGATCAAAAGAGATATTGGAGGTAGAAATGGAATAATGGAGTTAAATCAAATTGAGATTTTGTCTGTTGACAGAAAGCCAGTAATGAATACCTAACACTGACCAATCCATATAGAACTTATGTAAACCTCAAATTCATAATTCAGAAGTAAATGACAGAGGACATGTTGTTAACAAAGATGAAAGTGAGTGCTTCCGTGACTCTGGGGGATGCAAGAAAGTTGTGAGAGAAAACAGTTTCTGTTGTTTCGTTATGCAATGTTTAATATTAATTGGCTTTATTAACTATGTGCAAATTTTGTTAAAGATATGACTTAAGTGCCCAGAGGAAAAATCTTTAAAAGTAAACATCTTTGAACTGTTCTATGCTTTAAATGCAAATAAATACCCATATGTACAAACTAATAACCCAAGGAAAGAAGTGCATGAAAGAGTTCTTCTTTGATGCAACAAGATTGTATCAAACATTTTTTAATATTTGTCCATCTGATAGGTAGAAAATAGAAACAGGATGTTGACTTAATTTACATTTGCTCCATCATTACTGAATTTTGGCATCTTCTTCAGTTTACTGGCAGGTTTTCACCAGAAAATTTCTGGTTAATATTATCTTCTGACTTTCTACTGAGTCATTTATCTTTGGGGGCACACCTGTGAATATAGGTGTAGGTTTTGCTACAGTTCTCAATAGCTTCCTATCTGTTTGGGGTTTTTCTTTCTTGACAGATATATAAAATCCCACTCTCCACTACATTTTATTTTTTCTAACTTTTTGACTAAACCCTTATTATTTCTCATTTTTATTTCTTTACTTCCAGCTACCTAGAAGTCAAATACTTGCTTGTGATGCTTGCAGAATGATTCGAACAGCTACACTGCATGGTGTCCATAGGAAAAATCACACATGGGAGGAATACCCACATAGAAAAGTTAACACGGTAAGTTTGTAGGTTGCTCCCTTGTCACTCTTCCATCTCTGTCCAGTTCTCTTTTCACCTGCTTGATAAGCATAGAGGGAAAATGGTAAATCCATCCTTTATGAAGACAGAAAACAGAAGAATGAACTATTTATCTTCTCAGTCTTTTTTAATTATCATTTTTATGGAGTGTAACTGCTTAACAATTTTGTCATATTTTCTGCTGTACATCGAAGTGAATCAGCCATATGTATACGTATGTATATCCCTTCTCTATTGGGCGTCCCTTCCACACTCCCAGTCCCACCCATCAAGGTAATCACAGAGCACCCAGCTGAGTTCCCTGTGCTATACAACAGGTATAGCACTATCTATTTTACACAAACTAGTGTTATTTATGTCAAACCTAATTTCCCAATTTATCCCACCCTCCTGACCCCCTTACCCATGTCCACACATCCATTCTCTACATCTACATCTCTATTCCTGCCTTGAAACTAGGTTCATCTGTACCATTTTTCTAGATTCTAAATATATGCATTAATACACAATATTTGTTTTTCTCTTTCTGTCATACATCACTCTGTATCATGGATGCTAGGTCCATCAACATTTCTACAAATAATCCAATTTCGTTCTTTTTTATCCTCACTCTTTTTAATCAACATTTCAGAAAGCAACTTTCTTAGAAGGCACTTCTTCTTTTGTAAATAAAAATTTGTATATATTTAAGGTATACAACCTGATTAGTTGGTGTACACATAAATTGCCAAATGATTACTACAGGTTTTGTGTCTATGTGGTGATAATGCTTAAGATCTACTCCCAGTACATTTCAAGTATATGATACAGCATTAATAACTAAAGTGATCACAATGTAATTGGCTCTCTAGAACTTATTCATAAATAACTGGACTGAACTCTGTACCCTTGGGCCTACATCTCCCAAGTTTGGTTTTCGGATGCAAATGCAAGTTTTTCCCTGCCTTTCCCCATGCAGAGAAGAGGGAGAAAGCTTTCAAAGTGACAGACTTTGTGCTCCCCATAGAATCAAGTATTGGAAAATTCTCTATTCCCTTCACAGAGCTTCCTCCCATATGGACTCAGGTAAGAGTATGCAGGTTGGCCTTGGAGGGGAGGGGTGGTAGTGATATTAAGTGCTTGGTTGATATTTAGTCACAGGAACAAAAATCTGCTCCCAAATGTCAGATTCCTTTTTAAAATGTTGCTTTAGTCCCATTTGTCGCCACCATTGATCCTTATTTTGGTACTGGAAGGCAAGTAGAAAATTTCCATTTAAAATGATGTTGAATACATGATTTAAGAGTGCAAACTCAGTGTCAAAATGTGTAAATATCTTTTATCCAAGGGCAGTGCCTTAGTTCAGGACCCTCTCTGAACAGGCCCTAAAATAAGGATTTGGGTGTTGCTACTCTTTTAGGAGTCACTTCAGGAAACCCAAAGAGGGGAGCGTGCATGCGTGCTCAGTAGTATTCAACCTTCTGTGGCCCCATGAACTGTAGCCCATCAGGCCCCTCCGTCCATGGGATTTCCCAGGCAAGAATACTGGAGCGGGTTGCCATTTCCGTCTCCAGGGGGTCTTCCTGACCCAGGGATTGAATCTGCCTCTCTTACTTCTCCTGCAATGGTAAGGTAGATTCTTTACCACTAGTGCCACATGGGAAGCCTGAGGGGAGCATGAGTCAGTCCAAATAGAGCAATGAAATGTTCATTTATGTGTGACTTATTGCTCTGGGCTCCCACCACTGGAGACCCTCTGAGGATTCAAGCACATGCCCTCCATCTTTGTTCCACTGTGGAGCAGGGACGGGAAATAACATGCTCCCCTTAATGCTATTTGCCATTCCTTGTTAGACCTGGGTGGATTCCAAGAGGATTAAGTTGCAGCTTCTACAGGGCTGGCTTTCCCATTTGTTTAGCAAGTTTCCAAGGCACCAGCAAAGAAACAGAAAGGCTCTGGTATGTAAAAAGTAAGAAGCTCTTAGATTTCAATAAACTCCCCACTCCACCTGTTGGGGAACTTAGAGGTAGGCTGAGAGACTCTGGGTAGAATCGCAACACTGTCAGCTGTGATAAAGCAATAGTCTTGCAACCAGGTTTTTTCCAATTCCAAATTCAGTTCTCTGTGTGTCTATTTCAATTACAGGAGAAAGATGGGTGGTTTCCATGGAAACCTCAGAAGCACAACAATACAGAAGAATTCAGTCTTCAAGCCTTTTATTTTTATTTTTGGTTTTCTTACTAGCAATTTAAATTTGAATAGTATGTATCTAATTACCCCAAGTCCTGAATGGAAGGAAATAAACATTTCTTGTGTTAAAGTTATTTTGCATCTGTGGAGAAGGTGAAAAATTGACTAGATTGTCTTATGTTTCTATTCAACTAATCCAAACTGCTAAGGATTGTTGTTAAATTATCATAATATATGTTAGGATGGTTGCATTTCAGTGAGTTCATAATTTTAGGCTACTATCCAGCCAGAAAAAATCTTGGAGATGTTTCGGCCATTGATAAAAGCAGTTTTGATACTTCTTCACACCTGAAGGTGTCTCTTTCTCTACTTATTGTCTAATAAGAATGTTCTGTAAGTAGCTTTGAAGATGTATTTCATAACTGACTGAACATATTCCATAGATGATATATCTACTGATAACTGTAGGTTCATTAGACCTAAAAATATAGGGAGAGTTAACCAAAGTTTGTGTTCTATATTTCTACTAAAAGAATTGTTCTGGTCCCATGAAAAAGCCAAGGAAACAAACAAACAAAAAAAAGAAATGGATAAACTGAGTACACACAGGAAGAGGAAAGAAATAATAACAATGTTGGAAAGAAATGGAGAGACTCCTGCCCTGGGTATCTGAAGCCTTCAGAGACAATTTAGAATAATTGAAGGGTTTATGATGATGATGATGACTAGGAGAATAGAGATGGGGAACACAATAATATGGAACAAGAAGAGACCTTCCTGTTTAAAATTCTCCTGATCCATAAACATGAAGACACCTCTTGTTATGAAGTATATTTGACTCTCATGTTTGTGAGGCTCTGATCTTTTGAAAACAATCTACAATATTAATGTAATTTAGATGCATATATTTTCTGCTAATTATAACTTGTCAAAAGATGTTTGAGCTCTTAAGAGGCTATTGGAAATCTAAGTCACTTAGTGTCTCATAATTTCTAAGATGTGCCTAATTAAGACTAAGTGGGAGACACTAAACAGTGAAGAGGATCCTTGAGGGTATTTCAAAAATAGGTAAGGGATTCTTAGACCAGGAAGTGAGGAAGCTCATGACCCAAACTGAGGAACAGAGAGCGGTGCATTTGATGATAGATATAGGGAGTAAGTCTAGCATGCTATTTATAAGGAGAAAACTATAGTTAGATTTGTAACTTGGAATATGAATGGGAGTTTATTCAAACCCAGAAGAATTTATACAATAAATGAAAAGAGTCTCTTGCCTTAGAAAGCAAATAAAGAAAAAAAAAGATTGAATTGTGAGCCAAAGCAAGAGACAATTTAAAAGGAAAACAGAACCTTTTTTGTTGTTTTTGTTGCTGAGATAAAGAGATAGTGAGATTCATAATGGATACCTAGATAGATTAAGCAGGGGTTAAGGAAATAGCAGCCCACTCCAGTACTCTGCCTGGAGAATCCCATGGACAGAGGAGCCTGGCAGGCTACAATCCATTGGGTCGCAAAGAGTCAGACACGACCAAGCGACTAACACACACAAAATTAGATTAATTCATTTATTCACTCAAAGACATTAATTAAGCAAATGATATGTGAAAATTCTTTATCAGTCAGATCCAAAACTGAGGAAACTCCAAGATATATTTTCAATGGTGCATAGTAAGGTTTCAAATTGATTCCATTTCTATATTTTTGACATGTAAATGGCTCATACCTTGATAAAGCTTCATATACTTAGACAAAATCATTTTGTTTACTCAAATATATTAACCTAAGAGAGTGTTACTATAAATAACTAATTTCTAATAAAGAAGTAGAGAGCCTATACTTGTGTAAAAGATAATTTCCATTTGTATTATCTATTGTATTAATAGGTCAGTTCAGCTTAACCATTCTTTATAATTAGTTGAATTGAACTATATTGAATGATTTCTATGTTTCAGGCATTGTTGTACTATAAGATTTTACTTGAAGATTAAATTATGGTATTCATTCTCAAAGCATAACATACAGAGGCAAACATTTTTTACGTACTATAATATGCTAAGTGTAATTATAGATATATGCATAAGATATGATGATATCAAACACATTGGAGGTGGGTCAAATAACATTGTTATCACATTTCAGATGATGAAATTGAAGTTCAAGGTATCAAGTGACTGAGGCAGAGTCATGCTGATAATGAAAAACGGCTTGGCAAAGACAGTAGAAGGAACATCCTTCTGAGTACAAGTGTTCTTCATTGGATGAGTAATCTGGCCTTCCCTGGAAGATTTATTAATGAATTTTGGTGGATCAGAGAAAATGATAGGAAAACAAGATAACTTGAATAGAAATTCTGCCACCTCAACCTCTTTGAGTATAGCTTTTCTCGAGTTTCTTAATATATTTTTTATTTCTCCATACTAGAACTGCAGTGGAGGGGGAAAAAGCCATCACAGAAGTCTTATTTTAAAATACTTCTAGACATTTCTTCTGGCTTCCCTGGTGGCTCAGTGGTAAAGAACCTGCCTGTCAATGTAGGAGATATGGGTTCAATCCCTGGGTTGGGAAGATCCCCTGGAGAAGAAAAGAGAATCACACTCCAGTATTCCTGCCTGGGAAATCCCATGGACAGATGAGGCTGGCAGGCTACAGTCCATGGGGTCACAAAAAATTCATACATGACTTGGTGACTAAACAACAACAACATACTTCTTCATCCTCTCTTCTTTACAACAATTTACATCAGGCTGGAGGAGAGAAAATAAATGCAGGCAACATATCTGTTCATAGTCCAGTTACATTCTAGTCGGTACATACACACTTTGTCTAATTTGTACACTTGTGCTCTAGTAATTATGGATCCTGATACTTTTACCATGGAAGAAAAATGTTTTGAAAGAACAGCTGCCACTTACATAAGATAAAAAGACATGCTATCTTAGCAAATGTTGCCCCCAAACTTCTCCCCTTGGTTATCTGACTCATATTTGACTTTCTTTCCTTCTTATGTTTATCTATTCCTCTATCCCCTAAGGCTCTTTGTTGAAGGATTTCACTAAACAAGTTGGTAACTCTGCTAAATAACAACAGTGATGAAAGTATTTGGTTTCCCTGGGAATAAAAATAATTCCAACTTCACTTTTTGATTGAAAAATTTTGTTTTGAAACTAATTTCACTTTCTGAGTTTGAAACAAATTCTAAGCAAAGGATTGCTTAGTTCTTTCTCTTGAAGTACCTGATAACCAAAACCCCAATATCCAAAAAACACAATGATGACTTTTCTCTCTGGAACTCATGTCTGGATTTGTTTCGACAGCCACAGAATGGAGAAAATCATGTTGTACGTGGATAATTCCACCTAGGACAACTTCCAGGGTCTGACACTAGATTTGGGAACACTTGAACATCAAATCTTAAATAATAGGTCTTAGCAACCAACAGCTGGAAAGCTCCAAAGCCCTGTTTTGACTTTTTAGAAAATCATCTCCAACACTAAAATAAATGCTGAAGAATTATGTTCTCTCTGGGAAAAGTGAAGAAAAACAATTTCAAATAAAATATGAGGATACCTTTGTCTAAAATCTTCCTGGAAGTCTTTTTCTGCTTCTGTGGAACATGATTCAGGGCTTTAGTCAGTATCATGATGGATCAACTTAATTCAGGCAGGTCCTGTTCCCCCAACAAGCCACCCTTGGGTGGTTACATAAACTCATATTTAAACAAATACAAGTTGGAATTGTTTTTACTGGAGATATTTGTTCTTGGAGTTGGGTATCTCTTTGCGGCTCCATGGACTATACACTCCATTTATTTGCCTAGGAGATTTCTAAAGTATCATATCTTAGTGGGAGGTAAAAATGGTTTATTGTCCTGTCAGTGACTGGAAACCTGTGTTAAAATACAAGTTTCTTGAGGCTGCTATTCCTTGAGTGTTCGGGGAAGTGTTAATTGGATGGAAACTGGTATTATCATAATGCAGGAGCCTAAGCGGACCTCAGCAATTACAGATGTCTCTATTTCAATGCAGAACTGACATACAACTTGAAAATATTATCTTAAGAGCTGTCATATCAGGTACAATGAGGTCTGTAAAGAAGTATAAACCAGTTCCCTGTCTCCAGGATGTTACAGTCTTTGTGAGGAGACAACACATATAAAAGAGTAATATATAACAGAAATAAATAGTATGTAGGGCATGTTACAAGTGCAGCAGAACATGAGAGAAAGAGGAATTCTTATAGATTCAGATGTGGAGGAAAAGACAGAGAAGTGAAGGGCGAACTTGAGCAGCTGTGTTTTCTAGTTTGTAGGATCTTCACAATCAGACTCAATAATCAATTTATACTCCTTAGTAGTGAAGAATCCATTTACAAACTTAAGTGAGAAGTTGAAATTGAAAATATATATATATATGTGCACCTATGTATATAACGCATACATGTACCATATACATGTTTGTATATATGTGTATTTACTATACATACATATACTATGTATATGACATATGTTATTCTGATATATAGTAATAGCATAGCTATATTTATAGTGTATATCTAATTATATAGGAAAGGAGAAAGGGAGAGAGGGAGGGAGGGAAGGAAGGAAGGAAACAAGGAAGAAATATGAAAAATCTTGCATCAGTCATTAAGCAGTCTAGTGGGAAAAATAACTGAAGGCAGACAGATAAATTCAAAAGCTATTAAAGTACTTTAGCCAGGAGATTGATAAAAATCTAAACGAAGCTGGTGGCAGTAAGAGCACCTGAACAAGCTGACTCTTTAGGCCTTTTTATTCAAATGAATATAGTGTTTGAGTGAGAATATGGATAATATAATTCTAATTCTGCATTTATATGTATATAATATATATGTGCATGTATGTCATATGTTTACTGTATGTAAAACTAAGGATGATGTATACTATTGAGAAAGAGTTGATTTGCTGGGCAATATGCAGTCTTATAACCATCAGACATATATTTAAATTTCACAAACAGTGTCATCACACTTATTATTCTCCAAGGAGTGCCTAGAACCAAAGGTGAATATTTTTTTTCAGTAGCATTAAGAAGAAATGATCTTTGTAATTAAAAACGTACAACATTCTTTTTTAACATTTTATTTTGTAATAATTTTAGACTTACATTAAGTTACAAAAGTGTACAGAGAAGTCCCTGATATCCTTCACTCAGATTCCCCCAAGGAGAGCCTGTTTGATCAAGACCAGGAAGGTCATCTGTCCTTCACTAGTTCCCAGAGTTTGCTCAAAATCACATCCATTGAGTTGGAAGTGATCCAACCACTCTCCAGTGCAGAAGACATGGGTTCCATCTCTGGGTTGGGAAGATCCCTTGGAGAAAGAAATGGCAATCCACTCCAGTATTCTTGCCTGGGAAATTCCATGGACAAGGGAGCCTGGCAAGCTACAGTCCCTGGGGTCCCAAAAAGAGTCAGATATGACTTAGCAACTAAACGACAATAGCCCTGTGTAACCACCATAAAAATCAGATTGCAGATCTGTTGTAATTCACCAAAGTCAATCTTTTTTAATTACTCCTTTACAAGCATATTCTCCTCCCAACTCTAATCTTTGGCAACCACCAATGTATTCTCCATTACTGCAATATTGTTGTTTAGAGATATCGTTCACTTTGTATTAGAGGAAAAAAGATTAGAACCAGTAAGTTGGACCTTGCAAGAGGAGAATTCGAATGGCAATATCCTTTGAGCTATAACGCTAGTCCCGCGACCACTCAAGGTCAAGATGGTTATTTTTCTCCTTTTTCTTAAACATTGCCCTTGATTAACTTTGGCAAGCAGTACTTCCAGAAATTGTGTCATAAGTAATGATCCTAGCCTTCTGCTCTTGACTATAAGATTGTATGTTTCCTATGTTTAATCATCAATCAATATATGAAACCATATATGTGGGGGATGTGTGCATGTGTGTATGTATGTGTGAATATTTATCCTTTTGTTTCTTGATAAAATTTGGAAGACATGAAATGCACCATATAGACTGTTATAAACCTTTCAGGCTAATTTTTCTAGGTTCCTCTCCACTTTTCTAACTGGAGAGATTGAAAAGTGAAAGTCTACAATTGCATAGGCCATTGTACTTAAATCTTAGAATACAAATGTGTTGTTTTTGTTCACTTGCTAAGTCTTGTCCAACTCTTTCAACCCCATGGACTGCAGCATGATTCCCTGTCCTTCACTATCTCCCAGAGTTTTCTCAAATTCATATCCACTGAGTCTGTGATTCTATCTAAACTTCTCATCCTCTGCCACCCTCTTCTCCATTTTTCTTCAATCTTTCTCAGCATCAAGGTCTTTTCCAACAAGTCAGCTCTTCACATGGGTTGGCCAAAGTTTTGGAGCATCGGTTTCAGCATCTGCCCTTCCAATGAATATTCAGGGTTATTTTCCTTTAGGATTGACTGGTTTGATCTATCCAGCACCACAATTTGAAGGCATCAGTTCCTCCTACTCAGTCTTCTTTATGGTCCAATTCTCTTATCCATACATGACTACAGAAAAAAATCACAGCTTTACTATACAGATCTTTGTAGCCAAAGTGGTGTCTTTGCTTTTTATTACACTGTCTAAGTTTGTCATAGCTTTTCTTCAAAGGAGCAAATATCTTTTAGTTTCATGGTTGCAGTCAACATCCTCAGTGATTTTAGAGCCCAAGAAAATATAGTCTGTCACTGTTTCCATTTTTTCCCCATCTATTTGCCATGAAATGATGGTACCAGAGGCCGTGTTCTTTTTTTTTTTTTTTATTTGAATGTTGAGATTTAAGCCAGTTTTGCACTCTTTCCTTTCACCTTCATCAAGAGGCTACTTAGTTCTTCTTCACTTTCTACCATGAAGGTGGTTGTTGCTGTTGTTCAGCCACTCACTTATGTCTGACTCTTTGCAAACCCATGGACTGCAGCATGTCAGTCTTCCTTGTCCTTCACTATCTCCCCGAGTATGTGCAAACTCATGTTCATTGAGTCAATGATTCCATCCAACCATTTCATCTGCTATCACCACCTTCTCCTCCTGCCCTCAATCTTTCCCAGCATCAGGGTCTTTTCCAATGAATCAGCTCTTTGCATCAGGTGACCAAAGTATCAGAGCTTCAGCTGCAGCATCAGTCCTTCCAATAAATATTCAGGGTTGATTTCCTTTACAATTGACTGGTTTGATCTTCTTGCTGTCCAAGGGGTTCTCAAGAATCTTCTCCAGCACAGCAGTTTGAAAGCATCAATTCTTAGCACTCTGTTTTCTTTCTGGTCCAATTCTCACATATGTACATGACTACTGGAAACACCATAGATTTAACTATAAGGACATTTGCAGCAAAGTAATGTCTCTGCTTTTCAATGCACTGTCTAGGTTTGCTGTAACTTTCCTTCCAAGAAGCAAGTATCTTCTAATGTCATGGCTGCAATCACCATCTGAAGTTATTTTGGGTCCAAGAAGAGAAAATGTGTCACTGCTTCCATTTTCCCTGCCTCCATTTGCCATGAAGTGATAGAAACAGATGCCATAATCTTAATTTTTTGAATACTGAGTTTTACGTCAGCTCTTTCACTCTCCTCTTTCACCTCATCAGACGCTCTTTGGATTCTCTTCACTTTCTGCATATCTGAGATTGTTGGTGTTTTTTCCAGCAATCTTGATTCCAGTTTGTGTACATTCTGCCTGGCGTTTTGCATGATGTACTCTCCATGTCAGTTAAATAAATAGCGTGACAGTATATAGCTTTGTCATACTCCTTTCCCTATTTTGAACTAGTCAGTTGTTTCATATAGGGTTCCAACTGTTGCTTCTTGACCCGCATACAGGTTTCTCAGGAGATAGGTATGATGGTCTAGTCTTCCCACCTCTATAAGAATTTTCCATAGTTTGTTGTGATACACACAGCCGAAGGCTTTTGTGTAGTCAATGAAGAAAGAGTAGATGTTTTTTCTGGAATTCCCTTTCTTTCTCTACAATTTAATTCAGTCTCACCGATTACCAATACGTTTGTAAATTTCAGCTTGCTGGAAAAGTTTTAAGATATGAATGGTTGAAGTCAGTTGTTGCCACATGACATAACAATGAGATTTAACTGTGAGCTTTGTGATTACACAGGGGTTTCCCTGGTGGCTCAGACTGTAAAGAATCTGCCTGCACTGTGGAAGAACTGGGTTCAATCCTTGGTTTGGGAAGATACCCTGGAGAAGAGAATGGCAACCCACTTTAGTATTCTTGCCTGGAGAATCCCATGGACAGATGAGACTGGTGATTCCATATTTCTATACTTTTCAAAATGATCACCACCATAAGTCTAGCTAAAATTTCACCATAATAAAGTATTAGTTACTGACTATATTCTACAAACTATACATTTCATACCTGTGACTTATTTATTTAGTAACTAGAGTTTGTACTTCTTAATTTATTTTTATACCAAAGGAAAAATTCAGACAGAGATAGACAAACACGGTGGGATTACCCTTATCTGTGGCATCCAAAATACAAAACAAATTAATAAACATAATAAAACAGAAACAAAGAACAAAGAGGTGGTTCCCAGAGGGGAAGAGTGTAGAGGGAGGTAAGAAGTAAATGAGAGAGACTGAAAAGTATAAGCTCCAATTGCAAAACGCATTTATTTTTTCACCTCCAGGTCTATCCATGTTTTCACAAATGTCAATATTTTAATTGCTTTTATGGCTACCATTCTATTACACACACACACACACACACATATATAATATATATGTGTATATATAATATATATGTATATATACATATATCTGTAAAAACCACACTTGTGTTGACATGCTTTCCCAAAGAAAATATATCCCAGTATTTGCTCTGATTGAATGTTACCTGCCAGGCAGAATTAGCCTTCTTTGACAATAATCTGTCTTTCAGAATTTCAGTGCTCCCTGCTTTCAAATCACTTTCATTGTCATCATATCCACATTGTTCATTTATTTAGCTTTTCCTTAAGTTTGAACAATATTTGGCTTACTTCTCATGGAGGCATTCACATTATTCCCCTCATCATCTTCCCTTCCTTTCCCATTAGATTTCTTCAGGCCCAGTTAAAGTTCCATGTTGCTCTCTTTGTCAGCAGGGTAGTTAGTACGTGAGGATGTGTAGAAGAGAAGCCCATGCCCTGACATCTCTCACCATAATGATGCTGGGCATAAGGCTTTCTCTTTCATGGTCTTCCTAAACAAATGTCTGACAGTAAAAGCTTGCATTTGTCACTTCAGAAAGGAAACACAGTTTAAGTTATCATGAAAACTTAACTTTTACCATATAGGCAAGAAAACCCTGTCAGTTCCAGAAGAGAGGGGAAAACATTATGCACCTGCCACAGTCTGTAGACTTTGCCAGAGAGGACATGATAAAATACAGTGTCCAAACCTACTCTAGCCAAGGAGTGATCAGGAACTATAAATGACTATTTTTCTTCCCCATGGTTACTGTTTTAAACTTTGAAGGGTAGCCACTTTGCAACTGGTCTAGTGTTCATAGAATTTTTTCTGGTGAAAATCTGTCCTGTTTCACTAAAAATGAGCAATATTAAATATCTTCAATCAATTTTAATCCTTTTATGTATGATGAAGGAAAGATATAGGATGATCAAGAGTAATAGGCTTTATGTAAAGCTCCAGCTGATGTTTTAACTCACAGGTACATTGAAGACAACATTTGGAGGGAGAAGAAAGCATGTACCTTTCAAGCTGTTTCTTGTCACTGATTGTAAAGGTGGTTTTAAGATAATAAGGCCAAAATACATATAGCAGCAAGAGGTGGATAAAGATCTATTTTATCCTGACTCTGCTATCTTGGTAATGGTTTGCATGTGCCAAAGAAGCTGGTTAGAGAGCTTATACTTCTACTGATCTTGGAGTAAGGAATCTTAATCAATTAAAATCTGAGTAGCATCACAGAAAATATTCCAACACTTAAATAGAATAGCTGTGTGAGCTTTGACAAATCACTTTATATCTATGATCTATGAGATCCCTTCCAATTCCGAATCTCCAATAATTTTAACACAATTTGATGTGTGGTTCCAGAGCCAGCAGCAATGGCATTAGCTGGGAGCTAGTTAGAAATGCAAAACCATAGACTCCTGTTCAGACTTACTGAGTTAGAATCTCTGGGGGAGGGAGGAGAAGGGAATCATTTTTAACAAGCTTGCCTGGTGATTCTTATGGATCCTCAAGTTGATGAGCACATTTGGTGGCAGGTGGAAATAAGTTGAACACACCAACACGTAGGCTACAGGGAACATCAGGAAGTTCTCAAGAGAGACTGGTTTTTCTCTTTGTGGACAGAAGCTGCTGTTGGATGCCTTTCTTGTTATGATAAAATCCATTTTGGCCAAATCTGACTAGAAATGACTGGTGGTGGTTGTCCACTTTGTGTTTCTCTTTTTCTTTGTCTTGAGACAGCAATGGTGGCGCGGGAGTGTAGTCTTCAGTCTGACTCCAGAAGGACCAACAAAGGTGAAGAAAATGTGCTAGTAAAAGCATGCCAAGCAATTCATGTTCATGAGTGCACAGAGTATTTTCCCTACCGGATACTCTGGCAGTGGGGGCGTCCACCATGAACCTGCTGGAGTTTTCTGGTTCCCAATGCGTGAAAATCCATTTTACTTTATGACACCCAAGATCACACTACAGAATGTATTACACTGCCAATTCTCTAGCCTACATGGTTCCTGCAAGGAAAAGGCCTTACTGTTATAACAATACTTACTCTCCTATTACAGAAGGAAAACCCATGCTTCAAATAAGACTTTCCCTTGGTGCTTATAACATAAACTTTACTGTACCTGTGGCCATATTAAAAAAATACAGTGGAGACGGAAGAGAATACACTAGGAAAATACCAGGAGCAAAATAAAAAGATGATGTCCTCCATAAGGCAAAGCAGTGGGACTCCAGCAAACATGGTCAGCACGGCTGAAACCAAGAGGAAGACCCACAGTCACACCACTT
The DNA here is from genome assembly GCF_054371585.1 of Giraffa tippelskirchi. Lineage (NCBI taxonomy): Eukaryota > Metazoa > Chordata > Mammalia > Artiodactyla > Giraffidae > Giraffa > Giraffa tippelskirchi. Next base: position 155,086,453 of record NC_137281.1, read on the forward strand.
AACACCTTTTGGCACGTTTCTTGTTGAATCTGTTTACTTAATCAGCAATTGAAAAGTTTATTTTAGCAGAAAAAGAAATGCCAGCACCTAAAACTTTTAAGATGCCAGAGCAATAAAGCCTTATTCCTCTAGGAGGTGCCCATAAATCTTATTCATGAGCACATGAATAAATGAATGATTGACAATATGTGTAATTAAGCTTTGTCAAATACAGAAAGCAATATGGAGGAATGAGATTTGGTTCCAATTATTCAAGAAGAATAACTGTTTTAATTTTCCCAAGTGATTGAGTAAACAGAGACTTGAGAAGGAGTGAAGTTGTAGGAGTCTAAATATTCTAAATGAGAAGATGGCATACCATCATTGCAAAGAGATCCAGTACTGGTGTTACACTGTACTGTGCTTAGGCACTCAGTCATGCCTGACTCTTTGAGACCCCATGGACTGTAACCTGTCAGGCTCCCCTGTCCATGGGGATTCTCCAAGCAAGAATACTGGAGTGGGTTGCCATGCCCTCCTCCTGGGCACCTTCCCAACCCAGGGATCAAACCCAGGTCTCCTGCATTGCAGGTGGATTCTTGACCATCTGAGCCATGAGGGAAGCCAAAGAAGACTAGAACGGGCAGCCTATCCCTTCTCCAGGGGAACTTTTCAACCCAGGAATCAAACTGGGGTCTCCTGCACTGCAGGTGATTCTTTACCTGCTGAGCTACCCAGGAAGCCCCTGGTGTTACACCAGTTGTGTTCAAATATTGGCTTTACCATGTGCTAGACAGATGCTTTGACCTCAGTAAGTCTATGCCCTTATTCCATGGATTTTTTTTATTTATTAAATAAGCTAATGGATATTGGAAATATATATATATATATATATATATATACACACACATATATACATACATATACACACATACATTTAAACTTGATAAGATACTTGTAAGAGTTCACTGAACACTTTGTTATTATTAATATTGTCATTAAAGATTTTATGCTACTGTGTAATTTGTGGAAGATGACTTGTCTAAGAGATATAACAAATACTATATGTTTGTCCTTTACCTAATGTTTCAGTAGTTGGCCAGAGATGAGGGGGAGAATTTAATGGAATAAGACTCCTTTTTCTTGATCCTGTTGCCCGCATGACAGTGAACTCTAAATATTTAAGGAGTTGAAACTCCAGAAAGGCTAAATCCTGTGACTTTGAACAGTAATCAAGTTCCCCCACCAGGAATCAAAATTTTTCTCCTCCATATACAAAAAAATGAAATGGTTATTATGTTTTGACTAAGAATAAGGGGTCAGAAAAAAAGAGGACCTAATCAGAGAATACAGGCTGTTCAGATTAAAGAGAAAATCATGTATCACAAAGGGGCAGCAAGTTGATTCCTGCAATGCACCCAGTATCATATGAAAGATGGAGCTCTGGACTGAGTGAACAGTCAGATGAAGGGAGGAAGGAGGGAAAGTGAAGGGAAACAAGAAAGTGAAGAAAAGCAATCAGAAAGCAAGCATTAAAACAAGCAAGCAAATGAGAAATTCTAGCCTAAAAGTAAATAGTGCCAGGCAGTTTTCAGAGTGTGTAGGAGAGAAGTGACCCCTCCTTAACAATAGGATTTATAAAAACGTGGTACTTAGAGGGAACTTTTAATTAAGTTTGTAAGCAAAGGATTATTTTTCTTTTTTGGAGGAAAGCAACCAGGGCTCTGATACAAAGAGGTGACATTCCAGCATAGAAGGCTGTGATACACAGACAGAATAGGAGAGAGAAAAGGTCATCAGAAATTAAACAGAGGAGAAACAGGACTAGGAACAGCAGTTTTAAAAAACTCAATTATGTCATGGGAAATAAGTTTGGAATTACTGTCAGAATAGTATGACACACAAAATGATGGTTACAATAGAGTGAAACAATTATGAAATAACTCTATAGCACTCCTTCCTTGAGGTGGATTCATTCATTCTTTACTAATTTTCAGTTATGTGAATCATTCCATGTTGAAGAAACCTTTCAAACAATTTTATAGATGTATTTCTTGATAAGGTCTTCCCCGGTGGCTCAGTGGTAAAGAATCTAACTGCAATATAGGAGACCGGGTTCGACCCCTAGGTCAGGAAGATTCCCTGGAGGAGGAAATGGCAACCCACTTCAGTATTCTTGCCTGGGAAATCCCATGGAGAGAAGAGCCTGGCAGGCTATAGTTCATCAGGTTACAAAGAGTCAGACAGCACTAGCAACTGAACATCAACAACATATCTTGGTAGGGTGAATCCTGTCTGACAAAGACAGTCGTGAGCTGACTAGAGAGGATAGAATCTACTAGAAATAATCCTTAAATAATAGTATCTTAAGCTTACTTCTGACCTTTTCCTTTTTTTTTTAACTACATACTATATTCCTCCTGGAGACATTCTTCTGTTGGCCAAGATTAACATGTCCTTTTCTCTGCAGACCTTCAATTCCACTGCATAGAAGTAGGTATGATAGCAACAGTCAGACTTGCTGCTGCTAGGAAATGCATCCTAACTGCTATCTCAGAGTGTAATTTGCTAATTATTGTTAATAGACAAAGGAGAACCTAATACTTACGCAAATACACTTTATGTCAGACTTTAAGAATCCTATGAGTTATACCATTTAATTCTGGCAAGTGGCCTATGATTTAGGTATTTGAACCATTCCTTTATTATAGACGAAGAAATTGAGGCAAATGTAGATTAAATAAATTGTCTGAGATTGCAATACTACAAGAGGAAGAGCTGGTCTAAGACACCACTGAGCAAATTTAGCTCAGTGTATAAATTGCCTTCTTAACATTTTTTTTACAAAATTGTACTTGATAGCTTTTACAAAATGGACAAACCCATGGGTTACAGCCTGGTATCAGGGCTTCTTCAAGCTTCCTATTTGCTGGGGGGAAAAAAAAGTAACACTGTCACTAGGCACAGCATTCAAGCAGGCTCAGCAAGTGATAAACCTTCATACAGCTGTTTACAGCAGTCTTCATGTGTCTGAATAACATTCCAATTGACCCTCGAAGCTTTTCTAGCTAGTGTATATAAGCTATTCCTAAAAAAATGCATGACTTTGAGCAGACATATAGCCTAGTTTCCCACTGGAATCCAGAGCTGAAAGAATAAATTTTGTAACGTAGTCTGAAATCAAGAAAGTTGATTCCTCCAGCTCCATTGTTCTTACTCAAGTTTACTTTGGCTATCCAGGGTCTTTTGTGTTTCCATACCAAAAAAATAAATAAATAAAAGAAGAATAGGTTTTACCTATTCCCAGAGGAGAACCAAAGGTAGAAAGGGAGAATTTGTAAGATATGTGGAAGTATAAATAAATTTGCTTAAAATCATCATCATCACCTTCACAACAGTAATAACGTGGGAAAGCATATCCTTCAAGACCAACATTTCAGAAGATGCCTGTCTTCTCAATGTCTGAGGTTAATAATGCAGTAGTTCCTGTCCCCAACGTCCTAGCTCCAAAATCTCCTAGCAATTGACATTCTTCTGAGAAAAGCAAACATACTCAGGCGTAAAACCTTTAGCCCTTGATGTTCTCAGAAAACAAATTAATCCACATGGTAGATTAAAAATATAAAGGGGAAAGTTGAGGGTGGTGACTCTTGGTGATGGCAGGAATAGCAATTTGATGATTGAAGAATGTGTAAGTGGCTCTGGCAGCAGGGGCTGGCTGTGAGCTCCGAGCCCCTCTGGGTTTGCTGGCTGTGGGAGTCCTAATTATGAGCATAATAGATAAACTCATCATAGCCACAACAAGCTACTTAAGCCAGTCCTGCTAATAACAGCCAATTAAGTTTGCATTATGAAATGATTTCTAGAATTGAAGGTAGGTGGACTTTTAATTACGGGTTGTTTGAAAACATTAAAGATTTTGAATCAAGGGCTTGAAGCATTATCTTTGGTATGTGGTAATAGTTTTGATCATTCTAAATTGTTCCCTGTACCTAAAACGGCAAATCGATGAAAAGTGGGGTCAAATTGTTATGCAATTTGAGTATAGGAGATGAGTGTTATGTGTTTATATTATTTCTTCCTCCAAACCATCCATTATTTCTGCTTAATTTTAATCAAGATACCAAACGGCCTTTTATCTCTGTGTTTTTCCCCCTGCATGAATTCTAACTACCTAATATTTGTTTGAATTTAATAAATGCCTTCTTCTCAACCCCTTACAGCTAAGTGTTTGAACTAGTGGATTGGTAATGAAGATATATAAAGATAAAGCAGTAACAGGAACGTTGGAATTACATATATTAGGTCTGCTGTGTCTAATGATGTCTGTAATGCTTTGATTTCGCTCTAGCTGCCTCTGGAAGTCTAAGATGAATAAATACCAAACAACTGAAATCATAGTGTAAGATCACAGGCGAAGAAGCCTCCATTTCACCAGAGGTCTCAAACTGTAAACACGATTTCCAACCAATACACATCCATTGCTTTCTACGGGCACATTTTGGAATCCCTCCATTTATTTATTTGTGTTTGTTTATTTGATTGCTTGTTTTGCCCTGTTGTAATGCAAGATTCTACATTTAGATGCACATGGAAGACAGAAAAGTCTGTTTCTCCGTAGATGTTTAATAAGAGTTTTTGTTGATAGAGTGGATTTAAATGTAAATTAGTCTGTTAGTCCACAGCAGTGGTTCTCAAACTCTAGCATAATGAGAATCTCCTGGAGAGTTTGTGAAAACAGATTTCTGGGCGCCATACAGTAGGTCTGGGGAGCGACATGTACATTTTCTAAGGAGTTCACACTTTGAATCACAGATCTGTTAGCACTAATAAAACAGCAACAGTGAGTAATATAATACAAAAAGACATGGCCTTTTTGTTCAGGACCTAAAGTCTCATTTAATTCACTTTAAGAATATGATTCTATATGAAGAAAAAGCAGGTCTATGGCTCCTTTAATACCTACATCAGATGCTGCAATATTTCCAAGAACCAATCTAACATGTGAGAAGGTATTCTGTGATAGTAGCCAACATCTATCCCTTTGTCTAAATTTTAGTAACATTGACGCTGTCTACATACTATATCCGACCACCTTGCTTTTATTTTTATTATGACTACTATTATATCTACATCATCACGAGGAACAACTAACTTAACATTATTTTCATTAGTTCTAAAAGGTAAACTTAGTGCTCATTTTCATACATTTTTCCCTAAATCCCCAAACCCCAGCGTCACTGGGTCATGTTAGACATATCATCTACTTCTGAAAAATGGAGTTAAGAACACAAGTATTGGGCATAGCAGACTTCATCACAGTTCTTAAAACAAATCACATTTTGGGAGAAATCTAAGATTTCTGACCAAAGTCCTTGTGAAACTAGAGGTACAAATGTCCAGTGAGGTCAGAGTCTGAAAGGAATCAGAGCAGGAATAGAGTCACAAATCCATGTATTCCGGACAGCAACATGATCTTGGAGGAAGCCAAGGCTGACTCATGAGACTGGCAAACAATCAAATAACACATTTCATCTGGGGTCAATTGTTTCCAGGGTTTTTATAGTTTATATCACTTTAATGAACCAATCAAATTTGTTTCAGATACCTATGCAGTCCTCAGTATAGACTTCAAATCCCTGACAAGCCCATTTCTTACTTTATCTTTAGCAAATGTCTCTACTGTGTCAATTTTCTGCCTGTGCCCACCATCCCTGGAAGTCTTTGTACACTTTGGTCCTTCTGAGAAAGTAACTGCAGTTGATAGACTAACAGAGATTACATGGTTTAGAATAAAAGGAGTCTGTGGAGATGAGATAATCTAATTTTGTCAATTTACAGATGAATATATTTAGATGAAGATGGGTGAATGTCATACAGCTAGTTAGCGACACAGATGCCAAAGAAGTTCAGTTCAGTTCAGTTTAGTCGCTCAGTCGTGTCTGACTCTTTGCAACCCCGTGGACTGCAGCACGCCAGGCCTCCCTGTCCTTCACTATCTCCCAGAGTTCGCTCAAACTCATATCCATCGAGTCAGTGATGTCATCCAATCATCTCATCCTCTGTCGTCCCCTTCTCCTCCCACACACAATCTTGTCCGGCATCAGGGTCTTTTCCAATGAGCTAGTTTTTCACATCAGGTGGCCAAAGTATTGGAATTTCAGCTTCAGCATCAGTCCTTCCAATGAATATTCAAGGCTGATTTCCTTTAGGATGAACTGGGTTCATCTCCTTGCAGTCCAACAGACTCTTAAGAGTCTTCTCCAACATTACAGTTCAAAAGCATCAATTCTTTGGTGCTCAGCTTTCTTTATAGTCCAACTCTCATATCCATACATGACTACTGGAAAAACTATAGCATTTACTAGACAGACCTTTGTCAGCAAAGTAATGTCTCTGCTTTTTAATACATTGTATAGGTTTGTCATAGTTTTTCTTCCAAGGAGCAAGCATCTTTTAATTTCATGTTTGAATGCATCATCTGCAGTGATTTTGGAGCCTACAAAATAAAGTCCTTCAGTGTTTCCACTGTTTTCCCACCTATTTGTCATGAAGTGATGGGACCGGATGCCATGATCTTAGTTCTTTGAATGTTGAGCTTTAAGCCAATTTTTTCACTCTCTTCTTTCACTTTCATCAAGAGGCTCTTTAGTTCTTCAATTTCTGCCATAAGGTTGGTATCATCTGCATATCTGAGGTTATTGATACTTCTCCTGGCAATCTTGATTCCAGCTTGTGCTTCCTCCAGCCCAGCATTTCTCATGATGTACTCTACATAAAAGTTAAATAATCAGGGTGACAGTATACAGCCTTGAGGTACTCCTTTTCTGATTTGGAACCAGTCTGTTGTTCCATGTCACACTGGATTACATATGAAATGTTGAAGGCAATAACTATCATACAAGTTATTTTCAATAATGAAAGCATGTCTGCTCTTTACAGTTCGTTTGTTTGTTTTAATTGGGGTATAATTGCCTTACAGTGTTGTGTTAGTTTCTGCTGTACAACAAGGCAAATCAGCCATATGTATACATATACCCCCTCCCATCTCATCTTTTCCATCCCTCCCATCTCATCTAGGTCACCTAAAGCACCATACAGCACCGAGCTGAGCTCCCTGTGCTATCCAGTAGGTTCCCACTAGCTGTCTATTTCACACATGAATGTAAATGCGTCAACCCCAATCGCCTAAATCACACCCCTACCCTGTGTCCACACATCCATTCTCTACATATGCATCTCTATCCCTGCCCTGAAAGTAAGTTCATCTGTACCAGTTTTCTAGATTCCTCATGTATGTGTTAATTTTGAAATGATTACTTGGAAAATAGTTCCTGTGCTTCTTATAGATGATTTGTTTAGTGCCCATCAATTCTCACTGAATATTAATATCCTCCCTGGATGGCATCACCGACTCAATGGACATGAGTTTGGGTAAACTCCGGGAGCTGGTGATGGACAGACAGGGAGGCCTGGCGTGCTGCAGTCCATGGGGTCGCAAAGAGTCAGACACGACTGAGCGACTGAACTGAATGACCTCTCCATTTTCTACCCAATCCTGTTGCATTGGTAATGCCTTACTTTCTCTTCTCTACTTATCTAATATCTTTCAAACAATTTATGCAAGGACTTGGTTACACTGGTAGCTTTAATTTTTACTTTGTTTGAAGATGTCTTGCACTTAGAACAAAGCCACTAACAATATCATTGTGCTCTCCTCAGTTAGACCATAATCTCTCGGAAAACACAGAACAGTACATTTACCATCTATTTTTGTTCTTCAGTAAGATTTGCTCCTTTAAAGAGCATATTATGAGTTCTTAATAAAGGAGTCTAAAACAAATGACAGGTATAGTAAAGCAGTTATAAGTTGTATCACCTGAAGCCATTTATATTAAATACAACATAATTGAGGCTTTGCTCCCCTGAATTTGAGTCAAGATCAGGTTAATTAACATTCCAGAATTGTCTGTTGAGTGATGCTGATGCACTGGACATTGTCATATTCATTATCTCAGTTAGTTATTTTTTTTTTCTGGAGGTATAATTTCCAAGAGGTGAAAATAGATGCAAAGTTAAAATAATCTTTCAGTAGTCATGCAATTATTGAATGCCAGTGTCAGAGCACTAATCAACTCATCTAATTTTTTTATAATATTTTGATTATATCACAGTTATCTGCCAGGTATGTTTGTGTTAAACCTAAATAATTCAGTGGTGATCTCAGGGCATAGTAGAGTGTATGAGGTGCACAGAATCAGTCACCATCTCTCTATTTTTTGATTCTCCTCTTTATTTTTTTTTCAGTACACCTCTTCTTTCCTCCACACACAAGACAATGTAGATGAAAACAAAAGGAGTATCCTAATTAGCTATATATTTGACCTTAAACAAGTCAATAAGTTTGTAATATTGTTACCTGAATAGTTGCAGTATCCTTAGACATCAGTGATAACACAAACTTCAGGAATTTGGTAATAATTAGGAGATGCTATAGAAATCGAATATATTATTTTTATTTTCCTCATTTTCACTTTTATTTTTCCTTTGCTATCATTTATATCTTGGGTTTTTCAGAACCACTGAAATAAGCTTGTAAATCTGTGGACACTCAGGATTTAAATAGTTTAGATGATGATCCAAATTAGCCTTTGGATTGTCTCAGCCTCAAGACAGAATTGAATGTCTCTTCTAATCACTGAATTTTACAGGATGTATTCATTTAGTTGACTTCTTCCATCAGTTGTCATGATAACTTTCCCATTCTCATGATGAGGAGATAATTATGTGTTAACTCGGTGTGTAAGGTAAAAAGCTGCCAACTTCTAGACAGAAGCTTGATATAGGATGTGTAGAGGCCTAGAAATTAATGTTCTCATCCGTTTGAGGCTTAACACTTCGTAAATCTTTAAGAATTTACCTTGAAAAGGCATATGAATTCAAAATGCTGAACAAAAGCCACTTCAAACAAACATTGCATTTTATATATGAAGGAGAAATTGTTTTATTAATATAGAAGCATTTCCCTTAATGAGTAGTTGCTTTGATATATCAATCAAACTATGTAATCAGTTACTCGGAAATTCAAAGTATAAATCAAGGTAATAGACTGATGTATATGAAGTAAGTCAAATTTGATTTGAATTCTGGCCCTGCCAACTGTAAGCTCTATGGTTTAAGGAAAATTAAATTTGGGGGGCCTCAGTTTCCCCATCTGTAAAAGTCATTAACACATTAACCATTAGTGTTCAGCTGTAAATTGGTAGGCTGTAACAGGGCCGTTAGCCCTCAGGGGTAAATAGTGTGACATGTATATGAATAACCAGGATTCTGAATGATCAGTCTCTGTAATGTCACCCCACTCAGGGTAAGTGCTTCTTCTTTTTTTTTTTTTCAGACATCCTTTGGGGCTTCCCATCTATCTTCTCTCTACTCTGTCTGCTTGATAAATTTTCTTTGGTTTTCCCCTTTTATTCTAATTATCTTTTTTTTTTCTCCTCGGAGTACCATTTTTTATTTCTACATTCATGCTTCATTTTTTTAGCTAACACTTTCCTCTGTCATTATCTTAAAAATTTAAAAAGAAAAATCATATCTTCGTTCTCTGTCAATGTGCTTGTGTGTTTGATTTATAAGAAATGGCCTTCTGCTTTGTATTCTTGACACCCAACATTACATATTTACTCAAAATGTTTATTTTGAACTCTGAAAGCACTAGAACATTCATTACTAAGTAGAGTGAGTGTATTAATTTTCTATTGATACATAACAGATGACCAAATATATAGTAGCATAAAACAACTCATATTTATTATCTCATAGTCTCTCTGAGTAAGGAATCCAGGCATAACTTGGCTAGGCTCCCTGGAAGGCTGTGATCACGGTGTTTGCCAAGAGTTGATTCTCATTCTCATCTGAGGGCTTTCCTAGGTCATGTGGGAACAATCCGTTTCCAAGTTCATGTGGTTGTCGGCAGAATTCAGTTTCTTATAGGGCACTGGATTGAGGATACAGATTTCTTGCTGGCTGCAGGTTTGAGGTCTCCCTCAGTCCCTTGGTACCTGGTTCTGTTCAATCCACAGCTCACAACATAGTGGCTTCCTTCTTTCTTTATTTCATTGGGGTATAGCTTGCTTTACAATGCTGTGTTACTTTTTGCTGTGTGATGAAGCGAATCAGCCATATGTACACATATAACCCTTCCCTCTTGGACCTCCCTCCCACCCCATCATCCTGTTCCACCCTTCTAGGTCATCACAGAGCAACAAGCTTAGCTCCTTGTGCTATCCTGCGTAGCAAGATTTTTGAGACCCTCTTCCTAGAATAATGAAAATAAAAACAAAAATGAACATATAGGACCTAATGAAAAACTTTTGCTCACCAAATAAAACCATGAACAAAAGGAAAAGACAACCTCCAGAATGGGAGAAAGTATCTGCAAACAAAGCAACTAACAAGTGATTAATTTCCAAAATATATAAACAGTCCTTGCAGCTCAATATCAAAACAAACAAACAAACCAATCAATGAATGGGTAGAAGACCCAGACAGACATTTTCCAGAAAAGATATGCATGCATGCATATATGCTAAGTTGCTTCAGTTGTGTCCAACTCATTGCGACTTCATGGACTGTAGCCTGCCAGGCTCCTGTGTCCATGGAATTCTCTAGGCAAGAATAATGGAGTGGGTTCCCATGTCCTCCTCCATGGGATTTTCCTGACCCAGGGATCAAACATGTGTCTCCTGAATAGGCAGGCAGATTCTCCACCACTAGTGCCACCTGGGAGGCCCCAAAGAAGACACAGAGATGGCCAAGAGACTATCAAATGTATGAAAAGATGCTCAACATTATTAGCGAAGTGCAGATCAAAAATATTAGGTTGGTGCAAAAATAATAGCGGTTTCAGACCCTGAATTTTAAAACATTATAAACATGCTTAAGCATTTCTTTATTAATCAACTAGGGACCATTACAATCAACACAGTTTTGCCAAGAAGAAATAAGATAGTTTTTTCCTGAAGCGAAAAAAACCCTGTACTTCAGGATTCTACACACTCTTGGAAAGCAGTTTCTGCTTCTTGCTGATTGTGGAATCATTTTCACTGCAAAAAGTTGTCAAGATCTTGACGAAGTGGTAGTCAGTTAATGAGAGGTCAGGTGAATATTGCAGATGAGGCAACGCTTTGTAGCCTAATTTTTCAACTCTTGAAGCATTGGTTATGCACTTGGACATTGTTGCAGAGAAGAACTGTGCCCTTTCTGTTAACCAATGCTGGCAGAAGGCATTGTCATTTTCAGTGCCTCTCATCGATTTGCTGAGCATACTTCTCAGATGTAATAATTTCACCAGGATTCAGAAAGCTGTAGTGGATAAGATGGGCAGCAGACCAACAAACAATGACCAATACCCTTTTTTGGTGAACGTTTGCCTTTGGAAAGTGCTTTAGAGCTTCTTCTCGGTCCAAGCACTGAGTTGATCATCACTGTGCATAGAATAAGAAACGATGACACTTCACAATGATAATTTTCTTGATTTTCCATCAGCTCATGAGGCACTCACTTATCGAGCCTTTTCACCTTTCCAATTTGCTTCAAATACTGAACACCACAGAATGGTCGAAGTCAAGTTCTTGGTCAACTTCTCTTGTAATTGTAAGAGGATCAGTTTCAATGATCCTCTGAATTGGTCATGGTTAACTTCTGATGGCCAGTCATTATACTCCTCATCTTCAACGCTCTATCTTCGCAAAACTTCTTGAGCCACCACTGCGCTGTATGTTCATTAGGAGTTTTTGGGCCAAATGTGTTGTTGATGTTGCAAGATGTCTCCACTGCTTTATGATCCATTTTGAACTTGAATAAGAAAATTGCTCAAATTTGCTTTTCATCTAACATCATTTCTATAGTTGAAAATGCATATAAAATAAATAGCAAGTAAACATAAAGCAAGAAATGTGAATTAAAAGGATGGATAACATAACCACATTTGTTTAAGAATGTACTCCATTATTAAATGGCAAAGTTTGACAATGCAAACCACAATTCCTTTTGCACCAACCTAATGCAATGGTTTTCTTTAAAGGGAGCACAGGAGAGACTCTCCCAGGGAGATACATGCTACAATCACATATAATATGATTACTTACACCTAATCACATAATCCAGTTGTGTTTGTCATATTCTCTTGGTAAGAAGCAAGTCATAGGTCTTGTCTCAAGGGGAAAGATTCTACAAGAATACTGGAAAGCTTCCATCTGTCCACCTCAGTGAATAAAGGTAAGACTTCTAAATAGCTGAAGATTATTTATTTTATTTCTCTTTTTCATTGATTGATGAAGGCTAGATTATTGATGAGTTTATAAATCATATGAAATTACATGAACTGTATTAAAAGAAAGCAAAAGATTACCAAAAGTCTCAAGTAGCATGTTAACAGACTTCTGCCTTTAAGTAGAAGCAGTGATTACTATCTGGAGAAGGCAATTGCAAATGAACAAAACCATCAATCTATGTAAAGGGCAATGTCACATTGGATTAGGGAGTGGCTGTGTAACTGACAAACTGTAGATGAAATTGAGCTGCTATTCTGAAAACAGAATTGGCAGAGCCTGTTTAAAAAAAAGAGAGAGAGAAAATTTGGAAAATAACCTCTGGTGTGGAATTAGATGATGCCTATTTACTGAGACTAAAATCACTGAAAGAGGAGTTTGTTGGGTAGAGTTGGTTAGTTTAGACTGGGGCAAAACCTCACCCTGTAATTGAAGGACTAGGGTTGTAAAAGTAAGAAGAGAAGGTTGAGCATATTCCCAGATAACAGGAACATTTAGGTAATTGAAGGGAACAATATCAAGGAAAGGAATAAGAAGCGGCAGTCAGAGGGAAGAGAAAATCGATATAATATGAAATGACTGCATGATAGTTGTCAGAACCAAATGACAAAATTCTGTACTATGACAGATATAAGTAAGATAAGTAATGGAGAATCCATTGTTTTATCAGTAAAGACATTTTGGTGCACTCCATCAGTGAAGGCTCCTTTTTTAATCTTATAGGTGTTTGGGCTTAAGGGTCTTCTGAGTTTATTTGCAGGCACAGAAAACTAATATTGCAAATTAGTTCCTTAAAGGGCTGTCTACTTTTTTTCTACTTATGGTGAAATTTCGCTTTAGGACAGTTTCATCCAGCACTGAATCCTGAAGAAATACAATCTGTATTGGCATCTTGAAAAGTTGTAAATGCTGCACAGCATTTTAGGAAACAACAGTTGAAACACAAATTATTTGTTCCTTTGGAGATTTATTTGGAATCGAAGCTGCCATTTGTTCTGTAGTGACAAGTCCAGCTCTAGCATTTCTCTTGGAATTCTCTTTGCAAGCTTTTATTTAAGCAACGGCAATTGCAGGATAAGGCATTCCTGGAGATTAATGACTGCCTGGGAGGGGTTGTTCTTTGGTTCATTAACCCCAACCAGTCATTAATTTCCATGAAAGGGCCCGCATGAAAGTTATTATTACTAATATGAACTGAAAATGAAAGAAACATACAGTAGGGGTATTGACTTCACCCTCCCTTTCAGGATGATGCAAAGTCATTTCATCTGCAGGAGGATCTTCAGAAAACTGAAGCTCCTGTGTGTAAACCAATCACTTTGCTATTCTTGGCAATCTCATTTTGCCTACATTGAAACAATTAAGTTAAAAGGAAATTAAGAGTTCAGAAGTCCCCAGATCTAATCTAAAAGTCTTGATCCAACCAACAAATGTTCAGATTAACTATAATTTATGTTAAACACAGCAGATTGCCTTAGTTTATACTGGAGTTTGTCCTAAGTTTGACAGAGATAGTTCTGTAAGAAGTAGTTTTCAGTTTTAACTTATAAAAGGTACCCATTAACAATTTACTCTTCTAAAATATTCTAAATTAACCTATAAAGTCTAAAACAACATTTTGTCCCAAATATATAGTGCTTTTAAAAATGTTTTCCACAAAGCTTATTTATAAGAATCATCATAAGAAAAAAAAAAAAAATGTGCTCTAAAGAGCAAAATAGGATCATGAAGTTAAATCTTGTAAACATACTTCGAATTTATTTATGGACTAGCAAGTATTTCAAAATTTATTTGATAAAACTCATGAAGAAAAAATTATGTAGTATCTTATACTTGTATGTGAGAAACAGTGACTGTTAAATTCTTTTTGAAACATATTTATTTCAAAGAAATTCAATCCTCATCTTTCAACTTATAAAATATTTTATACTTTCAGTCTTCTCTTTACCTAGTTGCCATTATTTGCTATAATGGTAATTGCCAGACAAATCATTTTAAGCAGTATATGCTTTTATCTTTCTTTAAATGAACAGAAAAGTTTAATTATGAGACGATATATAGTATATATATATGTATATACTTGATATATTAGTAATATATATATTACATATATATACACACACACACATATAACAAACAAGGTGTGCATAGTATGCATATACATATATGTGTTTGTGTGCACACATATATACACACTCTCACACAAGCATATGTGTACATATAAGTATATGTTTATAAATAGGTATACATATGCCCCTGAAAATGTGTGTGTGATTAATAACCAATGTCCAGTACATTCAAGCTACATATTTACTGAAGGAATATTGAGTTATGCATCACATCACCTTTTGACTTTATACATAACTTACAATTTAAGTCCGGCGCCCCTTGTGGCTAAGCTGGTAAAGAATCCACCTGCAGTGAAGAAGGCCTGGGTTTGATCCCTGGGTTGGGAAGATCCTCTGGAGAAGGGAAAGGCTACCCACTCCAGTATTCTGGCAATACAGAGAGACTTTCACACTTTCACTTTCACTTTACAACTTAAGTCGCATTTGCATTAATTTAACTCAAATTAATGAGTTAATGAGGCCAGAGACGGTGGCGAGAGGAACTAGCCCGGGCCGGAGGCGGCCAAGAGGAGCTAGTCCGGGCAGAGGCGGCTGAGAGGAGCTAGCCCGGGCCAGAGGCCGGGGGCAACGGCCGAGAGAAGTTACCCCAGGTCCAAGGAGCAGCGGCTGCATGGGCACAGGAGGGCCGAGAAGAGTTACTCCACATTCGAGGTCAGGAGGGGCCATTGTGAGTAGATACCCCTTGTCCAAGGTAAGGAGCAACGGCTGCACTTTGCTGGAACAGCCATGAAGAGATGCCCCACGTCCAACGTAAGAGAAACCCAAGTAAGACGGTAGGTGTTGCGAGAGGGCAGATACACTGAAACTGTAACTACAGAAAACTAGCTAATCTGATCACATGGACCACAGCCTTGTCTATCTCAATGAAACTAAGCCATGCCGTGTGGGGCCACCCAAGATGGATGGGTCATGGTGGAGAGGTCTGACAGAATGTGGTCCACTGGAGAAGGGCATGGCAAACCACTTTAGTATTCTTGCCTTGAGAACCCCATGAACAGTATGAAAAGGCGAAAAGATAGGACACTGAAAGATGAACTCCCCAGGTCGGTAGGTGCCCAGTATGCTACTGGAGATCAGTGGTGAAATAACTCCAGAAAGAATGATGAGATGGAGCCAAAGCAAAAACGATACCCAGCTGTGGATGTGACTAGTGATAGAAGCAAAGTCCGATGCTGTAAAGAGCAATATTGCATAGGAACCTGGAATGTTGGGTCCATGAATCAAGGCAAATTGGAAGTGGTCAAACAGGAGATGGCAAGAGTGAACGTCGACATTCTAGGAATCAGCGAACCAAGATGGACGGGAATTGGTGAATTTAACTCAGATGCCATTATATCTACTACTGTGGGCAGGAATCCCTTAGAAGAAATGGAGTAGCCATCATGGTCAACGAAAGAGTCCGAAATGCAGGACTTGGATGCAATCTCAAAAATGACAAAATGATCTCTTTTCGTTTCCAAGGCAAACCATTCAATATCACGGTCATCCAAGTATATGCCCTGACCAGTAACGCTGAAGAAGCTGAACTTGAACGGTTCTATGAAGACCTACAAGACCTTTTAGAACTAATACCCAACAAAGATGTCCTTTTCATTATAGGGGACTGGAATGCAAAAGTAGGAAGTCAGGAAACACCTGGAGTAACAGGCAAATTTGGCCTTGGAGTACAGAAAGAAGCAGGCCAAAGGCTAATAGAGTTTTGCTAAGAGAACGCACAGGTCATAGTAAACACCCTCTTCCAACAAAACAAGAGAAGACTCTACACATGGACATCATCAGATGGTCAACATCGAAATCAGATTGATTATATTCTTTGTAGCCAAAGATGAAGAAGTTCTATACAGTCAGCAAAAACAAGATCTGGAGCAGACTGTGGCTCAGATCATGAACTGCTTATTGCCAAATTCAGACTTAAATTGAAGATTAGGGAAAACCACTAGACCATTCAGGTATGACCTAAATCAAATTCCTTATGATTATACAGTGGAAGTGACAAATAGATTTAAGGGACTTGATCTGATAGACAGAGTGCCTGATGAACTATAGACAGAGTTTCATGACATTGTACAGGAGACAGGGATCAAGACCATCCCCATGGAAAAGAAATGCAAAAAAGCCAAATGGCTGTCTGAGGAGGCCTTACAAATAGCTGGGAAAAGAAGAGAAGTGAAAAACAAAGGAGAAAAGGAAAGATATTCCCAACTGAATGCAGAGTTACAAAGAATAGCAAGGAGAGATAAGAAAGCCTTCCTCAGCAATCAATGCAAAGACATAGAGGAAAACAACAGATTGGGAAAGACTAGAGATCTCTTCAAGAAAATTAGAGATACCAAAGGAACATTTCATGCAAAGATGTGCTCGATAAAGAACAGAAATGGTATGGACTTAACAGAAGCAGAAGATATTAAGAAGAGGTGGTAAGAACACACAGAAGAACTGTACAAAAAAGATCTTCACGTCCCAGATAAAGATTTAATTTACCAGATTAAGATTTAATCTTTTAACTTATATGCAGAGTACATCATGAGAAACGCTGGGCTGGAAGAAACACAAGCTGGAATCAAGATTGCCGGGAGAAATATCAATAACCTCAGATATGCGGATGACACCACCCTTATGGCAGAAAGTGAAGAGGAACCAAAGAGCCTCTTGATGAAGGTGAAAGAGGAGAGTGAAAAAGTTGGCTTAAGGCTCAACGTTCAGAGTGAAGTATTTCTTCAGGGGAATGGAAGGATTCGCAAGTAGGCTGCACTTGCAGAAACAAGAAGATCATCTGATTTAAGAAAAATTAAAAAGCCATCATCTCCATCACCCCAACTTAAATACCTGCTTCACATGAATATCAGTCTTCCGTAATTCAAGAACTAGATATATAGAGTGAAAATAAAAATCTGCACAGTAATATACATATGTTGTATTTTCCTTCACCATATTCCACATGTTTATCATGACAAAATTTTATTCAAATGTGCTATTTTGAACACTCCACATAGAGACATGTATTTAATAGTCTATTTTTGTCAGAAATTATGGTAGGTATTGTGAACTCAAAATTGCATAAGGAAATAGTTTTCTAGATGAGAATAGATGAGAAATAAAATTCTAGATGAGAATATAATTCAATGACACTACTGTATATATTACTGTCAACAATATCAGGAAGAGCAGGAAAAGTAATGATATTCAAAGGAATGATGCACACAAAAGTGAAATCTAACAGTTACATCTTAAATGTCAGTATTTCAATAGGTAAAAATTACATATTTTTGAACTGTTTTAATTGAATAATTTAATTAAGTCAAATAATTGCAGACCTCAACTTATAAATTCAAGCAATTTAAAGTAATGTGAAGAAGTATATAATTTTTCAAATTAATTTAGAGGGTAAGTGAGCAAATATTTTTGAACTTCACTGACTCATCATTTGATAGACAAAGAAGTGACCACCCCACCCCAGAAGACCTTCCTCTGATATATCAAAATGCTAGAACTTCAACTATTCAAGAGGCAAGAACTAATACATTTCTTTCCTTCTTTGTCTTGCCTTTGGATCAAAGTTATAATCAAATTATAGCATACGCTAAGTCTTTAGCTGGAATTAGTACTGTGTTATGAACAGATAAAATTTTATATTGCTTCACAAGCCACTAATAACTTGTGATGAAATGGGTCATATTTATAGTTTCTTTTTTGGGTATTGGTAGTAAAGAGCTGGAGGAATTAAGAGGAATTATTTTGGAGCATTAACCCTCTGTTCAAGGGAAACAGCTTGATCCTGAGACTCAGTTTAAGGGCCTGGAGTCAGAACAGTGGAATCCTGAATGATGACCATGTGCAAATGCTACATGCAAGTGAGGCATTACTGTAGATTAAGATATGAGATCTTCCCAAATGGAGTCTGTCTCTTCAATTAGAATTGTGATACTTAGCATAGGCTACATTCATTCCATGATTATATATTGTATTGCTAACATATTTATGTTGGTTATCTCTTCTTTTTGTAAGTTAATAAGGGGGCATTAATTTTATTTTCTGCAATATGTATCATAGATATTTGAATATTTATTTTTGAATGTATCATTGCTATTACTCAACATTTTACTATGTGAAAATCACAGTACTTGACTCTCAGAATTTAATGCTATATACTAACTCTCCTGAAAACATTCATATTATAAATAGAGCACTAATATAAAATAGAATCATAGAAATTGGAATTTAGTCATTCTGTCATAAGACAATTAATGTACCAACCCAGCACCAGTAACTATGCCAGGACTGAAAGCTATGAATGAAATTAAAATCTATTCATATATGTCAAGCAGATGATAGTCTGGTGTGTGTGTGTGTGTGTGTGTGTGTGTGCGTGTCCATACTCATTTGCTTAGTTGTGTCCAACTGTTTTGCAACTTCTCAGATACTAGCCCACCAAGCTCTTCTGTCTATGGAACGTTCCAGGCAAGAATACTGGAGTGGGTTGCCAGGGGATCTTCTTAACCCAGGGACTTAACCCATGTTTCCTGCATTGCCTGCATTGGAGGTGGATACTTTACACTGAGCCACCTGAGATTAGTCTGGTAGAGGAAATAGAAGTGTAATCATTCCAGTATGATCAGGGAAAGAGACAAAGAAATAAGTCTATTGCATTTAAAACATGATATGTGCTATACTTGCCAAGTTCATATTACAATACTTCTGGGTAACTTTAAAAATATTCCTCACTGTGCAGACGGACAATTCTAATAATTCATTGATATGTGAACAAGGGTCTTTTAGTGTAATGTGAAAATATCCTCCTTTTTGTGATAGTTTCTAGATTGTTTTAAAACATTTTATACAAAAATAAATAATCGAGTTGTGTGGCAATTAAATATAATGGGGATTGGCATATTTTGAAACATTATTGAAATGTTATGATTTTTCAGTTTGTTTATTTTGTTGGAGCAGAAAATATGACAAATTTCTTCTGATTTTAAACTTAGATTTTTACATTCTTTTATAATAATATTTACATAGAACTTAATAATAAAAAGTACAATTTTAATAGCTACATCTTAACTCATCAAGTCCAATTTCCCATTCATTGTGTACCATTAAGAAAGACAAAAGACTGATGATTAAATTTTGATATAACATTGGTTGTAAAGGCCCATCCCCACTTAAGAGATGTTAGTATATGAAACGATGTGCATCTCAGACATTATAAAATCTAGTATGTCTTTCCTTTTTCCTTCTTCCTGAAGATCGGTTAGAAAATTCATGGCTCTTAGAGTCCGGAAAATGTGGTAGTTTTAAAGCGAAGCCTGTCATTAGTACTCCTGTGACATAAAGTAAATTATTCAACGTCTTTGAACCTTAGTGTTTTTATTAATTGAGTAATAAATAAAATTGGTATAAATTAATACTTCACAGATAATTAAATATGTATGGTAAATTAATTCAGATTGATGTTTCTCTCCCAAAAGATCAACACCAAAGAAATTAGGGAAATAGAATGAAATCTAAGGAAAGACATAAATAAGCCACAGGGAGAAGAGAAGTCTGTTCTGAATGGATGTGTGGCTTCTTGTGATTGGAGTAGGAGGGGCCTGTCACGGAGAGGTTTGCATTTTCCTCTTCCCCTTACTTGTTCTACTTGCCTTGGGAAATAAACAGCTGTCTTCTCACACACACACACACAAAAAGCCAAGGCTAATGTCAAGACCATTGACATAACTTTCTACAGGATGATTCCCGGGTCACACAAGAGCCCAAATCTCTGAAGCAGTGCAGAAACAACAGAACGTGACTACTGTGTGTGATGGTCTCACTAACCCTCCACTATTAAACCCGCAGCACCATGCATTACAGTACTAGGAATGCCTCATGTTACCGCTTTAGCTAGAGGCAAGAAGATAAACAGCTATTTGAATGGAAGGATTGAGAGTCCCGAGGTTCTCCAACACGGGGACCACTTCTCTCCACTACGATCATCTGAGCTGGCCAGCACTGGGATATAGAACATATATGCATTATCAGACAGAGAGCTGAGACCTCTTAGGAAATATAGACTCAAACGGGAGTGTATATGCAGTTTAAAAACTATGGGATAAATAAGAAGCAAGAGAAATTACCAGCTAAAACTACAGACAAAATGTATCATAAAAGAGATAAAGGAATATATAGGCAACATTTCATAATCATTCATAGCTAATTATTAAGTATAAAACATAATGATTGTAATGAACACAGGAGATAAGATGAATTGCATATTGAATGAGGCTGATTAACAAATTACTGAATTGGAAGATCAGATTGAATACTTCCACTGAACAAAGCATAACAAGATAAAAAGTTACAAATATAAAAGTTAAAGTTATAAAAATGAAACAAAAATTGTCATTATACAGATAACCTGAATCCTTAAAGAGACAAAAATAAAAACGAAAACAAATGACATGTTTGTAGATACAATGAAGATTAAGTTTCTAGAATTGAAAAAAAATCAAGTTGAAATAAAGTATGAAATGCTAAGCTTCAGAAATAACAATAAAGTTTAAAGAATTCCAAAAAGTTTAGAGAAGAACAGGCTATTTACCTACAAGAAAAGAAAAAAAGTTTGACAGCAGACTCTTCAAAAGCAACAATGGATTATAGAAAGGATATATTATTTTTTAAGTACAGAAGAAAAAATACTGTAAACTGAGAACCTATTTAGGCAAATTACCATTCAGAAATAAGGATATATTAGAAATATATCTCAGGCATATAAATTCCTGGGTGGCTCTAGTGGTAAAGAACCCGCCTGCCAGTGCAGGAGACATGAGTTGTGGGTTCTATCCCTGGGTTGAGGCGATCCCCTGCAGGAGGACATGCCAACCCACTTCAGTATTCTTACCTGGTGAATCCCATGGACAGAGGAGCCTAGTGGGCTACAGTTCATAGGGTCACAAAGAGTAGGACATGACTGAAGTGACTTAGCATGTAGCACATATAAATTCTCAGAATATTTGCTACCCAAAATTTGCACTATGAAGATCAGTTTGGAGGAAATGTTCAAAAAAAACCCCCAAAAAACAAAAAGCCTGATCCAAGAGACACTGTAAGACATGAGAATTCAGGATAGTCACATATCTTCCTTAAATATTTGTAAACTTAAAATTTGAGTGAAATAAAAACAAAATTGTAAGTTTTATCTAGAGTCAGCTATAGTTTAAATTTTATCTAGACATCTATTTATCCCATTTTATCAATACAATGGGAGTTATGGTGAGTCTCAAGTCATTTGAGACTAGGTTAAAATGTAACTAGTAACTAGCAATCTGTAACAGTGAGATAATTTGTAAGAGCAAAGACAATTTGGAGTAATTGAAATTAGAAAGTAAGATGGAAAAATACTGTCCAACCACATGAAGAATTACAATAAACATAAAAAGACCAAATTTGTTGGTTGAAAGTTGGAGCTGGGTTGGATTTGAAAAAGAAGGAAATAAAATACAGCTATATGATATTTCACAGGAGATGGACTCGGACAAAATAAAATAGTAGAGCAAAAATATCAAGATGTTATTGAAAAAGAAAATTGGTGGCATTATAGTATATCAGGTTAAATAGGTTTAAAGAAAAAAGTATCAGTAAACATTTTCACTACATCGTGGCAAAAGGTTTCAGTCCAGTTCAATTCAGTCACTCAGTGGTGTCCAACTCTTTGTGACCCTATGGACTGCAGCACACCAGGCCTCCCTGTCCATCACCAACTCCCAGAGTTTACTCAAACTCATGTCCATTGAGTCAGTGATGTCATCCAACCATCTCATCTTCTGTCATCCCCTTCTCCTCCCATTTTCAATCTTTCCCAGTATCAGGGTCTTTTCAATGAGTCAGTTCTTCACCTCAGGTGGCCAAAATATTGGAGTTTCAGCTTCAGCATCAATCCTTCCAATGAATATTAAGGACCAATTTCCTTTAGGATGAACTGGTTGGATCTCCTTGCTGTTTATATATAAAATTACATATAGTATATAAGTATATATATATGTATGTATTTATATGTGTGTGCCCAGGCCCTCAGTTGTGTTCAACTGTTTGCAAGATATATATATATATATATATATATATGTTGATATAATTGCAAAGAATATATACAATTATAGACATAGATGCACCTCATAAAATAGTATCAAATATATAAAGCAAAATTTGACAGAACTACATTGACAAATCTCATGGTTCTATTGGTCACTTGGGCTTCCCTGATAGCTCAGTTGGTAAAGAATCTGCCTGCAATGCAGGAGACCCTGTTTTGATTCCTGGGTCGGGAAGACCCGCTGGAGAAGGGAAAGGCTACCCACCCCAGGATTCTTGGGCTTCCCTTGTGGCTCAGCGGGTAAAGAATCCACCTGCAATGCGGGAAACCTGGGTTCAATCCCTTGGTTGGGAAGATCCCATGGAGAAGGGAAAGGCTACCCACCCCAGTCTTCTGGCCTGGAGAATTCCATAAACTTTATCGTTCATGTGGTCACAAAGAATGGGACAGGAGTGAGCGACTTTCATTTTCACTTATTGGTCATTTGTGTTTCCTCTGTGAAATATACGTTTATACTTTTGCCCATTTCTTCCCCTGTTGTATTACCTTTTTTTTCAGCAGATTGCTAGATACAGGTCTTTGATAGCAGCTTTTCCTCAGCTGTAAATGTTACAAATGAGAAGATATTCAGTCTTAATAGTAATTTGGAAAATGAAAATCAGGATGATTTGTTATTTTATAATCATTCAACTGGCACTGGCAAATGGTAAGCACGATAATATGAAGGTTTGTAGAAAACAAGAATCAATAGACTTTTAACATGGCAGAAAGTGAAAGTGTCCAACTCTTTGTGACCCCATAGACTGTAGCCCACCAAGATCCTCTGTCCACGGGATTCTCTAGACAAAATACTGGAGTGAGTATCCATTCCATTTTCCAGAGAATCTTCCCAACCCAGGGATCAAACCCAGGTCTCCTTCATTGAGGGTAGATTCTTTACCTCTTGAGCCACCAGGGAAGCCCTATCATGGCAGGTACAGGTGTACATTTGGAAAAAGATTTCACAACATTCTGGAAAGTTCTATGATCACACATTTTACAAGCCAGTGTCTCCAATCCAGAGAAAAACTTCTGTAAGATTCTCACTAGGACATTTGTTTAAGAAAGTTATTAGAATAATACAAAACATGAAAATAATATGCAGGCACATTGATAGCATAATGAATAAATAACCAATGTGTGATATATTAAACCAGTGGTTTTAAACCTCTGAAGATTTTGGTCTGCAGGAGATATTTGGCAATGTCTGGAGATGCGCTTGGTTGTTGGAAAGTGGAGAATGCCACTTGCATCCAGTAAAGACTCCAGGGGTGCTGCTGAGGATTGCATAATGTACAGGACAGCCTCTCAGACCAATGACTTATTTAGTCCAGTATATCAGTTGTTCTGCCAAGGTCGACAAATCCTGTGTTAAAACAATGAAATATATATAGAACAGAATGGATTAATTACCAAATGTTAAGGACCTTACCAATGTTAAGGACATGCCACAAGATGAATGAATCATGATGATATAATATGGAATGACAGAATTACAAACCCAAGGATTTCTTAAAGTATGCTATATTTTTGGAAAAATTTTAGAACATCCAAAATCAATAATGAACGTGTGTATATTAGTAAAATGTTCATGCAAAACAATGTTAAATAAAACCAGAAGTATTAGGAACATACTAAAAAGATACATCAGTTGTGAAGGGGGAGAGTACATATATGCAGAGTACATCATGAGAAACGCTGGGCTGGAAGAAACACAAGCTGGAATCAAGATTGCCGGGAGAAATATCAATAACCTCAGATATGCAGATGACACCACTCTTATAGCAGAAAGTGAAGAAGAACTAAAGAGCCTCTTGATGAAAGTGAAAGAGAAGAGTGAAAAAGTTGGCTTAAAGCTCAACGTTCAGAAAACTAAGATCACGGCATCTGGTTCCATCACTTCATGGGAAATAGGTGGGGAAACAGTGGAAACAGTGTCAGACTTTATTTTGGGGGGCTCCAAAATCACTCACTGCTGATGGTGATTGCAGCCATGAAATTAAAAGACGCTTATTCTTTGGAAGGAAGGTTATGGCCAACTTAGATAGCATATTTAAAAGCAGAGACATTACTTTGCCAACAAAGGTCCGTCTAGTCAAGGCTATGGTTTTTCCAGTGGTCATGTATGGATGTGAGAGATGGACGGTGAAGAAAGCTGAGCGCCGCAGAATTGATGCTTTTGAACTGTGGTGTTGGAGAAGACTCTTGAGAGTCCCTTGGATTGCAAGGAAATCCAATCAACCCATCCTAAAGGAGATCAGTCCTGGGTGTTCATTGGAAGGACTGATATTGAAGCTGAAACTCCAATACTTTGTCCACCTCATGCGAAGAGTTGACTCATTGGAAAAGACCCTAAAGCTGGGAAGGACTGGGGGCAGGAGGAGAAGGGGACGACAGAGGATGAGATGGTTGGATGGCATCACTGACTCGATGGACATGGCTTTGGGTAAACTCCGGGAGTTGGTGAAGGACAGGGAGGCCTGGTGTGCTGCAATTCATGGGGTCGCAGAGAGTCAGACACGACTGAGCGACTGAACTGAACTGAACTGAAGGGAGAGAGAATGGGAAAGCAGAGGAAGCTACTGTGAACGTTGTTCTTATTTTCAGTGATGGACCCACATGTGTTTATGGAAGAGAGAAAGCCATTCTGAACCTATTAAGAGAGGATGTTATAAAACCAGGGTTGTGACAAATTCCAGTTCCAATTGTTAGTGTTTCATTGCTCTCTCTCATTCTCACAGCAATTCCATATTTCTATGCACTCTCTGCTTAATCTCAGAACACAAAAACACTGACATCAAGAGTGGCTTGCTGGCTTGGAAACAAAAAGATAGTAACGAGGTGTTCAAGTCCTTCAGCCTTGACAGCTATACCAAATCACTTCTCTCACCTTGTTTTATTTGTTTATTTTTTTATCATTTTATTTATTTATTTTTTCTCACTCTATTTTTTACCTTTTTTAAAGGATTTCTTTGATGTGAGCCATTCTTTTTAAAGCCTTAACTGAATTTGTTACAATACTTCTTCTGTTTTTATGTTTTGTTTGGTTTTGATTTTGTCCACAAGGTGTGTGGGATCTTAGTTCCCTGACCAATGATCAAACCCGCACCACCTGCATTGGAAAGAGAAGTCTTAACCATAGGACCACCAGGGAAGTCACCTAGTTTGTTTACTGTACGTAGATTGTATCTGGAAACATATACAAGCTAGTAAGCTGACCAACTAGTACCCAGAGATATGTCAAGCGTGTTTTCCTTTTAACATTTTCCAAGCTAACAATCTGATACAGAGATTAAAAGTATGTTAACAGTTTGCTTTTCCAACTAAAAGCAAGTTCGTTTACCAGAATTTATGAAGAAAAATTTCTGCCAAAGAGGCACTCATGCATTCATAAAATCCACATACCAGCCTTGGGGAAACAGACTAAGGAGCACAAAAATCAGGTTGATCACCATCCAGCAGAGGGGACAGCTGTCCATTGATAACACCTTTGGGATGATTCAGACTTAAATTTTATTCACTTCATAGCACCCAAAGGATTATTGTATATTTATCCTTTGCAAATAACTGAGAGTGATAAAATTCTCAAAATGAGACTAGAAGTGTGGCATTATGTCCTGACTTTATTAAATTCCTGGCTTCGTTTTTTGGAGGGCTGAAGGGGGGTGGTAAAAGTTAGGTACAGTTACTAAATCCTACAACCAAACAAATGAGAAGTTCCAGATGCATGTGTGTACATATGTTCCAGATACAAAAAACAATCAAATAATGATACCAGCATTTCAAGAATGAGACATGGAGGCCTTACTTTTTTGCAACAGAATGAGACATCTTTGAAGCTAGAGTGCTTCAGAGGCAACCTCTTCTAGTTTCCTTTTATTAGAGATGGAAAGAGAGCATTACATACATTAGACTATTGAATCAAGTCTGCACAGTGTCAGGATCAGAAAAGGTTACTACCTATCTCTTCCACTTATGAGTCAACAATTAAAATATTCCAAGTGTTGTGACTTTAGATATCACCCTTGTTATTTTCTCTATGTGACAGCATCCATAAAGAAGGCTGTTCAGTTCAGTTCAGTTGCTCAGTCGTGTCCGACTCTTTGCGACCCCATGAATCGCAGCACACCAGGCCTCCCTGTCCATCACTAACTACTGGAGTTTACCCAAACCCATGCCCATTGAGTCGGTGATGCCATCCAACTATCTCATCCTTTGTCACCCCCTTCTCCTCCTGCCCCCAATCCTTCCCAGCATCAGGGTCTTTTCCAATGAGTCAACTTTTCATATGAAGTGGCCAAAGTATTGGAGTTTCAGCTTCAACATCAGTCCTTCCAATGAACACCCAGGATTGATCTCCTTTAGTATGGACTGGTTGGATCTACTTGCAATCCAAGGGACTCTCAAGAGTCTTCTCCAACACCACAGTACAAAAGCATCAATTCTGCGGCGTTCAGCTTTCTTCACCGTCCAACTCTCACATCCATACATGACCACTGGAAAAACCATAGCCTTGACTAGACGGACCTTTGTTGGCAAAGTAATGTCTCTGCTTTTAAATATGCTATCTAGGTTGGTCATAACCTTCCTTCCAAGGAGTAAGCGTCTTTAAATTTCATGGCTGCAATCACCACCTGCTGTGATTTTGGAGCCCAAAAATATCAAGTCTGAAACTGTTTCCACTGTTTCCCCATCTATTTCCCATGAAGTGATGGGACCAGATGCCATGATCTTAGTTTTCTGAACGTTGAGCTTTAAGCCAACTTTTTCACTCTCCTCTTTCACTTTCATCAAGAGGCTCTTTAGTTCTTCTTCACTTTCTGCCATAAGAGTGGTGTCATCTGCATATCTGAGGTTATTGATATTTCTCCCAGCAATCTTGATTCCAGCTTGTGTTTCTTCCAGCCCTGCATTTCTCATGATGTACTCTGCATATAAGTTAAATAAACAGGGTGACAATATACAGCCTTGACGTACTCCTTTTCCTATTTGGAACCAGTCTGTTGTTCCATGTCCAGTTCTAACTGTTGCTTCCTGACCTGCATACAGGTTTCTCAAGAGACAGGTCAGATGGTCTGGTATTCCCATCTCTTTCGGAATTTTCCACAGTTTATTGTGATCCACACAGTCAAAGGCTTTGGCATAGTCAATAAAGCAGAAATAGATGTTCCTCTGGAACTCTCTTGCTTTTTTGATGATCCAGCGGATGTTGGCAATTTGATCTCTGGTTCCTCTGCCTTTTCTAAAACCAGCTTGACCATCTGGAAGTTCACGGTTCATGTATTGCTGAAGCCTGGCTTGGAGAATTTTGAGCATTATTTTACTAGCGTGTGAGATGAGTGCAATTGTGCGGTAGTTTGAGCATTCTTTGGCATTGCCTTTCTTTGGGATTGGAATGAAAACTGACCTTTTCCAGTCCAGTGGCCACTGCTGAGTTTTCCAGATTTGCTGGCATATCGAGTGCAACACTTTCACAGCATCATCTTTGAGGATTTGAGATAGCTCAACTGGAATTCCATCACCTCCACTAGCTTTGTTCATAGTGATGCTTTCTAAGGCCCACTTGACTTCACATTCCAGGATGTCTGGCTCTAGGTGAGTGATCACACCATCGTGATTATCTGGGTCATGAAGATCTTTTTTGTACAGTTCTTTTGTGTATTCTCGCCACCTCTTCTTAATATCTTCTGCTTCTGTTAGGTCCATACCATTTCTTTCTTTTATCGAGCCCGTCTTTGCATGACATGTTCCCTTGGTATCTCTAGTTTTCTTGAAGAGATCTCTAGTCTTTCCCAATCTGTTTTTTTCCTCTATTTCTTTGCATTGATCCCTGAGGAAGGCTTTCTTAATTGATGCTTTCAAACTGTGGTGCTGGAGAAGACTCTTGAGAGCCCCTTAGACTGCAAGGAGATCAAACCAGTCAATCCTAAAGGAAATCAACCTTGAATATTCACTGGAAGGACTGATGCTGAAACTGAAGCTTCAATGTTTTGGCCATCTTATGCAAAGATTTGACTCATTAGAAAAGATCCTGATGCTGGGAAAGATTGAGGGCAAGGGGAGAAGGGGGTGACAGAGGATGAGACAGCTGGATGGCATCACTGACTCGATGGACATGAAAATCTTTCAAAAGCATACTTTAGTGGGAAAAAGAAATTACTCCCTGTTAAACAACTTTTTACAGTGACTGGGGAAAACAAAACAGTTTTGGATGTTCATGGACTTGGAGACATGGCTTCATAAAATTTATTTATGCTTGAAATAGGATTCAGTCATTTAATTTGTTTATTCTATTCTCAGATTCTGTCCCTGTTAAACAATAGAAAAGGCTACATATTAAATAAATAAATACAAGAAAAAGCAACATATCACTGAGTTTTTTTTGCAACTGAGCTCAACTTTTATTTTGATAGACAGAAAAATCAATCCAAAACTGAGGTGAGGGAGGCTGTTAGGAGGAGCCACACACTGATAATTACCAGAAGCTCAGGGATGTTCACTTCTGTGAGCTGTTGTGGTCACAGTGCCAAGGGCAGCATCTTGAATAGGATAAGAATAGGTTAGGGGTTATAGGAAGGAAGGTCTCAGCTCCAACAGAGATCCTTCTAGTTTTCCATCCAAGGAAGGGTTGTCTATGGAAACATCTCCATACATGGAGATCTTCAAGCGGGGGCTGGAAAAATCACATATTTGCCAGAATTGCTGTCCAGGGAAATTAAGTAGTTAAAGGGAAATTCTGAGACCCTTTGACTTCTTCCTGCAATATATTTTCCTTTCTCATGAGAAACAGATGGGATAAGAAACTGTTGTCTGCTACACTTAAGCAAAGCACTGTATCTTTCTGTCCCAACAATAAGCATGTCTATTCACAGGATATCTGCAAACTTTCTCTGAACTGACTCTCTTTGGTTTGAATTCAAGCTCACACATTGTTACACTCGTGCTGCTGTGTTCATTAGTGGGGAAAACACTCCAGTGTGTGTGGTGAGCTGCGTTAGGTAAGGCAATGTTGACTGGATGTGATGCTGGTTCTACGAGTTTTTCCCAAATGGAATATAATTTGTAGTTGGGAGGTCTCCACACAAACCCAATATGGTATTCCCTGCAGAGTTTTGGTCCAGGCTTCTGGCAAAATCTTCAATGTCTATCTTATCCAGATCCAAATCATCTCTTATCTTAGTTCCAGAACTGTTCAAACTTAAAGAAACTTGTTCTTGGCAGGGGCTGTAAGACTTAAATTTTGGTAATGGGCTCTGCTAACTTATACACAAAATGTGTTTATTTTAAGAAAAAAAAATAGGTCATTAGCCATATATAAAGACAAAAGAATCAACCTTCTCTTAAGAGAAATATTTGATCACATTGGGCTTCTCAGACTGAGGAAGTCTGTAGCTTTTTAACTTTCTAAACTATTTTTAACATCTCTTTTAAAAAAATGTATTAGTTTCTTACTGCTGCTGTAACAATGTGCCCCAGATTTAACGCACTAACATACAACAACATTTATTCTCTTAGAGTTCTGGAGGTGAAACATCTAAAGCAGGTCCACAGGGCCGTTTCCCTTTTGGAAGCTCTGGGGGAGAAGGCTTCACCTTGCCTTTTCCAGCTTCCAGAGGAGGCTTCCATCCTTGTCCCCCGCCTTCCCCTTCTCTGTCTTCCGAACCATCAGCCCAGCATCTCTCTCCTCTCTGACCTCTGTTTCTGTCACTTGGACTCATGCGCTTCCTTCTTATAAGGATGCTCCTGGTAACACTGAGTGCACATAGATAATTCAGGACCATCTCCTCATCTCAAGATCATTAACTTAATCGCATCTGCAGAGTCCTTTTTACCATATGAGTTTCACTGGTTCCGGTGGTTAGGAAGTGGACATCTTTGGCATGGAGGTGCCCACTTTGACACCTCACAAGTGAAGAGAGGGCATTATTCAGCTCACCATGTAACCCTTTTTAAAAGTGTTCTTTTTCAAGGAATGAATTTGAGTGAGTTCTAGTGAGGTGGGTGAATCTAGAGCCTGTTATACAGAGTGAAAAAACACATATCCTATAATAATGCATATATATGGAACCCATAAAAATGGTACTGACTGACTTATTTGCAGGGCAGAAGTAGAGATGCAGACATAGAAAACAGACTTGTGTCCACAGTCAGGGAAGGAGAGAATGGGGTGAATTGAGAGAGTAGCACTGAAACATACATTACCACGTGTCAAATAGCTAGCTAGGGAGAAATTGCAGTATAACACAGGGAACTCACCCCAGTGCTCTGTGACAACCTAGAGGGGTGGGATGCGGTAGGGATTGGAGGGAGGTTCAAGAGAGAGGGGACATGTGTAAACTTATGGTTGATTCATGTTGTATGGCAGAAACAAGCACAGTATTGTAAAGCAATTATCTGCCAATTAAAAAAGTTTTTTTTTTATGTTCTTTTTTCAATATTGAGCTTTAATTGGTGCAAGTTAAAAGGTTAGATTACCATTGTTAGATTACCTGCACTTAGGAAGCTGTTATGGTATAAAGTATGTCCCCAATGAAACTGAATTGAATTTGAGTGATAAAATATTAGTGACTAAATATAGCACTCCTCAAACTTTCTAAACCTTTGGGGGGAATGTAAATAATCCACTTGGGGAGGGAGCCCAGCATGGCAGTAAAGGAGCCTAAGAAGGGGCTACATTTAAGTTACTGAGTGTGAAGAGCTATAGGGAGACTAGGAAAACAAGAATTTCATGGTGAGGACACCATATCACAACTGCCTTTAGGTGCCGTTCTGCTACTTATTTATAAAAGCACGATGAGAAAGGAAGAAAACAGGCTAGAAAAATGCATTTTTTAAACAGTTTCAATTGTGCATGTCAGTATACACCCCTTTAGACTTTCACGCAAGCTCACCTTTGCTTCTTCTCACACAGGCTGGTGCAGAAAGTGTCCATATTGAGCTGATGTAAACCATGACAGACACCTAGACATAAACGAGAAGAGTCAGCCCCACACAGAGTGTATGTGTGCATAACTTATATAGTACTTTTAATTTGTCCCCCAGGAAATATTGCAAAATAAGCCCATTTATAGTCCTGGACTGTTAGACAGATATGGATATGGATATAGTAAACATCGGAGAGGAAAGGAACATGTTTGTAATATTTCACATGTTTCTGTGGATGCAGTAGTCCAGCGTCTTCCCTTGGTAGTTACCAATATTTCACAAGACCAGTTGGTCTGTGTGTGTCCCATAAAGCAAATACTAACCATTCACTGCTTGCTAGTTGCAAGCGAATTGTAAGATGTTTTATATCTCGTCAGTGGTCTGCGATCATAGAATAAGGACTCCATTAGTGGTCTATATTGTATAAGAAATTACCAGAAACTTTGAGGTTTAAAAAGAACACGTATTTGTCATCTCACACTCTGTGGTACAGGAATCTAGGCACAGGCTAAATGTGTCATTTGCTTAGATGTCCAATATTGTGATTTATTGTAAATATGCCTATTGGCCATTCAGTTGACCAAAATATACTTGTCCTATATATTTGCTCTTAGTCCATGATTTCTGATTCACAACTCTCAGAACTCTTGGAATTTTCCAGTGTAGAGAGTGATAAAGTTGTCTCTGATTATGTTAACTAGGTGACTTTTGGTCAACCCCGAAGGATGCCGCTTGGTTGCCAGTGGAGCCAACCGTGTGATTAGCAGGTTGGAATTTTCAGTTCCCACCTCCCGACTTCTGAGGAGAGGGGTGGGACTAGGGAGCAGGTTCAACCTCCAATGTCCAGTGATTGAGTCAACCTTGTGCATGTGGTGAAACTTTCATAAAACAACAACTCAACAACAAAAATAAGCATACAGGGTCCAGAGGGCTGTGTTGTGACCATGTGAAGATGCTGGGAGAGTGATACACCCAGCCAGGCATGGAGGCTCCAGTCGTCTTCCCAAGCCAGGCCCTATGCATCTCTTCAGTCTGGCTATTTCGGATTTAGAGCATTTTATAATAAACCCGAGATCTAATAAGTAGGATGTTTATCTGAATTCTGTGAGCTCTTCTATCAAATAGTCAAACCCAAGTTGGGAGTTGTGGGACTCTCTGGCTTATAGCTGATCAGTCAGAAGCACAGGGAACACCCTGGGCTTGCAAGTGGCATCTGAAAGGGTGGGGTGGGGGGAGCAGCAGTCTTGTGGTACGTGACGCTGTCTCCCGGTAGACAGTGGCAGAATCGAACTGAATTCTTGGACACTAACCTGGTATCAGTGGGGGGACATCCCACTCCCTCTGACAGGCTCTATTGGTTGAAGATAAGTTGCCAGTCTTACTCACAATCCAGATGAAGGGATGGTGCAAGGACACAAAGGGTTGGCACCATGGAGCCACTTTAAATTCTGACACCCACTGGGAGGGGAACGTACACATGATAGGAAACATAAAATCCTAGCACCGCAGCTCAGATATCCAGTTAAAGACTTTGTATAATGTCTGTAACTTGAAAAAAACATATTGTTAATGATCCAAATGGTGGTTGCATATTGTGGCTGATTCTGTATGAAGACTACACTTTCTGTGAGTCTAGCCATATGTGTTAGGGAGTCGTAAGCATATACTGAGAAGGAAGAATTTTAGAAACAAATGATGATATCCCTCAGGTGGATTCTGAAGCATTAACTTGATAAATTAAGCTCTAATCCTAACATATCTTGAAAGAGAAACACTATCTTCAGCTGTTAATATATTTTATATGTTAATTTAATGATAGATTTGATCAACAGTTTCCAATAGACCAAGACAGTAAGACAGCATGAGGAATGAGAAAGAGGAAAAACCGAAAGTTTCAGAGTCACAATTATGCTGTGTTTTCCTAGTTTTTACAAAGATTATGATATATATGGATAGTTATTCCTCATTATCTCTAAGGAAACTTCCAGGCCAGATAAGAATATGATTATAACTTAATATATTTATTTACATAACAGATGAATCTAATGGTGAGGAATGAATGTACTGTGGAGAGACAAGCATATTAGCAGTAATTGGGATTAAATACAATCGGGTAAATTCTATTTCTGCTAGAATCCTTAATGGTTACAAAAAGGCAAGGTGTCTAAGCCCAAACTAGGGAATCAAGAGCAGCTTCAAAAGATGAGGAGATGCAAAATGGTCCAGCTGATCATTCTGAAGGATGCAATCAAATTCATTTGACACTTGTGTCTGTTCTTATGGACTGGCAGAGATTCCAGCTCTAAGTCCTAAGCACAGAAGAGGTTTTCTTGCCTTTTTTTTATTGTTTTGTTTCTGTTTGTTTGTTTAGTTTTGTTTTTAGAGATCATAAAGTCAAAGTGTGAAAGTGAAAGTGAAATTGCTCAGTCGTGTCCAACTTTTTGCGACCCCATGGATGGTAGCCTACCAGCCTCCTCCATCCATGGGCTTTTCTAGGCAAGAAAACTGGGGTGGGTTGCCATTTCTTTCCCTAGGGGATCTTCCTGACCCAAGGATCCAATCCCAGTCTCCCACATAGAGGCAGATGCTTTACTGTCTAAGCCACTGATCAGAGAGTCATCTTAACAATCTTCCAGTGGCAAAATGATGCTAAACTTTTCAATGGATCTGGCAATGGAAACATTTATTTAGAGTCAGGATCCTGGAAAGAATGGAATTTTAAGAGCAGAACTCCACTATACTGCTCTTTGTTATTGCTGTTACTGTTGTTCAGTTGTTCAGTTGTGCCCAACTCTATGTGACCCCGTGGACTACAGCACAACAGGCTTCCCTGTCCCTCACTATCTCCCAGAGTTTGCTCAAACTCATGAATCTGATCAAACTGCTCTGCTCACCAGCTTCTCAAATGCTTTCAGGCAAGGTCAGAGAAGCATGTGAAATATTTTTGACCAGTAGCCAAAACTTGAACATCATTCAATTCAACAATATAAAATTATTTCTAACATTCTTATGCTAATTGCTATACCCTCTAGTATTAGTTTACATAGACATGAAAAAGAAAGTGAAAGTGAAAGTTGCTCAGTCATGTCCGACTCTTTTTGACCCCATGGACTATACAATCCATGGAATTCTCTAGGCCAGAATACTGGAGTGGGTAGCCTTTCCTTTCTCCAGCAGATCTTCCCAACCCAGGGACTGAACCCAGGTCTCCCACATTGCAGGCAGATTCTTTACCAGCTGAGTAACAGTGAACTTCTACTATGGCTACCTCTGGAGTTCAATATTCAAGCAATGTAACAGTCATTCATAAAGACAGCAAGCCTTTTTTAATGGTCTTGCATTTTCTCTCAGAAGAATGAAAAGATCTGGACTTCACAGATTTATAGAAAGCATTTATTGCTTAATACAATGTTATATATTCTCTGCTGCTAAATCACTTCAGTCGTGTCCGACCCTGTGCGACCCCATAGACGGCAGCCCACCAGGCTCCACCGTCCCTGGGATTCTCCAGGCAAGAATATTGGAGTGGGTTGCCATTTCCTTCTCCAGTGCATGTTATATATTCTCAGTAGAAGATAAAGTCAAAATGATAATTAGTTCCCATCCCTACAAATTTTCCAGTGTGATTCAGCAGAAACAAAGAACCTTGAAGCTCAATAAATATAAGGTAAATTCATAAAACAATTTTTCAAGTTCTAACTGACTTATTCACCATGAGAAAAAAATAATGTATCGTAAAGAATGTGTATATCATACACCAATTTACAACACAGTTTTATTAACTTAAACTTTAAAATTTCTGAACAAACTGTATTTCCCCCTTGAGGCACTTGGCCAGGCAAAGCACTACCCCTGAACTTGGATGTTGATGGTTTTGTACACTGAATAGAGAATCTGATTTCCTCATTTAATTAGATAAGCTAAAGCCATCAAAAGTAGGGAGGCTAGTCATTTTCAACTTTAAAAGTTTTACCAGCAGCATTTTACTGTTAAATTTGTTTACCTTAATTGTATCCATAAAGTGTTTCAGGAAAATTCCAAAGGTAGAAAGGAGGTATTATATTATTTTTTATTTTATTTTCCTTATCTCACTCTATACTTACTGCCAGGTCATTACTGACATAGTTCTGCTTGGTATTTAGCCATATAAGGAGCAATAAATCTGTGAGTTGTAAAGATTGCTTGGAAGGAACATGAAAAATTTTGTAAATTTATTGGGACAGGCATAAAGTGAATATCATCCTAAATACTTGGGAAATGACCAGGTTTTATTACTAAAGGGGAAGGAGCGAACAAGAGTGAGCCTTGGGTAAGCAGAGAACACCATAAATCATATAAGAGAGCTCTGTGCTTTTATCCTTGGGTCCATATGTTCTCAAAGAAAAACAATATATAACAATTTAGCATTATTTTGCACAGCTCTGAGGAGGTCCTTGGAATTCCCTGTAACAGCTAAGTAACACCACTTGTAAATTTAATATCAATATATTTGTAGCTTTTTTTCTAAGTTTAATTCAGCTCTATTTAACACTTAACTTTAAACTTTATAAAGAAATATTCTAATTTCAAGGATCACAAATAAGAAAAATTAAAAATGCTTTATTCATCAGAAATTAATATTTTAGTGGCTTTTTTGAAGCATCTTATTTCAATAAACTACAAAGGCTTTGTGAACAAAAATACTGAAATCTGTATTCCTCTGATTATGATTTGGGTAATTGATATTTATCATTGGCAATTGTTATATACGTATACATATTGTTCATATATGCACTTTAGAAGTATTAATTGCACTTCTTTCATAATGTTTGCCACATGTTAATCAACACAAGTTATCAGATACAGTGGGTAGTTATTCATGCTTCTCAGTAATATTTCTGTTTTTCCTCGTTTAGACACAGCATACAAGTAGACTTTTCACCTCTCTTCCAATGTCCATGTGCTTTGTTCTGGTCAGTGATAAAAGAACAGAAGTAATGTGCATCCCTTAAGGAGAGGAATGTTTGATTCTCTATGTGCATTTTTTCCTGTCGTAGCAACCAATGACATTTCAACGCATGACATAGTAGACATTTTAATAGTCTTTGAGTAAGGAAGTCATGGGTCAGAGTCCTCTGTCAACCTGAGGTGAACGTGTTGTGAGATTGAGAATTTGTAAACCCTTTTCACTTTTAGAGGCTTCCTTGGTAGCTCAATAGGCAAAGAATCTCCCTGCAATGCAGGAGACCCAGGTTCAATCCCTGGGTTGAGAAGATCCCCTGGAGAAGGGAACGGCTACCCCCTCCAGTATTCTTGCCTGGAGAATTCCATGGACTGAGGAGTCAGGAGGGTTACAGTCCATGAGGTCAAAGAATTGGACACAACTGAGCAACTAATACACAAACTAAGTTTATACATGCTGGTGCACTCAGTGTAGTAACACCAGGAACTTTTTTCTGCCTTTATACCTGAAGGTGCAAAGTAGGACACATTGTTATCAGAACCTACAGAGAGCTTGGGCCATGTCAAAGGGGCCAAGCTATAGGAGCTGTTCTCAGAGGTGCACACTTCCAGAACTGCAAGTAGGAAAGCAAGGAGGGGAGGGGGAAGGAACTACACCACATCTTCACATCTTTTTCCTTTCACCATATGACTTCTGGCCTCTGTTTGTTATTGATTGAACCCAACTGGAGGAAGACGGCAAAGGAGTCTTAGTGATACAGTCCATTGTGATCAATTTCCAAGACAAGAAACACAAAAGAATGGCAGATGATGGATCAGAGAGAGCAAGAGGGCAGTGGAGAAAATCTGGAAGAGTCACTCTTAGGTGACATTTGAACAAGATTTGAAGGAAGAGGACTAATTCTAGCAAGTAGAATTAGTAAAGACTCTAAAATCACAGTCCTGCTAAGTTTGAACCAGAGATCAAATTGCCAACATCCACTGGATCATTGAAAAAGCAAGAGTGTTCAGAAAAACACCTACTTCTGCTTTATTGAATACACTGAGGACTTTGACTGTGTGGATCACAAAGAACTGTGGAAATTTCTTAAAAAGATGGGAATACCAGACCATCTGACCTGCCTCCTGAGAAATCTGTATGCAAGTCAAGAAACAACAGTTAGAACTGGACATGGAACAACAGACTGGTTCCAAATCGGTAAAGGAGTATATCAAGGCTGTATATTGTCACCCTGCATATTTAACTTCTATGCAGAGTACCTCATGAGAAATGCTGTGTTGGATGAAGCACAAGCTGGAATCAAGATTATGGGAGAAATATCAACAACATCAGATATGCAGATGGCACCACCCTTATGGCAGAAAGTGAAGAAGAACTAAAGAGCCTCTTGATGAAAGTGAAAGAGGAGAGTGAAAAAGTTGGCTTAAAACTCAACATTCAGGAAACTAAGATCATGGCATCC
The DNA here is from genome assembly GCF_054371585.1 of Giraffa tippelskirchi. Classification (NCBI taxonomy): domain Eukaryota; kingdom Metazoa; phylum Chordata; class Mammalia; order Artiodactyla; family Giraffidae; genus Giraffa; species Giraffa tippelskirchi. The sequence continues at coordinate 155,124,326 of NC_137281.1, forward strand.
AGTCCCATCACTTCATATCAAATAGATGGGGAAACAATGGAAACAGTGAGACACTTTACTTTTTTGAGCTCCTAAATCATTGCAGATGGTGACTGCAGCCATGAAATTAAAAGATGCTTGATCCTTGGAAGAAAAGTTATGACCAACCTAGACAGCATTATTGAAAAGCAGAGACATTACTTTGCCAACAAAGTTTCATCTATTCAAAGTTATGGTTTTTCCAGTAGTCATGTATGGATGTGAGAGTTGTACTATAAATAAAGCTGACAACCAAAGAATTGATGCTTTTGGACTGTGGTGTTGGAGAAGACTCTTGAGAGTCCCTTTGACTGCAAGGAGATCCAACCGGTCCATCCTAAAGGAAATCAGTCCTGAATATTCATTGGAAGGACTGATCCTGAAGCTGGAACTCCAATACTTTGGCTACCTGATGCAAAAAACTGACACATTGGAAAAGACCCTGATGCTTGGAGAGACTGAAAGCAGGAGGAGAAGGGGAAAACAGAGGATGAAATAGTTGGATGGCATCACCAACTCAATGAACATGAGTTTAAGTAAGCTCTGGGAGTTGGTGGTGGACAGGGAGGCCTGGCGTGCTGCAGTTCATGGGGTCGCAAAGAGTTGGACACGGCTGAGCGACTGAACTGAACTGGGACAGAGTACATGGGTAAGAGAGAAATAAGAAAGCGGGTGAAAAGCACTAGCAGCCGTGCAGGCCATTTAGGGCCTAACTGGGTTTTGAGTTCTATTCTGAATAAAATGGGAAATCACTGCAGAGTTTTGCAAGTCCTGGGGCCAGAGACGGGCTTGTCAGAATATTACATTGTCTCTCAATGAAGGACTCTGGAGCTTACTTGAGTAATGCACTGATGCTTTAAAAAACAACAAAGAAAATATCTTTTAAAACATTAGAAAATCCACCCATATACAAACAACAGCTGATAAAGAAACAATAAAAATTTCCACCAACTGTCTTATAATTCAACATCACAGTCCCTTCTCAAAAATCATTTTTCATAATGTGATCCTTTGTTGAGAGTCACTGGTCTCTGGAAATCAGTTTTAAGTTCTGTCCTTTAGCAAGTTTTTATCAAGAGCCTCATAATGGAGGTTTGTTGACTGTATATGGATGGCAGTTAATTTATTTATCCTAGTCATTTAGACCTAGTAAAACACTGCAGTTAATGTTATTCAAATATTTTCTAGTTCCTGAATCCATCTATTGTGCTTATTGGGTATATATCGCATCCATGATACCCAGGAAACAGGAGAGCCAGAAGGACCGATTCTACTTAAAATGGAAATAGTACTTTCCCAAGTCTTTTCTTCTCTTCTTGCCCCCCTATTCCTTCCTCTTTTGTCACCCCCTCCTTCCTTTGTTTCCTTTCTCCTAATTAATTTTGATGATTGTCAATGTGCCCAGCACAGTGCTCATCACTGATGGGCTCCACAAAATAACTGGACGACCAGTCCGTTTGGGAAGTTGGCAAATGGCATAATCCAGTTTAGACTGACCACTCTTTTTCATTTCTATCAATATTTTATTTATAATCACTAAGAATATAACTAATCTTTTTCTAAATCCACAAGCCTGGTAAATGACCCTGAAATAGCTCCTATTAAACATGAAACAGACCATATATATTTTCTGAAGGGGTCTCAGAGAGGCCTTAGCTCCATTTACTAGTGCAATTGAAATTATGCTTTCAAATCCAAGGGCTGCATTGCCCATGAAGCAGCCTTTCATGTAATTAAGATTAAAGATGAGAGGCAGAAGCTAGATTCCTTTTCAGAACTATTACTACACTTTGTCTGCCATCACAGAATCCCACAGACTGAGTGACTCAAACAAAGATTATTTTTTTTTCATTCTTCTCAGGGCTGGAATTCTAAGGTCAGTGTGTCAGCATGATTGGGTTATGGTCTGTCTCTCTTCCTAGTTTGCAGATAGCTGTCTTCTTACTGTGTCCTTATATAACAAAGAGAAGAAGCCCTAGTGTCTCTTTCTCACCTTAGAAGGGCAGCAGCCCTATTGGATTGGGGCCCCATCCTTGCGAGTTCATGTATCATCTGTTCACAGGTTGTGTTTCTAAATATAGTCACATTAGGGGTTAGGGCTGGAGCACATGAATTTGAGTAATGGTGGACATAGTTCAATCAGTAACACTGAGCAATAGGCTAGTCTCTCCTTTCATTTTCTTGTGTCTACCATTTTAACATTAATATACTTTGAGGCCCATGTAATCAGGTTAGTTGGAAAACCAATAATTCATAGCACTAAATGGAGACTCACCAGATTCATAGTGACCTGAGGTCAACAGGACATACACCATATTTTCCCAGCTCTAATTACTGGATTACTCACTCCGCAGAGAATTTACAGCTTTTCAAACCTTTTTTCTAGTCTCTATTTTCACTATATTTTCTCCTCCTTTTGAACACTGACAAGGACTCATTCAAACTGCTAAGCCCTATACACAATGGAGGACTAGCAATGTTAGGTCCAGAAAGCCCCAATATTACTCAAATTGTTCCTCATTCATTCCCTTTGGGTTAACTATTTGTAAAATGATAGTAGCTTTCAGGGGCTTCCCTGGTAGCTTAGCTGGTAAAAAATCCACCTGCAATGCAGGAGACCCCAGTTCAATTCCTAGGTTGGGAAGATCCTCTGGAGAAAGGATAGGCTACCCACTCCAGTATTCTTGGGCTTCTCTGGTGGTTCAAATGGTAAAGAATCTGCCTGAAGCGCAGGAGACCTGAGTTCGATCTCTGAGTTCGGAAGATCCCCTGGAGGATAGCATGGCAACCCAGTCCAGTATTGTTTCTGGAGAATCGCCATGGACAGAGGAGCTTGACAGGCTACGGTCCATGGGGCTGGAAAGAGTCAAACTCGACCAAGTGACCGAGCACAGCTCAGCACAGTAGCTTTCATATTCTTTCCCCATTCATTGCACTCGTGAAATACGTATTTAATTTATTAAAACCTTCTTAAACCTGTTATCATCCACTGAACCTGCTTCTCCACACTGCTCATAGTTAGACGGAAATGCAAAGTGTTGTCTAATTTAATTAGATCACCAAAAGGATAATACATATAAAATGATTATAGCATTTATTGTTGTTCAGTCACTAAATCATGTTCAACTCTTTGAGACCTCATGGACTGCAGCACACCAGGCTTCCCTGTCCTTCGCTATCTCCTGAAGTTTGCTCAGACTCGAGTCCATTGAGTTGTTCATGCCATCCAACCATCTCATTCTCTGCCCTCAATCTTTCCCAGCATCACGGTCTTTTCCAGTGGTATTGTCTAATTTAATTAGATTACCGAAAGGATAAAAATAAAAGATAATTGTGTAACATATACTGATTTTAAAGGAGTAAACTCTGATGTCAAACTAAAGCTTACTGTAGTTAAGTACACTGAGTGGGAAAGAAATCCGAGAATACAATTCAGATCTTTAAATATCCACAAATTGGTTCAATTTCACTAAATTTCTGGACTTTTGCCTTAAACTAGCTCAATGGGAGTTGATAACTTATTGTCTCTTATGCTGTCAATCATGTTATATAAGGAGTCTACAATGGTGAGGCTGGGCTGGAAGGAAAAAAGAGCTGGCAAGTTGCCAGATTTAAACTTTCAAAAAACAGAGTGAGAAAAATCTACTTTAACAATAGCACGCCTATCAAGCCAGAAAATGTAGGTGCTGAACTCAGGAAATCAAAGAACTGTCTGGTGAAAAATATGTTAGTCTCCAATGAAGGTTGAACCAGTAACAGGTATGAAGCAGAGAGAAATTCTTCTGTTATCTTCACTTACACACAATAAGCAAAATCAAGTGCAGTATTTCCACGCCTGAAGACAGTTCCTGATGCTCTGAGAAAGAATAGCTACAGGGCTGTGTGTAATTTTCCTGAACAAAGTTTACACACCTGATAATTGTACCTGAATTTGCAGGACCAGACATTTGATGTTCCAGGTCCCTTGATTTAAATCTATTGTTATTATTGGGAAAACAAGAAAATAACTAAATGCTATTTTGGAGAAACTTTTCTCAAGTTTTTCCCTTATAAACAAATAAAAGCATGCCTTCTCTTTGTCCAATGTTCTCTTCATTAATAATAATCATTTGATTTAAAACAGTGCCTCTCACCAAGGTGGTCAAAGCATTATATATCATATATGTATGTATGTATATGTGTCAACTCATCATAGGGACCTACATGCATGCATGCTCAGTCCCTCAGTTGTGTCCTACTCTTTGCGAGTCCATGAACTGCAGCCTGCCAAGTCCTCTGCCAATGGAATCCTCCAAGCAAAAATACTGCAGTGGGTTGCAATTTCCTCCTCCAGGGTATCTTCCTGACTCAGGGATCGAACTGACATCTCCTGCATTGTAGGCAGATTCTTTACCACTGAGCCACAGGGGAAGTCCAATAGGGACTTATAAATAGTCATTAAAAATATAGTGCTCTACAGAAGTTTGAAAACAAACAAATAAACAAACAAACATTGCACAGTCAATTCTTTTGTGAGTTTTTTTTTTATTGTATCTGATTTACAAAAGAAAATTTTGGCCCGCAGTTACAGTTTTGATCTTTGGTGATCAATTGCAAGATATATGGTTTCTCCTAGAGAACGTTAGCTTAAAAGAACAATTTATAACATATCTTCCATTCATCCCATCCATTTCCTAAGCCAAGATGCATGACTACACCCACCCAACCTACCTATTCTCTCTTAACTTTATATAGTTAGAGAATATCAGGAGAGAGTAGGGGCAAGGTGGGCTTCCCTGGTGCCTCAGAGGGTAAAAGCGTCTGCCTGCAATGCGGGAGACCTGGGTTCAATCCCTGGGTCAGGAAGGTCCCCTGCAGAAGGAAATCGCAGCTCACTCCAGTATTCTTGCCTGGAGAATCCCATGGACAGAGGAATCCCAAGGGCAAGCTATACAAACATTTGAATGTAGCATCTTCAATTTACCACAATGTGTTGCCACGTTTGTGTCCTATGAAATAACAGTGTACGTTCATTTTTATGCTTAAAAACATTTGTTTAAAAAATCACATATGAGCACTTCCAGGTAATTCCTAATTTAAAATTAATCATGGTGAGTCTTTCTATTTAAAAGAGAACCCTCATTCCAGCTAGAAAACCAATAAGTGAGATAATTATATTTCAATGATATAGTTAAGAAGACACTTGATTAAAATTAAATCAGTGTTTGAGTTGTTGTTCAGTCTCTCAGTCGTGTCCGACTCTTTGCGACCCCATGGACTGCAGCATGAGAGGCCTCCCTGTCCATCATCAACTCCCGGAGCTTGCTCAAGTTCATATCCATAGAGTCGGTGATGCCATCCAACCATCTCATCCTCTGTCATCCCCTTCTCCTCCTGTCTTCAATCTTTCCCAGCATCAAGGTCTTTTCCACTGAGTGGACCCTTCACATCAGGTGACCAAAATATCACAGAGCTTCAGTATCAGTCCTTCCAATGAATATTCAGGATTGATTTCCTTGAGGATTGACTGGTTTGATCTCCTTTCAGTCCAAGGGACTCTCAGGAGTCTTCTCCAACACCACAGTTCAAAAGCATCAATTCTTCGAAGCTCAGCCTTCTTTATGGTCCAAGAAAGAGAAAAACATTTGTTTTCTGAACTAGGTTAACTAAGGCTTTCAGAATCTACCAGTTAATGTGATAGCAAATTTGAGTGTCTAGGATCTGAAGCAGCGTAATTCCATTTAGCAAGTTCAGAGTAACTAAATTCCCTAACCCCATGGTTTCATAGACCTGCCTGGAATAACTCATCTAGGTGAAAGTTACTGCATGTTAGAATCCACACAACTCATTTGGAACACACTGACTTTTTTTTCCTTTCAAGTGCTGTTAATCTAATGGCATGAAAATAAAGGATAATGGAATTATATCTTCTAATTAGAGTGATGCACCTGAGAAATCTACAAAGGCCCCAAATGTTTGCTAACAATTGAACTACACTTTCATTAATTAATTTTCATTAATGTAAGATTAGAGAGAGGCTATATTTCTTTTGTCCTTTCAACAGAAATGGAGACCGATGACCCTCTTCTTTTAAATAGGCATACTAAGAAATTGTGTGTTGAGTTATCACGTATTGAATCTTTGCAAATGGCCTTTAATAATAATCTACCAAAATGATAACTTTAGTCTTGGAAAATTTTATAAAAATAATTACTTATTTATTCTCCATTTATAATATAAATGAACAGAAACTGTAGCACACAATTTAAAGAAACTAGTCCTCCAAAGTCTGCAATTACTTTCGTGGTGTGAACATCATCAAGTGTATCGAACTCTCCTTAAATCTTCATTTTCTGATTTGCAAGTTGGAAGAATAAGAATGTGTAGTAAAGCCTGATTTGCTATTCAGCACATCCATTTATATATCCAACAGGGCACAAACTAGCCTGGTAAGATGTGACTATGCAACTAGTTTATGGCCAAGGAAATATTGGCAGGTATTATGAAAGCCAGTTAAGGGCACTGTTCATAAAATCTTCTCACAAATAAAATTCCATCCACTTTTGCTTCTGTGGGAGCTCTGGAAATGAACTGAAAATGATAGAGCCTTAAGACCTAAGACCGGGGATTTCTAATGTAGAGCTGATAACAGCCATTCATTTAGATCAGAAATATCTGTTTTGAACTTTATGTGGATGAGCTAAATGGATACTGTGTTGTGCTATTTTGTTTTTTTCTACTATAGTAGTTACTATTACCTCAGCTAATATAGATTGTGTCAACTCTCAGATCCAAAAAATCCTTTAATGTTGCCATTGATTCTATGGTTAAAGTCTATACCTGACTATACATAGCTGAGAGAAAAAAAAAAACCATAATTTTACTTTTATATATACTTTAGAATGTCAGAAATAAATATCTGTATAAAACATATTCTGCATTCAATTCACATCTCACAATGAAGCAAAGGTGTCTTAAGATTTTTCAGTTTTTGAATATTTTTCATATATTTTCAGTGTAGTTTCTGATATACAAGTTAAATCACAAATTAAATTTAACCAAAGTACCTCATAAAGTATGCAAGCTTCTTTTTAGATTTTACAATTTGAAATTCAAACATTTTTCACCTTTGTGTTCTCAGTGCCTATCAGGTGATGAGGAAGGTATTTAAGTTCAAAGCGAACTTAGACTAAGGGTCATGCATTATTGATTGCTGAGTAATAGATTACCCTAACATTTAGTAGTTTCCAACAACACAGGCTTATTATCTTGCAGTTTCTTTGGGTCAGGAGACTGGACCTGGCTCATTCTGTCCTATATTTCACACTCTTTCAGAATCCAGCAATCTGGATCTTCTGAAGGATCAATTATGGAAGGATCCACTTTCACTATAACTTGGCAGCTTCCCAGTTCCTCAAGTGTTGTCAGATGAAGGACCTCAGTTCCTTGCTGGATACTGTCGGCAGTCGGCCCCTTGGGTTCTCAGCACATGGGCCACTTCCATTTGGCAGCTTGCTCTGTGAAAGCCAGCAAGAGATGGAGAGAGTCAGCTAGCAACACAGAAGTCACTGTCTCCTGCAACCTGATTACAGAAATGAAGTTCCTCAATATGGTTATTTTATGTTGATTAGTAGCAGATTATTCAGGGGGTGGGAGGAAGCTGTAAATATCAGAAGGCAAGATCACTGGGAGATATGTTAGAGGGCACTGGCCAAAGATCATCTTTGAATTCTTTCATGATTATACCTCACAAATAACTAACACAATTGGATGTCTTGGTTAGACTTTGATAAGGTACTTCCTTGTCATTTCTTCCTTTTGCTATTAACCGGATTATGGAGAAAAGACAAAGAGAAAAACAAGGGAGAAAAAGAAGACAAGGAGATAGAGTAAGAAGAAAAAAGAGAATATAGAGAAAGAAACGAACAGAAGGTGTGAACTTCTATGAATTTCACTTTCTGTTACACAATCATGTCTATCTGAATGAGTGATGTGATGGGTACTCCTGTACATATTAAAGCAAAATAAGCCACTGAAGATGGGGCAGTGCTGGAGAGACCTGGCTTAGTACACTGGAAGATTTATAGCATGAAAACATGTATTGAAAGTTAGAAATATAAATAGCCGTGAAGAGAACGAGAACTGACACTTTTATAGAAATTATATGACAGGTCTATTTATGAGTAAACTAACAACGCATTGGTTCATGGGACTCTTGGAAGATGATCTTGTCAAAATAGGGTGTGATCATTTTATTACTCTAATAAATATCACTTGATATCAATCTGAATGATGATGTCTATGAAATAATAATACTTGAAATGTATATAGAATTTTATGACCTACTTTTATAAGAATTATTTCATTTTGTTCTCTTAAGCTGCCTCCTCCTCTCATATATACAGATTTGCCAAGTTACCCACTACTAAAAATTATTCCTTGGTCCCACATTACATGGAAGATGAGGTCTAGACTCCTTCCCCGAACTTACAAAACCACAGAAGAGGAGCACATGCCTGCATTATTCCATTCACGTCTCCCACTTTACACTTCATTCTTCTGTCCTAAAACCCCTCCTGTATCTCCCACACATGCCAACCTTTGGGCATTTATACACGCTCTAGGTTAGAATCTCTCAGCCTCAGCACTACTGACATTTTGGACCAGATAATTTTCTGTTGTAGGGTGTGTCCTGCCCATTGTAGAAGAGATAGCAGCTGCCCTGGCCCCTCACCACTAAATACCAGTAGCAGCATGCATCATCATGACAAGCAAAAGTGTCTCCAAATATTAGCAAGTGCCCCTTGGGAATAGGGGTAGCAAAATAAACCTCCCTTGAGAAACACACGTCTAGATCACTTTCCATTCTGTTTTCTTCATCTCGAAGATTCTATTCTTATTTCTCCTACTGACTGACTCTCTGACATGTTCTTAGAAGTCATCTCCATTGAGTGCAGCCACTAAGAAAAACAGTATGAAAATTCCTCAGAAAATTAAATGCAGAATTTCCATATGATCCAGCAATCTCTTTTCTGGTTATACATCCAAAGAATATGAAAACAGGATATCAAGGAGATATCTACACTCACACGTTCATTCTGGCATTATTTTCAATAGACAAGATACAGAAACAACCTAAGTAACCATCAGCGGAGGAATGGGTAGAAAGGATGTGACAGGTAAAGGAATATTACTCAGCTGTGATAAATAATACAATCCTTTCATTTGCAATAGCATGCGTGACCTTGAGCACATTATACTAAATGAAATAAACCAGACAGAGAAAGAGAAACACTGTATATCATTTCCATGGGGATCTAAAGAAAGGAGGGGGAAGAAAGAAAGAGAAAAGGTCAAATTCATAGAAAGAGAGAAGTGGTTTCGAAGGGGTAGAGCAGGGAGGGGAAGTGGGGTTTGAGGAAAACACAAGTTATTAAAAAGGCACAAGTTTTCATCCATGGGATGAACATAATCTGAGGAGCTAATGTAAATCACAGTGGCAACTGTGTAACTGAGAGAAGAGTTACCTCCATTGGAAAGCCTTTCTTTCTAATTCAGCACTCCAGACAATTAGACGCCCACTTTGGTTCCTGTCTCTATCTAAGCCCTAGGCACACTGTCTCTATTTAAACCCTAGGCACAATGTTTAGAAGGATTGTTTCAATATTAGTTTCACTGCATATTAGCTATATGACCATGAGTATTTTACTCAATCTATGATTTTGGGGTTTTTTTTGCCTCATCTATAGAAAAGGAGTGATAATACTAAGCATTTCACAGTATCTGGCACATACACATTCAGTACTCAATATGTGTCAATATTATCACCATTTGCCTTTGTTACTTTTTGAGTGGAAGCATGGTGAATTCTACTTCATTAGATATCATAACATGGATTTATAAATTCAAAGCTTATATCTTGTTGGAGTCAAATCTAAATAATTGAATTATTCATCACTTTATACTTCTATAGCAACATGTTCACCTTGGTGAAGAATATCTTCACTTTATTAAAGGATTATTTATATCAGTTTGGATTATATAGCCAATGAACTACACCGCTGATAAACTTGGCCTGCAGGAGTAAACACTTTATTGAAACATGGATTTCATTTCTCTGTTCCTTCATATAGGAGTTGTGTTGTGAGAAGAGTTCAATATGGGCTTCTTGAGGGTAAAATATTTATATAAAGCAGCATAAAGAAAAATTTCAGAACAAACATAAAAATATCCATAATTCACATGCTGTGTTGACATGCTAAGGAAATTAGTATAAATGCACGCATAGTATAGCAGAACTGTTTAAGTATTAACACAGACAAATTCCTGAAAAGTACATAAATGCTTTTTAAAATGTAGTTAAAATATACAGAAAAGTTTACTGTATAAGTTTTCTTCTACAGTACTCAAGGAACTCAAAGGAAGTCCTAGGAATACACAGTCTGAAAAACAAAAAGATGAATTGGTTGATGAAAGGAGGAATGGACAGAGGGTAGATGGTGTGGAAGGCAAAATAATGTGAAGCTGTAAGTATCAGCTTTTCTGGCAATGGCATTTTGAAGATGTCATTAATTCATGGATCCGAAAGCAGGACAATTACCCTGGATTCAGTATTATTACCAAGGGTCTTTAAAAGACAGAAGAATGAGGCAGATGAGTCAAAGAATGAGATGCAACAATAGAATCAGGAATCAGAGTAACAAAGATAATAAGATGCCATGCTAATGGATTTAAAGATGGAGAAAGGGACCATGAGCTAAAGAATGCAAGTCAGCTCTAGAAGCTGGAAAAGCAAGGGAATGGATTGTCCCTTGGAACCTCCAGAAAGGCCTTTGGTTAATGAGAACGCAGCCCTGCCAACACTTTGATTCTAGCTAGCTCAGTGAAATCCATTTTAGTCCTCTGACTCCCAGATGTATAATATAACTCTGTTGTTTTAAGCCTCTGAATTTGTGGTAATTTATCATAGCACTGGAAAAGAAAAGACCCTGATGCTGGGAAAGATTGAGGGCAGGAGGAGAATGGGGCGACAGAGGATGAGATGGTGGGATGGCATCACCAACTCAATGGATATGAGTTTGAGCAAACTCCAAGGTATAGTGAAGGACAGGGAAGCCTGGTGTGCTGCAGTCCACGGGGTTGGAAAGAGTCAGACATGACTTAACAACTGAACAACAACAGTTATAGCACTAATAGATTTATGTGATAAAGCAAATATAGTCAAATGTTAATTGTAGAATGTAGATCATGGGTATATTGATGTACACTATATAGTTCTTCCAATTTAGGTGTATGTTTGAAAATTTTTATTTAAAAAAATTGTTTATGGGCTTCACTGGTGGCTCATTAGTAAAGAATCTGCCTGCAGATGTGGGGGACTCGGGTTCAATCCCTGACCCGGTAAGATCACACGGCGTGCCTCACAACTATTGAGCCTGTGCTCTAGAGCCTGGGAGTGAAACTACTGAGCCGCTGTATGGCAGGTACTGAAGGCCATGCGCCCTTGTGTCCATGCTCCAGAGCAAAGAGAAGCCGCTGCAATGAGAAGCCTGCAACTCGAGAGGAGTCCCTGCTCACCACAACTAGAGAAAAGTCGGCAATGAAGACTCATTGCAGCCAAAAATAAACAAATATTTTAAAAAATTGTTTAAAAGTAAATTGAAAGAGAGAATAGTATATTGTAGAATGTTAAAGTTGAGTTGGTCAGCAATGATTGATTAATTTTTTTTTGAATTAATTTCTATGTTGGTAACTTGTTCATGTCGGAGTTCAGCATTTCCTTCTCAAGTTAATTTCCTTGTGTGTGTTTGTCGCTCAATCATGTCCGACTCTGCGACCCCACGGACTGTGGCCCGCCAGGCTTCTCTGCCCATGGGATTCTCCAGGCAAGAGGACTGCAGTGAATTGCCAGTCCTTTCTTGAGAGGAACTTCCCAACCCAGGGATTCAACCCTGGTCTCCTGCACCGCAGGCATGTTCTTTACCATTTGAGCTACAGGGAACTCCTTCATTTCCCTGCTCTGCTGCTGCTGCTGCTGCTAAGTCACTTCAGTCATGTCTGACTCTGTGCGACCCCATAGATGGCAGCCCACCAGGCTCCCCAATCCCTGGGATTCTCCAGGCAAGAACACTGGAGTGGGTGGCCATTTCCTTCTCCAATGCAGGAAAGTGAAAAGTGAAAGTGAAGTAGCTCAGTTGTGTCTGACTCTGCGATCCCATGGACTGCAGCCTACCAGGGTCCTCCGTCCATGGGATTTTCCAGGCAACAGTACTGGAGTGGGGTGCCATCGCCTTCTCCACTATGTACATCTAAAAAATCACATTCTTGGTTTAGAATGCTAGTCCTTGATAGATATTAATAGAATATAAGGTAAGAATACAGACTCCAATTAGAATTAGAATTGCTTACTTGGTCTGAATTCACGTGAACTAGCCTGTGGTTAGGAAACGTGTCATCAGAAGCATACTATAGGTGAGATTCTTTCAGCTTCCAAACACTAAATTGAAATCATAAAATGCTACTCATTTATGATTTTCTGATTAATTTTCCTAGTATTTCTGGTTTAATGAATGACCAGTCACGCTGGGAAGTGGAGAGAAGGAATGACCATTAGTAATTTTTTATTGTCTTGATAAAGATTTTGGGATTAAGGGCAAAAGCTAAATTAGTTTAGCTTGTTGTTTCAGATATACCCTACTATATGTAAAATAGATAATTAATAAGGACCTACTCTATAGCCTGGCTGGCTACAATCCATGGGGTCACAAAGAGTCAGACACAACTGAGCAACTAAACAGACACACACACTATAGTTCAGGGAACTCTACTCACTACTCTGCAAGCGTCTATAGGGGAAATAATCTTTTAAAAAGTGGATATATGTATAACTGATTCTTTCGTATTCATTGGAAGGACTGATGCTGAGCTGAAACTCCAATGCTTTGGCCACCTGACATGAAGAACTGACTCATTGGAAAAGACCCTGATGCTGGGAAAGATTGAGGGCAGGAGGAGAAGGGGATGATAGGGCATGAGATGGCTGACTGGCATCACCGACTCAATGGACCTGAGTTTGAGTAAGCTCTGGAGTTGGCGATGGACAGGGAGGCCTGGCATGCTGCGGTCCATGGAACACGGGGTCGCAACACACAGTCCATGGGGTCACAAAGAGTCAGACATGACTGAGTGAACTGAACTGATAGCTGATTCACTTTGCTGTACAGCTGAAACTAAAAGGACATTGTAAATCAATTACATTCCAATATCTTTTTAATTTGTTATTTCAATTTTAATAGGCTTTAGCATGTTTTCTATGCTAATCAACCCAGTCAACTTCTTCGTATTCTTGAGATAAATACCACAAGAAATCTGTGCCCTGGTTTCTACATTGGAGAATGGGGACTTTAATATACCTCCACAGCAGACACTTTCAGGGCCCTTCCTGTATCCCCTAAGCCTACTGATCTGATTCCAACTAACAAAATCTCCAGTTTTTGTGCCTGAGGGCATCCTCTAGCTACCACAGCTGCCTCTGCCCTGGGCAGGACAGACTGGAAAGTGATGGGTATAGGAAACCCCAGGATAAGTCATTAACCAGTGACAGAGGCAGCTGGTGGATAACAGCTTCCTTGCTTTACCTCAGGTATATGACTATATTGCACCCTGACTCTCTACTGGGGTCAAACTCCAGTTGTCTATAGCAGTGATGTGCTTAACAACTCTCCCTTAATTTGGCTTCATCCCCCTCTGTCTCATTTACCCGACCTCCAATTGGTGAGTCCTTTGGATGGCCTCCCAAATATACTCTTAGAATTCTCTACTTTGAAAGAATTTAAACAGGTTTCCAATCCTCAGAAAGAGGTTAAAAAAAAAAAGTAAAGAAAACAAACCCACAAATTTTAAAAAATTAATATCAAAAACATAAAATTATAGAAAGCTTTAAAATATACTGATACATTCTGAATACTTCTCTAACTGTCTAAGAATTCACTCTCATCAAAATTAAATATTGCATAATATTTGCATCTTCACCCAATGGAACTGAACTTTAAAGCCACCATTCTCTGGGAATACTTACAACTCTGTTAGGAGCAAAAAGTACATAAATAAATAAGACAGGGAAAAAAGAGAAGAAAGCAAAAGTTTTCAGCATTCTTCTTGACGTGGCCATTTTATCACATGGCTTGAGTGAACAGAAGGCAATGTCTGGGTTAACTCTGATGATGTATGCATCTGTAATTAGTGATTTCAGATAGCAGTGCTAGGAGATTTCAGATACACTTTGGTGCATAGCACCTCGCTTTTCCTCTGTGCATTTTGGCTCAACACACGTGACAAAGGTAATGAGACTGAGACATCCAATCTTTCTGAAACTGATTCCACAAAGTATTGTTTGATGCCACACAATTGGGAATACTTGATCTTTCTGTCTTAGCTGTGTGGCCAGTTTCATAGAGATGGGTCATGATCAATCCGAATAATTGAAGTTCATGGCTCTTTTCAGCTTCTGTCACACAGAAAATGAAGAAAAGAGAGAAAAAACACACTTTTAAATATACTTACCAAAGAAGTTTCAACTGTAGGAATAAAACCTGAAACAAATATTGAAGCTTAACAACGGTTAAGACGAACCCAGAGGAAATCGCTATTCCTAGTGTCAGTTACTAGGTTACTGAGGCTGACCAATGAATGAAATGCAGCCCTAGGCTTTATCAGTAGTAAGGGGCATCCTGATCCTGCGCTCTGCCAGAAAAATGCTGCAGTGGATAGATACAGAGGTCACACCGCTGATTCTTAATATCCCAGAATTGTCGCCCGCCGTATAGAATGCTACCTCATTTACACATCGTATTTCTTCAAATAGGTCTTTGACTCACCTTCAGGCTTTAAATTCATGAGAGTGTAACAATAGTGCAGTTTGGAGTCATAGAAGTACTTACAATTTTGGCCTTGTCAGGCATTCCCCCTTCATCTGGTAAGAGGAACCTAGCTTACCTTTGTGATCTCCTTATATCTCTTTTGTGTGCAAATCTGATAGAATTAACAATATATATATATATATATATATATCTCCATCCTTTGTTCCCTAGCAAGTGTGTGTCTCAACTAAGACCAATGAAGCTCTGCTAGGATAATACCAGAATGTGAACACTGGAACTGAGATAAGGACAAGAAAGATAAAAAGTAAGATAGGAGATGCTAATCATCCTGTGAGAACCCTGCCTTGAAGATGCTGCTCATCTCTCCTCATAGAGGAAAGTCCAGATCGTGCTGGTCCTGGTTTCTATCCATCCAGAGCCTGGTTTACATTAATTTTGCAAGTTAACCCACACATTCAACAGATCACGAGAGGCCAGTTCTGTGGCTTAAAAGCAATGAACCCTTTTTCTCCTCAAGTCATTTATTTTTCTAACATGTCACTCGGTGTTTGATTTGAACAGTAACATTGGTTTAAAGGGCTTCCCAGGTGGCGCTAGTGGTAAAGAACCTGCCTGCCAATGCAGGAGAACTAGAGACGTGGGTTCGATTCCTGGGTTGGGAAGATCCCCTGGAGAGGGTATGGCAACCCACTCCAATATTTTTTCCTGGAGAATCCCCATGGACAGAAGAGTCTGGCGGGCTACAGTCCATAGGGTCGCAAAGAATCGGACACGACTGAAGCGACTTAGCCTGCATGCACACACATAGAGCTTAAAACCATTCTTATTTTATTTTAATTATTTTTAGGTTATAATATCCTAATTCTGCTTCATATTTGAAGAACAAAGATTAAAAGTCAATGAGGACTTACTTTTTGCCAGGCACTGTGATTAGCCATTTTCAAATGTTATTTCCTTCAGTCTTCGCTAAACCTAAATCACTATATAACTTGGCTTTTAAATATTTTTCTTATTTCATTGTTATTCTTTTTCTAGAGAAGAGAACAGGCTAACTGTAGAGCACTAACTAGAGGAACAAAGGCACATAAGGCGCCTATCATATATTGGACTGGCCAAAAATTTCATCCAGCTTTTTATTTTACAGGAAGACCCTAATGAATATTTTGGTCAACCCAATGTATGATAGATACAAATAGATGTAAAGAAAAATATTTATTTATTTATTTCAGTTCTTCCAATGTTGTATACATTCCAGACACTGTATAAAAATATTTGCATACATTACTCTCTGAGTCAATAAACTGAGACCCGAAAATGGTACGTAGTTTTTCTAAGGCCATATATGGCCTTCTCTTCTTACAGAGAAGAGGTTTCAGAGTGAGGCTTTGAACCCAGGTCTGTGTGGCTACAAAGCCTACCACAGCCCTCTCCAGTTATTACCAAAGAGCCTACCGTGGAGTATTGTCTTCTCTACATATTTATTATCTTTAGATTGATTTCTTCACGAGGCTTAAATATCTTTTTTTTTTTTGTTTTATTTTGACTATATGACTGTTTCAGCTTAAGGAAAACAGAGAAGAAACTGTTTATAAATTCTCAACGACCTTTAAAGCAGAAACAGCTGTTGGGTTACATTGGTCTTGAGTGAATACAGACATCTCTGAGATGGATCGGCTTTAGAATTCACATGCATGGTCATCTAACTCTCTGAGAAAACTTGGAGAAAGCTGTGGGGACTAATTTATTGCATTTTTTAAATAAAATTAAATGCCATATTGTAATATAAAGTGACAGTCTGATTACATTCACTGATGAACCTGGTTCCTGAGTTTCTATTGATAGTGATAAATAATCCTAAGGAGAGTTAGGTCCTCACCTTTGAAGACTGTTTCTGAAAGCTGAATGATATACGGATCCATTTGGGGGAGAATCTATTCGTAACCCCCTAGTTAAATCATTTTAATATACTGTTATGGATTTAGTTTTAAATCCCTTATACTTATAGTTTTTATATAACCAAAAACAAAGACAAATATAAATATTAACTACAAGCTAACCTACAAAGCCAGTACATTTCAAATTAATAACATTAATTTAATTCAAAGGAAGACTTATTTTGTGGAATTTAAATTGTTGCCCATATAAGAATGTGGTACTAATTTCTATGGCTATAGGAACTCTTGAATTTGTTTTGTATTTATTACATAGCCCTGGAGATGATGCAATTTACCCACTGTTTTTTGTATTCAAATCCCTGGGTGATTTTAATTCAAACAGGCTATCAAATCATATTTTCAATGACTTTCTTAGATATTATCATTAGTATAGCAAACCTATTATTATTTGTTTTTTTCTTTCAGTTTTCAGATATAATTGACATACAGCACTGTATAAGTTTATAATGTAAAGCATAATGATTTGACTTAAATACATCATGAAATGATTACCACAATAAGTTTAGTGAACATCCATCATCTTGTATAGGTACAAAAGAGAAAAAGAAAATATTCTTTTCATTATGATAACAGCACAGGATTTACTCTCTTGATAATTTTCATATATAATGTACAGCAGTGTTAATTATATAAGTCATGTGTACCTTACATCCCTGTGTGCTGGGCTTAGTCGCTCAGTCGTGTCTAACTCTGTTTAGCCTGCCACGAGGATTTTCCAGGCAAGAATACTGAAGTACGTTGCCATGCCCTCCTCCAGGGTATCTTCCCAACCCATGGATGGAACCCAGGTCACTTGCATTGCAGGTGGATTCTTTACTGTCTGAGCCACCAGGGAAGCCCACATTACATCCCTAGGACTTATTTAATATCTTACAACTAGGAATCTGTACCTTTGGACACCTTCATCCAGTTCTCTCTCCCCTTACACACTGCTCTGTTAACCACAAACTGTATCTCTTTTTCTCTTTGTTTTTAAAGTTTAATTGACCTATAAAACTCTGCTGGTTCCTGGTGCACAATAAAATGATTAAATATTTCTGTACTTTTCAAGTTGATCATCACAGTAAGTCCGGTTATCGTATGTCACCATACGAAGATATTACATGGTTATTGAATATATTCCCTACCCTATACATTTCATGACTCATTTATTTTGCAACTGGAACTTGTGCCTGTTAATCTTCCTTGATTATATCTATCCTCCTCCTCTCTCTCCCTTCTGACAACCATGTTTGTTCTCTGTATTTATAATTATTCTTGCTTTCTTAGATTCCACAGGTAAGTGAAATCATAGAGTGGGTTTTTTTCTCTGTCTGGCTTATTTCACTTAGTTTAAAACCCTCTAGGTCCATCCATGTGGTCACAAATAGCAAACTTTCATTATTTTTTTCTGGTTGAGTAGTATTTCACATCTTCTTTATCCATTCATGTATTGGTGAGCACTTAGGTTGCTCCCGTATCTTAGCAATTGTAAATAATGCTGCAATGAACATTGAAGTGCATGTATATTTCTAATCAGTCTTTTTTGCTTTCTTTGAAAAAATACTCAGGAGTGGAACCCTCTGCAATTTAACAGAGCTATTTGGCAACCAAGAATATTTTAAATAAGGGAATTCGATGTCTTAGTCTGAGTTTTTCTGAAGCAAAATCTAAGACAAAAACTTACATATTAATGGTTTATTTGGAAGTGTGATATTAGGGAGTCAGAATAAAGGGCCTTGAAGCAGAGAGAAAACATGTGAAAGTTCATCCAAACATATGTCACTGAATTGGCCACCTCAAGGGAATATTGTATGCTCAATCCAAGAGAGTTCTAAGAAGCCTCTGGTGTGTTTCAGAACCACCCATCTCAGAAGTAAAAAGGGAAATCATTCATCATCAGTTAATCCTCCAACAAGTAAGTACTGTACCTACAAGTCTGCCAAACCCTTTCTGGGGCATTCTCAGTGTCAGAAGATCTCTGGGCAGAAAGTCAGAGGACTTGCTGTGTATTTGGAAGTTTCTGTCTGATTACACTAGTGCCAAGCATCTCAAAGACTGTGAAACTGTCCACAGCAGCAGTGGCTGGAATAAGATGTGAGACCAAGGGATACTGAAGCCATGCAGAGAGCTTTACCATTCACTCAGGCACTAAAATCTTAGATGATTTGGAATATGATATCTTTATATGATTAAAATAATCAACAGTCACTTAAAATTGGTCATAGAGGTCACACGAGGACACTCTGTTGAGAAACATTCTTAGCATATCTTATTCATGAGTGTCTCAATCATTCAGTGAGTTTAACTATAATTCTCAAAATATCTGTATACCAATTGCCTTACAGATGTTTTGTCAATGCAAGTTCTCAGAAAAAAGAATAGACACTTTTTCAAAGTAATAGATTCTTTTTATTTAATTCAATATACTTTCTCAAATTTTCCTTTTGTGTATTCTGCTATATTCTTAGAATTCAAAAATGACCAGACCACAAACACTAGAAAGTCCCAAAGTCTTGTTGGGAAAGCGAGCACCTAAACCACAAATTTTATAGGATTCCATAGCCGGCATGTGCTCAAAGTAATTGTAAGACCGTAGCGTGTGTTTTCTACATACAAAGAGCATATTTCACATAAACAATTGGTATTCAAAAAATGGGCAGCTTAATTTCAAATGTATAGCAATGATAACAAAGCAAGCAATTACAGGAAGGGAAAATGAAAGTATTTTCCATGACCAATTTAGGCTGGAATTTTTATTTGAGATAGTGAGAGGGTAGAATTGTTCCTTTGATCTAATTGGCATAGTAAACCCATGCAAGTTATGTTAAGTCCAGGGATTGAAAACCACCCCTTTGCTTAATTCCAGTTAAATTAGATTGAGAAAAATGGAATTGTGAGCTTTTAAATTTATTTTTAATCCATATTTTCATATATAATAAGCTAAATTTAGGAATATTTTCTATCATAGTAACCTTGATTTTTGCCAAGATACAAATAAATGTACACACACACACACATAACCATTCAAATATGTATATATGTATATACATATACATACAAAAGCAGATGAGTATATTTGTATGTAGGGCTGTAATAAATATCAAGAATAAAAGTACTCTTTTAGGGCTAGTAAACTTTTGTGCATAATTTAAGAAAAAAAAAAGGCTTGCTAAAACCATCCTGCCTCCTGTAAATGTTAAAGACTAAATCAAAAGCCTAATTAAGCATAAGAATATTGAGTAAATTAATTCTTTACTATGGCTCTGATAGCCAACTACTTTCAGATATACAACACGTATAGACATTTGTTCTCACCATATTACTTTACACAAATAATATCGTGTGATTACTATCACTATCATGCTTCTTTGGTGGCATTACTTATGCATATAAAATAATCTTGATCAGAACAAACTTCTATGGCATTGTGTCTTAAAAATAGCTGTATGGTGTACATTAAAATTTCATAATCTTCCATGATTTCTGAGATAGCAACGCTGGGCTCATTGAAATACAGTTTCTAATTCATATGCCAATAGTGGTCATCTCTGTTTTAAGTAGACTCTTTATGTAGATCACAGAGGTTTTTATAACTGTTTTTAGATAATGTGATTTATTTGTATATTTGCCTCTTTCTATTTATGTTTAAGCTTAAATAAAGAAAAAAAATACCAATTAGCTCTTAATCCTCCCCGTTTTAGTCTACTCAGGCTACCATAGAAAACACCATAGACTGGGTAGTTGAAACAACAAAATTTTATTTTCACACAGCTCTGAGGAATGGGATATCCAAGTTCAAGATGCTGGTCAATTTGGTTCCTGGTGAGCTATTTCTTCCGGGCTTGCAGATGGCCACCTTCTCACTGTGAACTTAAGAGGCAGACGGGGGTGGGGGGAAGGAGAGAGGTGTGGCATCTCTTTCTCATCTTAAAGGGGCACCGCTCCATCAGATTAGGGCCCCACCTTTATGACCTTTATGACCATTTTAGGGGGCTCCAAAATCACTGCAGATGGTGACTGCAGCCATGAAATTAAAGCTTATTCCTTGGAAGAAAAGTTGTGACCAACCTAGACAGCATGTTAAAAAGCAGAGACATTACTTTGCCAACAAAGGTCTGTCTAGTCAAGGCTATGGTTTTTCCAGTGGTCATGTATGGATGTGAGAGTTGGACTATAAAGAAAGCTGAGCGCCGAAGAATTGATGCTTTTGAACTGTGGTGTTGGAGAAGACTCTTGAGAGTCCCTTGGACTGCAAGGAGATCCAACAAGTCCATCCTAAAGGAGATCAGTCCTGGGAGTTCATTGGAAGGACTGATGTTGAAGCTGAAACTCCAATACTTTGGCCACCTGATGCGAAGAGCTGACTCATTTGAAAAGACCCTGATGTTGGGGAAGATTGAGGGTGAGAGGAGAAGGGGACGACAGAGAATGAGATGGTTGGATGGCATCACCGACTCAAAGGACATGAGTTTGAATAAACTCTGGGAGTTGGTGATGGACAGGGAGGCCTGGTGTGCTGAGGTCCATGGGGTTGCAAAGAGTCGGACACAACTGAGCGACTGAACTGAACTTCATGACCTCATTTAAAATTAATCCCGTCCTTAGAGGCCCTGTCTCCAGTGATAATCACATTGGACATTAAGGCTTCGATATATGAGTCTGAAAAGACACATTTCACTTCAGCTGTATCCAGCTCTTTGTGACCCTGTGAATTTGTAGCCTGTCAGGCTCTTCTGTCTGTGGAGATTCTCCAGGCAAGAATATTGAAGTGGATTGCCACGCCTGCCTCCAGTAGATCTTCCCAACCCAGGGATCAAACCCACATCTCTTACGCCTCTTGCATTGGCAGATGGGTTCTTTACCACTAGTGCCAACTGGGAAGCCCCTTCAGACCATAACACTCTCTTAAATCTAAAATTCATTTTATAGTAACTTTATAATGCTTACCTCCTATATAATCTAGTCCAGTCAGCGTGATCTCTTCCCTCTTCTCTAGGGGCTGTTATTTAATACCAATGCATAATGTTAAGGATGGAGAATCTGATAACTTCTAGGAAGATGCACCTGAACAACTTCTATTTATTTGGCATCTCCAGTCTTCTAGGTACTCTGTACCCATTGTTGCTTTCATCCCTTACCACCATTGCATGGCAGGTCTATTATAGTACCCTGTGCATTTTCTAAATAAAGAACCTAAGGCTTATAGAGGTCAAGCCTCTATAAGGCTTATATTGCCTTTGCCTCATTTGAGCTATGATATAATAAATGATATTTCTGCCTACTCCTCAGATATTTAAAACAAAAGCTTTGGAAATGCAGTTTAGGTTTTCTCCAGGCTGATGTTGATCGGCCATGCTGTTACATTTTTCACCTTCAAACTGATTCTATCAATCTAGCCTTGGTCCATTTTAAAGATGTGAATGTATATTATAAAATACAATGAATATTTAATGTGGTAGTTTTAGAAATCTCTGTGATGCATTACTTTAATGATTCACTATGTATAAGGAAACTGAGGGATGAAAGGTAAGATTTCACTGAGTAATACCTTGTATTAAAATGCATGTTTTATGTCTAATGGGTAAAACCTATGACCTTAAATTTCCCCCAAGAGGTTTTGGTTCTTCTGTGTATTTGTTTCTAGAGGTTCTCGATGTGATGTGGTCAAATTGAATCATTCTCAGTATCAATCTGTACCTGGATAATAAACTACTTTACCTTGCTTTGAGGCAGTAGAACATGGCTAGTGGATTATCATTGCCTTGGAGAAACCTCTTTCTTTTTTCACTGGGATTTTTTCCGGTGCCTCATCCTTCAGAGAAATGACACTTGCCAGCTCATTTTCCATCTTTTCTTTCCTACTTCCACCCCCAAATATATAACAGCTGATAATCCCCATTCTATAGCATTAGGAAACAGGTAACACACCCCAGTAGGGAGACCAAGCAAGAATATTCCAGCGTAGGTGGGATTAAACACGGAAGATAATTCAAGGTTTGAACTGAATCAGCAAGACAGTTAGATCTGTCCTGATATCCAGTTCAGTCAGTTCAGTCTCTCAGTCATGGCCGACTCTTTGTGACCCCATGAACAGCAGCACAGCAGGCCTCCCTGTCCATCACCAATGCCTGGACTCTACCCAAATCCACGTCCATTGAGTTGGTGATGTCATCCAACCATCTCATCCTCTGTCGTCCCCTTCTCCTCCTGCCCTCAATCTTTCCCAGCATCAGGGTCTTTTCCAATGAGTTAGTTCTTCGCATCAGGGGGCCAAAGTATTGGAAATTCAGCTTCAACATCAGTCCTTCCAATGAACACCCAGGACTGATCTCCTTTAGGATGGACTGGTTGGAACTCTTTGAAGCCCAAGGAACTCTCAAGAGTCTTCTCCAACACCACAGTTCAAAAGTATCAATTCTTCAGCGTTAAGCTTTCTTTATAGTCCAACTCTCACATCCATACATGACCACTGGAAAAACCATAGCCGTGACTAGATGGACCTTTGTTGACAAAGTAATGTCTCTCCTTTTTAATATGCTGTCTAGGTTGGTCATAACCTTCCTTCCAAGGAGCAAGCGTCTTTTAATTTCATGGCTGCAGTCACCATCTGCAGTGATTTTGGAGCCCAGAAAACTAAAATCAGCCACTGTTTCCACTGTTTTCCCATCTATCTGCCATGAAGTGATGGGACTGGATGCCATGATATTAGTTTTCTGAATGTTGAGTTTCAAGCCAACACTTTCACTCTCCTCTTTCACTTTCATCAAGAGGCTGTTTAGTTCTTCTTCACTTTCTGCCATAAGGGTAGTGTGACCTGCATATCTGAGGTTATTGATAATTCTCCCAGCAATCTTGATCCCAGCTTGTGCTTCTTCCAGCCCAGCGTTTCTCATGATGTACTCTGTATATAAGTTAAATAAGCAGGGTGACAATATACAGCCTTGACATACTCCTTTTCCTTTTTGGAAACAGTCTATTGTTCCATGTCCAGTTCTAACTGTTGCTTCCTGACTTGCATACAGGTTTCTCAAGAGACAGGTCAGATGGTCTGGTATTCCTGTCTCTTTCAGAATTTTCCACAGTTTATTGTGATCCACACAGTCAAAGGCTTTGGCATAGTCAATAAAGCAGAAATAGATGTTTTTCTGGAACTCTCTTGCTTTTTTGATTCCAGCGGATGTTCGCAATTTGATCTCTGGTTCCTCTGCCTTTTCTAAAATCAGCTTGACTATCTGGAAGTTCACGGTTCACATATTGCTGAAGCCTGGCTTGGAGAATTTTGAGCATTACTTTACTAGCGTGTGAGATGAGTGCAATTGTGCGGTTGTTTGAGCATTCTTTGGCATTGCTTTTCTTTGGGATTGGAATGAAAACTGACCTTTTCTAATCCTATGGCCACTGCTGAGTTTTCCAAATTTGCTGACATGTTGAGTGCAGCACTTTCACAGCGTCATCTTTGAGGTTTTGAAATAGCTCAGCTGGAATTCCATCACCTCCACTAGCTTTGTTCATAGTGAGGCTTCCTAAGACCCACTTGACTTCACATTCCAGGGTGTCTGGCTCTAGGTGAGTGATCACACCATTGTAATTATCTGGGTTGTGAAGATCTTTTTTGTACAGTTCTTCTGTGTATTCTTGCTACCCCTTCTTAATATCTTCTGCTTCTTTTAGGTCCCTACAATTTCTGTCCTTTATCGAGCCCATCTTTGCATAAAATATTCCCTTGGTATCTCTAATTTTCTTAAATAGATCTCTAGTCTTTCCCATTCTATTGTTTTCCTATATCTCTTTGCATTGATCACTGAGGAAGGCTTTCTTATCTCTCCCTGCTATTCTTTGGAACTCTGCATTCAATTGGGTATATCTTTCCTTTTCTCCTTTGCTTCCCTTATAGCTCAGTTGGTCCTGATATAAAATGAGAATAAAATGAGAATATCATCATTTTAGTACTACAAATAGAAAGTTGATCCTGTGTCCACATGGACTATAACCTGCCAGGTTCCCCTGTCTATGAGATTTCCGAGGCATGACTGCTGAAATGGGTTGCCATTTCCTTCTCCAGGGGATCTTCATGACACAGGGATCAAACCTGCATCTCTTGCATTTCCTGCATTGCCAGAGGATTCTTTACCACTGGGCCACCTGGGAAGCCCAGATGCTAGCTACTCATTTCTAAAAAGTAACTACTATCTTTGCTTTCCAGAATCCATTCCTGTCAAAACTTCAGATTTTCTATGCTCTCCCAAATTTTTACTGAGATATGCTGTGAAATTTCAGTCTTCATTTAAAATAAGATTTTTTCTAAGTGGCTAGATGCACAAACTTATGTACTTCCTGGTACAAGAGTTAGATTTGGTTCCTAGTACTGGAGTGACCTTGCCTACCATCTTATGTCTACAAACCCAGGACAAAATAGCAAGCAACAAAAGGAAGAAAGAAATGTTTGTTTCACAGCAGCTGTATTAGTCTGCTGGAGCTGCCATAACAAAATATCAAAGAGTAGGTGGCTTATACCAGGGGTCCCCAACCTCTGGGATCTAATGCCTAATGGTCTGAGGTGTAGTTGATGCAATAGTAATAGAAGAAAAGTAGACAATAAATGCAATGTGTTTGAATCATCCCCGAATCATCCCCCAGCCCAGGGTCCGTGGAAAAATTGTCTTCCATGAAACCAGTCCCCAGTACCAAAAGACTGGGGACCACTGGCGTATACAACAGAAATTTATTTTTATCACAGATCTGGAGACTGAAAAGCCAAGATCATGGTGCCACAGGGGTAGTGTCTGCCTAGAGCTCTGCCCTTGGGTTGTGGATGGCTGCCTTTTGCTGTGAACACCTATGGCTTCTTTGTGCATGCATGGAAGAAACAGGGGAAGCAAATCCTTTTCTTGTAAGGACACCTATATCCTTCTTCCCCCTTATAACCTTATTTAACCTTAATTACTTCTGTCTCTAAAGAAAGCCACACTGGGTGAGGGGGTGGTTAGGTCTTCAAGGTGGGGATTTTGCGGACTCACAACCACTCAGTCCATAGCAACAGCCACGGATAAAATGCACATCTAGTTCATTTAGGAAAAATTCACTTGGTCAGTTCTACCCTCATATAATATTCCATGCTAGGCACGTGCGCTCAGATACACACATGCAATTAATTCATCTTCCCCAAAAGAAGTACAATTAAAAGTAATTGCTTGATGTGTGTACAGTCGCATGGTAATCGTATAGATGAAACTACCTCTGTAATCCTAGCCTGCGTGTGGACTCTTAGGGATTCTAAACAGCTGTCTCTGTTTCTGTAACCCTGCGGAGGTGTGGACAGCTACATTTGTCCTTTTAAGAAGGAAATATAATCATCATACATTTTTTTTAAAACTGTTTACAGCACAGATGCTTCTAATGAAGAGGTTTATGTTTACACTTGGTCTGATGGCAGGCAAATATTTGGTTTGTTCAGAAGCAGAAAGATGGCTCAAACCTTGAATGTGGGAAGGAATTTAGAATGATGATGGGAGGCATCTTTTCTAAGTACATTTGTGTTCTCATCCTGACTTTGATTCTAATTAATCAAGGAAGATTGCTTTGGTTTTCTGCATGAAGCTTCTTCCCACTTCAGTCCTTTTTTTCTCCCACACTGGGGTGTAAACTTCTATTTCCCTAATATCTGTAAAAATGCTTAGTGCCTACAGATATTCAGCTAACATTGGTGGAATAAATGATGAAATAGCATTATTATTAATGAAAAGCATCAAAACTGAAGATGCTATCCAATTGTGAGCTATTGTCATATAATTATCCTCTACTTGGAAAGCTTCATAGCTAGTATAACAATCACCTTGTTAAACTTGAGCTGAAATAAATATACTTTTAAGTACATCTTAAAAATTTTTATTTATTTAGCAATGCTAGGTCTTCATTGCAGCAAGAGGAATCTTTGATCTTTAGTGAAGGCATGTGACTCTTAGTTGTGGTAT
Organism: Giraffa tippelskirchi; assembly: GCF_054371585.1. Classification (NCBI taxonomy): domain Eukaryota; kingdom Metazoa; phylum Chordata; class Mammalia; order Artiodactyla; family Giraffidae; genus Giraffa; species Giraffa tippelskirchi. The sequence continues at coordinate 155,151,110 of NC_137281.1, forward strand.
ATGAGATCTACTTCCCTGACCAGGGATTGAACCATGGCCTCCTGCATTGGGAGCTCGGAGTCTTAGCCACTGGACCACCAGGGAAGTATCAAGGTACATTTTAATTTGTCTGCTATTATGATAGAATTCTTTAAGTAGAACGTGAATGGGAAAATATATAAAATGAATCAATACTTTTACATACTATATTTTATTACTATAAAGGTAGCTATTAATACTTCAGAAGAGGATGCATTCTCTTTAAATGAAGTTCGATATTCACACACACACAAAAATCTGCTAAGAACTGGAAGCTGCCTTGAAATAGATGAGCAGACCGGATAAGAATTCATCCCGGTTAAAGCTTTTCACTTATTGCTCCCAGAGGGATGAATCAAGGAGGACATTTTCATCCTATCTTGTAGAAGCTGTGCGCAGAACACTAAGTTAAGGTTGATAGCATGGCTTGGCGTGAGAATTCAGCTGACTGCGTATCCGTGCCCCCTGACCGTCGTATGGGCCCGCTTTGGGGGTGTGCGGCTGAGCTGTCTCCACAGGTGAGGGGGCAGTTCTCTGAGCACCTTGTGTGCATAGTTACGTTCTCAGGGCCTTTTGGAGGCCAACTGGCTTCTCCATCTCACTGACTACCAAAGAGCTCTTTATGGAAAAGTCGCCTTCCTTTGCAGAGCATCGCCTGTTTGTCCCCTCAACCCCCTCTCTCTGCCCTTTTCCAACCTGCTCTACACCCCGGGAGGCTGTCCTGTTTACATCAATGGATCAATCCCCTTACTCTCTGGTTTCCTATGGGATTCAGACCATGCGGGCAGAGCCCGAGGAAGATTGGAGGGAGAAAGGAGAAGAACTTCCTCACACTCTGCCTGCAGGTTACTGTTCCTGGTGCCTTATTATTATTTTTTTATTTTATTTTTTAAACTTCCAAGACTGCATTTATTTGTTTGTAGAAGGTACCCCTGGGCCGACCTTTTTTTTTTTACTTTTCATACTTGAAGGAAGTTGTGACCCAGTTCTACTTCTGGGGATGTTGCCAGACTCCTGGTAGGGGAGATAAGTCCTTTCCTAGACATGGCCCTCTGGTGACAAGTGTGTGCCAACTCACACGCAGACTAACCCCTCCACACAGCTTTCCTCATTTTCAGCACCCCCTCACCTATTTAACCCTTCTGGAAATAGAAATAGCCCTGCTAAAACTAGCTGTGGTGTGTGATCCTGTCGTTGGATGCTTTTAATAGTCATTAAATTATCCTCAAATTTTCAGTTTCATTGTACCAACTGGATTCTACTATAGTTATGATTATATATTTATTCATAACTGAAAAACAGAAACATCATCCTTATGTGCCTTCCCCAAAATGGTATATGAATTTTGGAACCAGCATGATGGCCTCAAGGAGTATCAGTAATATGATGGGAAGGCTATAGTGAACCTTAAAATCTTTGTTCTATAGTTGACTAGCCTTTTAAAATTAATCATTTTGTTTTCTTCCCTGGCTTCACTTTCCCCACCTGTAAAATGTGCACAGTGATATATTTAGCTCACAGAATAATTCTGAAAGAGGGCATATGTAAAATATTTAGCAAAATATCTAGTATATACTAATTATATAGTAATTGTAAAACATAGTTTTTATGTTTTCTTGACTGTGAGAGTTAATTTTATGTGTCAACTTGACTAGACCATGGGGTGCTTGGATGTTTGGCCAAACATTATTCTGTGTGTTTTTGAGATTGTTTCTGGATGAAATTAACATTTCAGTGGGTTGAGTATGAAGTTAATTGTCCTCCCTAGTATAGATGGGCCTCATCCAGTCACTGGAAGACTGAATAGAACAGAAAGACATAGCTTCCTGCTGATTGTTGAACTGGATGTTTGTCATTTCCTGTCTGCTAATTCTAACTGAAAAGGCAGCTTTTCTTGGGCCTCAGGTTTGTAGGTTTGGGGGCTAAAATTACACCACTGGCTCTTCAGCATTCATGTTCCTCAGCTCTTGTAGGTATCCAACATGTCAACTGCAATTCTTGGGACCTCTCAGCTTCCATAATCACAGGAGCCAATTTCTTCTCCTGTGTTCTAGAAGTATGATCTCATGTCAGTTTCCTCAATTTTTACATCAATATCCTCATCTAGAAATTATATTTATTATGCTGAAAACTTTATTATATTACTATGTTTAATTCATGAAAAATGTACCATTCCAACTAAAAAATTATATTTCTTGACTCATAGCAAAACATCATGTAGTCAAGCAAACCATTGTTACTTTTATTACTAGTAATATATTTTTGTTATTATTGAATAAAAAGTGCTGCCCTTCCATGCTTTAATTCACTTCATGAATACTTATTGAATATCCATTAAATGCTTGGCAGTCTTCTACATGCCGAGGTCACGGTGATGAACAAGTCAGAAACAGTTCCTTATCTTACATTACTTAAGTCTTCAGAAGGGAAAAATAGGCATAGCAATGAATTCATCATATCACTTCATGTCAAAGGGTTCTAAAATTTAAAATTCTAAAAATAGAAGAAAATCAACAAGGTGAAGAGAGAGAGGAGAGAGAAAAGTAAGATTTTGGCTGAGGCCTGATTTAACTGGAGTAGGTATGGAAGTCTAGACTCCTCTCTCAGCCTTTGCTGGTTAGGGTAGAGCTGGAGCTGTAATATTTTTCTGTCGTATTGGTAGGACCTGAGAAATTTTTGTCTAAAATTGCCTTCCTAGCAAGGCCGCCCTTTTCCTGATCCTTTGGCTAGAGAAAGAAGCATTTGACTCGAGAGAGGAGACATTTGGGGGGCTTTTTTGTCTGCACCTGCTGATATGTGGAATATTGGCTCCTTCCGCGCCCAGGCTGGGATAAATGGCTGCCAACCCTCACGCACAGTTGTTAGCCTGCTGCCATTCTGCATGCTGGCAGGTTATATTTCTACTCGAGAAGTGCTTTTGTTTTCTGGATGATATAAATTGAGGTGAAGTTTGGAAGTTGTCTAAGTTGGCCAAAGGACAGGGCTGATGGGAAATTTTTCCAGAACTGACCTCAGAGGATCTTTCCCAATTATCACCCATAATGGACAACCTCATCATATTTTCAGCTCCTCATCCCACATTTCTTTTGATCCACACAGCCTGGTCTTAGGCTAATTTGAAAGTCATGAGACTAATTTATCAAGCTCTCTTCTTACAGCTGGAGTACATGATTAAGCTGTCCAGGGCAACAGTATCTCTTTTCATCTCTCAATGTGTAGACCCAAAGTCAAGTGGTTCCAAATCCTCATGAAGTATGTCGTTACAGATTTGTAAGTTATGGCCATGTTATTTCTTAGCTTGCCCGATGCCAGCATTAATGTTAGAATTTGGAGCTCAAAGTGTACCCCAGGGCACGTAGTTCACTGAGATTTTGTCAAATCTGCATATTTAGGACAGCGATCATCTTATTAGATGCTTCCCTATCTCAAAAAGATAGAAACAAACATCAATTAGAAAACCACAGGCTTCATCAATCTACATCTTGACATCTTCAAAGTCACTTCCCATTTTCTGAAGTCTGTTAAATGAATTTGTTTTTGCACTCAACCACTGGCAGCTTTGGAGAGAGATTATATCTAACTGCATTGTTTAACAGTGTCGGCCAAATTCTTAATAAGAAAATCTGTCACGTCTTGATAAATCATCTCCTCCTACTATACCACTTTCATGGAGCAGCTGGACAACAGTTTCACAGCTGCTTCTTCCCATTGCAGAATTCAATGTTGAATGAAATTATTCCTGTGGGTAGTGTCCTATGGGTATCTTTCAGGAGGAAAATACCTTCATGATCTTTATGATTAAAGCACTTCCATTTGAAAACTGGGTGAAATTCACAGAAAACACAGTTGACTTGAGAACATCAGAAATACTATCTTTATTAGTAGAATTTTTTTCTGATTATGCACTTATTGCAGTAAATTGTTTCCAAATTTGGCAATCCTTACAAAAGTCTGTTTCACCGTAAACATACCTGTTTTGAAGTGAAAGATATTGTTATCCTCAATAAACTCCATTTATTTTTCTTTTCCTCCATTCAGGTAAACTTGATTCAGATCATAAAGAGAAAGCCGTGACTACATTCTGGACCTCATCATTCTCAATCCCATAGTCTCTCTGGGCTCCCCTTCTTCCCCAGAGTTAATTGATTATTGATTAAATCCTTTACAAATTCAGAGTTTCCTTTTGGTGCTGATGCCACCGAGTCAAATCCAGTCACAAAATTTTAAAGTGTGGTATGGTTTCTTTGAATTTTTGCTTTAATTGATATAGCAAAAGAGATCATACTTGAAAAAATGAAAACCTCACAAAATGTAGTGGTCCTGCATTTTTAAGGCTATGCCAGTATGTCTTAATGGTATTGGTTATGGCATGGCCATTTTCTCATGTGGTGGAGAGCAATTAGACTGACTGATTACATGACTACTCTACTCAGGTAAAAGGAGCTTAAAATATTAAACTGTCTGCTCTAAGACCATGAGTTTGGACAGCTACTTTCTATTCATTTTGGTTATTATTTTACACAAAGGGATGGCTTCACTGGTGGCTCAGTGATAAAGTATCTGTCTGCCAATGCAGGAGGCTCAGGAGACAAGAATTCAGTCCCTGGGTCAGAAGATCCCCTGGAGGAGGAAATGGCAACCCAGTACAGTATTCATGCCTGAAAAACCCCATGGAGAGAGGAGCCTGGAGGGCTACAGTTCATGGGGTCGCAGAGTCAGACATGACTGAGCACGTACATATGTTGCATACACATTGCATTATGTAACATTCGTTAATTGTGTTCAAGTGTAGTAGTGAACAAAGTGTTCAAACAAAATAACAGCATTCAGTTGCTCAAAATACTTCATCCAACTGCTTGAAAAATAGAAACAATTATAGAAATCCTGAAACAGAATTTCTTAAGTGCCACAAAAACATCTATAACCACAACGATTGTTCTAAGAAAATAGAACATTCATATGTAGACTTTGAAGACATATAGACTCTAATCTAAAGCGATGTGCCAGGTACTGGGTGCACTCTAGCAAGTCACTTGACTTGGAAATTTTCACAAGAGTCCGGTGAGATAAAGTATATAAACACCTAGAATGGTCCCTGGGAAAAACGATGTGCTCAAAACGGTTGTTTGACAGGTCTTTCTTCTAAGTGAAGGCCAAAATAAGTAGAACCAACCCTGAAAGGTGTTCTCTGAGACCTGTCAATGACATCAGTTATCAGGGCTACGAGAGAATATTTGCAAGCACCACCATCCTTGAAAAACGGACAGACTCTCCATTGGCTCTGAATCACTGCAATAAAGACAAAGCCCTTTCAACATTAGCGTGGCAGGTGGCAGGTCCCTTGGCATTGTGAGCTGTTTAGAAATGTAGAAATGACAATCAAAGTTGCCAAAATGTGAACCAGTCCCAGAAATGCTTGTACCTCAGTGAAATTTCGTCTTTTTGACCCAAAGCTACCCAGAAAAAAATTGAATACGGGGAGGAGAGGAGAGGAAGGGGAGTAGGTGTTCGTTTTTAGGTGAAAAGCACAACTCAAAGAATATTCTAAAGTCAGGACTAGAAGAAAGATAATTTGTATATTTGTATATGTGCGTATGTCGTTCCTTGGTGGTCCCTAATCTTGGAAAAAATTATTTTTGCAGACCAAGATAATCTGTAACAGATTATAGGGAAATCCATCAGAAAAAAAATAAATGCAGAGTGTCTAGTATGACGTGAGGATGCCCCTTAGTGGAGCTGCTCTGGAAATATGGTGAGAGAGTTGTTTGTTTTCTTGTAATTTTACACAGTTGTGCTTTTGTCTAGTTTGATCAGTGCTGGTCTTGTATCCTAAATCTCCCTTTCTTTGTCCTCCTAGTGAGTCACTGACCATGTGGCTCCAGCTCCCAGTCTGGCTGCTGAGGAAGAAGGAAAAAAATAACTAGTCTTGATAAACATGTAGGCCTTTTTGGGTATGAGTTTGACATTGCTGATTTTTTTTTTTAGCTCAATCTCTAGAGAACTGACACATTTAATCTCATTCATTAAAAGCCAGGTGACCTTCTTGCTATCTAATAGACTGAGTTTCTCTGCAGGGTCTTCAGAACTAAAATCAGATCGCTAACACTTTTATTTACATTGCATCTGCAAGCACTGCTATGAATTGCTATTTGGGGGAAAGAGGTCTGGAGTCTAGGGAATCTATGCCTATATGTTTAACTTTGCCCAGTAAATTTCCTGGGCCTTAAACAGTTTTGAAAATATTTTTTAAATTGTTTGTCTCATGATTTTGCAGGGCAAGTTGCATATATTGCATTACTTGTTGCTTCTATGAGGAATGTTGACTTGCTTTATAAAAATATTATCCTATTTCAATGATTACATTTTATATAGAAATATCAGAAAGAGTATTAAAGTGCTTCCTGCTTTTTAAACCATATAAAATATATCATTGATGCTGGGTAAATTACTGCTTTTCTACGTGGGTCTTCTTCTCAAATTGGTGTTGTTTGTAATTTAGTATATTTAAGTAAGGAAAATTTTAGTATAAGTATTCTAAGGCTGATTATGTTTATTTGATTACAATTATAATAATGACCAGTGGGAGGACAGTCTTTTCTAAGGAAAACCAAATTCTCGGATGAGAAAAAAAAAAACCATTCAATCTTTACTGAACTTTTAAACAAATGAGGAAGATTCATCTCATTTTAAAGGCAAAAGAAGGGAGAGTTCTCTGAATCCGGATTTTTCTCTATGTGATTTTTTTTCTACCAGATAATACCTTGTACTGTGAAATTTTTTAAGTCCAGTTGACTTTTTCACTTGCTTCTGATAAATTTCCCCAGTGCAAAAGTAATTTTTTAATCATCTTTGGATAATAAAATATATCAGAATTTTCCGTTGTTTCTTCGTTTTGAGTCCTAAGCAGGGAATTTCTCACTCCTAGGTGACAGAAGAATGAATTCATATTTTCTTCCATGTTTTCTTCAGGCATATCTTTCACTTTGTTTTTGTTTGCCTGACTCAGTAGCAAGTGGTAGGAATCAGTGAACTTCATGTTTAACTTCTCAGCCCCTCAGAAATACACACAACACACACATCTTACTCTCTGCATCAGATTCAGAATCATTAAGAATAAAACTAACTTATACTTTGGGACTGGGTTCCCAGGTGGTACAGTGGTAAAGAATCAACCTGCCAGTGCAGGAGAGGCAATAGACGTACCTTCAATCCCAGATCTGAAAGATTTCCTGGAGTAGGAACTGGCAAACCACCCCAGTATTCTTGCCCAGAAAATTCCATGGACAGGGAAACCTGGTAGGATATAGTCAGTGGGGTTGCAAAGAGTCAGGCATGACCGAGGGACAGAGCACACACACACACACACACACACACACACACACACACACACACACACACACACACACTTTGGAGATATTCAATTTATTGAGCGTAGTCTGCTGTCTCCAGTGTATGCCCTCTGTGTGAATTTATTGTTACACCTTTCCTTTTGGATCAGAGTTCACAGCCTGTGAGCCAATGGGCAAAAATTGGCATGCTGATATTATTTTAATGACTGCACTTTATTTAAGGTTTTTCCTCTCCTTTTTAATATCTGAATGAGTTTAGGTGGGGCATGGTCTTTCCACTCATTTCCTTATGCCAGGTGAATTTACATAGCCATTTAACTGCTCTGTCTTTAAAGTCATCTACATATTTTTAAAGTGCTGCTAAAGACTGTTTCCTTCTCCCCGTGTTTCTGGTTTTCACTTATTTTCTTCCAAGACAACGACCAACAAGCACGTCTATCTTTATCCACCAAACACCCAATTGCAAAAACAAGCATACATCCACTACACTTTCATCTGAAGCTGGATTCTGTTCCAGCATTACTTGTATTAATTCAACTCTGTGACTGCAGTTGCAACTGGTACCAACATCTTAAAAACCTTCCAGCTGTGGTCCATCTCATCACGTAGACCAACTCCTTCATTCTTGCCCTCTTGTAAATTTACTCCCATGGCTATTGGCAGTGCTTTGGTGGGGACCACGGTCTCCTTTGCTGTACTTACTAAGACTTGGCAATCTTGAATTAATTGTTACCCAGCCAAATTGCTTCTGGCTTGTATTACTTTAAGGCCAACATGTTGTAACAGACAGAGAATTGGGTTTAAAATGAGATTAATGTAAATTGAGAATGAGTTTTCCCTTATTATCCTGATAAATTGGGCAGATAAATTTATTTGAAGTTTAAATTCATTCTGCCTTAATATCTTTGTCTGTTTATTGAGGATAATATACATATATTAGAGTCTCTTTTTTTTCATTGAGGATTAAATGATACTGAGCATATGTATAATTATATGAAAATAGCAGCCATTTATATTATATATTATTACATTCTAGTTGCTTTACATATGCTGTATCTAGTCCTTACAATAACAATAAAAGCCATTTTTTGTCACCATGATTTTTTTGCAGATGAAGCTCTGGAAGGCTAATTGACTTATTCTAGGCCCCTACGGTATTAAACCTGATGGATTAAATTAAAAGCTTAGTTCCAACTCCTATGAACCCTCTGTCATGTCATCTTATCTTCACAAATCAGTACTTGGCCAAAAGAAAAGTTCTCCATAAATATGACTTTTCCCATTATCACAAAGATAATATAAACATTATAGTCACAGTGGAATTAAAGAGATTACTGTAACATTAACTAGAATATGGATTTCTAGAGGAAAGTAATCTTGATTTACTCATAACTACTTCTCCCAGAATATTCAACACAATATTTTGCAAGCAGTTAGTATTCAACAAATATTTACTGAACTGCTGAAAATTATAAAATTCAATTTTGATTAGAAAATTACAGTTATTATACTAGTGTGTGGATTTTTATGTACTTAATTCCAGAAGAAAGCTTGAGCAAGAAAAGATCTTAATAGAGAGTGTAAAGTCATGACAGCCATGCACTTAATCTGTGGACAGATATATAGTAATTTATAGACCATTAACAATAAAGCAAAACACGATTGAATTTGGATTCAATAACACCATGAGGTTAAAAGCCAAAATAAATATGAAATTCACATCAGTCATGGTTAGCGTTACTGCTTTTTATTCCCTTTCACTTTCTTTCAAAGCAACTTAGTAGTTCACTTGATCAGATGTTAAGAATGTTGTGTAATGGGCAGAGAATGAGTGGGAACTGTTGTTCAGGTTGATTTTAATAGCATTCTTTTCCACCTGCAAAAAAAGATAACCGCACACATGGTTCTTCTACTTCTGTGATAGAAGACTGTCACAATCATGGCAGCCAATGAGCCAGAATTTCAGGTACAGCCAGAGTCTGTATCCATTGGGTTGCAGAGTCAATGCATGTTGAAGGAAGTCAGCAAATGAGTCAGGAACAGGTCAGTCTTATTGCAGAAGTCATTTCTTTATCAAATGCTGCTAATTCACTGTAGGCTGAAGGTGATAACTATCAATCATTTCAATGAGCTGATATCACAGAGGGAAATTTGCATCCAAATAATGACATGTAGATATTATTCAATGTAATTGGGACCCTTTGCAGAACTACAGGGATAAAAATCTCCAGGTGATATGAGACACATTTAAATTCATACCTTTTAAACTGATACCAGTTCTCAAAAAAATAATGTCCCTAGTGTGTATTTACATAATCTTGACAAGCAGTAAGATGACCCTGGCTTCACTTAAAGCCAACATCTTTATAGTCTGTATACCTTAAAGAAATGCACAGAATAATTATTTATGTGCATGTTTTATAAAGATGTTTGCATTGAATAGAACAGCAACAGCAAGTGTGTCCTTTGTTTAATTAGCCTGATTAAACAGAAGAATGTATCAATCAATCTGTTAGATGGAATTAGTTGATTAATCAAATTTTAATTAGTATAAGCTTTGTAAAAAAATGACATTCAGGAAAAGAAAAAGGCAAATGAAATGTTTTCAATCTCTGTAGTCCTTTTTCACCACAAAAGTCGTCTTGTAGTCAGTAAATATATCCATACGTATTTATGGAGACAGTCCATACCATGTTCAAGGCAGAGTATACAAAGGAATCCAAATACCTGTGCAAGGAATACAAACAGCTGTGCTCTCTGTTACTGTACATGATGTGGTCACAGGCTTTATGAAAATGTAATATTGTTTGCACACAGTTAGACAGGAGGTGACATTGGAGAAAGGAAAACTTACATTTTGAACACTTTCTACACACCAGGCATTTTAGGAACTTTATTTCCTTCTCAGAAAAAAATCTTGCCCAATGGAAAACATCCCTGAATTTTGAAATGAGTAAACTATGCCCTAGCAAATGGGAGTGCCTTGTCTAAGACTGCATAACTAGTCATGAATGGAATCAAACTTCAACTCAGACCTTTCCTCACTTAAAGCCCACACTCTTTGCAATGGCATCCAATTATATAGCACTGTATTATGTATCAGTCTGTGGTTGTAAAACATAAGGGATGAAAATGATAGAATGAAAAATTAAAAGTAAATATTTCATGTTCATGAGGAGAAAAATGAGGAAGCTTATTTTTTGTGGCTAAAATCAAGTCCTGGTGTATCATGACATTCCCCAAAGTATTCACTGCTCTCAACTCTCTGCCTCTTTGCTTAGAGGAAATTCTAACTAAAATCTCAGGGGCAGACCTGCTTAAATATTTCACATCTATATATGGAGATATTGGGTAAGTTTTGTGAAATCTTAAAATTAATAGGGTCTCCCAAGCAAGTATATATATTGAAGGTACAATGATTACATCAAGATCACACAGCTATGTGTGGTAAGGTAAAAAAAAAAAATCAAAACAGAAATAGACAAAAAACTACATTTTTATTTTTATTTTGGGAACGTAATATTGTTTTGCACAAAACTGTCTGCTAACTGTAGATTTAACTCAATTTTGAATGTCTATGTAATAATTTTCTTCAATATTCTAATGAGTTAAAGTGTTAACTCTTAGATTATGCAAGCTTCAGAAAGATATTTGCAAAGACTTTAAAAACAGATAAGACTTTATTATAAAAATATATTTCAAATTAGAATAGTACCCACCAAGTTAAATGAATTAGAAGAGAGACAAAGGAATATAATTTCCTATAATCTTTTCATTCTTCTTCATGTAATTTCTTTTATCATTATGTTATAAAATTTAACAGCGTTTTAATTTTTGTAGAATTAGTCCAGCCCAGTCTAATATTCTGCCACATTACGAACCATAAGTTGCTTGGCCTTCATTTTAATTTCTTCTATTATAAAAAATACTGTTAGAAATATATCTGTGCACAAAATTTTCACTCCATCATGGCCCTATATATTTGATCATTTCTTAGAGAAGTTTAAGAAAAGTTAAGTTTACTAAAGTAAAGGTAAGATGAATTTATAAAGAGATGGGCACTTATTAGCCACATGCTCACTCAAAGTAATTGTATGGTCTATCAACAACTTAAGAAGAGGTCAATTTTATCACATCATCACTAGGAGATATTAAATCCTTTGTGTTTATAACTAGGTTTTTTCTGATAAAGAGCATCTGGATAATTAGAAGTGAGATTAAAAAAACTTTAGTTTGTTTTCATTCTTTCACTTTAAAATTTGACATGTATAAAAAGCTCATTATCTAATTTCATGCTTTTCATTCCTGATTAAGTACATTTTGACTTCCATAATTTGTGCCTTTCATTGAAAGAACTAGCAGTGCTTCTCATACTTTGCTTGTGTTATTAGTATTATTTTGTTGTTGATGTTCAGCTGCTAAGTCATCTCTGACTCTTCACAACTCCATGGACTGTAGCCCACCAGGCTCCTCTGTGCATGGGATTTCCCAGGCAAGAATACTGGAGTGGGTTGCCATGGCCTTCTCCAGGGGATCTTCCTGCCCCAGGGACAGAGCCTGTGTCTCCTGTGTCTCCTGCATTAAAAAGCAGATTCTTTACACTGAGTCACCTGGCATGTGTTGATATAAAGTTGGGTGCTCATTCGCATAAACACAGGACCAAATATAGCCTAAGTACTCACACGAGAAACATCTATTCTAACTGGGTGCCAACTCTCAGCTGATACAAGGAATTCTCTGCAGTTTATGAAACTGGAAGGTGAGTCTGAGGCCTATCACCTTCCTAAGCCCCAATTTATTCACATTCATTGAAAAATGTATTTATTAATTACCTACTATATTCTGAAAGGGTTTCCCTTGTGGCTCAGACAGTAAAGAGTCTGCCTGTAATACAGGAGATGTGAGTTCGATCCCTGGGTCTAGAAGATCCTTTAGAGAAGGGCATGGCAACCCACTCCAGTATTCTTGCCTGGAGAATCCCATGGACAGAGGAACCTAGCGGGCTACAGTCCATGCGGTGCCACAGAGTCAGACACAACTGAGCAATTAACACACACACACACACACACACACACACACATATTTTGAGCATTATTCTAAGCAATAGGGGTACAAGAATCAAGGTCATTTCTGAAAGGGATCTGACATGCCAGTGGGGAGTATTCTGTGTGGATGGGACAAAAAAAACATGAAAACAATGGCAACAGCTATGAATACAATGTTAATCTATGAGTAGAGAAATACTGGAAAAATTACATCAGGTAATAGTGACAGAGAAAGAGGGGGGAGATAATGTTACAGAATGTGTGGTTAAAAAGTCCTTTAGAAAGATGGGAGATTTGAGCTATGATCCAAATGACAGAAAGGAGCCAGTCATGTGAAGAGTCTTTCAAATGACATGAACAGCAGCCTCACTATCCCCAAACTGGGATATCTCGGGACATTTGAAGATCAGAAAGAAGACCTGTGGGACTGATAGAAAGGAAGTGTGATAGTGGATGATCCCAGAGAGGTAAGCTATTCAAATTTGATCCTAATTGAGAAGCCACTGGGTAAGAGGGAGCAAGGGGGTCACGTGCTCTGCTTGAGTTTTAACAATATTATTGGCTGTTGTTTGGCCAATGAATCATAGGGAAGCAAGAGAGAAGGAAAGCAGAACATATGAGAAGCTCTTACTAGAGTCTAGGCAAGAGGACACATGTATTGAACTAAAGTGGAAACAATGAAGGTAGAAAAAAGGTATTATTGTTTTGTTTTTCACTGAGTGCAGACCTTCTTTGTGGTGATGTTCTGGCAAATTGGCTCTTAAACAAGCAAACCAACCCTAATCTGAAAAAAACAGACTGTCAGATATTTCTCTAACAAACATGGGTTTATTTGAGAGCAGCAGAGAATTGTAATTCGGAGTCTGTAACCATGGCGAGCCCCAGGAAAGTCCCCCAAGGGCAAGGGAAGGAGAATGCTTCTGTAAAATGGAAAAGGGAATTTGAGAGGGCTAGAGTAAATAGAGATCACGGCTATTCACTGGCTGAGTTGTTGCCAGGAAAGAAGTCTTTCTTCTTCCTGTTGTACTTTGCTAACATTCCAGGGCAGGAGACCACCGCCTTTTGGTCTCACAGTTCTATTCAATTAAGGTTTCTGTATATGAAGGGCTTCTCTGGTGGCTCAGACAGTAAAGAATCTGCCCACAATGCAGGGGACCTGGGTTTGATCCCCGGTTTGGGAAGATCCCCTAGAGAAAGGAGTGGCTACCCACTCTAGCATTCATTGTTTGTTTGTTTTTATATAAATACTATACTTTTCCATGCATATTGTAGGTAATTTATAACAGAGTAGTCCCAATTTTTCTCTTCTGCCCCATATGACTTTTCTGTCACTCTTTTCTCTTAGTATTACTTAAAGTAACCTTTAAATCAATTAACAATAAGAAGATAAAGATTTTATTTTGCCAATATTTGTTCTCCAACACTCTTCTTTCTTATGTAGATATGAGTTTCTAACATATGTGATTTCTTTATCCCAGAATAACCTCTATTAAACATTTCTGTAGCACAAGTTTGCTGGCTATGAACTCCCATTAGTTTTTAATAGAGAAATTCTTTGTCTTTAACTTTTGAAGTATAATTTCATTTGCTTATAGTATTCTACATTACATTGTTCCTCATAGTTCTCTCTATGAATTCTTTCAAGACTTTGTCTTTGGTTTACTACAGTTTGAGTATGGTTTCCTTGGTGTAGTTTTATGTATATATATATATATATATATATACTGTTGGATGTTCCCTGAGCTTCTCTAATCAGCAATTTAGTCTGTGTCATTAATTTTGAAAAGTTCTCAGATATCATTACTTCAAACATTTCTATTTTCTCTTCTGGTATTTCAATACTGTGTATGTTACACCTTTTGATGTTGTCCCACAGATGGACAGTTCTTGAATGCTCTGTTTTCCCCCTCCTCCCCATTCCCTGTCTCTTTGTCTATTGGTTTGGTAAGATTCTATTGATCTTTTTTCAAGCTACTGATTCTTTCCTTGGTCATACTGAGATTACCATTACCACTGTGCCAAGCAGAGGAGTCTTCATGCTGTTTAACAGACCATGCTTAGCATCTTAATCCTAGTTCTTGTACACTCCCTGTCTTAAGTTAAGTTGTTTAGTCACTAAGTCATGTCCTATTTTTTTGTGACCCCTACACTGTAAGCCCACCAGGCTCCTCTGTCCATGGGATTTTCCAGGCAAGAATGCTGGAGTGAGTTGCCATTTCCTTCTCCAGAGGATCTTCCCTACCGGGGGAATGAACTCACATCTCCTGCAATGGCAGGCAGATTCTTTACCATTGAACTACCAGAAAACCCTCCCTGTCTTATAATTCTGACATTTTTGTCATGTTTGAGTCAGATTTTGGTACCTACTTTGATTCTTCAGAAGGTATTTTTAACTTGCTTTTTGTCATGCCTTGTAATTTATTTTTTGAGAATTAGGCATTTGCATTAGTAATAGGTAAATAAGTTTGCAGTGAAAGGATGCATGTTATTAATATTTTGACTAGGATTCAGGTTGTCTTTAATATTTCTCTGAGGTTGTGGGTGCCAGAGGTTTCAAAGTCATCTAGTATTTCTGTTTTCTCTACTTTGTTGACTTATGACTTCCTCAAGCACCTCTTCTCAAAAATGTAGGTAATTCACCTGTAATCCAGTATTACTATACTGGACCCCTTTGAATGTGGTGGTAAAGTGTGGAGAAGTGAAAACATTTTATACTTTTATGATTAAGGCTTAGTCTTTCAGCAGGCCAGTGTTTCTGGATACAGCCTTCACAAGTGTTTCTTTGGTTTCTCTATGCCCTCTTTGGTAAGACAGGATGGATAGAGAGTCTTGACTAGGTGAATTAACATATGTAGAGAAAAAAAGTAGTTTCAAGAAAATGGAAAACAGAGGTAAGCAAAACAAAAATAGCCCTTGACCACCTTCAAAGATCTTGTTAAAAAATAATAAGTTTATATATATTTAAAATATTTTGTTCATACTGGATGGGTTTGCTGTTTGATGGTAGAAACAGCCATCAAGTAGATGATTTTAATAACATTTATTTTAACAGTAAACAAGTCAGTCAGTCAGTTCGGTTGCTCAGTCGTGTCCGACTCTTTGTGAACCCATGGGCGGCAGCACACCAGGCCTCCCTGTCCATCATCAACTCCTGGAGCTTACTCAAACTCAAGTCCATTGAGTCAGTGATGCCATCCAACCATCTCATCCTCTGTTATCCCCTTCTCTTCCTGCCTTCAGTCTTTCCCAGCATCAGGGTCTTTTCCAATGAGTCAACTCTTCACATCAGGTGGCCAGAGTACTGGAGTTTCAGCTTCAGCATCAGTCCTTCCAATGAATATTCAGAATTGATCTCCTCCAGGATGGACTGGTTGGATCTCCTTACAGTCCACGGGACTCTCAAGAATCTTCTCCAATACCACAATTCAAAAGCATCAATTCTGTGGCACTCAGCTTTATTTATGGTCCAAATCTCACACCCACACATGACTACTGGAAAAACCGTAGCTTTGACTAGACGGACCTTTGTTGGCAAAGTAATGTCTCTGTTTTTTAATATGCTGTCTATGTTGGTCATAACTTTTCTTCCAAGGAGGAAGTGTCTTTTAATTTCCTGGCTGCAGTCACCATCTACAGTGATTTTGGAGCCCAAAAAAATAAAATCTATTTGCCATGAAGTGAAGTGAAGAGTAAACAAAGTACAATCTTTTTGGTTGATTAAGTAGCAGTTGTTCCTTATCTATACTCTTTCCTCTAGTCTAAGTCTCTAAACATTTAGAATAAATCATAGTCATATCATGGAGGGAGGTTGGGTCCTGAGTTGCTACGTGAAAGGTCCACTCACCAAGGAGAACCATTTCATGAGACTATTACATGAGGAACAATTACATTTAAGACACTGAAACCTGGGGCTATGTTTGTTTCAGTAACTAATGTCACCTTGAAAAATACAATGTGTTAAAAGAAACTGCTATGATTAGATTTATTTTACTTTTTACATGGGTACATTTTTTCCAAGTTCCAATTTATCTATGCAAATATCCAGTGTTATGACTGTCATTTTCAAAATCTGTGTAGTAACATTCAACATTGTAATGTAATAGACTCTAGTGTAAATTTTCATCTGGTTACCTTCTCCATGCGTGCATGTGTGTTGTCATGTCTGACTCTTTCTGACCCCACGGACTTTAGCCTGCCAAGCTCCTCTGCCCGTGGAATTTTCCAGGCAAAGAACACTGGCGTAAAGGAATAAGGGAAGTGGGAGGGGGGGTTCAAGGATGAAGGGGACACATGTATACCTATGGAAGATTCATATTGATGTATTGCAAAAACCATCCAATATTGCTAAGTAATTATCATTCCCCCAATTAAAATAAAGAAACATCTTTTTAAAAAAAAATAAATAGACAAAAAATAGCATCAAAAAAAGGAAAGAAAAGGAATACTGGAGTAGGTTGTATTTCCTGCTCCAGGGGATCTTTCCTACCCAAGGATGAAACCCATATCTCCTGTGTCTCCTGCATTGGCAGCCAGATTCTTTACCACTGTGCCACTTCATTCTTCTACCTTTCCCAACATCCCACTAAATATCATGAAGACAAAAAAAAAAAAGGACAATTTAAAGAAACAAATTAAATCATGCATGGGTGTTCAGTCATGTTCAATTCTTTGTCACCTCAAGGACTGTAGCCCACCCGGCTTCTCTATCCATGGAATTTTCCAGGCAAGAATACTAGAGCAGGTTGCTATTTCTTACTCCAGGGGATCGCCCAACCTAGTGATCAAACCCACGTTTCATGAGTCTTCTGCATTGGCAGGCAGATTCTTTACCACTGTACCACCCATTAGAATCTGGAAAGAATTTTTGTAAGCTACAAATTTATAAGCTAGACAAAAAAGAAAATCACAGGGCAAGTAATGTTGGTTAAGTAGAAGAGTTCATTCTGTGTCTGCAGAGAGGAAAATTTACCCATTTGAAAAGGTAATACAAAGTGTGTTTTTCCTTCTGCTCTCATCATTCACCTCATCAATTAGCTCAAAACTGTTTATTAAGTACCAACAAAATTCTCAGATCTGTGATTTGAAATTTCAAGATTTGTATTAAGCAGAATACTGAATAACTGTTCCTTTAATAAGCAAGTGTTGAATTTTAAAATCTCACTAGCATTAACACTTTTCCCCTGCAAATACTTATCTTGATCTGTGTAATCAGAGGCTGAACGTTTTATAAAATAAACAGAATTATAGTAGGCTGGTAAAAATTGCTGTCTGTTTACTATAATTATGGATGATGTTAGTTGTTTTATCAGTAAAAAAGTAATACATACTCTTTGCATAGATTTGGAAAATATGAAATCAGAAAAAATATCTTATAAAATTTAGCTCAGCTCAATGTAAAAAATATTCACAAAAAGACTGGGAAAATGTGAGTAAAATTTATAGATTCATGCTGCTATATCATAACTACCAATGAAAACTTTAATCTGTTACTAAGAAGAGGCTTATTGAGATTAACTGACAATATTTATCATCTTGTCTTGAATCCTGGGCTCAGAATACTGTGTTACCCAAGACAAGGATGATCATGCTTTATGCTCAGTAATGTCAGATTCTTTGTGGCCTCATGGACTGTAGCCCACCCAGGCTCCTCTGTCCATGGGACTCTCCAGTCAAGAATGGATGATAGACATCGGCAAAATGATGACCCCAATCATAAGAATAAGAGGCTTTATATATGGCTGGATTGTGATGTTTCCTGCTTGCATTCTCCTTTACCAAAGAACCCAGTCGCTATATATTGAGAAGAAAACTGTCCTCACCACTGTGTGCTACCTAATATCATTTTCAAACTATTCCCAAGGACCATGGATATAAAAATGTCTTTCTCTCATAAATTCTCCAGATCATACATAGGTTCAAGTTTTGTGGAGAAATATCATAAATTCAATTTTATGCACATTGATTTCTATGTGCCTTTGAGACACTGACGTGGAACTGTCTGCTAGTCCATCATATATGTGTCTGATGCTCAGAGGAGGGATTTGAACAGGAGATAAAATTTTGTTAGTCTTCTGAGCATAGATGAGTTTGTGTAGGGAGAATGCAGAGTAAAAGGAGAAGAGTTTTGGAGATTGTTCCTGAACAAGTTCCAGTATTTAAAACTGTAGTTGAGAAGATGGAACCCACAAAGAACACTGAGAAAGGGATGTCAGAGGGGGAAGATGTACATCTGGAAGGAGAGTGTGATGCTCTGGTAGTGAAAGAAAGCTTGCGCAAGTGTTAAGTCTCAAGAAACTTTCAAAAAGGCAGGAGCGATTGAACAGTCATAGTTGCTGAGAGTTCAGTAGAATAAATGCTAGAAAGATGTATTCATTTGGAGATACAGCGGTACCTCAATAAGCAAACCCTCATTATCTATGAGTCCTCTACTTGTGAATTTGCCTATTTACTAAAATTTATTTTGCCATTTTCATTGTTGAAGCACTAAGTCATTTTTGCAACCCCATGAAATGTAGCCCGCCAAGCTCCTCTGTCCGTGGAATTTGCCAGGCAAGGATACTGGAATGGGTTGCCATTTCCTACTCCAAGAGATCTTCCCTGACCGAAGGGTTGAAACTGTGTCTTTTGTGTCTCCTATTTGTAATCCTCCAAATCAGTATTCACGCTGTTTTCACAGTCATGTGTGGATGTACAGAGAATGGCAAAATCTTGCTGTGTGCATTCCATCTGAGTTTGTTTCAGCTCTCACATCAAAAGTGCATCTATTTCACAGTCTGTTTTAATGTCACATTTTTCTCACCTTTGCAATTTTTCAGAGGTGACTTCACTTTCACTTTTTCCTGCAATTATAGTGCTGCAGTGTTGTCAGTTGTTACAACTCTGGAAAAGGCTGTGGTGGAGCCTTACGAAGAAAATATATGTGTTAGATATATTTTATTTAGGAATGACTTTATAGTGCTGTTGGCTACACCTTCAATGCTAAAGAATCAACTGTGATACTAAATAAAGTGTCTTTAAACAGAAACATACATTAAAATAGGTTATATATTGATTCATTGATGGAAATATTGTGACCAGAGGCTCACAGGAACCTAATCTGGGATTTCTCCTAGGAGCATGCGGTTCAGTTTTACTAGTTCAGATTTCAAGGTAACATTGTTGAATACAATTACCAAGAATAATGAGATTCACTTGTATACATTAAATAACTGAATAAAATATTACCAGACACATGTAGTCTAGTGACAGAGAACTCACTGTTGTCATCAGCAGCCTAGTTTAACTTTGGATTTAATATTAAAAACTTTTTTTTCTTTGAAGTATAGTTGATTCACAACATCACATTAATTTCAGGTGCACAGCTTAACGACTAAACATTTTTATAGATTATACTCTATTTAAAACCACAATGACTGTGTTGTACTCTACAACACATCCCTATAGTTTATCCCTTTTACACATAATAGTTTGTCCCTCTTAACCCTATACCCCCACACTTCTTCTCCCTCCCTCTTCCCACTGGTACCTACAAGTCTGTTCGCCATATGAGTGAGTCTGTTTCTGTTTTGCTAATATTCATTCGTTTCATTTTTTAGATCCCACAAATAAATGATAACATACAGTACTTGTCTTTCTCTGAGTTAGTCTTTCACTAAGCATAATATCCTCTGGTTCCACCCATGTTGTGCAGATGGCAGAATATCATTATTTTTATTTAACTTATATGCAGAGTACATCATGAGAAACGCTGGGCTGGAGGAAGCACAAGCTGGAATCAAGATTGCCAGGAGAAATATCAATAACCTCAGATATGCAGATGATACCACCCTTATGACAGAAAGTGAAGAAGAACTAAAGAGCCTCTTGATGAAAGTGAAAGTGTAGAGTGAAAAAGTTGAAAAAGTTGGCTCAACATTCAGAAAACTAAGATCCTAAAATAAATAAATAAATAAATAAATAAATAAATCTTAGTTTTCTAAGATCATGGCATCCAGTCCCAATCACTTCTTGGCAAATAGATGGGGAAACAGTGGAAACAGTGGCTGACTTTATTTTTTGGGGCTCCAAAATCACTGCAGATGGTGATTGCAGCCATGAAATTAAAAGACGCTTACTCCTTGGAAGGAAAGTTATGACCAACCTAGATAGCATATTAAAAAGCAGAGACATTACTTTGTCAACAAAGGTCCATCTAGTCAAGGCTATGGTTTTTCCAGTGGTCATGTATGGATGTGAGAGTTGGACTATAAATAAAGCTGAGCACAAAAGAATTGATGCTTTTGAACAGTGGTGTTGGAGAAGACTCTTGAGAGTCCCGTGGACTGCAAGGAGATCCAACCAGTCCATCCTAAAGGAAATAAGTCCTGAATATTCATTGGAAGGACTGATACTGAAGCTGAAGCTCCAATACTTTGGCCACCTGATGTGAAGAGCTGACTCATTTGAAAAGACCCTGATGCTGGGTAAAATTGAGGGCAGGAGGAGAAGGGGATGACAGAGGATGAGATGGTTGGATGGCATCACCGACTCAATGGACATGGGTTTGGGTGGACTCAGGGAGTTGGTGAAGGACAGGGAAGCCTGGTGTGCTGTGGTTCATGGGATCCCAGAGAGTTGGACAAGACTGAGAGACTGAACTGAACTGAACTGATGGCTCCGTACCATTCCATTTCATTGTTGACTCACGCTTAGATTGCTTCCATATCTTAGCTATGGCAAATAAAGCTGCTTTGAACACTAGGATCCATGTATCTTTTCAAATTAATGTTTTCCTTTTCTTTAGATATATAACTAGTAATGGAATTGCTGGATCATATGGTAGTTCTGTTTTTAGTTTTTTAAGGACCCTCTGTATTGCTTTCCACAGTGGCTTCTCCAATTTACATTCCTACTGGCTGTGTACTAGGGTTTCCTTTAACTCATCTCCTCACCAGTATTTGTCTTCTGTCAACTTTTTGATAACAGCTATTATGTCAGTGAAAGTCATTCAATCAAGTCTAACTCTTTGCAACCCCATGGACTATTCAGTCCATGGAATTCTCAAGGTCAGAATACTGAAGTGGGTAGCCGTTCCCTTCTCCAGGGGATCTTCCCAACCCAGGGATTGAACCCAGGTCTCCTGCACTGCAGGCGGACACTTTACTGTCTGAGCCACCAGGGAAGATGACAGCTATTATGCCAAGTATAATATTATTAAAATATTCTTATTATGTATTGAAATGTCCCCCACTATTTCTTCTAATATTTTGAGTTTCACTTACTTCCTATACTTTAGTACAACTTCATTCATTTACTTTATTTTAGTATAAACTTTTTTATAGCAGTTTTACTTTCTGTGGAGATTTGGAAAGCATTCAGTTTCAATATTTTGTCTTTGGACTGACAAAGAGTACTTGGTCACTGTAATTGGCATTTTATGTATTCTGTTATATAGTTTTTTAGTCCAAATAAAATAATTTGTACATCTACATTTTAAAATTTCTGAGAAAAAGTGCCAAATTTACCATATGTTATTTATTTTGTAACTCCTTGTCCTTGGGTTGCTCTCAATAAAATACGAAAAAAATTGTGTTGTTTAATCCCTACAGCTCCTTTTAGCTGAATTATTCTACAAAATCTTGGAGGTATGTTTGAGGAAAACTAGAGCTTTGTTTGTTAATCTTTCATTAGCAGAGTCTTTCTTGCAGTTTAGGTCATCAAATTTAGATTTTTGTGCTTAAGGAAACATGACACTATTCTGTGGTTAGTAAAGGTAGATTACTTTTTTCCAGCAGTCCTGTATGGATATGAGAGTTGGACCATAAAGAAAGCTGAGCACTGAAGAATTGATGCTTTTGAACTGTGGTATTGGAAAAGACTCTTGAGAGCCCCTTGGACTGCAAGGAGATTCAATCAGCCCATCCTAAGGAAATCAGTCCTGAATATTCTTTGGAAGGACTGATGCTGAAACTCCAATACTTTGGCCACCTAATGAAAAGCACTGACTCATTTGAAAAGACCCTGATGCTGGGAAAGGTTGAAGGCAAGATGAGAAGGGGACAACAGAGGATGAGATGGTTGGATGGCATCACTGACTTACTGGACATGAGTCTGAGTAAACTCTGGGAGCTGGTGATGGACATGGAGGCCTGGCTTGTTGCAGTCCATGGGGTCGCAAAGAGTCGGACATGACTGAGTGACTGAACCGAACTGAAAGGTAGATTGCTAAGATTTTGTTTTCAAATTTCCTTTCCAAATAAAAGCCAAAAAGTCTGATATGTAAAATAGATCCAAAGAGCGTCACTTGGGTTGCATAGTGGGTTAGCATGCTTGGACCACCTGACAGTGGGACCATCTATGTAGTCTCTGTGAGGGCAACTGAGGCTTTAACTCAATCTGCTTTAAATTCCAGAAGTCATAGTCTGAAAAACAAGGTCTGAAAAGCACCCTGGAGTCAAGAGATATGGTGTCTAGTCTAGACTCCATTATTTACCCATTGTAAAACATAGATGAGTTATTTTTTGTTACTGGATTCAATAATATTGCTTATGAAATAGGAATTCCAATATCCAAAAATATGACATTTATGAAAGAAATTTTGTGTACTCTAGAAATGGAAATACTCTTGAGACTTTTCTAGGTCTATGAGTACAGGCATAATCTAGAATTCTTTGTTTTCCAATTATCAGTCTAATAAAGGTGTGATATAACTACATAATTCAGAGATGTTAATATTTAAAAAAAAAAAAAAAACTAGAATCTTAGCTGATTTTGTTTTGCTCCCACTTTTTGGGTTTTGTCTACCTGCTTAAACATGTAGGCCTTTCTAACAGTCAATTCATTCATGGAATATTTGGATTTAGTTTATTACATAGTAGCTAATCAGATTTGATTAGCAGGGATTCCCTGTTGGCTCAGCTGGTAAAGAGTCTGCCTGCAATGCGGGAGGCCCTAGTTTGATCCCTGGGTCAGGAAGATCCCCTGGAGAAGGAAATGGTCGCCCACTCCAGTATTCTTGCCTGGAAAACCCCATGGACGGAGGAGCCTGGTGGGCTATGGGCCATGAGGTCGCAAAGAGTTGGATACAACTGAGCGACTTCACTTTCACCTAATCAGATTTGAAGGTAGAGCTCTGAAAGAAACTTTGAGTAGTAAAAGCATTAAAACTCTGATAAAAAGTCAAGACTGTTGTCTAGGGAATATATATTTAGCAATGATCTCTTACTTAAATCTCAGCTGCAAATATTGTCAATAGTCACGAGTGTCTGTTTCCAAGCCAGATGCTAAGAAAATGGGACCAAGGAGGAATTTCTCTTATAGTCCATGGTTAAAGGATCAAAGAGTCAGGACACCAATACTTATAGATTTTATACCATTTTATTTATGATGTTTTCTCATCCAATAGTAGTCTAAGGAAAAATTTTGCATATTTATATTCCTTTTAAAATTCAAATGAGAAGTTGTTTGTATCATCATACCATTCAGCTGTGCAAATCTTCTTTTTCACATGGTCATTTGCTCTAATCACCATTACATCTCCATACAATGTACAAAACCACTATTTTTCCTAACATAACATTGTAAAGCAATTGTACTGCAATAAAAATTAATTAAAAAAAAAAGAAAACCACAACTTTTCTTTGTAAGTAGCAATATTGATAATATTTCTGAGCTGGATATTACTGTATTATTCTTCTTCTCTTCCTCCTCTTTCATTACACACTTAAATCCACATGATTTGTTTCCATCTTCAAAAGCAATCACAACAACCAAGTAAAAAAATAGGGGGTGCATTCTTAATTTTATTTCAAAGATGATATATAACCTGATGTATTATGATATATCTGTTTTCTATCACTAGGACAAATTTCCAGCTTATTTACTACAAGGAAAACGCAAGTAAGTATTAAATGTATATTTTTTTAAATTTTTCAAACAGCAAAGAGCAATTTTCCTCCTTTTAAATCATTGTTTTTGTATCCACTTCCTGCTAGCATGAGCTCAGGAAGTGATAAAGTTGACACAGTTGCTGATGGATTTTTCAACGGTTCATGCCAAGTTGTTTCCTGGTGCCAAACACAATGGACCAGGAAATATGGCACGTGACCAGAAAAATCTCATTGTTTTAAATAAGTTTTCCCTCTCTCTATAGCTCTAGGCAGAAATTTCCCAGAATATTTAAATCTCTCTTCACTATGATGGATGAGTCTGCAAATGTTCAGATATTTGTCTTCATGCATAGTTTTCTTATTAGCTTAATACTGAGAAACTCCAAATTGTGAAATAGTCCAAGAAATTCATGATATCTCTTTTCAGAAGAGATTAAATAAGACGTATTTTTGGAAGATAAGATTTGATAAAATAGGAAAGCAAAAGTGCCTCAGTATGGCTCCCTTGAATTTGATTTCATTTAAAGTGATATTCAATCCACTTATTAAAGTTGTATTACAATTAATATTACCAGCCATGTTACATACAAGAATTAATGTCGTATAATGTGTTAAACCACAAATTTTCTCTGTAAAGACACAGAGATAATGAATCTTCTGTGTTTTCCTTCTAAGAAATACTTTGCAGAATGCTAAATTATCTGTCATTTTATAGGGAAAATTGGTGCCAAACTTCAAATTTTCTTCCCATCTTTAACTCCAAATGTATATTAATTTATAAGACTGTTTTCCTCCTTTCCAAAAATCCCGAACTTCTATGATTTTCTGACCGTTCTCTTGTAGTTAGCAGCAATCTGCCTTGGACATTCATTCATATTTTTTTTCTCACAGATTGGAATGCAGGTTTTTATGGACACTGTAGTCAACTAAGCCAGCAGTCAATTATAGACTCCAAAAATATTCTTCAAGTTCCATAAGTATCTTTTCAAGTGCAAAGACAACATCAACATATAATGCATGAGGTGCTTAAATGAACATTCTTAAAATCAAGTCTGTTGAGCTAAATTATTCTACTCTATTCTGAACTGCCAGAACAAAAATTGACCATAAGCTAGAGTTAGGAAGCCACTGGCCTTTCCTGGAAGAAATAAACTACATGGATTATCTTCTTTAAGCAAGCATGTTTATTGGACAACCATCTTATAAAAGGCTAGGTCTACCAACTGCTCAACTTCTGGGTACAAGCAGTAAACAAAACAAAGCAAAATAAATAAACAAACAAACAAATTACCGATCATGTTGATAAGTTGGTCATAGTTCTGTTGGTAAAGCTAAATTGTGGCTCAAATTCACAAAATATCTTAATATTATTTTTAAGTAATGGATAGAAAATGAATAAATATGAGAGGAAACAGAATTAAAATCTTCTTAAAAATGAGAATTTGGGGAGAAGACGATATACTATAATAGTGAATGCATCACCTAATAGAGGGCTTCCCTTGTGGCTCAGCTGGTAAAGAATCTGCCTGCGATGTGGGAGACCTGAGTTTGATCCCTGGGTTGGGAAGATGCCCTGGAGAAGGGAAAGCCTACCCACTCCAGTATTCTGGACTGGAGAATTCCATGGACTGTATAGTCCATGGGGTCATAAAAAGTTGGACACAACTGAGCAACTTTCACTTTACCTAATAGTGTTTACTTACCAGAAAACTTTGAGTTTCTGTTCATCTACTTTCAACTCTAAATTTACTATAAAATGCATAGCAAAACTGCTGAAGTTCAAAAGAAAGAGAAAAAGAAGAGGATTATGGACCAACAAAGAGAATGAAAAAAGGAAGATCAGAAAAGCATATGCACATATACCCCCCTGCCCCACATGCAGACACACATACACACACAGGAGAGACAGAGAGAGAATGTTCTATGTTTTGTTCATGTTATGCCTGTGACTCAGATAAGGTCTTCTTGGCTGATCTCTAGTTGAACACGGTGACCCAGAAATAATTGAACTCCTGCATGTGTGTGTGTGTATGTGTGTATGTGTGTGTGTGCGTGCACGCGCGCTATGTTCAGTTCTGTCTCACTGTTTTGCAACCCCATGGACTGTAGCCCACCAAGCTCCTCTGTTCATGGGATTCTCCAGGCAAGAATACTGGCCGCTGCTGCTGCTAAGTCGCTTCAGTTGTGTCTGACTCTGTGCGACCCCATAGACGGCAGCCCATCAGGCTCCCCCGTCCCTGGGATTCTCCAGGTAAGAACACTGGAGTGGGTTGTCATTTCCTTCTCCAAGGCATGAAAGTGAAAAGTGAAAGTGCAGTCACCCAGTCTTGTCCGACTCTTCGCGACCCCGTGGACTGCAGCCTACCAGGCTCCTCCGTCCATGGGATTTTCCAGGCAAGAGGCCTGGAGTGGGTTGCTATTGCCTTCTCCTCAAGAATACTGTAGTGGGCTGCCATTTCTTCCTCCATGGGTTCTTCCTGACTCAGAGATCAAACCTGAGTCTCTTGCACCTCCTGCATTGGCAGGTGGGTTCTTTACCACTGCACTACCAGCCAATCAGAAAGGAAAGTGAAGAAGCCAGAGGGAAAGGAAAGGAAGAAAGTGTTTAGATCAATGAATGTAAAAAAAAAAAAAAAAAAAATCCTACAAATATACAGTGGTTAGTAGGAAATGAGAATATGTTAAAATGTGGGGCTAGCAACAGGAGCCATGGAGTAATAGCTTCTAAAGACTATAGATTCCCTTGGTTCTCTCTGTAACCCTGGCGTTGATCAGTAATTAACAAAGAAACAAATTCTGTAATTCAAGGACTTTCCTGTGGCTCAGTCATTAAAGAACATGCCTGCTATGCAGGAGACACGGGTTCGATCCCTGGATAGGAAAGATCCCCTGGAGAAGGAAATGACAATCCACTCCAATATTCTTGCCTGAACTCCCATGGACAGAGGAGCCTGGCAGCTACAGTCCATGGGGTCACGAATAGTTGACACGACTAGGGGACTAACACTAACACCATCTGGGGAGCAATTGAATTCCTAGGTAAATACAAATTATGGTCCAAAGAAGTGTAGAATGAGCAATCCAAACACACACATCAGAAAAAGTTAAATAATGAAACAATAAACAGACACACGTCTTTTATTTTTTTACCCAACACACTCCCAATTGTAAGCTCCGACAAGGAAAAGGAAAACCATAAAATCTTAAAAGAAAAGCAAAGATTAAAAACCAAAACAAAACTGTTTTAGCTGGGATTGCTGGGGAGTCAACAGATTGTGCTGATAAGTGCAAGAAAGTACCACCAAGAAAAGTCTAGGGAGGGTAATTATTCTGGAACCAACAGAGGTCCCTGCAAATGAGTACAGCATTGTAATATTTTACTTCACTTTAACCCAGAAATTCACCTGAAAAATTGTCATAGGGCACAATTTTCTCCAAAGCAATAGGTTAGATAATCTGTTGCCTTAATGTGATGCTTCCAGTTGTTTTATTTCAACGACTCCATTGGTTCAATAGTTGAAAAATTTGGAGAAGATTCTCCATTAAGGATAGCTGGCAGGGAGCCTAGTCACAGTGTTTAAAGTCAAGCTATATTTACAAAAAGAAGAAATAAGATCTTCTTTTGAATCTTAAAACTATTTTTACTGTCTTACATCTCCAAAACAATGATTAAGTTTTAGTCATAACTCAAAATTGTTTTGAAATTAATCTAAACCCTAAAGTATCTAAATAGTAGTCTTTTATCAAAATGTTTTCAGGTTCTCTACAATATGAACAAGTTTATATATTACTTAGGAGTTCTGTATTTTTCCAATGTTAATATTTATGATTCTTCACCTTTTAATGATTTGTAAGTTGAGAAAAACTCTGACAATTGACTTGTACAGTGAATATCATCTTTTTTAATGAAAAGGAAATTACCCGTTTCTCCTCAAAAGACTGTTGCTTTTCGGTTTGTCCTTAGAATCAAGAAAATATTAACCTAAAGATGAAGTAGCAAATTGTTAAATAAAATGCATGTAAGAAATATGAGTATTATATGTATTATTAACATCTATTTCACTTCTATTACTTTACATTTAGTAAGTCCATTAGAGTTACTTTTATTATAAACATAAAAATAAAAGAAACTTGCAACATTATCTAGATAGTTCCAGAAGATTTCACAACATTTTTAATTTAAGCAAAGGAATTTTTTATCTCCCAGTGGAGATCTGGGGACTTTTTCTCTAGGTTAATCAAAATTTTGCTTTGAATTGTTGAACACCACTGAACTATTTATCCAGATTTAAAACCATGGCAGTAAGTTCAGAGGCAGAGGAGGGTGTAAAAGTCCAGACGATGTCAAGCAGTGTTTATCTTAAGGGGAATTTCTGACAGTAGTGAACATAGCAAACAGGAGAGAACACCCAGGGCAGCTTAGTTCATACTAAAAAGAAAGTTGCCATTGACTTAAACAAAGCAGAAATAACTCCCATTACTGTAGAATGACGCTCCGACAAAGGGATCAGACTGTAAAGGTTGCATCTGTTTGCCCCATATTTTAACTTTATTTTGGTGTGCTGACATTTGGAGTGTCTCTGATTGGTCTGGAATTAGCCTTCTTATCTTGTGAAACATCTGTACTGTATTGTTGCAAAGGATTAGCTGCCCACTGGGGATTCTGTGAAGTCAGGACAATGGAGGTCATTAAAGGTGCAAACATTTATTTTCCGGTCTCTAGTTCAGCAGGGGAAAGCCATGCAGCTGACAGATTTATCTTTTTTTCTTTTTTAATCCAAAGCTCAGCACATTCTTGCAAATATAACTAAACCACAGTGATCTGGACTAGAGTCGTTACACTGGAATTGATGCCCATTGGAATTCAGAACTACTTAATTGCCAAGAAAGAGGAGAGAGGAAAACATGAACTTTTATGTCAGTTAGGAATCAAAGGCATACTAGAGTGTGCCTTTCAGGAGCCGTGCTTGAAATGACTCTGAGTGGGATAGCCTGGCAGAGTTTTATGGGGTATCACCAATTAAAATATAATTTTCTTTTTCAGTTTCTTGATTTATGACCAATATTATTAATTTTTTTTTCCTTTTTGCTGGTATCCCTAATCCCACCAACTTCCCTTTCTCCAAATCTCCTTACACTGCAGTTGTAATTTATAACCCTGTGATATTTGATAAGTAAAATCTGAGAAACAACAGAGTACAGAGAAATGAGCTCCCCAGTGATATGGGTTGAATTGTATTCCTCCATGTATATACATCTATATATATAGAAGTCGTAATCCCAGTATCTCAGAATGTGAGCTGATTTCTCAACAGAATCTCGGCAGATCTAGTTAATTAAGATGAGTCATACAGGAGGAAGGTGGCTTGCTAATCCAATATAACCCACGTCCTTATAAGAAGATAATCATGTGAAGATAAAGCACTCAGGAAGAAGACAGAGATTGAAATAATGCAGCTGCAAACAAAGGAATGCCAAAGATTGCCAGCAAATCACCAGCAGCTAAGAAGAGCAAGGACCAATTTCCCTACAGACTTCAAAAGGAGCACGGCCCTGATGACACACTGATTTTGGACTTCCAGTCTCCAGAACTAGCAACAATATATTTCTGTTGTTTAAAAATCCCCAGTGTTTCGCGTTGTTACGCTACCCTAGGAAACTATTACGCTACCCTAGGAAACTAACATACCTGAGGTGTGTATCTGTGCGCTCATTTGCTCGGTTGTGTCTGACCCTGTGTGACACCATCGATTGCAGCCTGCCAGGCTCCTCTGTCCATCGGATTTTCCAGGCAAGAATACTGGAGTGGGTTGCCATTTCCTACTCCAGGGAATATTCCCTGGTATTATGCATTTAATAAATGGGGCCTCGATTTAAATTTAGTATCCCCTGACTGTAAAAATGATCTATCTATACACCCTTTTACCTTCTAAGTTGCATTAGGGACATCGTACAGGTAGGATTGGGGTGTTAAAAGATGGTGGTGTTGACACATAGCATTAGTCAAGGTAGTGTACCATCTCCCCATTGTTCCTGCATGTTAAAGGGTACACTCTGATGACTTATCAACTAATCTCTGAACAGCTCACCAAATAATACTTAGCATATCACCTCTGCAAACCTGACCTACTTTTGAGTTCTATGAGGTACATGATTTACATGCCGATTACATATTGGCAATATTTTTCAAATTATGGATTGTGATCCATTAGTGGGTGATAAAATCAACTTAATGGATAACACTTCCCCCCAAAAAAGTGAGACCTAATAAAATGAAATGGAATAGTCATTATGAAAGTCTCTTGTACATTCTCCAATACAGTTTTGGGAACATTTACAGGCCTATGACTGCATGGGAAAGAGACCTATGTGTGTGAGTGTGCACATTCTAAGTCATGATGTAAAATAAACTCGTCCTTAAGGGTTGTGGAGAAAGATTTTTGAAAGCTTAGGGATTAATCTGTATCCCATATTTGACTACTACATTATTACATTAAGAATCTAGAATAAATGGAATTAATCAAATTTAATGTTTTATTTTATAGAAAGTGTTAGAAATGGGTCCACAATTCCTACAATGTTTATTATTTTTGCAAATGATGGAAACTTGTGGAATTTGTGGTGAGGAAAAAAGTTTCCATGGCTGCCAGATTGCTTTTTTCCTACCAATCACAGACTTGCCAAAAAGTTTAAAATATCATGAGATTTTATATTTGCTTTTTAAAATGAGTTTTTCTAGTTATCCTAGCCATCTGCCCTAAGAACAAAAGGGCAAGGAAACACATTATAATAAATATTTTCAAAGCTTGATAGTATAATATCAACAAAAAGAACAAAAATAAAATGTCTATTAAAAAAAAAAAAACTCATGTAAACAATATAAGAATGTCCAAAATAAGACATCCAGGAGCAAATAAATAATCTGCTATTGTTCTAGTGGACATTATTTTGTTCATAATGTGAAAGCATCTCTTTGTTATTGGTTCCTTAAAGGTTATGTAGTCAGTTCCTTTCAAGACAAAATAAGAGGTTTGGCTGCCCAGAGATATGAAATGTTTTACAAACGATAGAGTAAAAGTTCGGCCTAATCTTGGTGTCCTAATTCCATAACTTGTTATTTTGAAATCATTTATTTTCATACAGTATAGTCAAATCCATGACTTTTATTGAAAAATACAAATTACCAAAACTGACAAGAGAAGAGATAGAAAGTCTGAGTAGAGATATAGTAAGTGATGCAATTGAATTAGTAATTAAAATTCTTTCCTCAATGGCTCATTTGTGATGACTTAACTAAATATTTCTATGAAATGTTAAAAGAATAAATAATAACAGTTCTTGTAAAATATTTCAGAAGATAAAAGAAGAAATATTTCACTCATTCTATGAGACTAGTATTAAAGCTAAACCAAGACATTGCAGGGACTTCTGTGGTGGCTCAGATGGTAAAGAATCTGCGTGCAATGTGAGAGACCTGGATTTGATCCCTGGGCTGGGAAGATCCCCTGGAGGAGAGCATGGCAACCCACTCCAGTTGATAATACCAATTAACAACCTTTAAATAAAATTGAAAATTCCATTCACATAGCATCAAAAAGAATAAAATAAACAAAAATGCAAAGCCTATACACTAAATTTTATAAAACATTCCTGAGTGAAATTAAGCTCTAAATAGAGATATTCCATGTTTATGGATTGAAAGACTTGATTTTTATGATGAGAATTTTTCCAGAATTTTGGTATAGATTGAATTGAATCTTTATTAAAACCCCAGTAAGATTTTTTTTTTAATAAGCTGATCCTAAAAGCCGCATGGAAATAAGAAAGATTCTGAATAGACATAACAATTTTATAAAAGAATAACAGAATGAAGAACTTAGACTACTTGATTTTAAAACTTACTGTAAAGGTACTGAAATCAAGACTGAGGTAACTGCTATAGAGATTGGCATACCGATCAATAGAACAGAATTAATGTCCAAAAACAGAGTCTTACATTTACGGCCAGCTAATTTTTAACAAAGATACCAAAGGAACTCTAAGGGGGAATGTTCAACAAATGATGCTGGAACAATATGAATCTCTTATATAAAGGGATTAGTTTAGTTGCTAGCCTCATTCCATACATAAAAACTGACCACTGAGCTAAATGTACAAGTTAAAGCTATAGTGCTTATAGAAGAAAACACAGGAGAAAATCTTTACGACCTAGGTTAGGCAAAGCATTTTTAAATATGAAACCAAAATTAAGAGCCATAAAAGTAAAAACAATTGTTAAATTAGATCTCACCAAATAAAAGATGTATGTACTTCAAAAGACATTCAGTTCAGTTCAGTTCAGTCGCTCAGTCGTGTTTGACTCTTTGCGACCTCATGGACTTCAGGATGCTAAGCCTCCCTGTCCATCACCAACTCCCGGAGTTCACCCAAACCAATGTCTATTGAGTCAGTGATGCCATCCAAGCATCTCATCCCCTGTCGTCCCCTTCTCCTCCTGCCTCCAATCTTTCCCAGCATCATGGTCTTTTCAAATGAGTCAACTCTTCCCATCAGGTGGCCAAAGTATTGGAGTTTCAGCTTCAACATCAGTCCTTCCAATGAACACTCAGGATTGATTTCCTTTAGGATGGACTGGTTGGATCTCCCTGCAGTCCAAGGGACTCTCAAGAGTCTTCTCCAGCACCACAGTTCAAAAGACATTACAAAATGAAAAGACAGGATGGGGGAGGGACAAATAGAGTACAGGGGATTTTTAAGTCAGTGAGAACACTCAATATGTCATGACGGATACAAGTTTTTATACATATGCTCTAACCCATAGCATGTACAACACCAAGAGTGGACACAAATGTATGCTCTGAACATTGGGTGATGATGATATGCTAATGCAGGTTCATCAGTTGTAATAAATGTACCATCCTGGTGGGTGATGTTTGTAATGGGAAAGTCTATGCAGGTATGAAGACAGAGGATATATGAGAAATTTCTCTATATTCCTCTCAATTTTGCTGTGAACCTAAAACTATTGTATTATGCAAAAATAAAGGGAAAAATAACAACCCACACTGGAAAGCTATTTACAAATTATATATCTGATAAAGCACTCATATCCAGACCATATAAAGTGAAGTGAAGTGAAAGTTGGTCTGTCATGTCCATCTCTTTGTGACCCCATGGGCTGTACTCCATGAAATTCTCCATGCAATATAAAGGACTCATACAACTCAGAATGAGAATATAAATAAGTTGATTAAATACTGGCAAAAATGTTGTATCAGGTTCCTAGGGCTGCTGTGACAAAGTACCACAAACTAGGTGTCTTAAACTTTAGAAATGCACTAGAAAAAACATTAGAAATGCATCTAGAGGTTAGAATCTCCAAATAAAGTAGGCCATGCTCCCACGGGAACTAAGTAGAATTTTCCTCTGTCTCCTCCTAGCCTCTGGTGTTTGCTGACACTCTTCGGAGTTCCTCAGTTTCTAGCTGCATGTATTCAATCTCTTCCTCTGTCCTCACATATCCTGTGCATTGCTGTTCTTTTATGAAGATACAGGTCATATTGAATTAAGGTTCTACCCTAATCGAGTATGAGTTCCTTTTAACTTGATTCCATCAGCAAAAACCTTATTTCCTAATAAAGTCACATTCACAGGTACTAGGGATTAAGAGTTCAAAATATCTTTAGGGGGAAAACAAATTCACAATAGATGTAAATGAACATTTCAGGAAAAATATACACATTTTCTTCTTTATGACTGAGTAGTATTCCATTGTATACATGTACCACAATTTCTTTATCCATTCATCTGTTGATGGACACTTAGGTTGCTTCCATATCTCGGCAACTGTAAATAATGCTGGCAAGAGCTTAGTGGCGCATGTGTTTTTTTCTAACTAGTGTTTTTGTTTGTTTGTCTGTTTGTTTGTTTTTTTAAGCCATATACCCAGGAGTTAAATTGCTGGGTCATATGGTACTTCTACCATAAGTTCATGGGTTTATTTTTGCTCTCTCTATCCTATTCTATTGATCTATGTGTTTTTGTGCCAGTACCATACTATTGATATTTTGAGTATTGTAATTTTGCAGTATAGTCTGAAGTCAGGAAGTGTGATTCCTCCAGTTCTGGTCTTCTTTCTGAAGATTGTTTTTATATTCATAGTCTTTTGTGCTTTCATACCAATTTTAAAATTATTTGTTTTAATTCTAAGAAATGTGCCATTGTGGCCAATTAATCTACTGCAAAGGACGGGTGGCTCAATGGTAAAGAATCTGCCTGCCAATGCAGGAGACTTGGGTTTGATCCCTGGGGTGGGAAGATCCCCTGGAGAAGGAAATGGCAACCCACTCTGGTATTCTTGCCTGGGAAATCCCATGGATGGAGGAGCTTGCCAGGACACAGTCCTTAGGATGGCAAAAGAGTTGGACATGACTTAGCCACTAAATGGGCTTCCCTGATGGCTCAGCTGGTAAAGAATCTGTCTGTCAATACAGGTGATGCAAGAGATGCTGGTTCGATCCCTGTGTTGGGAAGGTCCCCTGGAGAAGGATATGGCAACCCACTCCAGTATTCCTACCTGAAAAATTCTAAGGGCAGAGGAGCCTGGCAGGCCATAGTCCATGGGGTTGCTGAGTTGGACAAACTGAGTAAACACCCACACACCTAGTGGCCAAACAACAACAACAATATACCACAAAGGAAACAAGAATATGCAATGAAGAAAAGACAGTCTTCTCAAAAAAGTGTTGCTTGGAAAGCTGGACAGCTGGGCACTTCCAAAATATGAAAGCAACCTAAGTGTACTAACTGATGAATGGATAAAGAAGAAGTGGTACATATATACAACAAAATAATACTCACCCATGAAAAAGAACAAAATTTTGCCATGTACAGAAACGTGGATGTACTTCATGTGCATTTAATTGACTATAATAAAATCAATAGGCACTAACAAGTATTGGGTAGAGTGTGGAGAAACTGAAAACTAGGTTAATTACTCCAGGGAATGTAAAATGGTGGAAATTTGGTACCTAATTAATGTTAAACATAACTTTACTGTATAATCCAGTAATTCCTCTCCTAGATATCAGCAAAAGAAAAATCAAAGCATGTCTGCACAAAAGCTTATATATGAGTATTTATAGACACATTACACGTGATAGCCAAGAGCCTTAAACAATTTCAATATCGATCATTTGATGAATAGATGAACAAAATGTGGTTTATGCACATAACAGAAAATATTTAGCAATAAAGTACAAATTGCTACAACACAGATGTATCTTAGTAACATTAACCTAAGTGAAGGATGTCAGAGATTTATGTTTAAAATACTACATATTGCATGAATCAATTCAAGTGTAATTTTTAGAAGACATGAATCTATAGACACAGCAGATCAGTGGTTTCCTGGGACTGCATTTGAGGGTGTGGACTGACTACCAAATGAATCTTAGGTTAGGCTGATGGAACTACTCTATAACTGGACTGTGATGATGACCTCACAACTCTATAAATTTACTAAAAAGTCACCTATAGTGCATTGAAAACAGATGATGGGTATGTAAATTGTACCTCAACAGAACTGCAAAACTTTTACTAGCAAGGATGATGATTGGGCATTATAAATGGTACTAGCTTTGGTAATATGAGTGATTATTGAAGACAGGTGATAATTAGTAAGGATTCATTATGGTATTCTGTTTACTTTAGTGCAAATTTGACAGTTTTTATGACTTTTTTAATTAATGGGAAAAATCAATTGATATGAGCTTCTACCTCAGGAAACTAGAAAAAGAACAAATTAATAAATACATAAGTGTAAAGAAACAAATAGCAAAGATAAAACCATAAGTCAATGAATGTGAAGTCAGGGGTAAAACAGAGAACAATTTACAAAGTACAGAGTAGGTCTTTTGAAAATGTCAATAAAATCAATAAACTTCTACAAATGCTGAAGAAAAGGGAAAAGATTTAGCAGACATCACTATATATCTTATAGACATTAATAAGATAAGAAGTTGCTATAAATAACATCATAAGAACCTCAGAAAAAATGAGGAGATTTGTTGAAAAATACATGTCATAAAATTGACACAGGAAGAAATCAGAAATCTGAATAATAGAACAGCTATTCAAAAACTTAAGTATGTAATTAGAAACCATCCCATGAAGAAAGTTCATTTAGTTGGCTTCACTTGTGAATTCTAGCAAACAATTAAGAAACACTATCACTGTTATACCAACTTTTTCAGTAGTTCAGTTCAGTCCCTCAGATGTGCCCGACGCTTTGCGACCCCATGAATCGCAGTACGCTAGGCCTCCCTGTCTATCACCAACTCCCGGAGTTTACCCAAACCCATGTCCATCGAGTCAGTGATGCCATCCAGCTATCTCATCCTCTGTCGCCCTCTTCTCCTCCTGCCCCCAATCCTTCCCAGCATCAGGGTCTTTTCAAATGGGTCAACTCTTTGCAGGAGGTGGCCAAAGTATTGGAGTTTCAGCTTCAGCCTCAGTCCTTCCAATGAACACCTAGGACTGATCTCCTTTAGGATGGACTGGTTGGATCTCCTTGCAGTCCAAGGGACTCTCAAGAGTCTTCTCCAACACCACAGTTCAAAAGCATCAATTCTTCAGCACTCAGCTTTCTTCACCGTCCAACTCTCACATCCATACATGACTACTGGAAAAACCATAGCCTTGACTAGACAGACCTTTGCTGGCAAAGTAATGTCTCTGATTTTTAACATGCTATCTAGTTTGGTCATAACTTTCCTTCCAAGGAGTAAGCGTCTTTTAATTTCATGGCTGCAATCACCATCTGCAGTGATTTTGGACCCCCAAAAAAGTAAAGTCTGATACTGTTTCCACTGTTTCCCCATCTATTTGCCATGAAGTGATAGGACCAGATGCCATGATCCTAGTTTTCTGAATGTTGAGCTTTAAGCCAACTTTTTCACTCCTCTCTCTCACTTTCATCAAGAGGCTTTTTAGATCCTCCTCACTTTCTGCCATATAGGATGATGTAAAATATGTACATATAATTTTAGTTATAAAATCATTATAAACCTATTATAGAAAATTAGGATATAAATGTAAGAAGCAAATGAAAATCATTTACCTTTTCACTTCTAAACATCGCCTATGTTGTCACATTTTTTTTTGAATTTTTGCAACTTTCCTTTATGCATTGTATTTATATAGCTCAAATCACAAATCCTATATGCTAAATTTTTGTTTATATCACTTCATGACATTATAGTCTTGATTATCTCTTTGCCCAAGACTATCTCTAGTTTGATCTAAGTATTCCAGTAACTATTTTCCTTTTAGGATTTAGGAATTGCCCCTAAATTGGAAAAAATCCATCTTAAGAAATTTAGTAAATATATTTGTATCTTTCCATGGGATACTATTTCTCCACAATCTTTGCTAATGCTTTTTGTTCTATTCTTTTAGTATCCAAATATCTCTGGAATTATATAGTATATCAGTTTAGTTCAGTTCAGTTGCTCAGTTGTGTCCGACTCTTTGCAACCCCATGAACTGCAACACGCCAGGCCTCCCTGTCCATCACCAACTGCCAGAGTTTACTCAAACTCATGTCCATTGAGTTGGTGATGCCATCCAAGCATCTCATCCTCTGTCGTCCCCTTCTCCTCCTGCCTTCAATCTTTCCCATCATCACAGTCTTTTCCAATGAGTCAGTTCTTTGCATCAGGTGGCCAAAGT
Organism: Giraffa tippelskirchi; assembly: GCF_054371585.1. NCBI lineage: Eukaryota > Metazoa > Chordata > Mammalia > Artiodactyla > Giraffidae > Giraffa > Giraffa tippelskirchi. The sequence continues at coordinate 155,189,120 of NC_137281.1, forward strand.
ATTGGAGTTCCAGCTTCAGCATCAGTCTTTCAAATGAATATTCAGTACTGATTTCTTTTAGGATGGGCTGATTGAATCTCCATTCTGTCCAAGGGACTCTCAAGAGTCTTCTCCAACACCACAGTTCAAAAGCATCGATTCTTCGGTGCTCAGCTTTCTTTATGGCCCAACTCTCACATCCACACATGACTACTGGAAAAACCATAGCCTTGACTAGATGGACCTTTGTTGGCAAAGTAATGTCTCTATTTTTAATTGGAGGATAATTGCTTTACAATATTATGTTGATTTCTGCAATACAATAACATGAATTAGCCTTATATATACAAATATCCATTCTTTCTTGAACCTCCCTCCCACCCAGCACCCTATCCTACCCCTCTAGATTGTCACAGAACACCGGGTTGAGCCCCCTGTGTTATATAGCAGCTTCCCACTAGCTATCTATTTTATATATGGTAATGAATATGCTCAGTGCTACTATGTCCGTTTGCCCCATCCTCTCCTTCCCCTGGAGGAGGAAATGGCAACTCACTCCAGTATTCTTGCTGGGAAATCCTATGGACAGAGGATCCTGTGAGCTACAGTCCATGGGGTTGCAAAGAGTTGGACAAGACTGAGTGCATGCACGTATTTACACTCCTCTCCCTGCTGTGTTCACAAGTCTGTTCTCTCTGTCTGCATCTCTATAAAGTGAAAGTGTTAGTCGCTCAGTCCTACTCTGCAAATAGGTTCAACAGTACCATTTTTTTTCTAGATTCCATATATATGTGCATTTCAGTGATGGAGAGCAAGACAAGGTTGTCAACTACTGTCATAAATTACAGTGCATGGGGAAGCACTTCCTTACAGATGAATGTGACATTTCATTCTCAACTTCTAATAATAAGATGTCAAAGTTTTAATTTAGAAACTGTTTATTTGACATCATTTATGTAATTAAGATCTGTGAGTAAGTATATTTGCAAACTCTGGCTAAATCCAGTTTGGTGAAAATAGCTTCTTAAAATGTCTATATTTCTCCATAAGAAACAAGCCATAGGAATGTCACTGTTAGATGGTGATTAAAGCAGTGTTGGTTATATCCACTGTTAGATCACTAGCAATTTAGAAAGGACTTACGGGTAATATATTAGTTGCGCATATGCTCAGTCACTCAGTCAATGTCCTACTCTCTGTGACCCCATGGACCGTAGCCACCAGGCTTCTCTGTCCATGGAATTGTCCAGGCAAGAATACTGAACTGAGTCACCAGTTCCTACTCCAGGGGATCTGCCTGACCCAGGGAGAGAACCCACATCTCTTGCATTTCCTGCCTTCTCAGGCAGATTCTCTACGGCTGTGCCCCCTGGAAGCCCCAAAATATTAATTAATTAAATAGTAAATAAATTAAATAAAAATTCTGATGCCAGAAATTCTTAGGTACAATTTCAGAAATAAATGGAGGTAAAGCACTTAGAGTGTGTTTATTTTTAATGAAATTGATATAATGTAATCTATTTAATTTTTAACTTTATACATTTACTCTTTTGGAGTATATTTAGTAGATTTTACACTATGTTCTGTGGAAACATCTTGTGTAAATGCTGCTCCAGAATTTCTATATGGTAGGGCTTTCCATCGCTGGATGTGTTTGGATGGAGAGTGGGGCCAGGTGACTTTTCTTGAAGGTGCTTTGGAACAGCAAGCTCACGGTCTCCAGATAGATTGTAGGTTAATCTATCAGTTGGCACAACAGGTTCTTTAATCATGCTGCGCCGATTTTTGCTGAAGGAAAGCATGTCCATGAAAAATATGTTTATTTGATCTTTAATTAAAAAATAACTGACTTTCAGTTCTAATGAGATAGATGAACCTAGAGACTATTACACAGAGCTAAATAAGTCAGAAAGAGAAAAACAAATATTACATATCAGCACATACATATGGAATCTAGAAAGATATTATTTGTGTGAAAAGTACTATAAACCTATTACAGTACCTTCCTATATAGCTAATTGTGTTTGTTGGGTACCTAGGCTAACTTTGTTGGACTTGGAAACAAACTGAATTTAGGAACATGCTCTCGGAATGGAACTTGCTCACGGGTAGGGGACTTACTGTATATGAAATTGGGGAGGGAAAAAGACAAGAAGGACAAGAGGGGGTGGTGCAAAAATCAAGAAGGGCAAGTGAAGCTGAAGACCGATATCTGAGCTAACGATATGGCACCGAGAAAACCTTGGTATATACCTTCTTTAAATAAGTGTTGATGCAATACTAGAGAGCTGAATATTGACATTCACTCCACGATACTGAAATGAGACCTATGTACTCTGGATTAATTTATGTTGATCACTTGTTTTATCTAACCAAGTTCTCTTTATAGTATTTAAAGCGAAATAGATGTAACTCTCTTCTAGCTTATATCCATAAAGAATGTAAGAGTTTCACTTTCATTTCCTTCCTGTCTTTCTCCTATTCCTGAATTACATAATTCAACTAGATTAAGTGATACTCTGAGCACTGAAATAAGCTAGTTAGCCTGACTTCCTCTACCATGTGAGTCAAGTCTCATGTGACTGGTTAGCGGTGTAGACAAGAGCTAATGAGTTCATGACATAGGGTTTAATTTCTCTGGGGATCTGCAATGACTACCTGATTTCTTCTTCAGGGATGATACACCCATTTCTGTCTGCCACCAAACTCTGAGCATATTAACACTTGATTACACTTCCATCTTTCTCTGGGAATTGCTACAACAAGCCCTAAGAAGCTGCCTCCTTCAGGCTTATAAACTCTCTCCTGGGTGACTTGCTTCTAATGACTGGCTGATGCAAAGATATTAATACAAAGGTGTAACCACATTTTTTTTAATTTGGGGCAATACCAAAGGTCTTTCCCAGCTCCAGAGCTTTGCATAGAGTTGGCTAAAGCCTCAACTACGACATCAGTGCAGGTCAGCTTTGCCCTCTTGCTGCATCCTGCCTTCCTCACTTCTTTATGGGTGTCATACAAGAATAACCCACAATCCATCTGCACGTGGACACTTGTCTCAGAACAGGTTTCTGGGAAACTCAGTGTAAACCAAGTAAAAGGATCACTGACATGATCACAAACTATATGTGTAGAAGCTTGGCCATTTCTCATGAGAAGGCTGGGAGAGATGCCAAGTCTGTCTTCTGCCAAGGACATATTCTTCCAGTCAGGAAATTCTGCGTTTTTCTCACATGAGGAGAACAGAAGATAACAACCACCTTCACCCAAACAATACAAAGGACATTAACCACAGGGGGTATCTTAAATTATTATTACCATACGATATTGTTTGCCAGCAGAGAAATATGGAAAAGTCACCCTAAATTGTTGATGCAGCAAATTCAGAGTCCAACACCTACTGAAAATTCCCAACATAGAAACTGCAGAAAATAAACTGCTATTTTAGATGTCAATCCATATGTTGGACACACTAAGGAAGAAGTTGTGAAGTAGTAAGTTTAATGGGTAGTAGAGATAAAAGACAGAAATCGAGAAGAGGCTAAATTCAACAATCTTTGCTAGCATTCCAGGACTCAATCTTTTCCTGAAGTATTTATTGCTTTTGTTGTTCTTGTTATTCCACTTATGAGGCTACCTTTGCTTTTTACATGTTTGCTTCCCAGATGAGTAAGTTGCAGGCGGCAAAGGAGATGCAGACGTAAAGAACAGATTTTTGGACACAGGAAGAAGGAGAGGGTGGGATTGTTTGAGTAATACCATTGCAACATATACATTACCGTATGTAAACTAGATAGCTGGTGGGAGTTTGATGTATGACACAGGGAACCCAAAGCTCTTCTCTGTGATGACTTAGAGGGGTGGGATGGGGAGGGAGATGGGAGAGGGCTTTAAAAGGAGGGTTACATAAGATGGGAGAGGGCTTTAAAAGGAGGGTTACATAAGCAACCATGTTTATGTATGGTAGAAGCCATCACAATATCGTAAAGTAATTATCCTCCACTTAAAGGTTAAAAAAAAAAAGCAAATGATTGCAATGATGTCACCTTCTTTAGGGTGACTAGGGTGGGTTTGACTGAAGAACTAGTCAAAGTTGTTGATGCCAAAGATTCTTTCCCAGAATTATAGCAAAGGTTAAGTATTCAGAAACAGAAAGTGCCATGGGGTTCCAGCTTGAACATTTTCCTATGAAAATCAGTGGATAAAGGTTCTTTAATCCATTTCAAAACATCAGATCTGGAGAGCAGATCAGGGTCACCCACGGAACATGGAGTCAGAGACCAAATCTAAAAGGAGGCTGGAGTGAACTGGAAACAATGTGTCTAAAATAAGAAGGATCATGGAAAATATTCCAGAAAAATTTGAGATGGCTTAGAATTACCAAGATGATCTAAAACTCTTTTGCTACTTCACTAAACGAAATTTGGAAATCAAATTAAATAAACATGGTATTCAGAAAATCGTTCCTTGTGGGAGAAGGAAAGGGGGAGCGATGAAAAAGAAGCACATATTTAGATGCAGTGACATTGCTAGTGTTTAATTTGTTAGAAGAGATGGTGGGTTCCTAGGTGTTCGTTTCACTATTATGCTTCATCACTTATGTGTATGTTATATACATTCTGTATGTATCAAATATCAATATTTAATAATTAAACTTGAAAGTTAAGAAATATAAATTCAAAACTTAGGAAATGCTCTAGCCCTTTTTGTACAATGTCAACAGAAATAAGAGCAGGGTATGGGGCACTTTGACCACATGGGAACAGTTGCTGTGCACTTTGCCTTCATTTGCTCACGCAGCTCTCCTAGTAGAAGTTGGGGATGAGAAAAAAGCAAAGGAGAAGCACTATCTCTAATGACAAGCTGGATTTTCAACTCTGTGGGAAAGAAATTGCAAGATATTGAAAAGATTATTCAAAAAATAAAAGTTGAAAATCATCTGTTATGGCCCTTCATGCACAGTTGTCTGGAAAATCATATCCCTGTTATTCATTTGATAGTTATACAACATCTGTCACAATCCCATTGCACATAATCATTCAAACAAAACCTGGCTATTCTGATACTGGATTCTATGTTTCTCAGGTTTAAACAACTATCTGGTGCTGTTTAAAAGGAGTACAAGGAGAAATTAGCATTTGGACAGCCCATCTCATGTTTGAGTACTTCTGGACAAATTTAATTTACAACATTTATTTAGTTTTCTGTGACTTTCAAGTCACACTGTGCTAAAGCTGATGTGGAAAGCACACATACTCAACTCCCTAACACAGCCACATATGCATGGACAGATGACCCATGCAGGTGATAAGGAAGAGAACAGCGTAACATTTGGTCAGCAGTATAGATCCCATCACAAGGCTTTCTACATCTCTGGGGAACAGGAATTCACAAGATGCTAGAGGAGAATTGCACAGAGAAAATGAAAACCAAACGCAGAAACAGCATCTCTAGTTTAACAGAAACATGTTGTCAATGACTACAACGCCTACTGTCAAAAGCAGCAGTTGAGAATCAATCTCCTCTCCATCCTTCCAACCAGGAGCGTCAGTGTTAAAGCTTGAGAATAAGGTGTCTGGATGCCAGCTGTGCTTACTGAGGTGGCTTCATCCTTCATATGATTTGACCACACAGATGAAAGCGACTCATTTCCATCTTAACACATTTCCTACAGGGTAGGTAATACTCTGAGCCACTGCCTTGGCAGGCATATCTTCTTCATGGTGACAGTTACCAGTTGTTGAGAGCATAGCTTGCAGCTAAAACACAGATAAAAGTTCCTTGTTATCTCTCTCTCTCTTTTTGGCTAAGGGAATAAGAATTCATAAAACTGAGGAAAGTATAAAAAGGATGCTCTTGATCGGCATAGGTAACTCCTATTGCTTGAGACATTACCTTAACGTTTTCCTTATCAGATATCTACAGCTGTGGCTCTAAATTCAACGATGGGAGATTTTAACCCACTTTACCAAAGCTGATGTCTGGAGACAATTTTGACCATCGTGGCTAGGAGGGATGTGCTACTGGTGTGTAGAGGCCAAGAATGCCACTACATACCCTACACTGCCCATAACAACACACCTAAGAAATAGTGAACTTATCCAAAACACTGGTGCTATCTAGAAACTCTCATCTATAAGCTTCATTATATCTGGGAAGTTAGTCCCTAAGGAGTCCTCTACTCACATACCAGCTATTGGAAACCACTAACAATAAGTTGTTACATAAATGCAGCTCATCCTTAATACATCATAACTTCACAAGTTAATGTCACTCAGAGAGTCACTTCTTCAAATCTTGCTTCACAGATTTAGTTTTGGAGGAGCCCAAGATACCAGTACTCCTTTTTCTATTTGGAACCAGTCTGTTGTTCCATGTCCAGTTTGAACTGTTGCTTCCTGACCTGCATACAGGTTCAGAAGAGGCAGATCAGATGGTCTGGTATTCCCAACTCTTGAAGAATTTTCCACAGTTTATTGTGATCCACACAGTCAAAGGCTTTGGCATAGTCAATAAAGCAGAAATAGATGTTTTCCTGGAACTCTCTTGCTTTTTCGATGATCCAGAGGATATTGGCAATTTGATCTCTGGCTCCTCTGCCTTTTCTAAAACCAGCTTGAACATCTGGAAGCTCACAGTTCACGTACTGCTGAAGCCTTGCTTGGAGAATTTTAAGCATTACTTTACTAGCGTGTGAGATGAGTGCAATTGTGCGGTAGTTTGATGATGGGAAAGATTGAGGGCAGGAGAAGAAGGAGACGACAGAGGATGAGATGGTTGGATGGCATCACCGACTCAATGGACATGGGTTTGGGTGGACTCCGGGAGTTGGTGATGGACAGGGAGGCCTGGCGTGCTGCGGTTCATGGGGTCGCAAAGAGTCGGACACGACCGAGCGAGTGAACCGAACTGAACTTAACTGAAGACACCAGTGAAGATAAGAACTCTTCTTTAATATAAAGTGAAAGTGTTAGTTGCTCAGTTGTGTCCAATTCTTTGGGACCCCGTGGATTGTAGCCCGCCTGGCTCCTCTGTCCATGAGATTCTCCAGGCAAGAATACTAGAGTGGGTTGCCATGCCCTGCTCCAGGGAATTTCCCAGATCCAGTAATTGAACCATGATCTCCGGCATTGCAGGCAGATTCTTTACCATCTGAGCCACTAAGAAAGCCAGAAAGCCAGTAAATTGCCAGACGGTGTGTGTGGATGTGTTTATTATTATTATCTTTGACACCTTGACTTTCTGACAGTCCATTATTTTGAATTAAGATTTTTCCTTTACTGGAAACTACTCAATAATGCTCTAAAATTTTCAAGACAAGGATTCTGGATAGTTTGTAGACCAAGGTCCCTAAATCTGCATGTCTCTTTTCTTAACATTAGACCCACATCTCCTGTGCATTTGCATTTGCCTGTCCCCTGGCAGCTTTCACCATGCTTGGGATTGTATATGCACCTCTTAATTGCATATCCCCTTCACCCTCTACTTTATCCTAAAAATATGACTATCATCCTTAATTTTCCCTTTCCTCATACCAATTCATCTTCAAAATACTCCATTGCTCCCAGCTCCCACAATTCTACCTATTTTTGGCCACTTTAATATTTCATCATAACTAGTTCTCCACCTCCAGTCTGGTCCACTTATAATACTGTGGCCTAATAATCTCTCTACAGTTCGAGTATTGTAAGTAGATCCCCAACTGACAACCCCACCTCCCGCCTCCCATACTCGTCAGCTTTCCGATTTATTTGTTTTCAGTTCCTGAGATGCCTTATACTCTACAGTTCGAGTATTATAAGTAGATCCCCAACTGACAACCCCACCTCCCGCCTCCCATACTCCTCAGCTTTCCGATTTATTTGTTTTCAGTTCCTGAGATGCCTTATACTCCCTTTTGGCCTCTTGTTACATTTAGTGCTACTTTGTGCTGTTTCAGGCCTGCACGCCAGTCCTGGAACATCTCTCCTCATTCCATATATTAAAGATAGGTAATTCTTTATTTGCTAATAACTATTAACTTTCTTCAATGTCTCTAAAGTCACAGCTTTGGGGGCATCCATTAATATAAATTCACACACAGATTCAACTTCTTAGTTAATAAAATCAGCAAATGTTATAGAATCCAGTAATACTAAGTGTTGGGAAGACTTTGAAGCAAGGTGAAGTATCATATACTGCTTGTGGAATATAAATCGATTGAATAACTAGGGAGAACAATATAGAATTTTCTAGCATTGTAAGGATGCAGATGCTAAGCCACAGCAATTCACCCCCTAGGCATATATCTCTAAAGATATTCTTACACGTTTGTTCCTGGAGCTACATGAAAACTGTTCACAATATCATTGTGTGTAAAGCCTCTGTGGTGTATCTGTGTAATCCAATACACTGTACTTCACTTTATGCATAGAATGAAATGCAAACTCTTAAGTGAATCTTCAGTATTAAAAATTGAACTCAAATTTACATTAACATAAATTAATGCTCAAAAATAAAATACTGAACAAAGCTCACTTCACAGAATATTAACTACAATGAATTAAACGTACACAAAATTTCACAGCATCACTAATACATTGGTACATGTATATCTATTGTTTTGGAGATTCTCATATATGGAGTGAAATTATACATAAAAGCAAGTGATTTATGAATACACAAGCCAGGATATTTATGTTTATGTGGAAAGCATGGTAAAATCAAAAAGGACAAATGGAGAGTTAGAAAGTCTCTGGGATGTTCTATATCTTAAGTTATGTGATACACATAAGGAGCGTTTATCTTATTCTTATTTAAAATAGCACATATAAAATTATAAGTGCACTTTTATATATGGCATAGCTCCTAATAAAATTATAAACAAAAACTTGAAAGCATTTTAACCATGCCAAGAATTAAGTAGACCTTTATAAACTGTACGATAATTTAAAGAAGTCATGGATCCAGTCTTGGGCAGATCTAGCTGAGATGACACGACAAGCTTAAAACTACTGAAAATGATTTTGCTTCTAACTTCTTTTTAATAAAAATGATCTTCAAAGAGAGGCTAAGAGAAAATCTGGTGCTATAGAAAAGCTTAATTAATAATAGGTGAAGAGTTTTATGAGATATACCTCAGTATATGTAATGAATTCCAATACCACAATTCATGAAAATTAGATATCAAGGAACTGAAAAAATCTTACCAAGATAAGTCATTCTTTTATTATACCTCTTACATAAATTGAAGAATCAAATGGAAAATCATGTTCAGTTTATCCCATGAACCATTAATTGGCCAAGAATAAGAAGCTTACATTGTCACAGTAGGAATTCAAAAAATGTGTGTTGAATTAATAAATTTTTTTGAAAGTGTGGAGTGACCTAAAAAATAAAAGAAAGCAAGAGAAGTATAACACAATTGGGAACAAATAAATGTATTTCTGATATGTTTTAACTTTGGAAAATCGGATTTCTGAAGGTAAAATTTAAGAATCTTGACATTACTTCCTAGTAAAACATAAATAAAAATTTAAAGTGCTTTTCATGTAAACAGTTCAAAAAAATACTATGATCCTCAACAGTCAACAGCCATTGCATCAGGACAGTTGGTACTGAAAGTCAATTTAGCAGGGCTTTCAAGCGGGGAAATAACCCTAAAGAGATCAACGATAACACTGGTGTCTTTGTGCTCAGTCATGCCTGACTCTTTGTGACCCGCTAGGCTGTAGCCCACTAGGCTACAGTCCATGGGATTTCCCAGGCAAGAATACTGGAGTGGCTTGCCAGTTTCTATTTCACGTGATCTTCCACACCCAGGGATCAAACCCGCGTCTCCTGCATTGGCTGGTGGATTCTTGACTACTACCCCAATGGGAAGCCTGGTAACACTAGAGGCAGGCTGTAATCCTTTATGCCTAGAGTTCCTCTATGCATAATTCTTACTTTAAAAATGTGTATATTTACTTAGTTATTTATTTGCATGCATTATCACACTTGCTGTGATAGCTAGTAACTTTAATAATGACAGTAATAGTAACTAAGATTTCTTTTCTCAGAATTTTCATGGGTCAGACACAGAGCTAATAGATTGGAAAACTTCTGATTTGTAAGCACCTACTGTTATCATACCTATTCTACAGATGAATTAATTTGAGGACTTCCCAAGTGGTGCTAGTGGTAAAGAACTCACCTGCCAATGCAGGATATATAAGAGATTCAGATTTGATTCCTAGATCCGGAAGGTCTCCTGAAGGAGGGCACACCAATGACCCACTTCAGTATTCTTGCCTGGAGAATACCATGGACAGAGAAGCCTGGCAGGCTACAGGCCATAGGATTTCAAAGAGTTGGACACGACTAAGGTGATTTAGCACACACACACTGGTATAATTTCTACCTTACAGATGATTAAACTTAGTGACTCTAATTGCCTTGCTCACAAATACACAACTAAGAAGTGTCCGAACCCTGATTCGAACCCAGGCAGCTGGCAGTGGAGTACATATTCTAAACTGACACATATGCATGGATCAGATCTCATATTATTGGAATAGTCAGTCCCAACATAAGAAATGCAAAGTAATAGAAATAAATGAAAATTTCCACAAATCAACTTGAAAGTCTCACTCCCTCACTGAAGGATGAGGGCAACTAATTTTTCACTAAAATCTTTTATTTGTTATGTGCTCAAAAAGAGGAGACGGGTTGGTATAGCTCTGAAAAGAGGCAAACATCATCATTGGCTGAATTAATCTGAAAAAAGAATTGTTTCCAAAAATAAAAAGCTAACTTGTCATGATATTCTATACACATCTGAAATATCATATTCAGTTATGGATGATACAATTTAAGAATTTAATACCTGGCTAGAGAGAATAGGATAAAAACATGTCGAAAAAGCATATCATAGGAGGTATTAACTCTAATAATTCAGACAACTTTGTGAAAGAGTTTTGATGAGACCTAACAATTTTCCCCATATATCACAGGGCCACATGAGAAAAGGAGGAATCAGACATTCCTTGCAATTCTTTGTGCATAACTGTACCCATCATTTTGAAATTACAGTAAATTGAATTTACTCTCATATGTTGAAGAAGAGTCCCTTCAGACCTCTTCAAACTGCATAAACCAGCTAAGGAGATACTCCTTTTATGAGTTGAAGTCAAAGTTGGATGAATATCAAAACTAATACAATGGTCATTTCTGCACTGAGTGGGAAGTTGAACTTGGTGAACTCTAAAGTGTCTTCAATTTCTCAGATTAAATCTTATGAGAAAGGAAAAGATAATCACTTTTCTTCCTGATTTTATTCTGCACTAGCTAGATACAAATATAATTCAATTTAAAATAATTTACAACCCTTCTAATCCTAAAACCATCTCTCATACAGTATGAGCCACATGGAATATGGGCAGAACAGCCTGTGTTTTTTGTTCTGAAGGAATAAATAATTTTAAAGGAATATATATTATATATATATATATATATATCTATTCCTGCATATTCTCTATGAACAAGATAGTATTTATAGCCTGAATATTAGATCTCTAATAACGTTTACACAGATTACACATTTACATTTAGCAGTTAGGACTCAGTGGTGAATTACTCATTTGTTTTTGCATTTTATATAAAACATTACTAATTTTACCCATTAGTGAGAAAAGAAATTGCAAAGTGATTGAAGGTCTAGAGGGTATTGCACAGAGAAGGAGTCAGAGTCTGGGTTTCATGGACTTTCATCAACTGAGCCATGTACCTTCTTGTGGGAGATGCTTATCTTCAGGAATTTTCCGTGACAATTCATCATTAAAAGAAAGATGATATGCTTATCTCTTTCAAAGACCAGATTTCACAATCCTCTCTTTCTGCTCAAGCCTCTTCCTAAAAAGTCAACAATGAGTAGATTGGGTGTGGGTAGGGAGAATTCATTATGCTAAGAACCCAAAAGACTGACCAGTATAAACTCAAGCATTTGTGCAAAACAGTTTTGGACTTCTTGGGTATGACTAAAACAGAAATTACACAGCTGACCTATTTACATCACAATGATATAGAGCAACTCAAATTAATTTTGTTGAATACTTTCGATTCACTGTACATTGAGCTAGTTCCTGGGGGAGTTGGGGTATAAAGCCAAGGCGGTGCCCTGGAAAACTTCACTGATTTGGAAATCAAACAGAAAAACATTGTACAGATGTGGAATATAAACCACTCAGAGTTAGGACCTTCATGTGTCTTCATTAAACAGCACAGCGCCTGGGATGTGGAGAGTCTTGAGTTCTTTGTATAAATTATCTCAAATAATTCTCACTTAACCCTGCCAACAGTAGTATTATCCACATTGTACAGAGGAGGAAAATAAATCTGAGAAAATACAATTGACAAAGGTAGAACTAAAATTCAGGTTAGCTGAATAATCTTTGTAATAAAAAGTGCATTACTAAAAGATAATTCAGATAGTATATATACATGGCAAAACTTTGACACAGTTCTATAATCAGTCAATACTTTAATGGGGAAATTAATGCATAACAAATTAGTTTATAAGTGTGGTTAAAAAATGAAGGTGTCAATATAACTTCATTAAAATTTTAAACACAAATATTTCAGGCATTATTTTGTGGCTCAGTTTTGATTTCCTTTTAGTTTCACATACAGTAAGTTACAATTTACTTGTTTCCTCTTTCAAGTTCAAGACTAATCCCAATCGAAAAATAATTCTGTACTAAGCATCATGAAGATTCTTGATGGAGGGACAGAAAATCTTCTTTTGGGAAGTTGCAAGGTTTCCCAGGTTTGCTATAACACAGCTGTTTCCTGCTCACTCAGAATTCCCTCTTTCAGTGCATGGTTCTTTGAGATTTCTCCTAATTTCTGACTTCTTAATTCTTGAAGTATAAATATCTTCTAGAAGAAACTACCCTCTCTGGCTTCTGATTTGCAGCCATTCTATGTCAAGAAAATGCATGTGTGCACATTTTACTGTGGACCAGAAGTCTTAAGCCTGCCCTGAGCATTCCTGGTTTGTGTCTTCTCTTTAATTTCGCCTCTTGCTTCATCTTGTCTTAGCATTCCTAGTTTTATTGCCATTTACTATCCCACACTGACATAATTATTCATGAATTTTCTTCCTTCCCAAGACATAAAGTGAACTGAGTTGTTCTAATCAGAGCTGGCTATTTTCTATAGAAGATAACCTTTTAAGCATTATCATGGCAGATCCCAAACAAAAATGAGGATAGACAAATCTTTTTTGGAATATTAGTCTCAAAAGGAAATAGCCCAGGAATTCCCATCAGGACTATCAAAGCTGAAATCATGCTTGTCCTGCAGGCAGATGGCTTCTACTGAACAATCTTGAGATGTTGCAGCACAAGGCAGCAATTATAAAAAAAACTAATTTTTGATGGGTTTCTGTACTTTTCACACAGATCTAACACTAGAACCATGGATTTTGAAGTAAATGGGACACTTAGTATTCCACAGTGTACACTAAGTTACCTGGACTGCACAGTCACAGTAGATCTTTGCTGTCGATTCATGACCCATGGTTTAACAAGAGGAATAATATATCTGAACACTGTCTCGCTGACCATTTTAATTAAGAAACAATGAAATTCATAAGCTCCTTTAGCAACGATTCAAAGTATAATTATAAAAATGCTGCTTCAGAAACTGAGGAAGATTTGGTATGGCCCTGAAGACCGTCATCAAGACAAGCCTTATAAAGCCATATAAAGCATGCAGGTGGAAGAAATTAATAGCAAGGGACAGTGCAGTACTACTGCATTTGATTCAGCAATATGTAGAATTTATGTTAGCATAAAAATGATGAATTTAGTTACCACTTTTGGTAGTGAGACTGGCATTGGAAAGAGTCATGCGTAGGGTTTGGGCTTGTATTAGGTGCCATAACCCCAGAGGCTTTACAATAGAGGATGTAGTTCGTAAACACAGTCACTATGCACCATAACTTATAGGACTTTGATATTTACAAAAGATCAAAGTAAACTACAAATAAGTAATCATTAACACTGTAGAGTTTCAAATCCTTACTAAATCCTTAAGCTCTGAATTAATAGTATATTGCAATCTGTCATAATATGTTTAGTACTTAATTGTATAATGAGGATATTGAGATCATGGCAAATAGTGTGAACAATTATTTTTCAAAGCTTTCAAACACATATATTTTAAAGGCTTGTGTATAATATAAGTGAATGCAATGTTAAATTTTTAGGGAAAGGCACACATTGAGAGATTCATTCTAGAAATTAGAATTCAGGAAGCTATTTTTTCACTGAATTCACTGAGTAAATTATTTTTCAGATGCTTCAAAGCATATTTGTTGTTGATGAAGTTATTGTAAATTTCTTATGTATTATTTATAGTAAAAACACATAACATAATCCCATTCAAAATAGAATGTTTCTTGTTTCACATTATGTACAATAAGAAATATATACATATAACTTTTGAACTTTTATTATTTTCATATCAGAGATTTTATCAAACACTCTGAAATAAATATTTAATTATTACACATTGTCTTAATTATTAGGAGAAAAACTCAACTGCTTCTTCTGTTCTTTGTTTTTGAAAACTGTGAGCTCCTAATGATGCTATCAGACTCAAAATTAACAAATACAAAAGCCTACTAACTGTGGTCAGAGTGTAATGGCATAATAAAACTCTCTCTCTCTCCACCCATACATGTACACACATTTCTAAAATAATGTTTTCAGCCATACATATACATGTATATATCTTATACATATAAGATATGTATACATATAAGATATATGCACGTGCATGTATGCCTGAGGCCCTTTGCTGTTTGCCAGAAACTACCACCGCATTGTTTTCTGGCTATGCCCCAACACAAAATAAAAAGTTTACAGTTAAAAATAATAAAATAATGTTCACTTTTTGACATTTATTCATCTGCATAACAGCTATGGATTAGTGGTATGTGGCCAGCATTTATGGTAATTAACATTATATTTAATTTTCAGATAATATTAATAATTTCCCATCTCTTGTGCTTAACCTACATAATTATAATACTCCTTACTGCTCCCCCTCAAGCCTCTGATGATTAGGTTCACAGTCTCTGCACCAATCAAGGGCTCTGTAGGAGTATAGTGCAAGAGACTGGCGATTCCAAAGGCTTCTTCCAGATCTTGTTGATACATTGGCACTTGCTCTCCCACTCAGCAATCTTTGAAGGAAAAAATTAATAAAACTCTCAGGCAGCTCTAGTGATACTGGTGATCATTCCATTTGAATATGGGATATAAAACTAAATATAATTAATAATAAATTTCAACCAGCTAATCAATCAGGAGTTAATATCAGAAATGTTACAACTAATTTTGTTTTTGTTGTTCAAACTCATGTCCATTGAGTCGGTGATGCCATCCAACCATCTCATCCTCTGTCATCCCCTTCTCCTCCAGCCTTCAATCTTTCCCAGTATCAGGGTATTTTCCAATGAGTCAGTTCTTTGCATCAGGTGGACCAAGTATTGCAGTTTCAGCTTCAGCATCAGTCTTTCCAATGAATATTCAGGACTGATTTCCTTTAGGATGGACTGGTTGGATCTCCTTGCAGTCCAAGGGACTCTCAAGAGTCTTCTCCAACATCACAGTTCAAAAGCATCAATTCTTTGGTGCTCAGCTTTCTTTATAGTCCAACTCTCACATCCATACATGACTACTGGAACAATAGCTTTGACTAGATGGAACTTTGTTGGCAAAGTAATGTTTCTGCTTTTTAATAAGCTGTCTAGGTTGGTCATAGCTTTTCTTCCGATGAACAAGCGTCTTTTAATTTCATTGCTGCAGTCACCATCTGCAGTCATTTTGGAGCCCAAGAAAATAAAGTCTGTCAATGTGTTCATTGTTTCCTCATCTATTTGCCATGAAGTGATGGGACCAGATGCCATGATCTTAGTTTTTTGAATGTTGAGTTTTAAGCCAACATTTTCACTTTCCTCTTTCATTTTCATCAAGAGGCTCTTCAGTAACCTCTTCACTAGGAGGAACAGAGCCTTGATAACCAGAAGACCAGGTTAAGGGTCAAAATGTAAAAGTTAGTCAAGTTACCCATCATCACTGTGTCATGTCAGGAAGACAGAGGCTGGGTATCCCATACCCAGAACAGGCAAATTCCAGGTAAAGTGAGTGAAATCAAAGCACCCACAATTAATGACATGCTGCTCACACCTCTGTGAGACCAAAGTCCCAACATCATAGATGTCCTTTTAGACTAACAGGCAGCAGATTTTTTTTTTTTTTAATTTCAATAAGATTTACATGAACGAGAAAGCAAGCATGTACAGAGAGACAGCTACAAATTCTTTAGATTCTTATGTCAATGTATTAATAGCAGCCATTGTGTATTTTTGAAAATGAACTGGGGTCTGGGAGAAATCTAACTGGTCTGAACACATTAGTTGTTCCTAGTTAAATGATTTAGCAGTGAAGGCTGAAATAACAGCAAAACGTTCCATTTCAAGCTAAAGATAACAAAATAAGTAAAACAAATTTGTAACTGATACCCAAAAGAAATGAACAAAAGAAAAATATGATCTCAATCATGTGGAATTATTTTGTATTGTATCACAGATACCAGGAAAGACATTGGGATTACCTCCTATTGGGGATTGATTATACTTGCTACTTTCCATTCATTATTCCTCTACCAGAATGTGTACAGCAGTTCATTTTTGTTTCTTTATTTCACTCATGAAATTAGTGACTACATTAGCTACCTTAGTTTATTTCCCATATGATCGATTTTATTGTTAAGGCTATAATGCAGCTGGACAAGGAAAACTTGACAATATAAACCCAAAAAGAAAATGTAAACCAAAGGAGAAATTAAAAGCAAAGGATTTAAGGGTTTGGGACAGAACATGTCCATTAGTATAACACTAGTATTTTCTTTCTCAAATGATTTTATGTGAAGTTTTTTTGCAGTAAATCTCTGGAAATGTTGCATTGGCTAGGAGACTGGAGAATGATACAATTGTGTTAATTAAAGCTCTGTATATGTGTCTGTGTTTTAACTGACAGAAGTGCCACAAAATAATGAAAATTAGCCTAATGAAAATCCTGTCAGTAAATTTTCACCATACTCTATAAAATAAGCATTACTATAATCTCACTTTTCCAAATGTATTAATTGAACCTCAGTGTGCTTAATTAATCAGATAAGATCAAACAGTATGTTACAGAGTTAAGCTCTGTTGTCAGAGACAGCAGATTTCCTGTCTATTTTCTTACGTAACCTCGGAATTATTGTCCAGGTGTAAAACACAATGAAGACTTCCCTGGAGGCTCAGTTGTAAAGAATCCTGCCAATGCAAGGGACCTGGGTTGGATTCCTGGGTCAGGAAGATCCCCTGGAGAAGGAAATGGCAATCCACTCCAGTATCCTTGCCTGGGAAATCCCATGATCAGAGGAGCCTGGCCGGCTACAATCTATGGGGCCGCAAAAGAATTGGACACAACTCAGCGACTAAAACAACAGCAAACAAACAACAAATATTAGAGAATCAAGAGTGTTGTTAACACGGACTGTCACCCTGAGGAAGACACTTACCATCTCTGATCCTCTGCAGTAAAACACAGTGGCTGGGTTGGATAATTAATTGCTGAGGTCCATGGGAGAGCACAGAGGTATGCCAAATACCTCTATCAGTGTGAGGTCAGCATTGACTTTTGCTGATGCTGCTCTAAGATGTCATAGGTGAATTCCTGTTCAAAGGTAAGAAGACAAACCACATGCAACTTAAGTCTCCCTAACCCAGCCCTCTGCAAAGCTGCATCAAGAAAGTGTGGTAAATAAAGTTGATCACATTATATCCCACATTGAAAGCGTAGTTTATCACAGTGAATGAGACTTAGAAACCCAAGACGTTCAAGGTTCGATTGACAATATGAGCTCAAGAAATACTTCTATCCCCAGCTGCTTGGAAATGCTATTACCAAAATCAGAGCAATTTACAAAAAGCACTGCTTTATAGAAGAAACATGATTAAACTAGGAATCAATCTGGCTTCAGCTCTGCAAGAAACTGAGACAGTGACCTTGGGCAAATTATCAAAATTTCTGGGTCTCAATATGCTCGTTTTCAAAACAAAGGAGTTGGAGGTAAATCTACAGTTTCTCCCTTTTCTAAAATATGTTCTTATATCAATAGGTGAATACCCATATGGCAGGAGAATATAAGAAAGTGAAACTGTGTGCTATGCTCAGTCATGTCCAACTCTTTGCGGCCCCATGGACTGTAGCCTGCTAGGCTCCTCTGTCCTGGGAATTTTCCAGGCAAGAATACTGGAGCAGATTGCCATTTCCTACTCCAGGAGCTCTTCCCAACCCAGGGATTGAACCCGCATCTCTTTCATCTCCTGCGTTGGCAGGCAGACTCTTTACCACTAGAGCCACCTGGGAAGCCCTGAAACTGTGTGCTGAGTGTCATTAAGAAGAATATCTAATTGCTATTGTTTGGAAGCTTTGCGTATATCCAAAGAATGAAAACATCTGTCTGGTAAATTTAAGCCATTATGCAATATTACAGCTTAAGAACTGGCTCCAAGTGTTAAAACTCATCTTTAATTGTAAAACATAAAATACTTTTAATACAAACTTTTAAAAATTGGCAAACTCTAGGTTTTAGATGCTGCATTTTTTTTTTTAATGTCACAAATAAATTTTGCTGCGTGCCACAGTCCATGGGGTCACAAAGAGTAAGACACGACTGAGTGACTGAACTGAACTGAACTGAATAAACTTTTGACAAATGCACCTGAAATCAATGGACTTATCTAAGAACCCAAAATGAATCAGAAATACTTACAATTTAAGTTTATAATCCAGTTAGAGTGAAATATCATTGTTCAGGGATAGAGGACCAAAAAGCATTTTATGGAGACAAATTGCCTCATAGGTTCTGGCTGAGATTTCGTTTCTCAGCACGTGGTTTCTCAAGGTTTTTCTCCTATTGTCTCAATTTTTAAGGAAGTTTTATATGAAGGGTCTTGGTTTCATATTCCTTGAACAGTATCTTGAGCTATTTGGATAATAGGTGCTATATAAATCTCATAAACAAATGGCAAATGTTAGAAAATATTAAATAGGAGTACATTAAAATGAAGTTTCCTTATACTGTGTTTGGCTTTGACAGTATTAATAAACCATAGCATGTTTAGATTAAATTCATTTTCAGTGTAAAACCAGCTCACCACATGTTTTGGAAATGATTTTAAAAATCTAAACTTCCCTTAGAGTGATCACAGTTTTCCTAAATATTTCAGCTTTAAGCTGCAGCTGAAAAAATTTCAGTTGCAATACCCCAAATTATTCTTTAAAAGCATAGATTATTTACACTGAATGTATATAAATATTGTATCACCAGGGTATTAGAAATGACATTTTAATTTCCTAAAGTTCATGGGTGCAAGCACAAAATATGAAAAAGCATGATTTATGAAGTTGGTGGGACTAGTTAAAAAAGGCGAGGCTGTCTGTATGGAAAACTTGTGACTCTATGAGCTGTTTTCGAATTGGTGTCAATTAATTACAGAGACCATCTAAGGTCAGTAAACATATGTGATGAGCACCAAAGAACAAAGTCATGATTTTAACTTCCTGAGATTCTGAAAAATTGAAATTTTTAATGCAGGTTGACAGGTAACCTGTAGTTTGATCACAGACTCTGTGTATGTGTGCGTGTTTGTGCGAGAACACATTTTTGGTGGCAGGCATGCTATATTTAACATTCAGAGCTTCCTGGTACAGGTAACATCAGTGTAGCAGGGAAGGAGGGAAATGAATGAGATATATTTGCTCAAGGGCAAAAACTAACTTTAACCAAAAATCGTGAAATTAAACACAAATCTATGGTACTAAAAAAGAATACCAAGCAAAAGAAATTTTACACTTTCAGCTACATCTTGGCTAAATTAAAGGCAACATTTTTTAAAGTCCTTCTATAAAGGGCTTATAGTTTTGCAGATTAAACTCTCATAATGACTTGAAACTGTCTTACCTTGTCCGAAATAATTTGATAATATCCTTTTGGGGTTGCAGAGTCGCAGAAATCAAGTTGTAACATTGTTTAGTGTTTCCTACCTTTTTGCTGAATATTTTTTCTCTTAGGGTAAAATCAATAGTAGACTGGGAATAAAAATAAATCTATAAAATCACTCTAACACTTAAGAAAATTGAAACTCCCTTGAAAAATATGAAGATATAAGCATATAAACATGTACATACACACACATATATCAGAAACTCCCTATGAAACTATCCATGTCTCTATGCTGGGCAGCCAGTAGGGTGCTTGGCAGTTAATACAAGTGTTTTTGAATAAATGTATAGGGTAGATTATAGTTTAGACTCTACTTGCCCTTGTAAATTACAGAAGACTGACCCGTAATGGAGATTTAAAGGTCTTCCAGAGGCTTTCCTAGTGGTTCAGTGGTAAAGAATCCATCTGTCAATGTAAATGTGGGTTCAATCCCTGGTCTAGGAAGATCCCACATGTAACTAAGCTTCGTGAGCCACAACTATCACGCCTGAGGTCTGGAGTCCAGGAACCGCTCACTGCAATGAAGAGTGGTCCCCTCTCGATGCAACTAGAGGAAAATCTGCACAGCAACAAAGACTCAGCACAACCAAAAATTAATAAATTTAAAAAAAATAAAGGTCTTCATGACACAAACTACTTTGACATGTGGTTAGAATTATACATACGGAGGGGTATTGGAGGATATTGCATAACATGAGCAAAGATGGAGGAGAATAAAAACGATGATATGTGTGAAGGGAAGTGACGCTGGGGCCGTGACTAGAAGAGTACCTTCAGTTCTTACTTTTCATACAGGGCTTCCCAGGTGGCTCAGTAGTCAAGGATCCACCTGCCAGTGCAGGAGACTCAGGTTCAGTTCCTGGGTCAGGAAAATCCCCTGGAGAAGGGCATGGCAACCCTCTCCAGTATTCTTGCCTGGAAAACCCTAAAGACAGAGGAGCCTGGTGGGCTACGGTCCGTGGGGTCCCAACGGGTCAGACCCGAGTGAGCTCACACGCACGCAGTCATGTAAGATAGAGAAACGCTTTCGTTTGCCCACCTGAAAAGATCAGTTCATTGTTCCACTGCAATCAGATGGACTCTTCTTTATACACAGGGCTCAAGTGGCACATAGCAGGTACAGAATTTGGTGCTTGGACTGTTTTTGTAAGATATGTTTTTATCATTATTGTTGCTATACAGAACAAAGCAAACCTTTAGAGTTAAGTGTGCCTCTATCTTATCAAATGTTTCCAGACCATTTGTTTATGGTGAACACCGTTGATGGTCTACCCAACAAAGTTTCTACTTTCCCAGTATTAAACTTTTCCTAAATGTATTCAAGCATACAAACTCCCCCCAACCCCCACATATATATTTAGACCATGTGGGCTGGTTGATCCAGACCTCTATAGGGGCCAGAATAGCCTGAAGTTCCTTTACTTCCATAAGGCTATGTTATAATGATTTTTTTTTTCCAGGAATTAATGTCTAAGGATAAATACCTCTTAATTTTTTTTTTTTAACTTTATTGCAGAATGTGGTTCAAAAATAAAGTTAAATGACCTGCTTAAGAAACGATAGGAAAGTTTTGTTATTGAACTTTGGGAAAGACATCTTTTGTTTTTTCTATTTTTGCCCATCAAAAAAGAAATATTTTCAGCCCCTAAATGACCAAGTATGTAGTAGAGAAGCCAGAAAGTGCTGCTTCAGTTTAAAAGTCACATAGAAGATCAAAGGTCACTAGGTTAAGCTAAAAGTTAGGCTTGAGCTACCTCTGAACTTCCAAGATATCTATCACTACAGTATATTGTACTTGTAAATTTGTATCTGGTTGTCTGTTACCTAAGGCAGAAACCATCCTAATTATAATGCAGAACTTTAAAACAATCCAGTTAGAAGACTAAGCACAGACTATGGTTTTGTTCATATGTTCTTCTGTGGCAATCTCTCATAAAACATTTATGTGCAGATTTTTTTAACAGTACAGATTGACCTTTTAGTATTCTAAAATCTTTCTATAATATGACATAATTTCTTGTTAGCATAAGACAAACTCAATTAACTCTGAGCATTTCTGTTACTTCAGATAAACCCAATGGCATGTCCTTAGAGGAAGCTAATTGGCTTCCTAGTACAATGCATTTTATACTAATTATACTATATCTTCTGAACATGACAGAATACATGTGCCTTAAATTCATTTCAACTGAATTTAGGGAGACTGGGGTGATACCTTCATATTTATATTCTTTTTTAAAATAGACTTACTTCTGCCTAACTCTAGCTATTTATCCAAATGAATCATTTCTATAAAGTAATCAAAGTGTCAAGAAGAAACTACAGTATCTGTCGAGTGTAAGAGGGTCACAGAATCAAATTTGATTTAAGCATATTTCAAGCCGTGAGAAAAATAAATTGCTAGTTGGCTTTACTTTTGAAAAATAACTTTTCATACATTAATTGAAACATTTGAAGGATTTTTATGGACTTTTAGCTTTATAATAAATAAGCTGCACATTTTGCTTGCATACCCTGAAAATCACTTAAAGTGAAAGCAGAACAGAGTATATATATATGGTGTCATTTGAAAACACAGGGCCTGATTCTCCTATTTGTAGTTGCTTGAGGGTTGCCTTTGTTGCTACAAGAATGATTTCCTTTACTTACTTTGATTTCCTTTGATTTCCTTTCCTTCTCTCCCACACCCACAAATGTCCCATATCAGCTCTCTGCTTTAAAGAAGCAAAGTTATATTTGATGGTGTCATAAGAAGACCAACTGTCTTTTGCTGTTACGAATTTCATCATCAAGAACTCTCCTGGGTAGGCCAATAACATGGAATCCAACTGGAGATAGAGGGAATCGAAATCAAGCTATTGTTTCCAGATGTGTCAACTTAAGGAAAGACAGCAGGACTTGCCAAAACCACAGAGCTACTTATGGTAACATCAATTCTGAGGCCCCAAACATCAGACTAGCTCAATCCATCGCTGTTGCCCTGAACATCCAAATATATGAGAGGGCAGAAGCACTGATCTTAAAATCATTATGATTATCTTAATAGTGTGTATAATACAATCTCGGCTCGGTGGGTAAAGAATTGGTCTGCGGTGCAGGAGACACACGAGACATGGTTCAGTCCCTCTACTGGGAGGAGGAAATGGCAAATCCATTCCAGTATTTCTGCCTGAAAAATCCCACAGAGGAACCTGGTGGGCTGCAGTCCTTGGAGCCCCAGAGAGTCAGACACGGCTGGGTGATAAACCACTCATAATATAATCTTAATTATAATAAACATAGATGCTATTTCCACAATCTCATTCAGTCTTTATCAGTTAGTGTGTGCTCAGTCTCCAAGTTATGCCCAACTCTTTGTGACACCACGGACTGTATCCCACCAGGCTCCTCCTTCTATGGGATTCTCCAGGCGAGAATACTGGAATGGATTGCAATTTCCCTCTTCAGTGGGTCTTCGGGTCTCAGGGATCAAACCCACATCTCCTGCATTGGCAAGCAGATTGTTTACCACTGAGCTACCAGGGAAGCCCCTTATCAATTAGTACTTGATATTAATATTGTGCCAACTTTAGAAATAATGAAACTGACTTAGAAATTAACATCAAAAGTAACATATGAGAAATATATACAAGATCTTACATCTGGATTCTGAAATTACTAAACTTAGGACTAAACTTAAACTTGTTCAGTAGATAACTTTCTCCATAAGTTTGGAAGAACAAATGATGACCTCCAGTTTAACACATACTTTCCCAGGTGAGGCTAGAGGTAAAGAACCTGCGTGCCAATGCAGGAGATGTACGATACAATGGATTACTTCCCTGGGTTGGGAAGATCTCCTGGAAGAAGCATGGCAATCCACTCCAGTTTTCTTGCCTGGATATTCCTATGGACAGAACAGCTTGGTGGGCTCCAGTCCATGGGGTTGCACAGAGTCGGATATGACTGAAGCAACTTAGTATGCAAGCGCACACACACACACACAACACACACACACACACACATATATATACACACACATAACCATTTTCCCTGCTTAAATATCCATATTCTCAACCATTGATTTTTGTTTGTTTGTTTTACTGAGATAGTCTCTGTTTTATTACTTCTTAGATTTTTTTTTCTTTCTCCTTTCCTTTCATACATTCACTGATATAGACATTGCAGTCTGGGGGGATACTATTCAAGCTACATATATCTCAGTTTCCGACATGACATCTTTGAAGATCTCAGGTCAAAACAAAATGGTTAAGGAGAGGATGACTGAAGTGGGCAACCAAAGTTTGGCCCCCTTCCCCTTTTTTTTTTTTTTGCACAAAAAATTTGAAACTTGGACACTGAGTTTCTCATTAATTTCTGTTAAGAGGTTGAACTAGGAAGCAATGAAAAGTCACATGATTTCGCTCCAAAGTGGAGAATTCTTTTGTTCAGAGAGAGAGAGAAAAACGAAGGATAGTTGGACCAGGAGAAGCAGAGTATAGAAATTCTACATTTAGAGAGATAGTTAGAATAGGAATATGGGTTCAGATGACTTTTCAGGGGGCAGCTCAATCTATTATGCAGTAGTACCACATCTCCTTCATCTCCATGAGAAATCTCCAAACATACCTAATAATTATCTTTCAGTAATTTGAATAAACTATTCTTTACAATCACATTGAATCAGATTCTTTGGGAATTTCATATATAGCAACCATTATGCTTTCTTTACGTGCACAAATTCCAAATAGCATTGAAAAACAGATATAAAAAATTAAATCATAAGACTAAAATCAAAGAAAAGATTCCTGAGAAGAATGTATTTTTTTGTTCTCAAAAATGGTAACATTGTTTTTAGGAATATTATGAAAAAATATACCCATTTGAACGCAGAGTTCCAAAGAATAACAAGGAGAGATAAGAAAGTCTTCCTCAGCGATCAATGCAAAGAAATGGAGGGAAAACACTCTCCGACATAAATCACAGCAGGATCCTCCATGACCCACCTCCCAGAATATTGGAAATAAAAGCAAAAATAAACAAATGGGACCTAATTAAAATTAAAAGCTTTTGCACAACAAAGGAAACTATAAGCAAGGTGAAAAGACAGCCTTCAGAATGGGAGAAAATAATAGCAAATGAAGCAACAGACAAACAATTAATCTCAAAAATATACAAGCAACTCCTGCAGCTCAATTCCAGAAAAATAAACGACCCAATCAAAAAATGGGCCAAAGAACTAAACAGACATTTCTCCAAAGAAGACATACAGATGGCTAACAAACACATGAAAAGATGCTCAACATCACTCATTATTAGAGAAATGCAAATCAAAACCACAGTGAAGTACCATTTCACACCAGTCAGAATGGCTGCTATCCAAAAGTCTACAAGCAATAAATGCTGGAGAGGGTGTGGAGAAAAGGGAACCCTCTTACACTGTTAGTGGGAATGCAAACTAGTACAGCCACTATGGAGAACAGTGTGGAGATTCCTCAAAAAACTGGAAATAGAACTGCCGTATGACCCAGCAATCCCACTGCTGGGCATACACCGAGGAAACCAGAATTGAAAGAGACGTGTGTACCCCAGTGTTCATCACACCACTGTTTACAATAGCCAGGACATGAAAGCAACCTAGATGTCCATCAGCAGACGAATGGATAAGGAAGCTGTGGTACATATACACAATGGAATATTACTCAGCCATTAAAAAAAATACATTTGAATCAGTTTTATTGAGATGGATGAAACTGGAGCCCATTATACAGAGTGAAGTAAGCCAGAAAGAAAAACACCAATACAGTATACTAATGCATATATATGGAATTTGAAAGATGGTAACAATAACCCTATATGTGAGACAGAATAAGAGACACAGATGCATAGAACAGTCCTATGGACTCTGAGGGAGAAGGTGAGGGTGGGACGGTCTGAGAGAATAGCATTGAAACATGTGTATTATCATATGTGAAACAGAACACCATTCCAGGTTCGATGCATGAGACAAATGCTCAGGGCTGGGGCAATGGGATGACCCAGAGGGATGGGATGGGGAGGGAGGTGGGAGGGGGCTTCAGGATGGGGAACACATGTAAACCCATGGCTGATTCATGTCAATGTATGGCAAAAACCACTACAATATTGTAAAGTAATTAGACCCCAAATAAAATAAATAAATTTATTTAAAAAAAATATGGAGGGAAACAATAGAATGAGAAAGACTAGAGATCTTTTCAAGAAAATTAGAGATACCAAGGGAACATTTCACGCAATGATGGGCACAATAAAGGACAGAAATGGTAGGGACCTAACAGAAGCAGAAGAGATTAAGAAGAGGTGGCAAGAATACACAGAGGAACTGTACAAAAAAGATCATCATGACCCAGATAATACATGGTGTGATCATTCACCTAGAACCAGACATCCTGGAATGCAAAGTCAAGTGGGCCTCAGGGAGCATCACAACAGACAAAGCTAGTGGAGATGATGGAATTCAGTTGAGCTCTTTCAAATCCTAAAAGATGATACTGTGAAAATGCTGCACTCAATATGCCAGCAAATTTGGAAAACTCGGCAGTGGCCACAGGACTGGAAAGTTCAGTTTTCATTCCAATCCCAAAGAAAGGCAATGCCAAAAAATGCTCAAACTACCACACAATTGCACTCATCTCACACGCTAGTAAAGTAATGCTCAAAATTCTCCAAGGCAGGCTTCAGCAATACGTGAACCATGAAATTCCAGATGTTCAAGCTGGTTTTAGAAAAGGCAGAGGAACAGAGATCAAATTGCCAATATCTGCTGGATCATTGAAAAGGCAAGAGAGTTCCAGAAAAACATTTATTTCTGTTTTATTGACTATGCCAAAGCCTTTGACTGTGTGGATCACAATAAACTATGGGACATTCTTAAAGAGATGGAAATACCAGACCACTTGACTTGCTTACTGAGAAACTTGTATGCAGGTCAAGAAAAAAGAGTTAGAACTGGACATGGAACAACAGACTGCTTTCAAATCGGGAAAGGAGTACATCAAGGCTGTATATTGTCACTCTGCTTATTTAACTTATGTACAGAGTACATCATGTGAAATGCTGGGCTGGATGAAGCACAAGTTGGAATCAAGTTTGCCTGGAGAAATAACAAAAACCTCAGATACGACATCACCCTTATGGCAAAAGGGTGAACTAAAGCAAAGAAGAACTAAAGAGAGCCTCTTGAAGAAAGTGAAAGAGGAGAGTGAAAAAGTTGGCTTAAAGCTCAACATTCAGAAAACCTAGGTCATGGCATCCGGTTCCATCATTTCATGGCAAATAGATGGGGAAACAGTGGCTGACTTTATTTTGGGGGGCTCGAAAATCACTGCAGATGGTGACTGCGGTCAAGAAATTAAAAGACGCTTGCCCCTTTGACAGAAAAGCTATGACCAACCTAGATAGCACATTAAAAAGCAGAGACATTATTTTGTCAGCAAAGGTCCATCTAGTCAAAGCTGTGGTTTCTCCAGTAGTCATGTGTGGATGTGAGAGTTGGACTGTCAAGAAAGCTGAGTGCCAAAGAATTGATGCTTTTGAACTGTGGTGTTGAAGAAGATTCTTGAGAGTCCCTTGAACTGCAGGCAGATCCAACCAGCCCATCCTAAATTAAATGAGTCCTGAATATTCATTGGAAGGACTGATGCTGAAGCTGAAACTCCCATACTTTGGTCACCTGATGCAAAGAAATGACTCATTTGAAAAGACCCTGATGCTGGGAAGGATTGCGGAAGGAGAAGGGGATGACAGCGGATCAGTTGGTTGGATAGCATCATTGACTCAATGCACATGAGTTTGAGTAAACTTCAAAAGTTGGTGACGGACAGGGAGGCCTGTTGTGCTGCAGTCCATGGGGTCGTAAAGAGTTGGACAGGACTGAGTGACTGAACCGAACTGAACTCATCATTCAGCCTGATGTTAGATCAGTGTTTGGTGTACTTGATTTATTTAATTATTAATTTGAGAGTGCTTACTGTGAGGAAGCATTATTAAAAAGCATTGACTCTGCAAAAGTGAAAAAAATATCAAAATCCCAGCTGTATTTTATAACACATTTATATTAAAGTCTATGTAGAAATGAAAAGAGTCAGATTAACCAAAACATCTTGATAATGAAGAATAAGCCTGGAGCATTCAGATTGCCCAATTTCATAATTTTCTCAAAGATCCAATAAATTAGACAAAGTGGTATAGTCATAGGACAGATTTATAGATCAAAGGAATAGAACTGAGAGTCCAGAAAAAAAATCCGGCAGTCAAGGTTAATTGATTTTTGGACAGAAATACCATGACATTGCAATGAGATAAGAATAGTCTTGTCAAAAAATGATGCTGGAGGAAGTGAATATCCATATAGAAACAAAGTTGGACCTTTATATCATATCATCTATAAAAATTAACTCAACTCAAATGGCTATTACACAAAAAGCCCAAGAAAAATAAATAAGTTGTGCTTCTTCAAAATTAAACTATTTTGTGCTTCAAAGCACAAAATCAACAAAGTTAAAAATACAACCCAGAAAATAGGTGAAAATATAAATCTGACAATGGACTTTTATCAAAAATATAAAGAACTCATACTTAAACAACAGAAGAGCAAATAATCCACTTAAAAATTGGACAATATATTTGAATAGCCATTTCTCTAAATGAGATATAGAACTGGTCTATAAGAATAACAAGAAAAAAATATGTTCTTTGCTATTAGTCACGTTGTTGTTGGTTAGTTGCTAAGTCCCTTCTGATTCTTTTTAATTCCCATGGATTGCAGCCAGCCAGGCTCCTCTGTCCATGGGGATTCTTCAGACAAAAATACTGGAGTGGGTTGTCATTCTCCAGGGGAATTTCCCAATCCAGGGATCGAACCCTGGTCTCCTGCATTTCGGGAAGATTCCTTACCATCTGAACCACCAGCAAAGCCTTCTGTTAGTCACTAGGGAAATGAAAATCAAAATCAATTCACATTCCCTAGAATGGATAAAATAAATGAGAGAGACAATAACATATATTGTGGAAAATGAGGAGAAATTTGGACCCTTATACATTGATGGTAGAATTTTAAAATCTTACAGAAACTTTGGAATAATTTGTCAGTCCCTTAAAATTTTTATACATAGAGCTTCCATATATCCCAGCAATGTACGTTAACAATAAAAATAAAACATATGTTCATGCAAAAACATGCACATATGAATGTTTATAAAAGTATTTTTTCACTGTAACCTAGATTTGGAAAAGATAAAATATCTATCAAATATAAATAGACAATCAGAATATAATATATCCATATAATATGACAATATTTGGGTTTCCCTGGTGGCTCAGGTGGTAAAGAATCTGCC
Source organism: Giraffa tippelskirchi (assembly GCF_054371585.1). NCBI lineage: Eukaryota > Metazoa > Chordata > Mammalia > Artiodactyla > Giraffidae > Giraffa > Giraffa tippelskirchi. The sequence goes on from NC_137281.1 coordinate 155,218,540, forward strand.
TCCAATGCAGGTAGACCCAGGTTCAATCCCTGGATTGGGAAGATCCCCTGGAGAAGGAAATGGCAACGCCCTCCAGTATTCTTGCCTAGAGAACTCCATGGACAGAGGAGACTGGCAGGCCACAATTCATGGGGTCACAAAGAGTCAGACACGATTGAGAGACTAACACTTTCTTCACTTTCATAAATAGACAATCAAAGTATAATATATCCATATAATAGGATTATATTTGGAAAGGAAGAGGGAATGACTTACTGATACATGCTACAACACAGATGAAGTTTGAAAATATGATGCTGGGACTTTCCTGGTGATACAGTGGTTAAGATTCATGCCCCAAATGCAGGGGGCATGGGGTTCAATCTCTGGTCAGGGAACCGGGATCCCACATGCTGCATGGCACAGCCAAACAATTTTTTTAATCTAAAAAATAAAGTTATAAAAGTTAAGACATTATGCTAAATGACAAAAACCAGTCACAGAAGTCCACATATTGTAAAGTTATGAAATGTCTAATAGGCATATCCATGGAAACAGATAGCACATTATTCTTCTAGGGTCCTGGGGTGGGGGGTTAGAGAGTTGCTATTAATGGACACGGGGTTTCCTTTTGGGTTATGAAATATTCTGAAATTAGATAATGATGACTGTGGCAGAACTCCGTGGATATACTAAAAGAAACACCTGAGTTGCACTTTTAAAGGGGGTGGATTTTATGGTTTATGAATTATATTTCAATAAGGCTATATAAAAAGTAAAAATAATGAAACACCTAGTAAGTTATAGATCTGGACCATGAACCTATACAAGCTGTGTCAGAACTGTGTACCCCAACCAATATTTAACCTTCGTGTGGAACATTAGTTTTACATATCACCTCTGCAAGTATTGAACCTTTCAGTAGCTCTATGGGTAGACAGGTAGCGATGACCATCTTAATACGGAAAATGAGGTGAAATGGCTTTAAGTAAATGACAATAAAGAAGACCAAACTCATGAGTGTGTTAGTGACAAAATGAAAACCAAGTCTTTGTTTCTAAATCTGAAGGAGTTTTCATCTCATTACTCCATGCTGCTGTTAAATAGATTAGATCTGAATATATGTTTGCAGTGGTTTTTGTTCATATGTGAAGAACCTTAATTTCTTGAAATTTGTTTTAATAAATGATGAATTCTCTTTTGCCTTCTGAAATCTGTGCAAATGCTCAATGTTGAAATAAATTTACAGACATCTGAATAGATGCACCAAGATTCATCACAAATTTATATTTATCACATTTATATTTTGATGATGACAGCAATATAAACTAAGCCAACTCAATTTCAAATCTTTGGTCTTTGAAATGGAAGGTTCCTAACAGTTACACTTATTTAAACATGAAGTTAATAAAGAAATCAGTATATTGCATGCACACACAAAATATGTTCCAAGCTAATGTATTAAACCAATGTAGAAGTGTAGCCATGAACAAATCACATATTTTTCTAAATATTGATTTGCTGGCAACCCAGTATCTTTTGCATAGGGATTTTTTAGTTCATATGGAAACCATTCATTATTTTAGCAAACATCCAAAGCACAAACAAATCAATGGACTACGCACACCAACCTATATATTATACTTATAATTCAATAAAATTGTTGCATGCAACTATTTTTTCACACGTGGCAATCTAATTTTGTCAGGCTCTTACGAATATTGCTATTGATTTTTCCCCAAATAGCACTAAATTTGGAGAAACAACATTACAGTTTAGGATTTCTCCCCTTCATTGCACTAAATATGTATATTGGATGTTACAAGACCTTATGGCTCCATCAATTTCTGGTAGGTTAGTTGCTGGTATGCAAATACCACCTTCATTAGCTTTTAACCCTAAAGAATGGATATTTTAGTATCAAAAGAAAGCCAGCAATTTGAATGGGCCAAAAGGAATACCATTTCCTGGTTCATATAAGAGCAGCTTGTGAAAAAAAGTAATTACTGCTTTATGCTGCTGCTGCTAAGTCGCTTCAGTCGTGTCCAACTCTGTGCGACCCCATAGACGGCAGCCCACCAGGCTCCCCCGTCCCTGGGATTCTCCAGGCAAGAACACTGGAGTGGGTTGCCATTTCCTTCTCCAATGCATACCACTTGGTTATTTTGGAGAGATGATTAATTTCTTTTGGTTTTCACAGCAAGAATGGAAGCTCACACTTTCACTTGAAACCAGTTTGGAGACTTTTCAGGGATGAGTAGCCTTATATTTGAAAGGAAATTTGCGTTGTTCATTGGTGGAGCTTTTAGCTATCACATTTTTATCACAGTTTTAAAGTTAGACTTCATATTCAAGACGAAATTGCATCTAAAGTGCATCAGAACTCAGGCAGTCTGGCAGCTTCAATGGGAAAGGCCAGCTGCCATGCAGACCCCGTGTAGCTCCTCTTCCTGGGAAGAAAGGCTCCACTCTGACACTGTAAGGGATAATTTCTGATGTCTCCCTGCCTAATAAATACAGCAGAACTTAGAGGCCGCCTTTCTGTACATCTATTTTAAAGGCGCCAACCTACTATAAAAAATGGCATTGACCTTTCATTTTAAGTCCTTTCTCTCTCTTAGTCTAGGCTGTTGGATTGCTCACTCAGTATAAAAATCACACAGCGTGTTATTGCCGTGTCATCAGCATGAATAATGGATTCCACGCTCGCAGAGATAAACCTCAGAAAGAAGAGTTAACAATACGGCCATCATTGTTCAGGTGATATCTGAACCACTGAAAGGGACTAGTCTGAAAAGCTATGACAGTACTTTTAAAAATGTCACGGATTTTGAATGCTCCAAGATGACAAACATATCACAGGAATGTATTAATAAAACGACCATGGTCCTTAAAAGTGAATGTTGACTTTTCTGTTTTCCTGATACTGAAACAGAAGTGGATGGAGGTGGTTGGTAGTGTGAGGGCCATATAGAAATGGCAGCTCCAGCATTTGTTGCTCTTGGGTTATTGAACCTTAAGCTAGAGGTACAACAGTGAAATTCCAAGGTAAGTTATATTTCTCAGAAATGTCACATCTACCTGTCACATGTGCCTCTGCTGTTTCCCTACAATTATTTGTGTCCTCCCAGAATTCTACTGTCATCTTTGCATTTGTGAAGAAGAAACATTTGCCTTTTGAAAAGACATGTTCTAGGGACACATCCCCTTTAAATTGAATTAGCTGAACTATTAATATGATCGCTTCATTATTCAGCATTGATGGTTTCACCACATTCACACAAGAGAAACTTGTAATGTTATATATGTCATAGATATATAAAAACACTAGCTCTTACTTGAAGCTAATTAAATTTGTTCTCAATTTAAGACAATTTTAAGTGGTCAGAGAAGTTTATCAACTTAATTATGGCCTGACTTTCAGTGACAGTAGAAAGACTCTTTACCTAATATGAATAGTTTATTCAACAGAGGTATGAAACAGACTAACTGAAATTTAGCATCCTGTGCTGGACAGCTTCATTTTGCCCCTTCCTAATCAATTTCCTTCGTTTTCTAGTATGATTTCTTCCTTGGAAGGCTAACTTGCAGGGGTTATATTAAAAGTTTCCTTATCCTCTAACGTCTGATAGAGAAAAGTAAGAAAGTAAAGACAGAATATTTATCCTATGAGATCCCTTCTTGTGAGCTTACCTCAGCTGGCCACGTTCCTCTGCTAAATGGTGACTATTCTTAAAGAGTTGACTACACAATTATCTCCTTTGAGGTTTTGCCAACCAATCTCTCTCTCTTATCCCTTAAGACTGAGTGGTAACACACTGTTTACTATAAACTCTGGATTACTGCACTATTCCTTCTGATTTCCCTTTACCTGCACCTTTATAAATTAGCCACGTTGTAAATAAACCCTCTTTGTTTTATCCTATTCCCATGGTTCATCTGTTTCCTGTTGGGACCTGACTGATTCCACAGCATAATTTATGATCAAATGGAGACTGTTTTTTTTCTCTACAATCTCAACATAGATATTTACTCAAATATCTAGATTTAGTTGCCTGAATATAAAAATCCAAAATATCCACTGAAATGCTTCCCTGTTTATTCTTTTTCTTTTCTTTTTTAGTGGATAGTCAAAGTCTGTGCTTACACAAAATGAAAAAACTCAGCCATGGGAGGTCTTTGTAATCATCATCTAGTAGCATTCTTATCATGCAGAGATATCCTTTCTAGGCTGAGAACAATATCAGACAGACATCTTGACTAACTGAATTGAGAGGAAACTTTCTATTCATAGTCCAACAAAACACAGATTTAAGGTCCCGACTTTTTCATTTATTTTTACCAAGTAATCACCAAATGCATTTTGACCTGCTGCACATAAAATTAAAAAATACCTTTTGATATTGTCTTAGCATACAACTTATTTTGAAACTTTTCTCATTAAACTACTTTTATAAGAGAAGTTTCATATAATAAAAATAAACAAAAGAAGACTGGTTCCAGAAATCAACTCCCTTTTGATTTGGTAGCAGCTCACTTGTGGTTCATTTTCATCATCATTTGCAGATGTCTTCTTTTATTATCGGCCTTATAACTTGAAGGTAAACCTTTCTTTATCCGTCTCTACACACTCTGTTAGTTTTCTTATCCAATCTTATTGCTTAAATATTTTTTATATGCCAGTGATTTCTAAATGTATCTCTAGCATGAATCTCTCCCTGAACTTATCACTAATTTATCAAAATACCTACTCTATAGCTCCATGTGGGCATCTCATAGCATCTCACACTTAACATTTCCCAAACAAAACTGCTGACTTGAACTCTATAGGCTCCATCCACAGTCTTCTCTGTCACCTTCTGGGCTCTCAGTATAAAGTTGGAACTTCTGTCTCGCATAACGATAACCCTATATGCGAGACAGAATAAGAGACACAGATGCATAGAACAATTTTATGGACTCTGAGGGAGAAGGTGAGGGTGGGACGTTCTGGGAGAATAGCATTGAAACATGTATATTATCATATGTGAAACGGAACACCATTCCATGTTTGATGCATGAGACAAGGGCTCGGGGCCGGGGCAATGGGATGACCCAGAGGGATGGGATGGGGAGGGAGGTGGGTGGGGGGTCCAGGAAGGGGAACACATGTAAACCCATGGCTGATTCATGTCAATGTATGGCAAAAACTATTACAATACTGTAAAGTAATTAGCCCCCAACTAAAATAAATAAATTTATTAAAAAAAAAAAAAAAAAAACCAACCTTGCACACACACACAAAAAAAGTTGGAACTTCTGTTAACTGCACTGTTTCTTCCATATTCCATATCCAACCCTTCAGTATATCCTGTTAATTTATGCTAAAAACACGGGGAGGATCCAACTCCTTCTCCAACTTTCACTGTGGTCTCTCTAGTCCAACCTGCCATCATCTCTGTTTTTTATGTTGAACTGGACTTCTAATTGGATTCCTGCTTTCAGATCCCGCCTCCAGACCATAGCTATCATCTCTATCACATCCAAGGTGATTAAGTTAAAACTGAGATCAGATGATGCCCTCCTGTTTATAATCATCCAATGACAGCTCTCTAGATTAATTTCTTAGGGCTGCCAAAACAAAATACCTCAAGCTAGGTGGCTTAAAACAACAGAAATTTATTCTCACACAGTATGGAAGCTAAAGTTGGAGATAAGTTGTCAGCAGGGCTGTATTCTCTTTGAGGACAGTAGGAAAGAATCTTTCATTGCTTCTCTCCTTGCTTCTGGGGGTTATTGGTAATCCTTAGCACTCTTTGGCTTATAACTCCATCATTTCAGTCTATATGTCCATCACTCAGCTTTCGTTCCTATGTCTCCTCCGACAGAAGTCCTTCTTATTCCTTTTATAGAGACACTAGTTACTGGGTTTAGGGCCCGCTCTAATGCAGTATGAACTCATTTTAACTTGCTGCTGTTGCTGCTAAGTCACTTCAGTCATGTTCAACTCTGTGTGACCCCATAGATGGCAGCCCACCAGGCTCCCCCGTCCCTGGGATTCTCCAGGCAAGAACACTGGAGTGGGTTGCCATTTCCTTCTCCAATGCATGAAAGTGAAAAGTGAAAGTGAAGTTGCTCAGCCGTGTGTGACTCTTCGTGACCCCATGGGCTGCAGCCTACCAGGCTCCTCTGTCCATGGGATTTTCCAGGAAAGAGTACTGGAGTGGGGTGCCATTGCCTTCTCTGCATTTTAACTTGATTACTATGCAAAGACCCTATTTTCAAAAAAGATCACATTCACAGGTTCCAGGTAGATACGAATTTGAGTGGGGAGTATTGTTTTTCAACCAGTAAACTCCTCCATTCCGTTTAGAGCAGCGGTACTTAATTGGTGCAGTTTTGTTCCCTAGAGCACATTTGGCAACATGTGAACCATGAACTTCCAGATGTTCAAGCTGGTTTTAGAAAAGGCAGAGGAACCAGAGATCAAATTGCCAACATCCAATGGATCATCGAAAAAGCAAGAGAGTTCCAGAAAAACATCTATTTCTGCTTTATTGACTATGCCAAAGCCTTTGCCTGTGTGGATCACAATAAACTGTGGAAAATTCTGAAAGAGATGGGAATACCAGACCACCTGACCTGTTTCTTGAGAAATCTGTATGCAGGTCAGGAAGCAACAGTTAGAACTGGACATGACACAACAGACTGGTTCCAAACAGGAAAAGGAGTACATCAAGGCTGTATATTGTCACCCTGCTTATTTAACTTATATGCAGAGTACATCATGAGAAACGCTGGGCTGGAAGAAACACAAGCTGGAATCAAGATTGCCGGGAGAAATATCAGTAACTTCAGATATGCGGATGACACCACCCTTATGGCAGAAACTGAAGAAGAACTAAAGAGCATCTTGATGAAAGTGAAAGAAGAGAGTAAAAGTGTTGGCTTAAAGCTCAGTGTTCAGAAAACTAAGATCATGGCATCAGGTCCCATCACTTCATGGGAAATAGATGGGGAAACAGTGGAAACAGTGTCAGGCTTTATTTTTTGGGGGGCTCCAAAATCACAGAAGATGGTGATTGCAGCCATGAAATTAAAAGACACTTACTCCTTGGAAGGAAAGTTATGACCAACCTAGATAGCATATTTAAAAGCAGAGACATTACTTTGCCAACAAAGGTCCGTCTAGTCAAGGCTATGGTTTTTCCAGTAGTCATGGATGGATGTGAGAGTTGGACAGTGAAGAAAGCTGAGCACAGAAGAATTGATGCTTTTGAGCTGTGGTGTTGGAGAAGACTCTTGAGAGTCCCTTGGACTGCAAGGAGATCCAACCAGTCCATCCTAAAGGAGATCAGTCCTGGGTGTTCATTGGAAGGACTGATGTTGAAGCTGAAACTCCAATACTTTGGCCACTTCATGCGAAGGGTTGACTCATTGGAAAAGACCCTAATGCTGGGAAGGATTGGGGGCAGGAGAAGAAGGGGACGACAGAGGATGAGATGGCTGGATGACATCACTGACTCGATGGACATGGGTTTAGGTAGACTCTGGGTGATGGACAGGGAGGCCTGGCGTGCTGTGATTCATGGAGTCGCAAAGAGTCGGACAGGACTGAGTGACTGAACTGAACTGAACTGAACTGGAGACATTCCTGGGGCCTGGGACTTTGTTAGACATCACAATGTGAAGTAGTTATGCTGATTTATTTTGGTTCTAAACAAACGTCAGTAAGTGAATATTATGAGAAACATGATATACAATCATTGTTTATTACTGGATTAGAGAAATTAACTTTCTAGAAAATAAGATTGTTCTCTAAAAAAATTTACACTTCCGTTTGTTATTTGTTAGATAATTGCTGAATAATATTTGTAACTTTCTAATTTAATTTTCTTTGTGTTTTGTTAAAAACAAACCTACAGACCGCAAAATGGAGTCTCTTATGTTAAAGCCCATGTCATCAAAGGGGGTCTTAATTACAGTTGGCTCTGTAAATTAGTTTCCAATGGAATTTTAAACCAATCAGGAATCATCTGATCAGCACTAGTAGGTAATCAGCCTGATAGACCTCTGACATCCATTAAAGGAAAGTAAGCTTGCAATAACCAACACCTTTTTTGCCAAGAATAATTTCCTTGTTCCTATCCTCTTCTGTCTATGAACATATTTCATTTTATAAACAGTTCCTCAGAGCTCCTTTCTACCTGCTAGACTGGATGCTGCCCTACTGAATTGAGTTTTGTTCAAATAAACATTTAAATTTTTTAACATGTCTTAGTTTATCTTCTAGCAAAATCTCAGCTCTGATGATAATTAAGTTAGATGAGCAAAGTGCGAACTATTCTTAAAGTAGGTTTACCCAACTGGTAAACATTTCTAATAGCTTCCTTCCAGGACTATATTCAGATAGTGCATGTAGTTCCTAAGAGAGAATACTATATGTCTTGTAGTATGCAATTTACATGTTAATTCTCACCCTCTCCCTCTTAATTCACCTTGTATATACCACAATATACCTTAATCCTCCTTGTATATACCACAGCCTTTACAGATATTTTTGAATAAAATATGTGAAATGGCAAAATGGTATTTAACCCATGAGATAAGCCAGGTCCTTATAAAGTTTAAAAATATCATATGCCTAATTGAACCATTTTATTATTACTTTTATTAATCATATAGTTATTAATTTAGTTTCACCGATTTCCCATATATTTTAAATATTTATTTGGTTCTGAAAGTAAATAATTACTAAATTCATTTCCTTTTATTTCTAGTAGGTCACTGAATATTGCACTGCTTATGAAATAAAAATATCTTGAAATTTTGGCTAAATACCTATTTGGGGCACTCAGGTACAGATTTAAGCAGAATTTGGAAAAGGGCAATAAAAGCATGAAAAAACCTGACAGACTATGAGTTCAGATTAACATAATTACAGAGTAGATATTTTAGGGAGTAAAAAAATAATCCTAAAGGGAAACTATCTTGAAAAAACAAGCAGAGCTCCTACACCTGTGCAAGACAGTGAATTACATCACAGAGAAAGAGGAAAAATGGATATATCTGTTTAAAAAGTTTAACACTGAACCACAAAGAACCCTAGTAAAAGAACATTTAGAATAAAGATCAGAAATTATAACCTAAGAGAACCTCATAACAGCCATGGGATATTGTGCAAGAGAAACAAGAGGGGTCAAAATATCTGTTGAATATCAACTGAATGAAACTAAGACATTAGAAACCGTTTTGGTTTTGGTTAAAGATTAAGACTAATTCGTAAATTCTATTTTTTTAATTATACACAAATATATATACTGGAAATCATTCTGAGCAGTAGTACAGTTATTAAATTCTGAAGAGAGAAGACCTTTAAATTTCTATTAGCTTTATGTTAGATAAATATCACGTCAGAGCACACAGCTGCTGCTTTTAGATAGCAAGAAGAGAGACTAGAAGTCAACTTTTTATTTTCTACTCTGTTGGTATTTTGCCAAAGTCTAAAATACAAAACCCGGAAATGACCCATTCAGCAGGTGAACAGAAGGTTTCATTGGAATGACTAAAGCCAGGGCTTGCTCCTCTTGGATAAATGACCTAACAGGAATGTACAGCTTTTCTAAAAGTGATTCCAAAGAGGTGTAAATCCCATCTTTCTCAATTTCTCTTAACCTATTCAGTAAAATCTCTTTCTTAATCTCAAGTTCTCTTAACTGGTCTTAATTAGGTTGTCTCAAACAAGGTACAAAAAAGAAAAAAAATTGGCATATAATGTACTTACGGTAAGAAGGACCAAATGAATCCCTTAGCTTAATTCATCCTCTTTCTTCCTGTCTGATTCTGGGAAAGCAAGTTCTTTTGAAGTTTGGGTCCCCACAGCTACGGCCATGACATATAATTTATGGTGTGAATTTTTGCTTGTCAAGTTTTGGTGGGCTGTGAACTATGGCAGGATCATGGTTACCCTGAAGACATCTTCTGAGCAATCCTCTGACATTTGGAAAGAAAGGGAGACTGAAATAATCTCTGCTTGAGTTCGTCATGTGAAATTTCCAATTAAAATAGCCTTTGCCTGCCGTATTTTTTAACCTTCAAATAGAAAAATACACACTTTTGTGGATTTTTTTAAAAATCAAACTGGAGGAATTATTATTTGAAATGTGAAATTAAATTCTCCTTCCAACTAAATGATCAAGATCAGTGAAATCATGGTAATTTATGAGTCTTAAACATTTAGTTTGCATGCTGACCTAGTTTCATCACAAATGAAGCAATGGGGTCAAAGACCTGTCCTGTTCCCTGGGTCTTGTGGGAACAGCATATGTAACTGAAAAGTAACATTGTTTATGTCCCTTACATTGCTGAATACTTGTTAGACTTTCAGTGTATATTGTTAATTCCATTTCTCCATCTCGTTTATAGTTACTGCACTTAATGTTTTTAAAATAAATACAGCTCTGAAATAGACTTCCTTTGGAGTAAATCTTTACATTTCTTAGCAATTATAAATACACATGATTTCTAGAAATTTCTCTTCTCTCTTCAAGTATTAGAGCAGATTAGATGTGTTCACCTTTACACAAGAAATAAGAAATAAGTACACATTTGTAATAGGACCAGAGAGATAGCATTTGGTAAACCAAGAAAGATATTATTTCAAAACACTGGTCCCTAACTGAAAATTGGTTGTGACAGTGAAAATCTAGTTACCTTTGATGAAATCTAATGAAGATGTGGACATAGGTAGAATTGCCAAGTATTAGCACTGATTTTGGCTGAAGGCTAATTTCCTGTTTATAAACTTATGCAAACATGAAATTTCAGTGTCTATGAGATTCTTTGAGCTTCAAATTTGACACAAAAATTTATTCTCCCATTCTTAGGTTTATCTTTCTGCTAGACTATGTTTTTAAAAGGTACAATGATTAGATTACTACTTAAAGCTTGATAGTGGTCCAGACAGCTCAGTTTGCACAATGGTGACTAATAATAGAAACAGAGAAATGTTAACTTAGGATGGTTTTTATTTCTTGAAACAAAGCTCATAAAACCCTGGGCTAAAATATTTTAATTTCCATTGATTAAATAAGTTATTTAGCTTTATTTGAGTTTCTTAATGCAAATTCATTGCTCAAATAATAATTTACGAAGTGCACATAATTTTATTGAACTTAATTTATAAGCTCTAACAAAATGAAAATATAGAAGTAAAATTAGTTATAATGATTATATACATTGTGATTCTAGTGTATTGATTTTATAAAAGGTTATTATAAAATATATTGGTTTGACATATTTAAGAGACATGTTTAAGTTATATTTCTTAGGATTAATATCAGCATCTCTATCAAGATAAACATTCTTACTGAAGTTTATATCAGATCTGAAGTTTAGGTAATTAGATATATAATATAATATGTATATAATTTAGCGTTATATGTATCTATAGGCTTCCCTGATGGCTCAGTGGGTAAAGAATCTGCCTGCAGTGTAGGAGACACAGAAGACTAAGGTTCGATCCCTGGGTTGGGAAGATCCCCTGGAGGAAGAAATGGCACACCACTTCAGTATTTTTGCCTGAAAAGCCCAGGAGAGAGAAGCCTGGCAGGCTACAATCCATGTGGGCTCAAAGAGTTGGATATGACTGAGCACACACCTATATATATACATACACATATGTGTATAAAATACATGTTACCTGATATGCATGTGCTCCAGATCTCAGAAATCAAACATATTGAATTTTTTATCATTCCTAATTTAAACTATTATTGACTTAAACAATGGATGGAAAGTTACATTGTGAAACTTCACTTTTAGGAATACTATTACTCTTTTTAAGAAATCAAATTTCTTTCAGCATGATTAGAATTTGTGGATATTATATGTATTTATAAAATTCTGTTGTTTATGCTTTTCCACTTTGGAATTAATTCAGAAGCTTACCTGTTACTCTTTAAGCTCAATATATGCCTTTGAAATGACTGCATTTTTAATTAAAGAAGCCACTACAATATATGTGAAGATTTAGTCACTAAGTCATGTCAGACTCTTGCAACCTCATGGACAGTAACCTGCCAGTCTCCTATGTCTATGGGATTCTTCAGGCATGAATACTGGACTGGGTTGCCATTTCCTTCTCCATTTCCTTCCTGCCATTTTCTTCTTCCACTATCTTAAATGGGTATTTTATAACCCATCTGCTAAAACCTATACATACATTGGCTTTCTTATCTAGAACATTTATTAAAAAAAAAATGAAACAAAAACACATGTTTTGGTTTCTAAAATTCTTATGAAAATAAAGAATGTAATATACTGGGAGCTGACTGTGGCTCAGAGCATGAGCTTCCTATTGCCAAATTCAGACTTAAATTGAAGAAAATGGGGAAAACCACTAGACCATTCAGGTATGACCTAAATCAAATCCCTTATGATTATACAGTGGATGTGACAAATAGATTTAAGGGATTAGATCTGATATAGTGCTTGAAGAACTATGGATGGAAGTTCATGGCATTGTACAAGAGGCAGTGATCAAGACCATCTCCAAGAAAAAGAAATGCAAAAAGGCAAAATGGTTGTCTGAAGAGGCCTTAGGAAGAGCTGAGAAAAGAAGAGAAGCTATAGGCAAAGGAGAAAAGAAAAGATGTACCTATCTGAATGCAGAGTTCCAAAGAATAGCAAGGAGAGATAAGAAAGCCTTCCTCAGTGATCAATGCAAAAAAATAGAGGAAAGCAATAGTATGGGAAAGACTAGAGATCTCTTCAAGAAAATTAGAGATACCAAGGGAAAATTTCATGCAAGGATGAGCACAATAAAGGACAGAAATGGTAGGGACCTAACAGAAGCAAAAGATATTAAGAAGAGGTCGCAAGAACACAGAGAAGAAATGTACAAAAAAGATCTTCACGACCCAGACAATCACGATGGTGTGATCACTCACCTAGAGCCAGACATCCTCGAATGTGAAGTCAAGTGGGCCTTAGGAAGCATCACTACGAACAAAGCTAGTGCAGGTGAGGGAATTCTAGTTGAAGTATTTCAAATCCTCAAAGATGATGCTGTGAAAGTGCTTCACTCACTCAATATGCCAGTAAATCTGGAAAACTGAGCAGTGGCTACAAGACTGGAAAAGATCAGTTTTCATTCTAATCCCAAAGAAAGGCAATGTCAAAGAATGTTCAAACTACTGCACAATTGAACTCATCTCACATGCTAGCAAAGTAATGCTCAAAATTCTCCAAGCCAGATTTCAACAGTATGTGAACCATGAACTTCCAGATATTCAAGCTGGATTTAGAAAAAGCAGAGGAATCAGAGATTAAATTGCCAACATCTGATGGATCATTGAAAAAGCAAGAGTTTCAAAAAAGCATATCCTTTTGCTTTATTGACTACACCAAAACCTTTGACTGTGTGGATCACAACAAACTGTGAAAAATTCTTCAAGAGATGGGAATATCAGACCACCTGACCTGTCTCTTGAGAAATCTGTATGCAGGTCAGGAAGCAACAGTTAGAACTGGACATGGAACAACAGAGTGGTTCCAAATAGGAAAAGGAGTACATCAAGGCTGTATATTGTCACCCTGCTTATTTAACTTTTATGCAGAGTACATCATGCAAAATGTTGGGCTGGATGAAGCACAAGCTGGAATCAAGATTGCCTGAAGAAATGTCAATAACCTCAGATACACAGATGACACCACCCTTATGGGGGAAAGCGAAGAAGAACTAAAAAGCCTCTTGATGAAAGTGAAAGAGGAGAGTGAAAAAGTTGGCTTAAAGCTCAACATTCAGAAAACTAAGATCATGGCATCTAGTCCATCACTTCATGGCAAATAGATGGGGAAACAAACGAAACAGTGAGAGACTTTCTTTTCTTGGGCTCCAAAATCCCTGCAGATGGTGACTGCAGCCCTGAAATTAAAAGACACTTGCTCCTTGGAAGAAAACCTATGACCAACCTAGACAGCATATTAAAAAGCAGAGACATTACTTTGCCAACAAAGGTTCCTCTAGTCAACACTACGGTTTTTCCAGTAGTCATGTATGGATGTGAGAGTTGGACTATAAAGAAAGCTGAGCGCCAAAGAATTGTTGCTTTTGAACTGTGGTGTTGGAGAAGACTCTTGAGAGTCCCTTGAGCTTCAAGAACATCAAACCAATCAATCCTAAAGGAAATCAGTCATGAATATTCATTTGAAGGACTGATGTTGAAGCTGAAACTCCAATACTTGGGCCACCTGATGTGAAGAACTGACTTATTGGAAAAGACCCTGATGCTGGGAAAGATTGAAGACAGGACGAGAAGGGGATGACAGAGGATGAGATGGTTGGATGGCATCACCGACTCAATTGACATGAGTTTGAGTAAGTTCTGGGAGTTGTTGATGGACAGGGAAGCCTGGCGTGCTGCAGTCCATGGGGTCGCAGAGAGTTGGACACAACTGAGTGACTGAACTGAGCTGAACTGATTCCTTGCATTTATTTATTTATTTATTTATTTTTTTATATAAATTTATTTATTTTAGTTGGGGGCTAATTACTTTACAATATTGTAATAGTTTTTGCCATACATTGACATGAATCAGCCATGGGTTTACATGTGTTCCCCTTCCTGGACCCCCCACCCACCTCCCTCCCCATCCCATCCCTCTGGGTCATCCCATTGCCCCGGCCCTGAGCCCTTGTCTCATGTCCTTGCATTTAAAACAGCAAGTCAAATCCTCTGTTCAGCAACAGCTCCAGGCTTGCCAGTAGGAAGAAGAGCAGGCAGGTAACACCTTTTCTCAGGTGAGTAACAGTAGCATCTCCTCTTCAGAGTGAAAGTTCTAGACTCTGCTCTGCACCCTGTGTTAAAACCGCACATGTTTCGCTTTCCCTGAGAGCCTGAGAATTATGAGTGAAACTTTGATGTCTCGGTTTTTAATTTTATCTCAGACTAAATAGGGGCTTCCATTCACTTATTCAATCAAGAATCCACTGCATGTTAACTGTATCTGCAGTCCAGACATTATGTTCCAGCCTGGAAATATCAGTTACCTGATTAGCTGGCTGAATGTCCAAAGAACCATATATGTGCATGCACACTTACACACACACACACACACACACACACACACACACACACACACACACGCACATCAGTTCACACAACAGATCTCATCTCGAGTCTATTTACACTATGGCCTTACTTTCAAAAATTATTAGGGGGATTTCCCTGGTGGTTTGGAGGTTAAGAATCCACCTTCCAATGCAGGGCCTTGCTTGCTTAGTCACTCAGTCTCATCCGACTCTTTGTGACCCCATGGACTGTAGCCCGTCAGGCTCCTCTGTCCATGGGACTTTCCAGGCAAGAACACTGGAGTGGGTTGCCATTTCCTCCTCCGGGGGACTAATGCAGAGCATGTGGGTTCAGTTCCTGGTTGGGAAACTAAGATCGCACATGCAGAGGGGCATCTGTGCTGTCTTGCCACGACTTCTGAACCCCTGTGCTCTGGAGCCCGTGAGCCACAGCTAGAGAAGCCCCTGTGTACTGCAACTAGAGAAAGTCCCACGTGTCTCAATGAAGACTCTCTCAGGCAAAACATAAAAAATAAAACAAAAAACATTTTTAAATATTGAATTGGCAAAACGTTCATTTGGGTTTTTCCCATAACATCTTATGGAAACCCAAACAAACGTTTTGGCCAACCCAGTGTTTGCAGCCACTTGCTGAACTTTCGACATTCCTGCTGTTTCTCCTTCTTCTTTCTTTTGGTGGTTCTCTGAAGTCCTTCTCTGAAGTTTCTCCAGACGGCTTCCATCCCCTGAAGGCTCAGAACATGTTAGGACCTCTTTTCTCTGGCAGACCCTGCCTGCACCAAGGCTGGGACATTTAGCACATTGTTCTATAGCACTCTGTTTATCTGTCTGTCTGCCCCCTGGACAGTGAGCAACGTGCAAGCAGGGCTTTCTCTCTGATCATTGACATATCACAAAAGCCTGTCTCGGCGCTTGGCAGAAAATGCATTGGAAAAAAGAAGAGAAATGAAGTGCAATGAAATGAATTGAAATAGACATCCTTGACAAGAGCCCATGGAGTCTCCTCGTCAGCCTCCTATGGAGGAATTCCAGCTTCTTCAGAATGCGTATGTTGGGAGTAGGGGGTGAGAGGTGTCACTGTCTAAATATTAGCCTCAAACACATTCCAATAGTTTAAATCATTTTTTTAAAAAAGCTAAAAGCATAGTACTTTGTCAGTAAAGATATTATATAAATGGGAAAAAAAAAAGCAAAACAAAAATATATCGCCCACAATCACTACTAAACACCTGGTATCTGAGATTTGGGCAGAGGCCATTTCCAGTGGAGGTTCAAGCTGAGCCTGTGCCAGTCTCCTGAGGCTATTATTCAGTGATCTAGGCTAAATAGAACAAAGGGGAGGGTCTACTGCCTTGTGGCCAAATGGTGCTCTTTCAACCTGGTATCAAGATAGGAAGAAGATAACGCCACTTTACATCATTTACAGTGAGGCTGGAGCAGCAGGAAGCAGGGGGGTTGAAAGTGCACAGCTCACATTGCTTCCTTGAGGCTTTCTCAGCCTCAGAAACAATGCATATCTCTCTGAGGATTAGCTGGCTGAACTGCAAAAGAATCACACAGGCGCAAACACCCCACCACCATCACCACACACACACACCCCCCACACAAGCAAATGGAGCAAAGCCAAGCAAGAGGAAAAGAGATGGAAAGTCCTCTGCTCTAAAAGGGAAAACAAATGTTAACTTCTTGCCTTAACAAGGTAACACTAGCTGAATTCATTTCAGTTTGATGTGCAAAAAATGGCAAATAGGAAGGAAAATGCTAATTTAAAGAGAATCTTTATAAAGCAATGAAAAGAAAGACAGTGAAGTCACTCAGTCGTTTCCGGCTCTTTGTGACCCCATAGCCTGCAGCCTGCCAGGCTCCTCCATCCATGGGATTCTCCAGGCAAGAGTACTGGAGTGGGTTGCCATTTCCTTCTCCAGGGGATCTTCCTGACCCAGGGATTGAACCCAGATCTCCCGCATTGTAGGCAGACGCTTTACCGTCTGAGCCACCAGGGAAGTCTTAACTATAAATGATCCATAACATAACCACCCAGATTCAAAACAATTTGTATTACTGCATGTTGTCTATTTCTCCATGTTTACATAATCATATATTTAGCATATATTATTTTAAATATCAGATCAATAATTTTTCACTTTATTTTACTAGTTAAATCCTTTTTATCATGGCCATGTGACTTGCTATATGCATCCTAGAGAAACTGCTGCATCCTATCTGAGGCTGTATTAGATAATCGGGGCTTCCCTGATGGCTCAGCTGGTAAAGAGCCCTCTTGCAATGCAGGAGACACAGGGGACATGGGTTTGATCCGTGAGTCTGGAAGATCCTCTGGGGGAGGAAATGGCAACCCACTCCAGTATTCTTGCCTGGAAAATCCCATGGAGAGAGCAGCCTGGCAGGCTGCAATGCAAAGAATCACAAGGAGATGGCCACAACTGAGCGTGCATGCATACTATATACTAGATAATCCCATAACAAGCATCCACATACCATATATTTGTCTGCTTTGGATAAAGTCCAGGAGTAGAATTCCTTCCTCACCAGATATGACCATTGTCAGAGGCCTTGTTTTACACCAACATGCTGCTAATTCAAAGTCTTTTTTGTGGTTATCATTTCAAGGATGATGAATGTGCACATCAGGTTTACCAACAAATAGTAATGCCTTTTCATTTTTAAATAATACATTTATTTAATAAATCTAAAAGGTTTTGGTTGTTTATATTTTATGAGTTTTTAAATTAGGGGTGACTCATTGCTTCGTGTACTCTGCTCATGTATTTTTTAGTGGATTGATGTTATAGATTGAGTAAAATCTTTGCACAGAATCAATGTTTGGCATTTTTAAAGTAGTGAGTTGGTACAAAAGTAATCGCGACCTCAGACCGTGAATTTTAAATCATTATAACTAGGCTCAAACACATCTTTGCTAATCAACATAGTAACCTTTACAATTAACACATTTTTTTGCCAATGAAGAATAAGTTTGCTTTATTCATGTGTGTAAAATTCCTTCAGGAAAAATGCTTCAGGGACTCAGCAAACTCTTGGGAGGCATTTTCTGCCTCCTGCTGGTTGTAGAAGTGTTTGCCCGGCAAGACGCTTGAAGAAATAGTAGCTGGTTGGCCAGAGGTCAGACGAATATGACGGATGAGGCAAAACTTCACAGATGAGTTCGTTCAACTTTTGAAGCGTTGGTTGTGTGATGTGTGGCTGGGCACTGTTGTGGAGAAAAATCGGGCCCTTTCTGTTGACCAGTGCCAGCTGCAGCCACTGCAGTTCCCATGCATCTCATTGATCTGCTGAGTATACCTCTCAGATGTAATGATTTTGCTGGGATTCAGAAAGCTGTAGCGGATCAGACCAGCACTAGACCACCAAACGATGACCATGTCCTTTTTTCCATGGAAGTGCTTCGGAGCCTGTCCTCAGTCCAACCCTGAGCTGGCAGTTGCTGGTTGTCATATCAAATCCACGTTTTGTCATATATCACAATCTGATGGAGAAATGGTTCATTGCTGCATACGGTAAGAGACGACAACACTTCAGAATGACCATTTTGTTTGATTTTCAGCCAGCTCATGAGATACACACTTATCAAGCTTTTTCACCTTTCCAATTTGCTTCAAATGCTGAATGACTACAGAATGGCTGACATTGAGTTCTTGGGCAGCTTCTTGTGTAGTTATCAGAGGATCAGCTTCGATGAGGGCTCTCAATTGGTCATTGTCAGTTTCTGATGGATGGTCACTATTCTCCTCATCTTCAAGGCAAAACTTTGCAAAACTTCTTGAACCACCACTGCCCTGTATGTTTGTTAGACGTGCCTGGGCCAAATGCATTGTTGATATTGTGAGTTGTCTCCACTGCTTTATGACTCATTTTGAACTCAAATTAAAAAAAAACAAAAAAAAACCGAACTTGCTTTTTGTCTAACATTATTTCCACAGTCTAAAATAAATATAAAATAAACAGCAAGTAATGTCATTAGCAATAAATAAATAAATAATGCAAGAAATGCGCATTAAATGATATATAGCATAACCACATTTATTTAAGAATGTATTCCATTATGAAACAGCAAAGTTCAACAATGCAAAACTGCAATTACTTTTGCATCAACTCCGATATTAAGTTTATAACACTTTTAAATGTGTATATATTAAATATCTGCAAATTTTCTTTGGGGATACAGCCATCATTACACAGCAGAGAAATTTAAATTTCTCCTCGGTTTTGATAGATCCTATTCTGCTTTGGCCACTCTTGTTTTCCCCAACACCTTGTTTTTAATGTAAAACCCTTTAATCGTTTGTAATTTACTTAAGAGGATAGTACAACAAATGGATTAACATTCATCCTTTATAATTTTTTGAAATCAAAATTGTTATTCCATTATCTTGGCATCATTTGTCACATAATCTTTTCTGATTCACCTGATTTTGAAACTCACCTTTTTATATATAGTGAGCCTTTATATGCTGATCTATTTATGGCTTTTCACTGATATGATTTTTAATTTGTGTAAGTATTATATTATTTTGAAAATTGTTGCATTTAAATGTGGCTAGTATCATTACATTGGGTTGTACTCCTTATTCTCCTTTAATATCCCTTTAAAAAATATTACTGTCCTTTTATTTTGTGATGCCACTTTTAAAACACACTAGATTTTAAATTACCATCAATGGAGATAATCTTCAGATCTTCTCTAGTATGTGATCAATATCAAATTGTACTGAACAAACCACAGAACATTTTAAAGTTGGATTTTGATTTTTCTTTTTTTAAAGAATTAGCCTTATTAAAAAAAAAAAACAGAAATGTGTGATTTTTAAGACATTCTTTTCTCGATTTACCTTAGAGATTTTTGTATTTCAGTTTTTCCTTGGAAATGACATTCAAGCCAAAAAAGTCTGTTTTATAGCTTGCAGTCAGATTGATATTAGACCCTCTAAGTATTGCCCATCTTGATAATTCACATAATTCAGCAGACTGAACAGCAAAGGAATATTATTTATTTTTTTATCTTTATTAATATAACAAAATATTGCACTGATGTGTATTTCATTAAACTAGAAAATGTTGATATATTTATGTAAATTATTTTAAGTAAGACAGTAGAAATTATTTCTAATCACATTACCCAGGGTGTCCCAAGGTAATGGCAAAGAATCCGCCTGCCAATTGAAGAAGACACAAGAGACACAGGTTTGATCCCTGGATTGGGAAGATCTCCTGGAGGAGGAAATGGCAGCCCACTCCAGTAATCTTGACTGAAAAATTCCATGGACAGAGGAGCCTGGCTATAGCCCAAGAGGTCACAAAGAGTTGGACATGACTGAGGGAAGTGAGCACAGCCCAGCACACATGTTACACAAAGGTGAATAATATAAAGCTAACATCAATTTCATCTAAATATTAGGGTAGTTGTGCATGCTGAGGTTGATTGAGGCAAAATTATACATATATTAGTCCTTCAATAATTAATATGGGAGTTATCACACAAAAATTTATTTAATTTAAATTTAATTTTTTTATTTAAAAAATATTTAATGAGACACATTTAAATGAATTTTTTGTGACCTCTGAAGAATAATTGAGACACAGCATCTTTGAAAATAGATGTCTTACCATTTTCTACACTCCATCTACAGACCAGTGGAGCACATCAGAGAACCTTCACTTTTTAGATATTTGTCAAGGTCACGTTGGGTAAAGAAGCCAAGACACAGATCCACTTCTCCTGAAAGAGTGGTTAAGATCATTAGATCTGTAGATCACTGATTACGGACTCCTGGAAATCCACAACTAAAAGAGATCTTTCGAGAACATCTAATTTAAGCTCCACAGACAATGAGACAATTGCATCACGACAGAATGGTTGGATGTCTTAATGCTAATGAGGTGCAGGACCACAGCCATGCTACTCTTCCCACATGTTCAGTTTAATACCTTGTGATTTGAGTAAATACTTTTTGCTTTTTTAGTCATACTTGAATAAAGAAAAAAAATCCTAGAAAATACTCAAAATTAAGCTTAAAATTGAATTTATATTAAGGTTTATAATGATGTAGCTTAATTATGTACTTGATACAATTAGGTTTCACCCTTACTTTATGATTCTAATACTGTGACAAAATTAAATACAAATATAAATTAACTGCAAACTACACTAAAACTTTAAATAGTAATCTTAGTTTAACATAATTTTTTTCTTGTATTAAATCTGCTGCTGCTAAGTCGCTTCAGTCGTGTCCGACTCTGTGCGACCCCATGGACGGCAGCTCACCAGGCTCCCCTGTCCCTGGGATTCTCCAGGCAAGAACACTGGAGTGGGTTGCCATTTCCTTCTCCAGTGCATGAAAGGGAAAAGGGAAAGTGAAGTTGCTCAGTCGTGTCCAACTCGTAGCGACCCCATGGACTGTAGCCTACCAGGCTCCTCCATCCATGGGATTTTCCAGGCAAGAGTACTGGAGTGGGGTGCCATTGCCTTCTCCGTGTATTAAATCAACTCTCATCAACTGAAGGCAGTAGTCAGTTTTGCTTATCTTTAATGCCATCTACCAGAATAACTCACTTCTACAGACACTTGCATCTATAGAAGCTGCTTGAAAAGCTTCAATCATAAAGCATGCCTTGGTTTCAACTGAGTTTCAATTCCATTCAAATGGAATCATTTATGTGTTTGTGTAGTCTTGGTAAATTAATTTCTATTTGCAATAATTTAGTCCAATGCCACGAAATTTGGGACATGTTCAAATTTTGGGGACTAAAGTTTCCACAGTGTAGGAAGCCTGTTAAAAAGCTGGACACTTTTAAAAATTAAATATAAAATTAAGACTATTAGAATGAGAAAAGAAGTCACAGTCACTTAGACATCTTTAAAATGTTGACAAATGTCTTAAATATAAAAATTGAGAAAGTAGCACAGCATGTTCATCAGTAAGTCCTCAATGATTAAAGAATATATAAAATGAATTTAAAATCAAAGCACGGCGCATAATTAGAATCAAAAGCGTTTAAAGCACCACTTCAATGTCTTCACTGGGATCATTTGTAAGAGCTTTTATCACTGCAACTCCTGTGTCTGCAGGTCATTTTGTGGCATTCCTGGAAATTTTGCATTTTATTTTACCTGGAACTATCAGATTTTCACAACTCAAGATGAGTCGGTACTCAAAGATGGGATCTAACTTGTTGAAATGAGTAAAATGTTTGACTTTACACACAGCTTGAATCTCTATTTTTAGTATTGTAACAGAGAAATTCTAATGAATTTTATATGATTCTATAAAAAAGGAAAATGTGTATCTTACATTGCTAATTTTACATGTTGCACTATCAATTCTGCTGATAGCAGAGATATTACCTTTTATCAAATTATAAGAACTAAATTTTTAGCTGCTGCTGCTGCTGCTGCTAAGTCACTTCAGTCGTGTCCGACTCTGTGCAACCCCATAGAGGGCAGCCCACCAGGGTCCCCCGTCCCTGGGATTCTCCAGGCAAAAACACTGGAGTGGGTTGCCATTTCCTTTTCCAATGCGTGAGAGTGAAAAGTGAAAGTGAAGTCGCTCAGTCGTGTCCGACTCTTCGAAACCCCATGGACTGCAGCCCACCAGGCTCCTCCGTCTATGGGATTTTCCAGGCAAGACTACTGGAGTGGGGTGCCATTGCCAGTTTATAAACTGAAAGTTGAAAGGCTTTTCCATAGATTAGCTTCTTGGTGTGTATGCTTTAAACCTTTTTTTTCTCCCTGACTATAGGCATATCTTGTTTAATGGAACTTCAGTTTAATATGCTTCTCAGATATTGTATTTTTTACTAATTGAAGGTTTGTGGCAACCCTGTTTTTTTCCATGTTTTTTCCAACAGCATTGTTTATTTTGTGTCTCTATGGAACATTTTGATAATTATCACAGTATTTCAAAATTTTGATCATTATTATGTTTCTTGTGGTGATATGTGATCTGTGATCTTTGACGTTACTGTGGTAATTGTTTTGGGGCATCACTACCCTCACATACCATTCCCTGCTGGCTCAGATGGTAAAGCGCCTGCCTACAATGCGAGACACCTGGGTTCGATCCCTGGGTCTGGACGATCCCCTGGAGAAGGAAACAGCAACTCACTGCAGTATTCTTGGCTGGAAAATCTCATGGACAGAGAAGCCTGGTAGGCTACAGTCCATGGGGTCGCAAAGAGTCGGACACGACTGAGCAACTTCACTTTCTACCATACTCATGTAAGACTGCAAATTTAAATGATAAACCTGTGTGTTCTGACCGCTCCAGCAACCAGCCATCCCCTCCTCCCCTCATCGTCTCTATTCTCTGAGACACAGCAATGCTGAGATTATGTCAGTTAATATCCAAGAAGGAAGAGGCACGTATCTTTCAATTCAAATCTGAGGTTAGAAATGATTAAATTTAGTGAGGAAGGCATATCAAAAGTCAAAATAGACTGAAAGCTGGGCCACTCCTATTTGTTAGCCAGGGTGTGAGGGCAAAGAAAAAATGCTTGAAGGAGATCAAAAGTTCTATTCTAGTGAACATGGAAGTGATAAATAAAACCAGACTTCTTGTTCATATGGATAATGTTTCAGTGGGCTGGATAGAAGATCAAACCAGACATAACATTCCCTTCAGCCAAAGACTAACCCGGAGCAAAGCCCTAACTCTCTTAAATCTATGAAGGCTGAGAAAGGTGAGGAAGCTTCTGAAGAGAAGTCTGAACCTAGCAGAGGCTGGTTCATGTGGCTTAAGGAGAGAAACTGTCTCAATAACATTAAAGTTAAAGGTGAAGCAACAAGTGCTGATACAAAAACTGCAGCATATCCAGAAGACCTAGTTAAGATAGTTAATGATGGTGGCTACACTAAACTAATTTTCAAATAGATGAAAGAGCCTTCTATTGGAAGAAGACATCATCTAGGAATTTCATAGCTGGAGAAGCCAATGCCTGGATGCAAAAGACAGGCTGCCTCTCTAGGTAGGGGCTAATGCAACTGGTGACTTTAAGTTGAAACCAGTGCTCATTTTCCATTCCCCAAATCCTAGGGCCCTTAACAATTGTGCAAAGTATACTTTCAAAATCCTACTGCTCATTGTCAATGCACCTGGTCACTCTGGTGGAGATATATTAATGCAAAGAGATGAATGTTGTTTTTCATGCCTCCCAGCACAACATCCATTTGGCAGCCCAAGGATCAAGGGGTCATTTTGACGTTCAAGTTTTATTATTTAAGAAATGCATTTGTAAGCCTATAGCTGCCATAGATAGTGATTCCTCTGATGGATCTAGGTAAAGTAAATTGAAAATCTTCTGGAAATGATTCAACATTTTAGATGTCATTAAAGAATTTCATGATTCACGGGAAGAGGTCAAAATATTAATATTAGCAAGAGTATAGAAGAAATTGATTCCAACTCTCATGGATAATTTCAAAGGGTTCAAGACTTCAGTGGAGGAAGTGATTGCAGATATGATAATAATAACAAAAGAACTAGAATTAGAAGTGGGGCCTGACGTTGTGACTGAATTGCTACAATCTCCAGATAAAATTTTAATGGATTAGTAGTTGCTTATAGATGAGGAAAGAAAGTGATTTCTTGAGATGGAATCTACTGGTAAAGATGCTGCAAAGATGGTAGAAATGACAGCAAAGGGTTTGGAATATTACATAAACTTAGTTAATAAAGCAGCAGTTTGAGAGAAATTACTCCAATTTTGAAAGAAGTTCTACTGTTGGTAAAACGTTATCTAACAGCATTGCACGCTGCAGAGAAATCATTCATGAAAGGAAGTGTCAATCCATATGGAAAACCTCTTTATTGTCTTATTTTAAGAAACTACCACAGTCACCCCAACCTTCAGCAAACCACAGCTCTGATCAGTGAGCAGCCATCAGCATCAAGGCAACACCCTCCAACACAATGATTACAAATGGCTAAAGGCTCATATGATGTTTAGCACTTTTTTAGCAATAAAGCATTTTTAAATTAAGATATGTACTTTTTTAGACACCATGCTGTTGCACTATTAATAGACTACAGTATAATGCAAACATAACTTTTATATGCACTACAAAGCCAAGAGACATTTGTGTGACTCGCTTTATTGAGACATCTGCTATATCATAGTGCTTTGGAACTGAACTTGCTGTGTCTCCAAGGTATTCCTGTCTTAATGTCTTTCTGATGATAAGCAGTGTGGGCAATATTTATATTATGATAAGACTTTCTGTCTGGATGTAAAGAGAGATGACATAATGGGCCAAATCTTGCAACAGGATGCCTGGCTATGACTTAATCATGTGGACATACCTATAAATATCTGTATGTGTATGTATACTATTTAATGGTTGAATTCAGCCCCCACAAAATTCATATGTTGAAGCCCTAGCTCTCCATGCTTCTGAATGTGACTGTACTTGGGGATAGGCCTTTAAAGAGGTAATTAAGTTTAAAAAGTTCTGTAGTATGGTCCCTAATTCAATCTGGCTTGTGTTCTTGTAAGACATTAGGAGACAGAGAGAGAGAAACACTAGACACGTGCCCACATAAAAGAAGGATCATCTGAGGACACAGCAAGAAGGCGGCCCCAGAAGATATCAAATCTGTCAACATCTTGAACTTGGATCTAGACGTCACAGCTGCGACAAAATATTTCTGTTGCTTAAACCACCCAATCCGCAGCCCTAGCAAATTAATACTTTGTATCTACACCCCCCCACAAAATACCATCGCCACTCCATTTGCTACCTGACTGAAAGGAAAGAGAGGAAGGAAATGGCACTAGGGAGACACAGTGGTATTAACACACCTTATATTAGTAAATGATGCAAAAATATATGACACTGTATACAGGTTCCTCTTGCTACACCAAATTAGAGGATTCTTATGAAACTTCCCTAAGCCTCGATGGCATAAAGCAAAGAAGCAATTATCTTAGGACACATCTTTCTAACAAATGCACAAAGGAAGTTGAGATAAAGCTCACGATGCTTAACAGGCACACTTCAAAGTTACGGCGGCTCAATGCTGAGATGCTGAGTGTAGTTCCAGAGAAGGAGTTTAGCTGGGTCACTGTCACTGCTGGGGGTGCACGCTGCCTCTACAGGTTCCCTGCAAAACAAACTCGAAGAATAATTTTCGGGTTTTTTGCCTTTTTTTTCCCGTAAAAGCAAAAATCCTCTTTGGATTTCTTTCAGTTAGTGAAAACAAGTGCTACTGTAGTAAAATGGCATGCTTTTGAAAAGCAGGGAATTCCTGTACCCAGTTCTAAGAGCGTTCCAAGGATCTTGGAAGTAATCCATACAATTTAGGGGACATGAAATTTCAGTATAAGTGTAACCTTCCTAGTAAATATGCCCTGTGAATATATACATCCTCAGTCACTTCACCTCTGTCTGACTCTTTGCAGCATAACGCACTACAGACCATCAGGCACCTCTGTCCTTGGAATTCTCCAGGTAAGAATGCTGCAGGGGATTGCCATGCCCTATTCAGGGGGTGTTCCTAACCCAGGGGTTGAACCCATGTCTCCTGTGTCTTCTGCATGGCAGGAAGATTCTTTACTGCTAAGCCACCAGGCAAGCCCCAAGTATGCCCTGACTCTCTACACAAAGATATTTTTATGATGCCAAATCAAAGTTTCAACTTACTAAATGACCTAGAGTTATGTTCAATAAAAAAAAATTCAATCTCAAATTTCCACTGAAAAGAATATATTTTGTATTTATAACTGCTCAAAGAATTTAAAATGTTTGCACTGGAGGATATGGATGTGTTTTGTGCTCTTAACATTAGAATATGCAATCCTTGTGGCAGCCAGATATGAAAATTGCTATGGATATAGATGAACACCAATATAAAAAACCCACAAATGAAAATCACAACATTGCAAAGTAGCGCTGAAACTGAAGCACAGTATTAGGTCATAAGGCTTCCCTGGTGGCTCAGGCGGTAAAGGATCCACCTGCAATGTGGGAGACCTGGGTTCAGTCTCTGGGTTGGGATGACCCCTTGCAGAAGGGAACATCCAAACCAGTATTCTGACCTGGAGAATTTCATGGACAGAAGAGCCAGGCAGGCTATAGTCCATGTGGTTGCAGAGTAAGACACAACCGCACGACTTTCATATACATATACATATGTCATATTATATGATAATGTAGTCATCAAGATGATCTCAAATGCAATGATTAGGGTATTTAAAAATTGTCATTAACATAGCAAACCTAAATTAAAAGCAAACACTTGGTGGGTCTGAAGGTAGTGAGTTATCTCAATTGATTGTTCACAATTAGTTACAAATTGAACTCCTCATTCTACTTTATTCTTTCCCCCCTTTTCACTACAGCACTTGACTAGTCTTAAAAAAAAAAAACAAAACATTTATAGAGGGGAATTTGTGGGCACTGGACCTATTAGCCACCGCTTGACAAGCATTGCTCTGGATTTTACTGCTTTTTTTATGTCCTGTGAAAGAAAGAAAGTGAAGTCCCTCTGTTGAATAGTCCACCAGGCTCCTCTGTCCATGGGATTTTCCAGGCAAGAGTACTGGAGTGAGTTGCCATTTCCTTCTCCAGGGGATCTTCCCAACCCAGGATCAAACCTGGATCTCCCACACTGCAGGCAGACTCTTTCCCATCTGAGTCATCAGGGAGGCTTAGCTAATTTTCAAAATTCCTTATTGCTGATATAATTTGAAAGTTATTTTGCTTATGTCCTGTTTAGGACAAGTCTGGATAGTTGAAGGACCATCAGAGCATCTTTATTTAGCTTCCCTTTAAGTTACTAGCTCATCAGCTTTTCTGGAGAGAGAGAGCAGGACAGCTATAGTTATAATCTATAACCATTTGTAAATGTGTTGTTTTCAGAACATATATGCATTCTATAATTCCAGGATGAATCA
This sequence comes from Giraffa tippelskirchi, assembly GCF_054371585.1. Taxonomy (NCBI): domain Eukaryota; kingdom Metazoa; phylum Chordata; class Mammalia; order Artiodactyla; family Giraffidae; genus Giraffa; species Giraffa tippelskirchi. The sequence continues at coordinate 155,246,519 of NC_137281.1, forward strand.
AGTTGGCTTAAAACTAACAGTGTTAAATAAGATGAGCATGCACCAGAGAGGACATCTATGTATATGAAACATAAGTAACGGTGCCTCCCCCCAAAATGTGTTCATCATTGCCGTCAAGTATTGCACTTGAAAAGACATTAAAGAATCTGCCATGTTCGATGCATGTGACAAGGGCTCAGGGCCGGGGCAATGGGATGATCCAGAAGGATGGGATGGGGAGGGAGGTGGGTGGGGGGTCCAGGAAGGGGAACACATGTAAACCCATGGCTGATTCATGTCAATGTATGGCAAAAACTATTACAATATTGTAAAGTAATTAGCCCCCAACTAAAATAAATAAATTTATAAAAAAAAAAAAAAAAAAAGAATCTGCCTGCAGTGCAGGAGAACTGGGATCGATTCCTGGGTTGGGACGATCCCCTGGAGAAGGAAATGGCAACCCTCTCCGGTATTCTTGCCTAGAGAATCCCATGGATAGAGGAGCCTGGAGGGCTACAGTCCATGGGGTTGCAAGAGTCAGACATGACTTAGCGACTACACCACCATGTTGGACTCTGCGACTCCATGAACTGTAGCCCACCAGGCTCCTCTGCCCGTGGGATTTCCCAGGCAAGTATACCAGAGTGGGTTTCCATTTCCTTCTCCAGGGGATCCTCCCAATCCAGGGATTGAACCTGCATCTCCTGCCTTGTAGGCAGATTCTTTACTGCTAAGCCCCTGGAGAAACTCCACATGCATGTATATACAATACAAATAGAGAGATCATTTGATAGTGAAAATCCCTACATCACCTCTATGGTCAGCATTTAATGGATGGTCAATGGCCAAAGAGCTTAAGTGTTTTTTTAAAAATCTTAATTAAGTATAGCCATTTTAAGGTTAAACTATCCAATTAGCCACACTCATTAAAGATATTTTTCACTATTAATATTAGGTGACAGATTTTGCTCTCTCCTCCCTTCTTCCCCCCTGCTTTTCCTTAAGAATTTTACCAGAAAAAAAAAAAAGACAAGCATATTTTAAAAGGCAAAATATAATTCAAAACAAAGAGTATTATCACAGTGGAATAGGGCCCAAGAATAGAGTATACTAGATTACTTTTAAACTTGTTCTAGTATGTGAGAACTATATGACCTGGGAGACTTAAGACACCACAAACTCACTTCTTGGAATATCTTGTTGGGAATATAAATCCATCCTCAATGACGACACCTGCAGAGCTTCTTGGAAAACTTTGTTGAGGATTTTGTACCATCCTATCAGCTCTGAAGGAAACAGCTCCACAGTCTATAAGTGATGCCTTCCGTGGATACTAGACAGATTAGCTGTGTATTTTCTCATCTGTCAGCTGTGGATGATGATATTTGCTTTGCGTACTTTACACTGATGCTCTGAGAAGAACATGAATTGAAATCTGCTGAAAACAGCAATCTATTTAAATGCTTATACAAGGTAGTACCATTTGCAAAGCTCTTCTTTTAAAATTCTTATCCAAGGATATTGAATTTATCATATGTATCTTGAGAAAAAGAACAAAGACCCGCTAACAATGCTGATTATTTGAAACTGGAAGTGGTTCTTGTATTTGTCAGAGTTTACAACCATTCACTAAGGGACCAACTAACCATACCTGTACGTGCACATGCTGCTGTCAAGCTTCTCCACGTTGCTATTCTGTCAAGGGACCTCTATCTGATTACATATTCACGGCCATTTACTTCCCTTCTAAGTGTGCTGGTGCTACAGAGAGATTCCCTACGCCTGAAACTATAAAGCAAAGGATTCTCTCCGTGTGACTGTGATCTTAACACGGACGCTTCCCGACAATGGCGATTCTCTTGGCTCCTAAGAAGCAAAATGACAGTGAAGGACAATCAACTAATGCTTATGTGGGCAATCAAGAATTTCTTGGTAGCAATGCGGACTTCCATGATTTCCTCTTAACTCATGTTTTCAGCCCTCCTCCTCTCAAGGTAAATAAGCAAACGGAACACTTTTACAATGATAGGGTCCATTTAGTTTAATTAAATTCAAACAATTCAGTAGCTCAGTTGTGTCCGACTCTTTGCAACCCCAAGAACCGCAGCACACCAGGCCTCCCTGTCCATCACCAACTCCCTGAATCCACCCAAACCCATGTCCATCGAGTCGGTGATGCCATCCAGCCATCTCATCCTCTGATGTCCCTTTCTCCCCCTGCCTTCAATCTTTCCCAGCATCAGGGTCTTTTCCAATGAGTCAGCTATTCGCATCAGGTGGCCAAAGGATTGGAGTTTCAGCTTCAACATCAGGCCTTCCAATGAACACCCAGGACTGATCTCCTTTAGGATGGACTTGGTTGGACCTCCTTACAGTCCAAGGGACTCTCAAGAGCCTTTTCCAACACCACAACACCACAGTTAAAAAGCATCAATTCTTTGGAGCTCAGCTTTCTTTATAATCCAACTCTCACATCCATACATGATCACTGGAAAAATCATAGCCTTGACTAGACGGACCTTTGTTAGCAAAGCAATGTCTCTGCTTTTTAATATGCTATCTAGGTTGGTCATAACTTTCCTTCCAAGGAGTAAGCATCTTTTAATTTCATAGCTACAATCACTATCTGCAGTGATTTTGGAGCCCAGAAAAATAAAGTCAGCCACTGTTGCCACTGTTTCCCCATCTATCTGCCAAGAAGTGATGGGAACGGATGCCATGATCTTAGTTTTCCGAATGTTGAGCTTTAAGCCAACTTTTTCACTCTCTTCTTTCACTTTCATCAAGAGGCTCCTTAGTTCTTCTTCACTTTCTGCCGTAAGGGTGGCGTCATCTGAATATCTGAGGTTATTGATATTTCCCCTGCAATCTTGATTCCAGCTTGTGCTTCCTCCAGCCCAGCGTTTTTCATGATGTACTCTGCATATAAGTTAAAGAAGCAGGGTGACAATATACAGCCTTGACATGCTCCTTTTCCTATTTGGAGCCAGTCTGTTGTTCCATGTCCAGTTCGAACTGTTGCTTCCTGACCTGCATACAAGTTTCTCAAGAGGCAGGTCAGGTGGTGTGGTATTCCCATCTCTTTCAGAATTTTCCACAGTTTATTGTGATCCACAAAGTCAAAGGCTTTGGCATAGTCAGTAAAGCAGAAATAGATGTTTTTCTGGAACTCTCTTGCTTTTTCGATGATCCAGCGGATGTTGGCAATTTGTTCTCTGGTTCCTCTGCCTTTTCTAAAACCAGCTGGAACATCTGGAATTTCATGGTTCACGTATTGCTGAAGCCTGGCTTGGAGAATTTTAAGCATTACTTTACTAGTGTGTGAGATGAGTGCAATTGTGTGGTAGTTTGAGCATTCTTTGACATTGCCTTTCTTTGGGATTGGAATGAAAACTGACCTTCTCCAGTCCTGTGGCCACTGCTGAGTTTTCCAGATATGCTGGCATATTGAGTGCAGCACTTTCACAGCGTCATCTTTCAGCATTTGAAATAGCTCAACTAGAATTCCCTCACCTCCACTAGCTTTGCTCGCAGTGATGCTTCCTAAGGCCCACTTGACTTCACATTTCCGGAGGTCTGGCTCTAGGTGAGTGATCACAGCATAGTGATTGTCTGGGTCATGAAGAACTTTTTTGTACAATTCTTCTATGTATTCTTGCCACCTCTTCTTAATATCTTCTGCTTCTGTTAGGTTCATACCATTTCTGTCCTTTATTGAGCCCATCCTTGCATAAAATGTTCCCTTGGTATCTCTAATTTTCTTGAAGAGATCTCTAGTCTGTCCCATTCTATTGTTTCCTCTATTTCTTTGCATTGATCGCTGAGGAAGGCTTTTTATCTCTCCTTGCTATTCTTTGGAACTCTGCATTCAAATGGGTATATCTTTCCTTTTCTCCTTTTCTTTTTGCTTCCCGTGTGTTCACAGCTATTTATAAGGCCTCCTCAGACAGCCATTTTGCTTTTTTGCATTTCTTTTTCTTGGGGATGGTCTTGATTCCTGTCTCCTGTACAATGTCACAAACCTCCATCCATAGTTCATCAGGCATTCTGTCCATCAGATCTAGTCCTTTAAATATATTTCTCACTTCTACTGTTGGTCATAAGGGATTTGATTTAGGTCATACCTGAATCTAGTGGTTTTCTCCACTTTCTTTAATTTCAGTCTGAATTTGGCAATAAGGAGTTCATGATCTGATCCACAGTCAGCTCCCAGTCTTGTTTTTGCTGACCGTATAGAGCTTCTCCATCTTTGGCTGCAAAGAATATAATCAATCTGATTTCAGTGTCGACCATCCGGTGATGTCCACGTGTAGAGTCCTCTTGTGTTGTTGGAAGAGGGTGTTTGCTATGACCTGTGTGTTCTCATGGCAGAACCCTACTAGCCTTTGCCCTGATTCATTCTGTACTCCAAGGCCAAATTTGCCTGTTACTCCAGGTGTTTCTTGACTTCCTACTTTTGCATTCCAGTCCGCTATAATGAAAAAGACATCTTTTTTGGGGTGTTAGTTCTAGAAGATCTTGTAGGTCTTCATAGAACTGTTCAATTTCAGCTTGTTTAGTGTTACTGGTTGGGGCATAGACTTGAATTACCGTGATATTGAATGGTTTGCCTTGGAAACTAACAGAGATCATTCTGTCACTTTTGAGATTGCATCCAAGTACAGCCTTTTGGACTCTTTTGTTGACTATGATGGCTATTCCATTTCTTCTAAGGGATTCCTGCCCACAGTAGTAGATATAATGGTCATCTGAGTTAAAGTCACCCATTCCAGTCCATCTTAGTTTGCTGATTCCTAGAATGTCGACGTTCACTCTTGCCATCTCCTGTTTGACCACTTCCAATTTGCCTTGATTCATGGACCTAACATTCCAGGTTCCTATGCAATATTGTTCTTTACAGCATCAAATCTTGCTTCTATCACCAGTCCCATTCACAACTGGGTGTTATTTTTGCTTTGGCTCCATCCCTTCATTCTTTCTGTAGTTATTTCTCCACTGATCTCCAGTAGCATATTGGGCACCTACCGACCTGGGGAGTTCATCTTTCAGTGTCCAACTTTTTGCCTTTTCATACTGTTCATGGGGTTCTCAAGGCAAGAGTACTGAAGTGGTTTGCTATTCCCTTCTCCAGTGGACCACATTCTGTCAGAACTCTCCACCATGACCCGTCCATCTTGGGTGGCCCCACACAGCGTGGTTTAGTTTCATTGAGTTAGACAAGGCTGTGGTCCATGTGATCAGATTGGCTAGTTGTCCGTGACTGTAGTTTCAGCCTGTCTGCCCCCTGATCCCCTCTCTCAGTGCCCACCATCTTACCTGGGTTTCTCTTACTTTGGACGCAGGTTCCCTCTTCGGGGTAGCTCCTCTCGGCCGCGTTCAGTGCGCTGCCGCAGCCGCTGCACTCAGTCTAATTAGTTTAATTAGATTTACACAATTTTTAATTAAAGCATTCAATATAAACTACTTGGAGGCAAGACTGTAGTTATTCATTTCTTAACCTTGCTTCACACAGGGACAAGCACACGATAAATTGTTGTTCACATTTTCTTTCAATATATGTGCTATAATAGCTCATTATTTGTGCTGGTGCTGCGGACACAGTGGTAAGTGAGGTGAAAAAACCCACAGTCTAATATTAGAGCTTATAGTCTTAATAATATTTGAAGGAACTGAGAAGCAAAGACATCATTTAGAAGGAGATTTTGTTAGAAGATGGTTTTCAGAGGAATATACTCAGCTGAGATTTTAAGGAAAAGATTTAAAAGGATTAAAAATACAGAAAAAAATGTCTTTTGTTGAGATGGGAACTTCTTGTAGAGGACAGGTAAACATAAAATACCAGGCATTCAGTCAACCTCGGAGAGTGGCATTCATGTGCAGGGATAAAGGGTCTATAAGAGAGAGACAGATCACAATAAACTGCTAATTTTATTAGCAGAGCCAATGTTGGCTAGAGCATGACCCAGTACCAACAGCCAGTTCACTGTCATTATCGAATATCATATTTGTGACAGTCATGGACTGGGATCAAATAAGATACCTCCATAAGCATATCTGAACACCAACAAAAACAAGCAGACTGGGAACCACAGAAATGCTTAGACACCCTTCTCCTTGCTAACCAGAGGGAGTGAGCATTTTATAAAACCAGTTGCATTTTTCTCTTTTATTATTTCCATTTACTGTTAAAATACAACGTGCACCCAAGTGAAACAAGTCAGACAGAGAGAGACACGTACCATACGCCTTCACTTAGACATAGCATACAGAAAGCAAAAACAACAATAAATGAACAAATCAAATCAAACAAACACAAACACACAGATACAGAGCAGAGAGCAGAGGGGACCAGAGGGGACACGGGTGAGGGGTCACACAGGCGAAGGGGCTCAGCTGTATAGTGACAGACAGAAGTCAAATTTTAGGCATGAGCACACTGTAGTGCGTACATAAGTTGAAATATAAGGTTGTTTGCATAAAACTTATACAATGTTACCAACCAGTGTCACCTCTGTTAAAATAAACATGGCACCAGTTTCTCTCTGTTTCTAACATTACTCAATCCAGAGCAAACTCCTGCTTCCTTGAAGCCTTCCCACGTATCCCAACACAAGTCCAGATCCTGTGGCAAGCCCAACCTAACTCTCTCATGAAAACGCTCCATTGGTCCCAAGGTGTGTGGCTTCTTTGTTACAGTGAGTAAGTAATACAGCCACTGTACTACCTTGACTGTGGCTGTATTCCTGGTAGATTTGGCTGGTGAGCATGAATATGCTCAAAACACAGTAATGACAACATCTGGCTGCAGTTGAAATGATGGAGGAATCTAGGAGGACCTCTAAATCCCCCATGGACGCTGAGTGGTGCAACCATCCCCTGAAATTTGGGGTGAAGATGGTGCAACAGGTGTGAACATATGATTGCGAAAGGAGGGAGAAAAATGATTTTTTTTTAATTTTTAAGTTAATGAGTTATATCCAAAGGGAGATACCCAAAATGTTTCAAAGAGATGTAGGATCAAACCTCAGCTCCATAATTCCATGAGAAGAGTAAATTTATTTCCATTAGTCAGAAATTCCTTGGTATTAATGAAAGGGCCTAAGAAAACAAGGGCTATTAACTTAAATGATGCTGCTATAGCCACAGTAAAAATAAGGAGTGTGGATATGACAGATGGCTATGGAGTTAAAACTTTACAAGATGAATAGCTTGTTTTCATTTAAAGCTCATTGATTTTCAACAGTTTTTAGTGATGGCCCCTGCAGTTTTACATATATTCTTTCCAGAAAGACATTGAACCTAGAGTCTTAGAATAACAAGAGAAAGATAAACATCATGTTTATCAGAACGGATAGGGAAGAGTATACACAAAAGTAGGAAGCTGGCGGAAAAAATATATAAAAGTGCACTCTCTTCCTGAAAACATGACAGAAAATGTTGAAGATGCTAATTGCAAAGGGATAGAATAGTCCTGTGTCCTTAGTGTTTTGGTATTATTTATGAAGATTCGACAAACAATTTAAGCAAATTATTTACGACAGTTCCTGTTTTTATTCTACCAGAGATTGTTGTCTAAATTTACTCTCCGCAAGAAGTGAGCAGAAGTTAACAAAAGCTTTCTACATAGGAACATTTTCAGGTGGCACTTAAGGCTGACTCTAGCTGATGAGTGCTCCACATTAGGGTATTTTTATAATACCTCTAATTCCCTCATCTCTCCTCTCTAGTAGTCGTGTGGATAAAATATGTATACAATGGTTTTAAATTGGGGGGGGGCGGCAGGTCACACAATCAGGGCGTATAGACCTGTGGGAGTAACGTGATTTGGGGAAAGGATATCATTGAGCCTCCAATAAATGTATAACAATGCCAAAATCTCAGTGCAGGGCACCCTCTATTCGGTGCTCTTAGAGTCTACAAATTCCACCTGGAGGACTCAGACAGCAAAACTCTTGTTTCTCATTCACTGTATTTAAATGCCAGCCCAGGGGGGCATAAATTGGGCAGATTGAGATGAACATATATACACTACTATGTATAAAACAGATAACTAAAGAGAACCTATTCTATAGCTCAGATGGAAAACAAAGGTGAAAAAGAAGTTCATTCGCTTTGTTGGAGGAGAATGCCAATAGATTTCAACTACCGTGCAACGTTTAGGTAAAGGACATAAACAACAATCTAGGAGAAAATACAATTCCCTTATTTGCAAAACTAGTTTTTGTTTGTCCTTCTTTGATACAGTTCAAAATAAAATAGCACCTAAGATAGATACTACTAAACTTGTTCTACACAGTGACAGAAACTCGTTCTTTGAATCTCCAATATGTGATCCACATTGATGAATTAATAGACCTATTCCATACGTTTTTTGACTTCCTGCAGCAACACTTCCTGTTACATACTAGTGATGCACAGAGGCACAGTGAAGCTTTTCTAATCTCTTTGTTATGAGTGTAGGTATGAATGTGAACGTATCTGGATTTTTGGCTGACTTTGCTCCAGGTTTTTACTGAGTGAGGTCATTCTGGCTGTTAATTCAAAGCAAGGAAAATCTAGACTATTTTGGTTTTGGGTGTGGAAGGCAAAGAGGAAACAATGTCTTTCAAGCGTTTGTAATGCATCTTAGCAGGCAAGACATTTAAGAAGATTCATAAGCAGTTCTTGGTTGTATGACATAGAACTGAATCACAAAACATATGCTGAGAGCCCAAGATGTACCAGTCAATGTGTCTTATGCTATTGGAGCCATATGGTAGATATACTTCTTCCAATTTAAAAAATACACTACACTCCCATTGTAGCAAGAACAATGACGGCAATTATCATAATTATGATCGGGGTCCCACTGTACCTAAAGCACTATGATTATTCTTTGAGTGCCTCTACAGGTTTCCTCTGCCTGAGTACCAATAGAGGCAGAGAAGGGCAAGTTTATTCCTTATCAATCACATGATTGGGAGATGCTCTGTCACTCTTTCAGAAATGCTACCTCCAAGTTAAAAATTTATGAATTCTTTACTTTCAGCTTCCTTAAAGGTTAATTCTACATTCTTTTCTATTCCATAATGTCACTTTTCTCTCTTTCTTAATAGTTATTAAATATAATTTTTGTAAAAATGTTCAAGCAGTGTTGAGATTCTTGAAACAATGGCAGGTGGTTTTATATATCCCAGTGTTTCAATTAAATGTTTCTCATTTAATTCTTACTTTTTTCCATTCAGGGTAGTTAATGAACGTTTTAAACTTTAATTTGTTTGTGTGATTAGTTTAAAATCACAAAACTGGCAGAGACTTCTCCAGTGGCCCAATGGTTAAGATTCTCCTCTTCTAATCCATGAAGAATGGGTTCAATCCCTGTTTGAGGAACCAAGACCCCACATGATATCATCCCCGCCCCCCACAAAAAAAATTCACAAAGCTGATGAGTTGAGACTGAGACCAGAAATAGTACCTATTGTTCTTCCATGTCACCACAGGGCTTCCTTTACAGAGAAATGGGATGAGGAAGCAAAGCAGGGTGGTCCAGGATGAGCATCCTTGATGACACAGGCTATTAATTTGGAATGAAAGGAAAAGGTTTTTAAGCTAAAATGAAAGCATGGTTCCTTTGATCTAGTCCATGTTGAAAAAGAGCTCAGATCTTTTTCACTGTGTAAGGAAGATAATTTTCAAGATTAGCCTCTGATGCTTATATTATTTTTTCATATGTGAATCAATAAAACACCTTAATACTAAGTGTAGCATATTTACATACATTTTCAAATAGGGAGGGATCTTTTTTTCCTTCATTTATTGCTTTGTTCCCAACATTGATAGCCTGTTGATATATTGAATTAGTGATTAATGCCTTGGTTAATGATAAAAGAAAGATGGACCATTTATATAAATCTAAATTTGCACCTATAAAGTTATTATAAATTAAGGTTTCCTTTGGTTTTTAATTATTTGACAGTGTTCATCCATAAGTTCAACTTCAGTCGCTCAGTCTTGTCTGACTCTTTGCGACCCCATGAATTGCAGCACGTCAGGCCTCTCTGTCCATCACCAACTCCCGGAGTCTACCCAAACCCATGTTCATAGAGTCGGTGATGCCATCCAACCATCTCATCCTCTGTCGTCCTCTTCTCCTCCCGCCCCCAATCCTACCCAGCATTAGGGTCTTTTCCAATGAGTCAACCCTTCGCATGAGTTGGCCAAAGTATTGGAGTTTCAGCCTCAGCATCAGACCTTCCAATGAACACCCAGGATTGATCTCTTTTAGGATGGATTGATTGGATCTCCTTGCAGTCCAAGGGACTCTCAAGAGTCTTCTCCAACACCACAGTTCAAAAGCATCAATTCTGCGGCGCTCAGCTTTCTTCACCGTCCAACTCTCACATCCATACGTGACCGCTGGAAAAACCATAGCCTTGACTAGATGGACTTTTGTTGGCAAAGTAATGTCTCTGCTTTTAAAGATGCTGTCTAGGTTGGCCATAACCTTCCTTCCAAGGAGTAAGAGTCTTTTAATTTCATGGCTGCAGTCACCATCAGCAGTGATTCTGGAGCCCCAAAAAATAAAGTCTGACACTGTTTCCACTGTTTCCCCATCTATTTCCCATGAAGTGATGGGACCAGATGCCATGATCTTAGTTTTCTGAACGTTGAGCTTTAAGCCAACTTTTTCACTCTCCTCCTTCACCTTCATCAAGAGGCTCTTTAGTTCTTCTTCACTTTCTGCCATAAGGGTGGTGTCATCCGCATAGCTGAGGTTATTGATATTTCTCCCGGCAATCTTGATTCCAGCTTGTGTTTCTTCCAGCCCAGCGTTTCTCATGATGTACTCTGCATATAAGTTAAATAAGCAGAGTGACAATATACAGCCTTAACGGACTCCTTTTCCTATTTGGAACCAGTCTGTTGTTCCATGTCCAGTTCTAACTGTTGCTTCCTGACCTGCATACAGGTTTCTCAAGAGGCAGGTCAGGTGGTCTGGTATTCCCATCTCTTTCAGAATTTTCCACAGTTTATTGTGATCCACACAGTCAAAGGCTTTGGCATAGTCAATAAAGCAGAAATAGATATTTTTCTGGAACTCTCTTGCTTTTTCGATGATCCAGCGGATATTGGCAATTTGATCTCTGGTTCCTCTGCCTTTTCTAAAACCAGCTTGAACATCTGGAAGTTCATAGTTCACGTATTGCTGAAGCCTGGCTTGGAGAATTTTGAGCATTACTTTACTAGCGTGTGAGATGAGTGCAATTGTGCGGTAGTTTGAGCATTCTTTGGCATTGCCTTTCTTTGGGATTGGAACAAAAACTGACCTTTTCCAGTCCTGTGGCCACTGCTGAGTTTTCCAGATTTGCTGGCATATTGAGTGCAGCACTTTCACAGCATCAACTTTGAGGATTTGAAATAGCTCAACTGGAATTCCATCACCTCCACTAGCTTTGTTCGTAGTGATGCTTTCCAAGGCCCACTTGACTTCACATTCCAGGATGTCTGGCTCTAGGTGAGTGATCACGCCATCGTGATTATCTGGGTCGTGAAGATCTTTTTTGTACAGTTCTTCTGTGTATTCTTGCCATCTGTTCTTAATATCTTCTGCTTCATCCATAACCACTATTTAATTTCCTTTATCTAATCAGCACATGTATGAGAAAGAGTTCAACTGATATTTACCATCTAACCAGAAAGAAATGTCAGAATTGCGAAAAGAATTAAGTGTAAATGGGTAGTAGACAACACATTTTCAGAGCATTGGTTTCATATAGGCCTTTCTACTAGATGCAGTAACGACAACGTGAATTGTTTTCTCCATATCCTTCTACCCAGATATCTAGGGCAGGAGTTTGAAATTAAATGCTGGCTCCACTCTGGCCTCTTATCTTTTCCTTCTCCTCCCATCTCCATTCTCTGTCAGGTATGTATTAAATATTGAGCCAGGGAAAGAGGAAATGACATTCTTAAACTCCCAAGCACCGTTAAGTACAACTATAATTCACATGTAAAAGGATGCTTTCCAAATGTTCATATTTTTTTGTATTTCCTAAGATTTTACCCTCCACTTCTTTTTCCAAACAATTTTTCTTCTCATTTCCAATCTCTTTCGACATCATTCATCCTATATTTTAACGTCAGATAAATTTTTCCCAAACTCTGAATTTTCAAGGTGTTTCCTTGCCCACAAATTTTCAGTAGTTTTCCGTGACTTAAAAAAATGTTAAGTTAAACGTCAAACATCAAAATTCTCCCTAATTTAGCTCAAAATTATTCCTGGAATAGTAGGAACACTGGGAGGGACCTATTGTAGTGTCAATGCTCCATATTCATTCTCATCTGTGTTTTGTTACCCCTCATATATCCTACACTATTTCCATTCAAACTGTCTCAATATTTTAGAACCCGGTTTAAGTCAAATTATTTTCATTATAATCTTTTGAATCATTTCAGATTATAGCCTCTCTAACCACTCCCTACCCCAAATTAGCTCTCTGTTTTGTAAATCCTCATGCCCATATGTTAAGACTACTGTTCTGCAGTGTTTTAACTTTGCGTTAGTACATCTCACGCATCCTAATAAACTGTCCACTGTTTAAAGAAAGAGAATTCTTCTTAACACTTCAATTCTTCATTCTCCTGTTATATAGAGTGTCTTAGATGTTCAGGTAAATTTGATCTTTGAAATCTGGACTTTACTCTGAACCAAATTCTGGTTTGCTTTGTTGTCTGTCTCTTTGCACTTTATTATCTTTGAGACCAAGAGAATTAATGAATGAATTAAATCAGTATTTCTGAAATATTAACTTAATTACAGAGTCAATAATAGTGTCAGGATAATAGTGGTAAGGATTTAGGATAGAATCAGTGTAGATACCTGAATGATAAGAATTCTAATCAGGTAAATGCAATGAGAACCTAAAGAAGTAGAAATGTTTGAGGGATATTTTGCTGCAATATAGTTGAAAACACAAATACCTTATATGTTACTGCCTTTCCAAATACCTGGGATCATTTTCAAGTTTTCCAATCATATTTGAATTAATTTTGGTCATTTTTATCAGTGAACCATTATTGTAACTCTCCAAAACAGCTATAATATGTGCAATTGACAATGTAATTTTGAAAATAAAATACCATTCATGAAAAAATCATAAAGTTTTTGACATAGAAGAAGCATATTACATCTATTTGTGAAAGTGGTACCTTAAAGTCATAGGCGCAGATATTGGTAAAGTAACTCTTTAGTACTTGAAGCTTCAAAAATACTTATAAGTAACCCTATGATTTTTGATGTATGCTTCCTTTTTACTTCTACTTTCCTATACCCTGATTTCTCACTTCCATATCACTCATTCTGATCTTTGATAGTAGTGTATAAAGAAATCAGTCACCTTCAATCTGCTCTTTTAGAGCTTGCAAAGTTTTAATATTGTACAGACAATTGCATAAATAATCAAATTGATGTATTTTCACTGTAAACAAGCCGAGATATAAGGTAAAGCTTGCATGTGTGCTAAATTGCTACAGTCATGTGACCCTTTGGACTGTAGCCTTCCAGACTCCTCTGTCCATGGGATTTTTCAGGCAAGAGTGGGTTGCCATTTCCTACTCCAGGGAATCTTCCTGACCCAGGGATCGAGCACATGTCTCCTGTATCCCCTGTATTGGCAGGTGGATTCTTTATCACTGTGCCACCTGGGAAGCCCTAGATAGACAGATAGATAAACATATATACATAGATAGATATGGAAAATAGACTTCCCATGAAGGGAAGAGAGGGTTTGACTTCCTTACGTATCACCCTAATAATTGTTCCTTGTTCTGAAGTTCCCTTGCTGGTCTTCATTTTTCTCAAACAAGCCAAACTTCTTTTCACTAGAGAGCTTGTGTCTTAATTGTTATTCATGTATATCTTACTGTAACTCTCCTTGAACTCTTTCTTATAATTTAGGTTGTTAAGTTATAAGAATTTAATAATACTGCCACCATTTAAGAATCTGCAGCCAGTAAAATGTTCAGCTAGACAGAAAATGACTGGACCTTGATCAGGCCATGAATCACATTGTAGGCAAACTCAGCTATGAATGGCAGCAAGGCAAGAAGTCCCGGTTGGCTCTATTTTCAGTTTCTTAAGGAACCTCCATACTGTTCTCCATAGTGGCTGTGCCAATTTACATTCCCACTAAGAGGAATAGGAGGGTTCCCTTTTCTCCACCCTTCTCCAGTATTTATGGTTAGCACAGGGAACTCTGCCCAATATTCTGTGATAACTTCAATGAGAAAAGAATCTGAAAAAAGAATAGGTACATGTATATGTATAGGTGAATCATTTTTCTGTACACCTGAAACTAATATGACATTGTTAATCAACTGTATCCAATATAAAATGAAAGCATTTGAACAAAGAAGCCCTTGGTGAAAAAGAGGCATGATACAGAATCCAGAGGATTTCTAAATTGCTCATGTTTGACACAGGGTCGCATTATACTTTCTCCTTACACAGTATGAGTCCTCTTGGGAAAAGGAACAAGAAAAGTATTTAACTGAACAATAATTCCTCCCCTCTCCCCACCCCCTGCCCCAGGGCTGCTAAACATTTCCTGAAGGAACAATCGAAATGTTGCAATTATCAGAATGTATTAAGTTTAAATAAGCTTGACCCTTTAAATAATGTGGTCTTCTGATTACTGCTGTATGGGAGACTTGGAGAAAATCTCAATGTGTGGTAAACAACACCTAGAAATTTTTTAGTAGGAAAGAAAAGTAATCTGAGGTGGGCAACATTTACCTATTCCATCCACAAGTTGAAGGCACATTTCAGATGAATGATTGCTGTAATACAGACATTTAGTAGTTAAACTTTATTAGCAAAGCAGTTACAAAACAGTTCATGAATTTCATTTTGTAAACTTTATAAAGTTTCACTACAGAGATGCTCCCCTTAGTACCAAAATCAAAGAGAATCGAAATCAAAATCAAAAATTCAGAGGTGGGATGCACAAATAGTGATTAATTAATGGGGCCTATCCTCAAAGGTACATATTACAGAACTTTCTAGATAGTAACACCATATTTATGCAAGAGTATTGAATTTGTATAAGGAATTTGTCAACCCCACTTTGTTAGTACCTCTAACCATTAATGAGACTCCACCCTAAACATTAGTCATTCTAGTTGAAAGGACACCAATTTTACCAATAAAATGCAATTCCTCAGTGTGATGACTGAAAAACTCATATTGGCTCCCCCTGGAGTATCGGCTTTTTGCTATAAAAGTAGAATTAAATCATTCCAGGGATATAAATTCTTGACTAAGGCAGTAGATGCCCTTATATTCAAAGCTCAAGATAACTGACACATATGTATTATAAAACTATGCGACTTGACACTTTTAAGTAAATAAATATTATAACACATAGTCTCTTAATGTGAATTAATTTTACCATGAATAAAATCAGATAGTAATGGAAGACATCTGTGAGGTTACATTAAAGCTAAAACCTCAAGTATAAGAAACAGTTCAAGGGGATTTATAATAATATATAAATGAGTGAAATAAGACAAAGTCTTTCTAGTTAGAAGAAGCTTGGCTTGTTTGAGAAAAATGAAGAAGATTAAGGGAACTTCAGAACAAGGAACAGTTATTAGGGTGGAACACAAGGAAGTCAAAGAAGAATGTAAGGCAGGTTAGATCCTGTACGACCTTGAAGCCCCAGGATAGTATTTGTGTATTGCAATAAATGAAATGCAAGCACATTGGAGATTCTGAGACGGACACAACGTAATATGATTCATATTTATAAAGGATTATTCTGGTTCCTATGGACTGTTGAGAAATAATATTCTAAAGGAAGAGACAAATTAGAGTCTAGAGCTGTACTCCTGAAAAGGTGATGGTGTTTTGCACAGTTACAGTGATAGTAGGGAGTAGTAATTCAATTTTGAATAAAATATAAAGTTAGTATGACTTGCTTATGATAGGATTAGCAATCCAGTCCTGAATACTTGCATCTCTTCAAAATTTATGTATTGAAACCTAAACCCCAGTATGACTGCGTTTGGAGGAGGGATATTTGGGAGATGATTAGATAATGAGGCTGGGGCCCTTCTGCATGGGATGAGTGCCATTATAAGTGAAGCCAGAGGGCTCTCTTGCCCACTGTGCCATTGCATATCTTGGACATGCTAGACGATGGTCATTTAGAACCAGGAAGCATAGAAAACAATCTACTGTTGCAGAGTTGTAGATGTAATGATGCTATTTCTTTATTATTCTTATGATAAAACTTTTAAAGGAGGCTCCATGACACTAATTTAAAGAATACATCAGTTGCATATCAGATATATGTGCATAGGTTTTCTTCTCTTCTTTTCCTGATTCTTGTGGTTCTATAGAAATTGTGTCTATAATTATACATGCTCACACAAACATGCTTCCTCTGTACAAATGAATTTCACTGATCACCTGATGACAGAAGTTTCACAATGCGTCTATACCCTTATGTTGATTTATAAGGATATAACAATATAGCTCTATGTATCAAATAAATATATTCTGTACATCTGGAACCACATATAGCTATACACACTCCCATGCACACAGATACCATGTATACAATATGCATATTTATCAATAGTAACTCTTAAAACAAGGGTAAACATATATACTAAAAACAAAATATATACATTTTAAATATGGAAAATATCAAATATACATGCTATTTTACAATTATAAGTTCATTTATTTAAAAAAAAATAGATCTTTTCTAATTGTGGAAAAAAATTTATAAGTCATAACACCCTGCTGTGAAGTTTTATGTGCTTGAGTGTGTTTGGGAAACAGCATGGAATATGTCCACAATCATAGCAGCATGTATTCCCCAAAAGTACATGTTCAGTGAAAATCAGCTACTATTGAAAAATAAAAAAAGAAATGTCGTTATTCTTAAGATTAGGCAATCTTTATTAATTTAATTGAGAGCTTAAGGCAGAGACGATTTATCTACCAGGGACATCTGGATATTACACAAATAATTTACACTGGACAATGGACAATGCAACAGTCAACATAGTGAACTGGCTGCCATAAGAAGTGACCACATCAAATACAAGCACTGCAGATAAATTGTAATAAGGTTTTAGTGTTTAATATATTTTTTCAGAACTTACCTAGTTGCTCTCTTAACTTGACTCTTTATTAAGACATGCCAGATTAAAATATAGGGGACTATGTATTGAAATATTTTACTAATGAGCAGAGCAAGTGGAAATAAATGGCTGACACCTGTAGGATATTATGCCATTTTTATGTGTGGAAAATTGCATGGAATTTTGACACTTTTAGAATACTGTTAAAGAGGCACCTCACACATTATGGCATTGACTTTCCAATAAACCATTAAATTCTTTTTTATTTCTAACATAACTATTTAACTGCTAAAGCAACATAACCCTGCCCAAAGCCTCAGTAAATTGTGCAGACGTTTCCATCCCAAAGAGGTAAGATTCAATGGTCTGGGTGCAAAGATCATTATGCAGTGCAGACCGCAAGCAAGAGGTTAGTGTCTTCTGAATTTCATGAGTAAAATGCTTTTTATCATGGTGGCGCACTCTTCACATTTGCCTAGTTATTGCAAAAGAAGTGCAGCAAACTCAGGCTTGTGCCTAGTTTGAGAGTTAGAAATAGAAGCAAAATTACTACCACTTCCATAGAGATGCTATGTACTCTTGTCTTCCCCTACAGACAATCAGGAAGACCAAATAAAATACTGTATAAAAGTTCAGAAAGCACATGAGTATTATTGAAGTGCTCACATCTTCTCAGAAGATTAGCCTGATTCATTGGTCTGCTTTAGCCACTCTTCTTTCCTCCCAGAGCATGCTAAGGCTAAGTCTAACCTACCCTGGAGTCTTTCATTATTTAGGTTCGTGTTTTCTTTGACAGTAGTTAGTGACCTTTACAGGGTCTCATTAACTGAGTGCTTTTAACTTGATAGGTATTGTAAGTCAAAGATGAGTGATTGTTGAATAAATTAATGAATAAATATATGAAGAAATTAACAAAGTATGTACTGATAAATGTAGCAGAAAGGGTAGATTTTAAAAATAAAATAGAAATACCTGTATCCATAGCCCTGGTATGTATCTATATATCCCTTGCTGAATTAATTCAGTCTCTCATCACATCAATTCTGCAGTATTAGGATTTTCTTTTATTGCATCTTTTCTATATGCTTTCATTAATTTTGTGGGTATCTATGTATCGTCTATACTAGTCTGGGTTTTCCAGAAAAACAGAACCAGTAGGAACTGGTTATAAGAAAGAAATTTATTATAAAAATTTGGTCTACCTAGTTACGGAGGCTGAGAAACTCCAAAATCTGCAATCAGAAAGCTGGATACCCAGAAGGCCAATGCCAAAGTTCTGGTTCTGATCCAAAGGCTTGATTATCAGGCAAGTAAATAGTTAAGTTCCAGTCCATGTCCATATCCAAGGGCAGAAGACCAATGTCCCAGCTTGAAGACAGTCAGGGAAAGAGAAATCTTACTCAGACTTCTTGTTCTATTCAGATCTTCACCGGAATATATGAGACCCACTTACATTAGGGAGGGAAATTTGCTTTCATCAGTCTATCACACTAAATATTAATTTCATCCAGAAACCCCCTCAAAGACACACCCAGCATAATGTTAAATCAAATACCTGGGCACTCCATGACTTAGTCAGGTTGGGACATAAAATTAACTATCACAAATTAGTCACTGATGTACAAAGCCCCCACTCAAATGAGCACTGCATTTGAACATGATAATGATGGAAAACTATCACTTAGAAAAGAAAAGAAGAGTGATCCTTAGCCATCACATGCTAAAAAATAACCATGACATAAATTTCACACACAAAATATATATTCTATTTTCCTATGTAGGACAGCACTAAATTAAAACTTTTAAGATTATTCAGCCAAACTTTTAAGATTATTCAGCTAAACTAGGTATTTAGCAAGTGTCAGATACTGAATTACCTTTTAGCAATACAATAGGCAAATGCCAAAAGGTATGGATGTCCTTTTGAACCTCATGCTTTAGTTGAAAGGACAAAGAAGACACTAGTATAGTGTACATTTTGTTGTCTTTATACAACAGAATGGTCTTCAAAAAGAAAAGGAGAAGAGAAAAAGGGTAAAACAGAAAAGAAAACAGTTGAGATGAATGAACAAGAAATCAACAAGGTTATAAAGACTATTTTAGGTATGTCCAATCCTAGGTCTTTAACATCCCTCAGTGCAAACATTTGGCTTCAGTCAAACCAAAATCCTTACTGTATAGCTTTCTACAGTAATAAATTCTCTTTATACTCTTGTTTCCAAAGCTGCTAGCCTCTCATTTTCTATTAAAAACTTTTTTGATGTGTACTAGGAACACTTTACCATTAGTTGAGAAGTAGACTACCAACAAATAGTATTGTTATGCTTTTTCTGAGTGGACATTAACAGTCAGCATAAATAAGTTGTTCATACAATTCCATAGCAAAGGAAAGTGAAAGTATCAGAGCAATGATATAATCAAATAACCCAGTTCTTTCATTCTCATTTTCCTTCTACAGGGTCATGTTGTCTTCCGCCTGGATCCTAGCCCAAAACAGCAAGTGCAGGGTTTCCTAGAGGTACCTCTTCCAATAGAGAAGAGATTCAATCTGATTGATCTGGTTTACAGCTCATGGACTCCCCTGACCTTAGCATGGTGAGCAGAAAGACTAGAGGACAGTCTAGAGTGGTTGATGTCATTCACTCCACATTAGAAGAAACGAAAGTGAAAGTGTGAGTCTGACTCTCTGCCACCCTGTGGACTGTAACCCGCCAAGCTCTTCCAAGCATGGGATTCTCCAAGCAAGAATACTGGAGTGAGTATCCCTTCCCTTCTCTAAAGGATCTTCCCAACCCAGGGATTGAGCCCAGGTCTCCTGCATTACAGGCAAATTCTTTACCATCTGAGCCACTAGGGAACCATGGATGGTATCAAATTTCCCATAGTCACGTCACCTCCAAAATGAATATCTGGGATTGTTGGAAAGTGGAGTGCTGGTGGGGAGCAGTTGACAAAGGTTATCATTGATGTCATAGAAATATTTAAAAGATTGGGATATATAACACCAGGACTAAATTCACTAGGAGTGAGGTCTAAAACATCTGTGATTTGCAATTGAGCTTCTTTGTTATGGCCAGAGTTTTAGCATTTGAAATTGACATCATTAATGGGTTTTGAGGTACTAGTAATCTATATTATTTGTTAGCACTGACCAACAAGGTTAGATAATTTATATGCTGTAGAAAACTATACTGAGAAGTCTCCTAACAAATCCAGTCTGAAGTAGAGTTAAGATAAGCTTATATATCACATGAGAAAATTCTGTCAAAAATAAAATTTTGTTAATGATAATCACAATCTGTATGATGTTAACAGTTCTGTAAATTTCAGTCATAATCTTTTTTAATCTATAATTAATTCAGTTCAGTTCAGTCGCTCAGTAGTGTCCGACTCTTTGAGACCCCATGAATTGCAGCACGTCAGGCCTCTCTGTCCATCACCAACTCCCAGAGTCTACCCAAACCCATGTCCATTGAGTCGGTTATGCCATCCAACCATCTCATCCTCTGTCGTCCCCTCTCCTCCCACCCCCAATCCTACCCAGCATTAGGGTCTTTTCCAATGAGTCAACTCTTCGCATGAGGTGGCCAAAGTATTGGAGTTTCAGCTTCAACATCAGTCCTTCCAATGAACACCCAGGATTGATCTCTTTTAGGATGGATTGATTGGATCTCCTTGCAGTCCAAGGGACTCTCAAGAGTCTTCTCCAACACCACAGTTCAAAAGCATCAATTCTGCAGCGCTCAGCTTTCTTCACCATTCAACTCTCACATCCATACATGACCACTGGAAAAACCATAGCCTTGACTAGACGGACTTTTGTTGCCAAAGTAATGTCTCTGCTTTTAAATATGCTATCTAGGTTGGCCATAACCTTCCTTCCAAGGAGTAAGCGTCTTTTAATTTCATGGCTTCAATCACCATCAGCAGTGATTTTGGAGCCCAAAAAAATAAAGTCAGCCACTGTTTCCACTGTTTCCCCATCTATTTCCCATGAAGTGATGGGACCAGATGCCATGATCTTAGTTTTCTGAACATTGAGCTTTAAGCCAACTTTTTCACTCTCCTCTTTCACTTTCATCAAGAGGCTCTTTAGTTCTTCTTCACTCTCTGCCATAAGGGTGGTGTCATCCGTGTATCTGAGGTTATTGATATTTCTCCCGGCAATCTTGATTCCAGCTTGTGTTTCTTCCAGCCCTGCATTTCTCATGATGTACTCTGCATATAAGTTAAATAAGCAGGGTGACAATATACAGCCTTGACGTACTCCTTTTCCTATTTGGAACCAGTCTGTTGTTCCATGTCCAGTTCTAACTGTTGCTTCCTGACCTGCATACAGGTTTCTCAAGAGACAGGTCAGATGGTCTGGTATTCCCATCTCTTTCAGAATTTTCCACAGTTGATTGTGATCCACACAGTCAAAGGCTTTGGCATAGTCAATAAAGCAGAAATAGATGTTTTTCTGGAACTCTCTTGCTTTTTCGATGATCCAGCGGATATTGGCAGTTTGATCTCTGGTTCCTCTGCCTTTTCTGAAACCAACTTGAACATCTGGAAGTTCACGGTTCACATATTGCTGAAGCCTGGCTTGGAGAATTAATTAAGAGTTCTCAAACATGAAACCAGTGTCCAACAAAGATGTGAATGGTGAATCTGGGCTCCAAGACTGGTTTATCAGGTTAAGACAGTCAATCCTATTCTTTAGTAAATTATTTTCTTTTGCTTTCTCTGTAAAAATGGTTCCATAAGCCTTTTGGGGTTGGCTTCTTAGTGATTTCCATTTAGACATGCCCTGAAGTAATTCCTACCAGGATTCAATTCAGCGGTTACTTGGTCCTTTACAGTTAGACTTGATGATTGTGACGAGCCCTTGTACAACTCATATTCCATGTTTCACAAAAGTTTAATACCGAAAACGGACCATGAGATTCGGCAGCTGAAAGATCTCCATAGCTATGATAATTGCAAACGAGAAAAATGAGCAAATTTCTTCTTTAAAGTATTGCAAATATACAATGAAAATTTCTTGTTAATTCAGCCAGTTCATTTTCATTAGGTTGGGTCCCATTCACTTGGTGGTGAAGGGCATTTATTTTTACTGACTACAGCACTAAACAATCCACTTAACTGGGCTCAGTTTATTTGCACATTTCTTTCTCCTTCTCTTCCCTATTTTTACCCTTGCCTTCCCTTCCCTCTCTCTCTTTCTCTTTACCTCTCTCACTCCCTCCCTTCCTTCTTTCTATCAGCACAGATTTAACTAAATTATAGCTTACCTAAATCATATTTCTGTGACCTGAAATACTGCGCTGAGGGGTACAACCCTTTTTCTTCCATGATTCTCTAAAAGATGTGTTACATGACTTTATGCTCTATGCGATCTCATTATGAGGATGAAGTTAAACTGCTCTTAAGGATCACTATATATGACCGGACCTCAAATCTTTTAATAGTCGGAAATATACTTCTTTAGCCTTTTTAAGATGTCACTTTGTCCAAATGTATATGTCTGCATTGTCTCAATTCTTGGCATATTGCTTTAAAATAACATTGTTTCAAGTTTCTCAGTGCCACTATTCACAACATGTCCATAATATCCAGACACGTTTGGAAATTCTTCCAGGCAAACTGATCCAGTTATTTTTTAACCACTGATGACTCATTAGTGAGGACAGAACCCTTGGCTTGTTTGTAATTTCTACCCTACACTCAAGTTCATTCAACATGTCAGTTCAACAATGTGTGATGTGTCAACTTCAAAAATTAAACGAGCCAGACAACACAGCACTTGCTCTACAAAGAAATTGGTTTGTTTCCCAACTTTCCGTTGCTAGCAAAACTGCTCTGACTTCTGTTTCCCACAAACCTCATGTCTGCCTCAATTCCAACTTCTATTTTCTGTTTATCCATCAGAAACTTGCTTTATCAGCTAAGAAATATACCCAAAGATTTTTTCATTTGAAGATCTTGTCTTTCTATGTAAATGTTTCCATTTCTGATCCAGGGGTTACTGACAATTTAAGGTGCTTTTATTTTCTTTCAGAAACATTCTTGTAGTATATAAGGGAGATAATTATTCCTTTGTAAACCGAATTCTTCATTATTACTTATTTCTAAATCTGAGGATCTCGTTTCCTGTTGCTGTTCTTTGGCGCAAATAAAATGTGAATGCTCAAAACTAGAACTGCAAATTAAAAGTGTGTACACAGATGAGAAGGTGGCAGACTGAAAAAAAAAATATTCCATTTGGTGTATTTACACACCCCCTACCCCTCCATGGAAAGATCTAGCCATGCTTGGTTAGCTTGCTGACCCTCCTTTTCGGCACAGAATTTTATTAATGAAACAACAGAAAACTGAAAGAAAACCAAGAAACTGCTGCTCTTACAACATGAGTTAGCAAAGGAAAATGAGAGGTTCAAGTAACCCAGCTTGGTCTCGGGTGAATCAGTGTGAAAATGGGTGAGACACCGAATCAACAGTATGGAGAATGAGTCTGGAGAAAAAAGAAAGAAATTTTAAGACATTTTGATATATCTCATAAACAATACTTGTTATGTTCACATAACACTAAAACAAAGATGCTAAATTACCTTTAATTTTTATTGCTTGGTAAGCTAATAAAATTTTAACTACAACCTTGTCATGTCAAGACAGGGTGACAGGTAATATTATGCAGGTTACATAAATTAACATGTACATTTATACATTTTTTAATAGCTGTTACTTCTCAAGAGAAGGATTGAAGAGGGGTGAAGATTGATTTCTATGTATACTTTCTGCATGGCTATATGGTGAATATTTTAAGTAAGCATAAATTACTTTGTCAGTTTGAAAATCAACAAATTAACAAATTTTCTATAAATTATGACCCATAGAACACTAACATTTTGTTAATTGGATGGCAGTTATTCAGTAAAAAGATATTTATCAGCTTGGTAATAATCACTGATGGGATGAAACAAGTATTAGTGAAAAATAATACCATTTCAAACAATGCTGTTGAAGAAAATTCTAACAATGTTTACATTATCCTGAATCCACATGAACCTCTCACTCAGATCCACTGCCCCTCAAAAAAAAAAAAAAAAAGCATTTTGAAAGACAGTCTTTTTTGACCCAGTTATTTCCAATCCTCCTTGAGTTATTAGCTTTCACCATGACCATAATTCATCACTAATCCAGAGAGGGTTTGTTTGTTTTTTTCTTTTCCCATATCTTTGAGCGCTGCCAAAAAAAAAAAAAAAAAACACCTCTCAAGCTTGCAATCAGTCCTCTGAGGCCCTCAGTATCCTTTGATTTTGAGATACACTTTATTTCTGATGTAAATCCTAGTGAGAATTTACTAGGAAGAGTCACGGATAGAAAAGATTGAGATGTGTTACTGAAAATGGGAGAAAAGAGAAAAGAAACTCATTATAGACAGCGGGGCTGGTGTGTGGGTGTTATGTGTGTTAATGGCTCAGTCGTGTCTGACTCTTTGCGATCCCATGGACAGTAGCCCACCAGGCTCCTCTTCCATGAAATTCTACAGGCAAGAACACTGGAGTGGGTTGACATTTCCCTCTCCAGGGGGATCTTCCGACCCAGGGATTGAACCTGGATCTCTTGCATTGCAGGCAGATTCTTTACCATCTGAGTCATCAGGTAAGCCCCTTTATGTTGGGGAATGCTCAAATAGCAATACTGCTAGATAACAATGGTTTCTTTTACACAGATACTCAAATATCATCATAAATACCTGCTACACTGATCAGGATTAAATTGAAGGACTTCTGCTATGGAGAAGTATCCCTCACTACAGAGAAGCCAGCAGAGATCAGTCGTTTTTTAAAGCTGTTCCTCTTTAGAACAAATTAGTCATCTTTGCAGAGATATATAACTTAATAGAAATGTGTATTTTATCTCTCTGCTTATTGTCACTCTGCTTATTTAACTTCTATGCAGAGTATATCATGTGAAATGCCAGGCTGGATGAATCACAAGCTGGAATCAAGATTGCTGGAAGAAGTAACAACCTCAGACATGCCGATGATATCACCCTAATGGCAGAAAGTGAAGAGGAACTAAAGAGCCTCTTGATGAAGGTGAAAGAGGAGACTGAAAAAGCTGGCTTAAAACTCAACATTCAAAAAACTAAGATCATGGCATCCATTCCCCTCACCTTATGGGAAATAGATGGGGAAAGGTCTTCCCAGGTGATGCTAGTGGTAAAGAACCCGCCTGCAGATGCAGGTGACACAAGAGATATAGCAACGATCCCTGGGTCGGGAAGATACCCTGAGGCAGGCATGACAACCCACTCCAGCATCCTTGTCTAGAGAATCCCTTGAAAGAATCGGGCATGATTTAACAACTGAACAATAACAAATACATTTTATCTCCACACTGAGACCTACATTTACTTGAACAAGAAAGTCAAAGATGTCTTTTTCCTGTCTGGAAGGAAGAACCAGTACAGTATGCTTCTCTGTCTCTTATCATATGATTTAGACTCAAGGGACAAGCAGAATTAGAAATCTCGGTACCAGATTTGTACCAGGAATAGAATAGAGTTCCCAAATCACGCTACAAAAACTAATTATGGATATTTTCAGAAATCAGGACTATAATCTTATACTCAGAAATGTGGAGAATTACATGCAATATAGTCTCAAGTATACTAAGGATCATTTCTTTTTTATTTATGGAAAAATGTATGTCCATTTCACAAAAAATCATCATGTAGGCTGAGTCATTGCTGCAATGGAAAGACTAGAAGGGGAAAAAGACATTTTCTACAGAAACATCTCCATCAACTCAATTTTTCTGACACTCTGGCTCTGCCAACACAATTAAAAAAAATTCCCTCTTATCAACAGCAGCATCCCTTTCGCTCTTTCAAGGCTGAAATTAAACAATGAGTAGGAATAGCTTTGAAACTGGAAAATGTTGTATAAAAGCACGAAACCTTATTAATGGCGACATTGAGCAATAGTGAGGATTAATATGACTGTTTTCTCAGATGTCAACTTGTAGAAGTGCTTCCAACTTTCTAGATAACTAACTTTAAGCATCTCTGCATCCACATACCTTTTTGTTCAAATAACTCATCTACCATGTTTTGAAGTGTTCAAAACATTCTGGTAACCATTTTCAAGAGGTGAAACTTGATATAGGAAATAACTTATTTTATTTTTCTATCATTTATCTTTTTTGAATTTTAATTTCTAGTGTCCCATGTGTTCTGGGCTGAATTCTGAGCCCCTAAAATTCATATGTTGAAGCCCTCCCCGTAGTTCTGAACATGATTGTCTTTGGAAATAGGGGCTTTAAAGACACGTTTAAATTCAAATGAGGCTGTTAGCATGGGCTTTAATCCAATCTGACTGGTGCCCTCATGAGAAACGGAAATGTGGACACAAGGGGAGTTGCCAGGTGCACTTAGAGGAAAGACGGTGGAGAAGGGCAAAAGTTGATCATCTACAAACACAAGACAGGGGTCTCGGGAGAAACCAGCCCTGCCAACATCGCAGACTCGTAGCTTTCAGAACTATGAGAAAATAAATCCCTATCATTTAAGCCACTCAGTCTCTTGAAGTTCATTACAGCAGCCCTAGAAAGTAAAAAGAATCCATCTCTCAAGAAAAGGTTATGTTTATTGTATTAATACCTATGAAAAAAGAAAGTGATAGTCATTCAGTTGCATGTGACTCTTTGTGACCCCAAGAACTGTAGCCTACCCGGATCCTCTGTCCATGGAATTCTCCAGGCAAGAATACTGGAGTGGATTGCCAGTTCCTTCTCCAGGGGATCTTCCTGACCCAGGGATCGAACCCAGGTCTGCTGCATTGCAGACAGATTCTTCAGTGTCGAAGCCACCAGGGAATAATGGATTAATAAACTATAAAAAAAATTTGTATGTCCACACTTTGCTCTCTAAACAGCAGAATATTCACATTTCAGGAAAATTTTCTAAAGTTGAAGGCACATTTAAAATTAAGTCTTAGCTCCAGGCTTTCAGTGTATTGCACCAAGAAGACCCGAGTTGCTAACAAGATGGTTCTGAGAGCTCTCTGCAGCTTCAGCCTCCCGGGCAGGGCTCCCAGGTCGGACTGTGCGGTCAGTGGGTGACAGAGCTTGAGAACCCAGGCTCTTGATTCACTCTTCCACTCGAGTCCCCCCCCCCCCGATTCTGCTTGGTAACAATGATCAGATGCGGTCATTCCAAAGGACTCAGGAACAAATTACTCCATGGGCAGGTGCTTTGGTAAAGCTCTATATTTATGGGGATTACTCCTCATTTCCCATTACTATTATGCCTGCACCTTTAAAACTCTATGAGTTTTGGCCCAGAGAGACAAAAAACAGTTTCCTTTGCAGTCAGAATTTTTGCAGATGTCTTTTATGAGTTGCTGAGACCTTCTTGTTATTTTATTCCATGGCCCCCTTTCACATAAACGCTGTCAATAACTGTACCCTTAGTCCATGTAGATGTCTAGGGTCCACTCTGCTATTTATCTCTTCCTTCATCCAAGGCTGTATTTGTGGTGGGTGATACAATTCAGGCAGAAGTTTGTAAAGGCTTCAACCTCAAACTTAATTAAAATGTCTATTTATCACCAAACATAACAAGCCATAAATTATATGGATGTTTCCATTTATTTGGCTCTGCAAACATGTCAGTTTGTTCGATATAAATTTGACTTCACTCATGGACAGAAACAGCCTTGAAAGTGACAGCTCACTGATATTTTCTTCCCCCACAGAATTAAAGAAAACATAGATGGAAGGCTGTCAGTTGAGTCTAAATAAGAAGTTGAGAACCAGAGGGTAAGACAGGTCCCCAGGCAGGTAAGGGAAACTTGTAAAGAGCCTAAAAGGGGAGAAAAGATTATGAAAAACATGGGGTAGCTATGGAGTTCTGTCATTCGCTTTGCTACAGAATATTACAAAGGAAAAAAAAAGTAAATAAAAACAGAGATAAGTGATGAAGGAGTAGCAAGTTTTTACCTAAAGGGAGAAATATACACACACACACAAAGTTTGAATTTTCACCAAAAGAAAATCAGAGAAGCATCCTCTGTTCATTTCTGATAGATAGATATGCAAATATTATAAGGAAAAATGATTAAGATAGAATTAACAGAAGGAGATTGAAAAATTTTGAAATGTGCAATTAAAATAACCTCATTTACAACCCACCCTGAAACTCCAGTATTTTTTTAATTGATAAAATGTTATTTTTTAATAACTTAATCTTTTATTGAAAACTCCCAAATAAAACTGAATCAAGCACTCTGCTGCTTTTGCTGAAGAAAGGGCTATAAGAGCTCAATAAATTTTCCTTGTTAGAATTCTCAAATGCAAGGTGGCCAGAATAGATTTCTGAATAGCTAAGAAACATGACAACCTCTTTTCCTCATTAAAGTATAAAAATATGCTTTAGCTTGCCTGGATTTCATGAAGTCTTGCCTGCAGGTATAGAATTGGTATGTGTTAGGGGCCACAATTTGTTTGAACTTGGATGGTTTTATGGCCCATTTTAATTAATTTTCTTTGTCACATTCCATATATTTCCTTTACAGCATCCAAGGGACTGTGTAGAGATGCCCCAGGGTGGCTAATTTAACACCTGAAATTTCTAGTTTTTTTTTTTTTTCTTTTATGTCTTAGATTGACTAGTGGGCAATGATGCCATTGAGTGCAGCATAGAAAATTCCCAGAGCAGGCATTTGGTTTTGGATAACTATGCATTAAGAGCTCTTAATAAGGATAGCAATATTTCCTTTGAAGTTCTGGGCAGGACCTCTTGTAATTCCCCATGTTGCTTTTATTTAGCCAGAATATATAGCTGCCCTGATGTTTGTTCTCAGTTCAAATTTCATTAGCTTGGTGTTTGCATTCACTACTTATGTAATGATGAAGAATTTTTTATTTGAATAAGGCCGCTGGGAATATATACATGTGCTGGGTGTACATGATTTGATTAGAAATTCTCTGTGTAGTTAGGACTGAGAGGCCGAGAAATGAAGACATAATAGTACATCTCAGTCTCTGACCAGGGCAATGCTACCATGGGCAGATCACACATAGACCTTCAATTCCCTCACCTATAAATAGGGGAGCAATAGTGCTTTCTTGACAGAATTACTATGTGGATTAAATTAAAGAACAGGTAGAACAGTACCAGGTAAACTATAAAACAATACATTACAGTTTTACAGTCAGGAAACAAGCATAACATAAGGCATTAGAGTCAGACGTGAGTCTGAGCTCATTTTCACCACTTTTTAGCAGCTTAACTTCTATCTGGGCTTCCCAGGTGGCTCATTGGTAAAGAATACGCCTGCTAACGCAGGAGACTATGGTTTTTCCAGCAGTCATGTATGGATGTGAGGGTTGGACTATAAAGAAAGCTGAGCCCTGAAGAATTGATGCTTTTGAACCGTGGTGTTGGAGAAGACTCTTGAGAGTCCCTTGGACTGCAAGGAGATCCAACCAGTCCATCCTAAAGGAGATCAGTCCTGGGTGTTCATTGGAAGGACTGAGGCTGAAGCTGAAACTCCAGTACTTTGGCCACCTGATGTGAAGAAACGACTCATTGGGAAAGACCCTGATGTTGGGAAAGATTGAAGGCGAGAGGAGAAGGGGACGACAGAGGATGAGATGGTTGGATGGCATCATCGGTGCGATGGACATGAGTTTGAGTAAGCTCCAGGAGTTGGTGATGGACAGGGAAGCCTGGCATGCTGCAGTCCATGGGTCAGAGAGTTGGACATGACTGAACGACTGAACTGAATGCAGGAGATGCGGGAGACACGGAATTGATCCCTGGATGGGGAAGATCCTCTGGAGTGGGAAGTAGCAACGCATTGCATTATTCTTGGTAGGAAAATCCAATGGACAGAGAGCCGGGCATGTTACAGTCCGTGGAGTCACAGAGACTCTGACATGACTGAACAACCAAGTACACACACACTGACCTCTCTGCCTCAATATCTGTCATCTGTGAAATGGGAGTAAGAGAGCCTCTTCTTGTGAGTTATTGTGAGGCATGACTAAAATACACATAAAGTTTTTACTGAGTATCATAGTGGAAGGGGGCTTCCCAGGTGGCGCTGTGGTAAAGAACCTGCTTGCTAATGCAGAAGACTTAAGAGAAGCAAGTTCAATCCCTGGGTCTAGAAGGTCCCTGGAGGAGGACCCAGTAACAAACTCCAGGAGAATCCCATGGACAGAGAAGCCTGGCGGGCTATAATCCACAGAGTCACAAAGAGTCACACATGACTGAAGTGACTTAGCATGCATGAAACCATCTCTGAAAGGTGATTTAAATAAAAAATTGAACAGACTATCCAGGACCTTCAGATCTATTCAAGGTGCCTTTTTGAAAGAGAATGGGCTTCCCTGATGGCTCAGATCATAAAGAATCCTCCTGCAGTGTGGGAGACCTGTTCCATCCTTGGATTGGGAAGATCCCCTGTAGAAGGAAACAGCTGCCCATTCCAGTATTCTGGCCTGGAGAATTCCACGGACAGAGGAGCCTGGCAGAGTACAGTCCATGGGGCTGCAAAGAGTCAGACACGACCTAGAGGCTTTCACTTCACTTTGGAAAAAGAATAATCAATGACCACTTTTTTTTTTTTAATTGCATCTATACCACATGTTAAGCAGGATAGAAACAAACTTTGATGGTGAAAATCTTATCTATTAAAATGCAGCTGGGCTTCCCTGGTGGCTCCATGGTAAAGACTCCGCCTGACAAAGCAGGAGACACCGGATCCATCCGGATCTGGGAAGATCCCACAGGCCGCAGAACTGCTAAGCCCCTGAGCCACCGCTATTGAGCCTGTGCTTTGGGGCCTGGGAGCCACAGCTACTGAAGCCCACATGCCCGAGAGAAGGTGCTCAACGAGAGGAGCCGCCGCAGTGAGACGCCGGAACACGTCCGCTGGAGAGTAGCCCTCACTCACGGCAGCCAGAGAAAAGCCCACCCGGCAAGGTAGACCCACACGGTCAGAAACAAATAAATACAGTTATTTTAAAAATGCGGCTATCATCCAGATGAGACTACATATACTAGTCTTGTATTTTTTATTCATTTTGGGGCCCCATCACACAGCACGGGGGATCTTCGTTTTCCCCAACCAGGGATCGAATCCGCAGAGCACTTCCCCTGCAGTGGAAGCAGAGAGCCTTAACCGCTAGATTACTGGGGAAATCAGTCCTGTCTTCTTTTAAAATGCCAAAATGAAGATTGCAGCATTATGATCAAATCATAAGCTGGGGGGGTGACAAGCTTTTTTCTTTCTGTCTCACCTGTGTGTTCCTGAGTGCCTACTATTTTCCCACCAAGCATCAGGAACTATGATAGACACTCAGCTTACAGTTATTTAAACAAGAAATTGGAGAAGGTTCTATCCAACAGTCAAGGGAATTGTACAACTATCTACACCACTTGTATTTCCCATGTTGACTTCTGTTATCTTTGGTCAGTTGTCAGACAGAGAGCTGCAGCGATTTCTCAGTTCCCCTTACTCCAACTCTTACTCTCATATGTGAGCTTTCTCTTGGCCAAGCATAAGGCTTCCTCTTTTATTCAAACTTAGCCTTCCCTAATCCAGTATAATAGTTGTGGGGAACCACAAATAACCCAGCGTATCATGGAAATAAAAATAAAACCGCTCAATTTTGTCAGAAAAATAATTAACTACAGAGCTGAGGCAATCAGGCATAAGACTTAGGTGTCAATCAATTTGCCTACTTTCCAGACAAGATCTGGGCCAACCTTAAATATTAGATTATGAGTCCCTATTTTCCATGACTTTGGAATTTACCACTAGGTTTATTGCGAATATTTCTCCCACTCTCTCATTTTATTACTTGCTTCCTCAGTAATATTTCTGATTTCAAATTCAACATTTTTATATGAATTAAGTTACTTATAGGCAGCTATTACTTGTTTTCAACCTGAAACTGAGCGCCAGTGTGACTAGTTGGGGTCACTAAGCCAGTGTATTCTTTGCAGCCAAAGATGGAGAAGCTCTATATAGCCAGCAAAAACAAGACCGGGAGCTGTGGCTCAGATCATGAACTCCTTATTGCTAAATTCAGACTTAAATTGAAGAAAGTAGGGAAAACCACTAGACCATTCAGGTATGACCTAAATCAAATCCCTTATGATTATACAGTGGAAGTGAGAAATAGATTTAAGGGACTAGATCTGATAGACAGAGTGCCTGATGAACTATGGACAGAGGTTCATGACATTGTACAGGAGACAGGGATCAAGAACATCCCCATGGAAGAGAAATGCAAAAAAGCAAAATGGCTGTCTGAGGAGGCCTTACAAATAGCTGTGAAAAGAAGAGAAGCAAAAAGCAAAGGAGAAAAGGGAAAATATTCCCATTTGAATGCAGAGTTCCAAAGAATAGCAAGGAAAGAGAAAAAGCCTTCCTCAGCGATCAATGCAAAGAAATAGAGGAAAGCAACAGAATGGGAAAGACTAGAGATTTTTTCAAGCAAATTAGAGATACCAAGGGAACATTTCATGCAAAGATGGGCTCAATAAAGGCCAGAAATGGTATGGACCTAACAGAAGCAGAAGATATTAAGAAGAGGTGGCAAGAATACACAGAACTGTACAAAAAGATCTTCACGACCCAGATAATCACGATGGTGTGATCACTTACCTAGAGCCAGTCATCCTGGAATGTGAAGTCAAGTAAGCCTTAGAAAGCATCACTGTGAACAAAGCTAGTGGAGGTGATGGAATTCTAGTTGAGCTATTTCAAATCCTGAAAGATTATGCTGTGAAAGTGCTGCACTCAATATGCCAGCAAATTTGGAAAACTCAGCAGTGGCCACAGGACTGGAAAAGGTCAGTTTTCATATCAATCCCAAAGAAAGGCAATGCCAAAGAATGCTTAAACTACCGCACGATTGCACTCATCTCACACGCTAGTAAAGTGATGCTCAAAATTCTCCAAGCCATAGTTCAGCAATACGTGAACTGTGAACTTCCAGATGTTCCAGCTGGTTTTAGAAAAGGCAGAGAAATCAGAGATCAAATTGCCAACATCCGCTGGATCACCAAAAAAGCAAAAGAGTTCCAGAAAAACTGCTATTTCTG
This sequence comes from Giraffa tippelskirchi, assembly GCF_054371585.1. Taxonomy (NCBI): domain Eukaryota; kingdom Metazoa; phylum Chordata; class Mammalia; order Artiodactyla; family Giraffidae; genus Giraffa; species Giraffa tippelskirchi. Next base: position 155,279,745 of record NC_137281.1, read on the forward strand.
CTTTATTGACTATGCCAAAGTCTTTGACTGTGTAGATCACAATAAACTGTGGAAAATTCTGAAAGAGATGGGAATACCAGACTATCTGATCTGCCTCTTGAGAAATCTGTATGCAGGTCAGGAAGCAACAGTTAGAACTGGACATGGAACAACAGACTGGTTCCAAATAGGAAAAGGAGTACGTCAAGGCTGTATTGTCACCATGCTTCTTTAACTTATATGCAGAGTACATCATGAGACATGCTGGGCTGGAAGAAACACAAGCTGGAATCAAGATTGCTGGGAGAAATATCAATAACCTCAGATATGCAGATGATACCACCCTTATGGAAGAAAGTGAAGAAGAACTAAAAAGTCTCTTGATGAAAGTGAGAGAGGAGAATGAAAAAGTTGGCTTAAAGCTCAACATTCAGAAAACTAAGATCATGGCATCTGGTCCCATCAGTTCATAGGAAATAGATGGGGAAACAGTGTCAGACTTTATTTTTTGGGGCTCAAAAATCACTGCAGATGGTGATTGCAGCCATGAAATTAAAAGACGCTTACTCCTTGGAAGGAAAGTTATGACCAACCTAGAAAGCATATTAAAAAGCAGAGACATTGCTTTGCCAACAAAAGTCCGTCTAGTCAAGGCTATGGTTTTTCCAGTGGTCATGTATGGATGTGAGAGTTAGACTGTGAAGAAAGCTGAGCGCTGCAGAATTGATGCTTTTGAACTGTGGTGTTGGAGAAGACTCTTGAGAGTCCCTTGGACTGCAAGGAGATCCAACCAGTCCATCCTAAAGGAGATCAGTCCTGGGTGTTCATTGGGAGGACTGATGTTGAAGCTGAAACTCCAGTACTTTGGCCACCTCATGCGAAGAGCTGACTCATTGGGAAAGACCCTGATGCTCAGAAGGATTGAGGGCAGGAGGAGAAGGGGACGACAGAGGATGAGATGGTTGGATGGCATCACTGACTTGATGGACATGAGTTTGGGTAAACTCCAGGAATTAGTGATGGACAGGGAGGCCTGGCATGCTGCAGTTCATGGGGTCACAAAGAGTTGGACATGACTGAGCAACTGAACTGAACTGAACTGAAGCCAGTGTATTTGGTTGGCTCACCAAACTGTTCTTAGAAACAGCTTCCAAATTTCTGAGGCTTTTACACAATAGAGGCTCATTTCTTGCTCATAAAACACATTGTGGCAGGTGTTTGATGGTGATTTAAGGACCCTGGATCCTTCCATCTGTGGCTTCATCATTCCCTTGGGTGTCATTATTTTGTCCTGGAACTTTGCATCCAGCTGGCTATAGGAGTAAAAGAGAATAGGGGGAAGCAATGTAAGAGCATTTAGGGGCCAGACCTGGAGGTGAAGAACATCCCTCCCATCCCCTTCCATTAGCTAAGACTCACTTAACCAGCCATATATAACAAAAGGGAGAAAGAGACATGCAGGCTACCCCGAAGCCAGTGGGAAAGTGCAATATACTGATGAACAATTAGCCAACTTCTTCCTTTTATGGTCTTCACCTTAGGAAACAAAATATCCATTTTACTCATTCCCACACCATAAAATACACACACACCTTGTCCTCCAGGGAGCCAACTTAAAGCCCCACTTAGTAATTGCATCCAAATCAAAGTCCAAGATCCACAGGAAATACAGAGACATTAGTAGCTCCTCGTGATGTAATGATATATGAACTAAAGGGAGATATTATCCACCACTCCCCAGCACCCGGAGAAGGCAATGGCGCCCCACTCCAGTACTCTTGCCTGGAAAATCCCATGGACGGAGAAGCCTGGTAGGCTACAGTCCATGGGGTCACTAAGAGTCGGACACGACTGAGCAACTTCACTTTCACTTTTCCCTTTCATGCGCTGGAGAAGGAAATGGCAACCCACTCCAGTATTCTTGCCTGGAGAATCCCAGGGACGGGGGAGCCTGGTGGGCTGCCGTCTATGGGGTCGCACAGAGTCGGACACGACTGAAGCGACTTAGCAGCAGCAGCAGCAGCCCCAGCACCCAATACAATGTTAGAAAAAGAGAGAGGATGACTTAGTGAAATTCCTCATTTAGAAAATGAACAATTGAGAGAAAACAGCAGACTTTGGAATCCTTCCTGAAATCCAGCTGGACCATCATGAAAATCCTCTACCCAGGAGATGTGGAAAACTTACCGATTAGACCAGATTCTGCTCTCCAGAGATGCTCCATTGTCTCTTGCCTTCAGTGGTACCTGGACCTTCCCTCCAGTGTATACTTTATTTTCCACTTTTTTCCATGACAAGGGATTGTTCAGAGCATCTGGGTAGGTGTATTTTGTCTCTGTATTACTAATAATAGCACCTCCTTCTATTCTTCAAAGCATCAGGTCAAGCAATAAAGTATATGGTTATACTATACACGGTCATAAATAAAATGGATATTGGGGGATATCGCCTTCTTGAGGACCTTGTGCTAAGTTGCTTGAGTTGTGCATAACTTTTTGCCACCCCATGGACTGTAGCCCACCAGGCTAGCTGTCCATAGGATTTTCCAGGCAAGGATACTGGAGTAGGTTGTCATTTCCTTCTCCAGGGGCTCTTCCCTACCCAGGGGATAAACCTGTGTCTCCTGTATTGCAGGTGGATTCTTTACCACTGAGTCACTGGGGAAGCTTCCTTGAGGACTATGCTGCTGCTGCTAAGTTGCTTCAATCGTGTCCGACTCTGTGCGACCCCATAGACGGCAGCCTACCAGGCTCCTCCGTCCTTGGGATTCTCCAGGCAAGAACACTGGAGTGGGTTGCCATTTCCTTCTCCAATGCATGAAAGTGAACTTGAGGACTATAGTGCTTACCAAATCCACTTCTTACATCTGGCTTTGGAACTTAAAAGTTGTTTTATTGCTTAAGCAATCAGATGGTTTTTGGAAGAGTAGAGTCTGGATTGATTTTTTTTTAATATAATTCCTTCAAAGACTTAAGATGCTTCTGATACAAACAATTCTTACTCCAATAACCTTAATCAAACTTTTTTTCTAGACATTAATCCTAAATCCTACTCATTTACTCAAGCTAATGCTCACTATTCTGAAGCTATTTGGAAAGTTAAAACAAGGTGGGAAGGGAAGTTAACACTAATAATGTGTTACTTGACATTTGACTTTTTTATTTTTTTAACCATGAGATCTTCCTGATTCTTTGAAATGTATGATCTATTGTATCTGTTGTTTATTCATTAAGTTGTGTCTGACTCTTTTGCAACCCCATGGACTATAGCCCACCAGGCTCCTCTGTCCGTGGAATTCTCAAGGATACTGGAGTGAGTAACCATTACCTTCTCCAGGGGATCCTCCTAACCCGGGGATCAAACCCACAAATCCACCTGCACTGCAGGTGGATCCTTTACCACTGAGCCACCAGGGAAGCCCACCATTTGGCCTTTAGGAGGAACTGGTTTTTTGCAAAGCTTTTAGGCTCTTGATTGCTAGACTTCCCTATTTTTTTTTCAATCTCTTATTAAAAATCAGGTAATTCTCACCTATGAGTGACTCATTATAATTTACCTGGAAAGCCAATAATAATCAAAACACAACATCGATCTGATTCTATCCAATGACTTACCCTAGAGCAACAGGCTCAGTAATCATATTGTCTACAAGACTTCTTTACAGGCAGTTGTCTGTTCCTTTGCTGAGTGCTGCCCATCAGCTAAACCACTACTACATATTTCAGGCTTTTATTATATAGTACCCTAATTAAAAGTACTAATTCCTGTATTAATCAGGATAAACTAACAACCCCAAATTTCCTATGACTTGACATAAGTTATTTCATTCTCATTTAACAAATAGTTCATTGCAGTTCTTCATTGAGCATCCTTAAATATGATAATTCGGAGACACTAGCTCTTCCCATATCGGGGTTCTATTGACCTCAGAGTCAGTGCTGTTCTCTGCAAGTAGCCTACAGGCAGGAAAAAACGGAGGACTGCATGGAAGCTGTTATCATCCACGTCCAAAAGTTGTGTGTCTCATATTCAGTCATATTCAGTTGGTAAGAACACATTCACATGACCTCAACTAACTGGAAAGATAGAGAATAAAGTACCCTCACTCTGAACCTAGAGGACAAAAAAAGAGAAATAATTTGATGAACAACAAATCAGTCTTATTCAGTAAATATGTAGCTGAACACAATTTTGTACAGTAATCCTTGATAATGAATCTCATAGGTTTTCCTTCTTCCCAAACAATTTAATCTAAAACTTTATACCTCCAATAAGTCTTTCTTCACTAAAAATATTAGCTGTGTCAAACTCCACAGCCCAGAAAGGTAAAAATTTAATTATTGAAGTACTTATTTTTATTTTACTTAAAAATTAATTTGGCTAATATTTAGTACCATAAAGAACTATGGCCCTACAACATGTTTCAAGAAGCCATGAGCTCTCTAGGTAACAAGTCTAGCTGAAAATGCTCTTGAATCTGCTACCTATAAGGTAAAAGTACATACAGTTGATCCCAAGTTAATATACATTATTAAATATCTATGAAGCTTTATGAAACACAAATCCCTTCAGAATTGTGTGTTTGAAATTTTAGAACAAATTGTTCAGAAATACTTAAGAGAGCCTCTTAAATATTATATCAAATTGTGTATTTAATCCAGATTTTTCAGAGAAGTTTAAGAAGTACATTTACAAGATGATATATTAACCACTACCTTATTTCCTTAAATTATTTTTTTGTTGATTAGATATTTCCATGAAAATATTCACTAAGCTACATGAATAAAGCTAATTTAAAGCAATAAGCTTTTTTTAAAAATTAGGTAAGTAGTATATAGTATGTCGCTCAGTTGTGTCCAGCTCTTTTGAACCCATGAACTGTGGAGCCCACCAGGCTCCTCTCCAGGATAGAATACTGGAGTGGGTAGCCATTCCCTAATCCACAGGAATCTTCCCGACCCAGGGACTGAACCCAGGTCTCCTGCAATGAAGGCAGATTCTTTATGGTCTGAGCCACAAGGGAGTCTCAAGTAGTCTATACTTGTTATATTAAATGTTATAAAATATAGGAAAAAATAAGAAAATGCAAATCACCCTTAACACTGTTTAAATCTTATATATAAATAATTGAAAAATGATTGGAAATAAAAATTTATATGTTAGCTATTTTAAGTATGAAACAAAAATGTTATGTGTTATTTTACTTATTATTACATTGTTAACATGTCCTTTGACAGTAAATGATCTTAGAAGTGAAAATATTTTAAAAAAATATTTTGGATGAAGGATCATACATTATACAAATGCCCTCAGTTTAGATATTTAAGTTGTTTTTAATATTTCTATTCTTATAAATTATGTTACAGCAATCATTCTTTTATAGCCATCTTTCAGCATATCTGATTATATCTATTATATAAATAAGTAGAGTTGTAATATGCCCATTTTTCAATTACTCTTTTATCTTAATCCATCATTGTCCAACACTGCAAATCAATCCCTTTCTGCTTAATTTTGTGATTGTTGTATGTATCACCGTGAGTCCTACAAATAATTATATCACCTAATCATAATCTTATGTATGTTTTCTTAGTTAGTATTTGTATACTTTTCTTAAGCATACTTTTATTCTAGCTTAATATGACTTGTGAGGTTTTTTTTTTAATAATATTACACTGGCAGGGAATATTTGATGTTTTGGTAGCAAAGGCTACCAATGAAGTATGGTAGTCAGACAGTCATGTCTGACTCTTTGTGACCCCATGGACTATACAGTCCATGGAATTCTCCAGGCCAGAATACTGGAATGGATAGCTGTTCCTTTCTCCAGGGGATCTTCCCAACCCAGGGATCGAACCCAGGTCTCCCGCACTGCAGGTGGATTCTTTACCAGCTGAGTCACAGGGAAGCAATGAAACCTGTAGCCATAACTATGAGAAGCCTGTGTGTGTGTGTGTGTGTGTGTGTGTGTGTGCCCACGTCCACGTGTGTGTGTATGTGTATATGTGTGTATGTGTGTATGTGTGTGTGCCTACGTCCACGTGTGTGTGTATGTGTATATGTGTGTGTGTGTGCCTACGTCCACGTGTGTGTGTATGTGTATATATGTGTGTGTGTGTGTGCCTACATCCACGTGCGTGTGTATGTGTATGTGTGTGTGTGTGTGCCTACGTCCACGTGCGTGTGTATGTGTATATATGTGTGTGTGTGCCTACGTCCACGTGCGTGTGTATGTGTATATATATGTGTGTGTGTGTGTGCCTAGGTCCACGTGTGTGTGTATGTGTATATATGTGTGTGTGTGTGCGCGCCTACGTCCACGTGTGTGTGTATGTGTATGTGTGTGTGTGTGTGCGTGCCTATGTCCACGTGCATGTGTTTGTGTATATATGTGTGTGTGTGTGTGTGTGTGCCTACGTCCACCTGTGTGTGTGTGTATATGTGTGTGTGTGTGTGTGCCTACGTCCACGTGCGTGTGTATGTGTATATGTGTGTGTGTGTGTGTGCCTATGTCCACGTGTGTGTGTATGTGTATATATATGTGAGTGTGTGTGTGTGTGCCTACGTCCACGTGTGTGTGTATGTGTATATATATGTGTGTGTGTGAGTGCCTACGTCCACGTGTGTGTGTATGTGTATATATGTGTGTGTGTGTGTGCCTACGTCCACGTGCGTGTGTATGTGTATATATATGTGTGTGTGTGCCTACGTCCACGTGTGTGTGTATGTGTATATATGTGTGTGTGTGTGTGCCTACGTCCACGTGCGTGTGTATGTGTACATATGTGTGTGTGTGTGCCTACGTCCACGTGCGTGTGTATGTGTATGTGTGTGTGTGTGTGTGTGTGTGCCTACGTCCACGTGCGTGTGTATGTGTATATATGTGTGTGTGTGTGTGTGTGCCTACGTCCATGTGTGTGTGTATGTGTATGTATATGCGTATATATACAAATGTAGTAAATGTTATATAAAATATGTTTCCATATATAGATACTTCAGATGCTTATAAACACACAGAACATTTCTAACAGCTATTGTTTTATAGATACAAAGATATGATTTCATTATATACATGGAAACTATTTTATAAATTCAAACATGTTTCTAAATAAATTGTCCATATATATATATATATATATATATATACATATATATCTGAAAGAATATCTATATGTATGATAACATAAATAACATATTGCATGTTTAGGCATTAATTTTATTTACAGCCTATAGTTAGGTAAACACATGCTTATTTCTTAATTCAAGCTAATATATATGAGCTGAAAATGTGATAATTTAAAATTGGAATTTAAATTTTAAAACCATAAAATTTGTAAAACTTTAATTTGTTTTATTATTTGGTGTTGTTTAGTCATTACATTGTTTCCAACTCTTTGCAATCCATGGACTACAGCATGTCAGGCTTCCTTGTCCTTCAGTATCTCCCAGAATTACCTCAAACTCATGTCCATGGAGTCGATGATGCCATCCAAATATCTCATTCTCTGTCTCCATTCAAATATCTCATTCTCTGTCTCCCCATTCTCCTCCAGCCTTCAATCTTTCCTAACATCAGGATCTTTTCCAATGAATTGTCTCTTTATATCAAGTGGCCAAATGTTGGAGCTTCAGCTTCAGAATCAGCCCTTCCAATGAATATTCAGAGTTCATTTCCTTTACAATTGACTGGTATGGTCTTCTTGCTGTCCAAGGAACTCTCAAGAATCTTCTCCAGCACCACAGTTCAAAAGAATCTGTTCTTTGATGCTCAACCTTCTTTATGGTCCAACTCTCACATTTAAATACTAGTTAAATTATTTTAATATTATTTAAATAATACATGTCTTATTTTAGTATGTGTAAATAATTTAAATCAATTAATATAATTATTTTCAATGTATTTCTTTATGTGTGATTGAATTTTTCTAAATTTTGTGCTTCACATGGTTTGTTTCGGAGAAGGCAATGGCACCCCACTCCAGTACTCTTGCCTGGAAAATCCCATGGATGGAGGAGCCTGGTGGGCTGCGGTCCATGGGGTCGCTAAGAGTCGGACACAACTGAGCTACTTCACTTTCACTTTTCACTTTCCTGCATTGGAGAAGGAAATGGCAACCCACTCCAGTGTTCTTGCCTGGAGAATCCCAGGGACTGGGGAGCCTGGTGGGCTGCCGTCTATGGGGTCGCACAGAGTTGGACATGACTGAAGCGACTTAGCAGCAGCAGCAGCATGGTTTGTGTTTAGTTAATACTAGTTTCATTCCTCCTATAGCACAATTTTAAGGCATTCATTTACATACTTGATTCTAATAGATGAGCAAATATCTTCACAACTATGGATTTAAATTTTCTACATATTATTTTAAGTTTTGAACTAATTTATTTTATTGGTTTCATTATTCATTTTTAAGTAAGTCAGTCATACTTTACAAAATGTGTCAGTAACTATTTACACTCTTATTCTTTATTGTATTACTTTGACTAAATTACTTTTTCTTTGAAAGTAAACTTAAGGGATATCTCAACGACTAGATTAAAGGACTAAATATTTTAACACAGCTTTCAGAAGTGCGTTATTTTTCTTTGCAGAACTAATGCCTTTATTATAGTTTGAAACAGCTTGTCACTTTTATATTGTTTTGACTCTTTTCAAAATGTATAATTGCAAGAGTGAGTGAGTGTTAGTCACTTCGTTGTACCTGACTGTTTGCAACCCCATGGACTGTAGCCCACCAGGCTCCTCTATCCATGGAATTCTCCGGGCAAGAATACTGAAGTGGATTGCCATTTCCTTCTTCAAGGAATCTTCCTGAACTAACGACTGAACCCAGGTCTCCTGCATTGCAGGCAGATTCTTTACGGTCTGAGCCACCAAGGAAACCCCAGTTGTAAAGAAACACTCCAGTTCTATGAAGTTCTTGTTTATCTAGAAAGAGACAACTCAAAAACTTTCACCGGGGGATATCCTTACAACAGTTTCTACAATCGGTGCTAAGAAAAACTTAGTTTCAGTGTCCTAATCTCTTAAATGCTAATAATGGCAAATCTCTCTTTGGGAAACTCCTGGGCATCCCCAGCCATGTGTGTGTTAGTCGCTCAGCTCATACCCCCATGAAATGCAGCACTCCAGGCTTCCCCGTCCTTCAGTCTTTTCCTGGGTTTGCGCAAATTCACGTTCATTGAGTCAGTGATGCCCTCCCACCATCTCATCCTTCGTTGTCCCCTTCTCCTCTTGCCCTCAATCTTTTCCAGGATCAGGGTCTTTCCCAATGAATCAGCTCTTAGTAGCAAGTGGTCATTTACTGTGAGTGAGCGAAGTCGCTCAGTCATGTCCAACTCTTCGCGACCCCATGAACTGTAGCCCACCAGGCTCCTCAGCCGATGGAATTATCCAGGCAAGAATACAGGAGTGGGTTGCCATTTCCTTCTCCAGGGGATCTTCCTGACTCAGGGATCAAACCCGCGTCTCACGCATTGCAGGCAGACGCTTTACCATCTGAGTCTCCAGGGAAGCCCAAAGTCTGTCAGCAGTGGGAAAGTCATTTACTGTATTATGTTGCAGTTTAGTTGGTGGCATGATTTTCTTCTCCAGTACAATTCAAGTTTTTCAAGAACAGACAATGTATTTGGTCTTCTTATATTCCTATGTATTTCTTCAGAAAAATCCTTAACCTTACCGTATTCAAGAAATGCTGAATACAGGAATAAATTAATAACTGATTGAAGCAGCAACAATGAACCGCGTTTGAGTCAGAAAGGTTTTTCAATGACTCTGTCTATATGCTGATTCTATACTACTTCCAACACATTTTCACTTTGTTGGTTAAATAGCAGGTGTTTGCTTAAAAGGATGAAATGAAATAGCTTGTTGATTTTGTTCAAAGTTTCAAAATAAAAGGAGGATTCACAGTTTTAAAGAAAATTTATCTGTAAATAAGAATATTTAGCTTTGGTAGGCTGTGGGGTAGGGTGAGCAATGTGAGGAAATTGTAGAATGATGTTTATTTAAAATGCAGAGAAACTTTTGACTAATATCTACAAGAACATCAGTTTCTAGGGTCATCTAACTTGAAGTACTCCATATTTCATCAATGGTAATTATTCTGAAATGTCCTTAATGCAAGTATTTTCTCTAAAGGCAACACGATAGATGCTCTCCAGAGAATAATTAATTGCTCTGAGCAGTTATTCTCTAGTCCCTCTCTTCTTCCTCACTACAGTATGAAAAGTCACCTGAAAATTTTCAAAGAGTGGAACTCACATAAATTTTACAGTCTTATTGGCTCTATTATAAATATTGAACCTTTTTCTTTCAGCTAAGAAAACAGAAGATGATGACTTAAGATACTTCTTTGAAATAAGTTGAAATTCTGGAACACTAAAAGTCCATCTTTCAGTCAAAATTTAAAGTATGTTTTAGGATATATGCAGGAAAAAATTAGCAGGTATAGTTAACGTATCCTGGTTTCCCAGGAGAAAACTTGCTTTTATAGGGTCGTATACTGAGTTCACATTCATGTGAGACTCACAACACAGCAAGATACAAAGAATCATTAGGAGATCTTAAATAGCACTGGATTTTATAGTTTCCAAGAATATTGCTTAAAGGCTCAGCTTTTTAGGAACACTTCTTTGATTACTCTCTGATCCTGTGACCCAGACTCAGTTTTATGCATATTTCTATATATTAGTATGGAAAACAGTATCATAGAGAACACAGACTCATAGCTTTACCAATCCTATTCAGCTTCTTTTCAAACCCAGTTTACCACAATTCTAGGCATATTCTCAATTCCCAGTAATTTAAATATTAACAGAAATAAAATTGCAATAATAAATAGTATGGGGAAATAATTAAAATATGGGAGACAAAGAGATTTAGAAATATGATTTTCAAAGTCAAACCATCAAAGATATTTCATTTTCCTCCTATTTTAAGTTCCAGGAGATAAAGTGGTTCATTCAAGACCATATTTCTAATCATTTTCAAAGGTAGAATACTTTCCTTATTCAGTTTTTCACAATGCTGTGCTTTCTCTACTTCATTCATGTTTTTTATTCCATCTGTAGATTGGCATCTTTATAAACAGGCAATCTAATCCATATCAAACCCTACATGCCACTCAAACTCCGCTACTTTCCTGGTACTGACTATAGCAGGACTCATAGAACTGACTTTTTATGGAATAATGACAATGGAATTATTAAGATGTGATTCAGGCGGAGAGAAACTTATTTGAATCTTGGGCATGCAGAGTTACTAGAATCAAAATATTCTGAACTGTATGGGCATAAGAAGGAAAACTCAATGGTAGCAATCACTTCCATAACTCTTATGAATCATGCTGATACTTCTGTGTATAAGACAAAGATGAAAGTGTGTTGTTAAAATTTTTCCATGTATCATGCCTGTTAAGTACGAATGGAAAATGTGATGCTAGAAAGATTGATCTTCTGATTGCCGAAGAGTACCAGTTTTAGGTAGAACCAAAATCTAAGTATTGTGTCTCTTGGGATCTATGGCATTTATTTGACAGTTAAGCCTAAACTTAAATTTTTATTAGAAGCTTTAGAATGCCTCCTGCAGCTGACTCCTAGAAATCAGATTAATTAAAGGAAATGGCAAGGGGACACTCAGCTCAATTCAAACCAGGCAGTCCCAGAAATAAATATTTTGCAACAGCAGTTTCATCAATATTTTGGGAATACTTACATACATGTACTTACACAGCATTTAGTATATATGTCCTCAAAGAGTATTTGGGGATATAGCCTTAGCAGGTAAGGAATATCTTTTCAAATGATAGGAAAATAGGTTGTAAATTTTCAGAAAAATATAGATTGATATCAGTTGGAGGAATTTGAATGATTTCATAGAGAACATGAAGTTTGGTCAAGCTTGAAAGTTAAATAGAATTTGGATAGATACAATGGTGATTCGTTTCAGATAAACATGGGGGAACATAAATATATAAAAGTCAATACATAAAATATTTTAAGATATATTATATAGATCTATCTCTATAGATGTATAAGTAGTTAGTTAAGAAGGGAGAAGACTGCCATCATTTATAATGTCACATGAATATTTTATATCATTCCTTTTCAATTATATAGAGTGTTGGAAGAGAAAGAGATTAGGCATAAAATTTGAAACACTATTTGGGGAAAGATGGGACCCACAGTAGATGGGTTGAACTGGGTACTATATATTAATGAAATTTGAGTACATAGTCACCCTAGTGTTCAGCAGTGAGCAGAGAGAGAAATTACCTTGCATACTTAGTGAGGCCATACAGTTGCAATAGCAACTCTATGAGAGAAAAGAGAAGTGAGCCACATGCCCAGAGGCTCCTGATTAAAGAGAAAGGTGGTCCTTTGAGATTCACAATGTTCTTGAAGAGCTTTTAAAAAATAGGAATGCTAATTTTCAGTTTGGATTCCCAGGTGACTCAGCAGTAAAGAATCTGCCTGCCAAACAGGAGAGAAAGGCTCCATCCCTTGGTCAGGAAGATCCCCTGGAGGAGGAAATGGCAAACCACTCCAGTATTCTTGCCTGGGAAATCCCATGGACAGAGGAGCCTGGTGGGCTACAGTCACAAAAATCATTCTTTTGAGTCACAAAAGAGTTGGACACAACTTAGTGAATAAACTACAACATGAAAATATTCAATTTACATGATATGAAAAGGCTCTAACTCTCCAACTGTCCAGTCAAGTTTGCTAGCCACAGAGATTGTCTGATGATGTTTTGAAGAAAAGCAATGTAGAAATACTGATTTCCACAATCAGATTTGTTCACACCAAAGGAAGAGAATATATGCAAGAATTAAAAGTTCAGTCATATCAGGGGTTGTTTACGCTTGGTTTGGATACTATCATGGGGTCATATTTCAGGGAACTTAAATCATTCAGGTGTTTGCTCTCTTAGCAATTAGAAATTCAAACTGAAGAATGTATGAGAAGCGTGATGATACATTTACAGCAATGTTCCATAGCAATCACAGCTTAGACTTTTGAAAGTTACTTTGAAACTATTGTTCAAATAGAAGAAATAGCTATTATATGTTTATCTTATTTTCTTTTCCAGAAAACCATAATGCTTCTATTTTCTTAATTTTTCATTTGAGGAATGTTTCATTTGGCATCCTCTCTATCTAGAACTTTCCTTTACTGGATAAGCTGGTTTTTCACTACTTCTACACTTGGCTAATTGTATGATGCTCTGAGTCCAACATAATCTTATAGGGTAACTGAATCAAGGTAGAATGGACATATGTACTGTAGTGTTTAAAACGTGTCACATAGAAATAACATTTCTGGCTTCACTACTGTAATGTATTAAAAATAATGATATAGCTGTTTAATAAGCTTAAGTCTAGTGTTGCCATCACTAAGCTCAGTATTAATAAAAGTAAAATCCATTCTATTTAAACTAAATTGATGGTTTCTCATTGCTCTAAATAATATATACTACAGATGTAAACTATTTACAATTTGTTCAATAAGATACAAACAACTATTGGCCATTTAGAAGAAAACAATTTGAATTAAAATGTGGAAAACTAGTTAGTCATAGAGAAAGTTGACCACACATGTTTAAATCCATGGTTAGGTGCTTTCCCCCATTCCTGCTTTTTATTTAGACTAGGAAGGAATTGGTTCTGTACTTGTTTGTGGAAAAACTTGCATACCAAAAAAATGTAAGCAGATAACAGAAATTGCACAAAATTTTACAAAGGAAAAAATGTGGTATTCCCTAATACCAAATGAGTATGAGTTAAAAAATATTTAATTAAAAAGGAAGGAGGACTCTATTTTGTATATTCTGTTTCACACATACTTTATTCACAAAAATATTTGTTAATCCTTAAAAAAATGTATATTCCAATTATTTGTTAAATATTCCCTGATGGCTCAGAGGGTAAAAAAATCTGCCTGCACTGCAGGAGACACTGGAGACTTGGGTTTGATCCCTGGGTAGAGAAGACCCCCTGGAAATGGGAATGGCTACCTGCTCCAGTATTCTTGCATGGAGAATCCCATGGACAGAGGAGCCTGGGGGGCTACAGTCCGTGGGGTCGCAGAGAGTCTGACATGACTGAGCGACTGAGCACGCTCCCACACTGATTTAAGCACTTGGGCGAAATTAACTCAGATAACTTAATGCTTCCAAAAATTGTATAAGGTATTTGACATTTAGTATCTGACATTTTTGATATGATAAGGTACTCGTATTTTCTTCAATTAATAAACACTGTACTAAAACTTTGCCATTGTAACACAATTTACCAAAGAACAATATGTGGGATATCCCTACAAATCAAATTTTCATCTAATAATCCCAGTTTGCAGATTTACCAATATCCTGGAAACATTTAGACCTATGAAGTGGATACTGTTTATACATAAGGAAGAGTTTCTCCAGAAGAGATATTGCTTTAAAACCAAGGCAATAGTTAGATGGGAAGAATGAAATCCAATATAGAGCAGTGTTAAGACGTCAAGGAAAAATTACGGTTCAGTGATGCGAAATACACCAGAGATTAAGAATATGAAGGGGGAGAGAGGTCACTGGAATTAGCAAGAAGAAAGCCATTTGAGGTCTCTGAAGGATGTTTCAGAAGAGTGATGGGCCTGGAATTTAGAGAGCAGGGGCTTTAAGGGGGCATGGGTGACGGGACAGAGCAGCGTGAGTGTTGATTAATCATGGAAGTGGATAATGGCCACGGGAGCGGGGAGCAATTACGTGAGATAGGAACAGAGCCAAGTCAAGGTTTTCTTTCATGACTTTGCAATATCAGTGAAGCCTCTGAATATTTACATATACCCAGAGAAGAAGGGCTTAGAGGGAAATAAACAAGAAGAGACAGACTGATGGGGACTCAAAAGGAATAAAGGGATCGGTTCAGCCTAAGGTTGGTCCTAAGTGGACATAATCAAGTGTTGGGTAAGAGGCAACATTGAGGATGCTGAACCTAAGAAAAGGATGCTTTTATAAACTATCTCAAAATATGGGGCCTAATAAAACTTTGTATGGCCAATTAGGACAGGTTGACTAAAGCACATAAGTCTTGTCCCTGGTGCTGAGTTTTACTTCCTCTTCAAGTTCTTTGGGAAGTCCTCTGAGATTCACTATGTCTACAAGTCACCTAATTTCCCCAGGGAAGACATTTAGTATCCTGGCCCCTGAGTGGCTTATGATTCCTCTTATTGCCAAGGTTTTCACTGAAAAGAAATAAACAGTAAACACTCCCCACAGTCCTTTCCCATCTAGCCCCACCAAACATAAAACGTCCTTCCCAACGTGAGGGAGTCCAATCAGCAGAGAATCAAACGTGACATTAAAAGCCTAGTGCCCTCCACCGGCTCCGGGGCTCACGTCCTTCGGGAGCTGGCTCCGCCGGCACCCCGGCCTCACCCCTGCTCCCCAGCATCAGGGCACAGCCGCTCCTTCCTCTAGCATGCTGTGCTTTCAACTGCTGACCCTTCTGTCTGCCATCGCCATGCCCTTCGGTTTTCTGGGTATCCTTCAGAAATGTGCTTAGCAATGGTATCCTTTTTAGACACCTTTTTTTGACAGTTCCAATCAGTTACTTATTTGGCATTTAAGAGCCTTGTTCCCCAACCAGGGATCGAACCTGCAACCTTGTATTGGAAGCACAGAGTCTTTACCACTGGACCACCAGGGAAGACCTCTGTAATGATGTTTTGACATCTCTTTATTTCCCCTAGGAAAGAAGAAGACCTACATTCAGAGGCTGTCAGTTTTCCCATAAGCTTTCCCAGCTCCTAGCAGTTTGCCTGAAAGAAACACAAATCCATTAAATACATAAAGAATAAGAAAGAAGGGGGAAAAAGGAAAATAATAATAATGACAATGTTATCTATACAGTAACTACTTAAACTTGCCAGGACTGTATTTATCTGCGTATAGCAGATACCATATTATTATGTTTGTTTTTGTTGTTAGGTTGCTAAGTCATGTCAGACTCTTTGCGACCCAATGGCATGCATATTCTTTACTGCTGAACCATCGGGGAAGCCCAATTATTACATTATTATATAATAAAACACGGAGAAGGCAATGGCAACCCACTCCAGTACTCTTGCCTGGAAAATCCCATGGACGGAGGAGCCTGGTAGGCTGCAGTCCATGGGGTCGCTGAGAGTCGGACACGACTGAGCGACTTCACTTTCACTTTTCACTTTCCTGCATTGGAGAAGGAAATGGCAACCCACTCCAGTGTTCTTGCCTGGAGAATCCCAGGGAAGGGGGAGCCTGGTGGGCTGCCGTCTATGGGATCGCAGAGTAGGACATGACCGAAGCGACTTAGCAGCAGCAGCATAATAATACAAGTAGCAATAAACTCAAAATATGAGTAACATTTTGCTGATTAAAACATTTGGAGAAAATATCGTTTATTGTCTGCTTTGTATGTGAGTCATTGTCTAAGGAGTTTGCATACATTTTATGCTTTAATCATCACAGCAACCCTATGAGATAGAAGTTTTCAGCTTTATTTCACAGTTTAGGAAAATGAACTTGAAAAGGTTAAGAAAGTATGTTCAAAATCAAACAGGTAAAGTTAGGATCAAATTTAAATCCAAATCAAAGCCTGAGTGCTTAATGAATGTTCTACAAGGTCAGTGCAAAGACTTTTTCAGGACATCAGAAACATTATTCAGTGTAGAAATATTTAAACTGTTCCTTTCACAGAAATCTGATTCGTGAAATGATTGTACAGCAGTTCTACTGCAATGATTGTTTTGAAGACAGATTTAATGCTAATACCACTGATTTATTAGGGAACAATTTGAGCATAGCAGAAATTTTACCTGTGCTTATGTACAATTTAATTCATGAGAAACACTATGTGAACACAGAAATTGGCACTCAGCAAAACCCAGCACAATGGAAAACACAAACTGCACATGCCTCAAACATTTATGGATTTTTCATCCAATTTCAGATAATCCTTCTTCTGTCTTTTCACAATAATTCATGAGTTGCAGCTCTTTCCAAGTGCACTTCCACATGCGTTTGGTCTCTTACAATGCACGGTGCTATATTTATTATACTAATTATGTCTTTTGGGGGGTTTCCCCAGTGGCTCAGTGGTAAAGAATCTGCCTGCAATGCAGGAGCCACAGGAGATGCAGGTTTGATCCCTGGGTTGGAAGATCCCCTGGAGGAGGGCATGGCAACCCACTCTAGTATTCTTGCCTGGAGAATCCCATGGACAGAGGAACCTGGTGGGCTATACAGTCCATGGAGTTGCAAAGAGTCAGATATGACTGAAGTGACTTAGCACATCTTCCTTAACCATTTAGAATGCATTAGCTATCAGTTTTATTAAGTTCCTAATGTTTTTTCATGTTTCATCGATGATGTGTTTGAGTGCAGTACCCTGATTCCACTTTTCGCATAAGCCTACTGAGTTTTGTTGTGTGATTTTGCACAGCACAGTGATTTTAGCAACATGTATGGATCATCATAGCAGAACTGGTTGTACTTCTTGAGTAAGTGATATGCCATGGGCTTGCTTGGGTATCTGAGAGACTATTTTTTTTCCAAAAATTTAATGGTCATTAGTCAATAGCACAGCTACAGTGTGGAATTAGGAATGAAAAGTATCAGTTCAGTTCAGTCGCTCAGTCGTGTCCGACTCTTTGCGACCCCATGAATAGCAGCACGCCAGGCCTCTCTGTCCATCACCAACTCCCAGAGTCCACCCAAACCCATGTCCATCGAGTCAGTCATGCCATCCAACCATCTCATCCTCTGTCGTCCCCTTCTTCTCCTGCCCCCAATCCTACCCAGCATAAGGGTCTTTTCCAATGAGTCAACTCTTCGCATGAGGTGGCCAAAGTATTGGAGTTTCAGCTTCAACATCAGTCCTTCCAATGAACACCTAGATTGATCTCCTTTAGGATGGATTGATTGGATCTCCTTGCAGTCCAAGGGACTCTCAAGAGTCTTCTCCAACACCACAGTTCAAAAGCATCAATTCTGCGGCGCTCAGCTTTCTTCACTGTCCAACTCTCACATCCATACGTGACCACTGGAAAAAACATAGCCTTGACTAGATGGACTTTTGTTGGCAAAGTAATGTCTCTGCTTTTAAATATGCTATCTCTAGGTTTACTTTCTCTTTTATTGATACATACTAAGTAAACAGCATACAAAACCAATTATTACTGACGTCTCTGAAAATGAAAAGCTGGCTAACATTGGTGAAAAATGCTATTTCTAAAAATCCACAGTATTTCCCTCCTACTGTGTCAAACTTCTAATTTAATTGTTTGTTTTAAAAGGCCATTGCTGACATTTTTAGTGAAATCTCTTTGTTTAAAAAAATAACACAGCTGTTGGTCATATGGCAAGTGTTTCATAAAGCAAGATGGGAGAAAACCTGCTAAAATTAAGCTCAGCCTGATCAAGATGCCTTCCCCTTCAGGTTAGGAGAAAACTTATTTTTTAATGGATAAATGTCTAATACAATCTATCTGTGTCTATTTTATAGAAGGTCAAATTCTAAGAATACTCACAGAATTCATTTATCTGTCAAGAGATACAAATGAGATTTGTATTCAAGTCAAGAAAAATGTACTTAGAATAAGAACATGATCTGCATGATTTCAGCATCTGTCAGATAATCTTTGTGTCTTTTGTCATAGTACATCCACAAGATGGCATGAAGGTAGAGACATTGTTTGAAATATCTCACAGCTTGTATGACAGAGGCACTGACCAGTCAAATGGATATCAGCCCCGTAAAACAATTGTGCCATCCTGGTGTGGACTAGTAAATGTCATCCTCACTGGAAGAAAGGGAAGTGGGATGCATAATTTGTGAAAAGGTGTCAGATTTCAAGCAAACACATGTAAAATACCATAGTATATTAACATCATTTATTTTTTCACTGCACTATAAGCTGTTTTACTGCACTCAGACTTCTAGGTGGAGCTGGTGGTAAAGAACCCTCCTGCCAGTTCAGGAGACATGAGACATGGATTCCATCCCTGGGCCGGGAAGATTCTTGGAGAAGGGCATGGCTACCCATTTCAGTATTCTTGCCTGATGAATCCTACAGACAGAGAAGCCTAGTGGACTACAGTCCACGGGGTCACAAAGAGTCAGGCATGATCGAAGCGACTTAGCACAGGAGAGTACAAGCTTTTTTAAAAATATTTGTCTTTTTTGGGGATAATGTCTTATGCTTTTTTAGTATATCTAGAAGGGAATGCTATCCTGATCCATATAATAATGTTTAGAAATGCCAAAGTAATCAAATCACACATTGGTTGAGTGTTCACTACTCTGAGTGAGAACTGGCTTAGATGCTTCATATACATGACCTCTAATGACTCAAAACTCAGAGGGTAAATGTGATTGTCCCTATTTTATAGGTAATAAAAATAAGTCCTCAAAAGGCCCATGGATTTGACTTGGGCTACAGTGTCAGACAGGGATTTAAATCAATGTATGACTGCTCTAAGATCCTGCTAGTTCATGTCCAGCCTAATGCAAATATGTTTCATGTTGGTTGGATTGAACTAAATCTCTTCATTTCAAACTGACCTTCACAAAATCTACATTAGATCTATTTCCTAGATCAAGGGGAATTGTTTCAAGTTTGTCATTTAACACACATAGAGGATGGAAACATTAAGAGACAAAAATATCTTTGTTTCCCAAATTGATTTACATATCAAAACTTCTTGGAGAAGCCTGGAATAAACAGTTAAGTTTCTGGAAACTTATTTAAATCAACGTTCACATTCCTTGGAGAAGTTAACCACAACATTTTAAGGGGAATGTATAAGCATCGCGAGTTGGCACAAGATCCATTCATACTCGTGTGGCCAAACATGGCACCCATTTTTCCCCCATGACCTCACCAGCATCGTGGTGATCACACTGCAGAACTCTCTCATTTTAAGTCTGTCATTCATCCTAGCATGTTCTTTTTTTTTTTTTTTTTCCTTGCCTGGAAACTTTAAAAGTTTAAAGCTATTGAATTTATTCTGTGGACAATGTGCCCGATACAGATGTTTTGCATATGATCCTTTTGAAGTCATATTTCTTAGGAAAGGCCATTTACCTTGAATGACAAGTTAAGAGAAAAAAATGAACAAGCAGTTTTCAAAATACAGTACATAAGGAGATGGCTTTGTGTGGTGATGATAAAAAGAATTATTTTAAGCCAGAATCCTACAGAGTGGTCCTTAGCTCTGCTATTTTTTAGATGTGATCTGTTACTCCTATGGTTCAATTTCCACAATAATATAATATATAAAAAGCAAATTATCTCTATACTTTGAAGTGTGTGAGTTTTACACAAGTAAAAATAATACTAAATGACATACTAAGTTTCTACTAAGTGATGTAACTAACTTTAAAAGAGTTAATGCTGTGAGAGTAAAAGTGAAACTATTAACTTTTTATAGTGCAGCTTAAACTACTTAATATAAAAATAAAGAAATTAAAGTTTGACAATGAAAATGAGTTTAAAGTATTATTCAAAATCTGGTAATGTATCACACAGAACTATAAAATTAGAAATTTTGGAGAAGAACCAATTCAACTCTTTCCTATTGACACTATAAGTATCTCCATAGGTTTCTATGAAAATATAATTTGTATATTCTAGATAATGTGCCCAAAATTTGTATTCCATATGTATTATAAATTAGCTTGAAAGCTGAAATTATGTCAAAGCTTTAAATATCTATTATATGAGAGTTTGGACATTACTAATTTTCTCATTACTTTGGATTTATATAGCATATTCATAAAGCTGAATGTAAGAAACAAGATTTATCATCTTATAAAACACATTCAAATAAAAACATTTTAGGCATTTGTATCATTTTATTGTATTAAATTAATGCTTATAAAATAAAATAAGTAATAGTATATTACAAACTAATATGTCTTTATTCAGAATTAAATATATATATGCATATGCAAAGCCACACATATATATATGTATATACATACATAAGTCTTAAAAACTATAACTACAGTGCTTTATTAATGTACACAAAAGATACAATTATTTAAGTTGATACATCCAAACAATATATGGAAGATAGAGTGCAAAAATTTAGAGCAATAGTACCTATTCAAAATTAAGTTCTTATCAGGTTAAAGTAGATTGCTATAAATATAAAATGTTTTGTATAAGCTTCATGTTACACACAAAGCAAAAACCTATGGTAGATACACAAAACATAAAAATAGGCTTGCTGTGCTGTACTTAATCGCATCCAGTGTTTTTTGACCCCATGGTCTGTAGCCCTCCAGGCTCCTCTGTCCTTGGAATTCTACAGGCAAGAACACTGGAGTGGGTTGCCAAGCCCTCCAACAGGGGAATCTTCCCCAACCAGGGATTGAACCCAGGTCTCCCGCATTGCAGGTGGATTCTTTACCAACTGAGCCACCAGGGAAGCCCATCATTACTGGAGTGGGTAGCCTATCCCTTCTCCAGGAGATCTTCCTGACCCAGGAATCGAACCAGGGTCTCCTGCATTGCAGGTAGATTCTTTACCAGCTGAGCTACCAGGGAAGCCTTCCAAATAGGCTTACTGCTACAGAATTTCAAAATCACAAAGAACCAGAGAAGAGATGAACAAAGGAATTACCAAGTAGTTGGAAAATAACTCACACAATGGCAATAGTAAGTCCATATCTATCAATTATTAAGTGTGAATAGACTAAATTTTCCTATCAAAGACATATGGTGGCTGAATGGATTAAAACACCAGGACCGAATTATATATTGCCTACAAAAGACTCACTTCAACTTTATAGACACAGGCTGAAAGGGATGGGGTATGAAAAGATATTTGATGCAAACAGAAACCAAAAGAAAGCAGGGGTAACCATATTTACATCAGAAAAAATCGATCCTAAACCAAAGACTATAATAAGAGACAAATTAGGTCATTATATAACAATAAGGAGTCAATTTAACAAGAGGATATGACATTTGTATATGTTTATGTATCTAACATAGAGACATCTAAATATATAAACCAAATAATAAGAGGCCTGAAGGAAGAAACTGACAACTTAAATACTCTACTTTCAAAAATGAAAAGACAATTCTGACATAAAATTAACATGGAAATTTGGACTTAATCTATACCTTATACCAGATGGACACACATTTAGAGAACGTCATCAAACAGCAGTAGAATATAAAATCTTCTCAAGTGCAAATGGAACATTCTCCAAGATAAATCATACATTAGGCTACAAAATAAGTATTAATAAATCTAAGAAGACTGAAATCATAGCAAACATCTCTTCCAATTACAGGGATATGAAACTAGAAATCAAATATAAGAAGAAAACTGGAAAATTCACAAACATGAAAATTAAACAACATGCTATAGAACAATCTATGAGTCAAAGAAGATATACAAAAAGTACCTTGAAACAAATGAAAATAAAAATACAACACACCAAACCTTACAGGTTCCAGCAAGAGCAGTTCTAAGAGAGAAGTCTATATTAATAAACACCTACATTAAAAAGCAAGAAAGAGCTCAAATATGCAGTCTAACTTAACATCTAAAGTAACTAGGAAAAGCAAAACAAATAAAGCTCAAAGATAGTTGAAGGAAGGCAATAGCAAAGACTAGAGTGGAAATAAATAAAGGCTAAAAGTACAATAAAAAAAGATTAGTGAAATGTGTTGTTGTCATTCCGTTGTTAAGCTGTGTCTGACTCTTTGTGACCCCATGTACTGCAGCACTCTAGGCTTCCCTGTCCTTCACCACCTCCTGGAGTTTGCTCAAACTCATGTCCACTGAGGTGGTGATGACATCCAACTCTCTCTCTGCCAATCCCTTGCTCTTGTTGCCTTCAATCTTTGCCAGCATCAGGGTCTTTTCAAATGAGTCGGCTCTTCACATCATTAGACTTATCAGAAAAAAAAAAAGAGAGAGAGAAAGAGAGAGAAAAAAGGGGATTCAAATAAATAAAAGTATATGAAAGAAGAATTATTATAAGTAATTCCACAGGAAAAAAAAATAGAATCATAAAAGACTACCAAAAACAATTATACTTCAATCAATTGGAAAGACTAAACAGATTTCTAGAAATATACAAGCTACAACGACTGAATCATGCAGGAATATAAAATCTGAACAGGTCAATCACTCGTGAGATTGATTCAGTAACCAAAAACCTCCTGCATATCCATAAGTTTGGAAGCCTCAGTAACCATTCACCTTTCAGGCGTCTATGGTGCCAAAACGTAGTTGGGAGTCTGCATTCTAGTTCTGGTTTCCTGTCCTTGTTTCGGAGGTTAAAGAATTAGCCCTCTCCTGATTTCTGTTCCTATCCTGCTCTATCGTGTGCCAATCTTCACCATTATATGTGCTCAGTCATATCCTACTCTTTGTTACTTCATGAACTGTAGCTCACCAGGCTCCTCTGTCCGTGGAACTTTCCCAGTGAGAATACTGGAGTGGGTTGACATTTCCTCCTCCAGGGGATTTTCCTGACCCAGGGATCAGGCCCACATCTCCTGTGTCTCCCGCATTGGCAGGTGGATTCTTTTCACTGAGCCACCTAGAAAGCAATCTAAGCCATTTAGGGGCTGCCTTTTTCTCATATACACCCTTTCAATACCTGATCTCCCAGGACACCAAGACTTTCATGAATGAAGCACTCAAAACTCACTTAGCATCTTGGCCTCTCCGCCAAAACCTAACAATGTTAGCCCCCGATTCCCTTGATTATGCCTTAGGTTTAATGTGCCAGAAAGCCAGACATATTTGCATTTTTAATTTCAGATATTACACTTTTCAACCAGCATTTTCTATACTTTGGATTCAATGGCTCATTTACTTCCATGCCAAAATTATTTGACATAACAACAGCTCTGATCCATGTTTCCCCACCCTCATTTATACTTGCTTAAGTCCTCAAGAACTTGGTGGATGATCTTACTTTTTAAGTGTAAATTGTATCTTTTGAATAGGAACTCCTTTCTCCTTTTGCTATTCGAATTCAAGTCCAATGTCTCTTCTTCCTTTCTGATATAATGCCACCCTTCCTCAGAAATCCATGTGTCCTCTCCTGCTGTATGTAGATGCCATGTCCTCCAGATTTTAAGAAACTCAGCTGCTTTGGTTTTATCTTTCAATTTTCTGTACCAGCGTTCCCTTGCTTTAAAATGGCTATTCCCATTGCTTTTAAAGAGCTTTTCTAGGAAGTTTCACCTTTAAAAATTCTCAAATCTTTCTGAGGAATTTCATTTTTTCACAGAATTCCTTTGTAGTCAAACTTTCAGAAAAAGCTGTCTCTTACTGTATCCTTGGTGCAATTCAGTGTGGTTTCTCACCCATATTATTTAATGAAACAGCTTTTGAATCCTGTAATGTCTTGCTTAAAGTGACATAATATTTAATTTAAATATATTAAATTATATGTAGTTAGGTTATTTTTATTTTTGGTCTATATAAATTCTTTTAGGACGTGGAACCGAATCTTTCTTGTTTATGATTATATCCCAGGACGTTGCCTGTAAATAAATATTTGTTGAATGAATTAATGAAATGGCCATATTAGAGAATATCATACAAATAGACAATTTTCATTTAAGTTTAGGATATATATACTTATAAATGCAAGCAATACAAATCATAATGCTATTAAGAAATCCTTTTTATTATTATGACTATGCTACCCAAATGTTACTTTGGGGGAGGGAAGTTGAGGGAATTTAAAATTTAGTTGTAAATTTAAGATCAATACAATAAAGACATTCTATACCACCTAAATTGTATTATCAATATTTGTGACATCAAGAAATTACTTGCGGTCTGAATAGGCTTTCTAACAAGAAACACGAAGACCAATAGTTCACATTTCCTTGTTTCATATATATCCTCAGGCTCCATACTGTCTCTTTCTGGACTTAAAGACTGAATTTTATGTTCATTTTAAATTGATTTCATTCATTAATATATAACAACTTTACCCAGAAGAAATATAATGAGAGTCAATAGGCAATTTTAAATTTTCTACTAGTTACATTAAAAAAGTTTTAAAAATTGAAATTAATTTTAATGAAATCTTTCATTTAACTAAGTATATCCAAAATATTATTATAACCAATATAACATTTTTCATATTTTATATTCTACATTTCATACCAGCTTTTAAAAACCCAATGAATATTTTATATTCATAGCACTTCTCAAGTTGGATGCTAAATTTTCATCTAAAATATAGAACTGGATTTAGATTTTATAAAATTTATAATGAAACAACAGATTCACATTTTCACACATGCTTATAAGTGTCCCATTAACTGAAGCATTATTTTCATATTTAAATTAATTGAAGTCAAATAACAAATTCAGATAACTTTTCATACTAAACACATTTCAAATGCTCAATAGCCCTATGTCACCAGTGGCTGCCATTTTAGATAGCACAGGTATAAAGAAACGATGGGTCATTATCCGATTACCTTTCCCTATGAAAGCTTATATACAAGTGAATCATTTCAGATTTTAAAATATATATTAACTACTTAAGGTGTATATGTGTGTATAAACAAACACAGACAGAGTTACTCTTTTTTTTTTTTTTCACTCAGTGGTGTCCGACTCTTTGTGACCCCATGGACTATACAGTCCATGGAATTCTCCAGGCCAGAATACTGGAGTGGGTAGCCTTTCCCTTCTCCAGGGGATCTTCCCAACCCAGGGATTGAATCCAGGTCTCCCACACTGTGGGCTGATTCTTTACCAGCTGAGCCACAAGGGAAGCCCAGAGTTACTCTAAACATCTGACATAGAGCAATACTCAAGCGGTAGCTTTTATTTCTATATTTTAAATAATTTCTCTTGAGCCTGGTGGAATGGCAAACATTATCCTAATTTTACAAAGTGATTATGCAAGAGCTAGATGATAAAGTTACCTCAAAATTCCACCAACTTTTTTTTTACAAAGTCACTCAACTGAATAACAAGAGAAGAATGAGACTCCTCCATATTTGCTTTATTATTGCTCATTATTATATCCGCAGACACCTAATTCCACATCCACAAGGATTCATCAAGGGCTTGCTTTGTTCTACGTGCTTATTGCAGTAGTGGACATTAGAGAAAAACATTTAAAAATTTTATTGAGGAAACTTACATATATGACTTGGTCCATTTCAAAAAGTACTTTTTTTTTTTTTTAATTTCATTTTCCCTTGATTTATTAGGGGAAAAATCATTGGAAAAGTTACACTTAAAAATACTTGCTCGTTAATGAAAAATGTTTTAAAACAACTTCTTGTGGGAAAAATCCAGTCTAGAAATAGAATACTTTTTTTCATATACCTGATTGGCAAAAATTAGTTAATAGCAATAAATTGGGTTATAAGTCCAAGGCTGTAAAATGGCATAAAATTGTGTATTACTATTTTTTTGGAACAGGAAATAGGAGGAGTGTGCTATACTGCCATGGAAAGTTAATATAAAGAAACACTGAGAACGGGGCTGCTTTTAAGACATAATGTAAAAAAAAAAGAAATTAAAAATTAAAAAAAGAAAGAAATATACAGATGGCAAGTGTTTCAATCAATTTGATTAAATTTGTTCTAACATTTTGATTTCTCCCCAAACATGTCATTATAAATTTCAGGTATTTATATGTAAAATCTAAACATGTCAATAAGAAATACCTGTATGGAAAGCAGTAGATAACCTGATAATACAAATTATTATGGGCTATTGAAGGACTCTCATTTCTAACTTGTCAGGTATGTGAAGAAAGGCAAGATGTTTAACTGTGTGCCATCTCAGGAAATGAAGCACTGTTTAATTCTCCAGAGTTTGTTTTGGAGTACAGATGGAATGTGTCCTAGTTGGATTCAAGGGGACAACTGGCAAATGAGATACTCGGAGAAGCAGATGAAAGAGAGTTGAGGAAAGGAGAAGATTCACTTTCTGTGATGTTGCTATGGATTACATCTTATCCCTTTTAAAGTTCTTTGTGAGTTGTAAGTGGAGACAGGATTTTTCTTTTTTTTTTGGTAGCTGAGTTATCCTACTTGGGCTGTTTCAGGCTGAGACAAAACCATGCAGGGTAATTTATATTTGCTCACATTACATTCCAGAGTGTATGGTTCATGGTTTTGAACCTAAAATATCCAGATCTGAGTTAAGATCTTCACTGTAAACCTAAGCCAAATATATGTGCCCTGAAACTGCCATGCTGTTGAGCTCCTCAGGAAACAGAGTGGGAATCAATCAGACAGGAGCCACTACAGTTCTCAGAGAGTGATGTCAAAGTCACAGAGACGACGTGCAGATGACACTAAAATAGAAAGAGGGATTTTTGTAGAGAAAAATGAGGCTTATGTGGTATTATGTGGCTTTACTCCACTGATGAAATCTTAAAGCCTTCCTGCAAAACTGTACATTGAAAATGAAGATTTCGGCAACTTCCTAGACACATGCTTTATTAAGGAATGACAGACTCTTTGGATGGACAGGAATGGTCAATGGCTGTCAAAGATCGGTTTAAGCTTCTTTCAGACCTCGCCACCAAAGAGCAGACACCCTTTGCTACTGCATCTCCTGGAACTTGTGGTCCATTAGCATTTTTGCAGCCCATAGTAGTAGGGTATAATTGCTGATAGAAACTAGAGAAATTCTAGTTAAGAATTTCTGGATTAAGAATTGTGTGACTCACCAATAATGAGTTAGCCAGTAAGTGCTGATTAATTGGTAGACAATAGTAGCATTCCTGATGGGGTGATTTTCAATGTTTACCTAAAGCGGAATGGGTTCATCCAAGGGAAAGGCACCTATTACTGTTATAACTTGCTTTTCAGCAGCAACTGGCTTCAAGTTACACTACGTACACTTTTTAAACATTTTAGCTTTGCGATTTTCAAATAAAATTGTATGATTAAGTCTAATACATAAAACAGATCACAGCAAACCTGCTCCCTGATTGAAGGGGGAGCAGGAAAGATTGCCTGCTTACCCGTCACTCCACCTCTTTCCCTTAACCAGCATGGACCCACAGACACCTCCAAAAAACCGCTTTGGGATCCAGCTAAGTGCATCTTGAAAGTCACAGCTCTAAACCATTCCCTTTTAATTTCCTGGATCCCAGCCAGTTGGTGCCAAATTATTAGGCAAAGCCCTAACTTCTCATTTAATAGACTTGTTTTCTGGGAAAGAGTCTATTTTTCATTTGATTACTTTGTACTTTCACTAACTGAATGTCATTAATAGCTATAAGATGACACAGTTCCTGAGTGCACACTGTGTGCGGCCAGTCTTCTAAACTCTGATCACAATATGCAATGAGGAGATGCAAGAGACACAGTTTCAATCCCTGGGTGGGGAAGATTCCTTGGAGTAGGAAATGGCAACCTGCTCCAGTATTCTTGCCTGGAAAATCTCACGGACAGAGGAGCCTGGTGGGCCACAGTCCATGGGGTTGCAAAGAGTCGGACACAACTGAGCGACTGAACACAAGCCTACAAGGTAGGTATTATTACTATTATTATCATTATTAATTTTTCCAGTTTTCCAGATGAGGAAACTAAAGCTGAGGAAAGTTAGAGAACTTATGCAAATATATTCAATGCATTGGAATTCAAGCAGGGCTTTGAATCCGGGTCTTTAGGTCTCCAGCATCCTCCTAGATAACCTAGGATAATCTCCTAGGTAACCACAACGTCCAGCTGTCACCTTTGTCATAGTCTGATACTCAGACAGTCCTTCTAAATTTCCAAATTAGAAAATTGATCTCTTCTCCCTGTGCTGCTCTTTTTCCATCATTAATTTTATCTGAATATGCTCATATTTATTCTTGAACATTCAATACATTTAGTCACCACTTTAAATGTATCATCAAGATATGTTAAAAACAACATGGGTCAAAATGCTAGCTTAGAAGGTGGACGGGTGCTGATTTGCACGAGTGACTGCCATTTGCCTTTCTTGATAAGCTGATTTCTATAAATGATAGGTCTGCTAATGCAGAGAATGCTCCAGACTTTGCTTGGCCAAGGCAGGCATTGTTTATGTTCAGCATCCATGATCTTCCTAGCTTTCATGGGAAAAAACACAACCATTTACCAGATTTTTGCAGCCCCAGCAAAGCATGCTAATCAGGTGCAGGCTGAGCTCCTTTCTGCCAAGATGGAAGCAAGGTTTGTGAGTTCTCTGCATTCCGCAGACTCACTGGAAGGTGCACCTGGTCTTAGTTAATTGGGTGAAGGAGTTTTGCCTGTGAGGTGAAAGGAATTAGTGACAGGTTTCCTATTCTCTTGACCCCCTGAGGTGGGATAAAAAGCATGACTGGCTCCCCCATTTTACAAGACCAGTTGGGGGAAGACATAATTAAGGGAAATATGGTGAGGCATGAGTTTTTCTCTTGTTTGGAGATGATAAAGTTCAAGTAACAAGGTTGGGTTAGCTGGCTTTATGTTTAATATTTAGTTAGCCAGCAGTAGAGACAATCAACTAGATCATTTAGCACCACTGGGTTATAAATTTACCATTATGTGATTTAGTTGAGTGATGTTGAATAGGTCTTGTAAAGTTTATTGGAGTTCAAGAAAGGAAACCATCACACCTGGCTAGCTCTGACATAAGGGAAAGTGCCTTGTGGGAGCTGGTTAGACCTTCTAATGTGATCAATGGCCTGATGTTACCCAGAAGAAAGAAATAAAAGACTTGACTTGGAAAGTGTGTTAATTCTTTCAGGCTATTTAATATAATATAATGTACTATAGAGTGCCTCAGGGTATTGAAAGAGTTAAACTCCCTGGACAAAATGAAGAATTACTCCCTTTTTCCTGGAAAGATCAGTTCTATATGTATAGAGAGAACTTTATTAGCAAGGGTATTAAAATTGGTTTCACTGTAAGCGATTTTCCTAGGTTCCATTTCTGTGCCATCTGTCCATTTTTTCCTTACCAGTAAAAGCAATAAAATGTACCCATTCACTGAAAAGAATAGAGTTTTATGGTATCCAAGGGACATTAAAATTCTGTTCTCTTGTAGAATATTTCTTGATCTTTCAGAATACTGGGCTAACAATTGATTTCTAATATATCGATCTCAAGTTATTCATATTTTATGCTAATGGTTACATAGTCAAATTGTGTAAAAACCGTGAACAAAACAAGTCCCATTAATATAAGCAATAATTGCCATTGAGAATATAAATTGTGGTTATAGTTTGACATAGAAAGGCAAATCTCAACATATGAGACATGAAATAGGTCTGACCTTGCCTTTGTGGTCAGTTTATATTGAGAAAAAAAAAGCATTGAAATGAATAGGAATTGGGTCTTTCAAAGAAATACTCATAAGTTCCTAGAATTGGAGCCTAATCACAATAGAAAATCATAGGTAAGAAAGAATCAAAAGATTCAATCAGCCATGACCTTTGACATTGCTTTTTGTTAATAAAGCACCACCTAAATTCAATGCAAGTCGATTGGGCCTTGTACCTTTCCCTCCTATCTGTACCTCTGCCTGGATTTAAATTTTGTTATGAAGCATTTTCCTGCACTTGTTTAACCTTCAAACTACTAGTACTTAGTTTAAATTGAATAAAAGTTTTCAGTTGTACTTTTAACACCCAATCCAATATTCCCTGGTTTTGTAACAGGATCATACTAAGTACTGCCTCCAAGGAATTTGGCCCAAATGAAGACAGAAAACCGTACACATGTTTGGAGCTAGAGTTTTGACCTCTATATAATTTAGCTATGTCATTTCCTAAAATCTTGTAGGCTGGAATATGTCATCCTGTGACAGTAATAGTATTCTGAACTGAACCCTTTTAATGCACGATCTCAAATCATTTTTCAAAGAAATAAAGAGCATTACACGTGTTATTCAACAAGAGAAATTCAAGGACGGGAAACTTAACTTTCCTTTTGAAGCTGTTCTCTGAGTTGGAAATATTTCAAGGATAGAGCTTAAAATAACATAGTATTGATTTTTCTCTGCCATTAGATCACAAGCATTTTATCCAACTGCATGTTTCACGCTTTACCAGAATGTGCTGGTATCTTATCTCTACGGGCCTTTTGGGGTTTTAAAACCCATCCTTGTCCATTATCTAATCTGATCTGCAGGACAGCCCTGTGTGCCAGCTGGTTTCTCTGAACCCGTTTTCCCTGTCCTAAAATGAGGATGAGTAGCTCACCTGAGTAGCAGTTACCTGGTCAACTGCTGAGCAAGCTCACAGGTCCAGAAGACACCTTTCCCCTGCGTTGCACCCTCTGCTAGAGCCCTGAAAGTGAGGCTCGATTTTTCAGAACAATACTTAGAATACTTGGGTTTTTTAATAACATAGGAATACATGACTGTTGTTAAATATACAGGGAATGTGAAGAAATAAAAGGAATCGTCATCCTCATATGTCTCCATCAAGACAAAAATACTATCAACGTTTCCTTCCCAATCCCTCAGCTGTATACTTGTGGCATAGCTGACACAATGTTATATTTTCATTTCTGAGAGCTGATTATTTCCATTAAAATTGTAATACAAATGTAATACTGAAATATTAAAAACTTTTTCTAAAATTAAATGGCAACTAATAACTGCATATATAAATATATATTTCACTGTTCTATATTTGGACATATAAAACTGGAGTATGATAACATAAACAACTTTGTTCATATAGTAGGGATTGAATTTAGCATTGGTTGCTTAGAATTTTCTAGCATTTAGTTTTACGATTATGAAAATAAACATTTTATAGGCTCCTGATTATTAAAAGTTCTCCCTAGTACAGTAGTCTTTGTTCTCTGAAAGACTCCATTAAAATCCCAGTTCTAGCTCTTATTCTTGTTAAGGTTAAGCAACTTAATCAAAATACTTAACTACTTTGATCTTTAGTTCTTCCTATTTAAAGTAGTGATAATCAGAGAGATCACAGAAGCCATTGCTTTGAGAGTTAGAAAATACAGATGCAGAACTTAGGATGATGCTGATAAGTATCAAAACATTGTAGTAAATAGTATATATTATATAATCCTCTTGCATATAAAAAGACAGTTAACATGCATGTCGCTTGATATCACAGTATTTGCTCTTGAATTAAGATGTTAAATGGATATTTCATCTGAGTCCCAAGGAAAATAAAATAACATAGAGAAGAAATACTAAAAGGCATACAAATACTTCTAAGTATCTTACCTATATAAAGAGGTAAAAAAATTGATATCCAATATAATCTCTCCATTATATCAAATTTAACATTATATTTTTTTATTTTGATTCATCATTCTGTTTTGTTTCTTTGGTCATTTTTTTTTTCTTTGTTCCATTAGCATAGGAGATACAGACATTAAAAAGATAATAAGACAATATTAAGAACATCTTTGTGTCAAAAATTTTTAAAGTAGTTAAAGTGAACAAGCTTACCTAAGTCACTGAAACTGTTTAAAGAAAAATTGAGAAATGAGAAAAAAAATTCATCTAGTTTTTAAATAAAGATAGCACTTTCTTTGTCAAATGACTTTTTTGCTTTCTCTCTCTCTCTTTGATAATTGTCAGTAGTTTTTCAATATTAATCTTACCAAAGAACCAAGTTTTGGTTCTGTTGACTTACTCTTTTATATCTGTTTTTTTTCACTAGTTTCTCCTTTTTTTCTCCTAGTTAGCATTTTGTTACACATTTTTGACTAATTTTCATTTTGGTCAGAAGTGTAATCAATGTTATAGAAATACAAGTTGCAGAGAGTGTTAAGATCAAATTGTGTCAGCTATTATTATTAGACAGGAAATCCATATATAATCTATAAGGTGTTTTTGCATCGTCATTATTGTTTAGTGGCTAAGTTGTGTGTGACTCTTTTGTGACCCCATGGACTGTAGTCCCACAGGCTCCTCTGTCCATGGGATTTTCTAGGCAAGAAGACTGGAGTGGGTTGCCATTTCCTCCTCCAGGGGATCTTCCCGACTCAGGTCTCCTGCTTGGCAGTCAGATTCTTTACCAGTGAGTCACCTGGGAATATTAACTAATTATACTAATTAATAAACTAAATGATTGATTTTTGTTATTTAAGTTATTATCTGAATGTGTCAAGCACAATTGTAGGTGCAGGAGAAGGAGAAATGGCCTTTAACATGCAGAGACTAATAATCTCGGCAGTCTATTATTTCCTCTAACCAAAGGCCAGATCTCACTTTAGGAAGAAACACTAAGTGGCTGTGGGTTGTAGGGAACCTTCTCACACAGTCTTTCTGGCAACATTTTTGACTCATTTGTTTGGCAGAAACTTCGATAGCCTTAAGCAGCCCCATATTCAGTTAAAAATTCAATATAAAAAGTGGCTGTTAGTCCATACTGCTTTACCCACTGGTGCAGCAAAAGTTCACAGGCCTCACACGAATGTTAAGTCAAAACTCAAATGATATCTGCAATCATGCACTTGCTTTCTATTTTACTCTGAGTCAATAATCAGCTTCAGGGAACTTCCTTGACTGTCCAGTGATTAAGACTCCACGCTTCCACAGCAGAAGAGGCAAGTTCAATTCCTGGTCAGGGGAACTAAGATCCCACACGCCGTGTGGCCAGGCCCATAAAACAGAAGTCAGCTTCAGTAATATAACTTTTAACACCATCTTAATTTTTTTTTTTTTTTTAGTTTAGGAATTTTGATTTTGAATAACTTATCTCTAATGCCATGTAGTCATATAAACAAGATTTAAACATCTTTGTAATTTTATTTTTTTCAAACTCCTTCCTAAAACATTATAACATGGCATTTACATGTAAGTAAAGGTTTCCTGTTACTTGACTCAATATCTGATTCAGTAAATTTTTCTTTTACTTAATATTTGGGTCTTTCTTATAAAAGATAGTAACTACTCATCTTCCTCAAAATGTAACACATACTGTATTTGTTGGCATATATTTATTTTAGATACAATGACAGCTTTTTAAAAAATTTCACCCCAAATTCTCCTAAGTTTAGAGGACACTCAGATAATACTCTTACGTGACAACTTTTCATTCGTGTGTGTGTGTGTGTGTGTGTGTGTGTGATCATAAGAATTCACTGTGGAATGCTGGCCCAACTGTGAAGGCAGGATACAGATGACAACGCTTCCTCACTTCCTTTATCTGACCCAAGAGAGTTTCTTCCGTGATAAATGTGGGAACATCTTAATGGACCAGTTTCTAGCAACAAAAGAATGTGCCTTATTCTCTATGCTAACAGAAGTGCTCAGTACAATCTTATGAACTTTTAAGTGCCTTTTAGCTGACCGCCAAAGGCATTTCAAATCCTTGGACAAGAGGATTGTAGTATTTTTCAATTCAGCTTCCTACTTAAAATGATGATAGTAATGGTAACGGTATTCAGGAATCCCAATTGCCCCATTTAAAAAAGAAAAGTTGAAATTATTAATAAAGTGTAAGGTGCTAAACGTTGAACACTTAAATATGGCTACAAAGGAGAAATATAAACATGGAATTCATGATATCATATGAGAAGAAACACAGCTTCTCGCAAACAGGCGGAATTTGTGACAACAGGTTTGTTTTTCTTGGTGTCAGCGTCTTCAGTAAGCTCTTTGCCAAATTTCCATTCTAGATCAAAGAGGGAAAAGAGAGCCACAGAGACAGTAATAGCAAGACTTGGAAGGTTTGCATGATTTCTCTCATGTGAGTTAAGATTATTTTTAAGAGTAGACACAACGAAGCAGATTTGTCATTTTTTAAATTGAAAAGTTATTCTGCTTTATGCTGAGAGCTAATATTTTTAAGAAGCATTGTTGAATTTGGGCTGTATATATGAGATTGGGGAGGTGTTCCTGTCAGACTATAGATCACATCTTTTCTCTTTTTCTTTCAAACTGTTGAGATTATGAGGGGCCTGAATACAGTCATGCAAAGAAAAAAAAATTATAATAATAAAATATGTAATAGGAACCAGGATCTTGGAATTCTTTAAGAGTTCAAACTTTTTACCCTTCTAACATTGCTTTTTCCCCCTTTCTCAAGATGTCAATCTATCCCTTCATCACCACTAAATAATCCTCCGAGAACTATTTATAAAAGTGTGTGAGTGTATCTGTGTGTGGGTTCATTTCCGCTTGAGTGAACTGGGTAGGTGGAAGATGGCTGAGAAAGCAAATGAAAACAATAAATATGTTACTAAAATTTAAAGTTTAGATTTGTCTTTCTTATTTTTGTCTCCCCCTCGTTTGCTTGGTAGTTTCCTAGTATTTTAATCTGTATCGTTTACTGAGGATGTCTGTCTGCACAATCACTACTGCTCTTCACTTGGCCCAATGACCTCTAACCTTTTTATAACTAGGTAAGAGGGCAAAGGGGCTTCCCTCCATGGGTCAGCGGTAAAGGATCCACCTGCAATGCAGGAGATGCGCCCGGCTACAATCCATGGGGTCCCAAGAGTCGGACACGATTGAAGCGACTTAGCACGCAGCGCAGAGGGCAAAGAATACGCCTAAGTAAAGGGGAAATGCTGTAAACATGTCTGGCACTCTAAATAGCAGTTCGCTGGAATATTTGACAATGGGCCACATGCCGCCGCCCCTGTCTTAATGTTGCTTGATGAAATGATGCATTGGCGGGGGTCCCTTTCTTACCCATGCTGAGTCGTTTGAGTCCTGTCCGACTCTGCGACCCCATGGACTGTAGCCCACCAGGCTCCTCTGTCCATGGGATTCTCCAGGCAAGAATACTGAAGTGGGTTGTCATGCCCTCCTCCGGGGGGTCTTCCAGAACCAGTGGTTGAATCCATGTCTCCCGCGTCTCCTGCATTGCAGGCAGAATCTTTACCCACTGAGCCACCTGAGAAGCCCCTTTCTTACAGCCCTTCCTTTAATGACGAGGTGTCCCCATACTGCTTAACTGAGATGCATTATGGAAATTCTAGGTGGCTCTAGTGGTAAAGAACCTACCTGCCTATGCCAGAGAGGTAACATGTGTGGGCTAGATCCCTGGGTGGGGAAGATCCCCTGGAGGAGGGCATGGCAACCCACCCCAGTATTCTTGCCTGGAGAATCCCGTGGACAGAGGAGCCTGCTGGGCTATAGTCCACAGGGTCACAAAGACTTGGACAGGACTGAAGCGACTTAGCACAGCACATGCCTGAATAAGCCTTTCTTCTCCCTCCTACCTTTACATTCCTCGCTCCCTCCATGATACTTAACACAAGTAAGATGAATTTTACAAAATAAAGTAAGATTAAAGTTTGGATGTTTGTAGTTTAAAATTTGTATATTTATAATCCAGAAGGTTGTAGACATTTCTTCTTGTGTTTTATAATCTGTAATTATCATGCTCATTTGATCCTTCAAATGCTAAATTTCACATGTGAGTTTTATTAACTTTTTTTGTATTTTAAGTTCCCAACTTTGTTCCAGACATTTTGAAGCATTACTTTTTGACCTGGTTTACAGTTACTGCTTTACTTGGCAGAGGGGGAAAAAAAATGACAAGCTTGGATTCCAGCATACAAATTAGATTTTTAAGTGTGATAAAAATTTCTTTAAAAGGTTTATTCTTATTAAGTTCCCAGTAACCTTAATAGTAAACACTTCTATGTTTCCTTTCTGCATATATTCTTGACTGTCTCAAATTAAAAATTGAAATGAATCGTAACTAAGTATTGCAATGAGGAAGGCCTTTTTTAAAAAAACAATGTTCTCTGAGAACTGTTGGATAATCTCAGGAAGCTTGTATTACAGTGAATCAATAACAGTATCTCATTTCTCACTCAGTGAAACTTCTTTTCTTTTTGGTGTTATGTTGATATTAAAGAATTAAACTTTAATTGGTCCTTTAATCTCAATGATGGTTTATACCCTATCAAAACAGTTTATCTTCAAAAGGTATACAGCACTTAATTGTATCTTTTCATATTCACAAAACTAGCTTATTAGATAAACATCCATTAAGCAAATGAAGCCTCAATCATAGATTGAGGGAAAAAAATCAAAATAAAGATCTAAAAATTGTCAAGAGCTATGGATAAAGAAAAAGTGTTATTAAATTTGCTAAATTTAAAGCAACAAGAAAGATGGTTATGTTGCTATTGTTCTCAAATTGCAGTAAATATTGAGCTTACTGCAATTTTCTGATTATTTCAACTCCTTAACTGCATTAATTAAAAAAAAGTAAAATCTTCAGATGCTGTGTAAGTCAAATCACTCAGTCACATCTTACTCTTTGCAACTCAGTGGACTGTAACCTGCCAGGCTCCTCTGTCAATGGGATTCTTCAGGCAAGAATATCGGCGTGTGTAGCCTTACCCATCTCCAGGGATCTTTCTGACCCAAGAATTGAATCCACGTCTCTGGCATTGCAGAAAAATTCTTTATCAACTAGTTGTAGCTATATACACCAAACATCAATATGAAATCCGATTTTGATATTAGGACCAGTTATTTTAAGCGGCCTCATTCTATTTTAATGATTCAGTTCAGTTCAGCCACTTACTCATGTTCGACTTTGCGACCCAATGGACTGCAGCACACCAGGCTTCCCTACACCAATCATTTTAATGATTAGAAATGTAATTTTTATCTGATTTCCAGGGAAGTAAATAATAAGTGAGTGAGATGATGAAAGTAATATATCTGTCTTGAAATCAGAAGTGTTAAAATGTTGAACCCTATAAAGCAATATAATTTGAAATCAAATGTAATAATAAAAAAAATCAATTATAGCATATGTTGCTTCTGGATTACTTTCATAGATTCATTTTATGCATGAAACTATCCTCTTAAGATTATGAATACATCTTGGGATTGGTGGGCATCCACTAGAGCCTTTACTTCCTTTGTCTTCTTTCTAATCAAATAAAAAAAATAGCAGATAAATAAATGGGAAATATGAATGAGCTTCCCTCATTCCCTCATAGCTCAGTCGATAAAGAATCTCCCTGGAAAGTAGGAGATATAGAATATGTGGGTTCAGTCCCTGGGTCAGGAAGATCCCTTGGAGAAGGAAATAGCAACCCACTCCAGTATTCTTGCCTGGAGAATCCCATAGACAGAGCCTGGCAAGCTATAGTCCCTGGGGTCGCACAAGTCAGACACGACTTAGCAACTAAACCACCATGACTGAAGATATTAGCTTTGGCTTTAATATGGATATTTAGGCTATAATTTCCTGGTATTGCCCTCTCCCACACTAGTTTTGTTACTTGGGGATTATTGCAAATGCATAAAATTATACATTATTTAAACACATATGAAGATAATTGACTTATATAAGCAAGGGAAGGAAATAGATCATCAGCTTTGCATCAGTATGCACCAGTGCCTACATTCTGTAGTATTGTTTTCCCTCTGGATAGACAGATCTCAACAGCCTGAAGGGAAACATGTACAGCTAATCATTTTTAAGGGCATATTGTGCAATTGTGCATAGTCACATTTTCTTGAAATATACATTATTTAGAAAATATACATTATCAGGAAAAGTAGGCTGGTGGTGAACATTCACAAGATTTAAGTTCTAGGGTAAAGGAATTCCCTGTTGGTCTAGTGGTTAGAATTCTGTGCTCTAAATGCCTAGGGCTTGGGTTTGACCCATGGATAGAAAGCTAAGATCACACAAGCTGCAGCATGGCCAAGAATAAAACATGTTCTAAAGTGAAACTCCTGGACTTTACCTTATTGATAATAGAGAACTGTTTGTATAATTATGTTTTACTCCTAGGGTATAAAGCATTTTTTATGTACCCTTAGAAAATGGTACAAAAATAATTGAGGCTGATTTCAATGATATATTTCAATGAGCATACTACCTACCTTAGAAAATGAAAAAAATAATTAAAATACTCAATACTAAAAACATATCTGTAATTGTAAGCATTCTTTATGGGATAAATACATAGGATAGTGCTCGATCACAAATAAAGACGTTGCATCCACAAACCGTATGATTTTTCTACATACAAACAGCCCTCAAATCTACAAACAAATTACCAGAAGTAATGATAGAATTTAGCAAGGTAGGTAGATAGAAAACCATAATCCAAAAACCACAAAAAAATATTTCAATTGCATTTATATTTGAGCAAAAACTGAAATAATTAAACATCATCTCATAATTTTTAAGTTATGTCCATTCAAACTCATGTCCTTCGAGTTGGTGATGCCATCCAATCATCTCATTCTCTGTCATCCCCTTTTCCTCCCTACTATAAGTTCAGTAACTACAAGTTCAGAATCTACAAGTCCCGTAGGCCAATTCTAAACTGTATATGGAATAGCAAAAGTCCAAGCATAGTAAATATTTATTGAATAATAAGAAAAATGTGACAGGCTTAGTCTTACTATATTCCAGGGAGTATAATAAAGCTATAGCACTTTAAAGGTACATTATTGACTCAGTTCAGTTCAGTTCAGTTCACTCAGTCATGTCCAACTCTTTGCAACCCCATGGACTGCAGCATGCCAGGCTTCCCTGTCCATCAACAACTCCCAACGTTTACTCAAACTCATATCCATTAAGTCGGTGATGTCACACAACCATCTCTTCCTGTCATGCCTTTCTCCTCCTGCCTTCAATCTTTCCCAGCATCAGGGTCTTTTCCAATGAGTCAGTTCTTCGCATCAGGTGGCCAAAGCATTGGAGTTTCAGCTTTAGAATCAGTCCTTCCAATGAATATTCAAGACTGATTTCCTTTAGGACTGACTGGTTGGATCTCCTTGTAGTCCAAGGGACTCTCAAGAGTCTTCTCCAACACCACAGTTCAAAGGCATCAGTTTTTATATCTGTGTCTCTTTTGCTGTCTTGCATATTGGGTCATTGTTACCATCTTTCTAAATTCCATATATATGCATTAATATACTGTATTGGTGTTTTTCTTTCTGACTTACTTCACTCTGTATAATAATAGCCTCCAGTTTCATCCACCTCCATTAGAACTGATTCAAATGCATTATTTTTAATAGCTGAGTCATATTCCATTGTGTATATGTACCACAGCTTTCTTATCCATTTGTCTGCTGATGGACATCAAGGTTGCTTCTATGTCCTGGCTATTGTAAACAGTGCTGTGATGAACATTGGGGTACACATGTCTCTTTCAATTCTGGTTTCCTTGGTGTGTATGCCCAGCAAAAACCACTACAACATTGTAAAGTAATTAGCCTCCAACTAAAATAAATTAATTAATTTTTTAAAAGCATCAATTATTTGGCAGTCAGATTTCTTTATAGTCCAACTCTCTCATCCATACATGATTACTGGAAAAACCATAGCTTGACTAGATGGACCTTTGTTGGCAAAGTAATGTCTCTGCTTTTTAATATACTTTCTAGGTTGGTCATAGCTTTTCTTCCAAGGAGCAAATGTCTTTTAATTTCATGGCTGTAGTCACCATCTGCAGTGATTTTGGAGCCCAAAAATACAGGGTCCCTCACTGTTTCCATTGTTTACCATCTATTTGCCATGAAGTGATGGGACCAGATGCTATGATCTTAGTTTTCTGAATGTTGAATATAATTTTATCAATAAAAGGAATAAAAGAAAGCTTAGAAACACAATCCACATGCATACTGAAACTTGAAATATGAAAAAATGGCATTGTAGATCACAGAAAAAGAATGAATTTCTATTGTAATAACTTTGTATAATAAAAGATGGAACTAGATTTAATATGGTGGTAATTTTACAATATATAAAAATACTGAATCACTATGTTGAACACCTGAAACTATTATAATATTATGCATCAATTATAATTCAATTAAAAATGAATTATGTACTTTCAAAAGGGCAAATCAATTATATAAAAACTGTAATCAGATTTGAAATTCACATCATACACAGAAATTTCAGACAATAGCATTAAAAACAAAGTTTAAAATTCTAGAAGAAAACATTTAAAAAGGCCATGAATTTTTAGGTAGAGAATAAGTTTAACTTAAAGCAAATGTTGATAAATTTTTACTAATTAAAATTAGGACCTTGAGTTTACCAATAGATTCTACCAAGCAAATGAGAAAATAAACCTCATGTTTATAGTGTTTATAGACTAAATATAAAAAGGATCAATATTCAGGACATGTAACATTTTCTACTATCAATAACAAAAAAATACAATGGACTAGAAGAGTGGGGAAAGTAGAGAAGATAATTAACGAAAGAAATAGCAAATGCCAATTAGCAGTAAAAAGCATGTCAGGTTATCACTTTGTGATATCCCATTTCAAAGCCTCCAGGTTAGCAAAAATCAAAGTCTGAAAATACCAAAAATTTCGACAATATAGTGCAATGCATATTCATAAATTCCTGAGATTAGTACTGAAAAATAGGAACTATATAGTAAATTTAAAGAGATATATGCAGTAATTATACTCTCATTCACTAATATGGACTAGAGAAAATCATTCATACGTACTTGATCACATGGAAAATTATTAATAGAAGCATTATTATAACCAAAAAAAGATAGAGAAAAAAGCCCAGCAAAATAATGTTGATTAATGCATTATAATACGTTCACTAAATAGAATATTTTAAAGCAGTGAAAATAAATTAGAGCTATGTGTAAAAATGGAGCTTCCCAGGTGGCGATAGTGGTAAAGAACTCATGTGCCAATACAGGAGATGCAGGTTCTATCTCTGTGTTGGGAAGATCCCTTGGAGGAGGTCATGGCAACCCACTTCAGTATGTTTGCTTGGAGAATCCCATGGACAGAGGGGACCTGCTGGCTACTGTCCACAGAGTCTCAGAGATTCAGACGTGGCTAAAGTGACTTAGCACATACATGTATAAAAACATATATAAGTATTTAAAACTTAACATTGAATAGAAAAGGAATATCGTAGAAAAGTAAATACAATCTAATTCCAGTTGTATGAAGTTCAGTTCAAGTGGAACTAAACAATATGGCAGGGCTAGTTTAGATAGAGGAATTGGGAAGGGAATGAACACATAGAAAAAAACAGAATTAGAAATATTCTCCTGTTTAACTATTATTTTTTATAATTTTTACTTTAATTTTTCCATTAAAATTAATATAAATATATATGTTATGTATAATCTTTCTATGCTTTAAATTATACTAATATAAATTTCAGAGTTAGTCTTAACTCTCCCCCACCCCACTCTTGAATATGAGCACAGATGGGTGCTAATGTTGTAAAATGTGAGAGCAAATGTTAGTCTGTCACTTACTAGCCGTGTTAACTAAAAGAGGATATATAACATTTTGATAGATAAATGTAATATTACTTTCCTGCAGTGTTTGATAGGAAAACAAAATAGAATTTATATAATGCATGTAGCAGAATGCTTCAAATATAACAAATGCTCAAATTCAAGTATATAATTTTAAAATTCCTTGGTGATACATCATACAAAGCTACTTTAAACTAGCTTACAACTTGGTAAGATCAAATATTTTGAACATCATTTTAAACTGAGATTTGAAATACATTCCTGGTTAACACTGGTAGGCAAGGAGAGGGGGAACTTTTATCATGAGAAAGTAAGTGTATTAGAAGATCTGCAATGAAATAAACAAGAAAAGAAGGAGGGAAAAAAGGAGGAAGGAAGATTCCTGATTCATGAGCAAATAGATATGAAATTTCAAAATCATAAGTTTGATTGAAAAGGAAGGTCTAACATAAAAAATCATAAGAAAAGATATTTGGAACCTGATACAAGACCTTTTAGAACTAACACCCCCCAAAAATATCCTTTTCATTATAGGGGACTGGAATGCAAAATAGGAAGTCAAGAAACACCTATAGTAACAGGCAAATTTGGCCTTGGAGTACAGAATGAAGGAGGGCAAAGGCTAATAGAGTTCTGCCAAGAGAAAGGACTTGTCATAGCAAACACCCTCTCCCAACAACACAAGAGAAGACTCTACACATGGACATCAACAGATGGTCGACACCGAAATCAGATTGATTATATTCCTTGCAGCCAAAGATAGAGAAGCTCTATACAGTCAGCAAAAACAAGACCAGGAGCGGACTGTGGCTCAGATCATGAACTCCTATTGCCAAATTCAAACTTAAATTGAAGAAAGTAGGGAAAACCATTAGACCATTCAGGTATGACCTAAATCAAATCCCTTATGTTTATACAGGGGAAGTGAGAAATAGATTTAAGGGACTAGATCTGATAGACAGAATGCCTGATGAACTATGGACAGAGGTTCGTGACATTGTACAGGAGACGGGGATTAAGACCATCCCTATGGAAAAGAAATGCAAAAAAGCAAAATGGCTGTCTGAGGAGGCCTTACAAATAGCTGTGAAAAGAAGAGAAGCTAAAAGCAAAGGAGAAAAGGAGACATACACCCATTTGAATGCAGAGCTCCAAAGAATAGCAAGGAGAGATAAGAAAGCCTTCCTCAGTGATCAATGCAAAGAAATAGAGGAAAACAACAGAATGGGAAAAACTAGAGATCTCTTCAAGAAAATTAGAGATACCAAGGGAACATTTCATGCAAAGATAGGCTCGATAAAGGACAGAAATGGTATGGACCTAATGGAAGCAGAAGATATTAAGAAGAGGTGGCAAGAGTATACAGAAGAACTGTACAAAAAAGATCTTCACTACCCAGATAATCACGATGGTGTGATCACTCACCTAGAGCCAGACATCCTGGAATGTGAAGTCAAGTGGGCCTTAGAAAGCATCACTATGAACAAAGCTAGTGGAGGTGATGGAATTCCAGTTGAGCTACTTCAAATCCTGAAAGATAAATTTGGAAACCTCAGCAGTGGCCACAGGACTGGAAAAGGTCAGTTTTCATTCCAATCCCAAAGAAAGGCAATGCCAAAGAATGCTCAAACTAACGCACAGTTGCACTCATCTCACACATTAGTAAAGTAATGCTCAAAATTCTCCAA
Organism: Giraffa tippelskirchi; assembly: GCF_054371585.1. Taxonomy (NCBI): domain Eukaryota; kingdom Metazoa; phylum Chordata; class Mammalia; order Artiodactyla; family Giraffidae; genus Giraffa; species Giraffa tippelskirchi. The sequence goes on from NC_137281.1 coordinate 155,323,601, forward strand.
GCCAGGCTTCAGCGAAACGTGAAACATGAACTTCCCGATGGTCATGCTGGTTTTAGAAAAGGCAGAGGAACCAGAGATCAAATTGCCAACATCCACTGGATCACCAAAAAAGCAAGAGAGTTCCAGAAAAATATCTATTTCTGCTGTATTGACTATGCCAAAGCCTTTGACTGTGTGGATCACAATAAACTGCGGAAAATTCTGAAAGAGATGGGAATACCAGACCACCTGACATGCCTCTTGAGAAACCTGTATGCAGGTCAGGAAGCAACAGTTCAAACTGGACATGGAACGACAGACTGGTTCCAAATTGGAAAAGGAGTACGTCAAGGCTATATATTGTCACCCTGCTTCTTTAATGCAGAGTATATCATGAAAAATGCTGGGCTGGAAGAAGCACAAGCTGAAATCAAGTTTGCCAGGAGAAATATCAATAATCTCAGTTATGCAGACGACACCACCCTTATGGCAGAAAGTGAAGAAGAATTAAAGAGCCTCTTGATGAAAGTGAAAGAGGAGAGTGAAAGAGTTGGCTTAAAGCTCAACATTCAGAAAACTAAGATCATGGCATCTGATCCCATCACTCCACGGGAAATAGATGGGGAAACAGTGGAAACACTGTTGGACTTTATTTTTCTGGGCTCCAAAATCACTGCTGATTGTGATTGCAGCCATGAAATTAAAAGATGCTTACTTCTTGGAAGAAAAGTTATGACCAACCTAATTAGCATATTAAAAAGCAGAAACATTACTTTGCCAACAAAGGTCCGTCTAGTCAAGGCTATAGTTTTTCCAGTGGTCATGTATGGATGTGAGAGTTGGACTGTGAATAAAGCTGAGCACCAAAGAATTGATGCTTTTGAACTGTGGTGTTGGAGAAGACTCTTAAGAGTCCCTTGAACTGCAAGAAGATCCAACCAGTCCATCCTAAAGGAGATCAGTCCTGGGTGTTCATTGAAAGGACTGATGTTGAAGCTGAAACTCCAATACTTTGGCCACCTCATGCGAAGAGTTGACTCATTGGAAAAGACCCTGATGCTGGGAAGTATTGGCGGCAGGAGGAGAAGGGGCAACAGAGGATGAGATGGCTGGATGGCATCACCGACTCGATGGACATGAGTTTGGGTAAACTCCGGAAGTTGGTGATGGACAGGGAGGCCTGGCATGCTGTGATTCATGGGGTTGCAAAGAGACAGACATGACTTAGCGACTGAACTGAACTGATAACCTGTGTCCCATTCATGGTAGTAGAGAGAGTAGGACTTGGGCATAGTCTTTTGCTTTTGACTAGAATGTCCCCAACCCTGTAGCACAGCTGTAATTTGTGTGTGAATTTCTGTGATTCTACAAACAATTATTATTGAGGATATCAAGATGGCAAAGTATATAACATGACTCAAACAATATCTTCAACACGTGGTGTGGGAAAAACTGGATGGCTTCATGTAAAAGGATGAAATTAAAACATTTTCTCACATCATATATAAGAATAAACTCAAAATGGATTAAAGAGTTATATGTAAGATCTTTAACCAGCTCTCTGACATAAATCGCAGCAACTGTTTTTTTGGATCTGGCTCTTAAGGCAAAAGAAATAAAAATAAAATTGAAGAAATGGAACTAATTAAATGTAAAAGTTTTGCATAGCAAAGAAAACCATCAAAATGAAAAGACTACCTACTGAATGGGAGAAAATGTTTGCAAATGGTATGACTGATAAGGAATTAATATCCAAAACATAAAAACAGCTCATACAACTCAATGTGAAACAAACAAAAAAACAAACAAAACAATTTAAAAATGGACAGAAGAGATGAAGATTTCTCAAAAGAAGACATGTAGATTGTCATCAGGCAAATGAAAATATATTCAACTTTGCTCATCATCAGAGAATTGCAAATCAAAACCATAATGAGCTATCAGAATGGCTAACATTAAAAAAGTCTGTAAATAGCAAATGCTGGTGAAAATGTGAAGAAAATGGAACTCCTGTACACTGTTGGTGAGGATGTAATTAGGTATAGTCACTATGGAAAACAGTATGGAATTTCTTCAAATACCCAAAAATAGAACTACCATATGTCCCAGCAATTCGACTCCTGGGTATATATCTAAAAAATATAAAAACAATAATTTAGAAATGTGTATGTGCCCCAATGTTCATAGCAGCATTATTTACAATAGCCAAGATATGGAAACTCGTGTCCACTGAAAGAGAATGGATAAAGAAGATGTGGCATATATAAATATGGTATATTACATAAAAAAAGAATGAAATTCTGCTATTTTCAACAAGATGCACGAATCCAGAGGATACTATGCTTAGTGAAATAAGTCGGAGAAAGACAAGCAGTGGATGTTATCACTTGCCCATGGAATCTAAAATAAAACAAGTGAATCTATCTCACATACAGAAACAGACTCTATAGAGAATAAAATAGTGGTTGTCAATGGGGAGAGGAAAAGGGGAGGACCAAAACAGATTTAGACAAGAGGTACAAAATACTATGTATAAAATAAATAAGCAACGAGGGTATATTTTATGGCACAAGGTATATAATGATTATTTTATAATAACTTTAAATGGAGCACAATCTATAAAAATATTGAATAATTTTGTTATATACCTTAACTAATATAATATTGCAAATAAAAAATAGAAGCTAACAAGAAACCAAAACTTTATTGGAACAGTTATACACACAAAGAGAGAGTCATTATTTTCTGAATGTTTTTCAAATGTTTTTTCCTTCCTCCATCCTGTCCCCCACTCACTATTGCTCTCTCTCTTCATCTTTCTATATGAACTATTAACTAATTTTGACATTTGAAGTTAAAATCTAGTTAAATGCTGATTCTTGGTGAAAATTCATAATGTAATGTTGTTTGAGGAAAACAATTTATACTTAAAAATATAATGACTGGAAAATGAAATCAAATATTTCAAAGAGCTTGGATATTTCAAAATTCAGTAGTTGCGTTTTGATCATATATATAATCACATTTTATTTTGCGTATTTTCCAGAAAGTTAATTGAATATAGTATTTGAACTTTATACTTTGCTTTTTGCTTACCCTGTGCCTACTGTTTTTAAATTGTTGATGCCAATTAACTAAAAATTTCTTTAAATGATCTCGTATCTATTGTTTTCTTGTGATACTCTTAAAAAGTAGGGTTTGAGGCAAGTGGGGAATGAGGGGGGTAGAGAGTGAGACAGGGAAAGAGACAAGCCAGCGTGAAGTCCTGTTGTTCTGAGCTGCAAGGATATGGCTCCTCCAGGATCTTCTAGAGAAGTAAGTCTGGAAAAGAGGGACTTCCTCGTCTGTGGAAGAGAATAACTGGGGAATCTCTCCATCTGCTCCCAGCCCCCACTGACTACAGGTGACCCCTGGATGGTGTTAATTCTCCCATGATTCCCAGCTGCACTTAGGTTTGAATTAGATGATTTTGTTTTGGAGAAAGCTCTGAAGCAGACTGTGAAAAGATTACAAATTTTGCTAAGGAAGTGACCCTGCCCAAGTTCAGAGCAGAAATGTCTCTTGTATTATACATAATATATATACAGAGTAGAACTTCCTCCTCATATCTATATATACATGTATATATATATAGATATATAAAATATAATAAATTCCAATTTTCGTACCAAGACATGCAGCTATTTGACCGCAACTGTAAAGTTATATAACATACAAACCAGAACAGTCTCAAAAATTTTATTGTTAATCCTTAATAAACTATATTACCTAATGATGTAAAATAATGAAGATTATATTTGCTTTCATGCGTTCCTGTAATTCCCTATCTCAGCCTAAAACTGTTACTTTTTAGTTATGTTTTAAAAATAAACAACATTGCTAATTTAACTACTTTGACACCTTGCTAAACAAAATATCTCTATGGGACAGAAGAGAGCTTGTCGCTCTTTTAAGTGTCTGCAAGTATAAAATAAGAAGCAAGTTACCCTCGTGAGATTAGTTCCAGCAGCATGAGATCATAGTAAAGCGCCTAGTCACAAGATCACACGTTGAGAAATCCAAAATGCTTCACAAGTTACAGAGCTGGTTTCCAAGACTAGTGTTGAGGACCCATGAAGCAAAGAAATAGAAAAGATACTATTTTGGATAATGCCTGTGTCCATGATATAACCATATGAATTCAGAAGATGAAGAAAATATATATTGTACTGGTTAGAGACCATGAAAAGAAACACTTGGAAGAACGTTTATTTTTATCATGGAAATATCAAAACAAACTACTTAGGACAAATATTCAAGTGGAAACAAATATTTTAAAAATAGGACTATATGAAAAGATTCGTAACTGTCTGCATTGTACAGAGTCAGAATACAAGTCAAGAGCCATGACCAGCAACCATATACATGTACCCAAACATCAGCATTGCCTGCGGCAGACCAAAGCTGAGCCTTTTACTTGTTGTTTGGTCCACACCAAGCTATTTGAACATACTACGCAGCACGCTAATTTTTCAAATACAGAGAGAAGCATGTTGTATGTCATAGGCTGCTCTGAAGATTCAGTAAATTAATATTAGTAATATTAGCCACATTATTAATGGCAAATATTCATCATAATGATAAATTAATATTAAGATTTTGTTTATATTGCTTATATTGTTAATAACACTCATTTACTGACAAAAGTGTCTTGCCTTGGGAGAGAAATATTGTTTCATTCATTAACATTTATTCTGAGAAGTCTGAGGTTTAACTAATCCATTTTTAACTAACAGAGGAGGCTTAGCACATGGCCTTCTCTAGAGTCAGATGTATATGAAATGATATTAGAAGATGGTGATTCTAATAGAGTTCAGGTCACTATATTTCTTCAGTTTTTTGCAAAGTATTAGAATATTACTTACTTTTGTTACATATGAAGTGCTTTTGCTAAGTTAAAAAAAAAAAAAAGAAAATTACCAAAAGTTTATGAGCTAAGAATTTTTAAAATTTCTTTGTAATTAGTGTGGATAATGATCATTTTGCACGTTGTTAAAGAATAATTATTGGTTAGTCAAAGCAACTAATTGAAGTGACATTTTGAACACCTTGAATAAATATATCTTTATTGCAAAAACTACATGAAAAATATTACCATGTATTGATACAGCTTATGCACTTTAAGCAAAAACTTATCTTCAAGAGAGTATGGTTGGAATTCTCACTAACATTATTTAATGAGTCTTCTAATTTTAATCATAAAGAATAGTTGCAAAAATTAATAGACAATATTTCATCAATATTTTGAAATTCATGATATGAAACCATTTGAATTTCAAATTCATTTCCATAACTGTAAGAAATTTCAGCATTTATTTTAACAGCATAAAAGGAAGAGTGATGGTTTTAAAGACTGAATATATATTTGGAGCATAATTTAGAGACTTAGTACTCTGAAATCTTGTTAATACTTAGATAAATTTCCTTTAATTGGCGTAAGGAAATCATAAACTTTCTTTTGCCATTTGCTACCACCTACATGTGTGAACAAAATTTCCTGTTGAAGAAAATATCCAAAAACCTGGAGCAACTATTGAAAGTGTTGATCAATTTTCAGGTTAAAATCTGGGAAAATAAAAGTTCACAGAAGCCAATTCTTGTTTCTATTTTAAAGTTTTTTAATTTATCTTGTTTAAATTTTCAAATAATTAAAAGTTTAACCTTTTTCATATTTCTTTTATTTTGTGTATCTTTTACTTATGTAAAATAAGAATAATTCATTTTCTTATGGAGCTCCAGAGGCATCCAATGTCCTTCATTTACCCCGCTATGTGTATAGGTATCAATTCTCTGTGTATCATGATATGAAAAAGTTGGGGAAGCAACTCATTTGTTAGCAATGGTAATGAAGATCAATTGTTTGAGAATGATAAGATAAAAATATCAGAGAAATATGCAGCTGCACGCAGTTTGGATTGAAAGAATGGAGACCTGGATTGTGCCAAAAATGATCGGTGATGAGGTAAGGAGAATTCTTAAACTAGTGGAACACTTATGGGGACAAAAGAGAGAATGAATCCAAGAGTCTCAGATAAAAAGCAGCCCTGTGGGAGACCGAGAGTATAAGTTCTCTAAGGCTTCAACGTTGTATTAGGATATCTTGTCATTATGATAATCAAGAAAATAAACAATTCTGTCTTGGCACTATTCCTAGATGTCTTTTTTTTATGTTTAAATTCCATTTATCATATGTCTTGTTCAGTCGCTAAGTCATGTCTGACTCTTTGTGACCCTATGGGCAGCAGCACTCCAGGCTTCCCTGTCCTTCTCCATCTCCCAGAGTTTGCTCAAACTCATGTCCATTGAGACTATGACGCCATCCAGTCATCTCATCCTTTATCACTCCCTTCTCCTCCTGCCCTCAATCTTTCCCAACATCAGCGTCTTTTCCAGTGAATCAGCTCTTCAAATCAAGTACTGGAGCTTCAGCTTCAGCATGAGCCCTTCCAATGAATATTTAGTGTTAATTTCCTTTAGGATTGACTGCTTTAATCTCCTTGAAGTCTAAGGGACTCTCAAGAGTCTTATCCAGCACCACAATTTAAAAGTATCAATTCTTTGGCACTCAGCCTTCTTTATGGTCCAACTCTCATGTCTCTACATGACTACTGGAAAAAACATAGCTTTGACTATAAAGACCTTTGTTGGCAAAGCGATGTCTTTGCTTTTAATATGCTGTCTAGGTTTGTCATAGCTTTTCTTTCAGGAAGCAAGTGTTTTAATTTTGTGGCTGTAGTCACTGTCCATGGTAATTTTGGAGTCCAGGATGATAATATCTGTAGTGATGGAATCAGATTCCATGATCTTAGTTTTTTGAATGTTGAGTTTTAAGCCAGCTTTTTCACTTCTCTTTTACCCTCATCAAGAAGTTCTTTAGTTCTTCTTCACTTACTGCCATTAGAGTAGTATCACCTATATGTCTGAGATTGTTGATACTTCTCCTGGCAATCTTGAGTCCAACTTGCGATTTATCCAGCCCGGCATTTTGTGTGATGTACTCTGTGTATAATCTTACCAAATCTGTGCTCCTAAATTCTGCCAGTACTCTTGGTGATTGGGAATTCTGAGTAGTGCCAGAAAAGAGTGCCATGAACAGTGAACACAGTGCACTCTATATATCATCATAATTTAGCCCTTTTTGTCAATCAGGTTTAAGGTGTGGCAGACTCAGTGTGGCCACACGTAGGATCACCTTTCGTCCCTTTACTAGTTTCCATTTCACTTGTAGCACACTCAAGCATGATTGAAAAGATTTATTCTCCTTCCAAAGAAGTGAATTGACTCTCAAGGAAATTTCATCAAATAGAACTGCAGGAAGTGTAAAGTTTACCTTGAGACTTTGTCAAATTCATCTCTAAATTTCTTAAGTGTAAAGCTTGTGGCCTCACAAATAACAGAAACTGCATGTTTGCCAAGATTCCTGAAACCACAGTTTGAGAATGTGAAACATTTCTGATGAGGAATGAGAAGGCCAATATTTGATCTTGAGCTGCATCATGTACTAAACTTATATTCACAGGATTTCTCTCTGAATCTTTTCCTATCAAGTGTAAAATGAACATAGAGATTTAAGCCTTCTTTTCATCTCATAGAATTGCATTATTGACCAATTGTCATAGTACGTTTCAGAGCCGCTTTAAACTAACAAGAACCTTACAAACATAGTGGAAGTACATATTAAATAATAAATGCATGATCATTTATTTCTTGTCAGATTAATTTGGTGTGAGAGATTTACAAGGTAAGTAGTTTATTTTCAAACAGTGTGGCTTCTCTGCTTGAAATTTATACAGCAAAGAGTTAAATCCCTGTATTTTTAACTTCACAAAAACTGAGTTTGTTGTTTGGACAATCTAAAGGAGCTTGTCAAATAAAAGGGAGTAGGCGTCCATATAACATATAACTCAAGGTTACAAAAACAAAGTCACTTAATAGATGTTTCTCCTGCCTCAGTTTTAGCCAGATCTCTGGATTAGGACTTGAACCTGAAATGAAGTCTGATAAGGAATATGGTTTATTGGTGACATGGATAGTAAAACTCTCAGCTTGTGAGGCATTTGTGAATCAGTAAAATAACATATTTCAGATAACATACTCCAGTCTAAGAGCCAAAACGCCCTCTTTGCCACAACCTTGGGCAACTGTAAAACACAATCTGCAATAACAGTTGCACGTAACAGTTCTTTAGGGACTTATATATCAATATATAAAAGTAAATGGGTCACCGGCTTTCCAAACGGGGTTTGCCTTTTGGAGAAGCAAAGCTACAAACTAGGAAGCGTGCTAGCGAAAGGGACATTCTCTGCGTGTGCACTGATGCACTTGAGTTTCTGTTTTGTTTGCCCAGATGAAGGTATTACCTGGCATCACACAAGTGGCACCATTGTCTTGATTATTAACTAATGGGGAGCAGAGGACTAAGTGAATAGTAGCTTTATTAAAATTAATAAAGTTCCTTTCTTCTGCAGTAAGTTCTATAATTTAGTGTTATATGAGAATTGCAGGTTCACGATTATGTCAAGAAGTGTATCTTTTCTGGGACTTCCCCGGTGGTCCAGAGGTTAAGAATCTGCCTTTAAGTGAAGGGGAGGAGGGTTCCATTCCTGGCCAGGGAACTCAGATCCCACATGGCGCAGGGCACTTAAGCCTGTGCCTCACAACTGACGCAACACAGCCAAAAATAAATTAGCAAAATTCATTTTAAAATAATAATAAAGTACACAGTTTAGTGGGTTTAAAAAAACTATTTTTTACCTTTATGTTTCTTACTGGGAAAAGAATTTATTTTTTAGTTGTCATGATTTTAATGCTTGAAAGTTTGTGTTCCTTTGTGGGTGCAACCTAAGTGTCTTCAGTCATATCCGACTCTTTGTGACCTTATGGACTGTAGCCCGCCAGGCTCTTCTGTCCATGGGATTCTCCAGGCAAGAATACTGGAGTGGGGTGCCGTGTCCTCCTCCAGGGCACTTTCCCAACCCAGGGATTGAACCTGCTTCTCCTGCGACTCCTGCATTATAGGCAGATCCTTGACCACTGAGACACCAGGGAAGCCGTTACGTTCCTTAAGAAAATAGTAAACACAGTAACAGCAAACCATCACCCACAGATCCTAACTATGGATTATTAGTTGAGATATACAGTATGTCAAGCTATTTTCTCTGGTGTTACCTTTAACATAAATGCTATAATCCTCTTATTCCAAGAATAGCATAGAGAAGGAGTCACACCACAGCTCTTGACCCTCATACGAAAGAGTAACCTCAAATATGTGTAAACATGGCTGTGATTCAAAGGCAAGAGAGAGTGACAAGTTCATTTGGCACCCACCTGGACAATAGAGTGTCAAAATGCCATCTGGTCATATTAAGCCAATAACTATATCTGTACCATTGAATTTGGCACTTAGCCATATACAGGCTTCTTATTTTCTCTTATATACATATATCCCTAGGGCTTCCAGCTTATAGGGACAAATGGCTTAAATCAGTTGTCAAATTCGAATGTCGTTTTAGTTGCTCACAATGACACCAGCTGATCTAAGCACCCAGCTTTGCCATGAGAAACATCTTCAAGTTTCTCAATAATGAGATATGAATCTGCTCCTGCTCTCAAATTGCTTTGACAAGACCCCTCCTGACTGCCTCTTCTGTCATTATAGAGCAGCGTCAATACTTCAGCAGAACCACAGGATGAGCTGTCACTAAGTCTTTCCTCCAGGGTGAAGACTGATGTGTCTTCCTAGGGGCCAGTGTATCAGACATGTTCTCTTTCCTCTAGCTGAAAATCGAAAGCCCATTTTTTTCAAAAAGAGAGAAAATCTGCCCAAGAGACACGCTGAGAGCCACCGCCTCATCATTCTCTAAATGCTATGTCACAATTTAAGCTCAGTTGAAACACCTTGATTTTCCAGAATCCTCCCATTTTCCTTCCTCTTCTACCTTCGCCCTTTACTTTTTTCTTTCAAGATTTGATTTCTTACAATCAACTGGGCAAGGAACTTAAAAAATAAAATGAATCATATCTATAGGCATATTCAAAGTTTCTACCTTGTAGGAAGACAAGCTCAGAGGAGAAAAACCAGAAAGAACACAGCACCTAAGACCACTGAGAAATGGACGTTTAAAAACATTTCCCTAGTACATTTGTTAACAAAAGATCTTTACTACCTTAGACAATTTCTATTAAAGAGTGTGAATTGTACCTGATTAATAGTGACCTGAAAGTGTAATATGAGTTTTCCCCAGAGAATTGTAACTTACCATTTCAAAGGACATTCATCATAGTGATGATTTTTCTTATGGGGACAGAGTTTGAGAAAAGGCAGTAAATCTAATTTCCCCAAAATTTCCCATACTTCACTGCATGCCAAAAGACATCACATCCCACCAATAATGATAATAATAAAGAAAGAAGAGAAAGAGAAAAGCAAAACTAATCCATAGAATGATGTGTCATTTAGTTATTTATTTTAATTTGTAAAAGAAAACCATTGATGAGAATGTGACACGGAAGCCTAGGAGGAAGTTTCCAGATAATATTTTAAAAAGAGGAAGACTTCTTGAGAGCTGTGATATTTGCAGCCCTAAGGAAACCTAGAGGTATTTAGGAAACAAACATATGTAGAATGTCTCTAATAGGTTTAACAGCTACTTGACTGGAAAAGTAGGTTCAACAATAATGAAAAGGACAGGAGATTCAAACAATAATGAAAAGTTAGGGGGGAAAAACCTTATTTTTTATCATATAGCAATGAACCTCATAAACTGTCAGGTATAATGTACTAGTAAATCTATCCTTGAAAGAAAATGAAAGTGTTAGTCACTCAGTCATGTTCGACTCTTTGCAACCTTGTGGACTGTAGACCGCCAGGCTCCTCTGTCCATGGAATTCTCCAGGCAAGAATACTAGAACGGGTTGCCATTCCCTTCTCCAGAGGATCTTCCCAACCCAGGGATTGAAACTGGGTCTCCCACACTGCAGGCAGATTCTTTACCATCTGCGTGACCAGGGACATGAATGATAAATCTAACAGTTCATGTAAAAGTTCAGTTCAGTTCATTTCAGTCATTCAGTCATGTCTGACTCTTTGAGACCTCATGGACTGCAGCACGCCAGGCCTCCCTGTTCAACGCCAACACCCGGAGTTTACTCAAACTCATGTCCACTGAGTCGGTGATGCCATCCAGCCATTTCATCCTCTGTCGTCCCTTTTCCTCCTGCCCTCAATCTTTCCCAGCATCAGGGTATTTTCAAATGAATCAGTTCTTTGCATCAAGTGGCCAAAGTATTGGAGTTTCAGCTTCAGCATCAGTCCTTCCAATGAATATTCAAGATTGATTTCTTTTAGGATGGACTGGTTGGATCTTCTTGCAGTCCAAGGGACTCTCAAGAGTCTTCTCCAACACCACAGTTCAAAAGCATCAGTTCTTCAGTGCTCAGCTTTCTTTATAGTCCAACTCTAACATCCATACACGACTACTGGAAAAACCATAGCTTTGACTAGACAGACTTTTGTTGACAAAGTAATGTCTCTGCTTTTCAATATGCTATCTAGATTGGTCATAACTTTCCTTCCAAGGAGCAAGTGTCTTTTAATTTCATGGCTGCAATCACCATCTGCAGTGACTTTGAAGCCCCCCAAAATGAAGTCTGTCACTGTTTCCACTGTTTCCCCTTCTATTCGTCATGAAGTGATGGGACCAGATGCCATGATCTTCATTTTCTGAATGTTGAGTTTTAGTAAAAGGATTAAGGTAACAATTTGCAAAGAATTAGTAAAATAGAATCATTTGAGATGATCAATATGTGTATTTTAATAAGACAAGGAAACCAGAAAGTAAAGAGGAAAGAAAAGCTAAAGAATAATATATATACAAGCTGGATATAGGCACCCATGAAAAAATAAGATAATCTGGGTTAAATGTTGTTCTTAGGATACCTTATGTTTACAGGTCATAGCATTTACTTGCAAGTAACTACTCCTTTAGGTACCTGTATATATGCACTACAGTTTGCCATCATGGCAGACGAATGTGAGTTTCACTCATCTGTGGATTTCTGAGCCCTGAAATTGTTCTAATTAATTAGAGATACTCCCAAGTATTATCACACTGGCTCCAGGTTACCTCCCGTTGAACAGGGATGTATATCCTTAATCCTGTTTACAGTAGACATTCCATAAATAGTTATGGAATAAGTAAAGAAGCGAATGAGTCCTGGCATTCAGAGGAGTGGGCCACAAATGCCTGCATTAGTAATAAGACATGAAACATAAGAAGGCTCATAAAATTAACTGAATAACTTGTGATGTATAAATCTTGGCACTGTTGTGCATTAATGTGGACACTACCCATTTTAACAAGTAGAGTTGAAAAACAAAGGAAATCAGTCTGTGTCCACCATATGCCCCACCACTTTATTCTCTCATGTTAAGAACACGTTAATATATAAATGAATAATTGAATTCCTACCTGAGCAAGTTCCTCTCTCCACAAACATCTTATACCAAAACTACATCATGACTAGTGTGTATCTAGGAGTCTGTGTAAAACATCAGACCATCTTCCTAGAAGTCAAGCAAAAATATGATGAAAGAAATAGGATTTGGAGGTGTAGATGGATGCCTGCAGGGGAGGAAAAAAGGTAAACATCAATCTCCCTTGTGCTAAAAACAACCCAAACTTCTTGATGAGATTGATTGAATTACGAATCAACAAGTGAACAGACAAAAACCCAGCAAATACAGCTTGTAAAGCATTGGATACTCACTTCATTCCTTGTTTTCATATTGAATAGATCCTACAACTTACAACATCAGCCTCTCATGTCGCAGTGTACCCAGCTGGCAGTCTGCTGATCAGAAACAGAGAAGAGCATGCACATAACCATCAATTCTCAGTTACATTATCCTCTTCCTCTTTCCCTTCCCTCATCTACCCCATTCCTTTCTTGTCTCTGTGGATCAAACTGCAGCTCATACACTTAGCAACTGAGATAATTTTATCCATTGACTTTAGGTGCTGGGGCTACAGCTCCATTAGTAGCTGCAACTGGGTACTCCTCTGAGCCCAGGATTCAGAAGAGGAGATACTTTAGCCTTGACATGTAAATTGCTCAGAGGGAGGCAAGAGACTGCTGTATCCATTACTCCCATTATTGGCCAATTTGTCAGCAACTCAGAAAGCAGAGCAGCTCTATTACAAGTCAAAGGAGACATAAGATCGTCCCCAAGGCAAGAGAAGAAGAGATGAATTGGAAGAAATTGATTTATTACTGGAGGCCAAATGACAAAATTATGAAGCAAAGAAAGTCCTACAGTCCTCCAAAAGATGGGACTGGGAAGAGAAAAAAGGAAAAAAAAAAAAGTATGTACATGCCCATAAATAGTGTATCTATGGAAATCTATTGTGTTTCATTCTCTGTGTGTGTATATGTGTGTCTCTTAATCTCCAAAGCATTGCTATAGAACTGGTATCAATGAAGGAGAAGTTTGATCAAAGTTTTTTTGATTCAGGAACTAAAGAAGTAGGTAAGATGCTTTTAGTTTGATTTTTAACAACAATGGCTACCAGCAGAATATCAGAGAGAATGAATTTAAAAAATCCTGCCGAGAAGGTAACACACAGACACACAGACACACACACACACACCATCATGCACACATGGAATAAGCCAGTTGCTGTTACATTGAAACGCAAGTTCTCTTCTCTTTATAAAGGAGTTCCTGTCTGCAAACCAGTCTGCTTGCTCACTCCTTGTTTTATCTGGCACTGGTCCCCGAACAAAAATCAATCTCCAATTCGTTTTAATGTTTAGTACTAAATCTAGAAAGCAAAACCAAACATGAGACTCTCATATTTATTATGGAACCTCTTTTATCTGGCTAGAGGGCAACCTTCTAATCAAGGGAATGAATAAACATTCATTTACTTACTTTCGGAGAATAGAGGAGACAGCTCAATCTTCTTGAAGCCCAGGCAAACCAAAGGGGCTTCCAATTTGTAAATCAAAGCATTAGCAGCTTGCTAATCTAGCCTGGCAATTATTAAGATGTAAAGAATTTGGTACTCTGTTTACCGCTGGAGGTTACAAGTAGGAGCAGAACTACTTGATTTTCTTTGTGGAAGAAAAATTTCTAGTAACTGAGACAAAAGCTTTTGGGGCATATATTTAGTGAAGCTTTTGTTGTTGATATTTAGTTGATAAGTCCTGCATGACTGTTTTGTAATCCCATGGGCTATAGCCCACCAGGCTCCTCTCTCCATGGGATTTCCCAGACAAGAATACTGGAGTGGGTTGCCATTTCTTTCTCGAAAGGTTTATTCACTACCTAAAAATTGAGAGTTAGGAGAGTTATGTTTTATTTAGTGGGAAATTTGAGGACTTCAAGCCCAGAAGACAACATACCAGCCAACCCTGAGAGAACTGCTCCAAGGAGGTGAGGGGAAGAACAAGGTTATATAGAAGTTTTACAACAAAGGACAGGTGCTGAGCATCAAAAGATTATTGTTCATGAAAGGGAATCAGATATCTCAAGTTAAGGAATTCAGCATTTTCCTATGTAGGGAAAGATGCAAGAGTCTGAGCTCACTGAAGTCATTACTTTCATACATATCTCATCTATCTGGGGCCAGTGTGCTGTGTTTTTCCGCATCCTGAGCTTCCCTGGGGCTCACAACAGGGAGTGACTGCAGCCCTGGTGTCTGTGAGCTTGTAGGCATTCTCCTCCTTCCTGAGCGTCCTTAGGGCTCAGGAACTCACTCAGGAACTCACGTTGGAGGGCTGGAATTGCAGATGACTGTGGCATCCCTGTTTACTGATATGGCAGGAAATACTCCATTTTTCTCTCTCTCAGGAAAATATATATATTTTAATGATTCTCAAATGTTTCAGAAAGTAAAGAAGGAATCAGAAACCTAAACAACAAAAGTATTTATAGTGTTACTTCATTTTATGTTCAGAGATATGGTGTTCTATAAGACTCAAACACACACACACACACACACACAAATGAAAAAGCAGAGTATTGATTGGTGTCTTCACATCCAAGCTGAGTAATGTCACACACACACACACACACACACACACACACACACACACACACAGTGAGTCCTGGGTAAATCCAAAAGAAACATTTCTTATGTTTGCATCTTCATTGTAGCTATTTCTTTATTCATATCAAGAGCCTCATTTGTGTAAACGTATTCACCTAAATTCAAATTGAATGAAATAGAAAGGACTCTGTCTCATATAGCACAGAAGATGTGAATCTGTATATTTACTGTGGTAGACACTGAGGAAATAGTATGCTTTGATGAGACCAATTGTACAGCCAGCTTTTCGACTTGGAAGTTCTTTCTGACATGGCTTTTATTTATGCGGCCATTTCACAAACCTAAATCAAACTAGTTCCGCATTATTCTTACCCTCACAGTCTTCTCAGATGTATTTCACTCAATGAAGCTGAAGGAGGAGTAGTGCTGGAAGGAAGATGTCTGTTTCATGCATAATCTGATAATGAAATAAATTATAAAGTGGGATGGCTTAGAAAGGCACTAGAAGAAAATATAAGCAAATGTTACTGCAATTTCACGGTGAAGAAGAATGATAAACAGAGCTTCAAATTTAGAAGGCAAAATGGAGAAAAAAATGGTAGAGCTGGTGAATGGAAGAATAAAGTATTCCACAAACAAATGTAGAAGGTAAATAAACTTGGAAGATATTCGGAACATATGTTACTAATGTGGCATTGATATCTTTCACAGAATTAAAGCTTTTTAAAATTGTTTTTTTTTAGATGAATATCTCTACTATTAAGTTTTCTATAAGACTATTGTCTGTGATTTTGATATACAATGGAGGTCCTGCTGAAATCATGAAATTGAAAAATCAAAATGTACCCCCTAGAGAGCAGACATGGACACATGGCAGGAATGAGCATTATCAGTGCTGTAGCTTAACACTGTTCCGGTCATCATAGCTGGAGTCCGACGTATATAGATATCAAATAACCACAAAGCACGCTACCCTATAAATGTATTTGTCAGTTATACCTGTTTATAAATCTGAAATTTTAAAAATCCTGTGAAATGTATTGTTGTTGTTTAGTTGCTAAATCGTGTCTGACTCCTTGTCAATCCCAAGGGCTGTAGCCTGCCGGGTTCTTCTATCCATGGGATTTCCCAGGCAAGAATACTGGAATGAGTTGCCATTTCCTTCTCCAGGGGATCTTCCCAACCCGGGGATCTAGCTCACAGCTTCTGCATTATAGGAGGATTCTTTCCTGCTGGGCCACTAGGGAAACCCAATGTGAAATATATGCATAGTATTAAAAAAACAATGCATTTTATGTAAACATTCTTTGTTCCTTTGACTAACGGTTTGTGAAATTGAGTTTCTTGATCTCAATTGTGTTCGATGGCATAAGATATTCCATAGTGGGAGTGTTCAGTCGTGTCCCATTCTTTGCTATCCTGTGGATCGTAGACCACCAGGCTCCTCTGTCCATGGAATTTCCCAGTTAAGAATCCTGGAGTGTATTGTCATTTCCTCCTCCAGGTGATCTTCCTGACTGAATCCGTGTCTTCCACATTGGCAGGAGGATTCTTTGCCACTGAGCCGCTCTAGTAAAATACAACTCGATAGTGGTGCTCGCAGAAGCAAAAGAGGAAGGGAAAAAGAAAACCTGGTGAGGAAAATTACTCTCCCTTCCAAAGTTCCACTGAAACTGAGTTGCCCCCAGGTGACTTGTGGGTCATCTCAGGACATCGCAACACACTGGGGTCTCAGAACTGGTCATGGCCAGTGCTTTTATGCACCAGCTGTGGGGCTTATCAAGTCAATCATAGAGAATGGTAAGTCCATGTTTTTGAGCCCATACATAACTTTCATTGTTGCCACTACAGATATTTTGTTTATGAAGCCTTTGAACAAGCTGTTGAATGGCTGCAGGAAATGAACTTAAATTTATAGTACATATTGTCTACAGGTTTGTGGAAAGTATTCTCTGCAGCTAGGCTCTGCATGCAGATGTGTGTGTGTGTGTGTGTGTGTGTGTGTGTGTGCGCACGCGCGCGTTTACCATTCAAATGAAACACAATTCTGAAATTCATATTCAGAGCCCATTATGGCCTTCTATTATGTTGTTCCTTATCTTAAACTTCCAGCCAAACATGAGCCATTGATTGTGTCCTTAGGTAAGTCCAGGCCTCGGTGTGTATCTCTATGCAGAACAAATGGACAGTGAAACATTCTGCTTGACGTTCTGCCAGCTGGAAGGATCTTGCCATTGTCTTTCAAGAGCAGCCTTGGGAGAGCCGGACTACTTCAGGAGTTGCCTGTACATTGTGTCACCAGACCCAGTTTATATTGTTTTGCTGTCAACTCCAAAGTCAGAGGAACGTCCTTGTAGATTTTGGAGGATATCAAGCAGGCAGTCACAGCGCTGCAGGTGGATGCACGGGAAGTTGGCTTCTCATGGACTGCCTTTTCTTTCAGGCTTGTCACCTTTGGGAAGAAATGTCAGGGAGTAGGGAATGGCTCTCCAATACTCATGAGGCCATCAATGTTGTCTGCCTCATGCTTGGTTGACTCTCTTTTAGTCCCTTTCCCTCTCTTTATATTTCTTTATTCTCCTTCTAAGAAATGTTACATGATTTTTTTTAGTGAGTTTAAGCATTAAAAATAACACAGGTTATTTGGGAAGAAAAGACCGCTTTAACAAACTTGGGGTTTTCACTCAACTGCACACCTTTCTTTAAGACAAGAAAGAAAAGTCAATCATCTGCTTATACAGGACCAGAGAAAGTGAGAACATATACAGAAGGAAACTTAAAAAAGAAAGCAAAAGAAAAGAAAACAAAAACTATAGGAGCAAGGAGGAAAATAGAGGAAGAGAAATTTAAAAAATTCATTAAGCAATATAACAAAACTTACTTGGTCACTTGTATTTTTATTCTTGTAAGTATAGCCATATTGTGTTCCAAAGATGTTAGATCCGAAAAGAATCAACATTTAGCTATTTTTTATTGTGTCACATTATAATTTCATCAACTGAGTGACATTATCCTGATGAACATACTGCTGTATATGGCCTCTCATATTGGGTCATGATACAGGTGTGTACTACCTGGTTTTTCCATTATGAATCAGCTATTTGCAAAACTATGAGACATGGAGAGAACACTTGCAGAGAGACTCCTTCCAATTTTCAAGGCTTTTTAACACTCTTGCCTAAACATTTTCTCTTCTTCTTTCCTTAGTTACACCATGGTTTACCAGGTCTTTTTGTTTAATGAAAGAAAAGGTTCTGAACGGATTCACCCTGAACTGCTAGATGAGGTAATATTTATTTCTTTTCTGCACATGCCTAGAAAAGATAAGGCTTAGTCTAAAGTAAATAATGTTTACTGAATGGTAGAATTCACACACCACCATGGTACTTGACAGTGGCAGTAAGACTCAACTACATATTCTGAAGCCATTATCTGTTAGAACGATGTGTTGAAAAATCAAGTTCCTGGCAGAAGAGAAAGCTACATCTATTAAGCAATGATTCCCAGCAAGAGTTTCTCCAAGCTGTTAAATAGGTTTGGCTGTTTGAAAGCCTTCTTATAGTCCATTAGGCAGTGTGAGCAGTCCCAGAGGAATAATGTTCACTGATGATCAATCGCATTGTTGATACAATTAAGATCCCCACAGCTAGGGACTTCAAATACCTATCGTTATGTTTTTGTCATTTCCTGAAATCCTTCTTTTTTTTGTATTTTTCTAAGCATAAGGTTCATGAAAAGGTGAATGTTAATCACAACATTTGAGAAAAATCCCTTAGCTCATTATGTGCCATGAATATGTGAAAAATAGGCTTAAACCACTGCCAAAAATGTTTTTTTTTACTTTTTAGTTAATTATGATAACTTCCAGAAAAGAAAAAAGGGTAACTTTGAACTTCGTGCCCTTTGTAAGTAAACTTGAGCCAGAAAATCTTGCTCTTATAAATTTTAACATTTTGCATTTTCATACTTATTAAATCATAACTTTGATTCAGTATTATTGTTTAGCATTTTACTATTAACATAGCAAAGAGTCTGGATAAATTCATACTTCATAAAAATCAGGGGATTTTTAATGTCTAAAGTACGTAAGTACTAAACTTGCAATTAACTAAAATAATTTGTCCAAATAAATAAAAGGAATGCAAAGCGTGTCTATTTTTATATAATCTCCCTTTACTTTAAAATCTATTCACAATAGTACAACATCAATTTAATTTTCATAAGCTGCCAAAGAAAATATGTTAAAAGTGATCATTCTTTTCAAAAACAGGAAAAGCACATGCCCAATAGTATTTTCATTTTAAATACTGAATATTCTATTTATTTTAGTCAATAATTTGCCTTTTAAAGGGATTAAGATATTTAATTATGTTCATGAAATAACCTTATAAGAATGCATCTGACTAAGTAACAATTTCCAAAATAAAAATGATTAAATTGTGGGCTTTTCAAACTAACAAAGGCCATATTTATTTTAAAAATTGTTTTTATATTCTCTAGGGGAAGTTTTGCTTAATATATGGAATTAAACTAATGTCAGCACAATTCCAAAATCAGTTATAATTTTTACTTTAAATAAATTTTGAAAGTATGTGTATAATATGCTTACAGGTTTTGGGTAATTGATTTAATTCTACTCTGGAAGTAACCTTCCAGTAAAGATAGCTTGTTTGTCCTTAGGCGGAAAGTAGTTGAATACATAATTTTTGCCAGCTTTTCAACAACAGTTTGGGCATTAGGTTAGACAACTTATCAAGTGCTTAACTGTCCCAGGCTTCACAGACGCTTTGGCTACTTCAAGGGAAAAACAAATACAGTAACACAATGAAGGATAATTCATTACCCATTTTAGTCTATTGTTCTAGCTTTTGTGGGCTCACTCCTTGCCAAGACCAACATAAAGGAACTTGAGGTCTCCAGTGAAGTGCTGACAGGGAACAAATTGTCATTCTTAGTACCAGCGCGTATGCCTGTTTGTTTGCATAAAAGGGTCTTATTCTGTCTCTTTCGTGATGGTTTCACACCTAAGGTTGAGTGTAGGCTAAAAACACTGGAAAGTGTGCAAAGAAGATACACCTTCAAAACAGTGATAAGCACAAAGCAAGGGTCCTACAGATGCATAAAAAAATTATGTCTTTATTTGTTAGATATACCATTGATATCTATTCTCATATGATATTCATCATACAAATATTATCACTAACTATTCACAATGCAGAGAAATAGTTCTTCCTTCTCAAGCCACACCTTTCTTTGCATAGCATTGCCACCCTATTCAAAATCTGACATTTGATCTACTGACCTACTTTGCTATTGCCATGTATGAAACATATCTCACCTTGGCTCTTCAGGAAGTATTTGGCTTTGCTTAAAACCAGCTCTGAGAGAACTGTCACGGATCTCTTGGGTAAGATTAATTCTAGAGCCTGCTGGCCTCTTGGCCAAGTTTATTACAAATAATAAATCACACTTGGGCCACCCATCCTTTCTGTCTTCTCTCTTTTTCAGTGGTGTCCGGCAATCTTCCTTAGCCCTCGCTGTCATGATGTTCAAGATTTAAAACGTCTTGCTCCTGCCTGATCCACTTTGAGAACTCCCATTAATTTCGGTGTACAGGTTCATACCTACACAGAATTCATCAAAAGATTTTAAAGTGTTAGCACAAGCTGTCAAATTAATGGAATTTAAGGAGACTTCACATGCAGGGAAATTAACAATACACAAATTAAGAAAAAAAAAATCTATTCCCTGAGGATATCTTCTTCATATATATGTAAATTTTAAAGCAGTATTATATCATTTTGAGGCTTTTTTTTCATTGAAATTTCTAGTTATATGATGTGGCATCCTGTGTTACATGAGGATTTCTTGTTTGTTTGTTTGAAGTACCAATCAATCTACAAACTTTAGGCTGTAAAGGAGATGGGGGCTTCTTTAGAGTGTCGTCAAGTAGTGTCAGCGTTAGCAGCCTATACAACTCTGTCTTGTCCCCTTTTCTGTTCATCACGTTTTTAAGCCATGTCTCCTTCCTAACTCCTAACATATTCTTAGAAAGGACATTTTGCCAGCCTGAACTTACAAATGTCAAGATAGTATCAGATACAATAATCACATATCCTTTATTTTTTTTTTTAATCTGCTGTATTGGGTTGCCAATTCACCTTTTCCTTATTTTAGAAAGATCAGTTGAAATCCAAATACTTTGGTCTGGAATTCATTAATTAAAACTCTTGCTTGCTTACCATAAAACAACTCTGCCCATTTTTTAAGAGCAACCAGATATTATTTAAGCTAAACTAGCAGCCTCTTGATGACCACAACCACAAAATTAACAGATGCTTGCTCCTTGGAAGAAAAGCTATGACAAACTTAGACAACATATTAAAAAGCAGAGACATTGTTTTGCTGACAAAGGTCTGTATAATCAAAGCTATGTTTTTTGCAATATTCACGTAGGGATGTGAGACCTGGGCCATAAAGAAGGCTATATGCCAAAGAATCGATGCTTTTGAATTGCGGTGCTGGAGAGGACTCTTGAGAGTCTGTTGGACTGCAAGGAGATCCAACCAGTCCATCCTAAAGGAAATAAGTCCTGAATATCCATTAGAAGGACTGATGCTGAAACTGACTAATAATTTGGCCACCTGATGTGAAGAGCTGACTGCTGATGCTGAGAAAGATTGAGGGCAAGAGGGAAAAGGTGCAACAGAGGATGAGATGTTTGGATAACGTTATCAACTCAACGGGGATGTGTTTGACCAAACTCCAGAAGACAGTGAAGGACAGGGAAGCCTGGTGTGCTGCAGTTCATGGGGTCACAAAGAGCTGGACACGACTGAGTGACTGCATAACAACAGAAGCAGTATATTCAAAGAAGATAGCCACTCACCTCACTTTCTTTCCCCTTCTTCAACTGTAGAAGATCCACCTTAGTGAATCTGACATCCAGTTTTTTAGTTCCAGAGATTGTGTGCAGATGGCCTATGACCCACTGGTGGAGACAAAACAGGGGATAGGCTGTTAGAGGTATTTGTGAATATTATAAGGAGGAGAGAGAACAGTGTGAAAGGAAGCAAACCTCTCTCCTTTCTTCTTGTCCTCTCTCGGGCATCTTCCTTCCTTGGCTATTACGCTGGAAGCTTCTTAGTTGCTCCGGCTGTCTTCCAGCCATGGATGGAAGTGCTGAAAATGGAGGAATAATAAATGGAGGAAAGCAGGCCTTCACGTCCTCTACCTGGTGGCTTAGCCAGTCCAAGGAGACTTCTGCTCTTGCAGGTCTTGTGATGCAACTTATTTGTTTGTGTTGTTTTATTTGAACCAAAAACACCATTGTTGATACAAGGACGCAAGCTTTATAGAGCAACCAAGAGCTGAGATAGTAAATGCCTCTGTAGAAAAGCCCTTTGTGGGAAACTTTTAAATGTTTATTAAGCATAATGTAGGAGAAGCAGAGTGCTGAGAAGTTAACTTTTCTCACAACACGTGAAGACTGTTCTCCCAGAAGTCTATGACACAGCAGAACTGTTCAAGTTGCAGTGGTCTAACATACCAAATTACTCACCCTCCTCCTATGTGATGTGCCAGGAATTTGACTCATGCTTTGATTTTAAAATTCACCAAGTATTTTTGTAAAGAATAATATCCATTGGTCTTCCTTGCTTGTCCATAAGCCAATTGATATTTTTATATCAGAAGTATACTTCTTTTGGTATATAATCAAACGTTGTTGAATAAGGCAGCAGGAAAATGTATATATACATATATATGAAAATATTTAAATATATATCTATATATATGAAAAATTATTATGTTTATGTATCTATGTCTATATACACAGGTCTATCTATCTATCCATAAATTTTTACATGCTTTCCCTCCTAAATTTTAATCAGCCATAAGACAGGGCAGTAGATAATGTCTACAATTAACTAGGCATTTGTAAACATATAGGTTATATATATGATATATATTTCAATATTAGTGCTGAAAAACTACTCTATCTTTTCTCAGAATTTAGTGAAGAGGGTTGAATATCTACATTACTTTGATAACCATCACAGGTATTTCTTTTGACCAGTTTGAGAACTACTTGACCTGACAAGAAGAGGTAGAGAGGCAATGACAACTTGATCCAGAGATTCTAGAGTGCTGCCACTCATATATTAATTGAAACATAAAAGTGCCCGATAATAAGTGTCACCCTTTCCAGTGTATCAGATGAATTCTACTGCAAATAACAACAAATTCACCAGCTTCAAATGGCCTTCCAACAGGCCTCAGGATTCTTCTTATTTGCTCTATTATCTTGTTAGTTCAGTATCATTTTCACTCCACATGGACTTACCTGTCTCAGTTTAGTGGATTTCCAATTGAGAAAGTACAATATTCAGAGGTATCAAAAGCAGGTCATTTCAGGGGTATGGCTGTTGGAAGATTTCACTTATATTCCCCTAATCACTGAACCATCAATGAGACTGACTTCAAGCCCAAGTGCCAGGAATACTTCATCACTCTCCAAGACTGAATCTATTCAGGGCAAAGTGAACCGAAACCCTGTCAGAGAAGAAAATAAGGGCCATTCTCAGCCAGAGAGCTCATTATCATGCTATTTGCCTCTGATGCTTCTAAATTATCTTTGCAGATGGACCTGAATTCATAAATTCTTTATACTCTAGTTCACTTTAGTTGTTTGAGATCATTTTTAGAATAAGGGCTTCAGTGAAGGCCCTTGAGGATTATTCAAATAAATGGAAAGCTTTGGTTAAAATGTTTTATGCAAATACAGTAGATCCCTTTTATCTGCCGGAGATAGGTTCCAAGACCCCCATGGATGCCTGAAATCATAGCACTGAACTGGGCATATGCTATTTTTTTTCCTATATATACCCAGGGATTGAACCTGGGTTGCCTGCATTGCAAGCAGATTTTTACTGTTTGAGCCACCAGGAAAGCCTCATACAAACATACCTATGAAAAAGTTCAATTTATAAATCAGGCAAAGTAAGCAATTAACAACAATAACTAATAGTACAATAGAACAAATATAATATGACATTGTAATAAAGTCTACGTGAATGTGCTCTCTTTCTCAAAAATAGCCTTTGTGTAAATGTAACGTCTTCACTGATCACTTATCCTCAGGTGGCACAGAGCTAAAGAATCTGCCTGCCAGTGCAGGAGACACAGGAGACATGA
The DNA here is from genome assembly GCF_054371585.1 of Giraffa tippelskirchi. NCBI lineage: Eukaryota > Metazoa > Chordata > Mammalia > Artiodactyla > Giraffidae > Giraffa > Giraffa tippelskirchi. The sequence continues at coordinate 155,347,867 of NC_137281.1, forward strand.
GTTCGATCCCTGGGTCTGGAGGATCCCCTGGAGTAGGAACTGGCCACGCACTCCAGTATTCTTGCTGGAGAATTCCAGGGACAGAGGGCAGGGAGGGTTACAGTCCAAGAGGTTGCAGAGAGTCAGACATGACTGAGCACACACCGACTATGGGAGAGTGGCCGTAATTTTGCAGTTTGAGTTGTGACAACAAAACTGGCATGAATTTCTTTTTCTTTGTTCACAATTTAATAGAAGATTAATTCTTATCATAGATCTTAGAAACTTCAGGATGCAATATTTGTCCTTATTAAGTGGAGATCTTTCATCTTTTCATTTAAAGGAAGTACTTTACGGCTTCTCTTTGGCTTATCTGAATTGCCAGTATCAGTACTCTAGTGATTTGGGGTCATTATTAAATAAAATAAAGGTTTCTTGAACACAAGCACTGAGCTACCACAGGAATCCATCTGAAAATCAAAACAGCTACTCAGTGGCTAAGGGGAAGGACACCCGAAAAAAAGGGATGACCTTTGTCCCGGATGGAGCAGAGCATCTCAGCATGAGATTTCATCAAGCTACTCAGAATGCTCATGTATGGATGTGAGAGTTGGACGGTGAAGAAAGCTGAGCACCGAAGAATTGATGCTTTTGAACTGTGGTGTTGGAGAAGACTCTTGAGAGTCCCTTGGACTGCAAGAACATCCAACCAGTCCATCCTAAAGGAGATCAGTCCTGGGTGTTCATTGGAAGGACTGATGTTGAAGCTGAAACTCCAATACTTTTGCCACCTCATGCGAAGAGCTGACTCATTTGAAAAGACCCTGATGTTGGGAAAGATTGAAGGCAGGAGGAGAAGGGGACGACAGAAGATGAGATGGTTGGATGCCATCATCGACTCGATGGACATGGGTTTGGGTGGACTCTGGGAGTTGGTGATGGAGAGGGAGGCCTGGAGTGCTTCGATTCATGGAGTCGCAAAGAGTTGGACACAACTGAGCGACTGAACTGAACTGAACTGAACTCAGAATGATGCACAATTTAAAACACATGAATTGTTTATTTCTGAAATTTTCCATTGAATATCTTCAGATTGCAGTTGATAGGTGCATAACTGAAACCAGGATAAGGGAAATTTTGGATAAGTGGGGACTTCTGTAAGGGGGGAACAGCTAAGCAATTTAAATGCAGGTAAACCAAGGAAGGCTGCTATGCGTGTGAAAGATATGGAGTCACTGGAATTAAATTCCTGGCAAATTAGGTTATTTATATTTTTCTGAGCTTCCATTCTTTAATCTACAAAGCAGGGAAAAGGATATTTATTGTTTTAATGAAAAAAGTCTGTTTACAAAAAAGTCCTTGGAATGTGGTAAGTAAGAACACCATAAAAGTCAGCTAGTATCACTGTAATTATTAACACTTACTATATTTTAAAATGATTTGGTAGGAGTTCCTGAGGAAATATGACTATCATACTGTATGTTATTACTAAATGTAGAAACCTAAATCTAAAGAGAAAAAATTAATTAGCATAAGATAGAAATAACAAAAGAATAACATATGAGCTAGGTAATTCTGTCTGTTCTTGAAGAGTTCATCAAAAGTTCAACCATTATTCTGTAACACCATTAATGATTTGAATTCTCTGATAATCATTTTTTGAGGTTAAAATAATTAATTTATTCTTCTATTTTCCTCAAAATTGCAAACACACTTAGCAAAGTGTATTATTTTTTGAACTGTGGGGCACAGAAATATATGAAGATAGAATTCTTAACCTCACAGCTTATAAACTGATAAAAAAACTAAGTAACGGTTTTTATTTTAAAAAAAATAAGTAAATAAATAATTAATAAGTGAAGCAAAAGTGAGATACAAGCACGATAGAAGGCTTAGTGGGATTTCTCCCACAATTCAGGGAATCACAAAAGAAAAAGTAAATATTAGTGATGCATTAATTATGAATTGGATTCTTCAGTTCATTTCAGTTCAGTCGCTCAGTCGTGTCCGACTCTTTGCGACCCCATGAATCGCAGCACGCCAGGCCTCCCTGTCCATCACCAACTCCTGGAGTTTACCCAAACCCATGTCCATCGAGTCGGTGATGCCATCCAACCATCTCATTCTCTATCGTCCCCTTCTCCTCCTGCCCCCAGTCCTTCCCAGCATTAGGGTCTTTTCCAATGAGTCAACTCTTCGCATGAGGTGGCCAAAGTATTGGAGTTTCAGCTTCAACATCAGTCCTTCCAATGAACACCCAGGACTGATCTCCTTTAGGATGGACTGGTTGGATGTTCTTGCAGTCCAAGGGACTCTCAAGAGTCTTCTCCAACACCACAGCTCTAAAGCGTCATTGGATTCTTAGTAAGAGATAATTACATAGGGGGTATTGTGGAAGATTTTGAATGATTAGGACTTATACAACCATATTTGAAGTATGATTACATGTTAGACAGTAAGATGTGTGTGAGGATTGACAATTTCTGGAGTCACAAAATCCCTTACCATGTTCCCTGAAACCAGACACAAAGGGCAGGAACAAGACTAGCAAACTGGACCCAGGCTAGATCATAGGAACCCATCAAGGGTTAAGAGAAATGTTCACAGGGTGGTTTAAAGTACTTTGACAAAAAATAATGACAAGTTTACAAGCCGATATGCATGCTAAAGAAGAGGTACATAGTTTAAAGAGTACGTAACCTGAACTACCTAAAAAATTTGAAAACTAAAAGGCAAGTTAGAAATTTGAAAAAAAAATATTTTAACATATATAGTAGATACATTTCAGAATAAGTAGCTCTTAGAAATCATAAGAACAACAAATTTTAAAAACTGGTTGGAAAGACAAACGATCAGTTTATCAATGAAAAATTCATCAGATAAGTCATAAATATACAAATAACCACAAGAAAAATCTCAAACTACACAATTAACAAATAATGTAAATTAAAACAATATAAAGGTATAAAATAACTACCGAGTGGATAAAAATTTATTTTGATGACAATGAAGGTCCAAAAAAAGGGGAATACCACACACATTTACTGTAAGATGAACTGGTTAGGTAGTAAAGTGAATTTGTCCTTTATGAAACAAAAATGATATATATCAAGTGGCTCAACATTTTCCTTCTAGTCTGAGCAACACTATATATACAAATTCATTCTAAGCAAATTATTATGAGTATGCCCAAGAATGTTCATTATATTGTTACTTAATATATAAATTTGGAATTGTTTACAGTGGATTTGAGGCAGGGCCATCAAGTATGACCTAACAGAAAGCAGTGTTTTACATAAACTATGATTCACATACATAGTCCAGAATTTTTCAAAACAGTGATTCTGATTTGAGATATTATTTATATAAATTATTGAAATATATAATGCAAAACTGGAACTATATTTATAATCTAAAATTGACAATATGAAAATATATTAATAATATATTAAATGAAAAAAGCAACTTATAAGATAATACATATGAAAAATGTAAAAATAAAGACAAATACATATAAATAAAGCAAACACACTATAAAAGTTTAAAAATAGACCCAAATAAGTATTTTTTAAACATGTAGGTGGTATATTTGTTGGTATATTATGGGTTTTTTTGCAAAATGAACATTTTATTCATGTTTTTTATGAAAACTAAAAATGGATAAGCAGAGGGACAGCATAAGCAATAAAATATTTAATTTTTTCTTATGTACATTAAGGATAATATTAATGGAATGTATATGGTATATATATGGGAGTAGGGAAAAATCACTTGGAATGGAAATAAGGATGTGGAGAGCTTATAATAAGATGTTCTCTGGTTAACTTACAGGAATATGTAGATTTGGAAATCTGCAGATATAACTTATAATGGAAGGCTGTGAGATTGTCCATAAAACATTCAAAAAATTCATTGGAATCCAAAGGCTAGAAGAAAACTTCATTCTATAAAGGTTTTTAAGAAATTCTGTATACAGACATGTTGTCAGGTCAGCTTGGGTGAATACATTGTCTATTTACATTTTTTGAAGAGATAGAAGTAGAATTTTACATTCTTTGTTGCCTGAAAGGTTAATAATCCAAGTTCACCACCTCAGAGTGCAGACAAGAAGTTCTTGTTCAATCCAATCAAAGTCCAAGTTCTAATACCTTTGATGTAGTGGTGTCACTGAGGTGGAGACACTCACTGAATAAAATTCCCCGAGGGGATTCAATTAGTCTTCTCAGAAAGCCCAAATGAAAGTCAAAGAAGAATTCTCTAATTGTAAATTTAAATCCTACTGACAGGCTCCTCAAATATGAGAGGTCTTGGTTCTCGTGTTTTAAGATCATCACACTCACACTCGGTCTTCGAGTTCCCGTCTCAAAGCTTTCAATTGTCTCTTGGAGTTAGCTGTATTTGAACGGACATTTTTATAAGGTGATTACCTAAGGATCTTCTCTCCAGGCTTTACCTTGGAGACATACACACAGTACAGATCCCAGACAGCTTGACTTTTCTTAATTCTAGCATTTACATTTCAGTGGGGGGAAAAATGCAGAACAAACTCCTCTTTCAAATGTGGAGAAATATTGCAGTGAAAACTTATCTTTGATCTTTCTCTTTACAAGTGCTGAAATCTTTTATTTTTTAAAGGTGATAGTAAAACCTGAGCAGGAACACAAATTGATTTTATCATGGAGGAAATTACCTTGATCTTAGAGTAGTGTTCAATATACTATCAGGCAAGTGACCCTGGAGATATGGACAGAAACATTGAACAGGCTGAATTAAAATGCTTGCACTGGATGGTTTATTAAATCTATCTAAAACACATGCTGTGAGACTCTCAAGAAAGTGCATGGGGTAAGCCAGCACATGTAAAATACTGTACAGACAGAGGAGCAGGATGATAGGAATCCTGGGATATACACTGTTCGGGTATCCTTTCTCATAGACTACAAGAGGATGCTTGGGGCCAAGGATATACAAGAGTTCTACCTGAGGGCTTCAAGCCCAAGTTGACCTGGTCATACCTATAGCTCACCAGTTAGCTAGCTGAGCAGCTCTGGATTTTATGTGCTTGTTGGGGAGAGGATGTCTAAAACCAGAAGAGGTATCGGCAATGGGAAGCTTAATTAAGACTTCCAAATTATGATGTGTCACGTGTGTTTCTTGGGCATTTACTACATCATAAGTGTTCAGTACTTTAGTCAGCCCATGGATATTTAATCCCTGGTCACCATTTAGCATCTCTTACATTTAGAGCCTTATATATCTTAAGAGTCTTTTGTAATCTATGTATATTAGGTCTCTTTTTTTCCTTTCATCCCTTTCTATGTTCACATATATGCCCTACTCAGCAACTGCTTTATCTGTTCAAATTAATCTTATGAGTTTCATCAGACCCATATTTTCTTTTTTTGACCTCAACAGCAAGCTTGAATGTTGTCAGGCAATACAACATATGCACATTATAGATTAAAAATCATATTTGTATTTCTAAATGTTGAAATATAACATATCTTTTTCTTAAAAAAAAAATTAAGAAAACCCTTAAAACACAAGGGAACCATGTTATACAACAATCTTTTTTTTTTTAAAGTTGGCCACACTGCATGGTTTTGGAATCTCAGCTCCCTGACCAGGAATCAAACCAGGCCCTCATCAGTGAGAGTGTGTAGTCCTAACCACTGGCTTCCCTGATAGCTCAGATGGTAAAGAATTTGCCTGCATTGCAAGAGACCCAAGCTTGACCCCTGGATGGGGAAGATCCCCTGGAGAAAGGAATGACTACTCACTCCAGTATTCTTGCCTGGAGAATTCCACGGACAGAGGAGCCTGGCAGGCTACGATCCACAGGGTCATAAAGGGTCAGATATGACCCAGTGACTTACAAACCACTTAGCAGCCAGGGAGTTCCCCATACCGTAGCTGTTACAGCTCAGTTCTAACTTAACTGCTTTCTGTTAGACAACAGGATATCGTTTGGTGAAAAAAACATTGCCAGAAAGTATACAAATTCTCATTAATTTGGTAAGTTTATATGACTCATCTGAACAATTTCTACAGTTAAATATACATGCATACAAATATAAATACAGAAGTGGGTTATTCAGAGCTGCTTTCAGATGTCAGTTTAATCCTGCCTTTTTTGCAGGCTTTACAAAGTAATACAATAAGGCTTGCATTGTGCAGATCACATACGTATCAGCTCAGGGTGAATGGGGGAAATGTCAGAATACCCTGAAAATGATTATTTGTATACCTCTATAAACATTCTCATAGCAACACCATACACAGTTTTAGAAGTGCTACATTTTAAAAAATAGAATAAAATGAAAGAGCATGTGCTTGGACCTACAGTGATAATGAAGTCAGACAGGGGTTCTGGTATTGATGAAGACACCAAGGTCCAGGATTTATATTAAGAAGATGCAAAAAACAATTTCCATGATCTTAAACAATAGAAAAAAAATTCCAATTATATTATATAATATTTAGTAAACATGTAACTATGTCATCTTCATTTTTGAATATTTACATAATCAAGTTGACCAAAAATCTTCTCTTTTTGTATTTCAATAATGAAACTGAGGGATAGCTTTGTATGCAAGTGCAGTTCAGTTCAGTCACTCAGTCATGTCTGACTCTTTGCGACCCCATGGACTGCAGCATACCAGGCTTCCCTGTCCATCACCAACTCCTGGAGCTTGCTCAAACTCATGTCCATCAAGTCAGTGATGCCATCCAGTAAAGTCAGCTTAAAATCTAACAACAAAGCTGTTATAAGTGTAACATGTGATCATTATAGAACTTGATAATAATAAAAAAAAATAAAACTTCTCAAAAAAGTGTCCCCATCTATTAGTAACTGTCAGTGTTTCGCAGTATTTCCCAAACCTTTTTCTGAACATATTTACATTTACATAATTAGTATCAAATGTATATATACATATATATGTATGTGTACATATGTAGTCACATTTTAGCATGGAAAACAACTAATAATTAAGTTCATTTTATGCAAAGACAAGGACTGTATGCCACCAAAATAAAAAAAAGCAATGGGAAAGTGGTTTAATTAACACTTCAATATTGTAAAAAGTATTGCAAAATTCCATTTAATAATTTATTTGAGCAAAGCAATGCTGTCTTTGTAAATTTATCACTACCAATATGATTTGATTAATATTTTTTCTGGATAACTTTGTATTATATGCTGAGCAAACAAAAGTTATATTAAAATTTTACTAAAAGTGGGAAAATAAGTACCAATATATTTCAAAATATACTGGCAAATAAATGGGGAAACAGTGGAAACAGTGACAGACTTTACTTTTTGGGGCTCCAAAATCACTGCAGATGGTGACTGCAGCCATGAAATTAAAAGATGCTTGCTCCTTGGAAGAAAAGTTGTGACCAACATAGACAGCATATTAAAAAGCAGAGGTATTACTTTGCCAACAAAGTCCATCTAGTCAAAGCTATGGTTTTTCCAGTAGTCATGTATGGATGTGAGAGTTAGACTATAAAAAAAGCTGACTGCCAAAGAATTGATGCTTTTGAACTGTGGTATTGGAGAAGACTGTTGAGAGTCTCTTGGACAGCAAGGAGATCCAACCAGTCCATCCTAAAGGAAATCAGTCCTGAATATTCAGTGGAAGGACTGATGCTGAAGCTGAAACTCCAATACTTTGGCCACCTGATGTGATGAACTGACTCAATGGAAAAGACCCTGATGCTGGTAAAGATTGAAGGTAGGAGGAGAAGGGGATGACAGGATGAGATGGTTGGATGGCATTACTGACTCAATGGACATGAGTCTGAGTAAACTTCAGGAGTTGGTGATGGACAGGGATGTCTGGTGTGCTGCAGTCCATGGAGTCGCAAATAGTTGGACATGACTGAGAGACTGAACTGAACTGATATTTCAAAAAAATTATACTAGATGCTTCCAGAAAATTCCAGTAAATAAGACTTCTACTGATAAGACATATTCTGTATCCATATGTCAGATATATTTTAAGAAGTATTAGAAAATATCCTGAAACCTCAAGCAGTTACATCACTCTCACCAAAATTCAAATAAAAACTTTATTATTTTAATTTTAACCACAAATCAAGTAATAGCAACTCTGAGTCCCTCTATATTAGTAATTAGATCCTTCTTTGATTCCACTTTTTTCTTGTTCCAAACTGTTAGCCTCACACTGTACAAGTGCCTGGAATTCTCAGTATCTTCCAAAAACATGCCAATACATACTTCATTATGGGAGGTATAAATATCAACAAACATTTAGCTGCTCAAAAATAAATACTTATATTTTCAAACTGACAATACATGAGATTTGGGTGTAAAATAGAAGGGATGTGTTAAATGTAAGTATCATCCCATTTCCATTCAGGAGTCTAGAATAATCAGTATATCCAGGTCAAGGATTACTCTCTCTGGCTTTTGGCCATGAAGCAGTTCTGAACATGATTAAACCACATACTTTCTAGCATGACTTCCAGTGTCTGCTTTAAGAAGGCTCAGAGATGAAAAAATTAAAACTGGGGTCTCAGAGGCATCAAGCAGAAAGGGCAGAGGGAGCTGTGACCAATGATTCACCACCATGCGGCTATGCCCGCTTGTCAGTCACTGATTCTGAGTATCAAGAATGGCCCTCAAAGGTATTCAGAAGAAGGACCCACAGTGTGGATGTTTAATTAGCCTTTCATGTCTGTAGGATTGTGTTTAAAACTGCACAAGGACTTCCTCAAAGGTTTCCAAAGAAGAAGGAATTTTTCTTATAAATATGGAATGTATAAATCACCTGTGATGCTTTCTAAGGAACACCTCCAACAAACACTACTGTAATCCCTAAGTGATATTTCCAGTAATAAAGTACTTGACAAATGAAGCATGTTGAAACATTCAGTCTTCTCAGAGTGTCAGGAAGTTAAAAGTGAGATGTACTCATTTGGTTTGCTCACAGAAATACCAACAAACATTTATCTCCAGGTATGACACATTCATCTGTCCAATTCTTTTCCATGCCAGTCCACACCCCCATCTAGGTGTTGAAAGGTCATTAGTGAAAAGCAAGAAGTAGAAACATTACACCAATTAATGATGCTGAAGAATGGGCAACTCCTCTTTACCTCTATCTTTCAGTGAAAGCAAATATTCAAACCAGGAATTTGTGGACCAAGAGTAAAGAGAGAGAAGCATAGACTGAAGTTAGAGTGATTCAATTCCCAAATTACTGATATATGGCTACAGACAAATCATGAGACCTTGAGAAAATGTAGAATTATACAAGTACCCAGATTCTGTAAATGAAATAATTAAATGAGTCTATTGTTGAGGCTCTTTCTTCCTGTTTCTTTCTTTAAAAGAGCTTCAGTTCTTACTAAGTCGCTCAATCAGCATTAGCTGTTACGTCTAAATGTTAAAGTTTTTAGTGTTAGTGTTGTTTATACTGTTTATATTCATTAGTGTTGTTTATGTTGAATTACATGGTTTTGCATGTTTGGAAAGCTGTTCTTTAGGGAATGGATTAGTTTCAGTCTGCTGTCCAGTTTTTACAATCTAAATAAACTCTAAAACAAGGAACATAGTATAAACCTTCAGGAAATATGAGTAGACAGAACCAACATATCAACATACTGATGACTGGAGCCAACCTGATCTTAAATTGATGTGTCACATGATCATTTTAATATTTTTTAATTGAAGTATAGTTGATATACAGCATTATACAAGTTGCAGGTGAACACCATATTAATTCACAATTTTAAGATTATATTCCATTTGTAGTTATTATAAAATATTGGCTATATGCCATGTGTTGTATAATACAGCATACAGCTTATTTTATACCTAAGAGTTTATTCCTCCTAAACCCCTGCCCAGCCTCCTCTCACCTTCTCCTTACTTCTTGTTGTTGTTCTGTTGCTAAGCTGGGTCTTACCCTTTGCAACCCCATGGACTGCAGAATACCATGCTCCTTTGTCCTCCACTCTCTCGCGGAGTTTGCCCAAACTCATGTCTGTTGAGTCAGTGATGCCATCTAATCATCTCATCCTCTGTCGTCCCCATCTCCTCCTGCCTTCAATCTTTCCCAGCATCAGAGTCTTTTCCAATGAGTGGCCAAAGTACTGGAGCTTCAGATTCAGCATCAGTTTTTCCAATAAATATGCAGGGTTGACTTCCTTTAGAATTGACCAGTTTGATCTCCTTGCAGTCCAAGGGACTCTCAAGAGTCTTCTCCAACACCATAGTTCAAAAGCATCAGTTCTTTAGCACTCAGCCTTCTTTATGGTCCAACTCTCACATCTGTACATGACTACTGGAAAAACCATTGCTTTGACTAGACAGACCTTTGTCGGCAAAGTAATGTCTGATTTTTAATATGCTGTCTAGGTTTATCAAAGCTTTTCCTCCAAGGATAAGTGTCTTTTACTTTCATGACTGCAGTCACCATCCACAGCAATTTTGGAGACCAAGAAAATAAAGTCTTTCAGTGTTTCCATTCTTTCCCCTTTTATTTGCTATGCAGTGATTGGACTGTATGCCATGATCAAATTTTTTTGAATGTTAAGCTTCAAGCTAGCTTTTTCACTCTCCTCTTTCACCCTCATCAAGAGGCTCCTCAATTTCTTTTCATTTTCTGCCATTCAAGTGGTATCATCTGCAAAACTGAGATTGTTATTTCTCCTAGGAGTACTGATTCCAGCTTGTGATTCATCCAGCCTGGCATTTTGCATGACGTGCTTTACATATAAGCTAAATAATGAGAGTGACAATATACCGCCTTGTCATACTCCTTTCCCAAGTTTCAAACAGTTGTTCCATGTCTGGTTGTAACTTTCACTTCTTTATACATTCATATGTTGATGGACACTTCATGTTTCCATATCTTGGCTATTGTAAATAAGGATATGAACATTGGGCTACGTCTATCTTTTTGAAATATTTTTTGTGTTTTTTTTTCAGATATATGCTCAGGAGTGGAATAGACTTTTTCCAAAGAGGAAAAGCAGATGGCCAACAGGCATATAAATAGATGCTCTACATCATTAGTCATTGGAGAAATGCAAATCAGAATCACAAAAAGATGTCACCTCACAGCTGTCAGAATGTCTATCCTCAAAAGGAACACAAATAGCAAAAGTTGGGGAGGATGTGGAGTAAAGGGAACGCATGCATTGTAGGTGGGAATGCAAATAGGTATAGCCACTATGGACAAAAATATGAGGGTTTCTCAATATTCCAAAAATAAAACTACCTTATGACCCAACATTTCCACTCCTGATCATTTCAATTGTTGCAAATATAGGTATACAAAAGTCTAAGATAGTCTGATATTGAGTCAGGAACTATGACAATGTATATTCTGTCCATTAGTTGTTGAGAAAAGGCAATCCTTTATGTTGGCCTTTTTTATAAATACTAGTATTGGATTATTACAAGTCAAGGTAATTGAAGAATCACAGTTACTATCAAGGCTCAAAGAGCAAAGGTGTGGATGACTAATCATCATTGCTGCACAGGACAGTTGCATTCTGTCCTGTTGTTAGTATTAAAAAAAACACCAGACTATGAGTAATATTTACATATTTATTATTTTTATTGAGTGCTTTCCAAAAATTTAGCTTTATATTAGTAGTTAATAATGTTGGGGGAAATGTGGATGGTACAGTTTCCCATCAATCAGCTTATAAACTTGTTGGAAGAATGTGTATTTAAGAGACTGACATCATACCTATTTCTGGAAAACAAAATTGAAATGTCATTGTTTACTGGCCAAAGAGCACACCTCTGCTATGTTTTTAAAAATTTTTACTGGGATAAATTAGATTGTTTAAGAATATATTATCAAAGGGTGTGTGTGTGTGTGTGTGTGTGTGTGTGTGTGTCCGCACGCTGTGCTCAGTCGTGTCTTACTCTTTTGCAACCCCATGTACTGTAGCCCACCAAGATTCTCTGCCCATGGGATTCTCCAGGGAAGAATACTGGAGTGGGTTGTCATCTCCTCTTCCAGGTGATCTTCCTGATCTATGGAGCCGACCCATGTCTCTTGCATCTCCTGCATTGGCAGGAGGATTCTTTACCACTATGCCACCTGGGAAGCCATCAAAGGTTTTGGATTTATACAATGGCTAGAATGATTTAATACAGAATCTCTTTTAAAGCAGGAAGAAATCCTAAATAAAATATTTTTAAAATTTTTATACACACACACACACACACATATATGCATGCTGGTAAATAAAAGGGTAAAAGTGGAAGTAGTGATGGATTTCCTCTTCTTGGGCTCCAAAATCACTGCAGATTGTGACTGCAGCCATGAAATTAGAAGACGATTTCTTCTTGGCAGGAAAGTGATGACAAACCTAGACAGTGTGTTGGAGGGCAGAGACATTATTCTGCCAACAAAGGTCCATATAGTCAAGGCATGGTCTACCCAGTGGTCACCTACAATTGTGAGAAATGGACGGTAAAGAAGGCAGAACACCAAAGAATTGATGTCTTAGAACTGTGGCGCTTAAGAAGACTCCTGAAAGCCCCTTGGATAGATAGGAGGTCAAACCAGTCCATCTTAAGAGAGATCAATCCTGAATATTCACTGGAAGCACTGATGTGGAAGTTGAAGTTCCAGTATTTTGGTCATCTGATGCAAACAGATGACCCATTGGAAAAGTCCCTGATGCTGAGAAAGATTGAGGGCAGAAGGAAAAGAGGGCGTCAGAGGATGAGATGGCTAGACGGCATCAGTGATGCAATGAACATGAACTTGGGCAAACTCTAGGAGATGATAAGGGACAGGGAGAAATGGCATGCTGAAGTCCATGGGGCTGCAAAGTGTAGGACGTGACTGGGCAGCTGAACAGCAACAACAAAATATGCATGCATGCATGAATCTCCTGCACTGGCACGTGGATGTGGGTTCTTTACCACCAGCATCACCTAGGAAAAACCAAGTTTGAAAGTAAAAGGATATGTCTTCAAGTACAAGAAACAAAAAAGGAATCTCATGGCCAGAGCAGATAATGTTAATATGAGCAAGTGGGAATCTAGGGTTTTATCAATCTCAAAACTAGGCTCATCTAAGCTATGGATATAGTTGTTGCTGTTGTGTATACATTCAACTTTAAGGAGCCTTTTTTATGCTTTATGACTTAATTTTATTTTGAGATTAGATAAAATATTTTCATGATTCAAAAGTCAAAATTATTTTAAAAGATGTGTTCACGTAGTACTCACTCTTTTCCCTATCCTACCCTACTACCACAGGTAACTGTTTTCAACCATTTCACTAGTCATTGACTTACACTTCCAATGTGTGTGTATGCATATACATAGAGAGTTGCCCTTTGAACAACATGGTTATAACCTACAGGGATCCATTTATCCTCAGATTTTTTTCAATAGTAAATACTACAGTACTACATGATCTGTGGTTGGTTGAATCCAAGGTTCTAGGGACAAGAGTAACCGAGGACATAGAACCACATACATTCTGTCAAGTTATAGACAGATCTTCAATTGTGAGTAAGTTGGTACCCCAAACTCCCATGTTGTTGAAGGGTCAACTGTATATATGCATATATATATATTGAATGTATGCATATGTATACATTATTTGTGTGTATACACAAATATATGTACATTTGATATGCATGGCTTTTGTGTACACACACATGTGTTTGTGTATGTATATGATATGAAACTCATATTAAGTAAATATCTGTTCTATTTTCTGAAATGCTTTCTCATTAGTTGGTGTTGAATTTTGTCAAAGTCCTGTTTAGTGTCTACGAAGATAATTATATTCTTTCTGCATATCAACTGATGTGGTGAATTATATTATAAACTTCCCAATACAGAAATATCTTTGAATCGATACTGAGAATACCCCGCTTTGTCATTATATATTAATTTTACTATTAGATTATTATTATTACGTTGCATTGATATTCATAAGTAAATCTGGTGTTTCGTTTTCATTTTAATGTGCTACTTTGATCAGTTTTTGGTTTCAAAGCTATCCTTATTTTAAAATTGCTAATTTTCTGTCTTTTTCTATAATCTGGATTTACCTCAAATTATTTAGTCTTTGAAAGCTTGGTAAAATTCCTATGTGAATCCACCTATACTCCTTGTATTTTTACAGCTGTAGAGTTCTATGATAACTTTATCCATTTGTTCTATAGATTTTTTTTTCAAGAACACCATTCATTTCAAGTAGGCTTACATATATATTTATATACAACTTTATTTTATCTTAAATCTCTCATATACAGAATCTCATATGCCCAACCAATTTTAAAAGGGACATGAGCTGTTTTCCATATTTGTATGTTAGGAATTTAAACTTTTAGAGGATATATTTTTCAAATTATATTTATTGATTTTAAATTTCATATTTGGACATCATTTTTTGATTCTGGACACAAAGACAGGCATTAAAGAATCACTTTGACAAAGATTTAGGGTTTAAAATAAGCTTCTACAAGTCCATTCAATATCTTACTAAGCTGAAAGAAGAAAACTATAGGTCTGTATATTTATTCAGGGATCCTGACATTACCCAGAGGACGACACAACAGTTTTATTATAACACTGAAAATATGACTGTCTTTCCCTAATACTGTGTTAGAGATTGAAAACAGAATGACAGAGACCTTCTAGGCCTAGGAAACACTTGTAACTAATATTCAAGTTAGACACCCGAGTCTGCCCGAGTAGGAATGTTTTCAGAGCAATAGGATTGACATTGCAAACTATGTGTCTACATACAGATGGAAAGGGCACCATAAAGGATTCAGTGCTGTTATAATAGTTGGCAAAGTTCACTAAATGAAGAAGTCATGTGCTGCCTTTTGTAAAATCTGGAGAAATGCTTAAGTTACTTGATTCAAATAAAGCACATGGAAGGTTTGAGGAATTTAGAAAGACACGAATGAGGCAGGGAGAAAAGGGTAAAGAGAAACATTCATGAGAATCATGCAGTTGCTTTCTGGTTTCTCTCGCTGCCTTTGCAAGTTCTCCCAACAAAAAGGAGAATGTTACTCGACATAGGTAGGGACACATTGTGCCTATCCCGAAAAGAAGAAAGCAGGGGCTCCTCCCATTGTTTAACAGCCCGGCAAATACTGTGGCACAGTCTCCAAATCTAGTAGGGTGGTTGTTGCTGGTGTTTAGCTGCTAAGTTTCGTCCACCTCTTTGCGACCCCATGGACTGTAGCCTACCAGGCTCCTCTGTCTGTGGGATTTCTCAGGCAAGAATACTGGGGTGGATTGTCATTTTCTTCCCAGGAGATCTTCCCGACTCAGGGATTCAACCCACATCTCCTGCATTGCAAGTGGATTCTTTAGTGATGAGCCACTGGGCAAGCTGAATAGAGTGGTTCGAGAGCCACAAATTGAAGCTGGTTTAAGGATACGACCTGATTGACTGCACGTTCTGTTCTTGCTGGAAATCAAAAGCAACAAAGCCCTGCAAAAGCTCAAGGGATGCAGTCTACAGGAACACGGAGCTCCTGATGTCTCTGAAAAGACACGCTCCAGGTACGATGCGTCTCAGGAAAGCAGCTGATGTTTGTGAGTCTCACGCTAAGCTGTACTTACTTATTTAAATATAGTGAGTCTTCCATCGAGAACTCAAAAATTCTCACATCACAGGAAGAGAGTTTACTTCATGACAGCAAGTTTTCCGGACTAACCAAAACCTATTAATACTTGCTAAGATGCTTGCTCAGATAGCTTTGGTATAAGATAAAAATACTGAGCCCCCAAAGAGAAGGTGGCGCCCTCCTGAGTCGGAGTCAAAATGGACAATAAAAGGAATCATCTTGACTCAGACCTGGATGGTCTCTCTCTCACCCCTTTATCTTGCCTCCTTTTCATATGGAAAAAAATACGTTGATGATTGCTCCTGCCTGTATTTTTCAAAAGGGTGTGGGGAGTTAAAACCTTATCCTTCAACACCTCCTTCACCCCAAAGACATTCATTTATCTTTTTTCCCCTGAAATCTTTTCCTTTGGCATTCCCTTCGGGTCACTCTTTAACCTTTTCTTTGCCACCTATATGCTTTAAGCAGTGTTCAAGCATCCTCGGCAATCTTTGTTTAAGTATGTGTTTTGGTACATTGAGTTTTAGCTTTCTTAATGTTGTTTTTTTTTTTTTTTAATTTCATAAGGCATTGTTAATACATTATTTGTGAGTATAGCATGTGTGAAAACCTTTGCATCTATTCCTTCTTACCATGGACTGTAGCCCACCAGGCTCCTCTCTCCATAGAATTCTCCACACAAGAATACCTGAGTGAGTTGCCATTCTCTTTTCCAAGAGATCTTCCTAACCCAGGGATTGAACCGGGTCTCCTGCATTACAGATGGATTCTTGACTGTCTGAGCCACCAGGGAAATCCATTCCTTCTTATACTTTGTGCCAAAGCTAAGAGCTAGCCATTGATGGTGATCTGCTATTCATTTAACAGGCATTTTACGACTAAAGGAGTTGTAATGACTCCTTATGCAAAAAGGTAAACCGTTATTCTTGTGCTTTAAATAGAGGTCATCTTGTGAAGAGGAGACCTCCAAAACTGTAATAGAAGACAGGCTATAATAAACATCTTGAGTCTAATTGGCTATAAGCGTATAGGCATTTATAAAAAAGACAATATTTACTTGCTTGAGTAATCAGAGGAAATATGCTTAAGAACTTGGTACAGGCATACCTGAGAAACATTGCTGTTTGGTTCCAGGCAAAGGCAACAAAGTGAATGTTGCAATAAAGCCAATCATACAATTTTGTTTTTGTTTTTCCTAGCACATATAACATTGATGTTTATACTATTTTAGTCTATTAAATGTGCAATAGCAATATATCTTAAGAAATGAATACCTTAATTAAAAAATACTCCATTGCTAAAAAAATATTAGCCATCATCTAAACCTTTAGCAAGTCATGGTAATAATATCCAAGATCAGTGATCACAGTTCTCTGTAACAGATATTAACAATAAGGACAAAGTCTGAATAGTGCAAGAATTACCAAACTGTGACACAGTGAGAAGCAGTGAGCAAATGCTCATGGAAAAATGGTGCCGATAAACACACTTGATTTGGAGTTGAATAAGCTTCAATATGTAAAACCACGCAGTATCTATGAAGGCAATAAAGCAAAAAGCAGTGAAGTGCAGTATGCCTGTACATTCAAACAGATTCTATAAATCAAGATGGAAAGAGATTTTCTAAATTTTTGAACAGTAAGCTGTCAAAATGGAACAAATATTGATTGCACCAGGTACTATGTAGGCATGCATTTTGGTTAAATATTATTATCAACCCTATGAAGTGGTATAAAATAATTTTGTACTACATCAGGCTGAGTACAGATGTGAGAATTGAACCATAAAGAAGGCTGAGCACTGAAGAATTGATGCTTTCAATCTGTGGTGCCGGAGAAGACTCTTGAGGGTCCTTTGGGCAACAGGGAGATCCAACCAGTCTATCCTACAGGAAATCAACACTGAATATTCATTGGGAGGACTGCTGAAGCTGAAACTCCAATATTTTGGCCACCAGATGTGAAGAGCCGACTCATTGGAAAAGACCCTGATGTTGGGAAAGATTTAGGGCAGGAGGAAAAGGGGGCAACAGAGGATGGGATGGTTGGATGCCATCACTGACTCAATGAACATGAGGTTGAGCAAACTCTGGGAGATATTATAGGACAAGGAAGCCTGGCGTACTGCATCCATGCGGTCACAAAGAGTTGGACACAACTTAGCGACCGAACAACAAGATGAGGCAAAGGGGATACCGGACATATAAAGTGTCAGTTCCTAATAACCAATGGGATTATTATTTGAAGTTGGTCAATGTGTGTGTGCTAGTTGCTCAGTCATGTCCAAGTCTTTGCGACCCCATGGACTGTAACTCGACAGGCTCCTCTATCCATAGGATTTCCCAGGCAAGAATACTGGACTAGATTGCCATCCCTTTCTCCACAGGATCTTCCCAACTGAGGGATCGAGTCCGTGTCTTATGTCTCTCGAATCGCAGGCAGATTTTTTTTACCATCTGAAGCCCAGGTCAGTATTATTCACTATGTTTTTATTAACCAGCATCATGATATTTGGTTTTCCTCATCTAAGCCTTCAGAACTGAAGTAACGTTATATGTCTAGGAAAAGGACCAGGTGGGCGAAGTAAAATCCATGAAAGACAATAGGATAATGGATTATATTTTGAAAAAACAATACAGCTATTTTGCACATTTCATTCTGATATTAAGAGACTTTTATTGAGCAGGACTGCCATCACCCTCTGAATTAGGAACGCATCACATGATTTTCGAGAGCAAGAGGCACAGTTGCTCTAGGAGTGGGAAGGATTCTGATGGTGATTTTTCAGCCTTGTCTGTCTTTGTCTGAAGTGTGCATTTCCTGTTTTCACAGAGAAAGAGGCTGACGTTTCCTCTTTTTATTCATTTATTTGTCATCAGTTCTATTTAAGGTTAATTTACCTTGAGAGCTGAGGAATCATATCTTCTGTAAGAAGAAAAGAATAAAAAAGGATTCTACATAGTTTTGCTGTTTTCACAAAGAAATCGGCAAAAAGCAAAGCTTTCCTCATGTCAGTTTCATGGAGGAAAAGAAAACTGGAAAATTTGAAGCTATTGTATAAAATATCCAAGGAAATGTTCATAACTTGTTATTTGTGTTATTGTTGGACAGATGATCAAGGATGTCAAATTTAAACTAATAGAAGTCCAATTTTTTATATCCATTTGTGAATTATTTGTGAAGTATGGGCAAAGAGAACATTTTTTTCTTTTTCTTCCTAGCAACGTATCAGCCCTAGAATGAATGGATTTCTGCCCAGACACAAGTGGGTCATTCAGCTGGTCAACAAGGATGCTTCTTATGAGAGCAGATTTTTTATGGGGACAGCTGTCTAGCAGGAAGTATATTGCCATGTGTTCTTTTTGAATTTAGCAAAAGACTGTCAAATATTCCTAGTAATGACCCACTTAATTTTATAGAGAGTACTTTTACATAGAAGTGTATTAATGATAAATATGGATATGAAATTGAGGCTACTATAAGTTGGTTTTAGACAATACTAAAAAATAAATATATGCTATGTAATAAATGACAGCATTTATGTATTCACGTGAGCTGACTTCTATTCACTCCAAAGAAGCAAGTAACCTTGAATGTAACCTCATTTCCTAGACTCTCTGAATCCAAACCTAAAAAATACACACTTTACAACCATCCTAAGGAAGAAATGTTTTCTGCTGGTAAAGGCAGATGGAATAATAGAGTCATTTTTCCTTAGCTTGGTTAGAACCTTGCAAGAACCAGCTTTTCTTAAGCTGTGGGGATATTTAACTCTCCAGTTTCTTTGAGGTGTAAGCATTGACCTTTAAAAATATGAAGCAATTTACTGTGGTCACTCCAATGGCAATGGCTATTGGGGGGGATGGACCCATCTCTTGTTTGCAGTGGTGTCTAGTTCTTTAGGAAATCCAAGTTGATGCCATTCATAGTATGGATATTAGCCTTCATATTATCCTATATAGGGGCTTCCCAGGTGGCACTAGTGGTAAAGAACCCAGCTATCAATGCAGGAGATGTAAGAGATGTGGGTTTGATCCCTGGGTTGGGAAGATCTCCTGGAGTAGGGCATGGACACCTACTCCAATATTCTTTCCTATAGAATCTCGTGGACAGGGGAGCTTGGAAAGGCTATGGTCCATAGAGTCACAAAGAGTTGGACATGACTGAAGTGACTTAGCACACATCCTAACATAACCGATAGCAGCAGCAAATACTAGCAAATCATTGATATGGATTTATTGAACTCCATGGTGGTAACAAAATCATCTACCGTGGAAAAGAAACAAGATTCTCCACTTGCTATTTATTGCCATTCACGAGTTCACACAGCTACTCATTTGAGATGAAGTGCTGGGGCGTGCTCCTATCCCAGTGGGGTCACAGACCCATGTTTATACCAGGCAACACATCAGCTCACTGGCCTTTGATTCAAGTTTTGATTCTTGGTCACTTTTAAATTTCTGTTAATCAGAAAGATGTGCTTTTAAAAATGTTAGAGGCTTGTGATAATATGATTTTTATATCTTGTGGTCAGTTCTCAGATTCTAAAAAATGTTCCCAAGGGACAACAGCAGTGAAAATCAACAAACATATCAGTTGATGTTGCTTATTAGCCAAACATTGGCCGTATACATCTCCCCCTTGTTGCTGTTCTCTCTTCTCCCTGATCAAGTCTACGAGTTCTTCATTTCCTGGCTAGTTCCATCCAGTGATAGACCTTAATGCCCAAAATAGCCTGATATAATTGGAAGGGAATAGTAGCTCTTTGCTACAGAGGGATCCAAGTTTTAGGCCAAGGACTCATGAGAAAGATATCATTAGTGCTTTGGTGATACACGGTTTGGTAGACTGACCTGAGTATACTGCTCATAGGGTATACCATCCCCACTTGCCTGACATTTTCTGTTTTAGAAAAAAAAAAAAAACAACAACCCTGACCTGGGAAACTTCAGAGTCCTAGGCAAACAGAGATGGTTGTTCACTCTAATTCTGAATCTGGTCTATTAAATTTGAAAGGCATTTTATTTAGCTTCTAAAGAGCACAGGAGAGAAAGTCATCAGATCCTGCTGGAACTGATGCTTCCATGAAATACTGTCCCTTGGTTTCAGTGAAAGTGATTTCCATTTGAAATGGGTCTGGCTTGTGTCTTCCAGAACAAGACTGAACAGATAAGATGCTTTGCAAACAGAGATTCCTATTAATGAGTGAGATAAATAGAGATATAGCTATCTAATAAATCAAACAATAGGATGCTTGCTGTAGAGTAAAACTATGTAAATATAATGATGGCAAATAATGCTAGTCTCAGAAAGATTTCTTAGTAACTAGCAATTGTAGTATGAAACGGTATTATATCAGCATGTGATAGAGTTATTAATTCAAATTGCATGATGGTGATTGACTAGTTTGATGATAATCATGATCTTGTATCACTCAAATTTTCTTGCCCTCATAGCATATATTCTATCAATCAAATAAAAATTGTTTCATTTGTTTAATTTTTGCCATCTCTTTTTAAGGCTTTGAATAAACCAAGAGATGTGAGATACTCTCACTGATTTTCTTTTCACTCATTATAGCCCAGAGAATTCTCCTGTTCTTTGGCAAAAATGTATTTACCATGTACTTTACTTTTGATCTTAAGAGGATCTTGGTCTTCCCTGGTGGCTCAGACAGTAAAGAATCAGCCTGTAATGCAGGAGACCTGGGTTCAATCCCTGGGTCGGGAAGTTATCCTGGAGAAGGCAATGGCAACCACTCCAGAATTATTGCCTGGAGAATTCCACGGACAGAGGAGTCTGGCGAGCAACAGTCCGTGGGGTCCCGAAGAGTCAGACATGACTGAGTGACTAACAATTTACTTTCAAGACGGTCTTATTTTTTATTTTCTTATTTGTTTGCTTATTTTTAATCTTGGGAAAATACAATATCTTGAATTTTTTACAGTAAAAAGCATATGATTTTTCTTAATGTTCTTACAGATTTAAACGTTTTTTAAACCATTGTATTTTCTGTTCTTTATTTTATACCCATATACAAAATATAGCTTGAAAACGCAAGTTGCTCAAGAAACACTTCGAGATGAAGTGTTTCTTACTTTGTTGAAGTCATGTAAATTATTAAACGTATCTAGGTGGATGTAAAATAACTGATTAAAGATGACTTTGGTCGCTTTGAGAAGTAGCAAAACATAATGAATTGAAAGATAGGAGATATATATTCTTCTTCCAGATTATATGATTATAAGCTATAGTACTTTACTATTTCTTATCTGTTGAGAAATCTCTACTGCTGTTTTTCATTTAAATAATAACCTAAAACAAAGAGGTTGTTAATATTAAATTCATGACAATTCCATTTGATGCAAGCAAGGATTACTAATTTTAGAGAAGCTACATGCCATCACATAACAGGTAGGTGTACACATTGTGCTGTCAGAGTGTGTAGATTTCAAACATAACTCTGCTACTGACCAGTAGCTCTATGGACTTTGGGAAAATGTTCAACCCCATTGTGCCTTGATTTTCTATCTTACAAACTAGTGTAAGCCTATCTCATAAGGCTGTTATGAGAATCAAAGCAAGTTAGTAAATGTAAAGTACTTAGAATGGCACAGGCATAAGAAGAGCTATATATGCTAGTTACTATATCTATCATTTTGACTTATACCTCTCTTTACACTCTAGTATTTTTGCCTCAAAAATCCCCTGGACTGGGGAACCTGGCGGGCTACAGTCCATAGTGTTGCAAAGAGTCAGATGTGACTGAGCAAACCGGCAGTCAGAGATGGCCTGTTACATAACAGGGAATATGTGTGCCAAGAGTATGTGCATCTCCTACCTTTTTATCATGAAATTAAAAGACACTTGCTCCTTGGAAAACAAGCTATGAGCAACCTAGACAGCATATTAAAAAGCAGAGACATTACTTTGCTGACAAATGTCCATCTAGTCAAAGCTATGGTTTTTCCAGTAGTTATGTATGGATGTGAGAGTTGGACTATAAAGAAAGCTGGGAAACAAAGAATTGATGCTTTTGAACTGTGGTGTTGGAAAAGACTCTTGAGAGTCCGTTGAACCCGAAGGAGATCCAACCAGCCCATTCTAAAGGAAATCAGTTCTGAATATTCATTGGAAAGACTGATGCTGAAGCTGAAACTCCAATACTTTGGCCACCCGATACGAAGAACTGACTCATTGGAAAAGACCCTGATGCTGGGAAAGATTGAAGGTGGGAGGAGAAGGAGAAGACAGAGGATGAGATGGTTGGATGGCATCACTGACTCGATGGACGTGAGTTTGAGCAAGGTCTGGGAGCTGGTGATGGACAGGGAAGCCTGGCATGCTGCAGGCCATGGGGTTGCAAAGAGTCAGACACGACTGAGTGACTGATCTGAACTGAACTAAACTACATTTTTACATCCTTTGCTATAAGTTAAGGAAATGCAGTACACAAAGCTGCTTATAAAATATCTTTAAACGATAAAAGCAAATATCTTATTATTTAATTATTTAAGAACTTTTTTCCAGTTACAGTTATTAAAGTAATGAATTTATTTTATTCACTAGGACCCAAACATGATTCTTTAATACAATAACAAAGGGAGAATTATAACCAGTTGCTGTTTTTTGTTCAACAACTTGGTAAGCAGTGACTCAAGGAACAGACAGGTCCCAAAGTAAAAGCAAGTTGTCAACACATGTATGTGTGTGTATGTGTTTATCTGAATTTAGCATTCTCCTATTCTCAAGACTGAACATGTATGCCTTGTACGCCATTCAAATTTTTTGCTTGCTTGTCATCATATCTAAATATATAAATCAGTTCTTAGGCTTTCATCTTATTTTTATTTATGACCACTATTTTTCCACCTATAAAACAGAGATAATACCTATTTCATAAAACTAATGGTTGAAAAATTTAAAAGGGATAATAAACATGAAGCAGCTTGGACAGAAACTGGCCTAAGAACAAATTTCTTCACCCATCTCCCAGTAAAAGTTCAGGACCTTTGGTTTATTGACTTGGGAACTCACTCCAATATTTTAGAACCCATTGTGATCCTCAAGACCTTTTTAAAATGTTCCCATTTTCTTCACACAAAATGGGAATTTTGTTTTAGACCACACTCAACTTGGAATTCCCCTCAGGATCACTTTGAAAAAAAAACAAAAACAAAAACTTCACCATCAACTTGCCTCAAAATTTGCTTCTCCTTCCTGTTTTTAACACTCTCTTCCTTCCATTTTCCTTCTTTTCTATTAATAAAATATTCACAATACTCCTATTATTAGAACCAAAATTCTTAGATTTTCTGAAAAGTCACATCTGCATGAATCCAGATTTGAGAAATTTGAAAAAGTGAAAGAGTTAGTTGCGCAGTTATGTCTGACTCTTTGCAACCCCATGGGCTGTAGCCCGCCAGGCTCCTCTCTCTCTGTGGGATTCTCCAGGCAAGAATACTGAAGTGGGTTGCCATTTCCTTCTCCAGGGGACCTACCCAAATGAGGGATCAAACCTGTGTCCCCCTCATTGCAGGTAGAGTCCTTACCATCTGAGCCACCAGAGAAGGCCCAAGAAATGCGAATCCAGATATAAAAAATGTGCAAGAGAATATCCAGAATTAGTAGAAGGGCAGCAGCATTTAGATATGGGGGCCTTTTATTTCAGACAAATTAAATACACAGACACGAACACTTTCTACTAATGTTATCTTTTCCCTACAATTAATACAAAATGAAACTTCCATTCCTGCAAGATTCACCTTTCTGCTCTTACATGAGCTTGTAGAAGGAAAATTATATTAAAAAAAAAAAATTGTAGCTATCTGTAATTCATCTTACAGAAAACTTAATCACAAAGTAAGTTATTTGTGTATCTTTGGTAGATACATCAAAAGCAAAGAATCTTTTTGTAAAAGAAAATTTGCTAAATTCCTGCTGTTGCTGAGAGATCATCCCTCTGCTAACCATTTCTATCCACCAAGAGAATTTTTGTGAACTTAACAAGTGTTTTAAGAGTAAAAAAATAGCTTTTTATGGACACACACTTCAAGTTAACTGAAATTTTCTGTCATCCAGAAAACAAACTCTGAATGGGGATACTTGGATGCTGTTGAAAGTTCTTGTTTTGACTACTTGAACTTTTCTAAGCAGTTGAATCAATGTTCCATAGCAGCATTTCTATGGCACAGCCTGGTTTTCTTCAAGTTCAACTCAAAAGATATATCCTACTTACATTTAAATCTTGTTAAAAGATACATAACACCCTGCTTAATGTTGTTTGCATAAAGAGCATTCCAATTCTACTTTGTTCTGATGATGGTTTGTTATGTGCTAAGAACATGGTTTAAAGTTACTTCAACTCTGCGGTGCTGAGTTGGGTTCAACTTCAGTATAGAGACAGGTTGAAATGTGGTCTTTTCCCACATTTCAATAGTCACATTCCATCAGAGTTTCATTATTGTCACGGCTTCATTTCAGAAACATAAGCAAATCAAATTTTAAAAAATGGAGGAAAAAAATGGGGGGGGTGGGGGGAGAAAAGGAGAAGAGCAAACAAAACACTCCCATAAAACTCCTTTCCTGGCGCAGCTGGTGGACAGTCTGGAAGTCACGTGTATGGTAGTTTTCATCAACACCAGCAACTGTGCCTTTTTCTTGTTACACTCATATTTTGGGCTTCCCTGATAGCTCAGCTGGTAAAGAATCTGCTTGCAATGCTGGAGATCCCAGTTTGATTCCTGGGTCCGGAAGATCCACTGGAGAAGGGAAAGGCTACCCACTCCAGGATTCTTAGGCTTCCCTTGTGGCTCAGCTGGTAAAGAATCCGCCTGCAAGGTGGGAGACCTGGGTTCGATCCCTGGGTTGGGAAGATCCCCTGGAGAAGGGAAAGGCTACCCACTCCAGTATTCTGGTCTAGAAAATTCCATGGACTGTATAGTCGTCCATGGGGTCACAAGGAGTCAGACACAACTGAATGATTTTCACTTCACACTCATGTTTTCTTTGAAAACAGCTTTCAAGAGGTGTAATACTATGAAACTATTTCTTGGGAGTCAGTTGAGACTCTGAGTTTACTAATTGAAAGCATACATATTCTTCCACATATTGAGAGGGTCCATTTTCCATTTTCTTCTTTTTTTTTTTTTTTCTGCATACCACTTTTGAGAGTCATACATATTGTTGCATGTATCAATAATTCTTTTATTGCTAAGTAGTATTCCATTGTATGAGTGCACCACAGTATATCTATTTACTAATTGATGGACATTTGAATTGTGATTTTCAGTGTTCGGTGATTATGAATAAATTGCTACAAACTTTTGCATGTAGGTTTTGTTTTAAATATAAGGTTTCCTTTCTCTTAATATTTAGGATTGTTAGGTCATGTGGTAAGTGTATATTTAACTTTGGAAAAGTTTGGAAATTTCTTACAAAGTGACTCTACCATTTTGCATTCTCTCCAAAGCTGAAATTGACAGCTTTTTCTTTTGCTTTTTTTTACATTTTAGTCATTTTAATAGGAATTAGTGGTATCTTGTTGTGATTTTATTTTTTTATTTTTATATCCATTTTCTTCTTTATGCATTATTTAAAATATATAAAGAGGGATGAAGGCATATAAACCCTTTAGTTTTCTGTTCAAAAAATCCCAATTTGTCTTTCCATAATCTTCATGGGAAAAGGAAAAAGATCGATAGAAGTTGCAGTCATATTTTTGTATCATAGAATCACTTGCTCTGCCTTGGGTCTCAGAAATTACTTTAGAACTTATTAAAATCAGTAGATTTGAATGACCTCATTCCCTACCAAAGACAATGAACAAACCAGAGAAGAAATAAGGATTGAATTAAGCTGAGACCACATACACATACACAATTAACGAGGTCACATACACATTAATTTCATTTCTAATTAGCTCATCCTTTCTGAGTTGCAAAATAAACTATCTGTTCTGCTTATTTATTTTCAGAAATGGGATTTCAGTTGTTTTGATGTTCATAAAATAAACTGGTGGCTCTGATGGTAAAGAATCTGCCTGTAATGACGGAGATCCGGGTTTGACCCCTGGTTCTGGACGATCCCCCAGAGAAGAGAATGGCTACCCACTCCAGTATTCCTGCCTGGAGAAGTTCATGGACAGAGGAGCCTGGAGGGGTACAGTCTATGGGGTCACAAAGAATCAGACATGACTGAGCGACTGACACATGCATGTGGGGTTTTGTGTTGGTTTTGTTTTGGGCCTAGCAAGGGATTGTTTTGGGCCTAGCACAATAGAAAACAAATCTGTTACCTGATTATGACCTCAGTAAACTATAATATATGTGGAAAAATAAGGTTAACAAACAGAACAAGTGGATAAAAACTGAACATCTGTTGAGTAATTTTGGTTAAAAGGAGTTCATGTGTTTACTGATAGTTGAGATCAATATGCTTTAATACAGCAGAAAAAGAAAAAAGAAGAAGAAGAAAAAAAAAAAAGGAGACGCGTCCTTAAAATTAACTGGATTATGAGCAGAGTTTGACATAAAACACAGGATCAGGTATTGATGTGGTTGAGTAGAATAAGAAGCATGCTGGAGAAGGATTATTATTATTTAGGTAGAGCATGTTGCAATTGTAGGAAACTTTCCCTCTGATTATACCCCAAAAGTTAGAAGGATATATTTGGGGAGAAAAATAAACTACTTTCTCTTTGGAGTTACATAAGCAGACATGGGTTGGATTTTCTGGACAGAACCTAAATAACTAGAAATTTTAGTGGATAAAACAAACCTACTTGGCACTTGTGAAATGTTATAGTAAATCTTGTGTAAAAGAAAGATAGATGGATGATAATCACGTGTGCATGATCCCAGTGTCCAAGACAAAATTCCCCTCTTTCCAAATTCTCAAAGGAAAGCAAATGAGAAAAAGTATCAGCATGACTTCATTGCTTCGTTGTATAGTCAAAATCCTAAATTACAATCCACTGTAGCATTTTAACAATCAACTCTTTGCAAAGTTTGGCATCTTTTACTAACATCACTAATAAACTCATCAGTGCACACCTAGCACCTCTCTTTGCATGCAGTGTGCCCAACAGTGAGGCCAAGAACCGCTTTTGTGTGCTAATGGCATATGTCACATTGTGTGCAGCTGTCAAGATCATAAGGTGGTTGGGATGAGAAGAATTTCATACTGTGAAGTTCCTTTGCCCATCAGAGACATACTATACCCTACACAGAGCTATGCACATGATCACTTTAGTGTTAAATAACTAAGAGAAAGATGTGGGAAAACTCAAGGAGATAAAATTATTTTATCAAAACGCAGAGCCTTCCTAGGATTACATCTTGAAAGTAGTTATTTATTCCCACCAATTAAGAAAAAATGGTGGGGAAGTAGCATAAACAAATACTCCATCACAATGTACTAAGAAAAGAAATTTGTGTTTCACTGGTAAGTCAAAGGGACAGAGACAAGACAATTCGGTGCCTTGGATTGACATCGACCTGCAAAATAGGCTTTGTTTGGCTATGCCAATAGAAAATTCAGGATTCCCTGATGGCTCAGATGGTAAAGAATCCACTTGCAATGCAGGAGACCTGAGACTGATCCTTGGGTAGGGAAGATCCCCTAGAGAAGGGAATGGCAATTCACTCTAGCATTCTTGTCTGGAGAATCCCGTGAACAGAGGAGACTGGTGGGCTACAGTCCATGGGGTCGCAAAGAGTCCAGTGTGACTTATTGACTAAATACATACACATAGAACATTCACAGATTATGAGATTTTTTTTTTTTTAATCTAAAGAAAGACAGATAAATTGTAGCGAAGGTCTTTAGAACCTTGCTACACAAAGTGGAGTCCATGGACCAGCACAAGAGCATTAATGGAAAACTTGTTGGAAAGACAGACTGCCAAGAGTCTCTCTAGAGCTTCTAAATTTGAGTCTGCATCTTCAAGAAATTTCTCAGGTCAGTTATAAATTTTAAATACAATTATTTTCGAGGAGTAGGGGGCCTGAGAAGTGTGATTTACAGGACAGACGGTTTATGAGAACAGAAATCCTTAACAGAAAAAGAATAGTTCTGAAAATTAAGTGGAATCATTAGGACTTTTCAGAGGAACATGTCAGAACCCTCCAAGGGGCATTCAGAGAGTTGGGTGAATTGTTTGGGTGACTGAAAAGGAAAGATCTGCAAGCTTCTTAGGTTCGTTGAAGACAAGTGATGCACAGATGAATTAAACGTACGAATTTATCAGTCAGATGTCAAAAAGTGTTAACCATAATATCAAGAGGTAACAATAATACCTATGAATTCATCAGTCAGACATCAAAAAAGAGGTAACAATATATCCTGCTGGAGATATTAGTGCTAGAGAAGACTCTTGAAAGTCCCTTGGACAGCAAGGAGATCGAGCCAGTCAATCTTCAGGGAGAGCAACCCTGAATATTCACTGGAAAGACTAATGCTGAAGCTCCAGTGTTTTGGTCATCTGATGTGAACAGGTAACTCATTAGAAAAGTCCCTGATGTAGACAGAAGGAAAAGGGGGTGGCATAGGATGAGATGGCTGGATGGCATCACCAATGCAATGAACCTGAACTTGGGCAAACTCCGGGAGATGGTGAGGGACAGGGAGGCAGGGCGTACTGCAGTCCATGGGGTCACAAAGAGTCGGACATGACTGGGTGACTGAACAACAAAAACAACAGCAACAACGTCAATGCAGGCAGCCACAGAGAATTTCCTGTAGTAAACTGAAGCAGGCGTGAAGAGTTTTAGATAAAAATTTGGGAGTCCCTGTAGCTACTTTATTCAACAAATTTCTTTTAATATTATATTATGCTCTGGACATTATGGTAGTTGTACTTGTTAAGCAAGACTAAATCTCCACCCCCCAGAAATGTAAAGGCATTTGTTTTTACTTCTGGGAAGCCATCAAAATCAGAACATGGAAAAGTAACATGGAATAGAAATCCTATACAGGCTTCTAGGTTTCCCTGGTGGCACAGACAATAAAAAATCTCCCTGTAATGCAGGAAATACAGGTTTGATCCCTGGGTTGGGAAGATTTCCTGGAGAAGGAAATGGCAACCCACTCCAATATTCTTGCCTGGAAAATCCCATGGACAGAAGAGCCTGGTGGGCTACAGACATGGAGTCTCAAAGAGTCGTACATGACTGAGCTGCTAACACTTGGGCTTCCCTGGTGGCTCACTCAGTTAGGAATCTGCCTGCAATGCAGGAAATCTAGGTTCGGTCCCTGGGTTGAGAAGATCCTCTGGGGAAGGGAATGGCAACCCACTCCATTATTCTTGCCTGGAGAATCCTTTGTTGAACAGAAGAACCTAGCGGGTTACAGTCCAAGGGGTCGAACAGGCTTCTGGGCACATGCCAAAGAGGATTTGCTAATCCCTTAGGGCACACATTTTTGAAAGAACAAGGCCACATCTGTGCTATATAAATGATAATTGTGCCCCCTTTCACACATTTGTATACTTGTATTTGGTTTGGCTGGGCTTCCCAGGTGGCTCAGTGGTAAAGAATCCACTTGCCAAGCAGGAGACATGGGTTCCATCTTTGGGTTGAGAAGATCTACTTCAGAAGGGAATGGCAACCCACTCCAGTATTCTTGCTTGGAAAATCCCATGGACAGAGGACCCTGGTGGGCTACAGTCCAGGGGGTTGCAGAGAGTTGGGCCTGACTTACTGACCAAACAACAACCATTCAGTTTGGCCACACTGATTTGAGTCTTACCATCATTAGTTTTAGTTGTTTCCAAATCCCTATGTCAGAAATCAAAACCAACCCCTAAACTTTGGTAACTGCTAAGAGTGACCCCAGCAGCCATGGTTCTAATCTAGTCTTCCTGCATATTCCATTAGACAGAGTGAAATCTTTACTCACACTGGTCCTATAGGATTCCCTCTCCCAGAGATCTGACCTTGAGAATAAGAGGTAGATGCAAGAAGGGCCAGACCTTGGAGACACTGTAAACTTGAAGATTTTTTCTTGGGGGGTGGGGGGGCAGGTAGGCACCTTCCACCACATGTGTGGAGGGAAGAGAGTGGTCTGCAGAGAGAGAACTAAAGCAGAGAGCAGGAAGGAGCAGGCATTGGAAATCCTGCAGCCTTTCTAATCCTGCTTCAATTCTTCCTTCAAGTTTGGCTTCACTCCATGCTTCCTGATTCCAAAAGAGAAACTGGTCTTATGATGAATTTCCTCTCTTAAACTGTTTAGATTAATCCCTTACATTATTCATTAGCTTCGCTTTTACTTGCAACAAAAGGCACCTTAACAAAGATACCCAATGACTATGCTGGTATGATGTTAAATCAGGTGGCAGGGCCTCTAGGTAGAAAACCAGTACTGACCACTTGGTAATGTTCAAGTAAACTTTCTCTTTAAAGATATATCTGTTACTAACTTTGACTGAATATATCAGGCTGTAAAATTTTACAGTCTGTGTTCACACTTGGTAGTGGCTTCATGACTACATCTCAACTCATTTCCAATTAATCAAAATGAGGAAACCCACTTCCTTGAATGCTACTCTTGGACAGGCCCAGAGTTTTGGAAATCTCTCTTTGCACCACAACTTGAGGGGCTATGTAAAGCGTGCAGAATCTCAGACTCATTCCAGTTACATTGAATCAAAATTTGGAAGTATATTCTTTAACATGTCCATCAGATGATTCTGATTCAGATAATCCAGAGAACTTGCTTCTAAAACATATTTTAAACTGTGGTGCTTCATTCAGAATTGCTTACAACAATATTTTGAGAAGCATTTTCAAGATATGCATGCTGAGTGCCACCTCATACCTGCTGAATCAGAAATTTGGCCAACATCTATTTGTACAAGATCCCTAGGTAATATTGGAGCCTGCTTCTAGTTAAGAATGGAAGATTGGAGGCACTCAAGGGTAATTGATTCAGCTCTGCCTTGAAGGGCGCCCCCTTCCATTGAGATCTGTTTACTCTGCGGCACCAACAGTATTTTATTTCAGTGTTCAGCTTCAGTGTTTAAATTTGTTCAAGTCCAAACTAGTCAGAATATAGCTACGTTCACCTAATTTAAGATAAGCATGTAAAACCCTGCCCTTCCTTTACCCTCTGATCACAGGTGCATTTTTTCTAATTTGAAGGCTTGCCTACTACTGCAATTTAAATGGCAAATAACTGGAGATGGAATTGACTTTAAATAGACTCTTCATTTATTTACTTTGCAGTATGTCAAAGTTCTAAAGGCCAGAAATTCAGACTTCTCCAAACTAAAAGAAAATTGTATTCTTTCTGTCTTATTTCAGCCACTTGTTTGTTAGAATCTACATATCTCAAAGGATAAACAAATTTTCTTTATATCAGATACTCAGATCAGAGCAAGAAATCAAAATCCACAAACTTTGTTTTGCATAATTTAGCCTTTTAAAAAGTTTCCTGAGGACTAACAGGGTGGACTTCAGGGAATATACAATATGCACCAATTTCTGGAAATCTGTAAAGTTCACTGCCATTTGTATGCAGAAATGGATATACCCTCTGTGGCTTTCTCAACCCATTGGCTTTTGGATAATGTAGTTCCAGTCATTTATTTAGAATTGACCTTTGAGGAGTTCCTGCTACAGATCTAACCTAAATGTCCATTAAAATAGGAACGGAAAAAGAAGATGTGGTACATATATACAATGAAATATTATTCAGCCATTGGAGAAGGAAATGGCAACCCACTCCAGGATTTTGCCTGGACAGAGGAGCCTGGTGGGCTATAGTCCATGGGGTCATAAAAGTTGAACATGACTTATCAACTAAACCAAACCATTATTCATCCATGAAAACGAATGATATTGGGCCACTTGTAGAGAAGTGGATGGACCTAAAGACTGTCATACAGAGGGGAGCAAATCAGAAATAGAAAAACACATAGTGTATATTAACAAATATATGTGGAATCTGAAAAAATTGGTATAGACGATCTAGTTTGCAAAGCTGAAATAGAGGCACAGAATAGCAAACAAAGTATCAAAACCAAGGGGAAAGGGGTGAGGCGTGGGGTGAATTGGGAAATTGGGATTGACATATATACACTTCTATGTATACAATAGGCAACTAATGAGAACCTACTGTATAGCACTGGGAACTCTACTCAACGATCTGTGATGGCCTAAATGGGATGTAAATCTAAAAAGAGGGGATGCATGCATTCATATAGCTGATTCACTTTGCTGTACAGAAGCAACTAACACAACATTGTAAAGCAACTATACTCAAATAATTTTTTTTAAAAAGTAGTAAAAGCAACAAACAGAAGGATATGTACAGTTGACCACTGAACAACACAGACGTGAACTGCATGGGTCCATTTATATACAAATTCTTTTGAAGAGTAAATACAATCATACTACATAAGTGAAAAGACCCTGATGCTGGGAAAGATTGAAGGCAGGAGGAGAAGGGGACGACAGAGGATGAGATGGTTGGATGGCATCATCAACTCAATGGACATGAGTCTGAGTAAACTCCAGGAGTGGGTGATGGACAGGGAGCCCTGGTGTGCTGCAGTCCATGGGGCCGCAAAGAATCGGACGCAACTGAGCGACTGAACTGAAGGACTGAACTGAACATAAGTGAATCTGTGGATGCAAAACTTAGGATATGGAGGAACCACGGGGCCAACTGTAAGCTACATGCTGATTTTCAACAGTACTGAGTGCCAGTTCTCCTAATCCTGACATTGTTCAAAAGTGAAAGTGAAAGTGAAGTCGCTCAGTCGTGTCCGACTCTTTGCGACCCCATGGACTGTAGCCTACCAGCCCCTCCATCCATGGGATTTTCCAGACAAGAGTACTGGAGTAGGTTGCCATTTCCTTCTCCAATTGTTCAAAGGCCAACTGTATATACTTGCACATATGTAAATGTGTGTTATATGTATTTGTGGATGTGAGTTTTTCCAGCATTTCGTATAATGATCAAAACCAAAGAAACAAAGAAATGAATAAGAAATAACTGAGCTACCAGTGAAGAGGGATGAGTTGAACAGTTTAGTATATTAGCTTGATGAAATAATACACAGCTATTAAAAGGAAGTGTTAGTCACTCAGTCATGCCCATGTCTTTGCGATCCCATGGACTACAGCCCACCAGGCTCCTCCATCCATGAGATTCTCCAGGCAAGGATACTGGAGTGGTTTGCCATTTCCTTCTCCAGACTAAAAGGAAAGAAATGGGTAAAGTGGGTATGCATTTATTTTTAAAAAAAATGACCCAGATAACCTTCACCTTCACAGTGCCCCCAAATCAGACAATACTCCTCAATTAATTAAGAAGCAGGGGCAAAATGTAAATAAAAAATAGAAATAGGGGTTCGTATTCAAACTGCCTGGTTGGAATGTGTCAGATGCTGTTTTCAGACAAATACCTGAATAGCCTCCACAGTGTCCATCTCATATGTAATATTATGCTGGGGAGAAGGACGGACACCCAAAATTACCTAAAGAGGCTAGAACAGAAAATGTTCGTCAGTGTCTGAGTAACTAATAAAAATCAGTGGAAAATAAGCAATGTCTCATTTTCAAAGAAAATTGAATTTTCTCTGTGAAGAGAGTTAATGCTGTGTTACTGTCATGTCAAAGGAGGGTTGCAGTGGATTTCTGAAACCAGAGTGTAGCCGTGAGGTGAAGGGTGAATGGCATATCATGTAATGGTCTAGAAATTCTTGGAAAGGAAGTCACATTGACGTTAATAGAAACCCACGCTTCTTCTGCAGCACCATCCATGTTGCTGCACTTGGCATTATCTCATTCTTTTTTATGGCTTAGTAATATTCCACAGGTCTTGTTTTGAGGGGGCACAATTTAACCTGCCCGTGTCACCCATCACATTTCATCATTCGATTCCAGGCCAGACACAAGCTACCATTTTGTCTCTTGACCCCAGTTTGAAGACCTGTTCGGAAGATTGCTGGAAATCTATTATCCCTGAGCAGTCCTTTTCAAAGAGTTAGTTAATGAAGTTTCCAAACACAAATTAAACTAACCCCAAAGGCAGGGAATGTTTTCCACTGGAACATTAGGAAGCTGTAAGGAAAATGTGTTCTGAATAATTGACTTTCACCTCATGATTGAGGTCTCACAATCAAGATATTTGGAAGACTTTGCTGACAGCTACTGCCTTCTTTCCAAATATAAACTTAGCTCACAATGTATCTCAACAGGGATTATGAATGGACACAATACTGATGTACTGATGGAATGCAAATAGTTCTGCAGTTTACTTGCCATTAGCAATAAAGCCTTGTTAAAACCTCTTAGAAATACTTTTATTTGTATTTTTATGTTGCTATCGGAATTGAATTATATATTAAAATGTTATTAGCAATGGACTTATTGCTATACTTTACTCAGATTCTTGAGCTTTTAATTTTCCATAAAGTGATATGTTTCAATAGTTAATAGGATATCTGAAATCAAGGAGGAATTGCTTTTCTAGTTACTAACTGATTATGGACATATGGCATCTCTCCTCATCTCCAACTTTCTTCTTTGTTAAATGGGGAAAATATTAAATAATATCTTCTTCATAGGATTAATGGGATTCCCAAGTGGCTCAGTGGAGACTCTGCATCCCAATGCAGGAAACACAGGAGATGCTCAGGAAGCATCCCCGGCTTGGAAAGATCCCCAGAGGAGGAAATGACAACCACTCCAGTATTCCTGCCTGAAAAATCCCATGGACAGAGAAACCTGGTGGGCTACACTCCATGGGGTTGCAGAGAATTGAGCACAACTAAGCACGTAGGCCTCATGCCTCTCACGTGCTTCAGTTTACCCAGCTGCAGAAATTAAAAAAAAATATATATATATATAGATAGATATAGATAGATAGATAGATAAAAACAAGAATGGCAATAGTATTTATTTTATATGTTTGTTGGGCTTCCCTGGTGGCTCAGATGGTAAAGAATCCACCTGCAATGCAAGAGACAGGGTTTGATCCCTGGGTTGGGAAGATCCCCTGGGGAAGGAAATGGCAACCCACTCCAGTAATCTTGTCTAGAGAATTCCATAGACAGAGGAGCCTGAATATGGACTACAGTTCATGGACTCACAAAGAGCTGGACATGTGTGAGCAACTAATACTTTCACTTTATCTGTTTGTTGTAAAATTAAAACTAGTAGATCGGATAGAAGGGAATCTATGTGCAATGTGTATACTGTGTTGGTCAGGATTCACCAGAGAAACGGATCTAACAGGATGTGAACACATCAACAGGGATATTTATGATAAGAGACTGGCCCAAGTAATCCGGAGGCTGAGAAGTGCAAATCCACTGCCCTTTGGGAACAGGCCTGATAAGCAGGCTCCACCGACATGTGTAGGGCACATCCTAGGAAGCTGTGACCTTTGGCTGACTCCTTCCTGGTGCCTCGGCTGGCACCCAGTGGCATCTGACCTCAGCCTGGGACTTCTGTCCTAGGGTCACTTCACTCCTTTACTCAACCTCTTACAAGTTCTCAGAGCAATTAATTGTGTCCTGTGTCTCCAGGCTCCTCCCAAGCCTGGAGTATCTGGGAATTTGGACTCTGCAGTGGGGCAGCCAGTGCCAATGAGGCTGATGATGCTGACGCTGGCTTTGCCAGGTTGGCTCAAGGTGGGTCAGAGGTTGTCACTTGCAGCAGAAGCACATGGCAGGTGTGGTAGCCAGTGACATCTCCCTCTTCTGCAAGGCGGTGGCCTGGTAACCCTTGTGCACCCCACCTGTGACCCCGTTCTCTGTGGCGGGTTGGAGAACCAGTATTGCAGAAAACTTCAGAAGGCAGTCTGCTGGAGAATGCCTGCTCAGGTGGGAAGGCCTATCTTTTTGTTTTATTCAGATCTTTAAGGGATTAGATGAGGCCCACCCACATTAGAAAGGGCAATCTGTTTACTCAGAGTTCACTGATTTCAATGCTAATCTCACACAAGAATACCCTCCAAGTTGACATACAATATTTACCATCAGTAATGCTAGATAAACATTGGATATTCTTTAATGTCACTCTCCTCTCAGTAGGCTAATGCCTTGGCCATGAGGAGGAGAGAGTTAGAAGGGTAACTGAGGTTTCTTTTCAAAATCAGAAGGAAATGAAAGACTGAGCTTCCAGGAAAAAAACAAAAAACAAAAAAACCCAACAACCTAGAAAAGGTTTGAAAAATCTAGAAATTTTATTTGAGATTATAGAATAAAAATAGAAGCAACTGAGAGGGAAGCATTCTTACCAGGAAGAAACTAGTGAACACATTTATTGAAGCTTGAGGGGGCAGCAATTACACTGTATCAAGAGTTTGCCAGTGAGGCTAAGTTATTTGCCATTGCTCATTTCAACCCTCCTTGGACTCCTTATGTGATAAAAATTCTGGTCAAGGCCAATAAAAATCTTAAGATTAAGATAACATGAACAATTTCATGAAATTGCAGAATAAAAGAAGTCCTTTGAAATTAACATGGCAATTTCTGCATCAAATTCTGTCTTCACTAATCAACTGTAAATAACCAGCTAATACAGTTCTGAAAATCAATATCATATGTTCATCCTACAAATTTAACACAGTGTATGTAATTAACAGACATTGTTGACTGTGGATAGAATGTGTAATCGACCATTTGATGTTACCAGTGATGATTCTGGCCAGCAACATTTTCCCAGTGAATTCAGTAGCACAGACCCATTGCTTGCCTTTTTCTCAGTGTCACACTTTGCATGAAGTTAGGCACCATGATAGTCGATCAAAGAGTCTGTTGAATTCCTGAGGTAAAGCTGCCACAGTTTCTTAATTAGTATCTCTTTGCACAGCTCTTTCTGCGAACATATATTAAAACTTTCCCCCTTATCGCATATGTGTTGCAAATTAATAGTTAGCAACTTCCCTCATGCCTGGAATTAAAATATATATCAAAGAGACTCAGTATTGAAATAGCAGAACTTCTAGCCAAATGCCCTGCTATCAATATGAAATACTGTTTCCGGGAGTATGTTCAGGCTGTGAAGATTTTTATGGAGGAGACAACAAAAAATAATAGCCCTACTCTAAGTTAGGATAAAGAATATTATCTGGAGATTGGTTCTAGCTAAGAACTCCTCTTTAGGAAGTTATATGAATGATTGAGTGAGTGCCTGTCATGTATTGTATACAAATTAATGCTGACTTTTCAGAAAACATTATATCCATAACTAATTACTGAGTGCTACATGTGATATGCTTAAATTTCATAAAACATATGTGTAAACCAAAGCAAACAGCAAGGTGTGTTTTTTTTAAACAATTTTTTCTTTTAAGATTCTTTGATGTGGGCCACTTTTAAAGTCTTTACTGAACTTGTTACAATACTGCTTCTGTTTTATATTATGGGTTTTTGGTTGCAAGACATGTGGGATCTTACCTGCCTGATCAGGGATTGAACTCGCATCCCTACATTAGCAGGCAAAGTCCTAACCATTGGGAAGCCAGGGAGGACCCCAGTAAAGTGCTTTTAAAATGTGCATCCTCTTGAAATTTAATCCTCGCTATAGTCCCTGAGGCATCATTTTTTCCCCAGCTCTGAATGAGGAAACCGAGTCTTAAAGGCATTAATGTCTTTTTCATCATTCCCCAGGTCTATCTACTTCCAAGGCCTGTGTATATCCCACTAGGCACAAGGTCAGAAAAATTCAAACCAAATTTGGCTTGCTATGTGTTTTTGTAAATAACGTTCATTCATTTACTCGTTGTCTGCGACTGCTTTTACACTACAAGGGCAGAGTTTCCTAGCTGCAACACAGATTCACATATACGGTGGCTGGCAAGGCCACATATATTTACTATCTGGCCCTGAACAGAAAAGTTGTCAGAATTTTGCACTAGACTGTGGTGTCCGCTTCATGTGTGGGCTATTTTCAACCAAAAAAAATGTTGCTAGACCTTTCACTTGAGACAATAAAGACAAAGAAATAAGACACAAGCCTCTATTTCAGTTATAATTGCTTGAACATCTGATGAATAAAGTTTATCCTTTTCTTCTCTGGGTTCTTTGTTGTCAACAGAAGAAAGCAACTTTGATGAACTTAAATTGAAACATGTTTTTGGATAAGTTAATAGCTCCAGAATGAAAAGAAAGACCACAGAACAAAGCTTTTGAAAGTCCACAGACGGTGAACTATGCCAAAGCCCTGGTCTCAGCTATCTGCTGCTTGGGCGTGCTGTCACTGTGGAGGACTCCCAGGCAGCTCTCAGGTATGAACATTGCTTCTCCTCTCCATAGGACAGGCAGCAGGAGAAAATTCTCCAAACAATTCAAGATTTAAGGCTCATGCAGAGCATCTGAATATGCATATTCGGACAATGTGACTCCTTAGTCACCAGGAGTGCACACAAAGACTCTGAAAGTACATCACCGTTTCCATCAGTGTCTGAAGGTGGCTCATCAAATCTGAAAGCTACCCCAGTGCTGAGCTGAAATCCAGTGCACGCGTGCTCATTCGCTTGGTTGTGTCTGATTCTTTCCCACCGGATGGATGGTACCCCTCCAGGTTCCTCTGTCCATGGGATTCTCCAGGCAAGAATACTGGAGTGAGCTGTCGTTTTCTCCTCTAGGAACCTTCTACACCCACATATCGAACCTGCATCTCCTGCATCTCCTGAATTAGAGGTATGTTCTTCACCACTGAGCCGTCTGGGAAGTCCCATCCCCCGGGGTATTGCATTCTGGATCAAGCACATTACCTTCACTTGCATTTGGTTACAGATTACCTTAGCTCCCTTCTGTGCAGACGTTTCATAGTCCCGTGAAAGTGAAAAGTGAAAGCGAAGGTACTCAGCCACGACTGACTCTTTGTGACCCCACGGACTGCAGCCCACCAGGCTCCTCCGTCCATGGGATTCTCGGGCAAGAGTACTGGAGTGGGGTGCCATTGCCTTCTCCAGGCGATCTTCCCAACACAGGATCTTCCTGGGTCTTCCCGACCCAGGGATTGAACTTTGGTGTGCTGCACTGCAGGCAGACTCCTTACCGTC
Organism: Giraffa tippelskirchi; assembly: GCF_054371585.1. Classification (NCBI taxonomy): domain Eukaryota; kingdom Metazoa; phylum Chordata; class Mammalia; order Artiodactyla; family Giraffidae; genus Giraffa; species Giraffa tippelskirchi. The sequence continues at coordinate 155,387,472 of NC_137281.1, forward strand.
TGAGCCACAAGGGCTCAGTGTCTCTATGTTAGTGTCTCCATTTTGGACATTAGGGTGCTTCAGGATATGCTCCCTTCACCTTGATCCTTTTGCCAGAACTGCTTTTAAATCATTACTCCATACTCACTTGGCCACCATCCTCGTGGTTGCCACTGGTCACCTCAGGGCCATGCTGCAGTGGCTCCAGTCAAGCTCCCGCCTGCACTGCTAACCTCCCAGCTTTGCAGCATTCACTTACCGCTCCCTCTGGCTGCTGCTTTGGGATGCTGCTGCTGCTGCTAAGTTGCTTCAGTCGTGTCCAACTCTGTGCGACCCCATAGACAGCAGCCCACCAGGCTCCCCCGTCCCTGGGATTCTCCAGGCAAGAACACTGGAGTGGGTTGCCATTTCCTTCTCTGCTTTGGGATAGTTTTCTCCTGAACCCAGACAGTGTATTAAAAAGCAGAACCATTACTATGCCTACGAAAGTTGGTATAGTCAAAGCTATGGTTTTTTCAATAGTCATGTATGGATATGAGTGTTGGACCATAGAGAAGGCTGAGCACTGAAGAACTGAAGTCTTTGAACTGTGATCCTGGAGAAGACTTTTGAGAGTTTCTTGGACTGCAAGGAGATCAAACCAGTCAGTCCTAAAGGAAATCGACCTTGAATGCTCATTGGAAGGACTGATGCTGAAGCTGAAGCTCTGATACTTTGGCCACCTGATGCGAAGAGCTGACTCATTGGAAAACACCCTGATGCTGGGAAAGATTGAAGGTGGGAGAAGGGGATGACAGAGGATGAGATGGTTGGGTGGCATCATCGATTCAGTGGACATGAGTTTGAGCAAGGTCTGGGAGATGGTGAAGGACAGGGAAGCCTGGAGTGCTGCAGTCTACGGCATTGCAAAGAGTCAAACATGACTGAGGGACTGAGCAACAACAACAGCAATCTTTCTTTTCTCTGTTAAAAGGATAAATGGCCCAATGGTAGCCATTGTCCATCTTCCCTCTCCCAACCCAATTTAAATAAGTAGGGAAAAAATTCTCCTAGTATAAAATTTTTAAATCAAATAGCAAGCACCTACATATTGAGATTTAAAGTACTGAGCTTTCATATTGGAGAATGAAATGGCAACCAACTCCAGTATTCTTGCTTAGAGAATCCCTTGGACACAGGAGCCTGGTGGGCCGCTGTACATGGGGTCGCACAGAGTCGGACATGACTGAAGCGACTTAGCAGCAGCAGCAGCAGCAGCAGCAGCTTTCATATGCAACTTTTTTTCTCCCTATATTGTGCACACTGTGTTCAGTGGCTAGACTTGGTTTGGTTCAAATAATGATGAGCATGCGACAGTCAGATCCATTATTATATGCTGATCCTTAAGCTCTGCATTTGATTCCAACTTGTATTGGCTTCTTTTCACACACACACACACATACACACACACACACACACACACACACACAGACAAAGAATTCTTTTCAGAAGATCCTATGATCCCCTCTTGAAATTCCCCCCTTATGATTAAGCTTCAAATCCTGGAAAGTGTCTGAATACAAATAAAACCCAATCTTTTGTACTCTTCACGCTCTTTCACTGGAAGCCTCCTTTGCCTCTCTATAGATTAGTTAATTCAAATACACACAAGATGAGGAAAAAATTCCAAATCTCGCTCCAATCACCATTTCCTGTTCCCTCAGTCAGGAAATTCTTCTTAAAATCTCATAGTTACATTTCGCTTCTTTAAAGCTGGAATTCTCTCTCTCCAGACTTTTCAACACAAACAAAAGATTTACAATCTTTTCCATCTTTTATCTCTTCCTTCCACTTATTCAGAAATGAAGATTAAGAATTAAAAAACAGCTAATCCTTAGAGAGTTACTGTGTGCCAGGAATTATTTTATACTCCACACAAATGACCATTTAAACCCTCACTACAACACCGTAACTTATGAACTAGGTACTATTGTCACTAACCCCATTTTACAGATGGAAAAGCTAAAGCACATTGAGGGTATGTGTGACATAACAGTACATATTTGGTCTCTTGCCCCGGATTCTGGGTAATAGTCTTCATCCCCATTTCCTGGTACATAGCTCTTAAAACTTTCAGTTACTCTGAAGCCCTGTATCATTTTGTATATTAAGGACATGACTGCCAGCTATGGGTTCCTGGATAGTTTCACACCTGGGTTGGGTGCCAAGGAAACTAACCAGTGATTATAGGGTTGGAACTTGCTACACCCCCTCTCCCAACTTCCAGGAGAGGAGAAAATCTGGAGTTTGAATAAATCACCAATGGCCAATGGTTTAGACAGTCATACCTAAAAATTAAGCCACGGTAAAAATCCTAAATGACAGGGTACGAAAATCTTCATTGGAAGGACTGATGCTGAAGCTGAAGTTTCAATACTTTGGCCACCTGATGTGAAGAGCCGACTCGTTGGAGAAGACCCGGATGCTGGGAAAGATTGAGGGCAAAAGGAGAAGGGGACAGCAGAGGATGAGAGGGCTGCATAGCATCACTGATTCAAGGGACATGAGTTTGAGCAAACTGCAGGAGATGGTGAAAGACAGGGAAGCCTGGCGTGCTGGTGTCCATGGGGTCACAAAGACTCGGACAGTACCACACGTTGCCTCATGTGTTTCTTCCATCTGGCACTTCTTGAGTTTTATCTTTTTTTCTTTTCAAAATATTTATGTTTTAATTTTTTTTAATCAAAGTATAGTTGATGTGCAATATTTTATGTTACAAGTAACATAAAAGTGTACAACATACTAAGTCACTAGTTTGAAGGTTATATTCCACTTAGAGCTATTACAGCATATTAGCTATATTCTCTGTATTGTACAATATATCCTTGGAGCTTATTTATATTACACACAATAGTTTGTACCTCTTAATCATTTTCACCTGTTTTGCCACTTCCCTTCCCTCTCCCCACTGGTAACCACTCGTTTTTATACCTGTGAACCTGTTTCTTTTTAGTTATATTCACTGGGTGGTTGTATTTTTTTTTTATTCCAAATATAAGTGATATCATACAGTACTTGTCTTTGTCTGTCTGACTTATTCCATTTAGCATAATACATTCCAGATCCATTCATGTTGTTGAAAATGGCAAAATTTTCAATCTTTTTGTGCCCGAGTAGTATTCCACTACTGTATTAATATATTTATACCTTCTCTTCTTTAGACATTCACCTGTATATTGGCAATTGTAAATAAAAGCACTATGAACATTGGGGAGCTTTTTGAATTAGTGCTTTTTTTCCAGATATACACCCAGAAGTGGAACTGCTGGATCATATGGTAGCTCTAGTTTGTTTTTTGAGAAGCCTCCATACTGTTTTCCACACTGGCTACACTAATTTACCTTCTTACTAACAGTGCACTAGGGTTCCCCTGTCTCCCCATTCTCAACATTTGTTATCTGTGTTTTTTTTGATGATAGCTGTTGTGACAGGTGTGAGGTAATACCTCATTGTGGTTTAATTTGTGTTTCTCTGATTAGTAGTATTGAGCATCTTTCCATGTGCCTATTGGCCATTTGCATGTCTTCTTTGAAAAAAATATCTATTCAGGTCTTCTGCCCACATTTTTAACTGGTTGAGTTGAGTTCTACAAGCTTTTGGGCTTTCCACATGGCACTAGTGGTAAAGAACCTGCCTGTCAATGCAGGAGACACAGGAGAGGTGTGTTTGATCCCTGGGTCAGGAAGATCCCCTGGCGTAAGAAATGGCAACCCACTCCAATATTCTTGCCTGGAGAATTCCATGGACAGAGAAGACCGGTGGGCTATAGTCCATGGGGCCTCAAAGAGTCAGATGTGTCTGAACACACACACGCACACACACACACACACACACACACACGAGCTCTTTATATATTTTGGATATTAACTCATCAGTCATATCATTTGAAAATATTTTCTTCCATTCAGTAGGTTGTCTTTTCTTTTTATCTATTGGTCCCTTTGCTGTGCAGAAGCTTTTATGTTTAATTAGGTCCATTTGTTCATTTTTGCTTTTATTTCCTTTGTTTTGGAGATATACCCCAAAAATATTGCCACCATTTATCAAAATGGTGAGTTATATCTTTTTATAGTAAAGAGGTGATAAAATAAGTAAACTATCTTCCTGAGTTTGGTGAGTAATCTAGACTTGAGTGAGTCATTCCAGCAAATTATAGAACCTGATAAGGGAATTGTGGGAACATCTGATTCATATCCAATTCAGACAGAAGCTGTGGGTGACCAAAGGATCTACTAACTGTGATTGGTATCTGAAGGGTGGAGGCATGGATGCCTTGTGGGACTGAGCCCTGAAAATGTGTGATCTCAAGGTAGGCAGTATCAGAATTGAGTTGAATTGTAGGACACTCAGTTGTTGCATACAGACACTTAGAGAATTGCTTGTTATGGGGAAACCCCACATAGTTGGTGGCCAGAGTATTGAGAGTTGTTTTTGTTGTTGTTGTTCAGTTGCTAAGTCGTGTCTGATTCTTTGCCGCCTCATGAACTACAGCATGACAAGCTTCCCTGTTCTTTACTGTCTCCCACAGTTTGGTCAAGCTCATGTCCACTGAGTCAATGATGCCATCCAACCATTTTATCCTCTGCCACTCCCTTCTCCTTCTACCCTCAATCTCCCAGCATCAGAGTCTTTTCTAATGAGTCAGCTCTTCACATCAGGTGGCCAAAGTACCGGAATTTGAGCTTTAGCATCAGTCCTTCCAATGACTATTCAGGGTTGATTTTCTTTAGGATTGACCGGTTTGATCTCCTTGCAGTCCAAGGCACTCTCAAGAGTTCTCCAGTGCCACAGTTCAAAAGCATCAATTCTTTGGCACTCAGCCTTCTCGATGGTCCAACACTCATATCCATACATGACTTTGGAAAAACCATACCTTTGACTATATGGACTTTGTCAGCAAAGTGATATCTTTGCTCTTTAATACATTGTATAGATTTGTCATAACTTTTCTTGTAAGGAGCAAGAGTGTTTTAATTCTGTGGCTGAAGTCACCATTTGCAGTGCCTTTGGAGCCCAAGAAAATAAAATCTGTCACTGTTTCCACTTTTTCCCCATCTATTTGCCATGAAGTGATGGACCAGATGTCATGATCTTAATTTTTTGAAAACTGAAATTTATGTCAGCTTTTTCAATCTCCTCTTTCACATTCATCAAGAGGTTCTTTAGTTCCTTTTTGCTTTCTGCCTTTAAAGTTGTATCATCTGCATATCTGAGGCTGTTGATATTTCTCCCAACAATCTCAATTCCAGCTGGTGATTCATCCAGCCTGGCATTTCTCATGATGTTCTCTGCATATGCTCCCCTGGTGACTCAGATGGTAAGGACTCTGCCTGCAATGAGGGAGACCCGGGTTTGATCCCTGGGTCAGGAAGATCCCCTGGAGAAGGAAATGGAAACCCACTCTGGTATTCTTGCCTGGAAAATCCCATGAACAGAGGCGCCTGGAGTGCTGCAGTCCATGGGGGTGCAAAGAGTCAGACATGACTGAGCAACTAACAGTATACTATACTCTGCATATAAGTTAAATAAGCAAGGTGGCAATATATAGTATTGAGAGTAGTGTATGGAAAAAAGTATCGAGAGAAAAACAATTTGAATGTTTTTCTTTCAGCATGGCACCATTTAAAGTCATGCTGTTAGTATATAGTGGAGTTAGAAACTGAACTCATATAGTCTGACTCTACAGTGTAAAAACTGTGTTTACTGTCTTTAATAGTAGGTGATTCTCAGTGGTAGCTAAAGTTTATTCTTCGATTCCTTACTTAATTCACTATGACTTACTCCTTTTTCTTAATATGAATGATGAGGATGTAATTCTTTTAACATAATTATTTTCATTATGTTCAGTAATCAGTAAAGGATATTTCATAGCTATTTGACAAGTACTCTGATTTATATTATTATTCTTATTACTTTTACATGTTTTTATTTATATACAGGTATATTCTAAAATAAATTTCATTTCAACTAAATCTCATTGTTCTCCTTCTCGAGCACTGAATTTTCAATGAATTCTCTAGAACGTTCTTTTTCTCAATAAATATTTGTTGAATATATGTTAATTAATTAGTACCAGTTACTGTGCTATATGCTAAGGTTAAAAGGTAAAATAAGATCTGATTCTTGGCCATATGACATAGACATATAGAAAACAGTGCAATCGAGTAAATGCTAGGATGGGTAAATTCAGAATGCTAGAAGCATGGACAGATGATTGCATATTTGGCTTCAATGGCATTTAAAGAAGCAGAGATTTTGAAGGTTGAATCATAGAACTTTAGTTTCTATATGTGCACATACATATTCCAGCTTTTCTTTCCTGTTCCAAGATGATCCTGCTAACGGTACCTACAATCTCTGAGAATAACTAAAGAGAGATGGATTTGCTCTGATAATCTCTACAAATTGAAATATAAGTGGTCAGTGTGTTGCCTGTTTAGTATCTGTAGCCACAGTTTTAGGTTTCTTTGATCTTTGCAGCAGAGACTAATTGTCCTTTAATAGCCAGAGAAAAGCTCTGTTCCACAGAGAATGTTCTCCATCTATCTCAGCTTGACTCATACTTAAGCTTTGTCCTCTCTCCCTGCCGTCACTTGCCTGCCTGACTTAATGCTGGTGTTTTCTCAGCCCACCCTGGCTTCAGTTAAAGCTAAATGCTTCCTCCTCTCTTGGCCAAGACACATTCTCCTATACCACATTCTGCTATGATATCTTGTTGTCCAAAAACATTCTGTTAATTCATTTTCAAGGGAGAGACCTCTACAGAGTAATTGCTGTGTACTGCAAAAAATTGAGAAGAAAACAAAGTTCTGGCCTTTGTTCTCAAATATTTGAAATATGACTAAAAAGACAAAATTTCTGTTCAGGAAACAAGTGCAGAGCGGTGCAAGATAATAAGTAGTCAGGTGGTGAAATGCATGGAACAGTTAATAAGTGTTGTAAGGACAGCTTTTCATCCCATCATAATCAGACCATTGAAAACTAAAGACAAAGGAAAAAACCTTGAAAACAACTAGAAAAAAGGCACTATCTATATGGGGAAAATAATTTGAATACCTGTGGTTTTCTTATAGAAAACCATGAGTGAAGAAAATGGCATGACAGGTATAAATGGCTGAATTGAAATTAAAGAAAAATAAACTTAGAATTCAATATCATGAAAAAATATCCTTTGGAAATAAAGGTGAAATAAAATGAATAAGAGAGTTCATTGCCACAAGACATGATCACAAATAATTGATAAAGGAACCTCTTCAAACAGTAGGGTAGTGATTCCAGAAGAAATGTGAAACCTCAGAAAAGAAGGTAGAGGAGCAGAAATGGTTGAGTATCTGGGTAAATCTGATAAAGTATTCTTATTCTCTAAAAATTCCTTAAAATTTAATTGACAGTTGCAAGTAAAGGTGAAAATATTTACTCATGGAACTTATAATGTACATATATGTAATATATGAGACCACTGTCACATAAAGGAGAGAAAGTATAAAAAAAAAACAGACTATATAAGATTTTTACAGTCCACTTTAAATGGTTAAACAGTGATTCTAAGCAGACTATGGAAAGTATGATTCTCATATTATAATCTAGAGCAACCACAAAAATAACTATTCAAAGAGATGAAGTACAAAAAGTACTAAAAAACTAAAATAAAATACAAAATGTTCAAATAACCCCCAGAAAAGCATGAGGATGAAAAAACATAGCCTACTAAGAGAAAAACAAGTAATAAAATGGCACCTCTCAATCCAAACATATTAAATATTACATTAAATGTAAATGATCTAAACATATCAATTAAAAGACAGAAGGTGACAGAAAGGATTAAAATGGCTCCATTATATTTTTGTATACAAGAAACTCACTTCAGATACAATTATATAATAGGATAAAAATGAAAGGATAGAAAATACATACCATGCAGATTCTCATGAAAATTTTCAATGGCTACGTTAATATCAAACAAATTAGACTTCAGAACAAGAGCTATGACTAGAAACAGAGAGGGATTATTGCAGCATTATAAAGGACTCAATTCACAAAAGGACAGAATAGTCACAAACAATAAACGTGTATGCCCCTCACAGCAGAAGCTCCAAATACATGAAGCAATCTGACAAATTTACTGCACAAGAGTTTGACAGTTTCTATAAAGTTAAACAAACTTAAACAGGACCCAACAATCCCACTGTTAAGTATTTATCCTAGAGAAATAAAATTTTATGTTCACATGAAAACCTGTACAAGACTGTTTATGCCAACTCTATTCATAATCTCCCCAAACTGGAAACAATCCAATTTGACTACCACAAGTGAATGGATGAACAATCTGTGTACATCCATGAGGTGAAATACCAATCGGCATTTAAAAAGAATGAACTGCTGATACACAGCAGCTTGGATGAATCCCAAATGCATTATGCTCCAATGTTACATACTGCATGATTCTGTTTCTATGCCATTCTTGAAAAGATCAAAGTATAAGTAATGAGGAACTCATCATTGGTTCTTAGAGTTTGGAGGGAGGGAGAAGATATGAATATAAAGTGATAGCACAAGGAAAGTTTTGGGAGGTGATGAAACTGTTTTAGATCCTAATTTTGATGATGATTTAATATGAATATATACATGTATTAAAATTCGTAGAAATATACACAAAATTAAATTAATTTCGCTACATGATCAGTTCAGTTCAGTCGCTCAGTCGTGTCCGACTCTTTGCGACCCCGTGGTCTGCGGCACAGCAGGCCTCCCTGCCCATCACCAGCTGCTGTAGTTTACTCAAACTCATGTCCATTGAAACAGTGATGCTATCCAACCATCTCATCCTCTGTCGTCCCCTTCTCCTTCCGCCTTCAATCTTTCCCAGCATCAGTCTTTTCAAATTAGTCAGTTCTTTGTATCACTACATGATAAATTAAAATAATAAATTAATAAACGAAAATTCTAAGTACTGCTTTCAGACTTTTTCCAAACTTCTCAAGTGCATAGATTATTCCACCCATACATATACATTAAGGACCCATTATTCCAAATACATAGGTTCATTTTCTCTGCCTAGATTCTTTTATTCTCTACCTGAAAAATTTTGAGTAAGATTGGGGGTACCTTTTGGAGAAAGGGAAAGTATTGCAAAATAATTTTTGAGTCATGGGATGCTGATAATGTTTAACATTCTGATCATGACGGTATTTACATAGGTGGGTACATTCTCTCTAAATTCATCAAGCATGAATTCAGACAGAATGTAATGCATAAGAAAGATTTGAAATGAAAAGCTTAAAACAAATCCAAAAATCTCTTATCCAGCATTTTAAAACCTATGCAAAATATTAATTCTCCTGAAGTCTTCCCCAGTCTCCTGGAGAGCAATATGGCCATGCCTGTGTCTCAGTTGTGAAACTTAATATATTTCATGATAGCTTCATGTGTGTGTATGTATGTGTATGTGTGTGTCTTCTTCACTGTCTAGACTGGAAATAGAACACTAAATCTTTCAGTTCTTGGCACTCTGCAAGCACATGTCTGTTACCAACAAGCATGTATTCAGTGAACATTGGAAAGAAAAAAAGTGTGCAGAATCACTATGTCTAGGAATGGTCCACATTGGCCCTGGTTTCTTTCTCCTGGCATCTCACTGCTAGCCACTCTTTCCTAGCTTGAACATATCAGAAGCTATATTATTGAAATAAGTCCTTTATTCTCTTTCATTCTTTGCTTGACTACCAATAACACTTTGATCCACTTTTTAATGCAATGGAACCTGTCCCAGTCGCAAGAGAAATGCAGAGATGTGTCTTAGCAGAAGTACTTCCTAAGATTCTTGAGATGAGATAGATGTTAGAGAGAAACAAAATGATCCAGTGAACCAGGAACTTTACAGGCAGAGTCACTGGAATATCCTTAAGTTGTTTGCATTCTATGGCTTTCTTTAGAATAGACTTTTATTTTGAATGGTGAGTGGAATCCTGAGCAAAATAATTTACTACACATAATCATACCTGGAGGGTGAAATAATTGTGAACTGAAAAAGCCTAGGCTACTGCCTTGGTGAGACTATTGTAGTTGGTGCTAACACATAATTCTAATGGAAAATTCTGGTATGAATTTAACTTGCCTACCCTCTCCTACCATTGATTCATGGCCATGATTAATCTCTATAATATTTACTGTACTCATTGGTGATTTCAAGATAAATGATCATGTTGACAATATTAATTTCTGTTGATATAGACAGTTTTCATTTCATTTCTGAATTTAACAGAGATGAACATTATATCTAATACCCTTAGAAGAAATGGAGTAGCCGTCATAGTCAACAAAAGAGTCCTAAATGCAGTACTTGGATGCAATCTCAAAAACAACAGAATGATCTCTTTTCATTTCCAAGGCAAACCATTCAATATCACAGTAATCCAAGTCTATACCCCAACCAGTAATGTTGAAGAAGCTGAAGTTGGATAGTTCTATAAAGACCTACAAAATCTTCTAGAACTAATGCCCCCCAAAAATGTCCTCTTTATTATAGGGGACTGGAATGCAAAAGTAGGAAGTCAAGAGCTACCTGTGGCCTTGGAGTACAGAATGAAGCAGGCCAAAGCCTAACAGAGTTTTGCCAAGAGAACACACTGGTCATAGCAAACACCCTCTTCCAACAACACAAGAGAAGACTCTACACGTGGACATCACCAGATGGTCAACATTGAAATCAGATTGATTATATTCTTTGCAGCCAAAGATGGAGAAGCTCTATACAGTCAGCAAAAACAAGACCGGGAGCAGACTGTGGCTCAGATCATGAACTCCTTATTGCCAAATTCAGACTTAAATTGAAGAAAGCAGGGAAAACCACTAGTCCATTCAGGTATGACCTAAATCAAATCTCTTACGATTATACAGTGGAAGTGAGAAATACATTGAAGGGATTAGATCTGATAGACAGAGTGCCTGGTGAACTATGGACGGAGGTTCCTGGCATTGTACAGGAGACAGTGATCAAGACCATCCCCAAGAAAAAGAAATGCAAGAAGGCAAAATGGTTGTCTGATGAGGCCTTGCAAACAGCTGAGAAAAGGAGAGAAGCTAAAGGCAAAAGAGAAAATGAAAGATATATTCATTTGAATGCAGAGTTCCAAAGAATATCAAGGAGAGACAAGAAAGCCTTCCTCGGTGATCAATGGAAAGAAATAGAAGAAAACAATAGAATGGGAAAGACTAGAGATCTCTTCAAGAAAATTAGAGATACCAAGGGAACATTTCATGCAAAGACGGGCTCAATAAATGACAGAAATGGTATAAACCTAACAGAAGCAGAAGATATTAAGATGAGATGGAAGGAAAACACAGAAGAACTATACAAAAAAAGCTCTTTAAGACCCAGATAAGAACGATGGTGTGATCACTCACCTAGAGCCAGACATCCTGGAAGGCAAAGTCAAGTGGGCCTTAGGAAGCATCACTATGAACAAAGACAGAGGAGGTGATGGAATTCCAGTTGAGCTATTTCAAATCCTAAAAGATGATGCTGTGAAAGTGCTGCATTCAATATGCCAGCAAACATGGAAAACTCGAAAACTCAGCAGTGGCCACAGGACTGGAAAAGGCCAGTTTTCATTCCAATCCCAAAGAAAGGCAATGCCAAAGAGAGTTTGAACTAATGCACAATTGAACCCATCTCAGTTCAGTTCAGTTCAGTTGCTCAGTCGTGTCCGACTCTTTGCGACCCCATGAATCACAGCACGCCAGGTCTCCTTGTCCATCACCAACTCTCAGAGTTTACCCAAATCCATGTCCATCGAGTCGGTGATGCCATCCACTCATCTCATCCTCTGTCGTCCCCTTCTCCTCCTGACCCCAATCCTTCCCTGCATTAGGGTCTTTTCCAATGAGTCAACTCTTCGCATCAGGTGGCCAAAGTACTGGAGTTTCAGCTTCAACATCAGTCCTTCCAATGAACACCCAGGGCTGATCTCCTTTAGGATGGACTGGTTGGATCTCCTTGCAGTCCAAGGGACTCTCAAGAGTCTTCTCCAACACCACAGTTCAAAAGCATCAATTCTTCAGCGCTCAGCTTTCTTCACCATCCAACTCTCACATCCATACATGACCCCTGGAACAACCATAGCCTTGACTAGACGGGCCTTTGTTGGCAAAGTAATGTCTCTGCTTTTAAATATGCTATCTAGGTTGGTCATAACCTTCCTTCCAAGGAGTAAGGGTCTTTTAATTTCATGGCTGCAATCACCATCAGCAGTGATTTTGGAGCCCCCCCAAATAAAGTCTGACACTGTTTCTACTGTTTCCCCATCTATTTCCCATGAAGTGATGGGACCAGATGCCATGATCTTAGTTTTCTGAATGTTGAGCTTTAAGCCAACTTTTTCACTCTCCACTTTCACTTTCATCAAGAGGCTCTTTAGTTCTTCTTCACTTTCTGCCATAAGGGTGGTGTCATCCGTGTATCTGAGGTTATTGATATTTCTCCTGGCAATCTTGATTCCAGCTTGTGTTTCTTCCAGCCCAGCATTTCTTATGATGAACCCATCTCACATGCTAGCAAAGTAATGTTTAAAATTTTCCAAGACAGACTTCAACAGTACATGAACCATCAGCTTCCAGATGTTCAAGCTAGATTTAGAAAAGGCAGAGGAACCAGAGATCAAATTGCCAACATCCACCATTTCATCGAAAAAGCAAGAGAGTTCCAGAAAAGCAGCTACTTTTGCTTTATTGACTACGCCAAAGGCTTTGACTGTGTAGATCACAACAAACTGTGGAAAATTCTTCAAGAGATGGGAATACCAGACCACCTGACCCGTCTCATGAGAAATCGGTATGCAGATTAGGAAGCAACAGTTAGAACTGGATATGGACAATAGACTGGTACCAAATTGGGGAAAGAGTACATCCAGGTTGTATATTGTCACTCTGCTTAATTAACTTTTGTGAAAATTACATCATGCAAAATGTCAGATTGGATGAAGCACAAGCTGGAATCAAGATTGCTGGGAGAAATGTCAATAACCTCAGATATGCAGGTGACACCACCCTTATGTCACAAAATGAAGAAGAACTAAAGAGCCTCTTGATGAAAGTGAAAGAAGAGACTGGAAAAGTTGGCTTAAAATTCAGCATGCAGAAAATTAAGATCATGGCATCCGGTCCCATCACTTCATGGCAAATAGATGGTGACTCCAGCCATGAAATTAAAAGATGCTTGCTCCTTGGAAGAAAAGCTATGACAAACCTAGACAATCTATTAAAAAGCAGAGACATTACTTTGCCAACAAAGGTCTGTCTAGTCAAAGCTATGGTTTTTTCCAGTAGTCATGTATGGATGTGAGAGCTGTACTATAAAGAAAGCTGAGCACTGAAGAATTGATGCTTTTGAACTGTAGTGGTGGAGAAGACTCTTGAGAGTCCCTTGGACTGCAAGGAGATCCAACCAGTCCATCCTAAAGGAAATCAGTCCTGAGTGTTCATTGGAAGGACTGATGCTGAAGCTGAAACTCCAATACTTTGGTCAACTGATGTGAAGAATTGATTCTTGGAAAAAAAAAAACAAAACAACCCTTATGCTGGGAAGATTGAAGGGAGGAGGAGAAGGGGACGACAGAGGATGAGATGGTTGGATGGCCTCACCGACTCCCTGGCCGTGAGTTTTAGTAGGCTCCAGGAGTTGGTGATGGGCAGGAAGCGAGATGTGCTGCAGTCCCTGGTGTTGCAAAGAGTCTGACCTGACTGGCCAACTGAATTGAACTGACCCCAGAAGATAACCATGTAGAGATGATTTCAGTTGAAAAAGGAAGAAAAAATAGGCTTGTAGAAAGCTATGTGGTTCTTCCCTTGTACAAGGGAGGGAGAAAAAAGGTGATTCATGTCGATTCTACTTATTTCCATTGAAAATAGTGACATTTTTACCTTTGAGTTCTATGCAACTACAATTTAATTTCCCTGGAATAAACTTTTAGTTTTACTCTGCCTATATAAGAACAACAACAAAAAAAATCAAAAGGATAAACTATTTCAAATGAATGTCGACTCTCATCAACCTAAAAAGATCAGGTTAAAATGTATTAAACTTCCAAAGAATCTGAGCTATTTCAATAAGTTTGATGGGTCACAAATTGTAAATTTACAACAGAAGCTAGACTCACAATAGCCCTCAAGCCTTGATGGAACACCTACAAATTATGTAAAATTCTAAGCAGTTGAGAAATTCCATGTAGAGAGCAAGGACATGCTTTAGGATGGAATCACCTGCTTTTTTGTGTTAAAAAAAATGAAGATGAAAATAAATGCTTGCTACTAAGCTGGTTAAAATGTATACTTTTTTGTTTAACAAATGCTTAGAAGAAATAATAATTAGTATAATAATACTAAGCTTTTAGAAAATGCTTTTTATCTTCAAAGCATTTCACAAAAGTATATGTGGTTGATCTCAGCACCCTAAAAGCAACTTGCCGAAATGTTTTGCTTTACAGCAGATGTATTTCAGAAGGGTTTCACTCATCTTCACGTTTTCTTGGGCGTAGCTCTGTATGTTAAAAAAAAATGGCTGCAGAAAATAAAATCCATCAAAGCATTGCTTTTTAATGCAAATAAGCTTCTTTCTATTCTTCCTACAGGAAAGAAATGTTCAGTTGAAACTTACTATAAGCTCAATTCTGTTGAATCTTTGTAAGAACGGTCATTTTGTGTAGGACCGCAGTTCATCTGTTCTGTCTCCACTCAGGTCCAAACAAATGGAAATAGGCTTAAAAGGCAAAGGGTTAATTAAATATATTTTTAGATATATTTACTAATGTACGAGAATTAAATTCACTTAAGATATAAATCTTTACTGATAGTAGTCATTTAGTGGAAACTGAGCTGGAACTTATTATTTTGACGGCATAGGATCCTTTTTCCAACTGCTTCTGGAAAAGCATTTTCAGATACAGCCAGGGTTGACCTTCTAGAACATACAAATGTTAAGTGGAAGAATCAGGGAGGGCCTGCCTGCAGCAGACTCTGAGGTGGCAGGTGAACTGCCAGTTACCTCTGCTCTGGGTCTGATTATCCTGCATTTAATGAGACTCAGAGTTACTGCTTCTCCTCCAAACTGTATAGCAATACAAGATGCCAGTCCAGCACTCCTTTTCTTTCATTCCTTTCTCTCTTTTAATTTAAAAAGGTGACAACAGCAATGAACGTTTATTGTTGAAAAATTAAATTTAGGGAGATAAATAGAATGGAAAGAAAAGCAAAAAATCTCCCTTTCCTCTATCAGAGATGACCTTACAAAGTCTTCTGAACTTTTCCAATACACTGATATCTTATTTAACAAAAACAGGTTCTCACTATACTTACATAAGCTAACATTAGTATATAGCCTTATAACTTTTCATGAAAATATAAATGTATACACTACTGTTCTAATTGTTATAGGCATTTTATTTCTTAATATCATTTACTAAATGTAATGATTCTCAAATTTACCATATCATAAAAATCACCTGGAGAACTACTTAAAAATATACAGTGATATATCCCTATTCTAGATGTACTGCATTAGAATCTCTAGGAAAGTGTCTTAAGAATATTTCTTTTTAACCAAGTTTCCCAGGTTATTTGAGAAACAATGAATGAAGTTGTGTTTTGTGTTTCATTTAATTCCCATTAAAAAAAACTATTCAGTATTATACCTCTTCATCATGTTCTAGCCTAATTGTTCCCTTAGTTTAAATTCAAAGAGGTAGAATTACTCTCTCACACAGTACGGACATTTAAAACCATTTAGCATATATTGCCAAACTATTCTTAAGCAGGCTATGATAATTTATGTCTACAACTACACATGTTATCACAGTGGTTGTCAGGATCAAGGTATTTGGATGAAGGATGTCTGTTTGTATTCCCACTGTGCTTCCAGAACAGGTAATGAGCAGAACTTTCCATCCTGAAATCAACTATAAGCTTTAACCTCTGTAACTAGTCAAATTTGGGGAATGATTTCTAAGCAAGGCCAATTCATTTTGTACAAAGTCTCAGGTATGTAAATTAGAAAGGAATTCTTTGTTTACTCCCTCCCTTTTTCAAAATGTTAAAACTTTAAATACTCAGTGGTAAAGAATCCGCCTGCAATGCAGGAGACACAGGAGTCACAGTTTCAATCCTTGAGTAGGGAAGATCCCCTAGAGGAGGAAGTAGCAATCCACTTCAATATTCTAACCTGGAAAATCCCATGGACAGAGGAATCTGGTGGGCTACAGTCCATGAGGTCACAGAGAGTCAGGCACGCCTGAGCATACAGGCACACAGTAGAATTTTGAAAAGTGTGACGATTCTTCTGAATCAAGCATCATTTAAATTTGGTTACTGGTTAAATAATACGAGGAAATTATTTAAAAAAACAGATGTCAAGACTCACCTGAATCAGTGAAGGAGGTTTCTGAAAATTTGCATTTTTCTAAAAATCCCTAGATATTTCCCATGCAGAAGCAGGAGAGAAGACCTCTGCTGACCCACACTCCCAGTTTTGTGGATGGGAAAAACAACCCAGGGTAGTTCATTGTGGGACCTATGACAGATGCAAGTGAGTGACAAAGCTGTGATTAGAAGCCACGTCCCTGTCAGTGGATATACTGTGTTTTCTGGTACTTAACTGTATCTATGATTAGGTCTATGGATTTGTCAAAAAAAAAAAAATAGACATTCTTATTAAAATTATACAAATGAAAGCTATTGTTTTACAAATTCAATTATACTTAGATATATAAAACTTGATAAAGTAGCTAATACTGGTTTAATAACCAATAAAATAGCACTTAACCTAATGCTTTTAGGTTTTATAATAAGTATAGCTTACCTATTAATAGAAAATAAATGTGAATATTTCAGAACTTTATCCGAATATAAAATGCTTTGTGTAACTGCTCATTTGTTTCGCCAAAGATCTCCTGTTTAAACTTTGTCCTTTGTCAATTTTTCTGAACGTCTGTGAAAAAGCCTCATTTCTGTGCTAATGGTCATTAAAGATTTTCTTTCCTAGTTATCCAAATTCTTTCTCTAAACCTGAGCATATGCACTGAATGTGGAGGAACCAAGAACAGGCAGAAAGAAGGGAACAGGAGGGCTTTAAAAGAGCATCCGATACATGAAACATCAGTGTTTAAGTCCAAAATCTTAATGTTTCTCTATTCTTGACTATGAAATGAGCTTATTCCAAACACATGATCACTGTTTTGCTTATTCTTCCTTATATTTTATACTTTAAAATGCATGTAACTCTAGACTGAATTATATTGCCTAGAGTTTCCTAAACAAATACGTATAATTTTTGCTCCAAGAAAAAGCTCTAAAGTTACATTTAATCTGCATGAGCAATTTGACCTATTCACTTAGGATTACTCAGGTGAAACCTCTTTCTGTTGATATATATTTCATTAATGTTATGGAATTTAGTTGCATTTCAATTTTGAGCCAATATTTCCATTACCTTTATCTTTCTCAAAAGATGACTCTTCCGAATTGGAATTTTTCATGGTTGACATCACTTGACAAACTACCATGCTTTTTCTGAGTGATATGAATGGGAATAAACAGCATTTTTTTTTTACCACTGCAAAATGCCTCTCCAGTGTTCTATTGAGGAGAAACCAGTTTATTATATGAATTTTCCAAAATTTAACTTCTGGGCATGGTGTTTTAATTTACTCAAGTTCAAATTAAAAAAAAAACAACTTTTATCAAGATTTCATGTGCTTGTGTGTGTGTATGTGTACATATAAACAGTATCAAGAAAAGAAGCAACTTACTAAAGGAACTGATCCTTTATAGATGCATATTTAATAATCATCAATAATTATTCTTACATATAGTATCTACTTCAGATAAATACATATGTACACATGCATTTGTGTATAAGTGTAGGCAGGGAGATTTTGTTAGTCATTGAAACTGAAATAAAATATTTTGAACACCTAGCAGACACAGCTGGATCCAATTACCTAATTGTTCAAGCCTCTTAAATTCATTAAGTTAAAAACTGATTGCCTCGTCACAACAAAATTTAATTCTTGTGTTGTCAGTTTCCAAAAAGACTACCATTATTGTTCACCAACGTCCCCAACACAAGGAGAGTCATCAAGTATCTAAGATTTTAATGTTTAAGTTCCTTTCGAGGATAGATTTTCAACTAATTGTATTCCATTGAGTATAAGTTTTGTGGGATATTAATAGGTGTTACCCCCAAAAAGGAGGAAGAGGAGGAGAAGGAAGAAAAGAGAAAGAAAACATTCTTGGGTTGCTACATTTGGAGAATATTACATCATGCAATAAAATCCAACATCCATTGAATCATAGAAAAAGCAAGAGAGTTCCAGAAAAACATCTACTTCTGCTTTACTGACCACGCCAAAGCCTTTGACTGTGTGGATCACAACAAACTGTGGAAAATTCTGAAAGAGATGAGAATACCAGACCACCTTACCTGCCTCCTGAGAAATCTGTATGCAGGTCAAGACCCAACAGTTAGAAACAGACATGGAACAACAGACTGGTTCCAAACTAGGAAAGGCTTACGTCAAGGCTGTATATTGTCACGCTGCTTATTTAACTTATATACAGAGTACATCATGCGAAATGCCAGACTAGATGAAGCACAAGCTGCAATCAAGATTGTCGGGAGAAATATCAATAACCTCAGATACACAGATGACACCACCCTTAAGGCAGAAAGGCAAGAGAAACTAAAGAGCTTCTTGATAAAGCTGAAAGAGGAGAGTGAAAAATCTGGCTTAAAACTCAACATTCAAAAAATGAAGATCATGGCATCCAGTCCCATCACTTCATGGCAAATAGATGGGGAAACAGTGGACATAGTGAGAGACTTTATTTTTTGGGGGGAGGGGTTCCAAAATCACTGCAGATGGTGATTGCAGCCATGAAATTAAAAGACGCTTGCTCCTTGGAAGAAAAGCTATGATCAGCCTAGACAGCATATTAAAAAGCACGGACATATTACTTTGCTGACAAAGGTCTGTTTAGTCAAAGCTATGGCTTTTCCAGTAGTCATGTATGAATATGAGAGCTGGATCATAAAGAAAGCTGAGCACCGAAGAACTGATGCTTTTGAACTGTGGTGTTGAAGACTCTTGAGAGTCCCTTGGACTGCAAGGAGATCCAACCAGTCCATCCTAAAGGAGATCAGTCCTGAATGTTCACTGGAAGGACTGATGCTGAAGCTGAAACTCAAATATTTTGGCCACCTGATGTGAAGAACTGACTCATTGGAAAAGACCCCAACGCTGGAAAAGATTGAAGGTGGGAGAAGAAGGGGATGACAGGATGAGATGGTTGGATGGCATTCCCGATTCAACGGATATGAGTTTGAGTAAGCTCCAGGAGTTGGTGATGGACAGGGAGGCCTGGCGTGCTGCAGTCCACGGGGTTGCAAAGAGTCAGACACGACTGAGTGACTGAACTGAACTGACATCAGGCAAATTTAGCATATTTCATAATTTCAGGTTTTGATGGCACCTTTAAAGATTTAAAGTACTGAATGGTTGCCATTCACATATTAGCTTCATCAAGAACCATTTCACTGAAACATGTGAGGAAACCCTCTTTAGTCTATTCCCCTGTTAAAAGTTTCTCAACCACCACTCAAAGCTTCATCATTCTTTGCTTAATTTTGCTGAGAGCTCTCATATATTAACCTTGACTTTATCAATATACTGCTCTCAGTCTATAACCCCCAGACTTCCCTCTCACTCCATGCTTCTTGATGTAGTCAGACTGAACTTTCTGCAATCTGAATCTGAACTCAAAATCTCTGCATAGCATTAAAGACAAAGTCAAGATGCCTAAACAAGAATACTAAAGGTCTTCATGGTTTCACTTCTTTGCTTCGACTCTGGTTTCAGCCCCTCCCAACTTGGTGGCAGCAATGCCCTGTGCTTTTTCATTCCCCCACACATTTGCACACCCACTCCCCACGGCTTCTCCATCCTCTCTATACCTGGCTGGCTGATGCTCATCCTTCAAGAACTGCCGTGGGAGTCCTGCTCAGGGATATGCTACCTCTCCAACTCATTCCCAAGCCTCACACGGTGAGGTGGGTGAGCCTTCTCCATCTCACCATCACACCACACCCTGACTTAGCCCATAGCACTGAGCAAGTAAATTTTAATTCTTGTTTTATTCCTTTTTCCCCACCAAGGAGCCCGACATTCACCTGTATGGTTGCAAAGCGACTAACATTAGTTCAAACCATGATTCGTTAGTGAATTAATTCATTTCTACAACATGTAACAATATCAGCATTAGCATCCAGGTAAGTCTATCAGAATTATTACTGTTGAGGAACGCTGTGAGGGCAGGCAGGATAGCCTAGTTAGTGGTAGAAAGCCTGAGAAACAAATTGTCATTCACTAAAGGTCAACTTAGGCATGTCATTTGACTTCTTTGTACATTATTTATTTTGATTTTAAAAATGTAGCTTATGGATAATATTAGTAAACACAGTTTAGCATGCATATTGTAATAAAATAAGCTATAAGAATAGTTCTTAGGACATAGCGTTTATCAAATTGATGGATCCTCTGTTTTGTTTAGTTTTTACTGGAGCATTGGAAGGCGTGATATTAAATTCTCATTTAAACAGGCAACGTATTAAATGTATTAGCAGAAATGAACTCTGCCTTATTTTCTGTGAGATATGATTAAGGAAAGAGTGGTATAGATCATGCTGTTTTCCCAAGGACACACACAACACACACTGGTGTACTTTAAATATCCCCCAGAATGGTATCTTCATAGTTTTCTTGTATGGATTTCCCCTTCGATATCTTTCAGGGAACCCACTTAATAATCTGTCCCATGGGATTGGTTAGGATGCTGATTTCAAGTCCCTGGTGGGAAAGTGGGTAGAAATCACAGGAATCCATGACCTGTTTCTATAACACCCCATACGATTCTTGCTTCAGTGAAATTGGAGAGTGGTTGTATAGCTGTGAATCTGGTTTTGTAACCATCTTCTCTATGTTTTAAGTTTCCTTAACTCTGTCCTCTTGATTGATTCTCTCCCTGACAAGCCATCCGATATGCTTTCATCCTAATTCCTCTAAAAGCACTGGTTCAGATGCCAGTCAGATTTTTCACCTTTCTCTCCCTCTCAGCCGAGGCCAAAACCCTGAACATTAGTATGATCAAGGGCTTAGTTTTCAGAAGCAGAGATAGACTGTTAAAGATAGATTACACTGACTACGCTAAAGCTTTTGACTGTGTGGATCACAGTGAAGCTGAAGCTTCAACTTTTGACCACATGATGTGAAGAGCCGATTCACTAGAAAAGACTTTGATGCTGGGAAAGACTGAAGACTGGAGGAGAAGGGCACGACAGAGGATGAGATGGTTGGATGGCATCACCGACTCGATGGACATGAGTTTGAGCAAACTCTGGGTGATGGTGAAGGACAGGGAAGCCTGGTGTGCTACAGTCCACGGGGTGACAAAGAGTCAGACACAACTTAGAGACTGAACAACAAAGCATGGATTTCTTTTAAATTATCAAAAATATCCCTACTCCCCACCAAATCTCGTAAGATGACTAACCTCTCTCTCTTTTCCCTAAAATACACATACTTACTATGAAATCAAGAAATTAAAAGCCCTCTTGGTGTAATATTTTCTCATTTACATAATGAGATCCTGATAGAAATAAAAATCAAGTTTAATTAGAAGTAAGCCAGGCCTATGGTTGGACTCTGGCCAAGTTATGGGTCTGAATTCTCCACATATTAAAGACACCAATAACTTTGAGAACTTCTGCTATTGACTAGTTTCAATGGAACTATTTGAGTGCTGCTGTCTCTAGGCATAATTGTTTTTCCAGATTTTCCTTGCAGTTCACCAGTTAATATGCCAACTCACAGATTCCCTTCTGCACCCTGGGCTGGACGTGGCTTGGTGCATTAGGTTCTGACATTGCGTTTCTTTTTCTTCTAAGAAGAACCCTCTACAAGCAGCCTATGCAGTTCAGTGAACTTCTCTATGAATTTCAGGTGTGTATTTGACAAATTTTTCCAGTTATACATTGACCATACGATATATCAGGTGATCAGTGGCTGTAATCAAAGAGAGACCAAATAAAAGTATCAATTACTTATTTTACTGGTAGAGATTCTCAGTTATTCTTCAGTACTCATTCTTTCCTTCATTAATCGAACTTTTGATTTTTTAGCTAAATACAAAGATTCTGAGAAACTGGACCATTTCCTTGCTTCTTTTACACCTGGATTTTGTCATCTGATTTAGTTCTTGCCAAAGGATAAAAATGAAAATGCCATGTAAGAATCCTTCTTATGACAAAAAACAGATGCATACCCTTTGTCTCCAATCCTGTACCCTATCATACTTCTTGCTAGATAGAAATCAGATGAACTGGTTCGAGTTCTGGCCACCTTGGACTGTGGAGGTGAACATGGGAATAGAAGTTATACATGACAAAGAAACAAGAAAGAATAAACCTGGGCCTCTGATTTCATTAGCATCATAGCAGTGTTGGACTTTACCAACAAAAAGAAAAGTAAGCTTTTATTTTTGCTTCCAGTTCAGTTATTCAGTCGGATCCAACTCTTTGTGACCCCATGGACTACAGCATGCCAGGCCTCCCTGTCCATCACCAGCTCCCGCAGTTTACTCAAACTCATGGCCATTGAGTCGGTGATGCCATCCAACCATCTCATCCTCTGTCGTCCCCTTCTCCTCCTGCCTTCAATCTTCCCCAGCATCAGGGTCTTTTCTAATGAGTCAGTTCTTTGTTCACATCAGGTGGCCAAAGTATTGGTTTAGGCAACAATATTTGAAGATTTCTTATAATTTGCATTTGTAAGTATACTTGATACACATAACAATCCAAAATATTTTCAGAAAAAATATTAAAGATGACATATATGAATGGAAGAAAACAGTTATGGAAGAAAGAGGAAAAGTTCCATTCCCTATGCCTTTCTATCACATTTTAGATTTTGATATGATCATTAATTTTAAGGTTGTATAAAAAGTGAAGTAAAGAGAAATTTATTTTTTGATCATCCACTTTGTGTTATGCCTGTGAACTATGTTTTATATCACTTCTCTTTCAATAGCAAACACAAGTTTCTTTCCCAAAATGAATAACACATTGTATTACTGAAATCAATCTGTCTTTTTATGGTAATGTAATAAGTTTAAAAATATCCACTATTATGTTTTCATGGCTTTTTCCTAAATTTTTATTATATTTGAGAATTAGTAAATCTTCAAGGTGAAAAAAAATCTTTATCTATAGAATAAAATATTGATTTAGATGATCTCTAAATGATTAAGCAATAAACACTGGTTAAAAATTTAGATCACTTGATTCCATTTTATTATTGCATTTCCTTTCATGATTGCATAAAATATTAGAACTAGAAGGAAATGTACAAACTTGTAGGCAACTTTGAAATAACTTCTGTTACCTGTAAACAGTTGTAGTGATCTCTAGCTGACTTGTGTAGTCCAGCTTATTTTTCTGGATGCATAGCTTTCTTAAGAGGTATTAGTTTTTCCATATCTATCATGATATGTATTCCAGGCTTCATAGATTTGATGTTATTAATAATAACAAATTGAAAGTCACTTGACAAGTCTATAGTGCTAAGACTTCTCAGTTTCAGGTTTGTGGAAATCTAATACAGCAATGCCCTTAGATTAATTAATTAATTAACTAACTGATTAATCTGCTGGCTTCCACTCTTGCTCCTGTAGTCGATACTCAACAGAGCGGCCATAGCAGTACAATGAAAGCTGAAATCCAGCATGTCATTTCTCTGCTAAAAATTTTCAAATCGCCCCTAAATTTAAAGGTAAACCCAAAGTCCATCCTAGGCTCATAAGACCCCACATGATCAGTCCCCCTCCACCACCCTGCAGTCTGTATCTCTTACTGGGCCTCCCTCCCTCGTGCCACTCCAGGTTCACTAGTTTTCTCAACATTCTCTG
Organism: Giraffa tippelskirchi; assembly: GCF_054371585.1. Classification (NCBI taxonomy): domain Eukaryota; kingdom Metazoa; phylum Chordata; class Mammalia; order Artiodactyla; family Giraffidae; genus Giraffa; species Giraffa tippelskirchi. The sequence goes on from NC_137281.1 coordinate 155,411,496, forward strand.
AACCAAAGAGATGGAGCCCCAAAAACTTTCTGTCAGTCTGGACGGCTCTCCCTCAGACATTCAGGTGACGCACTCTTTCATTTCCTTCAGGGTCTGGTCTAACACCAGCTCCTCAACATTTAAAATACAATCCCTCATGTTCCTGGTTTTCCATTACCTTCTACTCTTTTCCCCGTAATTTTATAATCAGTGTTGTTTTTCGGTTGCTAAGTCGTGTCTGACTCTTTGCATCCCCATGGACTGCAGCACACAGGTCTCCCTGTTCCTCACTATTTCCTGAAATTTGCCCAAGTTCATATCCATTGAATTGGTGATGCTATGCAACCATCTCATCCTCTGCTGCTCTCTTCCCCTTTTGCCTTCAATCTTTCCCAGCATCAGGATTTTTTCTAATGTGTCGGCTCTTCACATCAGGTGACCAAAGTATTGGAGCTTCGGATTCAGCATCAGTCCTTCCAATGAGTATTCGGGATTGATTTCCTTTAGGACTGACTGGTTTGATCTCCTTGCAGTCCAAGGGACCCTCAGGAGTCTTCTCCAGCACCACAAATCAAAAGCATTATAATCATATGCTATAATCATAAAGTATACAAATTAACCCTTACTATTGTTAATGTTCATCTCTGCCTAATAAAACAGTAATTTTCATGGGAATACAAATTTATATTTATTTGGTTTCCTGTGTGTACATTTGTAGAACAGTAAGTTCTGTCTCTCTCTCTCTATATATATAAATTCATCCCAAGTCTTCAGCTTCTGTGTAGAAGTTGGTTTTAGTGAAGAAACTTTTAGAAAAGAAGTCTCAGTACATTTTGTATCTAAACTCTTAGAACAGAGCTTCTTAATTTTAGCAGACATCGCCTTGTGATCTAAAGTATCTGAAAATTGAGAGTGGGAGCATCCTGTAATTAAATGAGGAGAAATGCAAGAGAACTAGTTGACTTATTTCCATAATTTCCCTCTCTTTTCTAGAAAATGTATTTATTCTGTGTTCTAAGCATCTCTTGAAATGATTTTTCCCCTCAGTTCAGTTCAGTTCAGTCGCTCAGTCATGTCCAACTCTTTGCGACCCCATGAATCGAAGCACGCCAGGCCTCCCTGTCCATCACCAACTCCCGGAGTCCACCCAATCCCATGTCCATCAAGTCAGTGATGCCATCCAACCATCTCATCCTCTGTCGTCCCCTTCTCCTCCTGCCCCCAATCCTTCCTAGCATTAGGGTCTTTTCCAATGAGTCAATTCTTTGCATGAGGTGGCCAACATATTGGAGTTTCAGCTTCAACATCAGTCCTTCCAATGAACACCCAGGACTGGTCTCCTTTAGGATGGACTGGTTGGATCTCCTTGCAGTCCAAGGGACTCTCAAGAGTCTTCTCCAACACCACAGTGCAAAAGCATCAATTCCTCGGTGCTCAGCTTTCTTCACCGTCCAACTCTCACATCCATACATGACTACTTGAAAAACCATAGCCTTGACTAGACGGACCTTTGTTGGCAAAGTAATGTCTCTGGTTTTAAATATGCTGTCTAGGTTGGTCATAACTTTCCTTCCAAGGAGTAAGCGTCTTTTAGTTTCATGGCTGCAGTCACCGTCTGCAGGGATTTTGGAAGGGCAATACTCTCGGTCACACTAGTATTGTGTCACCATATGTCCTCATAGCATCATTCTGTTCCTTGAGCCATAACCATCCTATCTTACTGAGAACACTGTCTCATCAAGCCTTCTAAGGGTCTACCCTGGGTCTGTTTGGATCAATATGACATTCCTATTGACAAGCACAGTTTCTCACACAGAATGCATGACAAATAAACATTGATTAAATGAATGAACCTCAGATATGCAGACGACACCACCCTTATGGCAGAAAGCGAAAAAGAACTAAAGAGTCTCTTGATGAAAGTGAGAGAGGAGAGTGAAAAAATTGGTTTAAAACTCAACATTCAGAAAACTAAGATCATGGCATCTGGTCCCATCACTTCATGGCAAATAGATGGGAAAACAGTGGAAACAATGAGAGACTATTTTTTGGGGGCTCTCAAATTACTGCTGATGGTGATTGCAACCATGAAATTAAAAGATGCTTGCTCCTTGGAAGAAAAGCTATGACCAACCTAGACAACATATTAAAAAGCAGAGACATTACTTTACCAACAAAGGTCCATCCCATCAAAGATATGTTTTTTTCCAGTAGTCATGTATGGATGTGAGTTGGCCTATAGAAAAAGCTAAGTGTCAAATAATTAATGCTTTTGAACTGTGGTGTTGGAGAAGACTCTTGAGAGTCCCTTGGACTGCAAGGAGATCAAACCAGTCAATCTTAGAGGAAATCAGTCCTGACTATTCATTGGAAGGACTGATGCTGAAGCTGAAACTCCAATACTTTGGTCACCTGATGTGAAGAACTGATTCACTGGAAAAGACCCTGATGCTGGGCAAGATTGAAGGCAGGAGGAGAAGTGGATGACAGAGGATGAGATGGTTGGATGGCATCACCAACTCAATGGACATGAGTTTGAGTAAGCTCCAGGATTTGATGATGGACAGGGAGGCCTGGCATGCTGCAGTCCATGGGGTCGCAAAGAGTCGGACATGACTGAGAGACTGAACTGAAATGAATGAAACTCTTACAAATAAACCTTTATGATTGTTTACCATGTGCTACTTTTGACTTCAATTTCTTCCTTGTCTCTTCCACCCAACATTGAGCAGAAGCATCATTTTTCTAAAATGTAAATAGAATCCAATTTTCTTTCTTGCTTACCACCATTTATTGCCCATAGGAGGAATCCAAATCTTTTAAATGCCTCCATATGATCCCAGACTCCCTTTATGGATTTCTCTTTAGTGATTCCATTCTATATCTCATTACTGTGGTCCAAGATGAAGCAGCATTTCTTTGAAAATATCTATCCTTCATTTCCAAACCTTTACACATTCTTTGTCTCTGCCTTGAAGATGGTCTAGTTATCTCCTAACCACAATAGACTTGGTTTTGCAGGAACTTTGTGGTCAACTGATGGCAAACCTAGACCGCGTATTAAAAAACAGAGATATCACTTTGTCAACAAAGGTTTGTATAGTCAAAATTATGTTTTTTTTCCCCCAGTAGTCATGTACAGATGTGAGAGCTGTGCCATAAAGAAGACTGAGTGCCAAACAATTGATGCTTTCCAATTGTCTTGATGAAGAAGAGTCTTGAAATTCTCCTGGGCTTCAAGGAGATCATACCAATCAATCCTAAAGTAAATCAGCCCTGAATATTCAATGGAAGCCAATACTCAATACTCAACTAGAAGCCAATGAGGGCAGAGATTACTCATATCCATCCTTACTGTTGCATCCTTACTGGCTAAAACAGTATCTGGCACATAACATATACTCTATAAATGTTCACTGAATGAAGAGTGTAATCTGGTCTATATGTCTACTGCCTCAACTAAGCAAGGGACTCCTTTTGGAGGGAAGTGAGGATATAATGGCTTATTTACTTCTTAACCCCTTCATCTAGCACATCATCACACATGGCAAACAATGAATAATGCATGGTATTTCTTTCATTCCATCAATGAAATCTATATTAAAAATCCCTCCATCTTTTTCATTTTATAGACTGTGTTTGCCATCATTACATTTTGTATAGTGGTAATCATCTTTTTTTTGTGATGTTTTATGGGATTTTCAAAGCACTAGGTGGAAAAGAGAAATTCTCATTTTCCTTTCAAAGTCAGGGAGATTAAAACACATGAGAAATAAGACCCATATTTACGTCAATGACATGGTTAGTATTAGAATCCAATATGTACTCAGCCTAGGATCCCCTGAGTTATCCTCATTCCAACGAATTACCCTTGGATAAATGTATTAGAGGAGAAAGAAATCCTTTGGTTTTCATGAGGGAATCTATTTGTTGACATCTGTCCTTTTCAAAGACGGAGGCATATACAGTTTTTTTTTAATTAATTTATTTTATATTGAAGGATAATTGCTTTACAGAATTTTGCTGTTTTCTGAAATTTGTATTCTTAAAGCAGAAAAGAAAAAAAAATATTCTTGCTATAAATCTGTGACAATTAAGTTCATTTAAGGTGGCACGACAACTGGATGTCATTTTCTCAATTCAAATCACCTTAAGTTGTATTTAAAGAAAACAAAAGTGCACTTGTGAACAGACACAATTCAAACATTTGGGGGCATATTTCAAAAGTTTCTTACCAAGGAGAAACATAAAAATAGTAAATGTATGTTTATGAAAAGGACCTCAAAACTTAGCACTCATTTCAGAACATCTTTTTTATGTGGGAGTCTGCTCAGAAGTCTTTTTTAAGTAAATATTTATGAAAAAACTCTCAAATTCATAGATAAAAAGAGCATATTTATCTATAAGGCAAGAATCTTCACTTTGTGTGCACTGTTGCAGCACGGCAAGTGTAAGAAATGGGGGGAAGTTTGAAGTCAAGGGAGACTAGTTAGATTATTGCAATCTTTTAGGTAAGTTTTAGCTTCATTCAGGCATTCATCCATGCTGTTAATACAGATACCATGGTAAGCAAGACAGACCCAGGCTGGGCCAGTAGAGGGCTTGGTGAAACTGACCTGCAATCCTAATACGGTCTAATGGATATGATTCAAGGAAAGAAAATGTGTCACGGGGATACACGGTAGCAGGACCTAACATATGTCCTTAGACATTTGTTTCTTAACATATTTGAACCTTAAATGAAATAAAATGTTTAGGAAAGCTTTTCTATTTTGTATGCCTTTATCTGAAATGTAAATGGACACTTTAAAGTGACAAAACATTAAAATGGTAACTTAGACAAACACACATGCACATATACACAAAGCAAATAAAAACAAATCTCTTATAACCTAGTTCTTTATTCAATCTTTTAATCCTGGCCCATTCAAGGTTTATCTAGTCAATCAATGTTTCCAAAGTTGGGGTTAAAACCATGCATGAACTAATTAGCTTTAATGTAGGAAAAAGGAATGAAATGAGATGGGCAATACCAGGAAAATTTTATTTAAAAAACATACTATGACTTGTAAAGCTTTCCTTCAAAATATTCTTATGTGAATTAGCAACAAACCAGCTAGTGAAAGACACTTTTATATTCTCACTGTAGTCACTTTGGTCATTTCTAATTGATTCATCATGGACAATAAAAATGGAAAGGGTCAGTTTTGCTCGTGCTTCTCACTGATAATTTATTCTGCTCCCCACCAAAACCTTATTATTTTAGCTTACACACAATAATAAAATGCCTTTTATGTTTGCATAATATTTTATTATAACCAATTTCTTCCCCCTTTCAGTAAAGTCTAAATTTGGATGAACATTCTAAAACTTCTCCCATTACACATAAAAGCTTTTAAAACAGTTTCCATTTAAAAGGATATATATATTTTTTCCTTTAGAAGGGAGTAAGTTTGCATAGCCAATAGTGCAGAAATTCAGGGGAAAATAAAGTAATTTAAATTTGCCTTGAAGAAATACCTTTAAAATGTTTTTTCTTTTCATTCTTGAATTTTTTTTGCTTCTTAAAAATTTGATGCAGCTGATTCTCTTGATAATGGGGATTAGATTTACAACTGTCCCTTTTGGTACATAGCAAAGATCCTGCCCTTCATCCAGAACACTCCTTAATCACCCCTTCCCCTGTCCATGTCAGACTAGCTCTCCCCTAATCTTTCTGCTTTCTCAAGATATTTGGTAGTCTCCTTGTCCATAGATTTTTCCTGTATGACTGTCACCTAGTTGAACGCCTGCACATAGTAAGTGCTCAATAAATAGTTGGTTAAAAGTAAAGAAATAAATACCTGATGTTCTAATAATTTGAAATGATAACTACCTTTATTATTAGATGCATTGGTTTTTCAATTGATCTTTTATTTTTTTATTGGAGTATTATTTCTTTACAATGCTGTGTTAATTTCTGCTGTACAATGAAATGATCAGTTATATGCATACAGACATCCCATCCCTCTTGGACTCAACTCCCACCCTCCCATTTCAACCCTATATGTCATCACAGAGCACGGTGCTGAGCTCCCTGCGCTTTATAGCAGGTTTAACAGATATCTTTCATAAGACTAGAGCCCTCCAGCTTCTCCTTCCTCAGTATTATCTAGATTCACCCACAAGCAGAAATGAGAATCAAGAAGCATGTTTTTAATACACCTTTCTTTATTTATCTTAGTGTCTTGTTTTACTGCTTCCCAGAGCTACTGTGCTCTACGTCATTCTACTTCAGTCCCATTTTTTCTCCTTATCAAAACTGTCTTACAATTCCTGAATTTCTCAGTGTCTCAGTAGCACATTGATTATTTTACGTAGGACCTGCTATGTGGCTACCAGGTTTTAAAAAAAAGGGCAAAGACTTTGAACACAAATCTGAGCCTTTGACATATAACCTCTATAATTTTTTTCTATATCTATAAAATAGTGATAATTACAGAAATTATGCATGATTGTTGTGAATAGTAAAGGAGTAATGTATGTAAAGTATCTAGAACAGTTCATTCCTCTATAGTAGGTAACTGCTAAATGAAATTACTATTTTATTATTAAAACTATCATCACTTAGAAAAGAATATTAAATTGGTATCACCCTGTAAATTTATTTTAAGAAGGTACTAAAATATCTTTTCAAAATTAAGTAACTGAATAGATGACCAATATAGTCTTAGTTAATTGAACAGGGCTTTTGTGATTCCTAATGAATCCAAACATGTTAACACATACTCTATTCCAGCTTTTCTTAATCATAATGCATCCTTTAATTGCAACAGAACTCTTAAAACATTATATCCATTACTTAATATCTATTATCTGATTTATTTCTATTACCATATGACAGAGAAAATTGAAAGAATATTTTTTGTATTTCATTTGAAATTAGAAGGATTGAGGAATAAAAGGATTTTCTGCAGCACCAAGCCTGCTCAGATCATAACATATCAAATAGGTTAAATAAGCAAGATTCAATAGTACATGTGAAGGAAGCAACAAGATCAAACATACCATTCTTCACTACTTACCTTACAAATACAGATGAGTATGCTGCTGTCATCGGTACAGGTTCTCAATTCTCCTATAGTCTTACCTAAGATATAGAAAATATTTATTCTTGAGAGGAAAATCATAGATGGAAGTTCATTTTAATCTTGCAAATATTTAGTAAATCAAAATCTCTGCCATATTACTCATTGCTCCTAAAATTACCAATAATACCTAAAGAGCGCTTGAGATTTACACATTTTGAAAAGATTTTTTTAAGTTAATGAAGTTTAGAAGAAGAAATATGTAGAAATGGAATAATCATCAATCATAGATACATGAAATAAAAAAAAAAAACAAAGATTTTTACACTGGATTTAAAAAGATAATAAAACTACAACTAAACCACACCATTTACTGACATAGTTTAAAAACAATTATACAGACATGTTGAAAGTAAAAGAGCAAACAATGCTATATATCTATACAACCCCATGTATCAGGGAAAGTAGGCTTCAAAGAAAAGTAATTATCAAAGCAAAAGTTAGAAATTACATATTGATTTAAGAGTCAATTGACTTATATGCATGCATCTAATAATACAGTTTCCAAAAACATATTGCATGAATTTGCAGAGAGAGAGCAAATTAGCCAAGATGGCATGTTCAGGCTCTCTCACACCTTGTTTTGTGAAGAATGACTATGTAACAGTTGAGATCATTCACAGCTCTGCGCATGCATGTGCCGAGGTACTCTCTTGGTCATGGGCTGGGCAGCACGCTCGTAGAAGCTTCAACACGAAAGCCCTGGCTGCTGCTGCACTTGGACGACACTGGAGTGACATGGGTATGTTCTATGAGGGTTATGTTATGGCTCTGTTGTGGTTATGTTGGGGGCTTCCCTGGTGGGCAAAGAGTCTGCCTGTAATGCAGGAGGCTCAGGTCCCATCCCTGGGTTGGGAGGATCCCCTGGAAAAGGAAATGGCAACCCTCTCCGGGATTCTTGCCTGGGAAAACCCATGGACAGAGGGGCCTGGCGGGCTATGGTCTGTGGAGTCACAAGTGTCGACACAACTTAGCTGGTACCATGGCTGCAGCGTCAGCCAGAAGGGAGGCTGTGTTATGGCTGCCGTGCCAGCCAGGAGGGAGTAAACACGTCTGCAGTTCCTACAGCTCCTCATGGATTCTTTCAGCCTCTTAACTGGTGTGTTGCTTACACTGGGTTCAGCGAACAGTGCAGACAGTGTGAACGGGAAGACAACCGGCGTCTCAAATAAGGTCAGCAATACAGGATTGAAAAGCAAAGCAGTAAGAATAAAGAAGATAGGAATAATCTGATTAATAAACTTGACCTAAGACCTAAAACGACTATAATCCAAATTAACAGATTTTGAATTTTTTCAAGTGTTTCCAAACTATACTAACAGTAATCTGATGATGAACCATTAAGCAATTCTTAAAAGACTTTTTTTAAAAAATTAAAAATAATGTAGAATGTCTCCTCTGACAAAGGAATTGAACAGAATTCAATTAAATAAGATAAATAAAAATAGCCATGTATTTTGAAATAATATAATATATGGATACTTACTCATTGGGGAAAGGGAAATTAGAAAATATTAAACTGAGTATGAAAATGAAACATATTGACAGTTGTGTTATATAATTAAAACTGTGTTTACCAAGAAATGTATAACTTACAGGCATATTTAAAAAGAAGAAAACCTATAAGCCAATGATCTGAGGATTCACCTCAAGAAGTGAGAAAGAGCACAGCAAACTAAACTCCAAGAGATGAAGATGAATGTATTATTAATAGTGATCTAGATCTGCATGGCACATTACCACAAAATGGGTAGCTTAAATCAACAGGCATGCATTCTCTCACTGTTCAAACGGCCAGAAGTCTCAAATCCAAGTATGGACAAGAGTGTCTCTTTCTAAGGGGTTCAGAGTTAAAAACTGTTCCATGCTCTCCCTGGTGTCCAGGGGTTGCAAGAAACCCTTGCCATTGCCTGCTTTGGAGCCTCAAAATTCCAGTCTCTACCTCTGTTGTCACGTTGGAGTCTTCCCTTGTGTCTCTCTGTCTTCTTATAAGAACACCTGTCATATCAGGTTAAAGGTCCACTCTATTATGCTGTCATCTTAACTTACCTCTTAATTACATCTGCAAAGACCCTCTATCTAAATCAAATCACATTCACCAGTATCAAGGACTGGGACATGAACATATCATTATGAGAGTCATGCAATCCAACTCGAAACAGAAGGAAATTACTAAAAAACAGACCTTAAAGAATGTTAAAACACACACACACACACACTAGAAAATTATCAAAGACAAAAGTTGGCTTTTGAAAGAATAACAAAGGACTAATAGGGCTCATAGATAGCTGAGAAGGTTGATAAAGAAATATATACACTTTAATTAAAGTTGGAAAAATCTCTTTTTTTTCCTAAATAGATACTAAGCAAAAATGAAGATGAAGAATAAAAATGAGATCACTGTGATGTAGCTGAAAGAATCAGGTTTAGAAAGTACACGATAAAGGAGTCGTGTCTCAGACCCATGATTTATGAACTGTGTGAACATAGGATAATCAGTGAAATTCCAGGAATTTATTTTTTTTCTCATTTGTGAAATGTGAGGAATTCAGAAGCACAGCATCTCATAGTATTGGTTTTAATAATAAATATAAACTAAAACATCTTACAAATTTGAATGTTAGCAAATACAGTTTTAATTGTGATTACTAAATCTACATTTCCCATTTGTCAATTATTTCCCTTCAATTATTAAGATACTGTCTAAATTACTACATGTCATAATTCCAAAAGTTCCTTCTTAGAAAACTATTGGTCACAAAATAACTCTTAATTTTTATTCTTGATTCCTAGAACTCTTGTCAAAATTTGTATCATCCATTTAACTTTGATTTTAAGAATGATTACATTTCTATTTGCCTTGTATCTCCCTTCAATTTAGTGTATAAAACAAGATAATATCAAAATAGCATTTAATTAAAATAATATTTTCATGTAAAACATTCTTAAAGAGAGCAAAAAAAACCCCTAATTGTGACAAAAGACAGGCTGAACTTATGGTTAGCACACGGTCTGAATCTGATTCCTCAAATGATAGATTTATTTTCACAAAGTAAATATTTCAAGAACACTTTCATTTGGGAAAAGATGTGTTTTCCATTGAGATTTAGAAAAATAAACAAAGACATAATTCTTTACCCTGACCGCCGTATATGGTTAAGAAAAGTCTTCAACTAAGCATGTGAAAACATTGTTCCACAGTGTGGCTGCAAATAAAATGGCAAGAAAAACCACAGCAGGAGGTGATTCAGATAGTGCGGAACAAGTCCTGGTCCCCCAGCGCCATAGCTGAAGCTCTCCGCGGCCGCAGGCGGACCACGCTGTGCTCCCGTGTTGGGGTTCGGCGTGCAGAGCAGGGGTTTCCGGTTGCAGAGATGCGGTTGAGCCCTCCTCCTCTACATCGTCTTTCTCCGCCTCCACCCCTCATGCCTGTGCTACTTCTCACATGAGCCCGTGGCCCAGGAGAAGACAGGGAGGCGTTCGTGCTCAGTAAAAGTCCATCAAAAATCCTGGTGGCCTTTCTACTGCTAAGGATCTGCAAAGGCTACTTCCAAGGCCGGTGACAGGAAAAAAGAAACGCAACACTTCCAACTGAGTCATGGTATTTACCCAGGGGAAATTGTTTGCCATGACTCCCAAAGGCCATCAGCTGGTGCTGTGATCAGTGTGATCTGAGGGTCCGCATAGTTCTCTTTGCTTTCATAAATACTAATGCAAAACTTTGCCTTCCTATTCAAATACATCCAGAGCATTTTACTTGATGACCTCTTTCTTAAGGTTGAATAAGATAATATATTTCTTTTAGTTTTGAATATATTAAAAATAGCTGAATGACAGTTAAAAACTAATAAAAATATTGATCGGCTTCCCAGGTGGAGCAGTGGTAAAGAATCTGCCTGCCAATACAGGAGATGCAAGAGACACAGGTTCGATTCCTGGGTTGGGCAGATTCCCTGGAACAGGAATGGCAACTCACTCCAGAACTCTTCCCTGGAAGATTCCGTGGACAGAGGAGCCTGGCAGGCAACAGTCCATGGGCTCAGACAGACACGACTGAGCAAATACACGCATTGCTCAGCTTACATCACACTACCATAGTTTCAGTTGTCACAGTTTAACCTCTGATAAAGCTTACCTCTATTACATTGACCAGATTTTTGTACTCTGCTTTAAAGCATAGAGTTCCAGCTTGGCTTTTATTCCTACCTTTCATGCTTGTTTTTATTTTCCAAAAGGTTATCTCTCCTTTAGTCATTTAACGCCTGAGACATCATTTTAGGATCATTTTGTCTTTTGTTTTTCAATAGTTCCTACTATGGCACCTAAATACAACTGGCAAGCCATGCATGAGAGTTGTGCAAATAAATGAAACTTAGTATTTGATATTTTGCATTTTTAATAAGCTCTAGTCTAGTAAAAAGTGAAATCAATCAGAAAATAATTTTTGTTGTAGGTTCTCTAACATTACTTTTAAACTTGTTTCTTAAACACTTCCACAGAGGTACACTTAACTGAGAAAGAATTTATACATATAAATATATATATATATGTATAAATTCCAAAGAATTTATGTATATAACATAAATTCTATATAAATTCTAAAGAATTTATATTCTAAATTTATACATATATATAAATTTGTAATATAAAGCCCCTATATGTATAATATAAAGTCCATGTGTATATATGCATATATATACATACACACGGGCTTCCCTGGTGGCTCAGTGGTGAAGAATCTACCTGCCAATGCAGGAGACATGGGCTTGATCCCTGGGTCAAGGTCAGGAGAAGGAAATGTCTTCCCTGGAAAATCTCATGGACAGAGGAGCCTGGTGGGCTACAGTTGATGGGATTGCAAAAGAGTTGGACATGATAGTGACTAAACAATAACAACATACATATATATATATGTGTATATATATATATATATATAAGTATATACATATCCCATAGTCTAGGAGTTTACTCTAAATTCTGCAGCAAGGGAACAATTTCTTTGAGATTTTATGATTTATTGTGTATCTGTACTCACAAATTTTAAAAATTTGCTTAGCTGAAAGCATACTAATAAACAAGCAAAGGTCTTATAGGAAAATGTTTTTATTTTATGTATAAACATGGTATTTGGTTAAAGATCAATAATATAAGTAGCTCATCATGACGGCAAGAAAATTAAAAATTAAAGTTATTTTAAAGTGAGCACGTGCTCTTTACTAAGTGCCTGTTTCTGTTAGAAGTACATCCATGGCTGTCTTCTGAGTCAGGTACTGCAATTATGCCCATTTCACAGACAAACATCTGAGGCATATGGAGGTTAGGCAAGCTACCAAGATTAACCTGAGTATTGTAAAGTGGCAACTGTAATCACAGTTCATGGCCTTAAGTGCTGTGCTTTACCTTCCAGGGATAAAAACAATGTCAGAGATAACAAATGAAACTTGAAACATAAAATGTTCTGCTATTGTAAATACAAATGTGATTTTAATTTGAATTTTATTGATTTTTAAAATTTGGTTTGCATTTAATTTGCACTTGTATAGTTTGGTAAAGACATAAGAGATTTATATCTAGTGTTGAGTCTCTACATATTTAAGCAATATAAAAAAAATATTGTGAGCAAATATGTATCTATATTTTTCCTTTTAAGTAAATCCATATAGTTCTTGGTTCTGAAAAACAGCTTGCTTCGTACATTTTTAAACCACTTGATGTGTCAAAAGTAAGAGCTACATACTGTGTCTCCTACTATTGTTTGTTTCTGTATATTTTTCCTTTTTTGCTTTCTAAGTCATAAACACTGATGCTATATTTGGCTCATAAAGACTTATGACAGCTATATTTCATTGCAGATTATACCTTGTAAGAGAAAATGAGCTCCATTTTTGTTTAATGCTCTCTGCCTTGATTTCTACTTTGTGTGGAATTACAACTCGCACCACCTCTTCCCTTCCCCACCTTGTATGTTTTTGTCTAATATGACTTCTGACCATCCTTTTTATTTTCCATGACATTTTGTTAGATGTATTTTTTTGTTTCTGTAAGAAACATATAGTTGAATTTTGATTTCTATTCAAACAGAGGCTGTATATTAATCGGGGGTGCCAGCCTTTATCCCTTTTTGTCATAACAGACATATTTACTCATCTCTCTATCACTCTGCCCTATGTGTTATTTATATTTTTGCTCCCTTTGTTTCTACAGCCTGACCTATGTATTTTGTTCTCTTTGATGTTAAATTCTAAGTTGACTCAGAAAGAATCCAAATTCAGTTTCATAAACAAGAACAGAAGCAGTAAATGTTGAAAGCAAGATTATGACCCTCCTTTTTTCCTCTGACCTCCCTGTGTAAATGACTCATTTATAAAAATAAGTTTACAGGTGTGGATAAGGGAGAGGGGCAATTCCATGTGCTTTTGAGGCTTTGAAGTATCTGGAGAAATTGAGTCTTCACATTATGTCTTATTGCCAGGTTTTTCCCCAGGGCGGAGTAGAGTAAATATGACATTTATCTGAGAGTCTTTCCTGATAAATGCAGGATAGAAATCTCCCTGTCCGTTTACTGGCGGCATTGATAGGCAAACTGCTCCCAATGGATTTGGAAAGAGGGGGGCACGATCTCTTTTGTTTTCATCAGGAAAGGACTGATGACAAAGGAAGGCAAACTCACACATGTCCTCAGGGGCATTTCATCTCTGCAGTCTGTTTCCTCTTAGCCTGTTGGCATTAAAGTGCCATGACTTCATCCCAACCCATGACTCCATCACTGTTACAGAAATCCCAACAACTTCATCTGAAAGGTTTCTTAAAACAGTACCCTTCCACGCACCTACGGACACCTTATCTTCGACAAAGGAGGCAAGAATATACAATGGAGAAAAGACAATCTCTTTAGCAAGTGGTGCTGGGAAAACTGGTCAACCACTTGTAAAAGAATGAAACTAGAACACTTCCTAACACCATACACAAAAATAAACTCAAAATGGATTAAAGATCTAAACGTAAGACCAGAAACTATAAAACTCCTAGAGGAAAACATAGGCAAAACACTCTCCGACATAAATCACAGCAGGATCCTCCATGATCCACCTCCCAGAATATCAGAAATAAAAGCAAAAATAAACAAATGGGACCTAATTAAAATTAAAAGCTTTTGCACAACAAAGGAAACTATAAGCAAGGTGAAAAGACAGCCTTCAGAATGGGAGAAAATAATAGCAAATGAAGCAACGGACAAACAATTAATCTCAAAAATATACAAGCAACTCCTACAGCTGAATTCCAGAAAAATAAACGACCCAATCAAAAAATGGGCCAAAGAACTAAACAGACATTTCTCCAAAGAAGACATACAGATGGCTAACAAACATGAAAAGATGCTCAACATCACTCATTATCAGAGAAATGCAAATCAAAACCACAATGAGGTACCATTTCATGCCAGTCAGAATGGCTGCTATCCAAAAGTCTACAAGCAATAAATGCTGGAGAGGGTGTGGAGAAAAGGGAACCCTCTTACACTGTTGGTGGGAATGCAAACTAGTACAGCCACTATGGAGAACAGTGTGGAGATTCCTTAAAAAACTGGGACTAGAACTGCCATATGACCCAGGAATCCCACTGCTGGGCATACACACCGAGGAAACCAGAATTGAAAGAGACGCGTGTACCCCAATGTTCATCGCAGCACTGTTTACAATAGCCAGGACATGGAAGCAACCTAGATGTCCATCAGCAGACGAATGGATAAGGAAGCTGTGGTACATATACACAATGGAATATTACTCAGCCATTAAAAAAATACATTTGAATCGGTTCTATTGAGATGGATGAAACTGGAGCCCGTTATACAGAGTGAAGTAAGCAAGAAAGAAAAACACCAATACAGTATACTAATGCATATATATGGAATTTGAAAGATGGTAATGATAACACTATATGCGAGACAGAATAAGAGACACAGATGCATAGAACAGTCTTACGGACTCTGAGGGAGAAGGTGAGGGTGGGACGTTCTGGGAGAATAGCATTGAAACATGTACATTATCATATGTGAAACAGAACACCATTCCATGTTCGATGCATGGGACAGATGCTCGGGGCTGGGGCAATGGGATGGCTCAGAGAGGTGGGGGGAGGGGTGGGAGGGGGGTTCAGGATGGGGAACTCGTGTAGGCCCATGGCTGATTCATGTCAATGTGTGGTGAAAACCACTACAATATTGTAAAGTAATTAGCCCCCAACTAAAATAAATAAATTTATTAAAAAAAACAAACAAACAGTACCCTTGGAAAAATTATCATATCAAACAAAAACCCATCAGGAAAGAATCTCACAATCCATTTAAAGGGATTTAAGGAAATTAAACTAAGCTAAATAATGAGAACAAGAATGTTCTATTTAGGCAGAACTAATAAGAGAAAAAAAGAGGAAATGTTCCATCTGTAAGAATTTGTTCAAGGTTTCGAGAAATATGCTTATAATATTTAGAACTGATATTGCTGCAAGTGAAAGAAATGCACATCAACTGGTGTCAGAAAGTTAGAATTTAAGTAAGGACTAGTATAGCTAATCCAGGTGCTCAAATTGCATCACCAGACATCAATGTCTTTTCATTGCTAACTTCAAAAGTTAACTTAATTTCCGGGTAGTATCACTGCAGGTTGATCTGACCAAATTCCAGGCATTTAACCCATCGGTTTCAAATCCAAGAGAAAAAGATCTATTAACTAGCAGTCTTACAAAATATAAAGATTAAGCATTGAGTTTCAGTGAATTAATCTGGGTTCTCTGTACATCCAAGAGACGGAAGTTCTGGGAGAAGGTGAATTGACAGATAAATGAGGAGAACAAATCCCTCAAAAACCCCACTGTCCTCTCACCAGAAGAAGGGGTAAGCAAAAGTCCTTCCTATATTTAGTTTTAAAACCTATGGCATGCGTTCTTATATATTATTTTAATATTATTTTTAATTGGGGGATAATCGCTCAACATTATTGTGTTGGCTTCTGCCATACAGCAGTGTGAATCAGCCATAAGTATACACATGTCCCTTCACTCTTGAACCTTCCCTCCACCCCCCGACCCTGTCCCTCCAGGTTGTCACAGAGTGCCACGCTGAGCTCTCTGTGTTGTACAGCAGCTTCCCATTAGCTATCTGTTTGACATATGGTAATGTATATATTTCAATGCTACTCTCTCAATTCAGGGCTCCCCTTATAGCTCCGTTGGTAAAGAATCTGCCTGCAATGCAGGAGACCCTGGCTCAGTTCCTGGGTTGGGAAGATCCCCTGGAGAATGGAAGGCTACCCACTCCAGTATTCTGGCCTGGAGAATCCCATGGACAGTCCATGGGGTCGCAAAGAGTCGGATAGGACTGAGCGATTTTCACTTTCACTCTCAATTCATCCCACCTTCTCCTTCCCTCTCTGTGTCCAAAGTCTGTTCTCTATGTCTTCATCTCTATTCCTGCCCTTCAAATATGTTCATAAGTACCTTTTTTCTAGATTCAATATATATGTGTTAATATATGATATTTGTTTTTCTCTTTCTGACTTACTTCACTCTGTGTAACAGGGTCTAGATTCATCTACCTCACTAGAACTGACTCAAATGTGTCTGTGTGTTTTTTTAATAGCTGAGTAATATTTCATTATATATATGTACCATACTTTATCCATTCATCTGTCAATGGACATCGAGGTTGCTTCCATGTCCTAGCTATTTTAAGTAGTGCTGCAATGAACATGGGGATACACATGTCTTTTTCAATTATGGTTTTCTCAGGGTGTATACACGGTAGTGAGATTTCTGGGCCATATGGCAGTTTAACGCCCAGTTTTTTTCAGGAATCTCCATATTGTTCTCCATAGTTTCTGTATCAATTTACATTCTCACCAGCCATGCAAGAGCGTTTCCTTTTCTCCACATCCTCTTTGGCATTTATTGTTGTAGATTTTTGATGATGGCCATTCTGACTGGTGTGAGGTCATACCTCATCGTAGTTTTGATTTATGTTTCCCTAATGATGAGTGATGTTGAGCATCTTTTCATGTGTTTGTTGGCCATCTGCTATTTTGTTAATATTATTAATTGTTGTGTAATAGGGAAGAACAAGTCTGACTTCATATCGGATCCCTTTCTTTAACCTTCGTATTCTATTGCTTTTGCTACAAGTTAATCACTGAAGGAATGTTTCCTACAAGCTTAAACTATACATAATGGCTCATCTCTGGGAACCCCGTCTCCCATGTAAAGAATGTTAAGTTAAAATAACTTTATTTAGTCAATAGGAAACGTCCTGACCAAGCTCACCTGTGAATGGCTGCAGGAAGGAAGAAATTAACACATTCTCTCACGAGTCTGATCAGAACCAGGACTTCATCCCCTCCCTTTTTGGTATAAAGGAAGCTTGAATTCTAACTCAGAAACGATGGTTCCTTGGGACACGGGTATACCATCTTCTCAGTCTGCTGACTTTCCAAATAAAGTCACCATTCCTCGCCCCAGCAACTGTCTCTTGATTTATTGGCCTGCTTTGCAATGAGCAGTGCAAGCTTGGACTCAGTAACAACTGTATTATATAATTTCTTTTAAAGAATTACCATTGGCATTTCCAATGTGATTTTTATTCCTATTTTTATTCGTTATCTCACTGTTTAACTGATTTAAATGCCTATCGATAGTCCTTTCATTTCACTTTTTTTTGCCACTTTATATTATTATTTGCAGTTCTCACTTTAGCAGCCTAGAGTAGGAATTCAACATTTTTAAAGGGATTTTGAAGATGATATATTCCCTGAAGCCTTTTATTATTAAGCAAATATTTCTGTTACAGTTTTGTGGAATGTAAACTAACTTCAACATGCTATTTATGCACCAAGTATGTATTTCTTAAACTATCCCACCTCACAACACTACGAAGGAAAAATAAGAGATGAAGGAATTCTGTCTCTTACCTTGCTTTAGCTGATTGGATCAAGGGGGATATTAGTTATCAGCCTGCCAGTGACCAATCACATTTCTTCTTTAACACTTGAAACAAAGGCTGTGGGCAGCTCTTGGGGTTAGCTGTCATGAAGTTCACGTAAAAGCAGGGTCCAGGGCCAGAGCCACGGCATGGCCAAGTGACACTGACTCCAAAGCTGTTGAAAAACAAAAACGATGACTAAAATAGAAACTGACTGGTACAGAAAAAAAAAAAAGAAAAAAGGCTGATGTGAACCCAGGAGAATTAAATACATCATTGTCTTATTTCTGGATATATTTCAAGTTTGGAAATGTGCAGCTTCATTACTTTTCCATGAGATTTTTGTGTTGAGTCTTGTAGTTCAAAAAGGTACTTGACTATAACAATGAGTCATTTTGGCTTAAACACCGTAGGCTTTTCTCGTTATTTTCTGCCATCTAGCATTGCAGAGTCAAAGCTGAGATCAGCCTGATTATGTTGTATACGTTAGTATAATTTTTATCGACCTGAATTTTCATGCAAACTCTTTTTGCCTGTTAAATTGTATATGTTTTCCAAAGTGAATCTAGACTGAATCTCTTTTTAGTTTATCATACTGAATTATAGGGCAGTTTTAAAATGTGTTCCTCTGTTATTTCATTTTTTCTTGTTACTTTTAGCTACAAGCATGATTATTACCTTTAAGCCGTATGTTCTGATCTCTCCTTCCTGTGCACGTATAATTACCAATCTAGGAATGTCTTGTCTTTACACCATAGCTATTACTTTAAGCTACTTTTATTTGCATTCTAGGAAAGTGTCTCATGATTACACATCATGGTTTTAATTATTTCAGTGTCAAATTGCTCTTTAAAGCTGTCAATGTTGTTTAAAGTTTTCTTATCGTGATGTTAGTTTTATTACTACCATATCACACCTCAAATGATTTTACAGTTGAAATATTGTGCTCTGGAGAGGAACTTGGAGAGTATAGTTAATCAAAAACTTAGAGAAGAAGAGACAGTTAAACAATGCTAACAATGAATTGACTATGTTTACTTGTACAGAAATCAAGAAGCTTTTACAATATCTAAAATTTCTAACATGTCTTTGTTCAGTCAGTATTATATTTTCTAAACTTGCAATCTACCTATTTTGACTCTCCAAACTAAGAACTCTTTGACACATAGGAAAAAGCAGTTTTTGGTTATAATCACTTGATCTGTGGAATTAAGCTTGAATTTTTAGTGATAATGCTCAAGCATAACACACCACATTCCAGATAACCAAAAGTTTGTGCAAAATGAGTAATCATATTACTTAATGTCATTAACATACATTCAGAAAACACACATGTATCAACATCCTGAAATACAGTTGATTCTTGAACAGATTTAAACTTCATGGATCCACTTATACATGGATTGTTTTCAGTGAATACATCTATGCCCTGTAAATATATTTTCTCATCTTTATGACTGTCTTAATCACCTTTTCTTTACTCTAGCGACTTTATTGTAAGAATGCAATACATAATACATATTTGTTGCTGTTCAACATACAACATATGTGCTAACTGACT
Source organism: Giraffa tippelskirchi (assembly GCF_054371585.1). Lineage (NCBI taxonomy): Eukaryota > Metazoa > Chordata > Mammalia > Artiodactyla > Giraffidae > Giraffa > Giraffa tippelskirchi. The sequence continues at coordinate 155,431,132 of NC_137281.1, forward strand.
TTTATGTTATCTGTGAGCCTGCCAGTCAGCACTAAGTAATTAATAGTTAAGTCTGGGGAAGTCAAGTTATGTGTGGATTTTTAACTGTGTAGGGCATGAAAGAAAGTGAAAGTGAAAGTTGCTCAGTTGTGTCCGACTCTTTGTGACTCCATGGACTAAACAGTCCATGGAATTCTCCAGGCCCGAATGCTGGAGTGGGTAGCCTTTCCCTTCTCCAGGGGATCTTCCCAAGTTAGGGATCGAACACAGGTCTCCCGCATGGCAGGTGGATTCTTAACCAACTGAGCTCTCAGGAAAGCCCTGTGGGTGGGGTGAGCACCTCTAATTCTTCAAAGTGTTCAAAGGTCAACTCTATATGATACTCAAACTCATTCTAGGTATACAGATGTGTAATAAAAGAAAAAATATATATGAAATAGCAACAACTAAAATGTGGTCATAACTCTCAGTGAGTTCACAGTTTACTGGTGTAGAGTGACATAACTAGCTTTAAATGTTATCTTGTGGTGTAGTCACTAAGTCATGTCCAAGTCTTTTGTTTTCCCATGGACTTCAGTCTGCCGTTCATGGGATTTCCCAGGCAAAAATACTGGAGTGGGTTGCCATTTCCTTCTCCAGGGGAATCTTCCTGACACAGGGATCAAACCCTTGTCTCCTGCATTGGCAGGCAGATTCTTTACCCTGAGCCACCAGGGAAGCCAATATTATCTTCTAAATGGTAAACTGGGAATAGGAACAGAGAATGACAGGCGTATAGAATGAGGAAGATGCATTAAAGATGGGACATTATCTTCTGAAACAGTGAGTGGTTTACCTTGTGCTGTCTCTAAGGTCTTGACCTCTTCCATTACTAGTCCCTTTAATTATTCATTGAGTGGTAAGTATACTTTCATTGTGTGTAAATGTTTACATGAGCTCCAAAGTGTGATGAAATTGAGTTTCTGAAACTCTTGACTAGAAGATGTCTAGGGCAAGATGGTACTTCTGGTCTGTGGCTCAGATAAGAATCTGGGATATATAAAATCCACATCATGGATTTATGCTATTTAATTCAGAGAGAAGAGACTACATTCCTCGCCCACAGCTTTCCATTTGTCAGGTCTGACAAGGACTGATCAACATATCCAGTTTGCCTTCCTTCCAGGATTTTTATTTTAATCCAGAGAGAGACGCTGGTGTACAAGTGAGTGAATAATATAAACTGTGTTTATCTTAATTTGCTGGTACCTGCTTGAACAATTTTCTCTTTTTCATCTTAAGTTAATCAGTATGAGTAAGAATTAAGTGTATGTAAACATGTTAAAGAGCGGAAAGAAATATAAAACCTATAATGGGAAGACATTCCACTAGCTGCATTAGAGAAATGAGGAGACACAATCAGAGTAGAAAGAATATCACAAAATAGGAGAGGAAATTATAACAGTGTGAATGCTGGCATGCAGAGATGCACATGCATAATACATATGTAAAAAAATTATTTGGAAAATTACTACAGCTTTTTTCCTTCTGGGTAGTTGCAATGTTTGTGTGGTTTATTGTATTTGGTGACTTTTTTTTAAGTTTTCTAAGAAATCAATCTACTTTTTACAACAAATGCTATAAAGAGAAGTGGGTCCAATAAGGCAAATTTACATTCAAATTCTTACCCTTTTACTTACAAATTGGATAACCAAGGAGAATTTAACTTTTAAAATAAACATTCTTATGGGATGTCCCTGCTGGTCCAGTGGTTAAAAATCTGCCTGCCAATCAGTGCAGGGAACAAGGGTTCAATCACTTGTCCTTGAAGATCCCGCATGCCACAGAGCAGCTAAAGCCTGTGCACCCAGCTTGCTGAGCCCATGCTCCGGGGCCCACAAGTACTGGACTCTGCACATCTAGAGCTCACACTCTGCAACAAGAGAAGCCACTGCAACGAGAAGCCCATGTATTGCAAGGAGTACGCAGCACAGCCATAGATAAATAAGTGAAAATAAAGATTCTTAGAGTTACGTCACAGGAAGAATTCTTTGAAATATTTCCTGTTCAGTACCTAACAATAAAGCTGGTAAATAAGAGGTAATCAATAGTTTTTCTTTTCTAAACAGAAATACACACATATCCTCACTACCACCCTCTCCACACAAAAGCACACACCCAGATTTCCATTTCTCATTCCGAAAAGCTCCTTTCCAATCTGACTTTTATCACTATGTGAAACCACTGCCATATGGAGAACTAACACAGCTGGGAGAGCTGCAGTCTGATGCTTGCTCTTCTGCTTTAAAGCCATATTAAAATTTTAAAAATACAGTTATATGCAAGACATGTATTTGAATGATGTGGAGTCTTTGAGGTGAAGATGTTACTTTCAATGCAAGCAAGAAAATCAAATCTCATCATGGAAATCTTTGATTCAAAAGAAAGGATTCTTTTCTCTGTATTAGGGTGGTGAAGATTCGAAGACATCCCCTTACACGGTAGTAACATGAAGAGGAGTCATAGAAGCAAAGATGGTTATATAGATAGGTTGGTAGGTACTTGGCTAGATAGATGCTGAAATTAAATTTCTCATGAACATGGTTTATATATATATATATATATATATATATACATATATATATATATATATATATTAGAGGAGAGTATCCAAATACAGGTCTTATTCCAGAGTAGAGTTTGAATCTTCTGCAATAGAATGCTGATTAAGTTTCTTAAGGATACAAACAGCCCCAACTTAAGATGGTTTGACTTAGAATTTTTCAACTTCATGGCGGTGTGAGAGTCCTATGAATTCAGTAGAAACCTTACTTCAAATCCTGAATTTTTATTTTCTCTGGCTCTATGGATATGTGTCCAGTAGTCTCTCAAGATGCTGGTCAGTGGCCTTGAGCTAGAGTTCCTGGTCAGCTACGTGATCACGATGGTAAGTAGCTGACACGCTGACAACAGTTCTGCACTGTTTTCTACTCTATTTTCCACTTTCAGTAGACTATTCAATAAATTACATGAGGTATCCAGCACTTTGTTATAAGATAGGCTTCACGTTCAATGGTTTTGTCCACTGAGGGCTAGTGTACAAGTGTTGTGAGCATTTAAGGTGGGCAAGGCTAAGCTACGATATCCAGTAGGTTAGGCATATCAAACTCACTTTCAAAAGATATTTCCAACTTATGATGGCTCTGTTGGGACCTAACTCCAAAGTAAGTCAAGAAAGATCCGTGCACTATGCTGAGTAAGCAATATCTGCCTCAAATCTTTTTTGTTTCACGCTTTGTTGCTGAAAAAGTGTACATATGCAAATATGCATATAAAGGCATATATGTATATATTTATGCCTCAATCTAACATTTTCAATAAAAATTTAAAACTTGAGACCTCTAAAAAGATAATATATCATTGTTCTAAAAAGCAGGTCTTATTTCCTTACATAGAAACTGAAATATACGTCTAGAAGTTACGATTAATTATATGACAGTTTCCTAAAATCCAATAATCCCTTCATGTTCCCACCAAAGTTAGAAAGCTGTGCTTTTTTTCTTGGAACATGAATCTTCTTCCAGGAAGCAAAAATCATGACTTAAATACAATTCAGATAAGTAAGAAGGCATGAGAGCTTTATGATTTTACAGTTACTTTGAATTAAGGCAAAAGGGACACCTGCTATAAGAACCATGGGTCAGGACACAAGGCCCAAAACTAAGGAGTGATATTCTGAGAAAGGTGGGAGATTTTGTCAGAGAGTTGGGGCAAACACACTTTCTGATTCACGGTGTTCATCAAACGCTTCTCTTCCTTCTTCCACAAGCTCACTGTCCTCTTACCAAGAGAGTCATCTGATTCTATCCTGTTCCTAACTGATAAGCGATAAACCACACAAGAACAACAGGTCTTTCTTTAGGCTGCGTTGAGTAGACACCAGACATCCCCAGCTAAAGTATGCAAAGCTCAAGGCTGGCAGATACTTACAAGGCCACGTCTTTAAGGAAGCTGAATCAAAAGCAGAGCCCAGAGTGGGTGGGGAGACCCTCTTGAAATTCTCACAGGAATATGTTTCTTTTCTCGGCAGAGCTCTTAGCTCTTTACCATGGTTTCTTTCCTGCATGAACTCTTAAAATTCTCTTAATCTTTTTAAACCATTTAAAAAACATCATTTATTTAAATCTTCAAACTTGTCAGGGCAGGAAGTATTGTAAAGATATGTATGAAGGAAGTAGGAAAAGAAGTGTGGTGTGTGTGTGTGTGTGTGTGTGTACTTATGTTTGTGAGGGTTGCAAGTATGGAGAAGGGTCATCTGGTAAATGAAAAGCACCCAATTCAGAATGAAAGCTCCTGTCTTCTGCTTTTAAGTGGGAATAGTTTTCCATTGATCAGCGATGTGCATCTCCTGGTCACAGGCCTTCCAACATTAACATAAAGAAATTGTGTGTGTTGGTCATGTCTAACTCTTTGCAACCCCATGCCTTCCGACATTAACATAAAGGAACTGGAACAGAAAAAAATCTAATAAGGATTTCAATTCTGAAATTCTAGGATCCAAACATACAGATCTACAGTAAACACACTGAAAACACGAATCTGAATATACTGCAGGAGATAGTGAAGGACAGGGGAGCCTGGCGTGCTGCAGGCCATGAGGTCACAAAGAGTCGGACACAACTTAAAGACCAAACAACAACAAAAACCATTTGAACAACTAAGGACTTCCAACAACTGATATCCTAGTATTTTCTGATAGTAAATCAATGAATTAGCTACTGTCTGAAGTGAACCAGATCATAGGACTTGGGGAACTGTGCTTGCTGGAAACACACTCCTTGTTGCACACTGTTCTACTCTGTGCTACCCTAGAGTTATTTGTAAACAATACTGATGCAATATTTTGGCATCAAAGAAAATATAGGCAAGCATTTTTAATCTGAGGGCCTTTACAAACCTCCTTCCTTCCAGGGATCTATACTTAGCTGAGGAGGAAGATCAAGACATGGAATAACGGAATTCCATCTACTGGTAGAATTTGAAGAGTAGGAGATTCAGGGTAGAAATTTGGAACCAGAGAGACCATGGGTTGAATTTTGCTCTGCCCCTCACTGCATGTGAATTTGCTCAAGTTTGCTCATAGTGTCGCTATTAGGATTGTATGAAATAATCTATGCATATTATTTCTTTACTTTCATAATCCTTGTAGATAGCAGAACAAGTCCAAAACTTATTGAACTAAATCAGCAAGAAATCCAACAAACAAAAAACAACCTGGTTTCCTCTACTCCTTTTTGTATTTTCAGCAAATGCAAGTTCAACTGGACACATTGGAAAGGCATGATATCAAAGTAGAGCAATTGGAACTTCTAATGGTAAAGAGCTAAAAGAGGAAAAAGAATTATCAGGACCTTTTCCACTCTAAATTCAATCAGTACGGGTGATTCAATTTTCTTTATGGAAACACATACACACACACACACACTACAAAGAATTTATTTCTGGTGAAAGCAAATATATGAGTCTTTTGCAAGCTGATGGTCTCTGTGGAAGTTTTTACAAATGTTCTTCATTTTATCACTGTAGAAACCACAAGAGGAATTTTAAAGAAGGAAGCAAGGATTGACTAGACATGTAGGCACTCTTAGATCTTGCAGTAATATACCAAGTGCTATTTTAATACATCAGAGCATTAGCCACATGAGAAGGAGATTCTTGAATACAAAATGGCCAAGTGAAATAGAAATAAATAAAAGCTAATAGGACTTTAAAGACAATAAGGGATAAAATATCCTGTCCCGTTTATAGGTTTTATACATGTATGGTGATTTCATTCTTTTATTAAGTAAAAATTTTAAAAGCTGAGATAAAAACTGTTCTCTTTTTTAGCGATCACCTCTCTTTTATTATCTGAGAGACACACAAAATAATGCTTAGCATCTGAGTTCCTCCTTTATTTAACACTGTAGAGTCTTCTCTGCAGAGCAGAAAAGCTCCTGTAAGCAACCTTAAAAACTAGGCTTTTGAGATCTCTTACCCACTGCAGTTTAGTTGGGATTCGATGGTCTTTTAAGAGGTATGTTTTATATATTTGTATGTTATGTTGATCATAGTTTAACAGAGGAATTATTTAGAGTCAGAAAAATTTGGATTTGATGCTCAAAGCTTCCATAGACTACTCTGTCAAGTTGGGAAGCATATGCGTGCACAGATCTCTTGAACTTCAAGTTGGAGATCATGCAACTCCTCTGGGGGGCTCTTGCAAGAAGTATATAAAATGCATGTATATGTAACACATAATGGGTGGTAGCAGCGTAGCCATCCTATGTAATCTTTTTGCTTTAATAGCTGAGGTCTCATGTAAAAAATAAGCAGAAAAAACTATACTAAGTACCTGGTCATTTGGTCCATTTTGGTCTTATTTCAAAAAGTCGGTATAACAACAATAACAAAGCACCTGATAGCTAATCCCATTTGCTCAGCTAAGTGACTGTGGCCACCCATTTCAGTCTATCTGCTCAGACTTGCACACACTGAATCATTTAAGCTGAAAAATATGTTGAATGGTATAGTAATTCTTCTGTTCATTGGTGTTCCCCCAGTACCCATAATAATACTGAGAAAAGAATAGGCATTCAACAAATATTTGAAAATTTATATATGTTAATACCTAATTTTTATCATCTTTCTTAATGCAGACTCTAAAGCAAGCAAACCTAGTTAGATTTAATTCCTAGGTCTGACATTACCTTGGGCAAGCTACTTAACTTCACCAAGACTTCACTTCCTTATCTATAAACAGTGAAAATAAACTTCATCTCTTAAGAATTGCATATAAAAGTGGTGTTGTCCCAACTCAGTCATGGCCAACTCTTTGTGACCCCATGGACTGCAGCTTGCCAGACTCCTCTGTCCACAGGATTTTCCTGGCAAAAATACTGGAGTGGGTTGCCATTTCCTTCTCCAGGGGATCTTCCCAACCCAGGGACTGCACCTGTGTCTCCTGCATTGGCAGGTGAATTCTTTACCACTGGACCACCTGGGAAGCATAAAGAAGTTAAATAATATCAAACATTCCCACAGTACTTGAGAAAACAGTAAGTCATAATTAAGTTAATATTATTACTTGCCTTTTTAACACTGTGTTGTCATCACCTGTCATTAAGTTAAATATTACTGTTTGTCTTTTTAGCATTGTGTTGTCACCTATCAAATACATTATAGTAAATATCAGATATAGATCAATATTTGTTTTCCTGGAAACAAAAAAGAGAACTAAGGAAAAACTACCTTTAACATGAAAATTTGATAACATGTTTGCTAGTCTTCCAGTGAAATGTAGTTTGTGAATATATCCAGCAATTCAATGTGTTGGCAAAGTTAATTTTTTGAATGAACACAAGTCAATTTTCTACTGAGAAGTATTAGCACGCCCTGATCCTCTCTAATGAATCACAACAAAAGAAAAAATCGGAAATTTCAAAGTTGTGCATTCAAACATCCTACTAGCATTTCCTCCAAGAAATAGTGATAGTTGTATAAGGAATTTTTTAAGGAGTCTAGATAGCCTCAGAATCTTTCCAGCAGACACTTCAGAGCCCACACAAAAGATACAATTTATTTGTTATGGATGCTTAGCCTATTTATCCAACTGGAGAATCTCTGGGATCTGATTATTTCCTGTAATCTCATTTGTTCCGCAGAAAAGATCCTTAAGTCTTAGGCAGAATATATAGGATCTTTCCTGAAATGTACTAGTGTTTGTCAAAATAATTCCAAATCTTTAATGTTAACTTCCCTTTTCTCTGATCAGTTTTGGTGTGTTTATATGCAATCGGCTTACTAGCTTAAAATTAAATTACTTGTCTCAAGTTTTCATTTTTAAAATAATTGCTGACTTCTTGTATTTTGCACTTTACCCTGAGATGATCAATCACAGTGACAGGCAGGGACTTTGTCATCACCCTGGAGTACTTTTAACAATCAATTAAACAAGAACATAAATAGCGTCGTGTACTATAATGTGTGTAAGTGGTTTCTTTTTAAACTCAATGTGAATCATCTGATTGTTCATATAATGTGACTGTGTATTTTAAGGAAATAATTCATTTCCTGTTGCCTGCATTTTGCTATTCATTTTGAAAGCTGGAAACGGTAATGACTGACTTGCTTTCTTTAAGTTGAAGTCAGAATGATGACACTTGCATGTGCAATGGTTTCTAAAGAATGAAACATTTTCGTTAGTTGGGCTCTAAATCGATCAAGTGGAGACACAGTACATTTTAGTCCGATGTCAGCGTACATTGACTTAGTCAGTCAGCCATCTTCAAATTTATCAGGCCCAGGTTATACCACCGTCTTTAAATTTACCATCCTTAGAGGAAAAATCGTATCACCACATCAAGCAGAGCCTTTTTCTTTTCTTTCTATTTTTTTTGCAAACTGACTTGTAGAAGCATAGTCACAAAGTCTGAACTACATGGCTTATTTATCTTAGTTGATAAAGTCTTTCTGCTCTTTGTTAAATGACTTGAAATTTGAATTTGCATCCATATTGTAACAAGACTCCCAAATCTATCTTAATTCCCCAAGCACATATAGTTCTCCCCAAAGCATTATCATCTAAAGAAAATAGTTTAACCCAGTGAGTGCTTATATTTTATACCCTGAAGTATTAAGTATGAGAACTTTCAAATCCGAGCTCCTGTGAATGAATTTTTACGTTATCCTGGGGCATAAGCATCTATATATTGAGGATCAGGGTCTTGCCCCTTTCCCCTGTGTTTTTATGTAAATGTATTCTGAGCCTACTGTATTTATAACTAATATTAAATGCCATGTGTTGCTCTTCTGTGCTATAATTAAGTACATCCATGCCTCCCGAATTTCTCTGGCAGCCATCTCCGTGTTCACTGTCCTCCAATCAGCTTCTGCAAATGTAACCACTTAAATCTGATCCCACTGTCTGAACCAGTTACTCAGATAAAAGGCAGCCAAGATCTAAGCCCTGCTCCATGTGGGACCCTCTTAATACGTTCCTCCGGAGTGGACATGGTTCTTCTTACCAGGAGTGTCTGTTTTTTGTTTCTTTCACTCATTCTTTATCTACTCTCATGTCTCCTCCTGGATTCTTGCAAGCTCTGTCTTAAGCAGGAACCAATTATGCAGAATTTAACCAAAGGCTTTCTGAAATTCAAACAGTCATAACATATGTACTGTCATTCTCAACACTGCTGGTACCGCTTCAGATTGGAAAGGATGTTAAATAGGCAGATCTGTTTCTTAAAACTACATTTATCATTTCTGTCTTATTCCCTGGGTTAAAAAATACCCATTATCGAGTCAACTTACTTTTTTAATCCTCAATTATGAAATATGTATTTGTGCTGCATGATGCTCAATGAAATTAATCAGATTTCTAAAAGCTTTACTCGAGGGCTTTTCTTTGAATCACCTTTAAGCCAATGGACAATTCTGCTTTGTTCATTTTCCTTCAGAGAAAAATTGTGATATCAGCATGTAAGTAAAATAAAACATTTAAAAAAGTCTGATACAGGTTTATATATTTACAGGAATATCCAGGTTTTACTTGTGACTACTCTTAGAAATAATCTGGAGACTGGTATTAATACCTGCTCTTCAAAGTGGTCCTTTATTAAGCTCATTCCATGGCACCTCATTATTCTATCGATGAAAGCATGGTTACAGTTCATTTCATTCTTCAGCATATCACAAAGGCTTTATTTGGAATCATTATGATGACTAAATTTTCTCAAGTTTGATTCAGGGACAGGAGTTGCAAGTGAGCGTCTTTTGGCATTGAGTATCCAATCTACTGGCTATGAGCTTTGGTGACTCCATGAACCCGAGAGACAATGTCATATCTATTTTCATCCTCAAACAATCTTTTCGGTTGGTGTTAATTGATCTGTTTTTCTCAGATGAAAAAATTAAGGTTTGGAAAAGCCTTAGCCATCCGCATAAAGTCCTACAATGATGAACTATTAGAGCCTGCATGCGAACATCAGAATTATCTGCATCTGAACTACATTCTGAGCCACTGAATATACACTGCTCAAGAAAACATAGGAACAGACAGACACAGACATACATACATGCACGAGCACCTAAAAGAAATCTCATTCATGAACTCCAGAGCAAGAACTATTTTTCCGTATTAAAGTTGAACGAGATCTTGAGATTTGTTCTGAGTTGGCTTCTATGTTTTAGTGGGAAAGGGAAGGAAATTAGAAATGAGGGCAGAAACTCTATCATAAGAATTATCATTGTTTTTCACTGGACAATAGGTTGCAACTTTTTTCCCAGGATGTAAATATTTTGGAATTTGCAAACCATGATATAGTCTCTATTGAAACTATTCCATGAAGCAGTTGCAGCAAAAGTCAGCCACTGACCAGAGTAAATGTATAGGTGTGACCTGCTGTGGCTCCCAGTGCTGACCCCTAGGTGAAAATACACAATATACTGTGTTTTTTAGGAGCCTGGGTTTTGCAAGCAGGATGCAGAAGAAGGCACAGGAGCAAAGTCATCACATTAAACTCATTTCATTGATACTATAAGTCCCTCGATCATGCTTTATTGAGAGATTTTATTAAGAATAAAGGCTTTACAAGGGAGCTCTGTTAGAACCAGCAAAGACCAGACCATGGCAACTAGGCTTCCATTCTGGTGATGAAAATGGGTATCTGTGTTTTGGCTATCTGAAGGATAAAAGGAGAGTGAACTTTGCTGAATATAGAACTTCTCATCTACTAACAGTATAACATTTGGTGTGAGCATTTGGTAGTGACAAGTTCTGGAAGAAATTAGTCACGCAGTTGCGAGGATCATTATTAGATTTTTGGAAGAAAGATAACATGAATGTGATGTTCAAGAAAAGAATTCCACATGGAGATGCAGAAAGTTTAATGGAAATATTAAAAACTGGACTGTGAAATGGTGTTTGACAGCAGGACTTTAAAATGGCCAAATTATAGGGAAAAAAAATTGATATAAAGATACACAACATACAACAGTAAGTTAAGAACAGTTATGATTAACAAAGAAGGATTTGAATCACTTCTTTGTATTTCATCAAAAAAGTAGCTCTATAAATAAGATACACCTTTTGAGTAAGTTTTTTCAAGTGATACACTTAAAAAATACATACATTTGGTCTTGTTCCTCTCAAAATACAGGTCAAGAATGAAGTACTTGGAGATAGGAGAGGAAGACCAATGAGATTATTGTCATGTGACATTTACACATAAAAAATGTCCATGTGGCAAAGCTATTTCCTAACAGCAGTCTCTAGCAACAGCTTCATAAAACCCTATCTTACATTTCCATTTCTGTGACCTCTTCCTCCTTTTCACCAAAGCAGACTCCACACGAATTAACTGTTGGTCAAGTAGTTGTGAATATCTTATAGATTGCTCATTAGACTTAATTACCCCTCATATAATGACTTTTGTCAGGACAGCTTCTGCATAATATGAATCCATAATGCATGGAGAAAAGCAGAGACATTACTTTGCCAACAAAGGTCTGTAAAGTCCAAGTTATGTTTTTCCCAATAGTCATGTATGGATGTGAGAGTTGGACCATAAAGAAAGCTGAGCGCTGAAGAATTGATGCTTTTGAACTGTGGTGTTAGAGAAGACTCTTGAGAGTCCCTTGGACTGCAAGGAGATCAAACCAGTCAGTTCTAAAGGAAGTCAGTCCTGAGTAGTCACTGGAAAGACTGATGTTGAAGCTGAAGCTCCAATGCTTTGCCCATCTGATGCGAAGAACTGACTCATTGGAAAAGACCCTGGTGCTGGGAAAGATTGAAGGTGGGAGGAGAAGGGGACAACAGAGGATGAGATGGTTGGATGGCATCACTGACTCGATGGACATGAGTTTGAGTAAACTCCGGGAGTTGGTGATGGACAGGGAGGCCTGGCGTGCTGAAGTCCATGGGGTCGCAAATATGTGGACACGACTGAGTGACTGTACTGAACTGAACTGAATGCAGGAAAGGGATGATATTCCTTACGTTTGCCTGACTTGAAGTTTATACACATAAAACCATTCAGAATTATTATTTTTGCGTGTGTGGGAGCTTAGTTTTATGAGAACATACAGATGTTTCCATTTCACCTAGAGAAAAAATATTTGCTATATAATATTGAAGATAGGACTTAATCGAACCCATCAGATGATAGAGAAACAATGCTACACTCCAGATGACTTAACTGCGGCTCCGTCCTTGACCCTTTCCCCCACTTCCCCAGCACCCTGTGGGTTTCCTCCATGGCCCTTCCCCTCTTTGAAGTCAGTGCACTGAGCTTACAAAAGTCACCCAGCATACAGAGGAGCAGAAGGACAAGGCTGTTTGACTTTCCACCCCGGCAATGATCATGCGGTGGGTGAATTAGTAAGCAGAAGGAAAAAATTCTAACCTTAGTTCCAAATGCAAAGCAAGCATTTTTTTTCTTTCTTTTTTGAAGTTCAATATTGTTTTCTTTACTTTTTTTTTTTTTTAATATTTTGTGTTTTTACCTTTGCCCTTCCTGTTTCCAACAGAGGTTGGAAGTACTTAAAACTCTTCAGAAAGCATGTTCTGTTGATATTTCTAACAGGGACTGGAACAGAATGTATGACTTATGAACTTCTCCCCCTTTGATGCACTATCACTGAAGCTGGAAGTGCAAAGCATGAATGTATCAGGCTTACATTAGCTCTCAAGGGACTGCCAAGATCAAGGAGTCACTGATGGGGATTGCAAAAGATGAATAACCAAGCAGACCCCTTCAGCGTGCATTAACACTCACAATTAGGAGAGGGGATTACCCATGTTCTCCTTAAAGCAGAGATATTTAATGCACTTCTTTCATTGTACATGTTTCAACAATTATCATTTATTAAAATGTTTTGAAACCTTACAAAGAAAGATATTTTATAAACTCTTACTATAATGGCCCATCACTACATTTTAATTAGCTGTTAGTATTTATTAAACATACAATTACTATCTTATTAAAATAAAAGCTGATTGTCAATTAGAGAAACTTAATTTAATATATTACTACTTTGGCTAGTTAATAAGTTAATATCAACCTCTCCCTTCCTTTTCAACAGATGAATAAAAATTTAATTACTTTATATTAAAATTTTCTGGGTAATTTACTTTTATTGCACTATAGGATTTACTTTCTCTTTTAATCTTCTTTGACTTTCGTGGGCCTACATCAATCCATCTGGTAACTTTTCTACCACATAAGGCAAAGACATTTCCCTTCATTCTATGCCTGAGCTGATGGATGGATTTTGACTGCAACCAACTGAATTTGTTGCAATTCAGTAGATGTTAATTGAACACTGTTCACATGTAAGAAATGATGCTAAATATTTTAGGGAATAGAGAAAGAGGCCCTAACATGAGCAACTGTGCTGATTTGCCCAGAAATGAGGGGTGTCTGGGAATTGGACTTTCAGTGCTAAAACTAGGAAACTTCTAGGCAAAGCAAGATAGGCATTTTAGCCTAACTGAAGTCCTAAACCAAGTAGGATTGGGGAATCAAAGGAATGAGGGGGAAATGATCACTTCCTTGGCACTTATACTCTAACAGGGAGAGGAAATGTAAGTTTCAATTTGTTTTGTTTTGGATTCATTTACTATTTTTTAAAAGCTGTGGTATCAAATAGATGTATGCTTCATTTGAACAAGGAAAAATACATAAGTAAACAAAGGGTTTCCACTCCAAAGCAGGTGAGCGAGATTTAGGGCTCCACCTACGTGATGTGCCCGGGCTTGCCCGGTGGCACAGACAGTAAAGAGTCTACCTGCAATGCAAGAGACCAGGTTCGATCCCTGGATCAGGAAGATCCCCTGGAGAAGCTAATGGCTACTCACTCCAGTATTCTTGCCTGCAGAATTCCATGGATGGGGGTCCTAGCGGGCTAGAGCCCGTAGGGTAACTAAGAGTTGGACATGACTGAGTGACTAACACTTTCACTTTTCCACTCTTCAATATCCATCCCTCTTCATCATTCAAGAGGAGGGGTGAGCTGGAGCTGAGTTCTAACCAGCATGGCTTAGGAACCATTGCTAGGGATTCTAAGGCCATAGTATCTGTGGTCACATCTGGGTGAAATAATGGAGAAAGATCTCACAGATCTGGTGGGATTTGATGTGGGCCTTAAATCATAAGTAGCATTTCCCTGATTTTACTTAGGAAAGTAATTTTATTTTGTGGGGATGGTCAGCAAGAAAAGCCAGCCATTTAACAAAACCAGGACATTTGCACTGAGAAATCAGGACCAAAAATGATGTGAGTTTATAAAGTGGCTTCCTTATAGATTTCCTGAAGAAAGAAAAATAGCTAAAAACAGGTAAATCAAAGGGAAGAAGCTGAATAGTCCTCAAGATAGTCTCAATGTTTGTGAAATTTTACTCTCACTGAGATATAAAATGACAGTCACACAAGTCTTTTCACAACTTCAGTATAAATAATATTAACAATGCCCTTAAACTATTAGAAAAATAAAAAATTCCGTCAGATTTCATCTTGTTATTTTAAAGAATTGTAGAGTCGTATCAAACTACTTAGTATATCTAGATGGGAATCACTTAAATGTATATAAAGAAAAAAATAATGCAAAATACAGCTAAATTCTATGCCATATTGGTGACATTTGCAGACTTCTGCAAGCTGTCAGAAGTAGGTAATGTGGAGGCACGAATATTTGTATCCTGACTACTTCCTTATTTAAATGATAAAGTCTCCATTACACACTCTAAAAATCAAGGTGTGCCGTTCAAAACCCAATTTATGTATCTGGTCATTCAGTTGCAGTTTCAGTTCACTCGCTCAGTCATGTCCGACTCTTTGCGACCCCATGAGCTGCAGCACGCCAGGCCTCCCTGTCCATCACCAACTCCCGGAGCCCACCCAAACTCATCTGGTCATTATCCAACCACAATCACCAGAATGGAAAAGCCAAGGATTTTAGGATGAATTATTATATCTAATTGAGTTTTATTTATTAATCTGAAGATTAAATTAAGTAGAGAAGTACTTAAGAGAATTTAACTTGGATATCAATAATCTGATTTCAGAATATGCGGTACATATTTGACAATTTGAGACTTTGGCTAATCAGGCTAAATGTTAATACTTGCAATTCCTTTTTAAAATGTGGTAAGTGACTAGTCAGGTCTTCGCTGGTGGCTCAGCTGGTAAAAAAAGAAACCCGCCTGCCAATGCAGGAGATGAAAAAGATGCAAGTTTGATCCATGGGTCAAGAAGACCCCTGAAGAAGGAAGTGGCAACCCACTCCAGTATTCTAGCCTGGGAAATCTTATGGACAGAGGAGCCTGGCAAGATGCTGTCCATGGGGTCACAAGAGTTGGACACGAATGAGCAGACTGGGACCAGGTGATTAGTCTAACCCACTCCCATATTCTTGCCTGAGAATCCCACGGACATAGGGCTGTTCAGAGCTGGACACAACTGAAGCGACTTAGCATGGCACAGCAAGTGATTAGCTTTGCAACTTTACATTGAAGTCTAGTAAAGTCTATGCACATTAACAAATTATTTATGAGAATACCATATATATTTCTGAGGGCTTCCTGGTGGCTCAGATAGTAAAGAATCTGCCTGGAATGCAGCAGGCCCAGGTTCATTCTCTGGGTCAGGAAGAACCCCTGGAGAAGGGAATGGCTACCCACTCCAGTATTCTTGTCTGGAGAATCCCATGGGCAGAGGAGTCTGGCAGGCTACAATCCACGGGGTCACAAAGAGTCGACATAAATGAGCGACTAACACTTTTCACTTTCATATATATTGCATTTATTTAATTTACAAGATTTACTTTAGTATTAGGGACAGTTTATAGTCACTTAAATAATTTAAGTTCCTTAAAAGAAACTATAATCAATCTATAAATACATTTCAAAATAAGTGTATTTAATAATTTTGTAAATGGGAAAAAATACATTAAGGCATCTTAAGAGTGATTATTATCATTTGCTATACTTACTAATAGAGATGAAAGACAAAAGCAGACAAGAAACTAAGTTTAGGATATGTAATATCAATAAATTTGATATTGAATATTTAAAGCAAAATGTGAACAGAAAATCCTCCCTGAGGGCATCAATACTTACATTGGCATTAGATAGGTGAACTGAATTCACTATAAATAAAAATACTTTCTGTGATAACTTGGTAACTATGGAACAATTTAGAGATGGAGAGGTAGTTGCACTGAAAAAAATAAATAAAATGAATAGAAAGCTACTCTGTGATTGGACACTCCCAGACAACTAAGGGAAAGTTGATATTTTACCAGGCTTCATGTTGATTTCTCAAGTGTCTTAGCCTTTGGACAACAAGGAATCGGAATTCTGAGGGAAGTCAGGATGCATATTGTTGCACAGAAGAAATTTCTAAGGCTTAATGGACCACTTCACATCCTGCATAATGAGTGTCATTAACTGTCTTTCATATTTCTCATGCCACCTCTAAAAGCAAAGTGATTGAGATATTTCACATGGTAATTAAGAAGTGGATGATGATTCTGGCTTTAATTTCATTTGATTGAAAAGTTGTGGCACTCAAAACTGAAAGTCAGTGTGGGCCGTATAGTTAACACTACACTAGCATTCAGTCCCAGGTGAGGAGCGGGGTGGGGTGAGGGCTGATGTCTGCGGCTTATATTGCCATCATCCATTACTCCTCAAGGTGGCCAGAGGAGCCGTAGTTCTATGATATTATGAATGATGGAATGGTCTCCTATCATTTTAAACATGGTTGATAAGGAGATATATTGGGCTGATTTTACTCAATAGCTCTGTAGCCCTCATAGCCTAGTGGTATAATTTGACAAGCAAATTTGAAAGCCATTTTATTTCCTCCATAGTTTGGATCCCTCTGGAGGCAAACAAACTCCACACCCTTTCAGCCTCCCCAGAGGCAAAAGTCCTCATTTGTGAGAAGCACATCAAGGCACCGGTTGGGGGGTTTCTTCAAAATGAAACATTTGCGGCCAGTTGACACTGCAGAAGGTTGGGTCGAGCAAACTGTATCAAGAGAGAAGTGTTTGCTGACAGTTTGACAAAAGTACATGTCGCTTTTGCTTTACCAGCGGAGAGGTTAGGCGTTACACTACCACTCCCAACGAGACCTTGGGGTATTGCCTAACTATCCATTCACAGCTTTCACGGTGATGAATGAGGTCTTAGCAGATGCCTTGCAGAGAGGGTTAAAGAAGAATAGATTCCTCACATGTCTGCCCTTTCCCCCTCAGATTGGACCAGGCAGATGCTTAGAGACAGAATGGTCTGGGCAGTTTAATGAAACCCATCTGCTTCGGCAGTTAACAGAAAAGTCTTTCAGAAGCTCTTGGAAAGCAAAAGCAATTTAATTTTAAAAAGTCATATATAAGCATATGTTATTATATATTTTACACACACATATGCACATATAGCAAAATACGTACTTATTTATTCCAAGGATAAAACTTTCATTTTCTGCAGTCCCAGTTGGACGGATGTATAGCTGTATCTACATCCAGCATGGAGCCCTAACTACACAGTTTTGACATCAATAAATGGTTGTGTTGATTGAACATAAAGGAAACTGAACCAATGCAAATCCAAAACATTTTTGTTGGGTTTGCAAAACAGCATAGGGGATTTTATAGCAAAAGATAATTTATTGAAAATACCTGAATATTCTGACAGCATGAGGTATTGAAATCATACTGAATGCTTCCTTTCTCACAATGCCTTCAAGACTGGTTTTCACATACAGTTGAAACTAAAGAAGGGGTAAAATCATTATTTCAGCCTACATCAAAAATCATAGGTGATGTCTGAAAGAGATTTATTCTATACCCAGTAGATTTGATACCCTTTTATGCC
This sequence comes from Giraffa tippelskirchi, assembly GCF_054371585.1. Taxonomy (NCBI): domain Eukaryota; kingdom Metazoa; phylum Chordata; class Mammalia; order Artiodactyla; family Giraffidae; genus Giraffa; species Giraffa tippelskirchi. The sequence goes on from NC_137281.1 coordinate 155,449,004, forward strand.
ATGTGAACTATTTTTGTTTGAATTGGGCTTACATAAAAGTTTAGTTAAAAATATTTTCATTCATGTTCAGAATTGAGTACATTGTAAAATATAAATAGACATATATACTTGTCATGTATACATATTTCCTAATGAAAGAATAAAACATCCAGAGAAATACTAGTGAAATTAAAAAAGCAAAAAGCATTAGTTTTGTTTAATATTTACATATTGAAACTTACAAGTTTTTGATACTTCATGACATTTCCTAGTTACCAATAATGTACAATTGCTGCCAGGCAAATAATATTTTTTTATAAAGAGACATATAATGAGTTGATATATTGTAAATAAATTGAAATTTTAGGGAATAGCTCTTAAAACAATTCCCATTTTATTAAATTTATTTTTTATTGAAAATATTCTTCATATAAGAAAAGTCTTTTATGAAAAATGTTCAGTTCTTTCAAAATCATGGCAAACATTTTTCAAATATTTATGAAGGATAACTAGGAGGCTAGCCTGGGGGTTATTTAATTTATAGCAAATACACAATTTTTAACTATTAAATGATATGCTTATTCTTTTTATGAAGAAACAACTCATAATATCAGTTTTAGGACATGAAATCTCATCTGCTTTAAAGCATTAAGAAACAGTTTAAAACCAAATAATTGAATTGAAAACTTCCACACTAAGACAATTTGAATAGAAATAAGTTATAAAAACTTCAGAGACCAGGCTGCTGCTGCTTAGTCGCTTCAGTCGTATCTGACTCTGTGCGACCCTCTGGACTGTAGCCTGCCAGGCTCCTCTGTCCATGGGATTCTCCAGGCAAGAATACTGGAGTGGGTTGCCATGCGCTCCTCCAGGGGATCTTCCTGACTCAGGGATCGAACTTGGGTTTCCTGAATTGCAGGCAAATTCTTTACTGCTAAGCCACCAGAGAAGCCCTCAGGGATCATAATATTTGTTTAAATCAGTGGTTCTTAAATTTTAGAATGCACCAGAATCACCTGGAAGGCTTTATAAGCAGACTGCTGCGCTCCACCCTGGAATTTCTGACTCAGTTGGTCTGCAGTGGAACCAACCACATGCCTTTTCTACAATTTCCCAGGCGATGTTAAAGCTGCTTGACTGAGGACTATGCTCTGAGAACTGCATGATTATACTATCAATTTGATCTTTGAATGTGAATTCACTGCTACTAATAAAAGAACAAAAATATGAAATGATAAGAAAGGAAATGTTCATAAAGAACATTAGAAAGGAAGGAAAATGTTAATCATAAAGAAAGGAAAGTGTTCTTTCATCTGTTTGAAAACAGGCTTTTTTTTTTTTTTTTTTTGGTTTATTTATCTTCTTTCTGCTTGCCCAGCAACTCAAAGAGGAACCAGGAAATTGGAGGAGGAAACATGAAGAGCCAATTTATTTATATTTATAGCCATTGACCTTGCCGTAGAAGAGTTTTCCAACTCTCACTCAGCCTTCTTAAGTCATGAAGCATTCTTCTTTTCCATTGCTGTGACTTACTGAGATGTAATGGTAATTGTATATGGATATTGTATTGTATCCTTTACAATTTGTTATCATCACTCTACAACAGAACACACTTTGTATTATAGTGATAGAATGTCTTGCAAAAATCTCTCCTTTTTTTTTTTTTTAAACTTAAGCAAACATTATTTGTCTAAATTTGTTGGGACATTCTTAGCTCTCTAACTTGTTTCTGTTACAAATTAATATAAATGTAAATAGCCGTGGCATTTCCTCTTCATGACAGGAATTTCCTGGCATAGTCAAAGCAAGTAGGCTTTACCCTGCAGGTCTTGCAATTATTGCTTGCTGCTTTATTACCTGGGGCATCAAAACGAGGCATCATGTTTGGATAACAAGGATGTGCTTTCATACCTGGTCCACAAACCAGTGTAAGCCTCCGTCTCAAATGAGAGCAAAGGCGAGCCCCTTCTTCCTGCTTCTTCTCTGATGGCATCTGAACTTGAGCCCCATCACAACAAGTGGGTGGTCTTCAGAAACCCTGGGCTCCTAGCCTACTTCTCACAACAACACAGACACTCAACGGGAGGAGACAATATGAGAATGTCATGGCCTCATTTTTACATATTTCTTTCTTTAAAATGATCATCTCTCCATGTCCACCCCCCTCTTCCTGGCAGAAGACTGATTTGCACACACTCCCAGAGACTCGCGCATTGTTTGGGGGATGTCCCTCAACATCTCCGAGATATACTTTCCTTCCTTGGGTAGCTCTGAGTGCATGCTCACATGGTTTTCAAATTTAAAAGTGGAAGAGTCTGTGGTGCCAAGTAAAAGCAATTCAATCATAATCAAAGCTTGAAAAGAAAAGAAAAGAAAAACTTGTTTGAAGTTAAAGTTCTTTGTGCTTCTTCAGCATCAGGCATAATCCCCGATGCCTAGTTACAGTAGGTACAAATCTCACTATACGAGCAATGCCTAGAAAGAAAAAGTCCAGCCTATAAAAAATGTTCACTCACTTTTAATTTATAGAATGTCTCACTGACTGCCTTTAAAATATTTTGTAAGCCAGTGAAGTTTGATAACATCGCTAAAGATGCTAAGTTCCTCATTGGCCTTATACATTGACTCCTGGCCCCAGGAAACACAGTGAGGTTTGGGGGAGTTGAATCAGAAAGCTCGTATTCATTCAGAAAGAATCTCCCCAAATTTTTCTTCCCCAAAATCCATTTTAAAAGATTCTGGCAAATGATCATATCATTCAATGTGTGTTGTATAGTGGTAGTTGGTCTATACATTTCCCCCATGGATCCTCTTGTCGTTTTGGTCCTTTGATGAAGTCCAGTTAAAGTCTCAGCAACCGCCGACACTTAACAGAAGAGAACAACATTTTGAGAGACCCAAAATTTTCACCATTGGATCTATTTATGGAGGCTGCACAGAGCCCTTCTTCCCCTAATCTCCTACTGATTTCCAATGCAAATACTGCCAGCCAGGCTCATGGCCACAGGATTTAGTTACGCACTTCACTGAAAACCATGTCAATGCAAATTCAGAGGATAAACCAGCATGCAAATCCCCAAGGCCTCAGCAAGTTATAATTCAGCCACAGTATTAGCAGAACAAGATAGCAATTATGCAAGAAATCAGCTGAAAGGTTATTTTTAATTTAAAAATTTTGCATCTTCACAGCTGGGAAAAATGAAACCCTGCCTCTTCTTTTTTGTAAAACCCACCCTGTAGAAGCCAAAAGACATATGGTACATTATCACAGGGGTGTTGTAAGATGAGGCACACATACACACACACGTCAACCTACAGTTACACAGACTGTTTCAGGAAGGGTAAAGAGACTTCTGATGAGATTCAATTGTTATATTTTCTTCCAATTTTTCTTTAAACTCATCTTTCAAAGATCAGAGCATAATTGCCATCCAGTAATAAAAGAGAGATGTTTGAAGGTAATTAGCTTGGGGCAATTTTTTCACCCTCATTTTTGAACTTATCTCTGTTCTGGAAATTTCTCTTCAATTCCACTTCTAGGTGCTGTTGCTAAGGTCACTTCAGCTGAGACAGGCAAAGACAGAGGCTCTACTTTTTATCAGTGTAAGGACCTATTTTCTGCTCAGAAAAGACCAACGGTAATTTATGACTGGTAGAGCTATTTGGCATGGTGGTAAAAAGTTTGCCTGCAATGCAGGAGACCTGGGTCAGGGGAAGATCCCCTGGAGAAAGGAATGGCAACCCACTCCAGTATTCTTGCCTGGAGAATCCCATGGACAAGAAGCCTGGTGGGCTACAGTCCACGGGGTCACAAAGAGTCAGATATGATTGAGTGACTCTCACTTTCACTCACTTTTCTCAGTTTATTTCATTCAGGTCTGGAGAAATGAGCCTGCACTGTTTCTCTAGAAGGCAGCTCTCACCTGTACAAGGTAACCCGGACACCCTTCATTACTCATGAGTCAGGAGCGAGCCAACAACACGTCCCACTGCAGTAGTTTCAGGAGCCAGAAAGATAGGCACCGTTTTGAAAGGGAGACACAGGGTAGTTGTGTGGCTCCATTTAGGAATGGCTGGAGTTTAGGAAGGCAGAGAGCGGGCTTGAGAACTAAGGGCTCATCAGCCTGGTCTGGGTGAGAGTGCAGGGTGCTCCATGACCTGCTGGGTAAATGGACAAGTTACTAAACTTTCGGATCCCCAGGTATTCTGCCCGAGGTGCCTAACTCCTGTTTCTCACAGGATGCCCAGCGTCAACAACACCCCAAAATCTCTGAATGAAAACCGCCTTTAAAGCAAATTTCCCAGGTGATTGTAGTCATGTTAAAATTTGACAGTTCACTTCAGTACCATACACCAGGCCTCCCATAAATGATAACGTTATTAATTGACTTAGTAGTGACTGTGTCCCTGATCCTATGATAGGTTCAGTGGCTGTAACAGAAACCAGAAATGAACATTGACTTTTACTCCTGTAGTAGGAGAAACAGAATCTCCTAAATGAAAAGCCTAACTGCAGACTGAGATAAGTGATCTAACAGCATTGAAGGCAGCCTTATGACCATAAGAAATTTACTTCAGCAGTGGCGTCACGGTAGCTACGTGATAATTCTTAAAGTTTGTCCTTAACTCTGTTCAGAGAGATCCCGTCATTCCTTCTTTCCCAGAGCATTTTGATCTTCACATCTTATGTGCTTACCGTTTTGCACTTCTGAATACACATTAGATCCCATTAGGATTAAACATTCTCCTTCTCCTCCTTGGCATCCAGTCCTAGACTTCCAAATAACTGCGTGCCCTGTGTTAGCTCAGCAGACACAAATCACTCACTTTCTTCCCCAATAGGGATCTCTCGGAAAAAGGTATTTAGCCTGGTACGGACGACTGATCTCTTCACTATTCATCGCAGCTAGTGGAGCATCTGCAGCAGCTCGTGGGATTCTGAAAGGTCAAGCCCCCTCGCTGGACATGTTATATTATAGTCATTACTTTCCCTTGGTTTTCCCCCTTTAAGTACTGTTATCAGGCTCCACTGAGTCTTGACCTGCCCACCTAGGACTGCTGATTCCTGAGTTACCATATCAAGAGTAATAGCTCAGCCACACAAAATTGTGATGAATGGAGAGACCCAGAGGGACCAAATCTCCAAAATAGGAAAATGGAAAAGAAGGAAGAATATCAAAGCTGCCAACCCTTGATACCTGGATGCCGAAGTATTGGTATTACAACAGTGGCTGAGACTTATGGATTCTAATTACCACACCACAGTATCTGTCTTCCAAAAACACTTTAACATTGTCATTAACTAATACTTACAGAGCATCTTATCTTGTTGGGATTTGTTCACTTTGTTCAGCCACTTACCTTTAAATGCAAATCTGACCACATTGCTCTCCACTGCTTACAGAGCTTCGAGAGTTTCTGTTAGGGACTTCCCTAGGGGTCCAGGGGTTAAGACTCAGTTTCCACTGCAGGGGTACATGTTCAATCTCCGGTCAGGAAACTAAGATTCCTAATGTCATAAGGTTGGCCAATAAATAAATAATAAATAGGGTTTCCCAGGTGGCACAATGGTAAAAGAAGCAGCCTGTCAATGCAGGAGGTACAAGAGATGCTGTCTGATCCCTGGGTTGGGAAGATCCCCTGGAGCAGGAAATGGTAACCCACTCCAGTACTCTTGCCTGGAAAATCCTATGGACAGAGGAGCCTGGCAGGGTCACAAAAAGTTGGACACAACTGAGCACAAAAAACAGACAGAAATAATAAATAGGTCAAAGTCTCAATCAACTGGGATATTCTGCGATTTAAAAAAAAAAAACAGTTTGTATTAAGCAATGTAAACAAGGTTCAATTCCCTACAAGTCCCTTCATCTACTGTGGCCCTTTCATCTTGGGTCCTATGAACCTACCATATGGAAGACAGAGATTTCCAATATATCTTATATTACTCTGTGAATCTGAGTCTTTTATCACATTTATTCTTTGATATGAAATCTACTTATTCCATTGTCTTCTTTTTTCTTCGATAGTTATTCATATCTCCTTGGTGAGGTCTTTCCTGACTTCCTGAAAAAGACTAATTAATTAGAAATTCCCAGTAACATTTCCATTAACACTTTTTTACACTTTATTTTTTTAACACAAATATTTCTGAGTTTCTGCATGATTTTATATTATATTGTGGCCTCAAAAGCATATATCCAGACTTTTGAGTTGTTTATTTCCAGAGGATAATATAGGTGCTGAAGCATAGCATGCTCATGGGGAAAATGTATTCAGAGCATCAGGCATGAAAAATTGTGTCCATTTTAATAAATGGATGAATGAAGGAACAGGGGTTATGAACTGCTTCCATCCACAATTGAAAACAGAACAAAATTAAAGGCCAAATCCTTGCATATCGCTTGTTTTGTAATCGGTGCTGAGATATCCGTGAAATCAACAGGAAAACCTTATGGAGGTAGACAGAAAGACAACCTTGTGAGCTCTGAAATTGTATCTTTTGCCAACAACAACCACACAAGTATACCAGGTAGGCACATTTCAAATCTTTCAGATCCAATGTCACATTAGGAAAATATTTTTTTATTAGTGGATCAACTTCTGTGGTTAAAGAGCAATTTGTAAATATTATCTTTTCAACTCAACTAAAGCAGACAGGCTGCAAACATTACACTTATGCTGCAGAAGAGAGGCCAAGGGAGTATGTGTGTGTGCATGCGTGTGTGCGTGTCTGTTTGTCTTTGTGGGTCTGTGTTGTGAATGGAAATCAACCTTCACGATGCTGATTCCTCTCCAGTCTGTCTCTCTCTTAGTGCCTTGCTAGATTACATGAAGCTTACCAAGATGGTCAGGCAGAGATCCAGATCCATCATTTAAATGACTCTTCTTCCTGGTTTCACACACTCTGTTTGTGTAATGCTAGAGACTAGTCAACAACACAATTTCTATCTCTTTCTCCATCTCTTTAAAAAAATCTTTTCGATATGGGTCATTTTTAAAGTCCCCATTGAATGTGTTACAGCACTGCTTCTGTTCTATGTTTTGGCTCCTTGGCCCCCAGGCACGTGGGGTCCTAGCTGCCCTACCAGGGATCAAACTTGTGCCCCCTGCAGTGGTGACATCTCAACCACTGGACTGCCAGGTGAGTCTCTCCTTCTCCATTTCTGTGCCAGTCTCCCTCTTCTCTTTTCCAGGTGTAGCTTTCTACAATACTTCTTGTTCCCTAAATTGGGGAGAAAACTAAAAAGAATAAACCATGTATTCTTCTCCCAGAGAGTTTGCAATTTAATGGATTACTAAAACTTGTTCCCTGTTTCAGTCATTGCTTCTTGATACGTGACAATAATCACACATTCCAAACTGCACGACAGAAATTCAAGTGTCAACATGGTCCCTATTATATGAGAAGGATTTCAAGGAATGACCTTCTGTGTGTCCTTAAACCCTTCAATAGAAGGACCGCATCTTAGTTTATCCATCCTTATTTATTGCTATGCTTCAAAGGACTCCAGTTATTCTGTGGCCTCATAGTCTCACACTCACACAGCTCCTAATTCTGCTTTAATTCTAGCTCTTTTTTCTGCATATTCTACCTTCTCTACATAATCAAATTCTGCCCCTCTTTTGTGATGCATACCTCATCCCCACAAATAAACTTATTTCCTGATGATTCTTCCTATCCCTGAAGCTCTGGTAAATATTACAAAGGTTAGCATATAATTGCATATTGATTTATAGTGTTCTCTATTTGTTCGACGTATGCACACTTTATTTCCCCAAGGATGATCTAAGTTTACAGACTTTTACAAATATCATATCTTAAATTAGTTTGTATTCTCCAAAGGCTGAATAACACTTTTCGCTTAGGAGTTGGGATTGAAGCATGTCCATTGATTTTTCCTTTGCTTATTACATCATTTGTTCACAGCTCCACACCTTTATTCATATACTTCTCTATGCCTGGGGTTTCCTCTCTCCACCTCCAACCTTATAAGCACCTACTTGTCCATCAAGACCCAGGGAATTGAAGTATTTCTCCTTGGATATCCCCAGAATTAATTTGCTTTACTTACATTCTCCTGTGATACTATACACAGTATTCTATTTTAGCTGTAATTACATACCCTTACAATGTTAACATTTATAAATTTATCAAATTCATTACTATCTGTAGTAGATTGAAAAATGACCCCTCAAAGATATCCACCTCCTAATTCTTGTAACTTGGGAATGTTACCTTATAAGAAAAAAAAAAGGGGGGCAGAGGGGGGAGGTCTTGGAGATGTAATTATATTAAGGATCTTGAGATGAAAAGTTTATACTCAAACTTGGAGAATTTCTTTATACTTTTTCCTGTTTTTCTATAGCTTATATGGAAATTTGTAATCTTTAAAAGTTTTAGCTGTAATAAATAATGAAGTCAAATCTTTACGTTTCAATTAAATTTGAATACATTTAGCACCGTGTTTGATATTTTTATGCCGGCTATATTGCAGTGTTGATTCACTTGGCAGCCTATATTCTAAAACTTGGGAGGTTTTTCTGATAAAGTCATAACTCACAAAAATAAAAAGATTATCCTAGACTATCCAGGTGAACTCTAACTCCATTCATATCTATCCTTTAAGGGGGAGATAGTGGGTAATTGTAACACATATAAAGGAGAATGTGTACATGCACGCTCAGTCTTGTCTGACTGTTTGGAACCCTAGGTACTGTAGCCCACCAGGCTCCTCTGTTCATAGAACTTTCCAGGCAAGCATACTGGAGTTGGTTGTCATTTCCTCCTCCAGGGGATCTTCCTGACCCAGGGATTGAACCTGAGTTTCCTGTGTCTCCTGCATTGCTGGTGTATTCTTTACCACTGTGCCACCTGGGAAGCCAGGAGTAGGTGATGGGTATGCAGAGCAGATATTTGAAGATACTGATCTCAAAGATTGGAAGGACACATCCAAAAGCCAAGGAATGACCGAAGCTATCAGAAACTGGAAGACATAGGAAAGGATTCTCCCCTAGAATCTTCAGATAGAGCATGTCCCCCGGCATGGATTCCAGCCCAGGGATACTGACTTCAGACTTGTGACCTCTGAAAATATGAAAGAATAAATTTCTGTTCTTGAAAGCCATCTGGTTTGTGGTATTAATAATGTTGCACTCGCTGTGGGAAACTAACAGGGCATCTCTTAAATTGCTCAAACTATTTCTTATTCTTTTCTCTCTGCCCTACTTTAGCACTATACCCTCTGCATAAAAATGCATGTAAATGCTTACTGAGTTCCAACTAGGTGCAAGGTGTGATGCTACATGCTTGGGAATGTCGCTGCAGTGAGGATTTTAAAGGCTGCATTTACTCTGATGGTGTTTTACTTATTAATATATCTAAACTGCAACTTTCCCTGAAAGGCCAGATTTGAATATCCAACTGCCTGTTGGACTTTTCCACTTGCATTTCCAAAGGGTGCCTCAACTTTAAAATCACCTAAAAATACTCTAGTGCTTTACTATTGCTCTCTTAGCTCAGGCTGCTATTATAAAATACCATAAACCTGAAGGCTTATCAGCACAAGTTCTAGAGGTTGGGAAGTCCAAGCTGACGGTATCGGCCAGTCCTGTGTCTGATCAAGGTTTGTTTGGGTTGCACAAGGTCGTCATCTCGCTAAATCTTCGCATAGTAGAGAGCAAGCAAGCTAGTTCTCTGTCCGCTTCTGATGAGGGCACTAATCCCATTCACGAAGACTCCACCCTCAATTACCTCCCTCAGTCCTCACCTCCAAATACTATCATATTAGGGGTTGTATTTCAACATATGGATTTTGGGGAGACACAACGGCTCAGTTCATAACAACTGCATTTCAAATAAAGCTCCAAATTCTTACCTCACGGCATGAAACTTATGTCTTAGATTTCAATCCCTGCCACTTTCTACTTTGTTCATTATGCTCTAACACATGGCTTTATTTTAGATTTTCAGATAAATCTCACTCTTACCTTAGCATCTTTACAATGGGCTTTGCATTTTCTGACTGAAATGGCATATTTCATCAGAATCACTTGAGGTCACAGTATCATCATCTTTTAAATCCTAATGTTTAGAAGTTACCTGGTCCCTCTTTGCTACAAGAGCCAATTATAAATCTTTGCACCATATTTGCCATGTTCATTTGCATATCACCCCTCATTAAAACGTAGGCTTTGTGGTAGCAGGAAAACCCTCTCACTTTCACTTATCTCTGTCGCCAAGATCTAAATCAGTGCTAGCATGTCAGTGTTTAGCATAGAATGGTTTCTCAATAAATATCTGTTGGAAAAATGGAATGAAAATATAGGAGACCATTGTTGTTACTGTTTAGTTGCTAAATCGTGTCCAACTCTTGTGATTCAATGGATTGTAGCCTGCCAGGCTCCTCTGTCTATAGGATTTCCCAGGCAAGAAAACTGGAGTGGGTTGCCATTGGTTTCACCAGAGGATCTTCCCCACCCAGGGATCAAACCTGAGTTTCCTGCATTGGTAAGTGGATTCTCTACTGCCGAGTCACCAGGGAAGCCCATAGTAGCCCATTAACCATACCCAATCAATGAATAATCTACTAATTTGAATACAAAAAGTATTCATATGTTACCAGTCTGGGTTACAGCAGAGGACCTACAGCGGGGACTTAGAAAATTATTTCAAGACTGTATTTCTTTGCTTCAGTTCACATTGGAAGAACAGTGAAAACTATAGCCCAAAGGAGAGGAGGCCGTCTATCTTTTAGGAAGTAACATCTCCTTCCTGCGTGTCTTCAGTCTCAGGTTACACTGTTGTCTACCTGTATTTTTCCTTGTGCCTGGTTCGTTCTGCAAGGCAGGACTTCTGCCAATACTGCCACATTATTTATCCAGTTTTCTTGGCTGCTCTCATTTATCTGATGACCTTCACAACTCACGGTGGCAATCACCACCATGACTTCCCTGTGTTCATATTTTTGAAGATAACTGCCTAACATAAGCCAGGCCACTGACTGCTCCATTTCTCCACTCTGTGACACTTTTTCCACCTTCACTCCCGCTCCAGGGAGTCCCTGCTCTTACAGAAAGTCTGTACCATATTTCTCTGTCTTTTTGAATCCAATCTAAGGGGGTCTTGCCTCCTAGTCTTTCTCCTCACAAAAGGATCAGAGCTAGTTACCAGTCTCATGTCTGCTTGTACTTTTCTCTTTTCCCTCTTTCTCTTTATGCTGTGACTTGAATGGAAGACATGGAAGTTTGCAGATTTAGCCTAATAATTATTTAATTATAGGACTTCCCCAGTGGCTCAGTGGTAAAGAAACTGTCTGCAATGCAGGAGACACAGGAGATGCAGGTTCGATCCCTGGGTCAGGAAGAACCCCTGGAGGAGGATATGGCCACCCTCTCCAGCATTCTTGCCTGAAAAATCCCATGGACAGAGTAGCCTGGCAGGATACAGTGCGTGGAGTCACAAAGTGTTGGACACAACTGAGTGACTGAACATATATTACTTAATTATTTTTAGGAAGCTTTTAAACAAAAAATATTATTATCTATGTATTCCTTTATTCCAACATTGTTTACTTACTAGGCCCAGCTTTGTAAATACAAATTAATCACATGAGATATGACAAGTAAAGATGCTCAATAAATGGAAGATATCATCATAGCTAGTGTTATCATTAAGCAATTAACAAGGGAAAACCTAAGTTCTATTCTGATTTTTATGTATCTTTCTGCAAATGCTCTGCAAATACACCGTGAATTTTAACTGTATTAAAAATCCTTTTTCTCTCAGGGTGCCACAGCAATGATTTGAAAACAGAATATTCTGTTAGTCAAGAAATGATTCTTGTACATGATGTCAAACATCAGCTTTCATTTAATTACCTGATCAATATACCTTTTGAAGTTATGCACACATCATCTCATGTGCAGATCAAGATCGTAGTTTGTGCCACAGAAGGAGAGGAGGATGAAAAGCAGTGTCCAGCATGTGATAGCAATTTCCCTTTGATCACGTCAAAAGGAAGATTTGTATAAAAGATGAACTTAGTAGTTTATGAAGCACATTCTCTCAATTTGTGAATATAGTCTATATTTTTGTCCTCCATATTATAACACTGAAATATATTATCTACATCAATAAAACCTTATTTCTTCATACATAAACTGTATTTCAAAATAACATATGGGATCAACAGTACCTCTGGTTACTTTTGATTAATAAAGAAACTTTCATAACACATTCCTCTGGGTAAATTATATGTTTCAGGTCCATATCTTGAAATCTCTAAATTCCAAAAAAAGAAAGAAATTAGCTCTCAATTTCTGGAGATTAGTCTTAGAAAAATGACATTAAAGAGTTATATAAAAATGGGAATTTATTTCAAAAATGATGACAAAAAATCCAAGGGAGATGAGGTAAATAATTAGCAACAGGAAATATCAGAATCTTCAAAATATAATGAATTAAATATCACAAGAGGTGGAATTTCCACTCACATTGATTTCAAAGAGATGTTGCTGAGAATTTCTTATCTTTGTTTTAAGAGTCGGCCACCAGCCACTGTCAGTGTTTAAAGGCTAAAAGCTATCCTTCTCCTAAACTCTGTCTGGGTAGATCTTAGCTCTTTGCCTTTGCCACTGGGTCTTAGGCATTTCTCCACAAGGAGGTGCCATGGATTCTAGAAATCCTTCAGGGCATAATGCTGTCAGTCATGCAAGGGAATTTCTTCAAGCAAAACTATGATTTATTCTGCCCTCTTAGCTTAAGTCTCCCCATAGTCCCCCAGGGTCTTCCATAATTCTATACATCAAAGGCAGGAAAAACCTATAATTTTGACAGCTGTGTTATTTCATTTCTAACCAAACACACTTTTTTTCAAGGATGAGAAACAAAATAAGTTCATATTGTTTTTAAAAGGAGAATCGACATGCTTGGCTATGAAACATGCAAGCCCCTCCATACTGAGACAGTGTGGAGGGTAGCCTGGAGCACCACCTCACCTCAACCACTGGAACTCACCCCATCACACCGCTGAGTTCCCAGAAGTTTCCCTCTGGTCTCACGTTATTGTGGATTGAAAAACTCTGTGGAAAGAATATTGCAGAGTAGTTAGGTGGGTAACCAGGCAATTAGCTGGCACGCTGCTGGCTGGATCAGGGACGGAGTTCCCACTCACAGGTAGGCTGAGTGGTAAAGGCAGGAGCAGAAGTGACATCTTCACATAAACCAAGCAGAGATCTGGCAGGGACTCTGCACATTGAAATAGGGCCCTGTTTCCTTTGCCATGGTTCTCTGACCAGCTCCATCCCACTGACAGTCAGGCGTCACACGCCTGGACGATTCTCCCAGCTCAAATCCCTTCTCTTTCGTTTCTCATCTCATCCAATGGGTGTCTCACTTGCCACTGCTCCTCTCTACTGAAATACTATTATTCTTTCTATTATTGTTCTTATCACAATACACATAAAAGGCATATCAGGAAGAGACTGATCACGTATGACAACAACAACATGCAGACTCAACAGCAGTGTAAACTAGTGTTCTCCTTTCCACGGAAAAACGGGGCTCTGCCTTTAGAAATAACTCAGTCTGGTGATTTTTCACAGGAAAAGAAAGGAGACGTTCACATTTACTTCTAGGGAAAAATGCCCCTCTAAGCAGATGATCTCTAAGGCAGCAATGGAGAAAGCAAGCAAACTAACAAAACCAACTGACATCTACAAACAATTACATTAAAAAAATTTTAACTTTTCAGATCCTGTTGTATCTGTCTGAACAACCTCAAGCCTGAGTACTTTTTTAAACCATTCAGGTTCAGCTCCAGTCAAATTTTAAAGTTTAGCCAATGATAGTCTTGAGACCACTGGTCTTAAACCTAAAAACATCTTCATTCTCTAAATCCATTACAATTCAAAGCCTTCCTGCTGTCGGTTCTATTAACTTGTAGTCCAAATTGCCATTAATTTTTTCAATCTTTTGATACTGACGAATGCTTCGAACATATCCTTTTCACATTTCTTCATATAAAAAGTGCCCATAAAGTTGATTTAACATTCCTAATGTGTATTCATTCTTTTATAAAATGCTAAGCTAAATGTCTGTATGCAGGTCAAGAAGCAACAGTTAGAACCGGACATGGAACAACAGACTGGTTCCAAACTGGGAAAGAAGTATGTCAAGGCTGTATATTGTCACCCTACTTATTAAACTTACAGCAGAATACATCAGGAGAAATGCTGGGCTGGAAGAAACACAAGCTGGAATCAAGATTGCTGGGAGAAATATTAATAACCTCAGATATGCAGACGACATCACCCTTACAGCAGAAAGTGAAGAACTAAAGAGCCTCTTGGTGAAAGTGAAAGAGGAGAGTGAAAAAGCTGGCTTAAAACTCAACATTCAAAAAGCGAGGATCATGGCATCCTGTCCCATCACTTCATGGCAAATAGATGGATAAACAGTGGAAACAGTGGCAGACTTTATTTTTTGGGGCTCCAAAATAACTGCAGATGGTGACTGCAGCCATGAAATTAAAAGACGCTTGCTCCTTGGAAGAAAAGCTATGACCAACCTAGACATCGTATTAAAAAGCAGAGACATTACTTTGCTGACAAAGGCCCATCTAGTTAAAGCTATGGCTTTTCCAGTAGTCATGTATGAATGTGAGAGTTGGACTATAAAGAAAGCTGAGCACTGAAGAATTGATGCTTTTGAACTGTGGTGTTGGATAAGATGCTTGAGAGTCCCTTGGACTGCAAGGAGATCCAACCAGTCCATCCTAAAGGAGATCAGTCCTGGGTGTTCAGTGGAAGGACTGATGCTGAAGCTGGGGAAACTCCAATACTTTGGCCACCTGATGTGAAAAGTTACTCAATTGAAAAGCCTCTGATTCTGGGAAAGATTGAGGGCAGGAGGAGAAGGTGATGACAGAGGATGAGATGGTTGGATGGCATCACCAACTCAATGGACATGAGTTTGAGTATACTCCGGGAGTTGGTGATGGACAGGGAGGCCTGGCGTGCTGCAGTCCATGGGGTCACAAAGAGTCAGACAGGACTGAGCAACTGAACTGAAAGCTAAATGTCAAAGGTATATAGCAAAATCAAATATGAATGATTATAATAATAGGTGAAAGTGAAAGTTTTAGTTGCTCTACTGTTTGCAACCCCACGGATGCCTATGCTCATGGAATTCTCTAGGCAAGAATACCGGAGTGGATTGCCATTTCCTTCTCCAGGGGATCTTCCCGACCCAGGGATTGAACCAGGTCTCCCACAGTGCAGGCAGACACTTTATCCTCTGAGCCACCAGGGAAGCCCAATACAGCTAATAGAAGTCAAAAACTACCAATCCCATTGCATTCTGCCACTCTTAACATTTTCTCATTTCTACTTATGTCTGTGCGTGCTAAGTTGCTTCAGTCATGTTCAACTCTGTGACCCTATGAACTGCAGCCCACCAGCCTCCTCTATTCTTCAGGCAAGTAATAGAGGGAATGGGTTGCCATGCCCTCCTCCAGGGGACCTTCCGGATCCAAGGATCAAACTCACTTCTCGTACCTTTCTTGCACTAGCAGGTGGGTTCTTCACCACTAGCACTACCTGGGAAGCACCATTTCTATGCACACAACCCCCAAAATTACAAACTGGAGATTTTGAAATGTTTGCTTTGTAATTTTATATATAATGAGTCTGCTAAGGAAATAAAACTATATAGAGAGTTAAAAGAAATAGACTTTGTGGAAGTGAAGCCTAGGAGCTCAGTTGCTTTTTGTGTAAAGAACTTCTGTGTGAAATAAGAGCATTGGACTAAATGATTTCTGTGTTTCCTTCCAGCTCTTGGGGTCTCTGATTATTATTAAGCATTTTGTTCATGTTTTTTTTGGAGACTAGGGACACCATTTTTAATTGGTGTTGTCTGTCTGTTTTCTCAGTTCAATTTACTCACTTGGTAAAAAGACACCATAATTGTACTGCCTTCACTCCAGGAGTTTCTGTGAAAACACAGCACATGGGAGTACTTTATGGACTAGAAACACTTTGCCAATCATGATGGTAGTTCTACGTTCCATGCCATAAACTGGTACCAGGAAGCAGAATTTAGGGGTTAAAGTGTGTGGTCTTGATAATCTAAATCAGACTGAGTCTTTATCGCCCCAATGCCACTGAGTCTGGGACCTAACTTTGAAAACAGGAATTCAGGTATCTACTTTATGACCTTATTGTGAGATAAAAGATGTACAGCTCTCATCACAAGGCCATGCACATGATAAGCACTCAGTAAATGCCAGTGATGATCTTTGTATACCCCTAGTTTTGTTGGGCATGCTTCTGGGCAGTGATCATGAAACAAAATTAAAAAGAAAATAAATAAGAAAAAAAAAGATTTAATTGTACTAATTTCTTAGAGTGGCCATTTCCCAGAGATTGTTCTATCTCACAAAATAGGTGGTTGTTGTTGTTCAGTTCCTCAGTTGTGTCCAATTCTTTGCAACCTCATGGACTGCAGGACACCAGGCTCCCCTGTCCTCCACCCTCTCAGAGTTTGCTCAAATCCGTGTCTATTGAGTCAGTGATGCCCTCCAACCATCTCATCCTCTGCCGCCCTCTTCTCCTTTGCTTTCAGTCTTTCCCAGCATCAGGGTCTTTTCCAATGAGTCAGCTCTTCACATCAGGTGGCCAAGGCAGAAGTAAATAAAAGTTAAGGCTGTTTGGCTTTTTTCTCTTTCAAATGGAAAAGAACAGTATATAAAGGTCATTGATCACCATTCTCAAGATACAGATAAATTCTTTTAGGAGAGATGAAGATTGTATACTATTAACAGCTCATTAGACTTTTTTCCCTCAAACTGTGCTTCCAAATACTAGCATTCCACAGGTGTTAAACAGGTGTCATGTCAGAAACGATCCTGTGATTTAATAAAGTGAGGGGACGCTAAGTTAGACAAAGTTAAACACATTTCTTTCTTGTACATTTTCTCAGAGATGTTAATGAAATGATGTGCATTATAAATCCTTGGAAAGGGAGAACAGTACGCAATGGTTTTACACTATTTTTGGTTAGAATCATGTCATCAATTTGACTACTCCTCACTGTTTCATTCATTGCCTGACATCTATTAATCGTATATACTCAGTCACTCTTATTTGAATGAACAAGTAAGACCCAGGCAGGATGAAGGGCAGAAAAGGCACTCAGACTAGCACTTGTTTGAAAATGTCTTATTTTTGCAGCTCACAACACATGAACAAGAAGATGGGCACATCATCTGGGGAATTCCTAACAATGCAGGAGATATAAGAGACATGTGTTCAACCCCTGGGTCGGGAAGATCCCCTGGAGGAAGGCATGGCAACCCACTCCAGTATTCTTGCCTGGGAAATCCCATGGAAAGAGGAGTCTGGCGGGCTACAGTCCTTAGGGTCACAAAGAGCTGGACAGGACTGAAGCAACTTAGCATGCACGCAAGGTTGAAAACAGAAACACATCTTGATTAGAATGTTAGTTTTAGTTGAGAATGGAGGCTAGGGGTGAGTAGATTTTCTATGATCTAGTCAATTTGCTCCCCTTTAACAGTGAGAGCATCACAGCTTGGGGGGAGGTTCTTGGTTTCAGCTACAGTTGCTTTATTTATGATAAATTATCACCCTTATCTTAGGATAAGTATACAAACATTATTAGTGATTAATGAAATAACCTACTCAGCCCTTTAAATTATCCAGGCATCAGATACGAGTCTGTGATCCTCTTATACAGGAAATTGGAAGAAGTAGGCTACACTCAATCTGAAGCAATCTTTCTTTCTGTTTGTTGTCCATTTAATGGCCTTTAATTTCATCTAAAGTCATCCTGTTCCCATGATCTGGAAAACATCTGCATGGGGCATGCAGGAGGCTTTTCACGACATCTGCTGGACTCTTGAGAAGAGCACTGAACCCCCTGTGAGAGTCCTTCATTAACGCTGCAGTGGACCCTTCACTCTTGGCAGTATTTCCACTCCCCCTCCACGCCGGGCACTTGCTTACACAGCATCAAGCCACTCTCGCCTTTACACCTTCTAATGTTTCCCTTTTGCCCTCAAATAAAGTTCAGACTTGCTTGCATGGCTTATGAGGCACTTCATAGTTATCTCCTAGACCCGTCTCCCTATCTCACTTACTATGGCCCAGCTATACTGGATGTCTTTCAATGTCCTGAGTAAAGGAATTTTTATCTCATCTCCATATCTCTGTCAGTGCTGTTTCCTCTGCCCAGCTTGGTCTGTTTCCCACAACGTTCCTCCTCTTTCAGGTCTCTTTCGACTGAGCCTCCAACAGACTCCACGCTGGCTTCCTTCTAATTGGTAAGGAGCCCCTTCTATGAATTTCAAAAGCATCCTGTTCTTCTTCCTAGAAACCCTTTATCACACTGCGTTCCAAACTGCAAGTGTACGTATTTGTTCCTCTCATTAGATTTGTTTATTTTTTTATTGAACCTTTTTATCCATAAGGTCTAAGGTAAAATCTGCTGCAGAGCAGTTTAATGTTTTGTTAAAAATATTTGCTGAAAGACGTAATAAAAAATAATGTGGATATCATGTATCCTTTTAATAAACAATGGAGTAAAGTGCCTATGTGTGTACTGGTTAAAATATAGTAAACGTGATGGGCAAAGTCCACAAATAAATATGTAACATAGAAAAAGCTGTTGGTGAATGCTTATAATAATAACAAATGTTCTGCAGGGGGAAATAGTGGTTGAGAGGAGGATATGGTGTAGAATATGGAGCTACGCAACATCAACCTGGAAAAACAGCAAAATGTATTTTCAGAAAACAGGAAAATTAAAAAAAAACAAAAAACACACAGGCAAATTTCAAATCAAGAGAAGCCTTGAATTTGTTCAGAAGAACAAAGGGAGTATAGTATTGAAGATGAATAAATAGGTTATGGTGTTTATTGAAATAGGTTAATTTTAAGATATTAGTATTATCATGCTATCTGATTACCAAAAATACTATCCTTCTTCATCTTGGACACACGGTTAGACTAATTGTCCGGCTTCCCTTATCTTTAGGGATAACTGACTGCTCCATGTTGCTCATGGACGAGGGGTGACGTGTCTCTTCCAGTCTCTCTTCCTGCTCCCGCGGGGCTGAAGGTACACCAGCATGAGAGGCTCACGGAGCCACAGCAAAGAAAGGGCTGGGCTTCTAAATCACCGGGGGGTTAAAATCTGCCTCCTGATCAAGAACACACACTTCAGGTTGATATGTGAACAAGAACTATTTTCTACATTCTAAATTTTAGAACAGTATGGTACAAATATTATTATAGACTTCAGGTTTTTTCTTAATTTTCAACTGCAAACATTTTATATTTTGTTATTCAGACATCACAAAGACTTTACTTTTATTAAAGATGTTAAGGTTACCGGGCTTTCTCTGTATATACAATTGGCAGTACTTTTATTTTGTTTATATTTCTTAGGGGTTATACATTATCCAGAAGGAAAGAGAAGAAGTAAACAACACTTAGAACATATATATGTATTCATAGGTATATATATACACACAGATATAGTATAGATATAAATAGAGACTTTCAAGTAAATGTTAAAACTACATAATGATTTTAATATCCACTCAAATAGAACCAATATCTTACTGTAAAGAAGTATATTGGAGACTTTAGCTGTCACACTTGGTAATATACTCAAAATGTTCACCATCCTGAATTGATAATCCTAAACTGATCATTTTACCTAAGCCTGCAGAACCTTCCCTCCTCCCAGCAGCTTTGCTAAACTCATCCAACTCTGAAGAATATAGCACTCATTATTTAAGCCATTCCCCAGTGTGCTAATAAAGTACATGATTCTATATGAGTATATGCCAGTGGGAACGTAAGTACTAACTGCTGTCCACTTTCACATTCTATATCATTTTAACACATAGAGGTGTTTAATTGGATTTGAAAGGATGATTTTTTTTCTCTATTATGTTAAAGCACTTACATCTACTTGGTGTGCTTTGCAAGTGGGGGGGATTAGGAGTCCTGTAGAGATTAATTGCCATTGGAGCCTAGACTAATCCCTTGAAAAATCTAAACAGTACCAAGAAAAAAGAGAGAACTATAAAGTCCAAGCAGTTGAGTCTGGGCTGGAAAACTCAATTCTGCTAGTTTCTTCAAGGCTAGAAAAAAAAAAAAAAATCCAGAGAAACTGGAGAATATAGATATAAAAAATAGGAATGACTAATACTTAGCAAAAATATTCACACTTGAATTTGAACATCATATCAACTAGGCCAAAGCCAAGCTAGGGAAGGCAAGGAAATCAGTGAAGAGGTCACAGGCTAAAAAAAACTAAATAAGTAAAATAAGTAAATAAATTAAAAGTGTGATTTTTGTTCATTTGGATTTGTGACTATTCCATTCCCAAATCCTGACATAATGTTTCCCATAAAAATGTCATTCAGGGATTTCCCTGGTGCTCCAGTGTGTAAGACTCCATGCACCCAATTCAGGGGGCCAGGGTTCGATCCCTGGTCAGGGAATTATATCCCAAATGCCACAACTTCTTAAGGGCCCACGTGCTACAGCTAAGACCTGGTACAGCCAACTACATTTTTTAAAAATCAGAAAAAAAATAAAGAAATATAATACAGCATCTGGTTGTAGTAGCATAGGTCAATGCAGAGTTCAGAACAGAACTGAACTAATGGTCTCATTGTTTGCTTGTTATACTTCAGAATATGCCACACATGTTCAAACCTTTCTTTTTGTTACTTAAGGAGCAGCTGAAATTTACTGTCTTTATAATTAGCAAGGTCATGAAAATTATATAAAGCATATATATAAAAATTATATAAACCATCCAAGGAGAGAGAGATTTTTTCCTAAATCAAGCTATGGAAACTGATTACAAATATAATCCCATCTATGTTCATACAAAAAAATTTAATCAGAATAACACCTTAATATCAGGGGTATAATTTTTTCACTTATTAAACTTAAAGGTATGAGGGGCATAATTCTCATAATAAGATAACAGTATATATCAACAAAATACAAAAGGCCCACTTTATTGCTGTGCAATTAGGATAAACTCACTTTTTATTAATCTTCCACCTGAGGCACAGCATTAATTACTGATGTTATAGTACCCTCTCATTTAATAATTGAGGCAGCTGTCATACATATAAAGATGCCAGGAAAGATGCAAACACTCTTGTAACCTCGCTTATTAGCTTTGACAAGCATTCTTTTGCTGTAAGATTGCCACCATCACATTAGATACGATTAGATGAAAAAATAATTTCCATTTGAATGGTGCGATCTGTGCTATTTCTTTGTTAAAAGCACACAAAAAACTAAAAATGTACAATTGTGTTTGAATAGTTATTCATGGAATACAAGGCAGAGTTTACTTTAAAAAACAACAACAACAACAAAAAAAACCTCAGTCCCTATTTTTACATCTCAATGTGCTGAAATGTACTGGGATTGAACATCTGTTAGAAGAGTTAGATAGGGACCTTGCAGCATTCTTCTCTCTTCTAAACTAGCTCACTGGCACTTAAAACAGAACTAAATAAGCTGGCTTGATTTGCTTTTGTCCCAGGAGGAGGATAAATTCTGATTACCCCTTTGAGAAAGAGGCAAATTTGATCTGTCTGCAGCTAGGAAGTGAAGGCTACACACCATTCAGAAATTGTAATTCAGGTTCATACTGCAAATACACAAGAAGATGTGAAATAGAAATCTAAAAGCTTAGTCACTAAATCTGAGGCACATTCATTTGGAAACAATAGCTAGAAACAGGAAGAGAGATAATGCATTTCCATATTTGCACAAATGAGCTTTCAAAGTAGGTGCAGAAATGAAATGAATGATGTAAAAGAAAATTGCAGACAGCTATGACATGGGGATGAAATGAATAGGGATCTTAGCAGGTAAATAAGAATAAATGTCCTACTCTGGGCAAAGAGAATTAACATCTGCCTGTTGTCTACATCACAGTCATATGAATGGAATACATAGAACCTCTGACCTCTAACCTCTAAACTCAGTGAGAAATACTCCTGAATTCAGCATGTCAAAACACTAGGAGAAAATAAAATATAGTAGAATAAAGCTGCATCTTAGAAATGCAAAATCTCAATTATAGAATCTCAGCAATTCAATCTCAATAGAATCTCAATTTTATGTTATGCTTTCTCCTAAACTAACTTTTAGGTAAAAACTATCTGCTTCAAGAAGAAGACAAAATAAGATTAGGAATTTGAAATCCAAAGGCCATAGAACCGGCAACAGGCTAGTTGAAATCTCAAGCTTAGTCTTCCTAACATCTTTGCAAAACATATGTGCTTACTTCCTACCAATTTTGTAGTATATTTGTCTTATGATACACTTCTATATCTATTTAATATTTTATATTATTCTAATGCTAATGTTCCTTGTACATGGTATTCTTCTCGGGATTTTGCTTGTTTTATTTAAGTACTATCCATAAAAAGTTGCGCCAATGAAAGGTTTTAAGGCAACCACAGTTTTTTCAGGCTCAACTTTAAAACATTAATTGAGTTGCTCTTTGTGCCAAGTCACTTCAGTTTTTCTGATTCTTTGCAACCCTGTGGACTGTAGCCCACCAGGCTCCTGTCTATGGGATTTTCCAGGCAAGAATACTGGAGTGGGTTACCATGCCCTCCTCCAGGGGATTTTCCCCACCCAGGGATCAAACACATCTCTTATGTCTCCAGCATTTGGCAGGCAGGTTCTTTACCACTAGAGCCACCTAAGAAGCCTTGAGTTGCTCTTTAATTGAATATTCTAGTGAATTCTTTTATAGCATAAGTTGCCTTAAGTTTATCTTGTATGTAAGTTCAGATTTGTAATACTCTGGGTTTGTCTAAAAGAGATTTCTACTGCGGTTGTAGACTTTGTATTGGTAGAGATCCAGGTCTTATAATTATCTCTATATAGGATAAACCAAAACCTTGTGTCTTGAAGGCTGGTCACAAACCAACAGTCACAGTATGCCCTGGAAGCCATTAGAAATGCAGAATCACAGGTCACACTCAAGGCCTAATAAATGAAAACCTGTATTTTGATAAGATCCTCTACTGATCATATGCTAATGAGCTGTGACTGTTGCTTTGTGACCAGCCTTCAAGGCACAAGCCTTTGGTTTACCTATATAGAGATAATTATATAATTATAATAATTATATAATTCACTTCAGCCCAAATTGCCATGAATATTTGGACTTGAGACGTTTTCAAGAGTTTTCTTCCTCTATTGTGTTTCTTCCTCTATAAAGGAACACAATTCAGGAACATTGAATGCTTTGAAAGGGCTGGTGAAAGTAAGACCCTGGCTTTTGGGTATCTTTTCATAAGCAATCAGCTCATCCTCTTTATCTTTTTAGGCCTGTGGCATTTTCTAGGATGGCTTGCTAACTCAATTGGATTAAGGTCTGGGGACCTGTAAAAAAAAATGCAATCTGCATTTATTGCTGTGTTATCATCTCCCTTTGCCACACATAACATTTCTACTGTATGAAAGATGTGCTGGGAAGCAACTTCCATCAAAAGCTGTGTGTGTGCTGTGAAGAGCTCTGAATGTGGCCCTCACCCCATGCCCACCCCCAATATGAGTGAACACGCTCATTGGCTATCAACATGGAGCTGTGATGTGTTTAGGAGGTCAGTGGGAGAGCCTAAAGCAGCATATTAAAATTGTAATTGCAGCTAATCTGTCAAGGAAGTTTCCCCGTTTGTCATTTATGAAGAATATGATAACAGATGTCCACAGGCCTTCTGCAACTCAGGTCTTCCTAAAACTCTGTGCGGACTAGTATCATGTTTAGATTGCAAAAACTGCTGTGTAGCACTTTGTTCTTAAAGCATGACCTCTTTAAGGGTGCAAAGAGAAAATCAGATTAAAATAAAATTGTCTTTATTGCAAAATTAAAAACAAACACGCCCACCTGAAAAGGTGGGAGAACGGCTATGTTTATCCTAGAAAGCCGTAACATGTACCATCTTTAGGGGAAAATATTTCAGGGGGGTTAATATTCACAGTGCCTGTCTAAGGCAGGAAATTGAACTAAATCTCTAGAGTCCCACTGTCAATTCATCAGGATAAATAAGAGGCTGCAATCCAGCATGTTCCAGATGAGAAGCAGGCCCGAGGCAGCTTCTGCCATATTTCATTAGCAACCTTTCTGATCACTGGGTTATACCTAAGGAAAAACATGTATGTCACTTAATGCAATGAAGACCAAAACAGGTGGTCAGAAACAGAGAAAAGAACGCTCAATCACAGTCTTTTGACTTCGCAATTTTGTGAAAAGATAAAATTAGAATAAAATATAGTCTATAATGAGTTAATATATTAACAAAATGTTTGACATTTTGTTTTTCAGTGTCAATGGATTAGAACGTTTTAGTTAGAGATTTTTTGTTGTTTCTTCCATTTCGTAATCACTCATAATGTACCCTGTAAAATATATGTACTTACATTAAATATTTAGGGGGAGGCAGCAATAAAGGAAGATCATAATCTTTGAGTCCTTCCAGCAGCAGAAGGGATTTGCTGTATAAAGTCTGCACTGAGATATGCATGCATTTGGCTCTAATCCTATGAAGCTCCCAGGTCCCTGCAGAAAATTCTTAAATAGATATTTTACTTGGCTATAGTAGGTAAATCTTTGGTATCCTATTCATTTTTTTTTAAGTCCAAGTTTTATATGTGTGTGTTCAATATGGACAACATTATTACAGTTATACTATTATTGTATGTAGACTTATTGTGAGAAATAAATTAGCTGTGCTATTTGAAAAATCACATTTTAAGCTGCAAAGTGTGTTTAGTTTTATAATACAAGTACAAAACCATACTGGATATTTCGGAGGAAGCCACATTCCAGTGGAAAAGCAGAGCAATAAATGGAAACCAGTTGTGTTCACATATATGGGGCGACCAAGAAATGCTAGAAGAACATTTAGAAATGTGCACTGGGGCCATATTACTGAAAGTCACGAATACAAACTTCTGAAGGTTTCTGAATTCTGTTAAAAGGAAATAAGCTAGTGATCACTGGCAAAATAGAGCTTATTAAATTAACTTTCAAGAGGCTACAAACGGACTTAGGAAAAAACACACAGAAGTGGAAATGAAATGGTAAGTGGAACAGATATTGTAAAAAAAGACAGCATGAGCACGGTGGAGATCAAAATGGGAAAATGCGCTTTCTGTCTAAACAAGGTACCTAAAAAACAAAAGAAAGCTAGAAAGAATAGATACAGAGGAGCTTTTCATTTCTAACCTCAAATTTTCCTGAGTTTAATGATTTTATGTCTTCTATTGATAAGAATTCCCAGTGACTGACTGACATATAAGTTCTAAGATAAATTCACACACACACATAAGGCAATTAAATTTTAACAACTGGAAAAATTTTGCTGAAAAGGACTGTTAAAAATATAATAAAATACTTTAGTTTTTCTCATCCTCTGTGTGGTCCTCTGTATTGAAAATATTTGATGTGTTCTCAAAGACCACCCAGAGTTTCAATTCTTGCTTTTCTGATTGCTTCCTTAATAATGTTTACTTTATCTTCAGTTTTTCCTGCTTTATTTGAATTTGGATTCCTTATATGTCTCAGCTCAGTTCAGTCGCTCAGTCATGTCTGACTCTTCACGACCCCATGAATCGCAGCACGCCAGACCTCCCTGTCCATCACCAACTCCCAGATTTTACCAAAACTCATGTCCATCGAGTCGATGATGCCATCCAACCATCTCATCCTCTGTTGTCCCCTTCTCCTCTTGCCCCCAGTCCTTCCCAGCATCAGGGTATTTTCCAAGGAGTCAGCTCTTTGCATCAGGTGGCCAAAGTATTGGAGTTTCAGCTTCAACTCAGTCCTTCCAATGAACACCCAGGGCTGATCTCCTTTAGGATGGACTGGTTGGATCTCCTTGCAGTCCAAGGGACTCTGAAGAGTCTTCTCCAACACCACAGTTCAAAAGCATCAATTCTTCAGCGTTCAGCGTTCTTCACAGTCCAGCTGTCTCATCCATACATGATCACTGGTAAAACCATAGCCTTTACTAGATGGACCTTTGTTGGCAAAGTAATGTCCCTGCTTTTTAATATGCTATCTAGGTTGGTCATAACTTTCCTTCCATGGAGTAAGCGTCTTTTAATTTCATGGCTGCAATCACCATCTGCAGTGATTTTGGAGCCCAAAAACATAAAGTCTGACACTGTTTCCACTGTTTTCCCATCTATTTCCCATGAAGTGATGGGACCAGATGCCATGATCTTAGTTTTCTGAATGTTGAGCTTTAAGCCAACTTTTTCACTCTCCTCTTTCACTTTCATCAAGAGGCTTTTTAGTTCCTCTTCACTTTTTGCCATAAGGGTGGTGTCATCTGCATATCTGAGGTTATTGATATTTCTCCTGGCGATCTTGATTCTAGCTTGCACTTCTTCCAGCCCAGCATTTCTCATGATGTACTCTGCATATAAGTTAAATAAGCAGGGTGACAATATACAGTCTTGACATATTCCTTTTCCTATTTGGAACCAGTCTGTTGTTCCATGTTCAGTTCTAACTGTTGCTTCCTGACCTACATACAGGTTTCTCAAGAGAAAACATCATCATAAATTGGGACTCATTGAATAAAATGGCAGAGGTGTAGATAAAAAAGCCAATCTACAAGAGTCAAATTTTAATACAGTGCATACTTGAATGTAACAATTATCTATAGAGTATCATCTACAGATAGGTTGCATAGGATTTATTGTACATCTTGATAATAACTTCTAAGCTTTTTAAAGTAATTATAACAAGTGATGGTAAAATCAACTCAGCCACAAATGATAAGGACTCCACTGATCATTTTAGAGGTAAATTAATTAAGGATAACATACTCCCTTGGGGCTTCTCTGGTGGTGGCTCACTGGTAAAGAGTTCGCCTGTGAATGCAGGAGATGTGGATGTGATCCCTGGTAGCAAGATCCCCTGAAGAAGGAAATGGCAACCTACTCCAGTATTCTTGCCTGGGAAATCCCATGGACAGAAGAGCCTGGCAGGCCATAGTCAATGGAGTAGCAAAAGAGTCTGACATGACTTAGCGCCTAAACAACAACAACAGAACATACTTTATCTCTCTAAAGACAAAATAAAAATATTCAGCAACTACCTATCATAAGTGGCAAAATCTTCAAGATATTTTCTAGACTGACTACTATCCAAAACCTAGTCAGTTGTTAAGCAACAAGAACATCACTAAGGTACAATATTTGCTCAATATAAAAGTTTCATTTAGTCCAATTATGTTGTGTTATAGGTGCTTTAAGACTCCAGTATAAAGAATCTGAATTTGTCTCAATTTATCAAACAAGTCAGCAAATGAAACCTTTGAAGTAGCTAAGGATTATGTTTGTGTCCTTAGTTATAAATTCCCACTTCTGTGATATGGAAAATTGTTTCTATAACTCATTGAAATAGTTTAGTAATACATACTTGTCAAGACTACTGTAAACCTAGATAGAACCAACCAGCACTTTTCTTCTCTTTTCAATTCTTTTGTTAAATATCTGATTTTTAAGCCTGAAGCCGGTAGTTTTAGAGAAAAACCAACTTTTAAAGCCAAATTTTAGACTCAGCTAATTTATGTGCTTCTACTGATTTCCATGTGATAACAAATATATGATTTCAATTTTAATAAGAGATTTGAGAGCCTGGAAAATTTGTTTCTTCCGTATTTAAGTGTTATTCTGAGTTCTTTTCAGCATAGAGTTAAGCATTTCATAAGTACCAAATGTTGCTCTTGAGCACCCTAATTAAAACATGCAAATTCCAATTGAGAAAACTTCATATTTTTATGAACTGAAATGCTTTTTTTTTTAATTATGAGAGAATTAAATCATCCCAACTCAACTTAACCAACGTGAATCTAGTCTCAGGGAACATGTACAAACAAATGCTTTTATGATTTAACTATTTCCGAAGGAAAATCAATTCTCTCATGTTAGTGTTAAAATACATGGGCAAGGGTGTACATGCTATACCATATCTAACCAGTAAGAGAGGTTTGAATCTGTTTATCACACTAGTGCTAAAATTGACAGGAACATAAATCAGAACAGAAATTAGAGGTTGCAATAGTTTCTCAATTGTTGCTTGTTACAATACACACCTTTTTCATGAATATTTTTTTTTCAAAGAACAGAAATAGAAAGAATAAAACAACATTGACAAAAACAACTCTTCATCCTAAAGTTTGGCTGACTCATGTCAATGTATGACAAAAACCACTACAATATTGTAAAGTAATTAGCCTCCAATTAAAGTAAATAAATTAAAAAGAAAACTTTACATTTTTGTTTGGTTTTGTTTTTATTTTTGGATTAGGGGTGGCGGGGGTGTCATGGAGGAGCCCATGTTTGGCAACATGAATTCATCATGAAGGAAGGAGAATTTCTAGTTTAGTTATTCTCATCCTTCCCTGCAGGCTGCTCCTGCCCAGAGCAGAGGGAGGAGCCTGGGGGTGGAGGGAGATGAGTGAGGTGAGGGGACACTAGACTATCTCTTCCCCACTTCCTGTCCTCAGGTAGCTCTTCTGGCCGTGACTCCATCTTCTCTAAGGTCACAGGTCCCATTGCACGGGCCAGGGCATGGCCTCAGCTTCCAGCTCCAGTGATGTTTTCTTCCTACTCTGTCCCACCAGTCAAGGCAGGGTGATAACTTCCTGAGGTCACCTCAACATCTTTTGTTGACTTGTAGGATTTGTTATAACTTGGTTAACCAATTGCCTGTATTTCAGTCCTGATTTAACTACTCAAACAATCTCTGTTCCCTTGCTAGATTCTGGATACAACCTTTTTCAAATGTCTAATTTTTGATCTTATCATTTCAGTATTACCTTATACGCTTTAACTCTCACAGGCTGGATTTCCATTATGTGTCTAACAGTAGTTAATCAACACTAAAGTGTTCCTTCATTACATCAATTGACATGAAAATCTTGGTGCTTGATATTTTATTTTACAATTATTGTGGCTTTATGATTCATTTATTCTAGATACTGTAGTTTTACAAATTATGCTTGGCCTATATTTTAGGAACGTTCAGCCTAAATAAATAATTCAAATTTATTGAGCCCTTCACTCTTCACCTTTCAGAATGGTGCCTGAGAGGTGATCCCTTTGGGGTCTTGTATTCAGTCATGAATTTCAGCGATTCTAATACTTCAGCCACCTGATGTGAAGAGCCAACTCATTAGAAAAGAACCTGATGCTGGGAAAGAT
The DNA here is from genome assembly GCF_054371585.1 of Giraffa tippelskirchi. Classification (NCBI taxonomy): domain Eukaryota; kingdom Metazoa; phylum Chordata; class Mammalia; order Artiodactyla; family Giraffidae; genus Giraffa; species Giraffa tippelskirchi. The sequence continues at coordinate 155,478,281 of NC_137281.1, forward strand.
TGGGGGCAGGAGAGAGGGAGACAACAGAGGATGAGATGGCTGGATGGCATCACCGACTCAATGGACATGAGACTGAGCAAGCTCTGGGAGTTTGTAATGGACAGGGAGGCCTGGTGTGCTGCAGTCCACGGGGTTGCAAAGAGTCGGACACGACTGAGTGATTGAACAACAACCATGCAGATTGTAAGACTGACTAAATCTTCTCTCTGGAAATACCTGATTTATCTCAAAGAAACTCTATTGCAAGGTGGAAAGACTAACTCAAATAAACATAAACTTACAGGTGACTTCATCTTACAGAATACTTTCATAATCATTTCTACGCTGGTTTCCTAGTAAATGTTGCTATATGAGAGAGAATTGAAATTGTAGGAAAGAGCTAAGTGAAACCAACTATTCTCAGCTACTGTTACCTGCAAAGAGGAAAGAAAAACAGAAAGGAAGAAGATAGGAAAGAAGGAAGGTAGGAAAAGGTAAGAAAAATTTTAAAAAACCAAAGACAAAATAATCCAACTAATATCTGCATATTGACACATGAATCTTGATAAATCACAACACAAAATGTTTTAACTACACTATGAGTTCTGCCTGGTGTTGGTTACCACTCAATTCAATGTAAGAGTCATATTCAGTTTATATGTACTTACTTGTCTCAATTTATATGAAACAGAACATCTTAATTCAGAATGCTCTTTCAGAATATACCTACACAGGGATAAAACGACACTACTTTGAGATGGTTAATGAAGTGCAGTGGCATGACACACAAAGATACTTGGCATGTTGGTGTGTGCATGGATCCTCTGACATTTATCAAGACTGATAAAATGTTGTGCTAAATAGTTTAAATGCATTGAAGGAGCCTATTTCAAATATAAAAAAATCAGTATGATAAAGACAAAAATACTCATATAAAATTACCCAATGCAAATACACCCATAGGTGTTCAACATAAGCAAGCTTCATCAACATAAGTAAGCCTCATCAACATAATTTTTGCTACTGATACCCTGGAAAGGAGAAAGTCAAACGGTTTGAAAATAAAATTTATAGAAATGAAATATCAAAACATAGCACCCTTTCAGAAAGCAGATTATTTCTCTTTGTTATCTATTTTAGCACTCTATTCATTAAACCTTCTATTTCTTCGTGGGATAACACTGAATATGAAATATATCACATTTTATAACAAACATATTATGAGCCTTTTAATGGCAAAACTGTTCTTGTTCAATAGCAGGATCTCCATGAATTAGTGTAAAATGTGGCAGAGCAAATACTCAACAAACATTAGCAAAATTAAACTTTCCCACATTGCTAGTGATTACACAGGAATTATTACATAAACTGTATTTGTATAGTTTGATGTTTTCAATGAGATTGTGCAATATGCCCTGGTTGTCAGTATTCATAAACTTGACTTTAGATACAATGCATTTTAAGTTCTAACACCTCACAATTTGACTTCAAAATCTGCTAAGAGAGCAATATCCTCTAATTTAACTGTTATGTGAAAACCAGAAGAGACATTAATGTACAAATTCAGCTGCAAATGGAATAAAACACAGAGAATATTTTTATCTAAAATTTGGGCCTACAGGAGTATCAAAGATTCAGATCCAACATATATAAGCTTACAACTGAAAATCACCAACCCACAAGGATATTAGTCATGATAAGTGAGAGCAAAGAAACTAAAGGTCAGTTTTAAATACCGAAATGACCAGCTACAAGCTATAATATATGAAATGTTTAATACAATAAAGATATAACTACAAAAACAACCAAATGAAAATGAGTATGCAGAAGAGCAAAAGGTTTAGAATGTTAATGATGAGTGTGAAAAAACCAAAAACCAAAAAGCTTCAATGCTTAATGAATGGGTTAACATTAGTTCAGGTTAAGAGAGAATTCATGAATCGGAAAAAGATGTAGAGAATTTATTTAGAAAGCAGTGGAGAGAATCAGAGTAATATATATATATGAAAGACTAAGAGTTAGCAAGAATAGAATGAGCTCTAAAATATAAAATAAGGACATAACATTTTTTTCTGGTTGAAATTGGCAATTAAATCCATGTAAAACACATAGACTTTAGTATTATGTTTACTATGAAGACCTAGTATGAACACCAAAAAGAGATGTCCTATTTTTCATAGGGGGTTGGAATGCACAAGTAGGAAGTCAAGAGATATCTGGAATAACAGGCAAGTTTGGCCTTGGAGTACAAAATGAAGCAGGGAAAAGGCTAACAGAATTCTCCCAAGAGAATGCACTGGTCATAGCAAACACTCTTTTTCAACAACACAAGAGACAGCTTTACACATGGACATCACCAGATGGTCCATACTGAAATCAGATTGATTACATTCTTTATAGCCAACAATGGAGAAGTTGTATACTGTCAGCAAAAACAAGACCTGGAGCTGACTGTTGCTCAGATCATCAACTTCTCCTAGCAAAATTCTGGCTTAAACTAAAGAAAATAGGGAAAACCACTAGGCCAGCCAGGTACGACTTAGATCGAATCCCCTATGACTATACAGTGGAGGTGACTAATAGATTCAAGGGATTAGATCCAGTAAACAGAATGCCTGAAGAAATATGGTCTGAAATGCTGTACAGGAGGCAATGAACAAAACCATCCCAAAGCAAGAAGGCAAAGTGGTTGTTTGAGGAGGCTTTACAAATGGCTGAACAAAGAAGAGAAGCTAAAAGCAAGAGAGAAAGGGAAAGGTACACCCAACTAAATGCAAGGTTCCAGAGAATACCAAGGAGAGACAAGAAGGGCTTCTTCTGTGAACAATGCAAAGAAATAGAGGAAAACTAAGGAAGAGGAAATACTAGAGATATCATCAAGAAAATTGGAAATATCCAAGGAGTATTTCATCTAAAGATGGGCACAATAAAGGACAGAAAGAGTAAAGATCTAATAGAAGCAGAAGAGATCAACAAGAGATGGAAAGAATACACAGAACTGTACAAAAAAGATCTTAATGACCTGGAGAGCCACAATGGTGTGATTACTTACCCAGAGCCAGATATTCTAGTGTGTGAAGTAAAGTGGGCTTTAGGAAGAACTGCTGTCAATAAAGATAGTGGAGATGATGGAATTCATCATTCATTCATCGTTTAAATGGCAAAGCCATTTAAAATCCTAAAAGAGGATGCTATCAACATGCTGCACTCAATGTCAGCAAATTTGGAGAATCCAGCAGTAGCCACAGCACTGGAAAAGTTCAATCCTTATCCCAGTTCCCAAGAAAAGCAGTACTAGAGCACGTTCAAACCACCAGACAAGTGTGCTCATCTCCCATGCTAGTATGCTGCTACTGCTGATAATTCGCTTCAGTCCTGTCCAACTCTGTGTGACCCCACAGATGGAAGCCACCAGGCTCCGCCGTCCCTGGGATTCTCCAGGCAAGAACACTGGAGTGGGTTGCCATTACCTTCTCCAATGCATGAAGGTGAAAAGTGAAAGTGAAGTTGCTCAGTCCTGTCTGACTCTTCGCGACCCCATGGACTGCAGCCTACCAGGCTCCTCCATCCATGGGATTTTCCAGGCAAGAGTACTGGAGTGGGTTGCCATTGCCTTCTCCAATGCTAGTATGGTTATGCTCAAAATCCTGCATGCTAGGCTTTAGCATTATGTGAACCAAGAAATGCCAGATGTACAACCTGTGTTTAGATAAAGCAAAGGAACCAGAGATCAATTTGCCAACATTCACTGGATCATGGACAAAGCAAGGACATTTCAGAAAAACATCTACCTCTGTTCCATTCACTATGCTGAAACCTTAAACTGTGTGGATTATAACAAACTGCGGAAAACTCTTAAAGAGATGGGAATACCAGACCACCTTACTTGACTCCTGAGAAACCTGTAAGCAGGTCAAGAAGCAACAGTTAGAATCTTGTGTAGAAAAACTGACTGGTTCAGGATTGAGAAAGGAGTATGACAAGGCTGTTTATTGTCACCTTGTTTAACTTATATGCAGAGCACATCATGAAAAATTCCAAGCTGGATGAGTTACAAGCTGGAACCAAGATTGCTGGGAAAAGTATCAGATATGCAGATACGCAGATGATGCCACTCTAATGGCAGAAAGGGAACTAAAGAACCTCTTGATGAGGGTGAAGGAGGAGAGTGAAAAATCCAGCTTAAAGCTAAATATTAAAACAGCTAAGATCATGGCATCCAGTCCCATCACTTCATGGCAAACAGAAGGGGAAAAGGTGGAAGCAGTCACAGATTTACTCTTCTTGGGCTCTAAAATCACTGCAGATGGTGACTATAGCCATGACATCAGAAGATGATTATTTCTTGGCAGGAAAGCTATGACAAACCTAGACAGTGTTAAAAAGCAAAGACAATACTTTGCAGACAAAGGTCCGTATAGTCAAAGCTGTGGTCTTCCCGGTAGTCATTTATAGTGGTAAGAGCTAGATCATAAAGACAGCTGAGCACCAAATAATTGATTTTGAACTGTGGTGCTGGAGAAAACACTGAATGTCTCTTGGACAGCAAGGAGATCAAACCAGTCAATCTTAAAGGAAATGAACCCTGAGTACTCATTGGAAGGACTGATGCTGAAACTGAAGCTGCAATACTTTGGCCACCTGATGTGAAGAGGGATTCATTGGAAAAGACCCTGATGTTGGGAAAGATTGAAGGCAGAATGAGAAGAGGGTGACAGAAGATGAGATGGCTGGATGGCAGCACTAATGCAATGGACATCAACTTGTGCAAACTCTGGGGGATGGTGAGGGACAGGGAAGTCTGGTGTGCTGCAGTTCTATAGGGTCACGAAGAGTCAGACACGACTTGGTCACTGAACAACAACAATGAAGCAAAAACAGCAGCGGAGCATCTTCTTGAACCTAAAGACACCAAAGCTACTCACATACCAAGGGATGTAGGGGCCACGTAGTAGTTATAGCCTCTATTTCCCATCCATGTTACATATCATTCTAGGCACACAGGCCCTGACTTTTATGCCAATGTCCTATAGTTTGGATAAAGGATCGTAACATTCACCATTTTGTTAACTCTTTTACTTGCAAAATAGCAATGCTATCGACAAGGAGGTCATTCTCAAGCAGGTTTCTATCAGCAAGAGCTTGATATTAACCCTTCATGTATTTAATTGAAATTTCAAAAGAAAGAACTTTTTTAAAGAATAGGAAATAAGTTTGGAAGATAAAATGGCAAAAAAAAAATGCTTTACAAAACTAAATGAAGGACTAACTCAGAATTTATAAAACCGTCATTATTACAAAAGGAAGGAACAGCTAGAGATATCATGAAGCCCTGAAATAAATAAACTTTAGAGAATAAATAAATATTTTAAATAGCTAGAGGAGGAAACAATTCTCTGGAAACATTTCAGAACAATCAAATGACTATATAAGAGTGAGTCTATATTTGGGCTATTTTTCTATTTTATTTAATCTACCCATTCACCTTACTGCTGCTACTGCTAAGTCGCTTCAGTCGAGTCCAACTCTGTGCGACCCCATAGACGGCAGCCCACCAGGCTCCGCCATCCCTGGGATTCTCCAGGCAAGAATACTGGAGTGGGTTGCCATTTCCTTCTCCAGTGCATGAAAGGGAAAAGTGAAAGTGAAGTCGCTCAGTCGTGTCCAACTCTTAGCAACCCCATGGACTGTAGCCTACCAGGCTCCTCCGTCCATGGGATTTTCCAAGCAAGAGTACTGGAGTGGGGTGCCATTGCCTTCTCCGCCCACTCACCTTGGTTTATAATAATTCTTGAGCTCAGGTCTGTAAAGGGTCTAACTCTGTTTTTCCTTTAAAGATGGATTTTAAAATTCAGTATTAATTTTGAAATCGATGTGTCACTTTCTACTCCAAAAAATATATCACAGATTACTGAGCCCCTTTTAACTTATATTTTTAAAAGATTATTCCGGTTTGCATGTAGGGAACAGATTAGAGGGAAGAATAGTGTAGGGAGCCCAGTTTGGAGTTTACCACAGTGGTCCAAAAGAAGTTGATGGAGGCATGATACAAAGGGTAGCACTGAGAGGGATACAAGTGAATGGTTTCAAGTTAGGTCTTACAGAATTCGAAGAGATGGAGACAATTTGGAGGACTCGAGAGCATGCTTTAGGGCATTTGTGAATGTAACTCAAAAGTGATGTCATGGGTGGAGAGGTAAATTTTGGAGTCACTAGACATATAAATGAAATCTGCATGAATCAGATATGATTATATAAAAGCAGCTTGAGACTACATTATTAAATTATTGGGAAAAAAGTGTTACATGCTATTTTGGGGGATGATAAGAGGCTAAATGAATTAATCTGAAAAGTAACCTTAGAGTTGGGTTTAAAGGCATGATGATCTATAATTATAATGTTCTTTCCTTCAATCATCTCGTTCTGTGAACCTATTTAATCAGTCTGGGTGTATAATAAGCCAAGATGTCAAATATACCTCATGAATACATTTTATTAATGGTGGAAATCAGTGCTAACTGAGTTTGAAACCTCAAGTGGTAATGGGTGGGGTGGGTGGCTAATCCTTAAATTAAAAGAATCATATTAAAGATGTAAAATTGGCCTCAGCAGAGCTAAAACCTCCAGGGCCTGAATTACAGAATATTCCGTGTGTGTGTGTGTGTGCGTGTGTGTGTGTGTGAACAATAATAGTTGGAAGCCATTCTCTGCTTCGTCCAGAAAAACAGTATGCTGAAAATGTTAGCTCTAACAATTTCCCAAGATGTAAGTAAGCATTTACAGAAAAAAAAGACTGAAAATTCAGTCATTTCATAAAATAGATTCATTTCTAAAAAATTCAAGAGGAGAAAGAGACTTAACCCTTTGACCCTTTCTAAAAAGCTGTTTATATGAGTGTCACTTGACAAGGAAGTAGAGATTATTAGCCATAAAATATTCATTCATTAGACATAAATTATATGAGCAAGTCCCACATACATATATACAAATTTCTGCTTAAGGACCTCATGTGTAAACAATCCAATTAATAAACCTTGCTCCAATACCTTCCCATTTCCTAAGCTCTTAACAATTGGGAAGCCCATAATAAACATCATTTTTATGATCCTTCTACCTGCATATCTCATAAAAGTCACCCATCATAGGAACAATCTCAAAGAGAGGGCATTCTTAATAACTAATACTCTAGGTCAGGTATTTTTCTAGTCCACTGGGCTAAAGTTCTGAGCGAAGGAAAGAAGTTTAATAGAGCTATGTTCTCTTAGACATTCATAAAGGCCAAGAATAAATCCACAATAATTATACTTTGGGGAGCTGTAAAGAAACACTTTGGTGCGTATAAGGTCTACAGTTATAGAAGTGCCACTGAAATATCATTTCCTGTTTGGAGAATTATTCAGTCACAGAATATTTCCACACAGATGTCCCCAATAAATTATGAGTGTCATACCTTGTCTTTGAGTAATATCCCTGAAAATAAGTTTAAAAATCTATGGAGGAAACTCATGGAGTTGAGAAGATAAAAAGAAAAAAAGAAATAGCTTTGAAGGTGGATCAGTCAACAAGGGTTATATTGATAGACAGTCTATCATTTTAACCAGGCTATTAAAAATAATGCTTATTTTGTTTCTAGAGTATACAAAAATCTGTGTAGCATGCTGTGACGCTTTCAAGAGAAGTAATAATCTGGACCTGTCTTCTGAGAGTCTACTACTTATTTAGGAAGCCCAAGATAAGATATAAAAATTCAAAATAACATAGTCATTACCCTAATCTTTGAGTATGCAGCCGACTAATGGAGGTCTACTCCACAAACAACCTCTCCTAATTTCTTTATAAAAGAACCATAGTTTACAGTTCTTCTGTACTGTAACATCCCCTGTTGAAATATCCACCTTCTCAGACTATCTAGAAACAGAGAGTACCAATTTGGTTGCTTTCTATTCATTGAGATGTAAACAAAAGCATCCTACACGGGTATCAAAGCAAGCCACTGTTTCAATGATAAAAATGAGTAGATTCAATCAGCAGCAGCATTTGGCCGTTTGCTATTTCTCTTCTCGATGCCAGAAATGTAGAGCAGGCCAAGAAGACCGGATGGAAAAATTAAAGATATCTGCTATCCCAATGACATTGTAAGCCATCATCTCAGCTATGGTGAGTCTACCTTTATTTAGACTTCTCATCATGCTAGGAAATGTAACTGTCTATTTGGTTAAAATTCAGATTGCTGAATCTACTCCTAACTTATAAATGTCATTAAAGTCAATACATGAGTCACGACATTAATCAAAACTTCAGGTTTGCTGAGCACTATCTCATTAATTTCCAACAACAACCTTACTGACTTAAGTGACAAATCCATTTTTCCAGAAGAGGAATCTGAGACTCGTGGAGTTTGTGTCTGTTCTGGGATCGCACAGGTAGTTCATGGTAAGGACAGTTTTGTACCTACTTGCTCGACTGTATTACCATACGTTATCAATGCAATAACATTAGAGGTTTCCTTCATATCTATTACCTAAATAATGCTACTTTCTGTTTTTTTTTTTTTTAACTTTTGCTTGTGTGGGTCTCATAATTCCATGAAATATTTAAACTATGTATGTTACTCGAAGCTCACAATTGCATAATGGAAGTAAGATCAGTCAGTTCAGTCATTCAGTCATGTCCGACTCTTTGCCACCCCATGAATCGCAGCATGCCAGGCCTCCCTGTCCATCACCAACTCCTGGAGTCCACCCAAACCCATGTCCATTGAGTCAATGATGCGATCCAACCATCTCATCCTCTGTCTTCCCCTTCTCCTCCTGCCCTCAATCTTTCCCAGCATCAGGGTCTTTTCAAATGAGTCAGCTCTTTGCATCAGGTGGCCAAAGTCCTTCCAATGAACACCTAGGACTGATCTCCTTTAGGAAGGGCTGGCTGGATCTCCTTGCAATCCAAGAGACTCTCAAGAGTCTTCTCCAACACCACAGTTCAAAAGCATCAATTCTTGGGCGTTCAGCCTTCTTTATAGTCCAACTCTCACATCCATACATGATCACTGGAAAAACCATAGCCTTGACTAGGCAGACGTTTGTTGGCAAAGTAATGTCTCTGCTTTTTAATACGCTGTCTAGGTTGGTCATGACTTTCCTTCCAAGGAGTAAGTGTCTTTTAATTTCATGGCTGCAATCACAATCTGCAGTGATTTTGGAGCTCAGAAAAATAAAGTCACCCACTGTTTCCACTGTTTGCCCATTTATCTGCCAGGAAGTGATGGGACCGTATGCCATGATCTTAGTTTTCTGAATGTTGAGCTTTAAACCAACCTTTTCACTCTCCTCTTTCACTTTCATCAAGAGGCTTTTTAGTTCTTCTTCACATTCTGCCATAAGGGTGGTGTCATCTGCATATCTGAGGTTATTAATATTTCTCCCAGCAATCTTGATTCCAGCTTGTGCTTCATCCAACCCAACATTTCTCATGATGTACTCTGCATATAAGTTAAATAAGCAGGGTGAAAATATACAGCCTTGACATACTCCTTTTCCTATTTGGAACCAGTCTGTTATTCCATGTCCAGTTCTAACTGTTGCTTCCTGACCTGCATACAGGTTTCTCAAGAGACAGGTCAGGTGGTCTGGTATTCCCATCTCTTTCAGAATTTTCCACAGTTTACTGTGATCCACATAGTCAAAGGCTTTGGCATAGTCAATAAAGCAGAGGTAGATGTTTTTCTGGAACTCTCTTGCTTTTTCAATGATCCAGCGGATGTTGGCAATTTGATCTCTGGTTCCTCTGCCTTTTCTAAAACCAGCTTCGACATCTGGAAGTTCATGTTCATGTATTGCTGAAGCCTGGCTTGGAGAATTTTAAGCATTACTTTATTCTTGCTATTTGTCTTCTACAGCCGTGGAAGTTGAGTTTAGAAGGTGACGACCCTGCTGAAGAAAGGGAAGGCAGAAGGATATGCATATTTCATCCAGCTTTAACATGTCACCAAACCCTAAACTGATTACTTAAAATCAGTGCTTTCATAGGTCTCGTTTAGCATTTAACTCTCTACTTATTCTCCTCTTTCCTTCGTTCCCTAGTGAAAATTTCTCTGCAAACCTGAAAACAACTTGTTTAGGAAACTGAGTCTGTCCTCTGAGGGTCCAGTGTCATGTTGGTCCTCTCAGTGACGCCTACAGAATTCTGAAAAGGAGATTATAGAGAGCTTTTCCTAGCAAGGACCTTTGGACCTCATGCCAAGCGTATACCCCAAACTGTGTATCTAACTACTGAATGCTGTGACACACTTAGATGTTTACATGGGAAGTAATGAGGACTCAATGGAGCCGGCAAAACGTGCAGATAAAGGTGCTGGGTGATATCTGAGCAGACCGTCTCAGTTATGTCTAGGACTTTTCAAGGTGAGTCTGACGCCTGCTGGTGGTCTGCCTCACTTTTTCCACGTTGCCAAGTATGCTCAGTGGAACTGGAAAATGAAATATTTATGCACCATGTTAAGACCTGCCAGTCTGATGACCACTGTACCCCCTACGGAGGCACACTGTTAAATAAACGGGAAAGCTTTTATCCTGCCAACTTGCTGGGGCCTTTCTCCAAGCCTGAGTCAACACACAGCAATGGTTATATGATATATTTGAATGCTTAGAGGATAGGGGTTATTTTTACCAGATTTACTAGGCAAGGATGTCTTTAAGGTCTTCCAACTTTTTGCATTATAATACTTGATTAATTCAAGAATCATTGATATATGCATTTTATTTAAAATCTAGATTAAATAAATTTAAATAAATGTTACTATAAATGCATTGGGAAAGCCCAATTTCACATAGTTAGAATAATTTAAAACAAGTACAAGTTTAAAATAAGACACACAGTTTGTATGAAGTGAGTGTGCTCCTTGGTCACTGCTTTAGTTTTTGTTTCCCTTTTTACTTTTTAAGAAAGCATGTATCTTTTCTGTTGTTTCTCAGTGGGCATCAAAAGCATCTGGAGTCAGTTACATTCATTTATGTTCTATTCTAACCAAAATGGCTTAGCTGAAAAGTATTTCAAAATTTATTTAAGGAAAAATAAAACTGACTTTAGACTTACATGCCAACTTTTAGCCCAGAGCAAAGTGTCCTGGCTGATTCCTAAATGAAATGGAAACACTGACAGACTCTTTATCCTGGCAGGGTTATAAGGATAACAGGTAAATACAATAGTTGGAGCTAATAATAGGTAACATTTTCCAGGTTTTGCTATTAAAGGTCCCTCACCACAAACAAGCTTTATAAAGTTCCTCCAAGAAAAGTTTGTTTGTAAGATTAAAAAAGTAAAAATTCAGCCAATTTTCCGTTGCAATAAAATATGACTCTTTTTTTGGTTGTTTTCATATTGTTAGTTTCCCTTTGTATGTTTCACATTATTAGAATACGTGCTTTTGGATATTAGTCCTCTATTTAAAAGCCATTCTATAGGCATCAATAAAATGAGGGCATATAATTAGATATTATTAAATTTCCTTTTAGTGCAAGTTAGATGTTTATTAAATCTTTTAAAAATTAGTATTTTTATGAAATATCCCTTATCTCATTGGTTTCTCATATTACTCCAACTTATGATTCTTTAGTGTTTGTATTTAATTGAAATTTTGAACATGCATTGTAGTTTGTATTTATTTTGAAACAATCTCATATTATTGTTTGTTTGGTTTGGCTTTAATTATTAATGTTTCTCAAGAAGAAATATATAAAACCAGGCACGGGGTTGACTACATGGATTTCGGAGAGGAGAACATTGTTTAGATCCTGGCTCCGACACTTCTGAGCTTTCCAATTGTGGGCACTGTTTGAATTTTTGAAATGGGAACTAAAATAGTAGCTAAATCAAAGGGTAAGTCTGCAAATGGAAAGAGATATGGGGCTTAGCAGAACTCCTGGCTCATAGCAAATGCTCTATAAAGCTTAGCTGTAATCACTTACTGTGCAATTTATTTTTTCGTCGGAATAGCATATAGCACAATTTCCCCTCATCAAGCACCAGTTAGCCAACTGCTATGAACGGTTGTGTTTATCACCAGTTATACCAAGCTACTGGTGTTGTTATGAATTTCCATGCACATAAGGGTCTGTTTCTAGACCTTCTATTCTATTTAATTTATTAAACTTCTCTGTGCTTATGCCAATAAACACTGTATTATTATGGCTTTATAAGATACTCTGAAATTTAATTTTCCAAGTATCTAAGGTTGTTTGTTTTAAAAAGTGTGGGAGCTCTTATGTCCCCGTTTACTTCTTTATATATATGTTACAATCTACGTGGTCAAGTTGTATGAAGAATCCCATTGTAATATGTATTGAAAATTCACAGACTCTATGAATCAACTTGGTAGAATTGGTATCTTTTGTAATTTGATTCTTTCTTTGTTGATATTTGACGCTTTATTTCTTATTTGATGTTGTTGTCTTCTATTTATTTGTATAAATACATGTATTTGCTTGGTGCAAACATAATTGTGGTTTCAGATTGTGAATTTTAAGTTATTGCATATACATAAATATATATTCATAAATGCACATCTATGTACATATATATTCTTTTATATAACTTCAAATAATATTTCTGTATGTTTTTTTCATATGGATCTTTTATGAAATGTTATTCTATTCATGTATGTATTTTGCTAAAAGTAATGTGTGAAATTAGATTTCCTATTAGTTGCTCTGAGTAGAAATTAAATAAATGCCATTATTAATTCTAAATAAAATTATGTGGAGAATTTTACTGTTTTGTGTAAGCAGTTATACTTTCTGCAATATGTAGAATGTTGCATAAAAACTGAATAAGAATGAATAGGAAGAATAATTTTCTTATTCCTGATTTTAAGAGAAAAGCCTATACTATCTCAAAGCCTATTATTTCATCGCTAAGTGTGTGATGTCTGTTTGGTGGATATCTTTAATCTGGTTAAGAAAGGTTGCTATTTTTGTTTTGTTTCTTCTAAAAAAAGAAGTGTAGAATTTTACAACTTGTTTATTTGCATACATTGAGACTTATGATCTTTAATCATATAATTTTGTGAAAAATATTTATACATTTTTTTCTAATATTCATTTACATTCATTGCTAAAATTTTTTTCCTGAAGACACATTTATAGACAACTTAGTATATAAAAGTCCTAGTCTGGGTATGAGGGCTTCATTTCAGTTCAGTCACTCTGGCTTGTCCGACTCTTTGCGACCCATGGACAGGAACATGCCAGGTTTCCCTGTCCACTCCCGGAGCTTACTCAAACTCATGTCCGTTGAGTGCATGATGCCATCCAACCAGCTCATCCTCTACCCTTCTTCTCCTGCCTTCAATCTTTCCCATTATCAGAGTCTTTTCCAATGAGTCAGTTCTTTGCATCAGGTGGCCAAAGTATTGAAGTTTCAGCATCAGCATCATTCCTTCCAAGGAATATTCAGGACTGATCTCCTTTATGATGGACTGGATGGAACTCCTTGCATTCCAACGGACTCTCAAGAGTCTTCTCCAACACCACAGTTCAAAAGCATCAATTCTTCAGCGATCAGCTTTTTTGGTCCAACTCTCACATCCATACATGACTATTGGAAAAACCATAACTTTGGCTAGATAGACCTTTGTTGGCAAAGTAATGTCTCTGCTTTTAAATATGCTGTCTACGTTGGTCATAACTTTTTTTCCAAGGAGCATGCGTCTTTTAACTTCATGGCTGCAGTCACCATCTGTAGTGATTTTGGAGCCCAAGAAAATAAAGTCTGTCACTGTTTACACTCTTTTCCTATCTATTTGCCATGAATTGATGGAACTGGATGCCACGATCTTAGTTTTATGAATGTTGAATTTTAAGCCAACTTTCGCACTCTCCTCTTTCACTTTCAATCAAGAGGCTCTTTAGTTTTTTCTTAGCTTTCTGTCATAAGGATGGTGTCATCTGCATATCTGAGGTTGCTGATATTTCTCCCGGCAATCTTGATTCCAGCTTGTGCTTCTTCCAGTCCAACATTTTTCATGATGTACTCTGCATGTAAGTTAAATAAGCAGGGTGCCAATATATAGCCTTGACATACTCTTTTCCGGATTTGTAACCAGTCTGTTGTTCCATGTGTAGTTCTAACTGTTGCTTCCTCACTTGCATATAGATTTCTCAGGAGGCAGGTCAGGTGGTCTGGGAATCCCATCTCTTTCAGAATTATCCACAGTTTGTTTTGATCCACACAGTCAAAGGCTTTGGCGCAGTCAATAAAGCAGAAATAGATGTTTTTCTGAAACTCTCTCACTTCTTCTATGATCCAACAGATGTTGACAATTTGATCTCTGGTTCCTCTGACTTTTCTAAATCCAGCTTGAACATCCGGAAGTTCACATTTCACGTACTGTTGTAGCCTGGCTTGGAGAATTTTGAGCATTACTTTGCTAGTGTGTGAGATGACTGCAATAGTGCGGTAGTTTGAGCATTCTTTGGCATTGCCTTTCTTTGGCATTGGAATGAAAAATGACCTTTTCCAGGCCTGTGGCCACTGCTGAATTTTCCAAATTTGCTGGCATATTTAGTGCAGCACTTTCATAGCATCATCTTTTAAGATTTGAACTAGCTAAACTGGAATTCCTTCACTTCCACTAGCTTTATTTGTAGTGATGATTTCTAAGGCCCACTTGACTTCACATTTCAGGATGTCTGGCTTTAGGTGAGTGATCACACCATCATGATTATCTGGGTGATGAAGATCTTTTTTGTATAGATCTTCTGTGTATTCTTCCCACCTCTTCTTAATATCTTCTGCTTCTGTTAGGTCTATACCATTTCTATTCTTTATTGTGCCCATCTTTGCATGAAATGTTCCCCTCATATCTCTTATTTTCTTGAAGAGATCTCTAGTCTTTCCCATTCTATTGTTTTCTTCTATTTCTATTGTTTTACTGAGGGCTTATCAGTGAACAAAATGGGCATTCCTTAACAGAGCTCACATTGATTACAAACAATTTTTAAAACTGAATAAGTCATACATTATAGTCATAAGCACAATGAAGAAAAACCACAAAACTAAGTTATTGTCAATACATTGTATCTTATATAATTTTTATCCTGAATTTTTTAACCAGTATTTTGTTTAGGATATCTGTGAGCTCATGAATGAGGTTGACCTATTATTTTTTCCTTTCTCAGAGGGTTTTTCATTGGATAATAAGATTTTATGAACCTTCTAAAATGAGTTGGGGAGCTCTTTTAAATTTATTTTTTTATTGTATTACTCGCACAAAATGGCATATTCACAATTTGTGTGTTTTCTCCAATCAAGTAATGAACAATGTTCCCCAAATATATTTATTTATTCCTAAAATGTGCAAAATGATTACCTCCTCTGTATGCCTTATATCAGGGATTATAATAATTCAGTAATATTTATCATTTCGTAATCAATGGGAGTTATGTCATTGTATCTGTTCTTATTTTGAGCATTTGATTTGTATGTATTAATGCATAAAACAAAGAGAAATATTTTCTGGTATCAATGTTTGTATTCTGCATAAAATTCTGCCAGAATTTTATCAAATTCAATTGTGATTTCTGCCAAGAAAATTCCCATGCTCACATTATTTTTGGAATGATCATCTCAGTGCTAGACATGGCCTTGCCAAAAACAGAATCATGTAGATTATGCATTTAAAAACAGCATTTCCCTCTCATTTTCATGTAATTTTGTTACATAGAAAGGCCGTTATTAATATTTTTAAAACTATATTCTATTGTAGTATCCTTCAGTCTATTGAAAATGAACAGTTAAATTCTTCTTACAATGAATATATGATAAAACTGTTAATCTTTACACCCACTCTAATTTTTTAATCAACTATGTTCCATCTCTAAAAGATTTGTAGCTTAATAAAATTTAAGAAAAATAATTGGAAGCAGCGCAAAGTAACTAGGATCTGATTACTTTTTCAACATATATGAGAAAAATTAGTTATACATTTCTAAAAACTTCCTACGTATACCATCTTTTAGACAGTTAATGATTGTGGTTGAAATAGATGATTTTCAACAAAGGTGACCAAAAATATAATACTGAAATTTCAAATTTCATGTCATTTTATCTGAGTCAATAACAGCATATTTATATTAATGGAGTCTTTAGGATAGTCTCTCTTCCCATTTTTCCTGAAATTCATCTAGGATGACTGACACATAGGTAACTTTAGATACATCCTGTCCTGTTAGTGAAGTATCTTCTGCTACATAATGGCCAAATTAGTAACTCTGAAGTCATTTCCTGTTTCCGGGCATTTTGCCTATTTTCTCAAAAACTTTATTCACTTATTCAGATAATTGCTACTTTATTTTCATCTCTAATCACTTTCTACTTTTTCCTGATAATTCTTTAAATATATATTTCTTTAACCATTGAATGAACATTATATAGCATAGTAACATAACATAGAATTTGTAAAGAAAATTAAAATATGATTGGCCTCACTAAAAAAAATGTTATAGGATTTAAATCTGTACTCAGGAAATTTCTATTTCATCAAATAAATGCTTGGTATAATAAAATTAGTGGATCATTATGCTTTAATTTCTAATTTATTACTACACTCAAATTTTTGATTTATTAATTGTAAACAAAAATTAGTTTCTACTTACCAATTCATACTATCACAAAAGTAACTCTAGATTTAAATTAAGAACTTGACAATATCATTCCAACACATGAAACAAATAGGCCATATGACTGCAATATCTGATGTCATATACAGCCAATGTATTAATTCAAGCAGAAGCTTTAAATAATCATTAGCAGGCTCATTAGGTTTTATATTTTCAATTATTTTATTTTAAATATATTTGAACTGTGGAAGATTTTCAATGGAGTTATATTATCCAAGTCATGCCTTTTTCTTGTAAATAGAAGCAAAACAAAATATACTCTCACAATAGAACAAGACATTTTATTTTCTTCTGTTGACAAGAGTCCTAATGTACTGACTGATAAGAACAAATACTCCATTTTTCAGAAGAATTTTATAATAAACACACAAGTTCTCCATCTTTGGATTTAGCAAAATTATTAAAAAACAAATTCCAAAGTAATGAAGAGGGCTACGATCTGCTTAGCTCATCTTGCAGTATGGTACTCACCCATATGTAGCCTGCCATGAGCAGCTTGCCACGGTGGTTCATAGATGGTCTCTACTGACAAATCCATCTACATCACTTCAGAAAAGTAGTCAATGACTTTTTCAATTTTCTGAATATATCACCAGAGTTATTTGCATTGTTCTTTTTAATTTAGTTTAGCCACTCTCCTCCACTAACTCATAAAGTCCAAACATAGTTTGTTTTCTCAATTTAAGAAAGAGACTTGTTTGGTTTCAATTGCAGAATCAAGGCACTTTGAAAACAAATGAAGCTAGAGTCTCAAAACTCAGAACTACGTGGTATCATATGGCTCACCAATCCAATGCCATAACTTAATATAGTTCCATTTACTGAGCAGATGGCTGCTAATGTTGTAGATGTGTTTATACATGCAATAGAATACACTGGTACACAGAGAATAAGCATGTCAGTATCCCTCTTGCCAAAGTTAAAGCTATTTTTTTTTTTTCCTGGACCAAGAGAAAATTATTTGATCAAGTTAGTCCTGAGCAGTCCTGCTGGTTAAGAGCCTGAAGTTACTATGAAAAGGAAATCAGATTGTCAGTGGGGGTGAGGATAGAGAATGAAATTGCTGGAACAGGGTTGGAGGTATATTTAATAGCTTTTTCCTTTCTCATGTTCCATTTTTACTAACATGTCCTTCATAATCAAGAGTATGTCATTCAGGTTTGGGATTGGCATGCATGATGTGAAATGCATGCATGTTAACAAGAGGAGCAAAATCAAATATGAACAAACAGCAACAACAAAAAATGATGGCAAAGATAAACCAGCCCTATGCCATAGAAAAGACAGCTGGTGTGTGTGTGTGTGTGTGTGTGCGTGTGTGTGTGTGTATGTTAGTTATTCAGTCATGTCTGACTCTTTGTGACCCCATGGACTGCAGCCCACCAGGCTCCTACATCCATGGGATTTTCCAGGCAAAAATACTGGAGTAGGTTGCCATTTCCTTCTAGAGAGGATTTTCCCATCCCGGGATCAAACCTGGGTACCCCACATTGCAGGTAGACTCTACGGTCTGAGTCACCAGGGAAGCAAGATGATATACAATTAGAGATAAAAACAGTCAAATCAATGAGATGTTATAGTAAACACATTTACATTGTTCAGTTGTTAAGTCATGTCCGACTCTTTGTGATCCACAGACTGCAGCATGTCAGGCTTCCCTGTCCTTCACTATCTACTGGAGTTTGCTCAAACTCATGCCCATTGAATCGGTGATGCCATCCAACCATCTCATCCTCTGTCGTCCCCTTCTCCTCCTGCCTTCAATCTTTCCCAGCATCAGGGTCTTTTCCAATGAGTCAGCTCTTCACATCAGGTGGTCAAAGTACTGGAGTTTCAGCTTCAGCATTAGTCTTTCCCATGATTATTCAGGGTTGATTTCCTTTAGAATTGATTGGAACGATCTCCTTGCTTGCCTCCTTGCTGATCTTTTCCAGCACCACAGTTTGAAAGTATCACTTTTTCAGCACTCAGCGTTTTTATAGTCCAACTCTCACGTCCATACATGACTACTGGAAAAATCAGTTTTGACTATACATCACTTTTGTTGGCAAAGTGATGTCTCCGGGTTTTAATACACAGTCTAGGTTTGTCATAATTTTTCTTCCAAGGACCAAGCATCTTTTAATTTCACGACTGCAGTCAATGACTGCAGTGATTTTGGAGCCCAAGAAAATAAAGTCTGGAATTGTTTTCATTGTTTCCCCATCTATTTGCCATGAGGTGATGGGACTGGATGCCATGATCTTAGTTTTTTGAAAGTTGAGTTTTTAGCCAGCTTTTCAATTCTCCTTTTTCAAGTTCACCAGGAGGCTACTTAAATTAAAACTAATAAATAACCTCATTCAAAATGCTACAATAAGGAAATTAGTAAATCCACTATTAGGGTGAGATATTTAAACAGATTTTTAGTGGTTATTCACAGGAGAAAAAAAAAAAAAACTTACATTTTTATAAGATTATAGATCTGAACAGCAAAACCGGAATTTCAAATTATATATCTACAGACAAACATGCTCCAAAGAAAGAGAACATCCCTATGCTTCAGAGTATACATGCAACATTTAAAAAATCTGATGTTATTGTAGGTCACAAATCTTCAATACATTTAAAAGAATTAGAATCATGTAGAGTATTACTGTTGTACTCTACTGGCCTTGATTTGGAAATCAATAATCAAAATATGTGAAAAAAACTTATGTTGGAAAATGTATAAACATTGTTCTGAATAATTCATGTATCATAGAAAAATCATACTGAAAACTTGAAAATATTTAGGACTGAAACATTTTAAAAGCATTTCCTATGAAAGTATATGACACATTTCAAATGGTTCTTAGAGGAAATGATTTCTTCATTGTTACCTTGCTTTGGAAATTTCAAATCTAATATTGAATTTTCTCACACCATCTCCATCTCTTCAGGGAGCCTACTCTCCTCTTTTACAGCAAACTTTTTGCCCGATTGAGAAGCTTTCTCCACTGGTCTGCCCTAGTCTTTCTATCAATCATCCTCTCAAGGTCATTAATTCCTTCTTTACTCAGTTTAGATTTTGTGGAATATCACTATAAAAGCCCCTCGAAAATATTCGCAAGTCCTTTGACCCTTTTTGCTTCTGTTGTTCTTACCTGAAAACAATAAATCTTAAACACCTACGTTTCTGGATCTGTACTTAAGCAACAACACATGGCTAGAGGTAATGTAAAACTAAGTTTACCAATCACAATTTAAACTTACCATCTCAAATACTGAATATGCATTCTTGCTCTATTCTATTCTAATGTTTATACTGCATCTAGCAAAATAATTATTTTATATCTTCTGCTCTCTCCTAAAATCTAAAATGTTACATCCCTCCTCCCACCAATTCAAAGCAATTGGAAGGAATCTATTTTGCTTTATTCTTATTTTACGATCTTACTTGCATCTCATCTCACACTCTCTGGCTCTCCATTACAAAAGATGACATTTTGACAAGCTAGTCAATATCCAAACTTTTCACTGGACTCTGTATTCCTTTCCTTCTAGCTTTCTCACAGTCTTTTTACTATTATTCCATCTCTCACCTACATCATGATTTTCTCCATTTCTACTGATTCATTCTCAGTGGCATATAAACATGTTCTAAGATTCATCATTTTAAAAACTAGCAACACTACTCTATACATGTTTAAACTCCATTATGTCTCTGATCCTCTTCCCAGTAAAACCTTTTAAAGCGTGAAGTATGATTGCTGCGCTACTATTTTTCCTTCTGTTTCCCTTCCTCTTGATCCAACCAGATTTCCACATCCAGCATACTGAAACTATCCTAATAGAGATTCTCAGTAATCCGAATGCTGCCACATCGGAAAAGCAGTTCTTTATCCTCATCATCTTTTTCTTCTCAGCAACTTTTGATGTAGATACCCATTTTCTATTTCTTCAACCACCCTCTCTTGCATTTAGAGACACTGAACACTTCCATTTTTCTTAATTAACTTTCCACATCTTTCCATCTTTGTCTTGCACCTTCGAAAACTTCATCTTCTGTAGTCTAAATTATTTAAACCATCTCAGAACGTTTTGATTCATCTTTAACTGCTACATAATCTATTCATGCAGACCATCTACAGTAATCTTCTTGTTTGGAATATAAATTGTGTCATTTCATTTCCTTACTGAAATTGCTTCCAATTACACACAGATTAAAGCTTAAGCCTCCTGTAGGGGTTTTGTCTAAGGAATGCTTGGCCAGACTTTACGATCTCCTCCAATTTTCCTCATCAATGTCTTGGTATGGGACTTCTCTGGTGGTTCAGACAGTAACTGCCTGTAATGCAGGATTCTTAGGTTTGATCTCTGAGTTGGGAAGACCCCCTGGAGAAGGAAATGGCTACCCATTCAATATTCTTGCTTGGAGAATTCCACAGACAGAGAAGCCTAGCAGGCTATGGTCCATGGGGTCATAAAGAGTTGAACACGACTGAGCGATTCAGACACATGAGTCTTTTTCTTTTAGTCAAGCATGCCAAGTTTGTTCCTGCCTTAGGTCCTTTGCATGTTCCAGATGCCTCCAGCCTAGAAGATTCCTCCTCATAGCTTTGCCCATCTGGCTTGTTTTCTGTTTCAGTTACAAGCTGTAATATAAACATCTTTTCTGAACATCCAAAGTAAACCAGCCTCTTCCTTCACCTAGACTGCACTACTACTCCACTTTCTGATCTTCTAATAGTTACTACTATTTCATAACATCTCATTTAAAGTTACTATTAATTTCCTGTGATAAATATCATAATTACTGTACTTATATGCATGACAAAATCATGATTCAGTTGCTTAAATGAATTGTCTAAGCTGAACATTTAAGCCTCAGTGCTCTTTTTGTCCCTAAATCATTGTCACTAAAATTTGCCCTACTGACGCTGCAAATTAGATCACATAAAATCACACACAAACTCACTCACACACACATACATGCACACACACACACACAAAACACCAGCAGTTTGTCTTTTACTGTATGTCAACTAGATTTAAGCCAATCTACTTCATCAGTTTGCCAACAAAGGTCTGTCTAGTCAAGGCCATGGTTTTTCCAGTGCTCATGTATGGATGTGAGAACTGGACGGTGAAGAAAGTTGAGCGCCAAAGAATTGATGTTTTTGAACTGTGGTGTTGGAGATGACTCTTGAGAGTCCCTTGGACTGCAAGGAAATCCAACCAGTCCATCCTAAAGGAGATCAGTCCTGAATGTTCATTGGAAGGACTGATGTGAAGCTGAAACTCCAATAATTTGGCCACCTCATGCGAAGAGCTGACTCATTTGAGAAGACCCTGATGCTGGTAAAGATTGAGGGCAGGAGAAGTGGACGACAGAAGATGAGACAGTTGGATGGCATCACCGACTCGATGGACATGGGTTTGGGTAGACTCCGGGAGTTGGTGATGGACAGGGAGGCCTGGCGTGTTGCAGTTCATGGGATTGCAGAGTCAGACATGACTGAGCGACTGAACTGAACTGAACTGAACTTCACCGGGAAAGCATGGGACAATGCATCCTGTCTTTGCAAATAGGAGAAAAGTTCAACCTTTGATCAGAACATGATCGGTAATTATAATTTCTGGTTACTACTCTTTCAGACTTAAGCTAGGTAACTCTTAACTCTTAAATGATTGGGTTAAATCATTAATCCCACCTACGCTGACTGGAGCTACACTTAGACAGTTGAAACACAGACCTAATTCTTCATGCTAATGTTCACATTCTTTGAAACTGCCTTGAGTGTGATCACCCAGGGTCTTGAGTATTCTATTAGTTGAAGAATGCATGTATATGTGTATTTATAATATTGGGAGGTGGGGACGAGTAGACAAAAGCGTGTGAAGAATTTAAAAGGCCTTAACAATTTAGCAAACAATAATTCTTTAAACAGGAACACATGGTTTCTCACACCATGTGTAAAACATTAAAAGGAGAAAGAAAAAAGAGAATGATAATGGGTGTTGTGTTACAATGCAAGTAGTATAAAATATCTTGTTTCAAAATCACTTTTAGCAAAAATAAAAGCTATTCTTGGTACAAACCTTCTAATTACTAATTGTGTATATTTCTTCTTGTATCCATGTTAAACACATTTAAAAATATTCACAGTTGAGTGTACAAACACTTATCAGATTCAGCTCATGGTCTCCACAAATTACAAAAATGCTTTAGTGCATCATATAGTTTAAACAGGTAGCACACAACAATCTTTAGTCCTTTCAAAATAAATAAAATTTAATTCACTTTAAAGGTAGTGAAAGGCTTATGGGTTTTTTGTTTGTTTGCTTTGGTGATTTTGTTCTCTGTCGTTTTTGCTTTAATAGTCATCTCTCTTTCTATTGGAAAAGTCCTTGCAGATTTATTTTCATATCATCCATTAGATAATGTGGCAAACAGCCTTCTAAAATAGTTTACAGTGATTCATGTCTTCTATTATTCATGTTTATCTAATGCCCACCTGTTAAGGGCAGGCTGGGCCTAGTAACTAGCTTTAAACAACCTGAAAATGGCAAATGTGATTGGGTAACACTTCCAAGATTAGACTACAAAAGCCAAAGACTTCTGTCTTGCTAGCAGTCATTCTTTGGCTTGTACTCCCTCTGCTTGTTCACTCTGATGAAGAATGCTTCCATGTGGTGAGATACTGAGAGCAACGTCTGGACAACAGTCAGGGAGAAACTTAAGCTCCCATTCCGGTAGCCTAAGAGGAACAGAAGTCTTCCAAAAAACAGCTGAACCTTCTTGAAGGTAGATCCTTTCTTATTGGAGCCTTTAGATGAGAAGGTAGCCTAGGCTGTAGCCTTGACTACAGACTTATGAGAAACTCTAAAGCTAAGACGTGCCTTGATTCCTGGAGTACAGCAACTGTGAGATGATAACTGTGCTATATTTAAGTCAATGTGTTTTAGAGTAAATTGTTATGCAGCAACAAATACCACGGATAAAAACATAATCAAAGAATAATGTGACATCACTATTTCCATGACTAATCGTAGCCAAGGTTGGGTTTTGTTTACTCCATCAACTCAGAATCGATTTCAGTCTACCCAGGTAACCACAATGGTGTGGTCATTCACCTGGAGCCAGACATTCTGGAGTATGAAGTCAAGTGTGCCTTAGGAAGCATTATTATGAACAAAGCTAGTGGAGGTGATGGAATTCCAGCTATGCTATTTAAAAACCTAAAAGATGATGCTGTTAAAGTGCAACACTCAATATGTCAGCAAATTTGGAAAACGCAGCAGTGGCCACAGGACTGGAAAAAGTCAGTTTTCATTTCAAGTCCAAAGAAGGGCACCGTCAAAGAATGTTCAAACTAGCAGATGATTGTGCTCATTTCACTTGTTAGTAAGGTTATGTTCAAAATCTTTCAAACTAGGCTTTGAACCAAGAATGTGAACAGAGAACTTCCAGATGTACAATCTGGGTTTAAAAAAGGCAGAGGAAGCAGAGGTCAAATTGCCAACATTTGTTAAATCATAGAGAAAACAAGGGAATTCCAGAAGAGCATCTCCTTATGTTTCATTGACTACATAAAGACTGTGAGGATCTCAACAGACTGTGGAAAATTCTTCAAAAGATGGGAATTCAAGATCACCTTACTTGTCTCCTGAGAAATATGCATTTGGGTCAAGAAGAAGCAGACTCTTATATGGAAAAATTGGCTGGTTCAAAATTGGGAAAGGGGTACACCAAGGTATATTGTCACTGTGCTTATTTAACGTAAGTGCAGAGTACATCACGCAAAATGCTGGGCTGGATGAATCACAGCTGGAATCAAGATTGCTGGGAGAGCTATCAACAAACTCAGATATGCAGAGGACACCACTCTAAGGCAGAAAGTGAAGATGAACTAAAGAGTCTCTTGATGACGGTGAAAGAGGAGAGTGAAAGAGTTGGCTTAAAACTGAGCATTCAAAAGTGGAGGAAACCACTAGAGCATGACCTAAATCAAATTCCTTATGACTATACAGTGGAAGTGAGAAATAGATTTAAGGGACTAGATCTGATAGACAGAGTGCCTGATGAACTATGGATGGAGGTTTGTGACATTGTACAGGAGACAGGGAGCAAGACCATCTGCAAGAAAAAGAAATGCAAAAAAGCAAAATGGCTGTCTGGGGAGGCCTTACAAATAGCTGTGAAAAGAAGAGAGGCAAAAGGCAAAGGAGAAAAGGAAAGATATACCCATTTGAATGCAGAGTTCCAAAGAATAGCAAGGAGAGATAAGAAAGCCTTCCTCAGTGATCAATGCAAAGAAATAGAGGAAAACAATAGAATGGGAAAGACTAGAGATCTCTTCAAGAAAATTAGAGATATCGAGGGAACATTTCATGTAAAGATGGGCTCAATAAAGGAC
The DNA here is from genome assembly GCF_054371585.1 of Giraffa tippelskirchi. Lineage (NCBI taxonomy): Eukaryota > Metazoa > Chordata > Mammalia > Artiodactyla > Giraffidae > Giraffa > Giraffa tippelskirchi. The sequence continues at coordinate 155,503,314 of NC_137281.1, forward strand.
AGAAATGGTATGGACCCTACAGAAGCAGAAGATATTAAGAAGAGGTGGCAAGAATACACAGAAGAACTGTACAAAAAAGATATTCATGACCCAGATAATCATGAAGGTGTGATCACTCACACTCACCTAGAGCCGGACATCCTGGAATGTGAAGTCAGGTGGGCCTTTGGAAGCATCACTATGAACAAAGCTAGTGGAAAATGTCAGTTTTCATTCCAATCCCAAAGAAGGGCAATGCCAAAGAATGCTCAAACTACCACACAATTGCACTCATCTTACATGCTAGTAGAGTAATGCTCAAAATTCTCCAAGCCAGGCTTCAGCAATACATGAACCATGAACTTCCAGATGTTCAAGCTGGATTTCGAAAAGGCAGAGGAACCAGAGATCAAATTGCCAACATCTGCTGGATCATTGAAAAAGCAAGAGAGTTCCAGAAAAATTTATTTCTGCTTTATTCACTATGCCAAAGCCTTTCACTGTGTGGATCACAATTCTGAAAGAGATAAAAATCCTGGACCACCTGACCTGCCTCTTGATAAACCTGTATGCAGGTCAGGAAGCAACAGTTTGAACTGGACATGGAACAACAGACTGGTTCCAAACAGGAAAAGGAGTACATCAAGGCTGTATATTGTCACCCTGATTATTTAACTTATATGCAGAGTACATCATGAGAAACGCTGGGCTGGAAGAAGCACAAGCTGGAATCAGGATTGCCGGGAGAAATATCAATAACCTCAGATATGCAGATGTCACCACCCTTATGGCAGAAAGTGAAGAAAAGCTAAAGAGCCTCTTGATGAAAGTGAAAGAAGAGAGTGAAAAAGTTGGCTTAAAGCTCAACATTCATAAAAATAACATCATAGCATCCAGTCCCATCACTTCATGGAAAATAGATGGGGAAACAGTGGCTGCCTTTATTTTTCTGGGCTCCAAAATCATTGCAGATCACCATCTGCAGCCATGAAATTAAAAGACGCTTACTCCTTGGAAGGAAAGTTATGACCAACCTAGACAGCATATTAAAAAGCAGAGACATTACTTTGCCAACAGAGGTCTGTTTAGTCAAGGCTATGGTTTTTCCAGTGGTCATGTAAGGATGTGAGAGTTGGACTATAAAGAAAGCTGAGCGCCAAGGAATTGATGCTTTTGAACTGTGGTGTTGGAGAAGATGTGTGGGAGTCCCTTGGACTGCAAGGAGATCCAACCAGTCCTGGGTGTTCATTGGAGGGACTGATGTTAAAGTTGAAACTCCCATACTTTGGCCACCTGTTGCGGAGAGCTGACTATTTGAAAAGATCCTGATGTTGGGAAAGATTGAGGGCAGGAGGAGAAGGGGACGACTGAGGATGAGATGGTTGGATGGCATCATCAACTCAGTGGACATGGGTTTGGGTGGACTCAGGGATTTGATGATGGACAGGGAGGCCTGGTGTGCTGCGGTTCATGGGGTTGCAAAGTGCCGGTCACGACTGAGCGACTGAACTGAACTGAAGTGGTGAGGCATAACTGAAGTTGATATATTTTCATATATATTTATTCACTAAAACGATTCTCAAATTATTTTGACACCAAGGCTTAACTTTTTCTTCTTGTTTTTTTTTTTCTTTTAAACATTGATAATATTTTATGGGATTAAATTGTCACAAAGTAAGAAAGAAAAATCATGTTTGATAAACAACAATCCAAACTTCGGAAAGAATAATTTTCTTTAGAAATAAATATTCTTTCGTTCAGAAAGAATGCTTTTCTTTCACATTACGTCACGGCACTGACTTTTTTAAAGCACATGTTTTTAGTCTTAGGTTGCCTATTGAATAAGGTACAGAGAAGGAATGAAATGAACACATGTATGGCCTGCCTCAGCCTGTTTCAGCTTTTCTTTGTTCTTTTTCTGACTTGCTACTCTAATCCTCCATGCCAGCCTTACTAAACTCCAGTTGGTTTGCTGTTTTTTGTGCTCAAGTTTACTAGCTTTCATTCACATGTCTTCACAAGAGGAGACTGAGAAATCTTAATCTGTATGCCTATCCCTGTTCCCCCAGTGTTCTGACAAACCATAAGTTATTTTTCTAATCAGGTCAAGTCATTTAATTTATAAAGCACTTACATAGCTTAAAGGCTCTAGAAAATTGATTTGTTTCATTTCTGAGCAGGTTCTTCAAAAGTGACACACATTTTCGTACAAATATTTACAGAAGTTAAAGGACATTATATTCCCCTTCAATATCCTCATTTCGCTGATGGTGAAATCATTTTAGGTTTAATTACACTGAGGGTTTCTCTCTTCTTCTCTCTTCACTTCTTTTCTCTCTCAATTCCACTACCACCTGCCAACAAGAATACTTCTATTATTTTATTATATGTACTTCTTTGCATATTTCTATGTGATAGACCATTGTCTTGAAGTCAATAATGAGACATTCATTTTTGTAGCTTCACAGTGATTTAATAAACAATTAGTGCTCAAATAACACAACATTAATTCATTCACTCCCTTACATCTTCAGTAAACTTCGATTTCTAAAATAAAAATCTCCCTGGTTTCCCTTCTGCAAGTGTATTATTTTAATTATTTCTTATAATTTTTATTCTCTCTGGTTCATTTTACTTCCATATTTTATAACTGGATGCATAAATTGTTACATTTAAGAGGCTTAGTTCCCTACTGTCTTGTTTGGTCTTGTGATTTTCAGGGTGCTCTGATGTGATCACCAGAGCACCTGAGCTCGGTGATGTATTCTTTTCATAGGAATAAGAATAATAATCTCTGCAATGACTTTATTCCATAAATTTATGAAAATGTTAAATATCCATGACTTGAATACCAGCAAGGCATAACAAATATCAATAAATACAAATACAAAGAATTTACATAGATCATGTTTTGTTAACCACTGGCGTTCATGTGTAGTTTTCACAAGTAAATTCTTTATCCAGTGTATGGATACATATTGTTAAAAATGATGATATTGCCTAGATTATAAATTTTAAAATATATACATAAAAATAGAATTTGATGAAAAGTTAGTGGGATAAATACTCATAACTATAAATATACTTTATTTATAGCTTTGATGACATCAATATTCATGAATTTTGAAACTATTTGAATTTTTATTATCTTACTACATATCATGGATCTAAAAAAAGACTGCAATGGCTATTGAAAATGTTGATTTTATACAATAGAACACAATATCATATACTTTTATTAAATAAATTTTATTATTTAAACCTCTATATGTAGTCCATGCCTCATCAAAATTTCATTTGTTTTATTTTTTAACCAAAAGTAATTGCATTCAAAAGTAATTGTGGTTGTGTACCCTGAATTTTAAATCAGGCTCTGCAATTGCTCAAACACATCTTTATTAATCATAATGGGAACCAATGCAATCAACACAGAGTCAGACACGACTGAAGCGACTTAGCAGCAGCAGCAGCAGCAGCAGCCCCTATGATGAAAAGGACATCTTTCTGGGGTGTTCTAGAAGGTCTTGTAGGTCTACATGTATGAATGTGAGAGTTGGACTATAAAGAAAGCTGAGTGCCGAAGAATTGATGCTTTTGAACTGTGGTGCTGGAGAAGACTCTTGAGAGTCCCTTGGACTGTAAGGAGACCCATCCAGTCCATCTTAAAGGAAATCAGTCTCGAATATTCATTGGAAGGACTGACGCTGAAGCTGAAACTCCAATACTTCGTCCACCTGATGCAAAGAATGGACTCATTTGAAAAGACCCTGATGCTGGGAAAGATTGAAGGCAGGAGGCAAAGGCGATGATAGAGGATGAGATGGTTGGATAGCATCACTGACTTGATGGATGTGAGTTTGAACAAGCTTTGGGAGTTGATGATGGACAGGGAAGCCTGTCATGCTGCAGTCCATGGGGTCGCAAAGAGTCGGACACGACTGAGCGACTGAACTGAACTGAACTGATGCTAAGAAATGTTTATAGAACAGGATTAAGTTTTCAAAATCATGATTTTGATATTTTCCCTCCACTTTCAGAATACATTTTAGCTGAATTATTTTCAGTTTTATAAAACTATTTTTACCCAACTTATGACAGCAATGTTCCTAGCCTATTGTAATAAGTGTCTGCCACGTGGAAAACCTTCTCTGATATAAATTAATAAATGTGCTGTCACATCATATCAAAGAGAAATAATCTAGTGGGACCCTGTTATTTAGGTCTTCTTACCACCACTGATTCCTTATTTTAGAAATGTCAGCCCACATTTTTGGCAAAGTATTCTCCCTTCTGCATTTGCACTATTCTTTAGTCACTTATCACAATGTCCTACTGGCATAGTTTTGGACAGATAACCCAAGTCAATTGTGAAACAACATCCTCTAAACCGTAAGAACGGAAAACATGAGTGGACATGTAACTCAAGCAGGCTAATCTGAATCCCGCTTTGGAATTTTCCTTACTGAAGGTGAGAGTGAGGCTCCCTTCTTTTCTCTGCTTGAGAGCTTCCAGTAGCCATGCCAACTACTTGGAGATGGCTGATGGAATTAGGCCAGTTCATCTACAGAATAGGAGATGAGATGGGGAGATAGAATTACATATAAACAGTATCCTTCCTGAGAAAGACCAAAAGCAAAAGGAGAAGGGGGTGGCAGAGGATGAGATGGTTAGATGGCATCACTGACTCAGTGGACCTGAATTTGAGCAAACTCTGGGAGATGGTGAAGGACAGGGAAGCCTCGCATGTTGCAGTCCATGGGGTCGCAAAGAGTTGGACACAACTGAGAGACTGAAAGCAACAACAATATCTTCCAGCTCACAAAACCCAGTCATACATTTCTTTTTTAGTTGCTAAGTTGTGTCCGATTCTTTTGCGACCCTGTAGACTGTAGCCTGCCAGCATCCTCTGTCCATGGGATTTTCTAGGCAAGATTACTGAAGTGGTTTGCATTTCCTTCTCCAGAGGATCTTCCCAACCCAGGGATGAAACCTGAATTTCCTGTATTGGCATGCAGGCTCTTTACTACTGAGTCACAGCAACAACAACAACAACAATATCCTTCAGCTTACCAGAGGCAGTCATACATACTTGGGGCAAAATTTACCCATATCCTTGCCAGTTTCATGAACCACTGTATTTCTTTAATAAAGTTACTTTTTAAAATTGACTGTAATTTCAGTTTTCTCATTTGCAACCAAAAGATGTTCTTACTAAAATAAAAGAGATATCTTGGGAGAAATGATTAGGAATTGAGGGAGGGCATGTAAGAGAGGTGGGCGGGTGGCTAACAAGATGAATGTGTTGGGCAAAGTTAGAATTTATTAACTTTGCAAATATCTAGTCAAATAATTAAAGAAAACATTATACAAATAGTCCGAAAGGAGAATACATTTAAACTGGCTCAAATTTGACATGAGTCAACGTGGTAGCTCAGATTTCTTGCAATTTAGAGAACTTATGTTATCATCATGATTGGGGGAAGCCTTTTCATGTGTTTCAGTGCAGTTACAATTTTGGTGTGTCTGCATATATTTTAAGTCTAATGCAAATCATATAAACATAATACATGAAAGAAGAATTGAGCAATCTTTGTTTGCTTCATAAAACTATCTGGATAAGCCCTAGAAGTTGGATAAATGAAATAGAACTAAAATGAACAGATCTAAAGGAGTCTAAGGGGATTCCTGGTGGTTCAATGGTAAGGAGCCCACCTGCCAATGCAGGAGATGCAGGTTCGATCCCTGGGTCAGGAAAATTCCCTGGAGAAGGAAATGACAACCCACTCCAGTATTATTGTCTAGGAAATCTCATGGACAGAAGAGTCTGGTGGGCTACAGTTCAAGGAGTTGCAAAGGGTCAGGCCCAACTTAGTGACTGATCACACACACAATGGAGTATAAAGTAAGTAACACTGAATTGCACTCTAGTCTCAGTTTATTTCTGAAATACTTTTAATTTAGATGGTCTTTCAGTTTTTGGTTATCATAAATAATGCTGGGAACAAGCAGCCAAACAAGTAGCCCTTCTGCTCTCAGATATGCTAATCATGCCCTGAGGTCAGCTGTTGATACCTTCCTTGGTTTGTCTGATATTAACTGGCTCTATCACAGGTCAAGGGCTTTGGCTAGGATAACATGGCTTTTTTCAGCACTATCTCTCCATCTCCAGAAGGCTAATATGTGTTGATGCTTATACTGGCCAGATACCAATAGAGAGGGGAGAGAAAGAAGCAGGGAGAGAGAGAGAGAAGAAAGGCATGTATTCGCACATTCTCTTTGGAATTACACTCAGAATTGTCACAACATCCTCTACTCTGCATTCCATTGGACAAAACAGGGCCACACCAGCTTCACTAAGAAAGAAAATGTACTTCACATTTAATGGCAGAAGTTGCAAAGTGACATTGCAAAGGGCAGATATATAGGAGAGTGGAGAACTGGGGTCATTTCTGAAGACATAGGAGGGTCAGCAGATCTACAGAGATAACCTGGGAGAGAGTGTGTGTTTCTGTGTGTGTTCCAGTTTCTGAATTTCTAAATGCATCACTCTATGCACTCCCAAATAGCATAAAGTCATTATCACCCAAGGATCATATTCAACCCTGGAATTTCACTCAGCGATTTTAAAGGAAAATGAACCTGGTTCACGTTAAAGTCATGAATTATTTCAAATTTAAGTAAAAATAATCTAAAATCCTAATGAAGATGCAACTTATTTTGCTTCCAGAGAATTATACATTCATTCATAAGAATCAGTTCTCATCCATTTCCACATGAAAAGATAAAAGTCTTGGTAAAAATTCTGAAAGTGAAAGTCGCTTAGTCATGTCTGACTCCTCAGGACCCCATGGACTATACAGTTCATGGAATTCTCCAGGCCAGAATACTGGAGTGGGTAGCCTTTCCCTTCTCCAGGGGATCTTCCCAACCCAGGAATCAAACTGGGGTCTCCTGCATTGTGGGCAGATCCTTTACCAACTAAGCAGAATTGCCTGGATAAAATGATTTTTTTTAAACAAATTTTTAGGCTAAAGAAAAAATTATCACAGAGGGAAAGTAAATAATACAAGCATCACATTATCCATCTGCAACACTGGATGTTATAAAATAGCAGAATAACATCAAAGTACTACTGAGACAAAATGACTCTACCCAAGAATCCTGTTACCAATAGAGTATTGACATCTCTATACATGGACATCACCAAGTGGTCAATACTGAAATCAGGTTAATTACATTGTTTGCGGCCAAAGATATAGAGAAGCTCTAGATCATTAGTATAAACAAGACCTAGAGCTGACTGTGGCTCAGACTTGAACTTCTTATTGCAAAATTCAGGCTTCAGTTGAAGAATGTAGGAAAAAAAAACACTAGGCCATTCAGGTCTGATCTCAATAAAATCCCTTATGTTTACACCCTGGAGGTGACAAACAGATTCAAGGGATTAGATCTGGTAGACAGAGTCCCTGAAGAATTATGGATGGAGGTTAGCAATATTGTACAGGAGGCAGTGACCAAAACCATTCCAAACAAAAATCCATGTTAAATCTCTTAAATTTGTACCAGAGATCCACTGAAGCATTCATTATGTTTCAATATTTCTCTTTCTATTCTTTACTTTGGATACTTTTTGATCTGTATTTTTCTATTCTGTCTTCAAGAGCAGTAATTAATTCTTCTGCTATATCCAACATGTATTAGTCTTATTCAATAGATTTTCTTTCCAGATTTTAGTTCCCTATAAGTTCCATTTTGTTTTTTTATATCTTTATTTTCCTTCTATTATGTTGACGTTCTCCTTTAAATCTTTGCACGTATTTATAATAAATTTTTAAAGATATTTTTCTGCTGATTCTATTATCTTTATCATATTTGGTTCTGCCTCAGTATACAGATTTTCTTCTGGTTATGGGTACCATTTGTTGCTTTTTGCCATATATACATATATTTGAATGAAGGTGGTACTGTGATTGTTACATTCTTCAGTGTTTGGATTTTTATGTCTGCTTCATAATGAATTGAAGCCTGTTTTTATAAGGCCTTTATATTTCTTGTAGATCAGTGTGGTCCTTTTAAGATTCATTATTAAGCCTAGTTACAGTAGCATTAAATAGCCTTTATTCAAGAGCTATATAGTCTTTTTTTAAAGGTGATCTTTTTGGGGTATCTACGAACAGCTCTAATTGATCAACAAGGCCTCCTTACTTTAGCTAAATGGATAGTAAACATTTTCCCAACTCTGTGTGGGTTCTGGAAATGTTTAAATTTTCTCTTTCCACCTCCACACATATCTTCATGTGACTGCAAGGGGACCCCTATGCAGATTTCTGAAGCTCTTTCTCTGAGTAGCTCCATCTGCTATAGTATTTGGGTTTGAAAATTCTAGCCACCTCTGCTTCCTTGACCTCTCATTTCTGTATGACTGATATACTCCCCTTCAAATTTCTTTGCCTTTAGTGCAGACTGAGAAGTGCTTCCAGGCAGAAAGCCAAGGTGATTGTAGAGTTCACTTTGTTTTTTTCTTTTTCCAGAGATCACAGTCTTATTGGCTTGTTGTGTAGTGCCTGAAAATCTTGTCTAGTTTTCTCTTTCTTCACGGCACATGGACTAGTTCAATAATGATGACTCTATCATAGCTGGACCATAAAGTCTCAGCATTTATTTTCAATGTAACGTGATAGGAATACCTTGGCATTAACTTTATAAACTTTATATAAGTTATGAAAGTTTCCACCTTTTCTTGCTATTCTCACTGCCTAATATTACGCTTGGCATAGAGTTGGCCCTCAGTGTTCATGTGTTGAATGTGGGTGTGTTTGCTCAAGCTGTTCAGTTGTGTCCCACTCTTTACAATCCTTTGCACTATAGCCCACCAGGGTCCCCTGTCCACGGCATCTTTCAGGCAAAAATATTTGTTGAATAAATGATTTTAAAAAATAGGTCCCCTGTCCACGGCATCTTTCAGGCAAAAATATTTGTTGAATAAATGATTTTAAAAAATACTTACAATAAAAAAGCCAAAATTCTTCACAGAAAGGAAAACTGTTGCTTCAATGAATCAATTAAAGCAAGGTCTGAAATTCAAGTATGTATACTATTTTGCTTATTATTAATGGAATTGTTTATGGGAGAGTGACATGTATTATAATATAAAAATAAATATTTATATTAAGATCAGTGCTCTTGATAAGGAGTTTCAACCACCAAGTGACATTAATACTATCAATCTAAATGTGTGTGAGTCTGGGAGTCTTAAGAAAATTGTTTAGTTTTTAAACCATCATTAAAGACTTATACTTACCTATTTTACCTAAGGACTTTCCTCGTGGCTCAGTGGTAAAGAATCTACCTGCTAATGCAGAAGACATGGGTTCAATCCCTGGGTTGGGAAGATCCCCTGGAGAAAGAAATGGCACTCCAGTGTTATTCACTGGGGAATAACATGGGCAGAAGACGCTGGCAGGCGACAATCCACGGATCCACAGGAAGTCAGACCCGACTAGGGACCAAACGACAACAAAACTTTACCTAAAGTGTGTAGAAATACTCGAATATTCTCATTTCAATACACCATGATAATCACCATTGGTCTACAGTTTTCCCAGATGAAACTGTCCTCTTTTTATGCTTCAATCTCTAAGTTACTGAAGTCGGTCTTCCCTGACAGACTAACCCTATCCAGCATATGAGTACCATTTTGCTACAACTGCCAATTTAACCCTAAGAAACCTGGGAAACTCACATCAGAAATGGTTTCTTTGACTTCTGGGAACAATTCAACATTTGGCCACCATTATAGGAACCATTGCTAATTTATGTGCTAATTAACTTCCCAAGCCCAAAATGATGGCTTGTTTTATTCTTTTCAAATCTGCACTCATTGTTTGCTTTTAAGGATTGCTTGGCTTAACAGGGTAAGGAGCTAAAACTTAATTTTATTTCAGATAAATTGGTAATAAATATATCCTGTTAAGAAAACATTCTAAGAAAAGCAAAAGAAAATCCATGAACCTCAACTAGTAAGTATGCTGTAGAGGAAATTCCTATAATCAAGGATTTAAGAAAGCCAGTCACCAATTATAAATTTAGTTCCCACAGGGGGCGAACATTTAAGATACTAAAGCCATTCAGCTTTAAGACATATGGTTTCAACTTTTGATGCGAATCTAAAGGTGAAGCATTCAATTTGAATTAAAAAAAGAACAAAAGATGTTTAAATTCAAAACTGTTCTTTGAAATGAAGTTATCATCTTTATTGTTTCTTTTATTTTATATTGTCCATGACTTTTTGCATATTCTTATAGAATTATAGAACTTTGAATGCAAGAAGATCTATAGAAATTATGCAGCACACATGTTCCCACTCAGGGTGCTTCTTGAAACTACAGATTTTGGGGCCTGTCTTGCAGAGATTGTAATTCAATTTATCAGAAATGGTCCTATAGTCTGTTTTTTTTTTTTTTCTAATGTAACTGAGTGGAGGCACTAATATAGCTTAATTTTTCATTTTACAAATAATAAAACTAAGACCAGAACAATTAACTGATTAGCTCAAGTTTCTATAAAAGTTAGTGACCAAAAAAAAAAAAAAAGTGCTTATTACCCTGGAATGTTGCTTTCTACTCTAGAGTTTTTTCCATTGCTTCATAATCATTTTTTTCCTGAAAGGAAAAATAATATTTATATATTATTAAGTGGTAGAGATCCCTGAAATTCTGTCCTAAGTTTATGTCCCTTATCAAGCTATACTTTCTCTTCAGCAGGTCTCATCCACTGTCATAGTGTTATTCCATATCTGTCTTTACATCTACCTCCAAAGTTCTAGACCTACATATTCAATCACTTAAGTAACCTTTTTATTTTAATCAACTTCAAACAAAAAACATGCAAAACTCAAATTTTCATTAATATGCAGTGAACCTTATCTATCATTGTTCTCTGCCTCAGGAAGTCACACACTATTAATATACCCAGTTAAGCAAATTAGAAGCCTGAGAGAGATTCTGTATACTCTTTCTCCTTTATCGACACACCCAACATATTCCAGTTCACAATTTTTCTAAGTGTTGTTAAATTAATGAAACAAGGAAGCCAATAGACTCAAGTGGTTTCTATACCTTACCAGCTTATGTAAGCAAACCCAAACTCAAGCCTGTAAGTGCCTCAAGGTTAAGAAATCAAAATCTAAAGCCATCCAATCAGAATAAGCTTAAATTTATCATAATCTAGCTCCAAAACTTTGCTATGCCCCAAATAAATAAAGTAATCCTGCTATAATCAATCAGCATTTACCCAGGATAACTTCTTAATTCCTGTTCATTATAGTCAACAACCTCTTCCTTTATACAACTCTTCAAAGCTCCTCTCTACTTCTTTAGACCAGATGCTTCTCTATTCATGATTCACTAAATAAAGCCAACGAGATCTGAAATGTAAATGTCTGTAAATTTTTTAACAGTATTTAGCAAGTTTGTTCAGATCTTCCTCAGGCAGGAGATAAATGCACCCACCTCCCCCAACTCCCAGGGTGAGGTGTTGGAGTTTGTTTCCTGTGGACCAAATTCTCCAAGATCAAAATAACAGGGCAATCAAGAGATGATGTTGGGCCCTGCCTAGATATGAGATAAAAGACCACATATTTCTCATTCTCTAAGTCAAGGAGACCTTCCCGACTACATATGCACAGAACAGCTCCTTGAAGGTCAAAAATGGAGGGGCAACTGTTAGGGGAAGCACACTAACTGAAACCGCCCACCCTGGCCAGGCACCATAGTATTCACTGGGATGAGTTGTTTTACGACAGGAGGTCCTGGTAAGGAACACGGAACTAATAAGCCTCCACCAACCGGAAGAGTTCAGGAAAGGTCAAAAGGAGATACCACATGTCTGACCACCTCCCAGAATCCTTCTTTCTGGCATCCATGTTGGCTGAACAAGGCGATCACCACCAGGAAGGACTCTGAGTCAGAATGATTGGCTGAAGACAACCTGGAAGCTAATCCCATCACTTAAAACCCGAAACCATGAAACACACGGCAGAGCAGCTCTCCTGGGCTCCCTTACCCCACCGCTCTCCAGCTGGGCGCCCTTTCCCAGTAAAATCTCTTGCTTTGACAGCACATGTGTCTCCTCGGACAATTCATTTCCGAGTGTTAGACAAGAGCCCAATTTGGGGCCCTGGACAGCACTACCCTATACTAACTGATGGCAATCTACCCATAAGCCTCTTCGCTAGAATCCATCTCGGCTAAGAGATGTGCACGCACACACGGGGGGGACCCAGAAATGTATGGGATATGGACACAGGATTAGGCAGCGCGAGATGATGGGCAAAAGGAAACCCAGAAGAAAAACCCCATAAAAGTGATTCAAAATGCCAGGAGAAAGAAACTCGCTCTCTGAATCCACCCATGTGTCTAGCCACACAAACTGGTCTCTTTTTCCTACTAGTAGACACTTGTTTCACGCCTTTTCATTTTTGGGGGAATTCTTTTCTGCAAAACTGAAGGACTGGAGCCGCTGGTCACTGGCCCCTGGCCCAGGGGCTAGGATTCAGCTCTCTCGTTGCCGCAGTCCCGTCTCAATCTCTGGACAGGATCAGAAACCCTGCCTCGAGTCTCCACAGGCCTAGTCCAGCTGAGATCATTCCGAGCTGAGAGCGTTTTACGCACAGACAGCAGCAAATGCTTTGGAAATGACTGCTTTCACTGTTCCCTTCTTCCAACCTTTCTTCACATTGTTGAAGATAAATCTTCTGAAAATGCAAATCTGATCATGTCAAATGCTACAATGTCTTCAGGTTGCCCTTGAGATAGATCCTAAAAATGTCACACTAGTTTATGTGGCCCCACTTAATTTATGCCTACTTTCAATCTCAATATAATGCAATCCTGTTTTTTGCTCTCTCTGTTCCAGTCATATTGGGACCATTTTTTGATCATCAAACAGGATTTAATAGAATTATAATTGTATTTGAGGAATAAAACTAATTTCCTCTTCTTAAACATTAATATGAAACCAATATCATTTCATTTGCCATTATTTCCACTTTATTCTCATTAATGTCATTTGTAAGTTACCCTTGTTCCTGAATTGATTTTTTTTTTGTTGTTACATGGAAAGATAATCCAAATTCTAGTTGCACTGTTTTAATACTATTGGCACACTCAAATAGAAAATAATTTTTAAAAAATAATTATTTTAAAATCAGATTTGTTGATTTAACAAAAAGTTCTTGAAAAAATGAAAAGAAAATTTAGAAAAACAGCTTCATCTATTATACTAGTCTATTACAAACTTTACAAAACCATTAATTTAGTTCATTTTAATAGTATGCAATAAAATAGTATTCCATTTGTCATTGAAAAATATTTGTCAATATACTATTTAAAACATTTAACTAACATTTATCAGGCTTCCCTGGTGGCTCAGACAGTAAAGAATCTGCATGCAATGCAGGAGACCTGAGTTTTATCCCTGGGTTAGGAAGATCCCCTGGAGGAAGACATGGCAACCCACTCCAGTGTTCTTGCTTGGAGAATCCCCATGGACAGAGGAACCTGGCAGGCTACAGTCCATAGGGTCACAAAGAGTCGGACATGACTGAGCATCTAAACACACAGCACACAACATTTATTGATGGTGTATTAGCTTCTAGTGAATAACATAATTCTTACTGAAACTTAATATTGTCAGTTGGAGCAGTAATGATGTTGATATATAAAATGTACTGAATGCTTCCTAATGCCCAAGGCTATGATACACAGTTTACATGGTTTATCTCACTTGATCCTCATAACTATATCCAGATAGTTAATCCTATTCATTGGGTAAGTATATTAAAAATGCCTGTAGAGTAGTAAGCATTGGTATTGTTTGGCATTTATCTCTTCTGAGAGATGAGAAAAATTGAAGCACAGAGCAGGTACGTTTTGGTCTGTGGTTTAGCCAGGATTATTTCTTAGGTCTTCTAACTTCCAATGTTCTTTCCACAGATTTTTAACAAAGAAACACAAAATGACATAAACTCTGACATTTACTTTTATCTTTAAAACTTGTTTTTCTGTTCTAGAAGCTTCCCCTTCTCCAGATGGCATCATCAAAACATGGCCCTGACCATTTTGAAGAGGACAGATGTTCCAGGAGGTCAATGAAAGGTGTGTCCCTGGATAACAATTGTTAAAGTTCCAGAAATGGGTGCATGACCTAAACACACAGCAAGTCAGGATCCGTTTACAGCATTAACTATGGGTATCGGAAATGAGTTTATCTTTCCTTCTGTGATTGCAGGTGCTAAGAACTTTGAGACTCTGGAGTTTCTAGGGGCTTTTTCATAGTATCCTGGCAAGCTTGTTTGAGAATTCGGCCAATATAAATAAAAGCTGTTTAAAGTGATAGAGAGGCTTAATCCTGATGACAATTTTGGAATGTCTCAAACTTTCCAGATTTAAATAAATCTGTTTGTGTGTGTGGAGGAGGAGGGGGCAGTGTTTTTCTTAAACCTGTATGAGTTACATTTCAGTCTCTTTACTAGAAGCTCAGATTAAAACACGGTTCCTTAAATAAAAATGGAATTGAAACAGATTCTTGTGGTTACATTTCTGAAATCGTCATACAATTTTCAGTTTATCCATTTCATTATCTTGCCTCCTATGCTTCATCATGCCCTGCATTACTGTAGCCTTCTTTTCACCCTTTTCTCCTTCCTTCCCTCCTTTTCTTCATGCCTTCTTTCTTTCTTTGTTTCCTTTTACTTTTCTTTCTAATCTGAGGGGGTCTGATAAATTACATCCACCTTTCTCAGGCCCAAGTTGTGACGGAGATCGGAAGCAAGAGGGGGCAGCTGGATAAAGACGAATTCCTTTTACCTTTCGCAGGATTCTGTTTGATGATATCCTGTAAAAGTTTTTGTATGTGTACTCCTGAGGGCTATTGAAGAAAGCTGTATTGTTTCATTGTTGCAATGCCTTTGTCTATAATCCTGAACTCCTAAACTAATTGAAAATGATGACTGATCTTCTATTTTCTCAAAGTTCAGTTCAGTTGCTCAGTCGTGTCCGACTCTTTGCGACTCCATGAGCCGCAGCACGCCAGGCCTCCCTGTCCATCACCAGCTCCCGGAGTTCACCCAAACTCATGTCCATTGAGTCGGTGATGCCATCCAACCATCTCATCCTCTGTTGTCCCCTTCTCCTGCCTTCAATCTTTCCCAGCATCAGGGTCTTTTCAAGTGAGTCAGCTCTTCGCATCAGATGGCCAAAGTATTGGAGTTTCAGCTTCAACATCAGTCCTTCCAATGAACGCTCAGGATTGATCTCCTTTAGGATGGACTGGTTGGATCTCCTTGCTGTCCAAGGGACTCTCAAGAGTCTTCTCCAACACCACAGTTCAAAAGCATCAATTCTTCAGTGCTCAGCTTTCTTTACAGTCCAAATCTCACATCCTTACATGACTACTCAAAGAGATTTTCTCAAAGAGAATGCTTAAATATTTGATAGAATTAATCAGGTAAAATTCTCTGGGCTTAGACTTTGTCAGAAAGTGTTTAATTATAAATTTTAATTATCTAAACTATTCTGGAATACTCACATCTTCTTCTGTCATTGTTCATAATGTGTGTCTTTCAAGAAATATGTCTACTTCATCCACATGGTCAAATATATAGCCATGCATTGTCCACAATATAGGTTTATCGTCTTTATAATATGTTTATAAAATCTATAGTATTTGCCTATTGTTTAAGCCCAGCTTAATATTCATAATTGGCACAGCTCTCAATTTTTTTTTGACTGTTTTTGTTTTGGTCCTTAAAAACAGCCAGCTTTTGGTTTCATTGATTTCCTTTATTTTTTGCCCAATTTTTTAATTTCAGTTTTCTGTTCTGTTTTTTGTCTCCTTTCTTCTACTTTCTTTGAGTTTGACTTGCTCTTCTTTTCCTGGGTTAAGGTAGAGCTTAGATGACTGATTTCAAAACTTTCTTTTCCAATAAATAAATAAATTAAATAATTCATTTCTCCCTAAGAAATGCTTTATTTGCATACTGCAAGTTTTACATTTGGAGTTTTTATAAATATTTTATAAAAACATTTAATAATTTTATTTGTGTTTTTGTCTGTTCTGAGAGTTATAGGAGTGTTGCTTACTTTCTGTATATTCACTCCATTTGTTTTGAGAAGTTCTACTATTGATCTTTAACTTAACACCAAGTAATTTCAATTATTTGAAATTTATTAAGACTTGCTCTATGGCCCAGAACATAGTCTAATATGTATATCCTTCAGTTGTTTGGTATGGTGCACTATAAAAATTTTGACATAAAGTTGGAGAGCAAATTTCACATTTTCTCTCCATGTGTTCTCATAATTCTCAAAATGTCTAACTAAAATGGAATATTTATTTTTCTCTTGTGTTCCATAATTTTTGGTTTATCTTTCAAATTGTTCTTATTAGATCATACCTATTTCATATTATTTGTTCATAAATTGATCATTTTGTCATTATAATGTGTACCTCTTTATCTCTAGTAAAATTATTTCTCTGAGCCAACTTTATTCTATATAAATAAAACTGCTGTATCAATGTAATGATTATATTTTCCATTTTATGTCTATTTCATCATTTTACTTCTAATTTATATTGTTATTTTTATTTAAAATATAAACATGTCATATATTGGGTTGCTTATAGATAGGGTAGAGTCTGACCCTGCATTTTATTCATTCTGACTATTTTCACGAAATGTTTTAGGTCATTTAGGTACATTATAGTTATAAATATGCTTGGGTTTAATTCTACCATCTTGATATTGGTATCCTGCATCTTTCCTTAATATTTCTTTTCCTGTATTATTTTGAAATTATTTTATTAACTTTTCATTGCATTTCACTCTTCTCTTAGCTGTGTGTATGTGTGGTTCCTCATAGATTTAAAACACATTTCACCCATCACATTCTAATTCCCTAAAATACTGTCTCACTTCAGCGTCATAGTTGTGTATGTCCCATCCTTCTTATATTATCATTATTCAGTTTATTTTCATGCATTTTAAAACTCCAACAATAAATTGTTATTAGTTGTCTTAAACCAGTCTGTTCTTCTCAGAAATATTAAAACAAGCAAACAAACAAAAAATCTCAAGTGTGACACATGCTCTCTACGGTGTAGTGAAAGGGAAAGGCGCTCAGTCGTGTCCGACTCTTTGCAACCCCATGGACCACACAGTCCATGGAATTCTCCAGGCCAGAATACTGGAGTGGGTAGCCTTTCCCTTCTTCAGGGAAGTTTTCCAACCCAGGGATCGAACCCAAGTATCTTGGATTGCAGGTGGGTTCTTTACCAACTAAGCTATCAGGGAAGCTCTATGGTGTATTTTGTTCAATTTCAGGTTCCCATGTAGCTCCACCTCCTTTCAGAATGAAGAACTTCTGTTCACAGTAGTTGTAGTGAAAATCTGATGGAATAATCATCTTACATGTATTTGGCTTCATATGTATTTTACTATTTTATAATTAAATGTATTTATTTTTAATTGAAAGATAATTGCTCTACAATATTGCGTTGGTTGTTGCCAAACATCAACAGGAATTGGCCAAAGGTGTAGCCATGCCTCTCCCTTTCGAACCTCCCTCCCACTGTGTTTTACTTTTTTACCTTTATACTTGTGTAGTTTTATTGGATTCATGTACAAATTTTTGTTCTGTTGTCTTTCGTCAGGCATTGTTTCTTTATACAAGTCATCGGTTACTGTTTTTGTTTTCCATATACAATTTATCTTTTTTCCTTTTGCTTCTCGTAAGACTTTTTTTTCAGATTCCATCAATTTTACTTTTCTAAGGCTCATGGTATTTTCTTTCTGTTTCTTTTCATTAGGGCTCATGGTGCTTACTTGTTCTGAACAATTATGGTTTTCATTGTCTTCAAAAACACATTTTACATTTATAAGTGTTGTTGTCTTTCTTTTTGTAATTCTAATTATGCATATGTTAGACCACTTCCCTTTGCAGTCCAATTAATGGAAGACCTTTACATTTTTCTCCAAACCATTCTATTTCTTCTCCTTTTCAATTTGGATGCATTCTAGTGTTTCTTTCATGTTCACTTATCTTTTCTTCAGTTTCTTATAAGCTCTTAAAACAAAACAGTGAATTTTCCATTTTAGATATTCTAGTATTCACTATGGGGCTTCCCAGGTGGCGCAGTGGTTAAGAATCTTTTGTCAATGCAGGAGTTGTAAGAGATGTGGGTTCAATCCCTGGGTCAAGAAGATCCCTGGAGTAGGAAATGGCTACCCACTCCAGTATTCTTGCCTAGAAAATATCCAAGGAGAGAGGAGCCTGGCAGGCTACAGACTCTAGAGTCGCAAAGAGTCGGACATGACTGAGCATGCACACAACATAGAAATTCCACTCCATTATTTTTTAGTTTCTACTTTTCCTCACATTATACTTTTGTTTTGCATAGCTTTCTTAAACATATTTATAATAGCTGTCTTAAAGTCCTAATATTCTAATTTTGTCATTTCTGTTCTTCTGAGCCTATTTCTATTAACTAAAGTTTCTCATCATTCCTAGTTACAATTTTTTTCTTTATTCATAAATCCAGCATTTGAATGCCATTAAAGGTCATTACATTTTACTTATAGGCACACATAAATATCACATTTGAGTATGTGGCTAATTCTATTCACTGAAAGAAAATGTTCTACACAAGTGCTTCCCAAAATAGCTGTGGTTAAAAAGCAGGTTTCTTTTTCTCTTTTTATTATTTTTGAGTCCTTCACAGATAAGTACTTTTGGAAAATAAAGTGAAAATGAAATACTAGGGGCAAAAGAAATAAAAAAGATATATAAAGGACAAGATATAATTGAGTAGTTCTAGCATAGTTCTAAAATTGTTGGCTTTTATCTCTTCAATATCATCTTTTCTTTTCCACTATCTTAACTCTTTCTGTAGTTCCAATTGAACATGTATTGTTTACTCATGCATTCCTTGTCTTTTTCACTTCTCCTTTAAATTTTGTATTTGATTTTAATATCCAATATTTTACAAGTCTATTCATATTGTCTGTCAATTTTCTGGATTCCTAGTTTCTATGTCTTTTCTTATGGATTTGTGTTTCTCAGAATGTGAATTAGAAAAACATTTTGAGTTCAATAATTATAATTTATAATATGTAATATATTTATTATATATTGTAAATACATATATTATTGTAATAATTTATTTCTTCCTCCAGAAATAATTTAAATTAGTCTCTGTTAGGTGCCTGGATTCACTGGCCATCTAAATACAATTGCAAAACTTAACCATCACTGGCCTGCCCAGGTGAAAGGCAATTGGCTGGTATATTTTCTGTATACAACCCTGGGATTTAGCTTTTCTCTCAACATGTCAGCTTGCTGAAGAATATGTTCAACTCCTCAATGGCTTTCCCCAATAAGCAAATGACATCAAATTTATGTTGTGTGCTGGTTTTAACCCTGAGTTCGCTACTTCTATGAAGTTTTAAGGTAGTAATTCCTCACTGTTACTATTGTCCAATGCTTTGAGAAAGATTTTTCTTAAAGAGTTTATCCAACTTTCTCTGTTGCATTCAGCCACAAGATTGGTTTGATATATGCAATCCACAGTTATTTTAATGGAAATTCTAATTAATTTTTAATTGAATTCCCTTCTGATTCCAGGAATTCTGACTCTCTCCCTAGATCCAGGAGTGGGGAAGATGGATCAAGCTAAATCAAGTGGGACCTCCATCTCATTAGCCAGAGTAACTGTCGTATCCCTGGACACATGACCCATGCTGCTCTAGTCAGAATTGTTCTCAGAATCCTTACTGGAAATTCTGAAACAGAAGTATTATTTAGATGCTATAAATGATGATATGTAGTTGTAATGGTTAATTTAATGTGTCAATCTTACTAAATCAAAGAATGTCCAGGTATTTGATTGAACATTATTTCTCAATGTGTCTATGAGGGTGTTTCCAGAAGTGAGTAGAACTGAATTGGTGAACTGAATAAAGTAGGTGCCCTCCATCTCTGCCATGTGAGTGAGCATCAACAGATCCACTGAGGGCCTGAATAGAATAAAAAGTGAAAGAAAGTTGAAGTCACTCTCTGCCTGACAAAATGAGCTGGGATGTCGTTTTTCTCCTGATCTCAGCCTCTTGGTCTTCAGCCATTCAGACTCAAATTGGAATGTACATCATCAAATCTCTTGCTGTCAAGTCTTTGAACTATCCCACTGGCTTTCTGGGGTCTCTAGCTTGCAGAGGGCAGATCATGGAATTCTCAATTTCCATAATTACATGAGCCAATTCCTTATAAGAAATTTTATTTTATATATGAATAAATGCACATATATGCACATACAAGTATTATGAATGTTTATTTAACATGAATGATATATAAGTATATAAATATGTATACACACATTATATACACTATATTATAAACAGAACCAATAGATAGATATAGATACATGTAAAAATATCTACCCATATATAGAGATATAGATACATATTATACACCTGTATGTATCCCCTGGTGGCTCAGATGGTAAAGAATTTACCAGCAATGTGGGAGACCTGGTTTCAATCCTTGGGTTGAGAAGATCCCCTGGAGAAGGGCATGGTAACACACTCCAATATTCTTGCCTGGAGAATCCCCATGAACAGAGGTGCCTGGTGGGCTACAGTCCATGGGGTTGCAAAGAGTCGGACATGACTGAGTAACTAAGTATAGCACAGCACATATATGTTTATACGTATCACAGTACATGCATCTCTATATGTGTAAATAACATGTCTTCTGAAGTGAAAGTTGCTCAGTCGTGTCCGACTCTTTGCGACCCCATGGACTATACAGTCCATGGAATTCTCTAGGCCAGAATACTGGAGTGGGTAGTTTTTCCCTTCTCCAAGAGATCCTCCCAACCCAGGAATTGAACCAGGATCTCCTGCATTGCAGGAGGATTCTTTACCAACTGAGCTATCAGGAAAGCCCCTCTATATATACATGTGTATATAAATACATGCATTTTAAAGACAACACACATGTATGCACGTGTGTGTGTTAGTAGCTCATTCGTGTCTGACTCTACGTGACTCTGTAGCCTGCCAGGCTCCTCTGTCCATGGAATTCACCAGGCAAGAATATTGGAGTGCATTGTCATGCCCTTCTCCAGGGGATCTTCCTGACCCAGGGATCGAACTTGGGTCTCCCGCATTGCAGGCAGATTCTTTACCATTTGAACTACCCGAGAAGACCATATATATGCATAATCATGTATACACAAAGATATGTGTGGCATTTTTATATCTATGTCTATATAGTCTGCATATCTGTATCTACAGATATATCTATATATGTTTACATACTACTGTATTTCATATGTACATTAGATATATGTATATGTATGTAGATATACCTATACATATAGACATGGATAGATATACATTATCTATATATTTATATATCTCTATTATAGATATGTATTATAGATATCCATCTATCCTATTGGTTCTGCTTCTCTCGAGAACCCTCACTAATAGCTTTTGGTACCAATAATGATTCTAGAGGAATAGAATGTTAAGGATGAATTTCCTAAATTGCTTCTAGAGTCTCTGAAATCAGCTTTCTCATGTGATTAGATTTAAATGTGTTTAAAAAACTATAAATAGAACTACCATGAACCAGCAATCCCACTACTGAACATATACCCAGAGAAAACCATAATTCATAAAAAGCCACATGCACTCAATGTTCATCACAGCACTATTTACAACTGCCAGGACATGGAACCAACCCAAGTGTCCTCAACAGAGAGATGGATAAAGAAGATGTGGTACGTGTATATAATAGGATACTCTTCAGGCATAAAAAGAAATGAAGTTGGGTCATCTGTAGAGACGTGGATGGACCTAGAGATTGTCATACAGAGTGAACTCAGAGAGAGAGAAATGAATATTGTATATTAATGCATTTATGTGACATCTAGAAAAACGGTATAGAGACACAGATGTAGAGAACAAACGTATGGATACCAAAGGGGGAAGGGGAAATGGAATGAATTGGAAGACTGAGACTGACATCTGTACACCACCATGTATAAAACAGATAACGGTTGAGAACGCTACTGTACAGCACAGGAAGGCTCCTCAGTGCTCTGTGGTGACCTGGTGGGAAGGAAGTCCAGAAAAGATGGATATATGCATACATACAGCTGATTCACTTTGCTGTACAGCAGAAACTAACACAACGTAGTAAAGCAGTATAATCTAATAGAGACTGATTAGAAATAAAGATGTTAGTGGCTCTATTTCCAGTAGTAAAGAGAGTGCTGGTAGTTCATGGTGTCATTTGGCAATGGAGATATGTAAACTACCTTCATTGGATATTCCTAATAAACCATTTCTAAGAAACAAGGTGTTGGATTTGTTTGTATATGGTTCTTTGGAACATTTTGGGCAAGTTAAAGAGAATATATTGTTTGGCTGCTTGTTCTCTTGTCACTAGACAAAGAAGTGGAAGAGCAACATGAGATTAGGTATTAAAATTCCCAATTTAAATATGAATGACCCAAATGTTTCTATGTGTACTGTGCAGGAGGCAATATTGTTAAAGCAATTTTGACACAGTGAAAAAAAAGACCCATATATAAAGCTTAAATTGTAGACGAGAAGTGAAAATTTTTCAAAGAAATAGCATCATATCCCAAACAACCTGCCTAAAAGATAAGTGCATGATAGCCTTTGATGTTTTTAGTCTTATCAATCAGTTAATTCCCTTATTTTATAGTCAATTTACTTGAATTTCTGTGTCTTGCTACCCAGAGTATCCTAACAGATTCAACTGTTGTCATGTCCCCTGAAATTGAAGGAAGAGCACAGAACCCTGTGAAGTTAAATCTCTGACATATTCAATAGACAGTAAAGAACGAATGGTAGCTATCACTCAACGCTACAGCAGAGATAGCTTGAAAAAGATCTTTTGATTAGGCTACACTGTCAACAGTTTTCATTCCAATCCCAAAGAAAGATAATCCCAAAGAATGCTCAAACTACCACACAATTGCACTCATTTCACACACTAGTAAAGTAATGCTCAAAATTCTCCAAGCCAGGCTTCAGCAATACGTGAACCATGAACTTTCAGATGTTCAAGCTGGTTTTGGAAAAGGCAGAGGAACCAGAGATCAAATTGCCAACATCCGCTGGATCATTGAAAAAGCAAGAGAGTTCCAGAAAAACATCTACTTCTGCTTTATTGACTATGCCAAAGCCTTTCACTGTGTGGATCACAATAAACAGTGGAAAATTCTGAAAGAGATGGGAATACCAGACCGCCTGACCTGCCTCTTGAGAAACCTGTATGCGGTTCAGGAAGCAACAGTTAGAACTGGACATGGAACAACAGACTTGTTCCAAATAGGAAAAAGAGTATGTCAAGGCTGTATATTGTCACCCTGCTTATTTAACTTATATACAGAGTACATCATGAGAAACGCTGGGCTGGAGGAAGCACAAGCTGGAATCATGATTGCTGGGAGAAATATCAATAACCTCAGATATACAGATGACACCACCCTTATGGCAGAAATTGAAGAAGAACTAAAGAGCCTCTTGATGAAATTAAAAGAGGAGAGTGAAAAAGTTGGCTTAAAGCTCAACGTTCAGAAAACTAAGATCATGGCATCTGGTCCCATCACTTCATGGCAAATAGAGGCGGAAACAGTGGAAACAGTGGCTGACTTTATTTTTCTGGGCTTCAAAATCACTGCAGATGGTGATTGCAACCATGAAATTAAAAGATGTTTTCTCCTTGGAAGGACAGTTATGACCAAACTAGACAGAATATTAAAAAGCAGAGACATTACTTTGTCAACAAAGGTCTGTCTAGTCAAGGCTATGGTTTTTCCAGTGGTCATGTAAGGATGTGACAGTTGGACTATAAAGAAAGCTGAGCACCAAAGAACTGATGCTTTTGAACTGTGGTGTTGGAGAAGACTCTTGAGAGACCCTTGGACTGCAAGGAGATCCAACCAGTCCATCCTAAAGGGGATCAGTCCTGGGTGTTCATTGCAAGGACTGATTTTGAAGCTGAAACTCCAATATTTTGGCCACCTGATGCTAAGAGCTGACTCAATTGAAAAGGTCCTGATGCTGGGAAAGATTGAGGGCAGGAGGAGAAGGGGACGACTGAGGATGACATGCTTGTATGGCATCACCGACACAGTGGATATGGGTTTGGATGGACTCCAGGAGTTGGTGATGGACAAGGAGGCCTGGCATGCTGCGGTTCAATGTGTTGCAAAGAGTCGGACACGACTGAGCGACTGAACTGAACTGAACATTGTCAACAGACCATGTCTGAAGCAGTCACTATGCAGGAATTATGAAATTATGGTATTGTTGTTAGCCTGGATGGATTCATGGTTTAGCCATTATTTACTTCACTTTACAGGTAAGAAAAGAGCATTGCAGAGTATCTAAATAATTCACCAAGAGTAACAAAACAGGAATAGAATCCTCATTTTCATTTTTTTAAAAAAAATCCACTTTAACTGAAAACAAAACATGACATATGTTTACTCAATCAGGAATTCTTACATTTTTAATTTTACTTTAAAATCAATATTAGTCATTGATCTTAGATTTGTTTACATTTGACTTGATTTGCCTCTGTGTACTGCTTTCTCTGTATTCTCACAGTAAGATTTATTGCCAGGACCATTCATTCCTTGGCTTGTGCCTCTTAAATGCTTACTATACTGTACATTTATATGTTCAGAGTAGCATCTTCAAATGCCCTTCAGAGTTTGTGCATTATTCCTACTGTTCACCAAACAGTTCCCTTTTTTCCCCCCATGGAGAGAATTTTGGCTCAAATTTTCTGCCTTGGGTCCTCTGAGAATCTGCTTCTGGTCTTGGCACATGTATTAAGGAATTTTATAAAACACTGTCTGCCCTTCAAAGAGAAAGGTGGGTTTAGATTTCAGCCAGCTGAAAAGTAAGAAATTTTAATTTTTTAACAACCAAGAGAAAACAATTTTGTTATTTTCATTTGTGATTAGTGCTGCCACAGTGGTAGTGGTGGGAGATTTTTTCTAAATTTTTGGAACTATTCTAATTGGTTATCCTGCCACAAAACACTGATTTCCTGAATCTTAGTGGGAGCATCATTTAACTCCCTATTTAGCTATAAATTGCAAGTCTGAGGATCAATTTTATCCTGGTACTGGTCCTTCTGGTGTGCAATGGGCCTGTTGCCCAGCCTGTTTTCTGGGCTGGTGGTCAGCCATCAAATCCCATTTGGCAATTTGAATAACAATTGAGACAAACAAGCATATGACAAAATCTCTATACCACACATTCACTTCTTGGGCCTCAAGGATTGTGAGGTTAGTGATGGGTTACAAAATAAATACATAAAAATAAAAACAAGGAGTTAAAACCTGTTTAGCATACAAGCAAAGAAAAACAAGGGACTAAGGGGAGATGATGTTAGGCAGAAGACAAGTGGGATGTGATTTTGCCTGTCCCAAGTATGCACTGATTAGAAATGGCAATCATTTCTTACAAAGTAGGAATGCCCAAAAGCTTGTATTGTCTCTTTGGAAAGCTAAAAATATCTACATTCTAGCCGTATGACATCATCCTAACTCCTGGACAATGAACATTCTGTCATGTCAGAGGGCCACATCATACTGGGTGAAAAGCTGCTGTTATGAGTAATATTGGACAACACAACAAATAATATTGGACAACAAACCACTAATATTGGACAATCTCTATAGGTACTTAAGAAAAATTAAGGCAAAACATTTTTACATAAACAAAATTTCTTAACTGTGTGAGTCAGCTGTCACATCTCAGCACATGTACAATCGAATTTGAGGCTGACCTCTTCTTTGCTGTTCAGTTGCTAACTCATGTCTGACTTTGTGACCCCAGGAACTGAAGCGCAGCAGGCTTCCCTAGCCTTCACTACCTCCTGGAGTTTGCTCAAACTCATGTCCATTGCCTCAGTGATGCCATCCAACCATCTCATCCTCTGTGCCCCCTTTTCATGCCATCCAACCACCTCATCCTCTGTGCCCCCTTTTCCTCTTGCCCTCAATCTTTCCCAGCATGAGTCTTTTCCAATGAGCCAACTCTTTCCATCAGGTAGGCAAAATATTGGAGCTTCAGCATCAGTCCTTCCAATGAATATCTAGGGTTTATTTCCTTTAGAATTGACTGGTTAGATCTCTAAGATCTCCTCTTAGGATGATATATACATAAATTTTTAAATCTAAGCATATACTCTGTTGGATTTGGGAGACACATCAGAATCCAAAGATCCAACATGGGCTCAAGAAGTAGCTTCACTCAAGATGTTTGTGGGCTTCCCTGGTAGCTCAGATGGTAAAGAATCTGTCTGCAATGTGGGAAACATGGGTTCAGTCCCTGGGTCAGGAAGATCCCCTGGAGAAGGGAATGGCAATCTACTCCAGTATTCTTGCTTGGGGAATTCCATAGACAGAGGAGCTTCCTGGGCTCCAGTCCATAATGTTCACAAAGAGTCAGACATGACTGAGCAACTAAGACTTTCACTTTCAAGATGTTAGTGAACATTCTCCCTAAGTTACTTGATAACATCAGTTTCAAATAAAATGTCAAACGGAATACCACAGATGATAAAATGAGCCAGAATTAAAGAGTAACAAAGAAGACAGTCTTTTTCAAGAATGCTAACTGTGGTTTACCCAGTTCTATGCCGTCCCCAAAGAAGTCTGTTGCTGGATCTATCCTTTGAGTTCAATGGCTGATCCATTCTCAAAATCACCTTGATTGCAACAAAGAGTCATAATGTCATTTTCTGTTTTCTTGTTCACATCTAGATATTATGCTTCTTGTTTTCCATTCTCCATACACTGACACCCTTGAAGAGGTAGACTCTTTGTTTTTTTTTTTCCCCCCTATATTTTTTTTCCTTAAGAAACAATTTTAGATTTCCTAAACTTCTGGTCCAGACCAACATCCATCAAGATTGAATATCGCTCTAAGGTATCGCTCCCATCTCTTCTGAACTGATATCTCCATAGTCTTTTCACTCTTGCAGATGTATGTTTAATGTGAGTGTTTATTTTCTAATTTCTGGGCAGAATGTGTCAGTAATACTGGAAAACTCAGTTCACATAGATGTCAAATCAGTTCAGTTCAGTCGCTCAGTCATGTCCGACTCTTTGCAACCCCGTGGACTGAAGCATACCAGGCTTCCCTGTCCATCACCAACAACCAGAGCTTGCTCAAACTAATGTCCATCGAGTCAGTGATGCCATCCAACCATCTCATCCTCTGTCATTACACTTTACCTCCTGCCTTCTATCTTCCCCAGCATCAGGGTCATTTCCAATGAGTCAGTTCTTTGCATCAGGTGGCCAAAGTATTGGAGCTTCAGCTTCAGCATCAGTCCTTCCAGTGCATATTAAGGACTGATTTCTTTAGGATTGAATGTTTTGATCACCTTGCAGTCCAAGGGACTCTGAAGACTATTCTCCAACACCACAGTTCAAAAGCATCAATTCTTTGGCACTCAGCTTTCTTTACAGTCCAACTCTGATATTCATACATGACTACTGGAAAAACCATAGCTTTGATTAGATGGACATTTGTTGGCAAAGTAATGTCTCTGCTTTTTAATATGCTGTCTAGGTTGGTCATAGTTTTTCTTCCAAGGAGCAAGAATCTTTTAATTTCATGGCTGCAGTCACCATCTGCACTGATTTTGGAGTCCAAGAAAATAAAGTCAGCCACTGTTTCCATTGTTTCCCCATCTATTTGCCATGAAGTGATGGGACCAGATGCCGTGATCTTTGCTTTCTGAATGTTGAGCTTTAAGCCGATTTTTTCACTCTCCTCTTTCAGTTTCCAAGAGGCTCTTTAGTTGCTCTTCACTTTCTGCCATAAGGGTGGTGTCATCTGCATACCTGAGGTTATCAATATTTGTGCAGGCAATCTTGATTTCAGCTTGTGCTTCATCCAACCCGGCCATTCACATGATGTACTCTGAATGTAAGTTAGATAAGCACGGTGATAATATACAGCCTTGGTGTACTCCTTTCTAAATTTTGAACCAGTCTGTTGTTCCATGTCTGGTTCTAACTATTGCTTCTTGACCTGCATACAGATTTCTCAGGAGTCTGGTAAGGTGGTCTGGTATTCCCATGTCTTTAAGAATTTTCCAGTTTGTTGTGATCCACACAGTCAAAAGCTTTGGCATAGTCAATAAAGCAGAAGTAGATGTTTTTCTAGAATTCTCTGGCTTTTTTGATGATCCAAGGGATGTTGGCAATTTGATTCCTGGTTCCTCTGCCTCTTCTAAATCCAGCTTGAACATCTGGAAGTTCTTGGTTCACATACTGTTATAGCCTCGCTTGGAGAATTTTGAGCATTACTTTGCTAGCATGTGAGATGAGTGCAATTGTGTGGTAGTTTGTACATTCTTTGGCATTGCCTTTCTTTGGGATTGGGATGAAGATTGACCTTTTCCAGTCCTGTGGTCACTGCTGGCATAAGTGCAGCTCTTTCACAGCATCATTTTTTAGCACTTGAAATAACTCAACTGGAATTCTATCACCTCCACTAGCTTTGTTCATAGTGATGCTTCCTAAAGCTCACTTGACTTCGCATTCCAGAATGTCTGGCTCTAGGTGAGTGATCACACCATCCTGGTTATCTGGGTCATTAAGATCTTGTTTGTATAGTTCTTCTGTGTATCCTTGCCACCCTTTCTTAATATCTTCTGCTTCTGTTAGGTCCATACCATTTCTGTCCTTTATTGAGCCCATCTTTGCATGAAATATTCCTTTGGTATTTCTAATTTTCTTGAAGAGATATCTAGCCTTGCCCTTTCTATTGTTTTCCTCTATTTCTTTGCAT
This sequence comes from Giraffa tippelskirchi, assembly GCF_054371585.1. Taxonomy (NCBI): domain Eukaryota; kingdom Metazoa; phylum Chordata; class Mammalia; order Artiodactyla; family Giraffidae; genus Giraffa; species Giraffa tippelskirchi. The sequence goes on from NC_137281.1 coordinate 155,532,214, forward strand.
TGATCACCGAGGAAGGCTTTCTTATCTCTCCTTGCTAGTCTTTGGAACTCTGCATTCAAATGGGCGTATGTCTCCTTTTCTCCTTTGCTTTTAGCTTCTCTTCTCTTCTCTGCTATTTTTAACACCTCCTCAGAGAACCATTTTGCCTTTTTGAATTTCGTTTTCTTGGGGATCTTTTAGATCACTGCCTCTTGTATGAACCTCCATTCATAGTTCCTCAGGCACTTTGTCTATCAGATTTAATCCCTTGAATTTATTTGTCCCTTCCACTGTATAATCATAAGGGATTTGATTTAAGTCATACCTGATTGGTCTCGTGGTTTTCCCTAGTTTATTCAATTTACGTATGAATTTTGCAATAAGGAGTTCATGATCTGAGCCACAGTCAGCTACTGGTCTTGTTTTGCTGAATATATAGAGCTTCTCCATCTTTGGCTGCAAAGTATAAAATCAGTCTAATTTCAGTACTGACCATCTGGTGATGTCCATGTGTAGACTCGTCCCTTGTGTTGTTAGAGGAGGGTGTTTGCTATGATGAGATGCACTTAGATGTCATAAAAACAAAAAAAAAAGACCCTACAGGAAGAGACCTTGACGCCCTTATTTCAGTTCATCCAGAGCTTCCATATTGGAGTAGAAGATGGAATCCTGGCCAATGGATGTGTTGCTTGTCTTTAACATGTGGAAGTGCCTCACAGTTCTACATCTAAACATATTCCCCAGTTAAACTGTGATACATTTACAACAAGCTTTGCATACCTGAGGGGAGAAGAGGACTAATTCCGAAAACAAGAGCAGAGAGTATGATCTGTGGAGGATTAAGCAGTATCTCTTGAGGCCATTAGTATTGGAAGAGTACCATCATGCAATGCACGAATTTGCTAAATTAGCCCCAAGATTTGCTCAGCTTCATTAAAGGAACAAACTGGTCTGCAATAAGGGAATCCCTCTGGTGCAGTTTTTACCAGGCCCCATTTAGTTAGACCTCAGTGAGGAAGATTTGAGACTAGGCCAGTGGAGGAATTGTTTCCAAATTGAGTTTCACTGGGTGGGAGGTAACTTAATGAAAACAACCCTTTGAAAGTCAGCTGCTCTATCTGTCAGCTGTTGGAGAAAACACTAACATCATCGAGTTATAGTTTTCTACCCGGTGATTTGGCTGCCTGAGTGAGAGCTTCTTACACGTTTTGAATTCTCAACACAACCCTAGAATCCTGTAGAATCTAGGCTAGGAGCCAAAGAGCCCACAAGAGTCCTTGGCTTGCCCTGGATAAGAAAATAAAGTCTTTTTGAGTAACAACAGAAAACAGCTGGTAATCGACTGTGACAATGGATGTGTACTGCCTTTTCATGTGTATGAAGGCAGTCACTACAGTATTCCATGTGCCACATGCTCTGCCTATGGTTTGCTCTATATTACTGACAATGGGCGACTGCTAAATGATATACTTTTGTAGCAGCAATTTTACATTTTAATATAAAGGCAAACAGTATTTTTTATAAAACACTCTGAATAGAGAAAAAATTTGGTTTTAATCTGTATTATTTATTTATTGCTTGCTTTGTTTTTGGGGAAAAATAACAGTAAATTGCAAGATTCCACTAACAACTGTATTTCACTATTATAGACATTGTTGGAAACCATCCAGCTATCTTTATCTAGCTTCTGGCTTTCGTCGTCCCATCCTTTATTTATAATTGTATCACACTCATGGCCAAATGGACTTAAGGCCACTTAATCAATTGCTTGTAATGTGAAATGAAACAGTCTGGTGAAGATGAATATATGACTCTCAGGTCTTCTCTCCTCCGGGACTCTTTTCATTACTAAAGTATAGTTTCTGGGCAAAGAGGACCAGTCAGATATTGATGAGGACTGCTAGTAACATGACCTGTGGCTAAAGGTCAATCATGAATCCACTCCAGACATCAGTCTCTTCAAAAAGAACATGAACAGGTTGGACTAGATTATACCTAAAACTCATCACACTTGGAATTGCACCATGTTAAATTTGGGTATCCAACTCTAGACCTTGTTCCTGAATTAGAGTGTATATTTTCTCTTTCAAAGACATACTGGACTATAACAGTTAGCAAATTCATTCCCACCGTTCTTAGACTCTCTGATGTGGCCATGTTCAAAGGCTATCGATAAGCCCTAAACTTCTAAATCTCAAACATCAGAAGGAAGGAGCTGTGAAAGCTGCCCCTGTTTCCTGTTCCCCAGCCCAAATCACTAAATGAGATGACTCAGCTTCTGAAATCCAGGAATGCAGCAGGGTACTCTTCAATATTTGATTGTTGTTGTCGCTGTTTAGTTGCTAAGTCATCTCCAGCTCTTTTGGCTATAGCCTGCCAGGCTTCTCTGTCCATGGGATTCTCCAAGCAAGAATACTGGAGTGAGTTACCATTTCCTCCTCCAGGAGATCGTCCCAACCCAGGGACTGAACTCATGTCTTCTGTAGCTCCTACACTGCAGGCAGATTCCTCACGGCTGCGCTATCAGGGAAGAGCCAATATTTTGTACTTAATTCTTTAATGGAATATTTGTAAGGAGTTTAATTGAAGAATGAACCCCCATTTCATATAATAAAAAAAAGCATTTTAAAAAAATTTAACTGCTTTTCACTGTTCATGAAATACAGATGATAATACAGGTCTTTTTCTACATGATTTGTAGTAAATGTGTGTGTGTGTGTGTGTGTATTTTGCTTTCAAACATGACTATGGAAAAGTCAAAACTAGTTTAAAACTTTCAAGTTTAACCATATTCAAATATATATTTCAAAAAATTATTTGAAAATTTATTCTTGAAAAAGTTCAGTATATAACCTCTTGTCATTAATTCTTAGCTTTCTTGATGTACAAAATTCCTATACTAAAGAAAATAATTTGGTAAGCTGAATTACTCAGTCGAGTGAAAGGTGCATTCTAAATACTAGATAATTATGAAGCCCCTGTTGGTTCACAGAAGTATATGGGGCACCATTACTTTATACACCATATATTTAACACCATTAAGGATTATATGGTGCTCTTCTAATTCTCAATAGGTAATATTTTGAACCCCTCTTCCAACTCAAAAATATAGATGGTAAATAAATGCCAACAAATAATGTTTTCATTTGTTGCTAATTTTGTGGGTAAGCAAAATAATTTCCCCAAAAGGGAAAAAGTGTTGGCCATGTACACTGTTACTTATTTTAGAAGAACAGTTAAGCAGTTCATTCATGCATTCAGTGAAAGTTGAAAGTATAGGAGACCCAGGTTCCATCCCTGGGTTGGAAAATCCCCCAGAGAAGAGAATGGCTACCCACTCCAGGATTCTTGCCTGGAGAATTCCATGGGTAGAGGAGCCTGGCAGGCTAGAGTCCATGGAGTTGCAAAGAGCTGGACACGACTGAGCAACTAACCCTTTCACTTTTATATGTGTATATATATATGATTACCTAGAATCAGAATTCTAAAAAAGCTCTGAATTTTCCATTTGACCTTATCACTAAGCCTTAAAATCCAACTAGTACTGTACAAATGTATCCAGTTTGATATAGGAGACTGGCTATATCTAATTCTATTACATCTCCAAAGTTTGTTTCAGCAATTAATCTATGAAAGGTAAAAATTCTGTTTCATTTCTCAGTGAAGACTTTAACACAAGTCTTTAACACAATTTTTTTTCCTATTAGACAGTAATAAAATGAGCTCACTAAATTTATAGAATTTTTTGAGAAGATATTACATTTATTGCACAAAAAATGAGTAAAATATTCATGACCATGTCCTGAAGTTTGCTGTCTCTTCCAGGATGCAGCTCTATCATACTCCTCAATTTTTAAATTTAAAATGAAGCTTACAGTGTGTGAGGTCACAAATACGGTAAAGGACACCAAAATACTATGGCCACCCAAGAAAAGTAGCATATTTTGCATCACATAATGACATTTTTTACAGACCAAACAGTGATGGGATAGAGAGAGACAGACAGACACACACACACAGAAGAGTAGTAATGATGAGAGAAGGAAAGGGGGTGAGAAGAAGGGAGAGAACGTTGGAGATACAAAAAGTGAAAGTGAAATGAAAGTCTTAGTCACTCAGTCTTGACCAACTCTTTGCAACCCCATAGACTACAGCCCATCAGGCTCCTCTGTCCATGGAATTCTCCATGCAAGAATACTGGAGTGGGTAGCCATTCCCTCCTCCAGGGGATCTTCCCAACCCAGGAATGGAACCTGGGTCTCCTGTACTCAGGCAGATTCTTTACCATCTGAGCTACCAGAGAAGTCCAGAGATAGAAGCAGAGAGCAAAAAGGCAAACAAAGAGAATTGTAAAAATCCTGCTCATCCTTTCAGCTACATTTTTTGAAGTCTGTGACTGATTAAACCTGTCCACCATAATGAATTTACTATCAACTTCCATTTTCTGTTTGGCATCTTGTTTTACCTTAAAATGCGATTACCTTAGAAAGTCCAAGGGTGAGATTCCTCATGTATTCCCTCTGGCTCCTCTCAAACTGTGATCCTTAAAAAAGAAAAAAAGCACATGATTTAAAAGATTGTTCACCCAGTAGTAAAGTAGGTTGAAACTTCAAATAGTCAAAGTACGTATAACTTTCAGGAAAGTAGAAGTCTTCCCATTAGAGTCAGTGATGGGTTTGTTCTAATAATTCACCTCAAATTAATGAAGTTTTATGTTTACAGGATAAAATAAATTTTGGTTTAACATTAACTGTTTCTTCTTTTTTTTACACTCTGACATCTAATGCTACTGAGCATCACTATGCTTTCATTCTAATTAAAGAGAGTCCTCCCCTTAATGGTATGTCCCCATTCTTAATGTTTCTAAAAGACAATGACATATTCTCTCTGGCTGTGTCCCAAGCCAGAAATAAAGCCAGTGGTCCACAGTCCTGTTTCCACACATATTTTTCTTCATAGCTATTTATACCCTCATGTCAATCATCAGTTGCAATAGGTATTAAATTTCAAGATGTTTATAACAACAACATACAATGTTTTATAGTTACTGAAAAAAGTATTTCAATAGCCTATTAAAATATAGTTTATGATGTTTGTTTTAAAACATTTCAAAAGTCACTTTGAAACTCTATTTTCACATATGCTAGGATACATATTTTTAAAGAATCTGTGTGAAATGGTGTTTAGGTATGCTTGTAAGCATAGCCGTATAAATGAGACAGGGAAAAGGAATCAAACTATTTTCCAACTCATTGACCATCTGAACACTTATATTTCATGCCATTCATGTGTTGATTAATTGATATACATGTAGAGGCATGCATGTATATTCATCCATTTATGCTCCTTTACTTTAAAGAATGGATCAATAACTCCTTTGTTCTATGTACTCTTTTGAGTCAAGTATTTATATATTCAAGATTATTTGGATTTGCTTTTTAAAATGCTTTGCTATTGTTAATATTCAATGTGTCCTGTTAAAGCAAAGTTTATTTACAAGGCCATTTTATATTTTATAAAAACAATATAAATGAACTTATTTACAAATCAGAAACAGACTCACAGACTTAGAGAATGGACTTTCAGTTACTGTAGGATATGGTGCAGCGGAGAGATAGTTAGGGAGTGTGGGCTTGACAAGTACACAGTGCTATATTCAAAATGGATAACCAACAAGGACCTACTGTACATCACAGGGAACTCTGCTCAGTGTTCTGTAACAACCTAACTGGGAAAGGAATACTGAATCACTTTGTTGTACAGTTGAAACTGACAAAACATTTTTAATCAACCGTACTCCAAAACAAAATAAAATATTAAATAAAACATTTTATTCTTAAATTTTTTCAGGGACATTGAATGGCCTAGTGGAAAATCATCTTCTGAGTGTTCCAGGGGCTTTTTCAAAATAGAAATTACAAAGATGTTGAGACACCTGCACATTTCTTAGCATTGACCATCAGTCAAAGATCCAATGACAAATTCCACACTGTCTTAAAACCTCTAGAGAATTTACTTTCCATGTTGGATTTATTTGCTTCTTTTTCTTTTTGCTTCTGTAATAGGTAGTGCTCTGACTTGGGCTTCCCTTTAGCAGAACCTAGAAACAAAGTGAGGGAAAGCTGTTAAGAGAAAATCTGGATCTGGAATATCTATGATACTGAAAAGGGCACAGTGGGGATCAGGAAGCAGGAAAGGAGATGCTTATTAAGGAAGATATCCAAAATACATTGGAGGTTTCAGAGTATTTCCCTGGTGGCTCAGATGGTAAAGAATCTGTTTGCACTGCAGGAGATCAGGTTCTATCCCTGTGTCGGGAAGATCTCCAGAGAAGGAAATGGTTACCCACTCCAGTATTCTTGTCTGGAGAATTCCACGGACAGAGAGAGTAGCCTGGCATGCTAAAGTCTATGGAGTCTCAGAGTCAAACACAACTGAGTGACTAACATACTTCTAGCCCATAAAAAAAAAAAAAAGAAAAAAGACACTATAACACCTAATTCATTGCCATCTTAAAAACTTTCACAGCATTCCATATACCAAAAACTGATGGTCTTTGGCTCTTTCAATATTAACTGCTATTTCAAATACTAAAAGATGGTGCTGTTAAAGTATGCAATCAATATGCCAGCAAATTTGGAAAACTCAGCAGTGACCACAGGCCTGGAAAAGGTCAGTTTTCATTCCAATCCCAAAGAGTGGCAATGCCAAAGAATGTTCAAACTAATGCACAATTGTACTCATCTCACACGCTAACAAAGCAATGCTCAAAATTGTCCAAGCCAGGCTTCAACAGTATGTAAACCATGCACTTCCAGATGCTCAAACTGGATTTAGAAAAAGCAGAGGAAACAGAGATCAAATTGCCAACATCTGCTGGATCATTGAAAAAGCAAGAGAATTCCAGAAAACCATCTACTTCTTTTTCACTGACTATGCTAAAGTGTTTGACTGTGTGAATCACAACAAAATGTGCAAAATTCTTAAGGAGATGGGCATACCAGATGACCTTACCTGGCTCCTGAGAAATCTGTACACAGGTCAAGAAGCAAGAGTTAGAACAAGACACGGAACAACAGACTGGTTCCAAATTGGGAAAGGAGTACATCAGCATGTATATTGTCATCCTGCTTATTTAACTTCTATGCAGAGTACATCATGTAAAATGCCAGGTTGGATGAAGCACAAGCTGGAATCAAGACTGCCAGGAAAAATATCAATAACCTCAAGTATACACATGACACCACTCTCATGTCAAAAAGTCAGGAGGAACTGAGGAGCCTCTTGATGAAACTGAAAGAGGAGAGTGAAAAAGCTGGCTTAAAACTCAACATTCAGAAAATGAAAATCATGGCATCTGGTCCCATCACTTCATGGCAAATAAATGGGGAAACAATGGAAACAGTGACACACTTTATTTTTTGTAGTTCCAATCACTGCAGATGGTGACTGCAACCATGAAATTATAAGACACTTGCTCCTTGGAAGAAAAGCTATGACCAAACTAGACAGCACATTAAAGAGCAGAGACATTGCTTTGCCGATCAAGGTCCGTCTAGTCAAAGCTACGGTTTTTCCAGTAGTCATGTATGGATGTGAGAGTTGGACTATAAAGAAAGCTGAGCACTGAAGAATGAAGAATTGATGCTTTTGAACTGTGGTGTTGGAGAAGACTTTTGAGAGTTCCTTGGACTGCAAGGTTATCAAACCATTCACTCCTAAAGAAATCAGTCCTGAATATTCATTGGAAGGGCTGATGCTGAAGCTACAATTCTTTGGCCCCCTGATGTGAAGAACTGACTCATTGGAAAAGACACTGATGCTGGGAAAGATAGAAGGCAGGAAGAAAAGGGGAAGACAGAGGATGAGCTGGTTGGATGATATCACTGACTCAATGGACATGAGTTTGAGCAAGCTTCGGGAGTCGGTGATGGACAGGGAAGCCTGGTTTTGCTGCAGTCCATGGGGTTGCAAAGAGTTGGACATGACTGAGTGACTGAACTGAACTGATGCTATGGTTAACTTTCCATGCTATCCACCATTACTGTAAAAAGAACTGGGGCCAAATGAGCTGGCAATGAGACATCAACATATTCATTTTTTATTTATCTTTATTGTTTATCCTTTAAAACCTCCTTATACAGATTCATTTGAGTGTCAAGGTTTATTCAAGAAGCTGGAAATACTGCACTAATTCCAAGGTATAGTAAGAAACCTAGGTATAGTAAGAAAATAATAATGCACAGAATGGGAATAGTAAGACATGAAGGAGATAACAGAAAAATGATAGATATTAATCAACAATACTAAAAATTGTTCTTTAAAAGGATCAACAAAGTTGATGAATCTTTAGATTAACTACAATGAAAAAAGAGAGATTTCATAAATTAATAAAATCAAGGATGAATGAGGATGCATTACTGCAGACTTTAGGGAAATATAGAACATTTTAAGGAAATATTGTGAACAAACGTGTGCCAGAAACTTATTAATTCTTAGAAAGACACATAGAACCACAACTCATTCAAGAATAAGTTTAAATAAACAAAGACATAAAAAAACTAATATATATATATATATACAAATTACTATTCAATAAATTTTCCTCAAAGAAAAGTTCAGGCTCACACAGGTCTTCTAAGACAAGTCACAATAACCCTTTAAGGAACAATTAACATCAATTCTTTACAAGTCAGTTTAAGCAGTAGCAGCACAAGAAACTCTTCCCACTGCATTCCATGGGGCCAATACTGTGTTGATATCAAAGCAGAAGGCAAGAAACCAATATATCTTATATAGACATAAATTCCTCAACAAAATACTAGCGAACTAAATGCAGCAATATATAAAAAAGATCATACCAAGACCAACTGAGATTTATCCCAGGAATGCAGTTGGTTCAACATTCAAAAATTAATGTAAAACATATTAATATAATAAATGGCAAAGCCAGATGACAACCTCAATAGTTCAGAAAATTCATCTTTCAAGCATTAATGATCTTTCATGATAAAAAAAAATAAAAACTAGAAAGGAATATCCTCACTGATAAAGGCAATCTACGAAAAACAGGTTTCATCATAATCGTGAAAGACTGACAGCTGTCTTTCAATGCTCAGGAATAAGACAAAGATGTCCATTCTCAACACTTTGTAAAATCATACTGAAAGATTTAGCCAGGAGAGTTGGGCTAAAAACATGAAAAAAAAAGACATCCATAATGAAAAGTAAACAACATATAAATCTATTTCTCTTCACATATAACATAATATTCGATGTAGAAAATCTTAAGGAATTAGAAAAAAACTATTTGTGTTGTTAAACATTTCAGCATGTTTGCATGATACAAGGCTAATACACAAAATAAATTTGATTTCTCTAAAACAGCAATGATAATGTGAAAAAAAGTTTAAGAGAAAAATACATTTATAATAGTATCGAGAATAAAGAAATGTTTACAAATAAGCAACAAAAAAATGTATAAGATTCATACACAGAAAACTACAAAATATCATTGAGAGAAACTGGAAGTGACTTAGTTAAACAAATAGGCATTTAGGCATTCTGTGTTCAGGAATTGGAAAATCTAATACTGTTAAAATGGTGATACTCTAAAAATATTAATCTAAAAATTCAACAATAATCCCTCTCAAAATCTATGCTATCTTTGCTGAAGAAATTGACAAGTTGATTCTAAAAGTGAAAATAATCTGAAATAGTTGATGCAATCTTGAAGAAGAAGAAAAAAAAAAGTTGTAGGAGTCACACTTTACAATTTCAAAGCACAATATAAAGCTATAGTAGTCCAGATGATATGATAAGGTCATAAAAACAGAGATATAGATCAATGGAACGGAACTGAGAGTACAGAGATAAAGCTTTCATTTTTGGTCAACTGATTTCAGACAACAATGTCTAAAGCCTAGTTTTAGCAGCAAATAGTGCTGTGCAACCGACAATCCACAGGAAAAGAATAATGTTGGACCCTTACCTCACACTGTTAACAAAAATTAAATCAAAATTGTTCAAAATCCTATATGCAAGAGTTGGGAGTATATAACTATTAAGTAAACATAAGAATAAATATTCAAGATCTTGTTTTAAGCAATGTTTTCTTTGATATGACCCAAATCAAATCAATAAAAGAAAAAAAAAAGGTGATTAGGCCTTCATCACAATTAAAAAAATTTGTCTTCCAAGGGACAATATTTGAAAAAGTCAAAAGAACTCTTAGGATGGGAGAAAATATTTGTAAATCACTTATCTGAGAAGGGGCTATAATCAAGAAAAATATTAAAAAAAAAACCTCCTAGAGCTCAACAATAAAAAGACATATCCCATCCCTCTGGGTCATCCCATTGCCCCGGGATGGGATGGGGAGGGAGGTGGGTGGGGGGTCCAGGAAGGGGAACACATGTAAACCCATGGCTGATTCATGTCAATGTATGGCAAAAACTATTACAATATTGTAAAGTAATTAGCCCCCAACTAAAATAAATAAATTTATTAAAAAAAAAATAAAAAAAAAAATAAAAACAAGATAGTTTTTTTGGAAAAAATAAAAAAATAAAAAGACATATCCAATTTCTAAAAATGGAAAAACAGATTTGAATCCTCTTCTCTAAGAGTATGTACAGATGTCAGTGAGCAGATGAAGAGATGTTCAGCACACTAGTCATTAGGGAAATGCAAATCAAAACCACAGTGAGATACCACTTCACAGCCACTTGAATGGTTACAATTAAAAAGCAGGACACTAGTCAGTGCTTTGTGGACACGGAGCCCTCAGATGCTGACAAAAACTCCACACGCTAGCAAGATTATGCTCAAAGTACTCCAAGCTAGGCTTCAGCAGAATGTGCATCGAGAACTTCTAGACGTACAAGCTAGATTTAGAAAAGGCAGAGGAACCAGAGATCAAATTGCTAACATCTGTTGGATCATAGAAAAAGAAAGGGAATTCCAAAAAAAACCCAAAAAAAATGTCTGCTTCATTGACTATGCTAAAGTCTTTGATTGCATGGATCACAACAAACTGTGGAATATTCTTAATGACATAGGAATAGCAGACCACATTACCTGCCTCCTGAGAAACCTGTATGCAGGTCAAGAAGCAACAGTTAGAACTAGACATGGAACAATGGCCTGGTTCCAAATTGGGAAAGGAGTACGTCAAGGCTGTATATTGCCACCCTGCTTATTTAACTTATATGCAGAGTACATCGTGCAAAATGCTGGACTGATGTATCAGTACAAGGTGGAATCAAGATTGCCAGGAGAAATATAAACAACCTCAGATATGCAGATGACACCACCCTAATGGCAGAAAGCAAAGAGGAACTAAAGAACCTCTTGATAAGATGAAAGAGGAGAGTGAAAAAGCTGGCTTAAAATTCAACATTCAGAAAAGAAGATCTGGTCCTATCACTTCTTGGCAAATAGATGGGAAACATGTGGAAACAGTGTCAGATTTCATTTTCTTGGGCTCCAAAATCAATACGTATGGTGACAGCAGCCACGAAATTAAAAGACACTTGCTCCTTGGAAAAACAGCTATGGCAAACCTAGATAGTGTATTAAAAAGCAGACATATCACTTTGCTGACAAAGGTCCATATAGTCAAAACTATGGTTTTTCCAGTAGTCATACATGGACATGAGAGTTGGACCGTAAAGAAGTCTGAGTGCCAAAGAATTGATACTTTCAAACCGTGGTCTGGAGAATACTCTTGAAAGTCCATTGAATTGCAAGGAGTTCAAACCAGTCAATCCTAATGGAAGTCAACCCCAAATATTCATTGGAAGGGCTGGTGCTAAAGCTGAAGCTCCAATATTTTGGCTACCTGATGCAAAGAGTTGACTCACTAGAAACGACCTTGAGAATGAGAAAGATTGAGGGCAATAGGAGAAGGGGCAACAGAGGATGAGATGGTTGGATGGCATCACTGACTCAATGGACATAAGTTTGAGCAAACACAGGGAGACAGTGAAGAACAGGGAAGCCTGGCGTGCTGCAGTCCATGGGGTCACAAATAGTCAGACATGATTGAGACACTGAACAGCAAGAACAGTGAGTGTCGTGTGGATGTGGAGCTCTCAGAACTTCCATACTGCTGACGGAAATATAAAGTGATGCAATCTCTTTGGAGGAGTTTGATGGCTCCTCAAAATATGAAACATAGTGTTACCATATTACTCAGCAATTGTACTCATAAATAACTACTCAAGAGACATGAAAACACCTATATATACAAAACTTTCACATGAATGTTTGTAATAGCATTATTCATAAAAGCCCAAGAGTGAAAGCAACCTAAAAGTCTATCAATTAGTGAATGGATAAGGAAATGTGGAATATTATTCAGCAAAAGAAAGGAATGAAACACCAGCAAAAGCTACAGCATGAATGAATCTTGAAAACATTACACTAAGAAAAAGCCAATCACAAAAGCCAATCATATTGCATGATTTCATGTATATAAAAAGTCCAAAAATGGTAAACACACAGAAACGCTTTAGGGATGAATGGCTATTACAGCACAACTCTGCTATTACACTAAAAATACTGAAAAGCAACTTTAAAGGAGTGGTTTTTATGTGATTTTTTTTTTTTCTTAATCTCAAGAAAATTGAATAAAACTTCCCAGATGGCTCAGTGGTAAAGAATTTGCCTGCCAATGCAGAAGCCACAGGAGGCACAGGTTCTATCCTTAGGCTGGGAAGATCCCCTGGAGAAGGAAATGACAACAACCCACTGTAGTATTCTTGCTGGATAATCAGAGAGTCAGACACAGCTCAGCACACACATGCACAACACCCTTATCTCATTTTCTGAAAGATCTTTGCAAAATGTGTTGACCTTTCCTAAGCTTCTTGGCTTCAAGGGTACTTATCAAGGGAAATGTCTTAAGTTCATGCTTTCTTCTAAAGCTGACACAAATAGATAAAAGAACTCCCCTGATTACCATATAATATTGGTTGTATGACAGCATGATCTGATGTCAGATCTTTCTGTTAGGTGGCTAACCAGAAAAGTCAGAAAGTGAAAATGGTGATTTAAACAAAATCAATCCCAGATTTTGTTGTTCTGCAATTAACACTATAGCTTTAGGGAAAAACAATAGGAAAAGCAAGGTTTCAACACTGTATCATTCTAAAGCATTCTAGTCCACCAGGTCCAAAAGCTTTTAATGGGATTGAAGTTTCTACTGTCATTGAGTTTGGGCTGATTTGAGATTAGGAAGCAAGTTCTCAAGAAGTATGGGTGATCTTTAAATAACTGAAGGTATCAAAGGTAAAAAAAAAAAACTAATTGATCTAATGTCACTGGCATTTTTACTTTTTTATTTTTACTGTTTTCTTTTCTGGCTGTGCTGGATCTTCATTGCTGCATTCGAACCTTTTCTAGTTGTGGAGTCCTTGGGCTACTCTCCAGTTGCAGGGCACTGCTTCTCATTGTGGTGTTGTCTCCTATTACAGAGCACAGTCTCTAGGGCTCAAGTTCAGTGGTTGTGGAACACCGGCTTAGTTGCCCCATGGCACGTGGACTCATCCTGGAACAGGGATCAAACCCATGTCCCCTACATTGGCAGGCAGACTCTTAACCACTGGACCACCAGGGAAGTCCTCATTGGTACTTTAACAATGAAATGATACTTTTAAAATATGAATTTATTCTCCTATTCCTAATTTCTGTCTCATTCAAAAATTGTTTCCGTCAGTTTTATTAAGATCGGTTTGTTTTTGCATTACAGGACAATCAGTTCAGTTCAGTTCAGTCACTCAGTCGTGTCCAACTCTTTGAGACCCCATGGACTGCACCACGCCAGGCCTCCCTGTCCATCACCAACTCCTGTAGTTTACTCAAACTCATGTCCATTGAGTCGGTGATGCCATCCAGCCATCTCATCCTCTGTCATCCCCTTTTCTTCCTGCCTTCAATCTTTCTCAGCATCAGGGTCTTTTCAGTAGGATATTCCTAAGCTGTGAAAGGGCTTCCTTGGTGGCTCAGTTGTAAAAAAAATCTGCCTGCAATGTAGGAGATGCAGGAGATGCAGGTTCGACCCCTGGGTTGGGACGATCCCCTGGAGGAGGGCATGGCACCCACCCCAGCATTCTTGCCTAGAGAATCCCATGGACAGAGGAGCCTGGCAGGATCAGTCCATAGGGTCACAGAGAGTCGGGCATGACTGTAGTGACTTAGCATGCATGTACACATGCAAACTGTGAAAACCTTGGCCCAAGAACCCCAATTTCAACGCGTCCCTGAAAAGACAAAAGGAAAAGTTTGCAAAGCCTTTACTTTCACCCTCTCAGGCATCACCTTCACCGTGCAGCTAATCTAAACCTCTCTGCTGTTTCTCAGTCTCATCTGTATCTCTTGTCAGCAAGATCTGCAAATTACCCTCTAACCATTCAGTTCACATCTTGTAGTGTTTAATGTCTGTCTTTTCTGTCTTTTCTATACATTAGTTCCTGCCAGATGCTTTCTTTGAAGGGAGAACAAAATAAATTCTGGCCACTAAGAAAGGCCAGACATAATTTCATCTTCAAAATGGTCAAGTGATGAAATGGCATTTTACTCCTTTTGGGTCATAGTTAGGGAAAGGAGTGGAAAGTTTCCTAGTTCATATAAACAATCCCATCAACCACACGAGGAAAGAAGCCTGAATAAATGCATTGCGTCTGACATTCTTAGCAGAGAGTTACACCTTCTAGCTGGGGGCAAACTAAGAATATGTGTAGTGCAGGGTGTTTTTATTCTTGGCAACCCTTAAACTCCTACTTAAAAAAAAAAAAATTAAAACCACCTTTGAAGTCTTCAATCCACTATCACTTTGAGCAAATACTATTTTGATGAGCACAGTGTCAATGAATCATAAACAGAGGGATTAAATTTCTAATAAAATACTCATGAGTTGAAAACTTAGATAGCAGTCTACTTCCTGCTATTTTGAACCTTAAAGTTGAAAAAAGAAGTGGTTGCAAGTTATGTGCCGATATGAAATTTCTTTCTGTTCTTTAGCAAACATTTCAAAAAAAAGATAATAGCAGTCATTCTTCTGACTTTGGCTGGAGAAGTTTCACATCGCATTGCCTTTTTGTTTTATTTATTCTTCCAAAAACGCTGCCAGCAGCCTCCGTGAGTATGGCACAGTCGTGTTGAATCTGAGACAGATGTTCAAAGTGAGCACCTCTAAAAACTACATCCTTAGTGATACCAACTACAGCTCCAGTCTCACCAACACATTTTGTCTGGGGGCACGGGGAGAAAATGGGAAATCCTATGATTAGAATACCATGATTATAACTCAATAGGTTCCTTGGTGCAAGCCTGCTATTAACTTGCTGGATTGACTTTTTAAACCCAAGAAGCTTCCTGACATTCCCCTCTCCTTTTCTTTTTCTGTCACTCAAGCAGAGCCTGTCTCAGGTGATGATAATGCAGTGCAAATGTTCTGCTTGCTTTATCCCTGAGTGAGAGAGAGGGGGAGATCCTGTAATGGGATCACAGGAATAAGAATGGATGACAAAACGAAAGGGGGGAGGAGGGGAAGGAGTGATCACAAGTAATGGGAGTTACAAATTAGTCACTGGAGGAGGCGAAGTGAGGAAGGACAGCTGTATAACACAGGAGTGCACAGGCACCGCTATCTCATTAGGGTTTATTAGCTGCAAGGAAATGGGGCGTGAGAGAAAGCCATGGCTCTGTGGAAGAGAGGAAGTCCTTCATTTATTATTTGGAGGGGTCGAGTTTCAGTGTTCTCAACCTTCCCTTCCTTTCTCCTCTCCTCCTCCCACCCAAGCCATGGTACTTACGCCTGATTTGCAATGCTACTCAAGATTCAGTGAGCATTTTCATGTTCCTTCTGGAGAAAGCCAACAATGCCTTATGGAGAAGCAAAGAAGAAAACCTTTTCTCCCCGTATTCCGTCACCATTCTCTTGACTGAAGTACGCTTGGCCCTAAAATAGCTGACCAAGCAGTACTGGTATTCCACATATAGGAGGAACCATGGGAAATGAGCATTTTGAGTGAGACTACCTTTATGAGCAGGCTGAGAAGGCAGCTATCACCCTCAAGATTTAAGGAGCAATAAAATTGCACTGTGCTCCAACATAGTTCCTCACATTTAATGTCACATACTAGAAAGTTCCACATTACTTTCTCTTCAGCTTCCTTCTTCCTTTTAAATAATGGATGTTTAACTTGAATTCCCTGGATGGTTTCAGGATACCCAAAGTATTTTTACTTGGAAGAAAGTTAAACTGTCTTGAGCAAAGGAAAAAAAAAAAAAAGGTCAAGGGGAATGGAGTTAGGTGGCTGAGAATCAATACTTGTGTTCACGTAACAGAGGTTTCGGTGGAGGAAGGAATCAATTATCTGTTACTCCATTTGACAGACGTCGGATTATAGGTTGAGACCTTAAAGGAGGTCCAGTTGGGCTCAACAGGGAATTGTTCAACAGTAAAGCAGGGAGTTTCTGATTGTGGTGAAGTAAAGCAGAGGTTAGATGCCACCCAGGATCAGTAATATTGCTTGTACTGGGCAGGAATACTGCCTGTCTCCAGAGATCCCATCCAACACCTCTTTATTCTCATCAGTTACTACTTACATGAGTAAACACCTTTCCAATATGCACTCTGCCCTGATATAAACTTCTCTAGCTCTGGAAGAAAAATTCTACTTAGGTATCAGTTTAAAATCTTGCCATTTAAACCATCTGACCTGGGACTACCTCATTCTGCGGGCCTACATAAAATGGCTTCTGTCGCTGACGGAACCACAGCAATCACCGGAAGTTATTCTGCAGTGGCGTGTGGGAGGGATGTCAATGACATCATCCGTAGTTTAAAATATTGATATGGTGTTTCTATCCAAACGGATGGAAACTTTTCCTAACGGGGAAAATCTCAGTATGAGCCCAAGGAAACAAAATCCTGTCTCCCATTGTCATTTTATATCGCATGGCATTTAAAACTTCTGAAGTTAGATTAAGTGTAAAATTATATTATTTGCAAAAAAAAAAAAAATCTGCAAAGTTAAAGATTTTTGATAGGAAGAGATACAATTAATTTAGCAGTCAATATTTTTCTATATGAAGTTGCTGAGTAATACAATGAATTAATATATCCTTCCATTCCATAACCACAAAAACATGATAAATATGAACTGAGAGACAAGGAATAGATATGGCAAATGCAGCTATAGAAATATTGCTGAAGAAATTCTGCTCCAGGTTGAGAATAAATAGGAAGCGGGTTTGGGGCAACAGGATTTGAGGAAGCGAAACACAGAACGGTAAAATCTGCTTGGGTGTGATTTGAGCCCAGAAACATCAGCTGGCTGAACTCATAAGGAATTCAATAGATGGTATGTTTTTGGTACACCAGCAGCATAATCATTCTGGATTTTGGCAAAGGCAAGGTTATTATAGGTATTATTAAGGAAATGGTTATTTCTGAAAGGAAGACGAAGAAAAATCAAAGACAAACTGCTAATACCAAATTTTGGCTAAGATCCAAAGAAAAAGAGATGGCAATCCTTGAAGAAAAACTACATCTTTGGCCAAAGTATACGTTAAGTTGATGTAACGAACAAGTTCTTATCATTAACAAGATTAGAATGCACACGATTGGAAAAAGTATGACATATATATATAATATTTGGTTTTCTGCTGAACAAAATAGAAAATTGGAGTGATAGACTATAATAGGCACCATGCAACTTTCATTGATCTTGAAATATGCAATTTTCAACATGTGCAATTTCATGTAGGTGAGGATGTAGGCAGCTTTTGAACATGGTAAGGCTGAACAAACCACAGTTTGAAATATTTTACATAACAATATGAAAATTACAAAGAGTAGCAATAAGTAGGAGTTAGATGACAAAGTTATATGAGGACATCAGGCAAATAGACAATTGCCTACATTTTGACAGCAATGTTAAATCTACTTTACTTGGTAAGGTCTGAGGGTAGAGCGGAAGGAAAGACTAGAGCCTTCATAACATAAAGGCCAAGCTTTGTGTTCAGATTTACACACTTCACATTTGTCAGTGACTAAGAGTGTGGTTGTACCAAGGAACAGTTATTATCTCTGATTTCCATGAGCTCCAGTTTGCGCACGCGCGCACACACACACACACACACACACACACAAGGAGTCAGGCTTCCCTGGTGGCTCACTGGTGAAGTCTGCCTACCAGCGCAGGAGACCCAGGTTCGATCCCTAGACGGGCATGTTCCCACATGTTGTGGAGCAATGGGGCCTATGTGCCATAATTGATACTGAGCCTTCTCTGCAGCCCTCAAGCTGCACCTACAGAGCACATGTGTCACAGCTACTGAAGCCCATGAGCTCTAGAGCCTGTGCTCTGAAAAAGAGCAGCCACTCCAGTGGGGGGCCCATGCAGCACAGCTGGAGAGTGGCTCCCACTCTCCACGACTATAAAAAAGGCCTGGACAGCAGTGAGGACCCAACACAGCCAAAAATACATAAATAAATAGTAAAATTATATCTTAAAAACGGGCTACATATGAGAAAATAACAGCATGATTACCTGCCCATAGAGTTATTATGAAAATCCAGTAGTATGGCATAGGTGAAAATGCTTTCTAAATTATAAAGTGCTATGAAACTGGAAGCGATGACTCATCAGTAATCAAATTCATTTACAGATGTTTTCAAAAGTCACCTCTATGATAAAAGGCAACATCAAAGCCATGACTGCAAACCCATCATGTGCTATCATATTCAAAACTTAGTTGTTTAGGCCCTAAATATTCTGGCAATTTCTTTCTTTTTTACTGAAAGAAGATTTGGTGAACCTGTTAATTTTCTAATGAGGTCCACTCTTTTCAAGATTAGTTACTAAAGTTTAACAATACATCACTACTAAAATAAAGACCTTAAGCAGGACAATGTTTAAAAGAAATGAAGAAGCTACAGTGGAGAAATGAAGCACCAAATAAAAACAAAATGAACCGTTTTGCTAATGGATCTGAGTCTTTATCAATAAATCATGTAATTTCTGTTCTTTAAGATTCATTCAAAAGTAACCAAATTTTTGGTTTGTGATTTAAGCAAAACATGTTGTTAAATCGAGAAACAATGGTAAAAAACCATTTGTGTCTGTAGAAAATGTCCCTACGGTAGGTTGTATTTTGGATGGTATTTTAGGAATGACCATTAAAAACAAAATATATCACTGTTGGTATGATTCAGTACAACTTGTTCTGCATGTCTGTCTTAACAACCATAAGAAATCACATCATTTTTTATTTCCCAGAGTCCTTTAAAATGCAAATTGTTTCTGAGTCTAGTACTTTTCCAGTTCATTGGCAACTAAGGCTACACCACGGAGACGGTTATAATGGACGTCTTCATTCTCCAGGCTTGGGAGACTGGCAAGCCCCAGGGGCTCTCATCGGGAGACGACATGCTCCGGGTGGCAGAGAGTAGGTCCAGGATGGATTTCACAGGCAGTTAGGCTGATGGCTCCACAATTGCTTCCTGGTCTGTCACTGGCCTCCCTGTTGACGGCTTTCAATAGGCTCTCCAGGGCCCCTTAGGTGTAATTTTTTCTTGACTTGTCTTTGATCCTGAGGTAATGGAGCATTTTATCAATTTTAGTGAAAAGAAAAAAATCTTGATCACTTTTTTTTTTTTGCAGAAGATCAACATTCTCAGCTGTTTAGTCAGGGAAAGCAGGAAAAGAGGTGAGGCAGAAGGCCTCCTTCTCTGTCTCTGGATACTTTTTCATGTTAACCTTTGTAATGCATTCCAGGTGGCAGCATTCCTCTAGACATCCACCAGAGAAAGTTTTAAATAACACAGCAATGCTCAGTTAACCCCGTTTAGGATGAAAGACCCCTTATCAGAAGTCCACCGGCAAGGGATTTGGATGTTGAGCTTTTGTAACCTTACCTTTGTTGTGGTATGTGATTTTGGCCATTTCAGAATCCCTTTCTGAGTTTTCATATAAATTATTAAAACAGCAGGATATATTTATCCAGTGATCTCCAGGATAAAAGGACAGTGAAATGGGAAGCTCTAGAAAATTCAGTTGCCCTAAATTCAGTTGCAGACAAGTTACTGTGCTGTGATTTGGTTCATCAGAGAGAGAAAGAAAGGGAGAATTATTATTTTTTTCTAATTTTCAAATTAGAGGCAATTATTAGAAAGCTACACTGGCACAAATTTTAATTAGACTTATCTTTGGCTCTTCATTAACATTCATGAAATTTCAAATTGTGATATGTCTTAGAAGAAGTGGAGGAACAGAATTTATTAAGGGGAAAAGGAGTTAGTTATATACTTTAAAATATTGCTTATAAAAGCAGGTTAAGAATCTATGCCTGGCCTTTGAAGTGGAATATTCCTTTAAAATATGAAAACCTCTAAAATTCGATGAACAATTTTGTCCATCTTGTCTCATTTAAGTGCATTAAGTTTTCTGAAGGAAGCCACAATACTGACAATGTGCAACAGATTTTTGGATACAGCCTGACTTCATACTATTTCATCTTCTTATATAAGTTATATCTTTAAAGGTGTAATACATGTAATTTAATGTTGAATTTAAAAATAACCCCCCCTGCTAACTCTGTACTTATAGAATGCTTACTTGTGCTCAATAAATTCAGCGTTTGGTACACAGATTACAGAATTGAATAAAACATTTTTCCTCATAGATTTTCTTTAAATTTTGCCTTCAAAAGCATGGCTACCATGATATTTCTAAGTCTTCTTTTCTCTGGCTGTTTATACTTTGTTCTGGCTGCTAGAAAATCAAATTAATAGTCCATTACTAACATCTGTCCAGAATTATATTACATGTAATTTTATTATTCTTACCTATTTTAGCTTCATTTTATTTCTGTTCTCATTTCCTCATTGATTTAAATCTAGTTCTCTCATAGGCTGCCTCATATTACATTTTAAAGTGAAATGTGGCATCCATAAATAAAAAAAATACATTGTTTTTTTCTCCCATTGAGCGTCTATAAGGCTGAGCATGCAGTGAGTGTTCAATAAATTGGTGTTGATTGATTGATTACAGTCACAAACTCAGTGTTTTTCAGTAAGTATTAGGTTTTATGATTGTTGGTGTCTTGCTATGCATGTTTAGGAAATTCTTTCCAAATATAGGCCTCTCTTTTGGGAAAGGATTGTTCTGCCCTCAGAGTTCCACAGCTGGGACAGTTTTACAAGAACTAAACTGGCACTAAAAAATGGGAGGGTACCTCCGTTTTTTCCCTGTAGAGCTCTGTCTTAAAGATAGATTGCGGCCAACGGAATCCCTACACTTTGAATGCTCACACAATGTCATGTGCCTGCCTCACCAGTACTGATTATATATTAGCAAGGAGAATTATAGTGAGAGAAAGGATAAGACATTTTGAAGTTTCAATTATAAACTTGAAATACTGTACAATGAAGACAGTTCTGCTCATGACTATGGCAAACAACTCCTACTGCCTGTACTTCGTTGAATGAGTAAATGGATAAATAGGACTTTTACAGAAGAGACTCCAGCAAACTTATATTTCAGTGTTCTGACTGTTGTACATATATACTACAAGCCTTCTTAGTGTATTGAATTGCTACTACTTTCAAGATATTACATTGAATGTTGTTGTTTAGTCACTGAGTCCTATCTGACTCTTTTGCGACTCCATGGACTATAGCCACGAGGCTTCTCAGTCCATGGGATTTTCCAGGCAAGAATACTGGAGTAGGCTGCCATTTCCTTCTCCAGGGAGACCTTCCCAACCCAGAGATTGAACGTTTGTCCCCTTAATTGGCAGGCAGATTCTTTACCTGAGCCACCTGGGAAGTCCCATGGTCAGTGTACTGGTTATTTATTTTACTTCTACATGATGTTTGATACTTTTCATCTGTCATGCCACTTTAGAAAATAACTTCTATGAAGGCAACTGTTCACTAATGTATCCAGAGTGCCTAGAACATAGCTGATAACTGTCAGTGGGAAAAGCAAATCAGCGTCTTCTCCCACTGTTGTTCAGCATTTCTCACAACTCTGTTTCAAGACAAACATTCAAGAGATGATAAGTCAAACGAAGATGATTCTGCCATGGCAGGCTCTTCAGATTCAAGCGTAGGGGCTATCTGAATTTAGAAAAGTCTAGAAGGAAAGTGTCCACTGTAAATTGTATCAATAGGGGCAAGAATGTAAGCACTGGGATAGGAACGATAAGTTAATTCACTTCTTCTAGTTTTGATTCTGTTGGCAAATAATGCAAATGAAAACTGCCAGGATTTTCAGTGAGGAGTCCATGCATGAACTTGTAAAGAGCAAAGTCTGAATCTTTCTAAGAGACATTTGGTTCATTACTAAGACATTTACAGAAGCCTGTAGAAGCGCCCATTCCCAATGGGAAGAATTTGAGGTGAGATTCAAGGTCAAGTCTTCCTCACATTAGGTCAGCAGGGGGAATTCTGTTCACATTCAGAAAGACATTTTGTTCCCTGGTCTAAAAGGATAAGAAGTCACGAAGCACAAATATATTCCAGGCTCAGAAAACATATCCCACATAAGGATTCTTTCTGAACACAAGAGGCTGGGCATTTCTTTAAAGAAAAAAGTCAACTATGTTTTTTTTCCAGTAGTCATATGCAAGATACGAGAGTTGGATCATAAAGAAGGATGAGTGCTGAAGAACCGATGCTTTGGAATTGTGTTGCTGGAGAAGGCTTTTGAGAATCCCTTGGACTGCAGGGAGATCAAGCCAATCAATCTTAAAGGAAATCAACCCTGAATACTCTTTGGAAGGACTGATGTTGAAGGTGAAGCTCCAATACTTTGACAGCCTGATGCAAAGAACCAACTCATTGGAAAAGCCGTTGATGCTACAAAAAGATTGAATGTAAAAGGAGAAGGAGACAGCAGAGGCTAAGATGGTTAGATAGCATCATTCACTCAATGGACATGATTTGAGCAAACTCTGGGAGATAGTGGGGGACTGAGGAGCCTGGTGTGCTATAGCACACGGGATCACAAAGAGTCAGACACGACTTTGCGACTGAACAACAACAGCAACAACAAAATATGTAAAGTTATTTTAAAAATAAAGTGGATTAACTTATGAAATCAAATAAAAACATCAGAATATACTTCAATCATTGAATAGGTGCAATTAGTCACACTTCAAGGACAGATTTCTATGCAATTCAAAAAATATTTTTAATGCTAAATTATATTAATGTATTAATTCAGACATGCCTATTTAGATTATAGAATCTAATATACAAGTTGAATATTTCTGGTTTGGGTTTTCACTGCTTGTTTATCAGGTGTAAATTCTCTTTGGTTTTTAAAGCCAAATGGAACTGAGAATATCTGAAAAATATGCTTTAAGCTTTTAGTTAGAAATGTCAAATTTATGTTTTGACTAAGTTATTTAGCAATTTCAGTTTTTAAAATATTTATACAAACAAGTCAATAATTCTTAAGTTGTGAGTTTAACTGTAAATGAATGAAACAGAGTGGATACAGAAAAAAATGTACCAAAAATATCTGAATCATAATCGCTAAACGTGTAATTGTTACAATTCTTCGCATACTGAACTATTTTTAAGACTTTCACTTGACAATTAACTGCAGGCTGTGATAACAGTACAGTATACAACTTTAATATATAATTTTGTCTGAAGTATTAAAGTATTTTAAAGAAAAGTGAAAGGATATCCTAGTTACTTAACAGGGATACCAAATAAGGAAATATTTTGGGTCTTGCACTGCAAAACAGGCAGAGCTTCACATCAATACAGCTTAAAAGCAACTATAAGTAACATTATACTATGAAATATGTCTGCTGCACAATGCTATAAAGTTCCCACTATACCAGCAGGGTTTCCCAGGTGGCTGAGTGGTAAAGAATCTGCCTGCCAATGCAGGAGACACAAGTGCCATCCCTGTGTTGGGAAGGTCCCCTGGAGAAGGAAATGGCACTCCACTCCTGTATTCTTGCTTGGGAAATCCCATGAACAGAGAAGACTGGCAGGTGTCAGTGAATGGTGTCGCAAAGGAGTTGGATATGACTTAGTAAGTAAACAACAACATCCAAGCATATCCAGAACATTTTAAAGGTTGGAAGTTTTCAATAAGAATGTTTTCTATCAATCTTTTTTCTTTTTATTTAAAAATAATCTTTTTAGTTTTATCACTATTCTGCTTATTGAGTCCATCAGTTCAGTTCAGTTCAGTCACTCAGTCGTGTCCGACTCTTTGCGACCCCATGAACTGCAGCACGCCAGGCCTCTCAGACAATGCTAAATTGTGTACTGATAAATATTTGAGTCATCACTACTTTTGATCACTATCTTTCCAATAACTATAGTTTAAGACAGCATGCACTGGCTATTCCTTACATATGTTTGTATATTTAAGTAGATACACTACCTGCCAACACTCAGGTTGCTTATGAGTATATGTTTTATTGGGGATATTTTGCCACAAAAGTGTGTTTTTTAAATAACTTTAATATTGGGTCAAGTCTAATATCTGGGTAATTTTATGAACATCAGCATTTAGCCTAATGCTCCATAAAAGTTTTCTTTATTTTATGAAGTAAATACAATGCAATTCTCATGTGTAACAAGAAATGTTAATAGTTCATTATTTTCCTTTCGATTACTTGTCACCGAATTATTAATATTTTTTCAAAGAGAAAGTGAAAATATGTTGAGAAAAGGCAACTGGTTCTTTGACTCCATATAAGTGGACTGTAGTTAAAAAGATTGCTGGCCATTGTTCAACCATTATGAATTTAATGATGCATTTTGCCACCGCTGTTTTACAGACATTCTCCAGATAACACAGCACTCCAGTTGTACCCCAAAATGTAATACCAGTTCTAAGACTGAAAATACAAGGTCTGCATCATGGTTCAAGATTCAACATCCAGTAGGCTTTGATGAGCAAGACTTTGAACCTAACTTCTAGTAAGGCAATTAGAAGAGGAAGAAAAGAGTGTGCCATCTGCACCCTTTTTACATGCATTTTACGTCCCACAACCCTACAATGAGGCTCGTGGAACTCAGCTGAGATCCCTTGACTTCTCAAGTGGCCAAGTTTAGAATGGAAGTCAAAATGATCTGACCTAATGTCCATGCTTTCACTGTACCATGTTACCTCTCTTAAGATGCTCAAACCTTTAGAACACTGACATCCCATGTGATCAAATCTTCCCCTTTATCCCAGTTCCAGTAACTATATCCTCACTTTGTATTTCTGTATAGCAGCCCTGCCTCCTATTTCCATTGCCTGTCCAACTTTTCATAACAAGAACTACAAAAACCAATTATCCCATAAAGTAGAGAAATTCAGTTAGAAAACAAAACACCCATGATGTAGACCATTCTCTAGGCATTAGGTAGCATCTTCTGTCATACACAAGGCATCAACATCGTCTAACATGTCATATTAGATAGGGGAATTATTTGGTGAAAAAATTGAAAGTGTTATTAGTTGCTCAGTCATGTCTGACTCCTTGCGACCCCATGGACTGTAGCCCACCTGGCTCCTCTGTGCATTAAATTTTCTAGGCAAGAATACTGTAGTGGGTAGCCATTCCCCTATTCAGGGGATCTTCCCAAGCTGGGATCAAATCCAAGTCTCCTACATTGCAGGCGGATTCTTTACCATCTGAGTCACCAGGGAAGCACATGTCATGTTAGACGGGGGAATTATTTGATATCAGGGGTGAAATTAGGTTTGCACCATGTAGCCTAATGCTAATTAATGTAAAGGAAAAAATAATGAATTTAAAGAAATGCCATACGTCAAACCATAACCCACTCACGCCATGCATTCTACAAACAAACAAGTCTTTTCCCGTTGGCGCCCAAAGTTATTGCAGATTTCAGCATCTCTCCTTGAAGCCCCAGTTTTAAGTCCCTGCAGAACCCATGAGCCTCCATGTCTGGACAAAGAGAACTTTTCAAGTCCATCCTTAGACTTTCCTGCCCCAGCTGTGAAAATCAATTAGCCCCAGTGAAAGCTGAGCCATGCTATGTTCTCAATAATGAGAAAGGCCAACTGCACACTAGCAATTTTCTCTGTCCTTACAAAGACGAATGGGGACTTTGAATCTTTTCTCAGCGCGCCATGGAATTGCCTTTAGCTTCTATTTTGAAAGTTGCCAGACATGCCAGAAGATTAACACAGAAGACTCTCTGGAGCAGCAGGAAAATTATACCATTGCACACCAGTGACACTCGTGACTCCCTCTGGCTGGTATGCAGCCATCAGACAGTCAAAACAAACACCTCCCAAACACACTCCAGAACTCAACTCCCCCTCGCCTCTGCTGCCTTGATAAAAATGGAAATGGCTGATGGTACCTCATCAATTTTAAAGACCCAGCCAGTAGCTCAGATAATGCTTTAAGAAAACAACAATAAGAAAATGCGAAAGCAAAGCTGGGCAGAGAGGAGACCCCTGAGAGGATAAGTGAGCCCTGGGAAGCTGCCAGAGGGGCAGGGCTCACTCAGCGGGTAGGGAGATCTGAGATTGCTCCTTACCATCCTGCTGTTCGTGGAAGGGTGGCCACTTCTGGAGACGAGGAAGAGAAAGGAAGACCCTCTCCACCTCACCGGCTGCACCTCTACCATTACTGCTCATCACCAACCGCCTTCTCTGTCAAATAATAACCCCACAGCAAATTCTTCACTCGGGTGAGCAGGGCTTCTCAACCTTGGCACCATTAACATATTGGATCGAATAACTGTTGGGGAGTTGTAGGGACTGCTCTGTGCATCATAGGGTGTTTAGCAGCATCTCTGGCCTCTATTCACTAGATGCCAGTGCTCAACCTCTCCAAGTTACCATAATCAGAAATGTTTCCAGTCATTGTCAAATGCACCCAGGCTGGCAAAATCACCCTAGCGAAGAGTCACTGTTACAGTGATGCTTCCTTTAAGTCCCCAAAGAACAAAATAATTAGAAGACACAGGGAAAATTCATTAAACTGTTGAACATGTAACTAAAATGTCTCCGAGATATACTGGCTCCCTATTTATAGTTCAATTAATCAAAAAGCAGTGGGCTTTTATTGCAAGGTTTTAAATGCACACGGAGACAAAAATCTAGATAAGCAAGGTTTCATTTTAAAACAATTAAATCAAAGACATTGATTGTTTGGCTATCTATTTTTAAAATATTTTATCTCACATTATAAGCTACACTTCATTCTTGCATATGTCGTCTCATTTATCTCACAGGTGAGAAAAACAAATTAAGTTTTGCATTTTCATTGTGGAACTAGATGCAATGTGTTTAAATGACTTGTAAGAGAGAAAATGCCAAGCCATTTAAAATAAAAATATTGCCTTTTTTTACATGAGAGTCTTTCTTTATACTTGAAAAATGAGTCATATTTTGTACCTTACAGTTAATAAAGTTTAAGTATTTTAATTAAAACCAAATTATAAAGAATGACTTGATTGAGCTTAGATTCTTCCTTTTCATTCAACTACCACGGGCAAACCACCACATTCACAGATGATACATATTGTATCCTCCATGAAGATATGTAAGATATAGATTAGTAGATTTTGACAGGGATTATGGTTACTTTTAGTAGTGAGTAGCTCTTCAATAGAATGTGGTAGACTGTAGCACTACAAAGCTACAATGGCTACAAATTTCTCCCACTACTGTATAGATAATACTCTTGATCTTGCAACTCCTCCAACCAAGGGGTAAAGCATATGTATTTTCCTACTCTCTGAATCTGGACTTGATCATGTGACTTGGTTTGTCCAACAAGTCATTAAAAAAGAAACGCAAAAGTAGAAGCTTGAATGGGCTTCTACATTGCGACTTGCCCTTCCTTAAAACTCTGCAACCATAATGATGTAAGTGAGCCAAAGAGAGCTTGTTGGATAATGAAAGACACACAGGCAAGTCACTGCTTTCATCCAAGGTGATATGCCAACCTTTCCCCTGTGAAAGAGAACATGCTAGACTATACAAACCCAAACACTGACTGACCAGAAAGACGGCCTGACTTAGACCAGACCAAAAGAGTCCACTGTGTGTCCAGAGGATATGCAGAATCAGGAAATATCTTTTTTTTTGTCTTAAGCCACCTTTTTTGAGGTATTAGTAGCGTAAAAAGCTAACATACTTTCATGAGTAGTAAGCTTTCAACTACATATGCAGGAAGCAAACTACTGTAACCAAGCTGGAGGTCAAAATGAGTAGGTCACAGGGTCACGCTGCCCTACATTTAAGTGACCTGTGAGAGAAATACAAGTTTGTCAGATGAATTTCTGTAACAGACTGAAGGTAATAGTTGAAAAATAGACATTATATTAATTCAGACATATTATATAACTCTTAAGCCATAATCTTCACCACATCATTATCACCATCATCACCACTTACTTCGAGACAGGTACAGAGTGTTTTACCAGTCTCATTGCACTCATCATGGAAAAAAAAAGTAAAACCCACACTTAACTTATTAGAAGGGCTGCTCTAGTGGCTTAGGGGTAAAGAATCCACCTGCTAATGCAGGAGATACAGGTTCCCTAGGTCGGGAAGAACCCTGGAAAAAGAAATGGCAGCCCATTTCAGTATTCTTGCCTGGGAAATCCCTGGACAGAGGAGTCTACAAGGCTATAGTCCATGGGGTTGCAAAAGAATCAGACATGATTCAGTGACCAAACAACACAACGGTAACGCTATTATAGGAGGAAATTTGACTCAAGGAGTTTGTCACCTGTCCAGAATCCCACAGCTGATAATTAGTAAAGTTAATACTTGAAACCAGGCCTTAATAACATCATAGGCTGTGTTCTCAATCACCATTCTCCCAATCTTGCTTCATTTGACTTGCGTCTCCTGAAACTGAATTCTATCATAGTTTTCTATCCACCAAATCATTCATTTTCTTAAGCATGAATAGATGCATTCAACAAACTTCAAGTGCATAGCATGTGCCAGAAATTATTAATGCAGAATTGGAGAAGGCAATGGCAACCCACTCCAGTACTCTTGCCTGGAAAATCCCATGGACAGAGGAGCCTGGTAGGCTGCAGTCCGTGGGGTCGCTAAGACACGACTGATCGACTTCACTTTCACTTTTCACTTTCATGCATTGGAAAAGGCAATGGCAACCCACTCCAGTGTTCTTGCCTGGAGAATCCCGGGGATGGGGGAGCCGGGTGGGCTGCTGTCTGTGAGGTTGCACAGAGTCGGACACGACTGAAGCGACTTAACAGCAGCAGCAGCAACAAGATAGATACTATACCAGCTCCCGTAAAGCTGATGTAACTTATCTACTCTTAGCATTCCAACTCCTGCCTCCTTCACACCACCTATCCTAAAACAATTTTCTTTCTCCATTTTTATAACACATCCATAGAGATTTTCTTTTAGAATCATAACAGGCTTTTATAGCTTGTGTTAAGTCAAGGTGCTCCAGAAAAAAGAAACAATGAAACATGCCATATCATATATATATTACGTGTGTGTGTGTGTGTGTGTGTGTGTGTGTGTGTGTATGTGCGCTGTACTGAGTCGCTCAGTCGTGTCTGACTCTTTGCGACCCTGTAGACTGTAACCCCCCAGGCTCCTCTGTCCATGGTGATTCTCCAGGCAAGAATACTGGAATGAGTTGCCATGTCCTCCTCCAGGGCATCTTCCCAACTCAGGGATCGAACCCAGGTCTCCCACGTTGCAGGAGGATTCTTTACCATCTGAGCCACCAGGGAAACTCAAGAATACTGGAGTGGATAGCCTATCCATTCTCCAGGGGATCTTCCTGACCCAGGAATCGGACCAGGATCTCCTACATTGCACGTGGATTTTTACCAGCTGAGCTACCCAGGAAGCTACCCGGGAAACTCATGTGTATATATATATATATATATATATATATATATATATATATATATATATATATAGTGAGAGAGGGATGAGAGGAGAGAGACATTTATTTTAAGAAAGTGACCTATGTAGTTATGGAGGCTGAGAAGTTCCATGCTCTGGATCTACAAACTGGAGGCCCAGGTATACTGGTGTTGTACTTCCATCTTAGAATAGGAACCAAAGGGAAGTGGGGGGGTCTAATGGCTTAAATCTTAGTTTGAGGCCAAAGGCTCCAAAACCAGAAGCACAAATATCTGAGGGCAAGAAGAGATGGCTGTCCCAACTCAGAGAGAGCAAGCTTTCCTTTCCTCCACATTTTTGTTCTATTCAAGCCCTCATTGGATTGGATGATGCCCGCCCGCATTGAGTGTCTTTATTGTCTATGATTCAAATGTTAAACTTTTTCCAGAAATATCTTCACAGACGCATCCAGAAATGATGGTTTACCAGCTGTCTGGGCGTCTCTCAGCACAGGCAGGTTAACACATGAAGCAGACATCACAGAGCTATGGAGTAACTTCAGAGACAATGCAATGCAACCCAAACAGTGATCTGACTCGGTTAGGAAACAGAATTCTAGAGAGTTTGTAATTCAAACAAAAAGAATCAAGTCTGTGTGTGTGTCCATCCATGAGCATTTGTGGTATCCACATACACAAGCATCAGGGAACATTTTCTGAGAGAATTACAAAGGGGAAAATCTTAAGCATCTCACTTCGCAGAGTGAGGGTACACACACCAGCCATTATTTTTAAAAATGGAATCACATCTACAGATACAGATCCATCCTCTGTTCCAGATGTTACTGGAGGTGTTTTA
Organism: Giraffa tippelskirchi; assembly: GCF_054371585.1. Taxonomy (NCBI): domain Eukaryota; kingdom Metazoa; phylum Chordata; class Mammalia; order Artiodactyla; family Giraffidae; genus Giraffa; species Giraffa tippelskirchi. The sequence goes on from NC_137281.1 coordinate 155,562,918, forward strand.
TAAATTTTCTTGAAACCTCCCAGCCACTTGCAATGTGAAGAGTGAAAAAGAATGGCAACGTGGGTACATAGCTCCTACTCCAAGTTTTGAGCTCTCTACGCTGCCCTCTAACTTACTAAAAGCACCTAGAATGGATAAACAACAAGGTCTTACTGTGTAGCACAGGGACCTATATCTGGTCTTCTGGCATAAACCATAATGAAAAAGAAATTAACATATATATATATATATAATATACACATATATATATTTAATATACATATGTTTAACTGATTCACTTTGCTATACAGCAGAGATTGGAACAACAATGTATACCAACTATACATCAATAAAAGAGATAACAAAGTAAAGGTATTCTTAAGGGCAAAAAAAAAACCTAGGAAATTTATCTTTAAAGTCATGTCAAGGGATTATCATAAATGTATCTCTGACTGAAAAGAAAAAAATAAGGATGAAGACAGTAAGTCACAAATGAGTGTTCGATACTGGCTAATGTTTCATAAAGGAAGAGTAATTGGTGTATTAACAGTTTAGCATCCTCTTTAGGATACAATATACAATCCATAATTCCCTGTTATTTAAAGCATAGAATCTGCTTTAATAAAATAGTGCTAATGCAGGAACATTTTATAAACTTCAACATTTTATACTCCACATGTTCTATCAGTGAGTGAGAATAGTGATACTCTCAAACACCAGCAACCATACTTGAGATTGAAGACTTATGTAAATCAACAAATTATTGTCTTTTACAACACAAGTGTAACGTAAGTGATTTGTGAATTGCAAATTGATCTTCCCTGCTGGAAGCCTTAACTAGTTTTAGTTACACTAGAACAGGCCACATATAAATATGTGACTATAACAAAATGTCCAGGTCTGGATGACATAATTTACTGTTTTGACACAAGCTGTTTCATCTCCCATCCACCCGTAAGTGTTCTATTGTAGTAAACCGAGGAGAATGAATCAAGCATGACACAGACTCTAGCTCCTATGGGCAGACTGTGGCAAACCTTGGATAATATATTTCTTTTAAAGCACTTGACAAGCAAAGATTTCCAAGGTCTGTAAATCATTCCAGGGTTGCTAATTGGGACTACAAACACTTCACAGGACGTGTTATAAGAATTGCTTTTCCACTTATGGCTTCATGTGACTAAATGCCTCAGGATATTCAGCAGGTGTTCTGAAGACTCCATAAAGTATCTACTAGTATAGAACCTTCCAGGTCTGTAAAAATCTGACCAGAATCTTCTGAAATAATTTTCTCAGGCCTGGTGCATAAGCGGTGTGTGTGTATGTGTGTGAAACCAAGAGACATAAGTGGATATGTGTGTGCTTTTGTGTGTGTGTGTGTGTGTGTGTGTAAGAAACAGAGATATAAATGGATATACTACCAAGTTTGCTAGAAGCTACATTAATACCATTGTAAATGCTTCATTTTATTTGTCCCTTGCATGTGGACGTGTCTGCCAATTTATTGAGTGACCCTTGGTCTTTTTAATCTTAGTTTTGCAGTTTGAACTTTGTTTCCCCACATTACAAGCATTATTTTAAAAACAAGAATATAAGAATGCTTTTAAGATCTGACCCCACTGCACATCTTTTCTGAGTCTACGTAAAATCAGAAAGTAGAATGCATTGTTGGTTTTCTTTTATTAAAAAAAAAAAATTACCTTCTATGAACTTTCCTATCAAAGGGTGACATGTAACTCAAACTACACAGAGAGGCATTATTAGCCATTAAGAAATTATCAACTCTGAGACTAGGATGGAAAACAAATTGTTTTGGGTATGTCTCTAAAGAGAGATTAGACAAAACAACATACTTCTGTATCATCCAAATGTCTAAGTTGGCTCCATTGTTCCCATTTGACATGGTCTCATTGCATTGTGGTGACTGTTAGCATCTGAAACAGAATTTCAGGAAAATAATGGCACTATGAAAGACAAATACATATGTTGCTTCACTGTGTATTTTTGCCCGTATAAAGTGATTAATAATAATATTTTTCCATCATTCATATTCTATAATTCTACATCCTGCATCCAAAAATGAAAAAAAAAATATATGGGATTAAGGAAAAAAAAAAACCACATAATAGCAGCTTATCATATAAGTAGTTTATTAACCTTGAATCCAATTTGAAATATCCAAGTTTGTCCTACACCACTACTTGAAAATATATATATTTAAATTCATATTTTAAGAAAAGATATATTTATCTAAAAGGTATATTTTTCACTTAAAATAAATACATCTAAGTTTGAATTAATAAATTGAATTGATTTTTGCACAACCATATGTAACCAAATATGCTTATTGCCAAATTCAGACTTAAATTGAAGAAAGTAGGGAAAACCACTAGTCCATTCAGGTATGACCTAGATCAAATCCCTTATGAGTATACAGTAGAAGTGACAAATAGATTTAAGGGACTAGATCTGATAGACAGAGTGCCTGATGAACTATGGACAGAGGTTCGTGACATTGTACAGGAGACAGGGATCAAGAAAATCCCCATGGAAAAGAAATGCAAAAAAGCAAAATGGCTGTCTGAGGAGGCCTTACAGATAGCTGGGAACAGAAGAGAAGTGAAAAGCAAAGGAGAAAAGGAAAGATATTCCCATCTGAATGCAGAGTTCCAAAAAATAGCAAGGAGAGATAAGAAAGCTTTCCTCAGGGATCAATGCAAAGAAATAGTGGAAAACAACAGATTGGGAAAGACTAGAGATCTCTTCAAGAAAATTAGAGATACCAAGGGAACATTTCATGCAAAGATAGGCTCGATAAAGGAGAGAAATGGTATGGACCTAACAGAAGCAGAAGATATTAAGAAGAGGTGGCTAGAATACACAGAAGAACTGTACAAAAAAAGATCTTCACGACCCAGATAATCACGATGGTGTGATCACTCACCTAGAGCCAGACATCCTGGAATGTGAAGTCAAGTGGGCCTTAGAAAGCATCACTACGAACAAAGCTAGCGGAGGTGATGGAATTCCAGTTGAGCTATTTAAAATCCTCAAAGATGATGCTATGAAAGTGCTGCACTCGATATGCCAGCAAATTTGGAAAACTCAGCAGTGGCCACAGGACTGGAAAAGGTCAGTCTTCGTTCCAGTCCCAAAGAAAGGCAATGCCAAAGAATGCTCAAACTACTGCACAATTGCACTCATCTCCCATGCTAGTAAAGTAATGCTCAAAATTCTCCAAGCCAGGCTTCAGCAATACATGAACCGTGAACTTCCAGATGTTCAAGCTGTGTTTAGAAAAGGCAGAGGAACCAGAGATCAAATTGCCAACATCCGCTGGATCATCGAAAAAGCAAGAGAGTTCCAGAAAAATATCTATTTCTGCTTTATTGACTATGCCAAAGCCTTTGACTGTGTGGATCACAATAAACTGTGGAAAATTCTGAAAGATATGGGAATACCAGATCATCTGACCTGTCTCTTGAGAAACCTATATGCAGGTCAGGAAGCAACAGTTAGAACTGGACATGGAACAACAGACTGGTTCCAAATAGGAAAAGGAGTACGTCAAGGCTGTATATTGTCACCTTGCTTATTTAACTTATATGCAGAGTACATCATGAGAAATGCTGGGCTGGAAGAATCACAAGCTGTAATCAAGATTGCCGGGAGAAATATCAATAACCTCAGATAAGCAGATGACACCACCCTTATGGCAGAAAGTGAAGAAGAACTAAAGAGCCTCTTGATGAAAGTGAAAGAGGAGAGTGAAAAAGTTGGCTTAAAGCTCAACATTCAGAAAACTAAGATCATGGCATCTGGTCCCATCACTTCATGGGAAATAGATGGGGAAACAGTGGAACCAGTGGCTGACTTTATTTTTTGGGCTCCAAAATACTGCTGATGGTGATTGCAGCCATGAAATTAAAAGACGCTTACTCCTTGGAAGGAAGGTTATGGCCAACCTAGATAGCATATTTAAAAGCAGAGACATTACTTTGCCAACAAAAGTCCGTCTAGTCAAGGCTATGGTTTTTCCAGTGGTCATGTATGGATGTGAGAGTTGGATGGTGAAGAAAGCTGAGCACCGCAGAATTGATGCTTTTGAACTGTGGTGTTGGAGAAGACTCTTGAGAGTCCCTTGGACTGCAAGGAGATCCAATCAATCCATCCTAAAGGAGATCAATCCTGGGTGTTCATTGGAAGGACTGATGTTGAAGCTGAAACTCCAATACTTTGGCCACCTCATGCGAAGAGTTGACTCATTGGAAAAGACCCTAATGCTGGGTAGGATTGGGGGCAGGAAGAGAAGGGGACGACAGAGGATAAGATGGTTGGATGGCATCACTGACTCGATGGACATGGGTTTGGGTGAACTCCAGGAGTTGGTGATGGACAGAGAGGCCTGGCGTGCTGCAATTCTTGGGGTCGCAAAGAGTCAGACACGACTGAGCGACTGAACTGAACTGATGTAACCAAACACCACAAACTGAACAAAAAATGAAATGAAGACAATGTTAGCAAGTTCATCCAACAATTTAAAAATGAAAGATGAACCATGAAATGTAAGCAATATATATACATTAAGCTAAATTCCACTTTAATAATATTACCTGTGAAGTCTAACTTAATCACTATAGAAATCCATCAAAATAAATCCATTAACCATATTTTAACAAAAGACACAGCTATGATCCAGAGAGGGCTTCCCAGGTTGTATTAGAGATAAAGAAACTGCTTACCAATGCAAGAGAGGTAAGAGACAGTGCTTTGACCCCTGGGTTGGGAGATCCCTTGGAGAAGGAAATGGCAACCCACTCCTGTCTTCTTGCCTGGAGAATCCCATGGACAGAGGAGCCTGGCGGGCTACAGTCGATGGGATCACAAAGAGTCACATGTGACTGAATCAATTTAGCATGCACATGATCCAGAGAAGCCCGATTGAGGGCAGGAGGAAAAGGGGGGTGGAGGAGAATGAGATGGTTGGATGGCATCATGGACTCAGAGGACACGAATCTGACCAAATTCCAGGAGTTAATGAAGGACAGGGAATCCTGGCATGCTGCAGTCCACGAGGTCGCAAAGAGTCAAACACGACTGAGCAACTGAACAACAACAACATGATCCTGAGAAGCGAAATGGTTTGTCAAAGACTGTGTGGAAAGGCCAGGATGTAAACCTGGTCAATGTGACAAGTCACAGACTCTGTGAAACTACTTGAATGCCCAGATGGCTTACCTGGCTTAGACTTGATTGGATTTGCCATACTATTTGTCACATCTTACTATAACCCTATCTTAGATATTGTCCTCAAGACATGTACCAGGAAGAAATTTTACACGAAATAGGGTTATTTTCCATATCTTAGACTTTGCTTTGAATTGTAAAAGTATGTCTATTTCAGACATGGAAATACCCTTTCATTTGATGGACTGGAGAATACAAATTGGACATTGGGAAGAAAAATTTTCTAGAAGTGAAGATGGGTAAGTTGGCTGATGCCAGAAAACTGGAGAAGCTGCTTTGGAGGAAGGAGTTCAGGTAAAAAAGAATTCATTTTTTTTTTTTAATTTTAAAGATAATTTTTTTTAAATTTAAAACCATTTGTTTTTTCAAGTTTAAAAAGAGGTTCAGAAAAAGATAATTCAGGGGATGGCAGCAGATGGGGAATTTGGTTGTGTTATCTTCCTATGGGAAGTCATTTGTCTAGAATGTCACCAACCCTAGAGATTAAGTTTTCTCTGATAATACCTGCAAGAAATTTGGGATTGCAACCTAAGCGCATCCTAGAAATATCCACAGGTATCTGGAGAGAGCAAATATCAACTGAATTTCAAGCTCCTCCAGACTGATAATAAACCTTAAACAATGAAAGCAAAAATAATGAATTTAAATGCTCTACATTTTAATAGCATTCTTTATACCAGACTTGGGAGTTTTATCGGTATTTTAAAAGCCAATAAACTTATTCAAACATTCCTTAGGAATCACAGCAAGAAAAAGAATCAGAAAAGTAGTGTTTCTATATTACCTGGGGTGAGATTATAACTGTATATTCCTTTTACAAACTTTGTTACAAACACAGTTAAAGACCACATTTTTGGAAAACCCATGCTGTATTATAGGTAGTTAGTATTTAAGCCCTTCTGCATAGGATTTACTAGGTAATATGGGATGAGGCACAAAATGTTTTGTATCCCTGAAACCATCCAGAGTAATGTACACAATTACATATCTAAGAAAATGTCCATAATAATTTATTTTAAAGGAAAAATGCATTTTGTTACTCTATTAAAAGACAAACATAATGAGCTCCTGTATTTGGAATATGAGGAATACTTACATTCCCACGATTCAGCTTTTCAAAGTGTGGTCCAGGATCTATATTAACATTACCTGGAGTGTTCTTGCAACTGCAGCTCTTTGAGCTTCATCCTAGACCTACTGAACCACACTCACTTGAGTAGGAGTCTGTTTTCAGGATCTATAGGCGATATTTATATCATAACTTAAGATCCTCTGTAAGGATAAGATCTGCATGAAATGTAGTCTACTATCTCTTGCAGTCACTTTCCCCAAGGTGAAACTAAGGTAATGTGAGTATCAATAGGCAAAAATAGGTTTCCCTGGTGACTCAGACAGTAAAGGATCTGCCTCCAATGCAGGAGAGCCAAGTCAGGAAGATCCCCTGGAGAAAGGAATGGCTTCCCACTCTAGTATTCTTGCCTGGAGAATCCCATTGACAGTGGAGCGTGGAGAGCTACAGTCCATACAGGCGCAAGAGTCCCACATGACAGAGCAACTTAATGCTTCACACTTTCCTTACTTTCTTTCCTCCTTACTAAGCAAGTTTAAGGTGGCAATATACAAAAAAAAAAAAAAGCTATATTCTCTCGTTTTGGCTTCCCTGGAGGCTCAGATGGTAAAGAGTCTGACTGCAATGCAGGAAACCCAGATTCAACCTCTGGGTTGGAAGATCCTCTGGAGAAGGAAATGGCAATCCACTTCAGTATTCCTGCCTGGAAAATCCCATGGACAGAGGAGCCTGACAGGCTACAGTCCATGGGGTCCCAGAGAGTTGGACACGACTGAGCAACTTCACTTTCACTTTCAGGCAAATATAGTCATGGTGCCATAAGAATGCTCTTTCCCATCTCTTTCCCATCCCCCTGACCAAAAAGGCAGTGGTGATTTCAGTAGTTAATGACTTTATTATATATCATGATAGGAGTGGTCTTAGTCTTGTAATGTCTGCCCCTTTGTGCAACAGTCCCTCCTGAGTCACTTATCTGCCACTCTCCAGCGTTTCCGTCCCTGACAGCAGGCTTATCTATAATAGCTCTGGGTCATCAGACCCCAAGGGAGACCATGGATAACACAAACTAAAAGATCCAAGGGCTGGCAAGTTTGCAAAAATTTGCTCTCTCAGTGTCTCCTGGAATTATAAAGAGGGGAAAGCAATTTACATAGGATTTCAAAAAGCTGTATCGTTCCTGAACGTGCACCTCTGTACTATATGTGATTTTTACATACTCGGGCTTTCTAAAGAGGGCACGATAATAAGTCATCCGCATATGGTACACACATTTTTTATAGAACATATTTCACTTACTTTAACTCTTTTTGACAGAAGGGAAGGACAATCAAATGATATTCATTATTCAGCAGTGGTTTGATCACCAAGAGGGTAGTCATTTAAAAGCTGAATGCAGTGTAGTAATTTTCTGTGACATAATCAGCTTATAGCACATATGAAGGAACATAGCAACTAGGTAAATCATAAACACTAATGATGATGAACTTTAAACCTTTATCTTATAGAAATTTAAACCTGGGATATCTTATATACCAGGAATTCTTTATGCAATTATTTTAAAAAAAACGCATTTATAGAGAGCCTCTTTTATACCATGCACTATAAGAGGAACTAAGAATAAATTCACTGACTTCTTTGTGTATGAACCCATGACAACACATTGCTAAATGTGTTTAAGTCCTTTAATACAGGTCACAAACCATGTATCTAGTCCACTAGATTATTTTAGTCCCTCAAGAAGAGATTTGAAATACCATGACAGCATTATACGTAAAAATACTGAGGGGGCTTTAAAATAATTGCTCATGCAATGACATCTCATTTTATCTATTTTATACAACTCAATTTTTGTGGCATGTTTTGATATATGATTTGGGCACACAACATACTTTTGGACACAACTGATAGAATGGGGCTTTTGTGAAATTATAAATGATCCAAATGGTCATTCGAGTGTTATAGCTTATACAAACCATGAGAGCAACAAGTCATTTATCCTTTGGATGGGCTAAAGAATGAGTAAAAAGTGATGGGGAAATGGTAAGTAAAAGAGATCAGAGTTTAGCTAAGTTCTATTTACACAGAAGCCCCTGGGCACCCAGAGCTGCCTGAGGTTCTACAGAGCTCTGCTCAGTTCCATGGCGAGGCTACACCTTTTTCTATCTTGTTGCTTCTCTTTATGATTTCTGGTGGTTTGGCTTTTCTTGGTTTCTTCTGCTCACCAAGAGCTGAACAATGGTAACGATAATTTGTAGCACTGGTTCTCTACTGTCTTTCCTCTCTAGCCATTCAATCAGTGATGTTCATTGCTTCAACAGCTGAGTAAATCGGGGAAAAATACATACACTGCTATGTATAAAATATTTAAAATAGGTAACTAATGAGAACCCACTGATAAAACAGGGAACTCTATTCAGTGCTCTCTGATGACCTAAATGGGAAGGAAATCCAAAAAGAGGGGATGTGTGTACATACAGCTGGTTCTCATTGCTGTACAGCAGAGACTAACCCAACATTGAAAAGCAACCGTGAAGTGAAAGTGAAGTGAAAGCATTAGTCGGTCAGTTGTGTCCGATTCTTTGAGACTCTATGAATGGTAGCCCACCAGGCTCCTCTGTCCATGGGATTCTCCATGCAAGAATACTGGAGTGGGTAGCCAATCCCTTCTCCTCGGGATCTTCCTGACCCAGGGGTCGAACACTGGTCTCCTGTATTACAGGAGTACTCTTTACTGTCTGAGCCACTAGGAAACCCCATAGTTCAATAAAACGTTTTCTTGTTTATCAAAAGGGAGATAAATAGAAGGGTCCTTGATCCCTGATGATGACAGAGTACTTGCCCATCTTGTCAATGGCTAGCTCAAGAACTTATGGTAGAGCTCACCTCCTATTCAAACCACCTTTATTTAGATCCTCCTAAAAAGTGAAAGTGAAGTCGCTCAATCGTGTCCAACTCTTTGCAACCCCATGGACTGTAGCTCACCAGGCTCCTCCGTCCATGGAATTTTCTAGGCAAGAGTACTGGAGTGGGTTGCCATTTCCTTCTCCAGGGGATCTTCCCGACCCAGGGATCGAACCCAGATCTCCCGCATTGCAGGCAGACACTTTACCATCTGAGCCACCAGGGAATCAAGATTAAGATCTTCCTTAATGTGGTTGAATCTCATTTTAATTGATATACTCACCAAAGACTTATGAAGTTCATTTCTCAATAGACCCCTCCCTTTCCCTATCTCAAGATATTATGCCAGGAAAAGTCCTATTTGTCTCATGGAGCGCAGGTTAGGTGTAATAGTTTATAAACCTATTGCAGGGATATTTGCTCTTGAATAATATACATATCTTCATGTCTAAGGAAAAGAGTTCTAAATGCTATCATATCAGTTAAACAATTATTAATCCAGTGATGTATATTGAGGCAAAAATCTTGATTTTTTATTACTTGACCATATCTGGTAGCTTTACATGAAAATTACAGCACTATACTGTCAGCATTTTTTGTGTCCAGTCACAGCAGATGCCTTCAACGAAATACATGTGAGCCTTTTTCTATTGTGGTGTTTGTATAGTTTCTGGACGTCCTGAGACTTTTAAGTAAGGTGCATTTGATTTTGTCTCTGAGAATGGTTCTTTTTCTCTTTTTTATCACGTTTGTAAAGGCCATGTTAAAAAAAGCTAAGATATCAAAAAGAAGAGTGCAGGAAGGTGGGAAATTCTACTACAGACTTTAGTTTGAATGACTTCCTTTTTGATTTTCATCAGCAATGATTTAATTTCTCACCTCTAGGGGAATGCAAGTTAACAAACTAAAGCAAATTTATCACTTCTGAAAACTGCTGAAAGACCCCCAAGACAGAACGATTACCCCCAAATTGAATTTAAATAAAAATAATTAGTTTTATCTTGTTTTTTAACTCATTTACCTCTGCACAGAAATCCTCCTGGAGTTTTGAAACTCATCAGTGATTATCCCTGGAGCTGATCCAATAATGTGAGAATAAATACACCATTAACCAATTATACATAATGGCTCCAAGATATGCCAATAGTGGAACAGTTCAGGTGATTTATAAGGCTCGCTTCCAATAGCCTATTCACAATTCACATCTTTTCTAAAAAATGCGTTAAAAGTTAAGCAACACTTTAGGTCTGCCTATATCCATCTCCTCAGGATATGAATAAATGAAACTAAGCCATTTATTTAAAAATGCTTGTTTGTCACATATGAAAATCCTTGAGTGAGGGAATGAAATATTTATTTGAAACAGGCAGAGCACAACTTAGATTTTTGAGTTCCACTGTCTATTAAGTGAGTCTAGTTATCTGGTCCTGCATGCTGATATAGCACAAAAGCTACTGAATGGAAGGACACATCTTGAATATCAGAATTATTAAAAAATCTATGAAGCTATGCTTTTTCTATTTTCTCTTTCAACATAAATGTTTTCTACTTACTCATTTATTTCTCAGCTTCAATAAGATGTGGTTGACAAATAAAATTGTAAGTATTTAGGCTGAATGACACAATGTTTTGATATATATTAGGAAATGGTTACTATGATCAAGCTAATTAACACATCCATCATCTCACATAGTTACCTTTTGTGTGGGTGGTAAGAAGAGTTGAGAACCGTTCTCAGCATATTTCAAGGGTATAGTGTGTGTGTGCGCTAGTCACTCAGTTGTGTCCGACTCTCTGCAACCCCGTGGACTCGAGCCCTCCAGGCTCCTCTGTTCACAGGATTCTCCAGGCAAGAATACTGGGGTGAGTTGCCAGTTCCTTCTCCAAAGGGTATAGTACACTATTATTAATTATTCTGTATCTTATGTCTCTAGAACTTATTCATTTTCTTACTGTAATATGTACCCCCTGACAACATCTTCCCTTTTTCCCTACCTCCCAGCCCCTCATAACCACCATTCCACTGAGAAGTTGTGTTTTCAATATTTAACAAAGAAATTGAACCATGTTCCATATGGATCATAATCAGATAATTATTTGATGTACTATCTGATAGAACTATCTTCCTCTAAAGAATAAGATGGTACAAAGATTAGTCCTTTCTGTTTCAAAAAATGTTTGAGGATTTCTGGAGACTAGAGAGATATTCCTCCAGTTGATGATATTCAATCACTTATAAATTATCAATTACCCTCCAGGCAAAGTATAAAGGAGAATGGAAGATCAGGCTCTAGATTCACAGAGATTTCATTCAAATATGAAATTTACCATACTCCATACTGATGAGCTATTGGACTTTGAGTAAGCTATTGGACTTTTTAACTTGCTGAATCTTGAATTTTTTATTTATAAGATGGATATGAACAAAATGGTAGCTTACTGACAGTATTTTTGAGAGGTTCAAAATAGGTAATCCACTCATAGCCCTAACAGACATAATCAAGTGGTGAGATTTAACATGTCAATCATTATTATTATACAATGAGGACATACAATTTATTTCTAGTTCTATTTTACATTTTTTGCTCTACAGATTATTATGTGAGAGATGGGGTGTATATTCTTTTGCTTCTACCAATACTAAGAGACTTAATACACTGTACCTCAATCAGCATGGATGATTTCGTAACAAAAACAACAAGAACAAATGAATATATCAGGGAAGGCAAGCAAGTCATTGGCATTTATTGAGTGTCAAATGCATGCCAAATTCTGTAATGCAGTAGGCCCCAACCTCCAGGTCACAACTGATACTTGTCTCTGGCCTGTTAGGAACTGGGCTGCACAGCAAAGGAGCCGTGGGTGAATGAGCAAGGCTTCACCTGTGTTTACAGTCACTCCCCATCTCTTGCATGATAGCTCAAGCTCTGCCTCCTGTCAGATCAATGATGGCATAATAAATGCAATGCACTCGAATCATTCCCAAACTATCCTCCACTCTATCTGTGGAAAAATTGTCTTCTGTGAAACCAGTCCCTGGTGCCAAAAAGGTTGCAGACGAGTGCTATAATAGATTCTTTTTATGACTCTTATTTAATTGCAAAACAGCAATATGCAAGATTTTCTCTGTGTTATATGAAAGATAGAGCTTAAGCAGAGGTTAATCAAATTATCTGAAGCCACATAGTTAGTAAGTAATGCATAACGCCTACTCAGGTGTAACATCCTTCTGTATATTTATCACACTGGGCTGTGTTTCGTTGAGTTGGCACAAGAGCAGTGGAAAAAATTTGGGTTGGCCATGGGTGCAGATACTATAATTATAGATGCCTATCAAATGCCAAGCCATAAAAATATAATTATTAAAATGACTTATTGAAAGACAAAATGAAGTCACATCTAAAAAAAATATGCATGCCCTTTTTAGGAGCACAGTGCGTGAATCATGCAATGTCCTTTTATCATCACTCCAGGGAACGGCTTCCCTGGTGGCTCAGCATCTACAGTTCAGGAGATGCAGGCTAGGAAGATCCCCTAGAGAAAAAAATGGCGACACACTCCCTGGGCTAGGAAGATCCCCTAGAGAAAGAAACGGCAACAAAATCCCATGGATAGAGAAGCCTGGTGAATTACAGTCCTTGTAGGGGTCATAGAAGAGTCAGTATGGCTTAGCAACTAAACAACAGGAAATGCAGAGAGGACAGACTCATACCTCAGGCTGCTGCTGCTGCTTCTGCTAAGTCACTTCAGTCGTGTCCGACTCTGTGCGACCGCATAGACAGCAGCCCACCAGGCTCCCCCGTCCCTGGGGTTCTCCAGGCAAGAACAATGGAGTGGGTTGCCATTTCCTTCTCCAGTGCATGAAAGAGAAAAGTGAAAGGGAAGTTGCTCAGTCGTGTCCGACCCTTAGGGACCCCATGGACTGCAGCCTACCAGGCTCCTCCGTCCATGGGGTTTCCCAAGCAGGACTGGAGTGGGGTGCCATTGCCTTCTCTGATACCTCAAGGCTACAGAGCTGAAAAAACAAATGATATGTTGAGAGGAAAGAGATGAAATATAAAACTCCAACAAGATTTCTGACAAAGGACCAACTGGTTAAACTGTTTTGTTTGTATAAGATGAGATTTCTGTATGTTTGTAGATATCCTAGGCATATTTCTCGTGATCGGTCTGACAATTGTCAAAAAATAAAAGCATATCCTGTGGAGCTTCATGTCACCAAAATCAAATATTCTTATAATTTTAAAAATGCTAAAAGTATTTATTTGAAAAGACCTTAGATCACACGATCTGTAATAAGCAGAAAACCAGACTACAGTAGTTATTTTGTGAACATACCTAATCTGAGGGTTGGTTTTCCTGGCATTTGTTTGAGCACTTAAGCATGCCAACTTTCTGTCTTCCTAATCTGCCATCCTAAGACTGTTGGTCTTTCCCTACTTGGCTTCATGGTGAAATGGATACATAGCAGCAATGGATAAATCACCCACTCTGAAGGCATAAAGAGTGGACAAGTGAAGGAAATCCACCATGTCCTTTTTTATAAGGGAAGTAATTTTTTTTTTTAAGAACTAAACCCTTCCCATCAGCAGAATGCTACTTATTTCTCAGAAGCTGGAACTGGGTTAAATACTTATAAAAGAAAAGGTCCTGCAAAGGTAATTATTTGGCTTTCCAGCACCTTCAGGGGAGGTGATAGAAGAAAAGGAGGTTGAAAATGTCCTTTATAGGCCAATGAAAGGAAACTGAAAAAAAGAAAAAACTGGACAAAAATCCAGGCTTACTTTGTTTAGGCCAGTGGTTGATGATCTGAGGCTGGAATATACAAGCTGGCATGTGGGAGAATTCATGCATGAGGCCTGACCTTGTGCTAAATTGAGAAGTACGTGTCTTCTCTTTTTGACGCCCTCGTCTCTTCTGTGTGTCTTCATCATCTGACTATTCACGGTCTGCTTTTTCAGGAAACCCTTATTCCTCTATGCTCATATTTTGCCTCTCTAGCCCCTCAATCACTAGGCTGGCTAGATCACAAAAAAGGAAGGACCATTAGCAAACCATTCCTACTTCACAATCTATTTCTGATCTCTTGGACTTGACTTCTTGAATTCTGGGGCTCTAAGAAGTCATTCAGAAAATTATTACTGATACTCAGCATAGCTTTAGGGAGCTAGTAAGTCAGCTAAACATTGTAAAAGTTTATTAGTTCTCTATATCTGGAGAGCACTGGAATGAAAACATACTGATTTAACATTGCAATCAGTTCACAAGGAATTTTTATATTTAGACTGGACCATAAAAAGAATATAGCTCGTTTGTCCCTATAATTCCCTTGACATTGCATATTCTACAATGATCATAACAGCTGATTTCCCAATGATTTCAACAGTAGATATAGATAAAGGAAAAGCTTTTGAAGGAATTTTTGTAAATATTGATGAAATTATTATAAAGATTTATGGGATTATTAATTCACTGAATACCTTCCTAGTTTGTCTGCTGGTCATTATTACATATGTCCCTTCAAGAAACTCTATTAACTGACTCAGTGCCATGATTGTGGATGAAATCTCTCTCCAGGAAAGAGGATAGAATGTTTAAGAAAACAGACCGATTCATCTTGGCTGTCAAAACAAGAGATCATGGAATTAATGATGCTAACCTTTTTATTAACATGAACACTCTCACGTGGAACGCGTTTGCTCTGGAGGTCAGAGCATTATGCTGAAACGTCTTCACTCCTCAGACTCAGGTTTTGCCTCTTCTCTGTATCTACCCAGGGAATAAAAGAATGAGAGCAAATACTATCTGGAATTCCTCCTTTGTTATGCAGCCCATCAAACCTGATTAAATGTAGTACAAGATTAGACAATCTAGGCCGTGGGAAAGGCACAACTTAAAGGTAAAATGGGCTCCCCTTGTTGTACCATAAGTGCTATAGCAGCATTTATTAAGACACCCTTGGTTAATCCATTAGGAACCAGCAAGTTTTCTTTTCTCCCTCTTTCTTTCAACTCCTATGTGCTCTGTACGTTAAGATCATTAAGGAGGTTTGCAATTACAGCATACTGAATTCCATATACATTTTTTTTCTTTTCTTCCTCTTTCCTCCCTCTCTCTCACCACCCCCTTTCTTTGTAAGTTTTAAAATTCTTCCTTCGTGGGGAAAATCATTTTAAACAGACAAATTCCAAAGTTAGAGCACATATTATAACTTAAGGCAGTACTCCTAACTCCCATTTCAAAGTTTTGTTTTTGTTTTTTTTTTTTTTTTGTCAAATATTAAACATTTAGCAGTCACTATGGAAGACAGTACTGAGGTTCCTCAAAAAATCTAAAAGAGTAGAACTACCATGAAAAAGTGAAAGTTTTAGTAGCTCACTCATGTCTAACTCTTCGTGATCCCATGGACTATAGCCCTGTCGGGCTCCTCTGTCCATGGGATTTCCTAGACAAGAATACTGGAGTAAGTAAACATTCCCTTCTTCAGAGGATCTTCCCAATATAGAGATCAAACCCAGGTCTCCTGCATTGCAGGCAGTTTCTTTACCACTGAGCCACCAGGGAAGCCCTGAGCTAACATAGGTTCCAGCAATTCCATTTCTGGGTATTCTTCTCAAAGAAAACAAAAACGCTAACTCAAAATGTGCTCTTGTGTTCACTATAGTATTATTCACAATAATCAAGATAAGGAAGCCACCTAGGTACCCATCAATAAATGACTGGTTAAATCAGAAGTGTTATAGATGCACTGTTCAGTTCAGTTCAGTCACTCAGTCGTGTCTGACTCTTTGCGACCCCATGAACCACAGCATGCCAGGCCTCCCTGTCCATCATCAACTCTTGGAGTTTACCCAAACCCATGTCCACTGAGTTGGTGATACCATCCAAGCATCTCATCCTCTGTCGTCCCCTTCTCCTCCTGCCCTCAATCTTTCTCAGCATCAGGGTCTTTTCCAGTGAGTCAGCTCTTCGCATCAGGTGGCCAAAGTATTGGAGTTTCAGCTTCAACATCAGTCCTTCCAAAGAATATTCAGGACTGATCTCCTTTAGGATGGACTGGTTGCAACTCCTTTAGGATGGACTGGTTGGCTCTCCTTGCAGTTCAAGGGACTCTCAAGAGTCTTCTCCAACACCACAGTTCAAAAGCATCAATTCTTCTGCACTCAGCTTTCTTTATAGTCCAACTCGCACACTCATACACAGAGAAGGCAATGGCACCCCACTCCAGTACTCTTGCCTGGAAAATCTCATGGACAGAGGAGCCTGGTAGGCTACAGTCCATGGGGTCACTAAGAGTCAGACACGACTGAGCGACTTCACTTTCACTTTTCACTTTCATGCATTGGAGAAGGAAATGGCAACCCACTCTAGTGTTCTTGCCTGGAGAATCCAGGGACGGGGGAGCCTGGTGGGCTGCCATCTATGGAGTCGCACAGAGTTGGACACGACTGATGTGACTTAGCAGCAGCAGCAGCACATCCATATATGACCACTGGAAAAACCATAACCTTGAATAGATGGACCTTTGTTGACAATGTAATATCTCTGCTTTTCAATATGCTGTCTAGGTAGGTCATAACTTTTCTTCCAAGGAGTAAGCATCTTTTAATTTCATGGCTGCAATCACCATCTGCATAATGGGGTATTATTCCATTGTAAAAAAAAAAAAATAGAATTTGTGACAATGAAGATAGACCTGGTGAGTGTTATCCTAAGTTGCATAAGTTATACAGAGAAAGACAAATACCATATTACTTCATGTATATGTGGAATCCAAAATACAAGACAAATGAACAAACACAAAACAGAAACAGCCATAGACACAGAGAACAGGTGGTTGCCAGAGGGGAGAGGGCGTGGAAGAGAAGAAGAAAATTAGGAGCTTTTCTTAATTAAGAAAGCAGACTTCCAATTACAGAAGAAACTGAATCATGGGGATGAAATGCACAGTGTGAAAAATATAGTCAATAATAACATAATATCTTTGGTCGCAGATGTAACTAGACTTATCATGATGATCACTTTGTAATGTACATAACTATCAAATCACTCTGTTGCGCACCTGGAACAAACACAGTGCTGTAGGTCAATTATACTTCAAAGAACAAACAAACTCATAAAAAAATCAGTTTTGTGGTTAGGGGGCATGTGGTGAGACGAGTCAGTTGAAGGTGGTCAAAATGTGCAAACTTCCAGTTATGAACGGATGCCAGACATATAAAGTACAATGTGATTAATACAATTAATACTGTAGTATGTAATATATGAGAGATAAGAAAGGAATCCTAAGAGCTCTCATCACAAGGAAAAATGCTTTTCTTTCTTTTATTTTCTATCAATGTTAAGCGATGAATGTTCATTAAGTTTATTATGGTAATCATTTTAGGAGGTATCAAATCATCATGTTATACACCTCAAACTTACACAGTATTGTATACCAACTATATCTTAATAAACATGAAAGAAAAAAATGAAACATTATAAAAATATTAGCATATCTAGAATATATTTTGTATCAAATAATGGTATTTTTGACTTTCATTTTACCTGTTTTAGCATCAGATGAAAGTGAAAATGTTAGCTGCTCAGTCATGTCCGACTCTTTGTGACCCCATGGACTGTAGCCTGCCAGGCACCTCTATCCATGGAACTCTCCAGGCAAGAATACTGGAGTGGGTAGCTATACCCTTCTCCAGGGGACCTTCTGGACCCAGGGGCTGAACCTGGGTCTCCTGCATTGCAGGCAGATTCTTTACTGTCTGAACTACCAGGGATTAGCATTAGATGGATGCAGCCTAAAAGTAGGCACTGAAAAGCTTCCTTAGAGTGACGCATCCACGTTTTCAACAATTATGACCTGTTTCGATAGTCAGAGTCCTCAACAAAGTCATCAAGTAGGTGAAAGCTACCCCTCACATCCTCATCACTTGGTCCTATGATCACCTCTCTCCACTGTTCTGATATCCACCACACAGAACGCACATTGTTCAAGTCCATGATTCTTATTGAAAGATAAATAAAAGCAGCCATATTTCATTTCTATAGAAATCAAGATATTTTGTTACATGTTGTAGCACTATGTTGGTATTGCACATATCAGGCAAGAGAGAATTCTGCTCTTGAGACAGTCTGAAAATTGCCACTTCTGATTAATGATAAAAGTAAAAAAAAAAAGGAATAAATGAAATTTCCAGGTACAAATGTAAGAAATACCAGTATCTAAAGTAGTGATGGAGGAAGGGAATCCCATAAGTAATATCTGGACGCAGATTAATAGAACGTCAACAAGAAAAGATAGGGATGTTGAAGCTAAGACACAGAAAACTCCAGAAGGAAGGAGTTAATTGGAACAAATCAAGCAGACAGCCCAGTAATTTTTCAAGTGAATCATTTTAGCGACAAAGATTTACTTTCCCTTGTGATGGAAGCAGAAGAATTAGGAATCAAAAATGAGAAAAAAAAAAAGACATGTTCAAGGAACTTGGGTATGAAAGGAGATGAACTCAGAGAATGAAGCTAACAGAGTATTTGGTTGGAATAGAGTGTTAGATGGAGAATAGAGTGTTCCTTTTAGTTTTTACCAAGGTAGGATTTAAATACTGTTTACAAGTTAAAGGAGTCAATGAAGAGAGAAAAAAAAATGAACAAGGAAAAAGATGTAAGAGCCAATGAACCAGGGTCACCTGGCAGGCAAAAGAGGGTAGGAAGCATAGTAATCATAGAAGAATGTGTCTTATACCAAAGGTGTGAAAAGGGATAGTGATAATTAGAGTGGTTAAATTCAGATGATGGTGAGGGTAAGATCAGAATGTCAAAGAAATTCATGTCTTATGATTTCCAATTTTGTATGGAGGAGGTTGCCTTAATATTAGTCTATTGTTCAAGTATGTGACAACTTGATGATTAAGTTTATCACAGCTAGACTTGTCATAAGTTTAAGATTATATCAATATTCTTGTGCATGGTGAATTCATTGTGTCTACAAGATACTACATACTATAAGAGTACTGCAAAAGACAGTCTATTCCAAAGGAATCAGGCAAAAAGTAAAAATTAGAAACACACATGTGAAACATAAATATAAAATTGTTGTTGTTCAGTTGCTCAGTAGTGTCAGACTCTTTGCGACCCCATGGACGGCAGCACACCAGGTTTCCCTGTCCTTCAGCAGCTCCCAGAGCTTGCTCAAACTCATGTCCACTGAGCTGATGATCCCATCCAACCATCTCATCCTCTGTCACCAAAATAGTTTAGGTAAAAAAATATATATGGATTAGCATATAGTGAGACTTTATCACATAATAGTTGAGGATGAAACTTCCGGAGCAATACTACCTGAGTTTAAACTTATTCTCCCTACTACTTGTAGAACCATGGGCAAGTTAGTTAATCTCTCTGAGGTTTCTAGTTATGTATGTTGGTTTTTTGTTCAATCAAAATAGCTATAAAAATTCTAGGACTGAATCTCTGCAAAGGAAATCAGAGGAAAAGAAACCGTCCCATAACATGGCTCCCTCACATAACGGAGGGAACAAAATCCCCAGAAAACTCTGATATCTCTTTGACCCCAGTTTGGTCCCGAGAATTTATTACAACCAGAAGAATGTCATGCCCTAGTTGGCTTCAGCCTGACTCCTGAAGTGCAGAGTCCTGAAGTTCACCTCTGACGTGCTGGTTTTTATCTCCCTCAGTTGTGACTCCTCCTCACAGTTGTGAATAGAGGCCAAATGATTATTGGAGAAATTATCACATAGTCCTTAAACAGGCGGAGTACTTCAAGCCTAAGCAAAATGTACAGAATTACGTTTGCTGATGGCTATTGTCTAAGGTCACAGTTATAGGCTTGACTGGTGCCCAGCATATTATGGATGAATAGAGCAAATTACATTTGGATAGTTCAGTCAGATTCTTTTTTAGTTCAGGGAGAACACTGAAAGCGGCCCAAGAAGCCAAGCTTAGATTCAGCATGATGATAAGGGTAAACACTACCTTCAATATGATAAACTCTGCTTCAATCTTCATATTTTCTTTGGTCTTGAACCAAGAGACTATCACATTTCATGAGTAGCATGCATTAACTTCAATCCATCTGGATCTAAATGAATATGAAGAATCTGCTCTCATACTTTCCTGAGAACAGTTTGCTTTCGTTTTCCCTAAATATTAACCCTGGAACGATGGAAAGTTTTCTCTCAAGTGTTTTAATACACTGTGACAAAGATTCTACTGTACACAAAGATAAAAGTGGAGTTTGTATGGATTAAAGGTTATCACATTATGAATATTTACATGGACTTTTTAAGGTAATGAGTCACCTTGTGGAGGACTTTAGCTGTTATAGTTCTCTCATTATGGCTCATTCTTCTACTAAATGCAATTTACAAAAACATCCTCACAATCCTCACAACTTTTCAAGGAAAAAATAAGGTAAACTCAGTCTCAACCTCTCAATGGGACTGACTTTCTCCATATATACTAAAGATAGGATCACTGAAGATAGTGTAAGATGCCAAGAACTTTTTTTCCATTCATAAATCTTCATCATTAAAAACAAAAAAACAGTTCTTATATATATATATATATATATATATATATATATATCACCCTTTTTTAGCAAGAAATCTAGCATAAAGTCCTATATCACAATGTTGATGAAAGATTTTCATAGCAAATATTTTTGTCACAAGATGAATTCAACATGCCAACTATCAAGAAATGTTTTGGCATTTCTACAGTGCTTTTTCAGTGCACTTGTTGAGTAAGTGGTATCATCTGTTTCCTCTGCCAAGTACCTATGTGGTAACTTGTGTCAGTTAACAAAATACAGAATCAGTCATCAATCTCTCATCGTCTTCTAATCATATGCAAGGCAGAAGAAATAGTCATCATGTCAAGAAAAACATCGGATCTGTTTATGCTTTGGGACAAAAATCTTCCAGGGAGTGAACCTTCTTAGACTCAGCAGAAAAGTAAATTTAAGTGGAAATATAATAGCCCTCCTCTGCCTTTTGTCATGCTTCAGTGTCCGTGGCTTTTGTGATCCTATAGTTCTAGGCAATAGTAGACTATCAAGCAAAGCCTTTCTGAAGACAAAAATGATGACTGACATTCAAATTAGGCTTAACATTAGCTAGAAAACAAAAGGAATGAGTTTTGATGAATTATAAAAAATGAACTATAAGTTTATTTAAATCTGAATAAATATTGACTTACGGGATTTTTCAGATGACTTCTCAACCATTTCTACTAGAACTGTGGCAAGTTATTTTCCTTAGGTTTCAATCTTAAATGTTTTTCAAAATTCAGAAGCAATTTTAGATCAATCTACATTTAGATTTTATTGTCTAAAGCAAGTGTTATTGGCTAATAAGAAAAGTTATTAAGAATATTCTCAACATTCCTTTTGTAAAAAAATATTAAAGCATGAAATATGTAAAAAAGGAACATGCAAATATGTCTGAATATCTTATTCTATTATTTGAACTAGCCTCTATTTCCTTCAGTTTCTGAACAAGTCATCAATGAAAAGAATCATGAATCCTTAATCCTTGAAGTACTTACTTCAATTTTTTATTTTAATTCAAGCTTTACTGAGATATAATTGACATGCAACATCAAGTTTAAAGTTTACAACTTGTTGACTTGACACACCTATATATTGCAAAATGATTACCATCATAGGGTTAGGTAACACTTCCATCATGTCATATAATTACATTTACATTATGTGGTGAGATGATTCAAGGTGCAATAACTTAGCAACTTTCACATATACAATACAGTGTTATGAGCCTTAATCATCACATCTATTAGATTCCTAGAACTTATTCATATTACAACTGGCAGTTTACACCCTTTCACCAACATCTTTCCATATCCCCATCCCTCAGTCTCTGGTAACCACCACTCGACTCTGTTGACTTTGGTGTTTTTAGATTCCATATATAAATGATCAGTCCATCAGTTCAGTCACCCAGTCATGTACAACTCTTTTAAACCCCATGGACCACAGCATGCCAGGCCTCCCTGTCCATCACCAACTCCCAGAGTTTATCCAAACTCATCTCCACTGAGTTGGTGATGCCATCCAACCATCTCATCCTCTGTCGCCCCCTTCTCCTCCTGCCCTCAATCTTTCCCAGCATCAGGGTCTTTTCAAATGAGTCAGCTCTTCACATCAGATGGCCAAAGTATAGGAGTTTCAGCTTCAACATCAGTCCTTCCAATGAACACCCAGGACTGATCTCCTTTAGGATTGACTGTGGATCTCCTTGCAGTCCAAGGGACTCTCAAGAGTCTTCTCCAACACCACAGTTCAAAAGCATCAATTCTTCAGTGCTCAGCTTTCTTTATGGTCCAACTCTCACATCCATACATGACTAGTGGGAAAACCATAGCCTTGACTAGATGGACCTTTGTTGGCAAAGTAATGTCTCTGCTTTTTAATATGCTGTCTAGGTTGATCATAATTTTCCTTCTAAGGAGTAAGTGTCTTTTAATTACATGGCTGCAGTCACCATCTGCAGCGGTTTTAGAGCCCCCCAAAATAAAGTCTGTCACGTTTCCACTGTTTGTACGTTTTTCATGTACCTGTTGGACATTTGTATGTGCTCTTTGGAAAACTGCCTATTCAGTTCCTCCGTCCAGTTTTTAATCAGGTTGTTCTGTTTTGTTTCTATTGAATTTGTAAGTTCTTAACGTGTTTTGGGTATTAACCCCTCATTAAATATATATGATATGCTAATATTTTCTCCCATTTTGTAGGTTGCTTTTTCATTTTGTTGATCGTTTCTTTCGCTGAGCAAAAGAAACTTATTTGTTTTACTTGTGTTGCTTGTGATTTTACTGTCATACCCCTAAAATCTTTGCAAAGACCAACGTGAAGGAGCTTTCCATGTTTGCTCTAGAAGTTTTACAGTTTTAGATCTTATGCATAAGGCATTCATTCATACCAAATTAATTTGTGTGAATGGTGTAAAACATAGGTCTAATTTCATTCTTCTGCAGATGGTTAACCATTTTTTCTAACATCATTGATTGAAGAAACTACTCTTTCTCCATTCAGTATCCGTAGACCCCTTGTCAAATATTAGCTGATCATGAAAGTGAGAATTTATTTCTGGGCTGTTGATTCCACCCTGTTGTCCTGTATGTCAACTTTTATGCTAGTACCATACTTGGATTATTATAGATTTCCAGTATATTTTGAGATCAGGAAGTGTGTTTCTTCCACATTTGTTCTTCTTCCTAATGATTGCTTTGTCTATTTAGGGTCTTAAGTGACTCCACACAAATTTTAGTGAAAAATGTCATTGGAATTTTGATAACCATTGCACTATATTTACAGACGGGTTTTTTAGTATGAGCATTTTAGTAATATTAATTCTCCTGACCCATGAACATGGAAAACATGTCCATTTGTTTGTGTCTTCTTCTATTTCTTTCATCAAAGCCTTGTACTTTTCATTATACAGATAGATTTTTCACATTTTTGGCTAAATTTATTTCTAAGTATTTACTGTTTATTGATGCTATGGTGAGTGGTTATGCTTTATTTCTTTCTTCAGACGTTTTGTTGTTAATATATGGAAATGCAGCTGATTTGTGTATATTGATTTTATATCTTTAAACTTCACTGAATTTATTAGCTCTAAGTGTTTTTTGGCACAGTCTATCAAAATTTCTATATATATAAAATCTCACTTGCAACCAAAGATGATTTTTACCTCTTCCTTTCCAAATTGGATGACATTTATTCATTTATTTTTATCACCTAATTTGTCTGGTTGGAAATTCCAGAACTATGTTGAATAAGAGTGGTGAGAGTAGGTGTTCCTGTTGTCTTCTTTATTTCAGAGGAAAAGTTTTCAACCTTTCACTGTTGAGTGTAATGTTGCCTATAGGTTTGTAATACCTAGCCTTTATTGTGTTGAGGTGTATTCCTACTATACCTAACTTGTTGAACATTTTCATCAGGAAAGAACATTGATTTTTGTTAAATGTTTTCCTGAATCTATTCAAATAATTGTATGACATCCAACTCCATTTTATTCATTTTGTATATTATACTTACTGAGTTGGATACACTGAAACATCCTTGCATTACAGTGATAAATCCCACAAGATCACGGCATCTGATCCTTTTCATGTGCTGTAGGATTCAGTTTGTTAATGCTTTACGGTGAACGTGTGCATCCATACTCATCAAAGATTATGATCAACAATTTTCATCAACAAAGATTTCATCAACAATTTTCTTTTGTTGTAGTGTCCTTATCTGCCTGTGGTATCAGGGTAATGTGTGTCTCATAAAATTAGTTTGGGTGTCTTCTTCCTCTATAACTTTTTAGAAGAGTTTGAGAAGGGTTGGCATTAATTCTTCTTTAAATATTTGGCACAAATCACCAGTAAAACTATCTGGTGACAGGTTTTTCTGTGTTGGCAGGTATTTGATTATAGATTTCCTCAATTATCATCGGTCCTCTCAGATTTTCTATTTCTTTATGATTAAGTCATGCTTGCTTTTATATTTATAAGAATTTATCCATTTCTTCTAAGTTATCCATTTTGGTGACATATCAATTCAATTCAATCGCTCAGTCGTGTTCAACTCTTTCTGACCCCATGAACCGCACCATGCCAGGCCTCCCTGTCCATCACCAACTCCCAGAGCCTACTCAAACTCATGTGCATTGAGTCGGTGATATCATCCAACCATCTCATCCTCTGTCGTACCCTTCTCCGCCTGCTTTCAATCTTTCCCAGCATCAGGGTCTTTTCCAATGAGTCAGCTCTTCGCATCAGGTGGCCAAAGTATTGGAGTTTCAGCTTCAACATCAGTCCTTCCAATGAACACCCAGGACTGATCTCCTTTAGGATGGACTGGTTGGATCTCTGTGCTGTCCAGCGGACTCTCAAGAGTCTTCTCCAGCACCACAGTTCAAAAGCATCACTTCTTCACTGCTCAGCTTTCTTTATAGTCCAACTCTCACATCCATACATGACCACTGGAAAAACCATAGTTTTGACTAGACAGACCGTTGTTGACAAAGTAATGTCTCTGCTTTTTACAATGCTGTCTAGATGGGTCATAACTTTCCTTCCAAGGAGTAAGCATCTTTTAATTTCATGGCTGCAGTCACCACCTGCAGTGATTTTGGAGCCCCCAAAAAATAAAGTCTGACACTGTTTCCCCATCTATTTCCCATGAAGTGATGGGACCAGATGTCATGATCTCAGTCTTCTGAACGTTGAGCTTTAAGTCAACTTTTTCACTCTCCTCTTTCACTTTCATCAAGAGGCTCTTTAGTTCTTCTTTGCTTTCTGCCATAAGGGTGGTATCATCTGCATATCTGAGGTTATTGATATTTCTCCCAGCAATCTTGATTACAGCTTGTGCTTCCTCCAGCCCAGCATTTCTCATGATATACTCTGCATATAAGTTAAATAAGCAGGGTGACAATATACAGCCTTGACGTACTCCTTTTCCTATTTGGAACCATTCTGTTGTTCCATGTCTGGCTCTAACTGTTGCTTCCTGACGTGCATACAGGTTTCTCAAGAAGCAGGTCAGGTGGTCTGGGATTTCCATTCCTTTCAGGATTTTCCACAGTTTATTGTGATCCACACAGTCAAAGGCTTTGGCATAGTCAATAAAGCAGAAATAGATTTTTTTCTGGTACTCTCTTGCTTTTTCAATGATGCAACAGATGTTGGCAATTTGATCTCTGGCTCCTCTGCCTTTTCTGAAACCAGCTTGAACATATGGAAGTTTACAGTTCACGTATTGCTGAAGCCTGGCTTGGAGAATTTTGAGCATTACTTTACTAGCTTGTGAGATGAGTGCAATTGTGCAGTAGTTTGAGCATTCTTTGGCATTGCCTTTCTTTGGGATTGGAATGAAAACTGACATTTTTCAGTCCTGTGGCCACTGCTGATTTTTCCAAATTTGCTGACATATTGAGTGCAGGACTTTCACAGCGTCATCTTTTAGAATTTGAAATAGCTCAACTGGAATTACATCACCTCCACTAGCTTTGTTTGTAGTGATGCTTCCTAGGATGTCTGGCTCTAGGTGAGTGATCACAACATCATGATTAACTGGGTTATGAAGATCATTTTTTGTACAGTTATCCTGTGTATTATTGCCACCTCTTTTTATTGTCTTCTGCTTCTGTCAGGTTCATACCATTTCTGTCCTTTATTGAGCCCATCTTTGTATGAAATGTTCCCTTGGTATTTCTAATTTTCTTGAAGAGATCTCTAGTTGACATATAGGTGTTCTTATTAATATTATGACTAAAGTCTAGGCTTATAGTTGCTGGAGTTCCTGGGATCCTGCAGGAGCAGTAGGAGAAGGGTGTGCGTAGTGATTCAGGTAGATGTCTGCAAATGGTGAATATTTATATGATGAAAGCTGTTAAAATCTGTAGGAGATTCACAAAGGCTATACTCACCATTCAAAAAACTTAACACACTTTATTTTCTGGGGATCCAAAATCACTGCAGATGGTGACTGAAGCCATGAAATTAAAAGATGCTTGCTCCTTGGAAGAAAAGCTATGACCAACCTAGACAGCATATTAAAAAGCAGAGACGTTACTTTGCTTACAAAGTTCCGTGTAGTCAAAACTATGGTTTTTCCAGTAGTCATGTATGGATGTGAGAGTTGGACCATAAAGACAGCTAATCACTGGAGAATTGATGCTTTTGAACTGTGGTATTGGAGAAGACTCTTGAGAATCCCTTGCACTGCAAGGAGATCCAACCAGTCCATCCTAAAGGAGATCAATCCTGGGTGTTCATTGGAAGTACTGATGTTGAAGCTGAAACTCCAATACTTTGGCCACCTGATGTGAAGAACTGACTCATTGGAAAAGAGCCTGATGCTGGGAAATATTGAAGGTAGGAGGATGAGATGGGTGCATAGCATCACTGGCTTGATGGATATGATTTTGAGCAAGCTCCGGAAGTTGGTAAAGGACAGGGAAACCTGGCATGCTGCATTTCTTGGGGTTGCAAAGAGTCGGACATGACTGAGCAACTGAACTGAACTGATACTCACTGGTTCCTTCTTCAGTGGCAAAATCTTCTGTGTTTATCTGCAGAGTAGATCTCTATGAACTACATTTGCTCCCACCACATACATGCTAAGTCGCTTCAGTAGTGTCCCACTCTTTGTGACCCCATGGACTGTAGGCTGCCAGGCTCCTTTTTCCATGGGGTTTTCCAGCAAGAATACTGGAATGAATTGCCATGCCCTCTTCCAGGGGATCTTCCTGACTCAGGGACTGAACCCACATCTCCTGCACTGGCAGGCAGATTCTTCACCACTATTAATAGCTCCTGCTTCTTTCTAGGCAATTTAGTTTCATGCAATTTTATACCATTTGTAGCTTGAAGTATCCACCACCACAGTCAAGATATGAGCAACTGTAGCACAAGAATCCCTCATGTTTCCTTTTATAACCACACCCTCTTCCCACTTTCCCTAAATGATGGCAACCACTAATCTAGCCTTAATTTATAAAATGCTGTCATTTTAAGAATGTTATGGAATCCTAATTATTATATGTATCAATAGTCCCTCCACTCATATTACTCAGTAGGATGCATGGTATATTTTTACATTTGTTTAAATAACCATTCACCTGTTAAAGGACACCAGTATTGTTTTCAGTTTGGGTTTATTAAAGATAAAGCTGCCCTGAACATCTGTGTATAGGCTTTTGTGTAGACAAATCCCTAGATGTTTTCATCTCTGTAATAGTTTTCAATTCTCTGGAATAAATACACAAGAGAACAATTATGGGGTTCTATGGTAATTCCACAGGGCTTCCCAGGTGGCTCCACTGGTAAAGAACCTGCCTGCCAATGCAGCAGATGCCAGAGCCATGGGAATTTTCTTTCTCTCTTTTTTTTTTTTCTGGAAAACCCATGGACAGAGGAGCCTGCTGGTCTATAGTCCATAGGGCCACAAAGAACCAGACACAACTGACCAATCAACTGAGCACACACACATGGTAATCCCACACTGTTTTAGGAGCAAATGCCAAACTGGTTTCCAGAGTGGCTGTACAGTTTACACTCCAGTCAGAAATGTGTGAGGGAATCAGTTTCTCCTCATCCTTGCCAGCACTTGGTACTGTCACCTTTTTAAAAAATTTGGCTATTCTGAAGGTGTGCGGTGATACATCATCATGGTTATACTTGTATTACTTTGATGGGTAATGGTGCTGAATATATTTTCATGCGCTTGCTTGACATACATTTATCTTCTTAGATAAAAGAATTCTGTCCAAGTTTTTTGTTTTAGTTTTTTGTTGTTGTTGTTTTTAACCCCCATTTCCTAAGTGGGATTGTTTTCAGTTCAGTTTAATTGCTCAGTCATGTCAACCTCTTTGCAACGCCATGGACAGCAGCATACCAGGCCTCCCTGTCCATCACCAACTACCAAAACTTGCTCAGCCTCACGTCCATCAGGTCAGTGATGCTATC
Source organism: Giraffa tippelskirchi (assembly GCF_054371585.1). Classification (NCBI taxonomy): domain Eukaryota; kingdom Metazoa; phylum Chordata; class Mammalia; order Artiodactyla; family Giraffidae; genus Giraffa; species Giraffa tippelskirchi. The sequence goes on from NC_137281.1 coordinate 155,591,611, forward strand.
CAACTGTCTCATCCTCTGTCGTCCCCTCCTTCTGCCTTCAGTCTCTCCCAGCATCAGGGTCTTTTCCAATGAGTCAGTTCTCCGCATTAGGTGGCCAAAGTATTGGAGCTTCAGCATCAGCCCTTCCAATGAACATTCAGGGTTGATCTCCTTTAGGATGGACTGGTTGGATCTCCTTGCAGTCCAAGGGACTCTCAAGAATCTTCTCCAACACCACAGTTCAAAAGCATCAAACCTTCAGCACTCAGCTTTCTTTATAGTCCAACTCTCACATCCACGCATGACTATTGGAGAAATCACAGCTTCGACTAGATGGGCCATTGTTGGTAACGTAATGTCTCTGCTCTTTAATAAGCTGTCTAGCTTGGTCATAGCTTTTCTTCCAATGAGCAAGCATCTTTAAATTTCATGGCTTCAGTCCCCAACTGCAGTCATCTTGGAGCCCAAGAAAACAGTCTCTCATTGTTTCCCCATCTATTTGCCATGAAGTGATGGGATTTCTTTATACAGTCCACACACGAGACCTCGTATATCACTTGCTGCTAGTCTTTAGCTTGTCCTATCACCCTCTTAACATGGACTTTCACAGAACACTTTACTTTGATGAGGTTGCTTTTTTTGTTTCTTTTTCACATATTGCGCTTTTGGTGATGAGTATCACTAATTTCAATTCTTAGTATCATTTTAAAAACAAATAATACTTATTTTTAAAAGTATCTTTTAAAAATCATTTCTTCCTAAACTTCAGCATATATAAGAATCATCTCTTAAAAAGACTGACTGCTGGGATCTATTCTTAGAAATTCTGACTCAGTAGGTCTATGATTGGGAGCTGAGGATACACATCTCTAACAAGCTCCCAGGTGATGGTGATGCCTTTGGACTACAGACACACTGTGAGTATTAGTGAAAATTGATTAAAATTTTAAAAAATTAATTAATATCCATATATATATATAATAAAAATTTATAGCCTTTCAGGTTTCATCAGCATCCATGAAATGGAAAAGTTGGGACTTCAAATGAGATAGAACAAATGAACAAAACTTTCTTACAGTTTTTAAGAAATGAATTGAACCACACACACATAAAATCCTGTTTGGAGACTTTCTCATCTGTAAGGATCACTTAAGAGAGATAATGTGGGGGTCCTTACTACTGAAGTTTGGAAATAATATAACATGAAAATATTTAAACCAAGTGAAGAGATGGCTGGCAAAGATATACTGGTTAATATATTGATTTTTATAGAAAAGTATGATGTTAATCAACTTCTGTGATATCAGAGGCTTTATGAATACTACATATTAAAAAGTTGGAGATTTGTGTTACTTATTTCTCAATTTTACATTACAGAAAACAAAACATATTGATCGAAAAAACATAGCAAATACTGTTGTTGTTCAGTTCCTAAGTTTGTCTGACACTGCTGCCCATGGACTGGAGCACACCAGGCTTCTCTGTCCTCTGCTACCTCCCCTAATTTGCTCAAATTCATGTCCACTGAGTCGGCAATGCTACCTATCCATCTCATCCTCTGCCACCCACTTCTCTTTTGTCTTCAATCTTTCCCGGCATCATGGTGTTTTCCAGTGAGTCAGCTTTTCAAATCAGGTAGCCAAACTGTTAGAGCTTCAACTTCAGCAAGAGTCTTTCTAATGATTATTCAGGGTTGATATACTTTAGGATTGACTGGTTTGATATCCTTGAAGTCCAAGGGACTCTCAAGACTCTTCTGTAGCACCATAATTCTAAAGCATCAATTCTTTGGTACTCAGCCTTCTTTATGTTTCAACTCTAACATCCATACATGATCACTGGAAAAACCATAGCTTTGACTATATGGACCTTTGTTGGCAAAGTGATGTTGCTGCTTTTTAATATGCTCTCTAGTTTTGTTAAAGCTTCCTTCCAAGGAGCAAGCATCTTTTAATTTCATGGCTGCAGTCACCATCTGCAGTGATTTTGAAGCCCCCCAAAATAAAATCTGTCACTGCTTCCACTTTTCCCCCTTCTATTAATGTTTGCCACGAAGTAATGGGACCATATACTATGAGCTTAGTTTTTTTGAATGTTGAGTTCTAAGCCAGCTTTTTCACTCTCTTCTTTCACCTTCATCAAGAGGTTCTTTAATTCCTCTTTACTTTCTGCCATTAGAGTAGTATCATCTGCATATCTGAGGCTGTTGACATTTTTCCCGGCAATCTTGATTCCAGCTTTTGATTCATTTAGCCTAGTACTTCACATGATGTACACTGCATAGAAGTTAAATAAGCAGGGTGACAATATACAGTTTTTTCATACTCCTTTTCCAGTTTTGAACGAGTCAGTAGTACCATGTCCAGTTCTAACTGTTGCTTCTTGACCCACATACAGGTTTCTAAGGAGACAGGTAAGTTCTATGGTACTCCCATCTCTTTACGAATTTCCCACAGTTTTTTGTGATCCACATAGTCAAAGGTTTTAGTGTAGCTCAGTGAAGCAGATGTTTTGTTGTCTGTTTGTTTGTTTTCCTGAAACTCCCTTGCTTACCATGATCCAATGAATACTGGCAACTTGATCTCTGTTCCTCTGCCTTTTCTAAATCGAGCTTGTACATTTGGGAGTTCTTCATTGATATAATGCTGAAGCCTGGCTTGAAGGATTTTGAACATAACCTTAATAGCATGTGAAATGAATGCAATTGTGCAGTAGTTTGAACATTTTTGGCATTGCCCTTCTTTGGGGTTGGAATGAATACTGACATTTTCCAGTCCTGTGGCCACTGCAGAGTTTTCCAAATTTGCTGACATACTGAGTGTAGCACTTTCACGGCATAATCTTTTAGGATTTGAAATAGCTCAAGTGGAATTCCATCACCTCCACTAGGTTTGTTCTTAGAAATGTTTCCTAAAGTCCACTTGACTTCACACTTCAGGATATCTTGCTCTAGGTGACTGACCACACCATCATGGTTATCCAGGTCATTAAAATCTTACTTGTATAGTTCTTCTGAACACATTTCAGGAACTGAGATCTCCCTTGTCCAATAGTTCCCCTTTTCTAAAGCAAAATTTTATAATTGCACATGCATGCTGAATATCTTTTGCTCTCTTGCCATTTCCCAGAGAATCCTTTGCAAATGCGCCAGTGTGGCCTTTGCAGCCTTGCATTATCTTATCTTTAACTACTTTCTCGGTTTATCTCTCCTACATCTCATTCTAGAACATAAACTCTGGCCGGTTCTTAAAATTTCCCAGATATCTCTGCTAAGTCTTTACAGAGTCGTTTTTTGTCTTTGAAGAACACCTTTCTCCATAAGTTGGTGCTTCCTCACACACCACTTTTCTCCAATACCCTGCTTCCCTCCTGGCTAAGTGAAATGCCTCTTTTGTGCTCAGAGGATGTCACACACTGGTACCCACAAGTTCATTTTTATCTCTGCCACCAGGAATCTTACTTACTTCACAGTGTAGATGTCAGGAGGGAAAAATCAATATCTACATTATTGATCATTGTATCTCCACCCCATAGCACAGGACAAAATGAAGAAAAGGTGCTTAATATGTGTTGCCTGAATACATGAATTAATGGAATAGCACAGGATTCTTAACTGCTGCTCCCTCCTTTTTTAAAAATATCTCCTGAGAAATAGCTTCTTACCAAAGTCATTTGTGGGCCTAAAGTAGAAGGTCAGGAAGCCCAAATAAACGAAATTCTGTGTTTTCTCCCCTTTTATTTTTTTTCTTTTCTTTAATTTTATTGAAATATAGTTGAATTACAATGTTGTCCTAAATTATTTTGTACAGCAAAGGGACCCAGTTGTATATATATATTATTTTTCATATTATTTTCTGTGTATGGCTTGTCACAGAATATTAAATATAGTTCCCTGTTCTATACAAGCATGCATGTTAAATCACTTCAGCCATGTCCCACTCTTTGCAGTCCTTGCACTGGGACCCACCAGGCTCCTCTGTCCATGGGATAGGAGTGGGTTGTCATGCCCTCCTCCAAGGGATCTTCCCAACCCAAGATTGAATTCAAATATATATATATATATATGACATCTCATTATCCATTCTTCTGTTAATGGACATTTAGGTTGTTTCCATGTCTTCTCTGTTGTAAATGATAATGTATGCATACATAAGGGTGTATGTATCTTTCACACATAAAATTATACTTTGTTTCTGGGCATCAATAGACATGAATTGCAGAAAACTCTGGGAGATAGTGGAGGACCAAGAAGCCTGGGGTGCTACAGTCCACGGGGTCGCAAAGAGTTGGGTACTGAACAACAACAGCGAATGCCCAGGAGTAGGATTTCTGGATCATATGGCAACTCTATTTTTAGGTTTTCAGGAATCTCCAAACTTTTTCCACAGTATCTGCAGCATTTACCTTTCCACCAACTGTGAAAGAGGGTTCACTTTCCTATACACCCTCTCCAGCATTTGTTATTTGTAGACTTTTTAATGATGGTCATCCCATGTGAGGTGGTACCTCTTTGTAGTTTTGATTTGCATTTCTCTAATAATTAGCAATGCTGAGCATCTTTTCATGTGCCTTTTGGCCATCTGTACCTCTTCCTCAGAGAAATGTTACTTTAGGTCTTCTGCCCATTTCAACTGGGTTGTTTGCTTTTTGTTGCTGTTGAGTTATATGAGTTGTTCATATATTTTGGTAATTAAGCCCTTGTCAGTAACATCATTTGCAAATATTTTCACTCAGTCCGTAAATTCTCTCTTTGTTTTGTTTAAGGTTTCTTTTGCTGTGCAAAAGCATGCAAGTTTATGTCCCATTTGCTTACTTTTGTTTTTATTTCTATTGCCTTGGGAGAACGATCTAAGAAAACATTGGTCCAATTTATGTCAGACAATGCTCTGTGTTTTCTATACTCTTTTCCTTTTACTTCATTGCATTTTTATTTCTGTGAAGTTGTCTCAAAGGATATACCAAATTTAGCCTGGAAAAACATAAGAAAATAATAAAAGGATAATATTTCCTATATAAAGGCAAATAAGCATTCCTTCACTTTTCTCTGAATTTGATGAGGAAAAAGCAGAGGTGCTATATGTTAATTGCATTTATATTTTTGCATATTATCATCATACCCCCCTACTGAATTGCCTCTTGGGTTCATATAAGATCCATCCAAATTGCTATTTTGTTCTCAATTACTGTACTTCATCCAGCAAAAAAAAAGTTGGCAAGAAGCCCATTACCCAGATTTGCCTTCTCATAATATTCGACTGAGCGACTTTTACTTTCACAACATGTGGCAGAGGAAATGTCGCTAACATTTCTCTGTGTGCTGTGCTTAGTTGCTCAGTCATCTCTGACACCATGCAACTCCATGGACTGTATCCCGCCAGGCTCCTCTGTCCATGGGGATTCTCCAGGTAAGAATACTGGAGTGGAATGTCAGTCCCTCCTCCAGGGGATCTTCCCAACCCAGGGATCCAACCCAGGTCTCCCACATTGAAGGCAGATTCTTTACCATCTGAGCCACCAGGCAAGCCGAGAATACTGGAGTGGGTTGCCATCTCCTCCTCCAGGGGATCTTCCTGATCCAGGGACTGAACCTGTATCTCCTGCATTGCAGGCAGTTTCTTTACTGCTGAGCCACTGGGGAAGCCCCAAAGCCACATAGGTAAAACTTAATACTTTTTATCAAGTTAAAGTCTTTAAAAATTCATATAAAAACTTTAGTAAAAAATAATGATGGAATGGTATCCCTTGGTAGTTCAGTGAGAAAAATATGTTAAAAAAAAAAAAAGAAAAGAAGAGGTAACATGGACAAAGGCAAAAGGATGTGATGGATGGGATTAATTCACATAGCAGTCTTCTAACTTGTAAATGTTTCATGATTCACCTGCTAAGCCTTTCGCTATGTCACTGTAGACACTGAGCAGTGGGTTTTTGTTGATAATTTGCTCTCAGTCTATTTGGTGGCACTATGTGGACATGACACCTATTAGACCTTAGAATCTCAGCATGTCATTAATGAACAAGAATTTGGGGTGTCATAAAGAAATTACAAAAAAAATACAAAGTATCAATATGTTAGTCACGTTATTTCAAAGGTATCGAAAAGAAATCTTCAACATATTCCCACCGTCTCTTTGAGAAGTGCTGATAGGTACATTTAAAAGAATTCTTATTGTTGAAGAAATTGTGGTCTTTCCAAAGATCTTTATCTAAGCAGTATTTTAGAATACATGTATATTGCAAATTACCCTTTTTGAATTCAAACTTATTGCCATCATGGTAACAACACAGAAGTTAGATAATTTTTATAATAAAACTCTGATCTCTGAGAAATCAAAAACCACATGTTCTTTTATTCTCTGCATTTTCTATAATCAGAAACAGCCTCTGTCAGTCTTTGTTTAGTTTGCTGAATAATATTCAATAAAAATTAGAAAGCAATTTATAATTTTAAGGGTAAATAATAGCATGGAATTTAATATGAAATAAAAGGAAGCTAAAACAAATGATCCAAGTTTTTTTTAATGTCTTTTCTAATTTCCAAGAGAAATACAATTTAATTTTCAATTAGCTGTCTTTTTGGAAGGTAAAAGCAATATAAGACAATTCCTTGAGAAAAATTTCCAGAAAAATCATATTTAAAACACTAAAAGTTGCTCAGTGAAATTCACCAAGCAACTGGCTACAGACAAATGCTGTTAAAATTAAGATTTACCATACAAAAATATTACTCTATTTTAATGTAAATAACCAAAGAATAAATGAATATGTTATTTTCATATTATTGATTTTGCTATGAGCAGAAAGATGTTTACCAATCTCATTAATTCTTAATCTGAAAACCTCTGAGAAGTACTTCATAGTTTTTAGAAGTCATTGGAAAAAAAAAAAACAGAATATAAGCTGTCTTTTATGTCTTGTGTCTCATCTTTGCTTCCCAACTGTGTTGCACTCAGTAGGTGCTTCACAAAAGATTTAATACTGCAGACCAGAAGTTCAGCTAACAAAAAAACTGGCATCTGTAGATATTTTCCAGAAAAAGTTAAAAGGGCCAATAAAGGTCATGACATTTTGAAAACCTTTCAAGATGAAGGAATGTTTTTTAAGGAAAAAAAAAAAAATCTGTTGTATAATTGCTTCCAAAACGATCATCTTCTTCACAAGGAATTTTTTTGTCCTTCTTCAAAACTCCCATTCCAAATTCAATGAAAATTATATTTAAATGTTTCTAAGAAATTTCTCCTGGTTTTCATCAAAATAAAATTTCCCCGCTAAGTCAATCTGTGGCATTCCAGGGAACAAACAGAGAAAAGATGCCATTCTTATTCTCTACCAAACTCTTTTTCCAATTTCTAATTTGAAGTATTAGATCTGAATGTATCTGGCAACAACTCACAAAAGATGAAATCTGTTGGCTGAGAAGTAATGTTATCTATTCCAGCTTAACGACAAACACAAGAACATGTCTTTGTGTGGCTGCTGTGGAGGAGGTATTTTGAGCAGCTGTAGCAGTGATTGCAATAAAAAAAAAAATGGAGGTCAAACTGTCTTTATTCCAGATTAGAGAGCTCAGCATTTGTAATATTCAAACAACACACCATAATGAGCATTAGGTTTCCTGTTTGCGATTTCCCACAGCACCAATTAGCATCACTGCAGTGGTACTCTCACGGGATTATTTTGGGGCGATGTTAGAGCTGGTCCTTGGGAAACATCTGCTGAATTTGAAACTCACTCCCTAAATCATACCACTTCTAATAATAATAATTCATAATGATGAATATTAATAATTAATCATCCCAGCACACACTTTTGAGCACTCATTAGATGTAGGCATTGTGATAAGCATGTTGCTTGTTACATAATTATTCCATGAGTTAGTTACATTAATATCCTTATTTGAAGGATGCAGGACCTGAGGCTACACAGGTAAACTGACCTGTCATTTACAGAGATGGTCATGGTGATTTTTTGTGGCATAGCTGGGAATACAGCTTAAGAGTTTCTGGTATTTATGGTCTATATACATGTGGCTGCCTCACTTGTCCTGAGAGACCCCTTCTCCAAGCTTCTTTGGTATTTATGGGCAGGCAGCTAACATGATGCTTAATCACAAACTGCTTATGATATTATTATTTTTTTTCTCATCCAATATTTTCTCATATGAATCGGGCTGGCCAATAAAGTCATTTAGGCTTTCATGTAAGATGTTATAGGAAAAGCTGAATGAACCTTTTGGCCAACCCAGTATCTATCTATCTTTCTATATATATACTGGATTCCCAGGCAGCACAGTAGTAAAGCATCCACCTGTCAATACAGGGGATGCAAGAGTCACAGGTTTGATCCTTGGGTTGGGAAGATACTCTGGAGAAGGAAATGGCAACTCATTCCAGTATTCTTACCTGGAGAATTCCATGGACAGTGGAGCCTGGCATGGGGTCGCAAAGGGTCGCACACGACTGAGCATGTGTGTGTGTGTATATATATATATATATATATATATACACATACACACACAATATATATATAATATAGTAAATATACTATATAACATAAGCAACATGCCAGATAAATGCTACTGAAAACAACTGTTGCTGTTCTTAGAATATAGAGTAATAGGAACAAGAGGAAAAATAGACAACTAAGTTTTAAGGATTATGATGGTATCATATACCATGTGCTCCATTATATAAACAATAGTAAAAATACATCATGTCTTTTGCTGTCCAGAACTCCATCTCCCTTCTAAATGCACCGTTATTTCCTTTGGGGAAGCTATTTTCCCCTTGGTTGACATTCTTTCCTAGTGAGAATCGTCCTCCTCCACACCTTCCGCAGAGTCAGTTACCTGAAACTTTACATCTTCCCTGTGGCCCAGAAGGTAAAGAATCTGCCTGCAGTGCAGGTGACCCGGGTTCAATCCCTGGGTCAGGAAGATTCCCTGAAGAAGGGAATGGCAAGCCACTCCACTATTCTTGCCTGGAGAATTTCTTGGACAGAGGAGCCTGGTGGCCTCAGTCCAGTTCAGCTCAGTTCAGTCGCTCAGTCGTGTCTGACTCTGCAACCCTATGGACTGAATCATGCCAGGCTTCCCTTTCTATCACCAACTCCCAAAGCTTGCTCAAACTCATGTCCATTGAGTTGGTGATGCCATCCAACCATCTCATCCTCTGTCGTACCCTTCTCCTCCTGCCCTCAATCTTTCCCAGCATCAGGGTCTTTTCAAATGAGTCAGCTCTTCGCATCAGGTAGCCAAAGTATTGGAGTTTCAGCTTCTGCATCAGTCCTTCCAATGAACACCCAGGACTGATCTCCTTTAGGATGGACTGGTTGGATCTCCTTGCAGTCGAAGGAACTCTCAAGAGTCTTCTCCAACACTGAGCTAATGAAGGGAATGGTTAATGTGAACTGGCAAGTTAAGATAAACTTCATGGATAAGGGACTCATGGAAATATATTTTGAATGGGTAGAAATGCCATAAGAAAATACCAAGTATAAGAAGAAAAATCAATAAAGATACAAATACATAAAAAAAAAAACAAACAAAACTGCTTACCAGGGAGGCAAAGCAGGTCAAAGATTACAAATGATGAGGTAGATAAGCTAATTTTAATAAAATAATTTTATGTCACAAAAGAATTAAAGTGCACACCTTAAAAAAGCATTAATTCTTTTTATATGTAGAAGTTTAGAGAAGGAGAATTCAATTTGCTGAAGATCTTTAAGGCAGAGCTTTTTAATCTAGTTGGTGAAATGGAGTGTTAAGGGTATCCGTGAACCCTCAAAACTGCAGGTAAAATTTATGTTTGAATTTTTCTACTTGGTCTGTGACTCCTCAAAATTGTAAATATTGCTGTAAGATAGTCCAGAACTCATAAACGGGGAAATATTTTCCCAATTTCAGAAATTAAATGTCCATCAAGTTACTGGCTAAAATCAGAAATCTGAGAGTAAATCTTGTCACTATGTTATAAACCATTATTTTGTTTTCAAAATATGAAATCTTCATATGTCTATCTCTACCAATGTCATTTTAAACTAAATCACCATTTTCTTATCTGGATTAATTCAATTATATCCTTAATGACTTTATCTCTTAATTATCTCTTCTCCAGTGTAATCTTTAAGAATATAAATCAGCTCTACACTCTGTCTTTCTTAAAAATCCTTCAGTAAGCCCAGAGGTAAATCCACGCACCCATGGACAACTTATCTTTGACAAAGGAGGCAAAAATATACAATGGAGAAAAGAAAATTTCTTTAACAAGTGGCACTGGGAAAACTTGTCAACCACCTGTGAAAGAATGAAACTAGAACATTTTCTAATGCCATACACAAAAATAAACTCAAAATGGATTAAAGATCTAAATGTAAGAACATAAACTATAAAACTAGAGGAAAACATAGGCAAAACACTCTCTGACATAAATCACAGCAAGATCCTCTATGACTCACCTCCCAAAGTAATGGAAATAAAAGCAAAAATAAACAAAGCGGACCTAATTAAACTTAAAAACTTTTTCACAACGAAGGAAACTATAAGCAAGGTGAAAAGACAGCCTTCAGAGTGGGAGAAAATAATAGCAAATGAAGCAACTGACAAAGAATTAATCCCAAAAGTATACAAACAGCTCATGAAGCTCAATATCAGAAAAATCAATGACCCAATCAAAAAATGGGCCAAAGAACTAAACAGACATTTCTCCAAAGAAGACATACAGATGGCTAACAAACACATGAAAAGATGCTCAACATCACTCATTATCAGAGAAATGCAAATCAAAACCACAATAAAGTACCATCTCACGCCGATCAGAATGGCTGCTATCAAATAGTCTACAAGCAATAAATGCTGGAGAGGGTGTCGAGAAAAGGGAACCCTCTTACACTGTTGGTGGGAATGCAAACTAGTGCAGCCGCTATGGAGAACAGTGCGGAGATTCCTTTAAAAAACTGGAAATAGAACTGCCATACGACCCAGAATTCCCACTGCTGGGCATACACACCAAGGAAACCAGAATTGAAAGAGATACAAGTACCCCAACGTCCATCACAGCACTGTTTATAATAGCCAGGACAGGGAAGCAATCTAGATGCCCATAAGCAGACAAATGGATAAGCAAGATGTGGTACATATACACAATGTAATATCATTCAGGTATTAAAAAGAACAGATTTGAATCAGTTTTAATGAGGTCAATGAAACCAGAGCCTATTATACAGAGTGAAGTAAGTCAGAAAGAAAAACACCAGTAGAGTATATTAACGCATATATATGGAATTTAGAAAGATGGTAACAATAACCCTATATGCAAGACAGCAAAAGAGACACAGATGTAAATAATAGTCTTTTGGACTCTGTGGGAGAAGGCGAGGGTGGGATGATTTGAGAGAATAGCATTGAAACATGTATATTACCATATGTGAAACAGATCGCCAGTCCAAGTTTGATGCATGAGGCAGGGCGCTCGGGGCTGGTGCACTGGGATGACCCTGAGGGATGGGATGGGGAGGGAGGTGGGAGGGGAGTTCAGGATGGGGGACACATGTACACCCATGGCTGATTCATGTCAATGTATGGCAAAAACCACCACAATATTGTAAAGTAATTAGCCTCCAATTAAAATAAATCAATTAATTTAAAAAATCCTTCAGTGTTATTCTTCAAATTACAATACAACTCAAATTTTACAAAAGGGACTGCATACCAATCCTTCTTCTCACCACTTTACTCCTGTTTGTGTTCCAGCTATGCTAATAACCTGTTTTCTTTCATTTTCCAAATACAGTTTATTATCAAAGCAGGGTCTTTGATACCTTCCACCGTTGGCACTTTTCCCGGCTTTAATGTTACCTGCTCAGAGACTCTACCCTAAACCAATGTCTAAATTGCCTTTTGTTATGATTCAGAGCACCTGGTTATTTACCTGTATATTATGCATTAGAGAGTCTTTTTTATGTTTTCGTTTGTTTTGTTTTTATCTTTCGGCTGTACTACATGGCAAGTGGAATCTTAGCTCCCTGACCAGGGATCAAACTTGTTCCCCCTGCACTATGCTTGTGTTTGTTTCACCTAAGGAGGGGCTAGGTAGGCCCAGGGCATTAGCTACACTGGGTCATATTTCATTCATCATTGTACATAAAATATCTAGCACAATGTCAGCCATCAACTTGATGCTCAAAATGTGTATGTGAAACAATCAATAAGCTTGCCTTCCCCCAATTTATAGGGAATGCACATTAGGAGACCACAGCATCCACTCATATTTCCTCAAAAAATGCAAAATATTTCATATTTGTAAGAGTTGAGTAGTCAATTTTAAGCAAATAGTAATCAGAGGAGTGCATGCATGCATGCTCTGTCATGTCCAACTCTGCAACCCCATGGACTGTAGCCTGCCAGGTTCCTCTGTCCATAGAATTTTCCAGGCAACAGTAGTGGAATAGGTTGTCAGAAGAATAAAGAAGGCTAAAAATCCTGGGATTTTCACCAGTATGTGTGATAGATCAAACAAGAGATGGCTCAGAATGTTCTTTTTTTTTTTTTTTTTTATAAATTTATTTATTTTAGTTGGGGGCTAATTACTTTACAATATTGTAAGTTTTTGCCATACATTGACATGAATCAGCCATGGGTTTACATGTGTTCCCCTTCCCGGACCCCCCACCCACCTCCCTCCCCATCCCATCCTTCTGGATCATCCCATTGCCCCGGCCCTGAGCCCTTGTCACATGCATCGAACATGGAATGGTGCTCTGTTTCACATATGACAATACACATGTCTCAATGCCATTCTCCCAGAACGTCCCACCCTCACCTTCTCCCTCAGAGTCCATAAAATTGTTCCATGCGTCTGTGTCTCTTATTCTGTCTCACATATAGGGTTATCGTTACCATCTTTCAAATTCCATATATATGCATTAGTATACTGTATTGTTGTTTTTCTTTCTGGCTTACTTCACTCTGTATAATGGGCTCCAGTTTCATCCATCTCAGTAGAACCGATTCAAATGTATTTTTTTTAATGGCTGAGTAATATTCCATTGTGTATATGTACCACAGCTTCCTTATCCATTCGTCTGCTGATGGACATCTAGGTTGCTTCCATGTCCTGGCTATTGTAAACAGTGCTGCGATGAACATTGGGGTACACGCGTCTCTTTCAATTCTGGTCTCCTCGGTGTATATGCCCAGCAGTGGGATTGCTGGGTCATATGGCAGTTCTATTCCCAGTTTTTTAAGGAATCTCCACACTGTTCTCCATAGTGGCTGTACTAGTTTGCATTCCCACCAACAGTGTAAGAGGGTTCCCTTTTCTCCACACCCTCTCCAGCATTTATTGCTTGTAGACTTTTGGATAGCAGCCATTCTGACTGGTGTGAAATGATACCTCATTGAGGTTTTGATTTGCATTTCTCTAATAATGAGTGATGTTGAGCATCTTTTCATGTGTTTGTTAGCCATCTGTATGTCTTCTTTGGAGAAATGTCTGTTTAGTTCTTTGGCCCATTTTTTGATTGGGTCGTTTATTTTTCGGGAATTCAGCTGCAGAAGTTGCTTGTATATTTCTGAGATTAATTGTTTGTCTGTTGCTTCATTTGCTATTATTTTCTCCCATTCTGAAGGCTGTCTTTTCACCTTGTTTATAGTTTCCTTTGTTGTGCAAAAGCTTTTAATTTTAATTCTATTCAACATAGTTTTGGAAGTTTTGGCCACAGCAATCAGAGCTGAAAAAGAAATAAAAGGAATACAGATAGGAAAAGAAGAAGTAAAACTCTCACTGTTTGCAGATGACATGATCCTCTACATAGAAAACCCTAAAGACTACTAGAAAATTACTAGAGTTGATCAATGAATATAGTAAAGTTGCAGGATATAAAATTAACACACAGAATGTTCTTGACTTGATCCCTGAAATTTGTGAATTTGATGGTAAAAGAGATTTAGAAGATTTGGTTAACAGGAGGGACCTTGAGATGGAGAAATTATCCTGTATTACTATTAATGTTCAGATTTGATCAAAAAGATCTTAAAAAATGGAGGCAGAAAAGGGCAGAGGGAAATGCAACCTCAGAAAAATGGTGAAAGAGATGCAATGTTGCTAGATTTAAGGATTGAGAAAGGGGCGATGAGTCTCTAAAAGGTAGAAAAGGCAAGGAAATAAATTCTTTTCTAAAACCTTCAGAAAGGAACACGGAACCCCCCCACCACCTCATCTTGATTTGAGTTGAATGAGATCTGCATCTGACTTCTACTCATCATAATTACATGATAAAAAAATTTATTTTTAAGCTCCTAATGTGTGATAAACGCTTTCCTGGTGGCTCACTGGTAAAGAATCCATACATTTAAAACTAGGAACATCATTTTGCCGACAAAGGTCCATAGAGTCAAGCTACAGTTTTTCCAGTAGTCATGTATGGACGTGAGAGTTGGGCTGTAAAGAAAACTGAGTGCCAAATAATTTATGCTCTTAAACTGTAGTGCTGGAGAAGACTCTTGAGAGTCCCTTGGACTGCAAGGAGATCAAATCAGTCAATCCTAAAGGAAATCAATCCTGAATATTCATTGGAAGGACTGATGCTGAAGCTGAAGCTCCAATACTTTGGCCACCTGATGTGAAGAATTGAGTCATTAGGAGAGACCCCGATGCTGGGAAAGATTGAAGGCAAAAGGAGAAGAGGGTGGCACAGGATGAGATGGTTAGATAGCATCATGGATTCAACAGACATGAATTTGAGAAAACTCCAGGAGATAGTGCAGGAGAGGGGAGCCAGCTGTGCTACAGTCCATGGGGTCACAAAGGGTTGGACATGACTTAGCAACTGAACAACAGCAATGAAGTGTGTAATAGACTGTTACAGCAGCAATTAAAAAAAAAGGCAACACTTCTAATTAAATGCATTCTGGGTAGTCCTTTATTATATACAGCAGTTCCTGAAACTTTTTTCAGTCTCTAAATGTAAAACTATCCAATAGGGCTTACATCCTCCTAAAGATCTAGTAAGTCTTGCATTTTTTTTTTTTAATAGTGTGACAGGTCACACCATGTTCACACTAGTGCCTCATTAGCTGATTACTACTCATATGCCTATTTATAAGCAGTTAGCTTTCAGGTTAAATTACAACCGTTTAAAAGGGAGAGAGATTATCAGCTGAGGTGTTTTCAGAGACACGTTGCCTTATCACAAGGCCACTCCCCTCAAGACTGACACCGTCAGTGTTCGGTCACAGCACTGTGTATATTTTGTTAAAAGTGAAACATCTGAGTCTAAGGCAGAGTGGATGCTGGCAATTAGTTTGCTTTATTTTCCTTACTTTGTTCTTTCTTAAAAAAAACAAAAACAACTGATTTCTCTCCTTTGGTTTGTTATGCTTGACAGAATAAACTTTAATGGGGGAAAAAAAAAACCATACAAATGTACTTCCCTACCTTTTCTTTTGAGGAGGAAATCTTCTGACCTCTCTGAGAGGTATTTCCTCCATGGTAAAAGAGCATAGAATATAGACCTTAATTTACTGCACTGAAAGAGATATTTCACCGAAGTTTCATCTGCAACCCCCCTTTCCTAAAGTACTAAATTCTTGATAGCACCTTTCCTTTCAAGACCTGCCAGCCATTCAGCACAGCCAGTGCATCTATAAAATGAAATTCTGTGGTCTGAATTAAAAGGGGTTTTGAGAACCTTCTAAGCTAACCTCCACAAGGGCTTCTAAAACTTTTTCACTCAATTACATCGAGCGGGGTGGAGATGATTCTCAAGCCACAGCCTGATATTTCTAAGCTTACATTTACCTTAAAAATTGATGAAAACTTACTTCTGCCAGTATAAATGTTTGTCTACTTTGGTATATATTTATTATTTATTTGTGTTTACCTCCATCCCATCCAAAAGCTTATGTTTAATAGTGTCTATGAACACCCATTACATCTACCCTCCATTTCTTAATGTATTATTGAATTAATCAATTTGAGAGATTTTCTTACATTGATATGTGTCATGAACTCTCATAGGTAGTATGCACAAAAGAGTCAGTTGTGTAAATCTGGCCCAAAAATATAATTAGAAGACAATCTGAAACATGCCATTGATGTTACAAAGGAAGAACCCTTAGGGCTGAATAATTCTCTATCTTCACGGGGCTCAGATTTGAATGAAAATAATTTTCAGGAGGGCAGCATATAAATGTATATGGATACTATGTACAGTTCTATGTAAAGCATAAAGTATATTACTATGTCTGCATTTTTCAGAATTAGCGATGAGATACAGACACAATTTGAACAGGATGTTGAGGAAGGAAAGGAGTACCTAGCGGTTTAGCAGAGGAGGGCTGGCAGTTCAGGCCTGTGAAAGTGAAGGAGCCATTTTAGTTCACATGGTTAAGCACCTGGGGATGTGTGTTCTTACACTTCTGCCTGTATCAGAACTGCTTGGAAGTTTTGTTCTTGGCCTCCATCCCCAGGATTTCTGATTCAGTAGATCTCAGGCAAGGCTGAAACTGTGCATTTCTAATGAGTTCCTAACTGATGCTGGCATTGCTTTTCCAAAGACAAGTCTTTGAGAACCACTGAGCTCTTAGAGGAACTGAGCAGACAAATTTGTCTGTTTCATTTTTTTGGTTTCAACCATGAATTTGAGAGCTCCCAGGAGGGAAAAACCAGATGTACTACTGACAGATAAAATACTGCTTTTCTAATCAAAGGTATAGATTTGTGTCATATTAAGTGGCATGAAATGACCCTTTAAGATACATGTAAGTATCAGTAACATGGACACAGGGTTAAAATAATAATAGGGAGGCTGTTTAATCATTTTTAAATAGTTATTTTTAACATTGTTGAAATATTTTACTTAATGTTTGATGCCTGTAACATTTCAAATTACTCTACGCGTAAGTAAGGTGCTCTGTCTCCTAGTCTTTTTCAGAAATGATAATAGCTATTTATTCTTTTAACAGTCTTGTTTAAACGATATATACTTTTAATGATACTTTAGTTATTTTGAATTCTTTGGAATACGTATTTTATCAGCTTTCTCCTTTCACAAAGTCTGAATTGTCACGTGGAAAGATTCTATTGTTTCTGGTCTTTTCAAAGATTATTTTCCAGGTCAAGTGGTTTTGCCCAAGAAATGACATATCTTAATTCCTTTCTTGTTCACTACTTTAAAAGTCAGTGGAGGAATATATTTCAAAGCTTTGGTTTCTTAGGATATACTGGGTTGGTCAAAAAATTCCTTTGGGATTTTTTTTCTGTAAGATGTTATGGAAAAACCCAAATGAACTTTTTGGCCAACCAAATACATCTCTTTTAAGTGGTAGCTACAAAATGCTGAGCTCTTACTTAAATTTTTTTCCAGTATTTAGCCAGGACAGGACATTACATAGAGACAAAAGGTCCATGTTGAAGATTAGTTCATGATTGTCAGTTCTTCCTGTTTTCTAAAGCCTCTTACAGAAGAACTCACAACTGTGACTCTCTTTACCTCACACCTTCAACTGAAGAGACTTACATAAAGGTGCAGGTTCACTCCTCTGGGCATCTTTCAGGTAACTGGAGGAATGAAATCCATAAGGAAGAAACTGTCCCAAGATCCTTAACCCATTCACAATGATCTATCAAACTGCCAGTAAAAGTTTGTTAGCAAAGAAGACAAAGGAATGATGTATTGTGAAAAAGAAAGTAAGAAATACTGCCTTTTTATCTTCCCCATCCCTAGCCTTCAATCTTCAAAAGCAATACTAAAATACAGTTATTAATTTTGATTTGATCTGGTACCTAGAAAAAACCTAAAGCATATTTGGACTCAGAAAAGCTATGATAGAATATTAAAAATTTATTTGATTTCAGAGTCCTGGTATGTACATGTATAAGTAGTCATGTACACTCAGATTTATTGAGTTAAAGACAAGAAATAATTTTGTAAATGTCAGCCTCCTCAGACTGTATTGATTTGGTCTTCCCTAGGTAATTTTTGCTATCTTTCCTTTAATCAGTTTCCTTGTCAATATTTTATAACTATAATAAATTAATTCTTTCTTTTTTTGTGAGTGATACTGTCATCTTGCTCGCAAACTTAAAGTTATTAACTCTGCATGCATATGTCTGGAAGTTGATATAGTTACATACATCAATCTAATTATCCTGCCATTGATGACCGTATAATGTTGGCATAAGACTTTCTTCTGAGCCCAGAAGTTCTTCATGTTTCTATTACAGATAATATTCTTTTATAAAGAGAAAGAGAGGAGATTTTAAAATATTTTATGTTTGGGGGCAGAGAATATACTATTTAGAATTGCTGTTGCACGACCGTGAGGCGGAACCAAGGAACACATGTTGGAGACAGAGTGGAAGGTAACTAACACGTGTTTTCTTCTGATGATGCTCCCAAAACTCATTTTAGATAAAACCCAAATATATTCACAGCCATTTCCAAAACTTCAAATTTCTAGTTATTTTAGTTTTACATTTCAACTGAATTTCATGCAATTGTAAACTATTGGAGATTTAAAAAGTACATCCTATGTAGAATCCGTGGCTGTGAGATTGACAACTAATTATATACATTCAAGGAGTTTATGCAGTTCAAACATCTGACAGTAGGTGTACACAATGTAGAAATGATAGAGAAACAGAACAATTAGTTAGAGACCTGCTGTTATACATGTGACCCTTAAGTCTCTGAGTAATTGTATAAGGAAGGTCTAAGAGATAAATGAGAGAGAGACCAAAATACATACTTTGTTCCAGTACTTTAAATAATCCAAATTAAAATAAGATGGCCTTAGTATAAGATTCAACTTACCTATGTAATCTTGTTCTGATGTGTTAAAACCACAGGTTTATTGCTCCCTGTCATTATATCAGTAAATACTAACTAGGTTTGTAACAATTTTCAGAAATTTTGTTCTTGATAGCAAGGTAAGTAAAAACTTTTTTCTCTATTGACTTTGTTAATTTCTTTCAGCTTTTACTGAATTTTGGTGTGTAGTTCAATCTCCGTGGGCACACTAAAGACAGCCTCCTATAATTTAAAATTTGTTGTTTGAAATCATCAGTCTGAATTCAGTCTTTTGCTTTGGTTAATATAAGATATAAAATGTGAATAACAAATCATACTAAAATGTTATTAGAGTTTTTCATGCTTTATTTTCTAACAGTAAATGAATAAAACCACAACAAGAGGAAGCAGAAAAGTAATGAAGTTCCTGTTATCTAACAACTGCTGGTAAAATAGACTGTTCCTTTGAAGAAATCAAAAGTGCCATTTAGTTTTGTCTCAGTCTCAATTGTTGAATGTTGATTATTAAGTATTCTGGGGAAAATATTTCTTGTATATCAGACTGGATTCTAGTTCATTGGCTATATAAGTAGTGATTTTATCTAAGATATATGTGATTAATGATGTAATTTACCCAGACTACAGAGAAACAATCCAAAAGGCAGAAGAAAAATTCAGCTTTTAACCACAAATGATGTATGATGGTCTTCTGATTTGAATATGAAAGGTAACTCCCCATAAAATATTTATTTACGGTCTCCCAGATTAACTGTTTTGATAGAAATGACTGATCTATTTTAATAAATTAGATCAATTCATCCTAACAACCAATTTTAATTGTTTTTTTACTTTGATCATTAATTAGAGAATGATTTATATGGCACAGCCAAGACATAGTCATAAAAACAAATGCATTCTTCACAAGTAATCTTTTAAAATGCATCTAAGATGTAAAGTAACATAAAACTGTTACCTACCTTTCCCCACACTTCCTCTATTGTGTTTCATTAACTTTTGTGCTGGCTATAATATAAAATTCCGATGAGAATATGAAATTAATGATATCACACCTATTTTTAATTTTAGTCTTCAGGTTTTGTTTTCTACTTTATAGATTGAAAGTGAAAGTTGCTCAGTCGTGTCCGACTCTTTGCCACCCCATGGACTATATAGTCCATAAAATTCTCCAGGCCAGAATACTGGAGCGGGGAGCCTTTGAGAGAAAGCTTACTTTTAGGGAAACTAACAAAAGTTTTTCTATAGGCCCTTCTTGTTTACCAAAAAGTATAAGTAAAAAGTTCCTTCTAGAGAAGGAACTGTCAAAACTATCTAAAACTTCTAGAAAAAGAGAATGGACAAGTTTTACACATCTTCCCACAAACAGTGACTGCCTATGAAAACAAATATGTAAGAGGTATTTTGAAGTTAAGCAAAACGATTTATCACAAACCTTTCTTTCCAATGGATAAAGCTGAATTTTAGTTTCATTGCCAGTTCTTCATAACTACCAATGTGCCTCGACGGGAAACTGTCTATTCAGACAAAAAGCAGACAACAGCACTTGTTTTGGCGGTATGAGCACATGGAGAACCGGCCAGATCACTGACCAGGTTTGTGTACACAAACCCTATTTCCCTGCAAAATGGTTCAATAGCACCACACTTTCAATACAGATCCAGGCATGAGTTTCCTTTAAAATTTCCCCTCCTGTCACAGACATTCTTAGTTGAATTCGATACCTGAACGTTATCACCATTCCAGGACATCAGTAAGTTCAGGATCAAATGCTGTAATCCTAGAACTGGTGATATTAATGCAAAACCTGGTGTCAAGGATTCCTTCTTTCAAAGATTCCCTCACCCTCCCACCCCCAACCCCCGCCCAACCTTCCCTGCCCCAGACACTTGGCCTAAATTAAGTTCACGTTATCCTAGTTCTTCTACTTTTTAGATTTCTTCCACTGATGATAATGCATCACCAATTCCAGGAATGATGTCCTAAATTGTAGTTCAAAGGACTGGGCTTTTGAAATTTAGTGCTTACCAATGGTTGGGAGTGAGCCTCTTAGCAAATTTCTCCTTACTAGATGGGCCATTCAAAACAGGACCTGACTTTTAACAACTACCAAAACCTTGAGACAGTTACCTGAATTCAAATAACATATTTTATCCTCTACATCTTTCTCTTTTGACTTGTCTACTCTTTTGGTCCTCTGGTCTCTAGATGTCTATCACATCTTAGGAAACGGCTATATTTCATTTACTTCTTTGAAAAAAGCGAGAGGGGAAGAAGATTTAGAAGTAAAAGCAAGAGTCTAGAGCTGAGAATATGTGACAGTATCAGTAAAAATTCAGGGGTTTTCTTACAGAAGGTTAAGCAAAATACTCTTTGTATGCTTTCCATTAGAGTATTTTCTAATTAAAAAACTTATATATATATATATATATATATATATATATTTACTTTCAAAAATTCAGAAAATTCTGGCTTGACTCTAAAACTAAGAGATGAAAGGGAAGGGGAAAGAAACATTACTATATTCATATAAGTAATGAAGACAAAGAATTAGAGCTTCCGTCAAGTGGAAGGTAAAACTTCTGGAAAAGAGATTGGACAAGCTATACACAAATACACCTTCCTACAAAGAGTGACAGCCTGTCAAAGCTCTCCTCTTCCTTCCCTTCAGGTAAGATACCATCTAAATGATCAGTGTTTGCCTTTTGACAGTGAGAGTCCCTTAAACATCTAATAAGAAATGACATTATCAGAATATAAAAGTGCTATTTATTTTATTTTTTTAACTCATTTAAAACACAATCATCTTTTCCTTCTGCTCATCTATTAGTTTCATTTTGTTGACAGCTAAATCAAAGACAAATATGAAATCAAATTATATTCTGGTTAAAAATGTAGCTTCAAATCAAATTCATGCATGTGATGATTGACACTTAGTGGCATTTGGAGAAGAAATGTGCTGTTTCCAGCTCATACTAATTAGGGAAAAATAATGGATATTAAATCAGCACACTAGCCCTGAATAAAATGGATTTCTCACTTAGTCTCATTTTGAAAATAGTAATAAATGACTTTTCAAGTTTTATGACACATAAGATACTACCAATGATACATAGATTATAAGTGAATGGGGAAAAGAAAGAGATAATGTCCCCTTTGGTCAGTATCACCCCAGACGAGTTTGTTTACAGGAGACTGACATTTATGAAGCTATAAATTTAAAGAGATGGATATTTTGTAACTGCAAGTTTCATTAAAGATTTCTCCTTGAATATTGTTTTGAAGTTTATCAATTGATTTTGAATGTCATCCCATATTTTTTTACAAATCCCTATGAGTAGATTTAGCAACAATAGTATATATAGTAGACCATCACCATTTTCAAAAGAGAAAACTGATGCTTTGAGACATTAAGCTGCTTTTCTGGGTAATGTGGATACAGCGTGTGGTTAGAGGAACTGGAGAAGTTTCTGATTCTAGGCTCCTTTCTTTGTACTCCCTCTGGGTGGAAGGGGCATAAATGATAGCAGTGTGCACCAAAACATTCTCACATCCCACTGTTTCTGAACTCCTGCAACAACTACTATCTGCTTGAGAAACTTTTTAAGAATATAAATATTGTGTGTGTCATATCTATGTATGTAGATTTATGAAACCTATATTTATTGAGCATCTATGCTGTGCAAGACACAGAAAAGTTCACAAAAAATAAAGAATGATTTGTTCCTGCCCTCAATCAGCTCTCCATATAGTAAGGAAGATAAAAAAATACAAAACATGAGGGGGAAAAAACAAATCTGGTGAGCAAAATCTGGAGAAAAATCTATTTGCTGTATGCATCAGATGAGGAAGTTAGAACCTCCAAATAAGCAAGACAAAGAAGGCTTATTAAAGATAAAACATTACAACTGTATTTTTAAAAAAATTTAAAAAGCATAAACATGAAACACAATGACCATGGTACTTTCAGGCTAAGGGAGTAACAAAAATATCATAGGCGCAGGAATATGAGAATAATTTTATGTGGAATGTAGAATATCTGAAGTAAAATAATGGTAACTAAAATTGGAAGTGGTAAAGAATGGATGTCACTGTATTAATACATCAATCAGATGTGTGTATAGGTGCCCCTTACTTCATGGTAAACAGATGGGGAAACAATGGAAACAGTCACAGAATTTATTTTATTGGGCTCAAAAATCACTGCAGATGGTGACTGCAGCCATTAAATTAAAAGACTCTTGCTCCTTGGAAGAAAAGCAATGACAAACTTAATGACAGTGTATTAAAAAGCAGAGACATCACTTTGCTGACAAAGGTCCGTATGTCAAAGCTACGGTTTTTCCAGTAGTCATGTACAGATGTGAGTTTTGGACCATAAAGAAGGCTAAGCACTGAAGAATCGATGCTTTCAAACGGTGGTGCTGGAGAAGTTTCTTGAGAGTCCCTTGAACAGCAAGGAGATCAAACCAGTTAATCGTAAAGGAAATCAACCCTGAATGTTCATTGGAATGATTGATACTGAAGCTGAATCTCCAATAAATACTGTGGCCACCTGATGCAAAGAGCCAACTCACTGGAAAAGATGCTGATGCTGGGAAAGATTGAAGGCAGGGGGAGAAGGGGACGACAGAGTATGAGATGGTTGGATGACATCACCGAGTCAATGGACATAAGTTTTAGCGAACTCTGGAAGGTTATGGCCAACCTAGATAGCATATTTAAAAGCAGAAACATTACTTTGCCAACAAAAGTCCGTCTAGTCAAGGCTATGGTTTTTCCAGTGGTCATGTATGGATGTGAGAGTTGGATGGTGAAGAAAGCTGAGTGCCACAGAATTGATGCTTTTGAACTGTGGTGTTGGAGAAGACTGTTGAGAGTCCCTTGGACTGCAAGGAGATCCAATCAATCCATCCTAAAGGAGATCAATCCCGGGTGTCCATTGGAAGGACTGATGTTGAAGCTGAAACTCCAATACTTTCGCCACCTCATGTGAAGAGTTGACTCATTGGAAAAGACCCTAATGCTGGGTAGGATTGGGGGCAAGAGGAGAAGGGGACTACAGAGGATGAGATGGCTGGATGGCATCACTGACTCAATGGACATGGGTTTGGGTGGACTCCAGGAGTTGGTGATGGACAGAGAGGCCTGGCGTGCTGTAATTCATGGGGTCGCAAAGAGTCAGACCCGACTAAGTGACTGATCTGAACTGAACTGGGAGATCATGAAGGACAGGAAAGGCTGGCATGCTACAGTCCAAATCCATGGGGTCACATAGAGTCGTATACAACTTAGCAACTGAACAACAAAGGAAGTGAGCAGTCCATACTAGACAAGAGGGATAGGGAGGGGAAAAGAGGTTTGCAAACTTCTGTCAGGATAAGCTAAGCACATTTAAGGATTGACTAGACATCAGGAGAAAGGGGAAAGTGTTACAATGATAGATTTTTCTACTCTAGTTGACTGAAATAATACAGCTGCTTTTAATCAGAACAGAAAATCTCATGGAAATTGTAACTGGAATAGAAATTGAATTCCATTTTTAAGAAATCTAAGAGCAGAAGTATCTTACAGTCAATAATAGAGGGAATATTTTTAGATATGGGATTTTTCCCATATTTGGGAAATTTGATGGGATTCATTCAAAATTGTATAGGATAAATAAACTCTTGTGCTTCCCTTTACTCAAATAATACAAATAATACACTCATAGCTTATCTGACACCAGATTCATGGGTTAATTCCCACACCAGTTGGTTCTTGGATACCAGCTGGGTAACCATGCAATTCTGACCCTATCTACCTGGATTTAGCATGAGATCCCACAAATTAAGTGTTCAGTCTCAGAAGACTGGCCTTCTGGATGACAATTGCTAGTAACAAGTTGTCTCCACTACTTCTGAACAACCAAGTATGAACTGGGGTTCCTACAACTTCCCAGTTTTCCATCATGTGCCAGTACATTTGGCAGAACTCAGTGAAATACTTACTGACATTAATTTACCATATAATAAAGAGGGCTTCCTTGGTGACTCAGACAGTAAAGAATCTGCCTGCAATGCAAAAAGACTCAGGTTTGATCCCTAGGTTGGGAAGATACCCTGGAGAAGGGAATGGCTACCCACTCCAGTATTCTTGCCTGGAGAACCCCATGGACAGAGCCTGGTGGCTTACAGTGTATGGGGTTTCAAAGAGTTGGACATGATTGAAAAACTAACACACAAACATATAATAAAGAATATGATAAGATACAGATGAGCAGCCAGAGGAAGAGATACCCTGAGCAAGGTCCCTAGGAAGTTGACTGTAACACCCTCCCAGTACCTAGATGTGTTCCCCAATCGGGAAATACCATGGAGGCATAATTCATCATTAACTCAATCTCCAGTGCCTCTCTCTCTACTGGAAGATGGGGGTGGGGCTGAAAATATCACGTGTCTAATCTTGACTTGGTCTGATGACCATTCCGCCTCCTGAATCTATCCAGAAGCCTACCAAGAGCTGCCTCATTAGAGCAAAAGCCATTCTCATCACCTGGGATTCTAAATCAAATTTCAGATGACATTCTCATCACCTGGGAAATCCCAAGGGATTTACAATCTCTGTGTCAGGAACTCAAGTCTAAATTTTAGAATGAAAGATGCTCCAAATGCTCTTACCACTTCGGAAATTGCAAGAGTATTAGGGCCCTTGTTCTATGATATTTTTCCATTATTTTATAATTATCAATTAGTATTTTTTCTTAAAATGAAGATATTTTGATTAGATGACTACAGAAAAAGAAACTCTGAATTGTTAATAGGATCAGGGAAAAGTATTATCCAGTTGTCCTACAGAGAGGACCTGGTTATGTTAATTGATCTTTTTATCCACAGACTTAAAGTAAATGCATCATTTATCTAATGGGTGATTGATGACTTTGCCTTCCAAATCGAAAAGAGATATTTCTCACATTCCAACACACTCCCATCTCAGATTTAAAGCATAAAGTGTATTTAATTTTTTACCAATGGGCCAAATGGGGCTTATCAGAACATGACTTTTGGGATCCATGCCATAGGGCCCTCTTATAAGTGAAAAAGCTTTATAATGAGGTACTTCTGCTGCCGTTGCTGCCAGGAGTAAGTTCTTCAGTGAGGACTAAGCAGACAGGCATTATGCCAAATTTCACACCACTTCAAATCGTATTTGGACTAACCTTTAGGGATGGAAGTGATTTTCTGTAACAAAGTTTTACCACCACTGAGAATACTCAAAAGAAAACATTATAAGCAATTCTAAAAAAGGAAATTCCTGAACTGTTTTGTGTGATGACAACCTGATTGGAATAAATATAGAGTCTCCCATGGTGACTATTTTGAAGGATCAAATATTCCTTGGACAAAGAATTTCCAATACTTTTCATAAAAAGTTTATGATTTTATTTTTATATATATGCATGTAAATGCAAAGCTTTTGGGACACACACAAACTCACATACCCCTGAAGACACACTGCTCTATTTGATATTTGGCAGATAGCATATTATTTTTTCAAATGTTTTTAAGACTAAAACACATCTTTCCCAGTATGCGACCCCATGTGAATTTTAAGGAGTACAAAGTCTACCTTTGATTCATTTACACTTTTACTCAACAAAATGTCATGCCATGAGAGACAACTGATGTGCCTAAGACAGCCGGGTATTTCTCTGTTCTCTGGCTTCTCAGACACAGAATAACAACCTCAGATAATTATAAACAAAACTATCTCCTTGTAAGATTTACATCAATTCAAAGCTGAGTGGAGAAAATGTTCTTTTAAGTGTGCTCTATGTTGAGAGGGAAAAGAAAGAAAAAATAGGGAATATCAGAACTAAAGAGTCATTTAGGTTCATACTGTCAACTGTCAGATGAAATAAGCAAGAAAAGCAGGCAACAGGAAGATAGAGGGCTTTAGGCTTTGCAGCTTTGGGCCAGAACTAAAAGTCAGTCCTCCGCTGCAAAATCCAATTCTTCTTTCAGTAGATAACAATGACCTTTCAAAGAAGTTTGTATCTATACATGAACAAATATACACCTATATAGAAAGAGAGAAAGAGTTTGTGTGCATATATATGTGTGTATATATATGAATGTGGGCTTCCCTGGTGGCTCAGTAGTAAGGAATCCACCTGCCAGTTCATGAGACATGGGTTCAATCCCTGAATCGAGAAGACCCGCTGAAGAAGGAAATGGCAACCCACTCCAGTATTCTTGTCTGGGAAATCCCATGGGCAGGGCAGCCTGGTGGACTTCAGTCCCTGGGGTTGCAAAGAGTTGAACATGACTTAGTGACTAAACAACAACAACAATGTATCAATGTGCATGCTTGTGTGTATGCTTATGTGTGTGTGTGTATATAGACAGATAAATAGACATGTTGACAGATGGACTAACTTTTAAGGGCGAAACTGATTTTCTGGAACCAAGTATTACCACCTCTGAGAATATTCAAAAGAAAATACTCTAGGCCTTGTGAGCGAGCAATTTTCTATATACTTATCATTTATATAATGTTCTTGTGATTCATATGATGTTCATCTAATTCATGCAATATTAGTATTTCATATATATGAATATAAAATAAACTTTGAAAATAATATTCTTTGAATTTTTGCTCAAACCATATTACAATTCAAACCGTAAAGGCCTACGTTCTAAGCCAAAAAGTTTTTTTGAGGGAACAGGAGGCAAGTGTACATGTAAAAATTTAAATGGTATAGCTATAATTTTTCTTTCAAAAAAGAATAAAATATGGAATTTTGGTCAACATTAGAGCACTTCTGTCTTGAATGACTGTCTTTACCTCTCTACACAATTAACTACACAGACACATGACTTGTTTATAGATCAAACCTATGGTTAATGCTAAAGACAACCTAAATATTGATAGATTTATAATCTAAATTTGTTTCACTTCCAAGCACAATGATTTTCCAATTTTTATTGCAATCTCATTTTTTTTAACTGAAGTCATTACTGTCTGCCTATGGAAATGAACATGCTTGGATTCCTTGGATAGGTAAGAATACAATCTCTCAGGGAGACCATTAGCCATAGACAGAATTTATCAGAACTATTGGTTTTGGCAAATCACTAGGTAGGTATTATAAACCAGAATAAAATTATATAGCTTATCAGTGAAAGAATTCCCAATAATTTCTATTTTGATCATCAATGGATTAGAACAGTCTCATGCTCCCTCCCCCTGCCCCTCAAACAGAGATAACAGTAACAGTTCTCACTGAGTCTGTCTATGAGAAAGGCATCGAGAGTGCTCTATGAAGTGTTTCCTGGCTTTGGCATTTCTATTTTAGTAAAATATGATTTTGAAACTTCACTTGGTAATTTATTACTAATTAAGAGCACAGATTTTAGAATGAGTTTGTTTTAAATTCTGGCTTGCGACTTATTAGCTAAATAATACGTTTTGATTCAGTGCTAGACATCGTGCTAGACTCTGAAGGTACAAAGAGATGCACACTGACCACACAGCAGCCTTCCAGAGCTTCCACTCAGTAGCAGCATGCCCCCAAGGTGTCACAGAAATGATTGTAAAATTACAATTCGGATGAATGTGACAGAATAGAACTATTCATGGAACAGGGACATATAATGCAGGGAGGGTGGGTTCATTAGCAACGAGCTGAGACATGGTACTCAAACAGGAGTTAACCAGTAAAGGAGAGAAAATACTGTTACGCTTTAGGTAACAACGAAAACAGACCCCAAAGTACAAAGAGCACTGGCTGGTACATGAACAGAAGGTAAACCAGGGTGCCCGAGGTAGCATGCAGGCTTTCATGTAAAACATACACATTTTCAAACAGAACAGATACACACGTGACAATTTTTTTCCACAATGTACTTTATTTAAAAAATTTAAAGATCATAAATATCTTTCATGTCCATTCATACATAATTGTATTATTTACATCATTCATTTTAATCATTGTCTTGGGTTTCATTAGGTTTAGCACTATAACTTATCTATTCTTCTATTTATAAAAATTTAGGGTATTTTATATTGTTAAAATGATGATAATGCATCAGTGAATATTCCTACACCTATATTTTAGTTCAATCATGTTGATATTTCATTAAGATTGCTTCAGACTCTTGCTTGTAATTATACTCTGAACACAGACAAAATTGCCTGTGCCCTTCTGGGAATTTTGGTTTAATGAGAGGTAAACAGTCACATGAATAAGTCCATAATTAAAATATTGGTAAACATTCTGAAGGGAAGTAAAGCATTCTCTGCAGCTGGGACACCTGATATCGACCGCACAACAGATCAGGAGTGGCCTCTTCTATGCCGAGACAGAGCAACAGAAGTTAGCTGTGTGAGATTGGGATCTGTGAGACTTCAGAGAAGAGAGAAAGGTCATCTTTGCTGTATTAAACGTGGCTGAAGAGCTGAACAGGAGGTTGGTGGGTTTGAGGAATGTGTATATCTGGACCATTCCTCAATGAGAATGGCAGGAAACCAAAAAGAGTGAAGTAGGGCTTAGCTATGTGAAACCTTATGATTGTACCTTATTCTTTGTGCAATGAGATTATCAGTCCTGTTTTACCTTTTTCCTGTCCCTTTTGAAGAAAGTTGACTAACTGGGCAACTGTCTTGTAAGTACTCTGCATCCTTTCCACATTTACACTTTTTTTAAGCCACCCACTTACAAAGACCACAGGCTACACAAAATAAGTGGAAACAGTGGAAAAAAAAGTGGAAACAGTGACAGACCTTATTTTTATGAGCTCCAAAATCACTACAGATAGTGATTGAAGACATAAAATTAAAAGGCACTTGCTCCTTGGAAGAAAAGTTATGACCAACCTAGACAGCATATTAAAAGGCAGAGACATTACTTTGCCAACAAAGGTCCATCTAGTCAAAGCTATGGTTTCTCCAGTAGTCATGTATGGATGTGAGAGGTGGACAATAAAGAAAGCTGAGTCCCGAAGAATTGATGCTTTTGAACTGTGGTGTTGGAGAAGACTCTTGAGAGTCCCTTAGGCTGCAAGGAGATCAAACCAGTCCAGCCTAAAGGAGATCAGTCCTGGGTGTTCATTGGAAGGACTGATGTTGAAGCTGAAACTCCAATACTTTGGCCACCTGATGTGAAGAACTGACTCATTGGAAAAGACCCTGATGCTGGGAAAGATTGAAGTCAGGAGGAGAAGGGGACGACAGAGGATGAGATGGTTGATGGCATCACTGACTCAACAGACACGAGTTTGAGTAAACTCTGGGAGTTGGTGATGAACAGGGAGGCCTGGCATGTTGCAGTCATGGGGGTCGCAATGAGTAGGACACGACTGAGTGACTGAACTGAACTGAACACAAAATAATCAATGAGGAGCTGGAGAGCTTAAAAAGGAAAAAGAAAAAAAAAACCCCACAAAACCTAATGCTTTGGACCACCTATATAAATTCTTGTCTAGTCAGTTCAGTCCAAGGCAAATCCAAGACATCAATATTTTTTTTTTTAAAGTTCCTTGAGTATAGAATCATTTGAGAACTAATGTTTTAAGGTGGAGATTCTGAAACTATAATATGTGAATAGATTATGTATAAATCTTGTTAAAAAGCAAACACTGACCAGTAGGTTTCGGGTGGGCCTGAGGTTATATGTTCCTGACATGCTCCCAGTGATGCTGAAGCTGCTGGAACAAGGACCACACTCTAAGCAGCAATGGTCTAAAGACTCAAAGTCAGGCTCATGGCTGTGGAATCAATCACCCTTCTAATCCCAGCTGGGGAGTAGGAGGCAGGGGAAAGACGATACTGGGGTCTGGAGACCTAAATTTTGTGTATCTATAATTAATAAATAACTATGAGTTAAGTCCCTTGGACAGCAAGAAGATCAAACCAGTCAGTCCTAAAGAAAATCAACTCTGAATATTCATTGGAAAGATTGATTCTGAAGTTGAAGCTCCAATAGTTTGGCCACCTGATGTGAAGAGTTGACTCACTGGAAAAGACCCTGATGCTGCGAAAGACTGAGGGCAGGAGGAGAAGGGGAAGATGGAGGATGAGATGGTTGGATGGCGTCATCATCGACTCAATGGACATGAGTTTGAGCAAACTCTGGGAGATAGTGAAGGACAGGGAAGCCTGGTGTGCTGTAGTCCATGGGGTTGCAAAGAGTCAGAGATAACTGAGTGACTGAACAACAATAGCAAATGATTTATAAGCCTAATTTATAATTTTTAAATATATGACTTTTGTCCAAATCACTTTATTTTGCATACAAACTGAAAAAAAAATATGTACACCAAAGGTCTCTCTAGAAGAACAAGTCAGACAGATATCTGAATATATTTCATTGTTGTTGCTGTTTAGTTGCTCAGTTCTGTCCAGCTCTTTTTGTGACCCCGAGGACTGTAGCCCACAGGCTCCTCTATCCATGGTATTTCCAAGGCAAGAATACTGGAGTGGGTTGGGCTTTATTATTATTACTACAACTACTGCCACTTGTAATTACTGTCATCATTGAGAATGGGAGTTGAGAATTTCTTATGTACCAGACACAGGGTTAGGTGCTTTTCCCATATACTGATCCCAGTTTTATTATCCCTATTTTACACAGGAATAATCTGGCCTGCCTGGGTTAGTTCAGTTCAGTTCAGTTCAGTCGCTCAGTCGTGTCCGACTCTTTGAGACCCCATGAATTGCAGCACGCCAGGCCTCTCTGTCCATCACCAACTCCCGGAGTCTACCCAAACCCATGTCCATCGAGTTGGTGATGCCATCCAACCATCGCATCCTCTGTAGTCCCCTTCTCCTCCCGCCCCCAATCCTACCCAGCATTAGGGTCTTTTCCAATGAGTCAACCTTTCGCATGAGGTGGCCAAAGTATTGGAGTTTCAGCTTCAACATCAGACCTTCCAATGAACACCCAGGATTGATCTCTTTTAGGATGGATTGATTGAATCTCCTTGCAGTCCAAGGGACTCTCAAGAGTCTTCTCCAACACCACAGTTCAAAAGCATCAATTCTGTGGCACTCAGCTTTCTTCACCATCCAACTCTCACATCCATACATGACCACTGGAAAAACCATAGCCTTGACTAGATGGACTTTTGTTGGCAAAGTAATGTCTCTGCTTTTAAATATGCTATCTAGGTTGGCCATAACTGTCCTTCCAAGGAGTAAGCGTCTTTTAATTTCATGGCTGCAATCACCATCAGCAGTGATTTTGGAGCCCCAAAAAATAAAGTCTGACACTGTTTCCACTGTTTCCCCATCTATTTCCCATGAAGTGATGGGACCAGATGCCATGATCTTAGTTTTCTGAACATTGAGCTTTGAGCCGACTTTTTCACTCTCCTCTTTCACCTTCATCAAGAGGCTCTTTAGTTCTTCTTCACTTTCTGCCATAAGGATGGTGTCATCCACATATCTGAGGTTATTGATATTTCTCCTGGCAATCTTGATTCCAGCTTGTGTTTCTTCCAGCCCAACGTTTCTCATGATGTACTCTGCATATAAGTTAAATAAGCAGGGTGACAATAGACAGCCTTGACGTACTCCTTTTCCTGTTTGGAACCAGTCTGTTGCTCCATGTCCAGTTCTAACTATTGCTTCCTGACCTGCATACAGGCTTCTCAAGAGACGGGTCAGATGGTCTGGTATTCCCATCTCTTTCAGAATTTTCCACAGTTTATTGTGATCCACACAGTCAAAGGCTTTGGCATAGTCAATAAAGCAGAAATAGATGTTTTTCTGGAACTCTCTTGCTTTTTCGATGATCCAGCAGACATTGGCAATTTGATCTCTGGTTCCTCTGCCTTTTCTAAAACCAGCTTGAACATCTGGAAGTTCATGGTTCACGTATTGCTGAAGCCTGGCTTGGAGAATTTTGAGCATTACTTTACTAGCATGTGAGATGAGTACAATTGTGCAGTAGCTTAAGCATTCTTTGGCATTGCCTTTCTTTGGGAGTGGAACGAAAATTGACCTCTTCCAGTCCTGTGGCCACTGCTGAGTTTTCCAAATTTGCTGGCATATCGAGTGCAGCACTTTCACAGCAACATCTTTCAGGATTTGAAATAGCTCAACTGGAATTCCATCACCTCCACTAGCTTTGTTCGTAGTGATGCTTTCTAAGGCCCACTTGACTTCACATTCCAGGATGTCTGGCTCTAGATGAGTGATCACACCATCATGATTATCTGGGTCGTAAAGATCCTTTTTGTACAGTTCTTCTGTGTATTCTTGCCACCTCTTCTTAATATCTTCTGCTTCTGTTAGGTCCATACCATTTCTGTCCTTTACCGAGCCTATCTTTGCGTGAAATGTTCCTTTGGTATCTCTAATTTTCTTGAAGAGATCTCTAGTCTTTCCTAATCTGTTGTTTTCCTCTATTTCTTTGCACTGATCGCTGAGGAAGGCTTTCTTATCTCTCCTTGCCTGGGTTAAGCTGTTTGTAAACTATTTGGAATTTTACTAACATATTTTATCATTATTACATTCTTAGGCGGGCCTGTGGATCACTTTGTTTTAACTCTCTGCTGGTTCTTTTGATCCTTCACCTTTTCTTGTTCCTCTGAGTGTGCTTAGCTGCTCAGTCATGTCCAGCTCTTTGCCACCCTTTGGACTGTAGCCCACCAGGCTCATCTGTCCCTGGGATTCTCCTGGCAAGAATAACGGAGTGGGTTGCCATTTCCTCTTCCAGGGGATCTGCCTCAGCCAGGATCGAACCTGGGTTTCCTGCATTTCCTGCACTGTAGGCAGATTCTTTACTGTTGAGCCATCAGAGAAGCCTTTTCTGTTCCTAGTTTATTCAATTATACAACCTGCAGTTATCTTTCACTGAGGAAGTAGGGACAAAATGTACCCAAGCAAATACTTAGAAGAAAAACAATCATCTGTCCGCTTCCATGTTCTGTGTGTGAACAGGCATATATACAATGCATTAAGATTTAGTTCCAACTCTTTTCCCTGCTAATAGCTTCACAGGTGTGACCTTTACACTATATTCTGCCTTCCTGGAATTATCCAGAGAAATCATTTAACTATTTTACACCACAGTTCAGGAGCTAAACCTTTTTATCTCAAACAACAATTTAGAGAGAGAATGCAACATATACATATAATGCTGTGATTTATTCTGTATTTACTTAAATGTAATATTAGCTTAATTCTGGTCTTTTTTGCAGTTTAAATGTGTACATTTATGTTTCTAATGCATCTGGTTTTTTTTTTAATATTGTCACTTAAGAAAATAAAATAATAGTACTCACATATACATCACAGAAAAAAGCCAAATAAAGAAAATTTGGACCTTTGGGATTTTTTCCTTTCCTTTTTGCCTGGTTTGCAGGTGTGCTGTGGTATTCAAATTCTTGTGGTCTTGGCATGTCTTCGGAGTATTGAGAATTACTGTTCTATGGAACTGGAAGCACAAAATGTAATTAACATTCTTGTTTTACAGTATTAGTGATAGCTGAGAATTTATGATTTTTATTTTAGGTGTGAAATTATACTTTAAAATAGTTTTAAGATAGAGATGTGCAAAGAAATCTCTAGCTCCTAATTGCTATAAGAGAAGGTCTTAATACTTTACATATTAATGTATTTTCCTAAGAATTGAATGTCTTTCTCTTTAAGATCTAACCATAAATATCTTTTCACTCAGCATGGTTCTATATCACTCCCTGTCTCCTCTATCATCTTCCTGGTTTCACACAACTACAAATGTATGAGAAAAATAAAAACCACCAACAATATGAGAGAGGTGAGTAAATGCTCACGTCTCAGACTTGGAGGGCATCAAATCTTCAGCGATGAAAGGAAATAACCGGTCAACTCTCTCTGCCTCTATGTGTTTTGCAATACCTAGATATTCAAAAGTATTTCAAGAGAGACTTAATTGTCCACTTGTTTCGAGGGCATTTAAAAGTTCATTAGTCAAGAATGCACATTTCTTGTGGGTTTATTTTTTATTGATACCAGAAATGTTTCTGAAAATAAAGTGTCGTTTCACATAAATCTCAAAAGAATTTTGAACATAATTGTTAAAGTCAGAGAGAGAGAGACATGGTGAGGAAGAAGAGAGAGGAAAATGAAGTTACACACTAAACATTATTTAAGAATTAAGCAAATTTCATAGCACAAACTGAAAGCGCTGAAAGATGAGAACGCAATTCTGAAGAAATGATAGGAATTTCAACCCGTTACATTTTTTTAGCATGCTTGAGCATGGTGAGAGTAAATCAAGAAAGAAATTACGAGGGGGAAACTAAACTGAAATCATACCTATTCTCTTTAAGTCAGGCTACATGTTTTGATGTTAATCTGGACAGAGATCCCTGTCTTTTGGAGGAAAAATCATTGCTGGTTCTCTTTCGGGGACTTTTGAAGATCACGTGGCAAATAACAGATGGAAACAAAGAGTCTCTGTTTTCAGCAAGCTTGCAGCAAAGTCTCAAGACCAGGGAACGGAAAAGTATTTTTGCTGACCATTTCATTCAGTACACTTGATCAACAAATCAATCATCTGATTTTCTCAGGTAAAAGTCAAGGCATAACTAGTGGATGGAAGCTTGTGAGTCACAGGCTCAGGTTGTAGAAGCAACACAAGAAGGCGAAAGAGGTGCTGGACAGAGATCAGGGTGAAATGAACTGAGGCAAATGAAGAACCTCAGAATACTTCTACCAAGAAATTAGGAATATTTGAAGGGTCACCCAGGCAAGAAGATAGAACACATCTGACAGGTATCTCAGAAAGCAACCATGAGCTTCCAGCTGAAGAGTCCAGAATGTGGAGGACACAAGGGCTTAGAATAAAAGTAATGGGAAATGCAAATACTAAAAAAAAGAAATTAAAAAAAAGATGTTTTTGGAGGACTACATAATTTTTCGAAATCAGTCCAAAAAGATGAGATAGCATAAGTGTGATAATTTGTGTCATCCATTCTTTTTGCTCCTGAAAATCTGAGAACATTTGAAAATCGTAACTTATAAACAGTGGCAATTTACTGCATGATGCAGAGAACCCAAATCTGGTGCTAGAAGGGTGGGAAGGGGTTGGAGGCAAAAAGGTGATTCAACAAGGAGGAAACATGTATACCTGAGGCTGACTCATGTTGATGTACTGCAGAAACCAATACAATATTGTAAATCAATTATCCTCCAATTAAAAATAAAATTATTTAAAATATTGCTATTTTTATATTAGTATTTTCATCACCATCATCATGAATATAATTACACTGAGTCCCTATTGTTTTGAAATATTTTCTAAATCATGATATACCTATAATAAAATGCATTCTCTAATCTGGTATTAACTGTATATTGAAAGCGAAACTAAATTTCTTGGTCCTCTGCATAGTATTAATACTTCCATTGTAATCATTTAACATCTTCAGTCTGGGACATTTTAGAGCAGACTGTTCAGGAAGAGGGGTTAGGGGCCAATTCAACTCAGGGCTTGGTTTCAAAATCAGGCCATTCTCGGGAATAATGCGTCTACACATCCCTTGTATAAGAATTGGAAATTAATAAACAAATCCTTCTCAATGGAGAAGTCGAGGTGGGGATGGAGGTGAGGGGGAAGAGAGAAGAGCACTGTGTATAATTTGGTTTTTAAGTAGCTAGGAGCAAAACAAGGGAGAGATTTGCTAGCACATGGACAGCAAAATCTAGCAATATTTGAGGCATACACAGAGCCCTGCTGAATTGTCAGTCCTTTCATTATGTACACTGTTAAAAGGACACTGAATTTTAGAACTACAACAGTGTATTTGTATGCCACGTTTATCACTTGATCACACTCTATATTAATGTTCTATGATCTGGACAATTAAAAAGGAATTTGTTTTTCTTAGTTTTCACTTGATTTCAAATAATTTTCAAGAGGCAGTACTTAACCAAAACCAGCTGTATCCTCAAGTCCCAATCATATTATGAAATCATTTCTAAGAGTGTTTTGATTACTGTAATGTTGTTTAATTTTGAACATTCTAGTAAAACCTTATCTAGTGCACAAATGGAAAAGCCTAGTCAGTCTTAAAAAAATCTTTAGAGCACATTTTTTCCTTTTTTTCCTTGTTCACATCCTTCATTCATATTGAAGTTCCTGAATTCATTTAGGGCATTTTCCAGAAGATAACTTTTTTTTGAGGTCTCTATGCACAGAAAACATGCAATCAGATGTCTTTTATTCAGCAAATTCATGTTAAGCATACTCTCTTAAGCTGGAACTATCTGAGAATGGTAGGAGGGTATAAAATAATATATTCTTTTTTCAACTGTAAGGGAAATTGGAAAGTGAGGGGGTCATCTTATGATCAATTCATGTCTATCAGAGATCCATACTTTTTGACATACTTAGTGTCAACTGGCACTAAAAAAAAAAGATTATCTTTTCCTCCTTCTTAAATACATGGGAAGAAAGGACAGCATGATATAGTAAAAGAATCTACTTTTGGAGCTAGGTTGGTGCCTAAACTGTGTTGATTCCGCATTGTGGGAAAGTTAATTATCTGACCCATAATTCCTTCCTCTATAAAATGGGGATAACTCCAACATTTCGAGGTGATTCTGAATATTAAAAAGAGTGCAAGTAATAACAGTATATTAGTATTTGTGATTCATTGGGCAGATAGTGATAAATATCATCTGGATAGGAAAGTTAAAATGCAGAAAATAAAATTCCAACAAAAGGAAGGTGTAATTGTATTATCAAATACTCCCTTTAAATAGTGCTTTATTTCAGGCTAAACAAGCTTGTATCATCTGATTTACTCGTAACTGATCCTAAACTATCCAGGATTGCATGCTAGCTTCATCAAAGTTTTCATTTCTTCTTGAGAACTCACTAAACACATTTTATTTTTTTCATTAGGTACACTAGTCACAATTTCTGCAAGTTCACAGCCCTCTTAGTCACTCTCTTGAGTATAGCCCCATTAAAGGGACAATGTGGACCCCCAGATCAAAGGCACCACCTGTGGACCACCATGGAAAGATAAATAAATGTCTGGTCAGTGAGTGAACAGTGACTGCCTGCCACAGCAGAACTCTTCGTAACAGAAGTGTGATCTTGCGACATAATTAGAAATATGTATTTGGTCTTTGTCCTCAGTTACTGGAATGGACTGCCAAAACTCCTGAGTGACAGGCATGAGAGGAATGTTTTTTTTCTTTTAACTCATAATAAGCCTCTTTCAACTATACATAAACTTATGCTAAAAGGTGACTCTTGAAAACTTCAAGATGGAGGCTGGTTGCCAGGGGAATTAAGGATGTGATTAGATGCTTAGAACTTTTAGCCCCATATCACAACCTCTGGGCATGGAAGAAGGGGTGGGGATTTAGTTAATTACCTATGGCCAATGATCTAACCAATTATGCATATGTTGGAACCTCCATAGAAACCCTAAAGGAAGGAATCTGAAGGGCTTCCAGACTGATGAGGCCATCCACACGCGGGGAAGGTAGTGCAGCTTGGACTTCACGAACACTGAAGCTCTTGCTTGCACTCAGGACACTTACAGACCTCACTCTACCTATATGCCTCTTTATCTGGTTGTTCATATGCAGCCTTTACAATAGCCTTTATAATAAACCACTAATAGTAAGTTATGTGAGTTCTATGAGTCATTATAACAAATTATCAAACCAGAGGAGGGGCTCATGGGAATCCCGGATCTGCCGATAATTGGACAGAATTGTAATCACCTAGGGACCTATCACCTGTGACTTGCATCTGAAATGGGAGGCAGTCTTGTCAGACTGAGCCATTAACTTTTTGGGTCTGCACTAAATCTGGGTAGTTAGCATCAGAATTGAATTAAGTTGTGGGACACCCAGTTAGTGTCTGCTGGGAATTACATAATTGCTTTGTGTGGAAAACCCACAAATTTCTAGTCAGAAATATTGTGAGTAGGGAAACAGTTTTCTTTTAAGAAGGTTCTGTAGTTAACCTTGGAGAAGGAAATAGCAACCCACTCCAGTATTCTTGCCTGGAGAACTCCATGGACAGAGGAGCTTGGTCGGCTACAGTCCGTGGGGTCACAAAGAGTTGGACACGACTGAGTGACTAACACTGTAGTTAACCTAGAATTCACATTTTTTTTCTTTTTCATTAAGATGTGCATAATTGACTTATCTTCTAAGTGGTACAGCATCTGAGTTATTAAGAAAGTCCTCTAGATCAGGTTTAACATATTCCTTTTATCAAGTAATGAGGTTTGTTTCTTTGTTTGTTTTGTTCTTTAAAGAAGTTCCCAGAAAGCTGTGGGCTTCTCTGGTAGCTCAGCTGATGAAAGAATCCACTTGCAAAGCAGGTGACCCCAGTTCAATTCCTGGGTCAGGAAGATCCCTGGAGAAGGGAGGCTACCCACACTGGTATTCATGGGCTTCCCTGGTGGCTCAGAAGGTAAAGAATCCACCTGCAGTGCAAGAGACCTGGGTTTGATCCCTGGTTTGGGAAGATCCCCTGAAGGAGGGCATGGCAACTCACTCCAGTATTCTTGCCTGGAGAATCCCCATGGATACCGGAGCCTGGCAGGGCTACAGTCCATGGGGTCACAGAGAGTTGGGTGTGACAGAGAGACTAAGCAGACACAGCAGAGCAAAAAGCCGCAGGAATTTCTTAAGGGACAGTTATTTTGTTATGGAGCACTGAATCATAAAACCAAGCATCTTCTTCAAAAGAACCAAGTGACCCCACCCCTAGCTTCAGTTCAGTTCAGTCGCTCAGTCGTGTCCGACTCTTTGAGACCCCATGAACCGAAGCATGCCAGGCTTCCCTGTCCATCACCAACTCATGGAACTTGCTCAAACTCATGTCCATCGAGTCGGTGATGTCATCCAGCCATCTTATGCTCTGTCATCCCCTTCGCCTCCTGCCTTCAATCTTTCCCAAAATTGGGGTCTTTGCAAATGAGTCAGCTCTTCGCATCAGATGGCCAAAGTATTGGAGTTTCAGCTTCAACATCAGTCCTTCCAATGAACACCCAGGACTGATCTCCTTTAGGATGGACTGGTTGGATCTCCTTGCAGTCCAAGGGACTCTCAAGAGCCTTCTCCAACACCACAGTTCAAAAGCATCAATTCTTCAGTGCTCAGCTTTCTTTATACTCCACCTCTCACATCCATACATGACCACTGGAAAAACCATAGCCTTGACAAGACAGACCTTTGTTGGCAAAGTAATGCCTCTGCTTTTTAATACACTGTCTAGGCTGGCCATAACCTTCCTTCCAAGGAGTAAGTGTCTTTTAATTTCATGGCTGCAATCACCATCTGCAGTGATTTTGGACCCCCCAAAAATAAAGTCAGCCACTGTTTCCACTGTTTCCCCATCTATGTGCCATGAAGTGATGGGACTGGATGCCATGATCTTAGTTTTCCAAATGTTGAGCTTTAAGCCAACTTTTTTACTCTCCTCTTTCACTTTCACCAAGAGGCTCTTTAGTTCTTCTTCACTTTCTGCCATAAGGGTGGTGTCATCTGCATATCTGAGGTCATAGATATCTTTCCCAGCAATCTTGATTCCAGCTTGTGCTTCCTCCAGCCCAGTGTTTCTCATGATGTACTCTGCATATAAGTTAAATAAGCAGGGTAACAATATACAGCCTTGACGTACTCCTTTTCCTATTTGGAAGCAGTCTATTGTTCCATGTTCAGTTCTAGCTATTGCTTCCTGACCTGCATACAGGTTTCTCAAGAGGCAGGTCAGGTGGTCTGGTATTCCCATCTCTTGAAGAATTTTCAAGACGCCACCCCTAGCTTCCAACCACAGTTAACCTGAGAGCACCAAATTCATACATAAGTGACATATTCTGGCTCAGAAAAGATGAAGTTGATTGAATTTTCAAGATTTTGACCTGAAAATGCAGAGATAATGAAAAACTACTAGTCAGAATTGAAACTAAAAGGATAACAAGCAGAGGTGGCTTCATAGCCATGAGATTGCATGAAAGCCAAACTTATGAAGAATCAGAAACACTAAATAAATGAGAAGATGGGGCTATGTGGCCATGCTCTGGGGCTGGGGTGGGTGACAATGGGGGACCAAGATCCAGGCTGTCAGTCTCCACTGGCCAGGTTTTAGATTTGGGATGAACCTAGATAATGGGACACTTCTTTCAAATTTACCCCACCTGTAGGGGGTAACTTACACAATTAATTTACTAAGAGATTACATTGTTTTCCTATTCTAATTAAGAGATCCCTGATGGCAAAACAGAAACTGTACAGTGAAAGATGCTGAAAAGAAAATATGCTCATGAGTCTGGAGTCAGGGAACAGAAGCAAACGTTCAGCAGGACTGGACCAGTTGTTTTCTGATGAACCCTTAAGTGAAGATCCACAATTTCTTGTGATGCTATTCCTAGAATTGTGTCGGTTCATTACTTTCCTCAAAGTGCACTCAGTCCTCCAGAAAGATTAGCTGAACAGATTTCTGATTTCTAATCACAGTTTATTTTTCCACATAAACATTCAATAACTTTCACCTATCATTATATTTAGCTACATGAAACTTTGTCCCCCACTATGAAAATAACCCTGATGCTAGATTGAAGGTAGGAGGAGAAGGGGACGACAGAGGATGAGATGGTTGGATGGCATCACCGACTCTATGGACATGAGTTTGAGCAAGTTCCACGAGTTGGTGATGTACAGGGAGGCCTGGCGTGCTGCAGTCCATGGGGTGGCAAAGAGCAGACATGACTGAGTGACTGAGCTGAACCGATGAAAATAACATAGCGAGAATATTCATTTTCAATATTTTCTATAGCAGTAATTGTTCCATCTCTTTCGTGTGTGTATGCCTGTGTGTAGGGGAGCAAACTAATTTTCTTCCATCCAGTGAATTAATATGTGTTTTAATCAATTCACTTCTTGATGGCTTTTGTAGTTCTATAATATAAAACCCATTATCTTCCTATCCAGCTAATTCATCAACCAACTTATGCAAACACGATCCTTAGCTTAATGGAGCTATGACAATGACAATAGGGTTAACTTTTAAGACTTGGTCAAACCCAGAGAATAGTATGTGATCAAAAGGAATTTAGAATTCTAAGTTAGCTTAAATTATTTTGCTATTAACATAAGACATAACTAGGAAAAAAAGTCTACTCTTTAGTTCAAAACCATTAAGAGATTTTTGAGGCTCTGAAAAATACACAAGATCATTAGTTTCTACATTTATTTCCACATTTGCAAAGGGATAAGTTAGACAAGACAGGCCCTAGAAGATGTCTTAAAATCTAAAACATGGTGATATTCTTTACATTTTATAGAACAAACATCAATCAAAGCAAACATTTCTATGAAATCCTTCTTTGAAAAAACCCAGAGAACTAATAGTAGCTATCATTACCATGTTTTATCCATTGTTTTTGTAAATATATGATAAAGCACATATTATGTTCACTCTTGCACAATTATAACACAAAATAGATTCACGTGAAAACAGAATTTATGAATCTCACTAGAAATAGAAAATTAAATGTAAGAGCTTGTCAGATGAAATTATATATATTGTCTTTCAAGTGAATACATAATATGCATTTACAAAACACGGGACATAAAATTTACCATTTTTATTCAATGTAACATAAAATTGAAATAAGCTCCAGTCCTAGAGTGTAACAAATTGGGTACACACATCCCAAAGCTTACAAAGGAGATGCAATGAGAGAAGGGAAGATATTTGATACTTGCTCAGTCTCTCTTTCGCTTTCTCTCTCTCTCTCATTCTTTCATAAACAACTCCCTCCCCAAAACACACAAAGGTACACACACAGATTGACACTAACATCAGTGGCATACCCCACAGCCTTGGGTCAAATCATCAAATTCGTCCATTCTGACATCTAAGTATTTAAGGGAATGGGTGCGGTTCCACAAAGCGGACAAGTTAACTCTGCTTGCAAACTATTAGGAGAAAGCAATGGCAACCCACTCCAAGTGGTCTTGCCTGGAGAGTCCCAGGGACGGGGGAGCCTGGTGGGCCGCTGTCTATGGGGTCACACAGAGTTGGACACGACTGAAGCAACTTAGCAGCAGCAGCAGCAGCAGCTATTATTCTTCTTCAGTACAAAATTACAATATTAACTTTCAGTTCAGTTCAGTTGCTCAGTCGTGTCCGACTCTGTGACCCCATGAATCGCAGCACGCCAGGGCTCTCTGTCCATCACCAACTCCCAGAGTTTACCCAAACCCATGTCCATTGAGTCAGTGATGCCATCCAACCATCTCATCCTCTGTCGTCCCCTTCTCCTCCTGCCCCCAATCCTTCCCAGCATTAGGGTCTCAAAAATTGATCAGGTTCATTGGGTTACAAAAGAAGTCAGACACGACTTGGTGACTAAATGACAACTTAAACATAATTCTGCAAAAATTGAACATTGACTACTATAACGATAAAGTGTATATTAGGAAAAAAAAAATAGCAAAACATCACTTCCTCCAGAGTAAGCTCTTCTTCAATTTAATCATAATCTCTACAAAGAAGATGGCCAAAAACTTTCAAAATGATTTAGATGGCTATTTCAAGTAAAGATTTATATCTTTAGTGTAAATGATAAAAAGATACTCTCTTTATGTATTTTTATGTCCTTAATAGTATGAGGTCATCATAATGAGCATTAAATATAATTCCTTTTAAATGAGAGTCAAAATATTCAGCACCTTCAAAATAAAATAATTTTATGCTATTAATAAAGGCGATATATTATTAAAATATTCTTAAATAAATGAAAAGATGGGGCTACGTGCCCTAGAAGAGGGCATGGCAACCCATGCAAAGCTTATATACAGTAGAGTCCACATGGACCCCATGAACACAGAAGACACTATGACTATTAATCTCCATATCACACTCAACACATTCTCAGACCTAAGACCTAGCAAGATTCACAAATAGATCCATTATTCTGAAGGATGTGCGTGTGTGTGTGTGTGTGTGTGTGTGTGAGTGTTTCAGTCAAGATTTTCTTGACATAAAGCTTTCTACCACCAACCACCTCCCTAATCCCCACCACTTGGCTCACCAGATCTGCCATTTTTATGAGGTTGTTTCTTTATTCTTTTCATTTTACAGATGAACTGCCTTTCAGAAAACAATTGGAGTTGTTTAGAAGTAGGGAGAAAAAGACGAGGAAATGTGGCAACTTAGTAGAGGTGATTATATGGCCTTCCATGAAAAGGACATAAACATAGCACATGAAATTCTAGAGACACTAAAAATAGACATATGCAAAAAATAAAATGAAAATACGCCCAGAACGAAGTCTTATAGTGCTCTGAAGCTTGTTTCTTATAAGCAAGCTCCATTCTATAAAGGGTACAGTAGAACTCTCTATTTCTGTCTATCTGCAAAAGAGCGGATCTAATGATAACATATGCTGAATGTCCAACTTTCAATATTTTTTTGATAAGGATGGTCATTGTCTTTGGGGAAAAATAAAGATAGAGAATTTTACAGTGCATAATATTACCTGAAATGAGACAATTAGAACAATTTTGGCACAGCCTAGAGAGTAGAAGTCAGAGGCAAATAATAAAATGAACTAATAATTAAGTATTCACTGACACTGTAATATGCTCAACACTAATTATGTGTGTCAAGTTCCAGGGCAAGTATAAGAGTTGACCTCTGCACTGGATGAGCTTATATTCTATCAAGCGGTTGATGACAATGACTCTGATGATGATGGTGGAAATGCTGATACATGT
This sequence comes from Giraffa tippelskirchi, assembly GCF_054371585.1. Lineage (NCBI taxonomy): Eukaryota > Metazoa > Chordata > Mammalia > Artiodactyla > Giraffidae > Giraffa > Giraffa tippelskirchi. The sequence goes on from NC_137281.1 coordinate 155,636,119, forward strand.
CTAATCTGAATTGCATGCTGAGCACTCTGATACGTACTTTTCATACAAAAAGTAATTGCTCACAATGAGCTGACTAGTTAGCTAAAGTTACACAAATGAAGAAACAAGGCATATAAAAATTAAGTAATTTAAGTATTATTCTAAGCTAGTGAATGATCAATTAAAGCAGTATTTCCCACCAGGTATAACTAGAAGCCTGTGCTTTTAACTACCACTACCGCTGCACTATATTGATTAGCATGGAAAATAATAAAAGTCCTTGCTCCCATCATACAATAACTCTGCTAACATACTGTCTACTAAAAATGTTTAAAAAGATGAATATTGTTATGACCCAGAGGTAGATCCTTGAGGGAGCCTTTCATGAATGCTATGAGCCAGCCTCTCAGTGATGACTATGATTTGAACAGCAGAGGACAGGAACCAGAGCATTCTATGCTGAGGAACAAAGAAACAATCAGTGAGGCTATAGACACAGAACTGATGAGGTGTGCAAGGGACAGAGGGCTCCCCTCGTGTTCCAGCGGTAAAGAATCCACCTGCTATTGCAGGAGTCACAGGAAACATGGGTTCGATCCCTGGGTCAGGAAGATCCCCTGGAGGAGGGCATGGCAACCCTCTAAAGCATTCTTGCCTGTAGAATCCCATGGACAGAGGAGCCTGGAGGGCTAGAGTCCGTAGGGTCACAAAGAGCTGGACACAGCACACAGGCACGTAAGGGACAGAAAAGAAGAGAGCACGTTCCAAACGACGGCAGGGATAGTCACTGTAAGTGAAGCGAGATGAAGAGGCTGTAGCGACACAGTAGAGAATCTTGATCATCAGAGATAAATCTACACTTCAGGCATAGTCTTAGGTCAATTTAAGGAAGAGCACACATGAGTTCTGAGAAGAGTGAAGGCATGTTGAAAGGTACCCAAAAGGATTGGCAGGAGGAAGGGCGAAACTCAGAGAAAGCAGTTAACAACAGCCCTGGGACATAGAGCAATGAGGGTCTTGAGCAAGAGTCAGTCTATTCAGTCATTCAGTCATGTCCAACTCTTTGCAGCCCCATGGACTACAGCACACCAGGCTTCCCTGTCCATCACCAGCGCCCAGAGCTTGCTCAAACTCATGTCCGTGTTAGTTGCTCAGTTGTGTCCAGCTCTTTGCAACCCCATAGACTGTAGCCTGCCAGACTCCTCTGTCGATGCAATTTTCCAGGCAAGTATATTGAAGTGGGAAGTCATTCCCTTCTCCAGGGGATCTTCCCAACCTAGGGATCGAACTCTGGTCTCCCGCCTTGCAGGCAGATTCTTTACCATCTGAGCCACCAGGGAAGCTCAGCTTTCTCTATGGTCCAAAAATATTGTAAGATAAATAATAACAATGATCTTAAATAAATGTTTTACATCTCTGCACTGCACATTATTGCTACCAGAAGACTTGTAAATGGGCTGAATATTTACTTTATCACAGTGGAATTCTATTTAAAAAGTTAAGCTTAAATGCTGGTACCTATACTAGCAAGAAAGAAAATTTTCTATAGTATGAATTTATTTTTTTTTGTCTCCAGTAACTAATTTTCACATAAATGTAATATTATCTGTTATACCAGGTTTTCTTAAGGAGTAAAGCCCCCCCCTGGGAATATTAGACATTTCTGAAAAAGTTCAGATACAAGTAGCATGATAGCATTTAGAACTCATTTTAGTAAACAGAAATTGAAAATTTTCAATTGCCATTTTATCAACCTGAAATAGATAATGACCTTTATCAACAGGGAATAGTTTGAAAGAAGATTCAAGTGAGTTGGCATTGTGAATCTAGTTCTAAGGAGCATTTTATTTTTGATATGTACAATATTTTAGCTTAATAACTGTTACATGCTTTGCCTCTCTTCACTTGTCCTAGTTTAAAAAAAAATCTAAATTGTAAAGTAACAGAAAATAAGCATTATGGCTTGAGGACTTGAGTTGTGAGAAAACAAACCACTCAAAAAAAAAAATGGGGATGGAAGCAATGTTTCCATGTGAACTGAGGGTGAGACAGATGTGCTAGCAGATATGTTTTCTTTTTGCATGGCCTAAAAATGTTTAAATTCAGTTTTGGGCATGAAAAGACAAGAAAAAGGTTGGTCTTTTTCTTTTATAATAGATGTCTTGATTTCAAATGTAATATTGTCTTTTTCACAAAGGCTTTATTTTCTATCTAATTCCTTGTCATTGTTTAAATATGCACAAGAACAATGTTTATCATATATTTAGTTAAGCCAAAAATATATTTGTCACATTTCCTACAAATTTGAAAGAAGAAAAACCAAACTTTTTAAAGTGTATAAAAACAGTCTCCCGTTGTAATGTCGAGTGGCGGTCAACAGGACCTTCAGTGTTGCTTCAGATCCCACTGCCTCTGGCTAGCTCAGGACCTTTCAAAGGCTAATATGAAAACGAATCATCCAGATTTTACATTTTCTAACACACTTCTAGGTGTTACTGATGAGGCTGACCTTTTCACGTCAAGTTTGTTACTGAGGCTCTAGAACAGGGCTCTCTATCTCTGCAGTACTGGCATTTTGAACTTGATAAATATTTTGTGAGGGGTCTGTCCTGTGCAGTGTAGCATGTTTAGCATCATCTCTAGCTTGCAGCAACCAAACTATCTCTCTGCTGCGCTGTGCCCAGTTGCTCAGTCGTGTCCGACTCTTTGTGACCCCATAGACTGTAACCCGCCAGGCTCCTCTGTCCAGGGGGATTCTCCAGGCAAGTACTGGAGTGACTTTCCATGCCCTCCTCCCAGGGATCTTCCCAGCCCGGAGACAGAACCCAGGTCTCCCGCATTGCAGGCAGACTCTCTACCGTCTGAACCACCAGGGAAGCCCTAGGCGTTGCCAAACGTATCCTGGCCGGGGCAGGGACGAAGGGTAAAACCATGAACCACTGTTCTTGATAATTCATTCACCCTTTCCCCAGACCGGTGGCTTCTCTTTGGAGTACGCACATCCCAGGCAGTACCCAAAGCTTTATTCCATGACATGAACAGGTCTCAGAAAATCAGTTTCCAGAGAGAGAGCTCCCTGCGCGCTCTTCTCTGAACTGATCTAAAGCACCCCTGCAGTGTAGGCAGCGTCCGTTTCTTCCTTCCTACCCTCTATTCACGGTAACCGTCTGTCACTTGATGAAAGGTCCAGCTCACAACCTTCCTGAATCTTACTATGGTGCATTGCCCCATATATAAAAACAGTGGGACATCAAACTAAAGGATGATTTCAGAATTTGCAACCTTGGGAACAAGAAGCCTCCTGTAATCAAGGCACCTTGTTGGACACATGCATTGATCTTTCCTACACTCCTCTGTTAAGGACAAAATGTGGTGGTTAGGAACAATGTACTTTGGCTAACAGTGGTATATTTTGAAATCAGATATATTGTTAAACTTATATTGTAAAGTGATCCAGCAGAAGTACTGTCAATTTTTATTTAACTACCTCTCTCTTACTTGCCCTTGCTACTCTCAAAGGAAAAAAAAATCACACTGAACAGTGTCGTATAAGATAAAAACAGACAGTTTTGCAAGAAAATGAAGGTCTCAGTGCCTTGTTCATCAAAAGAACAAATTTATGGCAAGACTTACACCTTATATCTATTTATCATAGAATTAGGATTTACAGTGATATGAATGTCACAAAGATATGCTTTAACAGTACGGTTTGAATTAAAATAAGTAAAAAAATTCTGAAAGACAAGTCTAAGTTGGACATTTGGTTAGAAAATGACAACTTGGTTTTCTAGTTATTAATATGTTCTCTGACAGACATATTTTGCAAGCTGAATGAACTAAAGCTATAGCTGAAAAGTTTTGATGAAAATATGCTTAGAACACATTTGAAATAAAACACTGTATCAAAAAGTATTGTACTAGCAAAAAGTGTCTATAGAATAAAACATTCAGAATTTTACAGTCCTTTCTGATTATATAGTTTTGACAGAGGTATCTCTACATGAAAAGGTAATAGGCATAACTGTCATTTAACAAATTTCGGTAAACGTTTTTAAGGGGGCTTCCCAGGTGACACTAGTGGTCAAGAACTTGCCAGCCGATGCAGGAGACATAAGAGACATGCTTTTCATCCCTGGGTTGGGAAGACAAAGGTTTTCCCAAGCCTCCCCTGGACAAGGAAAGGTCTTCACACTTCCCCTGGAGAAGGAAAGTCTTCCCAAGCTTCCCCTGGAGAAGGAAACAGCAACCCGCTCCACTCTCCTTGCCTGGGAAATCCCACGGACAGAGGAGCCTGGTGGGATACAGTCCACGGGGTCGCAAAAAGTTGGACATGACTGAGTGAGCACAGTACAAACCTTTGTAAGAGTTATTTCCTAAGCACTGAAAAAACAAATAGCTAATAATTTGGAGGGAAGACTGCAAGTTTTGTGAATGTGTGTGTGTAACTCTTGAATTGCACCAAAATTAAAGAAGGGCCTGGTTGACTTTTCAGCTGATAGATTACTACAAATAATTCTTAATGATTTAAAATTATTTGATAGTTGGGACATATTTGAAAAGAAGTAAAAAAAATATGCTTGTTTTGTGAAAATACTTTCTTAGGATTTGTAAGCACACAAAACGTAATTTATGCTGAACCTCAAATGATTCTATAAATGAAGCAATATATGTCCACACAGATATATGAACTTTGATACAAAAAGTTCATGCATCTTATTAAGAACGCACTGTTGGTACACTTTGTATATTTGTGGTGATGACAGAAAAATCACTGCTGGGAGCTCTGTTCCAGAAAGAACTTTCTGTTGACCTGCGAGGCTCACGGTCATCTGAAAGCCAACAGCGGCAGTGCCTCCATGAACTGATGCTTCAGCTCCCCAGCCACAGCCAGGCTCTTCCTGGATAGCCCTCTGCCGGTGACTAGGTATGGAGTGGTCACTGTGCTTGCTGCTGCTCAAGGCAAGATTTCTCTAATGGGAGAATTTTGCCCTGTAGCCTCTGCTGGGTTGGCAAGACTTTGTCAGATGTGCATTGTGGTTTGAGACTGTCCCACTCATTCTCTTTCCGCCCTCTTTTAATTTTTGCAAGCATATCCATTTCCCCACCCCTACCTCAACCTCAATCAGTTCAGTTCAGTCCAGTCACTCAGTTGTGTCCGACTCTTTGCGACCCCATGGAATGCAGCAGGCCAGGCCTCCCTGTCCATTGCCAATTCCCAACTCATGTCCACTGAGTCGGTGATGCCATCCAACCATCTCATCCTCTGTTGTCCCCTTCTTCTCTCGCCTTCAATCTTTCCCAGCATCAGGGTCTTTTCAAATGAGTTGGCTCTTCACATCAGGTGATCAAAGTATTAGCGTTTCAGCTTCATCGTCAGTCCTCACCCTCAATAAGCCTCCTACAAATCTTAGTCATGGTGTGTGGTGTACACTTCCAGAAGATTCTAACAAATGTTTAATAGTTATGCACATCTGTAACTGGGCTTCCCAGGTGGCTCAGTGGTAAAGAACCTGCCTGCCAATGCAGGACACATAAGAGATGTGGGTTTGATCCCTGGGTCAGGAAGATCCCTTGGAGAAGACAATGGCAACCTACTCCAGTATTCTTGCCTGGGAAATCACACAGACAGAGGAGGCTGGTGGGCTATGGTCCATGTGGTCACAAGGAGTCAGACACGACTTAACAACTAAGCAACAACAGCACCTATAACTATATAATAATATTACATATAATAATTACATCATGTGTTAGTACATTAATTATTGAGTACAAATACTTTCAAAGTTGTTTCACAATATAAGAAATTTCTAAACTCTTGTCTTCTAACACATTACACACTCTAAACGTCTATTTGTATATGTCATTTTCTTACAGAGAAGTATAAGAGGATGCGTAACAAAAGATTTCAAGCATAAATATATCTCCTTAGGCTCGAATTCTGGAATTCCATTTCAAGAAGAAAAGAAAACAAAGTTAACATTTCTGAGTGAGAAAATCTGTTCATATTATATTTTTGAATGGTGAATTTAAAATAATTTAGGTTTCATTAAATGCATCTTAAAAGTGATACAAAACCTTAAATTGAAAAGTACCAATAATTACAGAAAGTATCTTTTATTACATTTAAATAAATTGTGAAAATTAGATATTAATTTTTAAATGCTTGTGAAGAATAATATTTCTCAAAATTCGTTTACAAGGTAAAAAAACCTAAGCAACAATGTGTACTACTGTCATAGGTGATTATTATCTTTCAAATTGCTGAGTCCTCCTGCTAGTTTTCCCATTATCTGATAAACTTGCTTCGAACTTCACAGATTAAAAAAAAATGCCACCAGGAGAAAATTTCCCCTGCCCCTTCCATTCCTCTACCTACTTCTTTGTATCTGGGGCACATGTATCTGGCCTTCAGTTCAGTTCAGTCACTCAGTCGTTTCCAACTCTTTGAGATCCCATGGACTGCAGCACACCAGGCCCCCCTGTCCATCACCAACTCCCAGAGTTTACCCAAACTCATGTCCATCAAGTCAGTGATGCCATCCAACTATCTCAGCCTCTGTGATCCCCTTCTCCTCTTCTCCTCCTGCCTTCAATCTTTCCCAGCATCAGGGTCTTTTCTAATGAGTCAGTTCTTCTTCACATCAGGCGGCCAAAGTACTGGAGCTTCAGCTTCAGCGTCAGTCTTCCCAGTGAATATTCAGGGTTGATTCCTTTAGGATTGATTGGTTTGATCTCCTTGCAGTCCAAGGGACTCTCAAGAGTCTTTGCCAACACCGCAGTTCAAAAGCATCAATTCTTTGGTGCTCAGCTTTCTTTATAGTCCAACTCTGACATCCATATATGACTACTAGAGAAACCACAGCTTTGACTAGATGAACCTTTGTCGGCAAAGTAATGTCTCTTCTATTTAATATGCTGTCTAGGTTGGTCATGGCTTTTCTTCCAAGGAGCAAGCATCTTTTAATTTCATGGTTGCAGTCACCATCTGCAGTGATTTTGGAGCCCAAGAAAATAAATCTCTCACTGTTTCCCCATGTATTTGCCATGAAGTGATGGGACTGGATGCCATGATCTTAGTTTTTTGAATGTTGAGTTTTAATCCAGCTTTTTCTCTTTCACTTTCATCAAGAGGCTCTTCAGTTCCTCTTCACTTTATGCCATAAGTGTGGTATCATCTGCGTATCTGAGGTTATTGATATTTCTCCTGGCAAATTAGGGAAAGAGTACATCAAGGCTGTATATTGTCGCTCTGCTTATTTAACTTATATGCAGAGTACATCATGCGAAATGCCAGGCTAGATGAAGCACAAGCTGGAATCAAGATTGCTGGGAGACACTCCTGTGATTATGGATGGGGTATACCTTCTCGTTCTCTTAACTAAGCCCACCCCCTCCATTTATGCAGAGGAATAAACTTCAAATACTCAAAATTTCCAAGTTCCATCCAATGATTTTTTTCCCTCATTTTAAAAAAAAACCTCTCTCCATCACCCACGCCACTCCAGCCACCATCTCATTTCTCTGCTCCCTTAATATTCCACTCAGCCTTTCAGCACCAGCGTTCACCAAGGCTGCTGTTGTGCAGGCCTCTAATGAGCTGCTAAACCCACCGGTCAGTTCTCAGTCATCAGTACTTCATCCATCAGCAGCATTTGACACAACTGATCCTTCCCTCTGTTTCAAACACTCTTCACTTGCTTCTACCAACAGACTCCCCTGTGCTGGTCACTTCTCTGTTCCCTCTGCTTACGTCCCTGATTTTCCAAAATTATCGTATGTGAAACGAATCGCCAGTCCAGGTTCAATGCATGATACAGGGTGCTCAGGGCTAGTGCACCGGGATGACCTGGAGGGATGGGATGGGGAGGGACGTGGGAGGGGGGTTTCAAAAGGGGAACACATGTACACCCATGGTGGATTCATGTCAATGTATGGCAAAACAAATATAATATTGTAAAGTTAAAAAATAGATAAATAAACTAATTAAAAAAAATAAAAAAAAATAAAGTTGGAGTGACCCAGGGAACACTCGTGGAACTCTTCTGTCTATCTATTCTCACTAGCTTGGGGAGCTCACATCGAGACTCATGAATTTAAATAAGGCACTTTAAGAGTCCCACTTTGGAATCTCCAGCCTGGACTTTCCTTCTAACTTAAGAATTACACATCCTAATTCCTATGTACTGTCTCCACTTGACTGTCTGAGAAGCACAGCATAGGTAACAGATCACCGAGAACTTGGATCAGCTCCATGAATAACACCCCATTTTAAATGCATCAACCATGATTTCTCTACTTTCAAAGTATATCTAGAATTTCATGACTTTTATCTACTATGACCTGGATCCAATCAGTCGTTATCTTTCGCCAAGATTTTGCAATGATCTCTGCCACAGTTCTCTGGCAGTCTAGTACTTAACACAGTATTCAGAATTAGTTTATAGGAACAGAAGTCAGATCATGGTTTAAATCCTCCAACACCTCCCTGTCTAGCTTAGAATAAAGACCAGTCTCTATAAGCATCAACCAGACTTCGTAGAGCCCAACATCCATCCCCACCCTATTTCTCTCTCTGATTTCATCACCTGACAGCACCTGCCTCGCTCAGTCAGTTCAGTCACACCGGCCTCCTATCCATGTCAGGCATGCATCCTTCAGGACATTTTCAATCGCTGTTTTTGGCCTGAAATAGTCTACTTCTAGATACCTGCAAGATTCCCATCCTCTTCTCATTCACGTCTATAAATGTCAATTTTACAAAGAGGAATTTATTGGTCACCATATTAAAACTGCAGCAACTCTCAACACCTTCATCGTACGTCCTAACCTCTTCCTTATGTATGTGTATGTCAGTCACTCAGTCATGTCCTACTCTTTGTGGCCCCATGGAATGTAGACTGCCAGGATCCTCTGTCCATGGGATTCCCCAGGCAAGAATACTGAAATGGGTTTCCATTTCCTTCTCCAGGAAATCTTCCCAACCCAGGGATCTAACCCACATCTCTGTATTTTGTGTTGGCAGGTGAAGTCTTCACCACTGAGCCACCTGGGAAGCCCTCAACCTCTTCCTTGGTTCAGATTTCTTCATGTTATCAATCTCCTGCAATTTAGGAGACTCAGGTTCGATGCCTGGGTCAGGAAGATTCCCTGGAGAAGGCAATGGCAACCCCCTCCAGTATTCTGGAGAATTACATGGACAGAGGAGTCTGGCAGACTAAAGTCCATGGGGTCACAGAGTCAGACAAGAAGGAGCAACCAACATATTCATCACCTTCATGGTACACTCTAATCTCTTCCTTGCTTCAGAATTTTTCATATTACCATTCCCAACTAATATATCAATATTTTATTAATATCTTACTTTATTCATATGCCCTTCTCTTAGAATGGAATAACCATGAGGACAAAGATGCCTGTATCTTTTTTCACAAATACTGGGAAGAGTCTTGTACTACACAGTCAAAGTGACAGCATCAGTCGCTCCGTTGTGTCTGAGTCTTTGCAACCCCACAGACTTCAGCCCACCAGGCTCCTCTGGTCCAAGGGATTCTTGAGACAAGAATACTGGAGTGGGTTGCTGTGCCCTTCTCTCGGGGACCTTCCTTATCCAGGGATTGAACCTGGGTCTCCTGCACTGCAGGCAGATTCTTTACTGTCTGGCCGCCAGGGAAGCCAGCGTTCTCTTTAAATGTATGTTCCATAAATTCGTAAATAAAAATCAGACAAAGAAAGTCTAAAGTGCCAACTTTTTCTTTATTTCCTTGTGAGAATTTCATTTATAAATCTCCTTGATTGGATCAGATGACCCAAGCCAACCCCGGGGATTTTATTTAATTATTTATTTAGTGGCCTTGCTAAGTGCCTTGCAGGGTCTTATTTCTGTGACCAAGGATGGAACGGTGGCCCCCAGTAGTGAAAGAGCAGAATCCTAACCACTGGATCAGCAGGGAATTCCAACTGTGGGGAATTTAGAACTATTTATTTCAACTACTGTCTTTCTTTCATGAAGCAAATACATGAATAAATTATGTGAATATTACATATTAAATGAATTTTCTTGGTCTGTTGGAGATAAAGATAAAAGAAATGAAATAAATCCAATTGAAACAAAAGAATACTGAATTCAAATCTGGTTTTTAGACTATTTTTGTTTATCTAACTGAAGTCATTTTAAGATTGCATAGGCAAAATGCCAGTTTCCCTATAGGATTAACTTACTTTTTGTTATATAAATGTTAAACTTCACTGCATGTCTGGAACTAGTTTAAGTAGTTTTAGGACAATGGAAGATGAAATCAGATAGATAAAGTACATTGACCTCCTGCTCACTCAAAATTCAATTTAATTTCCTTGTAAATAAACTCTGTTGAGAGGAAGTGATGGCAGAAATGTCTGTGAATTTCCAATAAAATGAGTAACAGTACGTAGTCATGAAAAAAAAAAAACAAACAGACTTCTCCATTGAAATGATTTAGACACCTCTCACCTAAAATGCAGTATAGTGAAACACTGGGCACTGTAAAGAATCACTTAACAGGTTTCAAGATATATTGCAAGGACTAGTGATAGACGCCTGAATTTACCACATTCCACCAACTTTTCATTAAATTTAAAGAATCTGTTCGGTAACCGAAATGCTATTGATTTTGAAATCATGTCACATGGAGCAATTTTTTCACTTGTGTTGTTTCCTGTATTTGCTTCAAAAAGTTGGGACACAGAAAGTAAACCCTTGAAGAAGTAGATATAGCTGAGTCAACATTTGTACAAGGTACTTTGTTCTAAGCCCAGAGTGAGAGAAAGAAAACATAAAATTCTCGTCATTAAGTTCTTGAGAACATTCCAGTGAACAGTGACCGACTTCTAAACACCACAGGGCAAAATTTCAAGACTTTAAGAGATAATAAGCTGCTACCATAAGGAGATGCAGTGTTTAGAAACTGAATACAGAGCCGAACTCCCTCACTGCCGTGTGGGAGACGAGTGTGTGGAGAGGAGAGAGGGAATGAACGATTCCTTAAATGGAGCCTGGAGAGCACCCTGTCCTTCTGCCCTCCTGTGGTTTCCATACAGACCCAGTGTGAGTGGTTCTTTGGGGGCTTCCCAGGTGGTGCTAGCGGTAAAGAGTTTTCCTGCCAATTCAGGAGACATAAGAGACATGGGTTCAGTCCCTGGGTTGGGAAGATCCTCTGGAGGAGGGCAGGACAACCCATTCCAGTATTCTTGCCTGGAGAACCCCATGTACAGAAGAGCCTGGCAGGCGGTGGCCCATAGGGTCACAAAGAGGGACACGACTGAAGCAACTTAGCATGCATACAGATGGTTCTCTGAGTACAACTTCTCCAGAGACAGGAAGAAAAATAATACATCAAGTCCTTTAGAAACGTTCAGCATCCCAGGAAAAGTCAATCACGCTCAGCCAGTGGGCTGTGCTTGTAAGGTGAATGGAAAAAGGGACAACTTTTCCAACAGCTGGTGAAATAGTATCTTCTCTAAAGCTGAAATGACAGAATCTCACCGTCGATGTCACCACCCCACATTCCAAACTAATGGGCAAAGAATTATGTGAGCTTTACGTTTCTGCTTAAACAGCACCTGTCAATCTTACTTCCTTGAATCATCTTCAGGACATATTATGAAGTTGTCTAAGTATTGAGACTCAACATTTTCTATGGACAGTTAATTTATTCACTCAAAATTGAAAAAGAGAAAGGGAAACCATAGATATCTCTTCTTGATAAAATGTTTCAATTAACTATGTTATAGGAGGATATAATCCTTAACATTAGAGCCTACCATTCCTTAGCTTCCATTCCAGTGTTAAAACTTAAGTTATCATTTCAATAAAACCAGTGATAACAAGCTAACAGGTCATCAAAATCTAAATTCAGTCTGTAGAGCTGTACTTCCCAATTCAGTAGCTATTAGGGATGTGTGGGTAGTGAAATTGAGATTAATTAAAATGAAACAAGAACTAAACAGTTCTTCACTCGAACTAGTTACATTTCAGTTGTTCCTAGCCACACATAGCCAGTGGCTATCACATTGGACAGCAGAATAGTTCTATTATCACAAAGAAGAGCAGTGCTCGATAAAAACATATACATTGCAAAATAATATATATATTATATAAACATATATTAATAAAATACAGTATATATATTATATTAATCTATTATATAGAAAAAGCAAGGGGATTCTAGAAAAATAACTACTTCTGCTTCACTGACTACACTAAAGTCATTGACTGTGTGGATCACAACAAACTGTGGAAAATTTTTAAAGAAATGGGAATACCAGACCACCTGACCTGCCTCCTGACAAACCTGAATGCATGGCAAGAAGCAACAGTTAGAACCAGACATGTTACGACAAACTGCTTCCAAATTGGGAAAGAAGTACATCAAGGTATATTGTCACCCTGCTTATTTAACTTATATGCAGAGTACATCGTGCAAAATGCTGGGCTGGATGAAGCACAAGCTGGAATCAAGGTTGCTGGGAGAAATATCAATAACATCAGATATGCAAATGACACCACCCTTATGGCAGAAAGTGAAGAAGAACTAAAGAGCCTCTTGATGAAGGTGAAAGAGAACAGTGAAAAAGCTGGTTTAAACTCAACATTCAAAAAACTAAGATCATGGTGTCCAGTCTAATCACTTCATAGCAAATAGATGGAGAAAAAATGGAAACAATGACAGACTTTATTTTCTTGGGCTCCAAAATCACTGTGGACAGTGACTGCAGCCATGAAATTAAAAGACACTTGCTTCTTGGAAGGAAAGCTATGACAAAACTAAACAACATAGTAAAAAACAGAGACATCGCTTTGCTGACAAAGTTCCATATAGTCAGAGCTATGTTTTTTCCAGTAGTCATGTGTAGATGTGAGAGTTGGACCATAAAGAAGACTGAGTGCTGAAGAACTGATGCTGAAGCTGAAGCTCCAATACTTTGGCCACCCGATGCGAAGAACTGACTCTTTGGAAAAGACCCTGACGCTGGGAAAGACTGAAGGTGGGAGGAAAAGTGGGCGACAGAGGATGAAATAGTTGGATGGCATCATTGACTCAATCGACATGAGTTTGAGGAAACTTGGTGGGCTGCCGTCTATGGGGTCGCACAGAGTCGGACACGACTGAAGTGACTTAGCAGCAGCAGCAGGGAGACAGTGAAGGACAGGGTGGCCTAGCATGCTGAAGTCCATGGGGTCTCAAAGAATCGGACATGACCAAGCCACTGAAGAGGGCTTCCCTGATAGCTCAGTTGCTAAAGAATCTGCCTGCAATGCAGGATCCTCAGTCCAATTCCTGGGTCGGGAAAATCCACTGGAGAAGAGATAGGCTACCCATTCCAGTATTCTTGGGCTTCCCTTGTGGCTCAGCTGGTAAAGAGCCATTGAACAACAATAACTATATAGTTTCAAAATAATTCAATCAGTGACACTAAAAACGAATGAGGAATATGATTTGATTCATCTAGGAAAAGGTGAGTTAAAGCATTCATAAGTTTTTTTATTTATGATATATTTTTTTTAAGATCGCCAGTGGAAGCAATAGTCTTCAGCCATTATCTGAGTGCTCAGTCTGAAGTTCATCATGTCAATTGTGGTTTTCCTATGAAGTGTTAAGTTTATAAAGGAAAAAAGAATAGTTCTTTGTATTTGAAGAAACTAAAAAGAGACCATTAAGTTGCATCTGAGCCCTTTTTGGTCCAGACTAAACAGACTAAATATTGTGCTGCTGCTGCTGCTAAGTCGCTGCAGTCGTGCCCGACTCTGTGCGACCCCATAGATGGCAGCCCACCAGGCTCCGCCGTCCCTGGGATTCTCCAGGCAAGAATACTGGAGTGGGTTGCCATTTCCTTCTCCAAAATATTGTGAGATTTATCAAAAAAAAAAACCAAAAAATCCTGTTAAGTTTTCAATATCGCCTTAAGTCTTATAACCCACAAACAGATATGATATTCCATCAATATTTTTATTAGGAGAGACCTTTTTCTGACCACTGGCAACTTGTCAGAAGAAACATGCTAAATCTTCAATTATTCATCCTAATTTGATGTTTGAGTGTCAGTCACATAGCTAACATTCAAGCAGTTTCTTTTTGTCTCATGTAAAGCCTGCTTTTAAAGTACTGAAGTAATTCTGGTTAGAATTAAATTGAAATATGGATTTTCAGAGGTGAAACATGTTTTTCCTCGAGAGGTCTCTCTGAGATGGTAGGCCGGACTGTACTAGGAGTCAGATTTCTTGTTTTTCCTTCTCCTTGTCAATATGGATCTTAAGAAGTGGTGGACTGGAATACAAAGGATTTAACTGAACATCAGCACCAGTCTTCACATTGGAGGATAAATCCATAGGAACACATAATGAAGGAAGTCAGTGAGAACCACAGAAGCTGGTGCTCTTGTGTTGAAGTTTGTTTTGTTTGTGTTTCATTTTTATTTTGCCTTATTTCTTTAAGAAAAAAGATATTAAAAGAGTAAAGTGGTTTAAGTTTTAGGAAAACTGTCAGAAACAAAGGAGCAGCCCAGAGCAGTTCACAAGAAAGAAGAAATGTGCAAGTAATCAAGAAAGCAAAATGCAAATGGTTTGTAAATAAGAAGTCTTTATACAGAGGATGGTCTATCTCCTCAACCTCAGATATGCAAATGTTACCACTCTAAGGACAGAAAGTGAAGAAGAAGTATAGAGCCTCTTGATGAGGGTGGAAGAGGAGTTAAAATGCTGGCTTAAAACTCAACGTTAAACAAACTGATGTAATGATATCTGGTCCCATCACTTCATGGCAAATAGAAGGGTAAAACATGGAAGCAGTGACAGATTTTATTTTCTTGGGATCCCAAATCACTGTGGACAGTGACTACAGCCATGAAGCTGAGATTTGCTCCTTGGAAGGAAAGCTATGACAAACCTCTACAGGGTATTAAAAAACAGAAATCACTTTGTCAACAAAGCTCCATATAATCAAGGCTATGGTCTCTCCAACTTATAGTCATGTAAGGATGTGAGAGTTGGACCATAAAAAAGGGTGAGCACCAAAGAATCAATGCTTTTGAATTGTGGCACTAGAAAAGACTCTTGAGAGTCCCTTGAACTGCAAGGAAATCAAACTAATCAATGCTACAGGAAATCCACCCTGAATATTCATTGGAAGGTCTGATGCTAGAGTTCCAATACTTTGGTCACCTGATGTGAAGAATCAACTCATTGGAAAAGACCCTGATGCTTAGAAGATTAAGGACAAGAGGAGAAGTGGGTGACAGAGGATGAGATGGTTAGATAGCATCAATGACTCAATGGACATGAATTTGAGCAAACTGCAGGAGATAGTGAAGGACAGGGAAGCCTGGTGTGCTGCAGTCCATGGGGCGGCAAAGAGTCAGACACGACTTAGTGACTGAACAACAAGAACAACAAACTCTATCCATAAATTTCCTTGTTATGTAAGACACATTATTCTTATAACTTCCCAAATCCATATTTTCCCAGATCTTATCAGCCCATATGCACAAGTGGGCCACATTCATGTTAAAGTTTAAGTCAGGTGGCCCTTGGCTCTTGACATGGGCAATGCCCAACACTCATGTCTCCCTTTGTCACTTAGTGAAAAATAAAGGAATCTGTTTAGTCGCTCAGTCATGTCTCACTCTGTGTGACCCCATGGACGGTAGCCCACCAGGCTCCTCCGTCCATGGGATTTCCCAGGCAAGTAATGACGTGGGCTGCCACTTCCTTCTCCAGGGGATCCTCTTTACCACCAGCAAAAGGCGGTATCACTTCTTTTCTAGCTGCAGGGGCAAAGCTTGGGCTTCAAGACAGTCTCCACCAAAATGTTTCTAACATTACGTGTAACAATAAAATCCTCTTTTGTTTCTCATTAATTAAGGCTTTAGAAGTTCCGTATTTGTTCAAAATAAAGAGACTGCAATTAATGTACGTTAATATTTATTTTCTGGGGAAGACCTGGGAAAATAAAAGTCATACAAGCTAGCAAGAGTTTGAAAAGTTTCATTTACTAAAATGTGGTATTTATCTAATCCCTGAGCAGAGAAATGGAGCAGTAATTAAGAAGTTAGGGAAACAGTAACAACGAAGGGGAGTTGATCCAATGAATCAAGTGTTCCCGTCATAAACCGCTAACTCGTCTTTCTTGTCTCCCTGAATCTTCTATTTTAAACTTGAACCAGCTTCAGTCAGGTACCTCACAATTTAGCCTGGCCTCTACTGTTTGTCAGTAACTTTGATGACAAGTGGTCCTATAGACTATTTTGTTGGCCAGGTGGTTCTGCAATGATTCTGGTTCACTTATTTGGGTTCACATTGCAAGTGAGCTTTTAAAAATCATCTTATATGATATACATGTCACAGAAACAATCGGCAAAGACTAATGGCTAATTTAGATAGATAGATAGATGAAAAATTATACTCAAAGGGCTCCGTATAAAGATGGCATGCAGAAACAAACTAAAAGAAGAGGAAATAATTGATCATATTGAAATAGACCATGAAGGAATTCAAACCCAAAAACACTGGGCTTTGGAAATTACCGCCTTGATTGACAAGGAAGGAGGCTCTCATGTCCATGGAAGGGATTTAAGACCATGAAGTTGGACAGGGCCCTGAAAGGAGTAAGAAGGGACACGGATTACTGATAAGAACTGTGTCATGATCTGTATGTCACAGATTTGTTATGCTTTCCTGAAATTAAGCTGCTGGTTGTCATGTGAAGTTCTTCAGTACATCAGGCCCAGGTGCAGAAGTGAGGTTGCTGCTTTGGTCCAGGCAGGTCTTCTCATTCTGACAATGGTTGATGAAGCTGCCTCCATTCTCAACCTGAATTAGGGTTCGAATTTCTTTCCCTCTAAAGAGCGATGCATGCTGGATGGAGAGACAAGAGTAACACTACTTTTTACCTATGATGATTCATTAAAAAAAACATTTACTTATCTTATGCCTTGGAGGAGGAAATGGCAACCCACTCGGGTACTCTAGCCTGGAAAATCGCATGTATAGAAGGAGCCTGGAGGGCTACAGTCCATGGGGTTGCAAACAGTTGGACATGACTGAGTGAATGAACACATGTGTTCTTATTTCATATGGTAATCAGGAAAAGTAATGTATATGATTTTAGTAATCTTTTATAATTTTTACATGTTATATGCTCTCTAAAAATGATCTAACTTTGCTTCTCAAGATCTTACTACTCAATAAAAATTTATAAATATAATATTAATCCATAACTCCCAGAAAATGCCTGATCAGGGTCACTACAAACACTCTTCTCTATCAAGGCACATGATATTGAGTACTGCATTGCCTTGTACCAAAGAGAAAATGCCACTGTATAATCCAGAAACAACAAGAGTTTAGTGGCTGAGGGACTGATATCTGTACAGCACATTAGTGTATGTCAGAATTTTATAGAGCCTCTGGGCTAAAAAAAAAAAAAAAAAAAAAAACCAGCTAATAAATCTGTTCCTATTCTAGTATAGAATATAAAGACCTGAAGTCTTTTTGGGGGAGTAAAAGGTATTGCATAAACATCAGAGGATGTTAATAACTTTCTTGTGCACATGTCTGCCACATGTTTGTGTGCAAAGAAATGTTTAAACTACAGAACTGACTCAGACATTAAAAACGTCATATTTCTATTGTTGCTTGTTGTGAAAGGTAATAAATATTTTTTGCAGATATTTGGAAAATACAAAAAGGGAGAAAAATATCTCAGGCCCTGATCTACTTTCAGACACCACCATTGTTGTCTATTTTCTAGAGAGCTGACTTTCTTAAATGTTCTCTCACTGAAACTAATCCCGATTCGAGTAACTGTCACCTGAAGCTGGAGACATCCATGCAGCTCTCATTCACTCTCCCTCCCTCTGGGGTACCGCCTTTCTATTAATAAACCAGTCCACATAGGTGCAAAAGAATATTCTTAAAATGCTATTCATGGATAGTTCACTCTCTTGGCCTTGGCTTAAACAGTGAAGGATGGAAGCCAAGAAAAAGAAGGAGGAGTATCTTTGTTGGTAATTTGCTTTTCAAAAAGATCATAAGAGGCTGTTTACATTATGGCAACCTCTGACTTGAACAGATGGTTCTGTGAGATGTTGTACGCAATGAATTTGATTATTCACCAAAGCACAGGCCTAAGCAGACCAAGGTGTGACATTTCTAGACCAATTGGCTTCATTTAGCAATAGCAAACGCCCCATCTCATGGTCATAAACTTCACCCTGACATCTAGAGAAAAGTCTTTCAAACATCTGCTGCAATTCCAAAGGAAGCTGGGGAGAAGGATGGATGCAAAAGTATATATTTGATCAAAAACACAAATCCCACTTCATTGTTGGTAAAGGACTTTCCCATGTAGATTGGGCTGGGTGCAAATAGAAGGGAATGTATTTGCTGGTGCAGTATTTTGAGTATAACAGAAGATGCAGTAGAAATACCAAGCATCATTAATTCCATGACAAAAAGTAAAAATACATATAGCAGACTGAGATCTACTAAGCAACAACTTCAAACACAGCTTGAGAGTCAGAACTTCTTGGAATTGTGTAATGAGACTCCACCTGCTACAGGTGAAGGACAGACCAAGACGCTAAGTTCTCAGTCTAGCAGATCCATGCCAGAGTCAGGGGCTGATAAGCAGGGAGAACATGCTAAAACTAAAAATGGGGATACCTGAAAAGGAGAATTCTCCACAGTCAAGAACCTCGAACCTTCACTTTTGTAAACACCCTCTGGGCCTGCAGAGGGTTTTGAAAGAAATAGTCCTTCCTTCTGCGTGGTGATTACACAAAAGCCTCCAAAGGGCCAAAGCCTCATAAGAAAATGCTTGTCCTCCTAAGGATCTGCTTCCACTATGTCTCGAGGCCACATACTCATAATCAGTGTCACAGCTCAGCAAGATCAACTGCAGACTCGCTGGTTCTGTTACATAAAGGGAGATATCGTTTGCCAAAGGAGATGTAGAACTGGCGGGCATGTACCCCCAGAAACCCAGAGGGTAATTTAGGAGTGAATCCTGAGGGACCTGGTTTAAAGCAAGCGGAGAGAGCAGTACATAAAACAATAAGGGAGAGTTAACTGACGTGTGGTCACTCAATACCCTGGCAAGGGCCTTATGCTATAATTCACATACTGTTGGGATGGATGGTTCATGCAGCTTAGCTGGCTGATCAGTCACCTGGCTGGAAGAGCACAAGAAGAGAGTCTGTGACAAGGAGATCTGGGAAAGAGGCACGTGGGCACAAAGGGTGAGTTTCCTTTTACCAAATATCACTCCCTGAATAAACAACAGAGATGCAGGTTTAATATCAGTGCCCGTCTGAAAACATTCACTGCAGAAGTGGCACTAAGCCAGGTGGACAGAAAACTTGGTGAGCAAATGCAAGCCAGCTCCTTTACATGTTTAAATACTGACTGCACAGTGAACTTCTGAAAAGAGTATCCACGGGTAAGATGGTAGAGATTATAATAAGATGTTCCTATCACACTCACACACATACAAAGAAGGATAATAGCAACAAGGACTTTCCTGGTGGTACAGAGGTTAAGAATCCACCTTGCAATGCAGGGGGTGTGAGTTCGATCCCTGGTCGGGTAACTAAGATCCCACATGCTGCAGAGAAAATAAGCCCTCGTGCCACAATTACAGAGCCCTCATGCTCTGGATCCTGTGGGCCACAACTAAGATGTGCCAATGCAGCCAAATAAATAAATAATAACAATAATTAAAAATAAGAGCAAGGAGGAAATGTTTAGAGATGGTAAGTGTATGGCATAAATTGTAGTGATAGTTCCACAGGTGTATACTTGTCTCTAAATTCATCAAGTTGTATATATTAAATATGCATGCCTTTTTTAAAATGTCAATCATATCTCAATAAAGTGGCATTAAAAAAAGAGTATGAATGGTAACAGATATGAAGACTACACACATTTTCAAAAACACGAGGAACATCTCACCAGGTCTGAGATGCTATAGGGGAAGCAGAAAATTTCAGAACATAATTCTCTTCTATATTTAACACCCTTATCTCCATCTTCCACACATCTCTCTTTGTAGAAGTGTTTGGGACTTCGCTGGTGGTTCAGTGGTTAAGACTCTGTAGTTCCAATGCAGGGGGGTGCAGTTTTGATGCCTGATCAAGGAACTAAGATACCACATGCTGTGTAAAACAGCCAAATAAATAAATACAGTACCTTTACAATTCGACAATAAAAAGATAACTCACAAAAAACGTGTCCAATTGGGTTTAAGATCCATGGAGTGTACAGGCTGAGCCTCTCTTGATGTATTATTCGTGAAAGCTAATTCTCAGCTTAACTTTCAATGTTTTGCTAATTCCTACAACCTTCACCTGAATTTGTACCATAAAATAAACCTCAGGTTACCTGTGCTTTCAGTTCTTTCTTCGATAATGTAACATTTCATAAGGCTCAGACTTTCTCCGTCATAAGATACATTTGTGTTGAAAGTGTCTGCTATATTTCTGTCTGTAGACAATAAATTTAAGATGATCACGGGCCCTAGCTTTGAATCTACACAAAGAATGAAACATGTTGAGAAGGTGGAGAGCCTGTTTTTACTAACTGTCATCATCCTGTAAAAATGTCACCTCCCCTCCCACTTCTGCTCCATGCGGACTTTACCGCAGCCTCTGCCTTTCATTAAACGAGACCCTGCTCTGCTGTCTTCATGCCCTGAAACGCAGCAGCCAAGGTCAAGACTAAACCGAAATCAGGGCGAGGAAACAACCAACAAACAGCGTTCCCTGGGTCTTCTCTCCTTGAACTAGATACTGAAAGAGGACCTTGACCAAAGCAATGATTTTGGAAGACTGAAAACTGGGAGGTAATTATGTTTTCTTTAGAGATTAATTACTAGATAAATGCAGAAATCTAGTCTTCTAATATAACTGAAGGGAAAGCTTCTTTTTTTTTTTAAATTAGCTTATATATCTATTTTTTAACTTTACAATACTGTATTTGTTTTGCCATACATTTACATGAATCCACCATGTTTTCCCCTTCCAAAACCCCGCTACCACCGCCCTCCCCATCCCATCCCTCCGGGTCATCCTGGTGCACCAGGCCCGAGCGCCCTGTATCATGCATCGAACCTGGACTGGCGATTCTTTTCACATATGATAACTGACATGCTTCCATGCCATTCTCCTATATCATCCCGCCCTCGCCCTCTCCCATAGAGTCCATAATACTGTTCTATTTATCTGTGTCTCTTTTGATGTCTCACATACAGGGTTATCTTTACCAATTAACTAAATACCATATATATGAGTTAGTATACTGTATTGGTGTTTTTCTTTCTGGCTTACTTCACTCTGTATAATAGGCTCTAGTTTCATCCACCTCATTAGAACTGATTTGAATGTATTCTTTTTAATTGCTGAGTAATATTCATTGTGTATATGTACCACAGCTTCCTTATCCATTCATCTGCTGATGGGCACCTAGGCTGCTTCCATGTCCTGGCTGTTATAAACAGTGCTGCTACGAACATTGGGGTACACGTTTCTCTTTCAATTCTGGTTTTCTCAGTGTGTATGCCCAGCAGTGGGATTGCTGGGTCATATGGCAGTTCTATTTCCAGTTTTTTGAGGAATCTCCACACTGTTCTCCATAGTGGCTGTACTAGTTTGCATTCCCACCAACAGTGTAAGAGGGTTCCCTTTTCTCCACACCCTCTCCAGCATTTATTGCTTGTAGTCTTTTGGATATCAGCCATTCTGACAGGCGTGAAATGGTACCTCATTGTGGTTTTGATTTGCATTTCTCTAATAATGAGTGATGCTGAGCATCTTTTTTTGAGGTGCAGCACAAAAATAAAGAATGTGCAGACCAACTCTTAAAGTAGGAATGAAGCAGTTTAAGAATACACCCTGACACAAGATACGATGTGATTACATCAGAACAAAATGCCTCTTATGCTGGGAAAGATTGAAGGCAAAAGGAGAAGGGGACGGCAGAGGATGAGATGGTTGGCTCGCATCACCGACTCAATGGACACGAGTTTGAGTAAATTCCAGGAGACAATGAAGGACAGGGAAGCCTAGTGTGCTGCAGTTTGTGGGCTTGTAAAGGGTCGGACAGTACTTAGCGACTGAACAACAACCACCACCAAGTCCAGTGTTGGTCGGTGGACAACTTCTGGGCTGAGTATCTATAATTCAACTCAATATTGACCCTTTCTACCGAGAAAGCCAGATCCCACAGGTTAAGGGCTCAGTCCTACCAGACTCCTTTCCATACTCCCTTCAGAAGCCAGTCTCAAGCCCAGGTTGTTACTTGTACTTCGGACTGACTGGCTGTAAATCAGAGGTTCATCAAACCCCTTCTTATGTTCAGTTACTTCACTATGGTGGCTCACGGAATTCAGGGAAACATTGTACTTAGTAGATCTCTGGTTTATTACAAAATATATATACACTCAGTAACAGTCAGATGGAAGAGATGCATAGATATATGGGAAAAGGGCTGGAAGCTTCCATGTCCTCTGGGAGGGTGTCATTCTTCCCCTATCTCCACATGTTCATCAACCCAGAATCTCTCCAAACCCTGTCCCTTTGGGTTTTTATGGAGGTTTCATCACATAGGGATGATTGACTATAAGATTGGCCACTGGCTAATGATTTGACTGCCGCCCCTGTCTCCTCCCTAGAGGTAAGACGTGATACACCAATCACGTGGTTGGTACTACTGGCAACCAGACCCCATCCTTAGGTGTGGTCCAAAAGCCACCTCATTAGCAAAGTAAAAGACATCTTTAGGATTCTCCTTACTTTGGGAATTCCAAGGGTTTCTGTGCCAGAAACAGGGATGAAGTCCAGATATATACTTCCTAGCATAAACGACAATATCACACCTGCCTCCTATAGTCCTCTCCTGGAAATTACCATTTTTTAGCTTATAAAAAGATTCACAAAAATCCCAAAACCAAACAAATACATGCTTTTTTGTATATTACTGTGCCTTGTTCCAATGTACTTCACTAATCTAACTTTTCATTAAAGCACATCTGGATGTTAGTGTTCAGCAAAATACCATTAATTTGGGAAGGGAAATGTCATTAGACGGTGCTATGGTTTCAATTGCTTCCCCCAAATATTCATATACTGAGGTCCCAATTCTCAGTATCTCAGAATGTAACTGTATTTGGATACAGGGTCTTTCAAGTCGTTATTGTTGTTTAGTTGCTCAGTCATGTCCAACTCTTTGTGACCTATGGACCGTAGCCCATCAGGCTTCTCTGTTCATGGGATATTCCAGACAAGAATACTGGAGTTGGTTGCCATACCTTCCTCCAGGGGATCTTCCTGGTCCAGGGATTGAACCTGATTTTCCTGCATTGGCAGGCAGATTCTTACCACTGAGCCATCTAGGAACCCCCTTTCAAGCGGTATTTAAGGTTATATGAGGCCCCTAATCTAACAGATATTTTTTATAAAAAAAAGAAGATTAAGACACAGACAAGACCATGTGAAGACAAAAGGAGGAGACAGGCACCTATAAGACAAGGAGAGAACCCTCAAAATGAAACCAACCCTGTCAATACCTTGATCTCTCTTGGACTGCTAGCCTTCAGAAAGGTGAGAAATGCATGCGTGTTTTTAAGCCACTGGATCTATGGTACTTTGTCAAAGAAACCTTACTGAACTAACATATACAAAAAGTCATATGTTTCCAGACATTTGCTACTTTTAATAAAAATGTGCATTAAGGGAGGTTAATTAGGATAAACTTAGTGATACTTCAATGTCAGCAATTATAATATTAATGCCACTATATATCTCCAGAGCTCTATTAACCTGCTGAAGTCAGAATAGAAAATATTTCATAAATGAGGTAAAATCTCATACAAGTTAAGTGTTGCTACAAAGTCACATGTTCAGAGAGTGCTATTGACAGGATCAGAATGGAGATCTTCTGATTACATGTCCAGTGCTAAATCACAGAATTAAAGGAATTATTATAGAACTGGTCTCACCACAGCCAACCAAGAAACCACTCCCAAATGGCAAATTAACAGCCTATTTTTCACTTAAGAATCATCCCAGTAAGAATAATTAACATGCTTCCCATCTGTGGAATTTTTTTTGGAAGCCACGCATTTCTAAAGAAAATTTTGATTAATCATATATAACTTAGATATGTAACTCTGCATTTGGACTGCTTGCTTAATATACCACTGGTTCTTGATGGATTTGTAAATACTTCTTGGGAAGCTAGTGAACACAGTGGCCAATAAATGTGTGAAGCTGTGAAGTGATAGATAACGGAGAAAACTGAGTCTATGTGACATGATGCCTAAAGGAAAACGGAGAAGATCGTTTGTAAATTAAGTATACAAATAAAGAGACTGCAGAGTCTGGAAAAGTATATGTCTCTATCATATTAAACTGTTCCTCCATCTTACCTGATATATTAAGAATTTGAACCTATTGAATTCAGCATATAATGCTTGAAAATATTTAACAGATTAAGATAAATTTTAGTTAAATAAAATGAAACCCAGCAGCTTCATTCTAATAAAAAGAAGGCATTTGTGCACAATGGTTTTCATTGGAATGTCAATTCACCATCATGATCAATGCAAACTGTCACTCTGATCTGTCCTATGTAAACTAGAGAGATGAACAGTAATACAGATACTGACATCTACACTGATGGATCAATAAATGAGTCAAACAATCTATTATTATCTAGCTCTTAAAGTATTTAAATTTCTGATACAATTTTGAGTCATGCTAAGTAATATATGCCAACTAATCAATAGATGCAAATACATAATTAATGTCCCTTTCTTCCCTTCTCTCTGCTAGTTTCCAAGAGAATGAATTGATAGAATTGTCTTCATTTAATTTTTCCATACTTACAAGGGTTAATATTTCTATGTTCTGAAAAAGTACAGAATGAAAAAAAAGCTGTAAAACTTATAAATAACTGTAAATATACCATCTGTTTTCAAAGAAAAGATTTTCCTTTGGGTGAATTTAAGTCATTCATTTGCTTTTATCATAATACATGGCCATCATTATCTACTCAGTCATGCGCATTCTAATCATGACAGGATGAGGTGTCAGCAGCTACATAAATATGAATATTCTACTCATAATCAAAATTGCAATATAATGACTAACATCTTGCCTAAAGGGGAAAGCAAGACTTCCAGAAAAAGATCCATAAGGAGAATTGGTTCAGTCATGTTTTAACTAGAAAGCAGAGGTTATTTCTGAGGAGATCAGCCTTAATCATGCTAAAGTATTTGTAATCAGCATTAGACTACTTTCCCAGGCCTAGAATTGAATACTGCAAAATGCTGGGCTCAAAGCACGCTTGTTTTATCTTTACAAGACCAATAGGCTCTGATTTTAATTCAGTGAACTATTTCACAGTATTGGCAGTTTTTAATGAACAGCTCCAAAGACTAGACTTATAAAAATGGCATTTTCTTTTCTTCTAATTGTATTAACTTAAATAACAAATGTGAGAAAATAGTACATATTTAAAAAAAAAAATCTTCCCTATTTACATGGCATTTTAACTGCAAGGCTTAACAATCAACAAGTTCACCACAATCTTATTCTCGACAAATGTGGGACAACCTAAACCACCTCAGGAGTGCAACAAATAAATATAGAGTATATATTATGTGATAATACTGCATCACTACAATGTGTATTAACTAACAAATCTTAATAAATTGGGAATATGTTCACAATAAAATGCAATGAGAGAAATTAAGGAAATCTTATATAAATACAGGATCAATCATGTATGGAATATGCATTGAAAATACACCAAAAATACTTTCAAAGTGGTGTTTCTTCATCAGGATAAGAGTGATTTTGCTGTCTCTTGCAATATTTCCATATTTTTCAAACTTTTTACAGTGGCCATGTAGTACTTACATAATCAGAAAATGTGTCTTTTGATTTACCGTTTTTCTAGGTATTCTTGGTCATGGTCCATTTAAATCACTGAAGCACCACTGAGTCAAATATGCCCTATATTCTTCCATGCCATATAATCTTCCACACCCTGGTAAAATTCCAATCCCTTTGAAAACACACTGTGTGTTTCACCCCACTTGCACAAGCTTCATTCTTTTTATTTCGTATGCAAAAGCACAAATGTAGGAAGCTGCAAGCTTTATCAGAGCCAAATCAGCATCAGTGGTTTTATTCTATTGTCTTATAGTGTCGTTTTTGTTTGTGAATTATTACTAATTACATGACATCTTTTGACAGCAGGTAACAAGAGGAAGACTATGGCCATACAACATAAGAATCAGCCAGTCATTGAAAGAACTTGATATATTGGAAGGTAATGCCAACAAGCAAGTTGGGCTTGAACCTTGCCCTGGCAATTATTTAGTTAGTACAGTCTTTAAACTCCGTGAGTCTGATTTCTTTGCATCATTGAAATATGAGACCAATTTCTTGCCTTTTTTCCTGCAACTGCAAAGCAGAGAATAGTTACTTAATATTAATGAAATCAGACTTTCTGATTTCCCTCTGCTTAATTTTGTCATTAGAAATCAACATAATTAGTCAAGTCTCTTACCAAGTATTATCAGCTTTCCCTTCATGTTTGATGACTCATTCTGTCCCAAATCTACGACTGTGAGTAAATGATTCCAAAGCTATTAATTTGATGAAGCCAAATAGTAATCAATGCAGGAAAAAAAAAAAAAAAGAAACAAAGATCAAAATGCAAAAAGATTCCAACTGAGGTTTGACAAAAATGACTGTATGAAGAAATCCAGCTTCTTGAATTGGTTAATGAGGAAATGCACTGGGAAAAATGTTTAAGAAGCAAATTAATTGGGCATCTCACAGAATAAACCATTTGACTGACAGAAATCTAAAGGTCAAGAATAAACTCTGGTTCTGCATTTCAACTCCCTACACATAGCATATAAGATACTTTTTCAATTACATGCTAGATCAAAAAAACGTCTGTTAGTAGAGGAGAGGAGGACTGTTAGGACTGGATTAGAAAGAAGTATAACAGATGGAATATGAAAGTATTTGTGTTGAACCATCTATCACAGGATTACAAGTGAGCACAGCAGTAAGTTCACATGTTGGGAGTAATTTTCCCACTACTCCTAACTTTTATTCAAAACTCTGCTGGAAAATCATTGCTATTTCCCATTCTTTCTATAACGTTTCTTCAACATGTTGGAGAGAGGTACAGCCTATATCTCTTTTTTCCTCTGCACTCGCACCTAGGACATCTTATTTTATTGTTACGTTCATTACCATCTCAAACTACCTAGTCCTAATTTTTTCTGAATGTGGTTGAATTTTAGACATCTCCATCTGGGCATCTAATAGACATCTCAAATTTAACTCAGTCCCTACCTGACAAAGTAATCGTGATCTCATATTTACCAAGTCTTTCTGATCTTAGTGACAGGCAATAACTTTCACCAACTGCTAAAGCCAATTCTTAAAGTCATCCTTAGTTGTCTCTTTCTCTTGCCTTCATCATTCTATGACTCACTTCTATTCATTGTTTTTCTTTTTTTTATTTAATTAATTTATTTTAATTGGAAGCTAATTACTTTACAATATTGTAGTGGTTTTTGCCATACATTGACATGAATCAGCCATGGATGTACATGTGTCGCCCATCTTGAACCCCCTCCAACATCCCTCCCCATCCCATCCCTCAGGGTCGTCCCAGTGTACCTGCTTTGAAATTTAAAAGGTATCCCAATTCTAAAAACTTCTCCCCATCTCCATTATTGTAGGTGCAAAAAATTTGGAGACAATGTTACCAGATATCAGTTTTAAAGGACTGTTGTTGGTCAGTCGCTAAGTTGTGTTCAATTCTTTTGTGACCCCATGGACTGTAGCCCCCCAGGCTCCTTCCACGGGGCTTTCCAGGCAAGAATACTGGAGTGAGTTGCCATTTCTTCTCCAGGGGATCTTCCTGGATCGGGACTTGAACCCATGTCTCCTCCATTGGCAGGCAGATTATTTACCACTCAGCCACCACGGAAGTCCAGTTTGACAGTTTAGATCAGTTATTTGCCCTTAGGTTTCTCAGAGCTTTTAATGTGGAAATATTCATCAAGAATTTTACAGAGGGTGATATAGTATGAATGATACTGAAAATCTGTTTGAACCTGAATCCTTTTTGAGGTGAACTGCACACGGGTTTAGGAAACATTACCTTGACTAAAATGCTTAAACTTTATGTTTGTTGACATTTCCTATTTCAAGACTCTTATTCTTTATTGTTGTTTTCACAGCTGTAATCATTCTTTAGGGCTTCCCTGGTAGCTCAGTCAGTAAAGACTCTGCCTGCAATGCAGGAGACAGGGTTCGATTCCTAGGTCAGGAAGATTCCGTGGAGGAGAGAATGGTAACCCACACCAGAATTCTTGCCTGGAGAATCCCACGGACAGAGGAGCCTGGCGGCTACAGTCCACGGTGTCGCAGGAGTCGGACACAACTTAGAGACTAAACCATGGTTCTTTACGTTGGGTCTTTTCATCTTCCCAACTCTAAACATTGAACTATCCTTTTACTTCTTTAAATTCCTCTTTCTAATGTCACAAGTGATTACTGCACTCTCATGGTTTTAAACACTATCAATACATTAAGATATCTCTAAATCTGTCTGTTATAACTACCCCTTGTTTCCTATTGAACATCTCTGGATACTTAAGAAACATTCCCAAGCTAACTATTTGCCCCCACCCCAACTAGCTCTGTCTTGGCTTGCTATTTTAATAAATGGTAGCCTCATTTTTCTAGCAATTTAGGTCAAAGAAACATTTGGGGTCATCCTTGACTACCTGCTTCTGTTTTCATGCCACATAACTTAATTATCAGTTACCACTGGCATTCATTTCTGTTAAGGCCATTAATTCATACCATTGAAATACTGCCAACCATATTCCTCCTCTGTCTGACGCCTTCCATTGGCTCCTTATCTCACTCAGAACAAAACCTTTTACTAGGCCTACAAGCTCTTACACGATCGCTCCTAGAATAATTATCTTGCCTCATGTTCCTATCACCTCCTCTTGTCTCATTGATTCCTGAGAAGTTCTCTTTGCTGGTCATAAACCATGCCAATGTGCTCCTACCTTAAGGCCTCTGAACGTAGTTCCTTCTGTGTTAAGTAGTTGGAACACTGACCATCAGAGAAGCCTTCCTTACCAGCCTGTCGGAAATAGTACTTTACTTTTCCCGTCACTTCATCCCTGATTTTGCTTTGCTTTTTTAAATACTGCTATGATGGTTAATTTTATGTGTCATCTTGGGTGGTTATGGTGTCCAGCTGTTTGGTAAACACCAGTCTAGCTGTTAGTGTGAATGTGTCTTACAGATGTGACTAATATCTAAAGTCAGTTGACTTTAAGTGAAGGAGATTACCCTTGCTAACGTAGGTGAACCTCATCTGATTAACCGGAAGCCTTGGGAGCAAAACATGAGTTTTCCTGGAGAAAAAGGGTTTCTGCTATGAGTCAAGAACACAGACTCAGTGCGCCCTGCAGACTTCAGGCCCAGCCTGCGATACCAAGTCCCAGCCTGAATTTCCTGCCCTACCGATAGTCTTGCCAGACCCCACAATCAAGTGAGCCAATCCCTTAAATATTTAAGGGATATAAAAATCTTCTTAAAAATCCCTTAAAATCTTCTTCTCCACATACCACACACACACACGCACACACACACACACACACACACCCCCATTGGTTCTATTTCTCTGGAGAACCTTGACTGATATAACTACTTATTACCACCTGCTGTATTATGTGTTCCTGTGTTTATTATCTTTTCCTACATCACTAGAATATAAATTTATGAGACAAGAACTTCATTTCTTTGGTGCATTATTCTTCATCATCTTCTAAAAATGTACCAGCAACATAAAAGACCCTCATAAAATGTGAATGAATAAGTGAATGTTATTTTGCGAACCACTTAAATCAGGGTAATCAAATCAAAATAAGAGCAAAATAGAACAAACAAGTCACCATGAAGTTACTACTGCATTACCTGTTATGTAACTTTCACAAGCATTTCCAGGAAATGATCTATATATGTCCACATGCATAGTGTAAAAATAACCAGA
Source organism: Giraffa tippelskirchi (assembly GCF_054371585.1). Lineage (NCBI taxonomy): Eukaryota > Metazoa > Chordata > Mammalia > Artiodactyla > Giraffidae > Giraffa > Giraffa tippelskirchi. The sequence continues at coordinate 155,666,234 of NC_137281.1, forward strand.
AATATCACCTCGTGTATCTTCTTATTTAGCCCCATAATCTTTAATTATATAGCTAATAAGTTCCAAGAATTTTCACATTTGTGACATTTAATATTCATAAACATCATACAAGGTTAGAAATTGCATTGGAATTTAAATATAAGAAAACCAAGACTCAAAATGGGTAATGGGGTGAAACATAATTTTGTTGAAGGGAGGAGTGGAACACTGCATTTAATAAAGAGTCAGATTAAAACACATAGTTTGTTATTAGAGCAAATGTAGATAATCAGAAGAAACAAGTATTCATCACTCTTTTATTAAATTTCCAACGCAGTTGCATGTAGTCTGCCATGATACATTTTGTTACAAAACAATAATAATATTATGGGTTGGGGAGGTTGTAAAGAGTTACTCCATGCAATTTATATGACAGCACCTATCATAATTTATAACAGATGTAGAATTTGAAAATTATCAAGTTTGAATCCTTCAAATTCATTCTTGAATTTAAAAGCCGAAACTAAAGACACGAATTTTAAATTGACGCAAGACTACGAAAATGCAATACACTTACTGACATTTTGAGTTGATATACAGACAAGAGCAAAATCTGAAAAATGTTTCTTAGTAGATACCCTGATGTCACTAAGAATATAATTAGCCACTGTGCCTAGAAGGTTACTTCATGTCAGGTTTATTTGTATTCTGCCCTAAAAATGTAAAATTTATATGAAGCTTTCGTGTGACCTTCTAACTTTACTACAATGATTTATTGTTATGTATCATTTAAAGCTAAGAAAACAGCTTTATATATTTTATAGAAATCTTATTCATTCATTTACATTTGTTGTAGAAAAGTTCACTTGTATTACGTTTAGCTCACTATGACTTCACTGATTATGTTATGATAAATTCAGCAAGAATAAAACCTGGTAGTAAACACCTGTATTCTTTCATGAGCCTATTTTGTAGAAGTTAAAAACATGATGGGACGTCCTGGCGATTCAGTGGTTAAGACCTCACACTTCAGGGCTTGAGCCCTGGTGAGGGAACTAAGATACCGCATGCCACGCGGTGCGGCCAAAAAAAAAATATCATGGCAATGGCATGTCTATAGCCTGCCACCAAGTTCTGACTCTTTCCTTGATTGTACCCACCACTTTATGTGGTGGATGCTCAGTAAATATGAATTAAATGTGAATTACCTCAAAATCTGAGTTCACTGTCTCAAAGAAAAAAAATCATGGTTAAAAAAAAAAGGCATTTAAATTCTGCTTTGTTAGCAGTCTATAAAAATCGCGCATATATGTGAGGGTTTATCTTAATCATCCTGATAATTTTCTTCGCATCAGCATTGTAATTTGGATGTGTTTTCAAAAATCCAACTATTCCACTACAAGAATTGATAGCTTGTTTGATTGAAAATTTGATTGCTTGACATTTTACTAATGATGGTGTCCGAGGTCAGGAATTTACCAAATGGCTGCATTTTCCTCATAAGATTTGAGGATATTTGGAAAACATTTCACTATCTCCACCATTCAAAGGAAAACACTGTTTTTGCCTTTCATGACCAAAGCATTTACTTTTTTGAAAATGTTTTCACCCAAAAAAAAGGTTTTCATTTAGAAATATAAACATTTTGGCTATTAGGGTGGTACCGAATAAAAGATTCCTTGATTGCTTTAAATGAGCCATTTAGAAGTCCTTGCCAATGCAGACACAGTCAGTCAGTATTCCAGTGTGTCAAAGCAGTCCACCTTCACTGGTGCTCTGTAAATCACCCTAGGGATTTGGGTAAATTAAATCATTTTTTTCACTAGAAACCAGATGTTGCACCTCCACTGAGTTTTACTTGGAAAAACAATGCAGCATTAAGTGACTATAAGCCGTGCAATGAGGAAGGAATGTTGCGCCTGGCTGTCAAAACGCATACCAAGTTTCAACCTGCGGCAATACAGTCTTCAGGCAACATTCAGTCCCCCATCGACCGGAATCTGGCATCTAGACTCTCAATAGTCTAAATTCCAAGGATGCTTGATAGCCTATCAAAAGCACCCCTAGTAGAGTTAGGAAACAGATTAAAGTATCTAACGTGAAACAAGATGTGTGTGTGTGTGTCTGTGGCAAAAAGCCCAAATCAAAAAAGACTATTGAAATCAAAGACCTAACTCAGCCAGTGCATTCAGATTCTAGATGCAAAAGTAATTAAACTGTAGAATAAAAAATGAGAAAGCAAGAAAAGAAGGGAGTTAGGCAGAAGAAAGCATGAAGGAAAACAAAGATAAGAAGAAAGGGGGAAAGGAAATAGGGGAGAGAAAAGCTCGGCGAGAGGGAGCGAAGAAAGAAGGAAGAAGAACCGATTATGTAGAAGTTGAAAATATATTTATCAAAACTAATGTTAACTACAAGTTGTCACTTGCCATCTCCCTATCTACCTCTGCAAGGATTAAGCCATGTGCTGCTGAAGCTGCTGACCCTCTGTCCCCGTTGAAAGGGGGAAAGCATACATGAGACACTGTGCCCAGGGAAAAGCTGGCAAGACAGGTCTTCAGATATTAGATGCTTTCATATCTAGCTGATTGTATGAGCCCAATTCTTGTATCTCCTCAGATCTAGAAAAGTGCTAAAATCCTTCATGGTGATGACTGTTTCTTGTGACTAGCAGAAGCTTCACAAGATTAGCAGAAACTTTCTACAAAAAAATCTGTGCCTGATTGCATGTACTCTTCCTTCACCCAAATCTTTATATATACTTCTTATCTTTATATAATCTTTATACCTTTACATAATTTTTACATATATACCATCTTTTCTCCCTGCCTCTTTGGAGCAGTTTCTCAGAGCTATCTGAAATGCTGTCTCCCAGGCTGTAGTCCCCATTTTGCTCCAAACAAAATGTAACTTTCAACTCTAATGCTTTGCATTTTCTTTAAGTCTACACTAATATATGCCCAAGACCTCCCACATTGTGGCCGTGAGTAACTGCACTTTTCACTCACCCACAGGATTCAAATTATTTAAGAATACCCCAGTTTTTCTGAGTATCCTCAAAAGAGGGTCCCACATGAGCAAATAGCTTGTCCACTACAGTCACTACACAGCAGCCCACAGCCTCTTCCCTGTTCTTCACCTTTTATTTTGATGTCTACTTGTCCCCTGATATGCCTGTGAAGCCAAATGCTGGAAGCTTCCTGGCACTGCCCATTATACGCCCTCCATTTCTTTATCCTAAGGATGCTAACCCACGTGACATAAGGCATCTTCCATGTATCCCAAAGTATCCCAGAATACCTAGAAGTACAAGATATCAATGGTTTATAGGAAAGAATAGGAGAATGACTTCTTCTCTAATTAAGTTTCCTTTTTTCATGGGACTTGACACAGGCACAGATGACTATTAGCATTGCTGACATAATCTTCCTTACATCAGCTTTTGTTCTGTCTTCTCTGCCATAGGAAACCGAGTCTAACCTAAGATGGCCATAAAACACACAGTTTTCCACATCTTATTCAGGGTTCCTCTACTAGCATCATCTCCCAATCCCAAACTCGTTTCCTTTTCAAATTTGAAAAGAAAACATGTCCTCACATGCCAAATAGAGATACAGGTGAAAAGATGTTCACGGGCCAGCAAGTTTGCACTAATATAACCCTAGATCAGGCAACTCCTTACATACATGAAAGTGAAAGTGTCACTCACTCAGCTGGTCCGACTCTTTGTCACTCCATGAACTATAGCTTACGAGGCTCCTCCACTGATGGAATTCTCCAGGCAAGAATGCTGGAGTGGGTAGCCATTTCCTTCTCCAGGGGATCTTCCTGACCAGGGATCAAACCAGAGTCTCCTACATTACAGGCAGATTCTTTACTGTCTGAGCCCACCAGGAAAGCCTTTCCTACATATTTGATATATAAATACCTACATATTTTATATCTAACTGTACATGCTTTCCCTGGTGGCCCAGTGGTAAAGAATCTGCCTACCAATGCAGGAGACATGGGTTCGATCCCTGAGTCAGGAAGATTCCCTGGAGTGGAAATGGCAACCCACTCTGGCATTCTTGTCTGGGAAATCCCACGGACAGGGGAACGTGGCAGTCTACAGTCCATGAAGTCATAAGGAGTTGGACACAACTTAGCGACTGAACAACGACAGCAATACATGTATTTATATAATGTGCAACCAGCTCCCATTCTTTATGTTACCATCTCAGTCATACAGACAGCCTTTTTCCAAATTGCCTATAACATAAAACGTATAATTTCCCTAAAATACCCTCACTACATTTTATGGAAGGAGGAAAAAGACATTTCAGACAAATTGCTCATTTTTTTTTAAAGGAAAGGTATTGACAATCAACATTTCAGAAATATTTTTATTCGATAGCTTTACTGAGTTCACCGATTGCTTTGCTGAGTGTACTATCAACAGCTGAATTTAAAAATTACCCTAAAATTGTACATAATAGTTTAAAATAAACATGTATTATATTGTACTCCTTGTTTGGTTCAGGAAGTCAGATGCAATTTTGCTGAGTGGTTGTGGCTTAGATTCTTTCATGAGACTGCAGTGAAGGTGTTGGTCATATCCGCAGTCATCTAAGACATGACTAGAACCCGGAGATATGCTTCCAAAATGGTCCATTCACATGGCGGTTGGCAGAAAGCCTCCTTTTCTTGGCAAATGTCCTTTCCACAGGACTGCCCCAGCATCCTTGACATCCATTCAACATGGCACCATCTTCTCTGGGAGGAATTTAGTCAAAAGAGGGCAAGAAGGAAGTGACAATGCTTCTTACAACCTTCTCTCATAAGTCACACACCATCCTTTCTCTCACATTGTTTTTACTAGAACTTAGTAAGTTACTAAGTCCAGCCCATATCTTAAAATAGGGAGTTCAGTTGCACTTCTTGAGAAAGGAGTATCCAGGACTTCTGTACATGTTTAAAAATCACCTTAAGAGGAATATGTGAGGCACTTAACAAAAGCTCAAGAAAAGATAATGGCCAAGATTAGATGAATCCAGGTCTCCTTAACTGGAGATCCAGACTAAGAAGATACTGTTCTTTGAGAGAAAGAGGAAAACACCTTAAGGTATAGCGGTATCATCTGACTAATATCTATTTTGGATCTGTGTAGGTTTTAGCCTGTTTTTAAGGTCTTCCTATAATTGCAGTAGAGACAGACAGACTTCATTCTCAACACTTCAGTCCTTTGTATTGTTATTAATATGCCCACGATTCCTTTTCTAGTAAATGATGAGAAACTCTCTTATTTCAGTAGCGGTGCCTGCACTGGCAGATGGCACTTTGGAGTGGACTGAACAAACCACTTACAAGAGGCATGAGAATGGCATACACGATTTTCTGATGGGGAAGCCATAACATTACAGACTGAACCACACTGCCACTGGCACAGCAGTTCAAAGTACTCAAATGGACTAGAGGAACATTAGAAGACAAGTGAATATATTATAATAAATTACATTACGATAAAAATCTGCTTCAACATTACATCTTAGGGATCCTTCAAAGTAGCGGCAACACAAAAATAAGCCATTTTATTTTTCCTTCCCTGAGATTAGCAGTTGAATGTGTAGGTGGCAGGATGGATAATAGACATCTGGTTTAGCACAAGCAAGCGGCAACAGTGGCAGCATGGGCAGCAAATGTTTATAATATTAGCAAGTCAGCTCCAAGTATCAGATTAGCACAGTATTAGAATCATTCATCGGAATATGCTTGGAGGCCAAAACTTTTCTCAGGAAAACTTTCAATGAATTTTAAGCAAAATAATATGGTGTTTGTCACTGTATTTATCAAAATATGCCATCCAATGATATTAAAATCATCTTATGTTCAGCCATAACCCTCATGTAACTTACAAAATCAAAATTCACTTGAGCCATGGATCAAACAGAGCGTTCTAAAATGGCAGCCCCACTGCTGTTATCCCAACTTCATATGCTCATGGCAAATCTTGTAATATCAGCATTTAAGAGAAACCCTGGCTTCCATCTATTCTAATTCAACTTCTCAAGTATTTAAATTGTGACTTGCTTTCCATTTGTCACTCAAATATCACCTATGGGTTATATAAAATGATTCATTACCCAACTCAACTATACCAAAGCAATGTCTAGTCTTTCTTCTTCTGCCAAACAAGTGAGGCATCTTACTAATAGAGTTTGTAGGAACGTCCATTTTAAAATAACTTCTCTGTGTCTGAGTTTAATATTTATGCTTTACTTATGAGGATATGGTTACAGTAGGACCAGTTTTTATTTCTCCACAAAGCCTCATTATGTTAGCTTTTGCCTTGTAACAAATCACTCTCAATCCTGGTGAATTAAAACTGCCATATGTTTGACTCCCAGTTCTTTGGGTTGACTGGATGATTCTTCTGGACTGAGCCAGCTCAGCTGATACCTCCTGACCGTGACCATGTGTCTGTGGTTGCTCGACAGGTCAGCTGGAGGATGAACAATCTAGGATGGGGTCACAGCTACCCACCGGGCAGTTGATAGCCAGTCACTTGAGACAACAGGGAGGAGGGTGGAGTCCCTACCTACAGGGATTTCATATTGCACCCAAGGGAGCAGTATATTAAACACAGGGCGGGAAATGCTTGTTGAGGAATATTCACATGTTGTTCGACACCCTCCCACACACACCAGGGATGGTCCACGGACTATTAAGAGATTATCAGAGTACTTCACAGGGTTATTTGCAGGGAGTCATGACCCACAGCAACACCCATTATATTCCTTCCTTTAAAATTAATTAATGGAAATACGTCATAATACCGTGTCTAGCCCAGTGGAAATCATGAGAGGAGGCTTTATAAAATTTAGCCCACTGGCCCCCTCTCACCTCACTCGCTCTGAACCCTGAAATCCAATCCACCACCCTCTAACTCTCTGTTGTCTCTGGAATCCACACCTCACTATCAGAAACACAAATGTCAGCTTAATCTCTTTATGTTCCACATGTGTCCAATATTTCAGATCACACTTGCCACCATTAGTGTGAAATATCTACTTATGATTACATTTGGAAGATAGGGATTCAATCCTCCTCTGATTATATATTACAACAGTAGTGTGATTGAAAAACTACATGCCAAGAAAAATTATCTAACTTATGGTGCATGTTCAAAAGGAAAAGGAAAAATATTTATTATTCCATAAGGAGGATGAGCACACTTCTATAAAATCATAAGGATCAAAATTTTAATTTGTATTGGGTAATTATTTTATTTGCATTCAAAAATCAAGCATACCACCCATTTTAATTTAGTTTGGCTTGTTTTAAAAAATTGAAAACAACAATTTGAGTTTATATTTATAGCCCTGTTACTTTAAGATGAATACATTTCAATGATGAATAAAGACCAGTAAATTTTTGAGATCTGAATCTTACTTTATATTTCTTGGGAGGCAACAAATGTTCTTTGAACCAAAACTGTTGGTAAAAAAAACAGTAAGAACACGTTTGTCTTCTTTTTACAATCTCTTTCCCATTCTCTCTACTGTTGTCCCTATAACATTATTTCTTACTCTCCTCTTCACAAAACACCACAAACAAACATGGTATAGAAATTATTCATAATTACACAAACAAATCATTTCCTTCTACTATTCTGTAGACTAAAATAATTACTCATCAAGAACAGCTTATGCAAGCAGTTCTTTGCAGGGCTCAAAGACTCATGTCTTCTAAATGATGATGATTTCACTATATCATGTAGAAATCCATTTCCAATTGTGCAGTGTTGGTATATTAATTAATAGTTGCTCAGTTTTAGAAAAGAGGGAAGCAACCATCAAGTATGCCCAGAATATATTAATGATATCTCTATGTAATGTACATTTCCATGTTTATTGGCACTAATTCGATGGACAAATATATATTAGCACTATTAATCTTGTGCTTAGTCGCTCCATTGTGTTCAACTCTTTGTGACCCATTGGACTGTAGCCTGCCGGGCTTCTCTGTCCATGAGGTTTTTCAAGAATATTGGAGTAGTTGCCAATACCTTCTCCAAGGACTCTTCCAAACCCATGGATTGAACCCACATCCCCTGCACTGCAGGCAGATGCTCTACCAGCTGAACCACCATGGAAGCCTCGGTGGGCCTTGCAATTAATCTCATTATATTCCAAGTACTGTGCTAGAAATTTGGAATAAAACATTATATAAGATACAATAGGAAAGACAGGCTTGTTAAAGGAAACTATAAAGGCAGAAAAGACAAACCGCTTTAATATTGCTAAGGCTCAGGAGCATCAAAGAAGATCCTACAGAGGTGGTGAGTATAAGTAGGGAATGAACAGAAGGTTTAAAGGTTTACAAAGACAGGAATAAACATTAAATGAAGATAGAACTGTGTCTAAACCCAAAGGTGTGAAAGGCCTTCATGCAACCTGGATCCATCAAGTGTTTTGATTCTGCAGAATCCTAGGTCCTTGTAAAGTAACAGGAGGGAATGAGGTTCAAAACATTCAGTTCAATTCAGTCACTCAATCATGTCCAACTCCTTGCAATCCCATGGCCTGCAGCACCCCAGGCTTCCCTGTCCATCACCAACTTCTGAAGCTTGCTCAAACTCGTGTCCATCGAGTCAGTGATGCCATCCAACCATCTCATCCTCTGTTGTCCCTTTCTCCTCCTGTCTTCAGTCTTTCCCATCACTGGGGTCTTTTCCAATGAGTCAGTTCTTCGCATCGGGTGGCCAAAGTATTGGAGTTTCAGCTTCAGCATCAGTCCTTCCAATGAATATTCAGGACTGATTTACTTTAGGATGGACTGGTTGTATCTCCTTGCAGTCCAAGGGACTCTCAAAATATTGGCAAGGGCCAATTGCTGAAGAACAGTTTTATACCGGATTAAAAAGTTTAACATTAACTTTGAACATATCAAGTACCAGTAAAGAGTATTAAGAGAGATGTGGATGAAGAAAATTAATTCGGAAGAAGCATAGAATCTGGACTGATCAATGAAGAGAAGACATAGAAAGCTCCCCTAAGTGAACACCAGACTGAAGTTTACATTGAAGGAGGATAGAATGGGCTCTACGAACACAGAAAGCAGAACAAACTATGTTCCTAAATAGGAGTCCCAAGAGTTGGACTAGGGAGACCCCAAAATTACAGGGAGACCATGCTGCAAGTTTTATCAGTTTTTACATAATTGTGCCTAGGGCAATGTTATCCAATTTTTAGTCCCCATTCACAGTCAGAAATACAGTCATTTTAACTTATGAACCATACAGAAGTCTCTGTGACTCTCCATTGCCTAGCCCCTACCCCTTGCATACACCTCTATGTTCACAAGTCTTTATAAAACCATTACCCATAGTCAATGATGTACACTGGGACATTGCCAATTCTTTCATCTATTTCATTTAGAAATGATAGATAAGATCACCTAAACTTACTGTACAACCTTCTGTATGGTGATAAGCAATTTGAACAACACTACTTAAGAAAAGAACAGAGTTTGAATCACTGGAGTTTATGGTTGCCTGTGTCCAGGTCCAGCCAAGTGCATGCTGACTTAAAAGATTGCTAGAAAACAGCTCTGGAGCAGTTAAGACAGAACTTGCCCAGTCAGCTGAACTTGATACCCAAGAAAAGCCAACTGTTTCTGAATTAATTATATTCTATCTCTAGCTACTTTATCACCCAGTACTAAGGTATCAGTGGTTGCAACAACGTATTTTCTGTTACTAATAAATCTTCCCTGGGCATATCTGAGCACTGTATTTTAAAATGGATTAGCATTAACTATAGAGCTACTGTTATATGAATTGGATGGAGTTCTAATTGATCTTTTATCACACACTATTTTTTTTATTTATATGACTTGAAAAACATCTCCAAATGCATTACATATGCAAATATATATATGATATTTTCAATACTAAGCAATACATGTCATTATCACTCCCAAAACCACAAATATTCATTTTTACCAAGCAATCTTACTCCACTGATACTTTCTCATTCTTTTCTTTTTGAAATGTTTCAAATAACATTCTAGTATGAATTACTTTCTTCTTGGACCCTGGGTTATATTGGAACATTTGGAGATATTTATCCTTTATCCATAGGCTTCCCAGGTGGTGCTAGTGTTAAAGAACCTGCCAGCCAATGCCGGAGACTCAGGAAATACAAGTTGGATCCCTGGGTTGGGAAGATTCCCTGCAGAAGAAAATGACAACCCACTCCAGTATTCTTACCTGGGGAATCCCATGGACAGAGGAGCCTAGAGGGCTACAGTCCATGGGGTCACTAAGAGTCAGACATGACTGAGCTGCACACACACATCCTTTATTTAGTTTCGCTGTACCCACTACTGTCTATCTGTATACTTGAAAGTGAGTCTTACAATGTTTTTTCAACCTGTTTACATAGAAGAAAGCTTCCACTCCACTTCATTTAAAAAAAATACTACCACTCACTGCTCTGTGGTGACCTCAATGGGAAGGAAATCCAAAGAAGAGGGGATATATGTATACACACAGCTGATTCACTTTGCTGTTCAGTAGAAACTAATATAATATTGTTAAGTAACTACTGTGCATGCATGCTCTGTCATGTCTGACTCTTTGCAACCCCATGGATTGTAGCCCATTAGGCTCTTCTGTCCATGGAATTTTTGAGGCAAGATTAGTGGAGTGGGTTGCCATTTCCTGCTCCGGGGAATCTTTCCAATCAAGGGATCAAGACCGTGTCTCTTGTGTCTCCTGAACTTGCAGGCGGAGTCTTTTATCACTGCACCACCTGGTAGGTGATAAGTAGCTATACACCAAATTAAATAAAGACAAATATATATATATATATATATATATATATATATATATATATATATAAAACCTACATATTTATAAATATTTGTAGTAAGATTCCTTAATATTTACAAATAACCAACCCTTCTCAATCTCACCTATCCCATCACACACATATATTTAGTTGGTTAGTCGATTTGAGAACTCAATATGATTTAGATTATGTTTATTTCATAAACTGATTTTCTTCTTTTAATGGTATCTCTGTATTATAGCCTTGTAATTCAGAGTATGAATTTGTAATCAGGCCCCTGAAAACTTTATGCCCCATCTTGGCCTAACTTGCTTAGTTTAATTAGTATTAATTTTTAATTTTCTAATTAATGATAAGCTAAATTTCCTTCTTTGTTAAAAATGGAGATAATGAGAGTATCACCTTATGGAGTCATCATGAGATTGAATAATCCAGAGCTTTTCACATAGCAAGGGTTTATTAAATGTGAGCTATAATTATTTCAGCAGAAATATGTACCCTTAGTGCTTTGACATAATAAGCATCTAACTGCGTCACCTCCCATCTTTCAACCTGTGCTCTTAAGCTTCCATCTCTCCACACTGAAAAGCTTGACTGAACTGCTGGATTTCATGTGAACGCTGGGGACGGGCTTCATCATTTTGTTAACCATTTGCAACACTTTTTAGGTATATCACTACCTATTGTCAAGACTTACTATTGATTTCATAAGTGCAGTTTTATAAATATATAGCAATTACAATATTAATGTTATAATCAAGATATATAATGTGTTCTCTCATTGCCTTCATTCTTTATCATCCTCAGGAAGTAAAAAAGTTTCACACCAGCAAATCCCCACCAAAATGTAATTAATTAATTAAAGCAAACTTTCCCAACATTTTGCTTTTCATAGTTTTGCACACTGAAAACCATTTGGACTTACACATCACTATTTTCTGAAACAGGAGAACAAAGATTCAAAAGCAAAAAATAATAATAATAAAAAAATCCATGATACTGGTTTAAATTCTTCTAGGTCTTTGATTCTGCTCTGGGTAATTACTCCAAGGCCACTCTAACAGTTTGATTTGGAATATTGTAAATTTCAGGAATACCTCCATTTTAATTACTATCTTATATGCCTAGAAAACAAATTGTTGTTGGGGCTAAAGGAATTTCTTAGCAAATATTTTTCTCCCACCTCCTGGCCTCATGTTCTTTTCCTCTATCATCACAGGTAGTGACTCATTTGGTTAATCATACCACAAACAGAACCACAATTACAGCTTAAGAGTCTCCGTTTTCAAAGCCAAAGGCTCTGCAGGTTGTTTCAGAAGCAGTGGAGTGCAGTGCTGCCAGAGAGGCGCTCAAGAAGTCCACAGGAAGGCGCTGGACAGGAGGGCGGGGGGGTGGGGGTGGGGGGCTTTAGTTCCACTGTAAATATAAACCCAGAGCCAGATTATACCAGTGGACATTGAACATAATTGTGCAAACTTTTCCAAACCCACTTGCATATCCTCTTAATTTAAGAAGGATATATTGTTTACCATGTGGACTAGTATTTCCAAGCATTTATACTTAATGTCACATACTCTCATTTTAAATGAAACCTGCCTTTTTTCCCTCAGATTTTGATTTTAAATATTTGTGAATTCAGCCAGCCTGAGTTCAAGAACTGACTAGTCCCAGGAATTCAGCCAGTTCTGCCATGTCTCAGGGTTCAATCCCTTCTCCTATAAAGAGAAACAAGGAAGTGAGGAAGTATACATCTTATTTAGGGCCTCCCAGGTGAGTCAGTGGTAAAGAATCAGCTTGCCAATTCAAGAGACGCAGAAGAATTGGGTTCGATCTCTGGGTTGGGAAAATCCCTTGAAGGAAGAAATGATAACCCACTCCAGTATTTCTGCCTGGAAAATTGCATGGACAGAGGAGTCTGGCAGGCTACAGTCCATGGGGGTCACAAAGTCGGACACGACTGAGTGACTGAGCACGCAATTCTTGTTTAAGAGTACACAAATAATAACTACAGAAAATTATGAAGACTTTTTTTTTCACTTACAATCTCAATAACTAATTATGCGTTCTTAACTGTCACCTCCACAGTCTCTTTAATGCTGCAGAGCGGCATCCTCTTTTCCATCTTACATCCTGTGCACTGTGCACTTCTGCACATCTTTCCAATGTTTTATCCTCTCAAAATGCAAAAACCAGAATTGCCCACACCATCACAGGTGTCTGCATGTGACCCATCTCTCGCCCTAAGGGCGATGCTTGATTTGCATTCCAGTGCCTTTCCTGACAACACCTCATGCTGTGTTGTCCCACTTCCATAGTTATGGGAAGATAAAAGGACTGGGAAAAATTGTGCCTGCTTTAAAACACATTCCTTGATCCACTCTGCTGGGCAAGGTAGTGATAGAGAAGGACAATATAGGTGAGAAGGCAGACTCGGCAGCTGCAAGGCAAATGCTACAAGCATGATCTACGGGCCAGGAACAGGAATCAATACCTCAGAGGCCTCTTTTTACACATGCAGCAGAGCTGTTTCATTCTTCACTTTACACTGCACTGGCTGACACTAAAACTTATCAGGTACTTTTCTGCTCTCTTACCCAGGTACTTAAGATATGCTTATAATCTATTCTTATATGATTGACTCCGCATTTCTGAAAAGCAGTTAAGGTCAAGTATAAACTCAGAGATCTCACTCAGTTGCCAGGCTACACACTTTAAAAAGCATTTCTTAATATGTATCATCAGTGTTTATAATTGCCCTTATACTTTTGCTATTCTGTACCGAAATCAATTGCCTCCACAAAAAAAGTCAAAAATGAAAACTGTCCATTCCAGGAATATGCAATTTTTAAAATGTGCCTGTAAGGAAGAGCATTATAGCGCATTTTTCAAGTCTGAGCAGATCATGTGTCCCACTTCACCTTTATCTGTACAGGAACACACCTACTCCAAACCTTGCAAAGTAGCTTAGATAGAAGAGCCTTCCCTTGAGGAAATGCTGTGGCCTCCTGCGTGAATGAGTCATAATTACACTAGGGTTTGCAGAATTGGTGAAGTCGCTATAATTGCAAGAAGGTAGGCTTGGTCGTCAAATTTGCCCAGGATTGAATCTCAGCTAAGGACTTAATGTGCGTGCGTGCGAGCTCAGTCATGTCCAACTCTGTCCGACCCTTTGGACTGTAGCCCACCAGGCTCCTCTGTCCATGGAATTGTCTAAGCAAGAATACTAGAGAGGGTTGCCATTTCCTCTTCCAGGGGATCTTCCCAACCCAGGGACTGAACCCACATCTCCTGTGTCTCCTCCATTGCAGGGGGATTCTTTACCCACTAAGCCATTGGGGAAGCCGCAAGGATTTATCAAATGATTATTTTAGAAAGTCAGGAACACCCCTGGTCATTTTCCACATTAACATTACCAGATATACCATATCTTTTAAAAATTCTTTTTTTAATAATTTTCTTCTCTTTTCCTATTAGTTTTCAACATTTTTAAAAAAGATTTATTTGATGTGGGCCATTTTTAAAGTCTTTATTGAATTTGTTACAATACTGCTTCTGTTTTTCGTTTTGGTGTTTTCATCACGAGGTATGTGGGATCTTAGTTCCTCCCACCAGGGATTGAACTTGCAGCCCCTGCACTGAAAGGTGAAGTCTTAGCCACTGAACTGCCAGGGAAGTTTCCCTATGAGGCTTTTTTTTAACCAAGCCTGCTTACTTTCACTATTCTTTCCCCCAGCAACTCATCCATAATCATTTTCTCAGAAGTCTCTAAAGTTTGCCTTCCTGCTTGTAGAGATTTTTCTCTATTCTTCAATTTATATAGATTTTTCTCCATACTTCAATTTGTTGGCAATTTGCTAACTTGTTCCCTCTTTCGGGAACACTTTCTGATTCCTCAGCTTCTGTCTGCTTTGCTGCATTACTTGAAACTTGCTTTGGCAATTTCTCTGAGATGCTCACCCTGGTGGTTGCCCTCCTGCCCATGAGGAGGCCCTAGACAAGCCACTCTGCCCAAGCCCAGCTTAAGGACTAGCTTTGCTCTGAGTTTATTAGCATCTTTCCCTCACAAGTTTCTTGAGGGATAGAGCAAAATGCAGTATCTACAGCAAAAGCCAAGAGGTGTGCCACGTGGCAGCCCTGTCGAGGTCAGGGCTTGAGTCTGCAACTTATTTCTTTGATAGAGTCCCTGCCCTCAGTAGTACAACTTTATAAACATATATACACTTTTTTAATAATTATGAGAGGAGAGTCCAGATGAACCCTGAACTTCATAGCTTTTCTTGATGGCTTTTCTATCCTTAAAATGGTTCATTTCGATCAAATCAGACTTGACAGGTCTCAGATTCAACTATATTTCATGTGGGTGCTAGTCTTCCTGTGAATGCTTTAGAGAAAACTGGCTTAAGTTTGTAGCAAATCTTACAGTTTGATTTCCCTCTTTAATACTGTCCATGGCCACTCCCCCACTGCATACATTAGTGTCAGTTTTGCCCTGCACAACTCAGGGGCAAAATCGATACAATCTTTGCCAATCGCCTTGGCGTGGCCAGTGAAGCCATTTTCTTCATGATTTGTCCCGATCTACCCCTCCAGCTTCCCTGCCTCCTACTTATCTTCAGCTTACACATTGCAGTTGTGCACAATGAATTGTTTGTTGTTGTTGTTTTTCCTAAATATGCCATGTTCTAATGTTCTGTGGCCTTGCAGACATGGCTTATACTGTAGGGAATGTTGCTACCATCTTATCTGCTATTTCCACTCAGTCTTTAAGCTTGAGTCTCCTCCCCTGTGAAGATTTTTGTCTAGAGTTAGTAGTTTTTCTCTCCTCCCTGATCTTCTTATATTTTCTTCTGGCTTTGTGGGTTTGTCTGTCTCCCCTCTGGACTTTAAGGACCTTTGGCAGCGGCCTGTGCCGTGTTCACCTCTGACCCACAGTTCTTTTCAACGATGTGGCCCAAGGAAATTTTAAAAGGACTCTTATGGCAGACTCAGAAAACATGTTCCCTCAGTTCCAACGCTCGTTCTAGCCTTCTGTCACTCATGCACTGCGCTACGTGGTCAAATTACTTAACCTTTCTGTGCCGAACTTTTTTCAATAGTAAATGACGTTTGCAATAGTGTCCATCATACAGAGTAACTGCAACTAGTGAAGGACTTAATACATAAAACATGCCTATAAGGTTCTGTTAGTCACTCAGTCCAAGAGTTAATACATGTAACACACCTATAAAGGAGTGTGTGTTAGTCACTAAGTCAAGGACTTACTACATGTAATATGTCTATACAGGTGTGTATGTGAGTCACTCAGTCGTGTCCAACTCTTCGTGATCCCATGGACTGTAGCCAGCCGGGCTCCTCTGTCTATGGGATTCTCCAGGCAAGAATACTGGAGTGGGTTGCCATTCCCATCTCCCAGGGATCTTCCCAACCCAGGAATCGAAGCCGGGTCTCCTGTATTGCAGGCAGATTATTTACCATCTGAGCAACCAAGAAGGTGGTAAATGATAAACACATTTGAAATCAGTATGGTTATTGTATTATTGTCTCTCTCACAATATTGCCAACAAGTAGTTCTCAAAATTTGGAATGCTAGAGAAATGCTTTTAAAACCCAGAATGCTAGACTTCAGGGTCCTGGGCTCTGCATTCTTACAAATAATTTCACATTTTTTAAACACCTTTCCAGCACTGTGATGATTCTGGATGAGGTCATAAAATGTCGAGTAATCCTAAGATTCTAAACTGTCACATAAAGATTATGTTAGTATTCTTTACGGTGATTAATACACACACAAAAAAAACATACATACTGGCAAACATTTTTTCCTAGATTATCCTCAGTGTCAGAAATGTGTATATACCTAAAATTCATTATCTTTCTTTACCATACTAGGTTGTTTAAAACTCTACTTTTGCTGTCTAGCATTTATAACATTAACGATATCTCACATGCTTATTTGAAGCACTTGACAATTTAAAATCCACTTGCTTACTTCATGATTTTTGTACATGTTTTACAGATAAATATAGTCACTCAAACAACAAAGCAAAATTTAATTTTACAGTAGTGATGTTGAAATACACAAGGAGAGACCAATAAAAGTCTGTATCTTACAAGTTTTCTTGCACCGTAGGTCAGATAACAAACTACCCTCCCCAGTATCTGCATTTTAGTTGAAGTTCTAGAAAATTCTATCGTCACTGTTTATTATACTCAAGGCAGGTGTCATTTGCTCTAAAAACTTGCACATGCTGTATTACCAAGTGTGTATACGGGAGAGTAGATTTGTAAAGCCAACAATTTTGAACAACTTCAGACAAAATTTCAATTGATTTTTATTTGGAATGTAATATTCAGGATAAAACCCAGCACATTCCTTCTGGACGATATGGACAATAGCTAAACAGCTTTTTAAGTCACATTTGAATGTGCGCGTTCCTGTTGTTGTGCACTTACAGGAACACTCAGTCAATAATTACTTTAATAGAAAATGAGGTAAAGAAAAAATGTAATTTCAACATCATGACCGAGAAGTATTTTTAAAGTATGCATTTCTGTAATAAGATGCTTTTAAGTCTAAAACAACAGTCCCAGGCCATAATTTTCTTCTTTGAGACTGTCTATAATAGCCATAAGGTAGAAACAATGAGAAATTAGGGAACTATAGTACATGTTAAAAGCATCCTTACTAGGAAGGGAAAGTCCAGGACTTAACATTAAGCTACTACAATTCTCCCTATTCTGTATATTCTGTACTTCACTTTTACATTCTCCGTTTAATACCAAGAGATACATTCAAATACCCAAGAGATATGATATGCAAGATACAATGCTTACTTGTAAGTAGAACAAGTTAACTTTCAATACAGTTGGTTATATTATGTTCGGTATCTTGTTTTAGGTTCCATCTTATTTGGCTTTTGTTCCTAAGAGTGTATAATACGACACAATCTATAAGATTCCTTCTCCTCTTCGATACGCATGTTTTCAGCATCTACTGTGTGCCCAGCACTGTTCTAGGTTCCGGGACAAGAAAGAGCCAAAGGCTTTATCGTCATGGAGCTTACATTCTAGCCCTGGGAACAGACATCAATGTTAAATGAATATATGTCAGATACAGTGACAAATGCTAGGAAGGAAACCAATTCAGGGCAATAGCATGGGTGAAGGGTAGCAGGTAACATGTATCTGGGCAAGATGGAATAGAACCACCCAGAGAAACCACTCTTTATCAGAGACAAAAGGGAAGTGAAGGAATCGGTCTTGCAACTATCTGTGAGGAGCACTTTAAGCAAAGGAGCAAGCAGGCACAAAGGCCAGGAAGGAGAAACATGTTTCCTAAGTTCACACTGTTGACTTTTCTATTTGCTGCCTCCAGCCACTCTACCTACTTTGAAACTTAGAAAGATTAATCACCTTCTAGCTTTTCATCCTCTGTCTCAAAGGCCTAAATTTTATTTTCTGTTTTTGTCTTGTACTAATTTTCTAAAAAATATAATTACAAAAGCAGTACATGACTTCTAGTAAAAAATTAAAATTATATAACAAAAGCTTCCCTCTCCAATCCCGTCTTACAAGTAACCACTTTAGCCACTTTTCATATCCTATTATTTTTCATTATGTTTTCTTTGCATTTATATGCATACTTACACATAAAGCAATCAGTGTGTGTGGGACTTTTGTATGTATTTTGGCATATACACACACACACACACACACACACACACACACCAGGGCTTCCCTGGTGGCTCAGATGGTAAACCGTCTATCCACAATATGAAATACCCGGGTTCTAGTCCCTGGGTCAGGAAGATTCCCTGGAAAAGGAAATGGCAACCCACTCCAGTATTCTTGCCTGGAGAATTCCATGGACAGAGGAGCCTAGTGGGCTACAGTCCACAGAGTCACAAAGTCAGATACAAATGAGCAACTAACACACATATATACACCCGAGAATTACCACTCATCTCTACTCATAGTCAGATAAGAAAAATAAGTCCACAGCTCAACCTTATTATTTCTACCTTCTTTGCTTAAACACTGAATTCGCCATAGTGAATTTAGTCCAAATAGGTACTATAATTGAATTCTTAATTATATCTACCACAAAGAAAATGTATTTTGAGTCTGTTACCATTGTGATCCTTCTTTGTTTATCTTACTTTTTGACTCCAGCTACTAAGCATCTATTAAAATGTTTTCTTTCAGGAAACATTTGCATGTTCACAATGCTGCAGGTAGCATGACCTCATGAACACATGACCTCACAGGCCAGGACTTTCTTTCTCTTTTCTAGTAAATTCTGCCCTATATTGGCACCTCTGGCTGCATTATTTCTATAATCGACCCAAAGCAGTCAGTTTTGTTTTATTCTGATGGTTACAGGCTTGAGAAAAACTAAAGTAATTTTATATCTTTTGTTTGCTTGGCTCTTTGAACTGCCCAGGGCTTTGCAAAACAATTTTAAAATATAGTTATGATGGTTTTCTCACAGTACATTTTAAAATTTCTCATAAATGGCTTTTTGGATTGTTCCACCAGACTAATACAGAGAACCAAAAATAAAAGAACGATTTTTTTTAACTTCCATGAGGCAAAAAAAAAAAAAAGTTTTAAGTTTTAGTAGGCCAAAGGACTCTAAAAGTTATTTGCTTTTTTTTTTTCTTTTCATGAGCAACTTACAAAAGGGCTCCAACAATATTCACAATTATGCTTACAATTTTCTTCCCACAACTAATTGAAGATACAAAACTTGCAGCCACAAGCAGCCACAATGACCACAGAATGACAATGAAGTGGCCTACGGTCAGCAGTGATTCATTATGCCTGAAATGTTTGCAATTAAACTTAATGGAGGGGAAACAGACCTCTCTTCATAAGCGGTCGTCTCCTTTTTCCCATTGATTCAACCACATTATTAAACACATATAAGAATATATTGTCTCTAAAATTCACAATCTGATTGAAGTGTCTGTTAACTCAAGTTAACACAAACTCAACAATCTGTTTTTAGCAGTATTTCAAGAAATAAATAATTGTTGTTGATTTAGATTTTCCAAATGTTAATATAGAGCAGAGTCGAGAAAATCAGAATGAAGGTATAGGTCATTAAAAAGGAAGCTATAATTATCTAAACACACTATGGCAAAAGCAAATTCCAAAATATCATTAAAGATCCCATAAAATATTTTTTAAAGCCTGTAAATAGAGTTGCTGTGATCAGACATTTCCCTCTCATACACACTTAAAAGAATAGGAAATTGAAAGAAAACAAAACCAATGAAGTAAAATATCCATAAACACCATCAGGAAATCATCAATTAAACTGACCCTTATAAGTTGTTTAATAAGGCTTTATACTAACAAAGATCCCATTAAACCAAAGAATAAACACACACCACATCACTGTTGCCAGTCCCTTTGCCTCTTTTATTTCCTGTCATACATAAGATAGAATGAACACAGAATATACTTGACTATACCCTTTCTAGATTTGTTAAGTGAAAAAACTTTCCTTTAAACCCAGATCACACCCAAATAAAACTTCCCACTGTATTGACCCAAAAGTAAGGAAGTGGAAAAAATGTCAATCTCTTCGGCCCATTGTTGGATTCTCACTGATACCAACATTAAAGTCTTCTAAGAACTCAGAATGAATTCAGACTAAGCTCTTTCCAGAATGTAGAATAAGAGTCTGCCACTATTTTATTGTGGAATCAGGCTCCAAAGAACAGAACAGAATATATCATCAGAAAATTACTGAGTTCTCTGAAAAAGCAAAAAAAAAAAAATAATAATAATAATCATTTGAAACTGTTCAATTCCTCTTGCAAATATGCAAGAGTAATTTTCTGCAGTTGAATTTAGGATTCTTTAATCATTTAATTACCTAGTATGATATTTGAAATATTTTACTCATAAAATTCTATTGGGTTTTAGAATTTTAAATGTATATTTTGTTACTTAATGAGAACGTTATGGTGTAAACATCTTAAGATATTCAAGACACAATAGTTTATAAGGCTGAGATTTTATATAAAAGCAACACAAATTCCTCTAGCCAGTAGGAGGAGTCAGAATGGATCTTTAGATCTTCTGAAATTACATTCTTTTATTCTCTCTTCTTCCTTTGCTATTTTGTTTTTCTATTCTAACTGTATTTCTACCATTTATTTGCTTTTTCAACCAATATTCACCCAAGACACATATTTTGTGCTAAGGCATTTTTACAGGCACTTACCTGGATACAAAAGGAAAATAAGACAAAAGTGTCCCCTGTTATATTTTAATGCAAACAAAGGAAATACATACTGTGATATGTCAGAAGGTCCTAAGTGTCAGGCAGAAAACTAAATCAAGAGTTTGGACAGAGGTTAATTGCAATTATAATTATGGGTATGGCCACTCTTTGTCCCATGGGACCAAAGGATTGGTTAGCTCCACTAAGAGTGACTGAACATTCTCTTGTGGTCATAGGCCCACAGACTCAAACAAGATCCATTTCACCTTTACAAGCACACAGACATGCATATTTATCCCACACAGCTGTTAATTACATGTGGCTTTTCCCATGATTAATTAAACGTGGCCTTGACCTTTGTCTTTTCTTTGCTTCAAGTTACAATCGTTGCACCAAGTCAAACCATATTTTTTTAATGGATTCTTCATCTCCCTTTGGAACTTCTGGTGGTATTCAATTACATTTTTCTATTTTCTTGTTTTTCTCCTTCTACTGTGAGACATGTAGTGCTAAGGTGAATTCCCTATCTGAAAAATTATCCATTTTCTTATCCAATCTTCTGTAATTGACAAGTTGTCCCATTCTGCAATAGAACACATGGTTTTACAAAGTATACCTTGTCTACCAAGGCACTCACAGGGCTTGAAAAGAAATTGGGTATCATCTCAAACAGTTATTCTCAACCTTGGCTTGATATTTGCATCACCTGGGTAATTAAAAATATTGATGCCTGGACCTGGAATGCCTACCAAAAGTTCCATTCAATTGTCTGAGCTAGGACTCAGGCATTGGTATTGTTAAAAAGCCCCCTAGGTTCTTCTATTGTTTGGTCAAGGACGACAAGAAACTAGAATGAGCCTTTTTGTTCAACCTGAGTCAGTATCACTGGCATAAAGTGGGAGACTTTTAGAAACGGAGAATGTCAGGCCCCATCCCAGAACTACCGAGTCTGGGATTTTTAAAACTTATTTTGTATTAGAGTATAGCCAATTAACAATATTGTGATAGTTTCAAGTGAAAAACAAAAAGACTCAGCCCTACATACATGAGTATCCATTCTCCCCCAAACTCCCCTCCCATCCAGCCTGCCACGTAACACTGAGCAGAGTTCCCTCTGCTCCATAGTAGGCCCTTTTTGGTTACCCATTTTAAATACAGCAGTGTGTACACGTCCATTCCAAACTCCGTAACTATCCCTTACCCACGTCAGACTCACAGACTTAGAGAATGAACTTATGGTTGCTGGAGCGGAAGGGTGAGGGAAAGAATCTGCATTTTCAACAAGATCCTAAGTGATCTCTATGCATACTAAAGTTAAAGGAGCACTGCCCAAGATACACACTTTCATTTTGCAGATAAGGTAATTAGGAGTAGAGAAATTAAATCATTCGACCTGCTGCGGTTGGTACAGCAAAGCAGGGGAGGGTTGGGGTGTGAAGCCAGGTGTTAGGCTTCTCCACTGCGAGCTGCCTCTCTTGACTACATATGGTCCTCAGTACAAAGAACTGTCAACTGTTGTAAGTGACTGGAACCATGATGCAAATGGAAAAAAAGAAAAATCTCTGCGTGGACTAATCAAGGAAAGAAGAACATATATTATTGTTAAATAAGAAATATAAAATATTTTAAATATCACTTTTTAGAGCAAAAGGACTTGAGTAATTAATACTGATAATTTGCTCCTACTTTAATGAATATATATAAATTTACTTGTCATAAAGATCTTGTAGAAACCTTTAGAAATATATATACCAGTCAAGCAACACATTTTCTCAAGGAGACTGCCCTATGGTATTTCCTTTCCCTTGTTTTATTGGTTAACTCTTTTATCAAAAACTGAACAAAAGCAAACTTTTTATAGACATTGAGTTCAGTTCAGTTCAGTCGCTCAGTCGTGTCCAACTCTTTGCGACCCCATGAACTGCAGGATACCAGGCCTCCCTGTCCATCACCAACTCCCGGAGTTTACCCAAACTCATGTCCATTGAGTTGGTGATGCCATCCAGCCATCTCATTCTCTGTCGTCCCCTTCTCCTCCTGCCCCCAATCCTTCCGAGCATCAGGGTCTTTTCCAATGAGTCAGTTCTTCGTATCAGGTAGCCAAAGTATTGGAGTTTCAGCTTCACATCAGTCCTTCCAATGAACACCCAGGGTTGACCTCCTTTAGGATGGACTGGCTAGATCTCCATGCAGGCCAAGGGACTCTCAAGAGTCTTCTCCAACACCACACTTCAAAAACATCAATTCTTCGGTGCTCAGCTTTCTCCACAGTCCAACTCTCACATCCATACATGACCACTGGAAAAACCATAGCCTTGACTAGATGGACTTTTGTTGGCAAAGTAATGTCTCTGTTTTTTAATATGCTATCTATGTTGGTCATAACTTTCCTTCCAAGGAGTAAGCGTCTTTTAATTTCATGGCTGCAATCACCATCTGCAGTGATTTTGGAGCCCAAAAAATAAAGTCTGACACTGTTTCCACTGTTTCCCCATCTATTTCCCATGAAGTGATGGGACCAGATGCCATGATCTTAGTTTTCTGAATGGTGAGCTTTAAGCCAACTTTTTCACTCTCCTCTCTCCCTTTCATCAAGAGGCTTTTTAGTTCTTCTTCACTTTCTGCCATAAGGGTGGTGTCATCTGCATATCTGAGGTTATTGATATTTCTCCCGGCAATCTTGATTCCAGCTTGTGTTTCTTCCAGCCCAGCGTTTCTCATGATGTACTCTGCATAGAAGTTAAATAAGCAAGATGACAATATACAGCCTTGACATACTCCTTTTCCTATTTGGAACCAGTCTGTTGTTCCATGTCCAGTTCTAACTATTGCTTCCTGACCTGCATACAGGTTTCTCAAGAGGCAGGTCAGGTAGTCTGTTATGCCCATCTCTTTCAGAATTTTCCACAGTTTATTGTGATCCACACAGTCAAAGGCTCTGGCATAGTCAATAAAGCAGAGGTAGATGTTTATCTGGAACTCTCTTGCTTTTTCGGTGACCCAGCGAATGATGGCAATTTGATCTCTGGTTCCTCTGCCTTTTCTAAAACCAGCTTGAACATCTGGAAGTTCACAGTTCACGTATTGCTGAAGCCTTTATAGACATTAAGTATCATAAATTCCAAGATAGTAAAATTAGCTTTAATGTGATTTTACTCTTCAGAAAAGCAATTTTATTGATGTTGAAACATTTAAATATGGTTAGAGCATATAGAATGTTCTAAAAACAAAACAAAACTTTTCTAACTAAAGAAAATGCCTAGAAGAATTTGCAACCTCATCTGTACCCATTCAGCTCCATTTATTACCAAACACAAAGATCTTTGAGCTGAAAGCATGCTTTATTAATAAAGATTGACTTGAACACTTTTTGTGTGGACATTTCAGTTTCCTAATCTTTAAGGAGGAATATGGCTACATCTCTCCCATTACCATAAATATTTTCCTACCAGGAAAAATATTTAAAAATCTATTTTCAAAGAATAGAAACTATATATTTAAGTTAAGCAAAATCATTTAAAATGAGGTCATTCTAACATTTATCATAATTCAAAACTACAATAAAAAGTCCTCATGTGAAGTTACAGTGTTGTGTTCTATTACATACTAGTATCTTTTTAAAAAAATTTTGTGTCATTATTAATTTAAGTAATTAATTATTTAGGTCCTCATTGAGTAAGATTTTATTCCCCCCTCAAGGAAGCTTGGGGCTTTCCAGGTGGCACAGAGGTAAAGAATTCACCTGCTGTGCAGGAGACACAGGAGACATGGGTTTGATCCCTGGGTTGGAAAAATCCCCCAAAGAAGGAAATGGCAACCCACTCCAATATGCTTGCCTGGGAGATCCTACAGACAGAGGAGCCTGGCAGGCTACAGTCTATGGGGTCGCAAAGAGTTGGACACCGCTTAGCAACTAAACAGCAACAGCAGCAATGAACCTTGAGAAATAATTGTCCTCTAAGAGAGTGTCATTTGTGTCTTACTTGAGCTAGTAACCACCTTCATTGATTTTGGATGAACCATCTCCTTAGCAGCTACACTTATGCCAAATTAATTTCACATCAGGAATACCTCCCTAAAAGTATACCTTTCATCCATATCTTTTACTACAGGTTTATATGATTTTTATCATAATTTACTCTCCACTCAACCCTTATAAGATTTTATTTCTCATTCTCACAATCGGGATATATTGTACTGTTTGAATCTACAAATCCCATCAAACTATTTCTAAGTCACAGGCTGCAAATCAGAACTGACTGTGCTGAATTCAGAACAAGAATAAAATGCCCCAAAGGAAAAAAAAAAAAATGACACTTCAAGAGATAATGAACAGAGCTTCCTACTTAGAACTAATATGTTTAAAATCCAAAACTTGAAATTAAGATCCAAATTTTGTTCCAAACATTTTAAAAATAAAAGTGCACACAGTTTTGATATGTAAGATGTTAATTTAAAAATAACTTGAAACGTCCTTTCCTCAAATTTGCCCTGAGCCAACTACAGAAAATAGAAAAAGAAGAAAAGGGAATCAGATCTAGAAATGGAGAGAGAAAAACAGATTTCCAGAGAAAGGGAGAGAGGAGAAAGGAGGCCGTTGAGCAGGTAACATTTCAAAACTGGAAAAATTCAGCAGTTAGAACCATACATTAACAAAGACAAATGTCCTTTGATTACTGTGAGTGGAAGAAACGGGGGTTCTTTAAACACCCCGGCTTATATATAATGACCCACACAAACTTCATTAAAAGAACATTACAGCTGTTTCCGGAAATTCACAGTTCAGGGTGAAATGGACCATATGTCCTTGATACCTAAACGCAGCAGGGTGCATGAAGATAGCTATTAGGCTGACTCCCTGCTGTGCCCAGGTACTGGAGGACATATGGTGCCTTTCACCCTTGACTAACATTTCCTTCCTTTCATTGTTTCCTGCAGTAAGTTGAACGTCTTCTGAATATTGTTTCCCAGTCTAAGGATTGAGTTTTCATCCACAACTATCCCCCATGACAATACACATATATGCATTCACATATGTATGTTGACATTTCAAGTGTTGGCTGTTGGAGGGAAGTTTACTACTATATTGACATAAGCATTTATTAAACTTTAGTCCTCAATAAATACGGTTAAAAGATATGTTTATATTCCTTAGCATGTAGGGAAAAAAAATCACAAGGACAATGAGCTTCTCCTTGTGCAGAGAAATTTTTCTCTGTGTAACCTACTGTACTTGGCAATACATCACCATGACTAATCAATCTGGGAACAAGTTTAACACAAAACAATGACAATATTGCTGTAAGTGGGCTGCAAAATGGAGCAAGGTGTTATCGCTAAACTAAAAATGGAAATGTTATAGACAATGAGAGAGGAAACGAACAAGAAATGTGGTTAACCAAGAAGGATTCTTAGGAATGAAACACAAGAAATTCAGCATCTTCTTCACCACCTGAAGCAAATGTATTTTCTGAAGTTCATCCTAATATTCAGGGGCTTTCCTGGTGCTCAGCGGTAAAGAATCCACTTGCAATGCAGGAGACACGAGATGCGAGATTCGATTCCTGGGTTGGGAAGATCCAATATGCAAACATACTTTTGATCCTATTTGTTGAGGACTAAAGTTTAATATAATGCTTATGTTAAAATACCAGTCAACTGCCTCCCCCTCCGACAGTCAGCGTTTGATTGAAATGTCTACATTCAATGAATATTCAGGTAAGAAACACTGTATAATCCTACTTGCTATCTCCAGCATGTAAGACTAGGCTAGCACACTTTTGTCCTTCATTATTTCCATTAATTCTTTTCTTTTTTTCTTTTTTGCCCATTTGTTTAATTGAACTATAGTTGATTTAAATATTTTAGGTACATAGCAAAGTTATACACATACATATACATGTTCTTTTTTAGATTATATTTCCTCATAGGTTATTATAAACGATCCTGCAGATAGATACCTGTGCTATACACACGGTGCTTGTTATCTGTTTTAAATATTCTAGTATCTACCTGTTAATAGCAAATTCCTAATGTACTTCTCCCCTTCCCTTTCCCGTTTGATTCTGTAAGTTTGTTTTCTATGTCTGTGAGCGTATTTTTGTTTTGTAATAAGTTCCTTTGTATCACTGTCTATAGGAGTGTCCATGTTGCTGCAAATGGCATTATTTCATTCCTTTTTTATGGCTAATATTCCATTGTGTGTGTGCATATATACACATCATCCACATGTATAGCATATTTTCTTTATCCATTCATCTGTTGATGGACACTTAGGTTGTTTCTGTGTCTTGTCTACTGTAAATCGTGCTGCTATGAACATTGGGGGGCATGTTTCTTTTTGAATTAGAGTTTTCATCTTTTCCAGATAAATTTCCAGTAGTGGGGTTGCTGGATCCTTGCCAGTGTTATTATTTGTTGACTTTTTAATGATGGCCATTCTGACCACTGTGAGGTGACACCTCATATAAGTTTTGATTTGCATTTTTTCTAAAAATTAGTGATACTGAGCATCTTCTCATGTGCTTGTTGGCCATATGGATGTCTTCTTTGGTGAAATGTTTATTTAGACCTTCTTCTCATTTTTTGATTGAGTTGTTTGTTTTTTGATATTGAGCTGTATAAGATGATTGTATATTTGGAAGTCTATCTCTTTGGTCATGTTGTTTGAAAATATTTTCTCCCACCATGTAAGTTGTCTTTTCATTTTGTTTACGGTTTCCTTTGCTGTGCAACAAGTTTTGAAAGTTTAATTTGGTTTCACTTATTTTTGTTTTTATTTCCATTATTCTAGGAGATGAATCCAAAAATATGGCTGGGATTTATGTCAAAGAGTGTTCTGCCTATGCTTTTCCCTAGGAGTGTTACAGTATCCAGTTTTACATTTAAATCTTGAATTCAGTTTATTTTTGTATATCGTGTTAGAGAATGCTCTAATTTAATTCTTTTACATGTATCTGTCTAGTATTCCCAGCACCATTTATTGGAGACTCTACTTTCTCTATTGGATATTCTTGCCACCATTTTATAGATTAATTGACCATATGTGTGTGAATTTATTTCTGAGCTTTCAAATTTGTTCCACTGATCCATGTGTCTGTTTTGTGCCAGTTACGTACTTTTTTGTGACTGGTATAGCTTTGTAGTATAGTATGCACTCAGGGTGGAGAAGGCAATGGCAACCCACTCCAGTACTCTTGCCTGGAAAATCCTATGGACAGAGGAGCCTGGTAGGCTGCAGTCCATGGGGTCGCACAGAGTCAGACATGACTCAAGCAACTTAGCAACAGCAGCAGCAGCGTGCACTCAGGGTGTGTGGTTCCTCAAGCCCCTTTCTTCTTTATCAAGACTGTTTTGGCTATTTGAGCTCTTTTGTGTTTCCATACAAATTTTAATTTTTTTGTTCCAGTTCTGTGAAAAATGTCATTGGTAAATTTATAGGCAAACTGTAGACTGCCTTGGGTAGTATGGTCATTTTAACAATATTGATTCTTCCAGTCCAAGAACTCGGCATATCTTTCCATCTGTTTGTCTTCTTCGGTTTTTTTTTTCATCAGTGTCTTACAGTTTTTGGAGTACACACAGGTCTCTTGCCTCCTTTAAGCAGGCCAGCATACTTTTGCTCTCTTTTTTTCACAATCAGGAGATTTGTATAAAGAGATAAGACATAAATTTAAACTGTATTTTAAGAAAGTACATTTATTAGATTTTTAATCCCAAGGCCTTTGGAAATAACAAAAAGTTACCACCAATCATATTTCACTCATTTTGTTTGGTCAAAAGGAAAAAAAAAAAAACTAAAATGCTTCAGCCTTCTTCCCTCACTTATTTATGCAATAGCTTAATCCTCATTCATTTTTTTTTTCCACCAAATCCCCAAGACACAGCGCTGAGTGGAAAAAAGTATAGAGAAAAGAGACAAGATGGCAAGAAAAGCAATTGAAGAATAAGAAAATATTAGACCAATGGGAGAGGTCAGAAAAGGCAACGTGTATCTTCAGGGGGACAAAACTGCTGGGCCACTGAATTCTGTGTATGACATGCCGACCTGTGCTTGGTCACTCAGGAAAAAGGCTCTCCAACACCTAAAATGAACTAAGAACATATCATCTGTGTGTTTTAAATCAGAGTCCTGGTGGGGGTGGAACACAAGGCAGCTTATAGCAGAGCAAAGGCATGACCCCGGAGGAAAAGGAATCTGCTTGAGTTGAAGTTCTGCTGATTTCTTCTCATTGTGTGGTCTTGGCCAATTTACCAGATCTGACCTTCAATTGCTTATGAAGAATCCTTCATTGAAAGAATCATACTTAAGTAGAGTACTGTGGGAAGACTAAATGAGATCGCCCACATGAAAAGCATATTGAAATGCATTATGCATATGTTCCGCAAGTCCTCCAATCTCGCGGCTCAGCAGCAGTGAGGTGAAAAGCTTCTGAGACACCAATTCCTATGAGCTGGTGAAATTTTCCAGCTGGGGTGCAAAGACTTTTGCCAGGATTGGCCCAGAGTATTTGCTGAGAGAAAATTAAAATGAAAATAGCCTAAGTTTATTTAACTATCTTAACTTCCCAAAAAATGTATTTCTTCCATGTCATATATGATTTATTCATAAACCACCAGGAATCTTTTAAACCAGATATTGTCCCCACTTTCTGGAGCATGCCCCAGTCATGAGAAATCATACATCCTACTTAAAGCAAACTGCTTGTTGACTGAGAAAGAATTAGAGCCCCATCAGCTTATTCTCAGTCCAGAGAAGTTTCAATCTGTATTTTAGATTGAGTGTGTGTTAGTCATTTAGTCGTGTTCAACTCTTTGTGATCCCATGGACGATAGCCCACCAGGTTCCTCTCTCCATAAGATTCTCCAGGCAAGAATACTGGAGCGGGTTGCCATGCCCTTCTCCAGGGGATCTTCCCAACCAAGGAATTGAACCTGGGTCTCCTGCATTGCAGGCAGATTTTTAAATGTCTGAGCCACTAGGGAAACCTTCAGACGGAGTCAGTTCACTTCAGTTCCTCAGTCGTGTCTGATCTTTGTGACAGCATGCACTGCAGCATGCAGTTCCCTGTCCATCACCAACTCCCGGAGCCTACTCAAACTAATGCCTGTCGAGTCTGTGATGCCATCGAACCATCTCATTCTCTACCATCCCCTCTCCTCCCACTTTCAATCTTTCCCAACATCAGGGTCTTTTCTAATTAGTCAGTTCTTCCATTCAGGTGGCCAAAGCATTGGAATTTCAGCATCAGTCCTTCCAGTGAATATTCAGGACTGATTTTCTTTAGGATGGACTGGTTGGATCTCCTTGCAGTCCAAGGGACTCTCAAGAGTCTTCTCCAACACCACAGTTCAAAAGCATCAATTCTTCAGTGCTCAGCTTTCTTTATGGTCCAACTCTCACATACATACATGACTATTGGAAAAACTATAGCTTTGACTAGATGGACCTTTGACTAGATGACTTACGGACCTTTGTCGGTAAGTAATGTCTCTGTTTTTAATATGCTGTCTAGGGTGTCATAGCTTTTCTTCCAAGGAGCAAGTGGTCTTTTAATTTCATGGCTGTAGTCACCCTCTGTAGTGATTTTGGAGCCCAAGAAAATAAAGTCTCTCACTGTTACCATTGTTTCCCCGTCTATTCGCCATGAAGTGATGGGACTGGATGCCATGATTTTAGTTTTCTGAATGTTGAGCTTTAAGCCAACTTTTTCACTCTCCTCTTTCATCTTCATCAAGAGGCTCTTTAGTTCCTCTTCACTTTCTGCCATAAGGATGGTGTCATCTGCATGTCTGAGGTGATTGATATTTCTTGCAGCAATCTTGATTCCAGCTTGTGCTTCATCCAGCCAGGCATTTTGCATGATGTACTCTGCATAGAAGTTGAATAAGCAGGGTGACAATATACAGCCTTGATGTACTCCTTTCCTGATCTGGAACCGATCCATTGTTCCATCTCCAGTTGTAACTGTTGCTTCCTGACCTGCATACAGATTTCTCAGGAGGCAGGTCAGGTGGTCTAGTATTCACATCTTTTTAAGAATTTTCCACATTTGTTGTGATCCACACAGTGAAAGGCTTTGGCATAGTCGATAAAGCAGAAGTAGATGTTATTCTGGAATTCTCTTGCATTTTCTATGATCCAACAGATCTCTTGGCAATTTGATCTCTGGTTCCTCTGCTTTTTCTAAATCCAGCTTGATCCTCTGGAAGTTCTCGATGCATGTAATGTTAAAGCCTAGCTTGGAGAATTTTGAGCATTACTTTACAAGCATGTGAGATGAGTGCAATTGTGCAGTAGTTTGAGCATTATTTGGCATTGCCTTTCTTTGGGATTGGAATGATAACTGACCTTTTCCAATCCTGTGGTCAGTGCTGAGTTTTCCAAGTTCGCTGGCATATTGAGTGCGGCACTTTCACAGCATCATCTTTTAGGATTTGAGATAGCTCAGCTGGAATTCTATCGTCTCCACTACTTTGTTCATAGTGATGCTTCGTAAGGACCACTTGACTTCACACTCCAGGATGTCTGGCTCTAGGTGAGTGATCACACCTCATGGTTATCTGGGTCATTAAGATCTTTTTTGTATAGTTTTTCTGTGTATTGTTGTCACCTCTTCTTATCTTCTGCTTCTGTTCGGTCCATACTGTTTCTGTCCTTTTCAAAATGTGCCATTTTCTCTATAGAAAAGAGAGATGACTTTAGCTGCAGCTCGTCCCCCTTATGGTTAGGGAGCTGTATTTGAGTCATGGGTATAGAAATTTATCAACCTCACTTTTGCCAAATCATCCATTCAGTAACTGTCAAGTTCCATTTCTGTCATTCATTTGAGGTGTTTAGAGGCAGGTGAGTTCTACATCTCTTTTTTTTAGTAGCCTGATTATCAAAAGGTATGTAAACCTAGCCTATGCTAAAGTAAGGGATAAAACATGTGAGAGGCTAAAATAACAGTCTTATATCCATGGCATGTTGACTGAGGGGTCTGACCTTGTCCTTGTCATTTTTATTTGGGGACCAAGATTGACAGACAGCAGCTAAATGGAACATTGTCAGAGGCCATGGCAGAGGGCAAAGGGGAAGAATCCTAGAAGTCTTATAGTGGCAATTTGATGCTCAGGCAGGAAGTGCCTCTCACAACGTCCTAACCACAAACACCAAGGTGAAACGTCCCATGAAAGATGAAGAGCCAGAAGAATTTGGTGCAAAGCATTAATAGCTTCCTCCATATTTCACAATGAAAGCAAGCCTAAGAAAAATGTCCCACATAGGCAAACATGCATTAGCAATCAACCACAAAATCAGCCATATGTTTATTTATTTGCTTATCATATTTTTTGTAAAGCCCAAAATTTCATTTAGGTTTTTCTACACTTTTTGGCCAACCCAATAGAGTCCAATCAGAAGATATAGTCTTGCATGCTGTAGGAAGAACACAGGACAATGACTCTCCAGACCTGGTCAAAAGGTTTTTTGTTTGCTGAGCTGGCTGGATTATCTGAGCTACAGAACCCAAATAATTATGGTGGTAGGGCCATGACATATCTTGAACCTTATCCATTTCATCCATAAAAAGTAATTTCTAGCAAACTATATACTAATTAACAAAACATTTGTTGTCAGTTTCAATAAGGAGTTTGAAAAACTTGAATAGTCACCTCTGGCAGTGGAGTTCTATTTAGTAAATCAAATGCAGACTGACTGTCCCTTGCTGTAAAACAAGTCACCTTACAACTCAATAGCATACAAAAATAAGCATGTATTTCTCATTCCTCTAGAGTATGCAGCTTATGGGGGTGAGTTCTTCACCAGTCTGTGAATTGGCTCTGCTCCACACATCTCCCCTCTTTCTCCTAGGAGTAACAGACTTCCAGAAATGTTCTTCTCTGACTATGGCAGAAGCACAAGAACTCAAACATAAACATGCAAGGAGTCCTGAAACCGAAGCTCAGAACTGGTACACCTCCATCACTAGGCCAAAACAAGTCCCACAGCTAAAGTGTGTAAGTCGCTCAGTCATGTCCAACTCTTTGTGATCCCATGGACCGTAGCCTGCCAGGCTCCTCTGTCCATGGAATTCTCCAGGCAAGGTCAGGATCAAAAGGTAGGAAAGTTCTAGGACGGTATTACAAAGTAACATGGAATTGAGAAGGGGTACAGAATAATTACAGGGCTTCCCTGGTAGCTCAGTTGGTAAAGAATCCTCCTGCAATGCAGGAGACTTCGGTTCAATTCCTGGGTCGGGAAGATTCCTTGGAGAAGGAAAAGGCTAAGCAATCCGGTATTCTTAGGCTTCCCTGGTGGCTCAGAGGGTAAAGAATCTGCCTGCAATGTGGCAGACCTTGGTTCCATCCCTGGGTTGGGAAGATCCCCAGGAGGAGGGCATGGCAACCCACTCAGTATTCTTGCATGGAGAATCCCCATGGACAGAGTGGGCTACAGTCCCTGGGGTCACAGAGTCAGACACGACTGAGCGACTAAGCATAGCACAGCACAGAATAACTACAATGATGACTGCAATCTAACATATACTCCTACAGAACAAATAAAAATTGACTCACACATTCATACATCACTTTGCTTTTCATTCCAGTTTTCAAGTTTCAAGATCCCACTGCCCACAGTGGGTTCTGATTTGTGCAGAAACCCATCACGGGGTTCCTACCTGGGGTCTCTGACAATTACCTCTTTAGCAAAAATCAGTATTTTCTGATAGCTCTAAAGTGTACTAGGCAGAACAAAGGAAAGGAATTGGATCCTTCTTCCAGCAGCTTGAAGCAGAATAAGGCATCAAGATAAAGGACTTAATTCTACAGCTATTCTGAGTTAAGATCAAAGACAGTCAATTCTCAGAACATGAAACAAAAAGGTGATATGATATTTTGTCCCCTTCATGTATAAAATTATACAGATGACTCACATTTGTTTGACCATATACCTGTAGTTTATGCTTTACAGAGCCTGGGCTAATAGAAAAGAAAAATTGATTCCCTGTGAGATGCTTAAAAATCAGTGGGTTGGAATGTTGCTCCGAGTACATAAATTTCACAAAGAATAAAAAGGTTCTGAAGAAAATTTTAGTTTTGCCTGATATCTGGTTATATTGTAACTATAAAAGTCTGTTTGTAGGTAGAGGGGTCTGGGGAGTGACAAGGTGCTATGTTCTCCTGATCAGGAAGTCTCAGAATAAGCTTGAATAATCCACGTGAAAACTACAAGATGTATCGTCGTTTTCTCTGAATTTTATTAAAGCAATTTTAAAGTTTATTGGCAGCAGATAAAAGCTGGTATTACAACCTGGTCCGTGTTGGTTTCTGCCACATAAAGGAGATCTAACACTGATTTTGTGCAGGAAGCATATGCCCCCTTAATTACATAGAGCATTAAGTTACTAACAGGAGAATCGAGACCCATATGGCTCTTTAGGATCAGAAGTCAGAAGGTAACAGAGACTAGGATTTCTGTGCTTTCTAACTAAGAGAGATGCCGTGAAATAGAAATTTTTTTTATAACTAGAAACCAGTGCAGAATTTTATCGTTTCATTTTGCTCATTCAAAAGCTTTTTACATTGTTCTAAGAATGGCTGTGGTAATGTAACACCCACTTTGATCGTTTTGACCCAGTTTGTCATATTTGTGGAATAGCACTTACTGGATTGCATCATGATGTCACTATTTATTTACTCACAGAAGCGTGGGTTCTTCTAGGTCAAGGGCTCCAGCTTAGGCAGTTGAGTTTATTTGTCCTCAATCTGAACACACTCCTACTTAAGACTGAGTCATCTTTGATGTCTCTAAAGACTAGATGAGATTTATCCCAAAGCTATTGTTATGTTACTATAGAGAAAGTTAACATGTTGTAGAAATAAAAAAAAATGTGAATATTATTTTCTTCTTATATACAATAGATTCTGATGATGAAAGATAACTAAATGACCAGAAAGTTGAGTGTTGCTTTAGAGGATAAAAATGAACCAAGTGGCTTTATTTTGAACTTCATATTTATGCCAGGATAGGATTTTTGAGACCTGATTTTTCAAAGATGACTTTAATAAATCATTTTAACTTCTAAGTCATGAGATTCTCAAGTATGCAATATTGGAACACATTTTTTATAATTTTAAAATAATTTTTATAATACTTGTGTGGTTATGGTCCTTATGAAGATGCAGCCACAAGAA
Organism: Giraffa tippelskirchi; assembly: GCF_054371585.1. Classification (NCBI taxonomy): domain Eukaryota; kingdom Metazoa; phylum Chordata; class Mammalia; order Artiodactyla; family Giraffidae; genus Giraffa; species Giraffa tippelskirchi. Next base: position 155,701,460 of record NC_137281.1, read on the forward strand.
AGATGACCCTTAACAGACAGGGGGTAAAATAAGGGGAGCTAAACTGCTATATTCCCTATCACACACAAGTCTTTCACTTCATTCTTTAAAACTACTTCATTAAGTTCAATGAGGTATCGGAAAGACCTACCTGTGTTTTTATCTGATTTATGGTGCTTCAAGGAAAAACCAAATTTTCTTTAGGTCTGAAACATCAGAATTACATTTTCAAGTAAAGGAAAGGATTTAAAGGGATATCATTACTTCTTCAAACAAATAATAATATTAATAATTTTAAATAATCATTTATCAAAGTTATATTAGGCAGCCTTTTTCATGTCAAAATGCATCATGCTCCATTGAACATAATAATAATCATAATTTAATACATGTTAAATAAGAGAATGGATAACGACTAAAAGTGAAATTAAATCAACAGTTCTTGGAAATAAATGTGTAATTTAGTTTAAAATAAATGTGTAATTACTGTATCATTAAAATAAATGCTATGTGTTTGTAAAAATAGTGTGTGTATGCCCTATGTACACACAAGCAGACAATGTTTAATAAGCGTATATTTTTGGAGATTGCTTATAACAATTTTGATTCTGTCTCATCTCAAGGATCCACTTATTAGGTTAGTTGAAAGTGAGATGCCTAAGAATGTAATACAAAGACATCATTTTGTTCAAATGTGGGAATTTGTTGATTACATTTTACTGACCTTTGCCAAATGTGATTGCAGCACTACGTGGTTCCATTTCACTGAGTTTTGGGTTATGAAAAAATTTTTCTGAAACGTATGGCCACTTTACTCTACATCAGCCACTGCCAAACAAGCCCAGGGATCTCAAAGTACACCTGTGTGTGCTGCATTTATATATATATATTGGAGAATAAAAACTTAAAGGGCAGTGTACAGCCATGGTGCCTGTGGTCCCCATACTGGATAACTCTCAAGGAGTAGGAAATTAGGGGAGAAGGTAAAGAGTTACAATGAAGTACATGTGGAAAGTATCTTCTCAATTGTAAATAAATAAGCACACTTTTAAATTATTCTCATTGTTCTTTAAGGTAAGGAATATATTCCTCAGTTTTATTTTATTCTCAATTTCATTTTCTCAATTAAAACAAAAATAGGCCCTGGAAATTTAAATAATTAAAAGACAATAATAAAACCAAATAAGCACAGAATAGAAAGTTTATGCTACATTTACCTAATAATTGAATCTTCTAGATGCTATGGAATAAATAAAAAAATATGTTGTAGAAAAGTTTCCATAATCTGTTCTGATCCCAGTGCTACTTTCCTGCTAATACATGCCATATCCTGCATTTTGGCTGGACTGCAACAGACTGTTAGCAGTTATCAAAACTGGTGTCCTTATTCCATCTTCACAAAGGATGTGCCTGGAATTTTCTTGATAACTTCCTACTCATATTTTCAACCCAAAATCAAATGACCCCATGGACCGAAACCCATCCAGGCTTTTGTGGGCATCAATCCCTGCCCCTCAGCATACAGTAGCACATGCCCCCTCTGCTATTGCTCCTGTGACGTGTAAAAGTCAAAATTATTCACCGTCCTCTTAGACGGCAAGACTTTAAATGTAAAGAAATGTTCTATTTACTTTGTAATAGACCTTTTGTTGTTGCTCTTTAGCGGCTAAGTTATGTCTGACTCTTTTCTGACTCCATGGACTGTGGCCCGCCAGGCTTCTCTGTTCGTGGAATTTTCCAGGCAGGAGTACTGGAATGAGTAGCCATTTCCTTCTTCAGGGGATCTCCCCGACCAACCCAGGGATCAAACCTGCATCTCCTGTGTCTCCTGCATTGGTGTTACCACTGAGCTACTTGGGAAGCAACAGACCCTTCAGAAGCCTCATTAAGTAACATGTTTGATACCAAATTTGACAATTTAACCATTTAAATTTTAAAAGTGTAGAAATTTTCTAACTCCTCTAGTCTAATACAAAGCCATATTTTTCAAAGGAAAGGTGTCTTTAAATCTACATATAAGTGACATAATCAGATTACTGTACTGTGCTCTACAAGATCATTTTAATATGCTGGAACTGATATTTATCTCTCTAATGTAAAGGACTAGCTTCATCAGCCTATAAAATCCCTGAGAATATAGTTCATACTATAAAGCTTTGAGACTCAACAAACCAACTCCAGTAACCAACAAAAATAAACGTCAATAAATGCTTGATTATGTTGATGTTAACAAATATAAATAGGCATATATTCCCTAATTTTTATATAACATAAATAACTATGATTTTTTTTCTCTTTTTCAGATGCCTTAATGTTCTCTAGTTTGGTTAATTATCACAGAGTACTTATTCTTTTTTGTCTAAATTCCCTTCCTAGCCACTTTGCTGAGAATATTTTACATACATTTGAAGATTCAGCTTACCCCTTCCCAAGTACACTATCTCAGACCATTTCCATCCCTCCACCCCAAGCTAAGTTAAACACTTCTAACTCTATGTTCCCACCAAACTTAATAAACAATAACACAATATATACAGCTCACTGAATTACCACTGATATCTCAAAATATGATACCTCTACTTGAAAAGGGCCACACAATCTTCATTTGTATATCCCCACATTTTCTGATAGAACTCTGCACATGGTAAAGTGAAAGTGAAAGTCAATTCAGTTGTGTCCGACTCTTGGCAATCGCATGGACTATGTAGTCCATGGAATTCGCCAGGCCAGAGTACTGGAGTGGATAGCCTTTCCCATCTCCAGGGGACCTTCCCAACCCAGGGATCTAATGCAGGTCTCCTGCATTGGAGGTGGATTCTTTACCAGCTGAGCCACAAAGGAAGCCAATAGTGGATTCTCAATAAATATTCTGCACATAGTAGATTCTCAATGAAAGTGGATTTAATGAACTAATGAGTAAATGAATGATGTTAAAGACAAGAACACACACCACATCAGTGTGCTGTGGCCCTTTCAGTAGCATGAGTGTGTAAGCAGAAATCTGTGAGCAAGATCAAATATATAAATACTGCTTCCAAAATTACTCTTTGATCACTGCATACCACCTGACTCTTAAGCATAAGTTGAAGTCCACTGAACACTGTAGGAACTCAATAAATAACAAAAATGATGAAAAGGCTATTTTACTAAATTGACTACTTATTCTAAACCTTGATCTTTTTGAGAAAAACATACTCACATCAAAGTAAATATCATTACCATAATTAAAATTCAAAGATCAAAAACATATTCAGAGTTATTATTACACCAAATGTTATTAGGATACAAATAGGTGATTGCAGCCATGAAGTTAAAAGACGCTTACTCCTTGGAAGGAAAGTTATGACCAACCTAGACAGCATATTAAAAAGCAGAGACATTACTTTGTCAACAAAGGTCCATCTAGTCAAGGCTATGGTTTTTCCAGTAGTCATATATGGGTGTGAGAATTGGACTATAAAGAAAGCTGAGCCCCAAAGAATTGATGCTTTTGAACTGTGGTGTTGAAGAAGACTCTTGAGAGTCCCTTGGACTGCAAGGAGATCCAACCTGTCCATCCTAAAGGAGATCAGTCATTGGGTGTTCACTGGAAGGACTAATGTTGAAGTTGAAACTCCAATACTTTGCCACCTGATGCGGGGAGCCGACTCATTGGAAAAGACCCTGATGCTGGTAAAGATTGAGGGCAGGAGGAGAAGGGGACGACAGAGGATGAGATGGTTGGATGGCATCACTGACTCAATGAACATGAGTTTTAGTAAACTACGGGAGTTGGTGATGGACAGAGAGGCCTGATGTTCTGTGGTTCATGCGGTCGCAAAGAGTCGGACATGACTGAGCAACTGAACTGAACTAAACCCTTGCTTGCATGATGTGCTATAGAAATTTGGAAGAGAACTCACATTTGCATATCAATGTGCAAGTCACCAAAAGGAATAGTTATAGAAAGATATCTTTACCTACCATAAGAGGAAAAAGGGAAATTCTTTGAAGCCATATTGTTTGATTAGAAGTCAAGAAATAGTTGAATAAAAATGAAATTCAGTTTCCTCTCAAATACACTTATTATAAAAAGAAGTCTTTAAATGTGGCTCAATTGCTGCCTTATCTTTAATCAACTTGTAACACAGGTCATAACAGAAATGAAAAGAAATTCTTTAGTACTGGCATAAGCATGAGGTCTCAAATACATGGTCAGCAAACTATGAGACTTACAGAAATACATATATCTGCTCTGTTAACATAAAGCAGTTTTAAAGAGCCCTGAAATTAGTCAGATGACAATACATGTAGTCAAGCACCTACTGCCTTGTAATGTGTGGTTACATCTGCTCCTCCCTGACATAAATCCGAATTTGTGACCACTGACTTAAATTCTACTTTTGTTTCATTTTTTTTAAAATAGTGATCAAAGGACTTCCCTGGTGGTCCAGTGGCTAAGACTTCATGCCCCCAATACAAGTGGCCCAGGTAGCATCCCTGGTCAGAGAAATGGATCCCTTATGCCTCAACTAAGAAACTGCATGTCGCAACTAAAGATCCCACATGCTGCTGTGAAGATCGAAGATCCTGTGTACCACAAGCAAGATCTGGTGCAGCCAAATAAATAATTTTTTTAAAAAAATTGTGATCAAAGAAGAGACCTGTTTCATCTTTTCTGCTTCATCTTCTTCCTCTGCTAGACTCCTAAATGCTGCAATTGTGCACAGCAGTCCTGGAGGCTCTTTTCTTCTCCCTTTATACTTTTTACGTTTAAGTAGCCTTTCAAAGCCAATGACCGCAAATGGCTTTCTCAGTCTAAGACCTCTCTTTAGGCCTCAAAACTACATGCCCTACTTCATTCTCATATCCCTTTTAAAAACCTTTTATGTATTTGGAATGTAGCATGTCTCAAATCAATCTCTGGGTTTCCTTTCCTCAATTCTCCACCACCTCAAGTCTTCTTCCTTTCTGTTAAGTCCAATTCCATGGACCCAGGTGCTCCTGCCAAAATCTCTGAGTCATAAGAATCTCACTCTTCTTAAGCCCCTATACACATGAAATCTTATTTGATCAGAAATCTTCAATCAGGAAGAGAATCCATCCACTTTTTTATGTCTATCACTGGGGGTCTGTATATTAATAGTCAGGTTTCTCCAGAGAAATAGAAATAATAAGATGGCAAGTATATGTGTGTGTGTGTGTGTGTGTGTGTGTGTGTGTGTGTGTGTGTACAGAGAGAGATAAAGAGAAAGAGATAAATAAACACAGAGAGAGAGATATTTATTCTTAAGGAATTATGGGAACTGAGAAGTCCAAAATTCATAGGGCAGGCTGGCTGGCAGGAAATCCAAGAAAGAATTGATATTGCAGCTCAAACCCTAAGTCATTCTGCTTGCAGAATGCTCTCTTCCTTGGGGAAATCAACCTTTTTTCCCTTAAGCGCCTCCTGCCTGGATATTACAGGGAGTAATTTGCTTTATGCAAAATCTAATAACTTAAATACGAATCTCAAATTTAAAAAATACATATGTGTGTGTGTGTTTATCTTCACAAAGTTCCTAAATTAGTGTCTAGACTCAGCCAAGCTGGAATGTGAAATTAACCACAATAGTCTCCATCCCTACCATCCATTCTTCTAGGCAATTGGTAAACCAACCAACTAGTTACTTTACTTTCAATCCCCTGGCCTGTAGGCCAACTTCCACACTGCTGTCAGAATTATCCTTAAAATACAGATTGGGTCACGTCACGCTTTCCTGCTTTATACATCAAAGTGGCTTTCAGCTGAGTTACAAAGATGTGAAGCCATTACAGGAACTTCTGGTCTGGTCCCGCCAACCTTATCAGCACTTATTCCATTTTCTCCCTTGGAATCCAAACTCGTAACTCTATTAACCCTCTCACAGATCTTAGAATGCTTTATACTCCTTCCTTCCTCAAGGCCTTCATATACACCTTTTTTTCTTAGAATGTTCCTCCCTCAACACTTCAGCTGATGAATTCTTTGTCCTCCAGGAGTTGTTCAAATGTGACTTCTCCAGCCAAAAGGCTATCCTTTCTTTATATCTTTCATTATAGCATGCATGTCTCTTGCCAGCATTATCACAGCCTTTTAGAATTATATCCTTCACTAATGGAATTGCTTGAGGTCCATCACCACACAAACAGGCTTTTGCATGCCAACACCTTCCCCCACTGTTACAACATAGTCAATTCCATATGAAAAAAAAAAAAAAAAGACTTTCTCTATTTGGTTCATTGTGATATACTTGGTATTTGGAACCATATCCTGCATGTAACAAACACTCAAAAATGGTCATTGAATGAATCAGCAGATAACTAAGAGAATGAATGCATAGATATCATTGTCTTACGTGGTTTAAAATCCTTGGGGAAAAACTAGTTAAAATCCTTTTTACATAGGAGAATTCTGCAAAATATGATAATAACCATTTCTTCCCATAATGTACTTCATTTCATCTATATGTTCCATCTGTATCATACCCTCCTTTTACCAGATAAGAAACTGTGATGTGACAAGACTGTCCCCTGTCCAAGGTGATAGAAGAAATTCAAATAAAAACCAACAAAATCACTGAACACAATTTTAACAGTCAACAAACAACACAGAAAGCAACCTGAAAATGGTTAATATTTATTTTAAATGATAAAACTCTAGCTAAGATATGGCCAAGTATGTCAGTGGAATATAACTGAATCCTGGAGAGAGAAAGTGCTGAGCAGTGTATTTCTACATGCCCTATCCTTCAGCTAGTCTTAGGCTCACCAGTGTGTGGCCATGTTCAAATAAAGCCCATTATTTGGCATAGACATAGGAAGGAAACACTTTCATTTCTATTTTAATATAAGCTTTAGCAACTTAAGTAAAACTTAAAAGCACATCAATACCTATTTTCCCTTGTTCATCCTGAAGTTACATATTCATTAAACAAAAGGATTCTGTACATATGTTTTCTCCACACTTCTTTGTTCATGTCAATCAGGTTAGATAGACTTTGACAAATTTTTCCCTCAATTCTAAACAGAATGGGTTCAACGTTTGTGAATAAATTTTATCAGGGCTCAGATTCCATTCAGGGAGACAAAAAGAGGCTTTTTGACTTAGTTTGGAGCAATTACTTGCCAATGTTTACCTCAATCCATCTCTAACAGTTTAGTTAAAAGTACAGTTTTAAAATGTATAGTATATTTTATTACATCTCAAGATCGGAAGGAGCAATAGTCTCAACAGCAAACACAGATATTTCCAAACTAGGAATTGTTTGCTCTTTTTCTGTGTTTATAAATGCTTTGTTGGCTAATGTTGAACTTCTTATCATAAACATTCCTGAATGATGCAGTGGCAAGGTCTTATTTGAGCTGTTTATCTCTGTTAAACTTGGCATTTGTCTCCTCGTCCATTACAACCAAAAGTCAACTTTTTAGTACCCCCTTGCCTCAGAGCTAAAAGGAAAATAGCAGAAACTACTTATAGACATTTTTTTTTTCCTCTGTAAATGCCTGGTTTCACTGAAAAGAGTAATCACTGTCTCAGGAGAAGAGGTAACAAGAGAAAATCCTTTCAGAAACTGGAGAAGAAGACAGCAATGTCCTCCTGGTGTAGGAAGAGTCTAAGGTGCCCAGTGGTTTGACCTGTATGTTCCAAAGTCATGAGACCTCCGGTTGCAGGGAGCCTCAAACTCTGGTTGAGGCTCCGAGGCCTCAGAGAAGAATGGCTTTCTGGTGCCCACAGGAAGACGAAATCCAGTCCTAGAGCTTGTAGCCTGGTCAACATATGATCAAGAACGGCACATAAATTTCAAAACTCAAAACCATAAAGAAAACATGAGCTGACATACTCCCACCTCAGATGCTATATTGTGAAGTTGAAGGTAAAGTAACAGAAGACAGCTATTTAAATTAATAGATGGTGGTTTAAAATCTTCAGTTCAGTTCAGTTCAGTCGCTCAGTCGTGTCCGACTCTCTGCGACCCCATGAATTGCAGCACGCCAAGCCTCTCTGTCCATCACCAACTCCCGGAGTTTACCCAAACCCATGTTCATCGAGTCGGTGATGCCATCCAACCATCTCATCCTCTGTCGTCCCCTTCTCCTCCCGCCCCCAATCCTACCCAGCATTAGGGTCTTTTCCAATGAGTCAACCCTTCGCATGAGGTGGCCAAAGTATTGGAGCTTCAGCTTCAACATCAGACCTTCCAATGAACACCCAGGATTGATCTCTTTTAGGATGGATTGACTGGATCTCCTTGCAGTCCAAGAAACTCTCAAGAGTCTTCTCCAACACCACAGTTCAAAAGCATCAATTCTGCGGCGCTCAGCTTTCTTCACCGTCCAACTCTCACATCCATACATGGCCACTGGAAAAATCATAGTCTTGACTAGACGGACTTTTGTTGGCAAAGTAATGTCTCTGCTTTTAAACATGCTATCTAGCTTGGCCATAACCTTCCTTCCAAGTAGTAAGCGTCTTTTAATTTCATGGCTGCAGTCACCATCAGCAGTGATTCTGGAGCCCAAAAAAGTAAAGTCTGACACTGTTTCCACTGTTTCCCCATCTATTTCCCATGGAGTGATGGGACCAGATGCCATGATCTTAGTTTTCTGAACGTTGAGCTTTAAGCCAACTTTTTCACTCTCCTCCTTCACCTTCATCAAGAGGCTCTTTAGTTCTTCTTCACTTTCTGCCATAAGGGTGGTGTCATCCGCATATCTGAGGTTATTGATATTTCTCCCGGCAATCTTGATTCCAGCTTGTGTTTCTTCCAGCCCAGTGTTTCTCATGATGTACTCTGCATATAAGTTAAATAAGCAGGGTGACAATATACAGCCTTGACGTACTCCTTTTCCTATTTGGAACCAGTCTGTTGTTCCATGTCCAGTTCTAACTGTTGCTTCCTGACCTGCATACAGGTTTCTCAAGAGACAGGTCAGATGGTCTGGTATTCCCATCTCTTTCAGAATTTTCAGTCAAAGGCTTTGGCATAGTCAATAAAGCAGAAATAGATGTTTTTCTGGAACTCTCTTGCTTTTTCGATGATCCAGCGGATATTGGCAATTTGATCTCTGGTTCCTCTGCCTTTTCTAAAACCAGCTTGAACATCTGGAAGTTCATGGTTCACATATTGCTAAAGCCTGGCTTGGAGAATTTTGAGCATTACTTTACTAGCGTGTGAGATGAGTGCAATTGTGCGATAGTTTGAGCATTCTTTGGCATTGCCTTTCTTTGGCATTGCCTTTCTTTAAAAGGCATTGCCTTTCTTTAAAATCTTAAAGGAAACTTAATGTTACAGATCTTGGCTATGAAGTGAAGTGAAGTGTCGCTCAGTCGTGTCCAACTCTTTGCAACCCCATGGACTATACAGTCCATGGAATTCTCCGGGCTGGAATACTGGAGGGGGTAGTCTTTCCCTTTTCCAGGAGATTTTCCCAACCCAGGGATTGAACCCAGGTTTCCTGCATTGGAGGAGGATTCTTTACCAGCTGAGCCACAAGGGAAGCCGAAGAAAACTGGGATGGGTTGCCTATCCCTTCTCCAGAGGATCTTTCCGATCCAGGAATTGAACCAGGGTCTCCCTCACTGCAGGGAGATTCTTTACCAACTGAGCTATCAGGGAAGCCCCACAGATCTTAGCTGTCTAACAACAATGACATCATAATCCAGATTGTACCTAAATAATCCTATATTGGGCTTCCTTCACAGCTCAGTCAGTAAAAAAATCTGCCTGCAAAGCAGAAGACCTTGGTTCGATTCCTGGGTCGAGAAGATCCCCTGGAGAAGGAAATGGCAAAACACTCCAGGATTCTCACCTGGAGAATCTCTTGGACAGAGGAGCCTGGCAGGCAACTGTCCATGGGATCACAAGAGTTGGACACAACTTAGTGACTAAATCATGAAACCATGAAACATCCTATATTGGAATAGAGAATTTGTATATATGTGTTATTAGAGAGTTTGTATGTATGTTGTACACATCCTGACCAGATTAGAGATTATGCATCTACAGAATAATCAATCTAGAGAATTTATTTTTACTACCTCTATTGATCAAAATAAATGAAATCACCTGACCTCAAATCCATGTGACCCACAGATAGAACACATTACAAGATTAAGTTTACTCGTGAACATGAAAAATAGGTCAAATGTGACCTAAATATGGTCTGCATGTCTATTTTTTCTATGTTTTGGTTAGGGAAAATGATAAATCTTAAATTAATTATACTAAGTGAAATAGCCCTTAAGTCCCTGAACACTTTTCTTTAAGGTATATATACGTCTAGATGTATTTTATTTGGACAGATTTTTTTTTTTTTTGGCAAGTTCAAGATAAGCACTCAATAAACACACACTGAAAAAATGAATTAATAATATTGGTAATAAATGATCACCATAAAATATCCAAATGCTCTGGAAATGGAGAAATTATGAAAATACTTCTTCATTCCTCTTAGAGGAAAGTGCTACTGAGTTAGTGTTCATCTTTCCAGTCCTTTCCAAACTTTCATATAAATATACAGATGTTCACGTAAACATATCTAAATGAGTTCACACTACAGATTTTCTATAACTTGTTGAATTATATCTCCCACAAGATAAATTGAAATCCTAAATGCCAGTATGTATGAATGTCACCTTACAAAGAAATGGGGTCTTTGCAGATGTAATCAAGTTAAAATGAGGTCATCAGGGTGGGCATTAATCCAATGCTAGTGGTAAAGAAACAGAGCTATAGAGACACACAAAGAGAATGCCAAGTGATGAAAGAGGCAGAGACTGGAGTGATACCTACAAGTCAAAGATTGCTGATGCTATCGAAGCAGGTGGAGGCAAGGAAGAATTCCGCTAAAGGTGGCAAGGGAGCATGGCCCTGACTACATATTGATTTTGGAGACTTCAGAACTGTGAGAAAATAAATATCTGTTCTTTTAAGCCACCTCGTTGTGGAGATTTGTTACAGTAATCCTGGAAAGCTAATGTCCCTGTTTTTTCACTAATAGCAAGTTTTAGACATTATTTCTAGTTTCCACAATAGTGTATATAGTTATTTCCTATTTATTGTGTAATTACACTTGCTGTAATGCATTTTAACACAGTTTTTTGCTCAAAGTTAGCAACTGGCAAGCACTTCTTAGGGTTTCTTTGGGATTCATTTCATGGTTTATAGAAAGCATGCTTTGCTCATGGTGAAAGTATTAGAATATAAAATGCTGCAAACATAAATCAAAATTCCCAAGATCCATACAGGTACAGAGACACACAGAAAGAATGCCAAAGACAGACAAAATGTCCTCCTAGACACTTATTTCAATAATGTTGTGAACTTATAGTACTTGGATTTCTTTTCACCCTGAAACTTAAAATACTGCATTAGATCAGCCTATCACTAGTAAGTTATTTATGGATAGAAATAATTATTTCCCTTTCACTTTGCCTCCCTCTCTTTCCTTCTTTCATTCCTTGTATTTTTTCATTAAAGTGTAATATACAGGTCATAAGGGTACCACTGAAAGAATTTCCATGAACAAACACAGCCATACAATAACATAAATCAAGGAAAGGTAGCTTATCAGCACTCCAGGAACCACTGTCTTGTTTCCCTTTAGTTATTGTCCCCATCCGTCCCAATTTGGGATTTTATCTGTTGTTAATCAAAAATTGGAGAAGGGAATGGCAATCCACTCCAGTATTCTGGAAAATCCCATGGACAGAGGAAGTTGGTGGGCTACAATCCATGGGGTTGCAAGAGTTGGGCAGGATTAGCAACTAAACCACCACCAACCAAAAATTCCATGGTAATTAAATCTCATCATAACCTCAATATTCCTAAGTGTTCCAATTTCTAATCCACCAACCCTACTGGGACCTGCTTAATTTTCCAACTCATTTTCTGTCCTTTGTCACCTCCTAGTCTTCACCCCAGCCACACAGTATCACCACAACCTCAGGAACCCACCTTGCCCATCATTCTCATGAATCACCATCACTCTGTTATTCTTTTTATCTTAAAACACCTTTTTGACTGTCAGCTCACCTCCATCCCATTCTGTCTTTTCTGTCTCACCAGATGGTACAGATCTTTAAACATCGCCTCCCCCCACCTCTTTATATTCCTTCCCCTGATTGTATCAGGGGCCCCTTCTAAGTTCTTCTTGAGCCTACCTTATCAGTGTTGTAACACTCACCACACTTGAAGAAAATTGCCTGGTTCCTTCTGCTGACAGCTAAGACTCCCTAAGGACTATCAGAATAACTTGTTGATCGAGCAAAGCCAAGGTTAACTAGCACATTGGCGGCAGGGGAAAACACCAAATTTACTTACTGTGCTTTACTTACCTGTGTTTCAGAATGTTGGGGGTCTGGAACAGATACTTATTTCATTTTGGAATCCGCACGCAAGTAGTTAAAGGTGGAATGGATCAGGACTGGAGACAGTTCGGGATATAATCCTTTAAGATTGGTGGACACAGAGATATGAGGAATTGCTCCCGAGTCTTAAAAAGGAAATCCTTGTTTAGTAAGCGCTCTTTTTGCCCAGAGAGCAACCTACAATCCTGAGATTACAGGCTTATCCACTCAAAAGAGTTATCTCCATCAAACAAAGGGTTTCAGGAATTTCTTGAAGCAAAGTGTAAAGTCTTATTTTGCCCTGCTTCCCTGGGGGCTCAGCGGGTAAAGGATCCGCCTGCAATGAGGAAGGCCTGGGTTCGATCCCTGGGCTGGGAAGATCCCCTGGAGAAGGGAAAGGCTGCCCACTCCAGTATTCTGGCCTGGGGAATTCCATGGACTGTACAGTCCCTGGGGTCGCAAAGAGTCGGCCGCGACTGAGGGCTCTCACTTCCACTAGTGTTTATCTAACTAATCCTGCCTGCGCAGCTAGTCGGTGACCTGGCGCTGCAGTCCCTCCAGGAAGGGTGCGGCCCTCCCACGCTGTGGCCGCAGAGGCAGGCGTCCTCTCCTCAGCGCCTCCGGCGCCATGGCGGCAGCTCTGTGGGTTCTCTGCTGTCCCCGCCGGTTCTAAAGTTTGCGTCGTGTCTCTCTTCTCGCGAGGCTTCCCGCGCCTCTGTCCCCCACAGTTAGTCTCTTTCTTTTCCCATCGCTGCGCGCGGTTTGTGGCAGCAGGAACCAGGGGGTGTGCTTTGGTTTGACTCTAAGCGGCCCATGTGTTGCTATCTCCGTGTCTTTCAACCGAGTGACTGGAAAGTGTGGGCATCACACCGTAGCACTTCATGCCTGAAACTGCCGTCAGGCCGGTTGTTTTTCTTGTCGTTAGTCACTCAGTCGTGTCCGACTCTTTGTGACCCCATGGACTGTAGCCCACCAGGCTCCTCTCTCCATGGGATTCTCCAGGCAAGAATCCTGGAGTGGGTTGCCGTGTCCTTCTCCAGGAGATCTTCCCAACCCGGGGTCAAATCCGGGTCTCCCCCCTTCACTGATCCCTTCCTCTGAATTCCCGTCTCACTTTATACCTTCACTAGTCAGGCGTCATCTGTTTTCTAACAGTTTATGTCCACATTCTACCTTGGCGGCGGTGGTGGTGGTTTAGTCCCTCAGTTGTGTCCGACTCTTTGTGACCCCATGGACTTTAGTCCACCAGGCTCCTCTGTCCATGGGATTCTCCAGACAAGAATGCTGGAGTGGGTAGCCATTCCCTCCTGCAGGGGATCTTCCTCACCCAGGGATCAAACGCGGGTCTCCCGCATTGCAGGCAGGTTCTTTACCATCTGAGCCCCCAGGGGGGACTAGAGGGGGCTAAGGTTTGATTAGAATGGGTTGGACAGGCTGGACGAGGGAGCTAATTGGGCTGAACTTGAGATGGAAGAGGAGCCACAAGATGCTGCAGGAGACTTAATGAGCTAGCTCTTCTGATCCCAACAAATGCAGATCCAGAAACTATTATTGGACTGGTTTACAGAGGTGGTCTTGCAGGTAACACACGGGTGGCAGGGCCCAGGTCTCAGCCAGCTTCCAGGCTCCTCCTCCCTTCCTCCCTCCCTGCCTTCCTTCTCTCCTCCCTTCCTTTCTTTCTCTCCCTCCCTCTCTCTTTTTGCCTTCTTTCCTTCCTTTCTTTTCTCTTAAGATTAAAATAGCTAAAATGTTGGGCTCTTTATTGATTTCAGGTCATATATTTGGCTTGAAAAAACATACAATGCATAGTTTCAATGAAGAACTAATTATTTTCTTCCAAAGACAAAAGTAGAACAGGAAGCTAAAATATTCTTCCAGTCTCTAAATGCTTATTAGAGAGGCAGCTTCCATGGTGCCTGGCACAGGACAGTCTGAAGAGTTGGCCCCACAGAATAGATTCATGTAAGCAAAACCAAAAATAGGCTGTCTCACTCTTACAAGAACATCCCCTGAACTCACCTAACTAACATGACCTTGTTCAGTTGTTAAGTCATGTCTGACTCTTTGCTGCCCTATGGACTGTAGCTCACTAGGTCCCTCTGTCCTATGGGATTTTCCAAGCAAGAATACTGGAGTGGGTTGTCATTTCTTTCTCCAAGGGATCTTCCTGACCCAGGGATGGAGCCTGGGTCTCCTGCTTTGCAGGCAGATTCTTTGCCACTGAGCCACCAGGGAAGCCCACCTAATTAACACACTTATTTTTTAAATCATCTGTGTGCTTCTCCTTAGAATAATATCCAGAAAATCTAGTAATAACTCAAAATTAGAAGGTGACCCAAGTGCTAACACTGCCTATGGCTCTTGCTACAAAATAGTTCCAGTGTAATTGGAATGTCTGAAAAGAATGGCAGAAATTAACAGGTTCTGCATGATTTGAAGAAGACTTTCCAGAAGGACCTGGAGAGCCAAGAAGTCCACATGCCTGCTTGGCGGCATGTCTCCAAGAGGCAAAGACAAGAATCTTCAGGATATTCTGCCACACTGACGTAGAACAGGGAATGAACAGGAAGGTGAAGGCGTCCACAGTCAAAGTATTTTGAGGCAGGTGATCTTAGGTACCCTTCCTCTCACTTTCAGTCTCATGGTCCTTGAGAGCAGGCACTCTACGTAGTCCACTATGACAGGTTTAAACTCACTGCTCATGCGAGTGACTACCTAGAGGTTGTCATATTGAGTGAAGTAAGTCAGAGAAAGATAAATAAGGTATATGGTATGCCTTATGTGTAGAATCTAAAAAGAAGTGATATGAAAGAACTCACAAAACAGAAACAGAGGCTTAGAGAAGGAACATATGCTTGTCAGGGGGAAGGGATAGTTAGGGAGTTGGGGATCCATGTGTACACACTGCTATATATAAAATGGGCAACCCGGCTTCCATGGTGGCTTAGTGGTAAAGAATCCTCCTGCCAGCGCAGGAGACACAGGTTCAGCCTCTGGTCTGAGAAGATCCCACATGCTAAACCTGTGGGCCACAGCTATTGAACCTGTGCTCTAAAGCCTGGGAATGGAAACAAGAGAAGCCACCGCAATGAAAGGCCCACGTACCACAATGAGAGTAGCCCCCACCCACCACAATGAAAGAAAAGCTGTGCAGCAATGGAGACCCAGCACGGCCAAAAATAAATAAACAAATAAATAAAATAAAATGTTATAAATTATACAATATTCATTTTATTATATAAAATTATATAAAAATGAATAAAATTAAAATGGATAACCAGCAAGGACCAGCTATGTAGCACAGGGAGCTCTGTTCAATGTTCTGTGGCAGCCTGGTTGGGAGAGGAGTTTGGGGGAGAATGAATACATGTATATGTATGACTGAACACTCTGCTGTGCACCTGAAACTATCACAGCATGGTTATTCAAGTATACTCAAATATAAAATAAAAAACTAAAAAATACATATATAAATATTAACACTCTGAGGAAGCAGAGTGTGAAGTGAATAGAGGCCCCACTGGGCTACAAACTAACTTGAAAATCTTTACTGAGAAGCACTATCAGAATCTACTTCCTCCCTCAGAAGTGTTGAACTCAGGGAAATGGAGTTAATGGTAACTATTGAGAAAACCAAGATTAAAGCTGAGCATGAGAGTCATCGCTGTGGAGAGAGTAGGTTGAAGGAAGCTGCCTAAGATGTCAGAGGTCAAGAGCAAGCATGAGCGGCAGATAAGCCAATGCCAGCAAGGAAGGATGTAGCAGCTGAGGGTCACCACCTCCCAGAAAATGCCAAAGTCACGCACCTATTCAAAGGTCCAAACACAGCCACCGCTCTGTGGACAAGGGTGGACCTGGAATCCAGAGCCAACTGATCTCAATGCACAGCTTCTTTGACTTTTTCTGTTGCAGATAGTGCTCAAGCTTTAACACATTCTTGGGGCTTTTTCCTAGAAAGTCACATGGCGACAGAACCGCATTTGACAACCGCTAAGGACTTCAGTTTTCCCCATAAGGGAGAATTCCCCCTCTGTTCCAGATCCTTCAGGATTAAAACTTTTAAAACCCAGCTGGCTACATTTCAAATAATGGAGATTTTTGAGACCCTTAACTGGGATACGGAGACTGCAGAGAGAATTATTAATTTTAGGGTTTGAATCCTGCAGAGGAGAAACGGTTTCAAAAGCCAACATTCTTATTTCAAGAAACTGCGCATCGTTGTTACTTTCCACAACAAATATGAGCAACAAAATTTGAGCAGTGAGTGATACAGTAGAAATGGGCATGGGTGAAGAACAGTTATCTGTAGTTTTACTAAAAATGCATACTAACCTGGATTAAAATTACAGAAGCTATCAGTCCTAAGCTATCAGTCCTCTTGTTTCAAAGAGTGTGTTGAATGCCAGCTGGGTTCAAAGAAAAATTACCTATTTTCCTCTCTGCTGAGCTCTAATGTTGCATTGCTTGCCAGGTGCAGGAAGACCTTGATCTGTCCCTGAGGAATGAAGAACAGGCCACAGATGGGAGTCAGACACCCAACCTGGGTCCCAGGATGGCTCAGAGTCAACTCAAATTGTACCCAACACTGGAAGCCAATGTTCTGCAGCTTACGGTTGTCAATGCTCATAGCTCAGTGCCTTTCTTACGTCCAGTTAGTTATAACAGAAGCAGATTGAAAAACACAATACACAAAAGCCAGAACACCACACGGAAGTCAGTGGACCTCATGCAGCAGAAGAGATGAAGCCAGATACTTGATGTGATTAGATTACTGTCTCAGGTAAAGAGATTTGTTTAAGCTGTTATGTCAATTACCTGACTATGTAGAAATGATTCTGTGCCAAAGAGCTCAGCAGAGTTAACAAGACATAAATCTATTAATTCAGACTAAACATTAAGAAGACTGAGTTTGACTCTAAGACCTGATATTTTGATTTGTGCAATGAGGCAGGAGTTCTGTTTTAATTTCTTCAATAATGCTAAATTTGACTACATTGAACTAAAGGAACTAAACATTTCTAATCCAAGTAAGTCACAGTTGTATAACTAAGATTTTAAAGTGTTTTTCTTTAATTTTTAAAAACCTACATAGCAGCAAAATTTGAACTTCTACAATAGCAGATGTGTCATTTTCAATCCCTTATTTATGAAACTGACCTACATACACAAAATATTAGACAATTTCTCCATAAAAATGGTTCAGGCTCTATTTTGCCTGAATAAAAAGTTTAAAACTGTGTCTCAAAATTTCTCAGATATTTGGAATATCTCTGCTCTCTCAATTTTGTATTTTTAAGAATATAAAAGTAATCAAAGTATTCTTCTATTAATACCTCATAGTGTCAATATGTTTTGTATTATGTGAGCCTTCTATAATGTCAAGAATTTTCCAAAGCTTCAGCTAAGTAAAATAACCCTATAGTGGGATTTTTTTTTTTAATTCTCCAATTTAGGGGGACGATTTTGGGAAAGAGACTATTTCTGCCTAATCACAGTGTAATTAAAAATTACTTTCTAGAATAACTGATAATTTTGATATTTTTGCCTTTATCTCTTTCTTCCTAGTAGAAGTAATAGTAGAAGTAGTATAGCCATGAGGTGGAAAGTAGACTTTGAAAGTCATCAGGTAGTACAAATGTAAATGTGACTCCAAATTCTCCTTAAATTAAGAGAAACTTTGACCTAGACTAAATCTCTCTGCCCCGCCCCCCACCCTAATCAAAATACAGTCTTAGGGGTTTCTTGGTGGCTCAGATGTAAAGAATCTGACTGCCAATGCAGGAGACACAGATTCAAGCCCTGATGTGGAAAGATTTCACATTCTCAGCAGCCACTAAGCCTGCACACAGCTACTGAGCCTGCGCTCTGGAACCCTGGGAGCTGGGACGACTGAGTCCAGATGCCATGACTACTGAAGCCAGAGTGCCCCGAAGCCTGTGCTCCACAGTAGGAGAAACCACTGAACGAGAACCCTGTGCACGGCAACTGCAGAGGAGCCCCTTCTCGCCACAACTGGAGAAAAGCTTGCACGCAGCAACAAAGACCCAGCAAAGCCAAAAATAAAAGAAATACACATTTAAAAAATTTTTTAAAATACAGTTTGTGTCAGTTGGTGGAGCCGTGATAGAAAGAAAAAAATTTCAGAAGCGTTAATTGAAAATGACAAGTAAACAGGTAATTGTTAGAGGAGGTCATCTAGAGAACACGATCCCTAGTATATCCGTGAGCTGGAACTGGGCAAGCCAATCAAAGGCTCCTCACCCTCTTCCCTGTACTTGGAAGCTACTGTGTCCACTATTCCCACAGTGGGAGCTGGACCCAGCCTTAAAAAGTAAGGTGTTGTTGAGAGCATCAGGACAGAACACAGGACTGAACAGAGTTAAAGCTTCCATGTAAACAAGATTTCAGGTAGTGGGCTTGAGATCTACTCATTTTGTAGCCGCCTAAGACAATTCTCCTATGTAAGCTCCCTTGTTTATTGAACCTACCACCTATCAGATTGGAGTGGCTGCCTCTTTCTTTGGTGTCTCCTTGCCCTCCGTGTAAAGGGTCTGGTTTCACCCAGGGAACTCCCAGGAATGAGAACCAACAGTGATTAACTCCAACTTTACCTAACTGTACCTCAATACAAAAGATTTTACCATAATGTGTGTGTGTTAGCTGTTCAGTCGTGTCTGACGTTTTGTGACCCCATGGGAAGACCGGCCTGGTGAGCTACAGTCCATGGAATTCTCCAGGCTAGAATACTGGAATAGGTTGCCATTCCCTTCTGCAGGGGATCTTCCCAATCTAGGGATCGAACCCAGGTCTCCAGCATTGCAGGAAGATTCTTTACCTTTACTGTCTGAGCCACCATGGAAGCCCCTTTTACCATAGGTATGAGCCTAAATAACTCAATAGTATTTGGGGAGCTTTAATGACTGCAATTAACATTGTTTGTGTTGTTTAGTCTATAAGTTATGTCCAGCTCTTTGCCACCCCATGGTCTATAGCCCACTAGGTTTCTCTGTCCTTGGGATTTCCCAGGCAAGAATACTGGAGTGGGTTGTCATTTCCTTCTCTAGGGGATCTTCACGACCGAGGGATCAAACTTGTGTCTCCTGCATTGGCAGCCAGATTCTTTATCACTGAGCCGCCAGGGAAGCCCACAGTTAACATAAAGATACCCAAAATGACTTCTGAATGTCCCCCCCCCATTTTTTAATATCCTCAGGAGACAAGCAAAATATATA
Source organism: Giraffa tippelskirchi (assembly GCF_054371585.1). NCBI lineage: Eukaryota > Metazoa > Chordata > Mammalia > Artiodactyla > Giraffidae > Giraffa > Giraffa tippelskirchi. Next base: position 155,721,020 of record NC_137281.1, read on the forward strand.
ATTCATACCCACACTTACCTCCACCATTGGGTGTTGGCACATGAGCCAATTCTCATCTAATGGAAACATGAAATATTTGACAAACTATTCTGCTTTGTCAGCCCCATTCTCATTTTGCTATGCTACAAAAATTTCAATATATTAATCCTACCCTCTTTGATTTGGAAAGGAAACATCTACTCCTAGCTAAGTGCAAAAATTTCCAAAAGCAATCCTTCAGAATATATTTTATTATGAGTGAGTACAAACCTCTACATTTGATTAAAATAAAAGTTGAGCACACTGATATAAATTATTACAGAACACAGGGAGGGGTCATAAAAGCTAGAGAGAATCATCAGATTATAGAAATGACTTTATAAGAGAGATGATTCTCTCTTCTGCTTTAAATGTAACTTTTATATACATATATGTGAGCATGAATATGACTTTTCAAGTTTATTGCAGGAAACATCTATTCCTCTCAGTTCTGATTTTTTTTTTTTTTTTAATTCCTGATATTTTCACATTTCCTTTTGCCTTTGTTCTGGCATTTCACTCTCTGGAGCCATTACTCAAAGTGATACTTAATAGCCAAAATAAGAAAGCAACATCTTTCAGTAATACACATGACTGCTTAATGATGCAAGATCATCTTAATTCCCTCTCCTTGGGTTTTATTTTCCTTTAGGGGGCAACAATTCTAAAGGCTTAACTCTGTCTCAGCTGGTGAAAGTTGAATTGCCCTGCTGAGTGCCGTGGCATTTTTTCTCTCTTCTGTTGGTCTGAGGAATGAAATCCCTAATGCTCTTTTGAGAGTGAACCGTTTGAAGAGTGTTAGTGGTTTGCTTCCAAAATTTTGTTGCTTGGAGAATTGAGCTAAACACAAGGGACAGACAGGCTGCTGTTTCCAAGACCTCTTAAAAGACATAAAATCACACTAAATGATATGTCATTTTACAGATTTCTCCCTTTAACACCGTTTTCCCAAAGGCTGACCTGCTAGTTAAATCAGGAGAGAGGAAGTAGGGCTGATCACTCGAATAGAAGAGGAAGGAGCCCCCAGAGCCCTAGAGTGCTGAATTCCAGGGTTATTATCAAAGAATGAGTAATGCGTGCACCGCAGGCAGGAGTGGCCGCAGAGTCACCTTTATATAGAATCCAAGCTGCTCAGGCTTCAAGCCCCATGTGCTATACAGTCATCCCCCCTCCTTCCCACCATGGCTCTTACGTTCCAGATAATTCCCAAGTTCCCCAACAGTGCTTGATTCAATGCTTGCAATCACTCCACGGCTGCTGATGCGGGGATTCTGACATGCTCACCAAGACCAGATTCTGAAAACTCAATCCTGCATCTTTTCCCCAGTGGAGTCAGGTGTCTCCAAATGCCTTACATCCTCCCAGAAATAGAGTCGACAAGGAAAGGGGGCTAGTGCCTAAAGCTCCGGTCCTCTGGTTGTTCTGAATCTCTGATAGACCTCAAGCTGCCTCCCAGTCCCTGAAGAAACCTGGTGTCTTGCTTAATTGATTGTTTCCCCCACTGGTGCTGGTGATCTGCTGTGGAAATGCTTTCTGCAGGATCATTTGGACAAAATGAAACTCTTCCTTCATCATCACCATTTGGCCCAAAGTGTGAAACAAACTCAACCACTGAGATTAAGTTTAACTTTACAAAAGATCATGGAAATGCTTCCTGATAAGGTCTTTCCAGGTCCCAAAGACTTAAGGGGCATCTTTTGGCTGAGTGGCTCAGATGGTGAAGAATCCGCCTGCAATGTGGGAGACCTGGGTTCAGTCCCTGGGTTGGAAAGATCCACTGAAGGAGAGCATGGCAACCCACACCAGTATTCTTGCCTGGAGAATCCCATGAACAGAGGAGCCTGGCGGGCTACAGTCCATGGGGTCATGTGAGTCAGATGCGACTGAGCAACTAAGCAGCATCATAGCCCTAAGTACCACACTCCCATACCCACCCCAGCCCCACCCACCAGCCTTAACTACAGTTCCTTAGAGCAATTAGGTGCAGAGTGCAGTTTAAAGTCTACACTGCTGACTTGTTATTTAGTCACTCAGTCAAGACGATTCTTTTGTGGCCCCATGGTATGTAGCCCCGTTACATCTGATCCTCAGAGCACACTGGTCTCAGGGTCCTTCTTCCCACAGCTGCAGGACAGATGTTCTGGGCGGGGACAAAGCAGATTCAATCTCCTCTTCCCAGGGCCGCCTTCCCAAGCTATATCTATCTGCTGCTGCTGTTAAGTCGCTTCAGTCGTGTCGACTCTGCGCGACCCCATAGATGGCAGCCCACCAGGCTCCCCTGTCCCTGGGATTCTCCAGGCAAGAACACTGGAATGGGTTGCTATTTCCTTCTCCAATGCATGAAAGTGAAAAGTGAAAGTGAAGTCGTTCAGTCGTGTCCAACTCTTAGCGGCACCATGGACTGCAGCCTACCAGGCTCCTCCATCCATGGGATTTTCCAGGCAAGAGTACTGGAGTGGGGTGCCATTGCCTTCTCCAAGCTATATCTGAGTGACCACCAAATGGCTGCAACCTCTAGTGGGATATTCAGTTCAGTTCAGTTCAGTCGCTCAGTCGTGTCCGACTCTTTGCGACCCCATGAATTGCAGCACGCCAGGCCTCCCTGTCCATCACCAACTCCCGGAGTCTACCCAAACCCATGTCCATTGAGTTGGTGATGCCATCCAACCATCTCATCCTCTGTCGTCCCCTTCTCCTCCCGCCCCCAATCCTACTCAGCATTAGGGTCTTTTCCAATGAGTCAACCCTTCGCATGAGGTGGCCAAAGTATTGGAGTTTCAGCTTCAACATCAGACCTTCCAAAGAACACCCAGGATTGATCTCCTTTAGGATGGACTGGTTGGATCTCCTTGCAGTCCAAGGGACTCTCAAGAGTCTTCTCCAACACCACAGTTCAAAAGCATCAATACTTCGGCACTCAGCTTTCTTCAGATAAAAACTGATAAAGAGAATTGCTCTCCACCCACAGTCACTGACTTAACACTTCCAGCCCTGGAAAAAGATGACTATAGTCGTCTCTCATTGTGAATGAGAAGGAGGACCCTATGAGGCCTTCATGGGACAGGAACTCCGAGTGCTCCCCCCAACCCCACCCCCCCAACCCCCTCACCCCCCCCAACCCCTCCGCATATCCTCTTCTTTAACTAATAGTATTTGATGCAAATTCCCTGAGTTGTTTTGCAGATGTGAATTCCTCCCCTCCTCAAAAGGAAGATGTTAACTACTTGATGACCAAGAGCACAGGGCCCCAGGCCTCCTGGAGCTAGGGACAGAACAGGGTAACACCCAGGTCCTCATTATCGGCCAGTCAGAGAATTCTGCACAACCTGATCATGTCCCTGGGAACCCACCCCTCCAACCTTGCCTTTAAAAATGCTTTACCAAAACACTTTAGGGAGCTCCTAGCTCTTTAAGGCACAAGCCACCTCGTCTCCATGCATGGCCTTGCAGTAAAACTTTCTGTGCTTCAAACTCTGACGATTCAGTTTGCTTGACCTCACTGTGCATCAGGCACATGAACTTGAGTTGGCATCATCCCAAGATGTGGGAGGGTACCCATGTCTGATCTAGACCTGCCCTCCCTGTGCCTAAATCCAGGACCCTGTAGGGTGAGACTGGGGCAACAGAGAAAGAGCTGGCCATTGAGCAGAAGCAAGGAAGGGGAAGCCAGGTGACCAGGACTGATGAGTCCAAGAGTCAAAGGATATTCCTTAAGGATGTGGGGAGACAGTGTAGGCCAAGCATGCATTCAAAGATAAAATTATTTTAAATATCAGGACGGTGGCCAGAGATCACTAAACCACAAGCCAGGGCCCTTCTGAGCATAACAGCCCGAGGTGAATGCATGAGTCCTGTGCCCTTGAAATAAGCCTCCCTTAATCTGGGGTTCTCTATTCTCTTGGCCAAACTCAGCAATGCCAGTTCAGCCTCTCTGGGACAGTCAGAGTGGGACCGAGCAGATTTGCTTTGACAATTTGGGAAATGTTAGTCATGCAGAATAGTGTTTACAAGTCTGTGTTTCCATGCACCAACAGCTCAGTAAGGAATAAAGGCGACATGTTGATATGATTTTCATCTACCTGAGTTCCCTCCTGTCCTTGTTCCTACTCCTGCTCATCTCCCTCAATGAATTATGGACTCCATGTGTCCTTCTGAGAGCAAGACATCCACAGGGACTGGTTTTTCTCCCCGCTGCTCCGTGGCACACATCCCCTCTGGGAATCTCTCCAATGTAGGCAGACTGCCTCTGGCCCAAGGTTGCTTATGACCAGCAAGGCCAGCATGCCTATTCCAGGGTCTGATTAGCTTTCACACAAAGCTGCATCCTTCATCTTAGCCTTTCTTAGTAATTATGTATTTATTTTGTTGTTGTTGTTCCGTTTCTTTGTAAGCAATTCACAGCTGGCAAGGAAAGGTAGAGCTGTTTATTGGGTCCTCTTAGATTCCCTCATAGCTCAGTTGGAAAAGAATCTGCCTGCAATGCAGGAGACCTGGGTTTGATTCCTGGGTTGGGAAGATCCCTGGAGAAGGAAATAGCAACCCACTGCAGCATTCTTGCCTGGGAAATCCCATGGACAGGAAAGCGTGGTAGGCTAGAGTCCATGGGGTCACAAGATTCGGACACGACTTAGTGACTAAAACCAACATACCCCGAAACACGCGTGAGAGTTTCCTCAATCTTTCATCCCTGACCTGACCTTCCTGTGACTTTTGACGCTATTGAGGATTGGGTGCTCCCTGTGGATGGATGGAGGCTTCTCCAACATCTGAATTCCAGAAACCTGCCTCATCTTCCTTCAATTCCTTTTCTGAGTTTTCCTTCTCGTTTTCAGCCAGAACCTTTCCTTTGCTTATTTCATAAAACCATCTTTCCCAGCATCCTCTCCTCAGCATTTTACCATTATACTCCCTCTCTTTAAGAGCCCTTTGCTCTCCAGCATTTCCAGTGACCACCTATACACCAATGAGTCTCCAATTTCCTTCCCTAGCCTGACATTTCCTACAACGTTCAAAGCTAGTATTGCAGTCTTTATTAAATATCTGTGTCTGGATAGGAAAATCTTCTAGAAAATCTACAGTATCAAGTGAACTAATCCTGTTTCCCTTTTTTAAATTTGCTCCTCCTTTTATATCCCCAACAAGATAAAGAGCTAATTCATACACACAGTGTTCCCAAGCCAGAAGGCCTAATATCTGAGATTCCCATGTGATATTCCTTTCCACTCTTAGCACATTCACTAAATAACCAACTTCTGTAAGTAGCATAATTCTACATATTTTATTTTGTTTTTCAGTATGACCCTTTCTCTCAGTTCCCCTTATCTAAGATCTAAATGTACACTGAGAAATTTGCCTTATTTAAGAGATTTGTGTAGAGAAACAAAAGTTTCCATCAGAAGATATTCATTGATCAATCAACTGCAAAATCAATGCATTCTCTATGTTTCTCTATAATTTATATTGTCTTCTTTGAAGAATTCATCTTCCCACGTTTACAGTAATTGCAAATATCTGGCTATACAACATAAATTATACCATGCAAATTGATTTCAAAATTATGTTGCTTACTTTGCAAAAGAAGAAAGATTCAGTAGAATAGATGAAAGTGTTGGAGAAGATCTCAAATGTCAAAGCAATCACAAGGTGTTAGGCAGGCTATGTATTGCACAATTGTAGGGGTGGCATTGTCCATGTGATGATCATAATTGTGCTTTTATTATGAAAAAACTATGGTTAGGAAGGGATATTTTTCCTTTTTCTTCTTTTTTTTCTAATCCAACAATAGTTTCTGTGTAGTCAGGAGTAGAACTGCAAATCATACACAAAGCCACTTCAAATGAGAATTGAGTAGGCTTTGATCACTTAGCAATTATGTAAAGTGAAAGTGAAAGTTGCTTAGTCATGTCCGACTCTTTGTGACCAGAATTCCCCAGGCAAGAATACTGGGGTAGGTAGCTGTTCCCTTCTCCAGGGGATCTTCCCAACCCAGGGATCGAACCCAGGTCTCCCGCATTGCGGGAAGATTCTTTACCAGCTGAGGCACAAGGGAAGCCCATCAGTTACATAAGATAAAATCAGTAGGGATTAAAATGGTGTGCATATCAAAGAATTAAGACAAATACCTTGGAAAAAGTAATAAAACTCTCAAATATATTTACAAATTTGTCCCTCTTTGAAGTTAATGATATTAAAGTCAAATATACATTTCAGGATGCAAAATAAGTCATCATATAATTTTACAAGAAAAAGTATGCAATAAGTATTAAAGCTTATAGTTTCCTTTTTACTTATAAGAATCCCCACATAGCTTAAAAATAAAACCTGAATGACTGTGATTTAATATAAGCCAAAGTAAACTTTTTTTCACAATGTTACTTTTATCTTTTAAGATAAAACCATCATGAAAAATTTTGTTCCATTATTTACATGACATTTAAATGACATGTTTAGTGGGTCAACACAAAATAGCAATCTGCTTAGATTTTATTTGTCATCGGCTGAGAAAGACTTACCATATTGATCTAGCCCCATGCAATGATGTCTCTAAAAGAGAAATCCAACAGGGCATTCATTGCTTCAGTTCCTTCACTAGCTCATAAATGCTCTGTGGGTGCATGCTAAGTCCCAGTAAAGTCCTCCATCTTTTTTTACCATTCCAAGTCTTATTTTATCTTCAGGCTCATATCTTATAACTTAACCTCTACAATTAGCCTGTTCTCTTTCTCTAGAAAAAGAATAACAATAAAATAAGAAAAATATTTAAAAGCCAAGTTATATAGTGATTTAGGTTTTGTGCAGACTGAAGGAAATAATATTTGAAAATGGCTAATCACAGTGCCTGGCAAAAAGTAAGTCCTCATTGACTTTTAATCTTTGTTCCTCAAATATGAAGCAGAATTAGGATATTACCACCCTTATGGCAGAAAGTGAAGAAGAACTAAAGAGCCTATTCATGGCTTCTAGAATGAATCATACTGAATCAAGCTGGCAGTTCGCTATGTAATTTTTTCTTCTTTGAATACTTTTTCTCACCTAAGATCATTTATTTTTCATCTTTCAAACTCATGCTGATGGTTTCACTTGCTCTGAGAAGCTTTCTTCGACAAACTACAGCCCAAAGTCCTCCCTTTGTAACCACTCAAGACTGAATGGTACTCAGTCTTCACAGGAGCATCTGCACTCAGCACCTACCTCTTTTACTGCATTCACCACCTTGTATTTCAAATCTCTCCTTAAACATGTGAGCATCTAGAGAAAAGAGACTGTATCTGTACACTTAGGTGCCTATACCTATTTTAATAGACCCATAAGAAAAATAAGGGGACTTCCCAGGTGGTGCTAGTGGTAAAGAACTCTCCTGCCAATGCAGGAGAGATAAGAGATGTGAGTTCGATCCCTGGGTCTGGAAGATCCCCTAGAGGAAGACATGGCAACCCGCTCCAGCATTCTTGCCTGGAGAATCTCCACGGACAGAGAAGCTTGGCCAGCTCCAGTGCATAGGGTCACGAAGAATCGGACACGACTGAGGTGACCTAGCGTGAGTGCACACACAAAAAATAAGAACATGCGGCAAAAAGTTAGTCTTTCAAAATGGATCAAAACTGACACAGGTCAAAGGAAGGGCCTTACCATTGTTTCCCCATCAGTTCTTCAGATCCTGTGTGTGAGGCTCCCTATAATGAGTGGACTGAGAGATTCCAAGGATACAGAGGCCTCTATAAACGTGGAACTAGGAAAGACTGCTTCTTCTTGTTTGTTTGTTTTAAATTTTTATTGGCGTAGAGTTGATTTACAGTGTTGTGTTGGTTTCAGGCGTACAGAAAAATGAATCAGTTTTTCATGTACATATAACCACTGTTTTTTTTTTTTTTTAGATTCCTTTCCCATATATAGGCCATTGCAGAGTATTGAGTAGAGTTCCCTGGGCTATACGGTGGATTCTTATTAGTTATTTGTATTATATGGGATAGTGTGTTTACATCAATCCAAGTCTCCTTATTTATTGCTCCCCCTTCCCCCACACCCTCTGATAAACATAAATTTGTTTTCTACAACTGTGATTCTACTCCTTGTTGTTGTTGTTGCTGCTGTCACTGCTTTTTTTTTTTTAATTTTTAGTGGAGTATAGTTGCTTTACAATGTTCCCTGGCAGTACAGTGGTTGAGGCTGCTTCTTGAAATGGGATGAAAGCTTAATTTCCTGGCTACCCACAGACCACATCCTTAACAGACCACAAAACCTCCTTGTTGTTTTATTTTTGCTCCTTTAAAAGATAATAGTTAACATATTTTCCCATACAATTTTGTGTTGTCTGAACAATATAAGATCTTACAAATTTGATATTTTCAACAATGGTAAATAAGAAAATCACAGTACAAACTACTTACATTTTTAGCAGTCATAACTTCACGACTTTATTTTTTGATATCTATAGAATTCAAAGAAAAACTATTTCTTGCCTATTTTCTCCATCTGTGAAAGTTTGTTCCCTGTCTTTTATTATTTTAGCACAGTCACAACTAAGAATTGAAAGATGTATAACCAATTATTTTCAAAAGAGAAAAGATGTAAAACTAAAATTGGATACACCCATCACCTTGGACAAATACCCTAAATGATAACAACTTATTTCTATGATGGCCTGGAAGCAGAGAAGGAGTCCGAATAATGAGTTAAGGTCAAATCTTACACTTAATCTAAGAAAACTTTCAGAAACATAAAAGAATAGGAGACAATCCTAGAATTTCATAGCAGGAGTTAGTTGAGCTGTCTAAAAATAGAAATGAGTGTATGAGACGGGTGATTTTAACTGGCCAAATAGGTAAGTAGTCAACCATATTACAGTTGATATGTGATAGGTCACAGATACTGCTGGGAGCCCAGTAAAAATTCCTCAATCCCTATGGAAGGCACATATTGGAAAAACAGTAAAGCTATAGCTAAGAATGAAATCGGGCATTAAACAATTCAATAAAACAATAATTCAGATCCAGAAATCAAAGCAAAGTTCAAGTTAGGTTAAGGGTTGGGTTACTGGATACAGAATGATTTTATAAAACCAAACTAAGTTAGGGTTAGAAAAATTTCAAGAGTAATGTGCTTGCATACTAGGGATGGGATGGGATACGGATGGGGAATTAGAAAGCTAATTACATATCTTTTACAACAGGGTATAAATTACTCTAAATCTTGATCCCCTAGCTGACACTTTTAGGTATATAAGATGGGAGCTGTGAAAAGCCTGTGGAAGAGAAATATAAAGGAAAATTCAAAACTTAAATTTAAGGTGAATATGACATCTGACATTTTTCAAGCACAGGGAACAGGGTAGTTTAAAGCAGAGATATTAAAATTTGAAGAACATCTTAATCATCTGCAAATCTTTTTCATTTAGCTCAATAAACTTTAAGCAGATTGAAATTTATTGGCTCAGCATTTCCAGACAAAGGATAAAAAAGATGTACAGAAGATGATGGATCTAGTTGGTACCCAAGAGGGGGATGACCAGTGAATTTAACACCTCTGAGACTCTCTACTTCCTCCATCTTTTATCTGGGGTTTCCTCTGGCTGCCAGCTGGCATACATCCCTCAGTGTGGTGGGGAAACAGACCCACAGCCCCTCTTGAGTTTTGCACCTCCATCCATAGCTTCCACTGTCAGCAGAGAGCATACTTTACCAGGTTCTGACTGACTTGAAATAGCCTGGAAAATGCCTTGAATTGACTAATCTTGAGTGAGGCAATGATTCTTGGACTGATGAGAAGAGAAAGTCAAGGTAAAGCTATGATGGGCTGAATTGTCTCTCCCACAAATTCACATGTTAACATTCTAACCCTGGTTCCTGAGAGTGTGAGTGAACTTGAAAATAGGGCCCTTACAGAGGGAATTAGGCAAAAACGATGTCATCGAGGTGGGTCAAAATCCAAACATGATGAATATCCTTATAGGAAGGGGAAGCTTGGACACAGATATGCTGGAAAAGATTGAAGGCAGGAGGAGAAGGGCACAACACAGGATGAGATGGTTGGATGGCATCACCGATTCATGGGCATGAGTTTGAGCAAGCTCCAGGAGATCGTGAAGGACAGGGAAGCCTGGAGTGCTGCAGTCCATGGGAACGCAAAGAGTTAGACATGACTGAGCGACTGAACCAAAAAACAACAAAAATACAGGAAGAAGGCCGTCTGAGGACACAGGGAGAAGACAGCCATCTGCAGGCCGAGAGGAGAAGTCTCAGAAGAAACCAGCTTCTCACACCTTGATCTCAGACGCCTATCCTCCAAAACTGTGAGGAAATGAAAAAAAAAAAAAAAGTTAAGCCATGCAGCTTGTAGTACTTTGTTAATGCAGCCCTTGGTAAACGAATTCAGAAACAGCACAGCTCCTCTAGGGCATCAGAGCCTTACTCCATCTCCTGCCATCAGTACAGAATATACTCTGCCATGTTCCGGTTTTACCGGCCCTGGCAAAGGCTTCCAACTGACCACACTTGAGTCAGTTAATAATCTTGGACTGGTATAGAGATAGAGGCAGGGTGTTGTTTGGGCTGGTTGCCTCTGCCTGGACTAATCAACTGTGGTTAAAGAACTACAGACAAACAGGAAGTCATCTTCCATTGAGTTGATGGAATTGTGTTTGCAGAATAATTCAGAGGAAAAGTGGTACTGTTTCAAGAGCAATAAGAGTTTGGAATGTTAAAAAAAAATGTAAATTCACTCTAACAGTTTTCCAAAAATTCTAAGACTAGACATTCGAGTTTCTGATTCTTTACATGGATATATCTAAATATTTAAAAGTTTTACCAATGATTCTGAGAATAAACTAGTTTATGAATCACTAATTTTTAGTCAAGATAGAGAGTGTTTTTATGACCTTTGGACTACAAAGCAGTCTTTAACATTGTTTTTCTTTTTTTGGCATGACTAGCCAAGAATATACAGATTCCAGGTTAACGATAGGTTAATTCCCAGTCAGAAAGGTAACAATGATGAAGCTTCACAATGAAACATGTAAGACACCTTTGAAAATGGCTCTATGTGTTTGGTGTTAAGACGTGTAGAAAAAAAACATTTTGATTTTTCTTTGAATTTGACTTTACCTGACTTCTGTCTTTGACAGGAATCTAAGTTGGACAGACATTGGACAAACTATCATAAGAAAAAGAAAATAGGTAAACAAAAGCATACAAAAACATTTTTTTTTCTGCATCATAGAATGTAAACGATGCCATAGATTGTGACAAAGCACCAGCAAATGGATTTAGATCTTGAAATTATTGCTAAAATTTAAGCCAAAATTGCTGAAATATATGTCCTGGGCATTTCACAACTTAATAATAGCTGAATTGAGTTTCTGGGTAAATTCATGCAGAGCCCTATAATCATTCGTTTTTAGTAAGAAAATATGTTTGATTGAACTATTTTTACATATGTTGGGCAGAGATATTTTTCTCTTCTTTTCATGCGGAGTTTAATCATTCATTTTATTCCTACCTTTTTAGTTATGAATATTTTATACATTTATGATAAGAAAATATTAGAGACTAAAACACAGAGAACAAAATAAATGAAAAGAACTTCAGGTTAAGATATAAAACAAGTTAAATAATCATCCAGTTACACTACAAAATGCTAAATGGTACATAATTTCTGCATCTGGGTAATAAGCACGAAAGTAAATTCGGAGACCAAGTCACTTGATTTGCAGCTTAGTGGGATTCCGTGTCTGTGACCCTGTTGCAGGCGTGTTGCAGAACTGGAGGCAGCAGATTTTATGCTACAATGCATGGTGTCCAGAGTTGCTCAGTCTAGAAATCTGGCAGCAGTGGGCTGCATAGGGGAGCTGACTGCAGTCTATTTGCTCTAGTAAAGATGCACAATGGGTATGCAGTGGCACTCAAACAATGAAGCAGCTGAGGACAATGCTGTGCTGTGCTTAGTTGCTCGGTCGGGTCTGACTCTTTGTGACCCCAAGGACTGCAGCCTGCCAGGCTCCTCTGTCCATGAGGATTCTCCAGGCAAGAATACTGGAGGGGGTTGCCATGTCCTCCTCCAGAGGACCTTCCCAACCCAGGGATCACACCTATTGCAGGCAGTTTCTTTACCATTTGAGCCACCAGGGAAGCCCAAGAATACTGGAGTGGGTTGCCATGCCCTCCTCCAGAGAATCTTTCCAACCCAAGAATCAAACCAGGTTCTCTTCCATTCCAGAAAGATTTTTTGCCAGATGAGCTACCAGGAAGGCCCAAGGACAATGCTAATCCAAAACAAAAAGTGAGTAATGGGGGGGGGGCAGTGACAAAGAAGAGATGCAGAAATTCCACATTAGTGGGGTGGGCACTGCTATAAAGTGGTATGAGAACCTTTCTTACAGCTGGTGAGATGTCAGTCATGGAGAAGGAATATGGAAGATTGGCGAACTATACTCCCCAACTATGTGAAGCAACCAGCTACTAGCTATAAGAAATAAAGATGAACCTAAGGTTATTTGCATTATATTGAAGGTTTAGTGATGTCTGCTTCCCAGGTGGCTCAATGGTAAAGAATCTGCCTGCCAATGCAGGAAATGCAGGAGACATAGATTTGATCCCTGGGTCAGGCAGAGCCCCTGGAGGAGGACCCTTCCAGTATTCTTGCCTGAAAAATCCCATGGACAGAGGGGCCTAATGGGCTACGGTCCATGAGGTCTCAGCATCAAATACAACTGAGCAGCTGAGCCGCTCACAGCGATGTTAGCCTGCGTGTGTGCTTTCAGTTGCCTCAGTCGTGTCCGACTCTTTGTGACACCGTAGACTGTAGCCCACCGAGTTCCTCTGTCCATGGGATTCTCCAGGCAAGAATACTGGAATGGGTTGCCGTGTCCTCCTCCAGGGGCTTTTCCTGACCTAGGGATCAAACCCGCAACTTCTGTATCACCTGCATTGCAGGCAGGTTCTTTACCCACTGAGCCACCTGGGAAGCCTCAACATAAGCCACTAAGGCAAAATGGCCTTTTCATTCATTCTTAATGCCAGTAAGAGGGAGATAGAAGGTTTTATAAACGTACTCTCTACCATAGATACTCACAATTTTAGATGGGAAGAAAGAACTTGGCCTGAAGCAAAGTCCATGTTAGGGAAGGAAGGATGGCAACTCTATGCCCCAGTCTTACCTGATTTTTAACACAGTGTCAGCATACTTTAGGGGGTCTGAATGTAATGGCTTCAATTATCAACTCATAAGTGAATCAATGAATGATAAATGAATGGATGCATAGATAAATTTGGAAGCATCATACCGGATTATGAAGCCTTAGGCAGCAATCTTGAAATCATAGGAGGAAGGAGATATTTCAGCTTCGCTTTGGAAGAGTAGCGAACAGCTGGCTGAACAGATGTTCTTTGAAGAATCAGATTTGAATTTCTAGTTCGAGCATAAGCTGAGGATTGGAATAACAAGCTCCTGGCAAGGCACAAAGTAAAGCTCAAGAGAATGTGGCTGAGCATGTTTATCCAAAAACTAGCTGCCTTGCTCACCAGAGCACTGTGTCCAGAGGGGAAGTTTGTCCTGATAAAAGAGTACAAACCATCATGTTAGACCATTATGCTCAGACTTCATATCCATGGTTCAGTTATAACAAAGTCACAGAGAAGCCTACACCTTGCATAGGTTTTGCATATTGTTGGAGGTACAGATTTGAAGTCATAACCCTCTAAGTTGCTGAGCACTTATCCTGTGAGTGAGTCTAGATCCCTTGGGAGCCAAGATCTCAAAAGGACTTCATTTTCCTACTTCCACTAAGCAGAAAACGTTGCATTCTCATCCCTTATTCATGGATTTACAGTCTAGGGAATAAGAGTCCAAATGTTCTTCCTGCATATCCCATCAAGTCTTATAGGAAATTTACCATTATTTTTCTTCAAATACTTATGAAGTGCCTGCATGCATCTGCGCATGCTATGTCTCTTCAGTCGTGTCCAATTCTTTGTGACCCTATGGACTGTAGCCCACCAGGCTCCTCTGCCCATTGGATTCTCCAGGCAAGAAGACTGGAGTGGGCTGCCATGCCCTCCTTCAGGGTATCTGTCTGACCCAGGGATCGAACACATGTCTCTTTACATCTCCTGCATTAGCTGGCAAGTTGTTTACCACTAGAGCCAGCTGGGAAGCCTATGAAGTACATAATGCTGTAGGAATTATGGAGGATATAAGATGATAAAACTTGATATATTCCTACATGGGAAGTTTAGCTCTAATACATGCTACTGTTGTTGTTAAGTTGCTAAATCATGTCCAATTCTTTTGCAACCCCATTGACTGCAGCCCACCAAGCTCCTCTGCCCATGGTATTTCCCAGGCAAGAATATTGGAGTAGGTTGCCATTTCCTCCACCAGGGGATCTTCCTGACCCAGGGATCAAACCTGTGTCTCCTGCATGGGCAGGCAGATTCTTTACCACTAAACTACCTGGAAAGCCCAATGGTGTGCTGTATACAGGCTAAAATAAGTGTAGTACACATTTGAAATTAAAGGAGTATTAAAGACAGATAAAATATTGCACTTCTGAAATGGGACTATTATTTTTTTCTGGGAGCAATAAGAAAGACTATATAATGAAAGTAACATTTAGCCAGCTTTCAAGAATAGGTAAAATTTAACCTCGCGGAAACAATAATAATGGAAGTAGTTATTTATTGAGCTATTATTGCATGGCAATCATTGTTCTAGACAGTGAGGTAGATACCTGCATTATTAAGGATAAGCTAAGATGCTGTAATAAGGAGAAAAAAATATTCACTTTCCTAAAGACTAAGAATTTTCTACCACTTTGCTGTATCACATGATTTTCATCATTCCATTAGCCATTACGTCTCAATAATAACCTTAAAATCTGTACACGGCTCAGTTACTCTGCTTGTGCTAGTTCTTCTATGTGGGAAAAATCTGTACTTATGTCTGTTTCTCCATGTAATGAGATGAACTCTTTCATCAAGGTGGCACTGTAAGAATGGAGAGGCAGACAAGGTATAATTTCATCATCTTTTTTTTTAAATCCAAATCTGAGACTAAATACAATGAAGGGGATGAAGAAGAGAAAGAAGAAATATGATTGCAATGTCTTAGAACATTAGAGATACATTGATAAAACTACCAAAAAATGAGTAAGCACCGAAGACCTTTTAAAATACATAATATTTTCTTAGTAGATAAAAACTAAATTGTGTGTAAATGAACAAACATAAATGGATAACTGGAGAGGCTTGATAGATAAGTGACAAAGATAAAATAACTTTAACAAGATGAAAATGCAGTGTTAGGTAGTTATGCACATTCAAATGTGGTATCCCTCTATTAAGAAAAGATTCTAAAAAAATCCAAAAAGGAGAGGATATATGTATACATGGAGCTGATTCACTCTGTTATGAGTAGAGATGAATATAACATTGTAAAGCAACTATACTGCAATAAAAGTAATTTTAAAAATTAAAAAAAAAGAAAAAATGATTCTAAGTAAAAATTAACATAAATTGTCCAAAACATTAAAGTTTCCCACTTACAATTTTTCTAATTCAGTATTGCCAGAACTTTGCCCATTTTCTTCAATAAAACTAGAGCCTCAACCCTAAATAAACTGCTTTTAATTTTTGCAATTTTTAATGCATCCTTTTAGAGTGGAGCCAACTTTATCAAATAGCTGAGAACTTTGGTCCTAATTAATTAGTTGAAATGGAAAATTTAGAAGTCTGTATTTGACAGTCTCTTAATGGCTATGTAAGGATTGAAAATAAAACATAACTGAAGCAAATCACTACAAAATTAGTGATATTTCTAAACTACAAAATAGATCAAGGAAGAATAAAAGAATACAAGCTTCAAATTCTGTATTTTTAATGTCAGAAGTTATTTCAGTCATTTTCTCACTGCCCTTTCAAGAAGCAATCAAAAAATGACATCAGACTCTGGGTAATTTGGAGGATCTAAAGTGACTCTTAATTCTACAATTTACAGTTTTCATTGCTTTAAGACTATCTTCTTTAACAGCAGTTATTGAACTGATGGATTGAGTTCCAAAGGATCATGACATAAGACTAGCTGTTTCGTAATTTTTTCAGAAAGTTTGAGAGAGTCACTTTTAGCAACTTCTACCAGATCCTAAAAATCAACATATATGTCAGTATTGAATTTAGAGTTCTGAACCATTAAATTTAGGTAAAGCACTTATGCCTTAAGTTCAGGAGGCCACAGATTAGGGGAAAAAAAAAACCAATGAGAGGAATTTAAAACCAAAGCAAAAATCATATTATGTGAAAGAGCAGGGATTCAAAGTTAAATGTTATTTCCCTGATCCTTATCCCCAGGGGCGAAGCAAATGTGTTTCCATAGTTTCAAAACAACTAGTTGAAAAGTGAATAACTGATTTTCTTTGCAAATATGCAGGTAAAATCATTTTAACTAAAGTTTACTCCTCCAGTTCTTTTACCTTTAAATAGGTAAATAGTGTATAAAAGTAGACTTCTGTGGTGGCTCAGACAGTAAAGCATCTGTCTACAATTCGGGAGACCCAGGTTCGATCCCTGGATCAGGAAGATCCCCTGGAGAAGGAAATGGCAACCCACTCCAGTACTATTGCCTGGAAAATCCCATGGACAGAGGAGCCTGGTGGGCTACACTCCATGGGGTCGCAAAGAGTCAGACACGACTGAGCAACTTCCCTTTCTTTTTCACTTTGTATAAAAGTAGAGAGGGAGAAATTAAAATGATGACACAGGCATATAAGACTAAACAATGAATTAATGAAATTGAGAACTGAGAAAGAAAGGCAGAAGTTGAAAAGAGTGCCTGAGAAAGGTAGAGAGTCAGAGAGCCAAGAAAAACAGGTCACATGAAATTACAGCTGGTAATAATGAATCATGAGAGGCCCTATCTTTTAGTGCATTTTTAAAATATAGTCACACTCGTTCAATAAGGTGAAATAGTAACTGATATTGACAACTTTGAACCAATGAGTGGAAGGATGCTGTGTCTGTCAAATAAAATGATTCAAAGCAGAATTAAAGTTAAGCTGAATGAGAAAGAAAATGAGGGAAAAGTTGGAAAGGAGATCCCTAAGTGAATGTAGAAAGTGGCATTATAAACTGCCTGCAAAATGAGGACAGATGAAGATTAATGGTCTGCAGATATTCTGCCCGTGCTTTTTCAGGAGATGGTTTTGCTTTATTTATCTTGGCTGCCACAAAGAAGTAAGGCTCGGCCATACACAGACGTATCCCACATGGCAGTAGAAACCATCTGCTTTCAGAAATAACTGTACTCATGTTAGAGAAGCATATTATCTACATATATATGGTGGATAGAAATTTCAAGGTAATTATGTTTCTCAATGTTAATTTGTACCGTTTGTATGACACATTGTGGTTTTATGCTTTCCTTGGATCTTTTAGACAAATCTCTTCTCACATTAAAAAGAATCTCAGATGTTTACACATCACAGAATCATGACATGTGGTTCTGTCTATAAATGCTGGCATAGGGGATCATTAACAGATTCTATAATGATTACCCTGCTGAAGTGAGCTACCAGTTAAAAATGGATAATATGAATCTGTTATCCTGAATCCATAAAATGATTATCGCCCAGACCCTGCAGAATATAATTGATGAGAAAAACAGATTAGTTCTGAAATCGTGTATTAAAGATCACAACTTGCAAAATGGTGATTCCAGTGTGGTCTTAGTCTAAACACTACATACTAGGATTAAAAATAATAAATTTGAATATATTTATAAAAGATATCTCTAAGACCAATAATATTGTTTATTATTTTAAGCCCATTCAAAAAATCCTGAAGATAACTATTCAATATATCATGTGTGTATTGCTTTACAGTTAACAAAATATTCACATTAAATGCAATTCATTTAAACTTAAAAAAATCTTCCAAATAGGAATTATTATCTTTAATATTTGTTGGATTAAAAAAACTAAAATTGGTCAAGAGTACTGAAACAGTTTCAGCTAAAATGTGGAGAAGTTGAAATTTGACTGAAATTTCTCTAATTCTGTCCATTAATGAAGCTGAGTAAAATCTGAGTGCTTACCACTGGCAAGGTACAATACTGAGCTCAGCTTATAACATCATGATGGAACTAAAAAGGTCCCTCCCACCATGAAAAGTTTGTCTCAGCAAGCAAGTTTATAAACAGCTATTTAAATAAAATTTTGATAAGATCCACAAAAGACAAAAGCAAAACCAGTATTATATCAAGTGACCTATCTTAATTTGATAAGTTAAAAAAAGGATTTTCTTGAAAAAGTAAGCCAAAGTAGGCATCTCATAAGTTATTTAGAAGAAAAATGATGGTCTATTGAGACTGAGGAGATACTACAGGGAGAGTCCCCACATTTGGTGTAAATACGACTTATGTGAAGAATGAAAGGCAGCTCATGCCAAAGGAATAATGAGAGAAGGAAATGGTTGGTGCCAGCTGAGGCAAGTGATGTTGTAGGGCAAGATCTCAGTGGACAGCCACTGAAAGGCTTTGCTCAAGGAAGTGATACAGTGGTAAGGTCAGATTTTGGTGCAAAGCAGAGAATGAACGCAAGTGGAATGAAAATGGAGATAGACACCATTAAAAATGTGCAAAAGATCTAAAGAGACACCTCACTGTAGAATCTTATAGACAACAAACAGCACATGAAAATACGCTTCTCATCATATGTCACTAGGGAATTGCAACTTTAAACAACAAAGAGATACTACTACATACCTATTGGAACGGCCGAAATCTGAAACACTGACCGTATCAAATACTGGCAAGAATGTGGCATAACAAAAACTCTTATTCATTACTGGTAGGAATGCAAAATGGTACCACATGTGGGAAGACAATTTGTCAATTTCTTATAAAACTAAGCATATCCTTACCGAGAGATCCAGCAAGAGCACTTCTTAGTATTTACCCCAGTGAATTAAAAGCTCACACCTATACAAATATTTGCACATGGAACTTTATAGCAATGTTATTCATAACTATCAAAACCTGGAAACAACCAAGATGCCCTTCAGTAGATAAATAAGGGATAAATAAACTGTAATATTTATTGACAATAGAATATTATTCTATGTTTAAAAAATGACCTATCAAGATATGAAAACATACGAAGTAGGCTTAAATGCACATTGCTAAGTGAAAGAAGACAATCTGAACAAGCTACATATTGTAAGAGTCCAACCATAGGACATTCTGGAAAAGTCAAAATTAGAGACAGTTAAAAAAACAAGAGAGGAAGAACATTTAGAAGGCTGGAATCACAGCACGATCAGAAATGACAGTGACCTGAAATGTTGTGCCCATGTAGGGCAGTAAATTATCTAAACATAAAACTATCTAAACATACTCCTCAAATAAGCACTGAAAAGAGTTTAAAAAATTAACTTACTGACATGAAAAACAATTGTGATTAAGTCATTATCTACTTTTTTAAAAAAAATTGTTAATGTATGTGGTCACACCCCATGGGGTATCTTAGCTCCCTGACCAAGGTCAAACCCTCTACACCTACATTGGCTGCAAAGAGTCTTAACCACTGACATCCAGGGAATTTCCCAGTCATTATCTACCTTAAAATCCCACTACTTCCCGATTAAAAACATGCACACAATTTTACTGTGAATCAGTTCAGTTCAGTTGCTCAGTCGTGTCCAACTCTTTGCAACCCCATATACTGCAGCACGCAAGGCTTCCCTATTACCAACTCCCAGAGTTGTGAATACTTTCCCCAATTTGCCTTTAGTAACTTCTCTGCCTTATCTCCATCATCTCTCCCCAAAGTTACCTACCTTTGGCAACAAATCTCACTGTTCTCCAAGAATGTTCTCACAGTGATACTCTGTATATATTTCATTATTTCTGCCTAGGATACCACATCCATCTGGTGAATGGTGAACTCTTCTAACCAGAGTCAGTTCAAATATCACTTTGGTGTCAAAAACCTCAAGCCTTTCTCCATTCAATGTAGTTTCTCCATCCTTAGATGTCCGGTGATTCTTACATTCATCATTTCACTTATCCTACTGAATTATGACTAGACTGCTTAGCACCAAAGATTTGTTCCACCAATCTTTGGTCCTCAAAGGCAAAGCTGTTCCATTTTTAACTTTGTATACTCAGTAGATATGTTCTACATTCAGTAGTTAAGTCTTCAATAAACATTGAGATCATAAATTATTATCTATTCAAGAAAAAGTGCTTAGGAATCCAAAAGTGAGCTGGGTGTTATATGGATGCATGTTTCTTAAATAGGATTTTTCATACAGTTGAATTTGCAGATGTGGAAACCCTGGTAAGGAGGGCCAACTTCAAGTTATATGCAGATTTTTAACTGAGTGCAAGTCAGTGTTCCAATCCCCATAAAGTCAACTACTATATTCCTAATATTCAAGCTATGACTCAGAAACATGTTTTCTGAAAAAACAAAAAAAAAGCAAAACTGGTTGTTTTTGTACAGCATAATGATTGATGAGGGCTCATGCTCCTCTATTTTAAAATAATGTTTCATTATAGTGGTACAATCTTGCATCTGCATTCAGTTCAGTTCATTCACTCAGTCGTTCCCAACTCTTTGCGACCCCATGCACTGCAAGGCTTACCAGGTGGCACTAGTCCTAACGAACCTGCCTGCCAATGCAGGAGATTAAGAGACAGGTTCGATTCGTGGGTCGGGGAGATCCCCTGGAGGAGGAAATGGCAGCCCACTCCAATATTTTTGCCTGGAGAATCCCATGGACAGAGGAACCTGGCAGGCTACAATCCATGGGGTCACAAAGAGTCAGACACGACTGAAGCAACGAGCAACTTAGCATGCATGTGTGGACTGCAGCATGTCAAGCCTCCCTGTCCATCACCAACTCCTGGAGCTCACTCAAACTCATGTCCATTGAGTCGGTGATGCCAGTCAGCCATCTCAAGCCCTGTCATCCCCTTCTCCTCTTGCCTTCAATCTTTCCCAGCATCAGGGTCTTTTCTAATGAGTCAGTTCATCCCATCAGGTGACCAAAGTATTGGAGCTTCAGCATCAGTCCTTTCAATGAACATTCAGGATTGATTTCCTTTAGGATTGACTGATTTGGTCTCCTTGCTGCCCAAGGGACTCTCAAGAGTCTTCTCTAACACCACAGTTTAAAAGCATCAGTTATTCAGTGCTCAGCTTTCTTTATTGTCCAACTCTCACATCCACACATGACTATTGGAAAAACCATAGCTTTGACTAAATGGACTTTTGTCAGCCAAGTAATGTCCCTGCTATTTAATATGCTGTCTAGGATCTGCATTAAATAGTTCCATATATCAGCATGTACTGTTACAATTCTAGAATAGAGGCTGATAAACTACAGGCCATGAAACAAGTCTGGTCCAACCCTTGTTTGTATAAATAAAATTTTATTGGAACACAGGTACACACATTCCTTTACACGTGGATGCTTTTGTGAAACAACAGCTGAGTTGAGTTGTGATACTGACTGTCAGGTCTGTAAAGCCAAAATATTTATTATCTGACTCTCTATACAGAAAAGGTTTGCTAAGCTAAGTATAATTTCTGAAATCAATTTACCAGGATTTCGGTTCTGTTCTGTCATGTTAGATAGGTCATCCGGAGCAAATGATTTGACTTTTCTATTTCTTAGTTACTTATCTAAAAGTGAGGATAATAAAATCAAACAGTTAGTATGGTAGAGATACTATAAAAAATAAATGATTAAAGTCTTGCAAGGTAAATTTTATATGATAAGTTGTGAAAATGTGGGTATGTCCCTACCATTAACAGGGATGGTATTTTAGTATTTTATTTTTCTTACTAGAAAGATGGGCTAGAGTGGTAGAATTAAAAGTCACTGCAATACATGTAAATGCTTAGCATAGTGCCTGGTACAAGGTAAGATTTCAGTAAATGTTGACCTGCTAGTAGTATATATGATTTGTTTGAATAATCATTATTTTGGGGGCTCCAAAATCACTGCAGATGATTACTGCAGCCATGAAATTAAAAGACATTTGCTCCTTGGAAGAAAAGCTATGACCAACCTAGACAGCATATTAAAAAGCAGAGACATTGCTTTGCCAACAAAGGTCCATCTAGTCAAGGCTATGTTTTTTCCAGTAGTCATGTGTGGATGTAAGAGTTGGACTATAAAGAAAGCTGAGCGCTGAAGAACTGATGCTTTTGAACTGTGGTGTTGGAGAAGACTCTTGAGAGTCCCTTGGACTGCAAGGAGATCCAACCAGTCCATCCTAAAGGAAATCAGTCCTGGATGTTCATTGGAAGGATTGATGATGAAGCTGAAACTCCAATACTTTGGCCACCTGATGTGAAGAACTGACTCATTTGAAAAGACCCTGATGCTGGGAAAGATTGAAGGTGGGAGGAGGAGGAGACGACAGAGGATGAGATGGCTGGATGGCATCACTGACACGATGGACATGAGTTTGAGTAATCTCAGCTCCAGGAGTTGGTGATGGACAGGGAAGCCTAGCATGCTGCAGTCCATGGGGTCGCAAAGAGTTGGACACAACTGAGCAACTGAACTGAATTGAATCGATATAAACTTTTGGAACTTTTCTTCAAAGTGCTTTTATTTTTAGCTTATACTAGCTGAGATAACATTCATTTATATGTTTACTGAGCTTCCCAGGTGACACTAGTGGTAAGGAACCCGCCTGCCAATGCAGGAAATGCAAGAGATGTGGGTTTGATCCCTGGGTCGGGAAGATCTTCTGAAGTAGGAAATGGCACCCCCTCCAGTATTCTTCCTGGGAGAATCCCTTGGACAGAGGAGCCTCCTGGGCTATAGTCCATGGGGTCACAAAAATTAGGACATGACTGAGGGTCTGAGCACAGTTTATTAGCCACAACTGAAGAGTAGCATTATATTTGCACAGAAATTTATGAACAATGTAATTGTAAACAAATTAACTCTAGGTTACTGTGTCACATCTTTTTACAAGAATGTAACTTAATTGGGGCCTATTTGGTATGAAGGTCAGACATTCTCTACAGTTTATCCTACACCTGCCTGATGGGGGAGGAAAAAGCAACAGCTAGAGACAGAATAATTAAGATTGGAGATTCTTGGGATGATAAAAAACTCTCTTCAGCCAAACAACATAGGAAATGATTCAGTTAAGTCCAGACACCTTCTTATTCCAAGCTGCTGAAAGTGACGGACAGCTCAGTCACATCCCAATCTTAAAATTAGGGAAAACCACTAGTCCATTCAGGTATGACCTAGATCAAATCCCTTATGAGTATACAGTAGAAGTGACAAATAGATTTAAGGGACTAGATCTGATAGACAGAGTGCCTGATGAACTATGGACAGAGGTTCATGACATTGTACAGGAGACAGGGATCAAGACCATCCCCATGGAAAAGAAA
The DNA here is from genome assembly GCF_054371585.1 of Giraffa tippelskirchi. NCBI lineage: Eukaryota > Metazoa > Chordata > Mammalia > Artiodactyla > Giraffidae > Giraffa > Giraffa tippelskirchi. The sequence goes on from NC_137281.1 coordinate 155,744,451, forward strand.
TGCAAAAAAGCAAAATGGCTGTCTGAGGAGGCCTTACAGATAGCTGGGAAGAGAAGAGAAGCAAAAAGCAAAGGAGAAAAGGAAGGATATTCCCATCTCAATGCAGAGTTCCAAAGAATAGCAAGGAGAGATAAGAAAGCCTTCCTCAGTGATCAATGCAAAGAAATAGAGGAAAACAACAGATTGGGAAAGACTAGAGGTCCCTTCAAGAAAATTAGAGATACCAAAGGAACATTTCATGCAAAGATAGGCTCGATAAAGGACAGAAATGGTATGGACCTAAGAGAAGAAGAAGATATTAAGAAGAGGTGGCAAGAATACACAGAAGAGCTGTACAAAAAAGATCTTCACGACCCAGATAATCACGATGGTATGATGACTCACCTAGAGCCAGACATCCTGGAATGTGAATTCAAGTGGGCCTTAGAAAGCATCACTATGAACAAAGCTAGTGGAGGTGATGGAATTCCAGTTGAGCTATTTCAAATCCTCAAAGGTGATGCTGTGAAAGTGCTGCACTCAATATGTCAGCAAATCTGGAAAACTCAGCAGTGGCCACAGGACTGGACAAGGTCAGTTTTCATTCCAGTCCCAAAGAAAGGCAATGCCAAAGAATGCTCAAACTACCGCACAATTGCACTCATCTCACATGCTAGTAAAGTAATGCTCAAAATTCTCCAAGCTAGGCTTCAGCAATATGTGAACCATGAACTTCCAGATGTTCAAGCTGGTTTTAGAAAAGGCAGAGGAACCAGAGATCAAATTGCCAATATCCGCTGGATCATCGAAAAAGCAAGAGAGTTCCAGAAAAACATCTATTTCTGCTTTATTGACTATGCCAAAGCCTTTGACTGTGTGGATCACAATAAACTGTGGAAAATTCTGAAAGAGATGGGAATACCAGACCATCTGACCTGTCTCTGGAGAAACCTGTATGCAGGTCAGGAAGCAACAGTTAGAACTGGACACAGAACAACAGACTTGTTCCAAATAGGAAAAGGAGTATGTCAAGTCTGTATATTGTCACCCTGCTTATTTAACTTATATGCAGAGTACATCATGAGAAATGCTGGGCTGGAAGAAACACAAATTGAAATCAAGATTGCCGGGAGAAATATCAATAACCTCAGATATGCAGATGATACCACCCTTATGGCAGAAAGTGAAGAAGAACTAAAGAGCCTCTTGATGAAAGTGAAAGAGGAGAGTGAAAAAGTTGGCTTAAAGCTCAACGTTCAGAAAACCAAGATCATGGCATCTGGTCCCATCACTTCATGGGAAATAAATGGGGAAACAGTGGAAACAGTGTCAGACTTTATTTTTGGGGGCTCCAAAATCACTGCTGATGGTGATTGCAGCCATGAAATTAAAAGACGCTTACTCCTTGGAAGGACAGTTATGGCCAACCTAGATAGCATATTTAAAAGCAGAGACATTACTTTGCCAACAAAAGTCCATCTAGTCAAGGCTATGGTTTTTCCAGTGGTCATGTATGGATGTGAGAGTTGGATGGTGAAGAAAGCTGAACGCTGCAGAATTGATGCTTTTGAAGTGTGGTGTTGGAGAAGACTCTTGAGAGTCCCTTGGACTGCAAGGAGATCCAGTCAATCCATCCTAAAGGAGATCAATCCTGGGTGTTCATTGGAAGGACTGATGTTGAAGCTGAAACTCCAATACTTTGGCCCCCTCATGCGAAGAGTTGACTCATTGGAAAAGACCCTAATGCTGGGTAGGATTGGGGGCGGGAGGAGAAGGGGACTACAGAGGATGAGATGGTTGCATGGCATCACTGACTCGATGGACATGAGTTTGGGTAGACTCCGGGAATTGGTGATGGACAGAGAGGCCTGGTGTGCTGCAATTCATGGGGTCGCAAAGAGTCGGACACGACTGAGCGACTGAAATGAACTGAACTGAACTGAATCTTGAAATTATTAAATAAAAATTGGGAAAAGATCTATGGGTCTAATATGCAAAGAGTTGTCTAAAAACAAGGCAAGCCCTTCATGGAATCAAGACATACTCATCTAGTTCAGTTTTAAAATGGTTTCACACAAGGGAACACTAAAGCTTTTGCTCACATTATTTTTTCCACCTGGAGTGCCCTGTCTGTAAATTGCTCATGGCCCAATTTTATTCGTGGTTCAAGGCTACCACATCTGGGAAGCATTTCCTGATAAGCCTCTCATTCGTATTTAGAATTCTAAAACTTTCATTTAATCATTTCTGATTCGTTTTTGAATACATAAAACATAATGTATAGAATGCATATAATAACCTCTATATTATATACTATATAGAAGCATATATGGATACTCATATATACATATATATGATGTATATATATGCATATACATGTATATATATATATATAAGTTTTCCAATAATTCTACTGAGAGGGAAGAAGGAGAAGAAGCACTTGATTAATCAATCAGTAAATTGATTCTAACTTAGATCCCAACAATGTGACCTCTGGAAGTCCATCATCCCTTCTCCAGATTAATCTCAGGGGTCCAAACCTCCATCAGGCTTTCTCTTCTTGGCCATAACACTTTTAGTCCAGCTTCTGCAGATCACGTTGTGTGCCATCTCAGATAGTGAATTCAGCTTTTGGTTCCTTCCCACTGTATTCAACCCCACTCCGTGTTTGTAAATTTCGCTGTGCGTTTTCCTTTTTCTTTGTTTCGGATGATCTTGCGAGAGCCACGGAGGAAGCGCATGCGTCACTTGGGCTTCTGCAGTTTTGACGTCTCCTTTAGCTCTATCCCCTCCCATCCTCTGCCGCTGAGATTGTCCCTGAGAAATCCATGTTCTTCTCATTCTGTTATTCAGATCCACTTGTCTTTTTTTTTTTCACAGTTGATACATAAAATTCAAGGTTTAATTTCCAAGGGCCCAGCAAAAGAAAGGACCCTTCTATTGAAAGGATTCAAGCCGACTCCCATCTAAAAAGTAATCAAGTATATAGAGGTAAATGCTGTCTAGTCACCATACCATTCTGCCTGTAATAGTCACATAAATACATTCAAGTTTAAGAGATCATCATGTCCTTCACCAGCACAAGAACAACTCATGTAGAACGGTAGCTATCAATCTCTCAGTGTTTGAGGGTTGACTTTCCCAGACAAAATAAATGAACAAAGCTAATAAACTAATTGCAGATTCCTCAAAGTCAAGTGATAGCTGGGTGTCTATCATCCTAACACATTGATGGGCTCACAGGGGCTACTTTATAAACTTTCGATGTGGCTAAATATAGAACTAAAATTTTGGAGAGCATTGTTTGTGTTACTAGACACATTTTTGGATATTCTGTGAATGTTTATAGATCAAATTAACTTGTAATGCCCTTGCACACTGGGGGATTTCACTGAGCTTCATTATTTAGTTCTTTGTGTTAAGAAGGATATAAACAGAATAACACCCTCTTGCCCTAAATGTTATCAAGCATGTGCCCCTTGTGTTGAATTGTTTGTCATTTATAATAATCCAATCTTAGATAAATGTCACATAATAAAAGCTAATTGTGCTGTTACTGGTGATATTAATGTTGTCTGAGTCAGAGGAGGGAGATGAATTACATCATAGGGAAAAATAGTAATGCCCAAGTGGATGGAAGACTAAGATAAAATGACCCCAGGTTTAAGTTCTTAGGAGCATGGCATTTCAAAGTATGAATCTGGTTTCCTATGGGATCATTAGGGTTAACTAGAGACTTTAATTTTTTAACTGTCTTTATTTGAGGCTAATAAAACACTAATTCATATGAATCATTAAATTGTGTTTCTAGAAAATTAAGTCAAATTGTGGATGGAGTGAATTTTTCAAAGATGCAACATTATTTACTCTGTTTAATTTGTCAAAGTACCTTGCTGGTGTGTGGCATATCAGGAGTGGAGGTGGGGGGTGTGGAAGAGCGAACATGGGCACAATGGTGGCATCTTACTCTCACCAAGCATGGATGTCATTTCCATATAGAAATACTGGGAGCCAAGGGTAACGACATGCCAATCATTTCATAGAAAAATGAAGTCAGTCAAGCCAATCAGGCTTAGTCTCTCTGTTTGCAAGGGCTTTCCTGGTGGCTCAGTTGGTAGAGAATCTGCCTGCAACGCAGGAGACCTGATTTCCATCCCTGGGTTGGAAAGGTCCCCTGGAGGAGAGCACGGCAACCCACTCCGAAAATCAAGGCTCACAAGACGGAGGAAGGAACCAAGAACTGAAGTGAGACCAAGATGTGTAGATGATCTTCATTCTCCATCTCATGGTCCCGATGAATAGTCCTGATATTCTGCACTTCTATTATAGGCACTGGGCTTCAAACTTGTGATTCATTTTCTCCTTTAAAACTCAGCACGTTCCCTTGAGATGGACATTATTAATCTTATTCCTCTTTATGTGATGAAACTGTGTTCTGAGAAGTTAGTTACCCCAAATCATGTGACTAGGAAATAGCTTAGTACAAATTTAAATATAGGTTTAAAGGCTGTTTGCAATGCCAGGAGGGCTTGAGTGGTGTATGGGAATATAAATGGGAGGCTTATTATTCATAGCAGGTTCAGAAAACAAAAAATGACAGTTTTGTCTATGCCTGAAAAGAGGGAAAAATAGGTAATGCAATTTTAAAGACTGATCATGATTTTGAAGAAAACAAGTTATTGACTGACGTTATCTCAATTGATCCTCACAATAATTCTATGAGTTAATTGTATAATCAAAAACTTACTACTGAGGAAAATCAAGCTGAGAAAACTTAAATAACAGCACAAAATTATCATTTTGTTTATCCTGAAGCCATTCAGTCCAGAACTTCAAAACCCAAAACATCATGTATCACATGGGGAACATTTATTTGTTTATCATTAAAGACAAAACCACATAGTAATATAAGCACAAATTCTTCTAAAAGTAATTGAAATAGTGACTATGCCCAAAAATTTATTGTTTATCTATTGGTTGGGTGTTTGGCCTTAAAACAGATACTTGAATGATTAATAAGAAGATGATGTTGTTATTGCTCTGAAGGAATAAGAAATTTTTTTGTACAAATAAAATAATGGAAGGACAAATAACTCAAAACCCATATAATTTTTGAATGTAGTAGAAAAGAATAGAAGCTCTGGCTAAACCTATGAAATATGGCATTCTAAGTGAAAAAAAATTAGCCAAAGCAATTTACAGAGTGAGCCATTGCAAGAGAAGATTGACTCTATTGGGCATTTGATAAATCTTAGCTTATAAGCATAAATTCCAAAAAAAAGAAAAAGAAAGAATAAGCAATTTAAGAGGATCTTAAATGGCATGCCACGAAGTTTATAACTGATCTGCTAGGCAATGTATAAGTGCAGTGTGAGATATTTACAGTGATTCTTTAAAATACATATTAAGACCCTGAAAGCACCAGGCTCCTGCAGCTTTCCTTGTAAATTCTGTTGAAATTGGCCTGGGGAATAACACAGTTGCTTGAATTAAAAAAGAGCTAAAAGACCATAAGTAAAAGATAATGATTAATAGGCTGTAGAGCCTTCTGGGGGAAATACCGAGTGGACCTCTTCAGGTTTGGTACTAATGATCTGTAAGAAAGTGCAGACAGCATATTAATGAAATTTTTTGATAACATTAAATTGGGAGAGGCTGGAACATAATTCAGATCAGAAAAATAATCGTTATAGAAAAGACTATGAGGAAGTTAAGAATATGAAGTAATACTAAGATGGCAACCAGTGATACTAAATTCTAAGTAGTATATCATAGGACAGATTTTTAAAGTAGCGAAAGTAGAGGACATCGATGAGGGGCTAACAAACTACCTTGGAAGCTAAGAGTGTAGGGTGGACTGTCTCCATGACACATGGGCATGGTCGTTTCTATGTGAGTCAGAAAGAGTACTGAGACTATGGTTCTTGGAAAAGAAATGTTTTTTTTGGTGCATGAAGGTCTATTATTTGTGTTGGAAACTACTGAAAACAATGAGTAGGTCCCTGGGACGGGGGTGTCAAGTTTATCTTCTAGCGTGTTTCTTAATGTACACATGTATGTGTGATTCATTCCAGGGAAAAGGAGAACACCCGTGTTCAGAAAAAAACGTTTGTGCTCAAAGAGAGAATTATGGCCTGCTTGAAGAGGGAAGTATCATAAAAATAACCGAGATTCCATGTGGCGATAAGTTGAAACCTAAAAAGAAAGAAAAATAACTAGGCTCATTTAACAGGTAAAAGAAATAAAATGGTTTTCTCCGAAAGCCCTTAAGAACAAAAATTACGTCATGTTAATTTCAACTTGAAAGGCTTTCTTTTTAACTAGACTTTATTTTGAGGTTTCTCCCAATACCCATAACTACAATGACAAGCATTATTAAGCAACTCCTTTTTGACATACAAGGAAATATTAGTTTATTATTAACAACAGCCTTGTTTAGAAATCTTGACTTAGGATAGCACTGTAATTAAAAATACAAGATTCTAAAGCCAAATCTGAAGTCAAACCTTGGCTCAACAATTATTTAGTTATGTTATTTGGGGCATGTAATTGAACATGTATTGCTCAATGTTCTTATCTGTACTCTAGTATAACTAGCTACCTCAAAGATTCAGTAAGAAGTTTGGGATTAAATAATATTTACCTGGGAATTAAATAGGAAAATATATATAAGACATTTAGCATAATTTCTCAAGTAATGTAGATATTCTGTGATATATACTAAGCATAAAATCATCAAACGTTATGTTTGGAAGATATTTTAGTGATTATAAGTCCAACTTCCCCAATTTGGAGATGAAGAATATTAGAATATAACCACTGAATCTTAGAATTCAACCACTCCCTTAAAATTACAGAGATAGTTTTGAAAGAACAGGAACAGCATTCAGGAATTATAATTTCGTATCCAGAGAAATCATGCAGGTTTACTATGACAAGTTCCACAGATTTATATAGAAAATTTTGAAAGTTACGAAATGCATGAATTTTATTTTCTCTCATAGATTCCACTGACATTATCTTCCGTCACATTTCCCAGAAATAAACAACTCAGTAGTACAGTGAAGGGTCCTATTAAAATCTCAATTAAGGCATTAGCCCAGGGACAACACTGTGGTCCACAGTGCAATATATATTATACATTGAAATCAGTTCAGTTCAATTCAGTGTAGTCGCTCAGTTGTGTCTGACACTTTGTGACCCCATGGACTGCAGCATGCCAGGCCTCCATGTCCATCACCAATTCCTGAAACCTACTCAAACGCACATCGGTGATACCATTCAACCATCTCATCCTCTGTCATCCCCCTCCCCTCCGCCCTCAATCTTTCTAAGCATCAGGGACTTTTCCAGTGAGTTGGTTCTTTACATCAGGTGGCCAAAGTATTGGAGTTTCAGCTTCAATATCAGTCCTTCCAATGAGCACTGAGGACTGATTTCCTTTATGATGGACTGGTTGGATCTCCTTGCAGTCCAAGGGACTCTCAAGAGTCTTCTCCAACACTACAGTTCAAAAGCATCAATTCCTCAGCTCTCAGCTTTCTTTATAGACCAACTCTCACATCCATACATGACTACTGGAAAAACTATAGCCTTGACTAGATGGACCCTTGTTGGCAAAGTAATGTCTCTGCTTTTTAATATGCTGTCTAGGTGGGTCATAGCTTTTCTTCCAAGGAGCAAGTGTCTTTTAATTTCATGGCTGCAGTCACCATCTGCAGTGATTTTGGAGCCCCCCAAAAATAAAGTCATCCACTGTTTCCCCATCTATTTACCATGAAGTGATGGGACCGGATGCCATGTTCTTAGTTTTCTGACTAGTAGGCTATAGTCCATGGGGTCGCAAAGAGTCGGACTTCACTTTCACTTTTCACTTTCCTGCATTGGAGAAGGACATGACAACCCACTCCAGTGTTCTTGCCTGGAGAATGCCGGGGACGGAGGAGCCTGGTAGGCTGCCATCTATGGGGTCACACAGAGTTGGACACGACTGAATCGACTTAGCAGCAGCTTTCACTTTCATTAAGAGGCTCTTTAGTTCTTCTCCACTTTCTACCATAAGGGTGGTGTCATCTGCCTATCTGAAGTTATTGATGTTTCTCCTGGCAATCTTGATTCCAGCTTGTGCTTCATCCAGCCCAGTGTTTCTCATGATGTACTCCGCATATAAGTTAAATAAGCAGGGTGCCAATATACAGCCTTGACATACTCCTTTTCCTATTTGGAAGCAGTCTGTTGTTCCATGTCCTGTTCTAACTGTTGCTTCTTGACCTGCACACAGATTTCTCAAGAGGCAGGTCAGGTGGTCTGGTATTCCCACCTCTTTCAGAATCTTCCACAGTTTATTGTGATCCACACAGTCAAAGTTTCTACTGATCCAGAAAGTCAGAGGCTCAATACTTTATTATATTTTAAATACATTCAGAATTATAATCACTACTATGAAACTGATCTGAGAAATAATTATACTTTATTGGGTGAATGGAGTATCCTCATAATTAATCATTCTGTTTTTATCCTTGCCTCCAATAACTTACTTTGGACACAGCAATCATAGTGAATTCTTGAGAATTTTAGTCAATTGTTTCACTCCTCTCGTTAAAGCTCTCCAATGTCTTCCCATGTCACACTGAATAAAAGCAAACATCCTTTCAGTGGCCCTCATTTATCCACAAGTATAACTTCGACCTCTTGCTGTGCTGTTTTTCCCCTAGATGGCTCCAGGTCAACCAGTTTGTCCATCTTGTTTTCCTTTGAGCCATCCAAACACAGGCCTCTCTCAGGGCCTCTGCTGCTCTCTCAGTGCAGAAATACAGAAAGCTTTGTCTCTCCCAGGAAGCCCATGCCTTGCTCCCCTGGTCCCTTCAAGCTTTCCCACATATACTACTTCTTAGTTATAATCGAAATTCCTTCCTGTTAGTATGACACCCCCCACTTTCATCCCTGTTTTATCTTCTCCAAAACATTTATTACTATCTAAGGCAGACTGGCTGTAAAAAGTGTGCATAATAATCCATACCATCCTTGTATTGCATGTCCATGTTTAATGATACTTGATATTTTCTTTCATCATAAAAGGGAATCTACTTCTCCATTCCCTGAATCTGGGTTAGCCTTGTGATTTACTTTAACCAAAAGAGTGTTATAGAGGTGATCTTCTGAGAACTCCAAACCAAGGCTTCCAAGGACTTCACAGCTTCAGTTTCTGTCTTCGAGAGCATTGCCCTGGCTTCACCATGTGAAGAAGCCCACTTTAGCCTGCTGGGAGATGAGAAGTCTTAGGAAGCACAGGCAAGCTTTGCAAAATGAAGCCCCTAGGTCAGATAGCAACAGCCAACACCAAAGGCAAGTTGTGTGACTGAGGCCATTTTAGACTGAAAAGCCTCAGCTGAACCACTAGATGACTGTAGCTGTATGATCGACCTCAGGGAAGTCTAGCAGAAAATTGATCCATAGAGAACGGTTTAGGAAACTTCTGTTGTACATTTAGTCTTCATTTGCTTAAAACCTCCAGTGCTAAAATATCCACTTAAATAATTCCAGAATCATTTTGTTTTTAATTTGGATTCATATAGGATGTATTTTATAGAACACCAAGCTTTCCCCATATTGTCTGAACAGCTATATTAAGTTGAGTGTTGATGAGATTAATCATCTGAGAAATTGTGTCATCTTTAGTCTGTCACTGAGGTGGAACATTTTGTTTTGATGAACAAATCCATAACCATTTGGATCAAAAATAATGGAAATGTATTCACCAGTTACACTCCCATTGATTAGAGACAGGGATAACAAGTGGGTAAATAAAGTTATTGATTTTAATAACTTCCAATTAGGCATTTAGGCTGTCAGTCCTTGGAGAAAATCTAGAAATGTGCTCAATTTTCTAGGAATTTCCAAACTTGTTTCTCACATCTAGATTGATAAAGCATGTTATGGTTGCAAAATCATTCAGATTTTAATGGGTTTGGTCTTGTGAGTTCAGATATATTTACCTCTAGTAGATAAAATAAAATCTTACTTTATTGAATCCTAGCTGCACTAAAATATTCAGAAAAATGTGTTTAATCAGTCACGTACCACTTACAGACAGTACGTTAGAGCTACGACCCACATAATTGAAAGGACAATGGTGATGTCATAATAGCAGCCTTGGGGTATGCATATTCCTATTAGTATCTTATTATGTTCATCATTTGAATTTCTGTTATACTTAGCATTGAAATTACAAGCTGAAACTCTATTCCCTGTGGAACATAATTTCTCCTTCTTTTTTCATTTTATAGAGGCTTATAGCTGAGCCCAAGATTTTAGGCCATTTAAATTATTCCTTTATTTCTCTAGATAGATTTTTGTCAAATCATGTATTTGCAATTAGTACCAAAGAGCAATTTTCCCTCAAAAAGAATGTTCCCCCAGACTCAGAAATGTGTATGCAATACTTGTGTTATGGAATCTACAAATAAGAAAACGAAATACTCTATCTTGTAAGTTGCATATGTTTCTAAGAAGGGATGAAATAATAGAGACAGTGACCTGATACTGAAAATATCCAACTATAGACTAAATTTTGGTGAAAAAAGTCAACATCAGAAACTCAAATTATCAATTATTACCCAGGGGAAATAGTTAACGTCTCATCAGGCAAATCTTAAAAAGCTAATGAAGACTTGAAAAAATTCCATTTTGACCAAAAGGAGCATTATAACAGAGCATTGCTGATTTTTCCTTTTCCTATACTTTCAATCTAGGGAAAAAGCAGGGAAAGAAAACTAGAAACTCAGTATTTAGGCAAAACGATAATCATAATGGTTTCTACAGTGTTCTTAATAAAGACATAGTAACTTTAAGAATATTTGTTTGTTTACATTTAGGAATAAGTTAATCCACCAGAGCTTGGGCAAAAGTTCATCTTTGGTACCATTAATGGCACACTCCTAAATGTAGCAACATGACATGTTAGGAATCTCCTACGTAAAAGATGCAGTTTTTATATTAATGATGGAAACAGCTGGAGGAGTAAAGACCTTGGCTTGGCTGTATATTCCTTCAGTCTAACACTGCACCTACCTTCTTTGTATAAATAGCCATTTGTATTTCACATAAAGCTGCCAGCTGTGTGGTCAATAAATACAACTCCATTATCTTGGCAAAGTATCCCTTAAATCAGGACTGCACAGAGGCATAATCCCTAGGACAGGTCAATAATACGTGATATCAAAGCCAGGTTTAACTGTCAGTTTTACTACCCTCCCCTGGTAGACCCATTTAGATGGTTAAATTTAAATCAGAGGGGAAAGTAACGTCTGTTTCTAACTATATGTGTATCAGAAATATCTTGCATATTTGCATATGCTGGTTTACTAATGTGTATAGAAGCAGCCCCAGGCATCAGCTGGTTTCAGGTAATTAACCAGCAGCATTAACTATGGATTTTATATTATAGACAAACCTTTCTTAGGTTAAATGAAGTGAACTGAAGTGAAAGTTGCTCAGTTGTGTCTGACTCTTTGTGAACTCATGGACTGTAGCCATCCAGGCTCCTCTGTCCATGGAATTCTCCAAGCAGGACTATTGGAGTGGGTAGCCATTCTCTTCTCCAGAGAGTCTTCCTGACCCAGGGATCAATTTTCTGTGTCTCCTGCATTGCAAGAAGATTCTTTACCATCCAAGCCATCAGGGTCAAGACCAAGTCCATTTCAGATAGAAAATTTCTTTTTTTGTGACCAAGTTTCTTCTCTACTGGGCACTTAGAAGACTTAAAATCTTGTGTATTTGGCAAACCCGTTATTCCAGTGCTTAAAAGGTTGGGTACTGAAAATGTTAAAATGAATCAGATTCACAGTAAAAAGAAACTCTGCCAAAGGATAGGTTTCAGTGAATATTGCAGTTGATTGATAAAGATAGCAGTAGTAAAGGCCACCACAGGCTAAGGATGTATAAAATACCAGGCACTGTGCTCAGAGCTTTACTGATATCATCTGATTTTGTCTCACAAGACTCTTATTCAATGGGTGGTATTGCCATCTGCCCATTTTACAGATAAATTCACAGGGACAGGAACTTTTCTCAAGGCAATACAGGAGTTAGTACTAGAACCATACTCTGAATCTCAGCATTGCAGTTTATAGAATGAGTCCAAGATTTCTGGTGCTCTTCCCACCTCTCATTATTTGTACTCATCTAACCAATGTTTAGTGAGCAGTTACTCTTTTAAGGTTGACACTTATGGACCTGGGCTGAGGACCTGGAGCCTGACTACAAGCCTAGACCAGGGCAAGGACAGAAAATTGTTTCTATCTCAAGGGCCAGCTCTGATTAACTGGCAAGAGTGGTCTGAAAAAATGTGTTAAGAATCCCACAGTTCAGGTCAGGTCAGCAAGGAGCGATGAGGGGGGAAAGAGTAATGTCTGTGATGTGTGAGGGGACGAGGGGACCGTAAATGTCTCCAGTGTGTGACTTTCCTGAGCTAGGGGATAGCAAAAGAGTAGGAGAAATACTCAGAAGTGAGTGGTCAAATGGACTTGAGCAAATAGAAAACTGGAATACTTTAGGATCGATATTAAAGCAAAATGGAGTTTCATTAAGAGAAAGAAATACAGACAGAACAAAGGCAGGCAAAGAATGAAGCAGACGCTAGACAGAAGGTGCACAGCTATTCAACAGGATAGTTAAGGGGCGGTCAGAAAAACGGAAAAGCAAGTATTCCAGAGAGTAAGTAAGTTCATCTTCTTTATTAAACTATGTATTTGTTTGTACTCATCTATTTATTTTGGCTGCAATATCTTTGCTGCTGGATGCAGGCTCTCTCTAGCTGTGGTAAGCAGGTCTACTCCCTAATTGCAGTGCACATGCTTCTTATTGTGGTGGCTTCTCTTGTTGAGGAGCATAAGATTCTAGAGCTTGGGCTCCATAGTTGTGGCACCCAGCTTAATTGTCCCCTTGGCATTTGAAATCTTTCCGGACCAGAGATCAAGCCTGTGTCGTCTGCACTGGTAGGCGGATTCTTAACCACTGGACCACAGGGAAGTCTGTTAAGTTCCTTTGCATGAGAAAGATTGTGGATAACTAAGTTAGGATACCTGCCGCGGCTCCAGAGGCACAAACTATCACGCCATGATTTGTCTGGGCTAAGAGGTCAGAGGGTACCCTGGGCAGAGGTGGAAGCAATGGGAGAGGTATAGCTGGGCTTTGTAGCTGAGACCCATCTTAATAATCCCCAACTAGATTGACTAAAAAGTTGGCTCTAGCCCAGCAGTGGTCAACTTTACACTCTCCCAGGCCTACTTTTTGACCACACAGCCTCCTGGTTTTTGCATCTGTTTTGGCAAAGCAGTGCTCCCCACTCCCAAGCAGATATCTGAATTGACAGCTGTTAATCCCACTTCAGTAGAAATAAATCCTGCCAGGGTTGGCAATGAGCAGGTGCATTTCCACTCACCTGGATCAAACCAGAGTCTCCCAAGAGAGTACAATTTGTGCACACAGCCCTTATCCCCCCTTGGCAACTGGAGGATATAGTCCAAACTGTAGCTCCTAGAGCCTACAGTTCGAGACAAGTGGCCTGGAAGAGAGATAAGCACACACTTCTGAGATGCATGCAGTAACTAGCTCCCAACAGCATAAAATATTCAACTCAGAATGATGAATTTTAATTTTATTTCAAAAGCCTTTTCAAAGGGAAGGTGTCAGAGCTTAACACTTTCTACTAGGTTTAACATAAATGGCTACCTGCCAATTAGAATCTGTTTTCCAATCATTTGTGATCTAATATATGAAAATGAATTATGTGGTTCAAGATGAAATGAAATCTATAATCCTCTGTACTATGCTGAAATACTAAATCACGATAAAGGGGTGAGAGGCAAAGGGGAACGTTTTGTTGATTTACACAGAAATAGCAAGCGTGTAGCTCAACGAGATCTCAACTCAGCTGGGAGAACATTTGGCTCATCTTGCTATGGAAAATAAAAACAAAAATGTGGATTTCTAAGAGTTTTAATGAGCTTCCCAGGTGGCTCAGTGATAAAGAATTCACCTGCCACAGGTGACGCGGGTTCGACCCTGAGTCGGGAAGATCCTCTGGAGAAGGAAATGGCAGCCCACTCCAATCTCATGGACAGAGGCGCCTGACAGGCTACAGTACAAGGGGTCACAAAGGAGTTGGACACAACTTAAGTGACTAAACAAGAACAAGGGTAAAGCTTAGGATCTAGAAGACCAAGTCAAATTACGTTCCTGGACAGGAGGACTAAGGTGATCAGCCTCGCAGAGGGGCAAGAGTGGTGGGAGGAATTGCGAAAGGGTCCCTGCATGTCTTGGCAAGTGTTATTGTGCCAACAGGACCCAGGAACCTGAGCAAAGCCTAGCATTTTTTTTTTCCCCTGGGGCAAGTATCCAGTAAAATGGGACGGTTGATTTTGTAACTCAGCACAATGCATTCTTAAACAGCTTTATTATTCATTGGGGCCACTTGGCTAGGCATACTGAGTGACACCAAGATCATTTGAATAGAAAGCCCCTGGGACTCTATGCAGTTTGCATTCTGTAATCTAGGGTTTTTGAGGGCTTTTTTTAGCCTTGGACACTCATATGGATTAAATCGTGCCCCTCCCTCCCCCACAAATATGTTGAAGTTCTGACTCCCAGTAACTGTGCGTGAAACTTTATTTGGAAATAGAATCTTTGCAGATACAGTCAAGTTACGATGAAGACATGGTGAATTTGAGTGGGCTCTTAATCCACTATGGCCAGTGGTTGCCTAAGAAAAGGGAAATATGGAAACATACAGAGACACACAAGGGGAGAATGTCATATACTAACCGGAAGTGGAGATTGACATGTTTACAACTGCAAGGCAAGGAACATCTGAGGTGTCCAGCAGCTGGAGGACACAAGGCAAAATCCTTCTTTAGAGCTTCAGAAAGACCATGGCCCTGTTGGCAACTTGATTTCGGACTTCCCACCCTCCGGCTGTTTCCAGATGTGAGTGAGATAATACATTGTTGTTGTTTTAAGTCATCCTGCTTGTGGAACTTCGTTACAGCAGACCCAGAAAGCTGATACAGTTATCCTTATTCTAATAAAATATACTCAGAACCTTGAAATATTAGACAAGTAAATACAAAGTTGATCTGGTGAAACCTGGGATGAAAAGTCACAATGCATACCTGAAATATTCCTAGTCTATTGAATACTATAAAAATCAGGGCTTCTCTGAAAAATGTCTAACTCTCTTGAGAGTGTGAATTAACACATGCTAAGGCTTTTTTTTAATTTTAAAAAAATGTATACTTATCTCGTGTGTGTTCATCTAAATGAGTTTCCATTAACTGAAGGTTCCCCTGTCCTGAGCACTCAGATCAAGCATTATAATATCCCCTGTGCTCCCAGAATCCCCTCATGTTTCCTTCAGCCTCCCGAATGACATCGCCTCTCTTGCTTGCTTACTATCAAGCCCTTTTTTTTCTTCCCTTGGAGGATAATTGCTTTACAATATTGTGTTAGTTTCTGCCATACCTTGGCCTGAATCAGCCACAGGTACACACATGTCCTCTCCCTCCTGAACTCCCCTCCCTCTCCCTCCCCGTCCCACCCACCTAGCTCATCACAGCACGCTGGGTTGAGTGCCCCATGTCACACAGCAAACTCCCTATGTTGTTCTTTTTGTTCTTGAAATAATGTGAGCCTCTTAAAACACTTTTGGGGCGAGGGCTGTTCTCTTTTTTAAAAAAAATTCAGCATTGAAACTATATATTATCATATGTGAAACAGAACACCATTCCATGTTCAATGCATGAGACAAGGGCTCAGGGCCGGGGCAATGGGATGACCCAGAGGGATGGGATGGGGAGGGAGGTGGGTGGGGGGTCCAGGAAGGGGAACACATGTAAACCCATGGCTGATTCATGTCAATGTATGGCAAAAACTATTACAATATTGTAAAGTAATTAGCCCTCAACTAAAATAAATAAATTTATTAAAAAAAAAAAATTCAGCTGAATCCCTGCCAACTTTCTTAAATATCCAACAACTTTTGTTGTTTCTCATAATACTTAGGAAAGTTGATGTTAACCAGCTTGTGAAGTGAAGCATTAGTAGCTCAGTTGTGTCCAGCTCTTTGTGATCTCATGGACTATAACCTGCCAGGCTCCTCTGTCCATGGATTTCTCTAGGCAAGAATACAGGAGTGGGTAGCCACTCCCTTCTTCAAGGGATCTTCTTGACTGTGGGATTGAACCTGGGTCTCCTGCATTACAGGCAGATTCTTTACTGTCTAAGCTACCAGGGGTAGCTAGCCTGTGGCAATATCCAATTCACATGTAAATTTAGTTAAAATATAAAAACTGCACATAAAAAGTTTAAATTATCATCTAATCCAATTATACCCTTTTTTCCTTCTTTTTAAATTATTCAAACCTGCAATAGTTTGTGCCTGTGTAATTCAAAGAACTTACTATCTGACTTTCTCGTTAAGAGTCAGGGCATATTTCAAAAACACTTTTTTAACTTCCAGCTTGATATTTTTAGAATACTTTGCCTATGAGGAAGTTATATGTAAATTAGAGGGAATGAATCTAAATAATTAATTTTCATTTATTTTTATGTACTCTCTCATCTAGATGAAAGCTGAATATGTATAAACAACGTAATGCTATTACTGTATCTCCATCTTTTCACCAAATTGATGAGGTGACTTCTAAAACCATCCAGTATTTGAATTGTGTTCATTTTGTATCAAGTATTGTTCTAAGTGCTTTTACATATTTTAAATGACTTAACCTCATAAGAATACAATGAGATAGGATGGTTATTATTCACAGCCTACCACAGAGGATACAGGTCACAGAGAGTTTGAGTCGATTCCCCAGGCAGAGATGCATGGAGCTCAGACTCTCACCCGAGCTTACTAGCAGCTGAAGTCCATAGTCATCTTATCAGAGAAGCCTTTAACAGAGAGGCATGCGATGATAACGTTACAGAAATAAAGACAAGGAAAAATATAAAAAAGTCAGCCATAACATTCCGTATATTTCTCAAGTTGAGCTCTAAAATGCTTTTTCTTTGAGACTCTTCAGAATAAACACACTAACCAAGCAAGCCAAAACCAGTCAGCTGCAAAGATCTCACAGAGACCATTTCTTTTTTAAATTGGAAAGAATACCAGCTTTTTAAAACACCTTCCAAATATTGAATTTGAGAATTAATTCTTCAAATTATACATGCATTTATGTTTTGACCCAGCCATCTTGCTCTAGGGGATTTATCTAACTGGTAGACATGCATGCATACAGAAATGATTCATGAAAGCTAATCACAGAAGTATTGGACTTAATAGCAAGGGGCTGGAAATAGCTCAAACGTCTGATTCTAGGGACTAGTTAAATATAGACTGTGCATCCTAAGTGTGATGCCAGAAGGGCAAAAAATATGTCTTTAAATAAGATGAAATGCTCATATAATAATATATAGCATGATACACTGTAAATAAATCAAGAAACTCAATATAACTTTGGCTTCCCAGGTGGTGCTAGTGGCAAAGAACACACCTGCCAATGCAGGAGATATCAGAGACACGGCTTTGATCCCTGAGTTGGAAAGATCCCCTTGAGGAGGGCATGGTAACCCACTCCAGTATTCTTACCTGGAGAATCCCATGGACAGAGGAGCCTGGCAAGCTACAGTCTACAGGGTCACAGAAAATCGGACATGACACAACTGAAGTGACTTAGCCTGCATGCAAGTGTGCCTACTTATATGTATAAGAAGATACACTGGAAGGATTTATAAAATTCAAAAAAGACAAAAGTCTTCTTTCTCATCCATGACACATTTGCAAATACCATTGATTCTGCTTTCAAAACAGGCCAGGAATCTTACTACTAACAACCTCTTCCTATTACTACTATGGTCCAAACCATCATTATCTCACGCCTGGACAATTATAAGAGCTTCCACCCTTGAACCTTCAAACCATTTTTACACGGGAGCCAGAGGATCCTCTTTAAAGGATATGTCACTCTTCTGCTTGAAACCCTCTCAAGTCAGAGTGAAAATCAACACATGTTATGACTAACAAAGCTTTATATGATTTTACCTTAAGTTCCTGTTCTAGTCTCTACTAATCTTCCCTTAGTTCACTTACAGGGTCACCATCGCTCTATCTGGAATCAGGAAGATACTCATTAATTAAAAAAAAAAAAAAAACCGCTAAAATAATGAAAATTTTTCTCTGCAATGAAAATATTCAGTTGCCTATTATTAGATGCTCTTATACAGAGTTCTACCTAGTGGCTGTATGTAATAAACCAGATGTAAAAGAAACCTTCCTCTGAAAGTATAAGAAGAATGGGATCCAAAAAAATTAAATTGAATAAATGACTGTATTCCAAATTCATGGTGGTATATTCATTTACTTTAAAAAATTAATTATATCAGAAACATCATCTCTAAGTGTAGTCACTACCTTGGATTAGTAATCAAGTATCATTCTTAAGAATCCAACAGGATTTTTTGTTTGTTTGTTTTACTATCTAGATTAGGAAATAGATCTATGGTGGTGATGCTGATACCTTCACTTCTTTCAAGAATATCTTTCACCTAATTGTAGTAGGGTGGAGGTAAATAGGCTTCCAAGTTTGATACTTGACCCTTCATTTATAAGAATAAATACCAGAATTTGGGCTTTTTGGAAACTGGAAAAATAATCGATGTCAGATGAACTTGGCCCAAGAGCCCATTTATACTCAGAACTTCATTTGTAAACTGAAGTTGACCTCATTCAGATTACAGTTATGTCCTGGATATTGAAATTACATTATCCAGCATGCTGGTCGGTGGTTTGTTTCTCTTCCTTCAAAGAATAGGCACCAAGATAAAAAGTCAAGACCATACCGGAAGAGTGTGCTTCATCCGGTGCTCTTGGAAGATCAGAGGTCATTCATTTTTACGATCATTCCCAGGACTCCTTTTATTCAAGAACTCAGGAATAATAAATTAACTTCTCTAGAAACTATTGGATCTAGTGATTAATTTAACTAGCTGGTTTGAATCAAAGAACCTGCTTTCAAGTTTTGGAAATTTTGCAATTAAAAAAAAGTGAAAAAAAGAAAACTGTCAAACTGGGATCTTTAAGTGTGCTAAGGACGCAGCCCTACTTAGTATATCTTTTTATCCTTGATGAAACTGTAATCCAAATGGAAGTACCAGAGATCTCTCTGTGCCTATTCATCCCCTAAACCAAGACTACTGGTCCTTCCTCTGCTGATGGCAAATGATCACATCCACTTTGCATGTGCTATTTAAATCTCCCTGTAGGACCAGGACACTTCATTCCTCTCAAGCCTGTTTAGTTGCATTAAGTTGCCATCTTCCACATTAGCATTCCTTGCTGACAAAGAAATGTCAGGAGTGTCAATTCCAGTGTGGCAGAGGCTCCTCTGATACTTGCTTATAGCAATGGAAGAGAAGATAAAATATTGTAACATAATTCAGAGGTCAGTGGATAGAACACACAGGAAAGACCAGCCTAACATTCATGGCCCCTGGAGTCTTTGAATTTCTTCATTTACACTGTGATGGTGTGTTTACTGGTGTTTTGATTTCAGCTCTCATAGGCCCGGATGGTGACCACAGCCATGAAATTAAAAGACCCTTGCTCCTTGGAAGGAAAGCTAGGACAAACCTGTGTGTGTTAATCTCTCAGTAGTGTCCAACTCTTGCAACCCCATGGACTGACTGTAGCCCACCAGACTCCTCTGTTCATGGAATTCTCCAGGCAAGAATACTTGAGAGGGTTACCATTTCCTTCTTTGGGGGATCTTCCCAACCCAGGATTGAACCTGGGTCTCCCACATTGTAGGCAGATTCTTTACCATCTGAGCTACCAGAGAAGTCCCTATGACAAACCTAGATTGCATATTTAAAAGCAGAGACATCACTTTGCCAACAAAAGTCTGTAT
The DNA here is from genome assembly GCF_054371585.1 of Giraffa tippelskirchi. Taxonomy (NCBI): domain Eukaryota; kingdom Metazoa; phylum Chordata; class Mammalia; order Artiodactyla; family Giraffidae; genus Giraffa; species Giraffa tippelskirchi. The sequence continues at coordinate 155,764,391 of NC_137281.1, forward strand.
AGTCAAAGCTATGGTTTTTCTAGTAGTCATATATGGATGTGAAAGTTGGACCATAAAGAAGGCTGAGCACTGAGCAACTGATGCTTTCAAACTGTGGTGCTGGACAAGACCCTTGAGAGTCCCTTGGACTGCAAGGAGATCAAACCAGTTGATCCTAAGGGAAATCAACCCTGAATATTGATTAGAAGGACTGATGCTGAAGCTGAAGCTTCCATACTTTGGCCACTTGATGCAAAGAGTTGACTTATTAGACAAGACCTTGATGCTGGGAAAGATTGTGGGAGGGAGGAGAAGGGGGCATCAGAGGATGAAATGATTGGATGGTGTCATCGACTCGATGGACATGAGTTTGGGCAAACTCCAAGAGACAGAGAAGGCCAGGGAAGCCTGGAGTGCTGCACTCCATGGGGTTGCCGAGAGTTGGACATGACTTAGCAACTGAACAGCAGCAACAAAACCATAGGCCAAACTTAGATGTAAATTTCTATCATTTGACAGCAAACTCTTTCATCCGCAGCTGGTTGGCTACATGAGCACATGGGAGGCAAAATCACTGGCATGAGACACTACTAAAGTTAATTTGGCTTCATGTAAAATGATGGTCTGTTTTGGCAGTAACTGTCAAAATGTAAAACAGATATGATCTCTTTCACCAAGAAGTTCCACTTCAAAGGATGCATTCTTCAGATATTCTGGTATAAGATCCCAAAGGTGTATATACACTGTCTTCACTGAAGCAGTCTTTGGTGATAGCAAAGACCTGAAGACAAAAGTTGATCACTAAGAAATATGTTTAACCAATCACAACAGAATTGCAAGCAATCTCTGAAAAATATGACAAATCTGTACATACTGTACGTATCAGGTGCTCATGATATTTTTTTACTAGACAATAAAAGTTAAAAACACTATGAAAAACATGTTTAAATTTTATCCTTAATGTTACATATTTGTTGTATATTAGCAGTGCTAGCAATGGCTACCGCACTCTGAGAAAGGGTGAATGTGTTAATTGCTCAGCCGTGTCTGACTCTTTGTGGTCCCCTGGACTGTAACCCTCCAGGGTCCTCTGTCCATGGGATTTTCCAGGTAAAAATACTGGAGTGGGTACCATTCCCTTCTCCAGGGGATCTTCCTGACCTAGTGATCGAACTGGTGTCTCTTACATCTCATGCATTGACAGATGGGTTTACCACTAGCACCGCCTGGGAAGCCTCAAGAAGAAAAGCTTCCCTGACTGGGAATCGAACCTGGGCCACTGCAGTGACAGTGTTGAATCCTAACCACTAGGCCACCAGGGAGCATCAATCCTCACTTCAGTAGTGGGATTATGATCGCAAGAATCTTTTATTATCTGTGCTCTCTTTTTTTTAATTTTAAATTAACTTATTTTAATTGGAGGCTAATTATAATATTGTAGCGGTTTTTGCCATACATTGACATGAATCAGCCATGGATGTATCTATGCTCTTTATTTTCATATATTTGATTTTGACAAAGACACGAATTCATTTTCTATTATTAATTTGAAAAACTCAAATGATGATCGAAAATTGCATAAAATTATACCCATTTTTTCACAGTATAGGAGGCATGAAATGTCTTATTCTTGTATTTTAGCCCTAGACCTAAGTTCCCCATCCTTTACCTCGCTCACTTCTACGTCAGTGGCACGTCTTTGTAAAACAGGAGATTTCTCTGGGTTTAGGGGTGCATTCTTGGACTCTGAATAGACTAAGGAGCTTGATTCCTTACTGTTGGCCTCCTAGGAAGTCTAGTTTAAATAACAGAGCTATCCAACTCCAGGTGCCAATCTCTCTGAGGTCATTTGGATACATCAAAACTGGTTGAAAAACTGCATATGTGATACATGAAAAAAAAAATGTGATAGGGGTGATGTTTATTTAGGAAAGGATTAACTCTTGCAAAAATGCTGCAGGCAAGTAATTGAAGTCCATACAACTGAACATGTAAAGTATTAACATGGTAAATGAATCATTTTCTAGTGAAGATGAGTGCAGACACCCAGGGACTGTGGCTGGGTACAGTGCGCAGAAAGAGATTCAGCTCCCCGTGCATCTGAAGAACAAGTGTGCCAGGAGCGCAGTTCTGGAATCAGGCTCCTTGACTTACTATCCACATATTAAAAGTCAATAATCTCCATTGTGTAGTGAGATAAACCATAGTGCCTTCATTGTAAAGTTACTGTGAGCATCAAATAAGTGGATATCTTGTAACGCACTTAGAAGCATGTGGTTTAATAAACTGAAGTTATCACCATTATTTTATCATTACTAAAATTGTAACAAACCCAGAATCCAGTGAATATATTATGTAATCTCAGTTATTTATTCAATTAACAAAAAATCAAATCTTATTTACTGAAATACTCATTATTGATTCATCTGAATATTTTCTAGATAGTATGAATATATACTTAAAAACATGACTAAAGATCTCCATATGTATTTTCTAAAACCTATGAAAATTTTTAGGAAATAAGAAATATTTTCCCATTATATGGCAGCATTAATAAATAGTTTGGTATCCAGAAGAATATATTCTGGCAGTCATTTCAGATGCTTTCTTAAAGACAACTTTGTTGAAAAACATTTACTTATGTCATCTTGCTTGTGGATTAATTGCCAGAATCTGCTTCCCAGGTGGCTCAATGATAAGGCATCTGCCTGCAGTTGCAGGAAACGAGGATTTGATCCTTGCATCAGGAAGATCCCCAGGAAGAGGAAATGGCAACCCACTCCAATATTCTTGCCTGGAGAATCCCATGCACAAAGGAGCCTTGTGGATTACAGTCCATGGGATTGCAAAAATCAGACATGCCTGAGTGCACGCACACACACACACACATACCCTTATCAGAGAAGACTTTGCAATATCATTTGCCTTTCCGCCTACTTTAGGATAGCCCAGAATGGGCTGCAGTAATAAATAAACCATAAAGTCTCATTGGCTCATCATAACACAGATTTATGTCTTGCTTGTGCTACCATGAGGGCACATTTCCTACAGTTTCAGCCGCTGTTTCTAGAACAATTGGCTTCTAAATTTTTTGGAGAGAGATCTTCAGGGATATTCAAGATGTTTCTAAAAAGTGAGATAAGACTGAAGTCAGTATGTATAATTTTGGCTGCATTCCATTTACCCAAATTCAGGGAAATAGGTCAGACCTCACCATGTGGGAAGCTGGTGAATGAAGCAGAAAACTCAGGACCTTGTCTCTGCCATACAAGCCACATACACAAATGACTTGGAATTCTGCACATCGGTGAGCCTCAAAACTAAGAAACACAGTCATCTTACTGATGACTAGAACAGGGTCTGGCACCCAGCCATAGCTCCACGAATACTGGTAGATTAATTGATGTAGAATCATACCATTATTTTAAGCTATACAAGGTTAAGCTGATTATTTCTAGCACTGACTGATTATGATAAGTTCCTCTTGTTCAGGAATTCCTTCCTCAGGGATGATTTTTTACTTTTGAAAACAATCAATTACATTTAGTCTTACTTGCATTTCATTGTTTATTTTTTTATTTATTTATTTTTTTAAATAAATTTATTTATTTTAGTTGGGGGCTAATTACTTTACAATATTGTAGTAGTTTTTGCCATACATTGACATGAATCAGCCATGGGTTTACATGTGTTCCCCTTCCTGGACCCCCCTCCCACCTCCCTGTTTATTTTTAATTGTATTAAATTCTTATGCGTGTGTGCTCCCTCATTCAGTTCTGTTTCACTCTTTGCAACCCACGCACTGTAGCCTTCCAGGCTCCTCCGTCCATGGGATTTTCCAGGCAAGAATACCAGAGTACGTTGCCATTCTCTTCTCCAGAGTGTCTTCCCAACCAGGGATGGAATCCGCGTCTCTTGTGTCTCCTGCATCGGCAGGTGGATTCTTCATCACTAGCACCAACAATGCCTTGAAATGGTGTTTCCTCTTACCTCTGATTTCCAGGAAGAAATACAGGTTTTCCACGTGGGGAGTAATAGATACGTTTCTTTTAAAATACATGTGTTAAAACCAAGACAACTATGTATGATATAATCCATGTATCTAATCATTAAGGGGTGCAAATACAGAGGGATGCAAAACTGTGATTGTATTCCTCAAATAACTGAAGTTTGGAAGTTGTATGTCTAGAAAGCATGAAGTCAAGTTATGTATTAGTCATAAATTTAAAATAATGCTGTTGCTTCTATGTAACCATTAGAGAGAAAGTAGTTCATTTGGAGTAGAGCCAATACCAAATACGGCAAATGAATTCAAACGCATTTCACAACTCTGCTCAGTATTATGTAAGCCACTGGTCTAAATTTATATGTTTTATTCAGAGTTAGCCATTGTTTAAGCTAATGGAGCTAACTTTGAAATACAGTGAATAAAAACAATATATAAATTGACTTATTTTCCCTATTTACCCTCAACAGGGTCAAGTATTTAGCACTCCCAATGTTTTTATTTTGTGTATATATGTTAATGAAATGCCCTTTAATGAGAATGAAATAATACCACCCTCAAGGAATCATATTTCAAGTTGAATAGATTTAATAGCTACTCAAAAATTTTGTTGAGGGCCATACACTATGGAACAGTTATTATGTTGAATAATATAATACTGAGATATCATAAATAATATATAGTATTGTAATTGAGGATAAATGTTGGTTTTCAACAGGTGTTTATTATCTGACTGGCATATGCTAGATCCTAGGATTACAGAAATAGAAGTCTTACATTTCAAATGGGGCTTCCCAGGTGGCTCAGTGGTAAAGAATCTGCCTGCCAATTCAGGAGACGTGGCTTCAATCCCTGGGTCAGGAAAATTCTCTAGAGAAGGAAATTAGCAACTTGCTCCAGTATTTTTGCCTGGGAAATCCCATGAACAGAGGAGCCTGGCAGACTACAGTCCATGTAATCACAGAAGTGTTGGACACAACTTAGCAGCTAAAAAACACCACCACCCTTCAAATGAAGGGAATACAAATAAATATGCTAAATGCCAGAGAGCAGTGTCCATTAATCATACTGGGGCAACATAGAAGGACTATCTAAATCTATTTTAGGGAGTATAGGTGAGATGTAGATTTACAGAGAGAAATTTAGGATTGCACAGAATGAATAAGCATTTTCAAAGTATTCCGGCAGAGTGTAACTATTACGGGTAGAATACCACCAACACACAAAGGTAGTATATTTGAAAAACCCAAATACCTCAGTAGAGCTGGAGGTAGGAAGAGGATAAGAAATAGTTAGAAATAGAATCATGGATGTACAGAATAAACTTATTGATACCAAGGGGGACAGGGGTGAGTGGGATGAATCGGGGGGTGGGATTGACATATATGCACCGCTATGCATAAAATAGATAACTGGTGAGAACGTACTGTAGAGCCCAGGGAACTCTGCTCAAAGCTCTGTGGTGACCTAAGTGGGAAGGAAACCAAAAGAGAGGAGATACATGTACACACGTGACTGGTTCACTTTGCTGTACAGCAGAAATGCACACAGCACTGTAAAGCAACTATAATTCAATAAAAACTTAAAAAAAATTAAAGAAAGTGAGAAAGGAATGGAGCCACTTATATAATTTGTATAGCTGAGTGCAAAGAAGAAATGCTGCTGGGAATGTGTGGGAGAGGAGACTGGAGTCCCCTGTTTAAGCAGGGTCTGCTACCCTGTCCTTCCAAGAGATTAAAAACGGCATTCTGGAATATGCTGCAAGATCTGGGTACCTGGACCAGGGGTGGGTGCAAGAATCCCATCAACTCCTCTGTCAAGTCAACTGGGAACATGCCTGGGTGCTGCTTGCCCAGATGGGACAGTCAAGTCTACCCTGAATGCCATCAGGAGTGTGTTGGATCCCCACCCTTCTCTATTCTCCCTGAACTCATATCCAAGGCAAAGCTGGGGCCAAAGAAAAAGTGAGTGAAATGCAAGCCTGGCTCCACTACTGAATCCAGGTATCATTCCCAGCTGAGAGTAACAGAGATCAGTTTGTGGGTGTGCGAAAGGGGAGGCTAAGAATCTCTTCTGAAGTTGGGGGAGAGGGTAGACCTTGTGCAAGCCTGCTATCCAAGCCCGTGGCACATGGTCCATTATTCCACTGAACCCCACCTACAAAAGAAAATTCCAAGATAAAACTGGTAAGCATTTCAAGATAACAAGCGTAGCATCAAACATTAAGCTGCTCTGGCCACAGGTTCTGGAACCTGTACTTGGGGCAGCAGAAAAATTAGACTGATTAGAAATAAAGGCTGCCTTTGTTTCCATGCTACTGTGTTTGGGTTTTATATTAGAGATGCATGATTGGTATTAAAGGATTCTGTTTGATAGAAAGGACAAGTGATAGTACTATAGCCATTGAAAAGAAGTATAAAATAAGAGTCAGGGACATTGTGGAGTTCTCAGATTAAAAATGCTATTTCTCCTTGGAAGAAAAGCTATAACAAACTTAGACAGCATAGCAAAAATCAGACATTTCTCTGCCGACAAAGGTCTGTATAGTTAAAGCTAAGGTTTTTTCAATAGTCGCATATGGATGTGAGAGTTGGACCATAAAGAAGGCTGAGCACTGAAGAATTGATGCTTTTGAACTGTGGTGTTGGAGAAGACTCTTGAGAGTCCCTTGGACTGCAAGGAGATCCAACCAGGCCATCCTAAAGGAAATCAACTCCGAATATTCATTGGAAGGACTGATGCTGAAGCTGAAGCTCCAATACTTTGGCCACCTGATTTGAAGAACTGACTCATTGGAAAAAACCCTGATGCTGGGAAAGATTGAGGGCAGGAGGAGAAGGGGACGACAGAGGATGAGATGGTTGGATGACATCACCGACTCAGTGGACATGAATTTGAGGAAGCTCTAGGAAATAGTGAAGGGCAGGGAAGCCTGGCTGCATTCCATGGGGTCACACAAAGTCAGACGTGACTTAGTGACTGAACAACAGCAACAAAAATTTTAAATTTTAATTTTATGATCGAATGAAGCTCACAGTCACTATGTTAGGTCATAGTTTTATTGGGTCATAGTAGTAGAAGAATCTAATGATTTGATTTAAAATTGTGAAATGCTGATTCTTTAAGGATTGGATTTCTTTCCTATATCTAATATGAAACCAGAAAATGAATATGACTGAAGTACAAAATCTCTGTGCATCACTGTCTTCTTATAAGATGACATTTGCAGTAGAGATTATGTTTAAAGTCTTTCTGTTACAAAATGTCTACACAACAACCTTCTTGGAAACCAATAAATGGACTGGATTAAAACCGCAGGATAATGTGTCATATGTGGCTTAAAAATTATCTCCTGGAAAGTACACTCTAATGCCTCTCCAGAATTTTGCAAAAGCAAGGTCATGATATTGTCAAACAGCTAACTTGATAGAAATCTCAGCACATTTGAAGCACAATTGCTTCAAATTTATATACTAAATTATCTTCATTGAGCCAGTCACCTACCCTTTCTAGCATTTAATTTTTTTTTTTTTTTCCAAACAGGGCTGCAGCGATTTTCCTGCAGACTTATTGTCATGTTATTTATAAAATCTTCTAAGCCAGATGTAGCTTGTAGAATTTCAAGTTTAATTTAACACATCATGAAAACAGATAAAATGATTTCATATCCCATAGAAAAATATGGAAGGAAGTCAAACTCATGTTTCAAGACCATGAGCTTCTCTAAGCAAATTTTGTATGGGCTCTGTCACCTATCTCAGTTCAGTTCAATCCAGTCGCTCAGTCATGTCTGACTCTTTGCGACCACATGGACCCCAGAACATCAGGCCTCCCTGTCCATCACCAACTCCTGGAGTTTACTCAAACTCATGTCCATTGAGTTGGTGATGCCATCCAACAATCTCATCCTCTGTTATCCCCCTCTCCTCCTGCTTTCAATCTTTCCCAAAATCAGGGTCTTTGCAAATGAGTCAGCTCTTCACAACAGGTGGTCAAAGTGTTAGAGTTTGCTTCAATATCAGTCCTTCCAAAGAACACTCAGGACTGATCTCCTTTAGGAAAGACTGGTTGGATCTCCTTGCAGCTCAAAGGACTCTCAAGAGTCTTCCCCAACATCACAGTTCAAAAGCATCAATTCTTCTGCCTTCAGCTTTCTTTATAGTCCAAGTCTCACATCCATACATGACTACTGGAAAAACCATAGCATTGACTAGATGGACCTTTGTTGACAAAGTAATGTCTCTGCTTTTTAAGATGCTGTCTAGGTTGGTCCTAACTTTCCTTCCAAGGAGTAAGCGTTTTTTAATTTCATGGCTGCAGTCACCATCTGCAGTGATTTTGAAGCCCCGGAAAATAAAGTCAGCCACTGTTTCCACTGTTTCCCCATCTATTTGCCATGAAGTTGTGGGACTGGATGCCATGATGTTAGTTTTCTGAATGTTGAGCTTTAAGCCAACTTTTTCACTCTCCTCTTTCACTTTCATCAAGAGGCTCTTTAGTTCTTCTTCACTTTCTACCATAAGGGTGGTGTTATCTGCATATCTGAGGTTATTGATGTTTCTCCTGGCAATCTTGATTCCAGCTTGTGCTTCATCCAGCCCAGCATTTCTCATGATGTACTCTGCATATAAGTTAAATAAGCATGGTGACAATATACAGCCTTGACGTATTCCTTTTCCTATTTGGAACCAGTCTGTTGTTCCATGTCCAGTTCGAACTGTTGTTTCCTGACCTGCATACAGATTTCTCAAGAGGCAGGTCAGATGGTCTGGTATTCCCATCTCTTTCATAATTTTCCACAGTTTATTGTGATCCACACAGTCAAAGGCTTTGGCATCGTCAACAAAGCAGAAATAGATGTTTTTCTGGAACTCTCTTGCTTTTTCGATGATCCAGCGGATATTGGCAATTTGATCTCTGGTTCCCCTGCCTTTTCCAAAACCAGCTTGAACATCTGGAAGTTCACGGTTCACGTATTGCTGAAGCCTGGCTTGGAGAATTTTGAGCATTACTTTACTAGCGTGTGAGATGACTGCAATTGTGAGGTAGTTTGAGCATTCTTTGGCATTGCCTCTCTTTGGGATTGGAATGAAAACTGACCTTTTCCAGTCCTGTGGCCACTGCTGAGTTTTCCAGAATTTCTGGCATATTGAGTACAGTACTTTCACAGCATCATCTTTTAGGATTTGAAATAGCTCAACTGGAATTCCATCACCTCCACTAGCTTTGTTCATAGTGATGCTTCTTAAGGCCCACTTGACTTCACATTCCAGGATCTGGCTCTAGGTGAGTCGTAACACTAACATGACTATCTGGGTCATGAAGATCTTTTTTGTACAGTTCTTCTGTGTATTCTTGCCACCTCTTCTTAATATCTTCTGCTTCTGTTAGGTCCCTATCATTTCTGTCCTTTATTGAGCCCATCTTTGCATGAAATGTTCCCTTGGTATCTCTAATTTTTTTGAAGAGATCTCTAGTCTTTCCCATTCTATTGTTTTCCTCTATTTGTTTGCACTGATCCCTGAGGAAGAGTTTCTTAACTCTCTTTGCTCTTCTTTGGAACTCTGCATTCAAATGGGTATATGTTTCCTTTTCTCCTTTACTTTTGGCTTCTCTTTTTTTCACAGCTATTTGTAAGGCCTCAGACAGCCATTTTGCTAGTTTGCACTTCTTTTTCTTGGGGGTGGTCTTGATTCCTTCTCCTGTACAATATAGATTTTGTATAGATTTCTGTACAATATCGAATTCAATATAGATTTTAACAATTGTGTTTATATAAGCCCACAAAAGCAGTTTCATTACTTTAACTCTAAACCTGATTACATGAAATATGCAGCAGATTGCAAGTGAAAAGTGAAAGTGAAGTCGCTCAGTCGTGTCCGACTCTTTCTGACCCTGTGGACTGTAGCCCACCAGGCTTCTACGTCCCTGGGATTCTTCAGGCAAGAATACTGGAGTGGGTTGCCATTTCCTTCTCCAGGGGCTCTTCCCGACCCAGGGATCCAACCCAGGTCTCCCAGCATTGCAGGCAGATGCTTTAACTTCTGAGCCACCAGGGAATCCCTGTGGAATTGGTCCATAGATTTTTATATTCGGTATCCCGTTCTTTCTTTCTGTACTTTTTCCATTCATCCTACACTGATGCTACCTCAGCTGGTGGATATGTCTTCATGACTTCCCAGCATGAGTGTCTATGAGAGTTAGTTAACTCCTACCTACCTGTCAAAATACAACTTAAATGTAAACTGTCACAAAAACCTTTACTGACCCTTCCAGGCAAAGTAAATCATTTCTCTCTCTGTGTGCTACTCTGCTCTGTACCTGCATCTGTAATAGTACCTATAATTTTTATTTGAATATATTTGTTAATGTACTACATGCTCTCATTAATGGGAAATTTCCTAAGTTGAATGACCACTGTCGTACTCATCTAAAGTCTCTATAACGTAACAGAATGCTTAGTCCACAGTAGAAAACTAATGTAAAGGAGGAATAAATGAATCATCTATTTACTTTTGTGACTATGTCATCTTTATTCACATCAACCCTTATCTTAATTTGGTTCAAGTATATTTATTTTTGCCTTTCAATTTTGATTTGATATACTTAGATACTTTGATATACTTAAATTTGCCTTTAATTTTGATTTGATTTACTTACTTTGATATACTTAGATTTGCCTTTCAAAAATCTGTATAATATTATATGTAATGCTATTTCTCCCAAGAGTTTATGAATTTCACCCCATCATACTCTTGGCCCAGATAGGACATTGTCTCAATACTTTTCTATACATTTCCAGTTGGGCTAAATTTATTTTTATTTACTTTTTTTTAGCTCCTTGTAAGCACTGTGCTAATCTAATTGTGGTGCTGGAGAAGACTCTTGAGAGTCCCTTGGACTGCAAGGAAACCAATCAACTCTAAAGAAAATCAGCCTTGAATATTTATTGGAAAGACTGATGCTGGAGCTCCGATAATTTGATCACCTGAAGTGAAGAGTTGAAAAAGACTGTGATGCTGGGAAAGATTAAAGGTGAAAGAAGAAGGATGTGGCAAAAGTCAAGTTGGTTAGATAGCATCATCGACTTAATGGACATGAATTTGAGCAAACTCTGGGAGACAGTGGAGGAGGGAAGAGGCTGGCATGTCGCAGTGCATGGGGTTGCAAAGAGTCAAACACAGCTTAACAACTGAACAACAATTATTTGCACTAATTTTCATGTAGTTGAGAATCGTCACTCACTAAGTATCTAAATGAATGAATAAATGATGCAGTAGTCAAACCAATGCCAAGTGCTTTACTTGTTAAGTACATTATAGCTGCTTTACACAAAAAAACTCTCAAGAGTGATTAAAATCACAATCACAATATTATCCTATTGAAAAATGTAACCCCTTTGACAGTTATTATCTTTATGATATTATTTGCTGGATAGAATTTCAGAAACAATGCACCTATCTATACAAGAGACTATTATGTGATATATTAACTTTTCTGCTTTATATTACCTTTAATTACACAAGTGATACACGACTATTATTTCTTGCAAAATTTATTCCACACATTGCAAAATCTTCTTTGACTACCGTTTCAAAAAGCCATCTCCTTTACCTCCTCCACAGAAGTAGCTACTGGCAAGTTGCATATTTCTTAGTTTATCTAGATAAGATGTACACACATGGTTAAGTTCAATTAAACTCTTTGTATTTATGTATCTGTCATTTTGCCCTGAGAAAAAGAAAGAAGTAAACATTAAATTCCATTAATGGAGGAAGAAGACATCCAATCTTAAATGTGTATTTTCTTCAAGCACATGGTGAAAATCATAAAACCTGCCAGTCATGATTTGAAGTCCTGTTTTTAAAAGCCCACTTCATTTCTAATTATATCTATCAGATAAAAGAATCCAGGTGTTTATGTTTTGTGATAGCTTGCTCGGATGTAGTCCAAAAGGTGAAGTGGGTGAGTTGACAATCTCCTAGCAGCACATTGAAGCAGCGAGGCACAGCAGGAGCAATGGGTAAGTGTGCTTGTTTTGCTTTATTCAAACATTAACATCTTTTGCATTGTGAGGGGGACCTCTTGGGAGCCAGCGACAGCTCTGGTTTACATTGCCAAGTCTCCTTCCTCCCCACACCCTGCCCTCAGGCATCCTCAGAACCTCTTCCACCAGGGTCTCCTCAGCCTTAATTGGGAGAACAATGGGGCTTTTCAGAAGGAGCCACTCACCCCAGCAGCCCTGCTTGCTCTTTTATGGTTTCTGTGTGAGCTGGACTGATTACCCAGGGAGCATATACTATACCTTGTCAGATCGCTTATTAAGGAGGCTGGAGCTTGATTTGTAAAGAATGCGAAGAGTACCTTCAGTCTTGACTGTTCCATAATACAGTTCCTCTGGGCACACTTTATAAAAGACTCAAGGTGAGACAAGTACCAGGTTGCACTTAGGCAGAATGAGAAGGCTTGGGACACTGTGATGAAGTGCTTTTAACATTTCACAGTTTAACATAATTGATTTCTAACAGGAGGTTTCTGTCATGAAGTCTTTTCAGACAAGAGAGCTATCAAAGAACTGGGTTACTTACATCTCTATTTAAAAGGCGGATTTTATTCCAAATATTAACCTTGGGGATAACTAAACAACTAAAAGATACATAAACAAGTCATGAGACCAGCAAGGTACCTTGGTAGTTATGTTTACATGGATTTTACAGAATGTATGTATATCTAGGCATGCACATACACACACACAGAGGAATATATATATATTTGCAACTGACTCTAGAACAACATGGGGTGCCAACCCTCCAAGGAGTGAAAAAGTACCTGTAGGTTATAGTTGCCCTCCCTATCCTCAGTTCTGCATCAGTGGATTCAACCAACTGGGGATTACGTATTGGGAAATATCTATTTGTAAGTGCACCACATAGTTCAGACATGTGTTGTTCAAGGGCCAACTGTATTTGGAAAATATATCTTCTATTATTCACCAATTGGTACAGGAGGAGATTAACATTATCCAGCTGTTATTTCATTATTTACAAAAGTGAAACCCTTGAGGGCATACGAGAAAGATAAGTGCTAGATATATGATTTATCATCTATCAGCGTAAGCACATATTTGTATATATTTATCTGTTTTAAATGAAAACAGAGACACAGAATTCAGGGTAAAGATGGAATTCCCAAGAATTTGGAACTATTATTTCAGATTTTGACATTAGTCCTTTGACGTGGCCTTGAGCATCAATTTTTCTTCTCTTCACAACTCCTCAACTGTAAAATGGAATCCAAATGTTCGATAGGGGTTGGCAAGTTGTGCAGGAACCACTAAATATGGCTTCTATAAAGAAACAGATTTTTCACTCATAAAAAGTCCTAAGTGCCACACTTAATAAAAATTTTATTTACTATTCCATTTTTCCTAAGCAAATAAAAGGATGTCAGGTAAACACTCATCTGATATCAGTCTTGACAAGCTTCTTTCTACCGATTTATAATGTTGTACGTTTTAAAATGCATTTGGAAAATTATGTTATTTTGCACACTCAGGCATTTTATTTTGCAGCTGGAGACTCTAAAATGTTCAATTTTCATATCTTTTAGACATTGGACTGGAACAATCAGTGGAACTGATATTTCTGGAAGTCAGATGGAAGCTCAACTAATGATATTTGATTAAACTTAATGAAACAGAGTTGAAGGAGTATTTTGTGCTCTTGCACAGATTTTTACTTCTTATTGATTTTTCAAAAATTGTTAATTCTAAAATATGGGGAAAAAATAGGAAACATTATTCCAGCAAAAAGTCAGTAGATTGTATGTATTTATCATCAGTATAAAATGTTATTATTTTACTATGTGATAAAATATTACAGATATGTTTTGGATACCAGCTACCATATTAATGTAATGAATTCTAATAAACTTAAATAATTGTCTAGTCTTTTTTTACCTAACCAGCAGAATGTTCAGTCATGTAGAAAACTAATCATGTTACACTCAGAAGAAAGAAAATAATCAAGATTTAATGTCATGATTTATCTCTGTATTCATTTGAACTCTCCAGATAACAATCTGTATTCAGAAACAATATATATATACGAGACAATATAGTGTTTATTATACAGAAAACATGGATCCTAGTTATGGATTTTTTCCTAGCTTCATGATTTTATACAAATTACTTAATTCTCCAAATGCCTTGATTCTTTGTCTTTAAAATGGAGCCTAAATTAGACTATATTAAAACTAGTACTAGGTCATTTTCTTCCCAAATTGATTAATAAAATGAATCTGATAGATTTAAGAGGAGGTCCAAAAAGAGATAAATGAGACTGACTTTCATTTTAAAAGATTTTAGAGAATAGGTATAACACTAAGTTGGCTTTCCAGGTGACATTAGTGGTGAAGAAACTGCCTGTCAATGCAGGAGATGTGGGTTCCATCCCTGGATCAGGAATATCCCCCGAAGGAGGGCATGACAAGCCACTTCGGTTTTCTTGCCGGGAGAATCCCATGGACAGAGGGAACTGGCAAACTACAGTCCATAGGGTCACAAAGAGTTGGGCATGACTGAAGCAACTTAGCATGCATGCAGAACACTAAATAAAAAGAGAAAACTTTAGAAATTATATATAGAAAAAAAAAAACAGATTGAAGTCATTAAATTAACAGCAAACTTCTCAATACCAATAAAAGAATCCAGAAAAGAGTCAGATAACATCTTCAGAATGCTCAAAGAGGGCCATTTTCAACTTATAATTCTGCTCAACTAAACTATCATTCAAAATAATGATACAGTAAAAACATGTTATACAAAGTTAGACTGAGAAAATATGAGTAAAATGTCACTATTAAAATAACTTTAAAGAAGTTCAAAAGAAGGAAATTAAACTAGAGGGAAAGAATGAGATAGTAAGAGCAGTAGTGAAAAAAGAAGCTTGTAAATGTATGTGTAAAATTTGAAAGAAAATTAGTCTTCTGGTTTCAGCTATTTTTAAAATGATTAAGTATAGTTGCTTTACAAAATTGTATTAATTTCAGGTATACAGCATACTGATTCAGTTATTTTTTCAGATTATATTTCATTGTAGGCTATTACAAGATATTGAATATAATTCCCTGTGTGATACAGTAAATCTTTGTTGCTCACGTGTTTTATGTATAGTAGTTTTTATTATCTGTTAACCCTGTACTCCAAATTTGTCCCTCCTTCCCTCTCCCTTTTAGAAACCATACTTTTTTAATGTCTGTGAATCTGTTTCTGTTAGGTTTCAGCTTTGACATGTAGAGATCATCACTCCTGCCCTAACAATAAGTAAAAGCTGAAGAAACCAAATATCAGTAATTTTCTTGGGTTCTTCAGAAAACTGAGATTGCAGAATGGACCTACCACCCTAAACCATGAAGAGAGGCTAATTCAGAAGGTTACAACCAAGGTCAGATTACCTCAGGAAGAAGTCACGATGCCATAAGCTAGAAGGGAAAAAGAAGTCTGTCACTAAGTTGTGACTGACTCTTTTGAGGCTGCATGGACTGTAGCCTGCAAAGATCCATGGAATTTCCCAGGCAAGAATACTGGAGTGGGTTGCCATTTCCATCTCCAGGGGATCTTCCCAACCCAAAGATTGAACCCGTGTCTCCTGGTTGGTAAGTATATTCTTTACCAGTGAGCCGCCAGGGAAGCCCCACACTAGTAGGCATTATCAATTAAATGTCAATCTTGAGTTGTTGAAGGAAGAGTGTAGACTAATGTGAGTGAGACACTCCCAGGAACTGAAGTTTTACAGAAACCAAGACACCTTCATCAGTTTACTGTCAGGAGCTCTGTCAACTCTAACAGTAAAGATCCCAGAAAAAGCCCCTTATGACTTTGGTAGTGAGAGGGATGGACGATCCTACTTAATGATAGGAAACAGTATGTATTCCCTTAAGCCTGGGAATGAGGCAAGGATGTTATCTCTTACCACTAATATTTGGTATCTCACTAAATGTTCTAATTAGTGCAAGAAGACAAGAAAGGAAATAAGGATACAAATTGAAAAGGAGAAATTAAAAAAAAAAAAACTGTCTTTATAAAAAGATCTATATATAAATTCCCAAGATTAGATACACATAGTACATGCATTACATATGCAAACCACTATGACTAATAAACAAGTAATATAGCAAAGTCACTGCCTTCCCATATACTGGCACACCTGGCATTTGAAATTACAATAGCATTATCATTTGCAAATGAAAAGTGCCCCTCCTGCGCCCCCTCCCCCCGCCCCAGTTAAATACTTAGGCTTCCCTGGTGGCTCAGATGGTATAGAATTCACCTGCAATGCGGGAGACCTGGGCTCGATTCCTGAGTCCGGAAAATCCCCTGGAGGAGGACACAGCAACCCAAACCAGTATTCTTGCATGGAGAATCCCCATGGACAGAGGAGCCTGGCAGGCTACGGTCCATGGGGTCATAAAGAGTTGGACACGACCAAGCGACTCAGCACAGCACAATTAAATACTTATGTGTAAACCAAACAAAATATGTAAAAACAATCTATATGTGGAAAATTCTCATGGAATAAATCAAATGAAATGAAATTTATATGTGGAAAATTCTCATGAAAGAACTCTAAATAATGAGAACTTATAATCCAGGCTCATGGATTAGAAGATGCAATATTTTTAAAATTTCAATTGTTCCCAAATGGATCTAAAGATTTAATGTAATCCCAACAAAAATCTCAACAAGATAATTTGTATATGTTGACAAACTAATTTAAAATTTAGATGGAAAAGCAAAAGACCTAGAATAATTGCTATGATATTGAAGAATGAATTTGGAAGATTCAACCTATCCAATTTCAAAACTTAGTGGAAAAGCACAATAATCAAAAAATTATGGTATTTGTGAAAGCACAAACAAACATGTAGATCAATAGAAAAGAATAAAGCCCAGAAACAGACCTACACAAACGTAGTCAACTAGTTTTGAAAGAAGAGCAAAGACAATCCAATGGAGAAAGTATAGTCATTTTAAAAACAGTGCTGATGAGTGGACTTCCCAGGTGGCGGTATATGTAAGAAAAAATGAACCTAGACACAGAACCAAGAGCTTTCACAAAAATTAACTCAAAGTGGATCATAGACTTAAAAGTGAAAAAGAAAACAAGGAAGAATATCTATGTGAGCTTGGGTCTAGTGTGGAGTTCTTAGGTATACCATCAATAGCACAATCCATGACAGAAATAATTAATAAGTTGGACTTTATTAAAATTAAAAACTTTGACTCTGTAAATAGTGTTAAGAGAATGAAAAGATAGGCTATAGGCTGGAGAGCAGCTGGTGAAGGTTTGGGTCAATAGCTATTAGCAAACCCACTAACAGAGGGTAGCAAATTCCACACCAATCCTAATTATTGTTGAGATGAATATTCACCTTTATAATTCAAAGTTTATGTAAAATCTTCCAGAAAATATAAAAAGAGAGATCATTCACTTTGTTCTATGAGACTCATATTAATAGTCTGATATTAATATTAATATTAATAGTCTCATATTAATATTAATATTAATAGCAAAGTCAGATTATGATATACACCAAAAAATTGGCCAATATTAGTAAACTAAATCTAGAATTATATATAAAATATAATATATCATAACTAAGCTGAGTTCTTCACTTAAACTTAAAAGTGATTTCACTTTACAGCATTGTTGATGAAAAATACTCTGAAAACAAACAAAAAAGATAGGAATAGAAAGTAACATCTTTTACCTTACTGTCCAAAAATATTTCAAAATAAATGATTAAATGTTAGTGTGATACCCTCAAAATACACATATACTTATGTGTGTGTGTGTGTGTGTGCGCTCAGTTGTGTCTGAGCACTCTTTTCGACTCCATGGACTGTAGCCCGCCAGGCTCCTATGTGAGTGGGATTTTCCAGGCAAGAATACTGGAGTGGGTTGCCATTTCCTCCTCCAGGGGATCTTCCCGATCAAAGCACCCAAGGATAGAATCTGCATCTCCTGCATTGGCAGATGGGTTCTTTACCATTGAGTCACTTGAGAAGTCCACGATATGTATGTATACATATGTATGTATTTATTTATACCTGCTAGCACTACTTTATGGTATAGCTAATATTTAAGGCACAGGCAGTACAGTAAAACAAGGAAAAGAAGCAAAAGAAATAGCTTTTGGAGAGAAAGAACAGCAGTGTAACTTATAATTAGTGATACTGTATCCTAAACAAATTCTAATAGTTGTAAGAAAAAGCTAATCCATTTCATATTGCAATCCCTTAACTGAAACACTTAGATTCATATGCTTCAGAATTAAAAAGTTTTGAATTTTAAACAGATAAAAAGGCACATGATCATATATTATATCTCATTCTCAGCATCCCTTAATCAAATATATTAATATTTTTTCATTGAGACTGATGAATATTTACATTAATTAAGACAAAGGCTGAAATAGCTTCATATCTTTTTGGATCAGACTTGGCCTTGAAATAAGATTGGGTGCCAAACTTATTTAAATTTTTTTGAGTTTTCAGAGCTCTTGGAATCTCAGAATTACCATAAGTGATTATGAATCTATTGCAAGAAGGGAGCTCAGCACAATGCTATACAATTGCTAAATGCAAAAAAATAAAAATAAAAATAAAACCCACAAATACATTCTTATATACTAGCTAAAAAATTAGAAAATAGAATTGTAAAAATTATTTACAATAAAAGCCTATAAAAATGATAAATCAAAAATATATTACCAACACATTTTACAGAAAAAATTATAAAACTTTAATGATGTATAAAATAATGTTCAAGTTCATTGACAAACATCATATTCTGCTATAGAAATACTTAATGCAAAGACTGTTTTAAACAAATTATGCTATGAATTCCATAAACTATCAATACAAATCCAATATTTTTTAAAAAAGAATATAATAAGTAAATTCTAATTTTATATGTAAAAGCAACAGGCCTTGAACAGATAAATTTATTTTGAAGCAGGAAATAGTGTGGACTCTGTAGAGCAAATCGCAAGATTTCAAGTTTGAGTAGCTAAGAGGCATATAAATTGACACATGGTACAGAGTAGAGATCCCAGAAACCACCTCTGCATATGAGATAAATGCAAACATATAAGCAGGTAAGAAAACATGAGCTATTCAAACAACAGTGTGAGAAAAATTGCTTATCAATATGAAAAAAACATAAACTTAGCCTCATAACACCATCCACATGTTAAGTAGAAAATTTTACATGTAAAAAGTATTTTAAACACTAAGAAGAGATATATGATCATATATTTACAGCTATGGGGATAAGAAAATATTTTATTATTTAAATAAAATAAAATATTTTATAACTCTGGTACAAAATGTATAATGTAATAGGGTAGAATGCTTTAAAATTAACTTTTTCTGAGTTTAAACCCTATGAGCAAAATTAAAGACTAAACTGAAAATTGAGAGTAGATACTCTGTATGTGATTCATAAAAGAATAATATTCATAAAATCAAACATCTTTACAAATCATTAAGAACAAAAGAAACAATTGATTAAAAGTATGGCGAAATAATATAAAGGGACAACTTAAAGAGGAATGGCCAACATATAAGAACATATCTGTTTGCATGGAAATTTGCAAAAGGTAAACTCAAACAACGAGAATAATGTTTCATATTCAATACATTGGCAAACAATGAGAATTCTGATACCAATTTTAGTATGAATTGAAGCAGTGATTCAAAATGCTATAAAAATGTTATACACACTTCAGTAGTAAGCAGTAAATATTTAGTAACATTAAGAAGGTGAGGATTTCCCTGGTGGTCCAGTGCCTGCCGATACAGAGGACACAGGTTCAAGTTTGGGTCTGGGAAAAAAAATCCTGGATGCCGTGAAGCGATTAACCCATGCACCACAACGACTGAGCCAGAACTCTAGTGCCTGAGAACTGCAATGAACCTCAGCAAAGAGTGCTCCCCACTTTCCACAGCTAGAGAAAGCCCACACTTTCTCTATTAATAAGAGAACTATATTAATAAGGCAACTATTAATAAGATCCAGAAAGGCAACAAAGAGCCAGCACAGTCAATAGACAAACAAATAAATAAATATTTTTTAAAAGAATGTCAATAATTTGTGACTTGTAACCTATCAGATTCTGTTTCTAGCCTGAAACAAACTTAGGCACAAGAAAAAGTGATGATAGAGGTATTGGAAATAATGGGATAATTATAAACATTTGAAATGTCCAGCAACAGGAGAATGGAATTGGTATATTCATAAAATAGAATACCATGTAGAAATTCAAATTAATATACTAGAACTCATTTATATTATAGTTAAAATGGAAAATCAGGTTGTTGAGTGAATACAAGATATTTAGAAAGATGCATGCATTAGAATGAGTAACAGCGTATGACCATCATAATATTTAATCTGTTCTTTTTTTTTAACTATTTTCAACAACTTTATATTACTTAAGCTTCTCCTTCGAGAAGGCAATGGCACCCCACTCCAGTACTCTTGCCTGGAAAATCCCATGGACGGGGGAGCCTGGTAGGCTGCAGTCCATGGGGTCACCAACAGTCGGACATGACTGTGCGACTTCACTTTCACTTTTCACTTTCATGCATTGGAGAAGGAAATGGCAACCCACTCCAGTGTTCTTGCCTGGAGAATTGCAGGGACGGCGGAGCCTGGTGGGCTGCCATCTATGGGGTTGCACAGAGTCGAACACGACTGAAGCGACTTAGCAGCAGCAGCAGCAGCAAGCTTCCCCTTCTTAGAGTTCTCCATTCTTATGGGTTATGGAGTGCTTTGGTTTGAATGTTAGTGCTCCCAGAATTCAAGGGTTGGAATATTGATGCCTAATATGACAGTGTTAGGAGGTGAGGTCTTTGAAGGTGCTTAGGTCACAAGAACAGAGTCCTCATGCATGGGATTCATGTTCTTAGGAGACACTCCACAGCTTTTTGGCCCCTTCCACCCCGTGAGGACACCATGAGAAGTCCGCGACCAAGAAGAGGGCCCTGCCCTGACTGTTCCAGCCCTCTCATCGTAGACTTCTCGTCTCCAGAGCCATTTAACTTCCCAGTCTGGTATTTTGTTATCACAGCTCAAACAGACTGAGGTATGCAGGTTTATATTGTTCATCAAACCTGGAAATGTTCAGCTCTTATTTTAAAGACATATATTTTAAATTCTCCCCCTCTGCTCTACTCCTGTCCTCAGGAATCTCCAGGTCCACACATGCAAGGCTGCTATTGTTCCCAGCTCACTCTGCTTCTGTGCAATTCGGTTCCATTTATTTTTCTCTCTGTGCCTCATTTTAAATGTTTTCTAAATGCATAGTAGTCAATTAGTTTAGCTTCTTTGAGGGATTCTGAAGCAAGTCTTAGCAGAAACGGAAAAACAGAGGAAAAAATTTAAGAAGGAGGCACCAGTGTCTGTGATCGCTTCCATTTACAACTTCCTCAGGACCTCGCTCTCATGCTCAGCTCTGCCTCAGTGGGAACCGAAAAAGCACACGTGTTAACACATCCTGCTGTTCAGGACGTCGCTCTTGGCTGATGGCGTCACTCCCCTTTTCTCGTAGGCACACAGCCTCTGTTAACTGGTTTGGGGGAGGTGGTAGGAATTGAATTCTCTATGAGCGCTGAACTCTCCACAATAGCAGGACCACTGCCCTTTAGCTGTTGTTGTGGTTCAGTCGCCAAGTCCCGTCCACCTCTGCGACCCCATGGACGGCAGCACGCCAGGCTTCCTTGTCTTTCACCGTCTCCTGGAGTTTGCCCAATTTCGTGTGCATTGAATTGGTGATGCTATTCAACCCTTATGGCAGAAAGTGAAGAAGAACTGAAGAGCCTCTTGATGAAGGTGAAAGAGGAGAGTGAAAAAGTTGGCTTAAAGCTGAACGTTCTGAAAACTAAGATCATGGCATCTGGTCCCATCACTTCATGGGAAATAGATGGGGAAACAGTGAAAACAGTGGCAGACTTTATTTTTTTGGGCTCCAAAATCACTGCTGATGGTGATTGCAGCCAGGAAATTAAAAGACGCTTACTCCTTGGAAGGAAGGTTATGGCCAACCTAGATAGCATATTTAAAAGCAGAGACATTACTTTGCCAACAAAAGTCCGTCTAGTCAAGGCTATGGTGTTTCCAGTGGTCATGTATGGATGTGAGAGTTGGATGGTGAAGAAAGCTGAGCACTGAAGAATTGATGCTTTTGAAGTGTGGTGTTGGAGAAGACTCTTGAGAGTCCCTTGGACTGCAAGGAGATCCAATCAATCCATCCTAAAAGAGATCAATCCTGGGTGTTCATTGGAAGGTCTGATGTTGAAGCTGAAGCTCCAATACTTTGGGCACCTCATGCGAAGGGTTGACTCATTGGAAAAGACCCTAATGCTGGGTAGGATTGGGGGTGGGAGGAGAAGGGGACGACAGAGGATGAGATGGTTGGATGGCATCACCGACTCGATGGACATGGGTTTGGGTAGACTCCGGGAGTTGGTGATGGACAGAGAGGCCTGGCGTGCTGCAATTCATGGAGTCGCAAAGAGTCGGACACGACTGAGCGACTGAACTGAACTGAACTGATCCAACTATCTCATCCTAAACCTAAGGAAAAATATCCTGCTCAATTCTTGGTTGTACTACATGGGAAAGGTCATTCTTAAGACTCCTTTGTCCTCAAATTTAGATACAAATTGCCAATGCCCAGAGGAATTCTATTTTTTTGAAAATTAAGGTTGCCAGACAATATTCAAAAAAATTTTTAGAAACATTAAAATTCTGTTGGGTTAATAGTTCAATTTTCTGTAATAGGCATTGGCAGTGTTTCCATTTTTGACTACTATTTAAAGGAAATCCAGATTAATGGACATTAATTCAAATATTCACTTTAAACATGAAAATTTTAACATTGACTAGCTAAGACAAGAGTCAGTTTCCAATCCTTAGTCTTCTCAGAATTAGCAATTGGAAGTAATTAATAGCTATTATACAATAATAATTGATCCCATGGTACACATACCCTTCCCCTGCAACTCATTAAAATAAAAACACTTAATTTGATGATCAACTAAAATACCACTCAGCTAGCAAGATGTAGCATTATTTACTGGTTTTATAGTCATTAAATGTGGCAGAATACTAAATATCTTACAGGAACATCTGGTAATCCTTTAATCATTGAACCCTCAGCTTTGTTTATATAAATCTCAATTTGGGCCTATGTTGCTTAGATTTCATAAGTTTAGTTTACCTTTGATGATTAAGTAACTTAATTATTTGGTTACTCTGTTATGTTTTACATTCTAAATAAACATGAACTAATTAGAGTACAACATTATAATCTAACACTTTATATTCTAAATTCATTTATGTAAAAAAAATCAACATAGAAACCAATTTCTTTCTAAATATTTAAAATATTTCCATATCATCTTGTAATATGAAAAGCTGATTTTGAAATAATGCAAAACAGTGAAAGTCAAAATGATTTTTATATAAAATTACATAGTTCATATTGTTGTCTACTTCTTAATTCATCACAAAATACGTTATCATCCTTTAAATTCATCACAAACTTATGAAGAAGTCTGTGTTATCCCTAATTTGCAGATAAAAAAGTGATACCCAAAGAGGTTAAGTCACTTGCCTGGGTTATTAAGTGATTCAGTCAAGATTGAAATTTTTGCCTATTTTATTCCAACAGTTATTCACTGTACCATTATTCTTTTCTTTACTTTTTCATAGTAAGTATACAAATGCATTTTTATTTCTGGAAATTTTAAAGGAAAGGAATGTCATTTTTTTCTTGGGTTAAAATAAGAGTTGCACGACTAAACTGCTCTCGGCTGAAGAAGTCAAAGCAGTAGGGAGAGGAGATGGAGGAAAAGGAGGAGGGAAACTCAGGGACAGAAAGAACAGGAGCAGGAAGATGACTCCTTCCACCACATCACCCATGTCCCCATTGTATCCTTGTCTCCAAATTAACACATTTGTCTCTCCTCTTAAAACTAGGTGACTGTTTTCTATTGGTCTCAGCCTATCGATAACCAGTGTTGTGGCTGGACCGGCCCTTGGGGTTCTTATGATTGTAAGATACCCTCAGGAATAACCATCAGGGAGCTTTGGGAGAAAACACAAACAAACAAAAAGTCTGTTAGTCACAGGTCCTGGAGAGCAATGGCAAACGGGGGCCACACAGTGAGGTGCTGGAGAGAGAGGGCGCGGGGAGAATGAGCCTTAGGTTCTGCTTTTGTTGGGGTCAAGGGCAGAGGGGATTTAAAACGCAGGAGGAGAAAAAACCAAGTGGCCTGAATGTTCACTTACAGAAATCAACCAAGATCTCTAAACCAAAAGAGGGAGCCCCTGGGGACAGGGGCTTGGGGTGTGGGGTGGTGAGTGGTGGTGCGGCCGACGTTTTATCTAGTCCTGTAGCTGGCTGTGTGCCAGTTTAGAGATAGCCATCTTTGAAGCGGATGGCTTGACACTCGTATTACCAAAAAAAAAAAAAAAGCCAACTTTCAGGGCTTACACTACAAAGTGATAGCTTAATAGTCAGTGTTTGTTTTCACCAACCTATTTTTGTATTTTTTTAATCTATATCGGTTGTTGTGTACTGGATTGACCACACATAGGGAGGTCATGAAACTTTCAAGTTTGCCTCCTAAAGCGAAGTTCCCTGGGGTAATGTAATGTACTGATTTGAAAACAGAAAGGACTTATCCTGGAAACCCTGATAGTATTTCCCAGAGTACTGCTAAATTATGCATGTACTAGGATCCTGAAAGTACTACTCTCTCTGTTTTTCTTTCTTCATTATAGGATAATAGTGAGTCGAATTTATGTAACTTGATAGAATAACAATTATCAATAGCAAATTTACAATTTATTATCATATCACATATCAGCATGCTTTGCAAATATGATTTTATATGATTCCACTTTTTTCTTAGTATAGAACTGCTATTCATTTCTTGATTTCTGCTTCAAGTTCCTTATCTGGGAATACGTAACTAATCCAAGTCACAGAATAAACCAACTAAAATAAAGGTAAGGGAATATCTAACACTATGTTTTCTCTGATGCATTAATTTACCATAATTGAATATTCTAGAGTTAAAAGTATATCATAATTTAATATTCTAGAATTACAAGTTACCAGTAGGCAGATATCACTTATAAAGAAAAGTTAAATACCTATCTGGAATACTAACAAGCCAATATCTTAGAGGAGGAAGGATTCAAATCATTTCCATGAACTTGACCTAAGACTGAGACAAATCTCTCAGGACATAGACTATGAAGTATGAAACCTGACAATCTGTTATACTGCCAATTTAGAAAATAATCTCATCCCCTACTGATTCACTGCCAACTTGTCATGTTGCAAAATTTCCTCTTATTCTGTCAGATCATTCAACATAACCACTGTTTTTTTCTCAAAAAACCTCTGGGGACAGAGGTTAGAGGAAGGCTGTTTCTTCTATGTTAGGAATCTTTTATTTCTCCTTAGAAAAATAAAGGTGGGAAATAGAATCCAGGAGCTGAAAGGTACCCAAGTGTATTCCCAGTCATCTTTTGCTGCAGGAGCAGAGAGTTTTCCAAACTCCATGAAAAAGAATATAAGTTTTGTTAAATTGAAAATCACTTGATTGGTAGAATGTGGTTGTGAATCAGGTTTTCTTCAGGATAGCTGTCTTTTCTTTACAATAATATCTATTATTATATCACAGTCTTGCAGTTAGTTCTATATACACCTGACTCTACAACTAGAAGCTAATGTGCGAATATTTTTGAATGTAAGAACCTCCCTCACACTATTTGCAATGATTTTTGCATCAATGGGGTACATTTTTTAAAAAGGAACGTTTAGGGAATACACTGTGCCGTGCTCTGCTTTGTCACTCATATCTCATGCTTTCCGATCCCAGGGACTCCATTCTCCAGGCAAGAATACTGGAGTGGGTTGCCATGCCCTCCTCCAGCGGATCTTCCCAACCCAGGGATCAAATCCAGGTCTACTGCATTGCAGGAGGATTTTTTACAATCTAAGCAAACAAGGAAGACCACACAGATCTTTTTGAAAATGATCAGTTCAATTTAGTTCAGTTCAGTCACTCAGTCATGTCCAACTCTTTGTGACCCCATGGACTGTAGCACACCAGGCCTCCCTGTCCATCGCCAACACCTGGAGCTTGCTCAAAGTCCTGTCCATCGAGTCAGTGATGCCATCCAGCCATCTCATCCTCTGCCGTCCCCTTCTCCTCCTGACTTCAATCTTTCCCAGCATCAGGGTCTTTTCCAAAGAGTCAGCTCTTCGAATCAGGTGGCCAAAATATTGGAGCTTCAGCTTCAGCATCAGTCTTTCCAATGAATATTCAGGACTGATTTCCTTTAGGATTGACTGGTTTGATCTCCTTGCAGTCCAAGGGACTCTGAAGAATCTTGTCCAACAGCACACTTCAAAAGCATCCATTCTTCTGCGCTAAGCTTTATTTATAGTCCAACTCTCACATCCATATATGACTACTGGAAAAAACATAGCTTTGAGTAGATGATCCTTTGTTAGCAAAATAATGTCTCTGCTTTTTAATATGCTGTCTAGTTTGTCATAGCTTTTCTATCAAGAGGCAGGCATCTTTTAATTTCATGGTTGTAGTCACTATCTGCAGTGATTTTGGAGCTCAGGAAAATAAAGTCTCTTACTGTTTCCATTGTTTCCTCATCTATTTGCCATGAAGTGATGGGACCAGATGCCATGATCTTAGTTTTTTGAATGTTGAGTTTTAAGCCAGTTTTTTCACTCTCCTCTTTCACTTCCATCAAAAGGCTGTTTAGTATTCTTCACTTTTTGCCATAAGAGTGGTGTCATCTGCATATCTGAGGTTATTGATATTTCTCCAGCAATCTTGATTCCAGCTTGTGCTTCATCCAGTGCAACATTTCTCATGATGTACTCTGCATATAAGTTAAATAAGCAGGGTGACAATATATAGCCTTAATGTACTCCTTTCCCAATTTGGAATCATATTTGGAACCATTATTCCTTATCTGGCTCTAACTGTTACTTCTTGACCTGCATACAGGTTTCTCAAGAGGTAGGTAAGTTGGTCGGGTATTCCCATCTCTTTAAGAATTTTCTACATTTTCTCTGGATCCACATAGTCAAAGGCTTTGGTGTAGTGAATAAAGCAGACATAGATGTTTTTCTGGAACTCTCGTGCTTTTTCTGTCATCCAAAGAATGTTGGACATTTGGTCTC
Organism: Giraffa tippelskirchi; assembly: GCF_054371585.1. Taxonomy (NCBI): domain Eukaryota; kingdom Metazoa; phylum Chordata; class Mammalia; order Artiodactyla; family Giraffidae; genus Giraffa; species Giraffa tippelskirchi. The sequence continues at coordinate 155,791,671 of NC_137281.1, forward strand.
TGGTTCTTCTGCCTTTTCTAAAACCAGCTTGAACATCTGGAATTTGTCAGTTCATGTACTGTTGAATCCTCACTTGGAGAATTTTGAGCATTACTTTGCTGGCGTGTGAGATGAGTGCAATTGTGCTGTAGTTTGAACATTCTTTTGCATTGCCTTTCTTTGAGATTGGAATGAAAACTGACTTTTTCCAGTCCTGTGACCACTGCTGAGTTTTCCAAATTTGCTGGCATACTGAGTGCAGCACTTTCACAGCATCATCTTTTAGGATTTTCTGCAGGAAATTGGGACACATCAAGTCGATGTATCAAACAAATATATCCTTCGCATAATACAGTCTGTGGTAATCTTTCTTACAGTAAGTTTTGCCCAAGGAGTTGGGAGTGAGAAGGGAGGGAGAGCATATGTACTGCAATTACCCCCATGTGCCTTAGTCTACATCAGAAAGGATATTCTCTCTTAGATTCACGGTCTTTGTGACTTTATATTTTATAATACATAAGCATCCGTGCCACTAATATATCTGATATTGGAAGAGGGAGTGGGAGGAAAAGAGACAAAGAGTTTGAGTGTATATGCACATTTATGTTTATATTTCTGATAGATTGTGAGTTCTTTGAATGAAGAGATCGTACTGTATTAGTCAGGGCTCTAGAGAGAAACAAAACCAATAAATTTCATGTAAGTTTGTGTATATATGGAGAAAGAGAAAAAGAGAACTGGTACATGCAATGCATTCATGGGATCTCACAAGGCCAACATACACAGAGCAGGTCAGCTGGCTATAAGCCTGGGGGAAAGTTGGTGCTGAAACTTGAGTGCAAAGGCAGTCTAAAGGCAGTCATTAAAAGAAATGTGGTATGTATGCATATATGTCTATAAAATACACACACACACACACATATATCCATTAGTATTTTAATGGAACACTATTCATCCATTGAAAAGAATGAAATAATACCATTTGTAGCAGCATGGCTGGACCTGGAAATGTGATAGTAAGTGAAGTAAGTCAGACAGAGAAAAACAAATATCATATGCTATCAGTTATATATGTACAATCTTAAAAAAAATGATACAAGTGAATTTATTAACAAAACAGAACTATACGCATAAACAGAAAAACTTATAGTTACCAAAGAGGAAATGGGGGAGAGATAAATTAAGAGTTTATAGAATTAATAGATACACATTACTATATATGTATAACTGAATCACTTTGGTGTATACCTGAAACTAACAAAACATGGCAAATCAACTTCAATTTTTTCAATTGAAAAAAAAAAAAAAGAAAAAGAAGAAGTCAAAGGCAGTCTAGAGGCAGAATTCCTCATTCTTTGGGAACCTCAGTCTTTTTCTCCTAAGACCTTCAACTGATTGAATGAAGCCCATCTACATTATGGAGGGAAATATGCTTTATTTAAAGTGAAAAAGTGAAAGCACTAGTCACTCAGTCCTGTCTGATTCTTTGCAACCCCACGGACTCTAGCCAGTCAGGCTCCTCTGTCCATGGGATACTCCAGGCAAGAATACGTGAGTGGGTGACCATTCCCTTCGCCAGGGGATCTTCCTGACCCAGGGATCGAACCCAGGTTTCTTACGTTGCAGGCAGATTCTTCACCATCTGAGTCACCAGGGAAGCCCTTTACTTAAAGTCTACTAATTTAAATGTTAATGTCTTCTGAAAAAATATTTTCTTAGAGATATCTATAGACTTGTATTTGATCAAATATCTGTGAACAATGTCCTGGTCAAACTGACACACAAAATTCACGACCACATATGCCATACGTTTGATCCCCCATGGGATTTTCATCCCAGGTATACTTCCCAAAGTTGGATGATTTTTCATATTTCACATATTAGCTTATAATTACTTCCCTTTGGAAGCTTTCACTGATCATGATTCAGTTATAATGACCTGATCTTCATTCTAAGATCAATTTCTGAATAAAAATATTAAAAAATAAATAAATAAAAAGAAATATACAGAAAGCAGTCTTGTTTATCAACTAACTGTAAATGGTTAAGGGTGGAAATTTAGATGTATATCACCACATCAATAATTTAGTAAAATTAACTTCTATTTCAACTTTGTTTACTATCAGGACATTAATCATATATTCTATGAATGATAATCCTATATAACATGATTTGACCATCTTGAAGAGAAACTCATTTTGGCCTTCTGTCATAAAAATATTACTTTCTAGTGATACAAGATCTGCCCAAGATGAACTCTGTATCAACAGCCACTGTTACTTCTCTATTGTCTCAGTAAAGTATAAGTATATACAAAATGTGAGAATGAACATCCTAGAGGAAATCAGTCTTGAATATTCATTGGAAGGACTGATGCTGAAGCTGAAACTCCAATACGCTGGCCACTTGATGTGAAGAGCTGACTCATTTGAAAAGACCCTGATGCAGGGAAAGATTGAAGTCAGGAGGAGAAGGGGATGACAGAGGATGAGATGGTTGGGTGGCATCACTGACTCAATGGACATGAGTTTGAGTAAACTCTGGGAGTTGGTGATGGACAGGGAGGCCTGGTGTTCTGCAGTCCATGGGGCTGCAAAGAGTCGGACATGACTGAGCGGCTGAACTGAACTGACCTGAGTATGAACAAACACGGTATATTTAAGAATTCAGAAATTTCTGACTGAAGTCATAAAAGTCAAAAAGTGTGGTTTTAGAAAGTAACAAAACATGTTTGAGAACTTATTCTTATTGAAATAAAAAAAAAAAAATTCTAACACCATCTCAGATGTCGTCAGTCCTGACTAAGTAACATAACATCAACAAGTAAGCTATAGCTGGTTTTTTTGGCGTTTTTTTTTTTTTTTTTTTAATGATATATTAACAGGGAGTAGGGCTTTTCTGCTGGGTCAGTGGTAAAGAATCTGCTTGCCAAAGCAGGAGATGCAGGTTCAATTCGTGGGTCAGGAAGATCACTTGAAGAAGGAAATGGAAACCCACTCCAGTATCCTTGCTTGGAGAATCCCATGGACAGAGGAGCCTAGTGAGCTAAAGTCCATAAAATCACAAAGAGTAAAACAGGACTTAATGACTAACAACTACAAATAAACAGAGAGTCAGAAGTCAGAAGCAGGATAATATTCCGAAAACGATTATTCTTCTGCAGTGTGCCCACTTAGCAGAATGCTTGTTTCCTACTGGCAGGGCCCTCAAGCAGAAGTAGTTGCTTTTGGGGGAGAAAAACACAATTGAAATTATTTAATTCCAGGAAGGCTTGATCATTTTTCATTATAAAAGACTGAACACATCATGGTTGATGAATTTTGTCTCCTTTAATTTATCTAGCCACTTGCCTCTAGACCAATGATAGCTCCTACCCCAAAACCAATTCTGTAATATATTACCTAGTATATTAATAAAAATTGAAGCAGCAATATTACTAATAATGCTTCACACTATGAAAAGGCATGACTTCACTAGACTGCTATTGTTTTTGTTGGTTTTTTTTGCAAAAGTTTGACTTTGAATAAAGTCTTACAGTCAACAGAAGTACTGATTCACTAAATGCAGAAGCTCCTGCAGTTTCAATTCATACATCTTTTAGGCAAATCTATTTAACATCTTTGCTGAATTTGACACAGACGGAAGCTTAGGCAAAGCCAGCATAGTTAGTAGCCTTATTTTCACATAGGCTGTAAGCATCTACAAACTATTATTCAAATAATATTATACTCTAATGTTACTCTAATAATATTACGAATAACATTTCTGGGTGAACATTAATAACATTCTATTTTGTTTTTCCCTTGTAGGAGAGTACTTCAACCCACTCCAATATTCTTACCTGGAGAATCCCATGGACTAAGGAGCCTGGTGGGCTACAGTCCATAGAGTCTCAGAGTCAGACACAACTGAGGCAACTTAGCACACGCGGCATTTTGTTTGACATATAAAATGCAAATACTTTATCAGGTGAAAGAACTGACTGTTGGACATTAAGCTCTCTAATAGGTCACAGAAGGTGACAGGAAACCAAAATCTGCTAAATTTTTAGGAACGGACTTGCTGTCAGATGTTAAAAAGGAATTCGAGGACGATTTTCCCTCCTTTCTTTCTTTCCTCCATTCCTACCTCTCTCATCCTTTCTAGCACTTATTTCAGTGCTTTTTGTTTTTGTTTTTTAATACAACTCAATCTTGGGGGCTAGGAAAGTACCACTTGTGCAACAAAAATCAGAGAGACTTTAAATAATAGCAATTAACTAGTACATTTCACCCAGATTTTCCCTGCCCTAAGGAAATTATGTTGGGGTCATAGTTTCTTTAGAAAGTAAACAAAGTACTAACAGTAAATCATGACACCTCTTGGAATACATAAAAATTACCAACTATCTTAATGGACCATCCGAATGACTCTGAAGCAGTGTTCCAGTGGGATTCTGAGTAATTGACATTATCCTGACACAACTATTGTGTCACCCCTTACCCGCCCCCCTTACTAAGAAAGACAATTGCTTAATGAATGCAAATGGCAGCAGGTCAGGTACTCCACGGTTACAGTGAGAGTCTGTGGTACAGTAATTCCTGCCCTGTGCAACAAGCATGTCAGCAAAGATCTGTTAATCATATTTTCCTTTTATATTAATGTGCAGGGCAAGACAATAACAGGAATAAATGTCAGCAACCTGTTTATCTTTCTTTCTACCCCTCAAGGTGGAAATACACTTATACAACTATGTCATAGAAAGAAAAGAACTGTATGTTGTCAGGATTGATATAAAACTTACCCTTGCAGGTGATGGAGAAAGACCTACATGCTCATTTGCATAGGAAAAAGTTAGTGCTGTTTTATGGGTCTGTTCCCAGGGAAGGAATGAAAGCTTTGTAAACATGCTCTAAGCATCTCCTTTAAACATCAGCACAGCATAATCATCCAGATCTCTAGATTCACATGGCAACTAGACAGAGGACATGAGCTCTTCACTCTTCTATTAAAAAAGAAAAAGAAAAAAAAGGTTAGAAGGATATAATCTATTTAGTTTTCTCATGGATATTTTTTTTTTGCCAATCAGACTTGCACTATCAAGTCCTCCTTTTATCTGATAATGAATTTCCTGACAAAATTTAGGCATAGATCTGTGGTTCACAGATCTTAATTTATTCTATTTAACTCAGATCTAAACTTAAGGACTGCATTATATCTGTCTTAGGTAATTCAGATTGGAGTCTGCTTCCATTGTTGCAATGAAACTGCTCTTGTCAAGGACACCACTGAATTTATGCTGTTAAATGAATATTTTCTGGTCTTCTTCATGAAACTGAGTAGGACCCTACAGGGATCCTGAGGATGAAAACCTTTCTGTGACCCACATTTCTTGACTTTAACTGAGTTTTAAAGCATGAGTTCAAACAGATGTTGATTGGGGAAGGGAGGAGGTGCAGAGACAAGGGATAAACAGTCAATAAAAAAAATACTACTTTGGGGCAGTTTCCTGATACTGCCTCAAGGAATATGCACAATATATTTAATGATTTTGGTATTGGCCATCTGTAATGTCCATGTGTAGAGTCATCTCTTGTGTTGTTGGAAGAGGGTGTTTGCTATGACCAGTGCATTCTCTTGGCAAAACTCTATTAGCCTTTGCCCTGCTTCATTCTGTATTCCAAGGCCGAACTTGCTTGTTACTCCAGGTATCTCTTGACTTCCTACTTTTCCATTCCAGTCCCCTATGATGAAAAGGTCATTTTTTTTTTAATGTTAATTATAGAAGGTCTTGTTGGTCTTCATAGAACTGTTCGACTTCAGCTTCTATGGCATTAGTGGTTGGGGCATAGAATTGGATTACTGTGATATATTTTTTTTAATTTTAAATTAGTTTATTTATCTGTTTTTTAACTTTACAGTATTGTAGTGATATTTAATGTTTCACCTTGGAAACAAACTGAGATCATTCTGTCATTTTCAAAACTGCACCCAAGTACTGCATTTCAGACTCTTTGGTGAAGGCTACTCCATTTCTTCTAAGAGATTCTTGTCCACAGTAGCAGATATAATGGTCATCTGAATTAAATTTGCCCATTCCAGCCCATTTTAGTTCACTGATTCCTAAAGTGTTGATGTTCACTCTTGCCAACTCCTGTTTGACCCCTTGCAGTTTACCTTGATTCATGGACCTAACATTCCAGATTCCTATGCAATACTGTTCTTTATGGCATCAGACTTTACTTTCACTAGCAGACACTTCTACAAGTCAGTAAAAACAAGACTGGGAGCTGAACGTACCTCAGATCATGAACTCCTAGTTGCAAAATTCAGAGTTAAAGAAACCAGGGAAAACTGCTAGGCCATTCAGGTCTGACATGAACGGAAATGACAAATAGGCTCCAGGGATTTAATCTGATAGAGAGAGTGCCTAAAGATCTATCAATGGAGGTATGTAACAATAGACATGAGGCAGTGATCAAAACCATCCCCAAGAAAGAGCTGCAAAAGGGAAAATGGTTATCTGAGGAAGCCTTTCAAATATCTGAGGAGAGAAGACAAGTGAAAACAAAGGAAAAAATGAAAGATATCCCCAACTGAATGTAGAGCTTCAAAGATTAGCAAAACGAGATAAGAAAGACTTTCTCAGTAAACAGTGCAAAGAAATAGAGGAAAACAATAGAATGGGAAAGACTAGAGATCTCTTCAAGAAAATTAGAGATACCAAGGGAACATTTCATGCAAAGATGGGCACAATAAAGGAAATGGTATGGACCTAACAGAAGCAGAAGATATTAAGAAGAGGTGGCAAGAGTACACAGAACTATACAAAAAAGATCTTCATGACCTGGATAACCATGATGGTGTGATCACTCACCTAGAGCCAAACATCCTGGCATGTGAAGTCAAGTGGGCCTTAGGAAGCATCACTATGAACAAGGCTAGTGGAAGGTGATGGAATTTCAGCTGAGTGATTTCAAATCCTAAAATGATGCTGTAAAAGGGCTGCACTCGGTATGTCAGCAAATTTGGGAAACTCAGTGGTGGCCACAAGACTGGAAAAGGCCAATTTTCATTTCAATCCCAAAGAAGGGCAATGCCAAAGAATGCTCAAACTACTGCACAATTGCACTCATTTCACATGCTAGCAAAGTCATGCTCAAAATCCTCTAAGCTAGGCTTCAGCAGTTTATGAACCAAGAACTTCTAGATGTGCCAGCTGGATTTAGACAAGGAAGAGGAACCAGAGAGTCAGAGGAGCCAGAAATCAAATTCCCAACATTTGCTAGATCATAGAAAAAGCAAGAGAATTCCAGAAAAATATCTATTTCTGCTTCATTGACTATGCTAAATCCTTTGATTGTGTGGATCGTAGCAAACTGTGGGAAATTCTTTAGGAAGTGGGAGTACCAGATGACCTTACCTGCCTCCTGAGAAAGCAACAGTTAGAATTGGACGTGGAACAACAGACTGGTTCCAAATAGGGAAAGGAGTACCTCAAGGCTGTATACTGTCACCCTGCTTATTTAACTTCTATGCAGAGTACATCATGAGAAATGCTGGGCTAGATGAATCACAAGCTGGAATTAAGAATGCTAGGAGAGATATCAATAACTTCAGATATGCACATGACATCACCATTATGGCAGAAACCGAAGAGAGACTAAAGAACCTCTTAATGAAGGTGAAAGAGGAGAATGAAAAAGCTGACTTTAAACTCAGTATTCAAAAAATGAAGATAGATCATGGCTTCCGGTCCCATCTCTTCATGCAATATAGGTGGGGAAGCAATGGAAACAGTGACAGAATTTACATTCCTGGGCTCCAAAATCACTGCAGATGGTGACTGCAGCCATGAAATGAAAAGATGCTTGCTCCTTGGTAGAAAAGCTATGACAAACCTAGGCAGCGTATTAAAAAGCAGAGACATTACTTTACCAACAAAGGTCCTTCTAGTCAAAGTTATGTTTTTTTTCCAGTGGCCATGTAAGGGTGTGTAGGGTTGGACCATAAAGCAGGCTGAGCACCAAAGAGTTGATACTTTGAACTGTGGAATTGGAGAAGACTCTTGAGAGTCCCTTGGACTGCAAGGAGATCAAACCAGTCCATCCTAAAGGAAATCAATTCAGAATATTCATTGGAAGGACTGATGCTGAAGCTGAAGCTCCAATTCTCTGGCCACCTGATGTAAAAAGCTGACTTACTGAAAAAGACCCTAATGCTGGGAAAGATTGAAGGAAGGAGGAGAAGGGGATGACAAAGGATACGATGGTTGGATGGCATTACCGACTTGATAGACCTGAGCTTCAGCAAGCTCCAGGGGATGGTGACGGACAGATTAGCCTGGCATGTTGCAGTCCATGGGTTCTCAAAGAGATGGACATGACTGAGTGACTGAACATCAATAAAACTAAAACGAGCAACAAATTGAAGATGTGAGCATTCTTCTTGTTAAAGAAGGTCACGGATTGATAACCTCAAGAAGCTCATCAGGTGGCCACCTGAGGCCAGATAAGTGGTATATCGGTGAAGAACTGACTCATAGGAAAATACTCTGATGCTAGGGAAGATTGAAGATGGGAGGAGAAGGGGACAACAGAGGATGAGATGGTTGGATGGCATCACCAACTCGATGGACATGAGTTTGGGCAACTCTGGGAGCTGGTGATGGACAAGGAGGCCTAGCGTGCTGCAGTCCACAAGGTAGCAAAGAGGAACTGAACTGAACACACCCTAATCCTTATCAGCAACCCCACCCTCTAACCCTCTAACCATAGCTCTAAAACTCCTCACCTAATCCCCCTGGGTTGGGATACACAGTTTTGAGGGACGTGAGTCAGCTGTGTTCCCCTTTGCCTGGCAAAGTGGTGTTTTCTACTTCACCTAAAACCCTGTCTCTGAAACTTTGATTAAGCCCCAGTGCACAGAGGCCTGTTCTCCACATCCTCCACGTTGGTCACTCTCAGTCTTTGAGGCACATCCAAGTTGGCCTCTCCCTTCCTCTTAAGCAGCCTCTTCATTTGACCTCTGTGATGTCTCACTTCATTACTTCCTGCTGAGACCTAAGCACTCTCATTGTCTCTGCCCCATTCTTCCTCTTAACTTTAGATTTCAGACTTTCTCTTATCTCAATTTTGCAATTCTCTTCTTTTTTCTATGTGTCTCCTTAGAATGATGTGTAGATTTCCATGCCCTTAAAAGATATTTTAATTTAGCGATCCAAAAATTTGCATCTCCAGTGCCAACTTTTCCTCTAAAGTCAATTCTTACACCACCAACTTCTTCCTTGATTCCTCTATATGTGTCAGTGGCACAATGTATTCTACATGTTAAACTGAATTTGCAAATATGGCCCTAAAAACTTGTTTTTATCTCCTCATCTCAATAACGCCACTTCTTTCAAGGTAAAAGATCCTGAAAGCTGGGACTTAACTTTGATCCCTTTTGTACAATCATCTGAACATCTAGTCAAATGCCAGAGCCCATTATTTTTATCTTTGACAGAGAGCTAAATCTATTTTCCTTGCCACCTCAGTTGTAACCTCTTCCCTTGATATCTCCAAGAAGAGTTGATTCATTGGAAAATATCCTGATGCTGGGAAAGATTGAAAGCAAAAGGAGAAGGGGGCGGGAGAGGGTGAGATGGTTAGATAACATCACTGATTCAGTGAACATGAACTTGAGCAAACTCAGGGAGATAGTGAAGAACAGAGAAGCCTGGCATGCTGCAGTTCACGGGATCACAGATTTGGACACGACTTAGGGAATGAACAACAGCAAATAATCATAACCTGAGTATCTGGTTTCCAGTCTTGGCCACTTGAACTACTGCTAGTACTTCTTAACTGCCTCCCTATTTTCAGATTTATGCCCTTGATAGATTCCTCACCATGGTGATCTTTCAAAATTATAAAGTGCATTCACGTTAAATCATGTTACTTCATTGTTTTATGTTGATAACAATTCACAATAATCCACAAATGAATCTTTTTGCCATCTAATCTAAATGTGCTTGTATACCTGCTATGGATTGAACAGTTCCCATCAAAATTCCTGTGTTGAAGCCTTATCTCCCCAATGCTGTGGTATTTAGAAATAATCTTTACAAGGTAAATAAGTTTAGATGAGGTCAAGAGGGTGGAGCTCTCCATAATAGAATTCATCCCCATACAAGAAGAGACATCAGAGATTTCTTCCTCTCTATTTCATTCTCTTCCTTTTGCTTTCTTTTTCTCTGCAAATTGATGACCCAGTAAGAAGGTGGCTATCTACAAGCCAGGAAAAAAATCCTCACTGGAGAATCAAATCAATTATTAAAAACAGAAATTCAAGGTTGAGAGTCCCTTGGACAGTAAGGAGATCAAAACAGTCAATGCTAAAGGAAATCAACTCTGCATATACATTGGAAGGACTGATGCTGAAGCTGACACTCCAAAACTTTGGCCACCTGATGCAAAGATTCGACTCATTAGAAAAGATCCTGATGCTGGGAAAGACTGACAGCAGGAGGAGAAGGGTGTGACAGAGGATGAGATGGTTGGATGGCATCATCAACTCAGTGGGCATGAGTTTTTCGAGAGAACTCTGGGAGATGGTGAATGACAGGGAAGCCTGGCATACTGCAGTCCATGGGGTTGCTAAGACTCAGACATGACTGAGTGGCTGAACAACAACAAATACATATGTCTTTTATGTACATTTGATTTCTTAATATGTTTCCAGCACTAGACCCTATGACTAAGATTCATGAGAATTGTTTCTGTGTCTGTTTTATTCACTTGTTATCTCCCTACCTGACCCAAAGTGCTCTTCTGAAAGTGTGCCCTGACCTTATGAATGACAGGAACTAAGCTGGTTCCAGGAGGTGAGGACAGACCAGTCCTTGTTGTCAGGTCATCATAGTCTTAATAGTTAAGTAATAGAAACAAACAATAACCCAATAAATTCATGATTACAGTAAATGTTGGGAGGAAAAACTGTAGAGGCTATATGTATGCCCACATATTAGTATGACTTTATGAGTTCAACCAGGCAAATCAAGAGCAGAGAAAGACAACATCATCCCATAGGGAGTGACCAGGTATGGAAACTCCAGTGTGTTTACCAGGAAAGAGAGTAGAACGTTATGACTGGAATAGAGTAAGTTTTATTTCTGAAAATACTCTACTATTTGAGCGTATTTCTCATGTGCTGGGATTCCCAAGAATCCTCTATGAAGAGTCTGCTAGCAAATTTACATAATAGCAGAAGGGACTGGTTTTTCTCTTTTAAGAATTGAAGCAGTTAATCAGGGACATTCATTGACCATGGGTGTGTGACAGTTTCATGACATTCTGTTGTGATGATTGATTGACTTACTTGATACACTGTATATTTAGTATTATCTTATATTCAGGGGGAATTTTTTCAATAAGATATATTTCTACAGCCATTAGCTAAATTATACAAATTTTGGAAATTTCTGTTTTTCAACCATGTGAATTAGTATAAATAAAGCTACAGTGAATGTAGTGAGCCCAGCTATTCAGAAGCATGTTAGGCATCATTGCAATGCTCAAGAGAATTAGTTAGTTATCTGCAAAATAGAAAAGTGCTTGTCAAGAACCACAACATGAAGTGATGGTATGTTATACTTTTCTTCCATTCTTTTCTTTAGCCAAAAAAATCTATACATCAAATTATGCCTTTGTAATAATTTTAGCGTCAGTACACAATACATGTGGCTAAAAAAAAACCTTCAAGTTCAAGGCATTAGAATCCTCATTACAAAATAACTTTAATTAGTTTGAGTAGTGGGTTTTTTTATTATTATTGTTGGATTGGATCCAGTGGTTATTTTCAACAGACAGATTGAAAAAGAAGCCTCTCTAGTGTTGGGACTTCCTGGCTATAAACAACTTAATGCTTAATTAAACAACTAAAGCTGAGAAAATAGAATTTAGGGCCGCAGCAAGGTGTTTGGTTACAGTCATCCATAAAGAAAGGAATCCAGGAAATTATTCATAGAACTCTCTGGGCTCATTTAAATATTGCTTGGAGACTTGAAATAGCACTCCCTACAATACATGGAAACATCTAAATCATTCCTAGGTACATTGCATTTTATAAGTTTGTGTGTGTGTGTGTTTGAAGGTGTGGGAAGCACATTCATGTAGACAGAGGTTTAAGGGAAGCAAAACAAACAAAAAGACTTCATATATTCTCAGTTGTATTTGGCAGAAGTAGTACCAAGACTATAAACACTAGAAAAGAGTCTTGTAAGTTTCACGAAAATATTCAGACTGGTAGAAAAGATAAATATATATGTATGTGTAATCGGATGTGTTAATTTTTTGTTGTTGTTTTGTAAACTTTTTAGAACAAACCTTTGCAAAATTCCAGGAAAGCAGGAATGCTTTTGGGTACAAGTACACATTGGTCAATAGGCAACTGCTATAGAGAAATCTGAGCCAACTGCTTTTAATTGCTGGGAATTATAAATGTGTTGATAAGTCTATGACATATGGATTATTTTGGAGGCAGTAATAATAGCCGCTAACACTCTCTGAGTGCTAACCGTGTGCACGTCTTCTTAGAATTTTATATTTAACCTTCAAGGTGAGGGGAGTGCTACTAATGGTGTTTATGTCTCCATGATAGAAATGAAGGAGCTGAAACACAGAGAGGCTAAGTAACTTATACAGGGTTACAGCTAGTAGGTGTAAACACAGGAGTCTGGCTCCAGAACATGTGTTTCTTAGCCATCATACTCTAGTGAAAACAGAAGAAAGAAAGAAATAAGTGGGGAAGGCATAAAAGGGTGTAATAATGAATGAGATAATACGCAAAAACTTAGTATGGTAACCGACAGAGTAGGCACAAGATAAATTCAAATTGGATTGAATTTTATCATGCCATATTATGATGATAACAAGTTTCATAAACAGTAACTATTGTCCCTAGAATGTCCTCTTAAACATAATAACTACAAAAAGACAGCCTGCTCCACAAATAACTAAAACTGTATTCTAAGGGCTCAACATTTATTCAACTGTTTAATTCCCACAAACATCACATGAATTAGGTAATGTTTTCATTCCAGTTCATGGATGGGAAAATTTAAGCACACAAATGTCAAGAAATTTGGCTAATGCCACACTTCAGTTCAGTTCAGTTCAGTTGTGTCCGACTCTTTGCGACCCCATGGACTGCAGCACGCCAGGTTTCCCTGTCCATCACCAACTGCCAGAGTTTACTCAAACTCATGTCCATTGAGTCAGTGATGCCATCCAGCCGTCTCATCCTCTGTCGTCCCCTTCTCCTCCCACCTTCAATCTTTCCCAGCATCAGCGTCTTTTCAAATGAGTCAGCTCTTCGCATCAGGTGGCCAAATTATTAGAGTTTCAGTTTCAGTCCTTCCAATGAATATTCAGGACTGATTTCCTTTAGGATTGACTGGCTGGATCTCTTTGCTGTCCAAGGGACTCTCAAGAGTCTTCTCCAACACCACAGGTCAAAAGCATCAATTCATCCCTGCTCAGCTTTCTTTATAGTCCAACTCTCACATCCATACATGAGTACTGGAAAAACAATAGCCTTTACTAAATGGACCTTTGTTGACAAAGTAATGTCTCTGCTTTTTAATATGCTGTCTAGGTTGGTCATAACTTTCCTTCCAAGTAACCATCTTAATGCCACACTATTAGTATGTTTTTGAAATTTAAGGTGGTCTAGCTTTCTAGTCTGTCCTCTTAATACTATACTGTACATCCTGAGACAGTCTAAGTTTACAGTCAATTATCCTCCTAAGTCTGTAGCTCATATCATAGCATCAAATGGTCCAAAACTCCCGATAAACTCACAGATGCCTTTATGACTGGTAGCAATAAGAAACTATGGGTCCAGATTTCAGTAAACATGCCTGATTTACTAGAATTTTACAAAGATGCTTAAAACTCTTAGCAAGCTCTTCATTCTCCATTTTGGTGCAATGTTCTGCTAAAGGGTGTTATTTCCAGTAATATTTATCAATAGAGCCAATCACACTTGAATGAAAGAGATGGTAATATAATACATTAGACATACAGACTCAGAAGATAGAATTAATCTTAAGCAAAATTAGCATAGTTTCTCCTTGTAGAGTGTCCTTTGAAGGGAGAGAGCTCCCATGGATCCTTCTTTGTCTAAAAATATGTACTAAACAAACAACTTTCATTAACTCATCATTCAGTTTACTAGTTTTATGTCATATTGTTCATTGTTCATAACACCATTTCCCTGTATCCATTCTTCGCTCTCAAGTGTGGAGGAATTGGGTTTCCCAGAATCCTTGGCAGGGGGTTCTGGGTTAGATTCAGCCAATGAGAGTCACTTTCTGGCAATCTCATGAATGCAATGCAGAAGCCATCATTGCTACCGAGGCAGAAGCTAGTCACCAGGTGAGCTTAGAGTAGAAGAGAGTGTTGGTTAGGAGATTTCAGACAGCCTTGCATAAAACATGTTCTGTCTTTCCAGGCATCTGAGATCTGAGCCAGTAGCTTCTTCTGACTTCAGTACCCACTGGTCTGCTGAAGGCTACTGGTAGCTTTCCTGGCCTTTGCCCTATTAGCCTTCAATAAGCCTTAACTCCCTAATACTTTGTTTTAAATCATGCTCTTAAAATACTTAGGATGCCTTCCATTTTCCTGATTGAACCCTGACTCATAAATGCATTTCTTCATTTTAGCAAGACTAGTATTATTATTACCTCATGTCGCTATGTCATATATAAATTTGCAAAGTACCATCATTTATATTTATACCCCAATTTATTTTAAAATACATCTATGAAATGGATGCTGCCTTTAGTCTCTAAGTCATGTTTGACTCTTTGTGACCCCATGGACTATATATAGCTCTCTAGGCTCCTCTGTCCATGGGATTTCCCAGGCAAGAATACTGGAGTGGGTTTCCATTTCCTTATCTAGGCATGAAATAGATAGAATGGGTATTATTTCCAATACATAAATAATTTGTTTGAGCCCTGATTTCTGTAAGGAATGACTTAAAATGAAAAAGAAACTGAAAGTGAAGTTGTTCAGTCATGTTCAATTCTTTGCAACCCTATGGACGGTAGCCTACCATGCTCCTCCTCCATCCACGGGATTTTCCAGGCAAGAATACTGCAGTGGGTTGCCATTTTCTTCTCCAAGAAATGACTTAAGCTAGTCACAAAATCAATACAAGAACTTAGCCCAACTGATCACCAACTGCTCTTCATATCATGTTCAGTTCTTTCATAATGCTCTCCACTGAGAAGGACCTGAATTCTCAACTAAGATGAAAAAGAAAAGCTGAAGTACTGTGAGTTACTGAAATGTAGACTTTTTACTTTTAAAATTTTTATTTATTTTTTAATTGGAGGAAAATTGCTTTGCAATGCTGTGTTGGATTCTGTCCAACAGAAATCAGCCATATATCACCTCCCTCTTGAGCTTCCCTCCCATTCCCCTATCCCGCCCCTTTAGGATCATCACAGGGCACCAAACTGGGCTCCCTCTTTCATATAGCAACTTCTCACCAGCTATATATTTTTCACGTAGTTGTGTAGATATGTCAGTGGTTGCTTTCTCCATTTGTCCCACTCTGTCCTTCCCCCATTGTGTCCATAAATTAAAGATTTTTTTTTCAAAGGTGAATATGAAGCCTAGGGTTATTTTTCATCCCTTTACTAACTCTGTAGAAAGTTTAATCACCATTTTGTAATGTAAGCTACATCTGCTTCAATTAAACACAACAAGCAAATAAAATAGTACCTTAAAATGCAGTTTAAAATTATATACATTTATGCTTATGCAACCCAGTTTCCCTATGAAACAAAAATAGAAATTAATAATTGAACATCAAATAAATCAGCAGTAGCATCTCTTAACTGTAGTATCTTTTTAAAGTTCCTCCTTTAAAAAATTTTCTCTGTTTTCCCTTCCTTCTGAATTAAACAGAGGAAACAGTGAAATTGAAAGTTTAAAAATGGCTTTTAATTAGCAAACCTTTCTTGTTATTGTATTTAGCATTTCCATTAGAGGAGCAAGGCCTTGTGGAAATATTTTTAATACTTATTTGTTTTTCCTTTGAAAATTTATTTGACTATTACCAGTAAATGAATTTTTTATAATAACATTGCTTTCAAAATTATAATATGCTGTATATCAAGCTAGAGAGTTGTCATCATATTAACCGCATTGTGTTTGCAAGAGAAAGTTTTATAAAATAAATTATCAATTATCTGTAAAATTTTCTGCATTTATTGACAGTTAGAGGTGATAATTTTTCTCTGTTTATAAGTTCATTATTTCATCAATCATGTACTATTCCTTCTTATTCTCATTCATTTCTTCTGTGATAGACATATCTGTTCAAAACATTTTACATTAACTTTACCCATACATACCCTTAGAGGCAGTGAGGGAGAAAATGTGATTTTTATCCTCTTTGTTTTCATGAATTTGCATATAAAATATGTAGTTGTAAACTCACTACATCTTGTCCGACTCTTTTTGACCCCACAGACTGCAGAATGCCAGGCTCCCCTGTTCTTCACTCTCTCCTGGAGTTTGCTCAAATTCATGTCCATTGAGTCAGTGATGCTACCTAACCATCTCATTCTCTCCCACCCCCTTCTTTTGCCCTCAGTCTTTCTCAGTATCAGGGTCTTTTCCAATGAATAGGCTCTTTGCATCAGGCAGTCAAAGCATGGGAGCTTCCGCTTCAGCATCAGTCCTTCCAATGAATATTCAGGGTTGATTTCCTTTAGAATTGACTGTTTTGATCTCTCTGCAGTCCAAGGAACTCTCAAGAGTCTTCTCCAGCACCACGATTCAAAGTATCAATTCGTCGGTGCTCAGCCTTCTTTTATGCTCCAACTCTCACATCTGTCTGTGACTCCTGGTAATACCACAGCTTTGATCTACAGACTTTTGTTGACCAAGTGGTGTCTCTGCTTTTTAATGCAGGTTTCTTTTTTTAAAATGTAGGTTAGAGTTTTTATCTAGAGTTTTCATTCTGTGTTTCACCATAACTAAAAACCTTATTAGAGGTAGGATTAAAAGAGTCATTGAGAGACCTTGTAGAGACATTGAAAGTTTTCAGGGAAGTGGAAGACACAGTGGCCGTTGTCAGTCTAATAGGTTGTGCTGGTCATATCCATGCTGCTACAGGCTTCGACTGACAACTTCACTTCAGCTCCTGGAATCACAACTTCATCACCTGTTAATGGGAAAGTTCCAAAATAAGCATTGCAAATACATTTGAGGGCTCCAATGAGTTCCTTAACCTCTATGATATCTATCATTAATATTTCTCACACAAATTGATGTTTCTATTTAAGATACATTGACTAGACTAATTATAAGAAATGGAAATAATAGGAATGACACCAGCCTTTCTCCACCACTAAGAATGACCACCACATGATCTTTCCCTCTGTGTCTTTCTGTATGTCTTATGCATCTTCTCTTTTTCTATCTCTCTTTTTTTTTTTTTTTACCATGTTGACCTTTTTTTTTTTTTTTTTTTATAAATTTATTTATTTTAGTTGGGGGCTAATTACTTATAAGTATGTTTGTCATTGGATTTGAGACAAACTCTCATCCTGGAGGACTTCATTTCAAGATCATTATCTTAGTTCTATCCGCAAAAAAAACAAAAAACTTATTTCAGGAAAGGTCATACTCTGTGGTTTTGAATGGACGTATCTTTGGGGTCGCCACTATTCAATGTACCATGGTAACTAAGATTTATCAAGAGGATCTTATCTTTAGGCTCTGACCAAATGCTAGCCAAAGAATTGAAGCTTTTGAATCATGGTACTGGAGAAGACTTTGAGAGTCCCTTTGACAGCAAGGAGATCAAACCAGTCAATACTGAAGGAAATCCACCTTGAATATTCAGGGTAGGACTGATCAGGAAGGACTGATGCTGAAGTTGCAGCTTCAATACTTTGGCCACCCGACACAAAAAGCCGACTCATTAGAAAAAAACCTTGATGTTGGGAAAGATTGAGGGCAGGAGAAGTGGCCAACAGAGGATGAGATGATTGGATGGTATCACTGACTCAATGAACATGAGTTCGAGCAAATGCTGGGAGATAGTGAAGGACAGGGAAGCCTAGCAAGCTGCAGTCCATGGGGTCACAAAGAGTCAGGCACTACTGAGCGGCTATAAAATAACAACAACATGAATCTTCTGTAGTTCTCACAACCCTCAAGGGGTGGATGCAGTGGGAGAGGAATGATAAAATGAATGTGTTAGTATCTTAGTAATAAATTATCACAGATACAGTGGCTTAAAATAACAAAATCTGTGCTGTCATAGTTCTGAAGCCCAGAAGTGTGAAATCAAAATTATCAAATGGCTAGGATCCTTCCAGAGGCTTCAAGGGAGCTTCTAGTCCATGTCTCCTTCCCAGCTTCTGGGCCTGTCAGCAGTCCCTCCTGTTTCCTGGCTTGTAGTTGCATTACTGCAGTCTCTGCCACCACCATCCCATGGCCCTTTCCTTTGCGTCTCTCTGTGTGTCTTCTTTCTGTCTCATATGTATACTTGTCATTGGATTTATGACAAATTCTAATCCACAATGATCTTGTCTTTAGGTTCTTACCTTAATTCCATTTGTAGGGACAATGAACTCAAATAAGTCATATTCTGTGGTTCTGCATGGACATACCTTTTGCGTGGCCACTATTTAAAGCACTACAGTGAATATCCAGCTACACAATTTAGTATTTGAATCAGTTCAGTTCAGTTCAGTCACTCAGTTGTGTCCGACTCTTTGCGACCCCATGGACTGAAGCACACTAGCCCTCCCTGTCCATCACCAACTCCTGGAGCTTACTGAAACTCATGTCCATCGCGTCAGTGATGCCATCCAACCATCTCATCCTCTGTTGTCCCCTTTTCCTCCCACCTTCAATCTTTCCCAGCATCAGGGTCTTTTCAAATGAGTTGGTTCTTCTTATCAGGTGGCCAAAATACTGGAGTTTCAGCTTCAGCATCATTCTTTCCAGTGAATATTCAGGACTGATTTCCATTAGGGTGGCCTGGTTGGATCTCCTTGCAGTCCAGGGGACTCTCAAGAGTCTTCTCCAACACCACAGTACAAAAGCATCAATTCTTTGGTGCTCAGCTTTCTTTATAGTCCAACTGTTACTTCCCTACATGACTACTGGAAAAACCATAGCTTTGACTAGACAGACCTTTGTTGGTAAAGTAATATTTCTGCTTTTTAATATGGTGTCTAGGTTGGTCATAGCTTTTCTTGCAAGAAGCAAGTGTCTTTTAATTTCATGGCTACTGTCATTATCTGCAGTGATTTTGGAGCCCCCCAAAATAAAGTCAGCCACTGTTTACACTGCTTCCCCATCTATTTGCCGTGAAGTGATGGGACCAGATGCCATGATCTTAGTTTTCTGAATGTTGAGCTTTAAGCCAACTTTTTCACTCTCCTCTTTCACTTTCATCAAGAAGCTCTTTAGTTCTTCTTTGCTTTCTGCCATAAGTGTGGTGTCATCTGCGTGTCTGAGATGGAGAACAACAGGTCAACAATAATTGCAATCTCTCTTTCATATGCACACCTAAATTAATTCAATTTACTTATATTATTTCCCTTCATTGCTTCAGCCCCCTTTTATTTTAACATAGTATAAATCCCTTCCACACTTCACTAAACATCCCACCTTCCCCTACATGGAGCTACCCAAACCACAAGTACCTTCTGACTTCACCTCTAATGAATAGTTACATGACTTGACATTTTTTTAAGAAAGGAAAGGGTTTCCTCTTGCCATGGCTACAGAGAGGGCAACATAAGGAGTTAAGTCTGAGTTAGTCCTTCTATTCGACTTTTCCAACACCAACTGGAATTTTGTTTCTTTTCATATTTATAGTCAGAAAATGTCTTCACATAGACTCTGCTTATGAATTTGCCTCTTCCTAATAGTCGAGCACGATTGAAGCAACTTAGCATAAGGTCTTTGTAGGAGGTTTCTGGTGACTCAGTGGTAAAGAATATGCCTGAAGTTCAGGATACGCAGGAGATATGAGTTTGATCCCTGGGTCTGGAAGATCCTCTGAAGAAGGGCATGACAACCCATTCCAGTATTCTTGCAGGAAATATCCCATGGAAAAAGGAGACTGGGGGACTACAGTCCACGAGGTCACAAAGAGTCAGACAAAACTGAAGTGACTGAGAATGTGTGCAGACAAGATCTTTGTAACCTATAGTCATTGTTTTGTTTTCACTGACTTCCACATTCTTCTCTACTAACCAACATTGATAACTTCCTTTCCTCCAAAACAATAGATTCTCTTCCAGTCCATAATGAGAAACCAATAGTTTTCAGTAGAGAGATGGATAAAATAGCAAAGATACTTCCTGTGGTTGAAAATGTTTTTATCACTAAGTAGGTGTTTCTGTGTCAAAAAACAAGAATAATGTTGCTGCTCACGAAAATAATGCCTCATTTCTCTTGGTTGTCTTCATAAATATCTTGTATAAATATATAATCATCTGGGATTTTAAATTGCAGTCCTTATGAAAAGTCTATTTCTATATGTTTCAGTAAGAATTCAAGTTCTATTTTACTTAGTGGTTGCTTTATAAACCTATATTTGAGATCTACTTAGAAATCTATTTTAGAATTTATTGCTTACATTTTTTAGTATAGTAATTATAATTTTAAAATGTCAGCTAGAAAACAAGTAATATATGAGAACTCATTGATTTGTCACTTGGCACAAAGCACTTCTATCAAAGTAGAAAATGTATAAGCATTTTAAAAATGATTTATATATAATTTATAAATTGGATATGAGTTAGAGTGGAAGTCTGACTTTTTTTTTATATTAAAACTTTTCCTTGATGTCACACTTGATTTGCACCTCACAGACTGTCAGAATGGATAGGAGGAGACTGGTAATTGAATGAAAAGGGGGGAGTTAGTATCAAGAAGGTAGTAAGAAGTACTAGACACCAGGAGGCTGTCATGCTGGTTACTGTATTGATTACAAGGGTTGACTTGGCCAGTAGGGTCTTCATGAGAATTCCTTAATCTTCACCAATTACTGTAATAGAATTTCACTCTAGGGACTATCTATGAAAGGTCTCTGCTGTGCTATGCTTAGTTGCTCAGTTCTTCAGTCCAACTCTTTGTGACGCCGTGGACTGTAGCACCCCGGTCTCCTCTGTCCATGGGGATTCTCCAGGCAAGAATACTGGAGTGGTTTGCCATGCCCTCCTCCAGGGGATCTTCCCAACTCAGGGATCAAACCCAAGTCTCCCGCATTGCACGTGGATTCTTTACCGTCTGAGCCACCAGAGAAACCCATGGAAGGTCTAGTTAATGTCAAAAGAACAAGGTGAAATCAGAAGGTGAAAGAGGATGTAGAATCAGACATGTTCACTTAGAAACATATGTAAGTGATAAGAAGCTTGGATACGTTTCTAAGTGATAAGGGCTGAACCAGTTTCATCATGGGAAAGTTTCATCATGAACCAGATTCATCCTGGCAATGGTACACAATAAACATTTAGGAGTTAGTTACGGCTATTTCAACTTTAGGTATTCCACTATTCTTATAAATTGTTATTTTATATTTAAGTTAATTTTTGTAGTATAATTTATACACAATTAAAAGTACCTATGGACAAATCTATGAATATGTGTAACTGCCACTACAACCGAGACTGTATCCATTATCCCAAGGAGATTTTTTTTTTTTTGCCTCCTTGTAGTCAGGAGGCCCATCTCCAGTCCCAGAAAATAAGCGATCTGCTTTCTGTTACTAAATGCAAGTTCTGCCTATTCTAGAAGCGTGTATAAAAGGAACCCCACAATAAGTAGTTGTTTGTCTTTTTATTCAGCAGTTTTCGAGATACAGCTCTTGTGTATCTATCAGTCCTTTGTTTTTATCTATTGCTGAGTTATATCCCACCGTATGAATGTAACACAAGTCATTTAGCAATTCACCAGCTGATGGGCATTTGGGTTGTTTGCAGCTTGTCACTATTATGAGTACAGCTTATATGAATACTTCTGTACATCTTTGCAGATATGTAGTTTCAATTATTTTAGATGAATGCATAGGAGTAAAATTTCTGAGTGATATAGTAACTTTATGTTTGACTTTCTATGAAACTGTCAAAGAGATTAACAATTTGCAGTCCCACCAGGAACGTATGAGAGTTGTAATTATTTTGCATCTTTGCCACTTTTGGGGAGTGTAAGTTGTTTTTTTTTTCTTTTTCAGTTGCTTACATAGGTTTCCGATTGTATCTCATTGCACTATTACTTTGCAGTTTTCTGACTACTGATGGTTTGAACATTCATCCTGTGGTTATTAACTGTTTGTATACCTTCTTTTGTGCTATTTCTGTTCAGTTTTCTTGCTCATTCTTAAAACTGAGTTGTCTTCTTTGTACTGAGTTGTAAATTTTTTTTTTTTATTCTGGGTGTGCGAGAGGGTCTGCACTGGTCTATGGGTTGATCACTTCCTTTCTGGTTGCTGGGGAAAAGAATACAAGAAGTTGCTGCAACTCAGCGCCATTGTGCAAAGACGTGCACCCCAGAGACACGATTTGGTTCTGAATAATCTGCTCAGGGAAGGGAAACATTTCAACCTAATTTAGGCAACAGTGCTAATGAACAATTCCTATGTCCCAGGGATTTCAACTATAGTTGTTTATTTTTTGCTCGTGTTACATGAGGGTGAAGAACAGTCGATACTGCTCTAAGCTGCAGGCCGGTGCCAGGCTGTGGGGTCTCCTCTTTCTGCAATTCTAGCAAAGGGAGTACCCCTGATCTGGTCCTCCCATTCTCATGGCGGAGGGAAAGACCGAGAGTGACAGGAGCATCGCATGGTGACACTAAGCCTTCTGCTGGGATGTGTGTGCTGCGTCACTCATATTCTTTGGCCAAAGCACACCACAGGGCTGAGCCCAACATGAGTGAACAGAGTGAGAATACTTGTTCCAAGATAGGGGTGGGGAAATAAAGCTCTGTGAATAGCAATATAATCTACCACGTACACGCTCAGTTGCTCAGTCCTGTCCAATGCTGCAGCCCCATTGACTGTAGCCTGCCAGGTTCCTCTGTCCATGAAATTTTGTTGGCAAGGATACTGGAGTGAGTTGCCATTTCTTCCTCCAAGGGGTCTTCCCAGCACAAGGATTGAAACTGCATCTTCTGAATCTCCTGTATTGCAGTGGATGAGCCACTGGGGAAGCCCATAACCTCCTATTAACAATCAGTTGCAAAAAAAAGAAGAAAGACCACGGCCCAGACAGAGAACTTTCAACAAGAATTACATGCAAAGCTCAGAGTATAAAGCCTGCACATGACAAACTTTGAATAAATGTTCACTCTTATTTTTATTATTTCTTTCTATGGAGACCAGACCCTATATCACATTATAAGAAACCACTCTCTGGAATGTATAGGACAATTTTATTAATAGTGCTGATTGTTGAATTGCTTAGAAATCAGCTGGCATTGTTATCTCTTATTTTCTTAGTTCTAGACCTTTACTCAGAATGAGATACAGATTTCATTCTGTTACATGTGAAATGCTGAATTATGAACCATTAAAGATTTCACATACTAAATACAGAATTAAAGCTATTGATAATGAACTAAAAATGTGTATGCTTGTTTAGATATAGAGTTGATTTTTATGCTTGTATGTTAAAATCTTACATAGTATAAAGACTCATTAGTTTGTGATAGGTGCGGTGTGTCTTACATAGAGGTTGTCTAGGAAATGTACCTTTGTTCCTCTCTAAAATATCTCTTCCCAGTCACTCTTACAGTACCTTGTCCTGGAATTCTGTATTATTGTGTGCCATCTTCTCTAAACAGTCACCTCCTTCATGATAGAGTCATGTCTCAGAAGTTGGGAACACTATAATATATTATCTAAGACTATAGCAAGGTAAAAACACAGCACAAAAAAATAATAACAAGGAAAATAATGATGATGATGATATTTAAGACAAAACTTTCTATAACACTTTCTATGTTAATAATAAAAAGATGCTTACTCCTTGGAAGAAAAGTTATGACCAACCTAGACAGCATATTAAAAAGCAGAGACATTACTTTGCCAACAAAGGTCTGTCTAGTCAAGGCTATTGTTTTTCCAGTGGTCATGTATGGATGTGAGAGTTGGACTGTAAAGAAAGCTGAGCAGGGATGAATTGATGCTTTTGAACTGTGGTGTTGGAGAAGACTTTTGAGAGTCCCTTAGACAGCAAGGAGATCCAACCAGTCCATCCTAAAGGAAATCAGTCCTGAATGTTCATTGGAAGGACTGATGTTGAAGCTGAAACTCCAATACGTTGGCCACCTGATGCGAAGAGCTGACTCATTTGCAAAGACCCTGATTTTGGGAAAGACTGGAGGTGAGAGAAGAAGGGGGCGACAGAGGATGAGATGGTTGGATGACGTCACCGACTTGATGGACATGAGTTTGAGTAAACTCCGAGAGTTGGTGATGCACAGGGAGGCCTGGGATGCTGCAGTCCATAGGGTTGCAAAAAGTCAGACACGACTGAGCGACTGAAGTGAACTGAACTGATCTTCTGTGTGACAGTCCCCATTCCAAACACTTTACATCTGCTACCGGCTTAGTCTTTAACCCATTGCCATGAAAGAAGCACTGCGTTTAATGCCATATTACCTAAGCAGAAGCTGATATCAGAAAGGTTTAGTAACTGGCTCAGGGTCCAGACACTTAGAAGCTATGTTAGACTGGTTCATAGTGGCCTACAGTGAACCATGCTTCCTGCTGTTCACACCCTAATTGTTGCCTTGGCCATGTGACTTTCCTTGGTTAATAGGCTATTATAAAATGTGGTGTGAGCAGAGGTCCAGAGGTCTAGTTATCTTAGAACATTCCCTTTTGGAAGTGAGCCACCATGTTAGATGCCTGGTTTAGGCTAATGAAAGATTACTGAACACATGGGAAGAGAGATACTGAGTCCACCATAAAAGCAATGTTCCACCATTCTGATGCTCTAGCTGAGCCTCGTCCCAACAAACCCACTAGCTGAAGGCAAATACATGAGCAACCTAAGGAGATAATAGCAGAATTGCCCAACCAACCCAAACTTTTGTGAGAAATGATGTGCTTTTCATGCCACTATATTTTGGATTTTTTTGTTTTGTTTTTAATGGAACAATAATTGCTTTACAGTATTGTGTTGGCTTCTGCCAAATATCAACATGAGTTTACAACTGCAACAGGAGGCAAGCCATTGTCTGCCTCAGGGAATTCTGTTGTTATTGAAGCAGCTTAGAAATTGCTATGTAATATAGTTAGTTAATATAGTTAGTATATTATGTTAACCTCATCCATATCTTCTGGATTTTCTACAGAATCTTCCCCCAATTACAATCTATCCTGCAGGAGACTTCTCCTTGTCACAGAATACCGAGTGCCAACTTTTTACTGGCACATAATACAGAACTTGCTAAATTAAATAACCTGATTTCCTTAAGTCCCAGAAATCTCATTTTAAGGACAATGTCAAAATGAACTCTGATGAGATTTCAGTAGCGATCATGGGGGTTTGGTTACCAGTGGGTGTTTGACACTGTTTCCTCACTCTTGGCCAAGTGCTCCTAAACAGAATCAGAGGTATTGTTTAACTGGCTACTGATTAATGTTCAGACAATATGGTGATCAGCTATCCAAATGAGCAATTAATCAGAGTAGTGAGAAATGAATGGCCTCTTTAGACCACGCTTTAATGCAGCCTGAAAATCAAGTTTGTTTCGAGAGTTCTCAAACCAGAAATGACGTGAATATTAGCCATGAATTACACAATCAGTCATTTAACACTTGACCTTTAGAGTTACATTTCCCTGAAAGAAATCAGTGAATGATTTTGCAATCATAAAGAGAACTAAGAATATATTCATATTGGAGGTTTATTATGAGGAATTGGTTCACATGATTTATATAGGCTGAGAAATCCCATGGTCCACTATCTACAAGCTGGAGACCCAGGAAAACTCACAGTGTAATTTAGTCTGAGTCCAGAGACCTGAAAACCAAGATCACTGATGGTGTAAATTCCATTTACTGAACTTGTATACTGACCAAGAGAAGTTGAGATGAAATGCCTTCAGCTCAACCAACGCATCAGGAAAAAAAAGGGTGAATTTTTCTGTTTAGGCCCTCAATAAATTGAAAGATGCTCACCCACACTGGAGATGGCAATTTACTTTATTGAGTTCACTGATGCAAATGCTAATCTCATCTAGAAATACCTTTATAGAAACATCCAAAAATAGTGTTAATCTGGAAATCCCATGGCCAGTCAAGTTGACACATACAGTTAACTATTACAAATATGAAAAATGAAGTTACTGCACAGTGAGGTGTTCAAAAATAAATGTTGATGACAATGATGATTATTAGAGTACACTGCAATGGAAGCAAGGTTCACCTTGTAATATTGGTCTCCAAAGTCCCTTCAAACGTTAAGAAATGTTCTTTTCTCCTCTTAACAATACCCGAGTTTCATCCTGAGAGCCCTTTCTAGCTCTGTTATACTTCAGGAATTCCTGGAAGAAAGATTCAGAGATTTGAGACTGCTGCCCATCCTCCTGCTGGGGAAATACGAAGGTTCCAAAGAGCCCTAGGACTTTGAAAATTCCCTGGCACACAACAGACCAGTGCGAACTTGAGAGACAGAAAGCCTTGCACCTGCTTAAGATTTCAAAGTTTTAGATCAAGAAGATGCTCAACGTCGCTATTTATTAGAGAAAGGAAAATTAAAATTGCAATGCGAGATATCACCTCACACCAATCAAAAGGGCTAACATCAGAAAATCCACAAACAATAAATGCTGGAGAGGGTATGGAGAGAAGTGAACTCTCCCACGCTGTTGGCAGAGTGTAAATTGGTACAGGCACTACGGAGAAGAGTATGGAGATACTTTAAAAAAACTAAAAACTGAGCTGCCGTATAATCCAGCAATCCCACTCCTGGGCATATACCTGGAGGAAAAAAAAATGGTTCAAACAGATACATGCACCCCAATATTCATTGCATCACTGTTTATAATAGTGAGGACATCAAAGCAACCTAAATGCCCATTGACAGCGGAGTGGATAAAGAAGTGGTCCATGTAATGGGCTTCCCAGGTGGCTGCAGTGCTAAAGACTCCACCCGCCAATGCGAGAGATGCAGGTTGAATCCCCGAATCAGGAAGATACCCTGGAGTAGGGAATGGAAACCCACTCCAGTATTCTTGCCTGGAAAATTCTGCAGACAGAGGACCCTAGCAGGGTATAGTCTAGGGGGCCACAAAGAGTCGGACATGGCCAAGTGACTGAGCTCAAGCCACAAGACACATATATACAATGGAATATTACTCAGTCATCAAATGAATGAAATAGTGCCATTTGCAAGAACATGAATGGACCTAGAGATTGTGATACTGAGGGAAATAAGTCAAACAGAGAAGGAGGGATATCTTATGGCATCCCTTGTATGCAGAATCTAAAAAGAAATGCTACAAATGAACTTATTTACAGAACAGAAACAGACTCACAGACTTAGAGAAAGAACCTGTGGTTGCCAGGGGAGAAGGGTGAAGAGAAGGGATAGTTAGGGAGTTTGGTATTGCCATGTACACACTCTATGTTTAAAATGGATAACCAACAAGGTCCTACTGCACAACACAGAGAACTCTGTCAATGTTGTGTGGCAGCCTGCATGGGAGGGGATTTGGGGGGAGAATGGATACATGTATATGTATGGCTGAGTCCCTTCATTGGCCACATATGGTATATCGATATGTTGTTGGGAATACATGGAAGATATCTCTTAACTCCTTTAATGGTTCCTAATGAAATAGAAGATAGTCATGTACTTAAAAAAAAAAAAAAATCAGGCAAAGGTGGTAGAGGTTTGCCATTGAACCAACAGGAATCAGAATCCTGGCCCTGCAGCTTTGAAAATGCATTCTCTTTGGCCATAACCTGGTCTTCTCGATTCCTCAGTGTCCTCAAGTATAAAATGGGATAATAGTACCTACCTTGTAGGACTGCTATTAACATCAAAAGGGAAAATATACTTGAAAACATACTTCACCATAGAACTTTCATCCATAGAGCTTTGGCTGTATACATTGGCAAAATCTTTAATTTTTAAATTTTATTGCAAATTTTAATTTTGATTAACCATAAAAAATCATAGCATCGTAGCACCAGAGAAAAGGAAAAGAGTGTTATCATTAGTAGCTACTCTACCTGGAAGAGTTGCAGAACTCAGAATTCCAGGTCACGACTATACTGTATCCATTCTAATACCAGTGGCTTGATAATGGCATCAAGCTCTTCTGACAATGGCACATATAGTAGATAGGATGGAGTCCTTTTCAGAATTTGTACTAACAGCGTTTGTGATATTCTTTTCTCCTTGGGAAAAAGAGAGTTATAGCCTATATGTGACTAGCAGCCTCAGTTACCATGTTCCTTTCTACATTTTTATAAACAGCAAGTCAGAAATAAAAAGAAGTCAACAATCAGTAGCTAGTCAAAACTATCTCTATTGCTTACATAGATACGCTCCTAAATGACATATATAAATAAACACATGCATACATATACATATAGTGAATGTGAAAAGTATTTACATGAATAAATATATAGCATAGGTTTGAGAAAGCATCTTTTATAATCAAGTCACTTCTAGAACTCAAGAACTTCAGAGACCCAGGTGAATTCCAGATTGTGAGACTCAGCAAGAAAAATTTTAACAACTCTATGGTAATACAATTGACAGGCATAAACTGTATATGTTTTGATTGTACAGTTTTATGAATTTGAAACTATCAGCACAGTCAAATTCCCTGATGGCTCACTGGATAAAGAATCCACCTGCATTGCAGGAGATGCAAACTCAATCCCTGGGTCAGGAAGATCCCCTGGAGAAGGAAATGGCAACCCACTTTGGTATTCTTGCCTGGAAAATCCCATGGACAGAGGAGCCTGGCTGATTACAGCCTACAGAGTCTCAAAGAGTCAGACACTACTGAGGGACTAAGCAAAGCAAGAAAAAAATACTCTGAAATGTTTCCTTATACTTTTTTATAATCCCTCTCTCTAGCTCTTCTTTCAGGAAACCACTAATTTGTTTTCTGTCAGCCTTTGTTTTATTTTCTTAGAGTTTAGATAAATTCAATCACGCAGTAACTATTCTCTTTCCTTTGTCTTCTTTCATTCAACTTGATTATTTTGAGATTCATTTATGCTGGAGTATGAATCAATGTTGTTGTTCAGTTGCTAAGTCTTGTCCCACTCTTCACAGCCCTATGAACTACAGCATGCCAGGCTCCTGAAAGTAGCATTATATTGTCTGACTGTACTAAAATTTCTTTATTCATTCATCAGTTGACATACTCTCATTGTTTCTAGCTTTTCCATAACAAAGCCACTAAATAAAAATTTGTGTGCAAATCATTGGTTCATCACACACTTCCTTTCCTCTTAGAGTGGATGTCTCATATGGTAGGTGTGCACGTAACTTTTCTGCAGAGTGGGGGCTGCTTTTCTGGTGGTTCAGTTGGTAAAGAGTCTGCCTGCAATGCAGGGGACCTGGGTTCGATTCCTTGGTCGAGAAGATCCCTTGGAGAAGGAAATGGCAACCCACTCCAAAAGTGGTATCCCTTTACATTACCATCAGCAGTATATGGGAGATCCGAGTACCTCCGCAATTACCATCAGCAGTATATGGGAGATCCGAGTACCTCCGCATTCTTTCCGACATTTGGTATAATCAGCCTTTTTAATTTTAGCCATTTTAGTACCATAGGCACAGTGGTATCTCCTACGCTTTTAATTTGCATTTCTATAGTAACAAATGATATTGAATTTCTTGTCATTTGCACATTTACCATGCATATTTCTTCTTTGGTGGGACGTCTGTACTTTAATCCATTTTAAAAATTGGGTCGTTTGTTTCCTTGTTAAGTTTTGGAATTTCATTACGTGTTGCATATACAAATCCTACAACAGATATGTGATTTGCAATAGCATTATCCTGCTCTGTGGTTTGTTTTTCCATTCCCTTAATGGTGTTTCTTGAAGAACAGAAGTTTTTAATTTTGATGAAGTCCATTTTTCTCTTTTATAGGCTTTGATTTCTTGTAATAGCTAAGAAGGGCTTTCCTGGTAACTCAGCTGGTAAAGAATCCGCCTGCAGGCAGGAGAGAGACCCCAGTTCGAGTTCTGGTTTGGGAAGATCCGCTGGAGGAGGGATAGGCTACCCACTCTAGTATTTTTGAGCTTCCCTGGTGGCTCAGCTGGTAAAGAATCTGTCTGCAATGTTGGATACCTGGGTTCGATCCCTGGGTTGGGAAGATATCATGGAGGAGAGCATGGCCATCCACTCCAATATTCTTGCCTGGAGAATCCCCAAGGACGGAGGAGGCTGGCGGGCTGCAGTCCACGGCGTCGCAAAGAGTCAGATATGACTGAGCAACTAAGCACAAGTACAGCACAAGAAATCTGTGCTCAATCCAGATCTCAAAGGTTTTCTCCTGTTTATTTCTAGGAGCTTTATAATTTTATATTTCATGTTTTCATCTTTGATCCATTTTAAGTTACTTTTCAATGCAGTGTGAGCTATGGATTTAATTTCATTTTTTTGCATGTGGAAAACAAGTGCTCTAGCACTATTTGTTAAAACAATTATTTTCTTTTCTCTGCTGAATTATCGGGGAAAATTATTCAAGTTATGATGTATAAATATAGAACAGATTATACCCAAAGTGTGTTTAAGCCTCACTGTAAAAACGCCTGGACTATTGAGGAGAGATTTTGCTTTCACTCACAGTTACAATTGCTTTTAAATACAATAGAAGTATTGAAGTGTAAAAAACCAAGCAAACCAGACCCAACAAATTGATCTGAGGTCTATTTTGAGCCTGTGGCCAAGCTCCGTGACCCGGCTGAACCACACCTACTCCTACTGACTGTGCTCTTTATTCTTTAGCCAAATATTGACCTATTTTAGACACAGGATGGTAGCCGATTATTGCTGAGGACTAGAAATTTCCTATATTGTTACATTATTAATTTCTTTTCAAGGGATACACTACTAATTTTGAAGTCACGTGTCAGAAACTTGTAGAAAGTGTACTTTTCCCCAGAGAGTCAGCCCATATTGAGTTTCATCCTGCATATGTAACACACAAGCCCATCTCGTTAAAGGAGTCCATTCTACTCTATTTTGAGAGAAAAAATTTCTAGTATTGAAAGTACAGAAATTTTGAGATCTTAGTGACTGCTTTGCATCTTTCTATTGTCTAAAATGTTCATTCTAGTTCTATAGTCCTGAAATAATATTTGAGGCATAACAGTATTTTTTCAGATTTTACTTTATAAAACATAAACAATGATTTATATTAAATCACTCTGACTTCCTCTTCTGAGCACAAATGAAAGCCTTAAAAACATTGTAATCTGAACCAATAAATCAAAGGAGAGAAGCCCATAAACTTAGCCTGACTTTGATGATCACAACCACTGATGCTGGAAAATTGATTTAATTTTTAGGGTCTACCAAGAAAGCTCCAGCTCCCACGGGAAGCAAAGACACACACACACACACACACACACACACACACACACACTTGAATAGTCACTGCTTCTACTTTACCAACAAGTAAAACCATGTTCATTGCTTTACAAACAGCCCACCAAGTCTCCATAAAGCAGCACTATTTTGTCTGAAGCTGTTCCCCAATAACCTTTTATTTTGCAGTTAAATAAATTCCTCTGGCATAACTCCTGGGTTTTGTTGGTCAACATTGTCATCAAGTATGGGTGCTGTGCCAGGGAAGAAGGGCCTGGCATAGTACTGACCGGAATGTCTGTGCTAATGATGGTACAAAAACTGTGCTTTTTGTTAGTGTTTCACAATGCTAATTATTTTCACACTATATTAGAACAACTAGAACTGAGACTTGTGTTTCATACAACGTAGAACTCATTCATAATCTGTGACATTTCTGAACAATTCTAATTGTACACTGGGACATTATATTGTAATGCTGAAGTAAAGATTTCATTGTAATGTGGAAAGGGAATGCTATGGTCTGAATGATTGTGTCCCAGCAAAACTCATATGTTGGAATCTTCATGCCCGATGTGATGGTATTAGGAGGCAGAGCTTTTGGGAGGTTCTTAATTTGTAAGGGGAAAGGCCTCATGAGTGAGATTAATATCCTCATAATAGAGATCCCAGGGAGGTCTCCAGCCTCTGCTTGCATGTGAAGACATAATAGGAAGTCTTCATCATGGAAGAGGGCCCTCACCTCACTAAGCTAACACCTTTATCTCAGACTTTCAGACTCTAAAACTACAAAAGATACCTTCTGTTATATATACTATTTTCAGTCTGTGGTTTTTGTTAGAGGAACCAGAGTGGGCTGAGACAGCGAGGCACATGTACCCGTGGCTTCCTGACTCGATGGGCATATTTATAATGCACTATAGTCCCAGGTTTCTGGACAAAGGATCTTCCTGACCCAAAGATAGAACCTGCCTCCCCAGCTTGGCAGATGTATTCTTCACTGATGAGCCACCAGAGAAGCCCCCCAAAAAGGACTGGAGAGCAACTGCAGGTCTCTAACAACCACCCTCAAAAGTGTAGCTGAATCACAAGGTAGTCAAAGGAAACACATTTGACTACAAATGGCCTCTTTAATACGTTTTATGATTTTTGACGCTCTAAGCATCATGAATGCCAGGCTTTGTCTCCCCCCATGCATATATGATAGTTGCCTAGCACCTTGTAGGTACACAAAAATGGGTGGCGAGGGAATAATTATATCTGTGAAAAATCAAGCACATGCAATTCCTACTTGACATCATTTTGCAAATTTTGTTAAATGTCTATAAATATCTTGCCTACTGGGCAAGATTCTAGAGATACAAAGAAAATAATATCCGCTATCTGATTTCAAAGAACTTGGAATCAATATAAGTTTGGTTAAAACTGGAGTATTTACTTTAAGATGCTTTTGAAAGGAAAGATCAAAAATTGTTACTCGTAAATTAGCTCACATTGTATATTTTTGTCAAGTTTTATAGATCTTATACAGTGTTATAGCTCTTTATCATTCTCTATCACACCTGAATATCATCATTGTAATCTAAAAGCTAAAAGGCTTTCTAAAGTTCAGGGTCAGCTGAGTGCTGTGAAATGTCAATATAGGTAAAAATGTTAAGATTTAAAGAAAAATGAGTGGTGGTATCAATGTTTATAGGATTCTATCCACATTAATTATTGATAGAACAGTTTTTAAAACAATTTGAAATGCCAAAAATTTCTATATTAACTTACATTTATTTTACAGGCAAATACAATTTAAATCATGACTCTATCAGTATATTATATATTATATATACATTATATATGTATTTAATATTAAATACATATATAACATATCTACTATATATTATGACAAAGGAAAACAGAGTTGCAGTATGGATACGAAATAACTAGTTCTTTACATAATTCTGTTATGATCAGAGAAGAGTCTCGGTCTATTGTTAAGCCATTCATGAGAATATATACAGAAATTATCCTACTTTATGTAGAACTTCTCAATGGAAAATGTTGAAGCATATATTGTTTTGTGCTTTGAATGCCAGTACAGGCTTGATTTATACCTTGACTTGACTTTTAATTAGAATATCTAGACCAACCAGTCAAAGTATGAAAATTCAGCGGAAGGAGGCAAAGCTACGTTACTTTGTTTTGAGTCTCAGTGTTTTGATATTAATAGCTTCATAAAGGCCATGTTGAGAGGAAAGGGAAAACTGAGACTGGACAGGAAAATTTCAAAATGGGAAGGGGGCATTCTCATAGACATGTGGGGTCAAAAAGGGGAGTGGGATGAATTGGGAGACTGGGATTGACATACATACACTATTGATACTCTATGTAAAATAGATAACTAGTGAGAACCTACTGTGTAGCTCAGAGAACTCTACTCACTACTCTGTGGTGACCTAAATGGGAAGAATTCCAAAAAGGAGAGGATATATATATGTGTGTGTGTGTGTGTGTGTGTGTGTGTGTGTGTATAAAGCTGATTCATTTTGCTGTACAGTAGAAACTAACACAACATTGTATAGCAACCATACTCCAATAAAAATTAATTTTAAAAAAAAGTATAGGATTGTAAACCGTCTGAAAAATCATTGTAGTCACTTGCATCATTTTACATCCTCATATAACCATGATCCACAGAGGTGCTGTAAATTTGCCAGCTTCACAAAGTAGGTTATGGACACAAGTAGAATAAAACTCCAAAGAATTTTAATTCTTAGTTCAAGATTCTCTCCAATATTAGAAGCCTTTTAAAGGAACTGCTGTTGCTTTAAAGCAAAGTGCCTCCTTCTAAGTCTAATTGCTGAATAAAGTCCCTTAAAGACACATCCTGAGAACTGAGACTTTTTAAATCATATAGAAATTACATTCACAGAGACCCTGCTTCAAAGAATAATATTCAGGGGAGAAGATACTTATAGAAAAGCAAGTAAATACTCATGCTATTATATAGCTGATTTAAAATCTAGGCACCAGTATCATGGCAAAGAAAAATATATTTCAAGACATATGAATAGAGGAAACGCTCTTTTTTGTATCCATCAGGCATTCCATTAAGAAGTCCATAACTTGTCACTTGTGAAATGAATTCAATTTGCCACTTCAATTCTAACAGAATCTTCAGTTCATTTCTCCTTTCCCTCTTCATACTTTCTTGTACAATGTTATCAACTTCTATTGGCTTCAATTATCATCCATTGGGTTAAACCTCTTCCATGTATATTTCTATCCTCCACTTTTTCTTTTGCATTCTAGACTTACATGCATTGGACTCATCTACCCAGAATACTTACAAGCACCTCTAGTTAAACACGCTGGTTATTGAGCACATTATCGATTTCTTTCAGATCGTACTTTTTCCTGCATCCCTTATGCCCTTTGAAAGAACTGGCACCTTGTACTTCTGCTGTGGCCTCACCCTTCATATCTGTTAAATCTAGCCTGAAATCGTTCTTAGATTTATTCCCTTCTTTGCATTTCAGCCACCTCCACATGACTCCTGGAATTCACCTCCTCCTATGTGCTTTCTTCATCTCCTTCACTTGTCTCATCCAACTCCATTTCTTTATTCAGTTTGTTGCTGAGGCAATCAGGTCATGTCCGCTATACACAGAATAGTCTATACATTATAGGTGAGCAAAAGACCCTTCACAGGTGATCCCTGGCTTTCCTCTCTCATCTCATTTCACATCAGTTACCTAACTCTTACTCTAGTTTTCTTATACCCAAACCACTCTGAATTTTCAACAGTTTTTGAACGCTGTTCACCACTTCATGCTTCCTTCTCATGTGATAAAATTTTATATATTCAAAAAGATTTGGTTCTCTCGACTCTCCATAAAGGCTTCATTCAACCCCCAACACATCTAATAGAGCAAGCCCCTCTCTCCCTTATGTTCCCATAGCAATCTGTCCATGTATCTGCTGTGACATGTAACACATTGTACTCCAGCTCTTTGTGTATCCAGCATTCCTAAGCACTGTAAGCTCTCTTACATCAAGAATTGTATCACATTTGCAAGCAATCAACCTGGAAACAACCACAGTGCTTAAAACCAGGGAGCATTCGGCAGTGTATGTTTGCTAAAGAAAAGAATAATGACAGATAGGTAAATGCACAGATGGATGCCAGAGTGATGAGTGAACCAAACACAGCCCCTCAACTTCACATATCAAGGTGAGACTGGAGTAGCAAATAAGTAGGAAAGTTCCCTGAGCCTGGTGTTGTAGGAATAGACACATGTAGGATAAAATCTCAGGCAATCAATAGGGCTCTTGTCCTCAGATACCTTTGATGCTTGTAATTATCTAAAATAGAACAATGGTTTTCATTATATATAATTAGGAAAGAAGTTAAATTTTAAAATGCCTGTCACTAATTCATAGTGCAATGTGGAGTAAGGGGTCTACATTGCAGTTCATCTCTACCCCGTATGGAATGTTGCTACAGAACTGGAATACCTGAGATTAAGACCCAACTCTGTGATGTACTGATCTGATGAATACACAGATCTCTCTGGGCCTTGGATTTTTCATATGTAAAACAGGAATATTTTTATAGGTGTGTTACAATGATAAAACTCAGTAAGTTACTACATGTGTAATGCATACGGGAATGTCTTATATTTTGTTGTTATTTAGTCGCTCAGTCTTGTCCAACTCTTTGCAACCTTATAGACAGCAGCCCATCAGACTCCTCTGTCCATGGGATTTCCCAGGAAAGAATACTGGACGGGGTTGCCGTTTCCTTCTCCAGGGGACCTTCCCAGCCCAGGAATCAAACTCACATCACCCATATTGGCTGGCAGATTCTTTACTGCTGAGCCACTATGGCAGCCCATCCTACACTTGGTCTACGTTGAATAAATTACTTTTAATTCCCAATAATTTATAATCGATATCAGAATTTCTATGAAGGGAAATTTGTAATAATAGAATTAGGCTATTTGTAATAATAGAATAGGGTGGGATGCTACAGAAGAGTCAAGGAAGACAGAATCAGAACTATCACATGAAATCTTAACCTCTTGGAACATGTTTGAGCCTCTACCCAAATCCATAATAATAATAATAATAATAATAATAAATCCATGGATTTTGGTTTACTTTTCAGAATACCCTAAGATGCTTTCTTACAATAAGAAGGTTGAATATTGATGAAAAATAAAGAAGATCCAGTTTCAAAGTATTTTGTATTTGCTGGAGAAAAAAAAATATTGCGGGAAGAATTAGAAGACAGTCATCCACAGTTGAAAACACTCATTATTAAAAAAAAAAAAAAAAGCAGTAAAAAAAAAAGTGCAGTAAATCAGAAAGACAAATACCATATGATATGTGTGGATTCTAAAACATGACACAAATGAGCCTGTCTAACAAGCAGAAAAAGCCTCACAGACACAGAGAACAAACCTGTGTTTTCCTAGAAGGAGGAGGGGAGGAGAGGGCTGGATTGGGAGTTTGGGGTTGGTAGACGGACACTCCCCTATAGAATGGGCGAATAATAAGGCCCTACTCTACAGCACAGAGAACCATATCCTATATTCTCTATAGTTCCTGGGATACACATAGTGGAAACAAATAGTAAAAATGTGCATGCATGCATAACGAAGTCCCTATGCTGTACCGCAGAAATTAACACAACACTGTAAATCAACTATAATGCAATTGAAAAAATTAAAAATTAGAAAAAAAAAATCTGTAAGACAAAATGGAAAACAGGAAGAAAAAGACCTAAGAGTAACTCTATGAGAGTGAGGGAGGGTATGATTGAAAATGTCAAACACGGGTGTAATTTTGTAAAAGGCCATGAATCTATTGCAACACTGTGGACGAGAGCGTATAGTCCCTCCCCTAGAAAGTGAGAAATATGTACTCAGGTTTTACTTTAAAATATAGAGATGTGCAGATAAAGCAAAGAGAAGAAAATAATAGGCAAATACAATCCATATAATATTTATTCAATGCAAAATACTATGTATAATAAATACAATATGATATACAGTGAGTATAAAAATCTGAAATATATAAACAAAAAATGTGACAAGTCAAAGGAGCAACAGAAAAAAGCTATAAAAATTAAAAATAAAAATTCAAGACACATAAGCAATCCGGGAATAGTAAAACCAAGGACATCTATAGCTACAGAAGAGAAGTACTGTATTATCTCAGAGGCTAAAAAAATGATGGATATTCACACTTAAAAAATTAACACTTAACAGAAAGTTTAAATTATAAAGAATGAATGCAAAATATTTAAGAGAAATGCCTGCTTTTTATTGCTATGTTTTGCATCATATATGTAGAAAATTTACCTATATGAAACATTTCATTTGAAGAAAATGATGGGAAAAAATGACTACTGCATTTATCAGAACTATTCTGATCATGGTAAGATTGTAAATTAACTATCTCACATCCCAAGTAGTTAAAAATAGCTGAACTGCTTCTGATATCTTTCTTTTATGGGCGGTTTTAAAAATGGGTCCTATGTTGGAGATAATTGAAAAACAAATAAATACTTCAGATTATTATTTCAAAATACCTGAACCTTGAAAGTCTTTATTAAATTTAATTTAAATAGAAATTCAATGAGGATAAAAATTGTTTTAGTATAATTTCTAATAATTAAAACCTTTATTTAAAATAGTAAGAGGAGACATAAATGACAATGCTGAGCACAACAGAACTTGCATTTCACTGTTTCCCCAACCTCTAAATGTTTCCCTCTGTTCAACGTAAAGAATACAGGTCTCAAGGAGCCCTTTGAACTATTCGAATCAATCAAGCAATTCTTGGAGGCAAAGCAAGACAGGACAAAATGCTGTTATAAATCTGTACTGTGGACTAGGTATGGCTGAGACAAATAGTCTAAGCTTACCCACAAATCACTGAAGGTCTAATCTGAAAGTTTCTTATCATTCATAAACCCACTAATAAAACATACCAAATGACAGTGCTAAGGAGATGGCTGTGTGCTCACTAAAATTCCTCCTTCCCTTTGTTCAAACGTCTAATCTAGGTTATTTTCCAGCCTCTCTTGAGGTTAGAAGTCTCCATGTGACTTAAGTTTCTCTATAGAAACACAAGCAGAAGTGCTTTTGTCAAATTCACACCTGACTAGGATGCACACCACACCTTCTTCTTTCTCCTGGAAATAAGAGACTATATAAGGTCCTACCTAGGTGGTGACTGAGCTTCAAGACCCAAGATGCCTGGATATGTATGAGATCATTTGGAGAAAGTGATCCTGCAGACCGGAACGCTGGTCCATCACTGTTACATGAGTGAACAATCTACTGTGCTAAACCACTGACATTCAGTGTCTAACTTACCCTAACCAATTCAAATGGTTAAGTAGAACGTTTGGAGTTATATAAATCTAGCTTTCAGTCTCCGCTCCCTATTTATTAACTGTGTGATTTTAGGTAAGTCTCTCAAGCTCTGAAAACCTCTATTGCTTCATCTTTCTAAAGAGAAACAGTAAAACTCCATACCCACCTCAGAGCGGTGCTATAAATTTTAAATGAGATAATGTACAAAAAACATTTTAGCACAGTATCTAAGAAAACATTTACTATATGGGAGTTATTATAATTTAGTTTGGTGAATAAATACCATAACTACTATTTAAAAGAAAGAAAATGAATATCTGAATAATTTTTCAAAACTATCAGTTCAGTTCAGTCGCTCATTCATTCGTGTCTGACTCTTTGTGACCCCATGAATTGCAGCACGCCAGGCCTCCCTGTCCATCACCAACTCCCAGAGTCTACCCAAACCCATGTCCATGGAGTTGGTGATGCCATCCAGCCATCTCACATTCTGTCGTCCTCTTCTCCTCCTGCCCCCAATCCTTCCCAGCATTAGGGTCTTTTCCAGTGAGTCAACTCTTCGCATGAGGTGGCCAAAGTATTGGAGTTTCAGCTTAACATCAGTCCTTCCAATGAACACCCAGGACTGATCTCCTCTAGGATGGACTGGTTGGATCTCCTTGCAGTCCAAGGGATTCTCAAGAGTTTTCTCCAACACCACAGTTCAAAAGCATCAGTTCTTTAGTGCTCAGCTTTCTTCATAGTCCAACTCTCACATCCATACATGACTACTGGAAAAATCATAGCCTTGACTAGACTGACCTTTGTTGGCAAAGTAATGTCTCTGCTTTTAAATATGCTATCTAGGTTGGTCATAACTTTCCTTCCAAGGAGTAAGTGTCTTTTAATTTCATGGCTGCAATCACCATCTGCAGTGACTTTGGAGCCCAAAAATGTAAAGTCTGACACTGTTTCCACTGTTTCCCCATCTATTTCCCATGAAGTGATGGGACCAGATGCCATGATCTTAGTTTTCTGAATGTTGAGCTTTAGGTCAACTTTTTCACTCTCTTCTTTCACTTTCATCAAAAAACTCTTTAGTTCCTCTTCACTTTCTGCCATAGGGTGGTGTCATCTGCATATCTGAGGTTATTGATATTTCTCCTGTCAATCTTGTTTCCAGCTTGTGCTTCCTCCAGCCCAGCATTTCTCATGATGTACATATATATATAGACTCTCACCTCAATGCAACTCAAATGGTAATTCAGTTTTCTCTATCAGAAAACTGTATAAGAAGAGGATCTTTGCAGGTTTATAGGTTTAAATAGTATTAAATTCAAAGATACAACATCAAATGTGATCCAGACCCCTCAAAGCAAGGAAGTAGGACCATTTGTATGCATTACCTAACATGCAAATGTACACACGTGCACATACACACACACACACATACAACCTATTTAGTGAAGATCTTTCCAAGAAGACAGCTTTATTCCACTTTAGGTAGAAAAGGTAAAATGACTTTATAAAGATAAAATAATTACCTCACAGTTCTAATATTTGAAGTCTGTGAAGGGGAAGTCCAAGTTGTTACTCGTGTTCTATCTGTTTCACAAGCTAAAAATTAAAATGGAAATATATAGTCTCCTAAAGACAAAGAGTTATCCCTTATCAAACTCACATTGATGACACTTTAAAATAACTATTTCTATAAATAAGAGTGTCAACATTATAATTTGATTGCTCATCGGCCTCAAGTGCATTGGAATTAGATTCAAAACAGGAACGTGAGAAGAGTAAAGTAAGCAAGACCTTTTCCTTTGTAAAACACATTTCAGTAATGCATGGCAACATGCCTTTGTCTTTATCTTTAGTTTTA
The DNA here is from genome assembly GCF_054371585.1 of Giraffa tippelskirchi. NCBI lineage: Eukaryota > Metazoa > Chordata > Mammalia > Artiodactyla > Giraffidae > Giraffa > Giraffa tippelskirchi. The sequence goes on from NC_137281.1 coordinate 155,832,463, forward strand.
TTAGTGCTATCTTGAATTGCAAGATCTTTATCCCAGCCCACCAGCTCCCCCACCCCCGCCCCCTTGCCTTTTCTTTCTTCACCATTGTTCCTCCAAACTACAAGACCATCTGTTCACTTGGCAGATGCAAGTCAGTCCTGTAATTGTTGTCATTCTTAGCATAGTGCAAACCCTGCACAATCAAGAGGACGAGAAGTACTGCATTCATGAGTTAGCCAAATGTGTATTGTTGTTGAAATTACTTGTCAAAACGTCAAAGGGAACAATATTTGATTTTCAAAGCACAGCGTACATCTACCCAGATTACAACATGAGGGCTCTATTATGCTGTTACTTATGCAATGCATCATTCAGATTTTGACGAAAGTAAATGGCATGAGCTCTCACAGGCTTTGATTTCTATTGTGTTAAAGGAGCCTAGGAGTTAGTTACAAAATCCTTTGTTCAAACAGTGAATTGAGAGTTTTTTTCTGAAGTGTATCAAATGCACACATTTGGAAGATAGAAGTCTCTGATATGAATGCAGCACACTTTTAAACAATGCCAATATACGAAAATCAGGATTTAAACACAGAACATATTAAAATGTAGAATTGGAGGATTTTCAAGATGGAAGGCAATAAGATGTTGTATGAGAGTTTCACTTGTGCTGTAACAAATCAGGGCAAATTTAGTGGCTTCAAACCACATAATTTATTATCTTACGTTTCTACAGATCAGGAATCTGATATGAGTCTTTCTGGACTAGTATCAAATGTCAACAGGGCTGCTCTCCATTTTAGAATCTCCAGCAAATAATTAATTTTCTTGGTCTTCCAGCTTCTAGAGGTAATCTTTATTCCTTGGCTGTGACTTCCTTCCGTCTTGAAAGCCAGCAGCATCGTTGAATCTCTGACCATTCTGCCGTGATCACACCTCCCTCTCTGACAATAGCCAGGGAAGGTTCTCTGCTTTTAAAGAATCATGGGATTTCTCTTTCTGACTTACATACTAACATCTATATACGGAATCTAGAAAAGTGGTTCCGATGAACCTGCTTGCAGGGCAGGAGCAGAGACAAAGAGAACTGTCCTGTGTACTCGGCCTGAATTGGGAGACTGAGGTTGACGTGTATACACCGTGTGTTAAACAGATAGCTACTGGGAACCTGCTGTTTTAGTGCAGGGAGCCCAGCTTGGTGTTCTGTGTGGCCTGGATGTACAGGATGAAGGGACTAGGAAGGAGGGTCAAGAGGGAGGGATTGTATGTATTCGTACAGCTGATTCACTTCATTGTACTGTAGAAACTAACACAACATGGTAAAGCAAATATAACTCAATAAAAAAAAAGAGACATGGGGTTAATTTGGGCTTATCTGGGTAAACCAGGATAATTACTCCAACTCAGAGTCCTTAGCCTTAATTGCATCGGCAAAACCCCTTTTCCAAGAAAGGTAACATATTCGAAGGTTCCAGGGGTTAGGTGCTGGTATCTTGGGGAAATATTTTTCAGCCTTTTTCATCCATCTCAAGCTCCTCTTTTACAAGTGAGAAAAGAAAACTGAAAAATTAACACTGTAACCCTGAGATTCCATTTCCCTGCTCTTATAACTAAAAGATGCCATTTCTTTGTAATTTAACATAACTCATCTTCTGAAAAAGAAATGAACCAAAAAGTCCTCTAAGTAGCATTTGTACTTCAGGGCTCTATTAACAGACCTAGGCTATTAGTTGATGATACACATCAGTTCTACATGTAAATTTCAGCAATGCATAGACCTTCCAGACTTAAAATAGGTGTTTAATTAATATAAATGTGCATATATATATATAATTAGATGATATATATATTATTATTTGACAACAGGGATGATTTCACACCACAACACTTTCTCTAAGGCTTTAAAAATGCTTTTAATTTCTGACTGATGTATGAAATAATTTTAACATACTCACATTGAAGATAGATGAGTAAGAAACCAACTGATCAGAATGTTTGTACATGCAAACCCTCTACAAAAATCTATTAGGTGAGTGCTCCAGGCTAAACTTTGAACTAGATGCTGGGAGATGAAGGGTAAGTAGGTCCTGGAACTGCCCTGGATTAGCCTGGTGTTATTGGGTACTATGGTTTCTCACAAAAGTGCATGAAAGGTGAAGTGAAGGAAGTAGCTATGAGCAGAAGGTACATCAATAGAGAAAGTGGCATTTAAATTAATTTTGAAGAATAATTGGTATTTTAAATGTTCAGAGAAGTAGTAATAGGCTTTCCTTTGTGTTCTTAGGAACCATAAAATATCAGGTTAAAATGCAAAAAAAAGTCTAGCGAAATTAACCTTTAGGAAACTTCTATGCCCCACATCATATGGGGCCACACATATGATACAACACCCCACTTTATATGCCCCAACTTTTCTTCTATATTAAAAGATGGATCTGGAGATTATCATACTAAGTGAAATAAGCCAGAGAAAGACAAAGATCATATGATATCGCTTATATATGGAATCTAAAAAAATGATACAAATGAACTTATTTACAAAACAGAAACAGATTCACAGACATAGAGAAGAAACTTATGGTTATTAAAGGTGAAAGGTAGGGGAGAAGGATAAATTGGGAGCTTGGGATTGACATATACATTCCTGTATGTAAAATAGATTATCGCCAAGGACCTATTGTATAGCACAGGGAACGCCACTCAATATTCTGTGATAACCTAAATGGGGAAAGAATTTGAAAAGGATTAGATATGCATACAGGTGTAACTGAATTACTTTGCTGTACCCCTGAAAGTAACACTACATTGTAAATCAACTATTGTTTTTGTGGTGCTGTGTGCTCAGCCTTCAACTCTTTGTGACTCCACAGACTGTAGCCTGCCAGGCTCCTCTGACCGTGGAAGTTTCTGGGCAAGAATACTGGAGCAGGTTGTCATTTCCTCCTCCAGTGTATCTTCCTGACACAGGGAACGAACCTGCGTCTCTTGGGTTTCCTGCATTGGCAGGCGGATTCTTTACCACAGAGCCACCTGGGAATCCCATAAATCAACTCTACTCCAACATAGAAAAAAAAAAATTAAAAAAGAAAAATAAAAATCGTGGCAAACAAAAAATAAAATAAAATAATAAAGTGAAAATAAATAAGCGTTAAAATGTAGGTCTGAGGATGGATAATAGCACACTCTACATCTTGCAACCAGATTGCTTTCCCCAGTAAGCCGTCTTGTGCTCTTGAGGTGAATGTACAAGTCCGTTCTGCTCAGTAAGTGCTTTAGGGAGGAAATAAGGCCCTTATCTAAAACTTCCTGTCACATGAAATACAACCTTCAGCTCTGGATGCCCTTTTGAAGAAGGGCATTAAAGAAGGAAATGGCAACCTACTCTGGTATTCTTGCCTGGGCAATCCCATGGACAGAGAAGCCTGTTGGGCTGCAATCTATGGGATCATGAGTTGAACACAACTTGGCAACTAACAGCAACAACAAAGAAATAGTCAGAAGTCAGAAACAAGGATAATATTCTAAACAAACCACCACCAAGCAAGGAGATAATTAGGAGCCCATTACAAAGTTATTCTTGCCACTTTTCAAAGTGGAAATTTTGGATCTATCTGTACTGGCATAGAATGATAATAAAGTTAAATCCATGTGACCAAGAAGGGCTGTAAAGCTTGTGGAATTGGGAATATCTAGATATGATTCCTGAGTATCACAAAGACATTGAGTAGTACTGAAAACTATTGCCACAGATCATTACAGTCATTATTTACAAGACATTGTTTAGAAAATATTTATGGTCAATTGTGAAACATAGTCAATTAATTTCCCTCATTTTAAATATTTGTGCTGAGTATTTATTTTTAGTATACATTCTTACAAGCCTGCTTACTTATTATATTCATTTGTTCTATTCAGTAACACACATATTAGAAAAATAGTATCCTAAAATTACTACAACTCTATAAAGTTGCTAAATAACATTTTCAGATATAACCATCAATATTTTCTTTGAGATAGTCAAGTTTACTAGCTATTATCATAAAGGTCAAAGGTTAAACAATGGTTAATGTGTATTTATACAGATAGAATCACATCTATAAATGTGTACTTCTGTTATTAGGAAAGTCTTTAATAAGTCCATATACTTTAAATCCCCCTTTCTAATGAAGCATTTATGATATTTAGTTTCCAGGCCATATGTACAATCACTTCAGAGATTGCTTGGTACATGGATAGCACTGGTTTTTTTTTTTTTTTTTGGTTGGGTATTGGTTGCTAAGGTTACAGACCCTTTTCTCTGCTAATAGCAGACTCTACTGGGTGTGAAACTTGAGTCTCCACCGCTCGCAGAATCTGATCGCCCCAAGTCTCAACTTTCTAGGCTTTCTTTGTATCCAGGGCCGAATTTTCAGGTTCCTGCCCTGTGTCAGCTGACACTAGTCCTCTTGCTAACTGCATGTACCCTTTTCCTCAATGAATAAGGGCTTAATTGTGCATTGATTAACATGGCTTATTTTAGTGTTAAAGTAAAGTACACACAAATGGCATTTCCTCCCAAACAAAAATAATACCATAGTAACACAACCTTGACACTTCCCTAATGCTTTAATCTGACAATCTCAGTGCACTTAACAAAGAGCAATTAATTAACCCTTACAACATTCCTGTCAGGAACACCTGATTATACCCACTTTACAAGTTAAATGCTAAGAGATACGTACCTTGGACAAGGTTACACAGTTTGTTTGTGACAGACCAGAGACCATAACTCAACAGCCTTGGCCCTGGTCTCCGGGGCAGTCACCAAGCAGTCACCAAGCAACAATCAGGAAAACGTATTGTTTCTGTTCCTACTACTAAAACCCAATCCTCGTTTCACAGGAATCTGTGAATGGCTAGTTACCAAAGGCTTTATTCTATTTAGTTATCTTTCTCATTCAAGAGGAAAGAGAACTTGAAAACCTATAAGCTTGAAAATCCATAAGCACATCTTGTTAAGGGTACTACTCTTAAAAAAAAAAAAAAAAAGACTGCATTAAATGTTAACTAGCAAAATACGGCCACAGGAGAGGTTTGCCGGAAGAGTGTTAGAGCCCCAGTGTGCCTTCGGGTGAGCTACAAAGAATAGCAGTCAATGTGTTCAATCTCGATTTTCCTTATAAATTCACATCCATGTATATAATACCAGAAAGTGGAAATGTTTCCTTATGATTCATACACACAAGCAGAACCAGCTGGTAAAAAAGATGCAAAGCCATTTGAGAACACTACTGGATACATCCATTTGGTGAGGTTTTTTTCTTTTTTTATAAGCAATAAATGTTGTGACTCCGTGGCCAGTCATGTGGCATCTTCAAAAGCTGTGCCCGCAGTTAAATTGGGTCCCAAAGCATCGGCAGGGATGGCTAGCATCATACTGACATTGTAGCTGCGACGTCTGTAATCACCAAACTTCAGTGGGTTCCTGACATCAAGGGCAGAGAGCCCACATCATTCCCCTTCTCATGCTGTTCCAGGAGAACACAAACTAGTCAAGCCCCTCATTAAAATTTATGTTTCCTTAGAAACGTCCCTAATGAGAATCTGATTTTAGTAGTTTGCATCTGGCTTCCCCTGCCTGAGACACCAAGCTTATTGAGGCTGTGGATGATCAACAGCTGACTTGCACTTAAACCATTATCATGAGCAGATAAAGGGGAAATAGACTCGAGCACTGACCTTCCTCTTGAACGCAGCTTCGTTTCCGCCTATCCCCTTCTCTTGACCTGAAGGAGCTTGCTCTTATGCACCTATGTAACTTGGATGTCCATTTTTGGTACTTTTCCATTTTCCAAGTTCATCGGCCTGTTTTTGGAACCACGTCTTTAAACCAGCAGCACCCCAAGCCCAGTCAAGGCACCATGTTCTCGTCAACATCCCGTAACTCTGTCCTTCTCCGGAGGTCACCTCTGCAACTATTTCTCCAGTCTCTAATTTCAAAGAAACACGTTTCCTGTCTTCATCTCTCTGCCCTTCCAATATATGACCTTTCATCAATCATGTGTCAATTCTCCTTTATATTGTTCTGATTGTTCAGCTGCTAAGTCATGTCGACTAATTAAGACCCCGTGAATTGCAGCACGCCAGGCTTTCCTGTCCTTTGCTATCTGCTAGAGTTTGCTCAAACTCATGTCCATTGAGTTGGTTCCAGTTCCAGTTCAGTTGCTCAGTCATGTCTGACTCTTTGCAACCCCATGAACCGCAGCATACCAGGCCTCCCTGTCCAACACCGACTCCCGGATTCCACCCAAACCCATGTCCATTGAGTTGGTGATGCCATCCAACCATCTCGTTCTCTGTCATCCACTTCTCCTCCTGCTCTCAATCTTTCTCAGCATCAGGGTCTTTTCAAATGAGTCAGTTCTTCGCATCAGGTGACCAAAGTGTTGGAGTTTCAGCTTCAACATCAGTCCTTCCAATGAATACCCAGGACTGATCTCCTTTCGGATGGACTGGTTGGATCTCCTTGCAGTCCAAGAGACTCTCAAGAGTCTTCTCCAACACCACAGTTCAAAAGCATCATTCTTCGGTGCTCAGTTTTCTTTATAGTCCAGCTCTCACATCCATACATGACTACTGGAAAAACCATAGCCTTGCCTAGACGGAACTTTGTTGACAAAGTGATGGCTCTGCTTTTTAATATGCTGTCTAGGTTGGTTATAACTTTCCTTCCAAGGAGTAAGCATCTTTTAATTTCATGGCTGCAGTCACCATCTGCAGTGATTTTGGAGCCCAGAAAAATAAAGTCAGCCACTGTTTCCACTGTTTCCCCATCTATTTGCCATGAAGTGATGGGACCGGATGCCATGATCTTAGTTTTCTGAATGTTGAGTTTTAAGCCAGGTTTTTCACCCTCCTGTTTCACTTTCATCAAGAGGCTCTTTAGTTCTTCATCACTTTCTGCCATCAGGATGGTGTAATCTGTGTATCTGAGGTTATTGATACGTCTCTCAGCAGTCTTGGTTCCAGCTTGTGCTTCCTCCAGCCCATCATTTCTCATGATGTACTCTGCATAATAGTTAAACAAGCAGAGTGACAATATAAAGCCTTCCCGATTTGGAAGCAGTCTGTTTTTCCATGTCCAGTTCTAACTATTGCTTCCCGACCTGCATACAGGTTTTTCAAGAGGACGGTCAGGTGGTCTGGTATTCCCATCTCTTTCAGAATTTTCCACAGTTCATTGTGATCCACACAGTTAAAGGCTTTGGTGTATTCAATAATGAAGAAATAGATGTTTTTCTGGAACTCTGTTGCTTTTCCCATGATCCAGTGGATGTTGGCAATTTGATCTCTGGTTCCTCTTTCCTTACTAAATCCAGCTTGAACATCTGGAAGTTCACGGTTCATGTACTATTGAAGACTGGTTTGGGTAATTTTGAGCATTACTTTACTAGCGTGTGAGAAGAGTACAATTGTGCATTAGTTTGAGCATTCTTTGGCATTGCCTTTCTTTGGGATTGGAGTGAAAACTGACCTTTTCCAGTCCTGTGGCCACTGCTGAGTTTTCCAAATTTGCTGGCATAATGAGTGCAGCACTTTAACAGCATCACCTTTGACGATTTGAAATAGCTCGACTGGAATTCCATCACCTCTACTAACTTTGTTTCTGGTACCCCACTTGACTTCGTAAGGCCCAAGACCTAAGCCCCACTTGACTTCACATTTCAGGTTATCTGACTCTAGGTGAGTGATCATACCATCATGATTATCTGGGTTGTGAAGATCTTTTTTTGTATCTTTTTGGAGAAAGATAGACTATTAAAAATGCCATGATGTTCACATAAGAATGAAATTCTTAATGGATACCTTTAAAAAGAAATTAAAACTTGATGTTTATTTGAACAGAGATAGTAGATTCCAATTATTTAATAGCTGTTTGGTCTCATAGGTATTTGAAGTGAAAGTTAAAGTGTTAGTAATTTAGTGTTGCCCGATTCTTTGCGACCCCATGGACAGTAGCTCACCAGTTTACTCTGTCTATGGAATTGTCCAGGCAAGAATACTGGAGAGGGTTGCCATTCCCTTCACCACGGGATCTTCCCTACCCAGGGATTGAACCGGGTCTCCTGTATTACAGGCAGATTCTTTACCAACTGATTCACTCAAGAAGTTCTAATTTGATCATACTTTAAAAATTACTTGATTTTGTAATAATTTAATATTCTTTATTAAAATGTTAAAATAAAAAGGAAAAAGAAAGTAGGATAAACTATAAATCCATTCACTACAGACAATATTTTAGTTTTTGCCTTCCAGTTTGTTTTGTTTTTACATCTTAGAATTATGTTATATGTGTTTTGTAACTATTATTTAAAATGTATTATGACATGCGCAAGAAAAAGAGAAAAGAACTTACTGTACACGTGATTCTTAAGTTTGCTTTGTAATTTCTAAATCATTCTAAGAGGAAAATATCCCATTATGTAAAGGTATTGTTCTTATTCAAATCTTAATTTATAGCCATTCAGAGTGGTTCTAGTTTTGAAAGAAACACATTTGCATTCTGCACAAATGTTTTTTAGAAAAAAACCTATCAAAAGTCAAGTTGAGTCAACACACTCATTCTTAATGTCTACTTTAAGATTTGAAAATTAAGCTTTGAGTAAAAATAATATCTTCATAAACTGGGATATTTTGCCTCAGAATCATTTCAAAATTGCAAAGCAAACTTAAGAATCATGTGTATAGTAAGCTCATTTTTTACTTAAAGGTGAAGTTAGGTACAAGTATATATATACATATATATGTATGTATATATATGTATATATATACAAATGTCTAGAAAAATGTCTAAGTGAAAGTGAAAGTCACTCAGTTGTGTCTGACTCTGTGATCCCATGGACTATACAGTGCATGGAATTCTCCAGGCCAGAATACTGGAGTGGGTAGCCTATCCCTTCTCCAGGGGATCTTCCTGACCCAGGAATCGAACCAGGGTCTCCTGCATTGCAGGCAGATTCTTTACCAACTGAGCTATGAGGGAAGCCCCAGAAAAATGTCTAGAAAGATTGAAATTCATGGGCATATATTTTGTAGTATTATTACGATTGCTTTATTTTCTATGTTTACCCTTTTCCTATTTTGTCACTATGAACATGCATTTATTAGGTAATTAAAATCTTAGCTGCTATGGCAAAAAAGTTTATTCAGATTAATGTTTATTGACATAAATATTGTGCATGTCTTAAGACATTTTAAATGATAGTTAGATGTGGTCAAAATTGCCCGCCAGAATTTTTTTTCATGTTTAGAATTTTGCCACCCGCATATGTCGGTGTATTTTCCTACATCCTACCTAGCAATTGCTATTATTATTCTTTTTTAAAAATCTTGCCAATATTCCAAGTGAAATGTTACCTTTTTATAAATTATATTTAAAGGATTGTTGATATGATTTAAGTGTCTTCATATTTATCGATCCACTGAACTTTTTCAATGTTTTTCTGCAGATGCCAAGTGCTCATTTTTTCTAGCAGATTGTTTATCTTTTATTTATACTGATTCTAACAAAATAATATTTGCTTACATGTACTGAGCAGTTGGGCTTCCTTGATGACTCAGACAGTAAAGAATCTGCCTGCAGCGCAGGAGAGCTGGGTTCAATCCCTGGGTTGTTAAATCTCCTGGAAGAAGGCATGGCAATCCACTCCAGTATTTTTGCCTGGAGAATCCCCATGGACAGAAGTGTCTGGCAGACTACAGTCCATGGGGTCACAAAGAGCCTGACCCGACTGAGTGACTGAGAGAGAGAGAGACTGTGCAGTTACTGTGTGTGCAGTGCTAAGACTATAATATCATTAGTTATCATTTTCTCTGTAATACCTAATATGGCTTAAACTTACAAATTTGAAACATCTCTTCATATAAAAAGAATATTTATCATTTTTCATCATATATGTTATCATTTCCCCATAATTTATAATTAGCTCTGTACTTTCTTAATTGTTAATGGTGTTAAGGATGTTAATGGTGATTCTTTCTTTCTTTTTTTGGTCAAATAAATTTGTAATAATATATTACACAGATACATCTTTCAATGATTTTGCTGTCAGACACAAAATGACTTTCTAGATCTCTAAATAAACAAACAAATGTTACTACAATTTCTCCTAGCTCTTCTGTGGTTCAATTTTTTACATTTAAATCTATTCCCTGAGAAATTTATTTGGTATATGATGTAAAGAGAATTCTAAATTCTTATTCACAACTAATAATTCATTTGTCACCAAATCTACCTTTTCAAATAATGCATCTCTTCTACTCTAATATGAGGTGGCCAGATTTATCAAATTCATAATTTTATCATTAATTTTTCATGGCTTCTAATTTTCTTCCTCATCCAACTATCTTTATAATTTATGTAGTTTAAAATATTGTTTGTTGTTTAGTCACTAAGTCATGTCCGACTCATTCTGTGCAGGGAAGAGCTTGGCAGACTCCTCTGTCCATGGGATTCCCAGGCAAGAATACTGGAGTGGGTTGCCATTCCCTTCTCCAGGGGATCTTCCAGAGGCAAGGATCAAACCATCGTCCCATGCATTGTCAGGCAGATTCCTTACAACTGAGCCACCTGGGAAGCCCAGTTTAAAATATAAAGGAGTATAAATACCAATGTTACTTTTTTCTGGCAAATGATTTTGCTATTTTATAGAAAAATTAGAAATCACTAACTTTATTCATTAATTTGGAGAAAAAATGATATATTTTTATTTCCATTTTTTCCAAAAACATTTAAAATATTAGCGCATAATATCTCTTGAGAGTTTATTATCAGTGGCCTGCATTTGTTTCCTAAAATGGCTGTAACAAATCAAAAAAAAATGAGTGGCTTAAAATAACAGCAATTTGTTTTCTCAGTTTTAGGGTCTTAAAATCTGAAATCGAGATGTTGGCAGAGCTATGTTCCCTCTAAAGGCTCTAAGGAAGAATCCTTCTCTTCTTCTTGGCTTTTGGTGGCTCTCGGAAATTCTTCACTTTTCTTGGCTAACATTTGACTCAATACACTCTCTGCTTCCATCTTTATTTGGTCTAATTCCATATATATATATATATATATATATATGATCTGTCCTCTACTTGAATGTCATGATTGAATTTAGTGCCCACCCGAAACCAGTATCATGCTTTCTTAATTAATTACATCTGCAAAGGATCTATTTCCAAATAAAACCATATTCCAAAGTTCCAGGTGGACAATAATTTTGGAGAGGACATTACTCAACCCAGTACACAGCCCATAAAATTATCCTGGGATGGAGGAAGATCTCATGGGTCTGGGTTTTTTTTTTGCCTACATGCAGATTAAAAAAAATATAATTAAAAAGAAAAATAAAATCACTTTAAGATAGTACATTCAATCTAGACCCTCTATGCATATTGTGTTAGAAGATAGGGTAGTTAACCAAATGATAATTCAACAGAATGTTCATGGCTTTATTTATTGTACTGTCAAATATGTAAAATTACTCCTACTGATTTGGAAATACAGATGGATCTCACTCAAAAATATTTTAAGGCAATGCTTAGAATTTGTCTGTTTTATCTACACAAGGGTGTGATAAGGGGAACAGAAGCCACTCATTGTATGCCAAATATAAAAATGTTGACATTAATCAGTGCTTGCATGATTATTGGAACAGCTGAGGAATAGACATCTGGGAAACTGCCAGTGAAAGTCATGGTAAAACTGCCATCAGTGATCTCCCAAATTGACATTTAGAGTCTCAAGTGGAAGCACACAAATGTTAGATCTCAAGAGCTTGCTGGAAACCTCAGTGATTTTTGGTCTACCTACAAGTCTGGCTGTGATCACTTCTGGAAAAGAATGGCTCTGGTTCACTTCTACTTTCTAAGTTTAGTGTGAACTCCTCTCTGGGAATTTTCAAGTCAGAACTGCACAAGAAAGGTGACTCTGAAAAAAAAGAAAAAAAAAAAGGTAACTCTGGGAAATAGCTTCCATCCTTTCAAGGAGTGGAGGTGGTGTCACGTTGACATTAAGTAACCTAGCATATTTGGTATCAATTAGATTAAGCCTCACACATAGAGTGGTCAAGGGATTACATTGGCAGAGATTTTGATTATTTAGCTGTGAACTGTGCTGTTAACAACTGTAAGGAAAAAGAGTTGAGAATCTTGGTAGATAAATTGCACAGATACTTGCATTTTGGATCTTAAACTCAATTCTTTGCTGTTTGAAACATTGCATAAATTAAAACTTTATTAAAAAGGAAAGAAAGTACCAAGACTCTTAAGCAGGCAATCATTTTCTGTATTATTGTCATATTTTGTAGAGAAACAAATGATAAGTAAATTGCATTAGCTATTATAAGTGTTTGATATATATGAAATTTTAGAGACATCTCTTTGCTTAAGCATAAATATTATCAATAATATCATAGCTAATATTTACCTATTATACACTCACTATGTACTAGTCACTGCCTGAAACCTAGTTGCTTATTTAATACTCCCAGAAACACTATTAAGTAGATACTAAATATCAAAATCCACCTTTTAATTATAATAATTCTGAGAATAATAAGAAATAAAATGACTCAGAACTCAGAGTGGAATTAATCTTTCTATTGGTTGGACATGTAGCTACTGTTCATTAAGTTGTGTAACTTGTTTTGCAATGAGTTAAAGATCTAAGTAGCCAAGATTTGAAGAGATTCTTCTTAAAAGAAATTGTATAGAATTTGTGTGAAATATTTACATTATTTTATTGGTCTAAAATTTGTCCATTACATATCCATCCTTAAAAAAACTGAGCAAATTAATTGTGCCTTTCCTAGACTAATTCCTCTATAGTCCATTTGGATCACTTGTGAGTAAAGGAGAAATTCTAATCAGAAAAGAAATTTCTTTCCTTATTTTGAGGTCCTGACCTCATTGGAGGATAAACAGAGCTACTTTCAGTAAAGGAAAGAAAGTAAAGAGCTCTCATAACTAAATGTCATGTGTGTTAGTTTAACTGAAAATGTTCAAATCTTAATAGACAGTAAATCAGGACATCCTATGACACAGTAATTGAGAAAACATTAGCCTTTTACCTTTATGAATTGGGGGATGATTCTGACTTAGGTTAAAGGGAAAATAAATCTATTATTTTTGGTGTCCACTGGTCTGTGATGCAAAATTGCATTAGCCTCCACTTTGGTTAAAGAGGCCTGACAGATGGATCAATTTCTTCAGCCACTCATATATACACTGACAGGGGAAAGTATTAAGAAACTGAACAATACTAACTCAATAGTTATCATTTAAGTTTTAAACATATGTTTAAAATAAAAAAAAACTTAAAAACATAATCATTCGACAGGATTTTTCAAAATAAAATTTCAGCAAATAAATGCCCTTTTTGCACTGTATTATTTTACAGTGTTAAAAATCTCTTCAATTATGTCGTCTTCAATTGCATGTGTTGAGAATATTAAATGCATGCCCAAAGTAAAAACATGCACTGACCAACAGACACCAAGGAAACAAAATGGACCAAAAGTACAGGCAAATATGTTCCAAGTTAAATCAAATCAGTTCAGTTCAGTCACTCAGTCATGTCTGACTCTTTGCGACCCCATGGACTGCAGCACACCAGGATTCCTTGTCCATCACCAAGTCCCAGAACTTACTCAACCTCATATCCATTGAATTGGTGATGCCATACAACCATCTCTTCCTTTGTTGTCCTCTTCTCCTCCCACCTTCAATCTTTCCCAGCGTCAGGGGCTTTTCCAATAAGTCAGTTCTTCACCTCAGGTGGCCAAAATATTGGAGATTCAGCTTCAGCATCAGTCCTTCCAATGAATATTCAGGACTGATTTCCTTTAGGATGAACTGGTTGGATCTCCTTGCAGTCCAAGACTCTAAAGAATCTTCTCCAACACCACAATTCAAAGGCATCAATTCTTCAGCACTCAGCTTTCTTTATAGTCCAATTCTTACATCCATACATGACTACTGGAAAAGCCATGGTTTTTACTACATGGACCTTTGTCGGCAAAGAAATGTCTCTGCTTTTTAATATATTGTCTAGGTTTGTCATAGCTTTTCTTCCAAGGAGCAAGTATCTTTTAATTTCATGGCTGCAGTCACCATCTGCAGTGATTTTAGAGCCAGGAAAATAAAGTCTGTCACTGTTTCCAATGTTTACCCATTTATTTGCCATGAACTGATGGGACCGGATGCCATGATCTTTATTTTTGGAATATCAAGTTTTAAGCCAGCTTTTTCACTCTCCTCTTTCACTTTCATCAAGAAGCTCTTTAGTTCCTCTTCACTTTCTGCCATAAGGGTGATATCATCTGTGTATCTGAGGTTATTGATATTTCTCCCAGCACTCAAATACATGTAAATTAACCTAAAATGAATATTATGCTTTGCCAAAAAACTAATAATGGTACCCACTATTAACTGAGGTTATAAAAGCAATTACTTTCATTAAATCACTGTACTAAGCATAAAATATACAGCCTTGATGTACTTCTTTTCCTATTTGGAACCAGTCTGTTGTTTCACATCCAGTTCTAACTGTTGCTTCCTGACCTGCATACAGATTTCTCAAGAGACAGGTCAGATGGTCTGGTATTCCAATCTCTTTCAGAATTTTCCACAGTTTATTGTGATCCACAGGGTCAAAGGCTTTGGCATAATCAATAAAGCAGAAATAGATGTTTTTCTGGAACTCTCTTGATTTTTTGATGATCCAGTGGAGATTGGTAGTTTGACCTCTGGTTTCTCTGCCTTTTCTAAAACCAGCTTGAACATCTGGAAGTTCATGGTTCACGTATTGCTAAAGCCTGGCTTGGGGAATTTTGAGCATTATTTTGCTAGCGTGTGAGATGAGTGAAATTGTGCAGTAGTTTGAGCATTCTTTGGCATTGCCTTTCTTTGGGACTGGAATGAAAACTGACCTTTTCCAGTCCTGTGGCCACTGCTGAGTTTTCCAAATTTGCTGGCATATTGAGTGCAGCATTTTCATGGCATCATCTTTCAGGATTTGAAATAGCTCAACTGGAACTCCATCACCTCCACTAGTTTTGTTCGTAGTAATTCTTCCTAAGGCCCATTTGACTTCACATTCAAGGAAGTCTGGCTCTAGGTGACTGATCACACCATCGTGGTTATCTGGGTCATGAAGATCTTTTTTGTATAGTTCTTCTGTGTATTCTTGCCACCTCTTCTTAATATCTTCTGCTTCTGTTAGGTCCATACAATTTCTGTCCTTTACTGAGCCCATCTTTGCATGAAATGTTCCCTTGGTATCTCTAATTTTCTTGAAGAGATCTCTAGTCTTTCCCATTTTGTTGTTTTCCTCTATTTCTTTGCATTGATCACTGAGGAAGGCTTTCTTATCTCTCCTTGTTATTCTTTGGAACTCTGCATTCATATGGGAATATCTTTCCTTTTCTCCTTTGCTTTTCGCTTCTCTTCTTTTCACAGCTATTTGTAAGACCTCCTCAGACAGCCATTTTGCTTTTTTGCATTTCTTTTCCATGGGGATTGTCTTGATCCCTGTCTCCTGTACAATGCCACGAACATGTATATTGTCACCCTGGTTATTTAATTTATATGCAGAGTGCATCATGAGAAGAGATGGGCTGGAAGAAGCACAAGCTGGAATCAAGATTGCCAGGAGAAATATCAATAACCTCTGATACGCGGATTACACCATCCTTATGGCAGAAA
Organism: Giraffa tippelskirchi; assembly: GCF_054371585.1. Classification (NCBI taxonomy): domain Eukaryota; kingdom Metazoa; phylum Chordata; class Mammalia; order Artiodactyla; family Giraffidae; genus Giraffa; species Giraffa tippelskirchi. The sequence continues at coordinate 155,848,168 of NC_137281.1, forward strand.
GTGAAGAAGAACTATAGAGCCTCTTGATGAAAGTGAAAGAGGAGAGTGAAAAAGTTGGCTTAATGCTCAACATTCAGAAAACTAAGATCATGGCATCCGGTCCCATCACTTCATGGAAATAGATGGGGAAACAGTGGCAACAGTGGCTGATTTTACTTTTTTGGGGCTCCAAAATCACTGCAGATGGTGATTGCAGCCATGAGATTAAAAGATGCTTACTCCTTGGAAGGAGAGTTATGACCAACCTAGATAGCATATTCAAAAGCAGAGACATTACTTTGCCAACAAAGGTCCATCTAGTCAAGGCTATGATTTTTCCAGTAGTCATGTATGGAGGTGAGAGTTGGACTGTGAAGAAAGCTGAGCACTGAAGAACTAATGCTTTTGAACTGTGGTGTTGGAGAAGACTCCTGAGACAGCAAGGAGATCCAACAATCTATCCTAAAGGAGATCAGTCCTGGGTGTTCATTGGAAGGACTGATTTTGAAGCTGAAACTCCAATATTTTGGCCACCTCATGCGGAGAGTTGACTCATTGGAAAAGACCCTGATGCTGGGAAGGATTGGGGGCAGGAGGAGAAGGGGGCGACAGAGGATGAGATGGCTGAATGGCATCACCGACTCGATGGACTGAGTTTAGGTAAACTCTGGGAGTTGGTGGCAGACAGGGAGGCCTGACGTGCTGCAATTCATGGGATCGCAAAGAGTCGGACACGACTGAGTGACTGCACTTAACTGAACTGAACTGAAGCATAAAACGGTAAAATTCTTCTGGAAAATAGTTTATAAGCATATACCCACATAAACTACAAAGTATATACTTTTCACCAAATTAATTTCCTTGTAGAAAACTTTCTTAAGAAAATAAATATCCAAAATATAGATATATATACACAAATTATATATATATATATCATATTTGATTCAAAACTATTTTAATGATAAAAGTATAACCCAAATATTTAATTTAAAATAAAATTACAACAAATTAGAGTACATCCACATAATGAAATAAAATGCAGCAAATAAAAAGAATTTATAAAATCTTTCATGAAAAAAAGTTTGTAATAAAGTCATCACTGGAAAATGTAGAATAAAAATTGCTTTAAAAATATTGTCTTGACAATATTGATGGATGTAGAGAGTTTTATATTAAGTGAAGTAAGCCAGACAGAGAACAAGAAATATTATAGGATCTCACTTACACATGGAACTCAAAAAACAAAATGAACAAACAAGATAAAATGAAAAAACAAGATAAAATGAAAGCAGACTCATGGATACAGAGGAAAAAATGGTGGTCACCAGAGGGGATGGGGGTAGGGTCCAGTGAAATAGGTGAAGACAAGGACGAGGTTCAAACCTCCAGTTATGAAACAAGCTGCAGGGATATAATATACAAGATAAAGAATATAGTCAATAATATTGCAATAATTTTGTATGGGGACAGATAGTTACTAAACTTATCATGTTGATCATTTCATAATGTATGCAAATGTCCAACCCTTGCAAATGTCCTAGCAAGTATCCAACAATGTCTTAGCAATGTCCAATCCTTCAAATGTCCAATCCTTGCAAATCCTAGTAAATGTCCAACATCTGAAGCTAACATAACATTGTATGTCAACTATATTTCAATTAAAGGAAACCTCAAAATTGTAAAAACAAAACAAAACAAAAATTGAACCTCTTTAGAAAATACTCCAATCCTTAAGGAAATCAACTCTGAATATTCATTGGAAAGACTGATGCTGAGGCTGAAGCTCCAATACTTTAGATACCCAATGCAAAGAGCTGACTCACTGGAAAAGATGAGAAAATTGAGGGAAGGAGGAGAAGGAGACAAGAGAGGATGAGATGGTTGGATGGCATCATTGAGTCTCTGGACATAAGTTTGAGCAAATTCTGGGAGATAGTGAAGGACAGGGAAGCCTTGCGTGCTACAGTCCATGGGGCCACAAAGAGTCAGACAGGACTTAGTGACTAACAACAAGAGAAAATACTCAAAGAGAACTAGATGAATTTCTAATATTGACTGTCTTTGATGGTTGATATTGTGGGAACATTGAAAATTTCTGTTTGGGACATTTTACTTTGGAAAATAGATGCATGAGCATATTGTACCTTTCTGTTTAAAAAATAAAGACATACCTATTAAAATATTTAATTTCTTATCCTTTTTTTTCAAAATGGCCCATTAGCTGAACCGAATGTCTAAATTTAAGTATGATATTTAAAACAATTATATGCAAAGCAGCAGATAAACTGTATCAAGTTACTCAACTCAAGATCTATGATAACATAAAGAGTGAACACAAAATATTATAAACAAGATCATATTTTCTTTGGTTCTAAATTGATTATTATAAACTAAGTTCAATTTATAAATCATTAGCTAAATCTATAACCTGCAAATTCTTTGGTTCATCACATATCCTCAGATGTGCTCTTTTACATGGGTTAGAGTGTTTACCCTACTTCTCTGTTAACTCAAGAATTGCATAGCTTAAGCTTTGAGGGAGCTTTATTGTTTATAGGGCAAAAATGCTGATTATAAAAAATAATAAATCAAACTCCATGACTAATTCAACCAAGTATATTTGGTAAGGCAGGACAATTTTCTTCTCATATAGCAAAAGATACATTACTATTATGGTTCAGTTCAGTTCAGTTCAGTTCAGTCACTGAGTCGTGTCCGACTCTTTGCGACCCCATGAACCGCAGCACGCCAGACCTCCCTGTCCATCACCAACTCCCAGAGTTTACCCAAATTCATGTCCATTGAGTTGGTGATCCCATCTAACCATCTCATCCTCTGTCGTTCCCTTCTCCTCCTGCCCCTAATCTCTCCTGGCATCAGGGTCTTTTCAAATGAGTCAGTTCTTCGCATCAGGTGGCCAAAGTATTGGAGTTTCAGCTTCAGCATCAGTCCTTCCAATGAACACCCAGGACTGATCTCCTTTAGGATGGACTGGTTGGATCTCCTTGCAGTCCAAGGGACTCTCAAGGGTCTTCTCCAACACCACAGTTCAAAAGCATCAATTCTTCGGCGCTCAGCTTTCTTCACAGTCCAACTCTCATATCCATTCATGACCACTGGAAAAACCATAGCCTTGACTAGACAGACCTTTGTTGACAAAGTAATATCTCTGATTTTAATATGCTTTCTAGGTTGGTCATAACTTTCCTTCCAAGGAGTAAGTGTCTTTGAATTTCATGGTTGCAGTCATCATCTGCAGTGATTTTGGAGCCCAGAAAAATAGAGTCAGCCACTGTTTCCCCATCTATTTGCCATGAAGTAATGGAACCAGATGCCATGATCTTAGTTTTCTGAATGGTGAGCTTTAAGCCAACTTTTTCACTCTCCTCTTTCACTTTCTTCAAGAGGTTCTTTAGCTCTTCTTCACTTTCTGCCATAAGGGTGGTGTAATCTGCATATCTGAGGTTATTGATATTTTTCTCGGCATCTTGATTCCAGCTTGTGCTTCCTCCAGCCCAGCGTTTCTCATGATGTACTCTGCATATAAGTTAAATAAGCAGGGTGACAATATACAGCCTTGATGTACTCCTTTTCCTGTTTAGAACCAGTCTGTTGCTCCATGTCCAGTTCGAACTGTTGCTTCCTGACCTGCATACAGGTTTCTCAAGAGGCAGGTCAGGTGGTCTGATATTCCCATCTCTTTCAGAATTATGCTTAAATAAGTACTATTCTCTACAACTAGCGGTGGCAGAGCGCTAACTACAATTCTCCCTATTAATGCATTTTGCATGCATTTCATTCATTCACTTCAGTCATGCCTGATTCTTTGTGGCACTATGGACAGCAGCCTGCCAGGCTCCTCTGTCCATTGGATACTCCATGAAAGAATATTGGTGTGGGTTTGGGTTGCCATTTCCTCCCCCAGGGGATCTTCCCCACCCAGGAATCAAACCCACCTCCCTTACGCCTCCTCCCCTCCGTTGGTAGGTGTGCTCTTTCCCACTAGTGCCACCTGGTGAGCCCATCAATGCATTTTATACCTAATTAAAAGCTGTGAACTATTCAAGACTCTCAAAATGACATGTCAGAAGGTCAGAGGCAAATAGTACATTCAGGTAAAGTTCTCTATAGCCTATTAACTTATATTTACTCCTTTTACCTGTATTACTCAATAATTAGAGAATAATAAATCCTGTAAGTTGAGGATTCGCAGATGGTTCAGCAGTAAAGAATCCCCCTTCTAATGCAGGAGATGCAGGAGACACAGGTTCGATATCTGGATGAGGAAGGTCCCTGGAGAAGGAAATGGCAACCCACTTCAGTATTCTTGCCTAGAAAAGCCCATGGACAGAGGAGCCTGACGGACTACAGTTCATAGGGTCACAAAGAATCCGACATGACTGAAGCGACTTAGCACACACGCATGCAAAAAATGTTGAGCCATGTGCTTTTTTCCATATTTCATAGTTCCAGCAAACTTTAACTGCAGAAATGATAGTAATGATGATGTTGATGAAAATGCTTGAAGAAGAGGTTGGCATAAAATGTAGCCTTAAGAAAAAAGAATGCAAACAAGAAAAACCGAAAATGACTTCTTTTATTCACCTCTTGAAATAAGGTTTTGAGAACATGGATAAAAAGAAGTTAGAAAAGAGGGGTTGCCATTGTAAAAGAAGCAATAGAAAAAGGTCAACAGAGAGAGAAGGAATGGATTTCTAACATATGTATATTTTAAAAGCTCCTTTTATCTTCTCTGTACCTGAGAGCACTTTTCAAATAGCTCAAGAAGCCGCCTGGATGCACTTACCTGGTAACAGGTGGACAGAATTAAGCGCCAGTCAGAATGTCACTGCATATTATGTTTCCAATATGCTCTTCTAGTTTTAGCAAGTCGGCTGTGATCAGGGTGCAAAATAAACACATTTTATTCTGTCTCTGATTAAACTAATGATAAACCAATAACTGCTGTTAGAAGAAAAAAAAAAACACTAAAGTTCAGGCTGTCGGGATGCATTCTATCTCCAACTAAAGATTTTCATGCCTGATAAGCTTTCATTTAAAGCAAAGATTAAGCCATATGTCACTTTAGTCATTGATATTTTAATTTGCATATGCCGATATCATGTATAGGAAAACTGTTCTAAATCTGTAGAGTGGGTGGTACTTAGCAATTCGGAGGAACTGCATATTGGTAGTCAGATGATTTATACGGAATTGATTTCACAGAAACCCAAATGTTGTTGTGGTTGATTTTGCCCTCCTGTTACATAAAGGCGCTCTCTTTCTTTAAACCCCTTTCCTAACCACTCCCTACTAAAGCTGAGGCAGGGAGTGGGGAGATGAGATCAGAGAGTATGTGGATTTCTTAGTAGAATATGTTGATTTGCTTATTTTTCCATCAGTCTATCCATCCATACATCCATCCAATATGTATTAAGAACATATTCTCTTCTACACGCTGGCAGAATTAGTGGTTGGGGATGGAAAAATGAATAAAGCATAATAAATTAAGGACTTTTTGGCTTAAAGACTGTTTCTGTTAAAGGTGAGGCAATACAATGAGAAGAAAGCTAGGGCACAATATGATTTTGTTAGCTGAGACCTGCAATCGTGGTATTCATAGCAAACTCACAATTCTAGGGGCTTCCCAGGTGGCTCAAATGGTAAAGAATCTGCCTGCAATGCAGGAGACCTGGATTCAATCCCTGGTTTGGGAAGATCCCTGGAGAAGGACATGGCAACCCTCTCCAGTATTCTTGCCTGGAGAATCTCCATGAAACCAGTCTGGTAACAGCAGAAGAGGTGACTATTTAATGTGCAGAAAGTGACACAGAGCATCAGGTAAAAAAAAAGAAACAGGGAAAATATTCAAAACTCAATATAAGATAAATCTCCAGAAACAAATCTTAAGAAAACGGAAGCAGATAATTTACCTGAGGGAGCTGAAAGTAATTATTAAAGATGTTCACCAAAGTCAGAAGAGCGATATTTGAACAAACTGAAATTTTCAACAAAAGTATAAAAGCTGTTTAAAAAAAAAAAACAAACCAGAAATCATAGAACTGGACAGTATAATAATTCAGCTAAAAAAAAAATCAGTAGATAACTTAACATTGGTCTAGATCAAGCAGAAGAAAGGATCAGCAAACTCAGAGAGGGCAGTGGAATTAACCCTATCAGAGGAACAAAAAGAAGGAAAGAAAGTAAAGATAGCTTAAGGAATTTCTAGTACATCATCAAGCACTGAATATACATATTATAGGAGTTCCAGAAAGAAAAGACAGAGTAAAAAGGGCAGGAAGATTATCTTAAGAAATAACAGGCAAAAGCTTCCCTAACCTGGGGAAAGAAACAGACCTCCATCTGTGAAGCCCAAAATGTACCAAATAAGATGACTCCAAAGAGGCTCATGCCAAGACATATTAAATTGTCAAAAATTAAAGACAAATAGAGGATCCTAAAGTAGCATGAGAAAAGCAATTTGTTATACACAAGAGAACTTCCATAACACTATAAGTGGATTTTTCAGCAGAAACCTTGCAAGCCAGAAGGGAGTGGGATGATATATTCAAAGTGCTGACAGAAAGAAAAAAAATACAGCAACAACAACAAACCACCAACCCAAAATGTTCTATCTGACAAAGCTGACCTTCAGTACTGAAGGAGTTTTCAGAAAAACCAAGCTGAAGGATATCATTACAATCAGACCAGCTTTATTATAGGGAATATTTAAAGAAATTTAAGATGCAATTAAAAGACAGTAATTAATGACAGGGAAACTTACAAAAGTATAAAAGTCACTGGTGTAGATAATTATATAGTCAAATTCAGAGTACTCCAATATTGTAATGATGATGCATAAATCACAACTCAAGACAAAAGTATTAAACATAACTATGACTGAAATAATTTTTAATACATACACAATATATAAAGATGTAAATTGCATCATCAAAATCATAACATGTTTGGGAGGGAGTGTCAAAATATATGCTTTCAAAGTTAAATTGCTAGCTCAAAATGCATTGTTACATGAATTTGATCTTTCATGTGTCATGGTAACCACAAAGGAAAAAAAAACAGCTATAGTAGCTATGTGGAAGGTATAGAGAAAGGAATGAGAGCTCAGCACTGCAGAGGATCATCAAATCACAAGAGAAGAGAGCAAGAACAGACAAAGGGAAAAATAACTGTAAAGTAACCAGCACATAATTAACAAATGGCAACAGTAAGTATATATCTGTACTTATCTATCAGCAAGTAAATGTAAATAAACAAAATTCTGCAATCAAAAATATAGAGCGCCTTCATGGATTAAGTAAATAAATAAATTCATAAAGAAATACAAACCAATAAGCTGTGTGTTGCATACAAGAGACTCATTTCAGTTTTCAGTTCAGTTCAGTTCAGTTCAGTAGCTCAGTCGTGTCCGACTCTTAGTGACCCCATGGACTGTGGCATGCCAGGCCTCCCTGTCCATCACCACCTCCCAGACTTGACTCAAACTCATATCCATTGAGCCAAGGATGCCATCCAACCATCTCATCCTCTGTGATCCCCTTCTCCTCCCACCTTCAATCTTCCCCAGCATCATGGTCTTTTCCAATGAGTCAGTTCTTCACATCAGGTGGCCAAAGTATTAGAGTTTCAGCTTCAGCATCAGTCCTTCCAATGAATATTCACGACTGATTGCCTTTAGGATGGACAGGTTGGATCTCCTTGCAGCCCAAGGGACTCTCAAGAATCTTCTCCAACACCACAGTTCAAAAGGATCAATTCTTTGGCAGTCTGCTTTCTTTATAGTCAAACTCTCACATTCATATATGACTACTGGAAAAGCCATAGGTTTGACAAGATGGACCTTTGTTAACAAAGTAATGTGTCTGCTTTTTAACAAGCTGTCTAGGTTGGCTATAACTTTTCTTCCAAGGAGCAAGTATCTGAATTTCATGGCTGCAATCACCATCTGCAGTGATTTTGGAACCCAGAAAAATAAAGTCAGCCACTGTTTCCACTGTTTCCCCATCTATTTGCCATGAAGTGATGGGACCAGATGCCATGATCTTAGTTTTCTGAATGGTGAGCTTTAAGCCAACTTTTTCACTCTCCTCTTTCACTTTCATTAAGAGGCTCTTTAGTTCTTCACTTTCTGCCATAAGGGTGGTGTCATCTGCATATCTGCTGCTGCTGCGTCGCTTCAGTCGTATCTGACTCTGTGTGACCCCATAGATGGAAGCCCACGAGGCTTCCCTGTCCCTGGGATTCTCCAGGCAAGAATACTGGAGTGGGTTGCCATTTCCTTCTCCAATGCATGAAAGTGAAATGTGAAAGTGAAGTCGCTCAGTCGTGTCTGACTCCTAGCGACCCCATGGACTGCAGCCTACCAGTCTCCTCCATCCATGGGATTTTCCAGGCAAGAGTACTGGAGTGGGGTGCCATTGCCTTCTCCCTGCATATCTGAGGTTATTGATATTTCTCCTGGCAATCTTGATTCCAGCTTGTGCTTCTTCCAGCCCAACGTTTCTCATGATGTACTCTGCATATAAATTAAATAAGCAGGGTGACAATATACAGCCTTGATGTACTCCTTTTCCTATTTGGAACCAGTCCGTTGTTCCATGTCCAGTGGTAACTGTTGCTTCCTGACCTGCATACAGGTTTCTCAAGAGACAGGTTAGGTGGTCTGGGATTCCCATCTCTTTCAGAATTTCCAAAAGTTCTACATTTTAGTTTTAGGGACACACAGAGACTGAAAGTAAAGGAATGAAGAAAGATATTCCCTTCAAATGGAAAGCAAAAGAAAGCAAGGTGGATATATTCACTTCAGATGAAAATTGCTTTATGCCAAAAACAGTAACAAGAGATAAAACAATGATTATGGGTCAATTAATCAAGAGGATATAACAATTGCAAATATTTATGCTTCCAGCATTTGAGTACCTAAATAACTAAACTAAATACTAAAAGGTCAAAGGAGATAGATTGGCAATACAATAAAAACAGGGGAACTCAACACTCTAGTTTCAACAATGGAGAGATCATCCAAAACAAAAAAAAATGCAAGGAAACATTGTGCTTAAACTATAGGTTAGATCAGATAAACCTAATAAACATATCCAAACATTCCATCCAATAGTAGCAGAAGACACATTCTTCTCAAGCACAAATGAAATATTCTCTAGGAAAATTATATGTTATGCCATAAATCAAGTCTTAATTAGAAAGACTGAAATTATATCAAGCATCTTTTCTTACAACAATAATATGAGAATCTTTTAAAAATGTCAAACTTGTAGGAACAGAAAGTGGAAGGATATTTGCCAGGGATTGGGCCATGTGGGAAACAGGGAGAGGTTAGTAAAAGTGGTACAAACCTTAAACTATAAGATGAATAAGTTCTGAGAATCAAATGCATAGCATGGTGACTATAGTTTATAGTACTGTATTAATAAACTAATATTTGCTAAGAAAGCAGAACTTAAGTGCTCTCACCCTCAAAACAGGTAAACATGAGAAGCAATGAATGCACTAGCTAACTGGATGATGGAAATTCTTTTACAGTGTATACATATGTCAAATCATCATGCTGTCTACAGTGAACAATCACAACATCTTATCTGTCAGTTATACCTCAATAAAGTTGAAAAAAAATTATAGCCAATTTTGAAAACGAATACCTGTTTGCTGCTATTTTGTATCTCTAGGGAAAATGCATGTGAAAAATTGATATTATCATTTAAGCAAAGGGTGGACACTACTGGCATTTTTGCATTCTATCATTATGCTGCGGTTCAGGGGGTCGCAAAGAATCGGACACGACTGAGTGACTGAACTGAACTGAATCACTATACTGGGATCAACAGTTTCGAGATGCACTTTTTTGTATAATTTCCTCTATGTGAGGTTTGGTGGTAAATATATTTTTGTTTTATTGTGCATAAATGAAGTGGGAAGGGCATATGGCATTGACGCTGATTTCATGAAAGACTTGAAAGAATTTTGTAGGTTTATCTTGAGTACAATTTGATGAGTTTGAAAATACAGTCCCTTTGTCCACCACCTCAAATGCCTCTGGAATTAGTATGATCACATAAGTTCAAATAATGCTTACCTCCCTTATAAAAATAGCCCCCTTGGAAAAGCAAATTTGAAACAGTCTCTGTGTTTGATGTCTTTCAAAAGATGCCCCCAAAAGTGAATTGAGGCCTTAGTTTGTCCAAATTATTTTTCCACCAAAATGTGACATAATCATCGATGCATGAAAGAGTGTCTTTTTGCCCACGATTCCCACACACACTATGCCCCAGGGACAGAGATGAAAAGGATGAGGGTGAGAAATCTCGGATCGGGTAGTTCCCTCTCTCCGAAAAGCTTCAAATCAAGAAAATGACGTGTAGCTTCTTTTGCAGTGGGATCAAAAGAAACCTACAGACAGCTGTGTTTTTGTGCACATGGATTTTTTTAAGCAAGTTTGTAGTTCGAAATTTTGGTCTCAAAGACCAGATGTTGGTGATAATAGAAACTTCCACGTGTACTTGGAAGAAAGAAGAAAGAGAAAGGAGATGCTTTACCAATTGAAAGCATGTTTTTCTTTTCTTTCTTTTTTTTTTAATCATAAAATGTAACTGTAAGATATCACACAAAAAATAGACATTTAAAAACTTCAGGATCCACCAAGCTCTTGATTTCCAAAAACCCACAGTCAGAGTCACAGATAAAAATGATAAGATGCTAACCATAATTAAATCAGGTGAGCAGAATGGTCAGTGAACTTGACTTTGGACTTCTGCTTAAAATATGACATGCTTACATCTTATGTGTTTGTTTTGTTATTAATTTTTCTTTTTGCTAAGAAAGAGGGAAAAAGAACGGTAAAGATAGAGTTCTTCCCATGTTTAGGGAGTGGCATGAAGGAAGCTGCACGCTGTGTGCTAAGTAGCTTCAGCCATGTCCAACTCTGGGCAACCTATGAACTGTAGCCCACCAGGCTCCTCTGTCCATAGGATTCTTCAGGCAAAAATACTGGAGTGGGTTGCCGTGTCCTTCTCCAGGGAATCTTCCCAAACCAGGGATCAAACCTGTTGTCTCTTGAAGGAAGCTGGGAAAAGTAAAAAAAAAAAAAAACAAAGAAAGAAGGAAAAGAAAAGCATATATTTAAAGCAATAGAGTTGCAAAGGGGAAAATAAAATGGAAGCAGAGTTTGGAAGGTGTGTGGGTGTGGGTGTGGGTGGTGGGGATGTCAGACCCTGTAAGGGGTCAAGGGTGAGCAGAGCAACAGCTTTGATGGATAACCATGGATAGGTTTCAAATGGAGACAAAAGAATATGTGTTTTATAAAATCCTAAAAGTATGTTTGTTCCCTCTCTTAAGAATATTCAATGTATCTTCACTTAATTTGATCAGCAGTATGTAACTCAAGGATGGAGAGGAAAGGTAACAAGTGTTGCCACAGACACTGTGATTTTGATTAGCATCAGGTCCTTAGATCTTCACTTTGCATCTCAGTTTTTTTTTTTTCTTGTATACATATAAAAACATCTGTGAAAATATACCTTTCAGCAGGCTCAGCAATTGCCTTTTAAAATAATTTCAAAAATTATATTTTCCTTGAAGGCCTGCACGCTGTAGAGCTATTCACCCAAAATGAAGTGCTTGTTTCACTTTAAAGCTAGAGAAGAAAGTATTACTCTCCAAGAAGTGCAAGACTCTGGATTTTAAATGCCTCCAGCATCATTAGCTTTGTTCCCCAAACCAATTGCTGCAACTCTCTGAGTTTCAGTTTGGGTATTTCTTAACTCACTGGAAGTTTACTTTATACTCTAAGCAGGGTTTTATTGAAAAAAGTAAATTATATACGCGTGTGTGTGCTTATTTCCTCAGTTGTGTCTGACTCTTTGCAACGCCATGGACTATAGCCCGCCAGATTCCTCTGTCCACGGGATTCTCCAGGCCAAAAATACTGGAGTGGTTAGCCATTTCCTTCTCCAGAGGACCTACCCAACCTAGCGATTGCACTCGAGTCTCCTGCATTTCAGGCAGATTCTTTACCACTGAGCCAGCAGGGAAGCCCATATCAATATCTTTATCTATCTATCTATCTATCTATCTATCTATCTATCTATCTACACACACACACACACACACACACACACACATATACACATATGAGAATATTCTTTGGAAACAGAAATCATTGTTATATGAGACACTTTGCAATTAACAGAGAAGAAAGATCATTGGAATTTCAATGCCTTCTATTGTTTTCAACACTAAGAATTTTGTTTAGTGATAGACAAACTGAAGCCTGGAATGACAATTACATAGATAGGTACGTAAGTAGGTAGATGGATGATGGCTTGGTATTGCTATTGATACAGACATATGCCATTTTACTCCCATTCGTTCGGTTGCACTTTGTTGAGGACTGAGATTTAGGGAGACTCAAGCAACCTGCCCAGAGTGACACAGTCAGAAAATAACAAACTCTTTGTCCCTAAAGCCTACTGCCTTCCCTTAATAACGTATGAGTCAGAGAGTACCTTCAAATACATATACTGATTATTTGTTATGCTCCTGTGGTTCGGGTGGCTCTTCTGGTCTGGGTTGGCTCAACAGGCCCGTGGCTGGGATTCAGCTGGCACAGATGGGCACGTTAGATTAGCTGGTCTAGCTGGACCCTCCCTCCCTGTGGTTTCTGGTCAGTCTGAGCTTATTCACGTGAAGGCCGAAAGAGCTGCATACTGCGGTAAGAGAGGCAAGCCTCGGGACACAAGCGTTTTTCAAGGCTCTGCTTGTGCCACGCTCACTAATGTCTTAATAACCAAATAAGTTATACGATCAAGCCCAAATACAAAGGCAGTGAAGTAGACTCCACTTCTTGAGGGGAGAAGCAGCAATAGGATGAGCATATAAGAATAGAAGACTTTATGGTCATTTTTGGAGTCTATCAGACTATGACATCTATTATATCATAGAAACCACATTTATTATTTCACTGTATATATGGATGTTGTACATTTATGCTTGCGTATTACGTATTTCTACATGTGTGTTGCTTTGGGGGCTTAGGAGGCAATGAAAGGAAACAAGAAAGATGCTTCTAACACCTTGTTTTAAAAAGAATAAAAAGACATTAAGGAAGCTCAAACTAATGTCTTGAACTTGGTGCTTGATATATCCCTGCAAATTTATGTGCATTTTTGCCCATCTTTTGCCACACACTGTTTTAATTCTGAATTGTTTCTAATATTTAAAAATATGAGTGGTGCATGGAAAAATATGGATTTCTGGCTTTATTTGTAATATTGAAAGATCTGACACCACCAGGCCACATGACTACAGTTTACTGAAGAGAAGAATTCTTTAAATGGGGTGGAAGCCATAGTTTACTAGTCTCTGCAAGTGTCTGCTTGTATTTCCCTCTTCCTAATGAGGCTGAAGGTTTAAAAAGACAAGGCATGAGAAGGTGACTGGAGATTGTTTTTAAATGCAGTATATCTAGCCTCAGTGATCCTTGCTATTATTATCATCAACCAAAAGTCCCTTACCTCTGACTTAAGAAATATTTCTATATAGGTAGTAATTAACATCGTTAACATGCGTTGAATTTGGCATCATCAATTAATTAAGGTAAGTTGTTTTTTTTTTTCCTCTTGGGAATTCAGTAAATTGTATATAATAACACGTGTATATCTGCCAGTGAGGGTAAAAAAAAAAAAAATCACTTCATAGAGAGGCTAGAGATGAGAGCTTCAAATAAGTTCCATCTCTAACTGTCAAATCTGAGCAAATCACTTAACACCAAAGTATTTCCCTACCAGTTAAAAAAGAATAATAAAAGAGACTTTCATAACCTTCCAGGGATGCCTTTGGTCTTAAAAAAAATTAAGACAGATGGAATGCACATATTTCTGGGGGGAAAAGGGAGGGGAACCAGGAATCTTTAAAGTGAGCCTCAGATTCTGCTAGGGTTAGTCATGCTACTGGGGTTTAGCAGCAGAATCAACACCAAGAAGAATCTTTACCAGCATCTTGGCTTGTCAAACCTGTACTAAGCAAAACACTCAGGCTTATCTGATTGCATCTAGATTCAGGTGCGCAGGTACCAAGTTACCAGACCAGATCAAAGAGAGTTTTTTCCATCTTTTTGGGCCATAGTGTCATATCCTTGGCCAGACAATTTCCCAGCCCATCCCGCTTTTCCTGGCTCTCTGTGTAGTGTTTCAGTAGTAATAGAAAGATGGCGATAGTCTAAGCCTAATGTGTATGAGCTCATCCTCTGTGTCTATCACAGGGGGAAAAGGTATGCCTATGAACATTTAAAGAATGTTTTTGAACAATGTCTTCTTTCCATTTGAAACAAGTTTTTTTTTTTTAAAAAAAAAATGTGTTTCAGTTTATCTTTTTAAAAAAATGAAGTATAGTTGATCTGCATTGTTGTGTTAGTTTCAGGTATCTAGCAAAATGATTCAGTTATAAATGTGTACATACACACGCATATTATTTTTTTGTGTTGGACTAATATATGTTGAGTCCTAAAACTTGAATATCTTTATATTATGGCACTGTGGGCTCTTGGGCTCATCAGAGCATTCAGTGCTTAAATGGAGATCAAAAATCAAACTTAGGAAAGCAAGTAATTATTCTCTAAATCTAAGTTTTAATCTGGTTTTGGTTTCATGAGGCTGTAGTGGATTAAAGATGGCCCCTAAATTTTGCTACTTATTCTTTTTTATAATTATTTATTTTTTGGCCACATCATGGAGCATGTGGGATCTTAGTTCCTCCACTAGGGATCAAATCTATGTCCTTTGCTGCATTGGGAACACAGGAATCTTAACCACTGGACCACCTATTCTTTTAAAGAAAAATAGTAAGAATCTGTTGCTCAGTCATGTCCAACTTTTTGCTACCTCATGGACTGTAGCCCGTTAGGCTCCTCTGTCCAAGGAATTCTCCAGGTAACAATATTGGAGTGGGTAGACAGTTCCTTCTCCAGGGGATCTTCTCAATCCAGGGACTGAACCCAGGTCTCCTGTGTTGCAAGCAGATTCTTTACACTTTGAACCACCAACGAAGCCCATTCTTTTAAAAGGTGAGGCCTATTCTTTTTCCCCTTGAATTTGAGCTGATACGATGGCTGGCTTTGACAGCTAGCTTTGACTAATAGAATGTAGTCTTGACTGTACAGAAGTGAAGCCATATATTGATAACTCTCAAGGACAAGCCTGAAGACATTTGAAGTGTTCACTCTCTTCCTTCTTGAACTGTTCCTTCTTGGAAGCTTGCGACCAGGCTGTGAAGAGCTTAAGCCTCCACTTAGAGAGGGTCATGTGAGAACAGCGCAGCCTCAGCCTAAATTCCCAGCCAGTCACCAGCACCATCTGCCAGGAGCAGGAAGGAAGCCATCTTGGACTTCCCAGCAGCCCTTGCTCCCCAGCTGAGACCATGTGAAGCCGATGATTTGCAGAATTGTACTCTGCCCACATTCCTGACCCCTAGCATCATGAACAAATAAAATAATTGTTTTATGCCATTCAGTTCAGGAGTAGTTTGTTACATGGCGAGAGAAAACTGAAATACTCCTCAAAATGTTTTACTGGGTAGGGTTGGTGGGAAATTGGTTACAAGTGGCTTATTTTTATTTCTATGACTGCAATGGTGGTTAAGTTTTATGTTTCTTCCTGAAGGATAACCACAAAGTGGAGGATCTTCACATCCTCTGCATTAAAGGTAAGAATCTGACAGAGCTGGTCCAAGGAATTCTTGAGCTATAAAGAATATCTTTTATTTGCTTAGTCTTTGAAAAAGCATTCTTTTGTTCTCATAGGAGCTGCTTGGTTTTGAGAGAGGGTGTGGAGGCGGAATGACGGGTCAGTTTTCCCATTTGCAAAGAGTTATTTTCAATGGTCTGCTTGGGATCCATTTGCAGGGACACTCCTGGGGCGAGCAGATCAGAAACAAGCAGTTCTGTTTTCCTGTATATTCTTCTGGCAGCAATTAATGAGGCAAAGGGTCTCATTAGTATCTCCTGTCTGAAATGTGTAAGTCCACTAGGTGGGCAGGAGCTCTGCAAACACATCCATTCTTTCCATGCAACCAGTAAATGAATCACATCATTATCTTTACTTTTGTATGAACATTTCAACTGAGAATAAAACACATAGGGGTGCAGGCAGACATTCAGGATGTAACTTATTTTTTTTTCCTAAGCATAGTATTTCCAGCCTGTGTTATGGCATCTGCGTTCACCAACTCAAAGCAGAATTTGGCAGTGAACACAAATACATTCACATAAGCAGATGAAGCCACAAGCAGGAACAGGCTGATTTCAAAGCAGGCTTTTCAATTAATGGGTGTATTTGGCGTAATGTTGACATCTACATTGTAGTGAGAACTGTGGCTTTGAAATTACTTAGCTTACCTACTGTTGTAAGCCATCTTTGCGAAACCCTCAGAGTGATGATGTTTTTAAAGTAGGCTTCAGGTATGAACCAAGCCTTGTAAAAAATAGAAAGTAAAATTATTTTATAAACCAGAAGGCTGAGGCATAAACCAACACTGACAAAATGAGTTGGTGCTCACTGCTGGGGCAAACTTGGAATGCTTATAACAACTTGGATGCTTCTGTTCTATCATCTGTTAGATCTCAAATTGCTCCTCAATCCATCACTTCCCTTTCAAAATTGTGCTATTATTGGTTGATGCCTATAAATAACTTTCTTATTATTTTCTCCTTCTAACAAGTAATGAGCTATTATACCCTCCCCACCCTGGGGGCTGGAATTCTTTAACTTTCATCATCATCAAAACTGGAGTTAAAATCAAGAGTGTAATTAGTTTTGAGTAATGCTGTAATTATACAGTAAAATATGACATCCAACAAGAGAAAGAAAAAAGCTCAATTTAGTTTTGACTTTTTAATGTTTTTAATTTGTTATTAAGAAATTAAATAAAAATTGCATTCAAATCCATGATGGTGTTTATTGTATAGCTTAGGAATGCTTTAGTTTAAAAATTTATAACCACGTATCTTCTTTGAGTGTTTATAACACCAGTTGCTTCACATGCTTTATCCCCCCTCATTGATTCCTAATAAGAACACTCTTATTTAGAAATTCTATTGGTCTTTTTCTTATAGTTGAGGAAACTGAAGCTTAGCAAGTTCGACTAGCTTGGCTGAGTTACTGTCAGTATAGGACAGAGGTGGGATTTAAACTTAGACCTCAGTGACTCCAGGCTTGTGGTCTTAAGCTTCTTAGTCACTTCCTTCCCATCAAAAATTTCATGGACTGAGGAGCCTGGCAGACTACTGTCCACACGCTCATAAATAGTCAGACTCAACTGAACGTGCATGCACACATATACCATCACTGGTACTACTTGCCTTACTTGCCTTTCCCTAACTCAGGAGATGAAAGCATCATTATTTTTCATCTAAGCTTTGTTTTTTTTGGTCACTGATTGCTTAGGAATGAAAGTCAAAGATACCTGACTGTGAGTGATTCTACAGAGAAATTCTAAATTCAGTGGGATCCTGAGTACTTTGGAGACGTTAGACTTTGGAGGTACAACTTTAATAACTATTGCAGCAACAGAGTGACTGTATGTGAGTACAGGTGCATTTTCTGTGTCATTTCATGAGTTCATATGGAAATGCCACGTGAGGAAAGGGGTGAAGCCTGCTGCTTGAATTCCCACGGATACTGTCTCCCAGGCTTACTGTGGTATACAGGTAGGACATCCTTCCCACAGCTGCCATGCAAATCCATGGAGGTCCAGGCCTCCTTATCTCCAAGGCTAAGAACCACTTCTGTCTTTGACATCATTACTATTTTAGGCTCTGATATTTTTAGAATGATGGAATTAACGTCGGGAAAATTCAGCTGGGCATGTCAGGAATCCTGGCATCTTTAGGAAGAAAGGAAGAAAACAGAGCAGCTTTTTGAAATCTGACCAGCCTGGTGTGTGTGTGTGTGTGTGTGTGTGTGTGCGCGCGTGCGTGTGCGCACGCGCGTGCGCGTGCATGTGTGTCTCAAGTGGAACACTTGTCCTTGTTTGTCCCCTTAATTGCGTCTCATCAGCAACGTGAGCTGTTGTTCATTAGCCTCTTCTTATTGTCATCGCCTGGAAGTGGAGCATCCAGCTGGCAATTTCTAGCGCTTGCTGTTTATAACCAAAGTTACATTGCTCTTGATGAGAGACAAAGAGAGAGAGAAAAAAAGAATGATGTGGGAAACCAGTAACTGAAAAGAAAGAATATTCATTTTGGTAAGAGACGATAACCCAGTTCTTAATGAGCAGTCAAAGTAAAAAGTCCTTAGTTGAAAGTGTATAAGAGGACATTTGCTTTCCTGTGCTTCACATTCACGTGATTTAAGTGTATTTTTGTTCCTCACCCTTAATCTCAAGTTAAGAGGCCCTGACACGCCTCTATTTTACTTAACCATCATCCAAACACAGAATTTGTCCCATTCGCACTGCCATCCTCATCCTTAAACACACACGCGAACTCACGTCAGTGAGTATCAGCCCTTAGTCAGTGGTTTATTGGAGACAGTCTGCAGCTGTAGGACTTGCTCTGTATATTCCCCAGTGCCATGTCTGCCTTGGCCTTACATGAAATTCAGTTCTACAATTGTCAAAATATATTGTTGCTCAGTTCTTGAGGTACTGGTTTAATTACTCAAGATCCAAAATGCCGACCTTCATATTAACTAATAACTCATGAAATGAAGGGAAGGAAAAGCAAACCTGGCACAAATTAGGATTCCAAAAGTACACATAGACAATGGATGGATTTGTAAATGAGCCAATAGGAGACTGTCCCCATTCTTCTCTGACACAGGGCAAGGACAAAATTCAGAATGCACAGCAGCGGACACATTTGCAAACTAGTTCTGGAAGAACAGAAAGCCGGATGGACAGAGGTGCAGATGGTGAAAGAGATGGAGCATAGTGGGGTTACTGTGGGTCCCTCGTGATTAGACCAACCTGACTCCTTAATATTCCAGAGGGTGCAGACTACCTCTGGTAGTGACCCTTTAGGTGATAGCTCACCTAGGTGTCTGTGAAATAATAAGCAGAACTTTTCTGTTCAAAGTTTTACCAACTTTTACAGGTAGTACGAGGGACTTACTTGGCAGTGTGGTAGTTAAGACTTAATCTTCCAGTGTAGAAGATGTGGGTTTAATCCCTGGTCAGGGAGCCTCATGGCCCAAAACCCGGAAAACATGAAACAGAAGCAATATTGTAACAAATTCAATAAGGACTTTAAAAATGGTTCACAGCAAAAAAAAAAAAAAAGATTAAAAAAAGGTAGTAAAAAAGTAAATAGCTCCAGTGCTTGAATACTTAAAAAGCTGCCAACTTGTCATGGATTATAAAACATATTTTTCTATAGTTTTACTGAGTCCAATAAGCTCATATATAAATTTTCAGCTGACTCTCAAATAACACAGTGAGATAAGCTGGACAAACATGTATATCCTGTAACACGGATGAGGGAAGTAGGGGTCAAGAACTTTGGAAATAATGGGTTGCATTTGGTTACAGTAACAGGGAAAATATGAGTTGTTTCCTACTACAGATTAGTAGGATAACAAGTGATGGAGAATAAATTAGCCCTTGGATAATTTGTCCTGATGAGACTTTAAACACAAGAGATTTTTGCAATTGGGTGTTGAGAGCCACACAATACTGTAAAATAAATGATGACAAGTTGGATCTGAACTTCAAGGTGTTCCTTCCAAAGAGTTCATTAATTAGTTGAGAATGAAACAAAATACAAATGTTTGTCCCCCTTAAAACGTATGCCAGACTGTCCTCAACTCAAAGCCTCTAATGGGTTTCTGAACTAAATCAGAGTAAAAGTCAATGTTTTACAAATCGGCTGCTTCTTGCCCTTCTGATTTCCTGTTCCGTTATTCTCTATATTTATGAGTGCTGTGATGGTTTCTTTCATATGTCAACTTGACTGGGCTAAGGGATACCCAAGTAGCTGGTAAAACATATTTCTGAGGACCTTGGCGGAGGTGCTTTTTGCTTTGATTCAGTAGACTGAGTGAAGAGGATCCGCACTCACCAGTGTGGGTGGACATCTTCCAGTCTGTTGAGAGCCCCAGTATAACAAAAGAGAGAAGAAAGGGCGAATTTGCTCTTATGTTCCATTCATGAACTGGGAAGTCCGTCTTTTCTTGCCCTTGGACACTGATGGTTCCAGGCCTTTTACTCTGGGGCTGGCTCTAGTGATCCTCCGCGTCTCAGGTCTTTAGACTCAGACTCCACACCTCCAGTCATCACAGAGCCGCGAGCCGAGCTCCCAGCGCTGTTCAGCAGCTTCCCACGAGCCATCTATTTTGCACGCGCTCGAGTATATACATCAGTGCTACTCTCTCAGTCTGTCCCAGCCTCTCCTTCCTCTATTGCGTCCACAAGTCCATTTTCATGTCTGTGTCTCTGTTCCTTCAGTGGCTGCTCAGAGTAGGATTCAGATTATTCTTTTGGTCTGATCAGTTAAGAGATCAAACAATCCCATAAGGAGAGGAACTCAGAGACTAACAGCAAGGTCCATTGAAGGCTTTTTCTTTCTCCTTCTATGTATGTCCATGAATGGATGATATAAAATGTGTGTATAACTCTCACTCTAGAGTTTGACCTCTGTCTTATTTGATGAATCACCCTGGTAGCTTACTGATAAGAAAAATTATTTTAAAGAGGTATTAATGTATTGTGTGGGTATATTTTATTTTTTTAATACTTTTCCATCCTAACAACTTAGCCCAACCCAAAATGAATTGGTCAGCAACCAGTGAACTTGAGGAAGACCCTCAGACCTCAGATGAGAGAATGACACCAACTAACACTGATTTTGGTCTTGTGACATCTTGTTACCAGCTAAACTGTGTCCCCATCAAATTCATATATTAAAGCTCTAACCCCCAGTATTTCAGTGTGTGGCCGTATTTGGACATAGGATCTTTTAAGGTGTAGTAAAGAATATGAGGATGTTAGCGTGAACACTAATCTGGTGTGACAAGTGTCCTAAGAATAGGAAATTTGGATACAGTAAGAGACATCCTGGTGGCTCAGATGGTAAAAGAAAAAAATTTGCCTGCAATGCTGGAGACTCAGGCTCCATCCCTGGATTGGGAAGATCCCCTGGAGAAGGGAATGGCTACCCACTCCAGTATTCTTGTCTGGAGAAATCCATGGACAGAGGAGCCTGGTGGGCTACAGATCAAGGTGTTGCAAAGAATCAGACATAACTGAGCAACTAACACTTTTACTTACACACTTGAGACACCAGGGAAGTTCATGCCAAGAAATAAAACTATTTGCAGACACAGAAAAGGCAAGAACCCAGTTGAGCTCTGGGTTAGGACCTACAGAAACTAAGAGATAATTAATGGATTTTGTTTAAAGTCACTAAGTTTGTGGTAATTTGTTCTGCAGCAATAGAGAATTAATACAACATATAATTACAACCGTGTCCTCTTGGGGCTTACAATTAAGCAAAGTATAGTAACTAAACAGATAACAGACACAAATACAAATGAGTCAATATGTAGTTATTTCTCTGTCAGTAAAATCTTACCCTGGCTGCTTTGTTGCAATGGCTGTTTTGGCAGGTAGTATTCTATTAGTCAAGATTCTCTCAATGTCTGTTCTGTGTATCAGGACAGAAATATGCATAATATCTACAATGTTGACCCAGAGGAATTTCAGGGTATTACATTTCTTTTGAATTATTGTGAAAATGTAAAAGTTACATTCAGTAGAACTTGTATACATGTAAATACATGTGTGTGTGCTAAATTGCTTCAGTCATGTTAGACTCTTTGCAATCCCATAGACTGTATAGCCCACCAGGCTTCTCCGCCCATGGGACCCTGCAGGCAAAAATACTGGAGCAGGTTGCTAGATCCCCTCCAGGGGATCTTCCCCACCCAGGAATCAAACTTGCATCTCTTACATCTCCTGCACTAGGAGGCAAGTTCTTTACTACTTGTCCCACCTGGGAAGCTCTTTATGTGTAATAGTGAATAATCTTTGTTTAAGTATATGGAGTCATTTGATAAAGCTAAATATGCAATTTTGTAACTATACTGGATAATAGAAAAATGTTTGTAACTGTTATTCCTTACCTCAAAAAAATCTTTGAGGAGAGGGGACCAGCATTTTTTTTTGAAGGCTGTGTCAGCCCTGAGTAAACCACTCTATATACATGTTCTTGTTATGACTCAGAGGAAGCTGAGAAAAACAGCTAATATATATTGGATACTGTATCACTAATGCTTCCATTTCTCAGATGAGAAAGCTGAGTCATAAGAGAATTTGTGTAATAAATTCTTAAGAGAATTTAAGTCAAGTCTTACTGCTGATAGGTGGTTATTTGTGTGTTATGTCCAATTCTAAAGGGCATGATCTGACTGACAAAATATTTGGAAACTGTAGATATTTATGTCTGATGCTGGAAAACTACTAGAATCTAAAAAGACACCAACACCTAGAAGTTTACAAGTCATGCATTCAACATGCATCTGAAACAGTTGATAAATTGCTCCAAATTTGACTTGATCACCTGCTTTTTGAAAGCCAAACTCAAGAGACCCTATCTGCTAAAGGCCATCTGCCTTTGAGGAGGAAATTTAGTGTATTCAGAATCAAGACTATACCACTTGACTCACCTCAGCTCTTCAAAGTGGTCACGTGAGCTGTCTTCCCAGCTTCCTGGAGGCTCTGGGGGTCGGACAGCCACTGTAAAATGGGAAGGATGCTACCCGTGGGGTGATCAGACCAAATGTTCTGTGTGCACAGAGATCCTTCTTCTTGGTGTACTTTTTTCAAATTATCTTTCTTTTGTTTGAAAAAGCTAACACAGAAGTTCTACAGAATTCATTTCCCCCTTATAACTTATGAAGTTTTACCAACCAGAGGTGCTTGAAGGAAAGGTCATCCTGTGAAAGGAATAATTGTTCCCTTGGAAGATTTTTTTTCCCAAAAAAATTCTTTATTGTAGAAAAAGCTCATTGAACACTAGTTTCTCTCTGAAGAAATTAAGCTTCTATAGCCTATGAATTCAAATGCAGTACAGGAGACTGAGACATTTTAAGATCCATTCAGTTATCAAGCCCGTCTTTCTGTAGCCTACTTTAAATTCTCTCTGCAAGGTGATTAAAAGTAACATTTAATAACAGGTCAGTTGACAAGTAATTATTTAGCCCCCACAGGGTGTAGAGTTCTATTCAAAATGCTCAGATTTAAAATTTTAATGTTACCTAATGGGAAGGGAGACAATAATATCTTTTCCTCTGAGCATGGGAACAATATCCAGTCTTATTTTTTCCCATATTTTGGGAAGATAGGCTGTCAAAAATTATGCAAAAAGTTAATAATAAGTTACTTTTTACAGTGTTCTCTTCTTTGTAAATTTTTTTTTGCATTTTGTTGTAAAATCAAACACTCCTTTTATGGAATAACAAATACATTATATGCCTATATTTCAAATGAGGAAACTGAGGCCCAGAATGATGACTTATAAATATACATTTCCTGGACAGAAGTCTTCCATCCACCATACCCTACTTATATATCTTAGTTTGTTGTTACTCAAACTTCAGCATGCTGAGGTCCATCATATGAGGTTAGCTCTCCTCTATTCTAAGCTTCCCCAGTTTTCTCTATTTTCCAAGTACTGATCCTTGTAGGTAAAATTTGGGTTTGTATAACTAAGCCCAGTATAAAGAAGCAGAATGCCAGAGCAGGGGTTCTTTTTAATGTTTGCTTATTATTGTCTCTCAGTGTCTGGCATAGAATTTGAAATATTGTAAGAGCTTAATAAATATGATTTGAATATTAAAAAAATTTTTAATTAGTTTATTTTTTATTTTTTAACTTTACAATATTGTATTTGTTTTGCCATACATTGGTATGAATCATTTTTGACTCCATGATTTTCTCTCTAATAAATGTTTGTTGTATTGCCAATCTCATGATGCTCAGCACACTAAAGATGCTCAATAAACCTGTGTTCAATGATTGAATTAATGTTGAATGCATTTCCCACTTATAACACTCGAGCAACCCCAGCAGGAAAGGACATATGACACACTTATTTGTGACAAATGTTCACCTTGGCTGTTATTTTCTTGTTGTTGATTTACTTATATTAGTTTGAATCATGCAAATTATCTTTGTTGCAGACAAAAAGTATTATTAGTAAATGCAGTCAATTTCACATAGCTCATCAACTTAACGCTTCTCATAACAAACTTAATTTACCTGTTATGGTATATTTGCCAATAAAATAGATAAAACATATGCTGTACCTTTGTGAAAACTCTAGGATTGCAATGTGAAAAACTATGGATGAGGAGGGGATCTCTAATGGACCAATAGATTCTATTATTATATTGCCTTTAAAAAAGATCACTCTTAACCCAGCTAAATTTAGCTCCGAACTTGCTTATGATAAGACAAAAAAGAAAAGCCTGATAGATTCAGGCTAATTTTGGTGACCAAGTTTAAATGCTTACAACTCACACTATAAAATGTTGTGATGCTAAAGTTCTACACCCATAGATTTTCTTTTTCCATTGAGTTTTCTCCCAACAGTCAGGTCTTTGGTTCTACTCATAAACAAAATATTAAACTTGAAGTAATTCTCTAGATCCATTAGTATTATTAAAACTATTTTATTGAGACACAGGTATTTTTCCAGATGAGCTGATTTAGCTTCACTGCCCATAGGTATGACTTGCATCAGGTAACTTTGAAATTCTGTTTGACTCATAGGCTTCCCTTGTAGCTCAGTTGGTAAAGCATCTGCCCACAATGCAGGAGACCTGGGTTTAATTTCTGGGTCAGGAAGATCCCCTGGAGAAGAAAATGGCAACCCACGCCAGTACTCTTGCCTGGAGAATCCCATGGACAGAGGAGCCTGACAGGCTACAGTTCACGGGATCATAAGAGCTGGACACGACCTAGTGTTATCTTTCTTTCTTTCTTTCCTTCATGGTCTTAACTCAAATACTTTAACATGGCTAGAAAAGGTCCCTTAGGCTTCATGGACCTAGGATCCTGAGCTGCATTTTGACTTGCTTCTCTCAGTATTCCCACAATCTTTGTTAACATCTTCTAACTAACAGTTAAACTGATCTGTTTCTCTGAAGATTTAAACCCTCTAATTCCAACATTCTCTCAAGATTCAATTTATTTCTACAATAAGATGCTAAAAGAGTTGGAGTTCTTTCTAATTTTTAGACTTTCTAAAATGAAATTCAAAGTTTGCCTTGAAATGGTCAAACATAAAGGAATCTCAAGGAAAAAAGGCAAAACAGCAATGTAGGACTATATTTGGTTAAACAGTAGTTTCCCAAAATCATGTCCACTCAAAAATCTGTGAATGTGATCTTATTTGGAGACACTTTTTTGTTGATATAATCAAATGAAGATGAAGTTACACTGGGTTAGGATGGGCCTTAATGCAATGATGGTCATCCTTATAAAAAGAGGGTCGTTCAGACAGAGATCACAGAGAGGAAAGACAGCTGTGAGAAGCTGAAGGCAGAGACTAGAGACAGAATTCCATAAACCGAGGAACATCAAGGACTGTCATGACCACCATAAGCCAGGGCAGAACAGGAAGGAGTCTGTCTACCCAAGAGATATCAGAGGGGGCTGTGCCTCAGTGACACGTGGATTTCAGACTTCTGGGCTCCAGAAATGGGAGAGAATAAATTTCTTCATTTTTAGCCACCCAGCTTGTGATAATTTGTTACAAAAGCTTTAGGAAACTAATACAAATAGAGAAATAAAAATTGTGCTTTCTTTCCTTCCCATCATTAATGAGACGTAAAGGTGAAAAAACAATTCTCAAGAATTCCAGGAGTTCTCAGTCTCCACCCATGAGGAGAATCTCTGGAATTTGGAAGCTGACAGGCTTGCAAAATGCTTGAACTTGAGGTGAAAAGAGTGGGTCATAGACATTGTTTCTTGGATAATAATATCTTACAATTTTGTAGCACTTTCTACTAATTTGACCCTCAAGGAAGCCTTCCACGTAGATAAGGAAGCTAATCAAACTCTCCAGAGGAAGATGAAGAAGCCTAGATTCAGGAGGATTAAATGATTTGCTCGAGTTGCTCAACAGATCAATAAAAAAGTCTAAATGGTAACTTAGATGTCCTCCTTCAAGTCTTTATTTTTATGATTCCTCCATGAAGCTCCCAAATAGGTGTAACCAGCTTACTATTTTCTGACACGATATTTGACCTTCTGTTTAACACTTGGGACCAGCAACCTTGCAGGCTGGATTGTTTAACCAGGGAGACAGGTATTTGTGGGTCTATGGAAAGAAGAAGAGATTCAACAGTCTGAAGTAACATATATTGAGTGTTTGTGATAAAATATACTTGAGAGCACTGGAAAATGTATGTGGGCTGGGAATTAGATCCCTATGACAGGCAAAGGGCATTGGAGAAAATGAGAATTTAAAAGAAATGAAAGCAGAGAGTCACAAGTTGCTGAAAGTGCTCTAGGGAATATGATTTATGGCCAGAAACATAAAAGGCCCATAACCAACAACAGAACACAAAACAGTGGTTCCCAACTGCTAGGCCACAAAAAGCGCCAGACTAAATGCCAGAGACTCCTCTGAGGGATGTATTAAAGACAGTGAGACCAGAAGTCCTGTTCAGGGAATTCTTCAGCCCCTTGGGAGATTCTAATGCCCAGGCAAGTTTTGTCATTCTCAGGTCAGGAGAGGTATAAGGTTATGGTTTTCCAGGGTTGCTCACAAGTCAAATTCTTCCTGCCCTCATTTATGCCTACCTGTAACTGCCTAATATCCCCATCAGCCAGGGACTGGAGAATGTCAGATGCATAATAGACAATAAAGGGGAAACTGAGGCTTTAGTTCTATGCCTCTCACATCAGCTACAGAGGCAAAACTTCCTAAGGTTTTCTTTCTTTTGTTTTTGGTGCAGTGTTTTTATAAAATATTCATCTCTTTTTCACTAGGTGATAGAGCCTGTAAGAAGATACCCATTGTTTTATCTGAAATCAAACAGTCAGTTGGCAAAATCTTAAAGTAGAAAATGTTTAGAATTTATCAATGACCTCTTTTAATATGGTTCATTCATCAAAACCCTCTTTCAACCTGTTGTGAAATATCCAATAGGCAGGCAAAGAAAGTTCAGAGGACAAATTATAAGATTGAACAGTTCATTCCAAAGGGAAAACAATACTGTTGGCTTTTAGAATTTACTAGATTTATCTAGTGGTTATATTATTCTGAATTGTATATGAGAGAGGTGCCATAATATTTTCAGTTTTCATGGCTTCTAAACATCCTAATTACACCTGTTCTTTAACTTTTTGTCAACTACCAATCATCACATCTTTTGGATCTCTCTGTTTTCCACTACTGTCTATGTGTTCAAAATATTTTCACTCATTCCAAAATTAAAATTGCCTTAATAGGATTTGATAAACTAATTCACCTGGAAGAAATGTCACAGACTATCTCTGACAGAGATGTTTGCTATATGGTACTTTCTTCTCTGCAACCACAGAATTTTAGGCATAAATTGCAAGTCCATAGTGCATCTATTTTGAGACCATGTTGCTTTCCAATTCTCCTCAAATTATATTCAAAGGCAGCTGTCCATGTTAGCTATTCTTGAAGCCACTTCTGAATGCTACAGCAAACAAACAAAATAACACAAGTGTTGGTCTCATTTTTTCTTCAGTTTTTAGTCTTTCTTTCTGCTAATGAGCTAGCTTAGCCTGTGTGTTGGTTTATTAAATGCTTAAATCACTTCAGTTAAAGCTATTGACTACATTTTAAATTATTAACCATCTTCAATATTGCATTTCCAAGGATTTAAACTGATTTTACAGGAGTTCAAATAATGATCTAGGGACTTGAAACTCGGAGAAAGCCCCAGTGCTTTGGTATTCTTCAGAACTTGAGGTCTACAGAACCTATTTCTCTTGTAATTTTTGTGGTACCCATGATCTCATTGGAAACCAGAATCATTTATCTTGTAGATTTTCATCACATTTGACTGCTGTTCCCCGTTCCATCAAGGAAACAAAGAACAGAAGATTTAACTTAGAGTTAAATTCAAAAAGTGCTTGGTATGGGATTACAGAGACAGGTTTGTAAAAAAAAAATCGCTTCTTTTCCTTCTTTTAATCACACAGACATACACAAAAAGCAATATGGCTTTACAATCAGAGAAGAAGGCCATTAACTTCTAACTGTTGCATGGATTGAAAATCACCATAAATATTAATAAGAGAATAAATTCAGATCCTGGATCTTTAAGTTTTGGATTCTATCCAAGATAGAGTTAGCAACAGAACAATAGGTAATACTCTAATGATGGCTAATTAGCCCCTGCTTCGGAATTTCAGTTCCCATAGGATGCCTCTAATGGTTATTTTCCACTACCATTCCCTGCAGAGGATTGTATAACTTGAAGGGCTCAATGTGATGAAACTGGCTCCTTTCAGACTCCCTAACTTTATTATTATCAATGGATTTTTATATAAAAGCAACGAAGCACCTTTTCCTGGCTCAAACCTAAGAGGATATAACAATGTGTTTCAACTGTGCATATATATGATCTCTCTAAGATACACATAATTGGAAATAGTAAACAAATTCTTTAAGAAATTGTCTTCTGTAAAGATGACTAGATAGCCTAACAAGTATGGAAGACAGGCATAAACTTTGCCCAGTATATATAATGGCATTTGCATCCTTAGATTGGGACAGGCCAACCTGGTTAACCAGAGACCCTATAATTTACAGTAGTTGTCTTTAATGAGGCCACTGAGAGACCTGGGAAAGTAGACAGAAAGCAGGAAGAGAGAAAGTGGTTCTATAATAGAAAACAGAGGTTTCTAAATGCAGTTTAGGAAGACAGAGAAGGGTATAGTAAAAATTAGCCTAACAGCCATGACTATAGAAACATTCTTACTTCTAAGCTTTCATTAAATCAAATACTAAGTGGCAATTACTGAAATACAATAGGCACATTCAGACTCTTGACAACTCTCAACCATTCTGGGCTTTATAAACCATTTGTCCCAGTTCACATGATGTCCCCATCACATGAGGTGACTGTTTTACCACAGTCTTCAATGCCATGTGGAACAATCTAGAGTTCTTGAATGGCTCAATTATTTTGAGGTAATTCAAGACATCTCTATTGAGGCATCCAGTATTCAACCTGTGTTTAAATAGACTCTTGGGTCCTGAAAAGCATAAATGTATGCAATAGACAAGTCATCATCTGTTTCGGAGGGAGTAGGGCTTTGCTTCCTGACTTAGAATTGTTCAATTGTGGGTGCACACATAGAATACTGTGCACAATGAAAAGTCTGATGCTATAAATATTTACTACGCCACGGGGTTCAGAGAGGCCTGTACTAAGGAATTGAAAAATAGGCAAACAGAATCTACTGGCAGCATTTTGTTTTTCCTTTCTGGTTCTATATTGTTCAATGTAGAGTTACTTCCAGCAATTCTTAAAATGCTTCACATTTGTCTGGGGTTGATAAGCAATGACACTCCTGCTGCTGCTGCTAAGTCACTTCAGTCCTGTCCAACTCTGTGCGACCCCATAGACGGCAGCCCACCAGGCCCCCCCATCCCTGGGATTCTCCAGGCAAGGACACTGGAGTGGGTTGCCATTTCCTTCTTCAATGCATGAAAGTGAAAAGGGAAAGTGAAGTCGCTCAGTCGTGTCCGACTCTTCGTGACCCCATGGACTGCAGCCTACCAGGCTCCTCCGTCCATGGGATTTTCCAGGCAAGAGTACTGGAGTGGGCTCCCATTGCCTTCTC
Organism: Giraffa tippelskirchi; assembly: GCF_054371585.1. NCBI lineage: Eukaryota > Metazoa > Chordata > Mammalia > Artiodactyla > Giraffidae > Giraffa > Giraffa tippelskirchi. Next base: position 155,878,006 of record NC_137281.1, read on the forward strand.
CAAAGCAATGACACTGTATTTCACCAATTTGGAAATTGAGGCTTGGACATGAAACTGACTTATTGTATAATTAACTCTAAATTGATGATGTTTCCTAGAGGTTAGAAAAAGAGTAAGCTGTAAACTGGAGCGGAAAAGTCCCTCACCAGGTGACAAATCAGCATGCTATTTCTGCTCCTTGGCCCTTTTACCCAAACTTGTCCTACGTGCAGTCCTTACAAACTGGAGGTATCGGCATACTGGAGAGCAATTCACAGAGATGCTTAGGAAGACTCAACTCATGAAAGGGTCTTACAGTGTATATATGTGTGTATGTACAGAGTGGGTGTTTAAAATGTCGTGATCTTAGTCACGGTCTCTTTTGTAAGCAACCACATTTTACCTACAATGTTTTTCATATTGATATTGTCAGGGTGATAATATCAAATCAGAATAAACTCTTCACGTATCCTGGAAAAGTTGTAGCTGATATACGGAAAAATATTTCTAATGGCCAGGGCATTAGTAGGTCTCACAATATTAAGGAAGCACCATGTATACCATGGTTGGGAGTGAAGTAAGGTGAGTTTGGGGGATTGGAGTCAAATCATTTCTAGTTGGTCCTCAGTACTGATTGAGGCTGATCTACCTGTCTTTAGGGTTTAAAATGCTGCAACACATTCTACACACACCCCTCCCCTTCCCCGAAAACTGGCTGATTGTTCCATTGTGAATTCTTTTCTCATTAGGGCTACCCTTTGAGATAACATTCAACAACTATTAGCCTACATGAAATCACTTTTGAGACTTGAACAGAGTTATGGAGAAAGGAAGCTGGATCAAGGCTCTGCAACCTAGTGAAGATTCTTCATACTGTAACTAAGACTGCACACAGTCAAAAATTAATCAATCAGTTAAATAGGGGGAAAAGAAGTTCCTGGATGACAGACGGATCTTTCCATCCTTCCTCTAATCCCAGATCCAGGGTCCATGTTCTTTCCTTTCATATGGAGTCTAGTTTATCTTTAATCCAATTCAATATAACTTAACCCATCAAGTCTCTTCAGAGTTATTAAATATGTCCTCATGCTCAGCCACTCAGTCGTGTCTGACTCTTTTGACTGCATGGACCGTAGCCCATCTGGCTCTTCTGTTCATGGGATTTTCCAGGCAAGAATGCTGGAGTGGGTAGCTAGTCCCTCCTCCAGGGCATCTTTCTGACCCTGGGATCCAGTTCCTGTCTCCTGTGTCTCCTGCACTGGCAGGCAGTTTTCCTCACCATTGAGCCACCTGGGAAGCCCCCTATGTAGTGCTGTATAAACCTGCGGGATTTGGGGGAGGCAGTGAGATATGAGAGCATTTAAAAATATGTTAACATAGCCCTTGGGAGACTTATAAGAACAGGAAGGATTAAATGAAATAGTATCAATTATCAGTCGGCATGCATGTCTGTGTGCATGCTTACACACAGACACACACACACACACACATACACATGCACACACAGACCAGTCTATTTGACTGTCAGATGAACATATAACAGAATCCTATGGATGGGCCCATTTCTAACTCTGGGTGAGTCCAGAGACTGGAGCTCTATCTTTTCGGAGCTTCCCCCCAGCACCTTCTATAATCACATCAAAGGTCAGGCTACTTTTTCTCCCTGAGGATCAGCTGTTAATGTTAACCCTCCCACAGCAAATTCATCCATGCTCCTGATCTTAGAATTTTCACCTTGCTTCTTTTTATTCTTACTCTACATAGTAATCATCTGGCTTAGACGTAATCATGTGAGAAGCTGTCAAAAACTTTATTATTATAAAATGTTTCAAAAACATACAAGATCTACAGAACAGTAAAGTCAACTCTCTCATGACTCCCAACATTTTGCTTCAATATGTTTCAGTTCATGGCCGAATTTTTTCACTTCCTAATCCCCCAAATTCATTTGAAGTAAGTACCAGATTTTTTATCATTTCATCCAAAAATATTTTTCAGTACATATTTTAGAAAAAATATTTGGAAGTATAATTACATACTGTCATCACATTTCAACACAGCATTAATTCCTTGATAGAACATAATATTCTGTCAATTGTAAAATCAATTATTTCATAAACTATTATTTCAAAGCTTGTTTGATGTTATCAGAACTAGAATATGGTTACGTATCTCAACTGGTAGTTGATATATATTTCTTAAGTGTCAAACCAGTCAATCCTAAAGGAAATCAGTCCTGAATATTCGTTGGAAGGACTGATGCTGAAGCTGAAACTCCAAAACTTTGGTCACCTGATGCGAACAGCTGACTCATTGGAAAAGACCCTGATGCTGGGAAAGACTGAAGGCAGGAGGAGAAGGGGACGACAGAGGATGAGATGGCTGGATGGCATCACCGACTCAATGGACATGAGTGTGAGTAAGCTCTGAGAAATGGTGAAGGACAGGGAGGCTGGTTGTGCTGCAGCCCATGGGGTCACAAAGAATCAGACGTGACCGAGCAACTGAACCACAAAAAGTGTCTTTTAAAATATCCCTTCCCACACCCTCTTCTCTTTTTCTTGCTCTCCCTCTGTCTCTGCTTCTGTCTCTCTTTTGACCTTACTAATTATTCCTTGAACAAATGGGTTGTTTCTCTTTTTTCTCACCATCTGGACTTTTCTCATTATCTTACTGAGGTGTTATTTTGCGCTTACTCTGTTGCTTGTATATTCTGAAAATAAATCTAAATGCTCCATCAATTTTAGGTTTGAGCTTCTTGAAAAGCAGAAGTCATACCATATCTGGTATCTCTGTTTCTGTGATGTTAGCAGTGATTAATGATTATTACCTCAATTCATTATGCCATAAGGAGTTGCAAAATAACGATATTCTAGTTCTAACATTCCTATGTTAACATTCCTATGATATTCTAGTTCTAACATTCCTGGACTATGTATCTTAAAAGAATCTCCTCCATGCAACTCCAAATACCATTGCATTGGGAGTTAGAGATCAAAGATAATGAATTTGGGGGAGGGGCAATGGAGGAGCACAATTCAATTCATAGCATATGGTTACATAACTAAATTGTAAAGTCATTTGGAATAAATTGTCTGTAATGCCACCAACTGAAAATAAAGACAGATATATTATTTAATTTTACTTTAGATTTCTAGGAAATATTAATTTTGTTTTGTAATTATGTAAAAATTTTCATGAATCCAAACTGAATTACACAAAACTAGATATCATGACGGAAGATTATTTCTAAGCCAGCACCTCTTCACTATTTCTTCCCTCCCATATAGAGAGCATTAAAATAATGTATTGTTTATTCTTTTAGATAGTATATTTAAGAGACATATTCTTAGGAACTAATTTCAGTCTACCAAGTTAGAATAATAATAATTCCAGCAAGTTAGAATCCCAGAGGGAGGCCAGATGATTCTGATGCACATATCTGATTACAAATCCTACATACTCTTCTTCAATGATGTCATTTATTCCTTGCTTTCTGTTATAACTTAAAAGCCAGTGACTCAAAAATCTATTTCTAATCTTCAGTCTCTTTTGGATAACGGATTGTTGAAAAAAACCAGATAACATAATGTCATCCTATCTTAATATATTCAAAGTAATCTTATTTGTTAAGTATATCTGAGTATCTATATTGACACATTCTTAGAGGTCCATAATTCTTTCCTTTTTCTTACATTCTGTATCAGTCCTGACATTTGTTCAAAGTTGTTCCTCAAAGTTAGCCTTTATCTTTACTGCCATAGCCTTTGTCAGGACAGGGTTTCTCAACCTTGGCAGTATTGGCATTTTGAGCAGATGATTCTTTGTCACAAGGAGCTTTCTTGCACTTTGCAGATTTTCTAGCGGGATCATTGTTATCTTCTCTCTTAGGTGTTATCAGCCTCTTAGGTGTGAAAGCAAAAATACATCCAGACATTACCAGGTGTCCCGTGGTGTGTGCGTGTGTGTGTGTGTGTGTGTGTGTGCGTGTGTGTGTGTGTGTGTGTAGGTGAACTCTGTGGGGTAAGGTGGAGGGCTGATGGAGAATCTCTTGACTGAAGCGTCGTCACCTCGCTCTTAGACTACTACAAACCCTCAGGCCTGGTCTACCTGCTTGTAAAATCATTGACCTTCCACATTACTGTATGTTACAAAGTGCATTCTTCTTCATCCCAGACTTTGTTTTTTCTACTGGAAATAGGCAAATTGCACAGTTGGCTCTACACTGCTGTTGACTAAGAGTCCTTTCCACCATCATCTTCTGCCTCTCACTCCCTCCTCTGCACAGTTTCACCCCCTTCTGTAGCGGCAGCTGCTCATCCCGCCTCTCCAAATCTTCCACTTATTTCTCTTCAATTTCTGTGCATATTTTTCTTCAGCTGTATGCCACTTGCTTTTTCAAGACGGAAGATCTCTAATCCCTCTTCTTGTAATCTTTATTTGTTCATTCTTATGCATGTGGCATCTTAGTTCCTCAACCAGGGACTGAACGCTCAACCCTTGCATTGGGAGCATGGAGTCGTAACCACTAGATCGCCAAGGAGGTCTCTCTAATCACTCTTTAAGCTGATTTTCAAAATTTGCATAGTGAATGAGGCTTTTCCCTTTACCCGCATCTCAAGTACAATACCAAAGATATCATATTGTAACTCTTCATTTACACTCTCTGTCACTTCTTTTCCAGGTACCTCCCCAAGGGTGGCTGGATTTATTCACAGTGCTTACACAGTACCCCAAAGAGACACCTACTTGTATCTTCACCTGCACCCGTCTGGAATAGTCCATGTCAGTAGAAGTACAAAAACAGTGAAGTCATTCCTTTGAGATCTGCAGCCTGCTGGATTTAAAGGGTAATTGACTGGCTGCATGTGACCCAGAGTACATTATAAGAAAACATATCACTCAAAACACTTCTTTCAGAGTTACTTTTAACTTTTAAAAGTATTTTATTACTGCTAGAATTTGAAATAAAAGTTAGTAGTCCTTAACCGAAGAAAATGGCACCCAAGGCATTTCTAGAACTGATTGCAGAGTGTGCCTATGCTGCTAGAAAAGGTCTGTTCTTTCTGACAGCACAGCCTCTGATCTGTAACACTGAACTTCATTACTCACCTGTGCCTTTCAGCGGTGGCTGCTGTCTACTGGTCCACGCATGCCCTTTCAAGGATTCTCAAAAGAGGATCAGGGTGATATTGAGATGTCAGCAATGTTAGCCTGTCTGGAGAGAAAGTTACACTTGATATGATGGAGATGATCTGACCAGAAAGACACAGGGAAGTGGGGAAAATAAGCTCTATTTGAGTCCCTCATTAAGTTGCATACAGAAAAAGAGCACTTGCAAAAGTTAGAAACAAAACTAAATGAAATAGGGATTGACCATTTTTAAGAGCTATCTTTCTTTATGAAAGTTTATTCTTAATTTTAGCCTTTGCTATTCTAGTCATGATAGTTATATAAGCTTCCCACTTTCTAGATCAAATGGGAAGAAAAGGAAAGAAAAGCGAACGCTAACTGAATGTATTTTCTATGTGAACAGTAATGTAACAGAGAACAAACTGGACTCCATGTTGGATCTACTCCTTGAGCTCTTTCACTCTGTGTCCTGTGTTTAGTCACTCTGGCTCTGCACCTTTGTAAGAGCATGTTGCCTCGAGCCCGAAATTTACACGACAGCCCATTCTCAAGGCTCTGGTCTATAAAGGTATACACTTTTCCATTCCTAATCCCATGGACGGAGGAGCCCGGTAGGCTGCAGTCCAAGGGGTCTCGAAGAGTCGGACATGGCTGAGCGACTTCACTTTCACTTTTCACTTTCATGCACTGGAGAAGGAAATGGCAGCCCACTCCAGTGTTCTTGCCCGCAGAATCCCAGGGACGGGGAAGCCCGGTGGGCTGCCTTCTATGGGGTCGCACAGAGTTGGACACGACTGAAGCGACTTAGCAGCAGGAGCAGCAGTGATAAAAAGATGCAGAACAGAAAATAACAATTGCCTTGTTGGAGGTTTATAAGAATATTGTGACCAGACCTACAGGGAGAGTTGCAAGAATAAAGGATTCCTGCACCAAGAAGTTTTCAACAACTGGCTTCTTAGTATAAAAGAAGCCTGAATTCTAACCTAGGTAAGATGGTTCTTTGGGACACTAGTTCACCATCTTGTACATCTGGTGGCTCTTCAAACAAAATCAATATTCCTTGCTCCAGCACCTCATCTCTTGATTTATTGGCCTGCTGTACAGCAAGCTGTGTGAGCTTGAGCTTGGTAACAATAATGCTGCAAAGAATGTAATATCCGTTACTTGGAAACTGAGGCTCTGTGAGATTAGAACTGTCCTTATGGACACAAAACTGGTAAGCCTTGATGTATTATTCAAATATGATGCTTTCTGTCTCTAAAGTCTATACACATTTTAGTTACCTCTTCTTTTCCCCTTTATCACTTTTGAGGCTTAAGTGCAATTCTTTATACTTACTGCACTGGGGTTGAGTACAGAGATGTGTGTTCACTATGTCCTACGGCCATATTGGTAGAAAAATGCCCTTCAATTGGTTGACTTTGTTCTTCACACCTGAATAGGGATGAAAGAAGCAGGTGAGGGTTACTCAAAAGCAAAAACAAACAAACAAAAAAAAACCTAGTACTTGTCACCGATTAGGGAATGGTTAAAATCAAGAAACTCATGTTCAAATGCAACTATCCGAAGAATGGTTAAGTCTAAAAGTAGATTATGTTCATCAGGAATGGAGTTTGTTTTACATGATGGTATTTTTAAATTCTTGCTCATGAAGAGAAGCAGAAGAACATTTATATTAAGGACAGAATCCAATCCTTACAAATTCTCTCCTGTTTCTGCCAGTAAGACAAGGCAGTGCACAGCTGATATCGTTTGTAAGAGCAGGGAACCTAAAATCAATCTTGGAGAGAAAGTCTTGACATCGGGGCTTGAGAAAGTGAATTTAATCATTTTGTACGGAGTATTTTCACCCTTCATGTCTAAAGAGAAAGTGGATGAAAAGATACAGGACCAAGGGAGAAAATGTACACTAAAGAGGGCTAAAGATCACACTTTTTTGGTTCATTTTTAATTTTTCCAAAAGCTTCATAAAAATGAATTCTAGAGTATCACTAAAAATCACCAAAGTGATGATGTTAGACGTGGCCACATCCCCATCTCTACTGCTCTGTCCACTGTGAATGTAGTCCAAAATACTAACCACTTCTGTTGGAAGAATATTGGATAAGTCAAGCAAGGAGAAACAGACTGACTCTAAGAGTCAACCAACAACTGCTAAGTTTTATTTGTAAGTAGCCATTAATTCAAGATCTTCTCCTGATACTACCCTTAGAGATTTATCTATGCTGATTCACAAAAACATCCTGTGGAGTTAGAAAACTGGTATAATTATCTCCACTTTATAAAAGCATAAACAGAGCCTTAGAAACAAATCAACATTTCCAGAAATACATAGCGACAAAGGAGAAGAACCCAAGTCCAGAGCACTTTTGGTTTAGACAATCTGATTTCACGCAGTCAAGAAACAGTATTTCTCTTGGGTCTGGGCCTTCCTTCCTGATGATGCCTGGTATTGCATGACCTTTGAAACACATCAGCATAGACAGATGACTATAAGAAATGTGCAGTGTATTTACCAAGAAATGGTTCCTTGCTAAATTACATTTGGGAAAACAAGAAGTTAATCTATAAGAAATAGTAACAATTGTGCTATAACTGGTGATCACTGGTAATAATAAATAAGACTTAAGAGCTCTGGGGTCGCATTTTAAATATACAGTAGCTAATTAACTAAAACTATACAATTTACAAACACATCTATTGAATACTTGAAACTGCTAGTAGATATGTCCATTTACCACATGTAGCAGCTATTAGATCATAAGAATATTTTCAGTCACCTGCTGATATTTTAAGACTTTCATTATAGTTAAATAATATGCATAAGAAAAAGTTTTTCTTCTTTTAAAGTGACAAGAAAAGACTTCAAAGGTTTGATGACACTTGCAAACTAAAAGTGACAGGGGATATAAAATGCTTATAAAATTCAAGCAGTTAAGGAATTTCCTCCAGAAACTGGCACTCTTTGCCAGTGTTGAAAGGTGTTTAGTTTTAGTAATCCTAACAGACAGACAGATGGATGGATACACACACATCATATATTTATTCTCTGGAAAAAAACAATCAAGTAATGTCTCCGCCTTCTCCATGGTTAAGAGTTACTATAATGAAAGATGCTCATAATGTGTGTGTGTGTAGTTTCAACTGCTTGTTGTCACAGCATTTTCAGCATCTGAAAATAAGAATTTAGCCTAGCTTCTCTTTATGCCTACAGCTCCTAACTTGTGCCGACTCATAGTTTATATTCATTAAATGTGTGATATTTGTTTGACTAGTTCTCAATCTGGCAGTTATTATAGTTGATGGTGCCATTCAGGACCACTCAAAAACTGATGTGTATGGAGAAAAAGCGGATGCAGTAGTGGGAACGTATAGGCAGATTATATACATAAAGAAACAAGCCTCTTTTATCTACCCTAACTTAGCCGTTTCAAACTCTTTTTTTCTTAGGGGTAAATATTGATTTATGGAGCTTAGAGTAGGTATAAGGGCCCTGAGTGAAGGGTGCTACATATGTCTTGTCATTTAAACCTCAAAATAGCCTTGTCTGGAAACTATAATATCCTAGTTTTATGGGTAAAGACACTTATATTCAAAGGGGCTTAGCAATTTGTCCAAGGTCAAAATCACTTAATTTAGAAAAAAAAATGACAGCAAGAGAAAATTACGATTGCATGGCCAGCCCACAGTTCTCTTTACAGTCCATCAATTCCACCTCTTTATGCTAGCGTAACATTTCCAGGCTACAGTTCTGAAAGGAGAGGTCAAGGGAAGAGGAGTCCATAATAAAGCAACCTGAGCTTTTAAAATTCACTCTGACTTAAGCGGGCAGTTCTCTCTGATCATACGCTGCTTTGCTGCCTCCTTCAACATCTGGGGTTCCTGTTACCCTCTCCTCCCAGATTCCTGAGCTCATTTTCCTGTGACATCCTCTAATACCTTCCAAACTCAAGTGTCCATGCCCCAGATCTCTACCCATTGTACCAGCTCCAATCCATTTTCACAACTTTGTTTTATGTTCCTAACATTGATCCTAACATTGACTGATACACCAGTTATAATGAATTCAGCCTTTGCCACTCAAGAGAAAGTCCCAGAGACCTTTTCCCCCAAAACAAAGGACTTGACTTCAAGGTAGAGGTGAATCTCGACATCTAGGGCATCCCAATCCTTGTTTAGAGAAGGAAATGGCTCCAGTATCCACTCCAGTATTCTTGCCTGGAGAATTCCATGGAGAAGCCTGGCGGGCTACAGTCCATGGGGTCGCAAAGAGTCGGACATGACTGTGCAATTAACACACACATACACACACACACACACACACAATCCTTCTTCTTGTTTTTGTGTCACTTTGAGGAAAGTCATTCTCCCATTTTCCACTCTCTGCTCTCCCTAACATTTCACATCCAATCACTGTGGGTCACTCCAGCTTTTATCTCTCTCTCTCCTTCTTTCTCTCTCTCTTTTTTTTCTTCAATGAGTTCTCCTTCCTTTTCCTGCACTAGTTAACAACAATTTAAATTAAGGGTCCTCAAACCCCCAGGCCACACACCAGTGGTGGTCCGTGGCCTGTTAGGAAGTGGGCCACACAGCAGGACATAAGTGGCAGGCAAGTGAACAAAGGTTCATTTGTATTTATGGCCACTCCCCATCACTGGCGTTACTGCCTGAACTCTGCCTCCTGTCAGATAAGTAGGGGCATTAGATTGTCATAAGAGCTAGAATCCTACCGTGTTTGAATCATCCCCAAACCATCTCCCCTCACCCCACCAGGTCGGGGGAAAAATTGTCTTCAACGAAACCAGCCCCTGGTGCCAAAAAGTTGGGGACTACTGTTTTAAATTATTCAATTTGACAGCAAAGCCCACAGGTCCAAGGGACTGCTTAATAACGTTAGTTCATCCCCAGAAGGGATTTTTTTGGAGCACAGCTCTAGTATTAGCAGTAGGAATAGTAGGGGGTTGGTGGTGGTCATCTAATAAACAACAAACATTAGTTTTGTGACTTACTAGATGCCTCGTACTTTGCTAAGTCCTTTGTATGCATTATCTGCTTTAAGTTGCACAGTAATTACCAGACAGACAGTACCTTTGCTTTTAAAATGTGGAAAATTGTAGCTGAAAAGTCTTAATTGCCCAAGATCACATGGCACAGAATTCAAATGCGTGTTTATTTAAAGCTAAATACCTAGCTATTAGCTACCGTCAGCCACTTCCTCCCTTTAGTATCTCTCTCTACCACTCATACTTTGCCTTATTTTATTGGAGAAAAGAAGGATTTGTGCACTTCTAATAACATGTTCAAGACCACACAGCTAGCACATAATAGGGCCAAGATATCACCTTGCCTGCCCGAGTCTTTTTATGATACCAGGTGAAAACATCCTAGAAGGGATGATACATAAAAGTATGACCATCTTTATAAATTTGAGATACGTTGCAATAAAAAATCCTAAATTCACTGAGAATATCTAGACTTAGTTCAAAGAAAAAACTTCTATCTCTCCCGAGAGCCACTTTACTGACAGCCTGAGTCATTTTAGCGAGCTGGGGGACCCAGTCATTTCAATGCTTGTTGCCCTGGATGAGTGTCTTTTACAGTCTAGCTGAGTGCTCAAGTCAGAACCCTGACAGACCTGTTAACAGGCAACACTTCTTTGAGGAAGCCAACAGGAGGTGTGTGAAAGATTGCAGAATTCCCAGGGCTTTAAATTATCTCTGTCACAGTGATTCAGCATCTCCCAGGAACAGAAGATACAAGCCCTAAGGAGGAGATTCCTGAGTCTCACCCTGAAAATATGACTTTACAGACACAGCTTTTAAAGACCAATACTGTTCACTGTATTTTTACTTGGTGTTTGTTCCTAGGACCTCCAGAAAATATTTTGCCCCAGGGTATAGCATATCTGGTGGAGAAGGCAATGGCAACCCACTCCAGTGTTCTTGCCTGGAGAATCCCAGGGATGGGGGAGCCTGGTGGGCTGCCGTCTATGGGGTCGCACAGAGTCGGACACGACTGAAGTGACTTAGCAGCAGTAGCAGCGTAGCATATCTGGCAAAATATATAACTGCCTCTGGATATATCCTTTAATATCATGTGGCTACATGTCCATTCCAAACTCCCTAACTATCTCTTTCCTCACCTTCCCCCCGCAGCAGCCATAAGTTTGTTGTGCCATATTTAAAATGGATAACCAACAAGGACCTGCTGTATAACACTTGGAACTCAGCTCAGTGTTACCTGGCCTCCTGGATGGAAGGGGAGTGTGGGAGAGAATGGATACATGTATGTGTATGGTTGAGTCACTTCTCTGTTCATTGGAAACTATCTCAGAATTGTTAATTGGCTATACTCCAATATAAAATAAAAAGTTAAAAAAAAATTGTCAAGTGACCACTCAGTAAGAGTCTGGGGGAATCTGTAGGGAGCTAGCTGCTTTCAGAGAACAATAGGAATATAAAAAAATTTCCCACTGAAACCAAAACAGTTGGTCCTAGGACTGGATTTCATTTAAAAACAAAACATAACACTTGACTCATTTCAATAGTAGGAACTTTTCATTTTCTCATGATTGCTTAAGTAAAGCATAATAAAGTTTAAAAAGCAGGAGAGGATCTTAAATTCAGTAAAAGACCAGTAAGGCTCTTTAAATATTTTAAAACTTTGGGCAGGGTACTTATTCTCTCAGACTCTCAGTTTCTCTAACTGCTGAAATGAAAAACAGAAGCAAAACACTGTTTTCATTTGAGTTTAACGAATTGTACTCCCAGGCAAGTTGTGTTTTTTGGTATTTAAAATGCTCAGCTCAGGCCTGGACAATCTTGTGTTGCTAAAGTCACTGCAGTTATAGTGGCACTTGCATAGCTTATGATAGAACACCAGGTCAATCACTTGTTGGGTGAATGACCTTGGACTAGGTACTAAACCCCTGAGTGCCTCTATTTCTTCATCTGTAATATGAGGATAACAACAGCAACAATCCCTAAGTGTTGCTTAAAGATTAAGTCAATTAATATGTATAAAGTACTCAGAATAGTTTCTGGAAAAACTCCATGTATACATGTTTCTTAAACAAATGTGAGTTTTTACCCAATTTCTGGGAAAGAACCTAGAGTCCACACTCCACTGAGCTTAGCATAATTGCTCGGAAGTTTTCATGAAACAAGGATCCTCTAACACATAACTCGTTTGACTCATGCTTGTTACCTGCCTGATGTTTGGTACCTGCAGGCATTTGCCTTTGTGGCTCCTGTTCGAACAGTTATACTTCCAAAGTCGCTGCATTTTAATGCAAGGAAGTGTATCAGTTGATTCACCTGAGAAAAAACGAGGCTTTTGTATTTTCATAGACTGTCTCTAGATTCCCCGTAGATCTCCTCAACCCTAACTTTGCAGCCCAGACACTGACAATAGAGTCAGCCCTGCTCATGTCTGTCTTGGTTTTCACTGAATGTTGGAGTCCAGACTATTAGCATCCAGCCACCTGCCAGAGGGTTTCAGAAAGGGTGCTTGGGGAGGGGGTGGGTAAGGAAAGAGCTCTGAGAGGAGTCCTATTTGCTTGTTAGGTCTTACTTTCAATAGAGTTGTTGAAAAATCATGATAGTAACACTTACCAGCACTTGCCAAGCGCTAGCCTCCGTCCCAAGGGTTTTTCACGTGCTGATCTTCAGAACTCCGGGAGGTACGTCCTATCACTAACTTGCTTTACAGGAGGAATAAACCAAATCTGAAATCTTAGTGTCATGTGCCAGCGTCGCACGGCTGTGTGCGAGTGAGTGCTTAGTCACTCATTCGTGTCCAACTCTTTGCCACCCCGTGGACTGGAGCCCCCTGGACGGGAGCCCCCCTGCCAGGCTCCTCTGTCTATGGAATTTTCCAGTCTAGAGAACTCTAGAATGGGTTGCCGTTTCCTACTCCAGGGGATTTTCTCCACCGGGGGATCCAACCCACGTCTCTGAGTCTCCTGCATTGGCAGGTGGATTCTTTACCACTGTGCCACCAGGGCAGCCAGAGTTACACTACTGAAAGGGGTAAAGCAAGATTTCACAACCCGAAATGCAGGCTTACACATGGGCACATACACAAGCAAATGATGCATCTAGGTAGAAATTTAATTTAAGGTAAAATGGGTACCTTGGTACCTAGTCTTTGTTCTCAGTTTAACCAAGTGGAACTCAGATACATCTTACTGGCTGTGTGCCTTCTGTAAGATCTTAATCTTCCTGAGTTTCTCCATCTGTAGAAATGAAAAAAATATTACCTGCCTATTGTGATATGAGACAATGTATATGAAATACACAGTAAATGCTCAAATGATTTTTTATCTATGACAATAAAAAGTATTAATAAGCAAGTATGATGACTCTGATGTTAGGAAAGTGTCTAAAGCAATGCTCAACTCTTAGCTAGTTATCAATATATATTCATTTCATCTCTTTCCAATATGATGTACTGACTATCCTCATGACAAGCATGTTTCTATAGCCAGGATTACAGAGTACCCTGAGGAAAACAGACTAGCTCTCAAGGGAAGAAAAATGCAAGATGGTAATGCAAGAAAGGATCACTTCTCCAGAGAGAACTTTTCCACAGTGGTAATACTGAAGAAAGAATTTAGTTACTCATATTTAATGGGTGCAAACAAATATTTCAGGATGATGCAAAATTGGAGTCAATTCCTCTGTCTCTTAAGGGGTTTAGATTTTTTCGAGGTTCTGTTCAATTACTTTCTTTCCAGGGATGAGAAAATCTAGTAATATTTCACAGGGTTTGGAATACCAATATGGAGCACAGGAGTCATGCCCAGGTAACTGGCATACCCTGAGGTGAGGCCTCCAGGACCGATTAACAGCAGAGGACTTCCTCATTTCAATATCAATAGACTGGCCAGCTTCATTATCTTCTAAGGATCTTTAGGAAATGGTCTTCTCTGGTTAAATGCAATTTGGTGTTCATAGCCCATCTCTCCTTCTTGGTGCCTTGATATCATGATGCTTTGTCCAAAGCAGGTGCCAATCAATCTATAGCCATCATGTTGAAAAGCGAACCAAACACTACCTTTTCTGATATAGTGAAAAATCAATTAAGCAGGACTTAATTAACCAAGATCATATATTAAAAATCTATTTCAAGCCGTTTTCTATGAGAAATTAACCTTTAGAAATTAGAGCAGGGTTCTCCACTTTGGGTCTTACCATTGCTGAAATCGAGAAGTCACCCAGACTGGGACTCCCTTTTATTTCTTGAAATCCACTTCCAAGTTCATGTTTTTGTTTGTTTGTGTGTTTTGCTGAAATTCAGTTTCCTTGTGGCTGTAGAACTGAGGGCTCCACTCTGTTCTGGCGTCAGTCAGAGGGCACCGTCGGTCCCTAGAGTTCCTCGCAGTTGCCTGCAGCCCTGTCTCGCACAGAAGCTTTCCCAGGCAGTCATAGCATGGCCAACAAGAGAATCACTATCTTTATTTCCCGTCTCTCTTCAGCAAAGGCCACCACCGTCCTTTAAGGATTCACTTGAAGCCCACTCAGGATAATTTTCCTTTTGATTAACTCAAAATCAATTAATTAGTGACCTTAATTGGACATGCAGGACCAATTCACCTTTGCCAAATAACAGAAGTAAATCATGGGAAGAACACTGCTTTATAAACACAAGTGCTGTGCACCCTTTAGGGGAGGGGATCAAATGAGATCTGTGTACAAGGAAGTGGGCTTCTTGGAGGCCCTCTAGAATTCAGCCAATCACAGGTACCAAGAAAGCTTTGCCAGAATCAGAGCTTTAAAAGTCAATTGATGGATGTACCTTAAGATCCGTTAGGGATATAATTAAATAAAGACACTCAATACTTGATTATGGCATTCACTCTTTTCTGGGATTAATTTGGTGTTTATGAGATGAACAACTTGCTCATTGATTCATTTCTTCTTTTAATTCGTTTATTTTTTATTGATTTATCTTTCTTTTCTAATGTCTTTTTTTCTATTTATTAAATTAAGTTTATAAATATATCTCTAAGCAAAGCACTGGCTGCTTCATATATATTTTGGTATTTCATTATCATTTAATTTCAAATATTTTCTAACTTCCATTATGATTCCATATTGATCTATGTACAATTTATAAATATATCTTTTAATTTCCAAATATATGGAGATTTTTCAATCATCTTTTTTTTCTTTTTTTGGTTTGTTGTGATCAGAGAACACACTTTATATGATTTCAGTGCTGTTAAATGTAGTAAAACATGGCTTAGGTCCCAGTACATGGACAACTTTTGTAAACATTACATTTATATTTGAAAATAATGTGCATATTGCTTTTACTGGTTTTGATATATGACAATCATATATGCCAATCAGGTGAAATATGTTGATTATGACGTTGAATTCTTCCTTTTTCTTAATGAATTTTGACCTTTTACTATATCAAAAATTAAAAGATATGTCACAGTAAATGTGGACTTGGGGGTTTTTTCCTGTTTTTCTTTTAATTCTTTTAATTTTTGCTATATCTGTTTTGAGGCTCAAATTTGAAATGCTAAATGTTCTGGGTGGATTAAATTTTTATGATTGTAAAATGTTCCCCAGGAACTCTGGTAGTGCTTTTTATTAGAGATAATATCATAAACTCAACTTTGATAATAATTTAGCCACACCAACCATTTTAGTGTTTACACAGTAACTATATTTTTCTATCTGCTCCTTTCAATCTTGCTGTTCTCTTATAATTTAAATATGATCTTATAAATAGTATGTTAATGAAGTCTTATTAATTCTTTGACATTTGAAACATTTTGAGGTAAATAGAAATGATTAATATGTATTCATTTATATATATTTGCTTTTGATTTTCCACACTAGTTGTGGGAGGTTTTTTTTTTTCTTGTATGTGTTTGAATTAATTGTGTAGATTATGATGATGATTTAGTTTCTCACATTAATAGATTGGTAGCTTTATACTACTGTGTTGGTTACAAGCATTCTTGTTCTACTAAAAAATGGATATTATTTGCTACTTTTGCCATTTATAAATAATGCAAGTATGGTTAAGACCCTAACTTCATGTTCCACTTAGTTTTGGATTGCAATTTTTTATATATTGCAGACCTCACAAGGTGCTATTTTTATTGTCATATATCAATATTCACTGAATGTTGATGAGATTTGCCCTTTCCTATCATCATTCATTGCTTTCTGCTTCTCGGATCTTCTGTCTGGGATCATATCATTCTGCCTAAAGAAACTAAAATTAACTTTTTGCCAACCCAATATTTCCTTTAGTGTGAATATGCTGGTGACATTCTCTTGGTTTTTGTTTGTGTGAAATGTCTTTACGTTTATTCTCCAGTCATATTCAGTATAGGTATAGATTTGTAAGTTACTTTTTTTTTAGTGCCTTTAAGATATTTCATTTTGTTCTAGTTTGAAATACTACTGTTTTGACATCAGCTTGAAGTCTAACTGCTCTTCAAACATATTATCCACTTTTTCTGGAAGCTTTTTAATAATTTTCCCTTTGGCTTTGGGTTTAGTGATTTTATTACATGTGCCAAGTGGAGCTTTCTTTCATTTGTGTCTCTTGGGGTTCAAAGGCCTTCTTGAATCTGAAAGCTAATATCTTCCTAGATTTTGGAAAGTTTTGTGATTATCACTTCAAATATTGCTTTAGCTCTATTTTCTATCTTTTTAAAATTCTGGACACCAGTTATACATGTATGCAATCTTCTCATATAACTTTTCATGCATTCTTCTCTATTTCCCATACTTTCAAATTTTCATTCTACAAAATTTTCTTCATAGTCTACTTTCTTTTCTTTGTGGTTAAATTTGCTTCAAAAGATCCTAATTAAGATCTTCAGATTTATTAGATAAAAATAGAGGATGTTCATTTAAATATAGATTATAAATAAGCAATGGATACTTTCAATAAAATTATCTTTCAAAATATTGTTGTTGTTGTTCAGTCACTAAGCCAAGTTCGACTCTGTGATCCCATGGACTGCAGCATGCCAGTCCACTATCTCCTTAAGTTTCCTCAAATTCATGTCAATTGAGTCGGTGTCATCCAACCATCCCATCCTCTCTTGCCCCCTTTCAAATATAGTGAGAGGAAATTTATATGTTGAAGACCTTAAGCCTAGGAACTCAGGATGTGACTGTTTTTGGAGGCAGGGCTTTTAAAGAGGTTCAGTTCAGTTCAGTCACTCAGTGGTATCTGACTCTTTGTGACCCCATGAACTGCAGCACTTCAGGTTTCCCTGTCCATCACCATCTCCCGGAGCTTGCTCAAACTCATGTCCATTGAGTCAGTGGTGCCATCCAACCATCTCAACCTCTGTCATCCCCTTTTCCGCCTGCCTTCAAATCTTTCTCAGCAGCAAGGTCTTTTCTAATGAGTCAGCTCTTCACATCAGATGGCCAAAGTGTTGGAGCTTCAGCTTCAGCATCAGTCCTTCCAATGAATAATCAGGACTGATTTCCTTTACGATTGACGGGTTTGATCTCCTTGCAGTCCAAGGGATTCTCAAGAGTCTTCTCCAACACCACGGTTCAAAAGCATCAATTCTTCAGTGCTCAGCTTTCTTTATGGTCCAACTCTCACATCCATACATGACTACTGGAAAAACCATAGCTTTGACTAGATGGACCTTTCTCAACAAAGTAATGTCTCTGCTTTTTAATATACTGTCTAAGTTGGTCATAGGTTTTCTTCCAAGGAGGAGGTGTCTTTTTAATTTCATGGCTGCAGTCACCATTGGCATTAAATTAAAGAGGTAATTAAGGTAAAATGAGCTTATATGGGTGGGTTCTAATCCAACATGACTAGTGTCCTTATCTAAACGGCAGATTCGGACACAGACGCACAATGAGGAAAGACCCATATGAAGACAGACAGATGACCATCTGTAAGCCAAGGAGAGAGGCCTCAGAAAAACACCCACCCTGCTGATGCCTTAATTTCGGACTTCTAGCTTCCAGGACTGTGAGAAAATACATCTCTGTTTTCAAGCCACTTAGTCTGTGTTACTTTGTTGTGGCAGCACCAGCAAGCTAATTTTAGTTATTTTTATTTGGACTCTGTATGTATCTGTTTCTATTGCTTGTTCTTTCTCTTGGTTTTCATTCACATCAATTCTTGAATGACTTTTTCCCCTTGTCACTTCAGAACACTTTATATGTTCATTAAATCAAATTTTTCAGTGAAACAAAATTTTCACTTTGATTTTTGACATACCACTTTTGTGAATCCACAAATAGTAACCTGTTGCTAAAACAAAATGGTTAAGTTCTATGACAATGACAACTACTTCACCTAAGATTTTCCTGATTTTAGAAATGCTGACCTGTGAAAATATACTCAAATAAGTAGCTGTGTACTAATCATCTTGTTTATGATATAAAACAATTACTAACACCACTGAAACTCACGTGTATACATACCTGATAATGTTTCCCTCTTTTACATCATAGATTTCTTGTTTATCTCTAAGTTTTCCAAATATGTTGCTCTAAATACCGTGTGTGGTGTTGGTTTAGAATTGCTCTAGAAATTGTAGGAGTTCTGTGACTTCAGTTTTTTCATTTTATTTTTTTTAAGCTTCATCCATGTCAATGCTCTTAGCTGCAACCCTTGTAGAGTATCCCTTTGTGTGACGGACATGAGTATTTATATATTCTACACCATAATTTATCAATTCTCCCATTAATGGGCATTTACGATGCTTTGCTCTTATAAGTTATTTTGCTGCAAACATTCTCATAGTTGTTTACCTGTGACGCATGTGAGAATTTCATCCTAGGGTATCTTCCTAGGGATGGAATTGTTAAGTCTGCATGAGAAGTTTTCTTATTCTGATATGAGCAAAGGCTGCTGTACTCCTCCTCTGCTCTTTCATTATCTTGAGAGGACATACGGTCTGTTCCTGCTTAATCTACAGAATGAGCTTGTCTATGTCCAAGGATTTTCAGGGAGAAATGGAAGGCGAGGGCAAGGAAGCGGTGGTGCTTCTTCGCCCATAGGATGCTTCTTTCAACCACCATCTTGGGAAACCAAAAGCTGACGGGTCCAGGCAGGGTGGCCCAGTCCGCCTAGCTCTGTTGACTATGGCTGTGAAGTTGCATTCTGCTGACTGGATAGTATTCAGGATGCAGCATAGTTGATGTCACAGAATCCACTGTGAAGTCACTACTATCCTGTGAAACATGCAAATTCAGAAGGAAGTTTGAGATTCACTTTGAGAATTGGTGGTTTCATTTATTAAAAAGTGATGAAACGAAACTGGAAACAACCTGGTCCTCATCCTCTGCTCCTGCTTGTTGTTGTTGCTGCGTTTTGATGGCTTCAATGTTTGCTGTCACTTGGACTCATTTACCAGGACACCAGTGGTCAAGTGTCTCACCACAGACTACTGGCTGCCTGATGGTCCCCACACCACTCTCGTTGGTCCTAGATATGATCTCCATCTGTACAAGGTGCAGGGTGGTGAACTTTGAGATTTGTTAATAAAGAGTCAATTCTGCCGGGTATTTATCTTGCAGGACCTGGGACTACTGTTTATGTGATAGAACTGATGTTGAATTTCATTAAAATCCAATCTTTCTGGATCTTTTTCATTGTGAGACCTGGGGCCACTGTTTACAAAGTAGGACAGATTTTCAATAGACAGCCAGTCTTCTGTTTTTAACTGTAGAACCTGGGACTATTGCTCATACAGTACAATGGGTTCTGAAGTTATTAAAGAGACAGTCAATTGAGTTGGGGTCCTTAAAGAACCCAAATTATTTGTTGACTGGCTCCCTGCCAAAGTCTGAGATAACCTAGACTTCTTTTCAGTGGGCTGAGGCCGGTGTGTTTGTGGAAGGAGGAGCTGTGTGCTGTGCCCACTGGTTTTCTCTGGAGTTACTTTTTCTCATCCCTGGTGGTTCCGTAGTGGGCTAAGTGCCAGCAGGAGGATCATGTCAGAGCAGACTTGTCCTCCCTGTCTGAGGTGATGAGAATGTCTTCCAGTGACACTTCAGTCCTTTTCCTTCTTCCCAGTCTAGGCTGCAGCATGGGGTTGAGAGACTCTCTCTAGACTTTCATTCTGTTCATTCCAGTACGTTTCACTCCGTAAGGCTGAGACAAGGAGGGTCTTGACTACTATACTTTTAGTTGTTCCTGCAACAGGCATGTGTGTAGTCTCTGCTCTTTCCAACATCGTGTGTGCAGGCTAAGCCACTTCAGTCATGTCTGACTCTTGGTGACCCCCATGGACTGTACCCCACCAGGCTCCTCAGTCCATGGGATTCTTCAGGCAAGAATCCTGGAGTGGGTTGCATTTCCTTCTCCAGGGGATCTCCTTGACCCAGGGAGTGAACCTGGGTCGCTCCTATCTCCTGCATTGGCAGCTGGGTTCTTTACCCCTGGTGTCCCTGGGGAAGCCCCAAAATATTCGTATGCTAGGCCTGTATGACGGAGTGAATAACTTACATCTAAGCTTTCGACTGAGTCTGTTCACACACTAAGATTGAGAAACTGACTGGCAATGGATAAATACAGGCCAATCATCACAAGCCCGCTTTCCTCCGGGAAGAGACTGAAGCTTCTGCTGATGTTCAGAACAACCCTCTGACCTGCCAGTGCTGCGCTAATCTTGTCCTGAGTCTGCAGACTCAGTTGTGGGCACGCCCACGGTGCCCATGCTGCTGCTAGCCCTGTTGCTGCCCCTTTGTCAATCACTGCAGGTGTCCTGTTAAGGACAGTGTGCTTTCAGGAACACAGGATGTGTGGCAGACACGTTGGAGTCCTTTCCCACCAGATGAGATGATGAGGCCCCAAACAAGAACTGTGTGAAGCTTCTTGATCTTGGTCACCTTCCTCACGGAGCTGCACAGCCTGTTGTCCTTTGCCTCAAGCATAATATCTGTGGTGTCCTTGGTTGGGACGACCTGCAGAGCTGTAACTCTCCACTGGTGGTCTCAGGAAGTAAACAGTTTATCCCCAAATAAATGAAGAGATGTCTTGCATCAGAAAGGGGACACAGCTGAAGGTCAAAAGAGCAGTCAGTGGCAAGCTTCAGACAGAGCTATTTTTCACAGTCATGGATGGAGATGTTTACAGACTTCAGGGCAAGCATCTGGTTAGCTATCAGACAGATCTTTGTAGGTTTTGGGCCTCTTCCCTGGCTGACCTGGCGATGTCTGAGATACTACTCACAGCCTGCAGCTCACGGGGCCAGAGGCAGGATGTCGGATAGGGGCTGATGGATGTGAGACTCACGGTCACCATCTGCCCATGAGTGCACACATCAGTTGGGCTTCCCCGGTGACTCAGAGGTAGAGAATCCACCTAAATGCTAAATGCAGGAAACACAGGAGATGCGGGTTCCATCCCCGGGTCGGGGAGATCCCCTGGAGGAGGGCAGGGCAACCCATTCCAGTATTCTTGCCAGGAGAATCCCATGGACAGAGGAGCCTGGCAGGTCATTTTATGTTCACATCACTGCACTGGGGTGGGCAAGCAGCTGTTCTCTGCAAGCATCCCTTTCGGTCTCAGCGTCCCACAGAGAGGAGTTCCGAACAACTTAAGACTGGATGGATGATGGTGGTTACCCGTCACTCAGTCCTCATTGCCCCAGACCACCTGGGCACCTGGACCCAGACCATGTCCACCTGGCATGTGAAAAGACAGAGGTGTTCTCCAGAGGAGTTTCCCACCAAGCCTGACACCCTGGTGGAGCTTTTAAACCTCGCCTGCCCATTGTGACTGTCACCACAACACAGCGCTCTGTCTGCGTCCCCACGGCCAGTCCCTCTGGGCAGGGGCCCCGGCCTCTACCTCAAAGGCAGCGCCACTGAGCAGCAGAGCGCCCTCTGAAAGCCGACCCTGGTTTTTTCAATATTAACGTTATTGTCGTTTAATGTTGAACAATGTACTTGAAAAGTGGCAGAAATGATTCGAGGCTCCATGTGTTGTTATCATCCCCCAGAGATGATTCAGCTTTGCTTCTGATGAATGGTCAGGCTAAGGGACTAGCATTCTGAGATCAGTTTGTTTATTTATTTTTTTAATTTTATATTGGAGCCCACTTGATTAACAATATTGTGTTTGTTTCAAGTGTACAGCAAAGGGATTCAGCTATACATATACATGTATCTATCCATTTTCAAGTTCTTTTCCCATTTAGGTTATTATAGAATATTGAGCAGTGTTCCCTGTGCTACACAGTGGGTCTTTGTTGATTATCTATTTTAAATATAGCTGGGTACATGTCAATCCCAAACTTCCTGACTATCTCCCCTACCCCCTCACCCCACGGTAACCGTAAGTTGCTCTCTAAGCCTGTGAGTTTGTTTTTGTTTTGTGAATAACTTCACTGGTATCATGTTTTTTAGATTTCACTTATAAGCAACATCGTATGATGTTTGTCTTTCTCTCTCTGACTTACTTCACTTAGTATGATAATCTCCAATTTCATCCGTGTTGCTGTAAATGGCATCGTTTCATCCTTTCTGATGGCTGAGTCATCCATTGTATACATGTACCACGCCTTCTTTATCCATTCATCTGTCAGCGGACAGCTAGGACTTTAATTCAACTTCAGTCCTTGAAAGTGTCATTCTACCTCTTTTATCTAAACTTTATCCCACAGGGCTTCCCTGGTGGCTCAGCTGGTAAAGAATTCGCTTGCAATGCTAGAGACCTGGGTTCGATCCCTGGGTTGGGAAGATCCCCTGGAGGAGGGAAAGGCTCCCCACTCCAATATTCTGGCCTGGAGAATTCCATGGACTCTATAGTCCTTGGGGTCACAGAGAGTCGGACATGACTGAGAAACTTTCACTTTCACTTTTATCCCTTAACCCCATCCCAAAGTGGACAAATTTATGACTCCACCTTGGTAGGCCTCACACATTAATTTTTGTCTGTTTCTGCCTGTGAGGCTTCTGAGAGAACTGCTCAGCTTTTCCACCTTGAAGACAACTTTTCCAAGATCAGAAAATGCCACCAGGGAGAGAGTTTTCCAAATCCTAGGCTTACCTCACTGCTCAACCTTCTTTTCCTGGACCTTAGCCTCATGAGTCACCACTACCTTGATTTTCTCTGATGTTTTCAAGTATTTGATGTTCTATTTTAAAATATTCTAATTATTCTCATTAGAGCTAATTCACAGGTTCCATTTAAATTAACCTGGTTCAGAATTGCTGAAAATAGAACTATCCTCAATTGTCTTTTCCATCTTAGAAAAATCAGGTAATTAAAACATCCAGCTAATAAGCACCAGAGCAAAGTGTTAGAACTAAGATCTGCTTGAGCCCAGAGCCTACATTCTTGGCCTTCATACCACACTGCCTAAGGATGAGGATGAAGGTGTCAAGAAAATGTGGATCCTATAGATCTCTTTAAAACACCGCATCAAAAAGGACTCTGTTACAAAGCAACGTATGCCCTCAGTTTGGTGTCAATAGAGAAAAAGTCACTGTTTATCTTTGTAGGATCTAGTGTTCTGTGGCTGGAGTGAATCTATGGATAGTAAGGAAAAAAGTGTTATTGCTGATAATTCCATACAGACAGTGATTCCACAACTTGACCAGCACCTTTCCAGCTGGGCATTAAGACAGAAAGTTGCTCAGGACAACAGTGTAAAAATGAGACTGGCATAAAGCTCACGCTCATCACGACAAAATAATCAAACTGAGTGAAATCCTTGCCATCTTCATAAAGTTGGTAAAGTGGGAGTGGAGTAATATCTAATAAAATAGTAAAAAAAAGAAAAAGGACTGCCTGGTAGTTTGAGAGATGCCAAATAAGCCAGAAGGTAATGAAAGTCCTTAGAATGCTAAGGGGACTCACTGGCTTTGCATAAGCAAATCAGGAATTTCAAAAGGAAAGATTGATCCAGAACTAATGGGCATTGCAATCATATATGTTGGGCTTCCCAGGTGGTGCTAGTGGTAAACAATGCAGGAAATGTGGGTTTGGTCCCTGGGTTGGGAAGATCCCCTGGAGGAGGAAATGGCAACTCACTCCAGTATTCTTGCCTGGAAAATTCCATGGACAGAGGAGCATGGCGGGCTACAGTTCATAGGGCCGCAAAGAGTCAGACACCACTGAACGACCAAGCACATCATATGTATTATTAAATTAATGCATATTAAAGTCTTTCAGAGATCCAAAAGGGGAGAAACTGATAAGTGCGTATTTGCCCCAAAAAAGCCCTGGATCAAAGAAGGAAAGTGACTTTCAGCTTCTAAAACTTTATTCTAAACTGTAAAAATGGAAAAACACAGACCTGAAAGTATAAGAAAGGACTTGGCACCATCCACCAAGTTTTCTTAAAGCCTTAGTTGTTCTGAGAATCAGCCTCATGGTCCCACATGCTTTTAAATACTAAGTTAAAAAATTACAGAGCATAATATCTTAGTTTCTGGTTAAATATAAACTAAATAGATGTAAAATTGTACCAAAACAAGATTCCTCTATACAGAACAGAACTCTTGCTTTCTGTACTCCAGGAGAATGGACAAATAAAAGTCTTCAAAAGAATTTGCAAAGTGAAACCATCAGTTTTGGTTTCACTGATGGAAAAAAGCATTTTTCCTACATTTGTTGTGGTATTTACTTGGCATTTTAAGCATTTTCTCTTGATGTGACACATCCATTTTGCACATATGGGTTATTTTATTATTAACTCATAATGGAGTAGTTAGACAGGCAATAGCATTTCATACCTAAGCATGTGAAAATTAATCTAGCCTTTCAAATAAATCCATATTCATTCTATAAATTCTGCTTCCTTGTTCTAATTCCCAGACCTGTGCTTTATGTTAGGTTCAAATTCCTTTACATTATATTTTTACATACCACACACAAAAACATATTTTTACATACCACTTCTTCTAAGATTTTTTATATATATATATATAAACTGGGCTAGTCTTAGGTAAAAGCTTTTTGTTTATTTAAATTATTTTTTAAAACCAGTAATCTTGATAGTAACATAGAGCTACTTTCTTTCTAGTTTAAGTATTTCATTTCTATTCTTTAGTCTCCATGTCTGATTTGAATGATACCAAAGTTAGTAGTAGTGAAAAAAAAAAAAAAGATCTACAATTTTACTAGAAATATTTGTTATTGTTTGATCCTTTCCACTAAGATTTTGTCTCTAGAAGACCAGCTTTTGATAACACACAAGGAAGGAACAAAGGCAACTGAATCAATTCTTAAGCTGCTAACACATTATCACAGCAGGTTCTCAGATCAGCTACTATGTTTAAAAGAAAGATTCAGAGAAGGAAACTCAGGGCTTGTGAACTGTCACTGCCATGCCATGAAATTACTGGATCTTGAGACTTATATTTTGTTCCAGGTTTAGAAAGCTGAACTTGAACCTTTTGT
Organism: Giraffa tippelskirchi; assembly: GCF_054371585.1. NCBI lineage: Eukaryota > Metazoa > Chordata > Mammalia > Artiodactyla > Giraffidae > Giraffa > Giraffa tippelskirchi. The sequence continues at coordinate 155,903,488 of NC_137281.1, forward strand.
TTTCCTGCTTAATGGTGCTTTAAAGTATCTTGAGATGGATGAGTTCAGGCTCTTTAACATGGCATATAGAGCCTTCAACTTATAGCTCATGGCTACTGCTTTCGCCATCACTTTATGTAACACCACTCAGCGAATTGAACTTGACCCTTCAGTGATACCCCGTCTGTTGTTTGCTTCATGGTCGCTCTGCTCCTGGCCTCCACCTTGGCTCCCTTCTCTGCCTTTGGAATGTGTCTGTCCTTCATTCTTCAGGAAAAACTTGCTCATCTCTTTCTTGCTGGATGAGGTATCCCTTTCTCTATTACCATGTGTATTTCTGTATCTCCATGAATATGTCTGGCATGGCAGTGACTATGTTTTATTATAATCACTTATTTTTATGGCTTCCTCCCCACAAACTATGCTGAGAAAAGGGACTTTCTTCTGCTTTGTATTCCCCTGATGGTTATTTCATGACTGAAAAGAGGTGGCATTCTAAGCTGCTGTTACAGCATGCTGCTGCTGCTCCTAAGTCACTTCAGTCGTGTCTGGATCTGTGCGACCCCGTAAACGGCAGCCCACCAGGCTCCGCCGTCCCTGGGGTTCTCCAGGCAAGAATACTGGAGTGGGTTGCCATTTCCTTCTCCAATGCATGCATGCATGCTAAGTTGCTTCAGTCGTGTCCGACTCTGTGCGACCGTATGGACAGCAGCCCACCAGGCTCCTCCATCCTCAGGATTCTCCAGGCAAGAAGACTGGAGTGGGTTGCCATTTTCACAGGTAAAAGTCAAAGACTCAATGCTGCTGCTGTTGCTAAGTCGCTTCAGTCGTGTGCGACCCCATAGACGGCAGCCCACCAGGATCTCCCGTCCCTGGGACTCTCCAGGCAAGACCACTGGAGTGGGTTGCCATTTCCTTCTCCAGTGCGTGGAAGTGAAAAGTGAAAGTGAAGTCGCTCAGTCGTGTCCGACTCTTAGCGACTCCATGGACTGCAGTCCACCAGGCTCCTCCGTCCATGGGATTTTCCATGCAAGAGTACTGGAGTGGGCGGCCATTGCTTTCTCTGAAAGACTCAATGAGGGAGAAGATATTTTAATTAGGAAACAATGGAGTGCGTTATCCTGGTTTTGTTCCAAACATACTCTGAGTCCTAAACCTTGTTTGACAAGATACTGTACTACTTATCTGCAGTGTAATAGAGACACAGTATTTCCCTTATGAAGTTTTAATTCTGAGGACAAACACTAATAAATGATACCAAGCTAGTACAGAGCCAGAGAATTTAAATATTATGGTGATTAATGGGAAGTCATTTTATTGTTGTTACTTTTGAAATGATGTTTCAAAGTGGAAATAATATTTGAGCTAAAGTATTCCAGTGAAAGTGTATGCAATAGACAGGGAGAAAAAGAGTTCAGATGTTAAAGTATGAACTTATTTCATGTGTTAATAGTAGAAGAAAAGAAAAAAATATGGAAAAAAGTTATTTATTTATTTTTTGGCCTACGCCCCACAGCATGTGGGACCTTAATTCCCTGGCACGGGGTTGATCCCCAATCCTCTGCATTGGAAGCATGGAGACTTAGCCTCTGGACCACCAGGGAAGTCCTTGAAATAATATTTTTAAAAAGAACAGGTATTGTATCTAAAAACAACTCTGACAATTGAAAGATGGTCTTAGGGGGGCACTTATATGTGAAAAGTAAAAGCTGAAAGAGAAAATTTCAAAATGGTAGCAAAACAGTAGACAGCCTAGAGAGGGAACAATAAGGCTATAACAAGTTCAATTGATGGCCCCAGTATTTTCCCGTCTCTCATTGACATTTAGTGATATCTTCCCATTCTGACCTTGGGGTGGGCCATGTTACTTGTTTTGGCCAGTGGGACAATAACAAATCTGACATAGAGACCTGAACAAGCACTCATGTATTTCCACTTCTTTTCTTACTTCTCAGCAGAACCTGCTCAATGATGAGGTATGTGGAGCAGAAGCAAGCCAGTTCAGATTTCTCCATCAAGATCCAGACATGTGAGAGGACCCCACCATGGTTAGCAGTCTGCTAGTCCGCATGCAGCTGGCCAGAAGTGTGAGTCAGAATGAGTCTCTGCAGCCCAACTCAGACAAACAGAAATAGCAACTGACCTCTAGATTTGAGTGAAAAGAAATATGCGTATTACACATTAGTGAGCTTTTGTACTTGTTTGTCACACAGCATGATTGTGGCCATCAATTACTCGTGTAAGTATCATGGATGCCAAAGAAGATGCTTTCTATAGAGGCATGTATGGAGGGTTGAACTGTGTTCCCCCAGATGATACCTGATGTTCTGTTCCCAATAACTGTGAACGTGACCTTGATTGGATATATTGTGGATATAATCAAGCTAAGATGAGGGTTGAATCCAATATGATTAGTGACTTTACAAGAAGCAGAGAAGAGGCATTGGGGGAAACAGTGCGTGAAGACTGGGGCAGATATTGGCCTGATGCATCTGAAAGTCAAGGGACATGGGATTTAAAGAGGGGTAGGAACATGTATAGTATAACAGGTTCACTTGTCTGTACGCCTGAAGCTAACACAAATGTAAATCAGCTACAGTCCAGTATATATTTTGAAAGGGATGTGAAGGATTGCCCACCACCACCAGAAGCTAGGAGAGAAGAATGGAAGAGATTCTCACTGAGGCTCCAGTAGGAACCAATTCTACTAGCACCTGGATTCCAAAATTGTAGCCTCTAGAACAATGAGAGAACAAATTTCTGTTGTTCTCAGGCACTCAATTTGTGGTAATTTGTTACTTACACAAACTAACACAACATATGATTAAGGAACAATAGCTACAGAAAACTAAAGATTTATAAAAGAAGCCTAAAACATATGCAGAGTACTTGGCTAAGGCCCAAGAATCCATATACATTAAAAGCATTATTCCTGACATTAATAGCAGGGATCCCTATAACTGAGAATGCACTTACATTATTTCTCTTGTGAAGATTCAAAACCTGCTTAAAAATGGGATACAATCAGAAACTTCTACTCAACTTTCCTCTTCCTTGTATCATATAATTTATCTTTCTTATCATGCTTCCCTTTATTTTACTGAAGTTCTATATCTTTTTCACAGAAATCCTTTCTCAAAGTCTGAGCTGGAAGCCATGTTTAAGTTCCCTTAGTCCATGTCCTCACAACTTTGGTGATTTTGTAGTTAATGTTTTAATTTTTCCATTTTCTACCATCAAGCTCCAAATTCTGTGAATTCAGTGCTATGACTATATTCAGCTCTTAATACAGTGCTGAATACAGTGCCTGGAACAGGTGCTCAATAAAAAATTTAAGTGAATTATATTATTAATTTACTAGCCAGAGCTGTTTTCCTCAAGGCTCCAGTTCTGCAATTGTGTTCTTCTTTTCTAGCTTATTATTAATCTATTGGATTCTAAATATAATAGTAGGCATTTTTCAATCAACAGAAGTGATCTTACTTTGCTTTTAACCAAAACTTTAACAGTTATTTTACCATTTGAACAGCACATAGGCGATATTTTGTCAAAGATAGCTCCATAAAAATATAGCATAGTGATTAAAGGAAATGTTTCAGACTGAGACACGTTCTAGTTTCAGCCTTTGGCTTAGTGACATATGAGCTGGGTGACCATGGAAAATTACTTAAATTCTCTTGACCTCATTTTTTTCATTTGCATCATAAATTCAAACTAACAATATATAAATCATAGACTTGTCATAAGAAGCAAATAAGAACATGTACAAAGCTATTAGAACATATGAACCTGAATGGAAAAATAGGGCTTTGAAAAGAATTATGTGAGAATCCCATTGTATTAGTTTGCTAAGGCTGCCATGACAAAAATGGCGGGACTTAAGACTAAGGTACCAGCACCATTGATTTCTTCCGAGTGAAGTTTTTCCCCTTGTTTTGTGGATGGTTCTCTTTCCATGTTTTCACTGGGTCTTATCCTATTCATGTTTGTGTCCCAACCTCCTCTTACTCATAAAATGAGGCATGTTTACATACTAGGTTAGGTCTCACCGAAATGATTACGTTTTACTTTAATTACCTCTTTAAAGGTTTTGCCTGCAAAAGCCGTCACATTCTGAAATTTAAGACTTTAGCATATGAATTATGGGGGGTACATAATACAGCTCATGACACCCTTATTCCAGTGTCATGTTGTCAGGCCAAAATAATGTTTCTTATTTTCAATATCATGCTTAGCTTATTATCCTAAAGCTATGGTTTCATATTTAATATTAGAGGTGTTTAGTTTTTAATCTGTCATACATGTCAAAAATGATAGGGAACATAGGCTCCATGGTTTTAAACAAAATTCAACTCTAATCTTCCACTTTAAAAATGGGTTTTGGCAAAAAGTTATGTAACTCTTGTTAGAATATTATCACAATATTGTCTATGTCCCCATGGAAATGGAGTCTTTCCTTTCTATTTCCATCACATTTCCTTTATGTCCTTCCATACTGAACACTGGCACAATAACCATTACAGGCATCTTGTGTCCCTATGGGCTGCCTGCCTGTTCACTTCTGAAGAATTTCTTTCCCTTAGTCCCCTAGGACATGGAAAAGAATATATTTCTTCCTGGCAATCAGCCCTTGGTACATGTATGGATTGTGGCTGTCACTAAATCTGCATTTCAACATTTTAAAAGCTAAAAATATGAACATACATACATAGATGAACAGAATTCACAAAGATATATTTGTTGCCATTGCCATTCAGTAGCTAAGTCGTGTCCAGCTCTTTGTAACCCCATGGAATGCAGCACGCCATGCTTATCTGTCCTCCACTATATCCCAGAGTTTGCTCAAATTTATGTCCATTGAGTCAGGGATGCTATCTAACCATCTCATCCTCTCTTTTCCTTTTCCCCTTTTGGCTTCAATCTTTCCCAGCATCAAGGTCTTTCCAATGAGTGTCAACTCTTCGAGTCAGGTGACCAAAGTATTGGAACTTCAGCCTCAGCATCAGTCCTTCCAATGAATATTCAGGACTGATTTCCATTAGGATTGACTGGTTTGATCTCCTTGCAGTCCAAGGGACTCTCAAGAGTCTTCTCCAGCAACACAATTTGAACGCATCGATTCTTTAGCACTCATTCTTCTTTATGATCCAACTGTCACATCTGTACAAGTCTATTGCTGGCTAGTTATTGTTAATTAAACATAATTAGAATAAAATCAAGATGTTTGATACTAGGATACTGAACCAAATCACAATGGAGAATATTAAGCAACTTTCTTTTTTATGTTGAGGGACAGAATTGCCAAATCTAGCCATGTAAATTTAATCAACTAAAATACCTTGGACACCTATGCTTCTCTGGCTTTCAGTTGCAGGATGTGGGTCACAAGGGAGATTGACTCAAAGAAAATCTTTGCCCATTACATGAGGATGAAGTTAAAAGCCATGCTGGACACATGTGGGTCAATAGAGAATCATAGTACTTTCATCACAACTACTGTCAAGTTGTCAATAATTGTCACATAGGAAATCATTTTGGTCTAGATACCAGCAAAAAATTATGTATGGAATTTTTCCTTTCAGTATACCTTTTATTGAAAAAAATTTCCAACTAGGAAATTACTTGGTTACACTTAATACAATTCATGACAAGATGAAAATACAGATTCAAATTTAATAAAGCTTATGTTTTGTGGTTATTGACTATTTGAATATTGAATATTGAATATTTTCTTATATATGTAGTGTTAGCCAGCAGCACAATAATCTATTGATAAGATACCTGAAGTTCAGGTCACATAAGAAATGTCCTCATTTTTAAGCCTGTATTCTATGAAGAACAAAATTGTGTTGGGAAAATAGGCTATCCATTTGGGGAGAAAAGGGAAATTAAAATTGCTTCCTATTCTGCTTGTCTTAGGCAGCAATTTTCCTTGAATCAAACATTTGCATGTAAAAATGAAGCTATAAATGGGGAAAAATAGATCATTTTTTTCTTTAGTAATAATTGATTAGGATAAGCCTTTCTAAGCAAGAACAAATGTCTAAATGCCTAAAAGAATGTAACTGATTAAATTGTATAAATATGTATGGGTTTTCTGTGTTAATAAATACCTTTCAAAACACCGAAAGCCAATTGGCAAAATTAGTTTTTAACTGGTTAACTGATGAAGTTCCATTGTAGGCATAAAAGTACATATAATTTTTAAATGTAAAAATAGTTTTAAAATCATTAAAAATGAAAAATCCAAGGAAAAATAAGCAAAAGATATAGAGTTAGAAAATAATGAGAAAGTAATAGAAATTATCCAAAACAAATAAAAACACACTCAACCTTTTCTCACAATTAAAAAAAAAAAAAGCAAGAATGGCATTAAACTATGTGCACTCTTAACAAAGTCAAGTTTTTGAAAGCATGCAGATAAATATACAAATTCGAATAACTTCTCACAAGTTAGTTCAAGATGCTCAGTCACTGCGTGCATGCTCACTCAGACATGTCTGACTCTGCAACTTGATGGACCATAGCCGGCCAGGCTCCTCGGTCCATGGGATTTTCCAGGTAAGGATACCGGAGTGGGTTGCCATTTCCTCCTTTCTGTGATCTTCCAGACCCAGGGATCAAATCCATATCTCCTGAAGCTCCTGCATTGGCTGGTATATTCTTTAGCACTGAGCCACCTGGGGATAGTTCAAGGTAAGTATATTTAAAAAATTAAAATACATATTCCCTGTGGCTTATAGTCTCCACTGTTAAGAATTCACTCTATAGGTAAAATAGGTATATAAGATGTTCACTGAAGGACTATTTTAAAAGAAAAACATGGGACATTTTATCATAATTAAATGCATAATTAATAATGTTCAAATAACTGAAGAAAATGAGATTTAAGAAAATTTTGTCTGATGGAACTGGTAAAAGTCACCTTTCTTTTTCTGTTTTTCAAAATCTGGCATCAGTGAATAATATGCAGATAATATTATAATTTTTTCAACCTCTTCATATATAGTGAAAAAAATTAGTTTTATCTCTTATAGAAGCTACTTTAACTTTAGAAAGTGATTTTGTTTTTCTCTTTTTCCAGGCATGCATAAAAGTAGAGCTGCTATACAAGTAGATCATCTTTTTATATAATACAACATGAAGAAAATACATTCGTAGCAGAATGAAATATATTTACTTTGATCTTGTTACAATGAGAAAGGGCCAGAATGGACCTAAAGTCCCATTCATCATGTATTTACGATGAATGCATTAATCAAGATAGCACTGTGTCTCTTGTAGTAAGAGCAGTGGATCAGGAAACATACGGAAACAGTTTCAGACGAGTACATATTTTCTTGAGATCCTCTGCATTCAAAGTCAAAACACTCCCTGTCCAGGGCACCTCATATATTTTCAACCCAACATCTCCATGCAGTTAAAATGAAATATTAGATCAGGTTGGGTAATGTTTAAGAGCACCCCATGAAATATTTTGGCAGCCATGGACCTTCTAGAAGAGTGTGGGGAATCATAATATCTGCCCTATGGGGATAAAGTCAGCTCCAGCCACTGCAGACCACTTGTGCTTTTGGCAACCTAAAAAGTGATGGTTGTACTCACTAAGATCATCCATTTGAATTTCTCACAGGGTGGTCAGGACTGAGATCCATTGTTCATATGAACTAGACTTAGTAATAAACATAACATCCAACGTTAAAATATCAAGAAAGTTTCTACATTTAAACACCAATAGGGACACTTTATTATCAGCTCTGATCTAGGAAAGAGCATCTTCACAAAATCAAAATACTATGGGGTATATTCTTTTAGTAGCAGCACATGCCCATCATTAGCATCCTAATTGAATTGTTGGTGCACTAGTTTCAATGGCTTGGAGAAACTGCAGCTCTTTGTTTTCCTTTGCCCTCTGTCCTCTGTTCAGCTCCTATTCACGCACACGTTCATAGATGCCACCAGTCTAGGGCTCTCGTTTCTAAAAACAGAATTCAGAGCTGTGTGAGCACAATATCTCTGTTTTATCATCACAACGGAAGACATGATCAAAAAAAGATGCTGGATTGGGCTTCTTATGCAATGATTTGCTATAAAAATCTATTTAATCTATTTGTTGTAAATGCCTTACTGTAAAGTGGTTACTGATACTGACAGTTTGGGCTTCATTTTGTAACTTTAGGAAAATGTCCAAGGATCCTTATTCATCTTGCTCATGGGAATTGCTGAATGTTTTTATTTGTCAAACTGATGGAGCTTATAGTGATCAAGGGATGGGCTTTTGACTGGTGTTGGTCTTGCCTCTACAACTAACCAGCCATGTAATTTTGGAAAATATGTTTAACCCCTGACTTAACTAGGAGGATTACCGTGATATTGAATGGTTTGCCTTGGAAATGAACAGAGATCATTCTGTCGTTTTTGAGATTACATCCAAGTACTGCATTTCAGACTCTTTTGTTGACCATGATGGCTATTCCATTTCTTCTAAGGGATTCCTTCCCACAGTAGTAGATATAATGGTCATCTAAGTTAAATTCACCCATTCCAGTCCATCTTAGTTTGCTGATTCCTAGAATGTCGACGTTCACTCTTGCCATCTCCTGTTTGACCACTTCCAATTTGCCATGATTCATGGACCTAACATTCCAGGTTCCTATGCAATATTGCTCTTTACAGCATCGGACTTTGAGTCTATCACCAGTCACATCCACAGTTGGGTATTGTTTTTGCTTTGGCTCCATCCCATCATTCTTTCTGGAGTTATTTCTCCACTGATCTCCAGTAGTATATTGGGCACCTACCGACCTGGGGAGTTCATCTTTCAGTGTCTTATCTTTTCGCCTTTTCATACTGTTCATGGGATTCTAAGGCAAGAATACTGAAGTGGTTTGCCATGCCCTTCTCCAGTGGACCACATTCTGTCAGACCTCTCCACTATGACCCATCCATCTTGGGTGGCCCCATACGGCATGGCTTAGTTTCATTGAGATAGACAAGGCTGTGGTCTGTGTGATCAGATTAGATAGTTTTCTGTAGTTATAGTTTCACTGTGTCTACACTCTGATGCCCTCTCGCAACACCTACCATCTTACTTGGGTTTCTCTTACCTTGGATGTGGGGTATCTCTTCATGGCTGCTCCAGCAAGGTGCAGCAGTTGCTCCTTACCTTGGACAAGGGGTATCTACTCATGACAGCCCCTCCTGACCTTGAATGTGGAGTAACTCCTCTCGGTCCTCCTGTGCCCACGCAGCCTCCGCTCCTTGGAACTGGGGTAACACCTCTCGACCGCCGCCCCCGGCCTCCGGCCCAGGCTAGCTCCTCTCGGCTGCTGCCCCCAGCCTCTGGCAGAATGATCTCTGTTCATTTCCAAGGCAAACCACTCAATATCACGGTAATCCAAGTCTATGCCCCAACCAGTAATGCTGAAGAAGCTGAACTTGAATGGCTCTATGAAGACCTACAAGACCTTTTAGAACTAACACCCAAAAATGATGTCCTTTTCATTACAGATGACTAGAATGCAAAAGTAGGAAGTCAAGAAACATCTGGTGTAACAGGCAAATTTGGCCTTAGAGTACAGAATGAAGCAGGGCAAAGGCTAATAGAGTTTTGCCAAGAGAACACACTGGTCATAGCAAACACCCTCTTCCAACAACACAAGAAAAGACTCTACACATGGACATCACCAGATGGTCGACACCAAAATCAGATTGATTATATTCTTTGCAGCCAAAGATGGAGAAGCTCTATACAGTCAGCAAAAACAAGACTGTGAGCAGACTGTGGCTCAGATCATGAACTCCTTATTGCCAAATTGAGACTGAAATTGAAGAAAGTAGGGAAAACCACTAGACCATTCAGGTATGATCTAAATCAAATCCCTTATGATTTTACAGTGGAAGTGAGAAAAAGATTTAAGGGACTAGATCTGATAGACTGAGTGCCTGATGAACTATGGACAGAGGTTCGTGACATTGTACAGGAGACAGGGATCAAGACCATCCCCATGGAAAAGAAATGCAAAAAAGCAAAATGGCTGTCTGAGGAGGCCTTACAGATAGCTGGGAAAAAAAGAGAAGCAAAAAGCAAAGAAGAAAAGGAAAGATATTCCCATCTGAATTCAGAGTTCCAAAGAATAGCAAGGAGAGATAAGAAAGCCTTCCTCAGTGATCAATGCAAAGCAATAGAGGAAAACAACAGATTGGGAAAGACTAGAGGTCTCTTCAAGAAAATTAGAGATACCAAGGGAACATTTCATGCAAAGATGGGCCCGATAAAGGACAGAAATGGAATGGAGCTAACAGAAGCAGAAGATATTAAGAAGAGGTGGCAAGAATACACAGAAGAACTGTACAAAAAAGATCTTCATGACCCAGATAATCACAATGGTGTGATCACTCACCTAGAGCCAGACAACCTGGAATGGGAAGTCAAGTGGGCCTTGGGAAGCATCAGTATGAACAAAGCTAGTGGAGGGGATGGAATTCCAGTTGAGCTACTTCAAATTCTGAAAGATGATGCTGTGAAAGGGCTGCACTCGATATGCCAGCAAATCTGGAAAACTCAGCAGTGGCCACAGGATTGGAAAAGGTCAGTTTTCATTCCAATCCCAAAGAAAGGCAATGCCAAAGAATGCTCAAACTACTGCACAATTGCATTCATCTCACACGCTAGTAAAGTAATGCTCAAATTTCTCCAAGTCAGGCTTCAGCAATACGTGAACTGTGAACTTCCAGATGTTCAAGCTGGTTTTAGAAAAGTCCGAGGAACCAGAGGTCAAATTGCCAACATCCGCTGGATCATCGAAAAAGCAAGAGAGTTCCAGAAGAACATCTATTTCTGCTTTATTGACTATGCCAAAGCCTTTGACTGTGTGGATCACAATAAACTGTGGAAAATTCTGAAAAAGATGGGGATACCAGGCCATCTGACCTGTCTCTTGAGAAGCCTGTATACAGGTCAGGAAGCAACAGTTAGAACTGGACATGGAAGAACAGACTGGTTCCAAATAGGAAAAGGAGTATGTCAAGGCTGTATATTGTCACCCTGCTTATTTAAAGTTAAATAATGTACTAATGTTAAATAATACATTAATGTACATAATGTTAAATAATGTACTCTATATGCAGAGTACATCATGAGAAACGCTGGGCTGGAAGAAACACAAGCTGGAATCCAGATTGCCGGGAGAAATATCAATAACTTCAGGTATGCAAATGACACCACCCTTATGGCAGAAAGTGAAGAAGAAATAAAGAGCCTCTTGATGAAAGTGAAAGAGGAGAGTGAAAAAGTTGGCTTAAAGCTCAACATTCAGAAAACTAAGATCATGGCATCTGGTCCCATCACTTCATGGCAAATAGATGGGGAAACAGTGTCAGATTTTATTTTGGGGGGCTCCAAAGTCACTGCTGGTGGTGATTGCAGCCATGAAATTAAAAGACGCTTACTCCTTGGAAGGAAGGTTATGACCAGCCTAGACAGCATATTTAAAAGCAGAGACATTACTTTGTCAGCAAAGGTCCGTCTAGTCAAGGCCGTGGTTCTTCCCGTGGTCATGTATGGATGTGAGAGTTGGACAGTGAAGAAAGCCGAGAGCCGAAGAATTGATGCTTTTGAACTGTGGTGTTGGAGAAGACTCTTGAGAGTCCCTTGGACTGCAAAGAGATCCAACCTGTCCATCCTAAAGGAGATCAGTCCTGGGTGTTCACTAGAAGGACTGATGCTGAAGCTGAAACTCCAATGCTTTGGCTACCTCATGCTAAGAGTTGACTCACTGGAAAAGACCCTAATGCTGGGAAGGATTGGGGGCAGGAGGAGAAGGGGACGACAGAGGATGAGATGGCTGGATGGCATCTCTGACTCAATGGACATGGGTTTGGGTAAACTCCAGGAGTTGGTGATGGAAAGGGAGGCCTGGCGTGCTGCTATTCATGGGGTCACAAAGAGTTGGACAAGACTGAGCGACTGAACTAACTAGAAGGAATTATTCTAATTGAAAGTTGCAGAAATCCAAGTTTAATTAGCTAAAAGAAAAGATATAGAAATGTTGAGCGACATGACAAGATCACAAAATGCAAAAGTGATGCTGAATGGGGAAATGATTTGATCTAAGGGCTTCACACCATCCATTTTCCTGTTTGAATTTCTTTGTATCAAGCTCACTTTCTTTTAATAGAGATAGACATTTTCTATGTAGAATATACCATGAATAACTTCAGACATACACACATAGAATCCCAAGCAGAAATCCAGGGGAATAATCTTCCTCAGTTTCTCACTAACTCAACCAGAGAAATCTACGGGAATGACTGTGATCCAGTTGGGACAAATACCCATCCATGAAAATATTCAAGAGAGGTGGAGGGCTATAACTAGTTCTCCCTAAATCTCAAAATATGACTAATGACGCCTCTCCTTTCACTATAAGAAAAGAAGAGAAAAGAATGCAGGGTTGAGGTAATTTCCAGTTTTGTTTTCCATTATTTTCAGCTGCAAATTGGGAATAACAGTACTTATTCTCTGGAGTTTCCAGGAGATGTTGATGGCATAATATATATAATCACTAACACAATTCTTGGCCAACGGTTGTTGTTCAGTCACTCAGTCGTGTCCGACTCTTTGTGACCTCATGAACTGCCCCACACTAGGCTTCTCTGACCCTCACTATCTTCTGGAATTTGTTCAAACTCATGTCCATTGAGCTGGTGATGCCATCCAACCATCTCATTCTCTGATGTCCCCTTCTCCTCCTGCCCTCAACTTTCCCAGCATCAGGGTCTTTTCTAAGGAGTCAGCTCTTCACATCAGGTGGCCAAAGTGAGGGAGCTTTAGCATCAATCCTTCCAATGAATACTCAGGGTTGATTTCCTTTAGGATTGACTTGTTTGATCTCCTTGCAGTCCAAGAGACTCTCAAGAGTCTTCTCTAGCACTACAATTCAAAAGTATCAGTTCTTCAGTGCTCAGCCTTCTTTATAGTTCAACTCTCACATGTTGGCCAATAGAATAGAATCAGTAAATAGTGACTATTATTATGACATGTGTATTAAAGAAAACATACAAAATGATATTTTGTGGCATGTCTAGTCTTTCTATTACATGAGATAGAGCATAAAAATTTAATAATTATCCACATTTACATCATTTGAATTCCATCATAAAACATACATATTTCTTATCCTTAACTCTTTGATTCACTAAGTATCTCCATGTGCCTTTATATCATTGCTAATGAATTTTTTCATTTTCAATAATTATGAAATTCTTGATTGCATTTCTCATGAAATGTTAGTCTTCATTTCAATGGTTTATTTAGTAATATTTATTGACCAATTAAAATCTTTGAAACATCAAAGAAAGTATTTTTTAAAATGCAATTAACACTCCAAAAAGGAATGCAATATTTTATTAAATTTGAAACAAAAGCTAATGTATTGATGTCTTTAATAAAGATCAAAAATTTCAGTTAACAAATTATCCAGAGAAGCAAAAACATTTCAAATGATTTGCTTATTATTAACAAACACTACTGTTTGCTATAATTTGTAGGCAAAAAATACTTAATCAATTCTTATTACACACAAGAAAAAATAGAAATAATAAAATTATGAAATAAAGTCATTCTTTAGTGAGTATATCCTATTTTTCAGAGGCTGTGTGAAGTTTTTACATATATTTCCCCATCTTCTCTTCTCTCAAGGCTTATGAATTTAGATATTATTGTTATTTCATATCAATATTGAGCACACTAAAGCTCAGAAAGAGCCAGTAACTTGTGTCCAAGTTTTACAAGTTAGTTAATAGTAGAGCTCATATTTGAATCTAGCTCTGTAAAGCCTGTGCTACTGACCACTATAAAACACTGGGCATTGTCTTACAGATTGAAACACCAGGGCTTGTACATCTGTGTTTTCCTATCATCCTTCCTATAATGCATTCTGACTACCTCTCAATTCAAACCACGCTGGCTCCAGGGAGGGTAATTAAGAGTTATGACTTCAAGGGACTTCCTGCTAGGTCACCAGCTGGATTTTTCACGTGTTAACAAAGATAATGTGAAATGTAAATACACAACATCATTAGGCAAAAACGGGTGCTTAAATTAAGAGCAAAGGGCCCAATTTGCTGCAAATATGCATAATGACAAACCAATTACCCACTTGGAATGTGCTGACACTATTATTTCCCACCTTATCAGACGTATGCCATTGTTTAAAGTCTTCTTTAGGTCTTGCTTTTTTAAAAAAAAGTGCCATTACCTTTCAAATTAAAGTTAACACTGACGTAATGCTAACAGCCTTGGGATGATCTTTCTGCTTGTAAAATTTCTGTGCATCCTATCTGTAATCTCCCCTCACTATGATTTGTCTTTCTTTCCCTGCTTCTAGTACCTTATCCCAGTCAAGTAATGTTGGCTATATGTGAGACTAGCATTTCCCAACATGCTCTGCAAAAGTTCTATGGGACATAATTGACATTGCATGAGATTCATATTCAGCAAGTTTGGAAAAGACAGGGAGATATTTGTAAAGACTTTGCAAACCTTCTCAAGGGTATTGAAATGCAAATAGGTATATCCAGAAAGGAGATATAAAAAGGCAATAATTCCCAGATGCATTTAATCATGAAACACTGCTTTTTGGAGTATCTCTCTAAATCTGTGGTCTATAACACATGGAGAAGGTATTGCTTGATACCCGTTCAGTGTGCTCATTTTGTTTCTGTTTCTGCTTCCTAATCAATCTTCATTTTCTCACTCTGTCAACGGATTTAGATGTCTGTAATTAATATGCATCAATATCTGCAAAGCAAACATTTATTACATGTTTAGCTATGCGATGGACTCTGAACTAAGAGCTAAGAACTTCTACTGATTTAACTCAAAGCAACCCCTTTAAGTGTTCTAATTAAGCCCATTTTAGATATTTTTAAAAAAATGACAATCTGAGAGGTTATGGGAATTGTCCAAGGTCACTTGATTATTCAATGGTGAAACAGAGAGGCACTCAGCTATCAGATCCTAATGTCAGAATTCAAACTCTTTAGAAAAGGCATTAAACAGAACTTGATACTGTGCCATCCACCCCTCTTATCTTCCCTCTATCAATCATCTAGTAATATAACAATTTATATGCATTTTTTACCTATTACTAATTTATGGTTCTATTATAAGTGTATATGTTTATGCTTTAAAAATAAATAACTAGCAATATTTAAAGTTATTTGGATAATTGATATTCTTAAAATATTGTAAATTATATTTTAATGAACTTAATGCCATATTCTACAAACATACATATATATGTATATATATATATATATATATATATATACATATATATGCAAGGGTATATGGATTTGCTTGTCTATGAGTGAAGATAAAATGAGAAAAACATGTGAACAAAATTATTAGGAACATTTTCTCATCTCACCAGCTCTAACCACACTGGAAACAAATATAGTAATTATTGGTTAATCTAAGTTTTCAATAAAGCAGATTATGGGATTTCTAGCCATATATTTCCCATGGTGGATTATATAGGTCCTTTTTTAATATGTTTAATATTAAGCACCAGGGAAAAAAACTATGGTATTTCAGTCTGAGGCAATTATATACAATTATACACAATAATACAGTCCTGTTCATTGATATTTTATATTTGAGTAGCAAGTGACATAGGTCTGTCTCTTGAGAGACCCATTTTCTTATGCATTCTTGACCTCCAACATCACACTGATGAGTCCCAATGGGAACGAGATGGTGTATTTATCTTGTATAATTGAGGAAAAAACATAATGAAAAGATGCTTGCATAGCACTCCAGGGCTAAGAAGAAGTGGGAACGATTTCCACTCCTGGATTTGAAGGGTAAAGGAGGGCATGATCATTAGAACCTAGACGCAGAGGGCTGCTGCCCTGGGGCAGGGGCTGAATAGGTGCTCTGGGCATTGTCGGGAAACACAGTTAACGCCAAACTGTAACCCATCGTGTAGCAAACTTGGGAAAATATGTCTAACTTTACTACGTACTCTCTTTCCACTTTTCAGTTCCTTGCCAATGCTTTCCATTGACTATTCTCAACTGCAGGCTAAAAGGAAATCCAGTTGATGAAGTCCATATAATTCAGCTTCCAGGAACACAGAACAGGAAGGACAAGGGTAGAGAGTGAATCTTAGGGGCAAATGGAGACTACTCGGTACAATCACAGATCGTTAGTAAAAAAAAAACACCAGCACTGAGCAGTGGTCTTATGACTTGAGTAACTTTTGGCTGTAACCAAGTGTCATTTAACTTCTCTGAACAAAATTCTCAGGTTTGGAGTGATAAGTTTATCAGGATAGAAAGTCTGGAAATGATTATTTTCTTAAAACTTTTCCCAGCTACATAGAACTAGTCTGTCCTTGGGCTTCAGATTTTTCCTCTGTAGCTAGCAAGAATTTATCATTCAGTCTAATAAAGAAGGAGGGAGATTTTTTTCCCAATATTTATGTAGATCAATGTAGGAAAGTAGTGAGTGTAGATACACTGTCCCAAACATCTTAATGTACAATAAAACAAAACTACTGCAATTTTAAAATCCATCAAATTTCCTGTAATAGTTGAGTACAAAAATATTACCTATAATCTTGCCATAACCTTCAGAGAAGAAAATTTTGGTTCTTTTACATGGGAAACAGGAACTTAAAAGAACTGTAGAGAATATTCTTAGCTTAAACAATGAAGTTAAAGCCTGTAAAGAAGTAAAATATTTTCATAAAGCTAATTTCTCGTAGCACTTTCTTCCAAAGTAGATATTTCATTTCAATTCCTAAATGTTTCAACATCACAGTAGAACTAACTCCTGTCTAATAGAAAGAATGCTTTAAAATTTTATTTAGACTTTCACTTAAAAATTACACATACTGACACTAAACACTGTGAAAAGTGCTGTGAGAAATTCAAGAGTGTTCTCACATAATACCAGAAATTTATTGCAATTTTTTTTTTTCCTCAGAGAGTAGGACCATTATAGAGATATTTAAGATACGGGCAAAATGAACTATGAGACCTTAAAAAGGTCTCATAGTTTTATATGCTATTACTGGTTTTAAATGGTGTTAATTACTAATGTTTATACTTTATAGTTTAAAGATATTTTCTTGTTTACTGTGCTCACAGATGTTATGAGTCTATTGATATATAATTATTATTGCCATTTTGTAGATGAAAAAACTAAAGTCCAGATTAAGGAGGTGATAAGGGTTTAAATCCTTATTGTTTGTTTCAGGGTTTTTTTGTTTTTTTTTTTTAATGTGTTCGCTTATCCTAATTCACCAAGCCTCTTTTCCTCAAAGAAGAAAAAGACTTGGTGCATCTGTGAGGGTGAGGAAACAAGGCAATGAAATAAATATGATGGATGAGTACACCCAAATTTGAGTTTACCTACCTCAGCTCTAAAGGCCCATATTTTTCTAAAAATTTGGGCCCTTTTCCTCTCAGAACTGGAGCAAGAAATATTCTCCTCTGTCACTTGGCACAAGAATGGGAGTGTTAACCATGTGTCAGGACACATTTCAACAGCGGTAATTGCAGTTTTGTTTCTGCACATCCATTAAATTGGTGCTGTGTTCTCAACCAAGATAGCAGCTCATCTACGGCAAATGCAGTGACCTCCGCCTTCTGTCTGAGTCTGTTACTCATAAAAGCACCCAGGCTGCACTTCCGGGTGCCAAAGCATGCATGTAAGGACAAGCACACTTACTGTCAGCAATCAAGGGCATGAAAACCCCTGTGTCAAGCTTCCTACAGAGATTTTCTCCTTGGCAAAGAAAATGCCTCCCTCTCCTCCCTCCTCCACTTCCTGTATATGTCAAGAGAAGCTGGCATCTGGAAGAAAGCTAGAGGGCTATCTCTAAGCCTCCCTAGCTGGTGTCTACACTTGCTGTGGAACGCCTGCCATGCTAATTGCAGCCTTTTCCGTAACCTTTATGTTCTCCAAGGCTCCAAGGAGCAATTAGCGCTGTCCACTGCCACGAACGGATTCACCCAGACTTCATTCCTACGCTTGTCTGCTATTACTGGGTCTCAAGAAACAGTTTCTGCTAATGCCTTGGCAGGAATATAAAGGACATTGCAATGGATTAATGACAGATAATTAGATATATTTTTAAATAAATTTTTGATTGAAACTTAACCTATATATATATATTAGAAAGTTGCTCAAATCATATCATCAAATTAACATACCATGTAATAACAAGCCAAGTCAGAAAAGAAAACATTACCTGCATACTAGAAGGCCCCTTGGAGTATCCTCCCATTCTCTACACCCTCCAGGTAACCAGAATCCTCACTTCTAATTTCATAGGCTAATTTTGCCTATTTTGAACTTTATACAGATAGAATAATACTGTTATGTTGTCTTTTGTGTATGATTCCCTTTGCTCTGTGTTGCATTTTTGAGATATATCCGTCTTTTGTCTGTTTTAAAAAAAAATTTGTTTTTTTTTTTTGATGTGTGCCATTTTTAAAGTCTGCATTGCTTCTCTTTCATGTCTTGGCTTTCTGTCCATGAGGCTTGTGGAATCCTAGCTCCCCAACTAGGGATCAAACCCAGATACCCTGCATTGGAAGGTGAACTCTCAACCACTGGACCACAGGGAAATCCCCCAACCGTGGTCTTTTGTGTAGGAGTCATTTGTTCACTCTCACTGTAACATAGTAGCCCATTGCAGGAATATATCAGAATGTACTTATTCATGTGACTGTTGGTTGTCATTTCGAGTAGCTTTCAGTTTGAGGCAATTACAAATAATGCTACTAGGAAGCTTCTTATGTATGGCTTTGGTTAATCATATGTACCCAGTTTTGCTGAGTATATATAACTAAGACAAGACTTAGTAGATAAGGGAATATATGCATTTTTATCTCTGGCAGCTTTTGTCATATAAGTGTCCAAAGTGATTTTATGAAATGACATGCCCAACCGTGTAGGGAAGCTCCCCTCGACCACATTCTCTGCGCACTTGGCTCGCTCAGCCTTTTCTCATTGAAGCCATTCTCTGGGTTGTGTGGTGCTATTTCTTGTGGTTTTAATTTGCTTTCCTTTGATAATAATAATGTTGAATTTTTTCATATGCCTATTGAAATACGAATATTCTCTTTCATAAAGTGTTTTTCAGATCTTTAACATGTTTTTATTTTTCCACCTTTGGTTAGCTATTTTTTGTTATTAATGGAGAGAAATTTTTATATATTTTAGATATAAGTCCTTGTAGGATACATGGATAGATGTTTTATACACATAGGATAGATGTATAATATTTCTACCCACTCTATGATCTGATTTTTATTATTCTAGTATCTTTGATAAACTTGAATTCCTTATTTCAATGAAGCCTATATTTTATCATTTATTTCATTATGGTTGGCATTTTTTAATGTTCTGTTTAAGAAATGCCTGTTCTCTCGTGTCTTCTTGAGACTAAAGCAGCAGCTAAGGGTTTTCTTCTTTTAATAAAAATTAGGGGCCAAGATTCACTTTTTTTCCCCACATGAACTCCCAGTTTTCCAGACTTAGCTCTCTGTCCACTTTAAAAAAGTCTCTTCCATTCAGCACTACTGCGTAGTTATAAATTTCAGGTTATAAAACAACACGTCTCTTCACTATAAATCCAGTAATTATGTACAAATGAATCTGTGTCTGAATTTATTTTTCTATTGATCCATATACACCCTGGCTCCAATACCACATGTTCTCAATTTCTGTGGCATTACTGTAAGTCTTGATATCTGATATTTCTTCTTCCAGCTTTGCTATTTTTTAAGATTATCTTAGTTATTTTTGGCTGTTTATATTCCCATATATATTTTTATACCAGTTTGGCAGTTTTAACAAACATACATAGACACATATATGCACAAATTCAAGATCTGTTAACATTTTTTTTAATTATTGCATTGAATCCATAGGTCAATTGCTAGAGAATTAATGTCTTTACAATATTTAGTCTCCCAAGCTTTGAAAAGGTAAGCACTTCATTTATTTAGGTGTTACTTAACTTTTTTTCTCAGTGTGTGCTTCATGTGAAAAGTTTTGTACACTTTCATATTTGATTTATTCATAGGTATTTTATTTTTATGCTGTTATAAGTATTTTAAATATAATCCAATTTTAGTTATTGTTGTGTGGAATTGCAATTTATTTTTGTGTGTTTATGTATATAAAAATCTTACCACAGTCTCTAAGACCTAATTTCTAGATTATTTTGAATTTTCCTCATAAATGATGCAATTTTTAAACAGTGAATCTTTCCTAACTTAGGACTTTCATCAATTATGTTGTCTTTTTAACTGTTATCGTTCATAAGACCACCTCCTTCACCACTTAGCAATTAATTGTTCTAATTATAATCAGTATTATTATTATTATTAATACAGCTGCTGTATTATATAGTCTGTTCATTTATATATGCTCCTATATTTACATTATATTTATTTTTTATTCTTTATGGCATTTCTGTTCTTCTGAGATTTTTATTCTTCTGCCTAAATAAGATTCTTTTAGTATTTGCTTCAGTGTGGGTCTACCAGTGACAAATTCATTCACTTTTTGTATTTCTAAACATTTCTTTATTTTATGATCACTTTAAAGTGACTTTATCTTTAAGATGAATGATAATAGGAATCTCACTCTCTTCTGGATCCCATTGTTCCTGTTGAGACGTCAGGTCAGATGTCCTATCACTGCTCTCACCTCCCCACTCCCCGCATCAGCTGCTCGAAATAGTTTCTCTTTGCCATTGAAAACCAGCAATATTCTTTAATGAGCTTAGACATAGTTACTTTTATACTTAACCTGTCTGAGCTTTTAAGTGCTCTTGGGATTTATAACTTCATATCTTTATTCATTTTGGGAAATTCTTGTCTCTTTCTGTTCAGTTATTGTTTCTGCCCCATTTTTTGTCCCTTACGCTTCTGGAATGACAAATACAAATCCATTAAACTTTTTCCCCAGTGCTACTTCTCATATCCTTTTACATATTTTTCAACTTTTTTACTTTGCATGCCTCAGAAGATATTTTCAGCCAGCTCATCTTCTGATTGTCTAATTGCCTCTGCAGATTATGATCCAACTTATCTATTAAATTTTGAATTTCAATTACTGCATCTTTTAGGTTTAAAAATTCTGTTAGATTTTCATTCTTAATTAATTTAATTCTGTTAGATTGTTAAAGTTCTCTGATTTTAATTCTTCAAAAAGAAAAAAAATCCATTATGTTACTCATTATCTGAAATACATTAATAATATTTATTTTAAAGCTTTTGTCCGGTAACTCTGACAAATGGATAGTATGGCTAACAATTTTTGGTTGCATGTCCGACATTAAGTGTGGAAAAATTGCAGCGTTTCAGATGGTGTCATCTTTCTCCAAAGAGAGTTCATTTTATTCCTTGTACATCAGTAGAAATGGGGGCACGTAACCTTAATCTGGTCAAGACCAGACCTGACTCTAAGCTCTTGCAGCTTTTGGAAGACTGGATCTACTTCTAATTCTTCAATGCTATTAAATATAGCTTTTCATGGATTTCAGCTGAGAGCCTGGGGTTTTGACAGTCTGGGTCCTGAACTACTTCTTATGTAACATTACCAAGCACTCATTCTGCTTGGAGACATTCAGAATTTATTACAAACATTCCAGGCTTCTGTATGTACATAACAATAGTAGTTTAAACACTTGAAAACAAGGAGTCACTAGATAAGATTAGTTCCATATTGTACCATGAAGGTAATGATAGCAGTAAGTATACCTTTGAAGTATGTTAACCAAATAAACACTCTAATATTAGTATCAATTTATAGGATTTGTTTATAAAAGTACAAAATAATTTCAGTAATTATTACAAAAATACAACATTGCAAACTCATGTACACAAATAAATTTTTCTGTAAAACTCAAGTCAAAAATCTGAACTTATGGAAATCTAAAAACTGGCCTTGATTATGGCATTCTGCAGTTTCAACCTCTATTTTTTTCCTTGAATGCAAGACACAAGAGTATTTTTGTCAAAACTAAAAAGTGAAAATGAAATACTTCAGCCTGCTTCTTAAAGTTTCAAATGTAAGTTGGAATGAAAAGTTACAGGAAAAGACTCATCATATTGTTAAAACTAATTCACTCAAAGATCAGAAAATGTTTCAAAAATGCATAATTGATGAACTTTCAAAATTTGCCATAGGTAAATATAACAGTAATAGTAGGGTTAGTCACCCAGTCATGCCCAGACCTTTGTGACCCAATGGACTGTAGCCCACCAGCCTCCTCTGTCCATGGGATTCACCAGACAAGAATATTGGAGTGGGTAGCCATTCCCTTCTCCAGGGGATCTTCCCGACCCAGGGATCTGCATTGCAGACAGGTTCTTTAACATCTTAGCCAACAGGTAAGCCCCAAATATAATAAGGTGATTAATTATTTCAAAAAATTTTTAAATGAGATGTAGAGAAGTCAGAGATCATCCATTGAGAATAAGACTGCAAGGCCCAAGGCCCCTCAATTAACTCTTTTTTTTTTCTCAATTAACTCTTGAATATGTGAAATTTTACATTTAGCTGTTATCTCCTATATGATTAATAGTTGCTTTACATATAACAAGAAGCCCTTTCTACTGTAGTTAATGAGCACTAGTTTTCATCAACACAAAGGGGAGAGAGTGGGAAAAGCAGATTTAATTCACTAGAATGAGGGAGTAGAGTAGCTGAGTTCGCATGTAAAACCTCCTTAAAATAATGGGAAATGAGTTTTGAGAAGAGCAACCTAATGATCACTACAGAGAACTTTATAAAATCCTGACCCCTATTTTTAATGCAAGGACCTATCTTAATAGTTCAAAGTACTTTTTGAGGAGCTATGGGGACATGGGAATATCCTGGGGTGGAAGAAGGGGACACATTTGAAGTTGAAATTCTGTTTTCCATTTACAAGCTGTGTAACGAGTCATTTAAAGGCTCTAAGCTTCAGTTTCCTCTGTTATCAAACGGTGGTAAAAAATGATCTTTTTGCGTGTTTGTTCTCTGATTGAGGGAATTAATTTTCAGGGTTTCATATATGATCATAGCTAATACATAAAGAGAGCTTACATTTAACCCTTTTAACCACCCTATTATAAACATGTTATTAGTAGTATTCCAGGATTTATCTGTCAGTCCAGTAGTTAAGACTCCTTGCTTCCGATACAGGAGGTGAGGGTTTGATCCCTGGCCATTTGACATGGTCAATAAATAAATAAATAAACAGTATTTCCAATCCCTCGGGGAAGAAATGAAGCACAGAGATATTACACGACATGCTCTCGGTCACGTATCAAATAAGTGGTGGAAACAGGTTTTGAACTCAGGCAATCTAGCTTGAGAGTTTATTATTTATTTTTATTTATTTATTTGGCTGCGCTGGGTCTTCCTTGCTTTGCACAGGCTTTCTCTAGTTGTGACAAGTGGGGACTCCTATTCATCGCGGTGTGGGTGCTCCTCATTATGGTGACTCCTCTTGACTTGCAGGCTCCGCAATGCAGGCTCAGGAGTCGCGATGCACAGGCTTAGTAGCTCTGCGGCATGTGGAAACTTCCTGGACCAGAGATTGAACCTGTGTCTCCTGCGTTGGCAGGTGGATTCTTATCCACCACACCACTAGGGAAATCCGAGAGTTGATTTTTTTAATATCAGCTCTCTAAATAAGCACCATTAACAATAGAAGTTATATAGTCATGAAAGTGAGAGTGAAAGTGGAAATTGCTGAGTCATGTCCGACTCTTTGTGACCCCATGGACTAGACAGTCCGCGGAATTCTCCAGGCCAGAATACTGGAGTGGGTAGCCTGTCACTTCTCCAGCCGATCTTCCCAATCCAGAGATCAACCCAGGTCTCCCGCATTGCAGGAGGATTCTTTACCAGCTGAGCCACCAGGGAAGCCCAAGAATACTGGAGTGGGTAGCCTAGCCCTTCTCCAGTGGATCTTCCCTACCAAGGAATTGAACCGGGGTCCCCTGCACTGCAGGTGGATTCTTTACCAAGTGAGCTATCAAGCCCCAATTATATTGTCACGATACTTGATTTATTACCATAAATCATACTGATTTATTACCAGTTTGCTAAAGAGGGCACATGGACTGACTGATGCTGATGCACCCTTCGGTTGTTGCTATAAGGAGCTGTTGTTGTTCAGAAACTCAGTCGTGTCCAACTCTCTGTGCCCTCCATGGACTGCAGCACACCAGGCTTCCCTGTCCTTCACTATCACCCGGACTTTGCTCATACTTATATCCATTGAGTTGGTGATGCCATCAAACCATTTCATCCTCTGTCGTCCCCTTCTCCTCCCGCCCTCAATCTTTCCCAGCATCAGGGTCTTTTCCAATGAGTTGGCTCTTCACATCAGGTTTCCAGAATGTTGGAGCTTCAGCTTCAGCCTCAGTACTTCCATTTATGATCGGAGGTGCTCCAGTGGTTCCATTATCTTCTCAGGAGAACAAGGTAATACCTTCAGTCATTCTCCCTAAGCCTGTGCACCCCTGTACCAGTAAGTACTAAATAATCATTAGTCACTTCCATTTCTCTCCCTCTATTTGCTATCATACCCTATCCCTGATTTCAATGAACTAAAGCTAAAATTAGGGTTTTGATTCAATGGACAAGAAATTCCCCATGCCATTTCTAAGGTTGACCTTTCTCTGTCTCTCTCTCTCTTTTTTTTGTCTTAACCTGTGCCCTTTTACTCTGACATGTCTTTGGAAAGCTTAATCACCTGAAAGTTTCTCTTTCCAGAGAATCAAGTATGTGGTGCAATCATTTTTAACAACCTATGCCTGTGAAGCACACATTCTTTTAAGAAAAAAATTCATTGAAGAATCACATTTATATAAAAAAGTGCATAAATCATGAGATTATAACTTGATGAGTTTTCATAAGCTGAGTACTCTTGCAACCAGCATCCAGATCAAGAAAGAACATTATCAGCCCTTCCAGGCCCTAGAGATTCTATCCTTTGTCCTGGTACGATATTACCTCCATGTGTGTCTACTCTCCTGCCTTATAACCCTATGGCTTACTTGTACTTATCTTGGTTTCACACAAATAGAATCACATTGTATGCATTTATTTCATAAATAGTTTCCTTTGCCTGGTTTGTAATGTCCATCTACATTGTTAGTGTAGTTGTACTTTATATCTTATTGTTCCATTGAGGATATGCATTCATTATAAAATGAAAGGCTCGAGTTATGTCTAGTTTGAAACTATTAAGAATAGTAATGCTATAAACAGGCTTCCCTTGTGGCTCAGCTGGTAAAGAATCCACCTGCAATGCAGGAGACCTGGGTTCAATCCCTCTGTTAGGAAAATCTCCTGGAGAAGGAAATGGCTACCTACTCCAGTGTTCTGGCCTGAAAAATTCTGTGAATTGTATAGTCCATGGGGTCAAAAAGAGTCAGACATGACTCAGCAACTTTCACTTTCAATGCCATAAACACCGTTTTACATATATTAAAAGTGAAAGTTACTCAGTCATGTCTGACTCTTTTGCTGACAAAGGTCCATCTAGTCAAAGCTATGGTTTTTCCAGTAGTTACGTATGGTTGTGAGAGTTGGACTATAAAGAAAGCTGAGCGCCAAAGAATTGATGCTTTTGAACTGTGGTGTTGGAGAAGACTCTTGAGAGTCCCTTAGACTGCAAGGAGATCCAACCAGTCCATCCTAAAGGAAATCAGTCCTGAATATTCGTTGGAAGGACTGATGCTGAAGCTGAAGTTCCAATACTTTGGCCACCTGATGCAAAGAACTGATGTATTGGAAAAGACTCTGATGCTGAGAAAGATTGAAGGCAGGAGGAGAAAGGGACGACAGAGGATGAGGTGGTTGAATGGCATTACCGACTCAATAGACATAAGTTTGAGCAAGTTACAATAGTTGGTGATGGACAGGGAAGCCTGGGGTGCTGCAGTCCATGGGGTTGCAAAGAGTTGGACACGACTGAGTGACTGAACTGAACTGATATGTATATATATAGACAATCCATGAAGTTGCAGAGAGTCAGACACAACAGAACGATGATCACTCACTCACTCACGCACGCATGTATGTGTGTTTCTATTGTTCATACACGCATGAATAGAAATGTTGAGACATTAGAAATGCTCATTATATTTTTAATAAGAAATATCTTTAGAGCAGTTTTAGATTTAAAGAAAAATTGAGAAGTTAGTAGACATATATGTATCTCATATCCAGTTTCCCTTATTAACAGCTTTCATTATTATGATACATTCATTACAGTGAATGAAATAATGTTGATATATTCACTGTCAATATAATATCATTATCATTATAATACCATTATTATCAACTAAAGTCCATAATTTATTTAGGTATCCTTAATTTTAACTTAATTTTTTTTCCTGTTCAAGATCCCATTCAGGATATCACGTTGCATTTAGTTGTCATGTCTATTTATGTTCTTCTTGGCATGAGCAGTTTTTCAGACTTTCCATGTTTTTGATAACTTAGAGAGTTTTGAGGAGTACTAGCTAGATGGTTTTTAGAATGCATCTCGATTGGAATTTTTCTGATGCTTTTCTCATGGTAAGACTTGTGTTATGGATTGTTGGGGGAAGACCTTAGAGATAAAATGCTATTTTCATCATGCTATATTAAGAGTACATACTATCAATACAGTGTGGCTGCTGTTCTTGGCCTTTATCACCTGGCTGAGGTCATGTTCATCACATTTCTTCACTGGAAGTTTACTCCTCTACACACCCATTCCAGATGGCACCCTTTGGAAGAAAGTCAGTGCTCATCCCCCCCTAAAGAATATAGAGTTATGTTCCACTCCATTGAGGGCAGACTATCTTCTCCTCTTTATACGAATATATGAAATAATTTACTTTTATTCATATGCACTCATAGCTATTTATTTTATATTTTGAGTTTATAACACTCTTGTTTTTTAAATATGAAAATCTAATAGTCCAACATTCACGTTTTGATATGAGAATCTCAGAGAATACGATGGAATTCTTTCTGGAGACAAAGCTTCCTGGGTGTTTTGAACTTCTGCATATCTTTTGAGAAGAGACACTATTTCCCTTTTGCTCTTTTCCAGGATGCTTGGACAGTGAACAAACTTATAGATAATATCTCCCTCCAGAGCAGAGGGCAGATTTATTTATAGCCCATATAAAAGGTTTATGTTTCCTAAGCTCAGGTGTGATAAAAGCCGATGGGTGGCGTCCATCTGTGCCTCTCTGCATCACCCCTCTGGACTTAGAGTCAAGGTTAACTGGTGCTCATGTTCATTGTTGTGCTCTAAGTGATACATCTCTTTTTCCTTGACCCTGGAGTTTCATGTCTTCTGCAAGAATTCATAAAATGGCAACATGCTAACTTGTTAGCTTGTAAGTAAGGCGAAATCGCAGTCCTTCACAGTTTGGGGCCACCCAACCAATGACTCACACACACAATGTTTACAAACCAGTAAGTTGGCTATGTATATCGAGTTGTGTCATAGCTTTAACATAGTATCTGTTCAATGGCCAGCCCCTCATGTCTCTGCGCTGATGGCCACTTTCAGAATCACTTTCAGGAACCTCAGTTTTCTACTGGCTGATGCTGGCCCCAGAGCTAGCCAGTGTCTTGCCCCAAGGGCGCTGCCTCCCATTGCTCACAGAGATCCTGCTTCCTGGAGCCAGAGAAGTGCTGGGTTATGAGAAATAGCCAAGAAAACATCTTTCTCTCCCATTTCATAGTCTACACAATTGGCTACATGGATCCAAGCCCACTTCCTTAGCCTAGGGTCCCCCAAAACTTCCATACCTACGTGCTTCCTTTCTCTGCAACACAGTTTCAAATATATTTGGGAAGAGCCAGAAAAATGTTACCCAAGAGGCTCATAAATAACCCTTCCTCAGTCTAAGGCTTTTCTATAGACAAATAGTGTGTAATGAGGTTGCTGCAGATTCAGCTTTGTGTATCATTTAGGGTTCTTTCAGTTATGAAAAATAGAAGCCACCACAAAATTGGTTTAAGTTACAAAAGGAGTTTACTTTTTTAACCTATAGAGTATGTTTAAAAACAAACAAAAAAAGCAATCTTTCAAGGCTCAATCCAGCAGCTTAAACATATACTCAGCCTGTTGTTCTTACTGTCAATCTCTTCTCAGCCTGTAGGGGGTCAGCTTCTTCTCAAGACTAACTATATGTGTGGCTTCAAGATGTTTGCAAGCAGCTACCAGGGCCAGATGCTCTCTCATTTTCTCATTTATATTTGTGAATGGAAGAGAACTCATTTCTCCCCACAGTCTCAAAACAAAAACCTTAGGCTTAACTTCATTCTTTGTGTCCATCTTGAACCAATCACTTTGACACGGGCATCTGTTTCCAAAGATTATTTTAGATCAGGGAGAGAATGGGGGATAATTCCACTGAAAACACTGGCAAATGCACAGTGACAGAAGCATATAGTGCATACCGGAGAGGGAAATAGTATATGCATGCGCTTCAGTGGTGTCCGACTGTGCAGTCCATCAGGCTGCACTGGCCACAGAATTCTCCAGGCAAGACTACTGGAGATGGTTATCCATGCCCTTCTCCAGGGAAGTTCCCTGATCCAGGGATGGAACCCCCATCTCTTACATCTCTTGCATTGTCAGATGGGTTCTTTATGACTAGCACTACCTGGGAAGCCCAAATATATTATTACTCTGATATAAATCACTGTGACTAGGCAGCCAAGAGGATCTGTTCGGCTACCGACTAGATGTGGCTCTGAGTACATCACTCAAATTCAGCTTAATGATTACATTCGCAAGACAAAGGTAATTATTCCCGAAGCTCTCTTTCTATATACACACACATATACCACTTACTTAGCATATTTCACAGTGCTATTTTACATCTCAAATAATGTAGTAAAGGTAAAAAAAAAAATAGATTGGAAAATAATGAAGCAAGCATTATATACATTTTCTCTCTCATCAAACATCAAAACATACTCCCTATTTGTCAGATCTGTATTTAAACGAGGCCAACTGCTCATAAATTATCTAGTAATCATCAATCAGCTTCACATATTGCAGAGTCAGTTTTTTTTTTCTTCTCTTCTTTCTGTCCTTCTGAAATCTCCTGCAATTATCAGATATTTTCTGCAGTAAAATCTGTTTCTCTAACGCCAAGGAAACAATTATTTAGAGCTCACTGCACACAGAGAGAGACAACATGTGTATGTATGAGATGGATAGAAGGCAATATTAATCAATATTGTAATGCCAGGCACACAGGAGAAAATAAACAGAAGGTGATTTGATTACACTTTCTTTCCAAGTATCAAATGCTCTTTAAAATTTCTTACTGAAACTACTGTTTATCTTTCCCATTAGATAAGGTATTGGTATTAGCCAAAAAAGTAATGGTTTTGTATGTGTAGTCCAATAAATAGAGCTTTAAAGTTTATTATCAAACATATTGCACGCTGCAGTAAAAGTGATCTATACTCCTGGAACCTATTCAGCACACAGAAAAACGCTGAAGGGCCAAGATGGGTGTTCGTCAACCCCCTGGAAAGGCAGGTCTTCACAGAAGGAAACGTCAGCTTGCCGGAATACATTCTTCTTTCACTCAAATACAAAATCAGTTCCAATTGAAAGTGCTTTGGAAAACATGCTATGCAAATAGAATGGATTTAGCATTTACTGAATGAATCATATCCAGGCTCTGAGTAGGAGCCTGGATCTTGGATCCATAGCACTGAAACCTGAAGACTGATTCCATTAATTTCCTTTAAGTTCTTATCTTCACAGTCTTATGGCACCCTTTGCTTCAATATCAGAAATCGCATTCTGGTTGCTGACGGGGACTTTCTTGTTTATACACATGCATTGCCTCGCTTGCCCAGTGTCTAAAAAAAAGGGCCGAACCAACAATAAAGGTATTGAGAGTTTTTACACTAAAACTCAGATGTGAGTCTCTCCAGACAATGTCGAGCTCTGGCCCTTGTGGATTTTTCTTCTCACAGGACACAGTAGCCGAAACTGAGGAGCGTCTCCCTGTCACAGACAGAGTGGGAGCCCAAGCAAGTCTGTCCCTCTGTGCTTCTCGCAGGCTCCTGATGGGAGCTCAAGCAGCAGCAGAGGCTTCTCCACCTGCTTACACTGTTGCTCTTCTTACAGGAGAGAGATTATTACTCTGTGCCTATGTTACATAGACTAAAGGGAGGACATCAAGTACATAAGGGAAGCAATTGTTTCCTTTGTGGTTGTTTGAGAAGCAAAAAAAAAAAAAAAAAAAAAGTGACTGTTTGATCCATAAGGCATTCTACTAACCCTGTCCTAGTTAAACCAAAATTCAAATTGAAGGGTTTCATTCCTGCCATATCCTGCATATGAGGTGTTCTCCCTGGTGGCTCAGCTGGTAAAGAATCCGCCTGCGATGCAGGAGACCTGAGTTCAATCCCTGGGTTGGGAAGATCCCCTGGAGAAGGGAAAGGCTCCAGCATTCTAGCCTGGAGAATTCCATGGACACAGTCCACGGGTTGCAAAGAGTTGGACACGACTGAGTGACTTTGACTTTCGCTTCACAGGTGTTCTCCTTTTATTCACACAGTTCTCAGTTCCCACATGACCTTGCCATTCTCTCACACTCTTAAAATCGCAAGTCACTTCATCGGCAGGTGGTATCCCATCTCCTCTGTGAAGCCTCTATCATATCCACCATTAATTGGAAAGTAATGGTAACCATGGTGAGTCTCTCATATAGGCAGCTAATGTCTTATTTAAATTCTTGTCTTATTACCCCATCATGATTACAAACTTCAGGGAACCAACTGCAGTCACTCTGAGTTTCCTCCCTGATGTACATGCTCGATAATCTTTGATTTTATGGTGGATTCTTATTCAAACAGCAAAGAGGCAGAGATGTCATATCTTGATGTGTTGGCAGGTTTAGGACAGTGAAGCCACTCAGCACATATTCTGTCCCTCTGTCTTTTGTTCCGTTTCTCTCCTCTCCTGCACAGTCTGAAGCATCATCCAGACACTCACACTTCTTGAACCCACATCTTGGGCCAGTCTGGTAAATCCCCTGGATCCAACCCCATAGGCATGATACGAATTTTCTCTTACAATAGACAATACAATGAGTAGTTGAACATGTGTAAACATATAAAGCAACTGGAGAAAAGTGATCCCTAAGGATAAAGACGGCTCAGTGTGTTTTGAAAACATGCAGCAGGAAGACAATGCCACGGGGATTTCACCAGAAAATTCCATTTTATTTCCATAGCTTCTTAAGTAGCTAAGACTTAAATATTTGGATTTGTGAGCTTTACTCTTTGCTATGTGGCCTGTTATGTTTAGTATCTGTCTTTTTATACTATAACGTCAAAAAGAAATTGTCAAGTTTCACCCTTGAGCAAAGCACATCCGGTATTTCTCATGTTTTGCTGAAGATCTTTTTTAAGAGACAGAAAATCTCCTAAGATTCTTCTCTGGAGAAGATTTTTCTTCTTTCTCTGGAAGAACCTTCCAGAACTCATAGATCTAATTTGACTCTTTGAGCTGGAGAACAATGCTGTCTTTCTTACCATATTTGGGTGTTTGAAAGGAGTCTACTCCTTGTTCCAAACAGAAATAATTGACATGCACAAAAAAAGCAGCATCATTGAAGACCTCCCAAAAAGTTTGGAGTTTAGTTCTGCATGGTTTATTTTTATTCTTGTTTTACTCAAGCTGGTTTGCTATTCCATAAGCATATGCACCATATGTGACTGAAGACTGCTAAAAGCACTTTTAAACAGAAATCCCAAAAAGGAAGAAATGAAACTAAACAGAAAGAAAATGAAACTAACAGTTCTTTTTAATGTGTGTTTAGAAAGAAAGTCTGATGAGAGAATTAATGTTCCTAAGTTCTTGGTAGATATAGTGGTACATTTATAAGGAGTGGGGTTGAAGAGATAAATTTTAAATTATGTTACTTTTGAAAACACAGCTCCTTGAATGAGAGTAAAGAATAAGCACAAGACCCACTGTCTTGTTTTTCTGATAGCTGGGTCAGACATTGCATCATCTGGTAGAATATAAAAACATGCGATTGAAATCATCTGACATTTTCTTTGTTCCTTAGCATACTGAAGCTGTGCAGCCCATGAATATGGATTTAAAAATCTAGAAGAAGCCAGATTTTATCAAACAACCCAATAAATCAGGACTTTTGAATGTTTGCCTTGTGGTCACAGAGGAAAGTTACGGAACTCACAAGCTTTAGTTCCAGCTCGTTAAAAGAGAGAAGAGGAATCAATACTTAAGGAATTTGTGAAGATAAATAGCACCCAGAACAGCAGAAGCACTCATTAAATGATTTTTGAAATGGACTTTAGACATGTACACTAATATTTTGCAAATGCTTGTCATTTGAGAGAAGTCTTTTTTCACAGTCATCATTGTGTGGTACAATCAATAGGTTTAGATTTAAGCTGGAAATTGAATAAAATAACTCAATGTCACAAGCAAAATTGAGGCAGAGGGCAACATGGAAACTTCTCAAGGCCGTTAGCCAAAAAATTAATGTTGATGCTTCCAAGCTCTATCTGGTCTTGTACATCAGTTTCCCTAGGTATCACTGACCACTAAATAGGGGAAAACGAAACCCAAAATAAAGCCAAAAGACACCCACATAAGATATTATGTTTGTAATTCACCCTGTTGTCATCCTTGATCCCATAAACATCTAGCCCACCAAGTAAATAGCTTCATATCTATAGTATGTGACACCAAGCTTCATCCTATAAGAGGCTGAATATCATAGGAGTAGACTTGCAAGCTCAGAAAAGAGATAGCCTAAGTGCAAAACTCATCTTTATCACTGTATTAGCATCTATGGCCATGTAATCATTTACCCCAAACTTCATGATGGAAAACACTACACATTATCATCTTGCTCCTTCTGCTAGGAGACCCATGCTCCGCAGGGCTGGGTCCTCTGCTTACAGCCTCGCAAAGCTGCAATCAGGGATTTGACTGGGCTGTGTTATCTTCTAAATCTCAGGGTCCTTCTCGGAGCTTCTTCAGGTTGTGAGCTGAATTCAGTGTTTGTTGCGGCTTTGGAATTCATGGTGACTTGCTTCTTCAAGATCAACAGGCAAACCACTTGCTGAAAGGAGGTTCTTCTTTTAAGCACTTTCACTTAATTAGGTTGAGTTCACTCAAGATGATCCCCCTTTTGAATTAAATAAAAAAATAATTTATTAAACACCTGAATGAAATCAGCAGACCTCCATCATCGCCACATTATATGATTCTGTTAGTTAGCAATAAGTCATGGGTCTTGCTCACGCTCAAGAAAAGGAGATGAATGGTACAAAGTTATGACTCACCCTAAGCTGTGTTTGCACCGATCGCTTCCAAGATACTCAACCTGGGGAAAGCTATTGACTGTCTCTGAAGCACCTATTTCCAAGTCTGTAGAAGGGAACTAGCAGATGAACCTGCCTACTATGATTGTTTTGATGATAAAATTAAAGCATTTATGTAGAGTATTTAGCACTCTGACAGCAAATTCTTAGAATGTGTTAGTTCTTATTTTCAATGGGTATACTGTGCAAAAAATAAATCACTTTAAACAAATTTTGAGTTGACTTGAATTATTTTTGAATAGTTAGGCTATGTATCTGTTTATACATACATATTTTAAGATATGTGTGTGTGTGTATGCATATATGGGGCTTTCCTGATGGTTCAGAGATAAATAATATGCTTGCCAATGCAGGAGACAAAAGTTCAATCTCTGGGTAGGGAAGATCCTCTTGAGAAGGAAATGACATCCACTCCAGTATTCTTCTCTGGGAAATCCTGTGGATAGAGGAGCCTGGCAGGCTACAGTCCAAGGGGTTGCAAAGGACTCAGACACAACTTGGTGACTAAACAACAATAACAGTATGCATATGTATACATTTATATTCATATGTATTCACATACATGAAGGAGTCTCTTCAAACCTTTATTCTCAAGTCTTAAGGTCAACTATGGGGAGAAGTATAAATTAAATTAACAAATTGCCTTCTCTTTAATTTGTAAGTGCAAAATCCTTTGAATAAATGATAAAATCTTATTTATAAGATTCTGATAAATAGAAGTGTTTCCCAAATTGTGTTTCACAAAACTTTTATTAGATGGACAAAATTGTAAACAGATCATGTGGTCAAACGAATTCAGGATATTTGGGTTTAAATAGTATTTTAAGGTTTTCTTACTTCAGGTAAAATTTATGAGGTGTCATTGAGCATGGAACCCCCTTCTCCATTTCTGAGCACCTTCTTGGGCTTCTATTCCTGAAAAAGGCCTTCCAAGAAATTCTAGTCTACATTGGCTAGTTCACACAGAAGGGAAAACATATGTCTGCAATCGTGATGGTTTCCCTTTTTAGGTCTTATCCATCTCTACACGATGATTCATTTTTCTCTTAGTGTTTGAGCACCTACCACCGGACTCCTGTGTGCCAAGCTATCATAAACTAAAGCTTCCTGTTTCTCCTAAATTCATATGTTCAAGTCCTAAGGCCCCAATATGATGGTATTTGGAAATAGTGTTTTGGGATATGATAAGGGTTAGATGAGGCTGTAAAGGTGTCTTGGTCCAATGGGCTTAGTGCCCTAGTAAGGAGGGTACCAGAGAGCTTGTTCACTCTGTCTTTGCACACACAGGTTGAGAAAAGGCCATGCAAACAAACGGTGTGAAACATCTGTCTGAAAGACAGGAAGAAACCAGGATCTGACTCTACTGGCACTCTGAACTCGGACTCCCAGCCTCCAGAATTGTGAACACCAAATTTCTGTTGTTTAAGCCACCCAGTCTATGGCATTTTGCTATGGCAGTCTGAGCACACTTATGGACAAATAAAATCTGTGAGTTTCCTCATTTCATGTACACAATACCACTCGGATATAAATAATCCAGACTTGAGTTTTAGAGGCTCGGGAAGGCTACTAAACTTAACCATGTCCCACAAGTAAAAAGAGTCAGGAAAGTGAAAGTGAAGTTGCTCAGTCGTGTCTGACTCTTTGCAACCCCACAGACTATAGCCTAATAGGCTCCTCCGTCCATGGGATTTTCCAGGCAAGAATACTGGAGTGGGTTGCCATTTCCCTCTCCAGGAGATCTTCCCAACGCAGGGACTGAACCCGGGTCTCCCACATTGTAGGCAGACGCTTTACCATCTGAGCTACCAGGGAAGTCCTTAAAGAGTCAAGAGTTAAACTCAAATCTTCCTAAGCCTGTGTACTTTTCATCACATCACATCATTAATACCTTTCTAGCCTGAGAATGATGGTTTATTGTGACCTAGTGTTGAGATAGAACAGCAAATAATATGGACACTAATTAAAACATTACCCCTTCCTTAGAAAGGGCTTCCCAGGTGGCTCAGTGTTAAACAGTCTGCCTGCCAATGCAGGAGACACAAGAGATATGGGTTCAGTCCCTGGGTTGGGAAGATCCCCTGGAGGAGGAAATGGCAACCCACTCCAGTATTCTTCCTAGGAAAATCTCATCGACAGTCCATGGGGTCTCAAAGAGTTGAACACAACTGAGAAACTGTATGAAACTTGCTTTAAAAAAGGACTTGAAACAAAATAAATATTTTGAACTCTTAAATCACAAATACATGTCTTTGTGAGGATTTTTTATACATTAAATTCCAGTATATGTTCAATAACACTTCAATGAGTTTCCAATACATTTCCATATGAATGCAGTCTGTGTGATACCCTGGCAATTAGAAGAGTGAGAAACATTTTAGTTCACTGCAAAAACAAGTCTTCAGTTTTCACAATCACACTATATAATAAATTGTACCATAATGGTTTTGAAAAATTCTTTTTCAACTCAGGTTTCATGGGAAGAAATATACATGAAAATTTTAAAAAATTGAACATCTATTCAGTATGAATAAAGGAGGAGTAAGCTGACATTTTTTTTATGAAGGAAAAGCAGAAACAAAAATATTGCAAGCTGATGACTTTTAGCCAAGAATTTCTAACCTTTCTGTTGTTGTACTACATTTTCTCTTTGTGAAAATGTCTTTCTTATATTTTTGCATCAGGAAAATACATCATAGTCAAACTTCTGGAGGTCTTAGCATGGTCTAACACCCAGGTGCATCAAGCACTCTGTGGAAAATAAGGCATGAGACCTCAAATAAAAAGAAATGAGAATACTACAAATTAAACCAATTCTTATGTCTCCCACTATCCCCAAACTGCTGATTTGCAGTTTGCAAGCTTATTTTACTAACCAAAAACTGACCAAGATATATAGTTCAACTTCTGTGTCTCGACTGCAATTCCTCTCCCTCTTATCCAGGTAGACACCTTTGATGTCCACTTTCAGCTGAAGTAATCTGAGTGAAAATTATAGAGTAGGGGAGTGGGGGTGGAAGAGCTCAGAATTATTTCTTCCAGATCCTAGAATAACCCCTGAAATGTACACCCATCTTCCTCCAAAACACTCTGGTGTTTCTTGTGATTGGTTTCAAACAATTATTTCTGAATTTACTACATTTTTTTATTCTTCTCACGTATTTATCTCAGTGACATAATATGTAGATAATTTAAAGATATGAAATTTAAAAAAGAAAACAAAAAACTTTTAGCAAATATCTACTTGGTTACAAAGAAGTTAAGCTAGGTCTTGCCCTCTAGACCTGTGCTATCTGAAATAAATTTCTGTGAAGAGGGAAATTTCTACCCTTTCTCCATTAGCTACATGTGACTGGTGACTGGGCTCATAAAATGGGTCTAGATTGACTGAGGAACTGTATTTTAAATTTTATTTATTTAAGTTAAATAAAATTTGAATAGCTATATGAATGGCTAGTATGTTGGAAAGCAGAGGAATGTGATATGCTTCCATTATCATCACTCCTATCAGTAAGGATAAGGCTAGATTCTAACTAATAGCTGATTAAAGAAAGCAAGAGTTGACTTTCTTCTTCAAAATTTTAGGGAAAATTTGTCTGAAATGGTACGGAGATGGAGTGGTATTTATTTCAGGATATTAGAAACTGTAATGCCCACTTTCTGGACCATAGTATCACTCCAGATGGATAGAGCACCTCATTCTCACTAAAAATTAGATGAAGACAATGAAGAAAATAATAGAGTGCAATTGCTAGCAGCCTGTTAATCATGGTTCCCAGAACTTGGCCCTAGCCCTTCTGCTCCATACCACTGTCTACAAATGGTCTCAAATTGCACTTGACTGCAGAGGACACCTAGGAATAGAGATTTTTATTCTAGGTTGTCATTTGTTTAGAAAACAACCACAGAAGTTCTACTGTTTAGAAAGTAAGGGGGAAACGTAGATGGAACTGATCATCAGTCTCTTCATTCAGTGAGAAGAAATATAAATTTGAAAGGATTAGAAGAAAGGATTTATGGAGGAAAAAGGCAGAAGAGATAAAAATGCTCTAAAGATGAAGTACTATCACTTGGTAAGATACCCCAAGATGACTTCTATTTTATATTTGTAAATTTTACAGTGATAAATTTGAAAACAACTATGTGTAACTGCCAGAAATTCAGAGTGTATGTTTCCTTTTGATGCTACCTTTGAAAATTTCATGAAGATCCCAATTTTCCTCTAGATTATGGGCTATTGTTCAATGCACTTCAGCGTGCTCATGCATACACACATACAGACACACACACACACACAGATAACTTTTCAGTTCTGAATTCCACCAACAGCTAATGCTTAATGGATAATTTCTCTACTTTTAGATAAATCAGAAAGGAACTTGGGTTCACGCAGAGAAACAATGGCAGTCTTAACTAGGCAAAGTGTAATATATAGCATTTTTCCTTTTCACTGTATCATTTGCTCTGGGATTTTCTGATTGTTTTCAGAATCCTCTCATCCTGCGCTACTTCAAGTATGGTCCACCGACCAGAGCCTTTCTACAAAATGACAAGAGCTCATTACAAACCCGTGTAGCAGCTCGACAGAACAAAAATATGTCCATTAAATCTACTAATAAAACATGGGGGCTTATATTTTGCACGTCTTTTATTTCATTTTCTAGTAATTCTTATTGGATTTTTAAAAAGTGAGTCTTTGATGTGTTGGAAATTTAAAAGAAAAAAAAAATAAAAAATCTGGATATCTACCTAGAGTAGTTTGAGAAACAGATATAAGCCTGCCTTCCTACTTTGCATTTTTGCTAAGGAGTAAAATTTATCAGCAAAGCTTCATTTGTGACCACAGCCTCAGTAAATACACGGCTATTTCACAAATGTTAAAAAATAGAAGGAAAACTGCACAAATAACCAAACATCCAAACAGAAACTTTTCTAATTTGCTAGGCACCCATGCCCAGCCTCTGTCTCCAAGGAGTGTGCCCCTGCCGATCAGTTTAGTTTAACTTGGGACTTCATCTGAAAATTATAAGAAACATGGAAAAATCTAGATTACACATTCAAATAGCACCGTGAAAAGAAAACTCTCAGAGCTGGGCGGTTGCTAAGGGAAAAGCCACCATCCCCGTGTACCCTCGCCTTGGGACCACATTACAGCGTTCAGTTCCTCTCTGTCGACTCACCTGCCACCAACTAAACACACACATGCAGCCTGCACAGTCCAAGCATCCGCACAGAGTGCATCTGGACAGGCCAAATTTCTCATTATCGCTCACGGCTTTCTCCCTCAAACCCTAAAATAAAGTTGAAAAGAGTAGAGGATACCAAACCTTGAAGGGATTCTAAAGATCAGAAAAGCAAGACCACAATTTAAAATATACCCTTTCCATTTAAAAAGTCTATATCAATGTGCAAGAGTAATGGAATTATGTTTCATTATATTTATAAATGTCCTGTCCTTTGTGCGATTTTTCAGATTGTCTTAGTCCGCTTGGGCTGCTATAATAAGAGTAGTATCACTGTGTAGTTTATAAGCAAGAGATATTTACTTCTTATAGTGCTGGAGCCTGGGAAGTCAAGATCGTGGTGCTGGGCGATTTGATGTCACGTGAGGACTCTTTCTAAAGGTCCTTTTTTACTTGTAACCTCACACGGCCGAAGGACCTTAAAAATATTCATGAGCCTCTTGTGCGTGCAGAGCTGCGTGCTAAGTCCCTTCAGAATTTGATTCTGTACAGCCCCATGGACTGTAGCCCGCCAGGCTCCTCAATCCATGGGATTCTCCAGGCAAGAAGACTAGAGTGGGTTGTCATGCCCTTCTCCAGGGGATCTTGCCGACCCAAGGATGGAACCTCAGCCTCTTCTGTACATCGGTAGGCAGGTTCTTTGCCACTAGCTCCACCAGGGAAGCCCTCTGAGTCTCTTGTATCAGGGCATGAATCTCCTTCCTAAAGTCTCCACCCTCGTGGCCTAATCACTTCCCAAAGGCTCCACGTCAAAGTACCATCATATTAAGGGTTAAGTCTTCAACACGTGAATTTTGGGAGATGTCAACATTCTATCCACAGAGCAGATGAAAAATACACAGATGAAAAGTTAAAAAAAGTTGTAACGTAGCTTTTTAAATTTGTTTCTTCTTTGTCTATGGAGAAAAGATGGATTGAGAGAGAGAGCACATTATCCACTAGGTTTTATAATCAAGTCATTCTAAAAATTGTCTCAGATATATTTTTCCCACATCTCATCTTCCCATGTCCATGTTGTTTCTTACCCTGACTACTCACATTTATGCATACTAATCTTAAACGTTTCTAAATATTTTGCTTCTGCCTACATTCCCTTAAGTTCCTTGAAGACAGGAACTATGTCTTCTTCAGCCTTGTGTATCTAGATCATTATATAGGGTCTGGCCCTTGGAAGGCACTCAGTAAACATTTTCCAATTGAAAGTTTTCCTCATTCTCTTTTTCTAATCAACTGTTTCGATAATATTTTGCTGGACCAGCTGAATTTGCGGAGTACGTCTTCTAACACTCCTTTTCCTTTCAAATCATTAAAGCAATTAAGTGTGAATACACACACACTCACACACACGTAACCCCATTTATGAGACGTGAAAAGAGCAAAACAAATTAGAGTAGCAACAATTTCCCTCCCCTTCTTGGTTTCAGACCATAATATCCTCATAATCTGGGAATAGTTTCTAAGAAAAGGCTGCTGGCAACAAAGATGATGCTACTAAACTTACTCATATTCATGTTAAGAGCGTGATGAGTAGATACCCATTTTGGGTTGCTTAGTTTATTCCTAAAAGGAACTTGCAAGGGTAAAACCATACCTCAAAGTATCCTTGGGACTGTATGTGACTTATTTAATCAGTGCTAATTCCCAACTTTTATGGTTCTTTCACTCCTATCTCTACATTCCTGTCCATTAGAGTTGGGTAGCTTTACTCTGCTCCATCTCCCCAAAAGCAATTAAATCAGACAAAGGAAACTTATCTCACTGGTGGTTTATACCATTCTAAGATGGAGGAAAAGAACAAGATGTGCTGCCAATTTTGGCTTAAAGTATTTTAACTTAAATAGGGAGACACATTTATTAAACTGCCTTATTCTTCTTGATGAGTCATTTGCACTGGTTAAAAGACTATTTTTGATTCACAGTATATTCTGAGTCAAACACATTAACTCTTTGAACACTGACTATTAATTTCAACCTGACTTTTTCTAACTGCCATTTTATGACAGGGAGTCAAGTGAGAAAGGAACGTAATTTCTACAGAAAAAAAAAGAAAAGTCATTTTGAACCCAGGGAGCAAGAGTAGAATATTCAATCAAACCTTTAATTGCATATTCAAAAAATCCAGAGATTTGGTACCCAGCTCACATTCTAATTTATACATAATATTTTATTTTAATGAATTTATGTTGTTTGCATAACTTCAATGATTTTCTTTGTTATCTACATTTTAGACAGACTTTAAAATACAGGGCATTCTTTTGTTTTCAGTCTTGGGTTGGGCTAGGAGACTTGGTCTCCTAAACTATGTGAACTTCTTGAAAGATAAGGCTCAGAAAAGCCCTGTTTTCTAGATGTCTATTTCCAAAATTAGCTGTCTTGGTTTTGCTTCTTCCTAGCTTCTAGTGGCCATCCTTGAGGCTGCATCACATTAATTTTTACCTCTCTTTTCATTTGGCCATCTTCCCTCTGTATATGTCTATATCTCTGTTTTCTTTTTGTGAGGACCCTAGTTCATTGTATTACGACAAATTTAACCCAGTATAACATCATCTTAACTGTGCCTGTGAAGACTCTATTTCCAAAAGAGACATTAAAAGAAGTGTTTGATAAATGATGTTGACAAAATAAATTCAAGCCTATCTAGTTATATAGGGTGTGCCATACTCTTTTTTGTTGGGCAGTCTCATTCTCAAAGGTACGGCACTCACTAATGGAGAGAGTGACTTGGTGTCCCCACAATCCTGAAAGTACAAAAACACTGTTATGTTTCTAATGTAGTGAAGAATCATGTGGATTATTGATTAAAATTGTGGGCAATCAAGTCAGAATGCCCGATTTCAACATGCTTTTCTTCCATTCACTAACTAGCACTTCATCCAGTAATTTCACTTCTCTGTGCCTCAGTTTCACCTTTAGGAAAAAGGGGGAAGTGAATGGTATGTCCTTCAGAGAGTTGGGAGAATTGAATGAGATGATGCCGGGAACATGTTTACAACGGTGCACAATGAGACGGCTCACGAGATTGGTGTTATCACTGCTGCTGCTGCTGCTGCTGTTGCTTTGTTTTCTAAGGAACTTCAAGATGTTCTCTGCTGTCATGTCCATTAGGTAAGTGTACCTGCTCTTAGCCTTTGATTCTCTACTTCTCAGTTCTTATCACCAACCTGATTGCAAGAGGCAGTATCAACAAAGCACTCCTCAAAGGAGAAGCCATCCATCCTGCTGTTGGAATACCAAGAGTCAGCACTCACCATCTCACTGTGTTGCCTCCGCACCCAAAACACCACATCAAGTACTCTCCACTTTTCAGTGGTAGGTTTGTTTGTTTGCTTGTTTTGCTTTGCTTTTTTACAGTTTATATAACAAGGCTTTGGTGATGTTTCCATTAGAAAAATTTGCTAGCCAAAGGGAAAGTCTATGAACAACTACTCAATATAATCTGTTGCACCCTTAGCTCTTTCTAGAGATTTGCATAACTGTGTTTCTGGATATTTCATAAAACCATGTGCAGGAATTTTACTTTAGCATTTTGTCACTGTTCTATGCTGAAGGACATTATCATAAAAATCCTATTACACTGTCTATTATATTCATTTCAGAGATGCTGTTTATTAGAGCTCATTCAATATATCAGATGTTGTGCTAAACATTTTACATAAATTAGTTCAGAAGTCCTCACTACAGCTCCATAAAGTAAGTGGTAATATCATATTCATTCTTTTGTATATTAGGCTACCGAGATTTATAGATATAAAGTATCTTGCCCAGGATCTCACAGCCAGTAAGGGATGTGGCCAAGATGTAAATTCAGCCAGGGTCACTGAGTGGAACAGGGCACCTCAAAATTTCATGTTTACTGAGAATCAAAGCATGTGGCCTTATTTGTGCCTTC
The DNA here is from genome assembly GCF_054371585.1 of Giraffa tippelskirchi. NCBI lineage: Eukaryota > Metazoa > Chordata > Mammalia > Artiodactyla > Giraffidae > Giraffa > Giraffa tippelskirchi. The sequence goes on from NC_137281.1 coordinate 155,946,035, forward strand.
ATCAACTTCTTTCTTGAAAATGTTACACTTCTCAGTGTACAAATCTTTCAACTGCTTGGTTAAATTTCTTTCTGAGTTTTTTATTCTTTTTGATGCTATTATATAAAGATTGGAAGATTTAATAGCATCCATAATAATCAACTCAAAATAAAGACTTGAACATATGACCTAAAATCTTAAAATCCCTGGAAGAAAATACAGCTTCTTGACATTGGTCTTCAGAATTTTTTATGTTGAATTTGATGCTAAAAGTGAAAGCAACAAAAGCAAAAATAATCAAGTGGGACAACATCAGACTAAAAAGTTTCTGAAAAATTGACTTAAATAACCCAAATAACCCAATTAAAAATGAGCAAAGGACCTTGATAGACACATTCTAGAAAGATCCCAGTACATGCAAAGATGCTCAGCATCTTTTTTCATAAGGGAAATGAAATCAAAACCACAACAAGATAGCACCTTGTACTCGTTAGGATGCCCATTATTGACAACAAAGCACCTACTAATGAGGTTGTGGAGAAAAGAGAATATTTTTACACTGTTGTGAATGTAAACTGCTACAGCCACTGTGTAAAACAGTGTGGAGGTTCCTAAGGAAATTAAAAATAGAACTTCCATATGATCTAGCAATCCCACTTCTGGGTATATATCCAAATGAAATGAAATCATTATCTCAAAGAGATGTTTGCATTACCATGTTCACTGTAGCATTATTCACAATAGTCAAGTTATGATAAAAATCTCTATTAAAGGATGAATGGATAAAGATGTGGTATACACACAATAGAATATTACTTATCCTTTAAAAAGGAGGAAACCCTTCCATTTCTAACAACATGAATGAAACTGGAAGGCATTAAGTGAAAGAAGACAGAAAGACAAACTGTACATATATATATATCACTCATAGAAACTGAAAGTATAATCATGGTTGCTAGGGGCTAAAATGTGGGTTAAAGGGGAAGATTTTGGTAAAAGGGTATAAATCCTCAGTTAAAAGATGAATAACATCTGAGGATCAAATGTTTAAGAAGATGGCTATAATTGATTACACTGTATTGTATACCTGAAATTTGCCAAGTGGAAAAAATTGAAAACTAAGGTGGTAGTAAATATATGAAGTGATGGATGTGTTAATAAGCTAAATTTTGATAATCCTTTCACAATGTAAACATATATTAAATTATCATGTTTACACTTTAAATGTGTTACAATTTCATTTGTCGAATGTACCTCAGTTAAGGTGCGGGAAATGTGCTCTATAGAGGAAATAAGATCTGTGCAGATATATTAATAGATGAGATGATGCCATGCAAGTTTAAGGTGAGTCTAATTTAAAGACTAATGCCCTTAAAAAACAGTCAATCCCAAAGGAAATCAGTCCTGAATATTCATTGGAAGGACTGATGCTGAAGCTGAATCTCCAGTGCTTAGACTAATTGATGTGAAGAACTGACTCATTGGAAAAGACCCTGATGATGGGAAAGATTGAAGGCAGGAGGAGAAAGGGACAGCAGAGGATGAGATGGTTGGATGGCATCACTGACTCAATGGAGATGAGTTTGAGTAAACTCCGTGATGGACAGGGAGGCCTGGTGTGCTGCAGTCCATGGGGTCAGCAAAGAGTCAGACACGACTGAGCAACTGAACTGAACTGAACTGAACTGTCCTTATAAACAAAACACACAGGACACATACAGAGGAAAGATGGCCATTTGAAAAGACAGGGAGAAATGGCAGTGATGCAGCTTCAAGTCCAGCAGTGCCAAGGATGCCAGTAACCAGCAGAAACCAGGAAGAGGCCAGAGGGATTCTTCCCTGGAACATCAGAACAAACACGGCTGGGGAACACTTCGCCTTCAGATTTCTGGCCTCCAGAACTTTGAGAGAATACATTTGTCTTGCTGTAAACCAACCAGTTTGTGGTAATCTGTTATAACAGTCCTAGGAAACTGATACACAAATGCATGAATAAACAAATAAGGATTTCCTAAATTATAAAAATATCCAGTATAAATTCAATTGCTTATATTTCAGACACGTTCTCTCAAATATGCTTTGCTGATTGCCATCATTTTACTTGCTCAGTCTAGAAGCTAATGATAGCTACAGTTATTTATTCAGAGTAGAATATTTGTTATCTTCAAGCTATGTACTAAGTACTGATGATTCAAAGATGACTGAAATCCCAATGATTTATGACCTCAGGAACTTTAATATAATGTTCTGAGGGGAGAGGGCTTTCCTGGCTCAGGGGTAAAGAATCTGCCTGCAATGCAGGAGACCTATGTTCAGCTCTTGGTTTGGGAAGATCTCCTGGGGAAGGGACAGTCTACTCACTCAAGAATTCTTGCCTGGGAAATCCCGTGGACAGAGAAGCCTGGAGGGCTATACAGTCCATGGGGTGGCAGAGGAGTGGACATAACTGAGCAAATGAACACAAGCACACGAATGAGGAGGGAAAAATCCTAAATATTATCTGTGTTCATAAATGAGATGTATTTTGTATTATAAACAATCTATTTTACATTCTTTGATGGGCACTTTAAAACCTAGATTATAATTATGACGCAGAGAAAAAATAATTATATTGAACTGAATGGATGAATACGGACTCAATTCACAAATAGTGCAGTGCACTGATTGCCTTTTCGTTTTCAAAATTCTGTTCACACAGTTCCAACTCTTTTCTTTTCATTTTCTTCCATTCTCGGATGCTTGGTGTTAGCTATCACTTTAAGGAGATGGAGTCTTGCTTGGTTTCCTGTTCTTTCTACAGTAAACAAAATGAGAATAAATCCTACAGTAGTTAGTGCTCCATTTTTAAGGGACTCATTAAAAATAAACAGTAGAGGAGAGGCAATTACTGTTAACAAACACAGACATAAAAACCACAAATAAAGGGCCATTAACACGGAAAAATAATTACTCAGTCTCTCATCCAGATGCTTTGTCAGTTTCACTTGCTGACACTGACTAACAGTTTTGGGAGAGGCTGCTGCTGGCTGCAGTACATCCGTTCAACAGTTCCTCCTTTGCCTCTCACAAGGAAAGAAAAATGATCAGCAATGTCAGAGAATTCCACTGAAGTCTATATAAAATATGGCATTGACTTTTCCCTTCATCTTTCCTTTCTGTGAGTTTTTTAGGTTTTACGTTACTTTATGATGGTGAAAAAAATATATCCTTATGATAGTTGTTTGACTAATGGATAGAAGGTAAAGGTGAAATAAACTTTCTTCCTTTTTAGGAATATGAGGTTTGATAGAAGAGGGATTTGAATGTTGAGAAAAGCGCAGAACATAGTGTGCAAGATATATTTCGTTGCTCCAGGGAGTACCTTTGCAATTGCTTCACTGGACCTGTTTTGCAATCAAGCCTCATAAGCTACATGTGAGTGCATGAGTGCGCGCACGCGTGTGTGCGTGTGTTTGGGAAAAACAAGGGGGAAAAAGCAATGTATTAATGCTAACATAATTCTAATTATCTAGAAAAAGCAAACAACGTAAAGTTGAGTTTTTGGCTCATTTGATCAGTTCAGTAAATTGAACCCATTCAGACCTCACAAAATGCAATGTTAGCTAGTTGTTTATACCAACACGCCCAGGGTTCAATCTGCCAATCCCTGCATTAAAATCATCTTTATCATTGTCACATTACAAAGTGGAACATTCTGAAAGAATCCATCTCTTGCATAAGTTTGTGAGTGGTGCTGTCTTAAAATTTCTCAACAATTGGCCACTAAAATACCATCAACAAAGACATTCATGATTCATTTATTTTAAAAATGCCAAGAATTGTGATAAAAAATAATAAATAAAACACACATACTCAGATCAAGCTTTTTATCATGCACATAATTTCAGTGTCCGTCTTTCTTGGTTCATATGATTCTCATGACAAGCATGTGGAAAAATGAAGCAATTTTCATGAAAATAATAGACCTTTTTCTAAGTATCAAGATAGCACATATCTTAAGGGAAGCTCTACTACTAACTTATGATATGGCCACCAGGACAGCAAGTTGCATTTGAGTCCTGAATGTTTTCTCTGAAATAAGGGAACTTAATAAAATGATCTTCAACATCTTTCCAAGTGCAACATTCTATGGTTGTTAGAAACCAACTTAATGCTGGCTACCCTTTAACCTAGACTTCCGCACCCACCTCTTGGGCTCCTATTTGTCAATAAGAAATGACTCACTGGGAGAGAGCTGTGGGTCTACAGATCTTGGCCCTGGGGCTGCAATGACTTAGAGGAGCGGCTTGATCAGTAAACCTAGACATGAAATCCAAACCCAAATGTTTACACAGAAAAGTTGCAGGTCATTTTATATGCCAGTTTGACTTAAACCGACAATATATGGTAATTGAAGCTTTTTAAAAGAAAAATATACATTGCACGTGGTTCTATGAAAGAAGAACATGCACAGTCAAATAAATCCCAGCATTGCTTCAACTAGGCACTTTAGCCATCTCATCATTGCATGATTTTGTCAGATATTCTCCAGGGTACTATGGGAAAAAAGATCAGAAATTGCATGTGAATCCTGGCCTAACCATTTCCTGTCTCTATGACCTTGAGGAGGTTCCTTGTTCTCCCACAGCTTCATCTATAAACCAGATAAATCATGAGCTATAGTACATACCTTGTGGAAAGAGATAGAGATAACTCAGAAATAGCAGGCCTTCAATAAAGTATAGCTATTATTGTTATTATTACTCTTGGGTCTCTGATACAGCTAGAATAACATTGTAGGTAGCCTATGTATTTCAATCATGGCCCATGCCATAGATTTATTTTTTGGAGTCACAAAGCCATTATCCAAAAGTATCCAGTCTATCAGGCGAGTCTTTTCAGCTCCATAAAGTGATCGTTTTTGCTAGACAAGAAATTTGTGCATCTTTTGTTTCAGAATATCAGTATATAAAATCTTTCAGAAATGTCCTCTAGGCAGCTTATGTATTGCATTCAAAGCTAGATTCTGTTTGATGTATGAGTTAGGAGAGAATTTCGAATCTTCTGAAAAAAAAAACCAAACACTTTTAACCTGAAAATAGTGGCAATCACGTTGGTAAATTAGTTGAGAGAAGAATGGATGTAATAATGTGACTACACTCCAGTATCGTTATAGCCACCCGATCATCTGATGATGGGAGCACCCGGGGAAGAAAGAGATTCTTTGGTAAATGACATTCAGTATGTTAATAGTTGTGCCTTTTCCTGACGGCTTCTTTTGAGTTCTTTTTGATAGGCTTTAAAAGGAGGCATGATCTTCCAGTTTCAGAGGAAAAGTAAAGAGACAGAGAATAAAAAGGTTGGGGGGAGAGGAAAACAGAGGAAGAGACAGACATGTAACACACTGTAAACTTCATGGCGCCATGGAACGCAATATTAATCTTCATACTCGAATATGGGACTATTTCATAATCTCGGAGGGAAGTTACTAAGGAAACACTATCTGTTCATTAGGGTCTCAGTGAAATGGACAATCTATTGAGTCTAAACCCTTCATCTTGAGGTCGTCATTGCTACTTAGACTTTTCAGTTATGTATAAGACATATTCATTTAGTAGTTCATTAAGAAACTGAAGTTTTTTTTTTTTTCACTGCAGCCCTAACTCACTGAGAGCTTCCCTGGTGGCTCAGCTGGTAAAGACCTGGCCTGCGATGCGGGACACCTGGGTTCGATCCCTGGGTTGGGAAGATTCCCTGGAGAAGGGAACAGTTACCTACTCCTGTATTCTGGCCTGGAGAATTCCAAGAACTATATAGTCCATGCGGTAGCAAAGAGTCGGAGACGACTCAGAGATTTTCACTTTAACACATTGAAAGAAGATAAATCAATATCTTTTGCCTCAATTATTAGGCAAAACATGACATCATCACAAGTGTTTAAATTACAAGGGCTTCTTTTCTTTCAGGGCCTTCTCAGGTGACACTAGTGGTAAATAATCCACCTGCCAGTATAGGAGATGTAAGAGACATAGCTTCAGTCTCTGGATCAGGAAGATCCCCTGGAGGAGGGAATGGCAACCAGCTCTAGTATTCTTGCCTGGGAATTCCCATGGACAGAGGAGGCTGGCGGGCTACAGTCCACGGGGTCACAGAGTCGGACACAACTGAGCCACTGAGCACTTTTCTTTCAGAAGAATTTGACATTAGTCTTCTATTCAGGACGGAGACCAGAGACAGAGAGAAATAGTCATCACGTCTTGTTCTTCCTGCTGTGACTCCAGTCCTAAGAGACACTGGATATAGCCTCAGTAAATATCCCTCAGCCTACATGAAATGCTAGGTCCTTTTTCTTGTAACAGGAGGGTTCCTTAATTAGTACAGCAGCCAATGTCTTAATCTTAGAGCTCTCTGGAGTGGGGATATTCAGTGACTGAGTCACGTGTCTCAGCCCACATTCATAACGAAACAGTAAAAGTGTAAAAATTCACCAGACCTGGCCAACAGACCCGCAGAGAAGGCACTGGGGGAGCTTTCACGGGAGAGAGCAGGGAGGGCCAGCTCCGGGGGTGGCAAGCATCACCCCCTGCCCCCCAGCCTGGATGGAGCTCCCACCTTCTGGGGCTGGAAGAGGAAGGAAGGGCACTCCCCAGGAGAAGGGAAGCAGATTTAGTGAGCTTCTAGCCAGCATGGTGCTCTGTCCTTTCTTTTATTCAGAATAATCACCAGGTACCTAAGTACAGACTGCCGATGCCAAAGATCTAATACTGAACAAAGCCAGCCAATTCCTTCCTTTTCTTTCCTGAAAGCTCAAAACAAAACAGCGTAAAAACCGTATGAATGCTCTCAGACTTTTTGATTTTAGGAACAAGTAAAATTTGATAACATTTGACAGGGTTCAAAAAATTACTGCCCACTGGGCTCACAGTTGTTTCATTAAAATGGAGGGAGGCATTTTAACAATTAAATATAGAAAGAATTGAAGCTCACAATAAGAGGCTGTTCTTGAAATTGAATAAATTTAACTTTATGGAAATGCCACTATATTAATTTTAGTTTGCTGTGGATAAATGACACTTTATCATAGCCTCACCACTTACCATTTGGACCAACATTGCAGAGCCTCTCCTGTGACAAGTAAAACACTATTTCACAGAAGCTCATTTCATTTTTAGGCAACTGAGTTAATTTTTTTGATATAGTTAACAAATAGAGTTTGAGTGAAGAGCTTTTTCAATGTGAACCAACCACATGCTTTAAGCACCCAACAACTTGCTGGGAATACAGTGATCCTCTGAGATTTTCCCCTTTACCTCTCTTACCACACTATGTCAGTTACCGAGTCCTATAGGACGTACTTTTTCTGGCATATATTTATGTGAATCATATCCAGTCATATTGCTATGTGACCTACAAAAAGATGACCTACAAAGTTTCTTCTTTGATGTATTTGTTTAGGTTTGTGCATACGTGCTCAGTTGCTAAATCCTGTCCCACTCTTTGTGACCCCATGGTCTATAGCCTGTCAGGCTCCTCTGTCCATGGAATTTCCTGGGCAAGAATATTGGAGTGGGTTGCCATTTCCTTCTCCAGGGATCTTTACAACCCAGGGATCAAACTGAAGCTTCCTGCATTGGCAGGCATATTCTATACCTCTTAGCCACCTGGGAACCCTTGATTAGGTTCACATTGTCACAAAACTCATGATTAATTTTGGTGAATGCTTTCTAGATGCTTAGAAACGTTCTTGTATAATGTTATAAAATATTTATTTATTTTCCTATCTCTAACACATTCCCTTTGAAGGAATTTGCTTACATACTCTATTGCGTTTGAGTTTGGTCCAGTGACTTGCTCTGGCTCAAATTGTATAAACATATAATACCCTTCCTCTTGAAATTAGGCTCAACCTTATTTGGACATAGGAGCCTGGTAGGCTACAGTCCATGGGGTTGCAAAGAGTCGGACACGACTGAGCAATTTCACTTCACTTCACTTATTTGGTCAATGGAATGCAGGTGGAAATAGGGAGCTGGTGGTAACATTCCCTGGTGGCTCAGACGGTAAAAGCGTCTGCCTACAATGCAGGAGACCCAGGTTCGATCCCTGGGTCGGGAAGATCCCCTGGAGAAGCAAATGGCACCCACTCCAGTACTCTTGCCTGGAAAATCCCATGGATGGAGGAGCCTGGTCACAAAGAGTCAGGACACGACTGAGCGACTTCACTTTCACTTTCAATGCAGGTGGAAATAGAGAGCTGGTGGCAACATTGAGCTTAAAGAAGCATTTGTATGTTTCCACTTGCTACCTGGGTTGCTACTCTTGCTATGATAAAGCATACTGATTTGCCCAGGGGTCCAAAGAGGCTGAAAGACATGTAGAACAAACCAGTCTCAAGTTTACAAGCTCATCCTAAATTGCTGACCCCCAACCAAGCCACACATGCATGAAATGAGGACAGCTGAGATTAGCATAACAGTTCCAAGTGATCTGAAGACACTTAAGAAGTACATATTTATTTTTATATGGCACTGAGGTTGTGGACTGGTTGTTATGTGTCAACCTAACATTAGCTGACTAATACTGTGCTGTGATGCTCTATTTGTAAGGTACAACGCTTCATGCATCCATTAAATCAAATATACTAATGTGATATTCAACTTCCCTGGTAGCTCATCGGTAAAGAATCTGTCTGCAGCACAGGAGACCTGGGTTTGATCCCTGGATCAGGAAGATACCCTGGAGAAGGAAATGGTAAACCACTCCAGTATTCTTGCCTGGAAAATCCCATGGACAGAGGAGCCTGGCCGGCTATTGTTCATGGGATTGCAAGAGTTGGACATGACTTGGTGACTAAACCCAATGTGATATTCAGTTCTATAATTATCCTCATCTGTTTGATCTCTAAGGGTTAAGAAAGCTGTATAAAGGTCTTAATTGAATGTCAGATTCTTTCAAATGCACCATCTTAATTGAATGTCAGATTCTTTCAAATGCACCATATATTTCCAACAATTTTTCTTTATGTCCTTTTATGCCCAAATATAATTTTTAAAAACTTTCCAATGATTTTTCCAATCCTAATTCTGGAAATTGTAGACACAAACCTAAAAAGATATAGTAATACTAATATCTAAAATAGCCTTCAGTTTTAATTGTATTTTAACAGTGATTTTTGAAACATGTCTACTCTAAGTAAAGTATAGAACTGAAATAATGCAATTTCAGAGACTCTGTAAGGTGGATGGAAGATTTATTTTGAGATACACTGACTTTCAGTATCAGATCTCAAATTATATTAAATCTGTGACCACTTAGCTTATCTTTTGGGATAGTCTTTATAATGATATCTGGAGACATATGTGAAACGGGATTGGTTTGGAAGGAGCAATGCATTTACTGGATACAACCAAAATTCACTGCTATGAAGTATGTATTGAAAATGTGGACATTAACAGTGTGGTGGCTCTTTTATTTTTCACATAGGTGTCTACCTACTTTTGCTTCATGTATATCTCATTGTAGCATTATAAATTAGGAAGAAAACAGTCTTTGAAACAAAAGTTAAAATTCAGAGATACCAATTTATTTGCTGTAGTTGTTGTTGTTCACTTGCTAAATTGTGTCTGAGTCTTTTGCAACCCCATAAACTGTAGCCTGCCAGACTCCTCTGTCCATGGGATTTCCCAGGCAAGAATACTGGAGTGGGTTGCCGTTTCCTTCTCCAGGGAAGGGAGACCAGGCACTGAACCCAGATCTTCTATATTGCAGGTGTACTGTTTACTGCTGAGACACTGGGGGAGCCAATTTATTTCCCTAGGTGGAATTTGATCTTTAAATCTGAATTTTATTTTTAATGCAAGTTTTCAAACATTTAAATGAGATTATACATTTTTTTCTTGAACTCTTGGCTTAAATGTTTAACTAAGAGCCTTTGTTTGGAGTTTTCAAACATTTCCTGGCTCCTTAATTTGTAATAAGTACAACTTATAGAGAAACTAAGCTATTACTCATGAATAGTATAAATTAAAACTTCATAAAAGTTCCATAGCTTTTAACTAATAGCATTTTGGTTAAGGTTTATTTTAGTTTCAAATTATGTAAATATTCCATATTTGTTTATAACAAAAAAAGAATTATTAAAGGGCTCATTTATATAATTTTATTCAAACCTGGGAAATGCAGGTATGAGGTTACTAGGGCCCAAAGTGGAAATATGAGCTTGACTGTAGGTCTTATAACTATAATATTTCTCTTGTTTTAGTTTCAGGCAAATGTTAGGAAGTAATGTTTATGAGTATGTAAAATTCCATTTAACAATTTCTCTTTCTTGAAAATATCAAATTTGTTCTTCTTATTTGCAAGTTAAGAGTCTTTTTTAAAATGCTCTAATTCAATAATACATTAAAATTTGCTGATTTTCATTTCTAGGTTTATTGTCTTGTTTAAATAGAATGGAGAATTTCCAGTGGGCTTCTTTATGTGATATGCAGCTCTAGAATATAGCAGCAATAACTCGGGACAACTGCTGGCATTCAGAGTTGCCAGGGTGCACATTATGTGTGAAAACTAGAAATATTTCTAGGGAAAACTGGGCTACTGACCAATCACAAGTACTATTTCTTACTTAACTTTTTAAGGCAGAAGATACATAATGACCCTAGACCCAAACTTCTCCCTGATCTGTGTCCATAGCTGTTGTATAGAGAACTGTTCACTGATCACTACAGATTCTGAAATCTGCCCCTTCTTTCACACAAGTAAGATTACATTACATTTTCTCTCTTGTAGCTAAGTATTGTCAAATGATGGAGTGCTCATTGATATAATGCAGTTTCCACTCAACAGATTAGTGAAACCTCTGTCTTGTAAAATTAAATGTCTTAATCTTAAATTAAACAATAATGGTAAGACATCTCATTTTGTCAAATAATTGCTTTTTGCCTTTGGACAAATCTTGGCATGCTATTAGAATGAAATTTGGGGTGTTGAAATTATTATTCATCAGATAGCATTATTACCTTAACTGTAGAATGGCAATTTCTCAAAATAATAGGAAAATGGAAAGCCCATTTGGACTTTCCTATAATTGGAAAACCAGGATGGTGTGGTCACTAACCTAGAGCCAGACATCCTGAAGTGTGAAGTCAAGTGGGCCTTAGGAAGCATTACTACGAACAAAGTTAGTGGAGGTAATGGAATTCCAGCTGAGCTATTGAAAATCCTAAAGATGATGCTGTGAAAGTGCTGCACTCACTGCTAAGTCACCTCAGTCGTGTCCGACTCTGTGCGACCCCATAGGTGGCAGCCCAGCAGGCTCCGCCGTCCCTGGGATTCTCCAGGCAAGAACACTGGAGTGGATTCCCATTTCCTTCTCCAATGCATGAAAGTGAAAAGTGAAAGTGAAGTCGCTCAGTCGTGTCCGACTCTTAGTGACCCCATGGACTGCAGCCTACCAGGCTGCTCCATCCATGGGATTTTCCAGGCAAGAGTGTCAGCAAATTTGGAAAACTCAGCAGTAGCCACAGAACTGGAAGACATCAGTTTTCATTCCAGTCCCAAAGAAGGGTAATTCCAAAGATGTTCAAACTCTTGTATAGTTGTGCATATTTCACATGTAACAAGGTTATGCTCAATATCCTTCAAGCTATGGTTCAGCAGTACAGGAACTGAGAACTTCCAAATGTTCAAGCTGGATTTAGAAAAGGTAGAGAAACCAGAAATCAAATTGACAACATTCGTTGGATTGTAGAGAAAGCAAGAGAATTCCAGAAAAAAAAAAAATCTACTTCTGCTTTATTGACTACGCTAAAGATTTTGACTATGTGTATGACAAGAGCCTATGGAAAATTCTTAAAGAGATGGGAATACCAGACCACTTTATCTGTCTCCTGAAAAACCTGTGTGCAGGACAAGAAGCAACAGTTAGAACTGAACATGGAAAATGAACTGGTTCAAAATTGGGAAAGGTGTACAACAAGGCTGTATATTGTTACTCTGTTTATTTAACTTCTACGCAGAGTTCAGTTCAGTTCAGTTCAGTCGCTCAGTCGTGTCTGACTCTTTGTGACCCCATGGACTGCAGCACACCAGGCCTCCCTGTCCATCACAAACTCCCGGAGTTCACCCAAATCCATGTCCATCAAGTCGGTGATGCCATCCAACAATCTCATCCTCTTTCGTCCCCTTCTCCTCCTGCCTTCAATCTTTCCCAGCATCAGGATCTTTTCCAATGAGTCAGCTCTTCGCATTAGGTGGCCAAAGTATTGGAGTTTCAGCTTCAACATCAGTCCTTCCATTAAACACCCAGGACTTATCTTCTTTAGGATGGACTGGTTGGATCTCCTTGCAGTCCAAGGGACTCTCAAGAGTCTTCTCCAACACCACAGTTCAAAAGCATCACTTCTTCGGTGCTCAGCTTTCTTTATAGTCCAACTCTCACATTCATACACGACCACTGGAAAAACTATAGCCTTGACTAGACGGACCTTTGTTGGCAAAGTAATGCCTCTGCTTTTTAATAGGCAGAGTACATCATGTGAAATGCTACTGTCCATTGAGTTGCAAAGAATAGGACATGACTGAAGTGACTTAGCGTGCACACATGCAAATATGATTGATTTTTGCATGTATTTCAATAGATCTTATGTCCTGGAACTTTATTAAACTCAATTTCATTATTTTTTTCATGATTTTCACCATTTTCTTCCTTCCTCTTACATTGAGTTCCTTGTGTTCTTCATTTTTCTAGTTTTTTTTTTTTTTTTTAATGGTAGAAACATAGATTAGTCAACTGAAATCTTTCCTCACTTCTACCATCCAATCATGCCTTTTTGTAATGTGACTTTACCATTTTCACCATCATGTGGTAGAATCTGGTTCATCTTCACATGAATTTCAGCTGGCTCCATGACATTGAGTCAAACTCAGTCATGTCTGACTCTTTGCAACCCCATGCACTGTAACCTGCGAGGCTCTTCTGTTCATGGAATTCTCCAGGCAAGAATACTGGAGTGAGTGGCCATTTCCTTCTCCAGGGGATCTTCTCCATCCAGGGATGAAACTCAGGTCTCCTGCATTGAAGCAGGTTATTTTACCATCTTAGCTACCAGGGAAGCTCCACTATGTAAAGAAGCATGAACTAGGTCAATGGATTACCACAATGGTAGCCAAAAATGGGGTCACAAAATGTGAATAGAATATTCTAGATCTTCTAGCTCCAATTATACAGAGTATAGATGAGCCTTACCATTGAGACATCCTGGAACTTTTGGCCCCCAAAATACTGAACAATTCAATCATTGTTTTCTTATGCAGCAAAGTTATGGAGTTGCTTTTCACATCATAATAGATAATCACATTGCTATTTATGGAGCAACTAAGATTTGTAACTTGCTTATTGCCTTGTCTAGCAATACCTTAACTCATGCAAAAGTAGCAAACACAATTTCTAAACTGAAGTTTTGATATGGATTACAAAGTTATGTAATATAAGCACTGACATGTATGCATCTGATGAATTTTGAATATCTCATTAATGATGTTGATGAAAAATACATTATCCATAATCCCCAGATACTTTAAATATCTTATATTCAGGAAAAATATGATTAAAAAAGAACATTGTGGTAAATCTTCAAGTCCCACATATTTACTATACTTTTGGAATTGAGTTTCAAGTGTTTTAATTACCAATACATTTTAGGTAGTGACATTATTATAATCTACAGATAGAATTCTTGCTATTGTTGGTCAGTCAGTCATGCCTGACTCTTTCCTTCCCATGGACTGCACACCAGATTTCCCTGTCCTTCACCATCTCCCAGACCTTGCTCAAACTCATGTCCATCAAGTTGGTGATGCCATCCAACCATCTCATCCTCTGATGTCCCCTTCTCCTCCTGCCTTTAATCTTTCCCAGCATCAGGGTCTTTTCAAATGAGTCAACTCTTCACATCAGGTGGCCAAAGTATTGCAGTTTCAGCTTCAACATAGTCCTTCCAATGAACATCCAGGACTGACCTCCTTTAGGATGGACTGGTTGGATCTCCTTGCAGTCCAAGGGACTCTCAAGAGTCTTCTCCAACACCACAGTTCAAAAGCATCAATTCTTCAGTGCTCAGCTTTCTTCACAGTCCAACTCTCATATCCATTCATGACCACTGGAAAAACCATAGCCTTGACTAGACAGACCTTTGTTGACAAAGTAATGTCTCTGATTTTAATATGCTTTCTAGATTGGTCATAGTTTTTCTTCCAAGGTACAAGTATCTTTTAATTTCTTGGCTGCAGTCACTATCTGCAGTGATTTTAGAGCCCAAGAAAAGAAAATCTGTCACTGCTTCCATTGTTCCTCCATCTATTTGCCATCAGGTGATGGAACTGGATGCCATGATCTTTGTTTTTTAATGCTGAGTTTTAAGCCAGCTTTTTCACTCTCCTCTTTCACCTCCATCAAGAGGATCTTCAGTTCCTCTTGGATTTTTCCATAAGGCTGGTGTCATCTGCATATCTGAGGTCATTGATTATTTCTCACGGTAATCTTGATTTCAGCTTGTGCTTCATCCAGCCCTGCATTTCGCATGATATGCTCTGCATATAAGTTAAATAAGCAGTGTGACAATATACAGCCTTGATATACTCTTCCAATTTGGGACCAATCTGTTGTTCCTTTTCTAGCTGTCAATTCTTGACCTGCATACAGGTTTCTCAGGAGGCAGGTAAGGTGGTTTGATATTCCCATCTCTGTCAGAATTTTCCACAGTTTGTTGTGATCCACACAGGCAAAGGCTTTGGCATAGTCAATAAAGCAGAAAAAGATGTTTTTCTGGAACTCTCTTGCTTTTTCAATGATCCAACAAATGTTGGCAATTTGATCTCTGGCTCCTCTGCCTATTCTAAGTCCAGCTTGAACATCTGGGAACTTCTCAGTTCACATACTGTTGAAGCCTAGCTTGGGGAATTTTGAGGATTACTTTGCTAGTGTGTGAGATGAGTACAACTGTGCGGTAGTTTGAGCATTCTTTGGCATTGCCTGTCTTTGGGATTGGGATGAAAACTGACCTTTACCAGTGCTGAGCAACTGCTGAGCTGTGGCAACTGCTGAGTTTTCCAAATTTGCCGGCGTATTGAGTGCAGCACTTTCACAGCATCATCTTTTAGTATTTGAAATAGCTCAGCTGGAATTCCATCACCTCCACTAACTTTGTTTGTAGTGATGCTTCCTAAGGCCCACTTGACTTTGCACTCCAAGATCTCTGGCTCTAGGTGGTGATAACACCATCGTGGTTATCTGAGTCATTATGATCTTATTCATATAGTTCTTCTGTGTATTCTTGCAACCACTTCTTAATATCTTCTGCTTCTCTTATGCCCATATCATTTCTGTCCTTAATTGTTCTCATCTTTGCATGAAATATTCCCTTGGTGTCTCTAAATTTTCTTGAAGAGATCTCTAGTCTTTCCCATTCTATTGTTTTCCTCTATTTCTTTGCACTGATCACTGAGGAAGGCTTTCTTATCTCTCCTTGCTATTCTTTGGAACTCTGCATTCAAATGGGTATATTTTTAAAACTTTTTAAATGTTTGAAAAAAATGGAAGCAAGGTATCCAACGTTTAATGAGCAAGCAACATATTAAACTCATCTTTTGATAAGCAAATGCTGGACAAAGCAGGGGGTACGGAGAACTGTCCTTCTGTCAGTAGTATCACAGATATCATAGGCAATTGTTGTTGTTGTCTTGTTCCTATGTCATGTTCAACTCTTTTATGGGCCATGGACTGTAGCACACCAGGCTCCAAGGGGTTCTGCAGGGAAGAATACAAGAGTGGGTTATTATTTTCTACTCTAGGGGATCTTTCTGACAGGATCGTATCTGAGTCCCCTGCATTGGCAGGAGGATTCTTTCCCACTGAACCCCAAGAATAATACAGTTCAGGCTAATTACTGATCCATTGATAGTCCTTTTAACTAGGTCAGGGCTTCACTGGTGGCTTAGACAGTAAAGAATCTGCCTGCAATGCAGGAGACACAGGTTCGATCTCTGGGTTAGGATGACCCCATGCAGAAGGGGATGGCTACCCACTCCAGTATCCTTGCCTAGAGAATTTCATGGAAAGGGGAGCCTGTGGGCTATTATCCATGGGGTCACAAAGAGTCAGACACGATTGAACAACTAACATATTTTAACTAGAACCAATCCTATGGCTAGAAGGAAGGGGTCAACACTCTAAAAGAACTTATGGAACTTGGGTTACAGTTCAAGTTCTGACATCACTTCTGTTTCACCAGATCACTTACCCATTTTGACCTGAATATTCTAATGAGTAAAGCTCCTTAAGTTTATGATTCTAAATAATTCCCTCTTAACCATCACACAGGTCACATATCTTTAAAGAAGCTACAGAAACCAATCTAATCTGCTCATAATTTATGAGATACTTTGAAAAATCAAATACTTTGGAAGCTTCCTTATCTTTTTACATTCACTATGATTCTTATGAACCAAAATAAACATTTTCAATACCCCAAATATATATTTCAACATTAATAAAATGTTAAGGTCCATTTAATCTATGGCATGATACCATCAGTATTTTCTAATTCTTTGTGTATCGTTTGAGCCTCATATTCCAACATCCTTGTAACTTGATAAAATGGATATAGATCATCTCACCTAAGAAAATCAGGATCCATCTGTTATATTTTAAATGCATCTGTTCATCTGCTAAATCCATTTGTCAAACTCATTTTAGTTAACAGAGATTTCCTCTAAGTTCATAAAATATGTGAGAAAAAGAATTAAGATAGAGTCCTGCTTTACCAGATACCAGGGGGGAAATGCTTAACTGAAGCCAGCTATTTTTTCAAATGTTTAAAAAATGTTTTTGATATTGTGTACCTGAATTCTAAAGAAGCATATTTAATCTGCTTTGGAAACTATCCTCAATTTTAGAGTGGTTAATTTTTAGATGATACAAACATTTTTTTTTAACTTTTATTTTTAAGCAGGCTTTAATTTCAAGGGAAATTAAAATATTGTATCTAGATACATGGAGGAAAGATGAAGGAAAGGAATTTAGGTCAGCTTTCTAAATGTGTAGATTTTCATGAGTTTGAATTGGAAGGAATTTATAAGACAATATACATTTAGTGTGAATGCCATTTCTTTCACTTAAACATTGAGGTTTAGACAGATAGAGTATTCTACCAAGATTCACAGATTTTTGGAGAAGATTAAGAAGGTGGTCTGCAAAATACTAGAGGCAGGCAAATTAACTGGTTGTTCAGATCATCTTTTATACGTTAAGCAAATGACCCCCTCCTACACTGACCTTGACTGCAAGATGAACTTCTTTCACATTTGCATCCAACTTTCTTACCATGACATTTAACCTGAGCCAAATAAACCTCTTCATTTCTTATCTGCTCTGTATTTTTCACAACAAAAATAATCTTTCTTACTATTTATTAATATGTAAACCATTCTGTGCTAGCGTCTGAACCTCAGGTCCTCAACTGCACAGTGAGACAAAACTATTTATTACCACATTAAGCTATTCAGTTCACTTCAGCTCAGTTCAGTCACTCAGTCGTGTCCAACTCTTTGTGACTCCATGAATCGCAGCATGCCAGGCCTCCCTGTCCATCACCAATACCCAGAGTTTACCCAAACCCATGTCTATCGAGTCGGTGATGCCATCCAACCATCTCATCCTCTGTCGTCCCCTTCTCCGCTCTCAATCTTTCCCAGCATCAGGGTCTTTTCAAATGAGTCAGTTCTTCGCAACAGGTGGCCAAAGTATTGGAACTTCAGCTTCAACATCAGACCTTCCAATGAACACTCAGGACTGATCTCCTTTAGGATGGACTGGTTGGATCTCCTTGCAGTACAAGGGACTCTCAAGAGTCTTCTCCAACACCACAGTTCAAAAGCGTCAATTCTTCTGCACTCAGCTTTCTTCACTGTCCAACTCTCACATCCATACATGAGTACTGGAAAAACCATAGCTTTGACTAGACGGACCTTTGTTGGCAAAGTAATGTCTCTGCTTTTTAACATACTGTCTATGTTGGTCATAACTTTCCTTCCAAGGAGTAAGTGTCTTTTAACTTCATAGCTGTAATCACTATCTGCAGTGATTTTGGAGCCCAGAAAAATAAAGTCAGCCACTGTTTCCACTGTTTGCCCATCTATCTGCCATGAAGTGATGGGACCGGATGCCATGATCTTAGTTTTCTGAACGTTGAGCTTTAAGCCAACTTTTCCACTCTTCTCTCTCACTTTCATCAAGAGGCTCTTTAGTTCTTCTTCACTTTCTGCCATAAGGGTGGTATCATCTGCATATCTGAGGTTATTGATATTTCTCCCGGCAATCTGGATTCCAGCTTGTGTTTCTTCCAGCCCAGCATTTCTCATGATGTACTCTGCATATAAGTTAAATAAGCATGGTGACAATATACAGCCTTGACATACTCCTTTTCCTATTTGGAACCAGTCTGTTGTTACATGTCCAGTTCTAACTGTTGCTTCCTGACCTGCATACAGGTTTCTCAAGAGACAGGTCAGGTGGTCTGGTATGCCCATCTCTTTCAGAATTTTCCACAGTTTATTGTGATCCACACAGTCAAAGGCTTTGGTATAGTCAATAAAGCAGAGGTAGATGTTTTTCTGGAACTCTCTTGCTTTTTCCATGATGCATTGGATGTTGGCAATTTGATCTCTGGTTCCTCTGACTTTTCTAAAACCAGCATGAACATCTGGAAGTTCACGGTTCACATATTTCTGAAGCCTGGCTTGGAGAATCTTAAGCATTACTTTACTAAAGTGTGAGATGAGTGAAATTGTGCGGTAGTTTGAGCATTCTTTGGCATTGCCTTTCTTTGGGATTGGAATGAAAACTGACATTTTCCAGTCCTGTGGCCACTGTTGAGTTTTCCAAATTTGCTGGCATACTGAATGCAGCACTTTCACAGCATCATCTTTTAGGACTTGCAATAGCTCAACTGGAATTCCATCACCTCCACTAGCTTTGTTTGTACTGATGCTTCCCAAGGCCCACTTGACTTCACATTCCAGGATGTCTGGCTCTAGGTGAGTGATCATATCATTGTGATTATCTGGGTTGTGAAGATCTTTTTTGTACAGTTCTTCTGTGTATTCTTGCCACCTCTTCTTAATATCTTCTGCTTCTGTTAGGTCCATACCATTTCCGTCCTTTATTGAGCCCATCCTTGCATGAAATATACCCTTGGTATCACTAATTTTCTTGAAGAGATCTCTAGTCTCTCCCATTCTATTGCTTTCTTCTATTTCTTTCTTTCTTTCTGTCTTTATTTATTTTTTAATAAATTTATTTCTTTTAGTGGGGCTAATTACTTTACAATATTGCAGTGGATTTTGCCATACATTGACATGAATCAGCCATGGGTTTACATGTGTTCCCCATCCTGAACCCCTCTCCCACCTCCCTCCCCATCCCATCCCTCTGGGTCATCCCATTGCCCCAGCCCTGAGCATTTGTCTCAGGCATCGAACCCGGAATGGTGTTCTGTTTCACATATGATAATATACATGTTTCAATGCTATTCTCTCAGAACGTCCCACACTCACCTTCTCCCTCAGAGTCCATAAGACTGTTCTATGCATCTGTGTCTCTTATTCTGTCTCACATATAGGGTTATCGTTACCATCTTTCAAATTCCATATATATGCATTAGTATTTCTTTGCACAGATCACTGAGGAAGGCTTTCTTATCTCTCCTTGCTATTCTTTGGAACTCTGCATTCAAATGTATATACCTTTCCTTTTCTCCTTTGCTTTTTGCTTCTCTTCTTTTCACAGCAATTTGTAAGGCCTCCTCAGGCAGGCATTTTGCTTTTTCACCTTTTTTTTTCCCTTGGGGATGATCTTGATCCCTGCCTCCTGTACAATGTCACAAACCTCCGTCCATAGTTCATCCAGCACTCTATCTATCATATCTAGTCCCTTAAATCTATTTCTCACTTTCACTCTATAAGGGATTTGATTTAAGTCATACCTGAATGGTCTAGTGGTTTTCCCTACTTCCTTCAATTTAAGTCTGAATTTGGCAATAAGCAGTTCATGATTTGAGCCACAGTCAGCTCCTGGTCTTGCTTTTGCTAACTGTATAGAACTTCTCCATCTTTGGCTGCAAAGAATATATTCAATTTGATTTTGGTGTTGACCATCTGGTGATGTCCATGTGTAGAGTCTTTTCTTGTGTTGTTGGAAGAGCGTGTTTGCTATGACAGCACATTCTCTTGGCAAACCTCTATTAGACTTTCCCCTGCTCCATTCTGTACTCCAAGGCTAAATTTGCCTGTTACTCTAGGTGTTTTTTGACTTCCTACTTTTGCATTCCAGTCCCCTATAATGAAAAGGACATCTTTTTGGGGTGTTACTTCTAGCAGGCCTTGTAGGTCTTCATAGAACCGTTCAACTTCAGCTTCTTCACCATTACTGGTTGGGGCATAGACTTGGATTACCGTGATATTGAATGGTTTGCCTAGGAAACAAACAGAGATCATTCTGTCGTTTTTGAGACTGCATCCAAATACTGCATTTTGGACTCTTTTGTTGACTATGATGGCTACTCCATTTCTTCTAAGGGATTCTTGCCCACAGTAGTAAATATAATGGTCATCTGAGTTAAATTCACCTATTCCAGTTCATTTCAGTTCATTGATTCCTAGAATGTCGATGTTCACTCTTGGTATCTCCTATTTGACCACTTCCAATGTGCCTTGTTTCATGGACCTAACAATCCAGATTCCTATCAGTATTGCTCTTTACAGCATCAGACCTTGTTTCCATCACCAGTCACATCTACAGCTGGCTATTGTTTTTGCTTTGACTCTGTCTCTTCATTCTTTCTGAATTTATTTCTCCAGTGATCTCCAGTAGCATATTGGGCACCTTCCTATCTGGGGAGTTAGTCTTTCAGTATCCTATCTTTTTGCCTTTTCATTCTGTTCATGGGGTTCTCAAGGCAAGAATACTGAAGTGGTTTGCCATTCCCTTCTCCAGTGAACCACATTTTGTCAGAACTCTCCACCATGGCCTGTCCATCTTGGGTGGCCCCACACAGCATGGCTCATAGTTTCATTGAGTTAAACAAGGCTGGGGTCCATGTGATTAGTTTGGTTACTTTTCTGTGATTGTCTTTTTCGGTTTGTCTGCCCTCTGATGGAGAAGGATAAGAGGCTTATGGAAGCTTCCTGATGGGGGAGACTGACTGAGGGGAAACTTGTTTTTGTTCTGATGGGCGGGATCATGCTCAGTAAATCTTTAATCCAATTTTCTATTGATGGGCGAGGCTGTGTTCCCTCCTTGCTCTTTACCTGGGCCAAACTATGGTGAAGGTAATGAAGATAATGGTGACCTCCTTCAAAAGATCCCATGGATGTACTGCTATACTCAGTGCCCCTGACCCTGCAGCAAGCCACTGCCAACCCACGCCTCCACTGGAGACTTCTGGACACTCACAGGCAAGTCTGGGTAGGTCTCTTGGGGGGTCACTGTTTCTTTCTCCTGGGTCTTGGTGCACACAAGGTTCTGTTTGTGCCCTCCAAAAGTCTGTTTCCCAGTCCTGTGTAAGTTCTGGTGGCTCTATGGTGAAGTTAATGGCGACCTCCTCCAAGAGGGCTTATGCCATACCCAAGTCTCCTGCACCCAGAGCCCCTGTCCCTGTGGCAGTACACTGCTGACCCATACCTGTGCAGGAGATGCTCAAACACAGCTCTCTCTCAGTCTCTGTGGGGTCCTTGGGTCCTGTTGCACACAAGGTTTGTTTGAGCCCTCTTAGCATCTCTGGCAGGAATGGGGCTTGATTCTAAATGCAAATTTGCCCCTCCTACCATCTTGCTTGGGCTTCTCCTTTGCCGTTAGACATGGGATATCTCCTTACAGCCACTGCAGCACTTACTTTCTTACTAGGATTTCCATCATCTGGTCTCATCACTTCATGGCAGATAGATGGGGAGACAGTGGAAACAGTGACAGACTTTATTTCTGGGGGCTCCAAAATCACTGCAGATGGTGACTGCAGCTATGAAATTAAAAGACTCTTGCTCCTTGGAAGAAAAGTTATGACCAACCTAGACTGCATATTAAAAAGCAGAGACATTACTTTGCCAACAAATGTCCATCTAGTCAAAGTTATGGTTTTCCAGTAGTCATGTATGGATGTGAGAGTTGGACCATAAAGAAAGCTGAGTGCCAAAGAACTGATGCTTTTGAACTATGGTGTTGGAGAAGACTCTTGAGAGCCTTTTGGACTGCAAAGAGATCCAACCAGTCCATCCTAAAGGAAATCAGTCCTGAATGTTCATTGGAAGGACTTATGCTGAAGCCAAAACTCCAATAGTTTGGCCACCTGATGGGAAGAAGTGACTCATTGGAAAAGACTCTGATGCTGGGAAAGATTGAAGGTGAGAGGAGAGAGGGATGGCAGAGAATGAGATGGTTGGATGGCATCACTGACTCAATGGACATGAGTTTGTGTCAACTCCGGGAGTTGGTGATGGACAGGGAGGCCTGGCGTGCTGCAGTCCATGGGGTCACAAAGACTTGATCACGACTGAGTGACTGAACTGACTAACTGACCTGAGACTGTAACCTTCTAGACTCGTCTGTGGGATTTCCCAGGCAAGAGTACTGGAGTGGGTTGCCATTTCCTTCTCTAGAGGATATTTCCAATCCAGGGATTGAACCGGCATCTCTTGTGTCTCCTGCATTGACAGGCGGATTCTTTACCAGCTATGCCACCTGGGAAGCCCATATTACTTGTGAGTCCTTATTAAATATCCATCTCTCCCTCAGCCCCTGCATTAACTCCTAAATGGAAGATTTCTTTCTAATTCAACTTTGTATCTCCAAAATCTAGTATCTAAAAGATATCGAAGAGCTGTTTTTTGTTTTTTTTTTTTCTCCTTTTTTTCTCTTTTTTTTTTCCGAGCTATTGTCTGCAGCTGGGAACAGGCCGGCGTGTCGCAGACTGGATGTTGCGAAGGGTGAATGCTCTGTCCTTACTAATTTATTTGCTGCTGCTGCTGCTGCTAAGTCGCTTCAGTCGTGTCCAACTCTGTGCGACCCCATAGACGGCAGCCCACCAGGCTCCCCCGTCCCTGGAATTCTCCAGGCAAGAACACTGGAGTGGGCTGCCATTTCCTTCTCCAGTGCATGAAAGGGAAAAGTGAAGTCGCTCAGTCGTGTCCGACTCTTAGCTACCCCATGGACTGCAGCCTACCAGGCTCCTCCATCCATGGGATTTTCCAGGCAAGAGTACTGGAGTGGGGTGCCATCGCCTTCTCCTGAAGAGCTGTTTTTTGAAAGAAGAAAATAAGGAATTATATTGGCATCCTAAGTAGTGCTCTTCTTATTTTAAATGTTTCCTAGTTCTAGAATATTCTTCCCCACTCTTTATGATGTGTTCTCCTGCTGCTTCTTGTATCAAATAGGACACAATTTCTCAAGCAGGATGTGGAAGTCTTTCTTCCGTGTGCTCATATTTTATTTATAGCTTTTATTGTCATTGCTGTAATTTAACCATCTCCTCCTTTCCCATGTTTCCTGTCTTTTTAAAAGTTCTAAAGATAGGGATCCCAAATTCAAGGGCCAAATGGGCCAGACAACCATGAAAATAAAATGGAAGAGGGTGTGTTATAACAGTTAACATTTGCTTAACGTTTACAGCATTCCAGACACTGGAACCTATTAACGCTTCTAGCCTCACTAGGATCCAATATGTTAAAGAATATTTTTATCCATTTAAAAATAAACCACGGAAAGACTAAGTACCTCTCTGTACTGGAGGAGGCAGAATTTAAGCCCAGATAGGTGTGCTTCTGGGTCTACCTACACTCAGGCACTGGAGTCAAGAACGCTGTGGTGGAGGTGGTTTAGGCACTAAGGCATGTCTGACTCTTGCAACTCCATAGACTGTAGCCCCCCAATCTCCCCTATCCATAGGATTTTTCAGGCAAGAATTCTGGAGTGGATTGCCATTTCTCCAGGGGATCTTTCTGACCCAGAGATTAAACCTGTGTCTCCTGCATTGCAGGCAGAATTCTTTATTGCTGAGTCCCCAAGGATTCCTGTAAATAATGCTACGAAGTAATAGATGAGTAGGGGGTTTGTGCTAATACAGAGTGAATACATGAGGCCTGAAACTCATTTGGGTTATATTGTACATGATTGTTATATAGTATAACTCAGTAGGTTATATTAAGGATCAAACAAAGTCTATCGTGACTGGGTAGCTTTCCAAATGACTTTTAATGTCTAGCTCAATTGGACTAATACATAGAAAATGACTTCTTCACCAAAAGAACCATAGTCTGATTACAGCCTCATAGCGTAACGGGCACAGTATGATCACAGTACCCAGTCATCTATAAATTCTCCCCTTTTTTTTATATAAAACACACCATTGTGATATTGCATATTGTTTCCTGTGTTATACAGTCAATCATTGTTGCTTATAAAACAAACAAATGAACAAACGAAAAATGCCGTTGAGAATTCGGAGTTCATTCACTCCCAGGAATGAAATCCTTCCCCTGTTCTTGCTGTGTTCTTGAAGTTTCTGATCCATGGCAAGTATTAAAAAAGTTTTTGCCTGAATAAATAAATGAATCTAGTGTGAGGTGTTGTTGGTAATGTCTACACTGAAGTCCTTGTTTGCTATTATTAGGATCAAATGATCTCTTCAAAAATCACCTACCCCTAGATCTGGAGGCAAATCATTTACAAAAGACATTAGAAGGAAAGATATAGATAAAATCTAAAATACCTTCAGATTTTTTTCCCATGGAATCTTTTTACTGGAGGGGAAAATTGCTTTCCTGACCTTACAAGGGAATGCTTTACACAAAACTGTATTTGATGAAAACCAGAACAGGTTCTTACTATAAACATTAAAACTTTCAAAATAGTTCAGCGAGAGAAATGTATAAATGCTAAAAATTAATGAATTTAGGTAAATTTTTTGATCATTTGAAAAAGTGCCACTAATTATTCATGCAGTACTGAGATAAACAAATCACCTAATAATTATAATACCCATAATTTTTTTGGTTCAGAACTCACTCTAGCATTTTCCAGTTCTCATTGAAGGCAGATTAATAGACATTTCATTTTTTTTTAAATAAAGTATCTCTTTCTTATCTTTTTTAGCATTTTTGTTTTTTCTTCAAAGTATTTGAAAGCCTCTATTTCTAGTAACATCTCCAACTAATTATCCTAAAAAGTAGCATTCCACAACAAATTTTATTATACATATACATATAGATACACATACAATCCAAATATTCTGGATAAAAATTAGTAAATACCTTTTTAAAAAAATAGACACTATTTTTAAAGCAGTTTTAGGTTCACAGAAAATAAATACTTTTTGAAATCACCCATACAATCTCAAAAAAATAAAAAAGCAATATTCAGGTTGGCAAAAATGAAGACCAATAATAATAATAAGTATAGTGAGCAGGGCTAAAATTTATGGATTTTTGGAGGCATTCACCAATTTCAGTAAAATGGGTCTTGGGTTTCAATGTTCACATAGAGAATAGAATATAGATGCTTTGCATCTAAACAAAATTTAGAATTGGAGCCAGTATGCTCCAGTCTCCCTCCAAACATACACAAATAGCTAGGGCCCTTAAAGTACTACGTTGTCAATAAAAGAGTAGTCTAGAAAACATTCTTCTATGTACAAAATGAGACATTGAAGATAAATAATATTTCTTCCTCAGCCTGATCTGGGTGAGAGAAAAAAAAAATCATGCTTCTGAATATTCATAATCTCAAGATGATAAATAAACCTAAACGTATCCCGGAAGAAGCAATGGCAAAATCTCCCTGGAGAAATAAACCAGGGCATGTTTCACAGGATCTCCAAGTTAAAACCCATTGAATATGTGTTCACACTGCAAAATTACAAAACTGATAGGAAAATGACTTCTGCTGAGCTGAGATTGTTCAGAGCTAAAGAGAAAATTAGGGAACTGCAAGATATGCTGGGAATAAAGAATATGCTTATGCTTCAGAGGGCTTCCCTGGTGGCTCAGGGGTTAAGAATCTACCTGCAGTGCAGGAGATCAACCCAGGTTTGATCCCTGGGTTGGGAAGATCCCCAGGAGAAGGGAATGGCTACTCACTCCAGTATTCTTGCCTGGAGAATTCCATGGACAGAGGTGCCTGGCAGATACATGTAGTTCATGGGGTCACAAACAGTTGGACAGGACTGAGCAACTAACACTTTCACTTTCACATGCTTCAGAGAGGGACAAAGAGAAAGAGAGGAAAGGGTAGACAGTTGTGTAGGAATAAAAATGCAAAAAGAGAAAAAGAGAGACCATAATGTTAGAAGAGAGTTCTGGGGAGAGATATCTATTTTCCCACCCATCTATTTTGTAACTTTGCAAACTTTAATTTCATTTGGGCCCATCCCATTTACGAAACATTCTCTTCTTTCACAGTACATGTTTTCCAGGAGGGTTTATTAAAGTAATTTATTTCTTGGACCTAATCCTCCTTGACTAATAAAAACTTGAAAAACTTAGAATTGCACAACTCTTTTTGTAAACAAGATTTTTCTCATTCCAAAGCAAAAAGAACTGGTTGGTAACACAATGTTATCTAATTTTACACTATCTTGTTTCAGTCCCTGGATCAAATCAGCTATTGCCTCTGTCGTTCAAGCTATTTTTTAAAATTATGATTTTTGACATTCAAAGAGAAAGAAAATCTTTTTTTGTGCATGTGACAGGTCTAGAGACTCAAGTACATTTGGACCTTTTGAACTGCCCTGCTATTAAATCTTACCTAAATACACTGTCTTCCAGTCCCACACCTGACCTCTGGCTTTTTATCTCTCCATCTGCAAAGTGGCACAATGCCCATCAAATACGCAGGACTTGCTTAAGGAGGTGAGCTCCAAAGCATCTCCTAGGAGAAAGGGTAGATGCGGCCGCCTCCAGGGAATGATTCAGCATTTAAGCTGCTATAAGGAGACACACAACAAAAGCATCTATCCATCCATCTCCAAAAACGAGATGCCTCTCGACTGTGCTTCCTATGGTGATGCATTTTTTGCTCTTAAATGGCTGCAGAGCCTGGGAAAGCATGACAGGTTTTATCAGCGTTGACAGCTGTCTCGAAGAAACAGCAGGCAACCTACAACTTTAACCGGCGTCGTGTGTAGCTATCTCCTCGGGTCCTGCCAGGGTTTGCAAAGCTGAGTCTGATCAGCACTCAGACAGAGCTCCTCTTCGCTGGCTGTGAACAGGCCACTTCAGGGCGGGGTTCTTTCTGTGCAGGGAGCCAGAGTTTCAGATTATGGTGAGACCGCATTAGTTGGAAGCTGGATGGCGACATTTAGGGCTGATAAAACAGTCAGTCTGAATTCAAGTATTTATTTCTGGTATCTCTATGTTCTTGGCAGTGGAATAGCCCCTGCAGGGGAGGCAGGAAGCAATTAAATCCCAATCATGCCTATTAAGCCATGTAGAGTCCGAGATGTTCCATCTCTTAGTACCTGGCGGTCCTTCCCTAGAGAGCAGTCACATGTTCCAGCCTTCTCCACCCTCTCCTCCACCTGCCAGTCTTCCCATGACCCCTTCTGCAACTACTTTTTTTTTTTGCCCCAGAAACTTTGTGTAAAAGTAGTTACACTGAATGTTCCTTCTATAGATGGAAAGTGCGTGTCCCCTCAAAAATTCTTGAGTTGAAATCCTATAAACACTCCCGCCCGCCCCCGGTTATATTAAGAGATGAGTCATTGGGAGGTGATTAGGTCACGAGGGTGGGGCCCTCTGGAATGGGAGTAGTGCTTTATCAAAAAGGCCTCAGATGGCTCCCTGGTCCCTTCCATCCTGTGAGGATACAGCAGGGAGGTGCCATCTCCAAGCCAGAAAGTGAGCTCTCAATACAGCTGGATTTTGAGCTTCCCTGATGGGTCAGATGGTAAAGTGTCTGCCTACAATGCGGGAGACGTGGGTTCAATCTCTGGGTCGGGAAGATCTCCTGGAGGAGGAAATGGCAACCCACTCCAGTATTCTTGCCTAGAAAATCCCATGGATGGAGGAACCTTGTAGGCTACAGTCCATGGGGTCACAAAGAGTCAGACGCGACTGAGCAACTTCACACCTGACACCTTGAGCTTGGACTTCCCAGACGTCAGAACTGTAAGAAATAAATTTCTGTTGTTCCTAAAATATCCAGTGTATGGTATTTTGTTCCAGCAGTCCAAAAGGGCTCAGACAGTGCCTCTACGTTCACCAGTTCACCTTTCAAACTACAAAATTGCCTTATGCCTCTGTCATGTGTTGGAACTGCTTATCCTGCAAGAACTGTCTTCCTTGCACAGCCAAAGACTTCGTCTTCATATCCCTGCCCCGTTCAGGGTCTCCTCTCACTCTGAAATCTCTACTTCCATGGCCCCAGAGCCAGTTCTCTCTTTAAGCTCTGCCAGGCAGCTTTCTATAACAGAAATGGAAAAAAGCACAGACTAGATCTAGAGCTTCCCAGGTGGCTTAGTGGTAACGAATCTGCCTCCCAATGCAAAAGTCACAGGAGACGCTGGCTCAATCCTGGGGTTAGGAGGGTTCCCTGGAGGAGGAAATGACAACCCACCTCAGTATTCTTGCCTGGAGAATCCCATGGACAGAGGAGCCTGGCAGGCTATAATCCATGGGGTCGCAAATTGTTGAACACAACTGACGTGACTGAGCATGCACACGTAAGACAGATCTAAGGATTATTCCTGGTTCTGACATGAGGGACATGGGTGAATTAACTTTCCTAAGCCTGAATGCTCCTTCAGTATAAAACCATTTATAATATCCCCCTTGGAGAGTCACTGAGAAAGCATTTAAAGTGCCTAACAGCACAGTGAATGACACATATTGTGTGTATTTGCATACGTTTTCTCATCGGTTTTCACAAGCACTTCAAGTACTGCAATTTATTATTTTCGTACCTGTGGAAAGTTTACTTAATCTGTCTGAGATTTCGTCTGCAAAATAAGAATAACTCATCAGCATCAACCTCATAGGGAGTTTTTGAGTGTTACGGGAGGCCACCTATGTAAATCTGCCTGCAATGCAGGAGACCTGTGTTTGACCCCTGGTTTGGGAAGATCCCCTGGGGAAGGAAATGGCAACCCACTCCAGTGTTCTTGCCTGGAGAATCCCATGGAAAAAGGAGCCTGGTGGGCTACAGTCCATGGGTCGCAAAGAGTCTGAGTGACTGAGTGACTATCACTATCACTATGTAAATCTGAGACCGGCTGGGATCTAAGATCCTTTGCTGCAATGCTGCAAAACTTGCCCCTGCACACACCTCTCCTTGAGCAACAAAACACAAAGAAACTGTATGGGATGAAAAATAACTGTGTTCAGGCACAGCAGGGACAAATTCTGGACGAAAGATGCGAAGAGACCAAAAAAACCAGCTGTCACTTTGGAAGAGTTGGAAACAAAAGCAGAGTCCTGTGCTTGCCCCCTGCACACAATACTACCTAAGGAGTGGCTTACCCACCTAAACCATCCCTCTGGCCCAACCTCTGGACACATCCCTACCCTCACCTTATATCAGGAAAAAGCTTGCCTCCCTTGGGGACAAAGCAAGCAAGGGAAACTTGTTTGTTTTCACTCCTTCCTGCTGTATCAGTTCAGTTCAGTTCAGTTGCTCAGTCGTGTCTGACTCTGCGAATCCATGAATTGCAGCACGCCAGGCCTCTCTGTCCATCACCAACTCCCAGAGTCCACCCAAACCCATGTCCGTCGAGTCAGTGATGCCATCCAACCATCTCATCCTCTGTCGTCCCCTTCTCCTCCTGCCCCCAATCCTACCCAGCATTAGGGTCTTTTCCAATGAGTCAACTCTTCGCATGCGGTGGCCAAAATATTGGAGTTTCAGCTTCAACATCAGTCCTTCCAATGAGGGACCCCAATAAAGCCTTGTCTGAATTTCTTGTCTGGCCTCTAGTCAATTTCTATTGATTGGGAAAGGCCAAAAACCCGGGTAGGTAACAAATTCACACACATCCACCTATCCCTGGTTATAGTTAGAGCGATTCCTCCCAGGCAGTGTTCTGTGGTCAGTTAGAGAAGAGACTCTGGGCCAGAGGACCCAGCATTGTACACTTGCTCTCTACTTATTCGGTAACCTCTCAGAGCCTGAGTTCTTCGTCACAGAAGTGGGGATAATAACAGTACTTACCTAAGTACAGTTTTGAGAGAGTTTAGATTAGATAACATTAAAAAGAATTTCAAATGATACCTGACATCTAGTGAGTTTTGTGTTAGCTCTTATTTTGTTTATAGTATCAAGTACTTACTAGGAGGATAATAAATACCTGTATTTTATTATCCTTCTTGCCCTCTAAATGTTGATTTATGGAATTCTGCCCTCAGCTCTATTCCTTACTGAATACAGAAAATTTCTATAAACTCCCATCTAGTCTCAGGATTTCACCAATTCCCAGATCTATACCTCTTTTATCCCTGCTTTTGCTCCCAGATCTGAACTACAAGTGTCAAACAGACATCTCTAAATAAAACCCACTCTTTTCTTTTTCTCTGAAACACTGGGACATTGTATGAGTTCACTATAGGCAAACTCACAGGCAGGAGAATAATTAATCTCCCTACAGGCAGGGGACAGTGAGCCCTTCACCCTCCATTCCCCTCACTACCTTCCATCCTTACCCACCACCACAGTTGGGAAGGATCTGTCAAGTGGGATGAAAGAAAAGGTGAGGAGGAACCAATCAGCTCAGACAGAAGCGTTGCCAAGATGTAAATTGGGGTCTCTAGATAGCGGGAATTCTTGGGGAGCAACACATGAGAACCCAGTGTTTGTTGCATGGTTTGACCGTGGGGTATTAACAACATGTTCCTCAGTCTGTCCTTGAAGGAGGGTGTATTAGTTTCCTAAGATTGTCAGAATAATCACAAGCTGGGTGGCTTAAACCACAGACGCTGACTGTTTCTCAGTTTCGGAGGCTAGAAGCTGAGGTCAGGGTGTTGGCATGGGTTTCTTCCATGGTTTTTAAGGCAGAATCTCCCTTACATGTGCTTGTTTGCTTGTTCCTTGACTCGTGACATCGTCCAGTCTCTGGCATTATCTTCTCACGGTGTTCTCCCTTTGTTCCTATCTGTCTCCAGGTTTCCCCTTTTTCAAAGACACTGCTCATAATGGATTAAGGTCCACCCGAATGAGACTCATTTTAATTTTATTACCCCTGTAAAGATGCTATCTCCAAATAAGGTCAGATCCTGAGGTTCTGAGAGTTAAAATATTATGAATTTGGGGATGGGAGGGACATGCTTCAACCCATAAAAAGAATGGGAATTAATGTGTTTCTTCCACTTTCTTCTCCTTTTCAGATAGGGGAAAATATCACTTGTCATTATACTTCAGGGATTAACCATTATTACTCAGTGGTAATGGGAGTAAGTTTTATCTAACAAGTTAGAATTTTTTTTTTCCTGACAGCCCTTAAAGCTCTTTATGATTTTGTATGAGGAAAGAAAACATTAAACTTTTTGTTAATAAAGCTGTCAAGAAGGAATAAATAGAAATACAGATGGAGAAGGAGACTCAAAGAGGTAAGTCAGGGTTACCCAGACTTACCCTAGTGCAGAATGAGCCTATTGTCAATCTATAATCCTGAACATTCATGGCAAGAAACAAGAAAAGGGACTACTTTGGTGGGACAACATTCGTGTGGCCAAGAGGTGTGATGAACAGAAGAGTCATCTCCAGGGAAGACTGGGTATCACTGGGAAGGGACCAACGTTCTCCCTATGACTGGTGTTCTTACAAATAAATATCTGGCCCTACTCTGAGTGCCCTTCTGAATCTCTTCAGTGTAATCCTGTCCTTAAGGAATGCCTCGAGGAATGGGCTGGATGCTCCCTCACCTGCAGCTTGGAGCTTTTCTGGAAAACTCAAAGGGAAGATATTCATGGGACATTGGTATCAGAAGGTCTGCCAGCGACAAGTAGTGAATCTTATCAGAATCCATACAAGAGCCACAGGAGAGCTAAACACTGAGGGAAGACTTGTGGTGTGTAGGGGGTCAAAGCTGGTACTTCCTGATATAGGAATTCAGAGGTTGGTCCCATCTTGGAAGAACAGTTGATGGAGCCTCGGGGACTGGGGCTTAAGTCAGATCAACGAAGGACCGCAAAATCCATGGGAGACTTAGTGCAGCCGTGTTCACTAATGTAAGGTTCTCTCCTCATAATGGAGACACGACCTTCTCCACGTTGAATTTGATCGTCCTAACCCCAGAGACGGGTTTCTGAAATATGTTTATAAGATTATATAAAAGCTGTTTTTAATATTTTAAAAAATGAGTCACAAAGTACAGAATCTCTCATAACTTTTGGATGTTGTGAGATTAAATTCATATACTACATTTAAAATGTGCAAACATAGAGCTTTATTTCACACACTTGTTTTAGCTTATCTTGATTTTTATTCTTGTAGCAGCAAGTGGATAAGTTAAGATGAGTTATGAGTCAGTTCAGTCACTCAGTCGTGTCTGACTCTTTGTGACCCGTGGACTGCAACATGCCAGGCCTCTCTGTCCATCACCAACTCCTGGAGCCTGCTCAAACTCATGTCCGTCGAGTCAGTGATGCCATCCAACCATCTCATCCTCTGTCGTCTCCTTCTCCTTCTGCCTTCAATCTTTCCAGTGTCAGGGTCTTTTCTAATGAGTCAGCTCTTCGCATCAGGTGGCCAAAATAAAATTAAAAGTCACTCAGTCTTTCTGAAAGGCAGGCCTAGTCTTACATTCTACTGACTAGAATTCACTCATATGGTAGAAATCAACTACAAGGGAAGCTGGAAAATGTAGTTTGCCTTAGTGCCTGAGTGAAGGAAGAAATGGGTTTGGTGAATATTTTGTTGGTCTCTGACGTTGTCTACTCTTTTGGATATCAAATATCTTTACCTTTATCCCCCACATAGAATATACTCACCTCTTTTTCCAAGGAGATGAACCAAAGTTTCATCCAGTCATTGCTTCCATCTCAAAGTCCAGGACATCTGAGTGACACAAGTCTATTCAAGTCTAGAAGTAATTGTTCAAGATTCAGGTGTGATAATACAAAAAGGTAAATTACCTATATCATCCCAGTCGACAATAAAAATGGATAGAGTGAAGACAAGGTAACTATAATCAATACTTCCATAAGGAAAACAAAATTATGGGAGATACCTCGTGGCCTCTAGCCTGTAATAAGATGAACCTTTGCCAGAAAGGCGTGACAAGATCTCCATGTTCTGGTGGTGGGTGAAGGTCCAGATTAGATCCTAATCCTGCTTTCTGGGAGGAAATCTTTGGTCTTTTATCCTTTTAGCCCATGGCTCTACCCTCCAGAAGGTTCTTTTTCCTCTACTGTTCTTCACGGCCACAACCTCAAGGGGTTATTTGTATGTCCCCTTTACGCTACCCGCAACTTTCACAGCACACTTCCCGATACTGTAAGTCTGAGCAATCAGAAATTTGTTAAATGATAACACAATTAATAGTTTCTCCAATTCTATAATTCAGGTTCACGGAGCTTTTGGAAATACTGTTCCAAAAGTTTTATTCACTTGGTACCTTATAACAGTGATTACACCCAAATTCTTTTCTATATTCCTTCTGAAGGCTAATTTATTTATTCATTTTCTCATCCCCATGAATCTCTTTCTGGTTTAATAGGTAGCTGGAGAATATCTGAAATAATAGACAGGAAGGACACATGTTTAAATTTTTCTGCAGGGCAAAACTGTGAAGTCCTTGAGGGCTTTTGTCAAAGGCCAATTTTTTTTTTAATGTTTTTATTTGATATCCTACTGTTTGGGATCTAGAATCAACTAGTTTTTCCAATTCTTTGAGACCTTACATTTCTAGACTCTCTGTATTCCCTCTACCTCTGATTGTAAACTGACCAATTCTTTCCTGGTTTGGCATTTTTTAATATCTGGCAATAAGCACAAAAGTAAAATAAAAACACATTATCATTTAAATGTTTTCCATCGCTGTACCTAAAAAGAGACTAGTGGATAAATAATTTTCTCTATAGAAATCAGTGTCACAAGTATTTTGCCTTTGCAAGGTAAACCTGTCCACCTTTTAGCCGCTGAAATAAGTGCCCTCACTCTCTGCTGATTGTCCACTGGGTCAGTGACACTCTTTCTGGTGTTATGCCAGCAACCTTTTATTGAAAGGTACTTACTTCTGTTTTTAAGGTAACCCTGACTGCTATAACAGATATACAACAAGTCTAAGTGGCTCAGTGACCAAAGTTAAATTATCACACACATTTCAAAACTGGAGTTTATGATCAAAATGTGATTTTTATTCAAGTGGTGGTTCCAGGATTCTACCATGTTCCACACATAGTTTTCAAGAAGAAAATATGGAGAATTGTTCATGGCATTGTTTTTATGAGTTAGGTCTAGACGTCTTGAACTAGTCAGCTCAGGGTGCCATTAAAAAAAAATACCATATACTGGGTGGCCTAAACTTCAAAAATGCATTTTCTCAAGGTGCTAGAGGCTGGAAGTCCTAGATCTAGGTGTCAGCCTGTTTGGGTTCTGGTGAGAGCGTCTTTCTGGCTTACAGATTGCTGCTTTCTCTGTCTGTATTTGGTGAAGTAGAGAGAGAGAGAAACAGAGACGGAAATTTGGACACACACACACACACACACACACACAATCTCTTTTATTATTAATATAAGGCCACAGTCCTATTGGATTAGAGCCCACTTCCCTGGTGGCTCAGACTGTGAAGAATCCGCCTGTGATGTAGGAGATGCGGATTTGATCCCTAGGTGGGGAAGATCCCCTGGAGAAGAAAATGGCAACACACTCCAGTATTCCTGCCTGGAGAATTCCATAGACAGAGGAGCCTGGTGGGCTACAGTCCACGGAGTCACAAAGAGGTGGACACAACTGAGTGACTTCAACTTTTCCAATCCTGACCTTATACTCTTTAATTAACTCCTGAAGACTCTATCTTTAGATTGATCACATTCAGGAGTTAGGGCTTCAGTATGTGAATTTGGGGAAGACATAATTCAGTTCATAGCATGTGGTAAACATCAAGACTCCTTATGTTCCAGAAAAATTGTCTCTATTATAAAGTTATGGATTTTATAGCTAATTTCACTAAGCTCATCTAAAAATTTATTTTATCACACGTAATGTAAAATGAGAGTGCATCCTACAACCACTAAAAGAGATCAGCGCTACAGCACTGAGGAGGAGAGTTAAATCTCAACTGTCAGCCTGTGGCTTTGGGATTTCATGCATAATGTCTAAACTCTAAGATCTTCAGATAATTCACCTTGGGGTGGAGAGCAAAAACTTAAGCTAGTGAATGCTAGGTGATCACATATAGGGCTCATTCTTTTTCACTCTGTCTCTTCTATTTTATGTTAATATGTTGTATAATAATAATTAAAATTTTTTGGCTTATTTGTCATAGTTTAAATTTCCCCAAAAGCTGATATTGAGATAATAATTTAGGAGCAAGGATTCAAGTGAGAGTTGAGATTAGCTTATAAAACACACTCCCTTCAAATAAAGAAACCAGTTACTGTAAAGGCAAGAAAAGAAAGTGAAGTCGCTCATTCGTGTCCGACTCTTTGCAACCCCACAGACTGTAGCCTACCAGGCTCCTCCATCCATGAAATTTTCCAGGCAAGATTACTGGAGTGGGTTGCCATTTCCTTCTCCACCTGTATAGGCAAACAGAGTTCTAATTACTTAGAGCAGCAAGGGAGAACACTGCATAGACAGTTTTGAATGGTGTATCATTAGAGAAATGATTGTACAATATTTATTACTACTAGGTTTGACTCAGAGGTTCTTAGGGTGGAACACAAGTCTTTGCATTGGTTGATTTCTTAAGACAACTTGGTCTAAGCCAGGCAAAAATCTAAGCAAAGAAGAATGTGTATACAAGTCACAAGATATTCTGTGGTTTCATTGCATAACAGATAAGGGTGATTGATGTCTAAGTTCTCAGTCTTACATAATCAGTGGGTGTTATTGTTCTAGTTCTCACAGGAAAGGGAAGAAAACCAGTAAAATGTGGGTTAATGCAAAGGCTACCTACTGGAAGAAGGGAACAAGAAAACAGAAGTATTGATCCTCTCATCTTTCATTGATTAGGGATTGCTTCTTGAGAGTTAGCCTCCTGGCACTTCTGACCGCCCCTAGCACTGGCTTTGCAGGTTGGAGAGGCCAGAGAACATCCTCAGGGAGAGAGACACTGGAAGTCAAGGACATATTCAGGAAACCTGTAGGTCCTCCCCAGGTTAGACTGAGGAGACAAGAGAGAGAATAGGGCCCCCCCAGCACTGGCTAACAGTATTTAAGGACAATGCCAGAAAAATGAAAGCAATTTACTGTTTATACTTAGTTATAGACCTGAATGTTGCATCTCCTCTTAGATTGCACAATTTTGAAAAATAAAGTGTACTGACTCAGGGTGAGTGAGAAATTATTTTTGTAGTAAACACAGAAAAATGTGGAATTTCAGTGCTGTCTAATTTCCTGGTCACAGTTTATCAAACACACAATCGTATGGAAATATTTTCAATAATATTCATCAAGGGATAATATCATCTAAGGTTCAGTTCAGTTCAGTCATTCAGTCATGTCAGACTATTTGCTACCCCATGAACTGCAGCACTTGAGGCTTCCCTGTCCATCATCAACTCCTGGAGCTTGCTCAAACTCATTTCCATTGAGTCAGTGATGCCTTCCAACCATCTCATTCTCTCGTCCCCTTCTCCTCTGGCCTTCAATCTTTCCCAGCATCAGGGTCTTTTCCAATGAGTCAGTTCTTCCCATCAGGTGGCCAAAGTATTGGAGTTTCCACTTCAGCATCAGTCCTCCCAATGAATATTCCGGATTGATTTCCTTTACGATTGACTGGTTTGATCTCTTTACAGTCCAAGGGACTCTCAAGAGTCTTCACCAACACCACAGTTCAAAAGCATCAATTCTTCAGCACCCAGCTTTCTTTATAGTTCAACTCTCACAACCATACTTGACTACTGGAAAAACCACAGCTTTGACCAAATGGACCTTTGTTGGCAAAGAAATGTCTCTGCTTTTTTAATATGCTGTCTAGATTGGTCACAGCTTTTCTTCCAAGGAGAAGAGTCTTAATTTCATGGCTGCAGTCACCATCTGCAGTGATTCTAGAGCCTCCCAAAACAAAGTCTGTCACTGTTTCCATTGTTTCCCCATCTATTTGCCATGAAGTGATGGGACCAGATCTTAGTTTGTTGAACGTTGAGTTTTAAACCAACTTTTTCAATCTTCTGTAATTTTAAACTGATGATATCCTTTGTTATAAATCTTCTAAAGGATTAGATACTACAAATTACAATTCCAGGCTCTATTCTAATGCTTGACTGAGTTGAGAAGACTTAAATTGAGATGTTTACTAAGCATTAGTTTACCATGATTATTAAATATGTATGGAGTTTAGTCCACACTTAAAATAATCACTCACCAGATTATCTAGTGGAGTTTTCCATCATCTGGATCTTGCTTATTGTGTTACCATGGTGTAGTATAGCACAAATCACTGAAGGGCCTAGAAATAATGATGAAGCTGGTAGCCATAAACAACTCTGATGAAAATGTTAGTTGCTCAGTCATTTCTGATTCTTTGCAACCCCAAGGACTGTAGCCCACCAGGCTCCTCTGTTCATGAAATTTTCCAGGCAAGAATACTGGAGTGGGTAGCCATTCCCTTCTCCAGGGGGTCTTCCTGACTCAGGGATCAAATATGTACCTCCTCCATCGAAGGCAGATTCTTTATCATCTGAGCAACCAGAGAAGCCCATAAGCAACTCTACTGGCAGTTAAATTATAATCTTGGAGATCCATTTAAAACTTAAACAAACCAGGGAATTTTTTAAGCCTAGATCATTATATCTACGAGATGATTTGGGGTCTTCTTTTGTTAATGTTACCAAATTGCAAGGAACTGTCAATTACTTCTGGAGTCATGTCAAAATGATTCAGGAGTCCATATAAATAGACTTCCACTAGTCAAAGAAGGAATTATGTGCACTTCTATACAGACAAAAAATTCAATAGATTTAAACCTATCAACTGTGTTTAAATTCCATGATGTTAAAATGATACCCCCCACACAAAATCTAATGGATCCCTTTTGAAGGTGCTGTGAAATCAACTCTTTATTTTGTAACAGAAAAATCATCATGTATTTATCCTGTCTCTTCTATAGAAAATACACAGTAGATAACCAGAGAGTAAATGTGAGAAAGTCTCTAGTTATTAAAGTATTTCACAAATAGGAAAAATAGCCCCATTTGAAATCCCTTGCTTTGAACATCAGTGGCTCTGACATCCCCAAAGAGAGATAACCAGGCATTATGTACCATTTCATGGAAGATACACTACCATCTAAAAAATAGTCTTGCCAAAAACAAAAAAAAAATGAAACTTCAATATGATTACACCTCTGATTCCAACAGCAATTCACAGAAAAGCCCAAAGATAGAGTAATATTCTTGATGCAAAAAATCTCATTTTTTACTATAATCATCATTTTCTTTGACCTCTCTACTTTTTCTTCATGTCTTTAGTGAGCACTACCAATGGCTTTCTTCTTAGAAATATGTGCACCAACATTAATGCTTGGTTTTCTCACTTTATCCAAGCT
This sequence comes from Giraffa tippelskirchi, assembly GCF_054371585.1. Lineage (NCBI taxonomy): Eukaryota > Metazoa > Chordata > Mammalia > Artiodactyla > Giraffidae > Giraffa > Giraffa tippelskirchi. The sequence continues at coordinate 155,984,737 of NC_137281.1, forward strand.
ACCACATAAACCGCAATCACCAAGGAATAGTTTTCCTTAAGGTGTGGCTGCAGTGTAGTCAGCAGGGCTTCTTCATTAACTGCATTACTCACCAACCTTTCAAAATGCTTGAATCAAATTTATGCTGTAGCTCAATTATAAATTACTCCAGGTCATGGATCTCTGGGGTCATACTTTATTAGTAGAAATTGTGAATGTTAAGTCAACAAATTTAATTGATCTGGTTTAACATCGACAGTAGTTACAAGGCAAAAGAAGCATAACATCATGTGTGAATGTAAATGGGTCTTTTCCTCCATCCTACAGACAAAATCTGAATGAATTCAACACTCAGTGTAGATCCTTGTTAATAAATCTCATAGACACAGAAGTAAAAAAATGAATGGATTTAAAAAAATAACCTATGCATAGAGACATATTTTTGTAGTAAATCAAAATACAGAATTAAGCAAGTTTTGCTTCAGGACTTCTGTGTTACCTGCTCTCTATTTATACTTAGTGAACTTCTTAGAAGTTTCTTTTAAAAGGACTGAAAAACAAAAACAAAAGCAAAAGCCACTGTAATATTTTTAGGTCTATATTTTAAAATGCTCAAAGCTGAGAAATTATTCTTGAAGAAGACTTGTGGTTTGCAAGAGCCAGTATTTGACAATAAAAATTGTAAGTTTTAAAGGAATTAAGGCATAAATGTTAAAACATAAGTAATAGCTAGAAATAGTGTTTTAAAGACAGGCTATGTTTTTTCTTACCTTTTTCTGTCCTCAATTTAATAAAATGATGAATAATTTATTTCCAAACAAAGTGAACAGATTTTACAAAATTCTATCCACAGAAATTGATTGTATATTTTAGCCTATCAATAGTGAGTTATTTCTGTAAATGTCAAAGACATATATATATGACATGTATAGACATATGTAGATATAAGACATATATATATGAATCATGTAAGCAGCTAATTAAAACATTAAATTTTATATTTTCAATCTTAAAGTAATAATTGTAAATGTAAAATATGTATCAATATATTTTAAAATTAAGTATTATTAAGTTTAGTGCCAACTAGCTTAAGACAAATTTTTAAAAAAAGGGCTGGAAGACCTTTCATTAATGATGGTCTAAGACAAGAAACTTTTTCTTATGAGAACCATAAAACTGACAGAGACATATACACACATATACACACACACAAACAGCCATGTCAAGTACATACAAAATTGGGATATCACAAGGAAAAGAAAATGTGAACACCCAGATTTCAGGAGAAGTAGAAATCAGGGTAACTCCGGGTGCAAACATGGTAAAAATCCATGGACATTTTCTCTAAGACCTCGCCCCACCTTGTAATTGCTTTTATCTCTGTGTACGAATTCTGATAAATGAGGGACAATCTGATCGACTGCTGGGAACCAAATGTTTCTTCCTTAGTCAAAGGTGGAGTAGGTAAACTTCTTCCCTCCTAATAGTAGTAAATGTTTCTCCTTTATTACTCACACAGAACACTTTGCTCCGGATACTTCTTATACCAAAGAAGTGAGGTTTTTTTCCCCCACACTAAGCAACTCTCTAGACAACAGCTGGATGTCCAACAATTTAACTCAATCCTCACACTATCTACCTGAAAATAGTGTTGGACCCCACAGATGAAAAGGCTCAGCCCCACAAAGACTGCCCCCTCCAATCTCAAGTAGCAGGCGCCCAGTTCACCCACAACTTCTGTCTGCTTTGGCTACAAATTGGAGGTTCCTGTGACCCTCTTCTTAGGTTCAATTAATTTGCTTGAGCAGCTCACAGAACTCACAAAAGCACATGCTTACATTTACCTGTTTATTAAAGCTTGTCTTGGAGGATTCAGATGAACAACCAGATGAAGAGGTACAAGGTCTCAGAGCATCCTGAGGGCAGCAGCTTCTGTCCCAGGGGAGTTGGGTGCATTACCTTCCCAGGTGGATTTGTTCACCCTCCTTGAAGTGCTCTGTACTACCTACTCTTGGGATTTTATGGAGGCTTGTTCATGTAAGCATGATCAATTATATTAACTCTACTTCCAACTCCTCTGTCTTCTATAGATGAGTAGGGGAGAGGGGAGCAGGGATAAAAATTCCAAGCTATTAATCATGGTTTGGTCTTTCTAGTAATCCACCATTATCCAGGAACCATCCAGGAGCCCAATCAGAGTCACTTCATTAGAACAAAAAATGCTCTTAACACTTAGGAATTTGCAAGAGTTTTAGGCGCTCTGTACTAAGGATGAGGGGGAGAAACCGAACTTATGTATTTTCCACTGTCTCACAAAGGTCTATCTCTAGGCTGAGCAGTTATGGGTAAAGGAGTAGAGACTCATAAACAGGGTGTCACCTATAAGAATATACATATATATATATATATAATATATATAAAATGCATTATACCAATTCACTCTAGATTCATCTGGAGTTACTGGTAGTTTGCAAAGAAAAGATCATGATTTGGTCAACCATGTTCCAGAAGTTCTTATCAGTAAGGCATTATATGTCTATATTTTGTACCGTTATTTTTAATTTTACCTTATTAATACTTTTAAAATATGAGTGATAAAGTCACATTAGTTAATTTTTCACCTATGTATTTCTTCTTCTACAGAATGGAATTCTCAATGACTTGGACTAGAGTTAACTTCTTTTTATATGTTTATACCTTGGTGAGCACCAGATGTCTCTTATTTCGGTAAACATCTTTTTAAGGAGTGACAGGGATTTTTTTTTTTTTTTTATGAAGAGAATATATATTTAAAAAAGTAACTTTTAAGGTCTCCTGTGACATGGCATATGTGAATATACAATCACATGGGCTCTTTTTACAATATAACTTACCTCCTCACCACGCCCCCCTCCCCAGGATTTCAGCTGGTTGTTTGTTACTGCCCCAGCCAATGGAGTGTGATGTGAGTGATCCTATATGACTTCTTCTAATCTAAGTTCTTAAAAAAGATACACTTTCCAGGGTCTCTCTACCTCTTCTGACACTTTCCCTGGACACAAGCCTCCATGTTGTGAGGATGCCCAAGACATATAGTCAAGATATGACATCACCAACTCAATGGACTTGAATTTGAGCAAATTCCAGGAGATACTGAGGGACAAGGAAGCCTGGTGTGCTGCAGACCATGGGGTTGCAAAGAGTCAGATACGACTGAGCAACTGAACAACAACAATGGCAATTCCATCAAACCTCTCAGCTAACATGTCACCTGACAGCTGTCTTTGGTAAGTCAATGAGCCTTCAAAATCCAGCTTCTGAGTTCCCAGATGAACCCCCAGAACCCATAGACAAATATATCCACTGTGCTCTGCCTGAATTCCTGATTCATATTTCCAGAATTTCTGTCTGTTCAGTGTGTGACATCTCTTTAGTATCCCAATGTCTCTCTAGTTTCCACTATCACTAAAACAAACAAACAAGCAGCAGAAATCCAAGAGTCTACCTGCAAAATCTCCTCCCACTCTGGATGCATGCATGTATGCGTGCTCAATCACTTTGGTCATCACCAACTCTTTGTGACCCCGTGGACTGGCGCCCACCATGCCCCTCTGTCCATGGGACTCTCCAGACAAGAATATTAGAGTGGGTTGCCATGCTCTCCTCCAGGGGATTTTCCCAACCCAGGGATTGGGTCTGTGTCTTCTGCAGCTCCTGCATCGGTGGTTGGATTCTTTACCACTTGAATACCTGGGAAGCCCCCACACTATGGATAGTCATCCGAATTTTACTCAGAGATTTGAATTCATTCAAAGCATTTGGATGGCTTTTAGTAAATTATTCACATGCATTTTGTTTTAATATATTCTCCATAATAGTTATTTTAGCATAATGATAACACTACAAGTATACTTAATGAACAAGTATACAAAGACTTTGCATTAATTAATTTAAATATCTTTTTAAAATCCCTCAAAAATTGATGTTCAATTTATTGGTCAACTGGTGGGAAAAATGAAACATTAATGGAAACTTCTATAGCATGATTTGAAATATCCCTCTCATTTATTCACATACTTAAGGATATCTCACTATTTCTATAATCTCTTGCAGCTACTCCTATTAAGAAATGAAGATAATTATCACAGGAAGACACTTTTGAGTGTTTCTGGACAACGTTCTACTTGACTAGTAAGTTCAGTTTTATTTAAAATCTTAAAATAAAAATATCAAATGGAATTAAAGACAGTAAATAGAATTTATTTATTAGAGGTGTATTTTTATTTGTAAAAATAAGCTTTAAAATTCTTCAAGTTTTTCATTACTTGCCATCAGGACATAAATAAAGTGATACTTTTGCTTTCTTTCTGATACTACATACTTATATTATTTGTTGTTGTTTAGTCGCTAAGTTGTGTCTGACTCTTCGTGACCTCATGGACTGTAGCTTGCCATGTTTCTCTGTCTATGGGATTTCCCAGGCAAGAATACTGGAGTGGGTTGCCATTGCCTTCTCCAGAGGCTCTTCTTGACCCAGGGATCAAACCCATGCTTCCTGCATTGGCAGGCAGATTCTTTACCACTGAGCTACCAAGGAAGCCTCATTTATATTATAGATAGACATTGAAAAACAGTGTCCAATTATTATAACAGGTTTTGCATCACTCCAGGAGAAGGCCTTGCGTTTAATGACCTCATTTCTTTTATTCTGCCAGGTCCTGTCACAATGAGGGATTTCAAAAAGTTCAAGGACTTTCTCTGCCATAAGCCCAGGTCTTGGCATAAAATAAGTGTTCAACAAATATGAACAGAATAATCAATGAATAAATCCACACTAAGCAGTTCCAGAATATGAAGGATGAAAGGTTTGTCACTCCAAATGCAGGGCCTCAGGGATGTCCGCTGAACACCCGAGTTTCTCAGGTCTCTCCACTCTGACTGGACTGAAATTCCAATGACTCTCAGTTCCATGCAGCCTCTGCTGTCCCTTATCCATGAGCCTACTCTGCTAGGCTTTGTGGAGCCCCAGCCTACACATGGAGAGTCAAGACTTTGGCCACAGGACAATGTTGAACTTCCGTCAGATTTCTGGATCCACTCCTCGGTGTGGGCCACTCCTTCTTTACAACATCCTGGTCCCCAAAACTGAGCTCTACAGTAGGCTGAAATTCTCATCTCTGCCTCTATAGCCCAGTGAGATTACCATTCTAGGTGATTTCCACCTCTCTGCAACAAGGTGAGAAAGCTCCCCCATTCATAGAGCCTGGAAAAAGGTGACAATCATCTCCAGAGTTTCTTTTAAGGATAACAGTCCTGCTAGGTTCATTGTTCAATGCGTCAGAAAAGCCACCTGATACATTTTTTATGTGTCGGTTGAGGGTAGTGAGTTTTAGAGTTTAGGACAAAAGGGCAAGTCCAATTTTAGTTATTCAGTTATGGCCAGAATGAATGGCCCAGGAAGACAGCTTCTGAAAGAATTTTCTCTGAAGTCCCACTCAAGCTTGTGCTCATGTATCTTGACCACTTTGATCTACAAAGGATGCAGAGAGAACAATGTTTTAGGCTCATTGGCACCTCCAACAATATGAATGCCTGTTTATAAAGATGAAGGAGGAACTGGATGTTGGATGGTTAACTAGCTGTCTCTAATGTAGACTATTTACTGTTCTCAGGGTGTTTTATGGATGAATATAAAGGACAGCAATGAGTATTATATTGATCATGCCTGGCATGTTGGTAAGCTAGACAATTTCACTGGGAATGAACAAACCTTTGGAGAGTAAAGCTGCTGCTGCTGCTAAGTCGCTTCAGTCATGTCCGACTCTATGCGACCCCATAGACAGCAGCCCACCAGGCTCCCTCGTCCCTGGGATTCTCCAGGCAAGAACACCAGAGTGGGTTGCCATTTCCTTCTCCAATACATGAAAGTGAAGTCGCTCAGTCGTGTCCGACTCTTAGTGACTCCACGGACTGCAGCCTACCAGGCTCCTCCATCCATGGGATTTTCCAGGCAAGAGTACTGGAGTGGGGTGCCATTGCCTTCTCCATTGGAAAGTAAAGCATCCTTCTCTAATTCATTTCTTTTGTAAAGTTCCTAACACATTATCAAGCATGTGCCTCAGAAATTATTTTTTACTAATTTAATCCAAACCCTGACTGACTTCTATATAATTTTAAAGATGTGGTATGAATTAGTATTCCCAAGTAAAATGTAAAACAATAGGGAAAAAAAAAGCAAAGCAAGACAGAAATGCAACAACTTCCCTTTTTGATGGCATCAAATGTTAAAAAGAAAAAAAACTTTCTTGAAAGTAGCCAAGACAGTTGTTCCCGAGTAACTTTGCAACTTGTAGAATATCATATAGTCATAGATGATTTTCTACCTACTCCATAAACATTTGTGCAAAGCCTCTCCCTGCTCTTAACCATAGGAACAAGAGCTGGTCATCACATTTTTCATAAGTAACCCTGAAATTTCCTTTTCGAGGGAAGGAAAATACTGCTGAGTTTGGCCAATCATAATTTTTTTCCAGTATGTTTTAAATAAGGTTTAGGAATGCTGGTCATACATTTCTGCTTCCTTAATATCAGTGGCTTCGTTTCTATAGCCATGTTCATAGAGAATGGAGGGAAAATGTCCATCATTAAGAATAAGCAAGGCAGATATAAAAAGATGGTCAGTGTTATGTATTTTTCCACAAATTTGATTGTCTATATTTTCTGTTGTCGGAGAAGGCCATGGCAACCCACTCCAGTACTCTTGCCTGGAAAAGCCCATGGATGGAGGAGCCTGGTGGACTGCAGTCCATGGGGTCGCTAAGAGTAAGGCAGACTGAGCGACTTCACTTTCACTTTTCACTTTCACGCATTGGAGAAGGAAATGGCAACCTGCTCTGGTGTTCTTGCCTGGAGAATCCCAGGGACAGTGGAGCCTGGTGGGCTGCCGTCAGTGGGGTCGTACAGAGTCGGACACAACTGAAGCAACTTAGCAGCAGCAGCAGCAGCATTTTCTGTTGTAGTATTGTATAAGATCAACTCATACATTCTAATATTTGCTCCTATTTTAGCATGAGCTATCTTGAGTCAGTTTATTATTTGCAACCAAATGCTTTTCATTGAGTGGTGTTGCTAATATTATTGAAATATTCTATTCTAACAAAGATGATCTAATTTAAGAATTATAAAATCCTACCGTTTTGTTTTTCGTATTACTATTCACTTAATTTAGGTAGAGAATATGATTTTACCTTTTCTAAAATGTTATATATATATTTATTTAATAACAGATAATGCCTAATAATTTTACAGTACTGAAAGACCATATCAATAAAAGATATTGATATGGCCTTTCAGTTCTTCTCCCAGGAGAACAATATTGAATTTTTATTGGAGTATGAAATATTTAACAGCAATGAATCAAAGGTCTCTTCTATTAATATTTAGTCTAACCATGCTTCAGTTTTAGATAAAATTGAATTAAAATGATATATCTTTTCTTCCATTATGAATTTTACATAAATTTTCCATGGTTCAATACAGGTGTCAATGAGGCACTCAATTTTTATAAAATGATTAATAAAATTCAATGACTAGGAACATGTAGTAATTCACTGTGTGCAGACCACTAAGGAACAACCTGCTGTAAGAATGGTTTTTCAAAAATGTTATTTCCTATTCCTTATTAAAGGCAAAAAGTTGAATTTAGAGCTAGAAAACCTGGCTTTCCTTCTACTGACTAATCTGTTATTATGAGCAAATAACTTAAGACTGAGAATCAACTTAATCAAATAAAATACAAGCTATTGTCACCTCATACAATTGATGTAGAAATCTTATGAGGTAATATACAACATGTGAAGTCATTTACGCAAAAGAAATATAATTTTGATTGATTGGATGTGTATTCTGGTGGCAGGCCCTGAGTTTTTCAAATTACATACATGTAATCTTAGCTTCACGATAATTCCTCCCTGAATACAAGGGAAAGAGCACATCTAATAGACTTGGATTTACACTGCCTTAGATGTTTTTGCAATTTGTTCTTACAAAGAAACTTGGCATTAATATCTCTCCAATAACAATGTTAATAGAGTTTGACTCTCCATTCTGGGGGGGGTGGATCTATGATATCATAATGAACCATAATTGTGAGTAATCCCTTTGAATATTCTTAGAAAGCTGCTTGTAATTACATGAAAGAGCAGAAGGCGTCTTGGGGCCTTTTACCAGCTGTTTCCTGTCATCATGTCAGTCCTTGGAATTAGAAAATTTTAGATTCAAGTGGATTTGATGAGACAAGGATATAGTGAAACAAATGGAGACTTTGATAGACTTTTCCAGTGGCGACACGATAAATTTCATTCTTGCTACAAGAGCTCACCCAGTTATATTCCAGACAAGCTGTGACAGGTGGACTCAACTTACTGTGCTGCACCCTGATGACATATTTGAAAGCATAATGTCTTCTCAAAATTGATTTTAACATAAATTTATGTCAGGAAAAGAACAGTATTCTTCCACAAGTAATGAAAAATACACAGGTTAAGTTAAACTTCTGACTTTGTAGGTTGAGTCAGAACGCTAAGTAATCTGAATTCCTCTTTGTTTTTAAACAACACTAGAGAAGCTCAGGTGGATTCTATAAGACAAAGAACTGGCCAACATATGTAACTGCAGAGACATCACATCACCATTTCCAACCCCCACCCCCACCCATGTGACCTTGCACACTCTTTCAAATGACTGAAGTTACCAAAATGAACGTACAGGTCATCTCATCTCATCCTTTGAATCACCTGGGGCCAACCTTTCAGGACCACTTCTTTGGATGAGGGTTCTGAAATTGGAGACAACGCCATACCATAGATATTCTGGTACTAATTCTATTCAAATTTAAATATGGGCATCACAAAGCCTTAGAGAGACTTGAGCTCATTTTTTTTTTAATTAATTGACTTTTAAGAAGTGAGGCTAAAGGAAATCAACCCTGAATATCTATTAGAGGGACTAATGCTGAAACTGAAGCTCCAATACTTTGGCCACCTGATGCAAAGAACTGACTCATTGGAAAAGACCCTGATGCTGGGAAAGACTGAAGGTGGAGAAGGGGTCGACAGAGGATAAGATAACTGTTTTGATGGCATCACAGACTCAATGGACATGAGTTTGAGCAAGCTCTGGGAGTTGGTGATGGACAGGGAAGACTGGTGTGCTGCAGTCCATGGGGTCGCAAAGAGTCAGACACTACTGAGCGACAAGAAGAAGTGAGACTAATGTCTTAGTTTTATTTAGTTGCTCTGTAACAACGTGTACTCTCAGTTTAATAGTAAAATGAATCAAATAAAGATTTAGATGAAAAATAAAGGACAGAGATTGTCAGCTTAATTCACAGCTTTGTTTGTTGTGGCAAGCCCTTTATCTCAATACAATTAAACATGTAACAATATGTATTCACTAATTACATAGAAGAATTAGGAATTAACTTGGGCTCCATGGACTACCCTGATGTTTTCATATTACAGTAGGATTTGAAAATGAAGGGAAAAAATGCCTGTAGTTTATCCCCTAAATAAATAATAATAAAATTTCAAAGTATATCTAAGTAAATATCTACTTACATTGTTTGGTTAAGCAAAGTGTCTACATCATATAATCTATAAACATAAAACGTATTTGGAAAATGAAAGTTCTTTGTAGGAGTCCCAGACAAATCCACTTTGAATAGGGCTTACAGCTTTCCCAACAAATATCACAGTGAAACAAGAATTTCTTTCTTTAGTCACTAGGAATTAAAACCTTTCAGAGAAAGCTGGGTGATGTAATTGCTGATATTACAATTTGAAAATAGGTACCTATATTGTGTTTGAAATAGAAGTACGTAATTGGCTTGCAGTTCTGAATTATTTTGCCAAGGAAGGCAAGCTCTTTTCCTGATATACATCTTGAAGTGTTTAAGCAGAAAACCTCTAATTAGGTCAAACACCACTCTACCAGCCCTTTGGGATGGGGCCTAACGGCTACTGATTTTGATGATGTGAAGTAACTCTAGTTTGCGTGTTGGTGTTGGTAAGATGACTGTCTTTCCCTACACTGATGAGGCTGACAGTTCCACAAAGTGCTGCTGGTAGAAGAACAAAGATTCTCTCCAACCTACCTTCCTTTCCAACAATCATGTTATTCCCTGTCTGGAGTTGCAAGAAACCATGATGCTAACTTTCCCTCTATGGAAATTTATAGTCCATTTCTGCCCCAAACTAGTCTTAGAAATATAGAAAGATGACATGGAAACATTTACTTATGATGGCTATATGAGGCAGCCTATATTCTCAGAGTTTATCAAGCAGAAAAATGAGCAGAAGTGAGAAACATAAGAAAGAATAAATGTGGGATCAGCTTCAGTTTTGTTCATTGAGACTTCCCAGAGGGGCAAACAGGCACCAGTGGAGAGAAGCTGAAAATATTTCGAGATATCTGGGGGCGGCAGAAGGAGAAAGCAATCGACTAAAACAGAGATGCCTTCTCCTGGGTCAAGGGATCTTCAGAAGAGAGGCCCCTCTGATTGGGTCCTCTAAAGAATCAAAGCTTAGCTTGAGTAGCTGCCAGGATCACAGACCACAAACTCATGAGACAGTTTCAGTCACATGAGAACTTTTCTTTGCTCTGTCTAACATTTCTTCCCTTATTGAATTCCAACCCTGGAAGGGCAGGAGCAGATTCTAACAAGGGAGAAGGTGGAGAGGACTCCACCCCCACCCCTCACCTCTGTGGTCTGAGGCCCTTTCCCCTGTCAGGGCTTAACTGGGGAGGGAGATTTGACTTCCGATCAAGTTTGGAGGATTGCTATTTTATGGGCTGGAATTTCAAACTGAAGATTGTGTTTGATAGTCTAAAAAATTTTATCCAGTATTTGGAAGGAAAAAAAAAAACAATCTTTATTATGACAAAATTTTTTCTTTTTTCTTTTAAATTATTTTTGGCCTAAGTTATTGCATCAAATCTGGCCTATCTAAAGAGAACAGAAAGTGCTCTAAATCCCTGTTAGAAATTTGAGAATTTTTATTGAGAATTTGGGAAATGCTAGAGCAGAAATATGAAGAAATAGGCGAAAATTCTAGATGCTAAATGGGGCTTCCCAGGAGGCTCAGTTGTAAAGGATCCACCTGCCAATGCAGGAGACACAGGAGACATGGGTTCAGTCCCTGGGTTGGGAAGACACCCTGGAGGAGGAAATGGCAACCTCCTGCAGTATTCTTGCTTGGAGAATCCCATGGACAGAGAAGCCTGGTGGGCTACAGTCCATGGAGTTCCAAATAGTCGTACACAACTGAGCACACATGCATAGATGCTGCATATTTGAATCAATTCTCAAAAGTAAAAATTTGCCTTTAGTGCCCTCCATGTGGTTTATAAAGTAGTATTTGTGTAGTACAGTTTTGCAGAAAGGCAAGACAGAAAACAGAGAAAGCAGAGACAGTGAGGGGGTAGGAGAAGAGAAGAGACTGGTAAAGTTGGGACTGGCTTAAGCATTTCCTTTTTTTTTTTAAGTTTTTTTTCTTTTTTTTTTAATGTGGACCAGTCTTAAAGTCTTTATTAGATTTGTTACAATATTGCTTCTGTTTTCTGTTTTGGATTTTTGATTGTGAGGCATGTGGGATCTTAGCTCTTAGAGCAGAGATCGAACCCACACCCCCTGCATTGGAAGGCCAAGTCTTAACCCCTGGAGCAGCAAGGAAGTCCTTTAACCAATTCTTGGCCTTCTTCAGAGGTTTGGGGATGATGAAAGCTGGAAACAATGATTGATAAAAGCCCTCCGAAAAGAATGGCATTAAAACAGTGACAGATGTAAGAAAAATTTTCTGAAAATTATTCAAAAGCTTAGATAGTTTTATATCTGGAGATGCTTTATGGTCTACCAGACAGAGAAAATGTTACCAAAATAAAACAAAGTAAATAAAAGTAATATACATTCCTAGACAAAGATTTATAGGACTCAATGAAAAGTGAGTAAAATGAGTGAGTGCGTGAGTAGAGGCAAATATGAAACTCAATCCAGCAGCTGACCTGGGACTTGCAGTCTCTAAACCTAGACACAGGGCATTCCCAGGCTCACAACCTGTGTAATCACACGAGACCCCATGCTTAGTAGGGCTCTATGACTTTTTGTTCACCGTTTTGGTCTTGAAATTCTTAATACATGTTGAAAGAGTCTTGCATTTTCTTTTTGCACTGGACCCTAGGATTTTTGTAACTAGTCCTGGGGGTAAATTATGCAGATTTGAAGACAATAATAAGATGTATGATAGGAAGTTTCGTCTCATTGACTCTCAACAAGGCCAGTGGGCTTCACCACTATTGCTGGCAAGAATCATGAAGCATCCCAGCTAATATCTCTGTTATCATGGTGTGTGTTTGGACAAGCATCTCCCAAAATATTTTGCAATGATATAATCATTTCTTTAGTAGAAAATAACTTTCAAATATGGGGATATGTAGTAAGTATGTAAATTGAGATGATCAAAGAGTTTAAAGAATTTTCACATTTGATAATTTGAATATGTATATCTTTAAGAGAATTTAGACCCTGAGACTGAAAAAACTATTGTACAGCATAGGGAATATAGTCAATATTTTATAATAACTGTAAAATGGAGTATAACCCTTAAAAATTGTGACTCATTACATTGTACACCTGAAACTTACTTAATATTGTAAATCAACTATACTTCAATAAAAAAGATATTTTTAATAAAAAAGCCAGACTTAGGATTACAATTTGATGTTTTTTTAACTGAAAATTAATTTAGGCTTCAGATATCATGTTAATTTCATATATATTATTGAAGCATTTAAAACCATCTAGGAATCACCATATTTACGAATTAATCAAGTTTAGATTCCTTCAAAACAATTGTTAATATTTGGTAGATCTGGAAATAAAATAAAGAATTTTAAACATGACCTAATTTCAGAAAACTGTTTTTTAAACTTGAACTTTATTTATTCTCACATAGTAATCTGAAAAACAAAGTGAGTCTCTGAAAGACCTTTTCTCTAGCCAAAAGCATTTTTGAGAATAATATAACACACACCTACATTCCTGCATCCCTGGAACTTGAAGAAATTGTGTCTGTTCAGTCACTCATTTATTTAACAGTTATTCAGCAGCATGCCAGATGTACAATGGTGAACAAATAGAATTGATCACACCCTGATGTCATTTAGGTATTGGTTTGGAAAGTTATCATAAACTTGACTTATGGGTAAATGAGTCTGTGTCCTTGATTTCTGGCGACAGCTTCAACAACTGATATGTCAAACGTTTTTATCTTACATTGAACAGACTGAAGCCCTAGGTTCTAATTTACGCCTATTGTTCTGGCATAGTTACTAATAGTTCCACTTTTACACTCAAACTTTGGATGGTTAAAGCATGTGACCTTACCCTTCTGGAATGACTTGAGCCTCTAAATTAGCAAAGTCACAACAGCACACACACGTTTTCTAACCTAGGGTGGCCCTGCACACTGGAGAAAATGTGAACCACCCATGTGCTTTAAAATGTCCTAGTAGCCACATTCTAAAGAGCAAAAACAAGGAGATAAATTATAAGAGCATGTTTTATTAAACTCTCTGTATCTAAAGGGCTAGCATGTAAACACGTGGTGAGCCTGAGTGCTAAGTCGCTTCAGTCGTGTTGGACTCTGTGCGACCCTCTGGCGCTGTCTCATTTCAGGGCCTCAATATACACACGTGGTTAGCAGCTGCCATATCGGAAAGCACAGATACAAGTCTTTGCGTCCTCTGCCGTGGCTTCAACTTGCACATCAGTGGCTTCACTCACAAAAGTACTTTTTTCAGTGAATGGAAACGTAAGTCTTCCCTCATCAGTTGCCTTCAACAGGTGGAAAACCTGTTCCACCCGGCCTTCTGTGGCTAGGAGTTCAATGTGTTTCCACTTGGAGGCTCTCATGCACAAAATAGTTCCTAATGGCATGTTGTTCTTTGTGAGGCAGGCGTCCACCCTGTTCTACAGGAGACGTGAATTGTTTGGCATACCTGGAGATGAGGTTCTGTGGGGCTGCTAAACTAGCTGATAGAGGTTCGCAGACCAAGAGAGAAGGCTGGATTTTCTCCCTCTGTGGGCGTCCTCACTGAACAGCGGCTCCTTAGAGGACACTGTGGAGACATCAGTCCATCCGTGTACATGTAGGAGTGCCTAGGTGTCAGTCGTATGCCATTATGTGTGATACTGCTTTTGTTTACAAGTCCCTCTCTTGTCCCTGGGAATGTTGCTGAACAAAACGTTGCAGAAACATCCAACATAACAGGAACTACAGGCTCCCATGTAGGTTCAGAGGAAGGAATCAGGATAACCTAATTCAGTATCTTTCCTGATATCCTGACCTGAATCTCTGTGATCCTGGGACGTCAAAAGCACATCCCAGCACCTCTATTTTGTCTTCCTCCCAAAAAACCTGTGACAGACTATCTAATATTTGGAAGTGCAACCTGTGTATTCTTGTAACATTTCAGTCTCATGATCTAAGTATCCAGGATTTAACCCCCGAGGGATGCAGTTACACTTTTCACTTTGAAAGAAGCAGCTTTGTATAGTCATTGCTCCCTAAATTATTCCACAGAAGAAAATTAAATGACAGAAATCTATGAATACAGCATAGAGGAAATCAACTCACACCAAATGTATTTAAAGTCTCTTGTTGCATCTTAAAAATGTTGAGCAAATTTGCATCTTTTATGTGTAGGTTTTAACACAAAAAATAGAGTATTTCCTCAAAATGTTGGATGAAAGTGAAGTTTTATGCATAAAGTTTCCTTTAAGACAGAAAAGTTTTTGTGTGTCTGCTCTTGTTGCTCTGTACCTTAGCTCCTACAGAGATGCATGACTTTGTTTAACAAATGGTTATAGAGCTCTTATCATATGCCAGTCACTATGTCACTTACTGGGAAAACAGGTGTTATAAGAAATATAGCTGGTGTCTTTCTCTGTAAAGTTTGCACACAAATTTATCCATAGAACTGCTGGCTCAATATTTTCCTCCAAAAAGATAGATTACAAATGCCTACTGAATCAATGAGAAAATATGGTGAAAAAAAATACTAGTTAATATACAGAAAGAATGTAAAAGTCTGTCATTTTAGCTACTCCTTCTGGAAGTCTTCTTAATATTGGAACAGAGAGGGAGGCGTTAAGCTCTTCCGTAGTATTCTTTGAAGTGGTAACTTCAGTAGATGACATCAGTGTAGGTGGAGTGACTCCCACAGAAAGGCATCCAAGGTAAATCTGGACCCTCCCAATTCAGGATGATCCAAGAGTTGATAAACAATCAGGGAGTGACTCTCATGTTTACCGAGATCAATACTGAACACCAATAGCAAGAAAGGTCTTTTTGAATGGCTCTTGTCTGTCCCTGGGGAGCTGAGGGGGGCAAGCAGTCTAACATCAGAAAATAAGATGAAGGAAACAAAAGGAAATACTTATGAAGATTGTTGTGACAAAATTCTGGGCCTAGTACACGTCTCAGTGTCTGTAACTACAAATGAGAAAAGTGCCATGTGGATGGTTTTCAAGATGGATTTCTAAGAAGCTCTGCAGCTGGCCCACTTTGCTATGTCAAACCTAAACACCCTCTTTTCATATTGGGACTCTGTATAAGATTTCATTTGCAAAAGCAAATTGTATAAAGCTTAATTAAAAAATTGAAATATGCAAGCCTAGATGATTTCTTAGTTTTCATTGTATTCTAAAAGTCTACATTTTTAATGAGGAAAAAGGAAGCAGGATCTTTTGGCCAATCTTCTGTTGAATCCATAATTATATTTAAAATGCTTTTTTTCTTAATGTGTAATTAATGAGAGGAAATCATAGCCCCTCATCAGTCTAATTTAAATCATTGTGTGAACTATTTTAAGTGAATAAGAATAACCACTAGCACAACCTTAAGTGTTGAAAGCAGTTAGTTCTATAAAGATAGGTATTCATTAGGCAAATATTTAGCCTGTCTATGCTAGAGTCCCTCCAGAATGAGGTGCGTCTTTCTCCTTAAGTCAAACTTAATTACTTAATGGGGCAATTAAAAATAGTGGATGCTTTAGATTATAATTTATGAGGTATGAGGTTATATTACTGTCTGGTTACCTACCTTTCAAGGCTTCTTTGTTTCCATAAAAGGGGTTAAGATTATCTTGTAGTTTCTCTAGCTAAAGCTATGGAAGAAAACTTAACTCTGCCTTCAGAAAACTTCAGAAGTCATTTCTTTCAAATGATGTTAAATTTTCATGTGTTTAGTCTGTCATTTTTATCTTTAGGCTGTAAAAATCTCATATTCTTTCTAAAAATCTTAATTAAACTATGGAAAATAAATGAGCCGTATCTTTCTGAGATGACAAGTTGAATGACAAATTTATTTCATAGTTGAGCTAAGCACCAAACACTGATAAAATTCAAAGCATGCTTTATGAAGAATATACTCTGATCTTTTATAAGATTTTTAAACACAGGATAAAATATTGATTGACTTCTCATTATAAATATTGGAACTTACACTTTCACACAAAAAGGAAAACAAGAAAATATTTATCTGAGACACTACAGGCAGAAGGAGAAAGAACTGACACTCTTCTTCAGCTTTTATTTGTTTTGCTTGTCTCTAGCTGATATTTTAAACTCTAAGCTATGCTTCCTTAGTGAAATGGAGGTGGCCGTTTTGTGTGGGAGACCTGGCTTTTTGATATATGTAGCCTCACTAGGTTTAGGAAGACAACAACTTTTTCTGATAAATTAATATGACTTGGATCCCTATCTTACTACAAGTGTTTCTTTTCTACCAGGAATACTTTTAAAATGTAGCCAAAACAAAATCAAAACTACAAAGCATCACCTCACACTGTTCAGAATAACCATCATTTAAAAATCTACAAATTATAATAGCTGGAGAGAGTGCAGAGAAAAGGGAACTCTCCTATACTATTAGTGAGAATGTAAATTGGTACAGCCACTATGGAGAGCAGTATGGGGGCTCCAGAAAAAACTAAAATATTAGAGATACCATATCATTCAGCAACCCCACTCCAGGGTATATATCCAGAAAAAGACAAAAAATCTAATTAAAAATGATACTGGAATACTTCTCAGCCACAAATAAGAATGACAGAATGCCATTTACAGCAACATGGATGGACCTAGAAATTATCATACTAAGTGAAGTAAGCCAGACAAAGAAATACAAATAACATGATACCACTTATATGTGGAATGTGAAAAAAAAAAAAGATTTTAAATAGCTCATCTGGAATTCCATAATCTCCACTAGCTCTGTTCATAGTGATGCTTCCTAAGGCCCACTTGACTTCACATTCCAGGATGTCTGGCTCTAGGTGAGTGTCCACACCATCATGGCTATCTGGGTCATTAAGACTTTTTTGTACAGTTCTTCTATACATTCTTGCCACCTCTTCTTAATCTCTTTAATCTCTTCTACTTCTCTTAGATCCTTACCATTTCTGTCCTTTATTGTGCCCATGTTTGCATGAAATATTCCCTTAGTATCTCTAATTTCCTTAAAGGTAAACCTTTCTCTTTAATCTTTCTGATCATATTATTTTCCTCTATTTCTTTCATTATTCAATTAAGAAGGCTTTCTTATCTCTCCTTGATATTCTCTGGAATTCTACATTCAGATGGGTATATCTTTCCTTTTCTCCGTTGTCTTTAGCTTCTCTTCTTTCCTCAGCTATTTGTAAGGTCTCCTAAGACAACCATTTTGCCTTTTTGCATTTTTTTTCCTGGGGATGGTCTTGATCACTGGCTCCTGTCCATAGTTCTTCAGGCACTCACTCTACCAGATTTAATCCCTTGAATCTTTGTCACTTCCACTGTATAATCATAAGAGATTTGATTTAGGTCATACTTGAATGATCTAGTGGTTTTCCCTACTTTCTTCAAGTTAAGCCTGCATTTTGCAATAAGGAGCTCATGATCTGAGCGACAGTTAGCTCCAGGTCTTGTTTTTGCTGACTGTATAGAACTTCTCCATCTTTGGCTGCAAAGAATATAATCAATATATAATTGTATTAAATATTGATCATATTATATACATTATATATTGAGCAAGAGAGTTCCAGAAAAACATCTACTTTTGCTTTATTGACTACACCAAAGCCTTTGACTGTGTGGATCACAACAAACTTTGGAAAATTCTGAAAGAGATGGGAATACCAGACCACCTGATCTGCCTCCTGAGAAATCTGTATGCAGATCAGGAAGCAACAGTTAGAACTGGACATGGAACAACAGACTGGTTACAAATAGGAGAAGGAGTACGTCAAGGCTTTATATTGTCACCCTGCTTATTTAACTTATATGCAGAGTACATCATGTGAAACGCTGGGCTGGAAGAAACGCAAGCTGGAATCAAGATTGCTGGGAGAAATATCAATAATCTCAGATATGCAGATGAAACCACCCTTATGGCAGAAAGCAAAGAACTAAAAAGCCTCTTGATGAAAGTGAAAGAGGAGAGTGAAAAAGCTGGCTTAAAACTCAGCATTCAGAAAACTAAGATCATGGCATCCGGTCCCATCACTTCATGGCAAATAGGTGGGGAAACAACAGAAATAGTGACAGACTTTATTTTTTTGGACTCCAAAATCACTGCAGATGGTGACTGCAGCCATGAAATTAAAAGATGCTTGCTCCTTGGAAGAAAAGTTATTACCAACCTAGAGAACATATCAAAAAGCAGAGACATTACTTTACTGACAAATGTCCACCTAGTCAAAGCTATGGTTTTTCCAGTAGTCATGTATGGAAGTGAGAGTTGGACTATAAAGAAAGCTGAGCACTGAAGTATTGATGCTTTTGAACTGTGCTGTTGGAGAAGATCCTTGAGGGTCCCTTGGACTGCAACTTGATCCAACAAGTCCATCCTAAAGGAAAACAGTCCTGTGTATTCATTGGAAGGACTGAGGCTGAAGCTGAAACTTCAATACTTTGGCCACCTGATGTGGAGAACCGACTCATTGGGAAAGACCCTGATGCTGGGAAAGATTGAAGGCAGGAGGAGAAGGGGACGACAGAGGATGAGATGGTTGGATGGCATCACCAACTCAATGGACATGAGTTTGAGTAAGCCCCGGGAGTTGGTGATGGACAGGGAGGCCTGGCGTGCTGCAGTCCATGAGGTCGCAAAGCGTTGCACATGACTTAGCAACCAAACTGAGCTTAACTGAACATATATATGGACTTCAAGGTGGCGCTAGTGGTAAAGAACCTGCCTGCCAATGCAGGAGACATGAAATGCGAGTTCGATTCCTGGGTCAGGAAGATGCTAGAGGTGGGCATGGCAACCCACTCCATTATTCTTGCCTGGAGAATCCCAGAGACAGAGGAGCCTGGTGGGCTGCAATCTGCAGGGTCGCAAAGAGCTGGACATGACCGAATTGACTTAGCATGTACACCGTGTCAATTATAAAATGAAAAGGCACACAACTGTTTTCTTATCATTTTCAAATACTTTAGAGATCATTTAAAAATATAGTGTTCGATTACATTTTAAGTAAAAAGCAAATCTGTTATAAAAGAATTTACAAAGTACAAATATAGTATTTAAATATATGCTGTAAATACATCTATAAAGATCCAATGTATAAATATTTGATGATTCAAATTTTTGCAAGTAGTTGATTACATGTTAGATGATGGTTAAAAACAAGCTGCGGAGTCTAAATTTAAGATATGCTTGTATACAAACACTTGAAGTGTATACACTAAATGCTAATAATCATTTTTCAATAGTTAATTTTATTGTGGATGAGCGTACGTGCTCATCTTACCTTTCCTTTCGTTAACGAGCTCTAGCTTTATAGATTTTCCCCCTTCCTGTAGAGAGCCCCCTAACAGCTCCCCTACTCACAGTGTTCCATTACCCTTCCTTGTTCTCCTGCCCTTTGGTTGGTGGACCCCAACTGTCTGCACACACTGGCCAGCCTGCCTCAGTCCTGAGCTCCTCACCACTGCCATGGGTCATACCTTACCCATCACAGTATACCTTCTGCAATAGCATCAGTGACTTCAAATCCAACACAATCCTCTCAATAACTAGCTCCCATTTACAACTCCTTTCTAAAACTACCCGCTTATATTTTCTTCCTTAAGTTTTACCATTGCTGATGTAACAGATAGTCCTTTACATATATCTTTGCCTGTGTTGCTGTGGTTTAGTCGCTAAGTCACAGCCTACTCTTTGTGACCCCATGGACTGTAGCCCGCCAGGCTCCTCTGACCATGGGATTTTCCTGGCAAGGACACCGGAGTGGATTGCCATTTCCTCCTCCAGGGGATCTTTCCGACCCAGAGATCGAACTTGCATCTCTTGTGTTTCAGGCAGATTCTTTACCACTGAGTCACCTGGGAAGCCCTTACATGTATATGTATTTTCCTAGTTGAAGATTTTTGAGAATAGAGGCTTTGTTGAGAAATCAAAGTCCCCTAAAGCATAATTTTCTTACACATGTGCAACTCTAAAGATAAAAGAAAGTTTCACTGAAATGAAAGTCTACATGACAACTACAGAGATTAATAATAGATTAATGATAGTAACAGCTAACACCTCTTGGGCATTCACTTTATGTTCAGTGCTGTTTTAAGGGACAAAGACACACATTCTCATTTAATCCTCGCAGCAGCTCAGTGATGTAGATTCTTTGGATGGTGATGAACCATCCAAGTTTGCATTTATCACTGAAAGGCTCCTATCCTCAGGAAACCCTGAAGTCTTGGGCAAATCTGGACAGTTGAACACCCAGATAGTAATACCATTTTGTTGATGAGGAAACTAGACTTAGAGGGGTTAAGGAATTTGCCCCAGATCACAAACCTGGTAACTGGAAGAGGCAGAATTCTTAACAGGCAGTCTGGCATCAGAGAACATATTTCTTCTTTTTTTCCTTGAAGTTAACTTGTGCTTTTATTTGCCAGTATAATTTAACTACAGTGGCCTGAAAACTTTTCTGATTAAACAAACAAAAAAAAAAGTACATTTTACATCAGAATCCAACAAACACACACATATATAATATATGTTGTGCTGTGCTCAGTTGCTTCAGTCATATCTGACTCTGTGACCCTATGGACTGTAACCCACCAGGCTCATATGTCCATGGGGATTCTCCAAGCTAGAATACTGGAGTGGGTTGCCATAGCTTCCTCCAGGGGCTCTTCCCCACCCAGGGATCGATTGTGTCTCCTGCATCTTCTGCATTGCAGGTGGATTCTATACCACTGAGCCACTGAGGAAGCCCCTAATATATATGCATTCATAAAGGTGAAACAAAAATTTAGTCTAAAACATCTACCCTGAGTGGTTTTTTTAAGCAGTTTTAGGCTTACAACAAAATGACAGGAAGGTACAGAAATTCCCCCATATAGCCCCTCCCCTTACATGCATAACCATTATCAACAGAGCATAATTGGTATCTTTTTTTTTTTTAACTATGGATGATCCGCTTTCATACGTTATAATCACCAAGGTCCCCAGTTCATCTTCGGGTTTACTTTAATGAAGTGAGTGGTGTTTCACATTCTATGAGTTTGGGCAAAAGTATAATGACATACATCCATCATTAAAATGCCATTCAAAGTATTTTCACTGCTCATAAAACAACTCTGTACTCCATGTATTCATCGCCCCACAAATTCCTGGCAACCATTGATCTTTTTATTGAAATGGCATATTCTTAATTACCAGATGTATCATAATAGCATAAAAAGACCGAACTCAGAAGAGATGGAAATAATGACTTTTAGGGAAAGTAATTTTTTGAGTGAAAAATGGAGAAGTTCAACTATTATTTCTTTCACTGTTCAGATATAATGGCTGATCCTTAGACTGGTTAATTTTTTTCTCCCCAGTATCACATATAAAGAGGGACGGAGTCAGCTTTCAAGCCTCAGATGTCTGACTTCTCCAGCTGTGTACTTTATCAGCATCCAGGGAAGAGGTAATTGGTGAAATAAACAGCAAATGGGGGTGAAGGAATGCTCGGGCCAACAAGGATGCTAGTGAGATTGTGCCACTAGCCTGCCCAGAGGTGACTTATGGAGACGCCTCACAACCTGGAATATTCAGTTCTTGCCCTGAGAAGTTGGGATTTGATCAAAAGGACAGAGCCCGAAAGCACTAGAACCATGTCTTCGTAACATCAGTTCAAGCTCAGAGGCTCTGCGGCTGTGGTCCTTGTTCTTGCTCTTCCCCAAACTACTTTCCAGCTTTCCCTTCCTCTGAGCTACATCCACATCCTCCTCAAAAATACTCCTATTGCTAGATTATTCAAGCTCACAATAAAAGGAAACTTTGCTAATACAAATGGCAAGGCAAAGGCTCTGAGGTGCAGACAAACCAAGCAGAGGGAAATATGGCTGAACAATGAACACTACAGAAGAAGGAGCTGAGAGTCAGGACATCAAACTGCAAAGATCTTCAATTTAAGTGTACTAATCAGGATTCTTCCTAATGTCTGTGGATGTGCTGTTGCTGCTGCTGCTAAGTCGCTTCAGTCGTGTCCGACTCTGTGTGACCCCAGAGACGGCAGCCCACCAGGCTCCGCCGTCCTCGGGACTCTCCAGGCAAGAATACTGGAGTGGGTTGCCATTTCCTTCTCCAGTCTGTAGATGTATATAGATATTATTGCAATTTTATGTATTATATGTTTAGGTATACTATATTTATATTATATGATGGTATAATTATAAATAATGATATTTATAATATCAGTTTATATTTTTGTATCGATACAAATGTATTTATAGAAATAAATTGCAAATATTATAAATATTTGAATATTACACATAAATATGTTATATATAAAGAGATAATTTCTTGTAAGGAATTGGCTCACATAGTTATAGAGGCTGAGAAATCCCCAGATCTTGCAGTTATCAAGCTGGAGACACAGGAGACTCAATGGTGTAGTTCCAGTCTAAGCCCTTGTCTGAAGACAGTAGAAGACTGATATTCCAGCTCAAAGAGAGTCAGCAGAGAGAGGGAATGCTTTCCTGCTTAACCAAATAACTGGACATCCCTTGATCTGATCAAGTTGATCCATAAAACTAATGATCAGGCTGATCCTTGTTGGCTACCTTGCTAGGAATGCTTGAAAAGGGATCTGAGGCTCAAGCCCTAGAGGTTTAAAGAAATCTAAAGCCCGACTTTAAGATTTTATGACTGTATTTAGAGTGTTTGAGTTAAGATTATTGTAATTGTTAGGGTAAAAAAAAAAACTAATTATGCTATGAGAATTAAAAGGAAAGGGATGGGATTTACCATTGGGACAATAAAAGAATAGCCTAATGCCCTGTTGCTTCTTGACCTGCACACAGATTTCTCAGGAGGCAGGTCAGATGGTCTGATATTACCATCTCTTTAAGAATTTTCCACAGTTTGTTGTGATCCACCCAGTCAAAGGCTCTAGCATCCTCAATGAAGCAGAAGAAGATGATTTTCTGAAATTCCCTTGCTTTTTCTATGATCCAACAGATGTTGGCAATTTGATCTCTGGTTCCTCTGCCTTTTCTAAATCCAGCTTGAACATCTGGAAGTTCTCTGTTCATGTACTATTGAAGCTTAGCTTGAAGAATTCTGAGCATTTCTTTGCTAGTGTGTGAGATGAGTGCAATTGTGCGGTAGTTTGAGCATTCTTTGGCATTGCCTTTTTTTGGGATTGGAATGAAAACTAACCTTTTCCAGTCCTGTGGCCACTGCTGAGTTTTCCAAATTTGCTGGCATATTGAGTGCAGCACTTTCACAGCATCATCTTTTAGGATTTGAAATAGCTCAGCTGGAATTCCATCACCTCCACTAGCTTTGTTCGTAGTGATGCTTCCTAAGTCCCATTTGACTTCACATTCCAGGATGTCTGGCTCTAGGTGAGTGATCACACCATCGTGGTTATCTGGGTCGTGAAGATCTTTTTTGTATAGTTCTCCTGTTTATTCTTGCTATCTCTTCTTAATATCTTCAGCTTCTGTTAGGTCTGTTTCTGTCCTTTATTGTGTGCACTTTTACATGAAATGTTCCCTTGGTATCTCTAATTTTCTTGAAGAGATCTCTAGTCTTTCCCATTCTATTGCTTTCCTCTGTTCATTTGCATTGATTGCTGAGGAAGGCTTATCTTTCCTGGCTTACTGCAGTCCATGGGGATGCAAAGAGTCAGACAGGACTGAGTGACTAATCTGAACTGGATTGAATGTCCTGCATTCAAATGTAGAAGTTCCTGTAGAGAGCACAGGGTCAACTCTCATCTGTTTTCCTGTCCTGATTTTTCTGCATTTCTCCTCTATCCCAGCTCTCTTTTCTGCTGAAACATCTTGCTTGTGGGGATGAGCATGGCTGACCTGGCCCAGTATTTATGCTACAGTTTAACTTAAACTTCCCATCATCAGATGATACCCTTGTGTGCATCTTATTGCAATAGCCTCTTAACTGCTCTTCTTGATTTTGTCCTTTGCCCCATATTTCAAATTCATACAGAAACCACAGTGATATAAAGGCTAGGGATTCCCCATTGGTCCAGTGGTTAAGATTATGCACTTTCATTGTGGAGGGCTCAGATTTGATCTCTGATCAGGGAGCTAAGGTTTCACAAGTTGTGCTGGGCAGCTTAGATAAATGAATAGTCAATCCTTTACAAATGAATAAATAAATTGTTAGGAAGCACTACTACAAAGCTAGTGGAGCTGATGGAATTCCAGCTGATCTATTTCAAATCCTAAAAGATAATTCTGTTAAAGTGCTGCATTCAATATGCCAGCAAATCTGGAAAACTAGCAGTGACCACAGGGCTGGAAAAAGTCAGTTCTCATTGTTTTCTAGGAAAGCAATGATAATATTACAGAATCATCTTTCTCCAGAGATTCAGTTAAAAAAACCACTAAAGAACATAAAAACATTCCTGCCCAAAGAGACATAGTAACAGAAGACAGGGAAGTCCCATAGTACAACACTAATCAGTGGATGATATTTATTATGTGTCCATTGGATACAAAGCCACTGTTGAGACACACTGCTCTTTAAGGCTAATCTCTGATCCTTGATGTCAAGAATGGTAGATACTGTATTTGTCTGCTCAGCAATCTTTATTTAAGTAATTTACCTTCTCCATTTCATTTGCTCAAAAAAGACACTCAAAGTCGAATCAGAAGATTAAAAAATATATATACAGTTATTGGAATAAGAAAAGCTTTCACTAAAGAAGGATAAACTATAGCAGAGCATTGGAGTAACACGAGACTAGCTAATAAAAAGTAAAGACAACTCTAGATAATTAGGAATGGCAGAAACAAGAAGCACTACCCTCAGTGTAGTGGATTAAATAGTCATGGTCACCCAAAGCTTTGGAATGTGACCTTATTTGGAAATGGAACCTCTGTGGATGGAATTAGTTAATTTAAGATGAGGTCATACGGATTCAGTTGCACCCTGAATCCAATGACTGGCATCCTTTAAAGAGGCCTTGTGAAGATGTACACAGATGCGTGCAGCACGTGAAGATGGAGGCACAGATCCAAGGACACAGCTACAAGCCAAGGAACGCCTAGGGTCGGTGACAGCCACTAAAACTGGGGGCTCCCCTCATAGCTCAGTCGGCAAGGAGTCTGTCTGCAGTGCAGGAGACCTGAATTTGATCCCTGGGTCGGGAAGATCCTCTGGAGAAGGAAATGGCAACCCACTCCAGTCTTCTTGCCTGGAGAATCCCATGCACAGAGGAGCCTGGTGAGCAACAGTCCATGGGGGTCACAAGAATCAGACACAACGTAGCAACTAAACCACCACCACCACCACTAAAAGCTAAGAAAGAGACATGGGATGGTTTCTCTCTCAAAGTCTCCGCAAAGAAGCAATCCTGATGATACCTTGATTTTAGACTTCTGAACTCCCAAACTTTGAAAGAATGCATTTCTGTTGTTTTAAGGCATCAAGTTTGTGGCAACATGCTATGGCAGCACTAAAAAAAACTAATCCACCTAGAGCTGCAAGAGAATGACAGAAGATGAGCACCTCCCCCACCCCCAGGACTGAGATCCAGACCTCTTTCGGGAGGTCACAGCTGTGGATCCCTGGATGGAAGCAAAGTCACTGTGATGCTTCCCTGGTAGAACTCACTGCAAATCTGCCTGCTGGGATCCTGGAGAAAAGGAAAGTCATGCATAGGTGGTAACTTGCTTGAAGCATGCTGCCATCAAACTTTCCGAGAAGGTTGCTGGGGAAAGCTGCCAGGCGCTGAGAGCTGATGACCACTGCACACGGGAGGAACCTGGTGCGTGGGGAAGTTATCTGCACGACAAGCGCTGGGCACTGGAGAAGCTGCTGTCCTCCCAGACTGGGTGCTAGCAACGCCAGGCACGTCAGTTTCTGCCAGGCAAGTATGCCAGGGCAGGAAAGGACGGCCCCTTCCTCCTGCACTGCTTCTCCCATGCTTTCTAGTGACAAAGCTTAACATGGTGCCACGTGGCAAAGAGAGTATATTTCCGTAACATCTTCTAAGAAACCTGAATGAGCCTTTTGGCCAATCCTCTATTTAAATGTTCTGCTTCCAGTTTCAAAGTGTGGGCAATGAATGTAATGGATTGGGAGAAACTGATAACTGGCCTAAGTGTCAATCTTGTTTTTTTTTTTTGCACACCCCTTCCTGAGCCATGGGAGTGAGCACTTGGATTTTGGAAAACTATGGACAGTACTGAAGTACTAAACCTTGAGAGAGAAAAATTCCTTTTTCTCTTTGGAGTGCTAAAACTAAAGACCGTGAAGCTGGGGTTGTTATAAGCCATCTTACATGATATACAGACAGCGTCTACCTACAAAAATAAACAGCACAGTTGCAAACACTGTGGAAAAACACAGAGGCTGTGCCCTAACAATACCATGTGTGCGTATTGGTCACAGTCCTCTCCGACTCTTTGCGACCCCATGGACTGTAGCCCACCAGGCTCCTCTGTCCATGGGATTCTCCAGGCAAGAATACTGGAGTGGGTTGTCATGCCCTCCTCCAGAGGATCTTCCTGACCCAGGGATCGAACCCAGGTCTCCTGCGTTGCAGGTGGAAAGTCCTGCATTGGACCATGGAAGCCCTG
Source organism: Giraffa tippelskirchi (assembly GCF_054371585.1). Lineage (NCBI taxonomy): Eukaryota > Metazoa > Chordata > Mammalia > Artiodactyla > Giraffidae > Giraffa > Giraffa tippelskirchi. The sequence continues at coordinate 156,011,840 of NC_137281.1, forward strand.
CATTGAACCAGGGAGGTCCAATGACACCATAGGAGCCCCTGGATCCAGCCTTACTAAAAAAGCTTACTCCCCAAATTCCAATATGGTTCTGTTTTTCCATTGTTTGGGTTGAGTTTCTGATAGGTCAGCTAAAATTATCCTAATTACCAGCCGTTATCTAGGCAGCAGTACGGCAGCCCTGGGGTTAAACTTAAGTGTGCTTTGTTTTTCAGAAACTAACCATTAAAATGTAGAAAGTTCCATGTTCCCGCCACCCCCCCCAAAAAAAAAATTACAGTGTTTCCCAGTCAACAAGGCATTACAGTTTGAACAACCAAGCACCCACCTGCTCGCAGTTTTTCACACCTAGAATAACTTTCCCTCATTACCATGATCTTGCCTACCCTTTCATGAATATGCAAGCCCCCAGGTTTAAAACTTTCCTGGTCCAGCACTTTGGGGAGACAGTGCTTTGAGAGCTATCTCACTGTCTCCTTACTTGTCAGAAGTAATAACTGCCTCTGCTTTTATCAAAAGCACATGATGTTTTCATTTAAGCCAAGGAACGGGCCCCATCTAATTTGGTAGCAGTCAGAAGGAGTTTCTTGGCCTGCTCTCCAGCACGCTGTATTCGGAGTATGTATGTTCTTTGGAATCAAGTGAATTAGACTTAAATTCTGCTACTCTATTTATTAAGTGTCCCCTTAAGTGATCATCAATTCTATCATCTCTAAAAATGGATAAAGCTCTCTCATGGCATTGGAAAGAATGTTCAAATAATGCCACTTGATTCTCTTAGTTCAATCTCTTCATTATTGCATTGAAAATATCAACCTACACAGTAGCTGTATTGAACCATACTTCTCCAAAAGGGTCCAAAAATACATATGTAGGAGATTCACCTCATACAAAGATGGACTAAAAAAGATCCTTCTGTAGATGTCTTTATGCAATTCCTTCAACCCAGCCAGACACTCTTCATACTTTGTTGAAAGCTCTGGCAATAGATACTTTTCCTCCTTTTAGGTCTCAGAAATTTGGAGAAGGTCTTGCCCACTGGATATTCTTATTCTTCACGAGGTTTTGAGCTATAGTAAGTCAGGAATTGGAAGCTATGATAGTAAGACTTGTATTTGTATATGCCCTTTGTTCTAAGGAGTTTATTGACTCGTCAAAGGTCAAACCATCCTGGAGAAGCCTTTTGACCTTTTGCCCTGTGCCTGTCCGCAACAGACCGCAAGGTTTCCTCTCATGATATCCCAAATGTTTTCTTTTTCTCCCAATCTCCGCCATTGCATGCTTTAATGTTATTACCACATGGCTTTAAAAAATGGCCAAGTCTTCTCTCTGCACAAATCCAGACAGTTCTTGGAATGTAAGCCAACTCTTTTGTTTTTTTCTAATTTCCTTCAGCAAAGTTGGACATTGGGGGCATTTAAAATCTAACTCAACCATGTCTAAAGTATAAAAATCCTGTTGCCTTTTATGTAATCAGCCAATCTAATTATAAACTCTATAAAGTTGCTTTTCTTTTCCCCACTTTTAAGAAACCCCTTAAAGGAAGGGTTTGATTTTTAATGGCTTCCCTTTATAATTTCCTTACTCTGTTTAAGATGGAAAAGTTTGACTAGTACCTGATAGTGTTTGCCTTTGCAGTTCTGTAGTAGTACCAACAAGTCTCTGGCTTTAAAGATAAGGAAAAGTACTTACTGGATTCTTGAGCGCTGATAAGAAAAGAAAAACAATAAAGACTTAAGCAACTCTGACTTTTTTCCTGCTTAGTTGCTAGAAGCCTCTTAAGGGGTTTTTAGGAACTATACAAGGTGGAAGAAGTACAGTGTCAGAAAGTTGTTGAAGAATAAAAAATATATATATTTGAAATGACATAATGAAAATAACTTCAAAATAATTAAGATCCTTATAAAGACAAAATACGCCTACTCACCTTAAGTCTAGATATGTCACCCAAATTCTTGTTTATGCATTTGTTTGCACATTTTTCTCTAAATTCCATTTTTAGTATTGAGTTTAAATTAAGTCACATAAATGTGATCTTTTTTTGTTCTTTTTAAGTATATTCTCATATTTTTTATTAAAATAAAAAGGCTTTCTTAAAGCATTAGGGAATATGTAAATATCAATGAAAATTTGGTATTCATATTAATATATTAAATTATATATATAATACTTAATTATATATCATTAAAGCAATTTATAAATACTATCTGCAAGGTAAAAAGAGAGTTTACTAGTTGGGGGGAATCATGCTGTTCTAATTGGAAGAAGCAATGTGGACAAGATTACAAGATTTACTCATGTATATTTGAAAGTAAGGCATTCCAGGCAGAGGAGGTCACAGAATTTAAATTAGGTGGGTAGGCAATGGTCATATGGTTTTGGGTAAGATTAGATCACCCACTAGTTTGAAAATTCTAGAAGAACAGACTGTTTATCTGTGTATCTTTGGTGCCTGGCCATATGGCACATTATCAATCATTCATTTAATGAAAGAAGGTAGGGCAAATGAATAATAGGATTGGAAAGACAGGCTGAGCCAGATTGTAACACCCTGAATGCTAACCTAGAGAGTGTGAATTTTATTTATATGTGGTAGCATCATCTATGAAAATTTATCAGCAGGGGCATATCACAACAAGCACTTTAAGTTGGGAAGATTCATAGACCAATGTGTAAGATACCAAATGTGAGGAGAAAAGTGTTAGTCACCAATGTACACATTTTTATATGATGGGGGAGAGGAGAGTGAGATAATTAATAGGTCATTTTTTTACTTATAAAAGTGATTAGAACAGGGTCAGAGCATGTTTGCTGTACCGGGATGGATACCAGAATTGAAAAGCAGACACGGGGTAAACTGAGGATCAGAGACACTGGCTGTGTGCTCACCATGTGCCTTGCACTGTATCTTAACTGCACTGTCAGCTAATTTTCACAACTCTATGAATTAGATAGTAATATAATCTTTGGCTCAGAGGTTAAAGCGTCTGCCTGCAGGAGACCTGGGTTCGATCCCTGGGTCGGGAAGATCCCCTGGAGAAGGAAATGGCAACCCACTCCAGTATTCTTGCCTGGAGAATCCCATGGACGGAGGAGACTGGTGGGCTACAGTCCACAGGGTCACAAAGAGTCGGACATGACTGAGCGACTTCACTTTCTTTCCACTTTTCTATAATCTTCACTAGCAAAGGAGGAACACATACTGTCTAAAAACTGTCCAGATCACACAGCTAGTAACAGGTGTAAGCCCTGGTCTAGGGACTCCACTAGAGGACCATCACTGTATCTCATCTGCCCAATTATCCTCATTATTATTCATATCCTCAACCTTGGCTGATTTACATAAACCCTCTGGGTTTTAGCTTCTTCATCTGAAAATGATAGAATTAAATTAAATTATGTCTTACCTTCTATTTAGCTCAAACACTCTAATATTCATTAGCTGGTTCTAAGGCTTTGGTGACTAATTGTGATTGGTAAAAAATATTTTCCTCTGACTCTTCATTCAGTCCCAGTGTATGCAGTCCCACTGCAGCATTAATCACCCTGAAATGGTCTGGATCCCCTTATTTCTGGATTTGGGTAGACTGAAAGTTACGAAAGCAAAGTAACAGTGGCAAAAACCTTATGAGAAGGAATGGAAAGAATAGAAGTGGAAAAAAAAAATAAAAAAGAAATGAAGAGGAAGGAAGAAAGGAAAGGGAAGTCTTAGAGAAATTAAACATCTGAATAACCTCAGCAACCTTAGCATATTCTTATTCCACCAAAGTTGAAGAGCTTCTGAGATTGGGCAAAAATTAAGCCATACACTTGCAGTGACCTCTCATTGCCCTGCACATGGTATGCAATCATCACCACCATTATGATTCCCCTTAGTATCATCACCATCACTATTTTTGTCCCTTTTGCTCTTTGAAAGTTCTTCAGATAACATTTGCCACTTATATTTTCTCTTTTTCCTCTGTCTCAGAGTCTTCTATTGCTCTTTTTTCTTAAACCTAATGTAGTTTTCCTGTACTTCTATCAATTGAGTGGAGGCATTTAGGGGAGGCCTCCTATACTGATTTAAATCTGACTTTGCTTCATTTTAAGGATCCCTTGCTCTATAATTTTTAGGCTAGGTTTGTCTTACCCTCAAACCCTAGTTCTATATAACAATTTTTTCTTTTGCATGGATGCCTTATTTCTAAAATGTGAAAATAAAATTTAATACCTTCCAAAAATTTTCTTTTTCCTTGAGTTGCCCTGAGGTCAATTTTAAAGCTAGGTTTTTCTAAATTGAAGACCTACCATCTCAGGAAATTTCAACCTCTTTGGAAGAAGAATGGAATAGATGATGGGATGTACTATTTAAATTATCTTTAGGACTGGGTCATTTATTCCCTAAGCTACTGACAACACACCCGTTGAATCCTTCCTCTTTCTCTAGGAATTTTCTCAACCTAAGGGGGACCTTGGAATCAGTGTACTTCCAATGGCTGAAGATCTCTATGGGAATACAAGGACGCAGACTCTTTGTCTCAATTCTAGACAACTTTGAAGGATCACCTCAAAGCTCCTTCTGTCCAACCCTGCCCACCTTCCGCCTTCCACAGGTGCTGGTCCTGAGAGCAGTCTCCAATAAACCTTCCACACACCCATTTCTGGCTCCAACTGTGTCTCCTGGTCAACCTGGCCAGCAAGCATTGAGGACTTGGAACAAACTCTAAGGTTTCTGGTTTTCATTTGGTGCTGAGAGCAAAACCACAGAAATTCAAATGCAAAAGGATTAAAAAATATATATATATGGTGGTCTGGCTGAGAAATACCACTAGCCTTTGAAAAGAAATGCCTCCTGAGGTTATGTAATTTTATAGGATAAATGTGCTTACTTGTTCCAAATGAGGTCTTGAAACTTACTGGATCATCCGAACTGACATTGAAAAACAAACAAGTTTTAATGCCTGCTCATCATTAATCCAATATTCCATAAAACCAGTATTGAATATGTTAGCTCTAAGACTAGAGTGTATTTATGAATGAGTAAGATGAGAGCAAACACTCCCAGACTAGACTGATTCATCTTGTTTGCTGAACTCGAATAGCATAGCTTCAAATTACGCCCAAAGATAACCTGAACTTTGATGATTTTCACCATGAGGTTTCAATTAATTTCACAAAGGGCTGTTTCCTTGAAGGTACAAAATGTAAATGCATTGACTGCAAAGAAGTTTGCAGCCACTGGAGGACTGTGAATGAGAGACAGTCAGTCTGTTTCAAGTTGGAATTTAAAGGTGACTTCAAAGTATTAATTCTAGTATTTTGTCTTGCAAATTAGACTGACAGAAATTTGTTTCCTTTGACTAAAACTCCTTTGCTAAAACTACATAGATATATGAGCTTTGTAAAAGTAAAAGACTTTTATATTCAAAACCAAAGAAGATGAAGTACCTATCTTTCAACATTGCTTGCTCAGTTGTGTCCGACTCTTTGCAACCCCATGGACTGTAGCCTGCCAGGCTCCTCTGTCCATGGGATTCTCCAGGCAAGAATACCGGAGTAGGTTGCTATGCCCTCATCCAGGGGATCTTCCCGCCCCAGGGATCGAACCCACATGTCCTGCATTGGTAGGCGTATCCTTTACCACCATCACCTAGGAAGCCCTCAGTCTCCTCATCCACTGCCGTATGCCCTTCTCTCTTTTCAGGAGTCATTACTGCATCTCCAGGCTTTCAGGGTGTCTAACTTGAAGAGGCTTTCTAAGATCTTCCTTCAAGATAAAGACTCACGTAAGAATTTTTAAAACTCACTAAGAAGGATAACCTACCACTTCAAAACTCACAAAGATAGAAATGGAATATGTTTATTTTAAAATGAAAAGGTCAGTACCTTTACCATGTAAAATAATAAATGCACTTAGAATTCTTCAAAAGACAGCAGACTCAAGAGGCAGTTAAAACTATTCCCTTGCAACTCAGGAATGGAGAAAACTTTATTCACAGCTGATGCTCCTCCTCAACCATTTCAGACATCTAGAGCTCTGTCTCAGTTTGTGCATCTACACAAAATAACTGAAGAACTTTAAAAACGTATGTGCATGTATAGATAGCAGTGAGATAAGACTGGGATAAATCATATGTATAGTGTTCTTGTCTCTAAGCTCATTTTATAGTTTTAAAACATGAAATGTTAACATCAAATTGCTAATTTTTTTTTTTTTTTTCCTGCAGAGTAACCCTGACATTCCTGTCCCTCCCTTTCCCCTCACCCTGGGCTAATTATTTTAAGATCTGGCCTTTGCTAAAGAAAACAAGCAAATGTGGGTGAGGCTATGTGGAAGGGGATTTTATATAAAACAGACATTCTATTTTTAGGGAGAGGAACCGCAGCATCTTTAAAGCGGCCTGGCAGAGGTAAGATTCTTTAAACAGTGAGCCAGGGAGGTTACAAAGTGAACAAAGGGAGAAAGTCCGCAAGAGTCAGGAGTGGTAAAGAATCCGCTTGCCAATCCAGAAGACGCAGGAGATGCAGATTCAATCCCTGGGTTGGAAAGATCCCCTGGAGGAGGAAATGGCCATCCACTCCAGCCTCTTGCGTGGAGAATCCCATGGACAGAGGAGCCTGGCAGGCTACAGTCCACAGGGCCGTAAAGAGCAGGTCAAGACTGAGGGAGTGAGCATGACACAAGCGCATTTACTGAAACAAGATGGGCCTGAGTTAAATCGCAGAAATAACTAGGAGAGAGAAGCCACCCCAAAGACACATGTCGGCAGCTTCATGTCCCCAGGCTGCTTTAAGGGCGTCCTCTTATCAACCGGGGGGGTCCCTTTGCACATCTCCGCACCGGATTACAGCTGATGAGTCATGACAAGCACCCAGTGGAAACCCAGTCAGCTAGGAAGGGCATCACCCCTTTTGGTGCATGCATTCACATTACTTTGGCACTTATTATTATCATTTAAGTGTAATCTCACCTTAGAAGGAAAAAAAATCCTATTTGCTGCCGACTTAAGCCTGACAAAGTAATTGAAGTAACTTATTAAGGCTTCTAAATGAGAGGCTCCGGATAGAGGAGCTGAGCTGGCAGCCTTGCAGAATGAAAACATCACATGCCTACCTTGGTGACAGAAGCTCGTTAGACTCTGGGGAGTCACACACACACACACACACACACACACATGCACACACAGAGGAAAGAATAAGAAAAGGACAACAATAAATTCCAGTCCACAGAGGAAGGAGCCAGGTTTCATGTCCATTTTTCTAGATATCGCTCCACATCTAGAACAGAGTCATAATATCATAGTTCAAGCCATAGCTGTTTACCTCTCTTACCAACAGCATTCTGTTAAGTCAGGCAGAAATGAAAGAAAAAAGAAAATACTGATCACGATTGCATGCTCAATAAGGTTCGAATCTTTACGATCCTATGGACTATATGTAGCCCACCAAGCTCCTCTGTCCACGGAATTTTCTAGACAAGAATACTGGAGTGGCTTGCCGTTTCCTCCTCCAGGTGATCTTCCGGACCCAGGGATTGAACCCATGTTTGCTGTGGCTCCTGCATTGGCAGGCGGGCTGTTTCTGAGCCACCTGGGAAGCCCACTGATTACTGATAAAACCTGTTATATACAACCGCTAGCTAAAAATATTACGTTCTAGGAATTTTCCCGTTATCCATAAAAAATATTTGTCTGAAAGTGTCCATGTGGGATTAATCTAGGACCCCACAGATACCAAAATCCAAACACAACCAAGTCCCTTTTATAAAATGTAGTAGTGTTTGCATATAACCTATGTGCAAACTCCAAATACTTTAAATCATCTCTAGATTACTTACCATGCCTAATATAATGTAAATTATATGTAAATAGTTGTAAATAAAATGCAAACGTCACATAAATAGTTGCCTGAATGCAACAAATTCAAGTTTTGCTGCTTGGAACTCTCTGAAAAATTTTCCCTCACTTTTCCCCATCCATTGTTGTTTAAATCCATGGATGCAAAATCCATGGTTATGGAGGACCTACTGTAATAATAATTTTGTCTTCTTCATCCTCACTAAGTAAAGTGATAGCAGAGCCTGGAGTCATGTAAATACCAGGGTGACCAGGTATTGGTCTTCCAGAACACTCAGCATCTCTAGGTATGTAGTATTTGCTGCAGGGCAGGGGAACCCCTAAACCTGGGATCTCACCAACCAGGGGCATAGCTGCTCCATATCAGCTCCTTAGACTGAAGTAAGGGAAGGATGGAAACTCTTGTCACCTGTGGAAAAGTAACTTGAGGCCGCCTGAGCAACTCTTTCTTTCATTTTGCAGGTGGACCATGGGGGTCATTTATAATATCTTTAAAATGCTCATCCATTGTTAGGATGCCATTTCTTTATCTCTCAGACTTTGAAGGTGGTTTTAAAATCACAAGGTAACTGCTTTTCAAATGTGGCTTTTCCTCTTTCTTGTGTAAGTTTTCCAAAGTTAGATTTTCTTGTCTTGACCTTCTTGCTCAAAGGTGCATTTAATGAATTCTGTGGAAGATGAAATAAGTGTCAAAAGATCAAATGACAAATATGCATTGGGTGCCGACCATGTGTAAAGTGGCATGTATAGCACAGTAGAAGTTTCAGGATCAGTCAGAAGAGCAAAGAAATTAAGCTCAGTGTATTAGCCACCTAGGGCTGCCGTAACAAAAATACCAGCAACTTGCTGACTTTAATAATAGAAATTTATCTTCTTATGGTTCTGAAGACTGGAAGTCCAGGATTAAGGTAACAACGGGGTTGGTTTCTGGTAAGACCTTTCTTGTTTGTAGATGGCTGCCTTCTGGGTCCTCACATGACCTTGGCTCTGTGCACATGTTGAGATGCAGGGAGACAGAGAGAGAGGGCACTCTGGTGTCTCTTCTTCCTCTTATAAGGACACTGCTCCTATGGGATTAGGGTCCTAACTTTATGACTCATGAAACCCCCATTTTCATTGAGAAGTGAAGTTGCTCAGTCGTGTGCGACTCTGTGATCCTATGGACTGTCGCCTACCAGGCTCCTCCGTCCTTGGAATTTTCCAGGCAAGAGTACTGGAGTGGAATGCCATTTCCTTCTCCAGTGGATCTTCCCGACCTGGGAATTGAACCCAGTTCAGTTCACTTCAGTTCAGTTGCTCAGTCGTGTCCGACTCTTTGCGACCGCCTAGATCGAACTCAGGTTTCCCCCATTGCAGGCAGACACTTTACCCTCTGAGCCACCAGGGAAGCCCTATTTTCACTAGGTAATTAAAGTAGCTTTTATTGGAGTACAGTTGCTTTACAATGTTGTGTTATTTCCTGTTGTACAGCAAAGTGAATCAGTTATATGCATACATGTATCCCCTCTTTTTTGGATTACTTTCCCATTTAGGTCATAACAGAGCATTGAATAGAGTTCCATGTGCTATATAGTAGGTTCTAATTAGTTATCCATTTTATACATAATGGTGTATATATGTCACACCCAATCTCTCAATTCATCCTACCCTCATTTCCCTCCCTTGGTGTACAACGTTTGTTCTCTATTCACATGTCTTTCTTTCTGCTTTGCAAATAAGTTTGTCTGTACCATTTTTCTAGATTCCATATTTATTCATTAATATACACATTGTTTCACTCTGTCTGACAGTCTCTAGGTTCATCCACTCTCTGCAAATGGCACAATTCCATTTCTTTTTGTAGCTGAATGATATTCCATTGCATACATTACCACATCTTTTTTTATTTATTCTTCTGTTGGTAGACATCTAGGTTGCTTCCATGCCCTGGCTATTATAAATATTAATGGTGCTGCACTAAACTTTGGAGTTCATGTATCTTTTGAAATTATTACTTTCTCTAGGTATTTGCCCAAGAGTGGGATTCATGGACCATGAATTTTCAGGCTGTTTTTCAGGCAGTCAGTCATGTCTGATTCTTTGTGACCCCATGGACTGTAGCACACCAGGCTTCCCTGTCCTTCACCATCTTCCAGAGCTTGCTCAAACTCATGTCCATTGAGTCAGTGATGCCATCGAACCGTCTCATCCTCTGTCATCCCCTTCTCTTCCTGTCTTCAATATTTCCCAGCATCAGAGTCTTTTCTAGTGAGTCAACTCTTCCTATCAGGTGGCCAAAGAATTGGAGCTTCAGCTTCAGCATCAGTCCTTTTAATGCATATTCAGGATTGATTGGTTTGATCTTGCAATCCAAGGGACTCTCAAGAGTCTTCTCCAATACCACAGCTCAAAAGCATCAATTCTTTGGTGTTCAGCCTTTTTTATGGTCCAACTCACACATCCATACATATGGTACTGTTCTCTGGCTACTTACTGAATCAGTAAGTAGTGACTGTATGAGTTTACAGTGTCACCAACAGTGCAAGAGGCTTACCTTTTCTCCACACCCTCTCCAGCAATTATTGTTTGCAGCTTTGTGGTAATGGTCGTTCTGAATGGTGTGGGGTGATACTTCATTGTAGTTTGATTAGCCTTTTTCTATTATTACTGATGTTGAGTCTCTTTTCATGTGTCAGTGGCTCTTAAAGCCCTGTGCCTGCACAGCGCTTTCCCCTTATCTCTCATCGAATAGGCAAACCTGCAAGAATATGGAGCATATTTGTAAAAATATCCACATCCCATCCCTCCAAACTGGATCTGTCCCCATGGGAACTTCTGTGTCCTTCTCATTTAACTGGAGGCAGGTCTGGCAATGTGGCCAACTGTGGGCTATGTAACACGATCACAGGTTTTAAGTGTTATGTGTGGTTCCACCATCTTTCATTTTTTTGTCTGCCACAGGAATGCCAACATCCAAGGCAAGCCCTGCTCCTTTCCCTGGATGCCAGCAGGAAGAAAAAGGTCTGGAGCAGGGCCCGCCTTTAGGCCTTGAGCAACATGAAAAGGTGGTGAGACAGAAGCCTTCATTGTGGTCAGCGGAAACTAAGAACTCTGTAACATCTCCTCCCACGTAATCCATATTTTGAGGGTTTGCTATGTGCCAGGAGCTTGGCGAGCATCACTTTCTTTATTTCACAACAACTGTATGAAGGGGTTATGATAATCTTTTTTTTCCCCCCTCAAGAAACTGAAGTACAGGGAGGTTAAGTTATCTAAAGCTACACAGCCAGAAAGCAGCAGAGCCAAAATGTAAACAAAAGGCTAGCTGATTGTTAAACACAAGCTCTTAGTCTTTTCCATGAACATTTGATGTTGAGTAAAAAAGTAATAATAATAAGCACCTAAGGTTAAAGCTAGTATAGGTACTGGAAGAGACTGAATGGATAGTGTGATGGTGGCTAAAGCCCAGATATCAGCACAAGGCATCCGCTGTCCCCTGCTCGGGTTTGCCAGAGAAGCATGTACAGTCCCTGCGAGAGGGCTTTGACTCTTCACATAGGCCCAGGCGGCGATCCCCACATGGGTGGCCAGGGCCTCCCTTTTGTTTGTTTTACAATATGTTAGAACATTGCCAGCTAACATTTTTCAACTTCTTTTTTCCCTTTTCAGTCAAACCAATTCCAAATGTTTGAACTGCTAAATGGTAGGAAGGACTAAGAGTAACCAGCAGGACAGACTTTTAATTTTTTTTCTTTTATGAAAAATAAACACTTTGAAGAAAAGCAAGATTCATCTCCTCACTCTAGCAGGGAAGAGAGGAAGGCAAACCATCACCCATTTCAGACATCATGGTAGACAAAAACTTTTGTTTTGGGGATTTTTATTTTTCAAGATGTCTTTAAATATTGGAGAGATGAAATTACAAATGATGTCTAACTTATGATGGAAAGTAACCTGAATCCTTTGCCAACAAAGGTCCGTCTAGTCAAGGCTATGGTTTTTCCAGTGGTCATGTATAGATGTGAGAGTTGGACTATAAAGAAAGCTGAGTGCTGAAGAATTGATGCTTCTGAACTGTGGTGTTGGAGAAGACTCTTGAGAGTCCCTTGGACTGCGAGGAGGTCCAACCAGTCCATCCCAAAGGAGATCAGTCCTGAGTGTTCATTGGAAGGACTGATGTTGAAGCTGAAACTCCAATCCTTTGGCCACCTGATGCGAAGAGCTGACTCACTGGAAAAGACCTTGATGCTGGGAAAGACTGAAGGCAGGAGGAGAAGGGGACTACAGAGGATGAGATGGCTGGATGGCATCACCAACTCGATGGACATGAGTTTGGGTAAACTCCAGGAGTTGGTGATGGACAGGGAGGCTGGAGTGCTGTGGTCCATGGGGTTGCAAAGAGTTGGACACAACTGAGTGACCGAACTGAACTGAACTGAACCTGAGTCCTTATTCGTTAGGAATCTCTTTAGTTGCAATAACAGGAAGTCAATCCGATTCTTTCTACCTCTCTGTATCTCTGCCCTTTGCCATATGGCCCTGTGAGGAGTTTCTTGTTATTGTAGATAGGATATACTTTCATCATTGACCTATGGGGCTTGCTTTGCCAACAACAGAGGGAAGTGCCAATGTGCCAGCTCACAGCATAAACTAATGCCAAAAGCTCAGCTTCTCTGTACACCAGTACCGAATCAAATCTCAGAGATAGAGTTTTGATGAAGTAGAAAAGGGTAGCTTTAGTACTTTGCTAGTCAAGGGGGCACAGTGGGCTAATGCCCTCAAAACCATGTGTCCCACTTGGGAAAGATGGAGAGAGGCTTTATAGTAATTGTTCAAAGAGGCAGTGATCAGCTTGTGGACATTCTTCTGACAGGCTGATGATGAAGCAAGTTGGAGTCAGTATCATCAGCATTCAGGTCCAACTGCTCTGGAGTCTACGTGCTTGTGGGAGGCATACCATCGTTGACTTCTCCCACCTGGAGGGGGTTTCAGTATCTGCAAAACAGTTCAAAGATATTACTGTGTGTATCCCTTGATGGGGAAACAGGACTTTGCCCCAAGGCTGCTCTGTTTCTCCCTGGTCTCACATCCCCTGCCTTCTCTAATTAACAGTCTTTTCAATCCGTCTACTGGGACTCAGGAAATGTCATGCAAGCTGAATGAGGGCTGTTCCCTGTAATCAAAGAATGGGGGATGTAAAGGCCTTGTACCCAGGAGCCCCACAGGGCTCTGCATGGTATCAGAACCTCAGGGAGTCTTCCTTATTTCATTTGTTCTCTTGACTGCTTCTCCTTCCATGAGAAAAACATGCCTGGGCTAGCCTGTTGATGCCAGAAGGAGGCCAAGGGCAGGAGAAAACATGAGATACACCCAGCCAAGCCCAGCCCAGATTAGCTCACTCCTGGCCAACCCGCACACTCTCAAGGTAGACAAATGCTGATTGCTGTTTGTTCCAGAGACATTCTAGCTGTTTATCATATAATAGTGGCTGATTGATAGACTGGTTCAGGGCAGCTTCAGTGAAAAATGATGTTTATTGAGAAGATAGAAAGGGAGTCTATAGAATCTAAGGGAGATCAACTAAGTTGGACCTAGAGAAGTGTCAAGGCCGTAACCTGAACTTGCGCAGCAGAGTTAGTGGACTTGACGTGGCTCTGCCATGCGTCTCGGTCTCTCGGTCAATCACAGTTTCTCGAAGAGTCCATCTGATTGGCCCAACCTGACTTTCACGTCTTCAGAGTCTTTTACTCATTATTTCACAAGCAGTGAGTGGACAGTAGTCATCTGAGGTTTAAAGACCAGTAAGTCTAAATGCTTGCCAATCACAAAGAGCCCGCAAAAGGCATTGTGAGATCCTATTTGTAAAATATTTTGGTCATTTTCACAATTTCCCAGTTGTTCGTTCTGGCTCGAACTCACTTTCAATAAGACAGAATTTTGAGAACATCTTTGATAAGCCATTTCATTAGGGAGATTGCATTCATTATTATCACCATCTATATAAACCAGGTCCAAATGAAAGTGTTTATGTAAAATATTACCACCTGCACTAGATCTAGACCAAGTGTTATTAGGATTACCATCATACATAATAATGGAGAACTTTTTCTGAACGATGGCTATGACCTTTAACAATTATTTATATTAATGCTTAGAGTAGTCTATAGAGAAGAAATTATTAAATTATTACCTCCATTTTCCACACACACAAAAATGAGGCATATAGTGTTCAATTTGTCTACAGTTCAATAGCTAGTTCAAAGCAGAGTCAGAGTCAAATACACATTGCCTAATGGAGAAAGCAAGTTATACTTATTTTAGATGGTATATATTTAAATGATGATAACAAAGTCCAGACAACATCATCAGTAATGGAGAAATGGTGCTTCTACAGCAGTTCATGAACCACGTTATCCATTAGTGAGTATACAGGGTTCACACTTCCCTACTGAGAGTCAAATGGTGGAAGGTTACAGGAAATTACTTTGTACAATATAAATGAAGAAAGAGAGAAATCAGCATTTCAAAGCTGATGTGCATCTGAGAGGGAAATCTCTAGAACAGATCTGCACCATGCTGTAAGAGCTGCTGATTGACATGCATTGAAATAAACAGGCACAGTGGTCCTCAGAGCCTTCTCCCATAAGATCATCCCAGTCAAACCACCTCCCCATTCCCTTCCAGCAACCTTGTCCCTCCATTGTTTCAGCTCCCAATCCAGGCTACCGCATGCTCATGAAGGCTTGACACACCTATGCTGGATCTCTACGGACCATTTGTCCGCAATCTATTGAGTACTGCTGTTACATTTTTGATGATTTATATGTAATATTTATGTAATTCTTATTTTGTAAAACACTTACCCATACATCTCCTCATTTAAGCTCTCCAGATAATTCATCACTGACTCTATGGACATGAGTTTAAGCAGCCTCAGGGAGTTGGGGATGACAGAAAGGGAAGCCTGGTGTGCTGCAGTCCAGGGGGTCGCAAAGAGTCGGACATGACTGAGCAACTGAACTGAACTGAACTGCGGTAATTCTAGCAAAGTACAGAAAGAAAAAATGATACTTTCATTTTACAGGTGAGAAACATTGTATGAAAATTCCTTTATCAATGAGGAGGCAACATCTTCTCCGACCTCATGTCCTAATGCAAGGACTTTGTTGGCAATAGTCCAATAGTACACAATAGTCACAATAGTACTTTGTGAAATTCTTTGCCTTTGGTCCTACTGTTACTAAAATACTTCCCCCCGGAGCTTCCAATTCTAAATCCTTATCATTTTCTCATTAAAAGACAGTCTGTTGAAAACACACACACACACACATGAGTCTATTGGAATGTATGGTTTTACTTACCATGATTATTTAAGCATCTTCAATATGTGACAACTCCAGGAAACATACTTTAGCTCCACCCTTTTAATTTTAGCATAATTTCAATACTGAGGATACACTCAATGTTCATTTCATCTATGAGAAGTTGCAAAGACATCTTTTTTTTTTTTTTGCAAAGATATCTTGATCCTTAAGGTTAGAATATTTTCAAGCCAAGGACTCTAAAGGAAAAATCTCATCTGAATGCAGAGTTCTGATTATTTTGCTATTTAAGAAAATGCTAGTAATGTATGGTTTCGCCTAATAGACATTTTCTGTAATTAGTCAGCGGAAATGGCAGTATCGTCAGTGGATCCATGAAAAAAGGAGGGATGTGCCATTTGGGAACATCAGCTCTGTGCCCTGTGGTCCTTGAACTCCAACAGCTATTTCTAAGGATATGGATTCACATCTGAGGCACACAAGGCTTTCCAGGGAAAAGCACATCTGCATAAACAGTCCGGGCTCTCCTTCAGTGTTCCTGCCTAGAGCTTTCATCAGTGTAACCGGCTTTCCTTTGATGTGATGCTCACTTCTGCTCTCCAACCACAATTTCTGTTTAGTTCTCACCCCTCTCAAGAGAACGGGACATTTGGCAAGCTTAGAGATTGCTTTGCAGACAGAGTCATTCAAAAGCTCATGTGAACTCTACCCCCCCCCTTTGTTTTTCTTCTTGCCCTCTTTAAGAAAAGTTATCAAAACTTTTCTAAATTAGAATAAATCTAGATGTCTGAGTAGAGCATGTTAGTGATTTTGAAAAACAAATCTGTCAGTCTTTTTTTTACTGAATATACAGTTTTGCTTTAGCTTGTTCTTATCCTAATAGTGACTAAACTTGAAAGACAAAATACGGTAGGTGTGATTAGAAATTTCCCATTAGTATATACACTGCTGCTATGAATGTAACACATAATATGCATCCTGTACAACCAGGATAAGGCAAATTAGATAAGAAGTCTGATTCTCTTCACTCTGACAGAGTACAAATGATCATCTTTCTGGAGTGCAGGAGGAAATGAAGAAATAGCATCCTTCTGGAAATTTCCTTTTCAGCCCTGAGCAACCTAAAAACAATAAATTTGGTTAAAGCAGAACACTCCTTCCTAGGAGTCAGCAATCTTTACAAACTGAATCTTCACAGACACCAGGTTGAGATTTTGACCCAAGTAATGCAGAGCTAGTCTTTTTATGCTTGCTTTCTTTCTTTTTTTCATCTGTAAGGATGAATCCATTTTTTTAAACTGGGGCTAGAAACATTTATTGTGCTGAGTACAATATATTGTCATTCATCACCAGGGTTTTAAAAGATTGATATGTAATTCATGGCTAAAGTTTCCCCAGGGCATTATTTACTCATACAATGTGGGAAATTTGGATATGATGTGATATTGAAGAACAAAGAAAGGTTTTACAGGCCAATTTCTATAGCTTTATCTTCCTACATACATCTGTACCCATATCTCTGTTTATACCTTCACTTATCATGAAATAAAGTCAAGTAGCAATCAATCATGTGGTAATAGAATACTTTATGAATGTGAAAGTGAATTATAACAAGTATAATCTTTACAGGTAGATATATATTTCCCTAGCAGTTATGCCATTTATTTCAAAGAACTTTAAAATTCACTCTAAGAAACTACATACTAATCTGTTTCTCTTGAGACTCCTTTCTGTTTTCTGTTGCAATTTCCTGAGCTTGAACATTGGCTTTGAGCAACAAGAATGTGGCTTCGATGTCCGCTTCTTGCTACTTGCTACTGGCTTGAAGGCATTTATTGAGGTGATTCTGAAAAATGACATTACCTTTCTCTGGGATCATCAGTTTTTCCGGGAGAATTTTGTATTATTTAGTTTTGCTTTTCTTTCAGAGTAGAAAGCTTTTCATCAGCTTTCTGTAATTTTTTTCAATGAAATTTATGGGCTGAATAAAATGAGCTCACCCAGTGGGTGCTATACAAGTAGCTTCCTGTGAATTCTCACGGTCAATTATTTTCAATGTACCAGTAGATCATAAATCTCAAAGGCCATAAAAATATTCTTTCTCAAGATATGCTCTAGTCTGTAATTCCAAGGTGGATGTCCTTCGTCTCAGATTCTAAAAGCTCTTCTTTTCTTCCTTCTTTTTTCACTACAAATGATTTCTTAGTGTCTGAGACTTGTGTTACTGAGGGACAGTAACAAATCTCAAAATTTTCAACATTTCTGCAACATTGAGAAGAGTGAGATCTACCCAAACTCTGTTTTCTAAGTATCTTTCAGCCTCCTGAGTGACAGAATTTCAGTTGCAGGAAAGAGAGAAATAATTCATAGGGTAAAAAAATAAAAAGAAAAAAGGAGGAAAAAGGAAAAAGCATTTAATCTTCCCTTCAATGTTATACAAGTAATCAAGACCTATCAACAACAATCACTACATTCCTTTATTTTTAAAATATGTTTTTCAACTTGAATTTTTCTGAAATAAGAATACATTTTAAATCCATGTGCACTTTGAATGCTACAGTGTTTCAGTTTTTTTTTTCTGAAAGTCTTATTGAAAGGAAAGCATCTAAATGTATCTAAGATCTTAATATAGAGAAATGTATTCAAGTCCTATTTATTTCCTAGACCTGACCGCTAACTTAGGCAAATAGAACATTAACACATGTCTTGTGAGCCTGGAAAGCCAAATTCAATATTTATAATAGTACATGACATTGAACTAGGAATCATATAATCTAGGAAGGAAACATATAACGAGGTAGTAAACGTGATAAACTCCACCCCGGGAGGTAATAATATGGAAATAGATCTCTGGTTGGGCCAAATACCAAAAGAGGTATGACCCTGCTGAGGAAACCGCTCCCTGAGCAGAATGCTGGACATAAAATGTTTTGTTCTTTAAAGTTCTCTGTTTCCTTGTCTCAATATTATAACTGACAGAAATAGTTCTAATTTTAACAGCCAGTAGATGTTGCTTTCTTTGAAAGGTAGTTGGAATCAAACCGTTAGAGTGACACATGCAATGTGTTGAACAAGTATTGCGTGGACGAGCCCAAAAGAACATTCCAACTGTGAACCAGAGATCACGGGGCTCTTTGTGAAGAGTGAAGTACACATTTCAAAATTATAAATGTCTGAAATGGTGTTCAATAGTAATGATAAAGAAATCACAGCTTGATAAGTAAATACAGCTTGGTGGAACAGAATCTGAGGATCCATTGAAATGTGTAGATGAGAGAATATGATCAAAGGCTTTGAGTATTAAAGTACGCTATTTACTGTTTCAAAAGTTGCACTTCACAGTATGATAAAACTTTAAAAAGCATTTTAAGGGGAAAGTTTTAGTCTCAGAGTGAATTGCAGGCATGCATTAACCTAAAGAGGCAATTATTCTTCTATCCTTATTTATTTCACTTCCACTTAACTAGTTATACTGTGATAATTAATTTCCAGTTTTCCGATAAGGATTATTTAAGGGTTTGCTTTTTAAACCATCATTTACATATAGATATTTCTGGTATTTAGTGTGAAATGTGGTTCTTAAACAGCAATGGTGGAGTACATTTATGATCATGTTTAATATGCAACATTAAAAATAATTACTTTCCAAGGAAAGGGTACAAAAAAAATATCATGAGGTGTTGTAGACTTACCATTTAAAAGCAAGAAAGTAAAACACTGAAAGGGTATAGTTGCTTCTTTATTCATTTAAGCGTTTGTTTGGTTTAGTTTTCCTTTGATAATGGGTAGGGAGGGGTATTCAAGAGATAATTTAAACCCCTGGATTCTGAGTGTGAGTATTTGCACCACTTAAAATCAATGCTGCTGATGATTTAAGCCATGAAATTAAGACTGTTGCTCCTTGGAAGGAAAGCTATGGCAAAACCAGACAGCATATTAAAAAGCAGAGACATTACTTTGCTGACAAAGGGCCATATAGTCAAAGCTATGGTTTCCCAGGTAGAGCTAGTGGTAAAGAGCCCACTTGTCAGTTCAGGAGATCAAGAGATATGGGTTCATTCCCTGGGTTGGAAAGATCCCCTGGAGAAGGACATGGCAACCCACTCCAGTATTCTTGCCTGGAGAATCCCATGGACAGAGGAGCCCGGCAGGCTACAGTCCATAGTGTCGCAGAGTCAGACATGACTGAGGTGACTTAGCACACCTGCATAGATTTTCCAGCAGTCATGTACCACAGGTGTAAGAGCTGGACCATACAGAAGGCTGAGTACTGAAGAACTAATGCCTTCAAATTGTGGTTCTGGAGAAGACTCTCGAGAGTCCTTTGGACTGCAAGGAGACCAAACCAATCAATCCTAAAGGAAATCAACACTGAATATTCACTGGAAGGACTGATGCTGAAGCTGAAGCTCCAATACTCTGGCCACTTAGTGACTTAAGTCACTTAGAGACTGAACAACAAAAACAGCCAGTCTAATATCTTTTTCATGGCTGAGTACAAGAAACAGTTGCTGGTTCTCTCTAGACTTGAGTGGATGACTCATGATTATAATACTTATAAAAAGGAAAGGAAAGAAAAAAGAAAAAAAAACAAATGGGAAATCTAGCACCACTCTCACATCTGGCCCTACAGAGCTGTTTTGTTCTGTTTGGCTGCCGGTTGAGAGTCAATCTGGAATCCCACTGGCTAAATTATGAACTGCCAGAGGCAGGTCTGTTCCATTGACTGTTACTTCCTGGTGAACAGACTTCCTCAAAGCAAAAGTGAGATAGAAGAATTCTGGACCAACTGGAGAGGGTGTTACTCATTTCCACACATACAATCCCAGGTCGGTATGTAAATTGCCACTTCACATATCATATACATGACAGTAGCCAAACAAAATAGAGAATTTAAAAAAAGTTTGCCACTGTAAGATGCATACACATCTGCTGTCTTAGTTCACATTCTAGAATGTGATTGTGGGTTAGACACATGGTAACTCCTAAATGTGAAAGAAATGAATGTGTAAAAAGGAAATGGAGGACCAGTTTCTTCAAGATAGCAGAAGAACTTTTACCAACATTTATCAACTTTTTGTTGGTAAAAGTTCAGGGAGCTTTTCCCTCAAAATAGCTTTGCATTAAAAAATGAACTCTTTTACAAAAAAAAAATCTAAAAATGAAAGTTCTTGACTTTTAGTGTGTCATGGACTCAGTGGCAGCTATGAATAAGAATTACACCAATTACTTTGTATTGTGGTTGATTTTATACAATCCCTGGTCTTATAAAACTAGGCTGGACTATCTGTGTGTTTTGAAGAATTCTGACTCTTCCTATGCAGTCCCCAAACAAAACAAAACCATTTCTAAGTCCCTGTTCTGAACAGGCATTATTTCAAGCTCTAAGAAGTGAACCAGTAACAGAGCACTATTCCTGTAGAGCCTACATTTAAGAAGAAAAAAATTGAAAATAAACAAAATAATTCTTCTATGGTGTTAGAAAGCGTTAGGTAAGAAATCTGGACACGTATCAGAGTATCTTTAGTCTTGAACTGGGTAATATCACCAAGATGGGTTAGAAACTGTAGAAAATAGACAGAAAAAGGGTTTGAAGAGTAAGTTCCGGACTTTTAAAAATGTAAAATGCAAGACACATGGGGAGGATCCTGCAAAAGAGATTGAGAAAGAGTAAAATGAGATGGAAAGAACATGGCGTCCTGGAAGTCAGCAGTAAACGTCTTTATAGGTGAAGGTAGTGATTATCTGTGTCAAGTGTCATGGAGGGGTCAAAATACCTGAGCATAGAGGTCAAAACGAGAAGAACATGCTGCAACCATATTTTAATACAATTTGGTCGCTCTGTGAGCCCGAGGTGGGGGGAAGATGAAAATATAAAAAAGAATGTGAAGTAGTATCAAATGTTTGCTGTTTTGCACAAAATCACACATTCTTACGGTAAGCTGTCTTGCCTTCCTGATTGATCTTGTCTCTTGCCTCTCCCTGAGATACTGTTTGCCTCTAGAATAACTTCTTTGAAGGACTGTACTCTGACACTTCCCTTCTTCCTACTTGCTTCATCGTCCGTCTTGCTGTCCAGTCAACGTGGCCATGAAGAACAGGACCATGGACACTCATGTTTGTTTACCCCACACACAGGATGGTGCCTTGAACAAAATGAGGCTTCATGGTATTTACTATCGAACAGAGGAAGGAAGGGAGAATGATGGTGCTGTGAGGGAGGGGAATGAGAGGGACAGAGAGCTCGTGAAGAGAGGAAGGGACGGGGGAGCAGGACAAAGACAGGTCTGTCCACGAAGACTGGCATTAAGTCAGTTTGCAGAGCACTGAGACGTCTGGAGAAATCTTCGGGGAAACGAGATATGACACACATGCTGAAACACTGTCCCCATTCCCAGCAAATAGCCATTTGTTATCTGCTTTATACGAGTTTCCCTGCGAGCACTACAATTAGTCAGGGGCCAGTCCACGGAATCCTTTCACGGTCCCGTTAGCACCTAGAACAGACAGTCTTGAATCTCAAATATGTAAGTTTACTTGAAGAAAATGCTTTGACTTTACCCTAAATTTTTTTTTTATTGTTTTTATTCTCAAAGCAAAATTCAAGGTCTCCTGAGAAGAATTATGAAGCTGGTGGTTTTAATTAAGCTAAGTAAGGATTAGAAACATTATGAACAATGCTCAGGAAGGAATATAAGCAAAATTCTCTCAAACAGATCTGACAAAAAAACTTTCTGTAAGGGTTTAATAAATAATTTTTCCCTGTTCTGTATCTCATCTCCCCCAATCTATTCTCCATTTTCCTACTAAATATCTGAAGGAAGAATTTCTCTATAAAATCCAATAAAACACTTTCTCATTTTTTTCTTGTAGAAATTTAATAAATATCTATGCTCCTAGCCAAGGTCAGTTACTGTAATAACTGGTTCCAAATCGGGAAAGGAGTACGTCAAGGCCGTATATTGTCATCCTGCTTATTTAACTTATATTCAGAGTACATCATGTGAAATGCCAAGCTGCATGAGGCAAAAATTGGAATCAAGATTGCCACGGGAAATATCAATAACATCAGATACACAGATGGCACTATGGGAGAAAGTGAAGAACTAAAGAGCCTCTTGATGAAAGTGAAAGAGGAGACTGAAAAAAACTGGCTTAAAACTCAACATTCAAAAAATGAAGATCATGGCATCCAGTCCCATCACTTCATGGCAGATAGGTGGGGAAACAGTGGAAACAGTGACAGATTTTATTTTGGGGGGCTCCAAAATCACTGCAGATGGTGACTGAAGCCATGCAATTCAAAGATGTTTGCTCCTTGGAAGAAAAGATATGACCAACCTAGACAGCATATTGAAAAGCAAAGACATTACTTTGCTGACAAAATTCCATCTAATCAAAGCTATGGTTTTTCCAGTAGTCATGTATGGATATGAAATTTGGATTATAAAAAAAGCTGAGCACCGAAGAATGGATGCTTTAGAACTGTGGTATTGGAGAAGACTCTTGAGAGTCCCTTGGACTGCAAGGAGATCCAACAAGTCTATCGTAAAGGAAATCAGTACTGAATATTCATTGGAAGGATTAATGCTGAAGCTGAAACTCCAACACTTTGGCCCCCTTATGCAAAGAACTGACTCATTTGAAAAGACCCTGATGCTGGGAAAGATTGAAGGTGGGAGGAGAAGGGGACAACAGAGGATGAGGTTGTTGGATGGCATCACCGACCTGATGGACATGAGTTTGAGTAAGCTCCGGGAGTTGGTAATGGACAGGGAAGCCTGGCGTGCTGCAGTCCATGAGGTTGCAAAGAGCCTGACATGACTGAACAACTGGACTGAACTGACCTGAATCTTACGACATCTGGAAATGCTCCCTTCAAAGCCTCGATGATATCATTCATAGGACTTCTACCTAAAATGAGGTTATGTGTAGGTTTCCAAGTTATGGGCATGATTTTCTACCAAAATGGGAATAAAATGCAAATAAGACTTATAACTTTCTTATACCTTCTCAGTTCTCAGTTAGCAAACATCTATTGAGCATGCACTTAGTTTAGCCCTGTTTGCTTAGCCCTTTTCTTTGCAAAAGTAGTCCAAACTTCGTGCAAGCTACTATAGATATAAACATTAATATACCGGCTTATAAATTCATCATCACCAATTTCGTAACTAACATCATCATCACATTAAGTCATGTTTATTGATCACTTACTTTGTGTTAAGCAGCATGTTCATGTGTGTGTATGCACACGCTCAGACTTGTTTGACTCTTTGCGACCCTTCGGACTGTAGCCCTGCCAGGCCCCTCTGTCCATGGGATTTTCCAGGTAAGAATACTGACGTGCATTCCACTCCCTTCTCCACCGGATCCATGCGACACAGAGATCTAACCATCTCTCCTGTGTCTCTTTCATTGCAGGTGAATTCTTCACCTGCTGAGCCACTGGGGAAGCCACATTATGTACATTAATTCATTTTAAACTTTACAACACCCTCAATTTTCAAAATGAGAAAACGGACACTTTGGGGAGATGGAAAGTCACATAACTTGTAACAGTGGAGCCAAAATTCAGATCCAGACAGTGAAACAGAGCCAGCATTCTTATTCATAACTCAACATTGCTTACCAGGGTAAAAGCTTGAAATTTGAAGTCAAACAGACCTAGCTTTAAAGCCTGCCTAGAGCATTTATTAATTATAGAACCCTGGACGGAAAAAAAAAACCAAAAAACTGTAGACTCTAATCTTAATATTTCTGCTTGTAAAATGAGAATTTTAAAAAAATCAACCTTTTGGGGTTGTGTTGAGGCATTAGTAAAAGTTGATTAGCAAAGAGCTGCCCGTAGTGTCTGACACAGGGGAGTATTCAGTAAATTGTAACTATTGTCATCATCATTGTTCCTGATAGTCTGAAATCTCCTGATTGTCAAGGTGAGCTTTGTAAATGATCTCTGCTTTCTTAGAAAACGTGAGTCAGCCCTTCCATAATTTCAGGGCTGAATTTGAAGTCATCAAATTTAATTCCCGTATCCGCCAGCAATCCATTTTAATCTACTTATTCAAAACCTGCCATGTGGTGTATTTATTTCATGAAGCCCTTCCTTCAGCATTGAAGTGACTAATTCCAACTACCTTACATTTAAACTTGTTGACACGTTGATTTATAATTGTTACTGTACAATTCCTCTGTCTAAAATTGTTTTCAACAAACAAATGTTAACAGGTTTCCCTTAGAAAAATCACATCTGGATTTTCTTAAACTAGTAGAGAGGAAGGACTCCCCTGGTGAACAGTGGCTATATTATATTATACATACACTGGAGAAGAAATTGTAGGAGAAAAGAACATGAAAATTATATTCAGTTTATTCTCAAAAGGACTTACAACATATAATCAGGGACTAAATATAACCAATATCATATTACAAGGTAACTGTCATAGGAGATACAGAAACGGAAAGCATTTTGTCATCAAGATGAGCCACTTTGCAGAAGAAACTACCTGGATTTTAAAGTCTTGTGGTTTTGTGGTCACCCTGAGGTAGATATTATTCAGGATACAATCTGATCTAGGGCAAATCACTTAACCTCTCTGAAGCTATAACTTTGCATCTGAAAGACAAAAAGAGTGAACCTCCCCTCTGAGATTGGTACGTTGATAAAATAAGATCCAGGGGGAAGACGGATTGGAAATCACCCTGCCCAGCTGGCCCGCCTGGCAGGACTCGGACTGTCCCACTGTTTTCCTTTCTTCTCCCTCTAATTAATAAACAACAAAGCCACCCAATAAATACTTCAATGGGGATATTATTGGACTTATTAAGAACTTATTCCTTTAACTTTCTTTCAGACTTAAAGGAACACGTAGATTTTATTTAACAGAACTACAAGTTGCTATCCTACCCTTAAAACTTTTCAAAGCTCATTAAAAACTGCAACCATGTAAAAAATTCATTTGTGTCTTCTGCAAAATCCCTGTTGAAGATATTTTCTATTATGTCGCTCAAAGTGCCTTAAATTAAAGCCAATCTATAAATGGCTGATAGAATTCCACGCCAAGAAAGTGTCTGCTCTGAAGACTTGAAACACTTCTCTTCATCTGACGGGTGATTGATACGGTGATGGAGCCACAAGGGGTGGCCACAGATGGGCTCTGTCCCCTAGCTCTGCCACCAGGATCTACATCTATCCCTTAAAGGCCAGCCCTCCAGAAGCAATCTTAATGATGGCTCTTGATATGGAGAATGTTTGTTTTACCAACATCTCACAAGGACCGAAAAACACATCTTTATAAATCTTGATTAGCATATTGATCTATAACAAATACTTGAGATCAAACAGTGTGCTTTTCAGGCAAATGCAACTTTAAGACTGTTCTAGCCTACCTCCCACCTTCCGATCATTAGTTCAGCTGAGGAAACTCTAGACTCATAGATGGAGGTATACCACCATGTTCCTCCTTTTCTCTCCTCTCTTAGGAAGCTTACAAGGATTCTGCTTCAACTGTAACTTTTTTGTTTTCCTGATTTAAGTGGGAATCAGATTGCATGGAATCCCATGAATCTCTGAACTCCCTTTCTCAAAGCAACAATCCAGCTAGTCTTAGATGGAAAAGTCTCAGAAAGCCTGCTTTATTTCTTTTTCTTCTTTCTGCCCCAGTGTAGAATGTTAAGCCTTTCAGGAATCACTCCCATAAATAAAAGTAAGCATAATTTAATGCTCTATTTAAGTAACCAACTTGTCTCAGCTTCCTATGGTAATTACTCAATTATTTTTAAGTCTTCTAGACTAAATAAATGAGTCCTTGTGACAAGCCATCTCAGGTCTTTTTTTTTTTTTTTTTGGTCAAGTGGAATTACATTAAAATATATAAAAAGAAGACACAATAAAAGGCTCATGGAAGTTTAGAGTTGAAGAAAATGTAAAAGTCATCTAATATAATCTTCAGCTTGATTTACGGATCCTTTCTGAGAACTTTTCAAGTTGGTTGAGGGTAAAGGTCCTCGCCATCTACTTTATTTTGTGTGCCCCCACAGAGCATGAACTTCACTGATCTACACACAATGGGTTCTCAATAAATATTTCTGACAATTGTTGAAATCTGCAATATATAACCTTGTTGGGCCCAACTTGTCACTGCCTATTGGTGAATATAAATTATTTCCTGTGCTGGATGTCCACCTTCATAAACACTAAATACTGAATGTTGATGCTCAAAGTAAGAATGGAAACTTCTCAGAATTTACTGGATCATAGAGGGTGTAACTCAAGAACAGTAACGTTACTTTAATGTAGCAGTCTGGGTGCTAATATGATATATTTCTGCTATTAAATTTTAAGAGGTTTTAGGAGAAAAGGTTTTAGCACTGGGTAGAAGACATTTTACAACATCTGGTTTGGCATTTCAAGAAATATTCCCCAGAAAGTCCTGCAGTCCACTCATGAAAAATGAAGAGAAAAATGTCTGGCTTTTCTCTGACCTCTCTTAAATGAGAAGTTTCATGTAAGGTTAAACTTGCCTGTCTCTGGGTCAACTTTCTATCCGCAAAATGCAGAGAAGATGTAAAAGAAGATGACGGAAATGGAATGGGGTTGATAGAAATGAAAATGAAAAGACTGATTCAAGAGGAGATTTTCAGCACAAAATAATAGCAATAATGTAATTATTCCAGCCCATGTACCCTGTTGTCTGATACAGCACAGCTGATGATAAACAGAAAAATCTCCACAAAGCCCCGAAATATGGAGACCAGTCCTGGAGCTTGCAAACGTGGTCAAGTGGGATATCTGCACCTTGAAGAGAACAGAGATGCCCAGTGAGCTGCTAGAACTTCAGCATCATGTATAAGACCTTAACTCTTTGAGGACTGAACTTGAACGGAGTGATATTTGCATTGCTAAGGTGCTTATTGTTGTTTAGTCCCTAGGCTATGTCTGACTCTTTTGTGACCCCGTGGACTGTAGCCTGCCAGGCTCCTCCATCCATGGGATTCTCCAGGCAAGAATACTGGAGTGGGTTGCCATTACCTTTTCCAGGGGATCTTCCTGACCCAGGGATCGAACCCAAGTCTCCTGCATGAGCAGGAAGGTTCTTTACCGCCGAGCCTCCTGGAAACCCCACTGAGGTGCTTAGCACAAAGTAAAAATTGATAAACTTTTGTGACCCAATTAATAGAACATTTGTTTTTGTCATCATTAATTCTTGTTTGTTTCTTTATCTCCTTTTTGTTCCAATGAAAATAACTAGTCCCTCATTCCAAGGTCTACTATGCTAGACCCTCATTCTATGATTTTCCTTAGGATGTAGATAGAGGGCTCTTTCATTGATTTAAATATGTCAGTAATTTGCAGCCTTTTACTACTGAGAAGCAGCATAAAATAGTGGTTTATTCTATGAGTCAAGAATTTGACAGGCACTTCTTTGTTAACTAAGGGACAATGGACAAAGTCTAATCTTTCAGACTTCAGTTTTCTCATCTGTAAAGCAGAGAAGATAACACAAACTCTGATACAGTGGTTGTAAAGATTAAAACATGTAATGCATATGAGTGATTAGCATGTTCATTGGCCCATTTCTAAGAGCCTAACACGTATGTCTTGATGAGTTGTGTTATGACTGCTAGAGTTAAGTGAAGTAGCCCTTTGAACTGCATACCCTAAATATGCTATATACTCGGCCTGCTGTTACAACATAATTTTGAAAAAAAAAATAGCTGTCTTTGATTATATGTGAAACTCTACAATTATAATGTCTGGGTGCTTGTTGTCACTCTTCAGTCTCAGAATGGAACATCAGTTAGCTTTGCTATCAGGTATATTTCAGTGATTACACCGCTACAATGTTAGATATTCAAGGAAGGAGTTGAAACATCTGAAGGAAGAAGACTCCATCCATGCCTCTTCCAACTTTTTCCTGAACTCAGTCTCCTTGTTTGTCAAATGGCTACAGTAACATTGACCCTTCAAACCACAAAGGGTAACTTTGCAGACTGTACGTGTGAAGCCATTCTGAAAATATAAAATGTCTTAGGCATAGAGATTTCTCTTATTTATCAAAAGACGCTGATTAATGGTTCTAATTACATTAATTTCTATGCATAAATATTTCCCTTTATCCAAGTTAGATAATCCACAGCACTGCTTTCTTGTCTTTTTCTTTTTTCAATATTTAATTGTTTGGCTGTGCCAGGTCTTAGTTGAGACACACAGGATCTTCATTGTGTAATCTGAGATCATTCTTTGTGAGGTGGGAGTTTAGCTGCCCCTTGGCATGTGGCATCTTAGTATCCTGACCAAGGATCTACATGTCCCCTACATTGCAAGGCAGATTCTTGACCACTGGACCACGAGGGACATCCCTGCTTTCTTGCTTATTAATTCTCTCAACAACACATCTTTTATTGATCAAGTAGTATATGAAAATGGAGGACTGTAGTGTCCAAACTCTACATGTGATGAGATATTAAATGTATATGAAATAGCTGCAAAGAAAGAAAATTTAGAAATTAGATATTGTAGGTTCATAAAAATGGATGAAATAGACTAAGTGGATGTGTCAATATCTGCACCCTATATTCTAAATTATACAGAATGAAATCCCTTTCATATAAGCACATATCCACGTGAAAAGCTCTGGAAGAATAAAAGTGATTATTTTTAGTTTTGGGGTTAAAGAGGATTTTACTGCACATAGAAAACAAAATTATAGCCCAATTTCTTTTTATAATTAGCCTGTACTATAATCAGAAAAAAAAAGACTCTAAACTATACAAAATATATGTTCCATAAATATACTTGTAGGAACTTTTTAAACTATAAAATCTTTTGTTCAGGGATAAGAAGAATCTATTATGAAAAAGGATAGCTGCAGGACTGCTCTGTTTTAAGCAAAGCTGAGAATTGTGGGGCTTCAATCAAAGGTCCAACTTTTTGTCTCTACATTTCACAGGAAATCTGGTCTCTAGTCTCTGAGGTATGCAGTTAAAATCCATCAAACTGCATTCTCCCAGACAACATAATGCACTCCTTGCATAATAGTCCTCTAGAAGAAAACTGAAGATCGATCTTGCTCAGCATTACTGACTACTGAGAAAATAGATAACAACAATATAAGGTTATGTTCGAAATGCAGGTAGGTACATGATATTTACAGCTAATATTTGGATGACATTTTGAAATTAAAAAAAATCTTTCGCATCCATTGTCATAAGTTAGTATGTTACAGCCCCAACTTCACTATGCAATACCCAGGTACCTGGCTTGGTGTTCCTAGGAATGCCTAAAATGAGAAGTGAGGTGGAAGATAAACTGCAAACTGTCTAAAATCCTTTCTGTACCTACCACTCTTATTTACTTGCCCTCACAGAAAGTGGCATCTCTCAGTTGTCCATTATCTTGACTTTTCCCCCCACATGCTTCCAAACTTTTCTCACTTAAATATAAAGAATCCAGTAGCTCAACTCTTTGCAAACAACATGGAAAGGAAGGTGATTTAAGAACAGATATTTATCACACATTTTGATTTTAATTCCTTTGAGTTCCTACAACTTTTAGTGAAGTATATGGAAAACCCACTCACAATAACAGTACATCACCTTGTACTCAAATAGTCATGCAATGTTTTAATATAAATATTTAATATAATAATATATTTTTTCTGAACAAAATAAATTCAGACTAAATGATTCTAAGGAGAAGTCACAATTGAAAAACCATACTTTGACTATTATGTTGCAAATGTATTTGCCACACTACAAAAAGAAAGAGGCCATTTTTATAATGGTAGATTAGATGGTGGATAGATTTTTTTCAAATTTGGATTTGTGCATAATAATTATGACACGGAATCTGATTTGTTGCCAAAACACTTATTGACATACTATATGATGTCCTCGGTCATTGTTTTATCCAAAGCAACAAAAATAAACCAAAAAAAAATAATGACATGATTTGTGCTTTTGTTCTATTACCTCCCTGCTAAAGCAATATGGAAGAAAATGCATAATTCCTGTTACGGTTTATTGCCAGTGCAACCGTAAGTATCTCTGTATCTCACCCTACGGGTCTCACCTTACTTCAACCTGCTAAGTATTTTCTGCAATCTGTTTTATTTATCATGTTCAACTGGCAAATGAGATGACTAATTAGCTTATGCATTAATTACTTTTCCATCTGTGTTCCCTTTCAGGGGAGTGAGAACAGCAATGGCCAGTAATCAAGGTTGACTGTGGCCCATTAGCACTACTGGTTCTCTACCTCATCCACATGCTTCTCGTTGCCAGATATACATGGAAGACTCACACCTTGAGATAAATGTAGCTAAGTCCTGAGCCAGGAAAACTTTACACTGAGTCTCAATTCAAAACGTTTTAAGCACACAATTGTTATATATAGATATAGCTATAGATAGTCATTGAGTAATAAAAACCTATTATGTAATACATAAGCAACATATATGTAAATAAATAAGCAGTAAAGTTTTATGTAATAGTTATATGTACATATTTTATTGCTTATTTTAATAGTTTTTCTTTAAGAATAATACGTTTCAGGTTAAAATTACAGATTTTGATTTTTGAAAACAGTTAAAAGAATAGCTATTTATAATAATCTATGGTTTCTATGGTCTAAATTCAAGATGTTCATTTTACTACGAAGTAGTGTGTGAATGTGTGCAGATGTGAGTGTGTGTTTGGGTATGTTTGTACAGAGACAGAAAGCTGACTGAATTAGTTTCTTATTCACTAATTTCTCCTCCTTTAAAAAAAAAAGAAAGAAAACACTAATATGCATCCTTTGTAAACCCTATAATAATAAAATTTTAAGTAATCAGTGAAAACTCTCTTCAACCCTTTTCTGTTCACATACCTACTTATATATGATATGTACTCTCCAGAACTTTTTGTTTTACCTAGTTAGATAATAGGTAACTAAGGAGACAGGTACATGCATACATCTCTAAACATATGTATATATTCACATTATTGTTAAAATCTAAATTGCCGAAGATCACTGGGAGCAAATCTGTATTCTTACAAAAACTATTTTTTTTGAGTCAAGAAACCAAGAGCAGGCATACCAGATGAACCACAGGATGCTCTTGACAAGTGAAAGGAGGGAAGGCCTTAGTCTATGGTTTGGTACCCACTGAAGCAGTGTGAGGGGGCCTAGGGATCAGTTCTGGACTGGTTCCTGCTTCTTAGGCCAGCTAAGAAGTGGGATGTACTAGGGAGAATATTCAGGACTGATTTCCTTTAGGATTGACTGGTTTTGTCTCCTCACAGTTCAAAGGACTCTCAAGAGTCTTCTCCAACACCACAGTTCAAAAGCTTCAATTCTTTGGTGCTCAGCTTTCTTTATAGCCCAACCCTCACATCCATACATGACTACTGGAAAAAACCATAGCTTTAACTAGATGGGCCTTTGTTGGCAAAGTAATTTCTCTGCTTTTTAATATGCTATCTAGGTTGGTCATAGCTTTTCTTCCAAGTAGCAAGTGTATTTTAATCTCATAGCTGTAGTCACCATCTGCAGAGCTTATTTAGTGTACACTTTTATATGGTAGCATCCTACACACCTAATAGGAAGTTGTAAAGATCTCAGACTAAGGCCATTTTATATAAATGGTGCTAGGAAGTTTGGAACACGTTACTGTACATGGTTTTCTTTGGGTTTCGTATGATTTTAGATGACTTCTTCCTTCTTCCATTTGTTGATTCATATCAAAGCATCTAAAACACTCTGACATATGTAGTAGGTACCCTCCAAACAAATATAAATTAAACAAAATCTCCTCCTTTCCAGAGGTAAAAATCCTTCCCTTGTAAACCTTATGATTGATTGAGAATAATTATTGCCAGATAGTTTCCATCTCATTAATTACCCATCTATTTTTCAAATCTCATCTGAAACTAACTCTTAGCAGATAACTTATTACTCTTAATTAGCATTTCTCTCAAGTAATATATTTCACTTAACTTGTTATCTGAGTTTTATTCGGTCCAAATATATTGAACTCAGCAAATTATAAATAATATTGCAACATAAAAATGTAGATCCACTCATTATTTTGGAATTCAACATGTCTGTAATTTCAGAATATATATATGTGCAGCTTACTTGAAGACATTCTGTATTTCAAGACTTTGCTGGCCATTGACCTGCTAATTCATTTAAAATTTAGATGACCATTTTAAGCCTGAGGTAGCTAGATGTCAATTAATTTAACAATTTTAATTGATTATTAACTATATTGATAAAAGGGAGAGATAGGATAGAAGAATATATTTACTCTCAAAGAGCTTGTTCTCTAAATGACAAGATACTAAACTATAAGAAGTTATTATTGTTGTTCAGTCGTTCAGTTGTGTCTGATTTTTTGCAAACTCATGGACTGCAGCACACTAGACTTCCCTGTCCTTCACTAACTCCCTGAGTTTGCTCAAACTCATGTCCACTGAGTCGGTGATGCCATCCAACCATCTCATCCTCTGTTATCGCCTTCTCCTCCTGCCTTCAATCTTTCCCAGCATCAGGGTCTTTTCCGATGAGTCAGTTCTTCGCATCAAGTGGCCAAAATATTAGAGTTTCAGCTTCAGCATCAGTCCTTCCAATGAATATTCAGGGTTGATTTCCTTTAGGATGGACTGGTTTGATCTCCTTGCAGTCCATGGGACTCTCAAGAGTGTTTTCTAGCACCATAGTTTGAAAGCATCAGTTCTTCAGTGTTCAGCCTTCTCTATGGCCCAACTCTCACATCTGTGCCTGACTACTGGAGAAAACATAGCTTTGACTATATGGACCTTTGTCGTCAAAGTGATGTCTGTGCTTTTTAATAATTGAAACAAGGCCATTCACTGAAGTAATATGGTGGCAATTTACTATAATTGATCAAAACTAGGAGGAGATAGTGGAGATCTGGTAGAATTATGGAGGGAGCCATGAGCTCTGGGAGTTGGTGATGGACTGGGAAGCCTGGCGTGCTGCAGTCCATGGGGTCACAAAGAGCTGGACACAAATGAGTGGCTGAACTGAACTGATGATGTATCTGTGTTGGACATTGAGTAGAAGGGCATCAAAGGAATAAATTATATGAGGCATTCATTTATGTAAAAAGTGAAGGTTAAATTGAAGCATATTCATTGAAGTCTAATAATTGACATTACGGTCTCATAGAGAAAGAATATCACTGGATTTAGGCAAACCTGGCTTTAAACTAAGGATTCTTCAATTTTTAGTTATAAGGTAAGAAAAAAAAAAAAACTTTTAGCATTTTTAACTGTTTTTTCATATGACAAGAAAAGAGATTTAAAACACATATTTAGATATGGAACTCTCATACATTGCTCACGGTAACGCATTAGCACAATGGTATTTGTGTGGCTTATGCAAACTAAGTCTATTGATCTCTGCTATAAAATAATCTGCAAAAAGTGAGCAGAGGGCTATTCTGCTATTTCATCAACATACGATGTCCTTCCACTCACTCTGTAGTCTACCCTCCCAAAAGTACAGACCATCTGTTTGGTAGCACAATCACTTTAGAAAACCGTTTGGTAAATTGTTTAGAAGACATCTCAAATAAAGAACCTCCGTATCTGACAGATCCCCAAGAATACCTTTGGCTTTGTTTGTTTGTTTCTGAATTTTTTCCCCTTTTTAAATCTGCTAAAACTGAGTGTATGCATATCACCTGAGGAAGCTATTCTCATGGTTTACACTCAAAAGAAATGCTTCTATATGCTCATCAAGAGATACATACGAGAATGACACATACCAGTCCTGTCCATAAGTGCTAAATACTGGGATCAATTGAAACATAATTGGAAGTAAAATGGGTAACTAACTTGTGCTAAACTCTTACAGTGGAGTACCACACAGAAATGAGAATGGATGAGCTTTGTTATACGCCACATATGCCAAGTCACTGATTAATCTCAGAAACGTGAGATTCAACAATAGAAACTAGATGCGAAAATACATACAATAGTAGCCTGAAGCCTGCTGTAGTTAGAAATCTGGACTATGGTTACCCTGGGGGTGTGGGTTATGGGTACTACTGTAGGAGCCTGAGCACCTTCCAAGATCCAGGTAATCATCTGCTCTTTGCCCTGGGTGCTGATAACGCATGTGTTTAGCTTTGAAAAACCATTAAGCCACACTTCATGATCAGGCACATTCCCGGTTGCATACTATACATCAATAAAATTTGTGTTAAAGATTTTTTATCTATATCTATTCTGACAATTTGGAGGAAGCATTTTAGCTATGCCATTATTTTTTGTGTTTTTCCTAATAGGATATGTGGAAAGGATAGGCTCAATTAAAGAAAACAGTTCGGTAAATCCTTCAAAACTAAACATGAAACTAAGCCTTCATAAGCATTTGTTCCAGTGAAAGAAAGAAATATGTTTGCACTAAAACCTGTATGAAATGTTTAGAGGAGCATTATTCATAATGGTCCAAACTAGCAAAGAGTCAACCTGACTTGTCTTTCAGTGGGTGAATATTTAAACAAGCAATTGTGCATAGTATACTGCAAAATGCTACCCAGCAATAAAAAGGCAGGGAATATTGATACACACTATAACTTGGATGACTCAAGGGAATTATATGCTAATTGGGAGGAAGCCAATCTCAAAAGGTCACATATGATATGAATCTATCTATGTAACATTCTTGAAATGACAAATTACAGAAATGAAAAGATTAATGGTTTCCAAGAGTTAGAGAAGCGGCACAGGGGTCAGACAGGAGAGGGGTGTGGTACTAAAAGGTTAGCAAGGGGGACCCTTGAGTTGACAGAGCTATTTTGTATTTGATGATAGTGGCAGATTCATGAACCTATACGTGTGATTAAAAAAGGCGTAGAACTAAATACATACAAATGACGAGAAGTAAAACAGGTGAAATCTGAGTAAGATCAGAGGATTGTATGAAAGCTGACGTGTTGGCTATGATGTTGTACTACAATCTTACAAGATGTTACTCTTGGGGGAAACTGGATAAAAGGTAGTTGAGATGTCTCTGCATTATTTTTTAGAACAGTCTGTTGATTGACAACTTGCTTAAAGTAAAAAGTTTAATAACTGTTTTTGACAGAAAGAGGGTGACCCCAAACTTAACAATATGCTCATCTTGGCAGAGACCAATAGAAATGTTTTAAGTGGGCAAGAGCCTGCATTTAATCTAAGTCTATAAAAAGGTAGTCAATGAGGACATTGGCCAATGAACATTGATGACAATGAACATTAGTACTGTATGTGTATGGTATTAACAAATCCAAACAAAGAATGTGTATTTTTGTGTGAATGTGAATCTGGGTATTTGAGCATGTGGGGATGAGTTATTCAGAAAGAACAAAAGAAACAGAGAAAAATATATTCTATGGATTCTGGTCCTGTCTACAGGAGTGAATATATTGTTCAGCCAACATAAACATGCCCAGGCCAATTGGTAAACATATCTGTTTCATGGGAAAAATGCCTTAATTTAGCTTTTGAAAATTACATTTCTGATTTAAAAAGCAGTAAGAACTTGAGAATTTGGAGACTCAGAAACATTAAAGGAAGCATGAATTTTTTTTTTTTTTTACAATATTTTATTATATGAAAGTCCCCACTTATCCATAGAGGATATATTCCAAGACACACAGTAGATGCCTGAAAACAAAGATGGTATCGAATTCCGTACATCATATACTTTTTCCTGTATATACACACCTATGATAAAGTTTGGGGCTTCCCTGGTGACTCAGACAGTAAAGAATCTGCCTGCAATACAGAAGACCTGGCTTCGATCCCTGGGTCAGGAGGATGCCCTGGAGAAGGGAATGGCAACTCACTGCAGTATTCTTACCTGGAGAATCCCATGGACAGAGGAGCCTGGTGGGCTACAGTCCATGGGGTCACAGAGTCGGATCAACTGCGCATACATGCACATTCTTACCATAGATCTTAGCAACCGCAGCATATTATTTTTCCTTATTAAATTGAGAACTTTCATCTTTTCACTTAAAGGAAGCACTTTATGATGTCTCTGGTGTATCCCAATTGCTAGCCTCACTAGTCTTGCACTTTGGGGCCATTGTTAAACAAACTAAGGGTGACTAGAACACAAGGACTGTGATGATGCAAGAGGAGGTCTAATGACCAACAGGGCTACTGAGTGACCGACAGGTGGTATTCTCTGCACAAAGAGATGATTTGCATCACAGGCCAAACAGAGGAGGACAATGTGAGAAATGATCAGCCACTTACAATGGTGTGCGATTCAGAACTTTAGGGTTCTTTATTTCTGAATTTTCTTTTAATATTTTCAGACCAAAATTGACTGGGCAAATGAAACGATACAAACTACAGAGAAGGGGGGACTACTGCATATTTATGTACTTTCATATTATTTTGCAGGCCTCTTTCACTTATTCTCTCATGAGTATTTTTTGGTAATAGAAAAAAAATTTAATGGTATTTTTAATGCTTATGTAATGACTCCCTTTACAGAAATATCAGACTTCTAGAGCTAAGGTGACTAATTTTTTTTTTTTTCAAAAAAGAAAATTCCCCACTCCTTGAGTGTGGACTGCACAGAATGATTTCCTTCCAGAGTACAGTAAATTAAAGGAGTAAAATGTACAAAAACTGTAGAAACCCTGCAAACCCCTCCTCAGCTGAGAGATCAAGGGTGACATCAATAGCAATGAGTCACAGTATCTAAACTCGATATGTGATGAAAACGACACTTCACCTCTGTGGTCCTTCCTCCCCAAACTCGTAAACTCATTATTGTTGTTCGGTCACTAAGTCACATCCGACTGTTTGTCACTGCAGCACGCCCTGTCCTTCACCATCTCCCAGAGTTTGCTCAAACTCATGTCCATTGAGTCGATGATGCCATCCAATCCTCTCATCCTCTGTCGTCCCCTTCTCCTCCTGCCTCCAATCTTTCCCAGCATCCAGTGAGTCAGCTCTTCCATCAGATGGCCAAAATATTGGAGTTTCAGCATCAATCCTTCCAATGAATATTCCAGGTTGATTTCCTTTAGGATTGATTGGTTTGATCTCCTTGCAGTTCAAGGGACTCTCAAGAGTCTTCTCCAGCACCACAATTCAAAAGCATCAGTTCTTCAGTGCTCAGCTCATCATAATGATGGTTTTGTAAAAACCATCACACGTGTGCAGTGGAGCTTCTTTCTACAAAATATCTGACCAGTCCTTCTCAAAACTGTCCAGGTCAGGACCCCTCTGCTGGTTCAGTCTGCCAATCCAGGGGACATAGGTTCAACCCCTGGTCCCGGAGGATCCCACTTGCTGCAGAGCAGCTAAGCCCAAGCACTCCAACGACTGAGCCCACGCCTAGAGTCCACATTCCACAGCAAGAGGAGCCACTGCAGTGAGCGGCCCTCACAAAGAAAAGAAGACTCTGCTTGCCATAAGGAGAGAAAGCCCACACACGGCAACAAAGACCCACCACAAGCAAAAAATGCTAATAATTTTAAAACAAACAAATGAAAAAACACTATCCAGGTCATCCAAAAGCAGGGCAAGTCTATAAAAATTATCAGAACCAAAAGAGGCCTGAGCAGACAGGACAACTAAATGTGACATGGTATCATGGATTGGATCCTGGAACGGAAAAAGGACATTAGATAAAAGCTAAGAGAATTTGTAAAGAGTATAGAGTTTAATTAACAGTACTGTGTCAGTATTGGTTCACTCACTGTGACAAAGGTATGATATTAACTTAAGAGGTTAACAATAGGGGTACTGGATAACGTGTATGAAAACTCTGCACGATCTTTGCAATTGTTCTCTAAATCGAAAACTTTTATAAAGTCAAAAGCTAATTTTAAAAATAAAGTACTGAAGACTTTTTTTTTTACATAAATATTTTTAAGTTTTTATTTCCTTAATAAAAACGTCTAGGAAGAAATATCACTTGATCTCAAACTTTGAATTTTTTCCGTATCTTTGAAAAATTGATGTATAATTGCTTTACCATGTTGGGTTAGTTTCTGCTGTACAATGAAGTGAATCAGCTATATGTGTACATATACCCTCTTCCTCCTGAACCACTCCCCCTCACCCTGACCCTCTAGGTCATCACAGAGCAGTTATTTGAGCTCTCTATAGAGCAGCTTCCCACTAGCTATGTGACACATGCTAATGAAACTTTTACATCTCTTGACATATATTAACAAATCATTTTCCAAAAGTTCATGCTTCCTACACTTGTATCTCATTAAATTGTATAAGTGAATTTATCATCACACTTACAATGCATATGTTCTTTAGAAATAATATCTACCAGTTATTAGATATTTTGATTTCAACAGCAAAAGAAATGGAGGCCTCAACTTAATTACTGTGTTTCTCTAATCAGTCAGGCTAGCCATCTATTAAAGCCCCTCTTGGACATTTGTGCTTCATAATCTATGAGACCTTGATTCTTTTCTTTTTCTCAAGCTTTTATGTTCAGTTATTAAATCTCTTCAAGCATGCTAAGGCTATTAAATCTTTGTTTCTTTTGCTACAAAATTTTCCATATATGACTTCTAAATGCATTTATGGTTCTTTCGAAAGCACAACTATCTTAAATTTATATAAGAGATAGTTTATAGAAATCATTTGTTGGGTTCTTATGGTTTTGTTCAAATCATACCTCAACCTTAAATTGAGTAAATTTCTACTTATCTTGTTTTAGTTCCATTGGTTTCATTAATTACATTTTCTCTGTAATATACTTATATTTGCAGAGCTTGTAATTAAAGCAGTTAGCAGCTTGGAGTGTTATTTTTGAACAATGCTCAGCTTTCCCACTGAATCTGCCTGCTGGTTTGTTACATAGTAAGTTCATATGGTTGTTTATTTTGTGAATATTTTAACTTGTAGATCTGGTGGGAGGAGGGGGGTTGGTTTCAATACTGAAATGCTTTAAATGTTGTAGTTTCAATATAAATATATAAAAATGATTATAAAAAGTATGATTGAATGAATACTAGTTGTTATACTTAGCAACGTTTCTCTGTAACTCTCAGCAATTATTTTTCTAATCACAACTTTATATTATCAGGTTCCAAAAAAGTCACATTATAACATTTTACTACAATAGATTTGCATAAAATCTAAAAAAAAGAGGAGTTGGCTTATCATGTTCAAGTTCCCATCTGTGAACTTGGTATTTCTCATCATTTTTAAATCTTCTTCTTCCACGTCTCTCAGCAAATATATTCAGATTAGTTCAGTTCAGAAGAGTTCTTATTACGATGACTTGCAAGCATTTCTGTTGTGGCTTCTGTTGTGAGTGGAAATTTTTTCCCACATGTGTTGACTGATTGTTGATTACATAAGACATCTATCAAGTTTTGTACCTTTGTTACTTACATAGATAAAACTGAATTTGCATCTTAGTTCCAATAGATTGATTCTCTTGAATTTTCCAGAAAGAAATTCTTGTCAAATACAAGAAATTCTTATCAAATACAAATACTTTTATATTTTCCTGATATTAACCATAAATATTATTTCAGTTTCATTTTTATTGCTAGACAGCCCATAAAAGTATTGCATAACAGTGGACATCCTTTGTGGTGATTTTAATGAAATTGCTACTATGTTTTCCAAGTTGTGAATGATCTTGAATGCTGACTTTTATAATTATATTGAAACGCTTTCTACTTTTTTCTTTGTCCTGGAAAAATGGGAAAGCATGAGAGTTTCATGTAATGTCAAACTTTGAAAGAATGTGTCTCTCAAACTGCCAATCTAATGCTACAAAAGGGCTTACGGCACCTGCCACAGTGCCTTTCTTCAGCATTTTTCTTCCCCCCCAGGATGGTCTTCTCTGGATAGTTCCTGTGCTTGTTATCTTCTAAGCTAACTTCTGCATTACTTCCTTAAAAAAGCATTCATAAATGGTTGTTTCCCTCACCCAGTCCAAGACAAGAGCACTGCCTGCATGGGCTGAAACACCTTATAAATAGATCTAACAATGCAATTAGCACATACATCTGAAATTGTCTGCCCGTCTACTCCTAAACTTTAGCCTCTTCAAGAGAAAGCAATTCATTTTATTACTAATTTTTGTCTCTAAGAATTGGTTTTACTGACAATTCCAAGGGATGAATTCTAGCAGAATTACTAAATTAAAAACTATATACACCCACTTTATACTACTGAGCTATAAATTTCCAGGGATAATCACAGTGCCTGGCAAAGGCATTTTTAAACTGTTTCTTGAGCAAAACAGTATCCTGATGATGATATATTAGAATCATGTCATTCATGGATACTACATTCCACTTGGTGTAGTCCCACTTCAGTAGTTATTGTTTCTCCTTGCTTGCATAGCTTATCTCTCTGTATGATGATTTATTTTACTTTGCATAATGTCCTAAGGTCCACCCATGCTGTTTCAAAGACAGGGTTCCTTTTTATGGTTTAGTAATATTCCACTCTGTGTGTGTGTGTGTATCACACCTTCTTTACCAATTCATCTATTGATGAGTACTTTAAGTTGCTTCCATATCTTCCCTATTATAAACAATGCTGCAATGAACATAAAGCTTCATATATCTTTTCTAATTAGCATTTTTGTTTTGTTCAGATAAATATTCAGGGTAGACTTAGTGGATCATATAGGAGTCTTAGTTTCAACTTTTTGGGGAACCTCCATTCTGCCTTCCATAGTGGTTGCACCAATTTACATCCCACCAACAGTGTGTGGGGGGTCCCTTTTTTCCACACCCTTGATAGCACTTGTTATTTATTGTCTTTTTGATCACAGCCATGCTGACAGATGAGCGATGATATCTCATTATGGTTTTGGCTTGCATTTCCCTGACCATTAGTGATGGTAAGCATCTTTTTATGTATATGTTGGTCATCTGTATGTCTTTCTTGGAAAAATGTCTATTCACAGTTTCTGCCCATTTTTTTAAATCAAATTCAGTTTGCTGTTAATAAACTATGATTTTGGTTTTATGGATAAGAAAGAGACTCAGAAGGTCTTTGTGAATTAGAGACTTTAGAAATAAATCTAGAGCTTTTTCTGACTTCAAACCTTGGTCCTGGAACCTGTCTACTCTTTATTCATCCACTGTAGTAAATTTTCCACCAAACCAATGACTGTTGGAGTTCACAGTATCAATGAGGCCAGATATGACACTCCTAGAGTGTCTAGAGAAAACCTCTTAAGTCCTTGAAATGTGCAAATTCTCAAATCAAAGGGAAAAAAAATCATGTTATTCTTTGGGATTGTATAGAAATACCAACTACTACACTCCAAGCAAAAAGCTAAAAAACAGACTAAATCAAGATCATTTGAGCTTAACCACACAAAAGACTTTCAAATGATTGTCTCAAATAGTTTAAGAGAATTTCTATTCTAAAATAATCTCTTTTAATCTTAAATGCTTGTGCAATTATTGGAATAAACTTAACTGATTTTTTTGAAAGCCTACACTCCAAATTCATTTTAGATATTTTAAAACCACTATTCTAACTCTGAGAGATCCCAGACTTATCCTGGCCACTCAGAATCGATGTGCCATTGGAGTTGGAGAAAGTGTCAGGCAAAAGAAACTTGCCCCTCAACCAATCATGCTCTGCTTTTATCTAAATTACCAGTAGGAGTGAATGTTCTTATTTCAACTGATCTTCATATTCTGATATTCTCAATTTAAGCTCATGTCTTATCTGCAACCTGATTTTAGAACAAGCTGAATTTTCTGCCAGTCAATTAACTTAAAAATCCCTAATGGCCACTAGTTTTCAAATTTGTTTCATTTTTCCATGTTTAATTTGGTACTGAATCAGATTTTCTCATGAACTTCTATAGCACCTATTAGGCACTGAAAGAGCTTTGTTGAAATTTTAAAAATTTGCTCACTTTTTTTTATCTCACCTATTCTTTTATTGGAAATAAGAATATTGGTTTTGAGGCCATTTCACATCATTTTACCTCCGTTCTTCCTCTGTTTGACATGTGCTACCTTTTTTATTATACTTCACGTCTATACTCAGACGGCAACTAATATCCTGTCTACTTAGTTATTACCCTTGTCCTGGCAGAGAATCCTCTTTAGGAACAAAAGATGTGTCATACTGGCCGCTACTTATATTGAGTCCCAACCAGCTTTGTCTCTCAGTGGAGCTGTGCAACAATGTTTGTTGTGGTTTAGTCTCTAAGTCACGTTCCACTCCTTTGTGACACCATGGACTATAGCCTGCCTGGCTCCTCTGTCCATGAGTGGGTTGCCATTTCCTTATCCTGGGGATCTTCCTGACGCAAGGATCGAACCCACGTCTCCTGCATTGGCAGGTGAATTCTGTACTACTGGACCTCTTGGGAACTTGGGAGAAAACAAGGCCGAGGGAAATGCAGGGTATCTTTAAGTACATAAAAGGCTGTCATAGAATAGATGAAATAGCCTCATCCCATGGTTCTGGAGATCTGACCAAGATACAGTTTAGAGGGAAGTAGTTTTTATTTGATTATATGGAAGAAAATATGAGTTGTAAAAAATACAATGTGCTGCCTCTGGAAATAAAATTTGTCATCACTAATGTTTCCAGCCACTTGGAAAGGCTACTTTTCAGAGATCTTTGCGTTTAAGGAACACATGAGTCTGAACAGGGCTTCCGCTCTGCTCTTGTTTCTGCTTGTCTGTGTTTCTCTCTCATTTTCTGTCTGCAGATTAAATCTCCCCAGTGGTATGGAATACGGCTGCTTGCAAACTTAGGCATAATGATCCAATGGAGAAAGCCTTTCTTTTTTCCTCAGTGTCTGTATTTCTTCTACTTAAAAATCTCAAGCCCTGACTGGTTCTTGAGCTCACTTCTTGAATCAGTTGTTATTGATGGTGGTAGCCTGCCGGGCTCCTTTGTCCATGGGATTCTCCAGACAAGAATACTGGAGTGGGTTGCCATTGCCTTCTCCAATTGATGGTAGATAGAGTACTTAATGGTTTCCCTCGTGGCTCAGTTGGTAAAGAATATGCCTGCAATGCAGGAGACTTGTGTTCAATCCCTGTGTCAGGGAAATCCCCTGGAGGAGGAAATGGTAACCCCCTCCAGCATTCTTGCTTGGGAAATCCCATGGACAGAGGAGAATGATGGGCTACAGTCCATGGGGTCTGTGTCTACTG
This sequence comes from Giraffa tippelskirchi, assembly GCF_054371585.1. NCBI lineage: Eukaryota > Metazoa > Chordata > Mammalia > Artiodactyla > Giraffidae > Giraffa > Giraffa tippelskirchi. The sequence continues at coordinate 156,055,121 of NC_137281.1, forward strand.
CAGCTCCTGCATTGAAGGCGGATCCTTTACTGCTGAGCCACCAAGGAAGCCCAATTTCTCCTTAAGAACTGTCAAATGCTCACTTGTTCTTTTGGACGCCAATAATTCAGAAGCACTACGAGCATCTGATTTGAAACAATTATAATATTGCTTAAAACACTTTGAGTCTGAGAAGGAGTCCCCATCTTTGTTTTACCTGAATTCCTTTTATAAACGCCTTCCAGTTTGTACCGCGCTGTGTGCCATACACAGGCTGGATGTAGACGGAAGCCTGAGTGTCTTTCTCTCCAGCTCTGAGCTTCTGCTTTGTTTGTATCCATTGATCCTGGGCCAAATTAGGGAAAACAATATGCAAGCCATCTGATTATTTTTGTTTGCTCCACTAGGAAATACAGCACTTTGCTTTCAAATGAACAAATGATTAATCAAGACATGACATTATTTGTGAGAGTTTAGGGCTTTGGCTGACATTTAGCAGATTGAGAATTGAATATGACACAGCGTGAGAAAGCTTGACTTGAAGGTCTCAGGGTTTCTGGTAAGTGGCCATGTTGAAAGAAGGGCAAAGTGGTTGAGAAAGCTCAAAAATTATCTGTGAGTCGTATTCAGCATAGCAGGTTCTGGACTGGAGGGGTTTTTGCGTTCTTTTTTTTTTTTTTTCAGGCTGTTAAAGGGGAATATTTTTGAAGAAAGTTTTAATTAGCTTTTGCTCAAAAGTACCAAAATGTGTATTTAAGGTACACAAGAGAACTACCATATTTGTTAGTGGTATCAAAGTCATCGAGGAAATATTGGCCATAGGGAATACAGGGTGGATTACTTGATTTTAATGGTTGATAATGATATCAAAAAATACGGAGAGTATTGTGAATATGAAATCCAGTTACACATGGAGACACATAATCTGTTTACTGCATTTGGACCTATTTCTTAATAAAAGAAACTGCTAATCCATTAAAAGAATATCTTTTATTTGGCAATTGATAAATACGTAAACCCTCTTAGGTTCTTATTCTTGCCATTCATTAATATTTTTAAACTCATGCATTTTAAAATTTTATTTTATATCTACATGTATTGATTATTTTTCAAATTTGTTTCTTATTTAGGTTGTTATAGAATACTGAATAGAGTCCCTTGTACTCTACACCAGATCTTTGTTGGTTATCTATTTTAATAGAGCAGTCAATCCCATACATTTGTTAGAAATGGGGGATGGAGGTATGGGGGATGGAGTAAGTATGATGTTCTTGGAGATTAGCATTATTATTTCTGTCTTTGTTTAAATAAATCAATAAATAAAGCCCCAATAATACTTTATCCTTAAAGAAAGGCAGAAATAGCAAGGCAAGATGGTGATTTTGCTGGAAAGGTTTTGGATCATTATTTTAGAAGGCACATAAAAGTCATCTAGGACTCTGTCTATATAAGCAAGATTTTTGTACAATTCTATTTTTCAAAGTAATAGACTCAATATCCTTCAGGTACTATGAGATTCCCTCAGGGGCTTCAATGTTCCACTTTCTTATAGGGGTGAGCCTCTCAAAATGACTTTACAATGCTTTCAAGAGAAGGCCTCTCACAGACCCTTATAAATGCTTCATCTCTTGATATTTTGTACTGATCTGATCTGAGTTACTCAAGCTTCACCCTTTTATTGCAGGGTAACATGGAAGTCTCTGGAGGTGTGGCTTCTGTTAGGTTTAGGACATACTTCATACCAAAGCTGCCAAACATAGTTGTAGTGATCCTAAGGTTTAGTTTTACCAGCATGCATGAGAAGAAAAGTTTGATTCACAGCCTCTGAAATGTGAAGGTTTCAGGGGAATAAAATGGCTCATGCCAGACCCTCTGGCCTGTAGCTGACCTCAGTTTAAGCAAAGAGCTTAATATTTGTGATTCGATAATGATAATGAAATGTTCTATATTCTTTCTTTGGAATTCTATGTAATGTTAAAAGTTTGGTAAGGAATCATAAAGTTGCCCTTAATTGGAAATTCCTGAAAAGTTGAAGAATTCTAATATTTAATCACACAATAAATTTACCTGAAGATTTTATCATAATTGAAAACAATGCACACACAGAATTTAGAGCCTTCCTAGTATATGAGGGTAATTACATATACACACACACACAATTTTACAGTATCTACTCTTTTTCTCTCTGGTCTTATCTATTCAACATCATATTTGTGAAAGTTTCTGAATTACTATGTGTAGTTTATTCTTTGTGCTGTATACTATTCCATTTTGTACAAATATACCAAAATATACTTATCTCATCTACTATTGATGAGTACTTGGGAAGTGTACAGTTTGTGTTGCTGATATATTTTCTTGGTGAGCATCTGTTCACATTTCTGTTGGGCATCTACTTAAGCATGGTGTTGTTGGGTTTTAGCTTGAGCATATGTTCAGCATTAATAGATCTTCTTTCAACAGGCCACTCAGACCACGCAAACTTCCACATTAGATGGTGTAGTAGAATTTCCAGGGTGTCTAAATTGCTGTTGCTTAATCTCCTTACTGATTAAATAGATACATCTGGACCCATCACTTTATGGCAAATAGATGGGGAAGCAGTGAAAACAGTGACAGACTTTTTTTTTGAGGTTCCAAAATCACTGCAGATGGTGACTGCAGCCATGAAATTAAAAGACACTTGCTCCTTGGAAGAAAAGTTATAACCAACCTAGACAGCATATTAAAAAGCAGAGACATTACTTTGCCAACAAAGCTCCGTCTAGTCAAAGCTATGGTTTTTCCAGTAGTCATGCATGGATGTGAGAGCTGGACTATAAAGAAAGCTGAGTGCTTAAGAATTGATACTTTTGAACTGTGGTGTTGGAGGAGACTCTTGAGAGTCCCTTGGACTGCAAGGAGATCCAACCAGTCCATCCTAAAGGAAATCAGTCCTGAACAATCATTGGAAGGACTGATGTGAAAGGTGAAGCTCCAATACTTCAGCCACCTGATGCAAGCAAATTGACTCACTGGAAAAGACCATGAGGTTTGGAAAGATTGAGGGCAGGAGGAGAAAGGGGAGAGGAAGCGGGTGACAGTGGGTGATATGGTGGGATGGCGTCACCGAGTCAGTGGACATGAGTTTGAGCCAGTTCTGGGAGATGGTGAAGGACAAGGGAGCCTGTGTGCTGCAGTCCGTGGGTTGCAGCTGTTGTTCAGTCACTCAGTCATGTCTTGACTCGTTGCGCAGAGTTGCCGCCAGACACAACTTAGCGACTGAACAACAACAAAAGGAAAAAAAACATATTCATCTTTCTGGGCTGTCTGCTTCTGTTTCATAAAGACCTGAAACACAGAAGATAATGGATTAGTGCACTTACTTGAAGGGAATTAGACAGTGTGTTTATATAGGAATATTGCTAACTTTTGACCTTTCACCTTTCTTCGCTAATTTTGTTTGTGTTTTTTTTTCCCAGTTGTTTTAAAGATCCAACTGAATGCTTATTTTGTGAGTCATTATGTGAGAGTCTTTTGACATTAAAATATTAATTATTTAATTAAACTTTTTGAGTACGCACACCACTGAAATCCATCAGGCATTCTGATTGTGGTGAAATTCCTTGTTCATGGGCTGGGCACAGGCTTTCATGTGACGATTTTGTATTGAGAGGCATTTGAAGGATCATTTGATGTGGCAGAAACTCCCTCATTATTAAACTACCTGAACTCCTGTCTGCCTATTGCCCCAAATTCCTGAGTAATTTGGAAGGCAGAATTTGTGGTCTTCAGTGGAAGAGAGAGATTTAACAGGCCTCAGAAGATTGGATGCTTCCTCCATGTCATGGATTAAGGTGATGAAATAGACATTTCTTGATGGCATAGGCATAGTATCATTGATTTCCCTGAAACCAGTTATGAGGCCACAAAAGCTTGATAGAAACAATAAAGAGAAGGGAGTGGAGCTATTAGTTTAGAGAGGATGCTGAAATCATCTCTCCATGTAAAGCATTGTGCAATTAATAAGAGCTTCTTTGGAAGGTAAGGGATTGCGAGCAAGAATTATAAATACTTACTTGCAACAGTACAATATTATGCCATTACGAACATCTCAACTTTATAACAAGGTTCGAGTGTGTGTGTGCTTAACTGCTTCAGTAGCGTCCAACACTTTGCAACTCTATGGACTGTAGCCCACCAGGCTCTTCAGTCCATGAGATTCTTCAGGCAAGAATACTGGAGTGAATTGACTGCCCTCCTCCAACGGGTCTTCCCAACCCAGGGATCAAACTAGCATCTACTGCATTGCAGGTGGATTCTTTACTGAGCCACCTAGTAAGCCACTTATAGCAAGGTTATTTATTCTCAAATTCACTTTCTAGCCAATAAAATAAGGCTAAAATAATTTTAGCTTTGGGGGGTTTTGTATGAAAAAAGAACAACAAAACAAAATAAAAACAATTCACTCAATCAATAATGGGCTGTCACATTATTTTCTACCAACTTTTTTCAGTTGAATTTCAACAAAAGATAAATTACCCTATTATGTAATATATTTATAAATTCTATTTCTCATTGGACTAATAGTCCTTTCTCTTTCAGATTTTCAATAATACTAAATTAGTATAAGATCTAAATGTTTGGAATTAATATAATCTATACATATTGAGAAATTTGAATTTTCATGAATCATTGAATCATTTAACAATTAGTGAATATATATTAAGTACTTGGTATTGAAATTTGCAAAGATAAGATCTGATTCCTATACTCACATGGTAGGAAAAATATACTAAATAATTCACAAGAGAGTAAGAGATTCATCAGTTCAGTTCAGTTCAGTCGCTCAGTCATGTCCGACTCTCTGCGACCCCATGAATTGCAGCACGCCAGGCCTCTCTGTCCATCACCAACTCCCGGAGTCTACCCAAACCCATGTTCATCGAGTCAGTGATGCCCTCCAACTATCTCATCCTCTGTCGTCCCCTTCTTCTCCCGCCCCCAATCCTACCCAGCATTAGGGTCTTTTCCAATGAGTCAACCCTCCGCATGAGGTGCCCAAAGTATTGGAGTTTCAGCTTCAACATCAAACCTTCCAATGAACACCCTGGATTGATCTCTTTTAGGATGGATTGATTGGATCTCCTTGCAGTCCAAGGGACTCTCAAGAGTTTTCTCCAACACCACAGTTCAAAAGCATCAATTCTGCAGCACTCAGCTTTCTTCACCGTCCAACTCTCACATCCATACATGACCACTGGAAAAACCATAGCCTTGAAGAGATTCATATTGAAGTATAAATAAAGAAACATTCAAATAATTACAATGGGTTGGAGTAACAGAGAAGCATTTCCAAAAGAGATGATGTTTGAGCTGAATTCTAAAGGAAGAATAGAATTTTTCTACATGATAATGTTTGGAAGATTATTTCAGGTAAAGGATTAAGACATGGTTTTCTGAAAAAGAATGACTTATAGAAGGAACCAAAAGTGGTTAATATGGCTAAAAATGAATGGATATGTAATGACAGATGAGATTCAAATAGTAATTAGTGACCAGGCTTTGAGGGGCTTAAAATGTCACACTGATGAATTTAAATGTTATTCAGTAGACAAGGAGAAATAATTGATGGATTTTTAAGTAGGGGTTATCAGCTGTGTTTCATATCATTTTTAGAAGGAAACATAAAACTTTGGTTGTTAAGTGATGACTAGCTTGTAGGAATGAGGGATAACACAAGGGGAAACGTCAGGAGGCAAGTGTGGTATTTCAGATGAACGATGCTGGAAGGCCAGTGATTCTGCTGCTGCTGCTAAGTCGTTGCAGTTGTGTCCGACTCTGTGCGACCCCATAGACGACAGCCTACCAGGCTCCCCCGTCCCTGGGATTCTCCAGGCAAGAACACTGGAGTGGGTTGCCATTTCCTTCTCCAATGCATGAAAGTGAAAAGTGAAAGTGAAGCCTCTCAGTCGTGTCCGACTCTCAGCGACCCCATGGACTGCAGCCTACCAGGCTCCTCTGTCCATGGGATTTTCCAGGCAAGAGTACTGGAGTGGGGTGCCATCGTCTTCTCCGCCAGTCATTCTAGATGTAAGTAATAAAATGGCCACAAAAGTCCCACCAGAAGAGCTACTATCCTCGTAGTTCACCCCGAAATCAGAATCCTGAGGCAAAGAGCTACATTTTCCTACGAAACTTATATTCTCATCTTCACATTCCAGCATCACTGCAGGATTTATACTGCCCAGGCTCATGCCTGCAGCAAAGGGGCCAACAAGATCGAGAATCTCTCCAATCACTAAACACCTTAGACCAACAGTTCTCACATGGTAGCAGGTATCAGAACTCCCTAGAGGTGTTGTCATAACACAGGTTGCTTGACTACACCCCCAGAATTTCTGACTCAGTAGATCTGGGGTAGAGTCTGGTGATGCATCTTAGTAACAAATGCCCAGGTGAAGCAGATGCTCTTAGTCCTGAGAATGAGGACATACTGAGAAGGACTGGGAGACAAAATTGTGGAGAATTGGAAGCTACAAATTGAAGAAAAAAAGCATACACTTAAACAAAAATGTACGGATATGTTAGAAGAATGTTCCTTGCAGACTACTTAATAGAAGAACCGAAAGATGGTATAGCATAAAGATCCAAAGTTAGAGGCTTACTTCATGAAATAGCATGTCTGTGCCTGCATAGTCATCAAAAACAATGTTGTAGAATAATATTTAAAGAAACTGCACACTGGTAAAGTATCATTGAAAATATGATTCCTTTGAAAAAATGTACCTCTGCTTGTACATATACATATGAAAGCATATATAGAACAAAAGACTAGAAAGATAATGCCCCCCACATTAGCAGTGGTCATCTGTGAGTGGTAGAATATATGACATATATTTATCTTCCTTAGGCTTGATACATATCTTCCTAGCATGTTAATAAGTACAACTAACTTTAGGGTCACAAAGGTATTTTAAATATTGATGCAGGTATGCATTTGCATTGATATAAAATGAAGGAAATCAAAGGAAACAACTCACCTCACGATCACTAAACTCAGGGAAATGGAAAAGTCATTCTGATAGATCAGATTTTGCCTCAGAGGAGTGACTAGGTAAGCTAGCCCTTTCCCACTTGAAGGACACAGAAAGACCTGAGACAAAATGGAACCCATTTGAGATGAACTCACTTTCTATCTAGACAGCAGAATGAAATCCCCAGGAACAACCTTTGGCGAGACAATTGGAACCAACTGCATGCTAAGGGTGAGTAGCTTAGGTTCATGTCCAGAGGAAATGGAAACAGTTCAGGGAGGTACTAAAGCCACAAGAAATAGGAAACCAGAATCCCTGAAGGAAAAGAGAGAGAGTCATGGGAGAGAGAGAGAAAAGGGCAAGCCACGAAATCCTGGGGGAGAATTAAGGTTCTTGTGGCACTTCAAATTGTGTTAGCTTGACTTTCTCACAAGATTGAATTTAGCTGCCAAAAATGAATCTACTTTCTTTTTTTTTTCTTTTTTTCAAAATAGTATTAAATTTATTTCAACAGGCTGTCTGAGTTATTCAGCTTTGTTACAAGCTGATGAAAATCCATCATCAGCCAATGACAGACCCTTGCCTTTCCCTCACTCCAATTTAAGGCCTGAGCACAAGCAGTTGCATCATTCATGTCAAAAGCCAGGCGCGTCGCAGGCAAGTCTCCCTCTACTAAGATTAAAACTTGCCGTCTGTTTCTACAGCCCGGAGTCAACCATCAGGGAACTTGTTCTCTTGTCACCTTTCCCAGGGAAGAACCATTCGTTCCATCAGAGAGGTATGTCAACGACCCTGAAGGCAGACGCACTCTGGCTCTGATCTCACCTGTGCCCACAGGCTAATCAGAACCAGACTCTATCTGAACATGACCTAAAGGTCCCAGGGAAGAGTGACGGTGGCCTGTGACTCATTACCTGAACTGTGCCTTTCCTTGTATGCAGTGGAGACTTCAGGAGGGATCATTTCCAGAAATGTACACCTTTCACCTCCCTGCCACGGTCACCACATGGCATTTGCAGTCTGCTCTACCGGAATCTGTAGCAAAACACAGTGCTTGGCACTTACCTTGGAAAACCTTGGGTGAGTTGAAATGCAGATAATCTATGCCCACAGAATCAAGTCTCTGGAATGAGGACCAGGCAATCTGGAAACTGGAAAGAATTTTCAAGTGATTCTGATGTAATTAAATTTTAACTACCATTGACAAAATGACAAAGAATTTGAGACTGCTCTGCAATTTGCTTGTTTTGAGAGTTTTGGAAAAAAATTACTCTCTCAGAACTTCAGCTTAATCATCTATAAAATCAGGGCCATAATACCTGGACTCCTACAACAATTGTGAGATTCAACACTCTTTCTCTCTGTCTTTCAAACCCACAGCAAATCAATAGGCATTAGTTATTATTATTTATTGGGATGATAATAACACCCTTTATGTATATAACGGTTTGGTGAAAAGATAAGATAGGTTTTGGAGTCAAACAATTCAAATTGCAAATTTAATATCAGTCCCTTCCAACAGAGATCAGGACTATTCTTTTTAAGAAAAATGCATTGATTGAGTGTCTAATGTGTGACAGGTACTATTCTAAGCCCTGGGCAGATAGTGATGAATGGGATATGAAGTGAAAGTCACTCAGTCAGGTTGACTCTCTGCAACCCCATGACTATACAGTCCATGGAATTCTCCAGGCCAGAATACTGGAATGCGTAGCCTTTCCCTTCTCCAGGAGATCTTCCCAACCCAGGTCTCCTGCATTGCAGGCGGATTCTTTACCAGCTGAGCCACAAGGGAAGCCCAAGAATACTGGAGCGGGTAGCCTATCCCTTCTCCAGCGGATCTTTCTGACCCAGGAATCTAACTGGGGTCTACTGCATTGCAGGTGGATTCTTTAGCAACTGAGCTGTCAGGGAATCCCTGATGAATGAGACAAATAAGATGTCTACTTCATCTCCTGGTGTTTCCCGGTGAGTGAGAAAACAAGCAACTCACAAAACATACACAGAGACACACACAGATATTGAAAAGCCTAAGGAGATAATAAAGCAGATATTTACTAGAAGTCACTATAACTAGATGGGAGATAACTCTGGGTAAAGTAGCCCAGAACATTCCCTAAGGATGTCACACAGGCAGATCTCCAATGATAAGGAGGAAGCAGCCACGTGGAAAGAAGTCTTTGTACATAAACTCACCACAGCTTATCACAAGTGACCTTCATCCTGACCACTTGGTGAGTTTCTACACCTTGCTAGGTTTCTACTGTGGAAAGTTACTGTATTCCCCTGATTCGTATTCCGTGCAAATGCACGACTAGGTTCGGTCCACGTTCTCAAGATATTATCCTAGAAGAAATCTCACTCAAATGACAAACAGGCAAGAACAGTCCAACAAGAAAAGGGGTGAATGTAAACTTGGAGAAAAAAAAATCTCCCATCTTGAATTACACTTTAGATGCTCTGAAATTTGCATAAGATAAGCATCTTGACTTCATTATCATCATAAAACCTCAGACAAGCTATTTCCTGACCTTATTGAGGCTTGCTAAAGTGGAAATCCTTGTCACTCTTAAGGCTGCTTTATTTCTGCCCAAGGATTCGCCTGAAATAAGATGTTTCTCCTGCTCAGCTGAGCACTTACTCAGGATGTAGTTGGATATACCACAAATCTGGTCTTTCCCACAGGGGCATTGCCCCACAGACGAGACATCAGATGTCACTTGCAAGCGTGGCCGAAGTCAGGTGAGACAGGCACAGTTAAGAAACAGTGAGTAAAATTCACACCAAGCAAAATCTAACCCTGAATATGCTTCTACCTGTTCTCTCATAGTCCCAACCCAGCCCTATAATTTTGCAAAATTTTGAGTAGCTTTCCCCCTAATTATTGAATTATGTTTTAAAAGTACTAGATTAATGGTTCTCAAGCTTTATTTCCTGGAGGACTAGTCAAAGCATAGATTCCAAAGTTTCTGATTCACTCCTTCTGGGGTGCAGTGCAAGAAATTACATTTCCAGCAAGTTCTCCACTGAAATGGGTGCTGCTGGTTCAAGAATTATACTAAGGTAAACACTGGCTAGATAAACCATTGGCTTCTAAGCCTTTTTTTTTTTAAAAAGAAAAGAAAATTCTGGTTTGGGCATTTTCATGAGTTTAACTTTTCAGAGGCTATAGTTTTCTTTTTTTTTTTCTTTTTTTATAAATTTATTTATTTTAGTTGGGGGCTAATTACTTTACCATATTGTAATAGTTTTTGCCATACATTGACATGAATCAGCCATGGGTTTACATGTGTTCCCCCTCCTGGAACCCCCACCCACCTCCCTCCCCATCCCATCCCTCTGGGTCATCCCATTGCCCCTGCCCTGAGCATTTGTCTCATGCATCGAACATGGAATGGTGTTCTGTATAGTTTTCTTAAAAGGTATGTGTGACTGGACGGTGTTGGGAAACAGGAGTGGGGGAAAGGCAGGGGCTGGTCTCAGGGCAGAGGCTGACCCAGCCTCTGAATTCACTGTGGGCTGAGCTCGCGTCTAGGCTGTGGTGGGGTTCAGGACACACTAAAGTGTGAATGTTGCGGGAAGGGGGACCCCTTCCAGCCCCCAAGAGTGAGCTCTCGTTTAACACTCAGAAATGAATTTTCCAGGGAGACGCGAGCTGGCAGAGCTAGGCACTTTATTGGGAAGGGGCAGCTGGTGGAGAGCAGTGGGGTCAGGGAACGCAGGAGGACTGCTCCGCCGGACGGCTCGCAGTCTTGAGCCTTGTGGTGTGGGGATTAGTTTCTGGGTTTTCTCGGGCTGATCACTCTGACTCAAGCTCCTTCCTGGCGGTGCACACGTTGCTCAGTCAAGATGTCATCGAGAAGGATTCTGGGAGGTGATCAGACACATAGCGTCTCCTCTGGACCTTTTCCAAACTCTTCTGGTTGGTGATGGCTTGTTAGTTCCGTGTTCCTTACCAGGGCCTCCTGTCATTAAAAAACTCACACAAATGATCACTCGGGTGCCTGGCCAGGGTGATTGGTTTCAGTCAATGCTCTTTCCCCAATCCAAAGGAGTCACTCTGGCCTCTGCCCACTTCTTCACCAAAACCCTTCAATCAGAGGAGTCCTCTCTATACCCAGGAGAGAGGAGCATCTTTATCTCTGAAGACAAAGACACAAGAAGAATCCAAACAGACCGTGTCAGTTTCCTCCAGTTTACCACAATGACCTCTACCCCTTATCCTGTCCCGTTCCTCCCAAATCTGCACCCCTTGTCAAGCTTAGCATGAGTACCCAGGTCTGTTTCTTTGGGTTTTTCTTTCTTAATGGAAACCCTCATATCACACAAAACATGCATCTCATAAATTTCTGTGCCTTTCCTCTATCAATCAGTCTCATTTTAATTTTCAGATACAAACTAAGAACCCTCAGAGGATGGAGGGAAACTTTTCCTTCCCACTGTTATGCATGCTTTGCAGCATCAATGCGCTGTCTGCTCCATCCTGTTTCCTCCACTGTCCCAAACGCGTGGCTCGCCAGAGTATCCTCCAGCGTGGCTCTCTGTATGGCGAGCAGGCTTCAATCCAGGGGTGAAGGCTGATCAACCCTGGAATGGGTGGTGACAGTTTCATGTGAGCTTGTTTCTTGGTGTTTAAGGTTGTGCAAATAGACGCTGAATTCCTGCAACCCTAACAAGAAGCAATAGATTTTAATCGAGTATTGATAAACTCATGTTTAAAGATCATCCTACTTTGGCTCGACATAGACTAAAGTCGGAATTCTTAGGTGATGGTATTATTTTTACACATATCTCCTGATAAAACAAAATGAGTGTGTGCACGTGTATGCTCAGTCATTTCCAACTCTTTGTGACTCCATGGACTGTAACCTGCCGGGTTCCTCTGACCATGAGATTCTCCAGGCAAGAATACTGGAGTGGGTTGCTGTTTCTTTCTCCAGGAGATCTTCCCGACCCAGGCATCGAACCCACGTCTCCTGTGTTTCCTGCTTCAGCAGGCAGGTTCTTTACTACTGAGCCACCTGGGAAGCCCCCCCAAAAGAAAATAAATGTTATATATTCCTACAAACTATTTCTGTTCACTGCTGGTTTCACTTTGTATAATGATTGAGCAGTTTAATCATCTGCTTTAATTTAAAATAGATAGTTGATGAGAAACTTTTAAATAACATATTAGGCAAACTGATTGATTTTTAAAAATAAGAAAAGCATTTTCAAGTTCTGAATAACTTTTGGTGTGTAAATACTCCCCCCATCCAGCAAATATATTTAACTATTCATTTGGATGAAGGATTTAGTTTGTGTTTTATAATTGCTTTCATATTTATAATTTGCTTCCCAAAGATTTTTTTGCCTATTAAAAAAGAAGCTGTTTTATATGCCAGCCAAAGTGACCTGTGTGTGACCACAAATCTCTCCCTTGAGAAGGAGCTGACCTCTGCTGTTCTTTCTTCTTTCTCATTTTTACCCTGAAAGCAGGTGTCACAGCTGTCACTACTCGGGCACAGTAGACTGTGCTAATTAAAACTTATAAATTACATCCATGTGCCATCGCCTCTCTCCTGTGAGGCAATCCTATTTGTTTGTTATGTTACAGGCGAGTAGGGTTAAAGAGGGCCACCGATTTGCATAAACACAGACCTAAATGTTTGAAGGCCAGAGAGCATGCACTGCAAGTCTTTGTATCTCCCACTGTGGTTTTCCATAACTGGGAGAACGTGTGCATCAATACTTGTCGAATGATCTGAATCGTCAAGGGAAGGATCTTTGTACACACTGGATAGTGCAGTTTAGGGAACAAAAGAGGTCAGCTGTAAGACCACAGGAAACACGTAATCACTGATAATTTGGGGAAGAAAAATTTGATCCCACATTTTTCGCATTGCCGCTGACATTGTACTGCGCCGTGGACCCTCCTTCAGCACTTTGCTTTAAGTTGATAAACAGTAATGTAACTGAGGCAAGAGCCCTGTGCACGTTTAGTAGTCAAGAACAGTTAGTGCATTTCCTCTCCAGCTGAACAGATCCGAAGCACAGAATTTCCATTGTTTGGCAAAGCGTTGGTCAGGGGATGATGGTCTTTAAGATGCAGGGAACTGAACAATTTAGCTATCTTTTCTAATCTATTCTGACCAGCCAACCAACCAATACATGGACTGATGTTTTTACCAAGGATTCATATCAACCTCCTGAATGTTATCTAACAGTAATCCTTAGAGGCACTGCAAATGACCAATTGAGTCTTAAAAGTTGACATGGTTGAAAAAGTAGATAACTCTCCTCTTAGTGCCAATAAGTATGATAAACCTGTTCTAGAACAGAGAATACTTAGCTTTCTTCCCATATTGCTTTCAATGTAACACTTGCTTAGAAAGAGAACAATGGAAGACAAATATTGAACCCTAAAAAATATCAAATTTTTATTATAAGATTTGTAAGTGATTTTCAAGTGGTTGTTAAAAAATGATATTCCATGGCGTAAGATTGTTGGTGCATCTGACTCTTTTGTAACCCCATGGACTATAGACCACCAGGCTCCTCTGTCCATGGGATTTCCCAGGCAAAATACCCAACGGTTTGTCATTTACTTCTCCAAGGGGTCTTCCTGAATCAGGGATCAAACCTGCATCTCTCCTGCCTTGGCAGACGGGTTCTTTACCACTGAGCCACCAGCGAAGCCCCATGGTTGTGATACACACTGGAAAAAACATAAGTGTAAGTACTACAGTTTGACTTTGGCTATAACTGAAAGGGAAAAAGGGCTTGCACCACTTGTACTAACCAAATCCAGGCAATACTGTAGCAATAATTGGTCAAAATGTGAAAGTTCAGAGAGTTTGCCTGCTTCCATTTGGATTTAATTATAATTTATTTGAGAATCAACTCTTTTTCCTGCTCAGATATTTTTCAATGCTTGTTAAGTTAATCTTTTAAGAAAGGATTAACAGATGTTGATAGAAGTATTCCATCAAGGCTAATTTTGAAACACTATCTATCATATTTGACAAGATTCATATCAGGTGAAGTCCTCTATCAAATCTTCAAATCTTGTGAGAATAAGCTACAAAAGCCACCAGTATAACCCATTTGATTTAGCAAATTCTTCATTATACCACAGCACATTTTTAAAAGTTCATGCAGTGTAGTAGAATGTGTTCTGAGCTGGGCTAAGAACTAGTTACAGAAACAAAGGTGAATCACTCGAGGTCTTTCGAAGCTTCTACAACTTCATTCAAAAACTAGGAAGGATAAAAGCTACTCTAAGTTCATTGGCTTATTTTAAGAAATTAATAGATTAGAACATTTGAAATATTGGATGAGGTTTGTGAAACTATGCAAGTTTTTGATAATCTAATATAGTTTTCTGTAACACTATAAAACTGAAAATTTTTATCGTCTATGAAAACATACATTTTGTAAATTTTTACTCTATTGCTTACATACTTAAAATTTCCTTGCAATTATACTTCTCTGTTTAAACATCAAGCATCCCTGATGCTCTTGACAAGTCAGTGTAAATGAGGCAGTAAGGCTTGGCTTCATGAAAGCTGAATTACTGAAATTGCCCTTTATTGCAGAAACCACATAAAGCTTGATGCGCTAAATATTTTAAACATCCTGATGACTTCGGAAAATATCACATTGAGTCTATTTACCCCACTAAGTAAAAGCATCAGTACATTGTTTTCACAATGATCACATTTACACCAAAGTACAAATGTCCATGGAACTTTATGTACCTTTTTGCAACTTCCTGTGAGTCTACGATTACTTCAAAATAGAAAGTTTAGAAATAGAACAAAAACAAAAGCAAAAGCTCAAGTGCTTGAAAGAGTGTACCATCTTGAAATAAAGATCAGTATAAACCAGTGAACATTTTTAATTATTTAATATTTTAATGAGGTACAGTTCTATCAGGGCTTCCCAGGTGGCTCAGTGGTAAAGAATCCACCTGCCACACAGGAGACGCAGGTTCGATTTCTGAGTTGGAAAGATCCCTGGAGAAGGAAATGGAAACCCACTCCCGTATTTTTGCTTGGGAAATTTCATGGACAGAGGAGCCTTGTAGGCTGCAGTCCATGGGGTCACAAAAGAGTCAGACATAACTTAGCGACTGAACAACAACAACAACATTGAAAAATGTCCTAAGTTGAAGACTTTTGAAACTTCTTTCAACTAGAATTCAAGAATGATGACATAATTACCAGGTTATGCACTGATGCTTCCAGGAGCCTTTTGTCTTATGGAATATAAACTTTTAAAAGGAGTTGTTCATATTTGTCTTATTTAGTTCTCAAAAGTTTCACTGGGATTAATTCTTGAGCTTTGGAGTCAAGGGAGTAAGAAATACTCTTGCTACTCTTGCTCTTTAGCTTTTTTTGTCTTAATATGCCTATTCTCTTAGTTGTATCCTCTTGACTGATAGTGATGAGGGTGAAAAGTGGTTACTATACTCTTCATGATTAACTATGGTCCTTGAGACACTTAAGAATAGAATAAAGCCTTAGTTTGTTTTGGCACAATTCCTAGTGTAAAAGGATACTAAATGCAACTTTTCCTAATTTTTTCAGTTTAGTCTTAAAACACTAAATACTCAGTACTCACTCATTCCAAAGAATGATGTTAGCTCATCTAGGCATAGGATTGAGTTGCTATTACTGTTATCATCATCATTGCTGTTAATAGGTTGTCACCCTTTTAATAGATTTAATAGATCATTAAAATCTGGTTTTGCAACCCTTTGCTCACCTTCCATGCTGAAAATATACCCATGGTGGATTCATGTCAATGTATGGCAAAACAAATACAATATTGTAAAGCTAAAAAATAGACAAATAAGCTAATTTAAATTAAAAAAAATAAAAATAAAAAGGATGGCTAGAGCTGGAAAATCCAGAGAATAACTACACTGGGGCAAGTTGAAATTCACACATGACAAGGCTAAAGGGTGTTTTTTTGATGAACCAGATATTAGGCAGATGAAGGCAGACGCGGGACTGCAGAGGAGTGATACTTAAAGTTGGCTAGCCAGAGAATCCCTCCCGTGTCATAAGGACTCCAAGAAAATGCCTCTAGAGTTCTGTGAATAAACCACGAAAGAGGGTGTCAGTACATTGACACTAGCAGCTCTGTACCAATCACATAAGATATCTCCTTCTCTCATCTGCATTTACCCTCTGTGAGGCCCAAAGGAGAGTTGAAAGTTAAAGTGTCTCAGTCGTGTCCGACTCTTTGTGACCCCAGGGACTATACAATCCATGGAATTCTCCAGGCCAGAATACTGGAGTGGGTAGCCTTTCCCTTCTCCAGGAGATCGTCCCAACCCAGGGATCAAACCCAGGTCTCCCACATTGCAGGCAGATTCTTGACCAGCTGAGCCACCAGGGAAGCCTAGGAATACTGGAGTGGGTGGCCTATCCCTTCTCCAGCGGATCTTCCTGATCGAGGAATGAAGCCGGGGTCTCCTACATTGCAGGTGGATTCCTTACAAACTGGGCTATCAGGAAAGCCCAAAGGAGAGTTAGGGAGTGAAATAAAAGATGAAATGAGGGCAGGGAAAGGAAACCAATCACACATGAGCACGTGGTGTACATTTTCAAGGCACTATACACAGGCACACAGAAGGCGCTGCACAGATTTGAATGGAATGCATTCTTTCTTTATCCATTAAAAAAAAAAAAAAATTCTTGGCCATAAACAGGACATGTGAGATCTTAGTTCCCCAACCAAGGATCAAACCCTTACCTCTCGCATTGGATGTGTGGAGTATTAATCACTGAAACACCATCAAAGTCCCCTTCATCCATTTTTTTCTTTCAGTCTTATATATCTGTGCTTTGCCTCTATGCAACCTTTTATCATCAATGTTATTTTTCTCATCTTGATCTTTTTTTTTTTTTACTTTAGTGGAAAGAAACACTCTAGTGGTATCATTGAGTCCTCGTGGAGTATCAGTACCTGTCCATCTGACTATCTAAACTGGATGCAGTTTCACAAAGACTGGAAACCTCATCGGAAGACTGAGTGTCAATGGGAAGAACTGAATCAATGACCTGAGAGTTGGGATTGAAGGTACCAAGGGAATCAAGGTGCCTGAAGCTACAGATAGACCCTGGCAGACTTGAAACCTGACTTTGCAGTCAACCACATTTCAGATCTTATTTTGAACAGTCTTTAACTTATTTTGGCCTCAGTTCCTACATCATAAGATGTCGTGAGACTTAAAGAATTGACATAAATGAACAGCATAGTTACTGGTTTGGGGTGTCCCCACTGCACCCCTGTCATCCTGGTCTTCAGTTCATGTTTTCAGAACCCACATATTAACGGTATATTACTGATAGAGAGGAGAAAGTGTACATTCTGTATATTAGTGTTTGTGAAGCCTAACAGATACTGAAAGCTCCTTGAGAAACGAGATGATATTTCAGAAGAATCACATCAACTTAAGGTCATAATATTCCCTGGTGGCTCAGCTAGTCAAGAACCCTCCTACCAATGCAGGAGATGCAAGAGATAAGGGTTCGATCCCTGGGTTGGGAAGATTCCCTGGGGAAGGAAATGGCAACCTGCTCCAGTATTCTTTCCTGGAAAATTCCAGGAAAGGAATTTGGTGGGAGCCAGGTGGGCTGCAGTCCATAGATAAGGGTTCGATCCCTGGGTTGGTAAGATTCCCTGGGGAAGGAAATGGCAACCTGCTCCAGTATTCTTTCCTGGAAAATTCCAGGAAAGGAATTTGGTGGGAGCCAGGTGGGCTGCAGTCCATAGGGTCACAAAGAGTTAGAGATGACTGAATACGGATGCATGAGGGGGATTTCATGGTACATGGACATCTTTCAGAAAGTTAGAAAAGAAACAGAAGTCTCCATAATAATCATTCTTTTTCATCTTCCCTCATTTAAGGTAGGTATTGAGGTGTTTTTTGGCTTGTCTTTTGCTTTTGATTTCTTAATTCTTTTCTCTGGGAAAAAGAATTTGACCAACAAATTCTCCAGGAGATATAATAAAGATGGAATCATATTGTGAAATATGATCCTGCCCAGTATGCTTGAGTTTAATTACAAAGAAAAGGTTTCCAAGATAACAGTTTCAAGTTTAAATCTGAGCCATTTGAAGGCAGCTGGGGAAGTTACAGAAGAAGAAAGCTTTTCTTCCACCCCGAAGTCATTGGGATTGTAGTCACTTGCTTTGACCTCTGGTAAGGCCGGTCCCAAAAAGACAAAAGACTTAGTGTTCTAGCACCAAACAGACCTCTTCCACTTAACAAATATGCACCTGAGTTAATCAATCTAAATTTCAGTTTCCTCATCTGCCAAGTCCCTATTACCTTTTTCAAGGAAATAATGAATTAAAAATAAAAGATCTTAGCCTTTCCTCGCACACAGTAAATTCGTGATAGATGTTAGCTGTTTTCTCAAAAACAGCAGCATTCAAAGGGCCATGGGAAGAGGGGCCCCAGGGAGACTAGAACTGAATTTCATAGAGAAAATGGAAGAAGACATCGGGCAGTCAGGAGAAGAAAATCTAGAAGGTATGAGAGCGACCAGTGAAACGCTGCATTCCTTCACCTGAGGTCTTCTACCTTCCTCACTCTCTGACTGTGGCAAATATAAGAGGACTTCTGCCCGGTTCAAAACACTTGTATCTATGTGCAGGATTAACTCTAGGGAGGACACAATGCCACTTATCACCGGGAAAGGTGTACCCTGTGGAATCCTCAAAAATTAGGGAGCTTGCACACAGAGTAGGTGCACCAAACACTTCCGCATGACATTCTAGGAAAGGCTAATTGGTCACAAGCTGTGGGCAAGCTGGACAGACTGGCAGTGCTAATGGATTCTCACAGTTTGGCATGTACTTCATCTGGGCCCACGGATAATTTAAGGATAAGTTTTTGAAAGCTACTTTTCTAAAATTAAAAAAAAAAGTATTGTAAAAAATACAGAAACGCTTTACAAAACATAAAGACAAGTAGCTAGATTTGGACGTGGAAAACCAGCAGGATCCCAGACAGTACCTTTTGTCTTGACTTTCTCTGCCCTGGTTTAGTTGAGTTTCTTTCTCTTAGCAGATAAGGTTGCCCTCCCATAACCCCTGGGTTCCTGTCTCCTCTACCCAGAGACAGACTGCTTTCAGGTCTCAATTCCAGTTTCCCAGGAGAAAGACTGGGAGAGGTTCACTTTACATTTCACGTCCACTCCTATCCTCAGATTCAGAAACATGTGTGTGTGTCTGTGTGTGTACAAGGTGGCCACAGATCCAGCTCCATGGGAGCAGTTCTCCAAGAGAAAGAACCTTTGTGAGTTGGGCATATGAGAGTCTCTATTGTGGCACTCCAAACACTATCACTTAGGGAGGTTATGTCATATTGTAACTATGAAGCCTTGCATTACCACTTAGAACCCACATGAAAGGCAAGCACAAGCTCAGCTATGTTTGGTCCATGTTAATTTTTGCATCACTTACCATAGGTACACAACATATCTAAATTACCCTACTAAATTAATTACCTGTAATGCAAGATTGTCTTGTCAAACCTGTTCAGACTTTTGTTTTTCTTTCTGTCTCAACCAATTTCTGTGCTGCAGTTATTATTTTTTACATATTAAGAAAACGATTAATTGAGAAAGCCTGGAAAACAGTTTGTTTTAACTTTAAATACCTTTAAATCCATACATAGGAATGAGCTTTTTGACCATTTGATTTCCTGAAGGAGAAGGCTCATTTTTTATTTTAAGCTGCTTCGATTTGTATCCAAAAAGAATGGTATTAGTCCGTTTGTAAAAAAGTCTCTTTTCCAAAACTACTTAAACTACTTGTGTGCTTTTACTAGCAATGTTCACAGTAAGGACAGTCTCAGAGTCATTCATCTCACCCTGATGTGATTCTGTAAATGCACATGTAGCTATTACATTTGGAACCCAAGAGCTTGTTTTAGTGAATCGGTTTTGGTCTCTTATTTGCAATAACACCACTGTACGTGGCATTCAGGCTTTCATGTGGTTCAATGTGTGCCATTGTTGAGATTCACTGACTTTATTTGTTCTGCCAGTTGAGTTAGAAACTACCCAAGCCAAGACTGGACAAGATTACCCAAGATGATTCATGTGTAGTGCAATGGTTTGAGATAGGGCAGTGTTTGTAACTTGTGAGTGCTAAGCATATTTCCAGCCATGATGGATGCATTCCAAAGAGCGGTTCATGTTTTATTCTGACAGTGACTTTTAGTGTATTAACTCAACAGTCTCAGTTGTTTGAGACCTTTCAACAGCTGTGAGAAGCTGGAGAATCCTAGAGACAGAACAGAGTATGAATGAAGTGCCACTTCAGAATGTGTTTATGGACTTTCAACTATCACATTCTTCTCTATCTGATAGCTCTAGTGTCTTTTTGTTTTTCCTCTTCCTATTTTAGGTTCTCTAGTTGGCTTATGTCTAAGGGACAGGAAGTCTGAAATTTGAAACCTGCCCGGTTCACTGTCCTTTCCCTTTCAGTGACTGTGAGAGGAAGCTAGAAATTTCAGTAACAACATGTTTCAATTATTTTTATTTTAGACCACATGGGCAGAGGCTGGTCACCACTGTTTGACAGGATGTTGCTGTGTCTTCTTGGTAGGGGTCCACTGCCCTTCAAAGAGAGAGATTTGGATTCTTTTGACTCTTAAAAAAAAATGTTAGCCACACACACAGAGAAAACACCACACAGGGATACGTGTCTGGGTGAGAACTTTTGAATGAGGCAAGCTTTCCAGTTATATTCTCTTGCTGAAGAGGGGAATATCTTACCTCATGTGGATTCAAGAAGCTCAGCTGCCTAATATTATGAAAGATATAGATTCACAGTCCCTTATCCCACAATCCTGAGGTTAGAGGTAATCCCTAATTCAGAGCTACTCAGATTGCATGTACTGCATGTTGCACGATACACCAGGTAGATCTGAGGAGAGCTAGAATAAAACACATTCATAATTTCCTCCTATTGTGACTGTTGCTGCTGCTGCTGCTGCTAAGTCGCTTCAGTCGTGTCCGACTCTGTGCGACCCCATAGACGGCAGCCCACCAGGCTCCGCTCTCCCTGGGATTCTTAAGGATAGCTAAAGATTAAAGCTACTCTCACATAAATTCTGCTTGGGATTTCCATAAAATTTGTTCAGTTCAGGTCAGATTTTGCCTCCACTTAGGTCAAAAAAGCTCTTGGTGTTCAGAGTTTGTTGGATTTTGGATTTGCAAGAAAGGGATTGTGGTTCTATCTTCCTAAATTGTAGGCATACTGTAGATAGAAACGATGGACTAGTTAAATAAATGACTGACTAATTGAATAAATGAGAGAATAGATAGCCTTTCTCTATAAAGTAGAAAATAAAGAGGATAAACTATTTTATGATTTAATAGGCTGCCTAAATGTGGAAGCGAACTCTAAAGGGAAGGTTGTTCCAAGTGAAGAGGCAACTGATCTCCTAGCTCATCACTGCACACTGTGCTTGGTACCAGGATATTCAGGTTTCACATTCAGTTCTGTGCATCTTCAGTTTACTCCCATCGCCAGTCTTCCTAAGCTTTCTCCTTATAGCTCATTGTGACTATTGACTACAGGTTACATCTTCCCCCAGAAAAACATGATACGCAGGAAAATAGATGATTGCGAATACAGGCTTTACTTCTACAGAAACAGGTGTTGCTTACTTCTGAAGAAATTTTGCCAGTATTTCATCATTAAAAAGGGCCTTTTGGCTTATAAAGTTTCTCACACCCCCTGCGATTCTTTCACGTATAGAGTGCTCTGCACATTTAAAGGGCTGTTATGCTTTGAAGATTTATTGTATTGCATGTTTGATACTGTTAAGAAGAATATGACTAGAAAACAAAAACACACTGGAACAAGTTTTATACGTGACCTTCACCTTGAAGAAGTCTTGCCTGCCTTTAAATTGCCTTCCAGCTGACTGCCTGGGAATAGGCGCTCCCTTCTGCCGCATCAGCAAGTGAGTTCTCCAGGGCTGCCATCTTCCAGCTTTGCCAAGGACTGCCCTGGACTGCACCTGCTGTCTTAGCCTATTTATTTACAGTGCTCACTCCCATTCTCAAAACAAAACAAACAAACAAACAAACAAAAACCCGACTTTGAATGAAAAATTATATAATCATATTTAAGAAAAATTCTTGTAATTTTGGTTAAAAATCTCAAGTTTTCCCATCAAATTCATTCCTTGCCTCAACCTTACTATTCTATCACATGATGGACATTTTTGCTTTAAACGATTATCTTAAACTCAGTTTTCTAAACATTTAACCTTCTGTGGAGAGGATTAGAAATTCATTTTAATCCATGTTTAAAGTAGGTTGGCACATTTTCCTGCACATCAGAGGGGGGAAAAGTCTCTTTCTTCATTCATAGGTGCTTTTAAAATATGTTTCTGCCATATACTAATGTCTTTCACTAAAACACCAGTTTGTCCATGGAAACAAATCCATTGGAACTCCAATAAGTTCAACGTGACAGAGGCCTTGCACACTCCCAAAATGCTTGCTTTGCAAAGCCACATGAAAGGCATCTTCCCTACCCCTGGCCAGCTTGTTTCTGCATCGCTGCAGCCTGCCAAGATTAATCGAGGTGTAAAAGTCATGTGTTCAACGCCGAGCCTATTTATTAAGGAGGGAGGTGAAGAGAAGGAAGTGCGAGCAAGGAACTGTTGAGAGGCAGGATGGCTCTCTTGCTGATAAAACAGAGATTTTTTTTTTCCACTAGAAAAAAAGTCAGGATTAGCTAAACAAATTAATGTTTGCATTGTTAGCTACAGGCTATACAGATGTGTTTACCAGCATGATAAACGAACACAACACTCAAAAGTGTAAGTGGGTGGGCAGGGTAACAGTAGCACAGGTATGTCTTTCTTTCTAAAAAGAAAAATTATTTTGACCTCCCAAATGCCTCATAGGTGGCTCCAATCCCTGTATCCATATTTCATGATTAAAACTAGAAAATGGATCCATTGGCTAAATTCCTTGGCTCCCAGAAACACATCCATTTACTACTAAACAGATTAATCCCCTTACCTGGAATGGGAGACAGATAGATTAACTATATGGATTTTACCATTAAGACCAACAAAATGAGGCTTTGTCCAAAAGAAGGGAGTTTCCCCAACATGGACTCCACGTGGAGTCGTTCCAGACGTCAACACTCCATGTTTGAATCGGGTAGGATTTGCAGACAAATATTGGCAGTGATAACTACTGTCCCTTCAGCTTCAGTCGCATAAGAGCAGTGCTGTACCAAATGCTCTTGCCAGACCCTAAAACATTTTCATCAACACCAGAACCAGCAAGCACCTAGGTAATGTTCAAATAAGAAAAACAAAACACCAAAAAAAAAAAAAAAAGGCAGCACTGCCCCCAGTGAGAAGGGTGCCTTCTCTGTTTTAAAATGAGACAAAAGCAATGTCCCAATCTTCCTCGTCTGTCAAGAATCTCAAGCCTTTAGATTTGGCTTTGAAGATAGACTGATGATATATTGACCATAGTTTACTAATTCAAAATTAGCAATATATGGCTTGTTAAAAAGAAGTCTACAACCAGCATGTGAAAACACAGAACTGTGCAAGGAAACTCCAGACATGTGGCCATCTCAGACTGAGATCTTTTCATCCAAACACATCATTTTTTAAAGGAGGAAACTGAGATAAGTCAAGTGGCTACGTATTGACTAGTCTGGAACCAGGAATAGTGCTCTCTACTCTACTGAGGACTTCTCTCCTTTATTCTTGACTCAAAAAAAAAAAACGAAATCTAAGTACCAATGTCATGAATATATCAAGTAATCAGAGCCACAAGGAGAAGAAAACAATGTTCACAGCAAGGAAGAATTCAAAGGTAACTCCAGGCTGTAAATACAAGAGAGGAAAACTAGAATAGGATGATTTTCTCCTCAGACACAGCAGGGAAATTATCCAAGACAAAGTCAAAACTATGCAAATGTGATTGGGTGCTGAATGCAAAAATCTTTGAAAACAGTTCTGAGCAGGAGCTGGTGGCTGGGGTCTTAATGAATTCCTTGGTGGATTTCATGTAGCTTAGGGAAAAGGCATCCTTAGTTCTCAGGCATTTGCTGGGGTGACTCATCAGTGAAGGTCAGCAGATAGAAAGGTGTTTGTCTTTTTATGCTCACTTTTCCAACGCCTTTGCAGAAACTAAACGCACCTTGATTGAGAACGCATTTTTCTTCTTGCCTTTTGCAGATTCTTGCTGAAAAAATCCTTATTTTCTTTCATCTTCTTTCATCCCTAGTACTTTCTGCATTGAGACATATTGCCTTCTTGTCATATTTCCCAAGGAGAGAGTCTCTGAATAAGAGTTTCCAGCTGTTTTCAAGGAGGGGGTTCAGTAATTGAGAATTACAGAAACTTTGAGCTAGAAGGGGCTGTTAGTTTAGTGATTCTCCACAGGGATGATCCCCACCGGGAACAGTTAGCAAAGTCTGGGGACATTTTTTAGTCACAATTTGTTGTCTCAATTGAGTAGGAGTGGTTGTAGCATCCAGCTTATATAGTCCAGGCAGGATGCTAAACATCCTGCAATGCACAGGGCAGCCCCATAGCAAAGAATTCCCCTCAACTGACAACAGTGTCTAGGTTGAGACACGATTCAGAATGATTTTGTTTCATAAATGAGTGTGTAGAGATTCAAGGCCTTCCCTTGTGTGTCAGTCGGTAAAGAATCTGCCTACACTAACCACTTGCAGTGCAGGAGTTCGATCCCTGGTCGGGAAGATCCCCTGGAGAAGGAGATGGCGCCCCACTCCAGTACTCTTGCCTGGAGAATCCCATGGACAGAGGAGCCTGGTGGGCTGCAGTCCATGGGGTCGCAAGGGTTGGACACGACTGAATGACTAACTAGCAGAAGTTCAGGGGGCTTAAGCCATGCTCTGCAATGTTAAGCCCAACCCTAAACTCTTTGTCTCTTGATTCCCATTCTAGTGCTCTTTTATATAATAATTGGAACTACTATTTATACTTGCTTTGTTCATTCTTGAGGCTAGTTCAGACTTTCTATGAACAATCATCAATATTTTCAAAAGAAATGAGTTCCATTGTGTTCTCTCAATTTCTTAAGTATTTCTGAAAATGACTAATTTACCAGCTTAAAAAAAAAAATTGAGAAAAAGTAAGGGAATTGAGTTATACCTTCAATAGTCAATAGTTGTACTTTCAATAGTCTCTCATTAACATCTAATGAAGGTGAATTCAGAGGGTCCATAGGCTAATTTATATACCTGTTGCTAATGATATAGTTCAGAAAAAGTAGAGCAAACATCTCAAATTTAAGAAATATGATATGAGAGAGGAAAGCATTAAGAGTATGGGATGTAATTCTCTAGAAGGTTTTTCCTAATGAAACACACATAAATCCTAGCATCACTCTTTCCTTATCTCTTCCTTTTTGGCTTCTCGAGCAGGGGGGAGAAATAGACAACTCGCCCGCACTGTGTGAACCTCCCCAGCCACTATTCCTTGGCCTCATGGAGACCGTGTGTACATGCATGCTTAATCATTTGGTCGTGTCCAACTCTTTGCAACCCTTTGGACTCCATCCCGCCAGGCTCCTCTGTCCATGGGGTTTTTCAGGCAAGAATACTGGAGTGTGTGGCCATTTTCCTCCTTCAGGGGATCTTCCCAACCCAGAGATCGAACCTGAGTCTCCCACATCTTCTGTGTTGCTGGCAGATGCTTCACCTCCTGAGCCCAAAACTATGTAAGTTATTTGTTCAAAATAAAATTGTATTTCAACCAAAGCATATTACTGGAAGTTACAGAAGATATTAGTTCCTGATCTGAATTTCCTGGGTTTTGGTGACCTTGTACTTTTTTCATGATATTAAAACCATATAGATGTAAGAGTCTCCCCTCCAGTACAGGCAGAAACAACATGGATTCTACACGTTTGAACATATTCATTAATTTCCTGGCTTCTCATCAGTCAGGGACCTTCCAAGTTTCAACTTGTCAAATCAAGGAGAGAGAGCAGAATGAATTTTCTTTTCTGAAAGTGGCTCCTGAATAATCTCTAGTCACTTAAAATAAAAAAAAAGTGACCTATATTTTAGCTGTATGTCAGCCTTTATACAAGCGCATTGATTATTCATCTATAACACATATCCACAAGAAGTCTACTCATTAGATTCTCTCCCAATAAGTTACCTGTCCCTAGTTATTTGCAAGGGTGGTGCTAGTAGTAAAGAACCCACCTCCCAGTGAAAGAGAAGTAAGAGACATGGGTTCAACCCCCTGAGTCAGGAAGATCTCCTGGAGGAGGGCATGGCAATCCACTCCAGTATTGGAGAATCCCATGGGCAGAGGAGCCTGGCTGCAGTCCATAGGGTTGCAAAGAGTCAGACATGACTGAAGCAACTTGCATGCACTCAATTATTTGCAAGCAGTTTTCTACAGAAGTTATTAAGAACCTGGGCTTGCAATTTGCCATTGACATGGTGGGCTCTGTGAACTGAGCCTTTTACCTGCAGGATCTGGAGCTGTCTCTGGATAGACATGTTCAGAATGGAGTTGAATTCGCAGACACCAACCTGAATAGCTCAGCTCTCATTCACTCTAGCACCTAATGCATAATAACATGCAAAACATTATTTGTTAAATGCTGCTGCTGCTGCTGCTGCTAAGTCGCTTCAGTCATGTCCAACTCTGTGCGACCCCACAGACGGCAGCCCACCATGCTCCCCCATCCCTGGGATTCTCCAGGCAAGAACACTGGAGTGGGTTGCCATTTCCTTCTCCAATACATGAAAGTGAAAAGTGAAAGTGAAGCCGCTCAGTCATGTCCGACTCTTCACGACCCCATGGACTGCAGCCCACCAGGCTCTGACGTCCATGGGATCTTCCAGGCAAGAGTACTGGAGTGGGGTGACATTGCCTTCTCCAATTGTTAAATGAATAAATCTTAATCTGCCATTTAGGGTTAGGCCCTCAGAGGAGACTGATGTTGGTTAATGTGTGACTCTTTAATTCCAAGCACAGTGTTTAGCAAATATTTGAAGCACAATTAAACAGCTCCTAAAATGAATTTCCCAGTTACAAAAAAATGTAATTCTTCTGAACCTCTGGTTTCCAGTATAAAACCTTGACTCACATGGAAATAGTTGAGAAAATGTACATAAAATTGAAAATATCAAACAGTAATAGATTTATTTGTATCTTTTTGTTTCCAAAATGTTACATGGTGTCTCTAGAATGTCATCCCTGGCCACTTTCTAGCCCTTTCCTTCATCTTATCAAACATTCAGTGTGATCACCAAACACATTGAGCCTAAGGGTAAGCCCTTGGACCAAGTCTTAGGTCTCTGCCCCTTAAGAGTTGTCATCAGATATTAATATAGTACTTGATTCCTCTTGTGTGTGGGTTGTTTATCATCAAGTGGAGATAATGTGTGTTCCCACCACAGGCATTCACTGTAAACATTAAAGGACTTAATACAGCTAAAGCACATAGAATAAAATTTGGCACAACAAATGCTATAAGATTAGCCATAATTCGTGAAGTATTTGAACAATTTTCCCAGATGATATTCCCACATTCAGGTCATAAAACTCTGTAATGATTATTTAAGGATTCTTTCTCTTTTCACTCTAGCATCTTGCTCAAAGTCTAAAATATTGCATCATTCACTCAAAATTGAGCTCCTATGTACCAGCTCTAAATTCTGTAAAGCTTTTATCCTTCAATTCAAAAATAAAGAAATTTAAAAAATTAAAAAAAGAAAGAAAAGGGTAAAATATAAAGGAAAATGGACATGGTACTATGGGAGCAGGGAGCAAAAGGCAGAAAAGCTAGTTCATTTTGTTGGTGTGTGTTGGTGGCTATGCCTATGGGACTGTGGGAACACGGACTAGGGGAGTGAGGGGGTGGGTAGGTGGGGAGGAGGGGGTGAGGCACAGCTTTTGCAAAGGAGGTAGCAATTGAATTGGATCCTTAAAGACTAGAGAAGAAAAGCAAGTGATCATAGAATTTTTTTTTTTGTAATATGAGCTTTGAGTGGGGAGGTGGGGTTGTGCAGGGAGAGCTTCTCCAGGTGGAACTAACAGATATTTGAAAACCCGGAGATAAGAAAGAGAATGACTCTTTTCAAACACCATATTTTCTTCCCTTTAAGTTATCAATAATAAGAAAAAGAGACAGCAAACTTGTAACAATTTTCTAGAATAAGTATTATCAAATATATGTTGTTTTCACGTTTTAATTTTAATATTGGACTACAGGTGCAGCATGCATTCATTTGTTCAGTCACTTTCCGCTTTCTTATTCAGTATCACAGTCAACATTTAAGTCGATACCTTTATGATATTCACACGCCGAAAATCAATGTGGACAGTTATACATAACCTAATGATCACACATTGCTTTTCAAAACGCTTGCTTATGATCACAGCGTCTTTATCACTTTCAAGATCGAGAGCATAATGTAGGGGCTCACAGAAGAACCTTAGTGCTTTTTTCTGTTTCCTGTTTGTTAAAACTTACAGTTAAATTTGTTTATTTAAATTATGTATCTCTGGAAGTTGAAGGGCTTCTCTTGAAAATCGGCTAGAAGCTTTAGACTGATAGCTATTCATGCCTGAGAGATGATCCATTTCAGCATATGAATTGATCATACCAAGCTTTCCAAGCTGGGGAAATTCTGATTTATTTGAGACACTGCTTTAGTTAGTTGTATGACTGTCATGTGATAAACCAGTCCTCTATAAACAAAATGATTTTTTGTTTCAATGCTGTATAATCTCTCAGAAGGGTTTTATTCAACAATAGGAGATCCAAAATCCAGGTCCAATTTAACCGGGTGTAGTTATTTCATTAATCAAGACCCAATCAGGAGAGGGAAACCACATGGTAATTTGAATAGGAAAAGCTAAATATAAAAAAACTATATTAATTATGTTGTGTGATAGTTATTCAGTCTTGTCTGATACGTTATGACCCCATGTACTGTAGCTCACCAGACTCCTCTGTGCATGGAATTCCCCAGGCAAGAATACTGGAGTGGGTAGCCATTCCCTTCTCCAGGGGGTCTTCCCCACCCAGGGATCAAACTCAAGTCGCCTGCATTGCAGGCAGATTCTTTACCATGTGAGCCACCATGGAAGCCCATTATTAACTATAATGGTGGAACAATTATAAAAGAGCAAAAAATAACACTCTAAGGAATATTTGAGGGCTGAGGGATGGTATCTAAGGGAGGAACAACTTGGAGGGCAGGTTGGGGAGCTGACGGTATCCTCAAGGCTGGGATTTGCAGATCTTCTTGTAGAAGATGTGGTTGCAGCTGCAGTAGGTTGTGAAGGAGTACTATGGGTTACCTAGGCCAGAAAAAGTCAAATCAATACCAAATAGGAGACTCCCTTCAGGGGTGCAGGCAGACCAAGGTCCACAGGTGTGCACACAGCAGGATTCTGGGTTTTGGAAGTCTGCTCACTAGTGGGATGTTGCAAGAACTGGTGTGCAGCTATCTGGGGAGGGTCACAGAGAAGGATCACTAGGCTGGGGCCAGGGCTATAAGCTCTTTGAGGGATTGCATGCTCTAGAACAGAGCATCTCTGGCAGGGGTATGGCAAAAGCCAGGTAAGACAGAAGTGATAGCATGCTATAATCAGAAAGATAACTTGCAAAGTTCCCCAGTACCTCTGCTGCAACTTTAACATTGTGCTCCCTGAAAAAAAAGTATACATTTGAAGGCGTTCAGCCCAATATCACAGTGTAGGTAGTGAAAGGACTGAT
Source organism: Giraffa tippelskirchi (assembly GCF_054371585.1). NCBI lineage: Eukaryota > Metazoa > Chordata > Mammalia > Artiodactyla > Giraffidae > Giraffa > Giraffa tippelskirchi. The sequence goes on from NC_137281.1 coordinate 156,084,891, forward strand.
TCTGATGTGAGGGACAATAATCTGATAAGTAGAGCAGCGATCTCCTCAGATTTCCTAGCTGAGGTAGAAATCAACAGCAAAGGTACCTCCTGCATATTATTATCATTATAATATATATTATTATTATATAATATATAGCATTGTATTATTAATATATATTAGCAATTATCGTTCACAAAATTATTATATACTTATAATTATTGAAATATATTCATATATAATTAAATGTAATTACATATTATAATATATATTAATTATTATTAAGGCTTACAAGATTATATAATTGTAATTATTGAAATATATTCATATAGACTTAAATGTAATTATATGTTATAATATATATTATTATATCAGCACTTGCATCAACTTGGGCACCAGCTTGTGCTTCCCAACTTGTACCTCTTTTGCCATGGATCCCACACGATTTCCCTGATTACAGAAAATGAGGAAACACAAAGCAGTGTGTATCACAGTATTAAGAACAGATGACAGTTCCATGTGTCTGTAGCATAGTATGAACTGAGGACAATCAAAAGTTGAGTCAGAAAGAAATCACAGGGGCTTGATCGCAAACTGTTTCCTATGCTTTATAAAGGAACTTGATTTTAATGTCAATATAGAGAATATGGCAGAAACTCTTAGAGATCATCAAAACGTGTGCAATCTTCTGTATTACGCTCAGGTGAAATGCAACTAACTTTTATAAATGGAATGTCAAAATGATGCCATTCTATTTTGAGGCAAGTAAGAGCTGGTGTAACTTCTCCAACCATATAGTTTGAAGCCAAGAACTTTAGAGGTAGAATCGCAAAATGGAAACCATCGGGTCTCTGAGTCATGGCTTGGAGCAGGGACCTACAGAGGACAGTGAATCTGGAACATGTTTGATTGTGACATCGGTGATAAATCTGCATTTTGCTTGTTAAGTCACTGTGATTTAGGAATTTGTTACTGGAGTATAACCTAGCCCAGAATTATAAGCAGGAGGGAAACTGATCAGATTGGTTTTTGGAAAGATGCTTTTTTTTCCCCCAAATAAATGTAAGCTCATCTCCATAAATTCAAATAGAAATAGGAACAACAAGCCAACAATAGGTACTGATTACCTTATTCCTACAGGTTTCTGTACTCTGTGTGTTGTGGTAAGAGTAGTGGCAATGAAATATTACTAATAAATAAGAGCTTCTATTTAATTTAAAAAAATTACAGTAACATAAAATCCAAGAATTTCTCTTTTGTGTATTAAAAAGGTCATCCAGTTCATGACTCTTCTTGACACACTGACCACTCTAAATGAACCCTCAAGCATCTTCATAAACATGGTGGCTGAAACAAGCTTCCTGAGAGTCACTGAGTTTTATGAAGACAGGAAGGTATGATACTGAGATCAGTCCTGATGGGGGAAGTGGTTATCCTAGTGGGTAATGAACTGAGTAGACCCCTGTTTCTCATCACGCACCTGCATGTGTTCCATCTAGTCACTGTTATACAGCATGATACAATTACGGTCCCCAACCACAAAGCCTTGGCACAAATATTACTTAATTATTTGTTAATGCAGTCACTGAGATCTGGAAACACGGGTATTTTCAAACGTCAAGACGATACAGTAAGATTCCTGGAAAAGGAATTGCGGACACCTGGCACAGGAAAGCAGGTTAGATATTACAAATATTGTTATCTTATTTCAAATCATTCACAGGTATCATCTGCCTTACTGCCTCCGGAGTATTCCAAGATCTTTGTGCATGCACGTTAAGTCGCTTCAGTCGTGTCCGACTCTTTGTGACCCCGTGGACTGTAGCCCACCAGGCTCCTCTGTCCATGGATTCTCCAGGCAGGAATACTGGGGTGGGTTGCCATTCCCTCTTCTAGAGGATCTTCCCAGCCCAGAGATCGAACCCGCATCTATTATATCTCCTGCATTGGCCGGCAGATTTCTTTACCAGTAGCGCCACCTGGGAAGCCCCCGACCATCTTCATTGCTTCATTAAAACAGTGTCCTTTCTGTGTAACTGTAATAAAAGTGAAAGTGAAAGTCGCTCAGTCGTGTCGGACTCTTTGTGACCCCATGGACTGTACAGTTCATGGAATTCTCCAGGCCAGCATACTGGAGTCAGTAGCCTTTCCCTGCTCCAGGGGAATCTTCCCAACCCAGGGATCGAACCCAGGTCTCCGGCATTGCAAGTGGATTCTTTACTGGCTGAGCCACCAGGGAAGCCCATGTAACTGTAATAATCATACATCATTTGATATAATTAATAAATACTGTTTCCATTAACTTTTCTTCTGTATCCTTTCTGTTTTATTTTTTTTCCCTAGTTTTTTATGTTCTATTTTTTTGCCTGTCTCAAATAAAAGTTAAAACTTTGAACCAATATTTGGAAATGTATTTCAGCATTTATATATTTAGACTTATATATTTTAATAACAACAGCAAATATTTATACAACACTAGGTGATAGGCACATTTTGAAGCACTTCACACATGTAGATTTATTTACTCTTCACAAGCTTATAATGATAGGTACTATAATTATCTGCATTTAACATATGAAGAAAGTGAGGCACTTAGAAGTTAAGTAATTGGCTCAACTCATGTAGTTACTACAGTGATGCTGCTAGGATTTGAGCCCTGATAATTTTTACTCCAAAACTATTTCTTTTAATTATAGAATTTGGCCTATTTGAGAGTCTAATAAATAAAACACCAGTGACAAATTATCACAAAGTATAGCCTTAAAATTCTATCTAATCATCCTATATCAAAGATTCTATTTATTAATTGGTCTTTCTTAAAAATATCTTAACCTTTATAGTTTGAGACATGACATCTATCTGAAAGCTTAAACATAACCAATCTTCAGGTCATAATCTAGTCACTGCCATATGCTCAATTTTCTTTCTTTTTGCCCTCTCATTTTGCAACTCATTGAACTCTTCAAGACTTGTGAAAGGGTTTAAAACATCAAGTATACCTTCGCTTGATTGATCATTTAATTTTTTTTTTTTTTATTTTAAGGAGCGACATGGAGAGAGCTTAGAAATAGATTTCACATTAAATTTTTAGATTAGAGTAGCAACTGTGAAGGTTGCCATGCTTTCTCTGAAATGATATTAATCAAGACAGGCACCCTTTCATTATATCATCCTATGATATAAAGATTTATAAGTGTGTATATGATAAAATATACATATTTATTCGTATTTACATATATTTCTTGGGCTTCTCTGGTGGCTCAGTGGTAAAGAATCCACCTGTGAATATAGGAGATGTAAGTTTGGTCCTTGGATTGGGAAGATCCCCTGGAGAAGGAATGGTAACCCACTCCAGTATTCTTGCCTGGGAAATCCCATTTACAGAGGAGCCTGGTGAGATGGTCCATGGGGTTGCAAAAGAGTCAGACAGGACTTAGTGACTAAAAAACAAAACATTATATATATTTTGTAAGAAAAAAAAAATCCACACAACTGAATTCATGCACAAGGACAAAACAATTTAAAAATTAGAATAATTCAGTAAAGAGGAATGAAATTTTTCAAAACAGTAAGTACCATGTACCAAGTTGGGGCTGAGGTTGAGGGTAGAGACAGAGTGTTTGGAGAGGTGTTTTTTTTTCTCAGTTGATACATTAAATTCTATTCACATAATTTGTAGCTTTGCATTTTGACATTGGAATAGCTTATGCTGAAAAAATGACTTACTATGCACCAATTGTTACATCATCAATTCATAAAAGAGACTAGTCTATTATATAAAACAATGCTTTTTAATAGACTTGAATTGCTTGCTTTTAAGCAAGGGAATTATCACAAAAAAATTATGGCCTAAAGAAAATATAAGCCATAGAGTAGGCAGGTATTGTTACTGAGTAGCTTGTCCATTTCCTTTTTAAAATGAATAATTGTAGGCTTTTATTGGTTTAGTTTTCATCTGTTTGAAAATCCTTTCCCGTCCTTTTTGGTTGGTTTGTTTGTTTTAAAGACCAGCACCACAGGAGGAACAGTAAAGCATAGCTTTTCTGAAAAGTCTTTTGTGTCTGTTCATCTTGGTTAAGGAATTAATCCCAGACCTGACTGTTTGTATGACAATGTTGATATCTGATTCTGTCACTCAAAGGAAAATAGGAAATTTTCTCTTGGCATCAGTTATTTCTGTACTTCCCCAGATCAAATAAGATACAGACACTACAACTCTGAATTTTATTTTTCCCTAGGAAGAATGACTACCTCTGACATTTTAAAACCTTGTATTATTAATACACCATTGAATATTTATTTGAAAAGACTCCAAATTCAGGTGAAACTAAACCAAAGGTTTCTGGGGCTGGTCTTCTAATTAGCATTGCTAAATTTAAGTCATGTTGCCTGTTATTCACATCTTGTGCTTTTATTTTTATTTCTGATACCTTTCTTACTATTTCTAATCTTCTTCTTCATCTGTGCTATTTTAGATACCTTTATTATAAAAAGGTCACTATTAACATAATAGTATCATGAGTGTTGTAAAAGAAAGACGTGATAAGCAACCATACTTTATCCTATAATAACTTTAGTTATTTCATTTACCACCTTTAAAATTAGAAAAATTAGGCTCAAAAACTTCCTGATTTCACTGTCCCAACTACTTGAAGATTGTATATAAACTGGGGACTAATCTGAGAAATAGCTTAGTAACTCGCAGTTTGAAAAAAAACCCAAGTAGACAGAAGGTTATACTTGCACATGAAAGCCCAGATCTACTTATCTTTTACAAAACTTATTTATTTTATCCGATAAATCATGTAAAAGAACTTTTAAAGCTGTGAAGTGTTATATAAAGCAAAAGAGTTTGTAAAAACATTCCCAGTGCCAGCTATGTAAAATCTCCATGTATATATTTAGCCCATAAAGAGGTTGAAGATTCATTAACTTTTATTTAAGAATTATATTTTATTCCTCTGTGGTTTGCAAAATTTCACCAGTTTATTTTAATTCCAAGCTTCTTTTCCCATTGAAAACTCCAGGAGTTCACATATCAGGTTTTATTTACTAATAGACTATAATAAGTAATCAGCAGTATTTTCAGAATAAATGAAAACCTGTTGTTGTTGTTGTTACACAAGGTATATATATATTTCCCTCTAACTTCCTCCATGTTCTGTCAGGAAAGTACCAACAAATTGCTATCATCGCAAAAACGAACAAAGGACTTAATTTGGGGGAATAGTCCAGAATGGAAATCATGATTTAGCATTTGGTGCATGGTAGACACACAATAGATAGTTCTCAAAATATTGCTCAAAAATAATTGCCAATAGATTTGCAGACTTTTAAAAAGCTGTTGATCATTACTCTTCACACTTTTATCTGCAGTCACTTGGGCAAACTTTCTTATGTTGGGTAGGGAGGGACAGAGTGAGTGAGCTTCAACAATTGCCTCCTGGACAGGAAGCAGGGAGATTGCCCTCCAGGAAGCACAGCCTTGGCTCAGGATAAGCATTTCCTGTTTCTCTTGTTTTGTAGCCTTTTGTTAATCATGTTTGCTTAGGTCATCTGTCTGGATATCCATATCCTCTGATGCTCAGGTTTCTGGGTTGCGCCCCTGAGCCCTGAACAAGTGACACTGACCACTGTCTGACATTTGCCTACATCTTGAGCTTTCTGGTTTGCTGTTGAGACTGCTCATGCTCAGATGACAGGCTTTCTCAGCATGCATTATTCTGACCTTGAGGCCATTCTTGTTCTCTCTGAACTGGAAGCCATTCTAATTGGTTCCCTCTAAACTTAGACTGCTGTGATTGGTTCCCTCTGATTTTAGACCACTCTGATTGGTTCCCTCTGATGTTAAACCACTCTGATTGGGTCCCCCTGATGTTAGAACTCTCTGATGGGTTCCCTCTGGTCCCAAAGTCAGTTCTCCCTTCCTTCTATACTCCTAGGCCTGTGGTTGGGTCCGCCTTCCTCTCCTGTCTGACACAGGACTTGACTCATGGAGTGCACATGGAAATAGCTTCATTCCTGGTCTGCCTTGTATCACATCTTGTGCAGATACCTTCAGAGAACCATGAGACTGGTTCACAGATTAAAGAATGAGAGTAATAAGGAACGTTGAAGAACAGAAAGTATTTAACCTGAGAATGTGAAGTCTGAAGGACAGCTTAATGATGGTCTCCAATTGTGCCAGAAGTTCTGTTAACATCTTAGTGCTGCAAATTGCAACCAGCTGCTTCTATTCTGTTTTGAGGATGGAAATCATGGGTATGAGTGTCAATTACAGCACAAGAGATCAGGGTTAGACCACACACACACACAAAAAAAATATATATATATATATGTATATATATATACACTCACACACACTCACACATACACACACGCACACACACACACACATATATATATGTAATTTCCTGTTAGAATTAACTTATAGCAGTATCCATACAAACAAAAAATATGGATTGACATTAATTTAATCTCATATTCTTCATTTTCTTAGAGTAAATAGGAATATTGAACTCTGAGCTACTACGATTTTCATCTGGCTCACAGTAACAATGTTCAAGGTCATCTGCTTTCCAGATGATACAAAGATTGAAGTGGATATGGACACTTGGAACTTCCACCATTGGCTCCTCCCATTTCTCCAGCCTGCCCTCCTCCACCCTTTATACTTTTACTTTTCTGCTTCAAGTTCTGTGCTTAGGATATAAGAGCTAAAAAAGATAATGTATCTGTTCTTGGTGCCAATTAACATGAGGTTTATTTTCAAGTTTTGTTCAGTCACTCAGTCATGTCCAACTCTATGACCCCATTGACTGTAGCATGCCGGGTTTCCCTGTCCTTCACTATCTCTCAGAGCTTGCTCAACTCATGTCAACTGAGTCAATGATGCCTTCCAGACATCTCATCTTCTGTCACCCTCTTCTTCAACTTCCCTCAATCTTTCCCAGAATCAGAGTGTTTTCCAATGAGTTGGTTCTTCACATCAGGTGGCCAAAGTATTGGAACTTCAGCTTCAGCATCAGTCCTTCCAATGACTATTCAGGGTTGATTTCTTTTAGGATTGACTGGTTTGATCTCCTTGCTGTCAAGGTGAAACTGTTTACCACAGATTGGGACTTGAACCCTCATGGCTGGGACTTGAACCCAGCCAAAACCTGCTTGGGACTTGAACCCATGTGTCTAGGAATCAAACCCAGGCAAAACCCACGGTACCTGGTTTCAGCACCTAATGAAGTTCGGGTTCTTGGTGTCTCTTCACAGAAAGAAATCAGTGAGAGACAAAGTGATAGGTAAGAAGTGGGTTTATTCAGACACAGAGAGAAGCACAGAGTCTGTCCAGATACAGTGTGGGCCATCGCAGAGGCCAAGTGTAGCAGCCCTGAAATGTGGCATTGTTAGTCTTTGCAGCTGGGTAATTTCATATGCAAATGCGTGTGAGGATTATTCCAACTATTTTTGGGAAGGGGCAGAGATTTCCAGGATCTGGGCCACTACCCACTCCTTGGTCTTTTCACAGTGCCTTGGAACTGTCATGGAACCTCTGGGTGCGTCATTTCACTTGTTGATTGAAGATCAAGACCTAGTCTTGTCTGCCATCTTGGTCCCATTTGATTCTAACTGGTTTCAAGTTGTGGCCTTGGGCTATGGCATTCTTTCAAAAGTTGTGCCCTGCCCTTTCCCTCCTGTTATAAAGGGACTCTTCAGAATCTGTTCCAGCATCACAGTTTGAAAGCATCAGTTCTTCAGGGCTCAGGCTTCTTTATGGTCCAACCCTCATACTTGATCATGACCACTACTCAAAATAATAATTTAAAAAGAAAGTATTGTCCTGCAAGACATTTTTCATTCATTTCATTTAAAAGATATTTTTTATTTATTCATTTAAAATTTAAAAGATATTCTCCAAGCAATGCATATGGTCCTAGGCACAGTGTTATGCTGCTAAGTCGCTTCAGTCGTGTCTGACTCTGTGTGACCCTATAGACGGCAGCCCACCAGGCTCCGCCGTCCCTGGGATTCTCCAGGCAAGAATACTGGAGTGGGTTGCCGTTTCCTTCTCCAGTGCATGAAAGGGAAAAGTGAAAGTGAAGTCGCTCAGTCGTCCGACTCTTAGCGACCCCATGGACTGTAGCCTACCAGTCTCCTCCGTCCATGGGATTTTCCAGGCAAGAGTACTGGAGTGGGGTGCCATTGCCTTCTCCGAGGCACAGTGTTATAAGTGCTAGTAAAAAATTGTGTTAAGTTGTGGTGCCACCTTTAGTTCAGTTCAATTCAGTTTAGTTGCTTAGTCATGTCCGACTCTTTGGGACCCCATGGACTGCCTCTCTGTCCAGACCTCTCTGTCCATCGCCAAATCCCAGAGCTTGTTCAAACTCATGTCCATTGAGTCAGTAATGCCATCCAACCATCTCATGCTCTGTCGTCCCTTTCTCTGCCTGCCCTTAATCTTTCCCAGCATCAGGGTCTTTTCAAATGAATCAGCTCTTCACATCAGGTGGCCAAAGTATTGGAGTTTCAGCTTCAGCATCAGTCCTTCCAATGAATATTCAGGAATGATTTCCTTTAGGATGGACTGGTTGGATCTCCTTGCAGTCCAAGGGACTCTCAAGAGTCTTCTCCAACACCACAGTTCAAAAACATCAATTCTTCAGTGCTCAGCTTTCTTTATAGTCCAACTCTCACATCCATACTTGACCACTGGAAAAACCATAGCCTTGACTAGACAGACCTTTGTTGACAAAGTAATGTCTCTGCTTTTCAATATGCTGTCTAGGTTGGTCATAACTTTCCTATCAAGGAGTAAGCGTCTTTTAATTTCATGGCTGCAATCACCATCTGCAGTGATTTTGGAGCCCAGAAAAATAAAGTCTGACACTGTTTCCACTGTTTCCCCATCTATGTGCCATGAAGTGATGGGACCGGACGCCATGATCTTAGTTTTCTGAATGTTGAGCTTTAAGCCAACTTTTTCACTCTCCTCTTTCTCTTTCATCAAGAGGCTCTTTAGTCCTTCTTCAATTTCTGCCATAAGGGTGGTGTCATCTGCATATCTCAGGTTACTGATATTTCTCCCGGCAATCTTGATTCCAGCTTGTGTTTCCTCCAGCCCAGCATTTCTCATGATGTACTCTGCATATAAGATAAATAAACAAGGTGACAATATACAGCCTTGACGTACTCCTTTGCCTATTTGGAACCAGTCTGTTGTCCCATGTCCAATTCTAACTGTTGCTCCCTGAACAATATACAGGTTTCTCAAGAGGCAGGTCAGGTCGTCTGGTATTCCCATCTCTTTCAAAATTTTCCACAGTTTATTGTGATCCACACAGTCAAAAACTTTGGTATAGTCAATAAAGCAGAAGTAGATGTTTTTCTGGAACTCTATTGCTTTTTTGATGATCCAGTGGATGTCGGCATTTGGATCTCTGGTTCCTCTGCCTTTTCTAAAACCAGCTTGGACATCTTAAAGTTCACAGTTCATGTATTGCTGAAGCCTAGCTTGGAGAATGTTAAGTATTACTTTACTAGCATGTGAGATGAATGCAGTTGTGCAGTAGTTTGAGCATTCATTGGCATTGCCTTTCTTTGGGATTAGAATGAAAACTGACCTTTTCCAGTCCTGTGGCCACTGCTGAGTTTTCCAAATTTGCTGGCATATTGAGCGCAGCACTTTCACAGCATCATCTTTTAGGATTTGAACTCTTTAGTTACCTTAATTGAAACTTCGTCTATCAATTATTTTTATCCTATATAAATTTCTAAGGATTTATTAGGAGTTTCATCTTCTCCTTTACCTTTCATTTCTCTTCTTTTCTCAGCTATTTGTAAAGCCTCCTCAGACAACCATTTTGCCTTTTTGCATTTCTTCTTCTTGGGGATGCTTTTGATCACAGCCTCATGTACAATGTTATGAACAACCATCCATAGTTCTTCAGGCACTTTATCTATCAGATCTAATCCCTTGAATCTATTTGCCATCTCCTCTGTATAATCGTAAACTGATTTGATTTAGGTCATATCTGAATGGTCTAGTGGTTTTCCCTACTTTCTTCAACTTAAGTCTGAATTTTGCAAATAAGGAGTTCATGACCTGAGCAACACTCAGCTCCCAGTCTTGTTTTTGCTGACTGTATAGAGCTTCTCCATCTTTGGCTCCAAAGAATATAATTAATCTGATTGTGTAGAGTTGTCTCTTGCATTGTTTGAAGAGGGTGTTTGCTATGACCAGTGTATTCTCTTGGCAAAACTCTTGTTAGCCTTGTCCCTGTTCATTTTTTACTCCAAGGCCAAATAGCCTGTTACTCCAGGTATCTCTTAACTTCCTACTTTTGCATTCCACTCCCCTATGATGAAAAGGACATCTTTTTGGGGTGCTAGTTCTATAAGATCTTGTAGGTCTTCATACAACTGTTCAACTTCAGCTTTCTTGGTGTTAGTGATTGGGGCATAGGCTTGGATTACCTTGATACTGAATGGTTTGCCTTGCAGTTGAATAGAGATTGTTCTGTTGTTTTTGAGATTGCACCCAAGAATTGCATTTCAGACTCTTTTGTTGACTGTGAGGGAAACAAATCACTTTCTTCTGAGTGATTCTTGCCCACAGTAGTAGAGGTAATGGTCATCTGAATTAAATTTGCCCATTCTGGTCCATTTTAGTTCACTGATTCTTAAAATGCTGATGCTCACTCTTGCCATCTCTTGCTTGACCACGTCCAATTTATCTTGATTCATGGACCTAACATTCCAGGTTCCTACGCAATATTGTTTTTACAGCATCAGACTTCACTCCCATCACCAGTCACATCCACAACTAAGTGTTCTTTTAGCTTTGGCTCATCCTCTTCATTCTTTCTGGAGCTATTTTTCCACTCTTCTTCAGTAGCATATGGGGCACCTACCGACCTGGGGAGTTCATCTTTCAGAGTCATATATTTTGCCTTTTCATAGTGTTCAAGGGGATCTCAAGGCAAGAATACTGAAGTGGTTTGCCATTTCCTTCTCCAGGGGACCACGTTTTGTCAGAACTACCCACGCATCCATCTTGGATGGCCCTATATGGCATGGCTCATAGTTTCATTGAATTAGACAAAGCTGTGGTACATGTGATCAGTTTGGTTAGTTTTCTGTGATTGTGGTTTTCAGTCTCTCTGCCCTCTGATGGAGAAGGATAAGAGGTTTGTGGAAGTTTCCTGATTTGGGGGGGCGGGGTACTGGTTGTGGGGGAATCTGGGCCTTGTTCTGATGGGCAGGGTCATGCTCAGTAAACATTTAATCCACTTTTCTGTTGATGGGTGGACTCTGTTCCCTCCCTGTAGTTTGGCCTGAGGCCAACCTAGGGTAGAGGTAATGGCCTTAATGGCAACCTCCTTCAAAAGGGCTTATGGCAACGAGCCCAGTGGCTCCCAGGACTTGTATTCAATACATGGTGGAGTAGAAGGACATGGGCTCATTCTCTCATAAAGAATATCGAGGAGAGATAAGAAAGCTTTCCTAAGCAATCAATGCAAAAAAATAGAGGACGACAATAGAATGGGAAAGACTAGAGATCTCTTCAAGAAAATTAGAGATAACAAGGGAATATTTCATGCAAAGATGAGCTCAATTAAGGAGAGAAACAGTATGGCCCTAAGGGAAGCAGAAGATATTAAGAAGAGGAGGCAAAAATACCCAGAAGAACTATATAAAAAAGATCTTAATGACCCAGATAACCACAAGGGTGTGATCACTCACCTAGAGCCAGACATGTTGGAGTGAAAAGTCAAGTGGGCCATAGGAAACATCAATACAAATAAAGCTAGTAGAGGTGATGGACTTCAAGCTGGGTGATTTTAAATCCTAAAAGATGATGCTGTGAAAGTGCTGCACTCTATAAACCAGCAAACTTAGAGAATTCAGCAGTGGCCACAGGACTGGAAAAGGTTAGTTTTCATTCTAATCCCAAGGAATGGCAATGCCAAGGAATGTTCAAACTAACAGACAATTGCACTCATCTCACACACTAGCAAAGTAATGCTCAAAATTCTCCAAGCCAGCTGCAATAGTATGTGAACTGAGAAATTCCAGATGTTCAAGCTGGATTTATAAAAGGTAGAGGAACCAGAGATCAAATTGCCAACATCTGCTGGATCATTGAAAAAGCAAGAGAGCTCCAGAAAAAACATCTACTTCTGCTTCTTTGGCTACTCTAAAGCCGTTAACTCTGTGGATCACATCAAACTAAAAAATTCTAAAAGAGATGGGGACACCAGACCACCTTACCTGCCTCCTGAGAAATCTGTATGCAGTTCAAGAAGCAACAGTTAGAACTGGACATGGAACAATGGACTGGTTCCAATTTGGGGAAGGAATACATCAAGGCTGTATATTGTCACCCTGCTTATTTAATTTATATGCAAAGTGTATCATGGGAAATGTCTGGCTGCATGAAGCACAGGCTGGAATCAAGATTGCTGGGAGAAATATCAATAACCTCATATATGCAGATGACACCACCCTTAATGCAGAAAGTGAAGAAGAACTAAAGAGCCCCTTGATGAAAGTGAAAGAGGAGAGTAAAAAAAGCTGGCTTAAAATTCAACATTCAGAAACAAAGATCATGGCATCATATCCCATTACTTCATGGCAAATAGATCAGGAAACAATGGAAACAGTGACAGACTATTTTCTTGGGCTCCATAATCACTACAGATAGTGACTGCAGCCATGAAATTAAGACACTTTCTCCTTGGAAGAAAAGCTATGACCAACCTAGAAGGCATATTATAAAGCAGAGACATTAGTTTCCTGACACAGGTCTGCCTATTCAAAGCTATGGTTTCTCCAGTAGTCATGTATGGATGTGAGAGTTGGACCATGAAGAAAGCTGAGGAAAGAAGAATTGATGTTTTTGAACTATGGTGTTGGAGAAGATCCCTGAGAATCCTTTGGACTTCAACGAGATCAAACCAGTGAATCCTAAAGGAAATCAGTCCTGAGGATTCATTGGAAGGACTGATGCTGAAGCTAAAACTCCAATACTTTGGTCGCCTGATGTGAAGAACTGACTCCTTAGAAAAGACCCTGATGCTGGGAAGGATTGGGGGCAGGAGGAGAAGGGGATGACAGAGGATGAGATGGTTGGATGGCATCACCTACTTGATGGACATGAGTTTGAGCAAGCTACGGGAGTTAGCGATGGACAGGGAAGCCTGGCGTGTTGCTGTCCATGCGGTCACAAAATGTCATACTCGACTGAGCAACTGAACTGAACTGAACTGATTGGGAGTTTAGCTCTTAATTATTAGATGTCCAGTCTCTGCACAAGAACATTCTCTGACTCCCCACCTTCTTATTTTTCTGTTCTCATTTCAGGATTTTTTTTTTAATCACTTCATGTGAATTCTGAAAATATTTTTGAGGATTTATAATCTAATATCTATCACCTATTGCATGAAAGCTAGGCTGAATATATATACATTTTCTTCTTCAAAATTACCTGTTAGATTGCATTGAGCCAACTCTCAAAAATCAGTAAAAGCTATTTCTTTAAGTGACCCGAAGGAGCGTCACCCATGAGGTCAATGATGCTGTTATGCTAATGTTCTTTCTAGCAGAAAAGGCAGACAAGGTCCTGCTTACTAAGGCAAGTCAAAATGGTGAGTTAGTTCATTACCATATAGAAAAACTTAACTCCTCTCTATCAAAAGTCTTGCTTTGTGTTTTAGAAAATTTGGATTAAAGCCTTCACTATCAAAAAGTATTCTGTCTCTTCCGCTTCAGCCTTATAGGTTTGCGGTTAAAAGGATGGATTCTCTGTTCCAATAGTGCAGGACATGGTGGCCTTGGGATTACCTAATAATGTGGATCAGAGTAGGTCACAAACAAGGCTTACTAGGGGCTTCAAGGGGGCACTTTTGTTTGTCTACTACCTGAAAACACTCCCTCCTCTGAATGCGTTGTTCAGAGTCAGAGTTCCTCTGCCCCCTTTCACTTCCATATCTACAAAATGCCTCTCTTTTGAATCTAAACCAGATCTCTAGAAAGGTCCCAACATTACAGACTTTTCAGACTTAAGGCCATACTCAGCACCCTTTCAAAATCTCTGGATTTGTATCGTCTCTAGAGTTTTTCCCAGTTCTGTTATTGTTGTTCAGTTGCCTGGTCATGTCCGACTCTTTGCGACCCCATGGACTTCCCAATCATGATTATCCATCCAAGTACACCAGCAATTACAGTTGCGCTTCTGGATATGTGGTGCACTCAAGTGCTTAACAAGTTTCCTAGGAGATTCTGAGACTCACCCCAGGTTTAGAAACCAAAGCTAAGAACTTTTCATTGATCATGAGCCTTTTAAAATGTGACTCAATAGAAATGAACCTGTAAAGTTTTGTTAGCGTATTTGAGGATGTTCTACCGTTTTTTGCCAGACATCCCTATTGTTTTGGTTAGGTTGGCATGTGAAAGGGTCCATCACCCTTGTCCTCCAGTCTGTAAATTGCTGTCTCTATCTCATCCTCATCCCTTCACCTTCTAAGAAATTAGTGGTTCTCTGCAAACTTTTGGGCTTGAGCCACACCCCTTTGTCCCAGAGCTGTATGCTCTGCACATTTCATTTGGGTTGACTGTTACACTTCTTCCAGAAGAAAGATAGAGTGTACAAACATTCAGCATGAAACATTATTTGTAGTAGCATGAAGAATAAAAGGAAATATGTCCATTGGATATTTGGTCTTTGGGAAAATAAAATTTTCAAAAAATTTGAAAATTATTAATTATTCCTTGTTCATGATGCATAAGGGCTTGAACTTAAAGAAGTTTAGAATCTTACTGCATGATACAATAAGTAAACAAATGACATTTTTGACAACAACAACAGCAATAAAATTCAACACAACAAAAGAAGTCCTGGAACCAAAAATATTGTAGGCATTTTATAAAAGTCTATTAAGTGAAAATGAACAAGTACTTGAGTGAGTGAACAGCCTGAGGTAAATAGACAAATTGATGGTAGAGATAATGTTATAGATTTTTAGAGTAAGGAAATAATATTTTAGACTCTCAGATTCCAGAAAGCTTTTGGGAAAAGACAAAAAGTCAAATGGAAAAAACACAAAATATTAGGCGAGATAGGTTAAAATACTATATCAATATTCAGATTTTTTGTAGGACTAGTTAAAAGTCTTGGTTAGTGTTTTGTAGTGTTCATTTACCTAATAAATGTAAACAATTACTTAATATTTACATACAAACAAAACTGAGCAGAGAATTAGAAAATGCAAAGACAGTTTTTTTCAACCTATGATATTTTCCTTTCTTAATTTTATTTTTGGATTAACATACTGTGGCAGAGAAATATTTTAAAAGCATTAGTTGTCAAAGTTCCCAACAAAACCCTTCATACATAAACAGATCAAGGGAGACAAGGTAGCAATGGGTCTATTGTTTCAGTAAAAGTCGTGTTACACTTGCAGACAAAGTCATTTCAAATTGCTTAATGACCTTTGGCAAAATAACGTCTTGAGTCACCTTCACCTAAGTGTGTACCTCTGAGTGCCAGAACAAAACTAAAATGTTATGGTTCCAGAAATGCCAGTTTTTACCTGCAAAACACACTCACAGCATGCTTAAATACAGTAAAGGAAAAGAGAAAGTAAAAGAAAATGCAGCCTTCAAACAGCTCTTGCAGCTTTCTGCCTAATGGGTCTTATTTTGAGAAAAAGCAGCAGTTATATGGTAAGCTCTGCATGTAGATCTGTAGGGCAGATTAACAAGTGTCAGAGCTAAAAAAAAAAAAAGAAAATGCCATTTTACCTCCCACCAGCTGTTTAGTATAAAGAATTCCCCTCTCCCTTACATCTCCTCTCCCCTCCAGAAAAGAAAGGAGGAAGGAGGGAAAGAAATTAAAGTCTTAGACTAGGTATGTACGCTTTCCTGTCCAACACCAAGAAACTTTGATGACTTGCTACACACTACACATTTTCATCACACAAAACATCATTTACAGCACTTATGTGATTACCTAATTAAGTCATTAGACACAAAGGTGGTTATCATGAGATAATTACATCCTGGGGATATAAAGAAAGAAAGAGAACCCAGCTTGAAATAGGAGTCCTTCCTATTATAAGGGCTCCTTCATAATGGAAACGGTATCCAGGGAGGCAGGTGGAGAAGATGGGGGCTATGTGTTTCTCCACTGAGAGCACTGAGGTTGGAGGTCAGAATGAAAAACTCTGACATCCAGATTTGCCTCAGTTATGTGGACCCCACTAATCACTGCCAGGGGACCCATGAGGATGTGTTCATGAGCTCAGAGAGCAGAGGGCTGGAAAAGGGCCCCAGAAGAATGAGAAACACCAGCCGCAGAACTGAAGTTGTTTGTTGCAACTCCCCTGGAGGTCCAATTGCTGATGAAATTAAACTTACAAAGAGATACCTCTGCCTGGCAAACTTAGAAGTCAAACATGTCTTAATGTTGCTTTGAAAACTATCAAATTCTATCACTTGATGGTAACTAAAGGGGTAGATTAGAATTCTACCCCCCCTAAGAGTTTGTCTCAATTACATCAATTCGTGTGTGTGTGTGTGTGTGTGTGTGTGTGTGTGTGTGTGTGTGTGAATAAAGATGCTTTTACAAACACATATCCATATACACAGGCACAAAGTATGAAAATACAGATGGGCCAACATTTAACAAAGGTACTCAAGCCTGTAAAATTATAACCTGTTTACCAAAGAGTAATATCACTAGTCACCAATAAATTAATTATATAATGTCATTAAAACACCTTTTTAAATTCTATAACATGCTGGTAAGTGGTCACAGATATGAACAGAAACATTCACATACACATATTAAGCTATGCGCATTTCTTTATAAGTAGATTTTCTGATACTTGTGGTTTTATTTTCACAAAGATACCCTATAGCTATTGTTTAGTTGCTAAGTCAGTCGTGTTCTATTCTTTTGACACCCATAGACTGCCCACCAGTCTCCTCTGTCCATGGGATTTCCCAGGTAAGAATACTGGAGTGGGTTGCCATTTCCTTCTCCAGAGGATTTTCCCGACCCAGGGATTGAACCTGCATCTCCTGCATTGCAGGCAGATTCTTTACCACTGAGCCATCAGAGGAGTCCGAGATGCACTATAGAGACTCCTATAGCAAATGCAATATATTGCCACAAAAAAATAACAAGAACGCAATAATAACCCAAAGTCATATTGCCTAGATATTTAAATAGGAATAACATTTTTGAATGAAGGTGATTATGAAAAAGAAAACATATGCAGAAAAAACAAGATGGATATTTAGATAGGGAAGTTATTTGCTTTGGAAGAAATAATGAAAAACGGAAAACTTGCGAAGTCCCCTGTTTCTCTCTGGCTCAATCACTTAAGATGACAGAAGTGTTTACACTTCAAGTTTAAGACTAAATTATAGCTATTATAAACATCTTCTGAGTACATTATACATGAAGAAATATAATTTAAAATACATAAATTTTAAAGGTGGAGTCTGGTGGTATAAAACTAGTATTGATGAAAAAGTCAGTAGACCTAAGTTCTAGATCAATCTTTCTCATACCACCTTTTTTTTTTTTGTGCAGCAATTCAGTATTTCTTTAATTAGTTTTCATAAATAGGTAAAATAGGTCATCTGGATCTTTCTTTTCCTGCCTATACACTACCCACTCCCTACAACATAAAATGTACTCCACATACACACAATGCAATTCCCCTTTCTCAATTCATTCTGCAAGAAATTCAATCAAAAACCATATGCAACCGGATAGAAAATGTTTATAAATGTTTTTCAGTTGGCTTCTACCTTTCTTTGCTAAAATAGGCAATTAGCTAGTTGGCAGAAAGCCAGTAGAGGGGGGATTTTGTGCTATTTCCCTCTGTATTCCCAAGTGTCTGCCCAGTCTCACGCAAGGACCAGTTCATAAACGACAAGTGGAACAGAATGAAGGACATTGTCTTCGCCTCCAGGTCTTGTTACCCAAGGAAGAGAAGCAAGTGGATAGACCATCCAGGACAGCATGCAATTCAGTGTTCAGTTGTATATCATCTGATAGGCACCACAGCTTTCAGAAATAACTGGAAGAGAGTTACGGTCTTGGACAAGGAGAAGAGAGAGAAGGAAGGAAGAAAGGTGTCCAAGCAACGGGTATGTACAGCAGTTTGAAGCAAGTACAGAAGCGGAAGCAAGGCATAGCTGGGTGATAACAACAGAGGCTGCTCATAGGAAGCTGTGATAATCTGACTTGTCAGAAAAAGCTGTCACCTGCTGCCTCTAGTTTATAACGTGAGGTAAAAATATCTGACTTTAAAATCTCTCTTTAATTGAAGGTGCTAGATCTATGAAAACTGTATTATTTATTTATTTATTTTTTATTGGAGTATAGTTGATTTACAATGTTGTGTTAGTTTCAGGAGTACAGCAATTTTTTAAGTGGAGTATGAAAACTACTTTAAAATACAGATGTAATTGGGGAGCCATGCCACACTGCTGAAGTCTTGGGAAAAAAAAGCATCTTTTAGAGAGCTGACAGAAATCTAGTCAGGCATACATTTTTGGAGAACATGCTGATAAAATGTGTCAAAATCCTTAAGTGTTTATATTTATTAATTCAGCTAATTTTACATTTGAAATGTGTTCCAAAAGGGCAAAATGCAAATTATGTACAAAAGTTTTAAGTACAAAAATTTTTTTTGTAGCAATTCTTAAAATAGATAAAAATAATGATAGTAAAGTGTCCAATAATGGGTATGGATTATACACATTATAGTATAGTCACATGCTGAATAGTATATAGTCATTTAATGTTTCTATACCTAGTAGAATGCACTTCCTCATAATGAAACATGTTTCAAGTTGATATGTGTACACATATCCACACACATAGAATAGTCATAAAATCATAACAAAAACTGAAAGGCTAACAGCTAGTAACTTTGGGAAGTGGAAAGAGAAGATTCAAAGTAAGCATGACACTAGATGGTCTATCTGAGTTCCTTCCAAGGAGATATATTTTTTAAAATAAATGATAATTGCAATGAAAAAATAATATTTACATATTTGTATCATTCTTCCAATAAGTTCACACTGTTTGTGCACTGAATTTTTCTAAAAGTAAGAACATCAATTATGATGATATCTTTAACATACCTTGCAATGAGAGAAAAATGCCATATTTTAAGTTTAGGCAAAAAAGAATTTCAAAATGGCAACTGCATTTCATTTTGCATTATTGACATTTTTTCTCAATCCTTGCTTTTTAAAGGTCTTTCTTCCTGGGCTGCAAGCCTCATGTTCTCCTATTTGCTTCCCATCTCTCTGCTCAGTCCTTCTGTTTATAGAAGTGGGTCTTATTTGTCTGCCAACCCTTCAGATGCTGATGGATGCTCAGGTTCTGCTTTCAGTCCATATTCTTACTGTTCCACAGTGTTCCCTCTAGAGTTCATCCACTACTGAGATTGCAACTGTGAAGTTGCTCAGTAGTGTCCAACTCTTTGCGACCCCCTGGAGAAGAAAATGGCAACCCACTCCAGTATTCTTGCCTGGAAAATCCCAAGGACTGAGGAGCCTGGCAGGCTACTGTCCATAGAGTCACAAAGAGTCAGACATGACAGAGCGATTTCACTTTCTTTTCTTTTCTTTTATTATTGGTTGCTGTTGTTCAGTAATGTCCAGCTCTTTGCCACTCCATCAACTGCAGAACACCAGGCTTCTCTGTCTTCAAGTATTTCCTGGAGTTTGCTTAAATTCATGTCCACTGAGTTTGTTGGTTAATGCTTTGCTAATTGCTCTAGGTTGATTGATTGCTAATTTTATTTGCATTATTGTATGTTGTTAGAGATAGTATTTTAAAAAGTGACATATTCTACCATTTGAGACCCTATGGTTGTGAGAATTACTGTTTATTAAGGGTTTATGACTTCCCTGGTGGCTGAGACAGTAAAGCATCTTCCTACAATGTGGGAGACCCGGGTTCAATCCTTGGGTCAGGAAGATCTCCTGGAGAAGGAAATGGCAACCCACTCCAGTATTCTTGCCTGGAAAATCCCATGGACAGTGGAACCTGGTCGGCTACAGTCCATGGGGTCGCAAAGAGGTTGCAACTACCACCTAGATATTAGTGATCCTCTAGATTTTATCTTTAGCTGGACCTGTCAGACAGTTCCACATAGATGCCCCATAATAATTGACACTCCACTCATTGACCTTGAGTTAATCTGCACACCCTTGAAAGATTTTCTTACTCTTTGCCTCCATTTCTTGGCCACGGCCACCAAATGCATAAGCTGAGCTAGAAACCTGGAAGCCATCACTGATTTCCCTCTCCATCACCTCTGCCCAATTCTAATCCATCACCAGATCTGCTGATTTTACCTCCTAAACATTTCTGGAATCTGTCACCTCTTCTTAAATGCAACTCTCTGGAATAAGCTTATATCATCACATCCCTGAACCACTGCAACAGGCTCCTAATGGGTTTATGTGTCTCTAGCCTTGTTCCTTCTCAAATTCATTCTATAAGGCTTGGCCAGAAGATCATGCCTCAGCCATAAATATGAATAATTCACTCACTGACTTTAAATCCTTCAGCAGTCCCCTGTGGCACGTAGGATAAATTCCAAGCCCCTTAATGTAATTTGCAGAATCTTTTCTATCATGGCACTTGCTTTCTGAGAATGTCATCTCAGGCAGAGAACTCCTTAAATTTCTATTCACACATCATACTCCCTTCATAATTACATGATCCCCAGGCCTTCATGTGATTATCTGCCTTTCCATCCCCAAGGCCATTTCGCAGTTGATTCCTTCTTACCTGATAAGACTTACCTAAGGTTTCACCTTTTGCAGGAAGTGTTACTGATGCAGAAGACGACCAGTGATGTGCTGGCATCAGCTGATATAAGCTTACGAGTAATGATTATTAAATGTTCAGGAATTTTGTGAGCTAGAGTAAAACACAGCCATTAATAAAAATTAATTTAGATACATTCATGAAGAATTTTATATTCTTTCAGAATGAAGCAGGGCAAAGGCTAATAGAGTTCTGCCAAGAGAACGCACTGGTCATAGCAAACACCCTCTTCCAACAACACGAGAAGACTCTACACATGGATATCACCAGATGGTCGACACCAAAATCAGACTGATTATATTCTTTGCAGCCAAAGATGAAGAAGCTCTATACAGTCAGCAAAAACAAGACCAGGAGCGGACTGTGGCTCAGATCATGAACTGCTTATTGCCAAATTCAGATTGAAATTGAAGAAAGTTGGGAAAACCACTAGACCATTCAGGTATGACCTAAATCAAATCCCTTATGACTATACAGTGGAAGTGACACATAGATTTAAAGGACTAGATCTGATAGACAGAATGCCTGATGAACTATGGACGGGGGTTCATGACATTGTACAGGAGACAGGAATCAAGATCATCCCCAAGAAAAAGAAATGCAAAAAAGCAAAATGGCTGTCTGAAGAGGCGTTACAAATAGCTGCGAAAAGACGGGAAGTGAAAAGCAAAGGAGAAAAGGAAAGATATTCCCACTTGAATGCAGAGCTCCAAAGAATAGCAAGGAGAGATAAGAAAGCCTTCCTCAGTGATCAATGCAAAGAAATAGAGGAAAATAATAGAATGGAAAAGACTAGAGATCTCTTCAAGAAAATTAGAGATACCAAGGGAACATTTCATGCAAAGATGAACTCAATAAAGGACAGAAATGGTATGGATCTAACAGAAGCAGAAGATATTAAGAAGAGGTGGCAAAAATACACAGAAGAACAGTACAAAAAAATCTTCATGACCCAGATAATAATGATGGTGTGATCACTCACCTAGAGCCAGACATGTTGGAGTGCAAAGTCAAATGGGCCTTAGAAAGCATCACTACGAACAAAGCTAGTAGAGGTGATGAAATTCCAGTTGAGCTATTTCAAATCCTGAAAGATGACACTGTGAAAGTGCTGAACTCAATATGCCAGCAAATTTGGAAAACTCCAGTGGCCACAGGACTGGAAAAGGTCAGTTTTCATTCCAATCCCAAAGAAAGGCAATGCCAAAGAATGCTCAAACTACCACACAATTGCACTCATCTCACACGTTCGTAAAGTAATGCTCAAAATTCTCCAAGCCAGGCTTCAGCAATACGTGAACCATGAACTTCCAGATGTTAAAGCTGGTTTTAGAAAAGGCAGAGGAACCAGAGATTAAATTGCCAACATCTGATGGATCATCGAAAAAGCAAGAGAGTTCCAGAAAAACATCTATTTCTGCTTTATTGACTATGCCAAAGCCTTTGACTGTATGGATCACAATAAACTGTGGAAAATTCTGAAAGAGATGGGAATACCAGACCATCTGACCTGCCTCTTGAGAAACCTGTATGCAGGTCAGGAAGCAACAGTTAGAACTGGACATGGAACAACAGACTGGTTCCACATAGGAAAAGGAGTACGTCAAGGCTGTGTATTGTCACCCTGCTTATTTAACTTATATGTGAAATATATCATGAGAAATGTCTGGCTGGATGAAGCACAAGCTGGAATCAAGATTGCCGGGAGAAATATAAATAACGTCAGATATGCAGATGACACCACCCTTATGACTGAAAGTGAAGAAGAACTCAAGAGCCTCTTGATGAAAGTGAAAGAGGAGAGTGAAAACATTGGCTTAAAGCTCAACATTCAGAAAACTAAGATCATGGCATCTGGTCCCATCACTTCATGGCAGATAGATGGGCAAACAGTGGAAACAGTGGCTGACTTTATTTTTCTGGGCTCCAAAATCACTGCAGATGGTGATTGCAGCCATGAAATTAGAGGACGCTTACTTCTTAAAAGGAAAGTTATGACCAACCTAGACAACATATTGAAAAGCAGAGACATTACTTTGTCAACAAAGGTCCATCTAGTCAAAGCTATGGTTTTTCCAGTGGTCATGTATGGATGTGAGAGTTGGACTGTGAAGAAAGCTGAGCACAGAAGAATTGATGCTTTTGAACTGTGGTGCTGGAAGACTCTTGAGAGTCCCTTGGACTGCAAGGAGATCCATCCAGTCTATCCTAAAGGAAATCAGTCCTAAATATTCATTGGAAGGACTGATGTTGAAGCTGAAACTCCAATACTTTGGCCACCCAATGCGAAGAGTTGACTCATTGGAAAAGACCCTGATGCTGGGAAAGATTGAGGGCAGGAGGAAAAGGAGACAACAGAGGATGAGATGGCTGGATGGCATCACCGACTCAATGGACATGGGTTTGGGTGTATTCCGGGAGTTGGTGATGGACAGGGAGGCCTGGCATGCTGCAATTCATGGGGTCACAAAGAGTATGACACAACTGAGCGACTGAACTGAACTGAACTGAACTAATTTTAGAACATCTGTTTCTGAGGTCAAAGCAGCCTATTTGGAAATAATCATAAAATTACGTTGTCTTGGACAATAACCCTATTTCTCTAAGCCTCTACTTCTGCACCAGTAAAATTAGGATGCTAATGCCTATCTCAAAAAGTTAAAGTGAAAGTCACTCAGTAGTGTGTCCAACTTTTTGTGACCCCATGGGCTACGCAGTCTACGGAATTCTCCAGGCCAGAATACTGGAGTGAGTAGCCTTTCCTTTCTCCAGGGGATCTTCCCAATCCAGGGATCAAACCCAGGTCTCCTGCATTGCAAACGGCTTGTTTACCAGCTGAGCTACCACGGAGACTACCAGGAAATGCCTATCTCAAGGTCTTACTCAAAAGATTAAGTAATAACATACATTAAAAGAGCTTAGCTGAGTGTCTTAAAGTAAATAAACTCCTAATAAGTGGAATGTAGATGACAACCCATTTCATTATTCTTGCCTGGAGAATCCCATGGATAGAGGAACCTGGCAAGCTATAGTCCATGGGGTTGTGGAGTCGGATACGGCTAAAGTGACTTAGTTGAAGTAAAAACAGCAGTAGCAGCAACTAGTAGTTACAGGAAAATGGCATGGACGTAGCTTCAACAGCAATAGGAAGATTTCTTTCTCAGGCTATTGCCATCTACCATCATGTAGTTCAACAATCCTCCTCATCTCTTTGCTCAGTTTACCCATAATGAATACCTGTCATACATGTATTTATGGCATTTAACTTTCTCTCTTCTCTAGATTTTTTCTTTCCCTTCTTTTCTAATTTAAAGTCTCCAATACCATTCTATGTATCTCAGCCCCGATCCTTTTTTAAATCTTTTTCCTTCATTTCCCTTGGTTTTAGGGAACCCTTTCTACTCCCCACAAACATCTGCAATCTGGAGAGGCTTATGAGCAGATTAGATTGGAGACCTGAAAATGTCACCTTTGTCAGCTTGACTCTGTGCATATCAGCAACAAAGTGAACACAAGTTGTATTTTTTATTATTATTTGATATTAAAGGTTTATTTTCAGACAGCAGCCTTCTGTTTGTAAGTAATGAGCTCAAATGCTTTTAAGCAACCTTATTATAATCTATCAAAGCAGCTGTGTGCAAGTTGGCAAAGAAGAATTTTGCAAACATTAAAAATATGAGAGTGTATAGCTTTCTGTGTACTAATGCTATAATGGATGAGACAGTTTTTGGACAAGTAGAGACCTAGGTTACTCTAGTTATCATGGGATATTTAAAACTTTAATACCCCTCTAAAATCAAATACAATACATGGCACATAAACAAACAGTGAAAGAGACGCGTGTACCCCAATGTTCATCGCAGCACTGTTTACAATAGCCAGGACATGGAAGCAACCTAGATGTCCATCAGCAGACGAATGGATAAGGAAGCTGTGGTACATATACACAATGGAATATTACTCAGCCATTAAAAAAAATACATTTGAATCGGTTCTACTGAGATGGATGAAACTGGAGCCCATTATACAGAGTGAAGTAAGCCAGAAAGAAAAACAACAATACAGTATACTAATGCATATATATGGAATTTGAAAGATGGTAACGATAACCCTATATGCGAGACAGAATAAGAGACACAGATGCATAGAACAATTTTATGGACTCTGAGGGAGAAGGTGAGGGTGGGACGTTCTGGGAGAATAGCATTGAAACATGTATATTATCATATGTGAAACAGAACACCATTCCATGTTCGATGCATGAGACAAGGGCTCAGGGCCGGGGCAATGGGATGACCCAGAGGGATGGGATGGGGAGGGAGGTGGGTGGGGGGTCCAGGAAGGGGAACACATGTAAACCCATGGCTGATTCATGTCAATGTATGGCAAAAGCTATTACAATATTGTAAAGTAATTAGCCCCCAACTAAAATAAATAAATTTATTAAAAAAAAAAAAAAAGAAACAGTGAACTTTTTGTTGTTGTTGTTATTTTTTAAAAAAATGAAGCCTTTGAGAAAATGTGTGTCTCATTCCCAAGCTTCGTTTTGTAAATGGGCTCATTTCTAGCTTTCCATCTTATGCCTTTATATGTGTTATAGTCCCAGTAGTAGAAAATTGTCTAATGAAGCCAGACTTAATTCAAGTAATTATGAAGGACACACAGAATTAAACCAAAACAGAAAATAAGACAAAACCCTTGTCTTCCATGTGAGGAAAAATGGTTGAGATAGGAAAACAAGAATTCGAGGCAAAAGGAGGTTGTAAGTAGACCAAGAAATGAGGTCCCATTACTTATCAAGCATTTTCTCTATGTCAGTCATTGACCTAGTTTATTTATATAATCCCCTCTGAAAAACATAATGTAGAAATATTGTTGTTGGGCTGTTTTTTGATTGTTGTCATTTTTTAGGTGTCAAAATTGAGACTCAGAATGATTAAACAGTTCAAAGTAGCCGAAACTGCAGGAGAGTTTTACTTTCAATACGAATTCATTTAGAAATCATTCTGAATAAGTCTTAAACTATTCCATAAACAAAATACTATTCAAAAAACAATACTATTAATGCCACATGTCTACCTCAACAACAGTATAAAAATGGAAATGGTGAATGAAAAAGAGGAATATGATCATAAGGCAATCAGGCAGCACTTTCTAAATAAAAACTGACTTGAAGAATGAGGATAATTTCTTGTTGTTTTCTAAAACAAATAAGTAAACAGCAACAACAACAAAGCACACTAGAAAAATCACATCTAGGACCTGAGAAAGAAATAATTTAAGATTCTTCTAACTCCGCAATCTTTCCATGAGGTTCAAATGTGCCCCAAACAGCATTATTTCTAATTACATATAACAGTAATATCATTAGTACTAATCAATAAAAGACAAAAAAGGAAACAATACAACTATTAATATTAATTCACAGAGAAAAATACAGTAATATTTAAGATTTATTTGAATGCAATTCAAATTGGAACTATATCATGGTTTCCTTTATCTTAAATCCTGATTTTGGCTGTTTGACTGTTCTGCAAATCAGGAAAATCCAAAATTGATGCCAATTTAAAAAAAAAAGAAAACATTTTGTAAAACTCAAGAGAAAAACTCATGTTGCTTCCAAAAACAACTGAACAGCTGATAAGGAGGCTACATCAATTCAACCTATATAGTTCATGAATTTTCTTATGCAATAGAAAAAATGGGGAAATCATGGAATTTGAACTGAAGATCATATGTTTTAATCTTCGGAATATCAATCTATTGCAAATGATAACGGAAGTCCCATTTTCTCTAGCTCAACTATAATGGTTTTCAAAAAGACTCTGGGACAATATTAACATCTTCTATATTATGTAAATTAGAAGTTAATGAACATAAGGACCATTAGTCTTCATTTATGTTCTATAATTGAATCGATGCAATTGATTTTAAAGTTTAAAAGCACTCCACATTTCAGTAAAGCATACAGAGGCTTTTAAGACTCTGAGTTAGCTCCATAAACAAGACTATCAGATTGATAAGAATTCCCAGAAGAAATGAAACACATTTACTGTGCTCAGAATTCCACATTCATGACATGAAACTGTGTTTTTTTCATAAACTCAGTCCTAACCTATTGAGAGGGTAAGTTGTGCAAAACAAAATAGAATGAGGTTTGCATGTTCAGATGACATCAAATCTCTATTCTTTCACAAAATCACAAACATGCCCATACACACACACACACACACACAAAAACAGAAACGACCGTTAAGGGACTGGTACATAGTCAATAACATTTAAAACAAGGTGAGTTTTCCTTTGAGTCTGAGGAGCAATGTTATGAAATTATATTCAATGGGAACCCAGTACCTCTTTCTGAATGATGGTGCTTTCTGCTACCCCACTGGGACTTTGGGAAGTTCAGCACATACTGCACAGTGGTTTGAACCCTGTGGTCACATCCTATAAAGTCATCACTTTCTAAGGTCATAAGATATATGGAGAAAAGGCCAAGAAGCCTGCTTACTGAAGTCTTTAACCAGAAAGCAAGAGCACTGCAATCATCAATTAAGTTAGAAAAAAAAAACAAAAGAATGACTTAGAGTCCAATTTCTGAACAGTGGTTTTTCTTGAATTAAGCCTCGCTTTAATGAAAAAAGAACCCTGCCTGATTGGATTGGTAGTTTTCTCTTTTAATAGACGCCATCGATTTTCCCCAATAGGTACTATTTCTCTGAAGTTTAATTATCAAAAAGTAGCAGTTCACAATTTTAACCAACACCATTGTCATCAGACTGGTTTTCTAGTCACTTTATTTTCCCCCACCACGTGGCCAGAGAGGAATCTACGGAGAACAGAGTTAAAAGTTATGGAATTTGACCATCTGGCCACCTCAAAAACAACCATAAATTCAAGAGGTTTTAGCTTCTGTATATTCTACAATCTCTGTTATAAAAACTGATGAAAGGGAAGATTTTTAAAAATCAAAATATTTCTAGAGGAAGAATCAACACTAGCCTGTTAATAAGAATCACACACACACGCACACACACACACACACACACACACGCGCGCGCGTGCCTACACATGTATATATTACATAAAAGACATTTTTTTCTCTTTTAACTGTATTTATTCAATGTGAAGTTTCACCAGTTTCAAAGGATCGATATTCAGTTTGTACTAATAAGAGTCTATACTTGAAGCCACTAGCTACAAGGTTTCCTTCAAGCTTGTAAAGGCCATCTCCCCAGAAATATGAGGGGGGAACAGTATGGAGTTATGTCAGATATATGCACCCAGCAAGCAAAAAAGAAAATTATTTACCCCACCTGCCTGCCCATATATTACTGACAATGACCTGGGCGTTCACAGCTACTCTGAACTCAAGTGTCCACGCACTGAGATTCCCTCAACCCTCTCAACTGTTCAGGCCCTGATATTCCTCACAGCAGTGCAAGGCTACACCCCTCAGATTTAAACCACACATCACTTTTTCCTTTCATTTCTGGGCAGCCGCCCAAAGCCATGCAGCAGGTGCTGTCTCGGGAATGTCACCGTCTAATAAAAGGATCGTAACATAACACAGAGACAGTGCGTTCTCTTTGGATGCACTTAGCTTTTCTTGACAGATCGCATTCCTAATAAGACCATGTCTCAAAGCTCCAGGCAGAACAGTATATGTGTTTTATCATTCAAAAAAAAAAAAAAAACCACACTCCTATGAGTTTGGCTTGGGCAATGAACTCCGATTCTGGGTGACAGGAGTTTAGGAGCACTGCATAGTGTTAAAGGAGGAAGGTTCATGCAAAGTTCTTCAAAACGCTGTGTTCTGCATTCCTCTGATGCCTCATAGAATGACACACTAATTGCTTTTCTAAGTGGGTTATGTGGGAATGATATAAAGAAAAAACAGCTTTAAGGGAGTGTGAGTGATTTAAGTGATTCGATTCAATTCAAGTGACTTCAAGGGAGTTAGAGAACAGAAAAGTTAAATGATGTAAACTAAAGGAATCAGAACCAGGACAGTAACAATTTTGAAATTAAATCCCACAACTTTGGGATCTGAAAGCTTCGGATTTGAGGACTAGATCCTGTATCTGCCACCGACATCCTGCTCACCTGAACAATCACGAGGTTCACATTTTTCTGACCCTCTTCTTGGGAGTATCTTTGAAAAGAGAAAGTGAAGTCTCAAGAAAAAATAACGAGTTGGATTATGTGTCTTAGGAACAGATACTGTATTCCAGACAACTATACAATATTGTACATGCCAGATACAGATAACACAGCCCTCAAATTCACAGAGAGAACTTTTATTTTCAGTTAAAAACTGGCCTGAAATGTTCTATCCTTATTTTTGGTTTTCTTTGGGAGAAGATTCTCTTTGGGTCTGGGTCCAGGGCCTAGGAGGTGATCCACCTTGGCCCGTACAAGAGGTCGAGTTCTACATGGATTCATTTATGTCTCCGATCAGGTCTTGCCCTGCTCAAAGCATTATTGTTTCATGCAATGAAAGATTTCAGAACGTCGCCCATGGGAACTGAGTAGGTAATATTCCTAATGGAAAATATCATCATTACCTCTCAGGCTTACGTGAGTTACATCTCAGGGTTATTCTTTCCTCTTTTACATCTCAGAGTTATTCTTTCCTCTTTCAAGGGGTAAAAAATAACATGTAAAAATCGCAATGTGCTTTTGTAATAGCCAGGCTCTTAAGCATCTGCCCTGCAGCTGTCTCTCATTTTATGATCCTCATTTACAGCGAGTGTTGGTTAGAAAACTGAGCATGTGCTATACTGTAAGATTTTATACTCAATAGCTCATGGATCCTTTCAACCTGGTAAAATAATTGATTTTATATTTTTAGATGAAGAAATTTAAGACTTGAGCAGTTAGTAACTATCCTTAGAAGTAGAACTAGGTTTTGAATCTAAGTCTGATACAAATCTTATACGCCATGCATTACGGGACACTTCCTTTAGCACAAAATGTGTGGTAAGTTTCTCTTCTTAATATATGAATTACCATACAACAGAATCCATCACTTAAACTTATCTCCTACTTAGAGTTTTTTTTTTTCCTTCAATTGAACTAAATTAAGCTGAATAAAACCCAAAGTCAAATAAATCTCAGAAGGCTTGGGGATTGAATGGAAGCGAAAATCGTGCCAAGTTTAGCACAGCCCACTCTAAACCTTCTGGGCAGTAACTTTACAGTGCAGATTGTCTTTTAAGATTCAAGATTCCTTGTGTGTATTTGACAAGCTGTGCTGTCCTGCCTAGAAGTGGAAAGGCACATAAAAGAATTCTTAGGACATCAGAAGACTCATAAACAGGACAATATCTGGTAGTTTTGTCCCTTTTACATGTACTCTATAAAGGCTTTTAAATTTAGTGTCATCCATTCAATGGGTCTGCACGATACTTCTTTTTCTCAATCATTTCCCACTAGAAGTTTCAAGACTCTGGTTATCTATAAATATTTTTCTTAAAAATTGAGATACAAGCAGATAAAGATAAAAAAAAATTAAGAAGTGTAGAGGGAATTGTAGTTTATAAAGAAATGGAATACACTGACGAGGAGCTGGTAGGGTGTATTTTTTTTATTTCACAAGCTATCTGGTAAACCCCAAACCCGGCCCATCCTCTCTTTGCCTAGTATTTAAATCTGGATAGTAGTTTAATTTCAGCTACTTTTCATTTTAAAGTCTTTGGTTTGACAAACTGGGCTTTGTGTTCTATGAAAACAGCTTTTCTCAAGAGATTTCTGGTACTTTCTGATTCTGGTTGGACTGGAAATACCACAAAAACAACTTTCCTTATGGTATTTTGGCACTTCGACCATCAGGACCAGATGGTACACAGAAGTGCAGAGGAAGCATTGAATATGAATAATGATACATTTTAAAAAAATCATCCACTCTTCTCTAACTTTATTGCATTTCAGATGAAGTTTCATGCCAATTTACACTCTGATCTGAACATGTTCATCCATTTCCAATGCAGGAAAACTGGATGGCAGGGCTGTAGAATGGTTTGGATTTAGCAGACTCCTTACTCTTGGTTTTGCCCCATGAGATTCAAATCCTCACAGTAATACAAGGAGGCAGACCCCTAAAATGTGGTCCTCAGAAGAAAGTGTGAGAAAAATTGCAGGTGTAGTACTAAATTTGTCAATCAAACTCAAAGAAAAAGAAAAAGCACCATTTTCATCCATCAAGAACAACAACAATGTGACTGTAGGTGAGCATTAAATTTAGTCACAAATGTGTCCAACATATATTTTGTGCAGTGTGTGCTGAGTTACTAAAAGTGAAATGTAACTCAAATATGAAATAAAGTGTGCTACAGTTACACACAGGAGATTGAAACATTGCATTGGATGATGTTGTTTGTTTTTGTTTGTCTGTATTCCTCACCATTTCTGTCTCAGGATATGGATTCTGGGGAAGTAAAAAAAAAAATTCAAATGCGACTTATTCTTTCCAAGCCATTTATAAAAAATAATGGAGACAAATCTAAATTCAATCTCCTTGTGCTTTCACCTCTGACAGAAGTGCTAAACACACACACACACACACACACACACACACAAGTAGCTGGTAGTTAGGAAACAAGAGCTAAGATTCAATTAAACTAAAGCAAAAGTCAATAGAAGATTGAGACTAGATATTCTAAGTTACTTTTTTTCCCAAAAAATCTGTTGCTTGGAACAATGAATTCACTAGATGTTATGGCTTTGAGACATGATGGGCTAAATCAAGGAAGTTTTTATTGGTTTCTTTTTACAAGGTATTTTGGGACAAGGTATATTCTCCAAGAGAATGATAAACTGAGTAGGTTTTCCAATCATTTTATGTCCATGGAATCTTTTTTTCCAGGGAGTACCTTGCAGAACTAATGATCCAAGTTTTAAGTATTAAAAGGATAACCAAGTTTTAAAGATTCTGGAGTCAACATCCTATTTCCATGTATGTGTGCATGCTTAGCTGCTTCAGTCACATCCAACTCTTTGCAACCCTTTGGACTGTAGCCCTCCAGGCTTCTCTGTTCATGAGATTCTCCAGACAAGAATACTGGAATCTGTTGCCATGCCCTCCTCCAGGGGATCTTCCTGACACAGGGATTGAATCCATGCCTCCTGCATTGCAGGTGGATTCTTTATCACTGAGCTACCAGGAAAGCCCCCTATTTCCATACAGCTACATATTTAAAAATCTTGCTTGCAAATCCTTAGCAAAGAAGTCGTAAGAAAAGTTCTTCATTTCTTGTTGTTGTTGTTCAGTCACTCAGTCCTGTCCAACTCTTCGTGACCCCGTGGACTGCAGCACGCCAGGCTTCCCTGTCCTTCACCATCTCCTGGAGCTTGCTCAAACTCATGTCCATCAAGTCAGTGATACCATCAAACCATCTCATCCTCTGTTGTCCCCTTCTCCTCCTGCCTTCAGTATTTCCCAACATCAGGATCTTTTCCAGTGAGTCAGTTCTTCACATCAGGTGGCCAAAGTATTGGAGTTTCAGATTCAGTGTCAATCCTTCCAGTGAATATTGAGGGCTGATTTCCTTTAAGATGGACTGGTTGGACCTCCTTACAGTCCAAGGGACTCTCAAGAGTCTTCGCCAACACCACAGTTCAAAGGCATCAATTCTTCAGTGCTCAGCTTTCTTTATGGTCCATCTCTCACATCCATGACAATTGGACAAACCATAGCTTTGACTAGATGGACCTTTGTTGGCAAAGTAATGTCTCAGCTTTTTAATATACTGTCTAGGTTTGTCATAGCTTTTCTCCCAAGGAGCAAGAGTCTTTTAATTTCATGGCTGCAGTCACTTCATTTCCTAGGTGTTTAGTATTGTTTTCATAAAATATTTTTAAAAGATCGAAGTTGAGGATTAAATCTGACAGATGCAGTTATCTCATATTCTCTATCAGAGACCTGAAAGCAAGAGCACATACTGAGCACCACAGACTCACCAACCCCATTTGTCAGCAATGGAAGTAGAAGAGATAATCCCAGATGCTATTGCCATATCAGTTAATTTGATCTTTGATAATTACTTTTGATAATCAATGCTGATCCTTCTCTGTGTTTCAGTTATTAATATTATTGCTATAAACAGAATACAGATTCTTGTCCTTTTTTTTAATGTTTAGGAATGATGAAGAAAAATAAAAGCTATCTTAAATAAAATCTTCCAGTAGAGATATAGAAATTACTAGGTTTCCTTGTGGCAATCTTTGATAATACCAAAGAGAATGTTAATAAACAGAGATTATCAAAAGCGAATGAATATTAAAGAAGGAGAAATTTTCACTTGGCAATTGTTCTTTTAATTTTGTGTCACAGAGAGCAAACTAAATATTCCTACTCCTCTAGATCCACCAGAAAAACACATCTGACTACCAAAAAGTAAAAATAACTTTAAAAAAATTTTTAATTAATTAATTTATTTTAATTGGAGGCTAATTAACTAATTAAATAACTCTTTAGAGAAGCTTAATCTCATAAAAAAAAAGTTTTGTCTCACCCCCAGTTATGTTTTGACAACAAAGATATTTTATTATGGATATCTGGAAATGAAATGCTTAGTTGCTTCATACTAGCTCTGATGAAATGATTTGATTTTTTAAAAATTTTTAATTGAAGTAAGTTGATTTATAATGTGTTAATATCTGCTGTGCAGTAAAGTGTTTTAGTTATAACATAAATATACATTCTTTTTCATATTCTTTTCCATTTTGATTTATCACAGGATATTAAATATAGTCCCCTGTGCTGTGTTTTAGGACCTAGTTGTTTATCCATTCTATACATAAGAGTTTGCATCTGATGAAATGATTTGCCTACTATTTAATTCAAAACAAAATTTAAAAGTGGAGAGCTTTTTGTTGAAACTTTATTAAAAATACCACTTTAATTTCAAGCATAAATTTGTTTAATAAGACAACAATTTTTCACTAGCAACTTTCCAAAAGGATATAAATAGTTTAAAAAAGGCTCCAAAACAATAAGATTTTGTAAGATTTTGTTAACTGATTGTGTAAGTCATGTATTCAACGACCTTAAATATAATGTCTTGACTGATTTGTCCAAATGTACATGATGAGACACGAGGAAACTTTGGATTCTCATTCTCTTGAGAACAGGGAATATGATCAAATGTTTGAGGTGTGTAAATCAGAGTTCTCAGCTTCAGAACTATTGACATTTTGGGCTGCATAATTGTTTGCTGTACCTGGCTCTCCTGTGTTTAGCAGTATCTTTGATCCCTACCCACTAGATTTCAATAACTCACTTTCCCACCAGTTGTGACAGCAGAAATGTCTCCAGACATTGCTAAGTGTCCCCTGGAGGGAAATATTGTCCTCAGTTGAGAACCACCGGCCTTTGTCCTCTTTGGACTTGAATTTATAGAGATCTCATTTATGGAATTCTGGACACAATTCCTGTGTTCTTCTTGGCCTCTTTGAGTTTACAGAAAAGGCAATGCTTTGAACATTTTCATAAAGATATTTACTTCTACTCACATTTAACTTCACTTGCACTGTTTCCAACATTCGGTTGTCACTCTTTTATAAGTTCATCACTGTACAATAAGGATCTTCGGTAACCATATCCTTGTACTCTATAGCAGTCCCCAAGGAAATAGAAATTGTTTCATTTCTGAATAACAGAGTACTCTAATGGACAACTTCTCGGCCCTCTAAGTCTTTGGACAGCTTCTGTGTTTTTAAATGTACTATTTGTACAGATTTTAAACCTATAAATAAAATCAACACTGAATATTCCACTTTGATCACATCGAGGTCAAAGCCCATGTTTTTTCCTAAGACCTTTGAGGTCCTCTGTGGTCAAGACCTAGCTAACCTATCGCTCCATCTCTTTCAACACCTTGTCTCACAAATCATACCCTAAAGTGAGACACAATTTATGTCACGCTCTTTTCATCCTCATACCTTGATAACTTTGTTCCTGCCATTTTCTCTTTTAGGACTAAGTTTTCTTGTTTTGCTTTTTAAATTCTTTTTCTATTTATATACACAGATGAACCACACATTGTACGTTAGCTGAACACCACAAATTCAAGTAGTAAAGTGTTTGTATAAATTGAAAGTACTTCCTCCACTTGCACAGAATTCAAGTAAAATTCTTTTTAAATCTTTTTTTTTTTTTTTCCAGTTTTTCTTTCCTGGTTTCCAACATGAAACTACATAGAGCTGATTCCTAGAAAATTGTTTTGAGTTTTCAGGGAAAAAAAAATGGAGATAATTACATAATTGTATTTCAAAAACAGCAGGAATCAAACAGTCACACTAAAACACAGACGTTATCTGACATCACCAAGACCATCTACAGATAGTGATTAGAACGGGCAGATGAGAAATAATTTCTAATTTTTCAGTGTCTACCTAACCTCAGTCCGGAATATCAGGATAAAGGATAAGTATATAGCAGCTGTGATCGTTTAAATCGTTTGCTGTTTTCGCCTTCTTTGTCTAATTCATGTATTTGAATGTTTTCGTAAACAAAACAAGTAACCTGTATCAGTTGGGGGACTAACCCACCCATGGTTGTTTTTAAAATGAGCGGGTGGTGGACGGTGGTTTACGAGCTGCTTCTAAGAGGTGAACGGGGGTGTGTGACTATTTTTCCATCTGTTCCTTTGTGATTTACACAGATTCCATGCAGATAAAGAGGAGCTGCTGCATCTGACAGGACTCCCCAGGCTGCACTCCAAACAGCAGAGAAGGCCACCTGCTACTCTCCAACTTATGTTACATCAAAGCCTCCCGGACGGCTCACCCTGATTGGCTGCCAGCAGGTCTCCCACGGCAAAGGCCTGCCGGTTTCCAGAAAAAGGACTTAGCAGGCGCCAGACCACTGAAGCGTCACCCAAGGGGTCGTCAATTTGGAGTGTGAGGGGAAGGTGACTATCTGGTTTTTCTTCATTGATGTTTTAGAGTTCCACGGAACTCTTGGTAATATTTTATTTTCATTTTATTTCATTCCATTTTATTTTATTTTACCTGCATCACATCTCCCTCTTATATCTAGGTATCTTGGAGTGCCACAGAATACTCCTAGAGAGGACGGGGCAAAAGGAAGGTAAAGAAAGTTCTAAAATGAGGGCTGAAACCATGCCTTTCTCTTTTCCTTCTGTCGTTTTCCTTTAGGACTCAGGCAAGGGAATTTGATGCTTTGTTTCCTTTAATTTTGCTTTTGCATTATTTTATTTTACTTAGGAACAGTGATCTTAGGTGTGAAGAACTAGAATGGAAAACCTTGAAAACTGAAGTGGCTATTGACTTTGGACCTAATAGTATCCGAGGAAGGACGTGCAAGTCCCCAAAGCTGCAGTCTGCACAATTCCACTCAGGCAATGGACTCATCACCAGCTCTAAAAGTGTCTTAAGGGTGTCTTCTTCTCAACAGCTCTGAGATATTTCATTTTCCACCCTGATAAGCTGATCAGTTATAGCAACAACTACAGAGATCTGGGGTGACTTTTTTTACCACTATAATGTGAAATCAATCTGGAATAATTTTAAGACATACAAGCTATATTAATGCATGCATGACTCATGTTGTCTCACGACAAATTTACTAAACTCCTTTAAGTTTAGCCAAGTGATGGCATATGCCAAATATAATTTAATATTTAGAATCATCCTTATAATGGCTTCTCTGTTTTCAAGAGTTTATTCAAATTTCCTGCCAATGAACTTCAACCACCAGATTTAATTTTCAGATACAAGTTGGCTCTCCTAACTGCTGAAGAGTAGAAGCTTCTCTTTCACATGACTTGGAGGGTATAAGAAATATTTACTGAATACCTAAACTAATGGATGGGCTTCCCATGTGGTGCTAGTGGTAAAGAATCTGTCTGCAAATGCAGAGGACACAGGAGACTCGGGTTTGATCCCTGGATCCGGAAGACCTTCTGGAGGAGGAAATGGCAACCCACTCCAGTATTCTTGCCTAGGAAATCCCATGGACAGAGGAGCCTGGCGGGCTACAGTCCATGAGTTGCAAAGAGTCGGGCACGACTGAGCACGCATACATGCATAAACCAATGGATAAGTAGAGGTATATAAATGGTAAAACTCTGCAAGAACATGCTTTGGTGTTATAATTGCCCATCTGTAGTAATTCATTTCAATCCAAACATTTAAAACTGTCTACTGAGAGTTAGACTCCTAACCAAGAGTTGTCAAGGGGCAGTTGTTTCTGCCAAGTTCAAATTGTCCAGACCCCTAGAAGGAAGTACAGCTTTGTCTATGTCACAGACATCCCTCTAAATTCCTAAGCCACCTCAGAACTGCCAGCTCCGCCTGGGGCTGTGTGTCTGCCCAGAAAGGCTTTGGCAGAACCGTGAGGCAGCTGCGGATGCAGGCGTGATGCAGGTGCTTGGGCAGTGGGCTGTGGGAGAAACTTACCTGCTCTCTTGTCCTGCTGCCCGGCTCACATGTGGTCCTTGCAAAGATGGGCTCTTGAGTAGCTGGAGATCAAATCAGTCTGGAGAGGAAACAGCAGGAATAGCAACAAAAGAAACTCAACCCCGATCAAGGCGATTAAGGAAACTTCAGTTAAATGAGAGAATAATCAAACATACTCAATAGATCATTACTGGACGTGGAAGAGGACTGTCAGGAACCCTGGGATGCTTGTGGAACAGGAGCCTGAGTTAAGCAGAACTAGTGAGTGAAAACCAGGAAGCCATGGCGACAGAGTACTGCAGTTCTTAAGGGAAGTCTTCACTTTGCATGTTTGGAGAGCTCACAAAGGTGGCTCTGGGAGGGGAAACAAGGAGTATGACATTCCCGGAAAGGGTTTCACCTGCAGACTGTGGCAAAGGGGCAGAGAGAGGCAGGTTAAGGAACCTGGAGATAGCCAATGTATTTATGTTTTGTGAGGTCAAAGTGTTAGTCCCTCAGTAGTGTCTGACTCTCTGCGACCCCATGGACTGAAGCCTCCTCAGAATTCTCCAGGCAAGGATACTGGAGTGGGGAGCCATTGCCCTCTCCAGGGGGTCTTCCAAACCCAAGGATTGAACCCAGGTCTCCTTCACTGCAGACAGATTCGTTACCATCTGAGCTACCAGGGAAATAGAGCACTGAATTTAAGAGATATGAGGGAGATAAAGATTAAGAGGGGAAACTGAGGGTGCCAAGTGATTTTTGTTCTGTAAATAAATCCAAAGTGAAAGAATTATACTATTTCTAAGTGTCAAAAACCCTTGAATGTATTTATTTGTTCTTAGTAGTTATTTTGAACATTCTAAGAAATTAAAAAATCTGTTAAAGAATATCCAATGAGCACACATTCTCTCAGCCTGCTTTTAGAGTCCCCCTCTGAACACAAATTCGATATTTGAATTTTTAACCCCCTGCTAAGCTGTGGATTTAAGGTCATGTGTTCCTCTAGCAAAAATGTGTCCAGTTCCTGGACTAAATCTCATCCTTGGCAATGGTCCCCTGCACCCCATGGCGACGCTGTGGAATTTGGAATGTCTGTTT
Source organism: Giraffa tippelskirchi (assembly GCF_054371585.1). NCBI lineage: Eukaryota > Metazoa > Chordata > Mammalia > Artiodactyla > Giraffidae > Giraffa > Giraffa tippelskirchi. The sequence continues at coordinate 156,123,235 of NC_137281.1, forward strand.
ATGTGACAGCCTCCTGCACCTGGGACAGTTCAGGGGGTGCCTGTCTGGGAACAATGAGCAGGGGGTGGACAGAGACTCACCTGGGTCCTGGAGCATCTTCCCCAGTGGTGCTTATCTGGGGACCATTCCCACCTGAAAATGTCCCTCTGTCCTCTTTGGAGAAGGAAATGCTGCCACAAGTTATTAGTCACAGAAACATTCCCTGGGAATTAGTGTGTTTAATACATCAACTGGTAATTAACAGAAAAAAAAAGGAAAATATCCCTTGATCCTCTTATATTACTTCCCAGGAAATTATCCTACGGATGTGCTCATACACATGCTCAAAAGAATATGTTCAGGATGTTTATTACAGTACTGTGAGTACTAGCCAGAGAATGAAAAGCAAAATTGACCATCAACAGGAGACTTAATTGAATTGTAGTACTTCTGTCTAGTGGAGTATTATGAAGCCATTAAACAAGCAGACAGGAACTCTACAACCGCTGCTAACAGAATAATCTGTTTAAAAAAAGATAGTTCTTTAAAAAGTGTGCATAATGTGTGTGTGCATGCTTAGTCACTCAGTCGTGTCCGACTCTGTGACCCCATGGACTGTAGCCCACCAGGCTCCTCTGTCCATGGGATTTTTCAGGCAAGCATACTGGAGTGGATTGCCATGCCCTCCTCCAGGGGATCTTCCCAATCCAGGGATGGAATCCATATCTCTTGCATCTCCTGCATTGGCAGTCGGATTCTTTACCAGCTGAGCCATTGGGGAAGGTTATTCATATATAAGTTCAGTTGGCTCTTCATATCCTCAGGTTCTGCATATATGGATTCAATCAATCATAGATCAAAAATATTCAGAAGAAAATTTCCAGAAAGTTCCAAAAAGCCAAACTTGACACATGCTGCATGCAGACACCTATTTACATACCATTTACATTGTATTTACATAACATTTACATTGAGTCAAGTATTATACATAGAGATGATTCAAAATCTATGAAAGCATGTGTGTAGATTATATGCAAATACTCTTCCATCTTATAGAAGGGTCTGGAGTACTTGTGGATTTGGTATTAGCAGGAGTCCTGGAACAAATCCCCTAGGGGTACCAAGGGATGATTGTATATGGAAATTTTCTCCAAAGACCCAACATAAGTTCACTTTTTTGGCCTCTGAAAAGGAGAGGTCATGAAGTGAGAGTGCAAATTCACATTTTATAGCCTTTTGAAATTTGAGTTTTTTAACATGTGCATAGAAAAAAAAAAAAGGACTTCCCCTGTGGCTCAGGGGTAAAGAATCCACTAGCAGTGCAAGAGATGCAGATTGGATTCCTAGGTTGGGAAGATCCCTTGGAGGAGGAAATGGCAACCTGTTTTAGTATTTTTGATGAAAAAAAATCCCATGGACAGAGTAACATGGCAGGTTACAGTCTAGGGAGTCACTGAGAGTTGGACACGAATGAGCACCCAGATTGAAAAATACTGTAAACATATAATAGTAAGGCTGGCCTTGGGGGTAGAAAGGATAGCTGAGACTGCTTCTGTGAGTCAGGAAAACAGAGCAAATGAAAGATTGTAGCTCTGGACTCTAGACTGGGACTGTGGTTCTTTCAAGGCATTCCCTAGGGCTGATCCTCTGTAATTTACTAAGACTCTGAACTTATGTTTCCTCACCTACAATATGCATATGGTTAAAAATGCCTGTTTCCTTTGGACTCTGAAAATAAGTCAAGCTACTAATTATTTAAAGTGAATAATAGTGTAAAAAGTTATATTCTTTCATGTAATTTTCCAGTGGAGTTATAATGGCATAAATAAGTTTTCTAAACTTTAGCTTCCTTATTTCAGAAAAAAGGATTTTAATAGAACTTAGCTCATAGTGTTGTCATGAGGATTATACAGAATAATGCATACAAAGTATCTCATAGGTTCAGGCACATATCGAATTGCTAAAAAATATTAATGACAATTATCATTGTCAAAAATAGGGAACCTACTGCTGTGGATTAGAGTTTTTTGTTGTAGTTCAGGGGCTAAGTCGTGTCCAACTCTGCGACCCCATGGGCTGCAGCCCATCAGGCTACTCTGTCCTTCACCATCTCCCTGAGTTTGCTCAAATTCACGTCCACTGAGTCCTTGATGCTACCTAACCATCTCATCCTCTGCCACCCCTTCTCTGTTTCCCTTCAGTATTTCTCAACAGCAGGGTCTTTTCCAATTAGAGTTTAACCAAAACATAAATATATAGATGCACTAATATGGAAGGTTTATCTCAGCCAATCAGAATTGGCTGTTGTTGGGCTTCTCTAAAAACAGAGCCCTTCTCTTCTACACTGGGACACTCTTCATCAAGGGACACTTTCTGCAAACACAAAGTATCTTATGATTCTTTGGCAAATTCCTCTCCCTCTGCTTTTTTTTTGACAGGAAATCAGGCCAAGGAAAGCACCTGCTAACCCCTCCTATAATTCATTCACATTGTCTCAAAGATTATAGGTTTTCCATCTTGGTGTATGTCTTAATTTGGGTTTCTCTGAAAGCAAACACTGAAGAATGCAGTGGAGTCAGGCAGAAGAGGAAGTTCAGTTTAGTTCAGTTGCTCGGTCATGTCTGAATCTTTGCGACCCCATGAACCGCAGCACGCCAGGCCTCCCTGTCCATCACCAACTCCCGGAGTCCACCCAAACCCATGTCCATTGAGTCAGTGATGCCATCCAACCATCTCATCCTCTGTCGTCCCCTTCTCCTCCTGCCTTCAATTTTTCCCAGCATCAGGGTCTTTTCCAATGAGTCAGCTCTTCACATCAGGTGGTCAAAGTATTGGAGTTTCAGCTTCAACATCAGTCCTTCCAATGAACACCCAGGACTGATCTCCTTTAGGATGAACTGGTTGGATGTCCTTGCAGTCCAAGGGACTCTCAAGAGTCTTCTCCAACACCACAGTCCAAAAGCATCAATTCTTCAGCGCTCAACTTTCTTTATAGTCCAACTCTCACATCCATACATGACCACTGGAAAAACCATAGCCTTGACTAGACGGACCTTTGTTGACAAAGTAATGTCTCTGTTTTTTAATATGCTGTCTAGGTTGGTCATAAGTTTCCTTCCAAGGAGTAACCATCTTTTAATTTCAAGAAATGCCAGTAAACTGTGCCCTAGTGAGTGAGTTGCCATGGTAGGCACCTGGGCATCAGCCCCACTGGGCATGCTCTGAGAAGGCACAGGGAGGGGCTCCAGAATCAACCCATCAGAGGCTGTGGAGACTGGGTGGTTTATCCACCAGCTTTTGTTCCCATGAGTGGATTTGTCCTTTAAGTGCAAACCACCCTGCCCTTCTGGGTTGCAAATGTGCATGGCTCCCTCCGTGGTAGAGAGGGTCCTCAGAAGAGGAGAGAGTAGCCAGGCTGGCACTGAGAAGCTGTCCACATGCTGGCACTGTCCACAGTAGCAGGTGAACTGAGATGAGCTCAGACGACGCTGATGGAGAAGAGAGTCTGCTGCGGCAGGTGCCCCTTGCCTGCAAGAACTGTGCTCTGCTGGCTTGGTAAGAGTCAGAGCCTCAGCATGCTTCCCCTCTTCTCTATGCATGTTTCTATCGTTGTCCTTTTTGCATCATTTAAAAAAAAATCTTCTTTGGTATATCCTCCCACTGAAGTTGGAGTTCATTAAGAGCAGAGGTCTGTGACATTTGCCCTTTTGTAGTTTCAAAAGAATTAGCACAATGCCTGGCCTTCGAGCAGGAGGGCAGGACATGGTAATTGAATGTAAGAATGAATGAATGAGTGACTGAATGAATGAACACATGCATTTTTGCTAAAGTTGCTTTTTTGATGTGTGTCAGGAAGAGGATTGGGATGTTCTTTAAGCCATGTTCTTTTCATTACAGCCTATGAACTAATACACAGACCTCACAAGTTGAATTCTTTTTTTTCTTTCAAACCATCCAGCGTCGCTCTCTTGCTGTCTTTGTTTCACCTTTTCTTTTTCTCTTCCCATTTTTCCCTTCTCTCACCACCACAGAGAAAATATGTATAATTTCTATATTCATTTAAACTTTTCCACTGATCGCATTATAAACATATTACATTATTTTGGGCAGAGTTCCTTAGACAGCAGCCTTGTTTTCCATTTTTCCTCTTCCAGTGCCCTCAAGAGCTACTTCTGTACTTGTTGATTTTAGCTGGCACATATTAGTTAGAACCTACTATTTCCTTAGCATTTAAGGAACTTCCTTCTAGAGCACGAAATGTATTTCCTTGCCTGTGCTATGCTAAGACCTCATCTGATCACCAGACTGATGTCCAAGAGGGTTGAGAAGGCAAGGGCAGATCTTAAAGAGGACAAGCTTAATCCTACAAGTCACCTGCTTCAAAGGAAGACTCTAAGCAAGGGAATTCTGCTCCCTTCATCAAGGGAAAGGAAGTGATCATGCCAGCTCAGAGACTTGGGAAAATCCAGGTTTTAAGAAGTTTCAACTATTCATATATCCATGAATGATTTCTGACCTTGGCGTAGAAAATGCCTATCTATCCCAAAGATAGGCATTCTGTCTCTCTTGCAACTCTTACATCCTCATCTTGATTTTTAGCATTGCAGGGCAACTCTTGATAGTCCCCTGGACTGCAAGGAGATCAAACAAATCAGTCCTAATAGGACTGAAATCAGTCCTGAATATTCATTGGAAGGACAATTGCTGAAACTGAAGTTCCAATACTTTGGCCACATGATGAGAAGAGCTGACTCATTAGAAAAGACCCTGATGCTGGGAAAGATTGAAGGCAGGAGGAGAAGGGGACAACAGAAGATGAGATGGTTGGATGGCATCACTGACTCGATGGATATGAGTTTGCACAAACTCCCGAAGTTGGTGACGGTTAGAGAAACCTGGCGTGCTGCAGTCCATGGGGTCACAAAGAATCAGACGTGACTGAGCGACTGAACTGAGGGGCAGCAGGTGCAGAAAATAAAAATGTCCTTCAGAGCTGCCAGAAAGGAATACTGGATTTTCCAGCATAGCATGAATGGACAACTGAGTGCTCTGAGCCTATAATTATTACTAAAATTCCCAAAGCTGTTAATCAAGCCCAAATCATCGCACAGTTCTTACAACAATTACTGTTCTCCTGGTGCCAGCAGTGAAGTACCTGCCTGCCTATATAGGAGACGGAAGAGACTTGGGTTCAGTTCCTGGGTCAAGAAGATCCCTTGGAGGAGGGCATGGCAACCTACTCCAGTATTCTTGCCTTGAGAGTCACATGGACAAAGGAACCTGGATTGCTGCTGTCCATGAAGGGAGTGGGGGCAGGTAGCAAAGAGTCGGACATGACTGAAGCAACTTAGCCTGCATGCATGCACTGTTCTCATATGTTCCAAGTACCATTGCTGCTGCACATCCAGGTATTCCCTCTTCTTCCTGCATGTTGTTCCAATTAGCCATAGACAGAAACCTGAGTAGCTGTGATACGTATTGTGAAACAGATACCCTCTTCATACCAGTGCTGTGGTTATCTGCAAACATCACAGAGCAGAGTGAACGAGTCATCCAGCCCCCAAATCTGATTCTTGAGGTTTCTTGTCCACCTTCATGCCTGTGTGCCTACTTTCACAGAAGAAAGTAGCCTGTGTAACCTGTATTCACTAAAAGAGAAGCCAGAGACAAATGGCTTCTGTGCTGTTACTTTATTCTGGAATGAAAACCCAGGGAATGGGAGTGAAGGATAAGATAGTAAAGTAGGGAAGGAAGGAAAATCAATAATATCCTTTGGATAAAAATGCCCCCCATAGAACCTTAAATTCCCATATTCTCAGGTTTCATAAGCAAGGACAGCAAACTGGGTACCATGGGGTCTCAAGTTTTAGGTCCAGTTAGATGACCAACCTATCTGATGTGCTTGAAAGTGAGGGGTTTCACAGAATCCCAGAACGAGAGACTTTCAGTGCTGAAAGGAGGCAAGTCCCGGGTACATCAGCCTATTAAAGGGGGAGGGGAGAGGTAATTAATCAGAGGTGCTGTCAAGGTAATCAGTGATCTAGTCACCTTGGAGGCAGCTAGAACAAAGACTGGTGAGGCTAAGAGGATATAAAGTGACACATAAAAGATGTCTGAAATGGTATTTTAACATCTCCCAGGAAATCGATTCAGTCATTGAATAAAATGGTCTTATCGTAACACATCTGTCTTGTTTTATTAAAATCTACCTTTCTTCTTTTATTCCCCCAGGACAATCGGATTCACAATCCACAGTATATTAATAATTCCCTTATGCCTTTCCTCAATCAGCATAAACTTTTTTGTGCTTTTGCATAATTTATGGTAAATCAGATTACGATAGGAATGTTTAAAACTTATTTTCCATGGCAATCAGAGGACAATATTACAGTCAACTATATCATCCTGATTAAACATTATAAATGTTTTTTTTTTTTTTTCCAAATAAAAAGAGTAAAACGTCTGAGCAGATTCAAGCAGGGAGAACTTGAGAAGGCTGTGCCAGGGCAGCATCGGATAGCAGAGTGAATGGCGCCTAGATCCTGCCTTTGCAGGACTGCGGTTCAAATTACAGCATGTTTTATGCGCTTGTAAATGAAATTGTTTGAGGGTCTCATGACACAGGTCATATATGATTTGCAATGTTTGGCACAATCTTTCCTCCGTTCTGGAAATACCTTACAAATGAGCTGGGATCTCAAGAGTGAATTCTAGCTTTCCTGGACAGGAAGTCAGTGGCCTCGAATTTACAGAGGTGAGGAAGCACTGAGGAAGTGGAAACCGAGGCTCATTTGCCTTAGGGGACGGCAGTGAATACCACTAAGCTTAATTAGTGTTCTGGATACTTTGCTTTTTCTTTCTCTTTTATCTGGCAGATTTTAGTTGTTTGAGAAACTAGGCAGAATTGGGGTTAGGTATGCAATTAAGGAAAATGCAGCATTGTAGACATATGCTGTTATTTTACTTGTCTACTTTCCAGACCTTGTACATGCATTGCTCAAAATCAGGATCAGCTTTAGGTATGTTTTTTTAAAAATGAAATATTAATTAACTTTTAAAATCCATGTTGCTTCCTTCAACTCTTAGGAGTTCTTTCTAAGATCAGCAACAAAAATTTGTAACACTAGTAGTAGACACTTCTCCAAGGACGGAAGCAGCTTCTGGGTTGTATAAACAGCACAAGACTCGGTGTATATTGTGGGGTGAAATGAAATGTGTATCTCTGCAGCTGTGCAAAGTGTCAGACTCCACTATCTGTGAGTTGTGTTTGCCAGACAGGTTTTAAACTATAGTTCTTTCTGGAAAAGTTTAGATCATTTCTTGGAGTTTTTTTGTGAAAGGATTGAGAAATCAGGATAGTCATGTCTTTAATATCCATTTAAAATGTATCATTTCATATTAAGGGGACTATTAACTTGTCACTAAGAAGGACTTTATATAAAATACAATTTAAAACTGACAAAAAAAAATAAAAGATATGTTGAAATTCTAACCCAGGTACCTGTGAATGTGACTACTGAAAATAGCTTTTGCAGATGTAGTCAAATTAAGATGAGTTCATCCTGGACTAGAGTGGATTCTAAATCCATCACCAACTCAATGGACATGAGTCTGAACAAACCCCCAGAGATACTAGAGGATAGGGAAGCCTGGCGTGCTGCAGTCCACGGGGTGGCAAAGAGTCGGAAACGACTTAGCGGCTGAACCACAACAATAACTAAGTTCAATGACAGGTGTCCTTCTAAGAACCTCATGTGAAGACACAGGGACACAGAGACACAAGTGATACTGCCATAGGATGAAGAAGCAGAGATGGAGTGATGTAGCTGCAAGCCAAGAAATGCCAGAGTCTGTCCCAGCCACCAGAAGCTAGGAGAGAGACATGCAACAAATTCTTATTAGAACTTCTAGAGGGAACCGGCACTGCCAACTCCTTGATCTCAGAGTTCTAGCTGCCAGAACGTCTGCTTTAAACCACCCAGTTGTGGTGTTTTTTGCAGCAGCCCAAGGAAACTGATTGATTGCAGTTTTCTGGCTGCTCTTAAACACCTGCTGCCGAGGCGCCCAGGAACCTCGGATGAGTCCTGTCACTTCCTGGAGTCTGGTGGAACTCACCTGTAAAATGACTAAAGTGCTTCAAATGAATAGTCTATCACTTCCCTGCTAGTTCAACACTTCCTGGAGTCTGTCATTTCAACAAAAAAGAAAATAAGATCTGTTCCTAGCTGAAGCTTTCTATTGGGAAAAGTGAAACATTGGAACACCAAGGAACATGGACGCAGATGGTCCCCGAACAGATCTGTTCAGATATAAATTCCACTGGGGTGTGAAATTTGACTATTTTATTCATTGTTTCCATGGTGCCTACAACATTGCCCATTATATAGTAGGCATTGATGCATTTCTTTATTTTTGAATGAATGAATGTCTCGATGAATGAATGCATCTGTGTTCAGTTTTCTTTCTTGTGGCTACTGATTCATTGGCTCTTCCTCACGTTTGACCATCACAGTAGTTGGTAAAGTACTTAGGCATCAGGTTAGAGAGATGGGATATTAAAGATGAGCACAGTCATTCCTAGACATTTATTCTCTTATCTCAAATATTCCTACTTTAGTAATAATATTTTTATCAGGTTTTGGAGGCAAACATATTTCTAATTTATTCCAAGCTAGCAGGCTAAACACTTTAAAAGGATTTCCACTAAACAAGGATAATGAAGAAACACAATTAATTTGGAAACATTCATCCTTCCTTGTGAGAAAACCATTCATTTCTAAGCTGATAACGGCCATTCTTTACTAATTATCCATTCGATGCTTGAAACATGCCTATGCAAAATGCATGGCCGATCACTGCGCATCTTAAACACAGATAAACACAGACAAACAAGCACAGATAAAGTTGGAAGCTGCGTTCTTGTTGGGAAACCAAGGAGGGCCTGCAGCTCATGTACTTGAAGGAAAGCAGTCTGTCAGCTGCTGGGGTTCTTTTGTTTATGGAGACAGACGGAAGCACAGGGATTGAATGCTAATCGTTAAATGCTGGGAAAGCTACAGTTGGTCCCCTTGTGTTATACACAAAAAGCAGAGTAGTACCTACGTCCATCTTTAAGCTCTCCGAGCAAAATTGTAGTATCAGAATCCAACCTAAACCCCACATTCCAGAAACTGCGTTAGACTCCAGCACAGCTTTTACAGAAATAACATTCTCCCTGTGCGTTATTATATTTGCAGAAATGGCTCTCTCCCCAAATCCCATGCTCTGAGATCACAGGCTATGGTCCCCCTCATAAAGGAGTACTTCATCTGCTATCTCTCTAAGGGAATATTTTAACAGAGCACGTCCTCTCCCCATCATCCTGCCCATTTTCTGAGCCACTCTCTTCTCTGTAACAGCACTATCATGAGCTCTGACTATTTCTCCCAACGCAGACACTAACAAGCTGGCATAAAGTTTTCGGGGCAAAAGTGCTGAGGGATGCAATGATTTCCCAAGTCCGACATTATCAGAAAGTCATTTCTGCTCTTGAGCTCTCAAAGAATTGAGTGATCGCTACACTGGAGAGGAACATCTGCTTTGCTAAAACATTCTGTAATTGTGCGTGGTCTCCGCGTTCCAACTGAGGTATGAAGCTGTTATAACAGGACTCCTCCAAACAACAAAACCGGGTCCCATCCCTCACCGTGAAGGTGACATCAACAACGCTCTATCCATCACTGGTGTCCGCGGGGGAACACCTCGGCGCCAGCGACCTGTGAAAAGCAACGCAAGCCCGGATCTCAAGCTGCATTCTGACTGCCCATCAGAGATTTTTACTTCCTAAAATGGTACCAGACAAATCTGAGGAGAAAGCCAATAACATCCAACAAAGAAAGGCAGGACTGCACACTTGCTTGGCCAAGAAACCCATCACGGGTCTCTCCGAGTTAACTTTCCTATGTAAATATTTCAACTCTTAGAAAATAACCACCACTCTACTAACCAAGGACACCAAAAAGCTCTGAGAAAGAAGCCACTTAGACACAGGCAGGTGAAAGAGGGAAGCCGGGGGGAAAGGGGTTCCTTGTACATTTATTCCTACCTGCCTTCACAGTGAGTTTCTTTCCTTTGGAAAACAATATGTATTTATTTATTCGGCTGTGTGGCGTCTGAGCTGGGGCTCAGGGGGTCTATCATTGCGGTATACAGACTGTCTGGTTGAGCGTGTGGACTTCAGTAGTTGCAATGCATGTCTGCATTGCAAGGTAGGTTCTTAACCACTGGACCACCAAGGAAGTCCCCAAATTACTTTCAGACTGTTGTTTTGGGAAGAGAATAAGGGGAAGCGCTAGAGGAACCCAGCAAGCAGCATGCCTTTCAGGTGTCAGCTGAAGTTCTGTGTGTATAAGTGGGTAGGTGTGTCTGCGCCTTCAGTTCAGTTCAGTTCAGTTGCTCAGTCGTGTCCGACTCTTTGCGACCCCATGAATCACAGCATGCCAGGCTTTCCTGTCCATCACCAACTCCCAGAGTTTACTCAAACTCAAGTCCATCGCGTCGGTGACTCCATCCAACCAGCTCATTCTCTGTTGTCCCCTTCTCCTCCCTCCTTCAATCTTTCCCAGCATCAGTGTCTTTTCCAATGAGTTAGCTCTTTGCACCAGGTGGCCAAAGTGTTGGAGTTTTAGCTTCAGCATCAGTCCTTCCAATGAATATTCAGGACTGATCTCCTTTAGGATGGACTGGTTGGATCTCCTTGCAGTCCAAGGGACCCTCAAGAGTCTTCTCCAACATCACAGTTCAAAAGCATCAATTCTTCAGAGTTTCATTAGCACAGTACAAATAAATAGAGACAAGAAGATAGAAAAAGCATCTTTGAATGATTTTTGAGTGGAGAGCTGAATGAAGTGAAGGAGCAAGGCATGTAGACTTCTCGGGAAAGGCATTCCAAGAAGAGAGAGCAGCCCTTCCAAAGATGTATTCTTGGCATGGGTGAGTATGGGCAGTGTAGCCTTCATTCCTGGAATCCCAAGAGTGAAGGGGAGATTAGTGGGAAATGAGGTTAGAAGTATGGCAGATCATCTGAGCTCTTCTGTGCTGAATAGTAGAAGGAGGGAGACCAGTTACAATGATGGCTGTCCAGGAAAGAGAAAATGGTGGCTTTAACTAGGGTGGTGGCAGTGGAGAGTATGAGAAATTATGTTTAGATACCTTCTGAAGACAGAGGCACAAATTTAGGTGGTGTGGTGTATGGGAAAGTGAAAGTGTTAATCGTTCAGTCGTGTCCGACTCTGCGATCCTATGGACTGTAGCCCACCAGGCTCCTCTGTCCAAGGGACTCTCCAGGCAAGAATACTGGAGTGGGTTCCTGTCTCCTTCTCCAGGGGATCTTCCCAACCCAGGGATCGAACCTGCTTCTCTCATGTCTCCGGCACTGCAGATGGATTCTTGACCTCTGAGCCACTAGGGAAGAAGTGTATGTGAGGTTTGAAAAAATAAAAGAGGTAATTTTTTTATTAGAATGAGCACCTAGGTAAATGCGCGTGCTTTTTAACTGAGATGGACACTCAGTAAGAAACAGGTTTGGGAGATGTATTTGGAGATAGAGACTGAAGGATGAGTAATAATTCTTTTCTGGGACTTCCCTGGTGGTCCAGTGGCTAAGACTTGGTGCTCCTAATGAAGTGGGCTTGGGTTCGATCCCTGGTCAGGAAACTGGATCCTACATGCTGCAATGAAAAGATCCCAGGTGCCACAATGCAGATCCGGCACAGACAAATAAATAAAATAAACAATTAAAAAAGTTATCTTCCCGATCTGCTGGGGCTGAGATGTTTGTTGCATTTGCAAACAGAGTTGTCAAGCAAGCTCCTTGAGAGGAGTCTTGAGTTCAGGACTGAGCATAGGTGGTCCCAGGAATTGCCCTAGAAACATGGAAATTTTTTAAGTCCTTGTGGTTTAGGAACAAAGCTGCTGCAAATTCCTAACTGTGGTGACTCCCATACTGCTGTCTGAAAAGATTTGCTTTTGTTTTTCCTCATAAATTTGCCTGAAGGAAATCTATTTTTTTTCTTATAAATTTGCCTGAGGGCAATATGGTTTTTTTTCAACCTGAATTCCAAGGTTTGATTTTCTCTCACTGAACGTTTGCTTGCTATTTTGCTTGCTTTTATTATTTATATAATGGGGCTGGCAGCTCCCGTGATTAGCTTAGGCTGCCTGAGATCAGGATGCTTTGATTTATTTATGCAATACCACTCTCTGTCAGTATTAACAGAATAAATCCAAGACCTGTTTGTTGAGTGTGTGGGCATGTGTTTCTGAGAAGCAGAAGACAGAGCTGTCTTTTTAAAGGAAAGAATTAGAAAGCATATGCCGAGGGTTTCACAGAGTCTCCTGAAATGATCTTCGAGCTTAGAGATCCAAAAATTTTAAACCTTATGGATCTTTCCTTGTAAATAGTTTTCCCCTCATTTGGCCAATAAATATGTCATCTGGCCTGAGAAATCCGCCTTGGCTCTGTCTTTATTTGCTCACGTCACTCTCTGTCACGCCTTATCTTGCCATGGACCATAGGCAGAACTGTAACTCTAATTATGCCCCAAATACTTTTCCAAGGAAAATAGAAATAAATGTGGTCATGACGCACGCATCTTTTTGGTGGAATTTAATGAATTAAACACATTGCTTCTGCTTGACTCTGCTTAAGCTTAGGACCTTTGCGATATATATTTTTTCTATATCTGTATATCGTGTCTAGCCTTTGGAATCACAGTGAAAGCTAATAATCACAAAGTTGTTCATTCAGCGAGAATATAAATCATTATCCTTATGAAGCTCTGTTGGAAGCAAAAAAAGAAATGTGACTCTGTTAATCTCCGTGCTAGATACAAAGTAAGTGATTGAGTCTGTTTTGAAGTAACATAGGAAAACGAAAACTGAGGTGGGATGTCTGTGGGGTAAGCAGAAGGAGAAACTTAATATTATTAATATTCTCTCTCTTCTGCTTTGGTAAGCCACTCTGTCCTTCCGGTTAGCAAGAACCTCCCCCTGACCTAGGGAGCTCCAGTACTAATCTGCATCTGTTAGAGACGACCATGCCACAGCAATGATGTCTGTGAAATAAATCCATGTTCAATCATAGTTTAAGTAGCAAGACATAGCTTTCCCACAACAAAATGATTTCAAACTTCTGATTGTTGACACAACTGTACGGCTAAGATTCCTGGATTCACAACCGAATAAGTGACCCATAAAATGCCCTCCAGGTAGAAATTCCTTTGTGTTAATGATGTTTTAGTCATAAAACAAAAAAGAAAAAACAATGGTACTACAAATAGAGATTTTAGGGGCAGATCAGGTCTCATGGAAAATAAAGAGAACAGTCAGAAAGACTTTGAAGTCTTATTTTTAGCTAAAGTTAGAAGAACTCTAAAAGGAGAAATTTTTCCCAGTAATAGAATGCATTAACAGGAGATCAGACCAGTCAATCCTAAAGGGAATCAGTCCTGAATATTCACTGGAAGGACTGATGATGAAGCTGAAGCTCCAATACTTTGGCCACTTGATGCAAAGAGCTGACTCATTAGAAAAACCCTGATGCTGGGAAAGATTGAGGGCAGGAGGAGAAGGGGATGACAGAGGATGAGATGGTTGGATGGCATCACTGACTCTATGGACATGAGTTTGAGCAAGCTCTGGGAGATGGTGAAGGACAGGGAATCCTGGTGTACTGCAGTCCATGGGGTCACAAAGAGTTGGATAAGACTGAGTGACTGAACAAGATTCAAGTAGGCTAATCAGAGGCAAAGTTCAATATCACTGTCCATCTGTCTATGTAGATTTTATTAGATTGTAAGGTTTTATCCAGTGCCTAGCTTATTGGTTTTAATTTCTTCTTTTCTTAACCATGCCTGCATTCTGGGAGCAGTAAGATATTTATATATCCTGTTTCCTCTTCCTTCAAAATATATCCTCAATAATATTTAAATCAAATACAATAAAAGAGAATGGAGTATTCCTTTCAGACTTTTGCCCAAACTCCCACTGAGAAGATTCATTAGAATAAACATCTGCTGAGGAGCCGAAGATATCTTAAATTTAGTGTTTTTTTTCTTTCTCAATCAAATTGGACTGATTTTAGGGCTCAGGATGGGAAAGTATGTCAGCTGTTCGAATGTATAGCGGGTATGGATTATGTTTCTCTTTTATCACCAAAGGCTACCCACTCCAGGATTCTGGCCTAAAGAATTCCATGGACTGTATAGTTCTTGGGGTCGCGATGAGTCGGACACAACTGAGCGACTTTGGTGGCTTCCCTGGTGGCTCAGACAGTAAAGCGTCTGCCTACAATGCGGAAGACCTGGGTTCGATCCCTGGGTCGGGAAGATCCTCTGGAGAAGGAAACGGCAACCCACTCCAGTATTCTTGCCTGAAAAATCCCATGGACAGAGGAGCCAGGTGGGCTACAGTCCATGGGGCTGCAAAGAGTCAGACACGACTGAGCGACTTCACTTTCACTGTCTTGAGATTTAGTTTCAACCTGTAAATCACTTTACATCTGAGTTACTAAGCAACTGAATTGATGGACCCTAATCAACACAACTTCTTTTGATCTCCCACCGGCTTGACCAAGCTATTCCCCCATGTCCAACTTCCAGTCACAGTAGAAAGAAGGGTTAGAGAGGAACTGATACTTGAACTTTGACCACGGAAAAAGCAAAGCTATTTTCACTTTCTTTTTACAGGATGCTTCTCCCTCCAAAGTCTTCTGAAGAAAGGATTCTAATTCACTCTTATCATTGCAAATTTATACTCAAGGGTGAATATCAACCTGCTTCCTCAGCTCCTTACTATCTAAGTGTGTCTGTTCCTCACTGTCCGTATTCTAGGCTCAAAAAATGGAATGGATTTGAGTAAAGTGTACAAAATTGGTGTCAGATCTCCAGCCTCTAATGACTTGTTACTAGATCATTTGAGATATTTGAGCAAATTATTTTCCTCCTTTGTCAAAAGGAGATACTGTTTATGCATTTTCTCTCACATAATGGGGATGAGGATAAAATAGGGAATATTCCTGTCTTGCTATTGTTTAAGTCTACATTTTTTTTGAGACTGCTAAATTCGCTGCATTATAAGTTTGGAGAACACAAGATATAGATGTGGTTTCCTCTGAGTTTATGTTAGCTAAAAAAAAAAAAAAAGATATATACGTGTATAATGACAAAAAAAGATAGAGTGTGGGGATTATTCTGGAACCGCAGAGGAGCATGTGCTCTGATGAACTGCTATGGGAGTTCCATGAGAAGAAAAACACTAAGCATCAGGGATTTGGGGAGAGTCATTGCAAGCGTATCTGAACGGGGTTTGACCAATAGATACCATGAAGATTTGTGGAAATGGAGAAGGAAATTCAGAGGTTGTAAAATACCAAGTATAATTCAGAAACCCAAATAATAATCACAGTCACATTTACTAAAGATTGAAATAGTGCTAGGAGTTCATCTAAGCTTTTTGTGCTTATTAACTATTTGATCTCTGTAAGGATGCTCTGGATGGCTATCATCAACATTATCCCTATTTTAGAGAGTAAGAATGTGATACACAGACAATTTAAGTAACTTGGAAAAGTCTTTCAGCTAGTAAGCTGGAAAACAAAGGTTTGCATTTAGGCAATATGACACCAAGACCCGCATTCTCAACATCATCTCCACAGTATCATACTAGACTCACACATGGTAATAATGAAAGGAAAGATATGAAGCAGGATGAGGGAATAAGGTCACAATAAAACTTTCAAGGAGAGGATGGATGAGGTAAGGATTTGGACTTTTAAAAATAAATAGCAATAAAGTTATTTAACATTTTTGATGAGTGCTGCTATTAAAACTATGTTTATATTATTCATATAAACAAATGCTTAGCATTTTGGGGATTGCAGTAATATAAATTGGCTCTAGCTAGCTTAAAAGAAAAAAAAAAAGAAGATTTGAAGAACTAAGCCTAGGAAAGAGCAGGAATGAGACAGGTTCGATTGTCTCAGCTGCAGGCCTTCATTGGTCCAGCTTCACCAGGAGTCAGCTGTTAAAAATTACATTAGTGGCCCAGGACTTCCCTGTACTCAGATGGTAAAGAATCTTCTGCAAAGCTGGAGACCCAGGTTCGACCCCTGGGTCAGGAAGATCCTCTTGAGAAGGGAATGGCAACCCACTCTAATATTCTTGCCTGGAGAATTCTATGGACAGAGAAGCCTGGTGGGCTGCAGTCGACGGGGTCGTAAAGAGTCAGATATGACTGAGTGACTAACACTTCGATTACTACTAGTGACTCATGATTGTGATGGCTTTGTCCAGTTTTAAGTACATTGGGGAGGTTACTTGATGGCCCCAGTTTGGGTCAAAAGTCCACACTTGAGCAGCTAACCATACTTGGTTCAGAGTCTAAAGATACATGGTATGAACATGCCAGTGTATCACGGCCAGTTCTCAAAGCAGGGAGGATGATGAGCTGGAAGGCGTACCAACTTTAATACCGAAATAGTTAAGAAGCCTTAGTGTCTAGAATGAACTATGCAAAGGAGACTCTGGAAGTGGGGAGGCCAGACACGTTACAATAGTGATGGGCTTAGAGTCAGGTAACAAGTGTCTATGTTAGGATAATGGATGCTGAAAGGGAAAATAGGGAAGTGCATGATGATTGAATATGGGGCAGGGATTAGGAAAAATTAAGGCGTCTACAGTCATGCTGAAGTTTTGAGACCATGACTTGGAAAGTGTTATTATACGTTTTATAAACTTCAATCTTAGCTGCTCAAACTCAGCTGGCTCTCCCAGGTACCGCTCAGAGGAAACTGACAGCATCCATTCTATGGTCCGTTTGCTGAGGATTCCCTTCCTAATATTCTGTGTGTGTCTTGTTTAAAGCTGATATCAATTGTAAGGTGTACATTTTACATTTTATATGTATTTCACCCCTAACGGTCTTTTTTAAATTCTCTAACTACAGATCCTAACTACAGGGTCAGACGAGAGAATTTTTAGTGTATTAAAAATATCAATACAAATATTTCCTTTTAAGTTCCCACTATAAGTTAGACATGGTGAATGGTATTAGAAATCAAAATATATGAGACAATATCTGTCCTCAAGTGACTTGTAGTCTGGAAAAGAATCAAAACATTAAAAATAAATTGTGAGCCACATGACTCAAGTAGACAATTTAAGATACAGCTATTTGGAGGAGGCTAAGGCTGTCAGGGAATTTTATAGTCCAGATGGGATTTGAACTGGATCTTATTAAAGGATTTCAACAAGATTCAGAAATATGTAGATAATTAGATAACTGTTGGTACAGTGAGTTGACATAGTGAAGTTCTGGATAATAATGCTACAGATAAAAACTAAACTGGATCCTTTTTATATGACAAGCATGTTCAGAGATGCTTCAGTAAGTTACACCATTTAATTCTCCCCCCAAATCCCAACGAAAATGCAATTTATTTTCTCCGTTTTACAGATGAGGTCACTGACAGAGAAGTCAAACATCTTGTTCAGATCACAAAGGTTGTGAGTGTCCGAACCTAAATGGCAGCAAAGTTTGTTTTTTGGGCTCAACTGACTGGCTTCCCTGATGATAGGCTAACAAAAGTGAATGCTATTCTCCATTGTCCAGGACTTTTTCTTTTTGCTTGTCTGACAAGTTTGCAGATGCACTTCTTTCCCATCCCACCCCAACCCGCCAAGTTTTTAGCTGTAAGTCTCAGTCTACCTCAGGTGTCTCATGTTCAGTCAATGTCTCAACTTTCAAGTCTCTATCTTTAGCTGTAGGCTCTCTCCTCACTCCCAAACCTACATTTTGTATCATCTGCTGGACATTTCCTATCTGTCCATCGTATTTGTATTTTAAATTCACAGTAACTGGCACTCAGTCGTCTATCTTTGTTTCTGGACCTTGTGTGTGTTTGGTGCCATCTTCCAAGATGCTTGTCCCTATATCAGTTGGCTTAAACTACATTTTTGTTTTAATAACATATTCTTCCTGGGTGGCTTAGTGATAAAAAAAGAAAAAAATTCCATCTGCCAATGCAGGAGATGCAGGTTCAATCCCTGGATTGGGAAGATTTCCTAGAGAAGGAGAGAAACCCATTCCAGTGTTCTTGCCTGGAAAGCCTTATGGACAGAGAAGCCTGGTAGGCTACCATCCATAGAGTCGCAAAAGAGTCAGATGTGACTGAGTGACTGAACACACACACACACACAGACACACACACATGCACAACATATAATCCAAATCTTAGTGCTTTAAAACAACAGTGGGTTATGTCCCACTAAACTTTATGCTCATTGTGTTTTGCCTGTGGCTTTGCTTCATGTCCACTTCATTCTCAGAACAAGACTAATGGACCAACTCCTATCTAGAACACAACAGTCTCTTGGCAGGTGGAATAGAGAAATAGCAGGATCATTTGATGACTCTTAAAGCTTCTTCTTGGACATGGTGTAATTTTTGTGAGCCAGAGCAAGTTATTTGATGACATCTGACATCAATGGGTTTGGAAGTATAATTATTTCCCAAGGACTCACCCAACAGGGAGAAGCAGTGAATATTTTCACTATGACATCGTTTGCTATAATTTTTCTATCTCCATAATCAAGATGTTAACTACCCAGGAAAGTCCATGTCACTAAGATGCTTTTTCAGATTTTCCCAGCCAAAAATGATCTGAAAACACAAAGCATTTTACCTAAGATTGTCTTTTAACCTCTTTTCTCTATTGTTTGCATACGACTCCTCCTCCAAACCCTTCATAAAGATTACAAGTTCCTCTACGATTTAGTAACCATGGCAAATAACTTGTAGCACAATGTCTTGCACATAATAGATGTTAATTAATGTTTATTGAACTTAATTGATTTTATCTTCTAAGCAATAAGGAAACATGAATATTTTCATGCTGAGAAGAATATGAACAAAACATATCTCAAGCTGATTAATGTGATAACTGGAACAATATTTGCTTATTTAAGCATCTTGGCTTATTTTCTTTGGCAAATTTGTCCCCACAACATGGAGGACTCATGCAGCTAATTGTTTTCCATAGTTTTGTCACTAACAAATCAGAAAACCTAAATTACTCTAATTCAAGCTTTTTCCAAGTGGCTTCCCTTGGATCTACAGTGAATCAGCACAGCAAAAGTAAAAATTTATATAGCAATTACGATATTTTTTGATGATGAAGTGAAAATGGAACAATGTTTTATATCCAAATCTTTGAGTTCACATTTCTGTATCGCTGCCAGTGGATATCTAGTATCTAGAGTGAAGTTGGAAAAATAGTGCCCCCAAAATGTTCAATGAACAATGAATGACTGACTGAATGAATAAATGGATAATGAATAAATTAATGTGATGACAAAAACGTTTGGTAAAAATAAACTACTAATCAATAGATGTATATACATTCATGGCAAATAGATGCGGAAACAATGGAAACAGTGACAGAATTTATTTTCTTGGGCTCCAAAATCACTGCAGATGGTGACTGCAGCCATGAAATTAAAAGACGCTTGCTCCTTAGAAGAAAAGCAATGACAAACCTAGACAGTGTATTAAAAAGCAGAGACATTACTTTGCCTACAAAGGTCCATATAGTCAAAGCTATGGTTTTTCCAGCTGTCATGTATGGATGTGAGAGCTGGACCATAAAGCAAACAGAGCACCACAGAATTGAGGCATTCAAACTGTGCTGTTGGAGAAGACTCTTGAGAGTCTCTTGGACTGCAAGGAGATCCAACCAGTGACTCTTAAAGGAAATCAGTCCTGAATATTAATTGGAAGGACTGATGCTGAAGCTGAAGCTCCAATACTTTGGCCATCTGATGCGAAGAGCCACCTTATTGAAAAAGATTCCAGTGCTGGGAAAGATTGAAGGCAGGAGGAGAAGGGGACGACAGAGGATGAGATGGGTGGGTGGCATCAATGATTCAATGGACTTGAGTTTGAGCAATCTCCAGGAGATGGTGAAGGACAGGAAAGCCTGGGGTGCTGCAGTCCATGGGGTCACAAAGAGACATGACTGAGCGACTGAACAACGACAATAAAGACATAATAACCCTTGAAAATATGGCATAGTATTAAAGATCAGACTATTTAAGTCTCCCTGCATAAAACTGAAAAAATGATTCTGATTCTATCCTAAAAAAAAATACTGAAATTTTAGATACAGCTACTTCTTTTTTGACCGTGTGGTCAAGAGAATAATCATAAGAACACCAGTATGCACACATAAACATATCCATATCTATGAGGATTTCCGATGTATTTCTTAAAAGTTTTTATTTTATGAAAGAAAAACAAAACAAAGCAAAAATAGAAAAGACAATCTCAAGTTTTTTTTATAGGATCTTCTTTGACCAACTGAACCTGAGTAATGAGTGTGTGTGTGTGTGTGTATGTATATGTATATATATATATATAATGGTTTCCATTTCATTGTCAATGTCTGTAACTTAGTAAAAACTAATCATGTGTTCATTTTATGTCACCATACCCAGCACCAGCAGCAGTACTGTGAATGAACTAAGCTAGTAAAATCAAACATTTCAGAGACTGTTATTTTTGAATGGAACTGTTCATGTGAAGCAGATTAATTCCAGGTTTTCAATCAGAAACAGAAGATTGTCAGGAAAACTGCCAAGCCCCATACTCATAAACACTAGGTAAAAACAATAATAAAAATATTGTCTCTCTGTTTTCATAAAAAGAAAAGATGTCATAGAAAACTCCTTGTTCGAAATCTTTGTGACTACCAAGGGTTTCATTTTCCATTTAAACAGTTTCTTATTTAAAACTCCTGCATTAAGTCAGTACATCTGGACAAAGATGTAAAACTAGATATAAATTACAGTTTTGTGATTTACTCAAGTTTTTCTCCTTTGAATAGTTCACACCACAAAAACTATAAGTTACTGGGAATGTATTTCATGTTTCATTGGAATGAAACTGGTAAACTGGAAAAGCCAACATTTTATCTTTTATTATTGAAAAACATCCTATCAGAACATGGTTTATATACAAGCAACTGGCAAAATGGTGCTCAGGCTTAGTCACTCAGTCACTCTTTGTGACTCTATGGACCCTGCCAGGCTCCTCTGTCTACGGGATTCTCCAGCCAAGAATACTGGAGTGGGTTGCCATTCCCTTCTCGAGGGGATCTTCCCAACCCAGGGATGGAACCCAGGTCTCCTGCATTGCAGGCAGATTCTTACGCTCTGAGCCACCAGGGAAACCTCATAGATGAATGCATATCCAAGCAAGTGTTTGCCAAATGAATCCAACTTTGCTATTAACACTTTTTTAAGGACTTCAACACAGCTTTCTGGGAGGAAAAGATTGTTTTCTAACAATGCTCATCATCAGGACAGTTCACATTTCCACTGCTAGTTACCAAGTGTTTAACAACCAAAATATTTCAATGTTTATATCTATGATTAGAGCCCTATAGGACAAACTCTAATTTATAATAATAATGGTTAAATTTTATTGAGAACTGACTGCGAGCTAGGTATATCCCCCTGTTTTTTACATGCTTTATTTAATTCTCACAAAATCCTTCTCAAAATTGAATTAAATAGATGAAAATACCAGGATACAATCTGTATAGAGTCACTTGGCCTGCTAGCAATGAAGTCGGGATTTGAATCCAGGCAGGCTGACTCCAGAGGGTGCATGGTTCACCACAACACTGCATTTCTGTGCCTTGTGTACCTGTCTGGTGAATAAATAATCTAGCATGCCCATATTAAATTCACACTGCAGTTAGGAAACATTTTTCTAAGGATAGCGGCCTCTATGTCATTTTAATCCTAGTCCTAGGACTATCATAATATACCAACATAGACATGAAAAACGTAAGAAAAGACTTTATCAATATAGATTCACCTTTTCATTATTTATATATCAATTATTTATCAAGTACTTATATTATGCAAAGAATTGACTCCTTAGAGAAGACCCTGATGCTGGGAAAGATTGAAGGCAGGAGGAGAAGGGAACGACAGAGGATGAGAAGGTTGGATGGCATCACTCAATGGACACGAGTTTAAGCAAGCTCTGGGAGTTGGTGATAGACAGGGAAGCCTGGCGAGCTGCAGTCCATGAGATCACAAAGAGTTGGATGTGACTGAGCAGCTGAACTGAACTAACTTGTAATATACAAACCTTCAGGCATTGTATCAATTTCCTATTGCTGCAGTAACAAATCACCCCCTAATCAGTGGCTTGAAGCAACATGGATTCACCCTTTTACAGTTCTGGAGATCAGAAGTCTAAAATCGAGATGTTAGCAGGACTTTAATTCTTTCTGGAGGTTTCAGGAGAAAAATAATTTCCTTGCCTTTTCCAGCTTCTGGAAGCATGCTGCATTCCTTGGCGCCTGCCTCTTCCCTCCATTTTCAATGCACATCACTCTAAACTCTGGTCTCATTGTCACATGTCCTTTTTCTTGTTTGTTCCTTTTTGCCTTTCCCTTATAAGGATCTTTTTAGGACTTCCCTGGTGACTCAGATGGTAAAGAATCTGCCTGCAAAGCAGGAGACCTGGGTTTGATCCCTGGGTCGGGAAGATCCCTTGAAGAAGAGAATTCCTACCCACTCCAGTGTTCTTGACTGGAGATTTCCATGGACAAAGGAGCCCGGCGGGCCGCAGTTTATGGTGCCGCAAAGAGTCAGACATGGCTGAGCAACTAACACTTTCAGCTATAAGAACCCTTTAGATGAGGAGTTCCCAACTCCTGGGCCACAGACTGGTACCAGTCCTTGGCCTACTGGAACTGGGCCACACGGTAGGAGGGACCGACAGGCAGGAGAGTGAAGACTCATCTGTATTTGCAGCCATTCCTCATTGCTTGCATTACTGCCTGAACTCTGTCTCCTGTCAGATCATTGGCAGTATTAGATTCCCATAGATGTGCAAACCCTGCTGTGAACTGTGTGTGCAAGGGATCTAGGCTGTGAGCTCCTTATGAGAACCTACTGCCTGAGGATCTGAGGTGGAGCTGAGGCAGTGGAGCCAGCGCTGGGGAACAGCCGCAAACACCGATTATCATCAGCACAGCAAATACAATGGGCTTGAATCAGCCCCAAACCATCCCCCTGACCCTGATCTGTGGAAAGATTGTCTTTTGTTAAATCAGCCCCTGGTGCCAAAAGAGACTGGAGTCCACTGCTTTAGATTATACTGGACTCACCTGCATAGCTCAGGATAACGTTATCATCTCAAGATTCTTAATCACCGTGGCAAAGTCCTTTGTCCCATAGAAGAGGACACACTCACAGGTTCTGGGGATGGGAACGTGGACACTGTTGAGGGGACATTACTGGGTTTACCACAGGCCTGGTCCGAAAGTCAGAGAGTAAAAAGTCCATTCGTTGCATTGGAGGAGATATTGGAGGAGCTTCTAAAGGATGTAATACACGAAGGGACACATTCAGATTGTAGAAAGAGTAATTTGGCAGCCCTGAAGGGGAAAGCTTTTGGTGTAATTCTTCTGAAAATATTCAAAGCTTGACTTAACACAGTGGAAGCCAAGATGGAAAGAAAAGCAGGGACCTGAAGGATGTGTAGAGTATAGGATCAACCAGGACACAGGGAGGCTGTCTACAAGTAATCATTTTCCTTCCAAATCTGCATTTCCATATATGCAGGAGACAAATGCCCTATTATGTAAAAGGCTTTTAAGCTTTTATTAAAATGCCTTTTTATCACTTTTTTTTTTTTAATTTAGGGCAATGTGGAAAGCACCGTGTGGCATCATTTTGGGGCAGAATCCTAATATTATATTCATTTCCTATAGAATAACATCAATCACCTATCCTTAATTGAAATAAAAGTTAACTATTCCCACTTATTCATAAACACAGTCTCAAGTAACTATTCAAAAATACTTGGTGATATTAGATGTAAAATACAACGGTGGGACATTAATTGGTTTTGGGGCTTAAAAAAAGATTTCTCTTTATTTGAAGTGATGCATGCTAAGATGGTTTTATTGATAGACCCAGACATGTATGAATTCACTTCATTTAATACACCAACACCTGCTTGATTCACGTTTTCCTGGTTGCAAATATTAACATCTCTTATCAAGTTTAATTTCTGCTCAGTAAATTGCTTTTTAATATCACATGCTGTTCTTGGTGATATTTTTTGAGTCAGGTGCAATATACTATACTCATATAGTTCCCCTTTCAATAGGCACTATTCAAAAACATGCCAAATCATTCACAGAAATTCATTCCAAAAAGTTGTTTCCAAAGTCCTTACCAATGAAGGGAGGTTTCAAATTTGAAGAGAAGAACTTGTGTGACTTTCTCAGATGGCCTGTGGCCAGGATTAGCTTTAAGTATTCTGGACCAGATCTCATCCTGAGTAAATGTAAACCAAATACTTTTATCTTTTAATCATATTTATGTTGTTTATCTTGGGGAAAATGTTATCACATGCATGTGTGAGCCCATGTGATTCATTTACGCTTAAAATCTTTGAAGAGAGATACTAGAGTTAATATCAAACATAACAGCTCAGCTTGGATAGAGCTGAGAACCTTCATGAAAGGAATGGCAGAAGGGAGGAAAAGAAAGCTTCCAAAATTTTGTTGCCATATCTTGCAAGCTTAGATAGAGAAAGGTCTTGAGTACGGCAGGAAAGTCGAAGCATCAATATTCTAGGAGCTTTAGAAGTGTTGCAGTCATTACTGGGTTACAGGTAGTAGGAAATTGAGGCACAGAATAGACAGGCCACTGATAAGAGAGTTGTCTTCCACTACAACACTCTTTGCATGCCTTCTCCTCCCGTGCTCTCACCTGTGGACGCTGGCAAGGCACCAGTCTTCAGCCCTGGCATTTCTAGCACGCCTTGGAGCCACGTTTTCTCACTGCTAGTTGAACGGATTCCTCTCTGCTGAAACAAGAGCTTGTGAACCTATTATGCTCTGGCTTGTTCTTTCATTTCTTACATTGGATGAGATAAAACGAAGAATGTTTCGTAGAAGTAGTGACATTTCTCGCCCTTCACGTCCTCAGACTTGACATTCTCAGACTATTTCAAACTTTTATAAAACCTACTTAAAAAGGCCTTCTGAGTTTTCAGGGCCGTGGTCATTTTCATTTTAGCCTCCAGCAGCCACAAAAGAATGCTGGAATTCCTTGCTTATTTATAAGACGCTCAAATATGGCACACCTTTCATTCAGTATAGTTTGAGTCAAAAATATTGGGATATGGGGACTTCCCTGGTAGTCCAATGGTTATGAATCTGCCTTGCAATGCAGGGGACACAGGTTCCATCCCTGGTCGGGGGATTAAGATCCCATGTGCTGCAGAGCAAAGAGGCGTTTGCCCAGCAACTGCTGAGCCTGAGTGCCACAACTAGAGAGCCTGTGTGCCACAAGTAAGGGTCCCGCATGACACAATTAAGACTCGAAGCAGTCAAATAAATACATAAATATTTTAAAAGGAAGAGAAACAAAAGACACTGGGATATGGCATATGAGGCCCTTTTATCTAGAACTGTAACTTTTTTTTTTTGCTCCAGAAGAGAAATGGGCTTTAGATGTTAAAAAAAAAAAAAAGCGAGTTGGATGTATCAGTTTTATTGGTATTTAATACTCCTACAATGCTCAGAACAGACTGGATATATTAAGAGTATTTGTTAGACTAGGAGTTTGGTTATGTTCAAGATGCCAGTGAAATACAATTCTACCTCTAAAGTAGCCTTTGTGAGAGAAGCAACTGTATTTAGTTACTTCTTTAAAGGAAGCTGATTGTGTCTTTAAGATATCCATACCCCCTAGTGAGGTAATTTAAACCAACCATGTTTTTATTATATGTGTCAAAAATAAAACATTTATTTTCTTAGTTTATCAGTTTAGAAATTTTTTTTTAAATTTTTTTTTTAAGCATGGTGGGGAAATCTTGGGGAAAGTATGGGAAATGTGTTGGGGAATGCAGCCTGCCCTGGGGGAAACTCTGGACGTTGACCACATCACACATCTTGCAGGTTATCTACTTTTCTGGGTACAAAGCTGGGATCAGAGCACCTGCCTATCTGCCCAGTGGAGACAAGGAGAATGGCTTCTGTCAAGAGCACTTGACTTTGGAATTTTATTTTATCTAAACATTTATTAGATGTGATCTAGAGGTCAGACAATGTTCCAGGCCCTGGGGATGGAGATGAGTTTCCTTCAGACCCTGTCCTCGGGAACTTCACTTTGAAAACATACACACATGCATACACACACACACACACAGCCCAGGATCATTAATAATCAAAGTCCTTCCCAGGTGGCTCAGTGGTAAAGAATCTGCCTGACAGTGCAGGGGACACAGGAGTAGCAGATTCCAACTCTGGGTCAGGAAGATCCCTTGGGGAAGGAAATGACAACCCACTCCAGTGTTCTTGCCTGGGAAATCCCATGGACAGGGGAGCCTGGTGGGCTGCAGTCCGTGGGGTCACAGAGAGTCAGACAGGCCTGAGAGACTGAGCATGCACAATGGACCAAGTTTAAGTACTTCAAAGTCTACACTTTATAAGATCATTGTATGTGCATGATTATAAAAAATAAATGCATTGAATTATGCTTTATAGAGCTTAATGTTTATATTTTCTTATGGATACAGAGGAGAAAAACTATGACGGAGATGCTTAAAAGATCCTTTGATGAGATTGTGTTTGACAATGTGTCTTATTATTCTTGTCACATGAGAAAATTTCAATATGTATCACTTCCTAGTTGCTCTAATTATAACTACATACCGCTGTTCCTGCATGCGTGAATGGTTAGACAGACTGCGGTACCACCAAACCACAGAAAAATACTCAGCAATAGAAAGAATGAACAATTAGTTCGTGCAGCATGGATAAACCTCAAGGAAATTATGCTGAGCAAAAAAGCTAATCTCAAAAGTATACACACTGCAAGCTTCCATTTACTTCCCATTCCTGAAAAAAAAATAATTGTGGAATTACACTATGATATTAAGATGCTAAGGACTGGCGGGGAATGGGTCTATGTGGTGACGAAGGTGTAGCACAAGGGAGACTTGTGGTGGTTAAGTATCTTGATTGTGGGTGCTTGCACAAAGCTACACACATGATAACACTGCATAGATGTTTACACATAAACATGTGATTACATGTATAACCGATGAAATCAATAAACTCTGAGGATTGTATCAGGGTGAATTTCCCGGTTTGCACCTTGCAGTGGAGTTACCCTTGTCATTAACATCAGGATGGATGAGTGAAGCAGACACAGGGCTCCATACACAATTCTTTGTCATTTTCTGTTTTTTTTTCAAAATCAAAAGCTAAAAAAAAAAAAAAAGTACATGCTCCTTCTTGCGTACCAAGTTTTCATTCTCCACTAGTGGAGCATGCGTGCCTAAGTAATGATGACACATGTGTATATATCAATCAGAATCTTCTGACTTTGTTCCCTTTGAGACCTATGCCATGCATACAGGAGATGGCTGGCAGGACCCAAGTCCAGCTGTCCTGTTGTGTCTCTGAAATTGATGATAATACTTAAAATTTTTAGCATACTTTGGCATTTTTAAAAGTCTCGATTTAAATGTATAAATAGTCTATGTGTTAAACAAGAAAATATAAATATCAAAATGCTATGCTTGAAGAAACTATAGAAAAAATTTTATGATGTTAATATGGCATATATACATGGGGCTGGAGTGGCTTTGCCAGCTCTTAGCCCAGTTCCCTTTTTATTGGGAGAGTTTGGGATGACACTGTTGACCTGTCTCATGAAGCCTTCGTCATCATGACCTCTCAGATGCCCACTGCTATAGCCTGTGTTTGTGTTCACTCAAAATTCACATCTTAAATCCTAACCCCTTGTTGTTCAGTCACTGAGTCATGTGCAACTCTTTGTGACCCCACGCACAGCAGCACCCCAGGCTTCCCTGTCTTTCACCATCTCCCAGAGTTTGCTCACATTCATGTCCATTGAGTCAATGATGCCATCTAACCATCTCATCCTCTGCTGCCCCCTTTTCCTTTTGCCTTCAATCTTTCCCAGCATCAAGGTTTTTTCCCAATGAGTCATTTTTTCACATCAAGTGGGTAAAGTACTGGAGCTTCAGCCTCAGCATCAGCCCTTCTAATGAAAATTCAGGCTTGATTTCCTTTAGGATGGACTGGTTTGATCTTCCTGCAATCCCAGGGATTCTCAAGAGTCTTGTCTAGCACCACAATTGGAAAGCATCAATTCTTTGGCACTCAGCCTTCTTGATTGTCCAATCGTAACCGCTAATATGGCATTACAAAGTAGGGGCCTTTGGAAGGTGATCAGGTCGCAAGAACAGAAACTTCGTGAGTGAAATCAGTGCCTGTATAAAAGGAGACCCCAGAGAGTGCTCCTTAGTGCTTCTGTCGTGTGAGGTTATAGGAGAAAAACAATCACCTGTGAACTAAGAAGTGGCCCCTCCTCAGACACTGAACATGCTGGCATCTTGCCCTTGAACTGCCTAGACTCCAAAACTGAGAGAAATGTTTTCTTTTTCTTAATATTTATTTTCATGTGTTTATTTGGCTGCACCAGGAGATGGTGAAGGACAGGGAAGCCTGGCATACCGCAGTCCATGGGATGCAAGGAGTCAGACTTGACAGAGTGACTGAACAAGACCAACTGGGTCTCAGCTGAGACACACGGAATCTTCATGGCATGCGGCATGCACTCAGTTGTGGCATGTGGGATTCGGTTCCCAGTGGGACCAGGGGTTGAACCTAGACCCCTGCACTGAGAGCGTGGAGTCTTACCCACTGGATCGCCAGGGACGTCTCAGAAATGTTTGCTGTTTATAAGCCGCCAGTCTATGGTATTTTGTGATAGCAGTCCAAATAGTCTAGGGCAACAACATAACACTAAGAGGTATCCTTTAATTTTTATTCTAAAGACTATTCACTGGTCACCCTTCTTGGTGGAGGGTAAGTCCCACTGCTGCCAGTGCTCAGCTGGCCCTAGTGGTAAAGAACCCACCTGCCAATGCAGGAGACATAAGAGACGTGGGTTCAGTCCCTGGGTCAGGAAGATCCCCTGGAGGAGGAAATGGCAACCCACTCACCCGTCTTGCCTGGAGAATCCCATGGACAGAGGAGCCTGGCATGCTACAGTCCGTGGGGTTGCTAACAGTCGGACACGGCTGAGCGACTAACACACTCACGTTGCCAGCGCTCTGCAGATGGCTTTATCTTTAGGAGCACAGGTGACCAGCAGCTTGATACAGTACAAGGGCACAGGACGCGGGTGAGAATCCCAGCAGTGTCACTTAATCTGACTGAACCCTAATGTCTTTCTCCGTAAAATCAGTTTCCTACCTCACAGGCTATTCTGAAGTTCAAAAGAGGTAATGTCTGAAAAGACACACATCAAATATGTGCCCTTAGTAAATATGCACAGACATTCCATCCTGAAGGAAATCAGTCCTGGATATCCATTGAAAGGACTGATGCTGAAGCTGAAACTCCAATACTTTGGCCACCTCATGAGAAGAGTTGACTCTTTGGAAAAGCCCCTAATGCTGGGTAGGATTGGGGGCAGGAGGAGAAGGGGACGACAGAGGATGAGATGGCTGGATAGCATCACTGACTCGATGGACATGGGTTTGGGTAGACTCCAGGAGTTTGTGATGGACAGGGAGGCCTGGCGTGCTGCAGTCCATGGGGTCGCAGAGTCGGACACGACTGAGTGAATGAACTGAACTGAGCTGAACAAACGTGTTTACTTTCCTTCTGCCTTTTTCCTCTCTAACATATGATATAACAGTCAGGAATGAGTGATGAATAAGAGAGGTACTCAGGTTCCTAATCAAACAAGGACAGGCTTCAGAGTTCCTATAAATTATTCCAAGAGAACTCCCCAAGACCCTTACTCCCAACAGACTTGCGTATTCATACATTCAACAAATATGAATTGAGGGAATTCCTTGGGGGTCCCAGTGGCTAAGATCCCAGTCTCTCAAGACAAAGGGCCTGGGTTCCACCCCTGGTCAGGGAACTAGAACCAACATGATGCAGCTAAGCGTTCACATGCCGCAACAAAAACCAAAGATCCCACGTGCCGCAGCTAAAACCTGATGCAGCCAAATAAATACGTAAATATGAATATTAAAGAAGGGGGAAAGAGAGGATGAGATGGTTGGATGGCATCACTGAGTCAATGGACAGGGGTTTGCGAAAACTTCAATAGTGAAGGACAGGGAAGCCTGCCACGTGGCAGTTCATGGGGTCACAAAGAGTCGGATATGACTTAGCAACTGAAGACAACAATTAAAAATATATGAATTGAATACCCACTCTCTGTTTGATAGAGGGAATTTAATTATAAATAAAACAGTTTAATCCTAAATTTTCTGGTACTTCCATTCTAGAAGTGATTATTGAGTGTCATTATGTGCGAAGCAAAAGCAAGGGGTGAGGCTAGGTCTTTGAACAGGACTATTCTCCACATGTAGCTTTCAACCTGATAGTGGAAACAGTACTGGAAAGGTTAAAAGACCACGAGAGGCTCAGTAATAGGGCTCAAGGG
Source organism: Giraffa tippelskirchi (assembly GCF_054371585.1). Lineage (NCBI taxonomy): Eukaryota > Metazoa > Chordata > Mammalia > Artiodactyla > Giraffidae > Giraffa > Giraffa tippelskirchi. The sequence continues at coordinate 156,153,789 of NC_137281.1, forward strand.
AACACACGGGCAGACCAACTAACTGGACAGGAGCAGCAGGGGGTGAGTCAAAAGGTCTTAAGGAAAATGACGTTAGGATCGTGATCTGAAGTATATGAAGGAGAGAGGAAGCAGGAAAGCAGGAAAGAGACGAGCGAACTTCTCAGGGGAGGAGAGGGCGCGGTGGTGGAGCAGAGGAGAATTTCAGCGAAGGAAGGTCACGTCCGAAGATCACTAGTGACGAGAGAGCAAAGCACACCAGTGGGCAAAAGAAAGCCAGCGAATCAGAGCACAGCCTGTAAGAATGTTGAATAACTGAATCTGGAAAAAGACGCTGGGCCCACTTCATGAAGGGCCACGTCATGAAGCTCCATTAAGAATTTTGAATATAAACTGAGAGTAAAGGAAAACCACCGAATGGTGTTCAGGAGGAGAATTACATGATCTAATGGGTGTTTTCCCGGTATTGCATACCAAAACCTGCCCAGCATTTTTGTCTAATAGTCAATGTCAAAGCACAGAAAACTTGATCTTAAAAGTCAGAGGAAAAAATAAAGCAACAGCAATACTGTATATGAGAGAAGAGGAAGCAGAAAAATACAATTAACAAACTATGTCAAAACAGAGAAACCACGCCATTTTATTTCTTTTGTATTAATTGTATCTGTGATTATCAAATAAATATAGTTACTAAGTATATATGATTAATATCCAATCCTTTACTGCACTGTGTGATCATGAGGGCTGAAATGATGTTACCTGGTTCACCATGATGTCTCCAGGGCCAAGGGCAGTGTGTTGAATTAACGTATAGTTTTTGAATGACTGAGCACAAGAATGAAATAGCATATAAGACTTAATGGCCTTGAGGGCACCATCGTATTACAGAAGACTACAGTGTTAATAAATATAAATTGTCTGTGTAATTTTGAATTATTTCCAGCACATTTAGTTTGAAAAAGAAGAATAGTACATAATATATTTTAGAAAATCTCAAGATGTGTAATTTTTTTTTTTTTTTAATCCACCAGGTAGGAAACTCTAGCCAGAAATTTGACTCCTCCTCATTTTGTATCCAGGGGATCCAGAGAGGTGAGGTTTTATAATTTTTGCACTTATCATGGTCATTATTTGGGGGTAGTATTTAAAATTATATTCTCCTTTATTTCTTTGTTCCATTAGGCTTATGAACCAGCCCTGTTCTCAACTCTGAGAAAATCTGCAGTGCCTGTAAAATATTTTTCATGATTTTCATCAAAAATCAACCACAATAATTGTGTCTTAGGCTAAAAAGTCTCCTAATGCCAGTGATTATGGGTATTAACTTGCATGCATGGAAAGCAGTCATCTCTAGGTAGATGTGCTATAGCTGTTCAGAGTATTACAGTACAGCAAACAGGAAGCACAGGGTTCCATGTTTCCTTTAAATGCAAGAGAAAATATATGTAATCAGCTGAAGCATGTCCCATTGGGAATTTAGCCAAAGCCACAAACCCGTGCAGAGAAATTAGTCTACATCAGCCCCTCATTTATATACACTAGAATCCCGCTCTTAACAGAGTATCCGGAAACAACAATTACAATGTGAATGTAGCTTTTTACAGAAAGTATCAAAATTAAGCATCTGACCTACTATTCGTCAAAAAGTGCTTCCCTCTTCCGCTTAATCATTATTAAAAAAAAAGTCTGTATATGTCTTCCTCCATACAGAAGTGATTCGGGATATTGCAGAAAGGGTGTGCAATGACTTGTATTCGAGTGTTTTGAATTCAAAGAGGTGGGTTTCTTTGTTGGCTAAATCAAGAAACCAGCACAAACCTTTCATCCTTCCCAGTAGAAACCAAAAACCACAGTCATTCTGTGTTGAGGCCACAAAAATGGCTCTCCATTTAAAGATCAAAACTGGCATCTTGTAAAGGATTTTGTCCTCTGACTTGCTAACGTTGCAAAGTTAAGGAGTCAAGTGATCTGTTTTTGTGCATCTGGAGTGCTGCTTACAAATGCTGCATGAGTATACCATTGATATGATATCTGCACAATTAATATTTCTTAGTTTTACACTACTATCTACCTTTTCATGCACTTTAACTCCTACAGCAGTCTTGAAAGCAAAACAAAGACAAAACACAAAACAAACAAACAAAATTGGGAGTATCGTTGCACTTTTGAGCTGAGACAATGAATTAACAGATATGTCCTAACTCATGTTTGGGAGAAAGATCAAATTCGTGAATTCTACAAGTAAAACCAAATAAACTTAGACAAACACAATGATGTGTATGTGTGAGTCACTCAACCGTATCTGACTCTTTTGTGACCCCGTGGAGTATAGCCCTCCAGGAGCCTCTGTCCATGGGATTTTTCAGGCAAGAATATTGCAGTGGGTTGCCATTTCCTTCTCTAGGATCTTCCCAATCCAGGGACTGAATCCACATCTCTTGAGTCTCCTACATTGCAGGCAGATTCTTTACCCGCTGAGTTATCCAATACTTTGATGGCTGAAGTGAAAAGCAATTTTATGTCATAAAGCTGCATGAATAAAAGCCTCCTAAGTAGCACTGCACGCTGCTCTCCAGGAGAGCTTTGCTTTCATTTGTCTTCAAGCAATAGTTTTTTTAGTTAGTTGTTCTGAAAATAAAAAATTAAACTGTTTGAATTTAATGTTTTCCATTTTTCACAAAATGTGTGGCTCAAAATCTGCCCAATATTCTCTTAGATCGGCGTTTGTGCGCATGTGCTCAGTCGTGTCTGACTCTTTGTGACCCCACAGACTGTAGCCCGCCAGGCTCCTCTGTCTGTGGAAGTTTCCAGACAAGAATACTGGAGGGGGTTGTCATTTCCTCCTCTACAGGATCTTCCTGACCCAGGGATTGATCAGGAAGCTGCTGCATCTCCTGCATTGCAGGTGGATTTTTACCACTATGCCACCTAGGAGGCCCCATTTTCTTAGATATTGCTTCAGTAAAAAAAAGATACATCTTCATGACTGATTAACCCTTAAATAACCTGGATTTCTTTCACTTTAAAAAGATAACCTCAACGAATTTGCAGAAACTTAATATTTTTTTAAAGAAGTCCATTGAAAATCAAAGAGAACTCTTTTTTCCTTAAGACATGGGGTCATATAAGTACATATTCTCAGAACCAATCGCCAATATAAACTTCATTGTCTGGATCACGGCTACCACCTAACTTCATCATTTTAACTGACCTGTGGTTAACTAGTACTGTGAAAGCTACTCCCCGATTCTGAAATATCAGATTTATTTTATATCTCCATACAGGCACAAACAAAATGCATGCATGCTAAGTCACTTTAGTTGCGTCCAGCTCTTTGCGATCCCACGGACTGTGGCCCACCAAGCTCCTCTGTCTGTGGGATTCTCCAGGCAAGAATGCTAGAAAGGGTTGCCATGCTATCCTCCAAGGGATATTCCTAACCCTGTGATCCAACCCATGTCTCTTATATCTCCTGCATTGGGAGGTGGGTTCTTTACAACTAGTGCCACCTGGGTAGCCCAAATTATAGCATACTTGCCTTCATTATCAGTTAAATACTTTAATTCCTATACTTATTATTACTATTATGACTCTTACCATCTAGAAATGAATATGCATTTCCTATCGATTATAAACTATTTCTGGGCTTCCCTGGTGGCTCATAAGGTAAAGAACCCACCTGCCAATGCAGGAGATGTGGGTTCAATCCCTTGATCAGGAAGACCCCCTGGAGGAGGGCATGGCAACCCACTCCAGTATTCTTGCCTGGAGAATCCCATGAATAGAGAAACCTGGGGGTCTACAGTCCATAGCATTGCAGAGTTGGACACGACTGAAGCAACTTATCACGCACACACACATAATATACTTCTGAAGATGTACCTGATATCCAAGAATCAAAAAACCTTAGTTTTATCTCTGGTTCTGCTTCTGAAGATTTGTAATCCAAGAGAATCATTTTGCTTTATACAGCATAAGAAATAATACTTGTATTACAGAGGTGTTGCATCACATGTTAGTTTTGGGACCTGACTTTTCAGAATGGACAAATTATTCTACAAAATAACAAGTGTTTTGGATACAGAGAAATCAACTTTTAATTATAATATAGTATTATGATCATCACTATCACATTGTATGCCAGAGGTGGTGAAAAAAATTATTTATATCATCTAACCAAGACATTACAGAGGGTACCTTGACACTGAAGGTCAAAATTAATCTCAAAACTCTTCCCACTTCCAGTAGGTAACATAATATCTTTGATAATATCTATAGAGTTCATGCAGGGGGTTTTATCTCCCAAACTAATGTCTGGCAAAAACTATTTTTCTAATATATTATCCCAGTGTTTCCATGTATAAACCCATATTGAATATTCTTCTGACCCTTTTATATCCCCAACACAATACCTCTATAAGCAGAAATGTATGTATCAGGCTCCCGCAATCAGGACAGTACACAAGTTTTCAGTCACTGGACTGTAAACACTTTAAAGTCTAATATTTTGCATCATATTTTACAAATCCTTTGCTGTTTTCCCACAAGGAATATCTCAGAGGCTGTCTCTCTCTTCAGGCTCAGTCACTGCTGTGGTGCTCATCCTTTCTTTCCTCTCTAACCTCTGCACCTCTTTCTTTGCTCTATTCTTTACCCCCAATGCCTGCTAAAGTCATTTTCAAAGCCACATAGCTCTCTCTTGTTTGGCCATCTAATTTCAGATCATTCCCTGGGGGACTCCATCAGCTGCCGTGAAAGCAGTTTCCTAAGGACTTTTCTCTACATCCAGGTCAGTTTCTTCATAAGAGAAATGTTAGTGCTGCAGTTAAAATATATTTTTTGAATTACTCCCTTCACCTGCAAGTGCAATGACAGCAATTTTACAAGAAAAACATAAGTTATCTTCACAACATTTTGCAGATGAGGAAACTGAGGCCTCAGCTGTTTAAACCAGCGATTCCCAGCGGCATGTGGTTAATGAGTGGGAGAGTCAGCATTGCCTCTTCTCTGAGCAGGGTCAGTTTGCTCGGATCAGGCCAGGGATTCTGATGCCCATGTCAATTACTACTTGGATTTGGTCCTTCCTCCTATGTCTGTCCTTCATTTGTAGCTGTCTCGATGTTTATTCTAGAAATCTCCTGCCACCTTTTACCTCCTGAGTTTCTAAATTCAACTTCACACTCTATTTTCAACTTCCCTGTTAAAAGGGATTTCATATCCTCTAAAGATGTGAAATATGTCAGCATCAATCTGATGAATTAATTCACATAAAAATGCTTTATAAACTATGAAAACGTTCACAAAATATAAGGCTTTACTGATATTGAAATGTTCTACCTATACTTCATTTAATCAATAAAAGCAAGTCAGTGAGTTATTTTAGTCTGCAAACTGAATGACAGTTTATAATAAATATCCTTAGTAGAAACTTCTATGTGATGAAACATCGATACTAATAACAATCTGTTATCACAGACATTGAACACAATCCTACTAATTATTTCAAACTAAGATGTAGGATGTATTCAAATGAAGCCAGGAAAATGATCAGAAGGAATAACTCCACAATTATACAGTTCATTTATTTATTCAATGACCACTTTTATTATGTGTAAGAGTTGGATTTTCTCAGGAAGTCAAAGAGTTTGGAAGTGAATGTACCTGTCACCTGTCTCTGAGCTAAACAGAGGATTGAGGTCCTGTGATCCTTGAGCTCCAAACAATGGTCCTGATATATTAAAACACAACCAAAAAATGTTAAATGCAGAGGTCTTTCTATTTCAGTCAGACTCAAAAGATACGGAGATATCTTGTAGCTATTACTTCTGAGAAAATGAATGAGTTTCTTATTTGCTCAGTGTGTAAGCTGACACATATAAGATCTGTAATTTATCTATGGGCTGAACTTCTCTCTGATCTAGAAATTAATGTCATGGTGATGGTCAGTGATGATGAATACTCTTTGAAGGATATACTGTTCAAGACCATGTGACCCTTCCACCTCCTAAATCTGATGGGACAGCTGGTAATGGCAGAAACATCTAGCCCACAGTCCAGCTACTAGAATAGATAGTCTGAATATCTAGTTACAGAAAAATGAAAAACTCTCACTCTTTCATAAACACTTATGACATAAAATGTCAGGCTATGGAGTAAGATTATATTAAAACTAGATGGTAACTATGCTTTATTTTTATTTCGGAAGTAGAGGTAGAGTTAAGGAAAATAAGATGTTAATTACAATAAAAGGATCTGAGCAAAGGACAAAGGTATCCTGAGATTCTTTTGGACTAGACAGAGAAATTATTGTTTCTTTACTCTTATTTCCTCATATTCTGATATTGTATTAGTATAACGGCTCAGTTTTTGCCATTTTCCAGTAAGCCAAATTTGGTAAGAATCCAATAAATTAAAACTGGTGAGTTGAGTCTATAAACAAACAGAGTTACCTACTCTGAGCCAGAGAGCGATTTGACAGAGCATATGTGGAGACTGGGACTGACGTCTTACATTTGGATGTAATGAGCATCGGAATATATCAATCAGACGAGCTGCCCAGAGACATTGACTCCGCTCCCCCGTCTGCTACTACCACGTGCTTATCTTGCAAACTTACATTAACAGTAGCAGATCAAAGCCCTAGACAAAGAAATCATATTCGAATGAGGTTCATAGGAAAACCAATGCTCATTTATTAAATCTTTATTATTTTCAGTGCAACTGGCTTAATCCAACTAAAAAAGCTCAACAGTCTTTCATTTAGAGTTCTGTAACAGCTCAGTGTTGTATGACATTATATTTCCTAAAGCATATCTGCATCTGTGAAATGAGTAAAAGTGAAAGCCTACTGAGGGTCCTATCAGTTCTGTGGGCTATGAAAAATGAAACATTTGATTCGTGTTTGGCCTCATCTAAAAAATATTAAAAGAATATGGTAGAATGCATCTCAGTGATAAGAATTATTGGTCACTGTTATTTACAAAGAATACATATCGCGCCATGCTTTGCATGTCCATCTGCTTAGCAATAACCCTGTGTATGATTCACATTTGAATCACAATGTATACCTATATTAAAATTAGTTATTGAAAAATCACAGGCAAAAATACTCTGATACAAGAAGTATGTATCATTGTGTTCTGCGTTCCTTAAGGTTAACCAAAACCATAGTGAATTTAACTAATAATGATAAGGCTAAAGTAGTAATTTATAATTGGAAAGAAGAAACAACAGCAACTGAAAAACGAGCAGCTTGGGACAAACTGTGACTTTTAGTTAAGCCGTCAGTCAGTCCTGTTCCTCATCTGACTATCAAATCAGAAGGTGGGGCTTTAAAGTTCACATCAGCTTTTAATCTGTTACAAAATTCTTCCTCATCCCATGAAATCACAAGCCATACTTTGAGAGTTATGAGATACAGATTTAGCCTGTTATAGAGACATTGGCGCAATTGTCTCAAAGGAAAATTGATTTTCTGTGCTTCAGACACTTCATATCATATAGTGGAAACCTGGGTGAGACTCCCGGGTTCGAAATCTGGCTCTGTTTCGGAACATTTTAACTCGCTTTGTCATCTACAAAATTATTAAGAAAGGAAAGACAGAAGAATATAAGAAAGACAGTTCATTTTTCCTATCCTCACTTACAGGACTGCTTTAAGACTCAGATGCGATCCTGTATGTGAATGCACATCAGGATGTATAAAGTACATGCCATACAACATTGAAAGTCCAAAGACATTTGAAGTTATAAAGGTCAGTCTTCTCAAGTTGTGTATAAGCAACAGAAGACCAGAGATTGTAATTTGCTAAAGAGCAACCAGAAATTTAGCTATCAGAATTCAATTGAGGGATGTTTCAGATTCTTTACACTGATCCTCGATTTGCGATATTATTCCTATTAGCATCAATATTGTTGTTAATATCTTGCTGGGACAATACGATATATACCTGTGTAGTAACACTGCTGATCACACCTTTCTTTTGAAAAGTTTCCCTTCTTTGTCTTTTCGACACCCAGTAATCTGGTGATCCTACTATTATTTTTCTTCTTTCTTCATCAGATACCCCTGATCATATCTATGAAATCCTGCTAAAATTAGTTCTCAACTTTAACTTTAATCACTCATATTATCACTCTTTTTCCAAATGATTGACTATAAAAGTTGTATGTCTGATTTTTTCACATTTAAGTTTAGTGAAGTATTTACATACAGATGTTCCATGCAATGTCAAAATCAAAACAGTTTTAAACAGAAGCAACTTTGGCATCAAGAAGACAATAGGTAATACCTTTAAAAATCTAAAAGAAAAAATACTTTCAATTTAGAAATCTCAATCTAACAAGTGATTAAATAAGTGTGACTAATTAAATAGACTAGTGGCACATTCATGCAAGGGAAAAGTATAAATATTTAACTTTCAACACTTCTCATAAGAAGCATCACAAATAGGTATTTGATCAAGATGAGGAAGGAAAACAATAACAAACGAAGATACAGAGTCCGTGACATAGGGATATTGAGAACAACATATGGAAGTGCCAGGCTGAAAACTGAAGCAGCCTAGAGCTCTTCAGTACAATTGATAACAAGAGAATAGAAACTCTGAGGAAAAGAAATGTAATTGATAGAGTATCTAAAATATTGATTGTTGGGGAATGCTTTTTTTATAATTTACACACTTACTTGAGAATGTGAAAAATATGAAAATAGGCACATAGGAAGCTAATAAAAAAAAGCAACTGTTAACTCCTAAAAATCTAAGAAGATTGGGTGCAAATGTGGAGAACCATTACCAAACTTCTCTGAACTAAGAAGCTCTTACATGAGGCCAGATGGTGAGCACAAAACTGGGTACCCTTCTTCCATGGAAATATGGAATCCTAGTCCACTTGTTCTTTTCCTAATCATGCAGGTATAATTTTCCCCGCTTGTTGGATGGTTCATCATGCTAAGTTCACATTGAAAGCCTCAGGAATTTTCAAATCTTGATCACCCCTTGTGGTTTTCTTAGAATGATCAACACCACCAAAAAGAAGTATAATCACAGTTTATGACTTGAACCAGCAGTAGAAATATTTACACAGCCATTGTAAATGCAAAGAACATATACTATCTAAACCAAAGTTTATGATCTAATTTTATTGGAAGGATTGGAGGGTATGCTAATTTCCTATCTAAAAGAATAGGAAATCAACAGGCAATTTCCAAAACTGATTAAGAAGAAAGGGCAGTGTAAGTATATTATTTAGAAATGAAGAGGTAAATATAAAAATAGATACCTAAAATATTTGAAAGGTGCTGTTCGGGGAACAAGAGTAGGAATTTTAATTTTAAAATTATGCTATTTTGCCCTTCCATTTGAAACATGTTTTTCCAGTTTCTGTTGATTTACAATCTTACTTTTATACTTCAACATACTTACTTGCCTGTAACAGAAATTCAAATATTTGTTTTAGGAAAAGCTAAATGAATAAGAAGAAAAATTACCATTAGTTTAATGGCATGCAAAAATGTCTGCTTAAGCTTAAAGGTCTAGAGCAAAGCAAAGAGAAAAGGATTGAAATAAAATTAAAGCAAGAATTTGTCCCTGAAAGTTTGAAGACCCGTTATTTTAAAGTGTATTTAGACTCCTTCCTTAATATCTTCCTTCTGGATACATTCAATTTTCCTATTTCTTTCAGTGTTGAGCATTGTATCCACAATTAACAAACTTAGATACTTTACATACACCTGTCTCTTTACCAAAAAAATTTGAAAAACATACAATAAAATAGCATTCTTTAACTGAGTTAATAAAATACAAATGGAAAGTCAGGGCCACAGAAAAAAGAAAAGTAAAAGTGTTAGTCAGTCATGTCCAACTCTTTGCAAGTGCATGGACTGTAGCCTACCAGGCTCCTCTGTCTATGGAATTCTCCAGGCCAGAATACTGGAGTGGGTTGTTAGGTCCTTCTCCAGGGGATTTTCGCCACCCAGGGATCAAACCTGCATTTCCCTCATTGTAGGCAGATTCTTTACTGTCTGAGCCACAGAGAAGCAGGAAACATCTATATTAATGAAAGCCTTGGTTTACAAGTTGTTAAACATTTACTTCACTCATTTTTTTAATACCATTCAGTCCTGGGAACAGGGGAAAAATAAATGAGGAAATTAAAACAAAGGCAAAATAAAGATAGGTGAAAGCAATTAAAACAAGGTTATAGTTTTTGTTCAAAGTACATATGTAATTTCTTGCAACATTGCTTGAAATAGACCCAAATATGCCTCTGTATTTCAAGCAACTGATGTAGAAAGGGTGGTCATAGTCAAGTGCCTGAATGCAGAATGTTACTCTGAGCTGCCTGGCAGCCAGGGCAAAAATAAAACACAGACTATTTTCAGAATTTTTATATCAGCATAATTATTGTAGGGGGACGATAGAGGATGCTATCGTAGGAGTTACTCCATGTTCTCCCATGTACTTTTGCTAATGCAGAGTAGGGTTACCAGGAAAAAAAAATATAAGATGTTCAATTTGATTTGAATTTATAATAAAAATAAATATTTTAATACAGATCTTTCCCAAATATTGCATGGAAATGTTTGTACTAAAAAAGTATTTGTTGTTCATCTGTTATTCAAATTTTACTTAGAATGCTGAATTTCTTTTTCTTTTTCTAAATTTTGCTACACTTATTTGTGGCTCAGCTGGTAAAGAACCTGCCTGCAATGCAGCAGACCTGGGTTCGATCCCTGGGTTGGGAAGATGCCCTGGAGAAGGGAAAGGTTACCCATTCCAGTATTCTGGCCTGGAGAATTCCATGGACTGTATAGTCCATGGGATCACAAAGAGTTGGACATGAATGAGCGACTTTCAGTTTCACACTTTCACTTATCTAGAGTCCTGATAGAACTTCAGTGAATGAAACCTCACAAATAAATTTCAAGATGTCCATACCTATTATACTATATTCTAGAATATCTAGTGCAATGTAAATTCCCATTGTAATGATATGTTGAGTTTTCTTAGTGATTTCTACAAACCGAATTTTTATGTTTTATGTATGTATTTAATGAATTTCTATGATTTATCTGAAAATTAGATCTTATCTGAGAATGTAGCATACTTTTTCTCTGTACTAGGAAATACTGAAATAAGGAGGAGAAGATGCGTTAATTTAAATTGATGATTGGATGATTAAAATCATACCATCTTTCTATGCCGAAGACCAAAATGGAATCATGAGGAGATGCTTAAGGAACCAGCTATTATTTTTCCCATGGAGAGAAAACTGATTGTTCTTACTACTGTGCTTGGAAAAAATGATGACTGTCCATTTGTATAAAAGATGGTTAGTGCTTGTGTTCATTGTGTGCAGAGCAGAAGGGACAAATCAACAGGCAAATGAAGAAGTGATTAGACTTAGGGATAGGGGCAGTTTGTTCCAGTCAAATCAAGAGCTCTAGAATGCCAAAATCTTTACTTTGGCAACATTAAAGAATAGATATAATTAATAAAAAAATCTATGTGCTTCACTTCTATGCATAAGTTCTTTAAAAGAAATATAAGTAATCTGCAGTATTGGATTGCTTTAATTTGCTCATTTATTCCTCCCCTGAGACAGGATTTCTTTAATACTGTAGAATGAAAGGAATATGGAATAAATTCAAAGTCAAACAAAAAGGAGGATAACTCTGAAAGGATGAAAAAAAGTGAAAGCGTTAGTTGCTCAGTTCAGTTCAGTTCAGTCACTCAGTCCTGGCCGATTCTTTGCGACCCCATGGACACTGTCAGGCTTCTCTGCCCATGAGATTCTCCAGGCAAGAATACTGGAGTCAGCTGCCATTCCCTTCTCCCGGACGTCTTCCTGACTCAGGGATAGAACCTGGATCTCCCACATTACAGGCAGATTCTTTACTGTGGAAAGATACTTGCTCCCCAAATTTTAAGTTACATAATATTACAGTTGATTGTTTCTAGAATTTATGAGAATAGAAGCAATATTTTTCTAAAATCCTAAGAAAGTTTTGATAAATTTTCAAGTGCTTCATACTAGTCCTCACAGGTGAAATATAAACCATGAGCCTCCTTCCACTAAAAAACTTGAAAAGGGAAAATAATGTGAGAGATGATAAAAGTTTCAAAAACTCACTTCTTAAGGCAGTAGTGTCTTGTATTGCTACATTGATTTAAAAATACAAATAAAGTTCTAGAGAAAGCTGCTCTAAACCTTTCATTTCCAGCAGTCCAGATGGGTTCTTTGGTACAAATGCTTTCCTAACATTTATTTAATTTTTCAATAAGGACACAGAAATATGAGAAGGGTAAGAGAACATAGAAAATGTAATAGTATTTTAGAGATTAGGTCATATTTATACCAGCATCTGAATCACTCTGTAGCAACTAATATATATCATTAATTTCCATGCATTTTCAATTCTCTAGTGATTCTAGGGGGGAAAATTCATACTGATATTCTACTGCAGTTGACTCTCAAAAGTCATTAAATTCATTTTACTAAAGTTGTTGGCATAATAAATATGTAATAGAAAATAAAAAGGAGACATGAAATATTAAATTATAACTTCTTTATTCAAGTCAATACATACTTATTTAATATATACTCTGCAAACTAGTGCTTTGGCTTCTGAAGCTATAGAAATTGATACACAATTCAATTCATTTATCCATTTTCCTACCCACTACAGTGTTCTGGCCTGGAAAATTCCATGGACTATAGAGTTCATGGGGTTGCAAAGAGTCAGACACCACTGAGCGACGTTCACTTTCACTTTCAGACATGGGAGATTAAAAATAAAATTTTCAGGCAAGATGGATTTTATTGCTGGCGGCCAATGTTTTGAGAATAAAGCAAAGGGACAGCTAATGATCTAATAGGGAAGAAGAAAGAGAAAATCCATAAAATCAACCATTAGAATTTCAAAACAAAAGCAGTCGGTTGGGCTGAGAGAGTTATACAAGAAGAGTTACCTCTGACGTACCCTCTTTCTCTTTATGCATCAGCATTTTTACAAACAACATTATAACTGCTCCTTGAAGGGACAGGCTGAGTCATCAAAAACAAGTTAAATTATGTTTACCATCTCTTTTCATGAAATCAAACTGTGAACTGCATTGTTGAGTGATACCATTAAGAGAATTAATATTTCTTACAAAGACTTAGTGTTGAAAAGTTGCATAGTTGTAGATTGCTTAAGCTCTGTGAGCCAGATTCCTTAACTGTAACATCACCATGGTAATATTTACCTAGTGGGGCTATGAAAAGTTGTAAACAAGATAATGATAATTAACGTGCCTAGTACCTGGACTTACACATATGATATTAATTAGCTTATCTCTGCTTTAAACAGATTTGCCTTACTTACTTGAAAAATTCTTTTGTTATGAGTCTACCATGGTGAAATTTAACTTAGTAGTTACTTCTTTCTCTCTTTGGTTAAATGGTCAAATAGTTAAGCACAGCGAGCTTAACATTTGTTGTCATCTATTAAACTAGAAGTTGTTACCCTGTCACACGGGTTCTTTCAGAGTTCACAATTCCTTTAAGAGTTGCAGAACGCCACATGGCACTAACACGGGGAAAGAACCATTTATTTTTTCATGAATACAAGGTGTGTGTGGGATTTATCACACAACTGTGGGAACTCAGATCTCAGACTCCCTCCTTGTTGATTCATTAAGTCTGAATAGACGGAGTCTTAGCCCACAAAAAATGAACATGCATGTACATGTTGGAAAGGAAATCGATTTGTCTCATTTTGTGTGATAGACTCTGAGAATGAACTTTTATTAGCAAAGAATGGGTCACTAAAGAGTAGCTGTGTGTGATTTTCTGTGGAAATGTATACTTTATTTGAGATTTGGAGATCTTTAACATGAGTGAAACTTCATTCAGAAATGTTATTCATTCTTTCACTGAAAGTAATTTTTTCCTTTTTGAGAATAAAATGGATAACCCATCTCCACTGTCATCAGATTCTTTCAGTTCCACTCCAAAGCAGTGCTGCTGAAGTACATCTCTGTTTTGCACGTAGCCCTATCAGCATCCTGATTCTGCAATGTCTTTCACGCCAAAGGAACAAGGAGCATTTGACTGAACTCATCAATGGTTCAATTTCCTCATTCCGTCTGGTGAAAATGAAGCAAGAGAACTTGTTACTGGAAGTTAAAGCACTGCTTGCTTCAAACATTTAATCTTTCAGCTGAGGCAATCGACAAACCTCCTGTCTGACCCTGTCTGGGTTCCAGGCTCTCAGACTGAGCAGAGGGCTGATTCATAGATCCTGGGCAGCTCGTCTCCTCCCTATGCTGTCCACACCCTACCATTCACACACACACACAAACACACACACACACACTACTCTTTCTGAATGTCATGTCCAGTTTGACAATATGCCTTTCACTTGTACCTACTCATCAATTCTTACCTGACTGGTGTCTCATTATTTTTAAATACTATCAAGGTAAAGTAACTGTTCAATCTTCTTTTCAGTTTGGGCATAAGACTACTGTTAGGAGGACCAGTGAAATAAATAAGTTAAAGCCAGACTTGTGCTTGGGAGTTGGGGAATGATCTTGGCAGAAAGAACCTAGAATGGTCAGAGACAAAGAGAACCAGAGGATCAAAAATTCCCTATCTTAAGAGAATACCAAGGATGAAACCACTAAGTCAAAAATCTTTAGGAATAAAGGGTAAGTGGCTCAGAGGGTTAGGAATCTGCCCGCAATGCAGGAGGCCAGGGTTCGATTCCTGGGTCAGGAGATCCCCTGGAAAAGGGAATGGCAATTCACTTGAGTATTCTTGCCTGGAGAATTCCACGGACAGAGAAGCCTGGTGGGCTCTACACTTTCACTTTTCATAGGTGCAGGGAAATAATACAGCAAGGCAAACAGTAAGGAATGAAAATGAAGTGCTAGAGTGGGGATGGGATGGATGTAGGACTTCTGGCTTCTGGCCAGATCTTATTCTTTGTGTTGGGTGCCTTTTGTATGGAGCTTTGGGGAACCTGTCTGGATACGAAATCAGAACAGTCTCAAGTTTCCCTATGGATACAATACATAAATACAAAGCATACTAAGAACATATGACTCAATAATCAATGCATTACATAAAGCTTGTTCAACTGTAGTAGATTATCCCTCTACCGTGGTCATAGTTTCAACAGCTATATTTTTTTTCTCTTTTTTTTTTTCTCATTTACCTGACACTTCAGTCAGAATATGAGCTCTAAGGGGGAAAAAAAAATCTTACTTCTGTGTCTGTAATATACAGTAGAGTACACAGCAAGTTTGCTGAAATGGCTTTTAGTATAGCAAGCTGATCATCTGGAAGAGATTTACAAATCCTGGGGCATTAATAAAGTTAAGTGACCTGGATAGTGTCAGATCAAGTCAAGGAAATAAAATTGTAAAGGGATGAAGGGTTGTAAATGCCCCCTTTTATAAAGTCCAGTTGCATCAATTCAAAAACTATTTATTGTACACAAATTTTATTGTCATATAGATGAACAGAGATCCTTAGGCATATTGTCTTATTGTCAATAGTTAATACATTCTTCCTCTTCTTATGTCGATTTCTGAAGTCAAGGGTCAAACCTAACTCAGCACTCTTGGGGCAACGTTTTGAATGAATATCACACCTTCAGCATTCATTAGAATTTGTATGACAATGGTTTATGGTAAAAAAAAAAAATTAAAAAAGGATAAACAAAACACTTGAAGTGAACCATTAACATTATTTCCAGCTAATGAGATATGCTGAAATAATAGATTATGGAAGAACTTGAGCACATTTGGCATTAAGATATTTGAAATATAGTGAAGTATATGAATAAAATCATTAAATTAACCAATGGTTAATGATAGAATAAATCTTAACATCCTATATTTTAGTTTGGACAGATCTTATTAAGCCATGTGTTGTTTTTTAAAAAGTAGGGGTGACTAGCATATAATAGTGCTGATTTGAGAGGATGGGCCACAGTATGGCATATTTGGCAAGCTTGGCGTGCTGCAGTTCGTAGGGCTGGGAAGAGTCGGACACGACTGAACAGCTGAACAGCAATGAGCACTGGCACATTGGAGAAGAGGCCGTGTCTGCATTCTCCTTTGTACATCCTTCTCCAGCTCCGGGCTGTCTCTTAGCTTCTCTTCACAGGAGTCTCTTCAAGAGCTCTGTTTTGTTCCAATCTCTTCACTTGCTGGCATAAAAGCCTTACCCTGCCTGGATGGTCAGATGAATTAACTTAGCTGTGTCCCACTGTCTCTTTAATGAACTCAAACAAGACTTTTGTCACTACTCTACTGAAAACACTTTTATCCCCTCTTTATATTTTGTCAAATACCTGCTTCATCCAAGGCAGATAATCATTATCTCAAGCCATAGTCTGGCTTCAACTTCAAAAATTCAGAGATATAGTAAAACTCGGTTGCTGTGATTAAAAGCTTCTTACTCCCTTTTGTATGCCATTCTTTACAAATAGCCAGTGGAAGCATCGACAGTACTTATCTGAGATCAAATTTAATAAACGCAGGCTCCCACCTTGACAGACCAACAGGGCCTGATAATGAAGTTGAGAAAGCAACTATGTAATGGTTTTTTCATATTAAAAATGCAAAATATCTGTTAGTCAAACTATAAAAGATAAAAATGTAAACAAAAAATTGGACACTATATAGAATACAGAGGTAACGTATTCATATTGGTTATGAAGAGATCTTAGAAAAAAAGGCCAAATCTCAAAAGGAGGATGGACAGAGTGTGTGATGATCAGCTCACACAGACAGAAGCAATACAGGTGAACACTTTTCAGAGCCTCACCAATTTAAAAAGACAAAGCAGATTAATAAGATGCCAAGGCTTACTTCCTACTTTGGCAGTGATTTTCAACTTGAGCTCCATGTAAAGACAGTGTAGAGCCATCTCTTTCACTGCAAGTGGGAATGGAATGTAGTAAAAAGTTCACGCCAGTGAGTTTGTAATGTAAACCCCAAACTCTAACATGATCTATTTCCTTTAAACTTGCAATTTCATTTCTCGAAAGGCATCCTAAGTAAATGAAGTATAAATGCGCACAAGTACAGAACTGGAAGAATGCTTGTGGTGGTCCATTTTTATATAACTGTTGGCCACCCAGGGCTTCCCTAATAGCTCAGTTGGTAAAGAATCCACCTGCAATGCAGGAGACCCTGGTTCGATTCCTGGGTCGGGAAGATCCACTGGAGAAGAGACAGGCTACCCATTCCTGTGTTCTTGGGCTTCCCTTGTGGCTCAGCAGGTAAAGAATCCACTTGCAATGAGAGAGACCCGGGTTTGACCCCTGGGTTGAGAAGATCCCCTGGAGAAGGGAAAGGCTACCCACTCCAGTATTCTGGCCTGGAGAATTCCACGGACTGTAAAGTCTATGAGGTCACAAAGAGTAGGACACGATTGAGAGACTTTTACTTCCCCTTTTTTGGCCACCCAGACCCCTTGGAACGCTGATGACAACCACCAGCTCAAGGCATGACCTGACCTACTCCACAGAGGCTCATTGTGTGTCTGGTACTTCAGCCTTCGCCGCACAGAAGGCAGGTGACCCGAGCTTGCCTGCTGCCCACTGCTCATAGACAGCATGGCCATCACTCACACACACGATCCCACAGCTGCCCCCCTCATACTGAGCAGGAGAAAAAGAAATTCTCAGCCCCCCCAAACAGCCATCAGGCTTCCTTCTCATTCAGGTCACAGCCAAATTCTCTGAGACTAAGGTTTCCAGAGATGACAGAGACTGAAGTCATCCTCCCAAGCCTTGCCAGAACCGTAAGCCCATCTCACCATCCAGATTCACCCGATGTCAAGCCTGTGATGCATGGAGCACCCTCTACACTGACTCACCCTCCCATGCCTCCTTTTCCTTTCAAATCCTTTCATTAGGTTTGGAACACTGACCTCATAACCGAAAAGCTCCCCTATATTCCTACATCCCCAACCTCCACACATCAACTAAAGCTGACTCTCCCTGAGTTTGCATCATAAATTCTCCTGTGGTTCATCCAACGGAGTCTTGGGTATTCTGGATTGAAAGGCTGTGGTGGTCAGCGCCCTGTTTTTCGAGTCTAGACTTATCCTTCCTCATCCCATGCCTCTCTCGCCCTCCTCACTTTCTCCTCCTCTGGCTCTGGTGGTCCGTTCCTCATGCACTGGAGTCTTTGTTGTAAGGCTGGCAGTCTTCCTGTCTACCTCCACTCCGGCTCTAGAATCGCGTGAGCAACCTGCCGACACTCTTGCTTCCCAGAGGCCCACCTCCTCTCCTGTGGCTCCTTCCTCCTTGTAAGTGTCCCACAGGAACTCATCATGACTTGAGACGGCTCCAAGTCCACAATCCCAACCCCCTGGCTAATGCTGCATCTCTGCAGACCATGTGCCTTGGTCCTCCTGTCTGCCGGCCACTCCATACTCAGCTCTTCTGGGGTCACTTCTCTCCACAGCCAGCAGCATTCCAGCCCCCCAACCCCCCGCCCTGACCAACTGCTCAGGTCCACAGGCCTCTCTGTCCCTTCCTGACTGTCCACACCTGGAAAACCTCCCCTCCTGGATGTATTAAGCTTGACTCTTTCAGGTCAATCCCAGGCTTTGGGGTTGAGGTAGAGGAAAGCTCACAAGGCAGAATTTGGATATATCTCTTAGTAGCAGGGTCCAGTCTCAAATGGGCTTCCCCACTGCTTGTAATTCTGTCACGTTCCCTATCAGCTCCTTCCCTTTCTCTCCCTCTCTCTCAACAGTGAGGACTTTAACCTTTTCCCCACTCTTTAGACACCTTATCTGCCTCTCAGCTTTCATGAGATAACCTTGCAGTTTACTCTGCAGAAATAGGAATTTTTTTAAAGGCCACTGCTTTGGCTTCTGTACGGAAATGTCTAAGCCTGCCTACTTCCACTCTCTGCTTTCCAGTGGAAGTTTCTCTCCTGTTCTTTGAGTGCCGTCTGCTGCCCTGGGTGCTTTGCACTGCATCCCCGCCCCCCGCCCCCCACCCCCCACCTCTCAGGAAACGCAGCCTGATCAAGGATTAGTCCCATAGTAAACTGGCAGTTACCTTCTCTGGGTACTCAGCAGCTCCTCTCATCAGTACCGAGACACATGCCCGTCTCTCTCTTCATTAGAAAGTGGAGAAACTAACCTCATTGCTTCCACTTTGGACCCTCTCCTTCTCTACCACCATCTGTACACTCACCTTAATGGTGCAGTAGGGATGGTTTCATGCATTAAGTGTGAGTTCTCGGATCAGGCTGCCATGGAATCAAATTTTGACTTTGCCATTTACTCTAGGAGTGACCTGAAGTAATAGCTTCTCTGAAATTCTCTGAGCCTCATTTTTCCCATCTCTAAAAGAATATACGCATGGCTCCTGCCTCTCAGAGATATCGCAAATGTTACATAAAGCTGAGCACATAAAGCACCAAACTGACTCGCTGAGGTCTGGCCAATGCTTTAAATATTATTTATGCTTGTTATTTATGGCCAAACTTCCAGAAATAGTTGTGTGCCCTTGCTCCCTCTGGGTCCTTACACCTCTGTGCATCTCAGTGATCTACACTGAGTATTCCACTCCAACACGCAACTAAATTCTTTAGATTGCTAGTGACCTTCAACTCCCTCCATTCAGTGAGTGCTTTTCAGCTTTCATCTAATTTGATTTCTCAGCAGCCTTGAAAAAAATTACTTTTTTTAAAAATATTTTCTTGCCTTGTCCCCCATGATCCCTAACTCTTGCTGATCTTTCTCTGTGTCTCTTACCAGACAGGGGGCTATCATTCAAAATATGACTCCTATCTCCCTTCCTTATCAAGAACTTACAGGTTTACAAAATACTTGTTACTACAAGCCTAAAATTTACAGGACATTGAGTTCCTTTGTTTTAGATATAAAATGAAGCCCCATACCATCACTCAAAGAATAGTTTTTAAAAGTAATAGATTTGTCAATTATTGATTAAAATTTCAAATCATACACAAATTTTTAAAAAGACTACCTCAAGACCTTGCATGCTCAGATGCTCAGTTGTGTTTTACTCTTTGTAACCCCATAGACTGTAGCTCACCAGCTTCCTTTGTCTGTGGGATTTTGCAGGCAAGAATACTGGAGTGGGTTGCCATTTCCTACTCCAGGGGATCTTCCCCATCCTGGGATCGAACCTGTGTCTCTTGCATTGGCAGGCAGATTATTTTTCACTAGAGTCACCTGGGGAGACCTTAGTCCCCAACATAAATATAATCACTTTAATACTTATGTGTGTGTGTATGTATGTTTGAACCCATAAACAAAGAAACAAACAAGAAAATAATCAAGAAATTTCTTAAGATAAAATATCTGAACCAGAGGTACCCAACTAACAACCAGGCTAGATTTTTATAAATAAGGCTTAAAGCCAGATATTACATAAACAGACAGCTTAGGACCCAGTTTCTTACTTTGTGAGGACCTGTACACCTTGTGCAGTCAGGTAGGTCCAACATGCTTCAGTTGTATAAAGCTGCATAACCATATATCCCAGAATGTAGTGACCCACAACAGCACACATTTATTTGCTCAAGATGCTGGGGGTTGGCAATCTGGGCTGTGTTCAGCTCAGCAGACCTCTTGCTGGTCTCAACAAGGGTCCCTCATGGGGGCGCAACCTTCAAGAAGCTTGCCTGGAATGTAATGGGAAGGGATGGCCTTGCTCACACGGTTGGTGGTGTTGGTGCTGGACGTCAACATGGCCTCCACATCATTTTTCATCCTAAAGAAGATTAGCCTTGCCTTCAACATGTGATGGGAAAAAGGCAGCAAGAGAGTGAAAATAGAAGCTGCAACATTTCACAAGACAAGGCTCAGAAACCACATCATATCTGTAGGATTCTATCAGTCATCATAGCAAGTCACAAGTCCACACCAGATTCATGGGGAATAAAAAAAAAAAGTCCATCCACTCTAAAGAAGATATAATACGCATATGCAATGGAATACCACTAAACCATAAAAAGAATGAAATAACGTCATTTGCAGCAATATGGATGTAAATGGAGATTATCATATTAAGTGAAGTAAGTCAAAGACAAATACAAACATGGTATCACTAATATGTGGAAACTGAAATATGACATCAGTGAATTTACCCAAAAAACAGAAACAGACTCTCAGATATAGAGAACAGAGTTGTGGTTGTCAATTTTGGGGAAAAGGGTGGCTTGGGGGTTTGGGGTTGTTGTTGTTCAGTCGCCAAGTTGTGTCCAACTCTTTGCGACCTCATGGACAGCAGCACACCAGGCTTCCCTGTCCATCACCATCTCCCAGGGTTTGCCCAAGTTCATGTCCATTGAGTCAGTGATGCTGTCTAATCATCTCATCCTCTGCAGCCCCTTTTCTCCTTTTGCCTTCAATCTTTCCCAACATCACGGTCTTTTCCAATGAGTCCGCTCTTTGCCTCAGGTGACCAAAGTGTTGGAGCATCAGTCTTTCCAATGAATATTCAGAGTTGATTTCCTTTAGGAGTGTCTGGTTTGATTTCTTTGCAGTCTAAGGGATGCTCAAGAGTCTTGTCCAGCACCACAATTCAAAAGAATCAATTCTTCAGTGCTCAGCCTTCTTTATGGTCCAACTCTCACATTCCATCCATCCACCTCTTGATGGGAGAAGCGAAAAAGTCACAGTGCAAACCAATGTGCCAACAAGAATGAGAGGAATTATTGAGGCCATCTTTACAAACAATCTATCTCAGTATCATTTCTTGGAGTAATGTTTTTAAAAGCACAGAGTAAATTGCACAGAATTACAAAGGAAATCAATTATAGAGTCATCTAATTATCACACTATTAAAAAGAACTAAATTTTTGATACGGTAATATGATTTCATTATTTTTACCATTAGGAATACAACATCAAGAGTCTAATAGTGACCATAATTTCAAATTAGTAGTGAGCAATGTACTATTCTCAGATATCTGCAATGATGGTAATCAAGATTTTTCGTAGAACTGTATTTTTATTGGTGACGAACTTATCCTCTTGTGGTTTATTTCCTACATTCATAGTTGAGGCAAATGCAAATTTTTAGGCAGAGGTTAGAGAAAATAAAAGCGTGAGTTTTCTCCCATCTAAGATCATGACCTCTTGACACCCGAAGACCCAGGTGACATGATCTATTACAGGTATATGACTTTTATGTGTGTGTGTGTGACACTTTCCATCTCAGCATTAGGAAATATAATCTGAGTGCACCTACCTCTTTCATCTGCAGGATCTACATACAAACCATTCATTCCTGCATCTTCCAAATACCACTTGGATATTCTTGACATGTCAGGCTCTATGTGCCTGATATCTGGAGCTCTGGGTTTAGACTGATGAACTGAAGAGGAAAAGACCCTGCTCTGGGAAAGCACACTCCCTTCTGAGTGTTGTCTTATCATGAATAAATGAATCACTCCAACTGTTACTCCTACCATTTAAGGACCAGTTACAATGAAGAACTTTTTTTTTTTTGTACCATAAACAGATGCTTTGCACATTACCTAGTACAAATCCTTGTTTTACTTGACAGATATTAGAAAAATACCTCTTCAAGGAATGGGCAACTGTTCGTTATGCCCTGGTAGCAATAATACCAAAACTTCAGAAAACACTCTTGTAGCTCTTTTTTCCCTTTCATACTAAAACCATTCAAATTATTTTTCTCTACAATGCCTTGATCAGTAATAAAAAACAAACAAGATAAGTATGTCAAGTGGTAAACATTTATCTGAGCAGAGATGTTCTCATGAATACCTTGGGATTAAACAAAATGTAAGCTCATCAATTAATGATGATTCTGCAAGAGAATATATCCAAGGAGATTATTTCAATGGGTGCTATGACCACAATGTTGGTGTTGAAGCCAATTTTTAAATCACTATCAAATGTAAGACTGTACTTGTTAAAATGTCACTTTCTGTAAGGCAGTTTCTGTGTTTACCATAAAACAGCACTGGCTTATCTTTGATAGAAGATGAAATTAGGTTTTCATCCAAAGAGGCAATAAATAGTAGCATGCTCGCTCTCAGCAGATTCCTGCACTTGACCTCATTCCTACACACTGTTCCTGGACAGTAATAATAAGTTTTTTTTTTAATTATTAATGTTGCTTCCTTCTCATAAGAGAGTAAAGCACATTTTCTTGTGTAGGGGCTCACCAAAAATTCTGCACTGTTGTTAAAAGCTTGACAACTCTTCAGGGTAAATAGACAGAGTGTACAGGAAATTAGTCAGCCTTCGTTACCTCTCAATTACGTAGTTAATCCCATCATTTAATTCAGGTCTGAGTATCTTCTTGATGGACCCCCCTTTCTTTTATTACAATCCATTTGCCTTTTCCTGGATTTATTATCTTTTCTATCTCTTTTAGATGCCATGGTCCACCACTCTATTGAACCCCTTTTTAACACAATACACTGAATTTTGCCAGTATCTTTCCAATATTTGCAAAATAGCGATTTCTCCATTTTGACTTAATCCTACATCTCCTTTCCTTTGGTTATGTCTTGAGTCAAAAACAATATATTAAGTGCGTATATACACACATATATACGTGTGTGTGTGTGTGTGTGTGTGTATGTTACTCGCTCAGTCACGTCCGACTCTTTGTGACCCCCTGGACTCTAGCCACTGAGGAAACACTACATGTATGGGCTTCCCCACTGGCTCAGTGGTAAAGACTGCAAACCTCTAAACATATATGAGCCCTAGCTTTTGCTGAATCTTCAGTGTTTCTTGGCAATAATTTCCTTTTTTGCATTTCCCCCAGCATATATACTGAACATAGGTCATGCTTATCAAAGCCACAGTACTCTTCATTTAAACACCTCTTATATCATGGACAAAAGAGAAATCTTTAATCAGGACTTCCTTCACATTGCTATGCTGAAGACCTTACAAGTGTATCAGTATGTGTTCCTCTTTGCCTCCTTTCATGGCATTCCCAAAGTGGAGGTTCACATTGCTCTTCTAATCTCTTCACTTTTGAGTCAGATTTACATCATCTTCAGACTTTCCTGAGACTTACCTCCATTACTGATTCCCTCTTTTTCTGTTGTTGCAATATTTCTCTCTCAACAGGAGGGTCTTCCTTTATCCTATAACCAGAATAATTCCCTTCCCCATTAAGAAGCAAATAAAAACAAACAAAAAAGATGAAAAAAGGACTTCCCTGGTGGTCTGGTGGTTAAGACCCACTGCAGGGGGTATGGGTTCCATCCCTGGGTGGAGAACTAAGACCTTGCACGCTGCAAGTTTTGGTCAAAAAGTAAAAACAAAAACAAGCAAACAGAAAGGTAAAGCAAAATAATGAAAATCTAAGCTTTGTGTATCACCCGGTCCTTTCTTTAGCTTTCCTTTCAGATTCAAGCTTCTAGAAGATGCAATCCATCTCTCTGTATCTGGTTTCTTGCCTCTTTGCTCAGTCTTCCACCTGTTATAGACCTATTCCTGTCCTATATCCCCCTTTATTCCAGTCAAATCACTTATGTTGACGAAACCAACAAAGTCATCATTCCCAGCTCCACACCACACTTCTCAGTCTCATCAGCCTTAACTTGTCTTCCACCACAGGTGCTACCCTGTTCATCCTGAGATTCTCACTCACTTTGTTGTTTGATGTGCTCACATCACCCTCTAGATTCTACACTTACCACTCTGGTCTTTCCATCTCATTCTCTTGTTCGAGCACCTCTTTCTCTGCTCACTTATTAACTGTAGTTTTACCCCATTTGCTAGACTGGCGTCTTCCCTCGAGTTCACGATCTTGAACTCCCATGTCCACATGATGTTGTCAGGTTTCAAATAAATGTCTTCCATTCACATATCTCTCACGGGCTGCCTACTGCTTACCTTACAGTGGATATGGTAAAGAAACGTCAATACCATCATATCCAAACTCCCTTCCCCTGCCTTCCAATATGTACTCCCAACGTGAAATTGTTCCTCCCCTTCCGTCTCTGTATTGCCCACAAGCAAGGCACGTGATGTCAGAAACCTGGGCTTCACCTTCAACGATCTGACTGTGCCCTCATGCCCTCATCCTTGTTGTGGACTCAATCTCATCTCATCCACTCCTGCCACTCCTCTAGTTCAAATCCATCTGCTGCTTAGATTAGACAGACATTAGTTTCCCAAGGCTGATGTGTCATGTCTGACTTCACTCGAGAGCCCTCACTTCAGCCCGTCCAACATAGAGATCACGTTCCTATGTGCCTTTTCCCCTGTACGTCAACCCACTGTTCCATCTGCCTAGAATCACCTCCCCATCCTTTCCCACCACTTGGTCCTCTGGAAGTTACTTATTTATCCTTTATCCTTCTAGGCTCATTTAAATCATCACTTCCCTACTGAAGACTTCTTGTGTTTCAGTGAGCAGAATGGTTAGAATTCAGCAGGAATGTCCCTTTTTTTAACCATTTAAAACGCAAAAAAAAAAATAATTTTAATACATGATTTTTTGGGCTTCTTACTGATTTCATATTATCACCTCCACTAAGCTGCAAGTTAAATGAGAGAAGAAGCTGTTATGTTTTATTCACTTTCTTTTTTCCAATGTCTAGCACAATACCTGAGCTATATTGGATATTCATGAAAGAATGAATGAATGAATTTGAGGGCAATACCATGGCAAATATAAACACACTTTTGTGTTCCAAAAAGGGCAATCATACCAAACATGGTCCTTAACACAAAAAACAACTGGAGAGAAGATGCAATTGTCCTGCAGATTCCTCGGAGGACATGTTTTTTTATGTTACTACAGTCCTAAAGCTCTAGATAGAATCCGAGTGGGTAACAGTCAATCCTTGAGCAATAGGATGATTAAAATAACTGAATAAATAATTTTTAAAGTATTTCCTTAAGATATTGGACACTGACACAACCACTATTCTTAGTCTGGGGATCTAGTCTATTAAATTAGAAAAGGCATGGGGAGGTTTCAAAGACGGAAAAAGTGAAGAATGAAGCAATTACTAAGTGCAGGTTAAGTTTATGAGCAATTTTGAGCCTGCAGTTGTAACATTAGCTCTTTCCCTCTCATTCCAAAAAGCATCTTACAATGCAAGTGAGACTAAGCTTCTTATTAAAATAATCTTCCATTCAGTCCAATTTGTGAATACATAAACCATTCACAAACTTCAGTACTTTATTATTAGCGGTATTTTGTGAATACATTTCTCCATTGATTAAAATGCACCTGTGTGTCTTGACAGTAAAGTTGGAAACCATTTCATTACCTATTGATCAGCTCACCAAACATCTTTCCCCTACTGGCAACCTTCAAAAATGTAAAGAATCAAAAAGAGCTCTAAAATTCAGTGTTTAGTTTTTAGTGTTTGAGAAATTTATACTAAGTATTACGTATTTCTCAAAAAAATAATCTTTTAATGCAATATGATGTCTTGGATTGGATCCTGAAAAAACAGAAAAAGAGTATAAAAGAGGGGAAGTTGTGAGAATCTGAATAGACTGTGTAGATTAGTCTATTATACCAATGTTAATTTCTTAACTTTGAGAAATGCACCATAGTTATGGAGCATGTTAACATTAGGCAACACTGGGTAACACAGCCACTATTCTTAGTGACCATGCAGGAACTCTCCGTATTATCTTTGCAACTCTCTGTAAATCAAAAATGATTGGAAAAAAATGTTAAATATTTCCTCATTCTTACAAAGATCCTTCTTTGGAACTCCTACTACTATGGAAAAACAAGTTAATTGGTTCCCATACTCATTACATATTTATCATCTGAAAAACACGCAGTGAGGACAACAAAGAGCCTACACCAGTGAATTCCCAGCAAAGAACGTCATCACACACTTTAATAAGTGAACACGAGCTTACAGCTGTTCCAGAGCTACTGCCTGGCCATTGCAGGGAAAAGGAATAAAGTGCCGGGATATAAAATTGATTTTTTACTCCTTCTGCTAGATAATAATGCCTAACATCTATCTTATTTTTAAGATCAAGGCCAGGAACTAAGACACAGCCAGGAGAGAAAAAAATAAAATCAATATTATGCATTATCCCTTATCCACATATGATTCATGCTAAAGTTAATATTGTGGATACAGGAGGGAGCTAGTCCTATCAATTTAGAATTACTTTTCAAGATTAGGGTTGAACATCATTTCCATGTGCCAAGGTATTATTTTTGCTAAATTAAAAAGTGAGTGTGTATGTACACATGTGTGGGGAGAAGGGTAATGTGCCACAGATTAGGCCAGACACCAAAACAGACTATCAGTTCAGTTCAGTTCAGTTCAGTCGCTCAGTCGTGTCCGACCCTTTGCGACCCCATGAACCTCAGCACGCCAGGCCTCCCTGTCCATCACCAACTCCCGGAGTTTACCCAAACCCATGTCCATTGAGTCGGTGATGCCATCCAGCCATCTCATCCTCTGTTGTCCCCTTCTCCTCCTGCCCCCAATCCCTCCCAGCATCAGAGTCTTTTCCAATGAGTCAACTCTTCACATGAGGTGGCCAAAGTATTGGAGTTTCAGCTTCAACATCAGTCCTTCCAATGAACACCCAGGATTGATCTCCTTTAGGATGGATTGGTTGGATCTTCTTGCAGTCCAAGGGACTCTCAAGAGTCTTCTCCAACACCACAGTTCAAAAGCATAAATTCTTCGGCTATAGGAGTTGTGAAAAATGGTTTTATTTGGTCTACACCTTCTTATAACTGTGAAAGTGAAAGTGTTTGTTGCTCAGTCGTCTCCAACTCTTTGCGACACCATGGACTATAGCCCCCAGGCTCCTCTTTCCATAGAATTCTCCAGGCAAGAATACTGGAGTGGGTTGCCATTCCCTTCTCCAGGGTATCTCCCTGACCCAGAGATTAAACCCAGGTCTTCTGCATAGTAGACAGCTTCCTTACCATCTGAGGAGCCACCAGGGAAGCCATTTCTTATAACTGGCTGGGTGCACATTGTGGTGGTTCAAATTTAGAGGACACATAACCAGCATTGGGTATTCATATTTTCACTTAATGAGCATGCATTAAACACCTACTGTGTGCTTAGAGGAAGCTACTAAAAAAATAAATGCAATATTGCAAGGTACAAAAACCTACAGAGCAGTAGACTGAAGTAATGATCTAATTTTTCTTTCCTTTATGTAATACATAATTCTCCCTGACATTGGTAGCACTTAAGAAATAATAGAGAATGAAAAATTTCATTTTATTTCCACTGATACCCTGTCTTCAGCAGAATCTGCTTGGTTTACATGCAGTTCCATGATTCACAGCCTTAATGTGGGCACAGTGGCATCAGGAAATATTAAGAATGCTTGTGTCAGAGGCTTCATACTAAACTGATGAGATGCTTCTTGGCATGCTGGCATTCTAGATGGCAAATAATGTGACGATAATGTTTAGAGGGAGGTTCAGAATTTTTGAACACTAAATGAGCTTTCTATATTCAAAGATAGAAATGAAACCCATTCCCAATATCACAATCTGTAAACTTTCAGAAAAGCGACTATAAGTTCTGATTTTGAAGTTTATATTTTAATTATAATGCAAACCTCAAATTCTGAATGAGAACTTCTAACACTCCCTGGACACGCTACATGGGAGACCCTGAGATAAGGACTCGTGTAATTCTCACCGATTAAATTATGCCATAAAACCTGTTGTTAATACCTCATTCGTTAGATGAGACAGCACATCTTAGGGAGGTAAAGAAAATGACTCTAAGTTAAACGGCTGGTCAGTGGTGATCCATGGTTCAAATGCAGGCTGTCTGAGTCCAGAGTCCACAGTCATAATCACTTCTCTGAACAATGTTGCTTTCCAGCTTTAATTTAATCATAATTTAATTACAACCCCAGAATTTCTTTGCCTCTAAAATAACAAACAATATTGTTGTCTGTACTTGCTTAGAGTATTTTTCCACTATGAAACATAATATGACAATGACCTTATCTTGGTTCTTTTAGGCCTTCCTTAGTCGAGAAAGTTTTTTTTTTTCCCCAGCATGTTGAAAAAGATAAACCTTTAAGTGATAAAAGAAGAAAGGAGAAGAAAAGTTGAATGTTGCCTTTAGAAGAAGAAACTTCAGAGCTACAAATGGGACAGCAAGCAAAGATATGTGGCTAGTACTTGGTCTGCACCACTCACGGAGGCCTGAAGAGGCTCTGTCAGTATTGCAACTGTTATACACACAGAGAGGGGAAGACAAACTGGTCCTTGGGGCCACATGATAATAGGTATCCTGTGAGGCATGTGGCCCCGGAGCTGCAAGAGGGAACAAGAAAAATTCCTCCTCTATGCACAGAGAGGTAGTATGGACCAACACGCTTGTCACCAACACTGAGAATACACACAGTAAAAAAGCAAAAAGAAGTGCCATATTTTGAGATTGCACATGGGTACTTTTTCCCAGTGATCAAAGTGCTAACACTTGCAAACTTAGTATCAAGAGAGATGACAGTGCATCTCACAAAGAGCTGGGAAGGCTTGCAGGGGGGCTCAGGGAGTTGAGTCCCACTCTGCCCCGCCCTTTACACAAGGAGTGGCCCAAGCACCTCCCAAGGAAGAAGATTTTTTTTTTTTAATTGGTGGAAAATTGCTTTGCAACGTTGTGTTGGTTTGTGCCATACAGCAAAATGAATCAGCCATAATTATACACATATCTCCTCCTTCTTGAGCTTCCTTTCCTTCCCTGCATCCCACCTCTCTAGATTATCACAGAACATGAGGCTGGGCTCCATGTGTTATACAGCAACTTTCCACCAACCCTCTGTGTTACACATGATAGTGTATGTATGTCATTGCTACTTTCTCACTTTGTCCCACCCTCACTTCCCCGACTCTGTCCACAAGTCTGTTCTCTACTGGGTTCATTAGTCCCATTTATCTATATTCCATATATATGCACTGATATAGGATACTTGTTCTCTTTCTGACTTACGTCACTCTGTATAAGGTTCTAGGTTCATCCACCTCACTACAACAGACTCAAACCCTTTTATTTTTTTTAAGGCTGAGTAATATCCCACCGCATATATATGTATGTATACCGCATCAGGAAGAAGAACTTTTGAACAGAAATTAATCAAGGAAATTTTGGAATAAATGAAATGAAAGGGCAAAAAGACACCTGGAAAAACAATCCCATCAGGGCAAGCTTCGGTGAGTGTCACATGCAGGATGAGTTATATGATCCAGCCAATGACTCCACACGATAGAAGTCAAGGAGCTAGAAACTTACCTAAGGAAAATCAAGGTTGAGAAGGAGAAAACCCTTCTCCATCCCACCCTAGATCACATCATAGAGGTGCTTGTTGTTCAATAATCATAAAATATAATTAATAGGCCATTCAGGCTCACTGGGAAATGGTTGCAGAAAGTTGAAGCCTTTGCCATTCATTGAGCTCTTTCCTTCATAAATTGAGTGCATGATCAGCAGGTACCTGGAATTATCTATGTCTGCAGAGTAGCCACATCTGTCTTGTTGAAAGTTAATAATCTTTAGGATGCTGAAAGAAAATGAGGGAAAGCTGGTCTCTTCCCTTTTAAGGGAAGAGTGCTTCTTTGCAGATATTTTTAGTTCTATCATGTGCTATGTGATATTTTAAATAAGTACCCCCAGAAAGGGGCTGAAGAGAGAGAAATGTACCCTCCAAAGGCAAGCAATCAGCCCGGAATGATTCCTGTGTAGCATGAACCCTCTGTCTCGATACCGTTATTTATAGCAGCACTTGGTTGAAATCCCCGGGCGGCTTCTCTTTCTGTGAAACTGGAAGTGAGAAGTGCTTCAGGGAGAGTCCTTCCAGGCACCTCAGAGCTGCTGGAAGATCCCCACCAACAGCTCCAACGACGGGTGTCAAAGTCCCCATCTGCGTGCACAGCGTGTGTACTTCCTCCTGCTCTCTGCCAGTCCGGATGTGAATGAGTGAATCTGGTACACACGTGTCAGCTCTTCCTCTTGAAAAGGAAGGGGAGCCTGTGGGGAGTGATGATGCGTGCATGTGTGCGTGTGTGCGTGTGTGATTGTGCGTGAGCTGATGAAATGAAATTCTAGTCATTTTTTCTGACTTTTTTCATTTGCATCCAAATGATCCTGCTCTTCCTCATACGGTTATCTTGAGGATGGATACTTGTTGCCTCTTTAAATATGATGCTTTACTAGGATTGTGGTCCCTATGATTTTCACTCATTTGCTGAAGCACATGCTGCATTCGGATTCCATTCCCAAGGGATTCCAGCCCATGATTATGAAGAACAAGGGCTTCAGAATCACATACGGAAGAGTTCATATTCTGAGCCTGCCTGTTATCCATCATTCAATGACACTTGCTGAGCACCTACTATGTGCCAGGCACTGAAAAATACACGACTGTGCAAGTTCTCCCTCACGGCTTTTGTATTGTAATGTGGGTAACAGCTGACACCGAAGTGAATGCACCCCAAGGTCTAAGATGGAGTTGAGGGTGATGAAGAGAAGGAAACCAAGGTGAAGGGTGGCCAGGGAAGGTTGGCTGAGGACGCTTCACAGGGAGGGTGGGCCGCAAAGGACCCCACAGGAATGGCATGCTGTACAAATAGGGAGAGCAGGGCCAGCAACAGCAATGTCCTCTTGAAGAGTAAAAAAAAGAAAAACTTATATAGATGAGAAAACAGTGTCAGGAGAAGAGCACACAATTAGATAACCTTGGTGAAAGCCTTTGCGCTTTGGCTTGCAAACTAAATACAGGAATAGTAATACATAAATTGGGGGACTATTGTAAAGCCTGGAACAAAAATTTCTAAGGGGCTCATTACATGCCTGGTTCCAAGTAAGTGAGCTAGTCATGTTCTATTTTTCATCTCTTCTCTCTCCATCCTCTGTGCTGGCTCTACGTCCTAGGCGTTCTGACCTCTGTGAACTACACTTTCCAGGCTCCCTTGGAGGCTTTGTCACAGGGAAGGAGGAGCGAGAGCATTTCCTTTCTACTTCCTTCCTGCTTTGGCGCTATAGTTCTGTCGGGAGCTGTGCTTCTCCAAGAATATAGCTTTGTGCTATTGCGATTTATAATAAGAAATGCATATTTGGTCTTCATCCACCTTCTTGTCTCAGAATTCCTAAATTCCCTGGGATTTCCTAGTGATTAGTGTAATAAAAGTGCCTTTTATTATTCATAACAAGACTCTTTCACTCACCCTTGAATTTATGATAATGAAGGGGTTTGAAAAGTCCCTATATAATTTTAGGATGGTGGCTGGTTGCCAGGGAACCAATTTATTTTTTAAAAAAAATTAAGTATTTTATATTTTCATACAATTTTAAAGGTTGCTTTCCATTTACAGTTATTACATAATTTTGGCTATATTCCCCCTGTTGAGCAATATATCCTTGAGCCTATCTTATATCTAATAAATTGTACCTTCTTCTCCCCTACCCGATACTGCCCCTCTGCACTGGTAACCACAGTTTGTTCTCTATATCTGAGTCTGCTTCTTTTTCGTTTATTCATTAGTATGTTGTACTTTTTTAGATTCCACATGTAAGTGATATCATACAGTATTGTGCTTCTCTGCCTGACTTTTAGCATAATGCCCTCCAAGTTCATTCATGTTGCTGCAAATGGCAAAATTTTGTTCCTTTGTATGGCTGAGTAGTATTTCATTTTGTATCTGTGTGTGTATGTGTATATATATATAAACATCTTCTTTGTTGATGAATGCTTACATAGTTTCCATATCTTGGCATTTGTAAATAATGCTGCTATGAGCACTGGGGTGAGTGTAGTTTTTCTAGTTAATGTTCCCCTTTCTTTCTTTCTTTCTTTTGGGGGATGTATACCCAGAAGTAGAAATGCTGGATCATAAAGGCTCCCTGGCTTCAGACTATACTATAAAGCTACAATAAGCAAAACAGTATGATACTGCCATAGAAAGAGACACATTGATCAATGGAACAAGATAGAAAGCCCTGAAATAAACCCAGGCACTTATGGTTAATTAATCTATGACAAAAGAAGCAAGAATATACAATGAAGAAAAGATAGTTTCTTTAAAAAGTGGTGATGGGTAAACTGTACAACTGTACGTAAAAGAATAAAATTAGAGCATTCTCTAATACTATATACAAAAATAAACTCAAAATCAATTAAAGATCTAAATGTAAGACAAGATACTATAAAACTCTTAGAGAACAACATAGGCAGGGACACTCTTTGATATAAATCACAGCAATATATTTTGGGGGTCTGTCTCCTAAAGTAAAGGAAATAAAAGCAAAAATAGACAAATGAGAGCTAATCAAACCTAAAATTTTTTGAACAAAAAAGGAAACCACTGACAAAATGAAAAGATAATACTGAAAGGGAGATAATATTTGCAAATGATATGCCCAATCATGAAATAATATTCAACATATATAAACAGCTCATACAATTCTACATCAAAGAATCAAACAATCAGATTAAAAATTGGGCAGAAGAACTGAATAGACATTTTTCCAAAGAAGAATGCAGATAGTCAACAGGTATATGAAAAGTTGCCCAACATGGCTAATTGTTAGCGAAATGCAAATCAAAATTATGATAAAATGTCACCTCACACCTATCAGAATGGCTATCACCAAAAAGAACACAAATAACAAATGTTGGTGAGAATGTGGAGAAAAGGGATACCTTGTACACTGTTGACAGGACTGCAAATCGGTGCAGTCATTACGGAAAACAGTAAAGAAGTTTCGCAAAAGTAAATAAAAATAAAAATAGAACGACCAGGGGAACTAATACTAACTATTAAATTGCAATTTTCAGCCCCATCTCCCACCCCACCTCCTCCACCTCTGGGGTGCGGAGGGGGGCTGGAGACTGAGTTCTATCACTAGTGGCCAATGATGTGATTGATCCTGCCGATGTACTAAAGCCTCTGTAAAAACGCAAAAGGACAAGGTGGAGAGTTTCCCAGTTGGTCAACATGTGGAAATGTTGACAGAGTGAGTGGTGTGTCCAGGGAGAGTGTGGAAGCTCTTCCTCCCTGTCCACATAGTTTTCATGAAGTGCATCGTTTTTATAGGGTTGTTCCTGAATCATATCCTTTTATATTAAGCCAATAACCTTAGGAAGTAAGCTGTTTTTCTGGGTCCTGTGAGTCATGTTAGCGAAAATTAGAACCTGAGGAGAGGATTGAGAAACATTTGATTTATAGCTAGGAAATCAGAAGCATAGGCAGGAAGCTGGACTTGTGATTGGTGTCTGAAAGGGGCTGTGGTCCACCTTGTGGCATGGACCCCTTAAACTGTAGTTATGACATTAGTTTCAGGCAGATAGTGTCAGAACTGAATTAAATTGTAAGGCATACAGATGGAGTCACAGAATTGTTTGATGCATAACAAAACCCATAGATCCAGCGTCGGAAACAAAGTGACTTTGTAGTAAAGTGTTGAGAGCAGAGACACACTGGAGTATAATTTTTCTAATGTTAGCAGCTAATAGGAAGTTCTTCCTCAATGGTTGGATTCTCTTGGGCTCTTTCCATACCATATGTCTTTCTAATCTTATGGATAGGTACCCGTTGCTTTCCACAGGTGGTGTGTCTCTGGATGTACTACCATATATTCACCTGTTTGCTATTTTGTTTCTCTAGTTCTGATCATTCCTTTGTAGACAGCAGTGTCCTTAAAGTTTCTTAATTTGAACCATTTGGCAGAAATTCTCTTCCCTACTAAAGCCAGAGTAATACAGTAGGCATTCAATGATCTGTACTAGTTTCTAATGATGGTTATTAAAAAAAAAATTACAAACTGGAAGGCTTATAACCACAGAAATGTCTTATCTCACAGTTCTGGAGCCAGAAGTCTAAAATCAAAGTGTAGGTGGAGTCACAGTGTCTCCAGAGTCTCTAGAGGAGAAACTTCCCTTGCCCCTTTCAGCTTCTGGAGGCTGTCTGCCTTCCTTGGCTTGAGGCCACAGCCTCCAGGCTCTGCCTCTGTGATCACATTGCCTTCTCCTCCTCTTTGTCTTTTCCAATGTGTGTCTTTCAAGGATACATATCATTCCATTTAAGGCCACCCAGATAATCCAGGATGATCTCTTTCTTTCAAGATCCTTAACTTAATCCTATCTTTTGCCACATAAGGTAATACATAGAGGTTAGAACTGGGACCTATTTTCTAGGGGAGCCACCATTAAGCCCATGACACACTTTCTTCTTTATTTTCCTATTTTTTGCTGCTCTCACATGCCATAAACTTTCTCTCCTCTGTTCTTTTTCCCCATCTGAATCTAGGCAATAAAATGCCTTTGTTTATTTTTTCTTTCATTTCTCCAAAGCTGAGTAGCCTGATTCATTTAACCCACAGAAGAGCACTTCCTATTGCTTCTGTCAAAAATAGTTTTGCCTAGTAGTACAAAAGATCCTCAAACATTTTATAACATTTTTCTTAAGGAAAAATAAAAGATCCCAGAGGAAAATTGGTTCATTTTATAACTTGGAGAGTTAAAAGTGTAAAGGATAGGGAAGAAGAAGAAGTGAAAGTCTCTCAATTGTGTCTGACTCTTTGTGATCCCATGGACCCATATATACAGTCCATGGAACTCTCCAGGCCAGAATACAGGAGTGGGTAGCCTTTCCGTTCTCCAGGGGATCTCCCCAACCCAGGGATCGAACCCAGGTCTCCCGCACTGCAGGCAGATTCTTTACCAGCTGAGCCACAAGAGAAGCCCAAAGGAGAGGGATTCCATAATATTAGTTCATATTATCATCTGTGAAAAGGAACATGTTAAGCTTACCTTGGAAAATACTTAATCTGATCTTTAGCATGAGCCATATTTATACAAAGTTCTGAATATCTAACTACAAGAACATAAGAAATAATAACATATTTCATCATAATGAAGAAAGAAAAATTTTCCTAAATATCTGTGTTTCCATCCTGATGTACTTACCTCACAGATTAGTTTTAGTGGAGTCACTCAGTCGTGTCCGACTCTTTGTGACCCCGTGGACTGTAGCCTACCAGGCTCCTCCGTCCATGGGATTTTCCAGGCTACAGTACTGGAGTGGGCTGCCATTTCCTTCTCCAGGGGATCTTCCCGACCCAGGGATCAAACCCGTGTCTCCCACATTGTAGACAGATGCTTTACCATCTGAGCCACCAGGGAAGTCACCTCACAGATAGTCCTTGTTTATTTTTACCTTTTCAGTCACACAATGAAAAATTCAGGCTCCGTGGTGTGGTGAAAAGAGAAGAATCTGGTTTTTAGCATCCTTTCTGCCACTAAGAAGGCAAAAGATTCAGTTTTAGCAAAGAACACTCTGAACCTCAGTGTCTGCTGTTCAATTAAATGAAGGAGAAATAGATGACCGTCTTTCTCTCAAATGGAAAGCTTTTAACCATTCTGCCCTCCATTTGAATGCTGTCCCTCAAATTGAAAAATGATTCTGCTTTTGATGAAAGAGTTTTTGTACAAGTTCAAACTATTAAAGTCTATTGATAGAGATATTAAAAAGCAAACCCCAAAATAAATAAAACCACTATCTTCAGGCCAATGTTTGTAAATTACTCTAGCTCTTTCTTAAAAATTCAAAAGAGACCAAGATTGTTTGTTTCCTCTCATTTGCCTTTGTTTTGATCCCCTACTGTGCATGGAAGGGTAAAGAGGCACCATAAAAAGGGAAGAGAAAATAAACAGATGATCAATCAAATGACTGAAAGTGTTTTTTTCTTTAACCCAGAAATCCAGATGCTAATTATTCTACCAGCCTTCCTACAGGTTGCACAGGGATAACAAGGAAGCCAAGCCTACACTGTGAGTTCTAAAAAAGCTTACCTATGTGAAAGTCGCTTCATGATTTCTGTCTCAACTGTATACTGAATGCTTTTAAATGTCTCTAATACAGCATCATTCTTTACAAATCTCTTTGAGTCCCTCCAGCTTTCTCATTTCAGTTTCATCTCATTAGCTCTTTTCAGGGCCACCTGTTGCAAGAACTGTCTGTTACTTCACCAGAACCCAGAAAATTGTGTTCCTTTTTAAAAATATCTTTAAAATATTTAAATGTTTTTAAATATTTTTAAAGTAACAGCTCCACTAATGCTAAACCTTCAGCCAGACCACTGGT
This sequence comes from Giraffa tippelskirchi, assembly GCF_054371585.1. Lineage (NCBI taxonomy): Eukaryota > Metazoa > Chordata > Mammalia > Artiodactyla > Giraffidae > Giraffa > Giraffa tippelskirchi. The sequence continues at coordinate 156,190,873 of NC_137281.1, forward strand.
ATCCTTCTCGGTTTGAGGCACCATCACATTCATTCCTCTACAGAAAACAAAGCTAAGAAATGTTTAGGTCTAATTTTGATTTGGCTTTTGCAGAGGCGGCAACTCTAGGGAAGTCATTTCACTCCTCAGGCCCTATTTTGATCTTTTTTTCTTTTTTTTTGATTGCACTGTGTGACCTGCAGAGCTGTAGATTCCTGAGCAGGGATGGAACTTGTACCCCTTGCAGTGGAAGGGCAGGATTTTAAACACTAGACCATCAGGGAATTCCCCAAAGGCCCTATTTTGAAACTACATTTATTATAACTACCTCTTTCACATGCAACATTCTTAAATCAATTCAGAAGTTGAGGGAGTAACATTTTAAGTTGCTAGCCACGCTTTGCCAGCTAGAACCTGCAGACTCTCTCTTTGTGTTTCCAGGGGACATAGATGCAAGTCTGCTGAATTCTGCAAAAGAAAGTAGTTCAAACATCCCAAGACTTCTTCCCTACTCAGGAGAGGTAAGCTTAACTCCTGAGTCCTATTGTGCGTTGCCAAAGCTAATCACTATGTTTGACTGATAAAATATTGCCAGAATCAGGGTAGATGTTTGTTCTCCTAAATTGAGTTTGTAGAAACTATAAGATAAAGGCTAGTATAAGGCATGATTTGGGGGTTATGCTTCAAATATTTTAAATTTTTATAATGAATTACTGACTTTCCTTTAGTTATATTTCTTTTCAGAGATGGCCTCTGGCTCCTGCCATATCTCCAAGTTCCAAGGAAAGTGTATGAAGCATACTAGACTCTCAAAAAAAAAAAAAAAAAATTCATTCATTTAGACATCACTTAATTATTGAAAAACATTCTCTTAGTAGCCTCCTGTGTATTTGGGAGCAAACCAGTCCAGGAAAAAGGAACAGTA